>NC_045662.1:587433-2987433 GCF_009829145.1 Chiroxiphia lanceolata
CAAAGGCAGATGAATACGTACCTCCTACAGTCCCTCAGCACAGCAGGCAAAGCCTCTGTGCAGACATGCAGGGCTGAGATAATTCACAGCTTGGGATTGGTATCAGCCACACTCAGGCTATGCGGTGATAAATAACTTTTTACTGCATTTTTACAGATGACTTAAGGCTTCACTATTAATTGAAAACACCCCTCCCATGTATGGATGTCTGTCATCAACGCCTTTCTGCCTGAAACCTTTCACCAAAGCAATGCCCAAGAGCAGCAGCCAAAGAAAGACAGACCTGGGGAACAAAGGTGATCTGTAATGGACAGCCCACAGATCAAAGAGTCATAGAATGGTTTGGGATAGAATGGATCATATTTATCATCTAACCCCACCCATCTGTCAAGAGAAAGGATAGTTTCGCTAGACCAGGCTGCTCCAAGCCCCATCCCACCTGCTCTGAACACTTGAAGGGATGGAGCATCCATAAGCTCTCCATGCACCCTGTTCCAGTGCATCACCACCCTCACAGGGAAGAATTTCTTCCTAATACCTAATCGAATTTATCATCTGTCCGTTTAACCACATTCCACCACTGCAGGCCCTTCTGCACAGCCCTGCCCTTCAGTGCGCCCATGGAATTCCCAGTGGAGAACACACATATCCACACCCGGGAGAAATTGGGATGTGCTTGGCTGATGTCCTATTTATGTGCTAGAACTGATCACCTGAAGAAACATACACTGGAGACAGAGAATAGCACAGGGGGACTCGAGGAAATGAACTTCTCTAGAAGGCTTTTGCCACAACCAAGAGAAATGAGAACGACCAATGGGTGAGCCAGCAGGACCAATTAGACTTCTGTCTCAGGTGGCAGATAAAGGTACCCAGAGCAATGTATGGATTATCCAGCACTTGCAGAGGCCAGTTCTGCTGCGCTTCCTGGCGTACCTGGGGTCCAATTTCCAAGCCCAGAGTACAGTGTGCCTTGGATCCATTCTGGGCTGTGCCTTCCTGGGCTTAGTGTGAGTACTGGTCCACACGGTGGAACTGCCCAGACTGTTTCCTGCAGAGCCCAGGGTGGGGAGAAGAAATACTCCTCTGAGGGCACAGCCCTGCCCCTCAGTGTTCCCATGTGGTTGCCCACGGAGTGCAAGGTCTGTTGGAGGACAGATCTCCCATGGCCAGAGACTCTTAGAAGACCAGGCACAGCCTGGCCAGGAAGTGAGAAGCACTGGGGTGTGAAGAGAGCTGGGGCTGGCCCTGCCTCAGAGCACTGGGTGAGCCAGGGAAGATGAGTACGAGCAGGGTCATTCTCAGTGTTTGTGCTGCGATAGGGCTGGTCCTGTACCACTGAAGCTGCCCAGCGCCCAGTGAGGTGGACAAGGATGGTGTCTGACGTGCAGGAAGCACAAGGGGAACTTCACATGGTCCATGAGGTGTTGTGTGCCTGGGCCATTATTTTGAACCCAGCTTTGCCTTCTGGATTCCCTTTTTTTGCAGCCAGGCAACCACAGATAAGCAAGGGATGCCAGGATTTAGAGTTTCTCTTGGGGCTGAAGTCCAAGGTGTAAAAAGATGCCATTGAAAACCATACGCAAACGTGAATTAATGAGGAAGCGAAAAGTCATTTGCTCCAATTCAGATGGACATCTGAAAAAAATCCATGAGGAATCAAGGGATAATTGTCTTGCAGAGAGCCAAAGTGGCTGTGGGGTTGCTCTATGCATCATCTGCCCAGTTCCCCTCTGCCTGTGAGTGGAGGCGTGGTGGCCAGAAAGTGGCTCTTTGGGCACTGGGTGCTCAGCTGGAGCTGTGGTTGGCCCTGGGGGTGTTGGGTTCAAGGAATGGAAACTGCACTGCGTAGCCTGATCATGGCAGATACTGATCCCAGCCGCAGAGTTGTCTCAGCCCTGGATGTCTGGAGAGCAGCTGGGCCCTGCCAGGGCCTGAAGGACTGTGAGAGGTATGGGTGTCATCTGCCATTGACCATGTGTGCTGCTCATGGGCACTAGAAAGGGCAGTGGAGAAGAGGAGAAGGAAGAGATGAAGTTGTGGGCTTTCCCCAGACGCTGTGGTTTCCCATCCTCACTGCTGCCACCCTTTGAGCCGTGGTGTCCCTAAAGCCCTTTCACTGTGCAGTTAGCAGGGATGATTTTGACAGCTCTATCACAAAATGCACAAAACAAAACCCACTGCAATCTGCTTCCTCCACCTTTCTTCCCTGAATAGGCTGAAAGAGATGCACAGATTGAAAGAAGACTCTGAGGCTCAGGCTTGGATGCACAACAACTTTAATGAGTCTAAAGAAGCAAAGGAGGTGGCTCACAGAGAGCAAAAGGAGCAGCCACTAAGACGCAGTGGAGCTCCTGCAGGGTGTCCATCTGCCTGCCCTGCAGAGGCAGAAAGGGCGACAGATCCCCCTTGGCTGGCCTGGGGAGACACAGAAAGCAAAGGAAAGAGATGGAAGAGCGGGAAAAGGAAATAATGTCCTGAAGCTCGAAACACAATGTCCCGGAGTTCTGTTTTCAGTCCAGCCCCATGCTGTGAGGTCTTGCAGGTTCTTGCCCCAGGACGTTGCCAGCAGGTTTAGCAGGGCCGACACCTGTAGCGGTTGGTGATGCAGGAGAGGTCAAAGCCCCCGGAGTTGATGGGCACTCCGTCACAGCTGAGGATGCTGCCAACGGCAGCGGAGGTGGAGGATCCCACCACGGTGTTCTGTGGGAAGGAGCTGAGGATGGGCCCGGGCAGGGTCACCACCACAGCAGAGGGCTGGATGGCAACGACGGAGTCCTGGCACTGCCTGACACAGCACTCATTGCAGCTGTTGGCCAGCGGGGTCGGGCCGCAGGGCTGGCAGCAAGGGTTGCAGGGCTGGCAGCACGACATGTCTCTGGCTCACAGGGGCACCTGGCACACAGGGCAGGGAGAAGCACAAAGCAGACACACATGAGAAGCAGCCCTGCACCCAACCCCCCTGCAGACAAGGCACCTCCTGCACCACCTGACACTGCCCAGCCCAAAGCCCAGCAGCCTCCTCAGCCAAGTCCCAGCCTCTCTCTGCACAACACCTTCTCTCCCCTTCCCTCTCCCAGCAGAAGCAGCTCCCAGCCCTGGGCTAACACAGCCCATATCAGCTGAGACCCGCAGTTAGGAAAGACGTGGTCTTGAAGCAGGAGGAGAAGGAGAAGAAAAGGCTTCCCACTGACCTGATTGCCGAGGAGAAGGAGGTGAGAGAAGTGGATGCGAGAGCAGAGACTTGGGCTGCCTTTTATAGCAGTCCTGCACTGCCCCAGGCCCACAGGCACCTTTGTGCAAGTCATAATTTTCTGACCAGCTCATGTCAGTTGTGAACCATCCCAGCTAATGGTAGGGGCTGTGCCCTGGTTTCCTGCACTGATGCCCTTTCATTTCCTGCCTAATTCCGCTTGCCCTCCTATATGAAAGCTTCTGGAAGTGCCGGGATGAGTGGGTCAAGGATTTGCAGGGCAGAAAGATGTCAGCACAGGCAGAAGGCTCAGATCAAGGCTGGTGGCATCTCTTGTTTACAGGTGCTGTTCTTCTGGGTCATTTCTGTGTGGTTTATTTGTGGCAAAGATGACAGGAAATGGGCACCACTTTTGTGCTTTTTTGCCCATATGCCCCAAGACTGCTGTGTGAGTGGCCATGAGTGCACATGTGAGGGATGCTGGACTTCTTGTCCTTCTTCCACCCTTCTCACTCTCTTACATATGCTGTCTCTGTCTGCTCAGCCACCCAAGTTGCCACCTGTAACCCTCCCTCCCTCTACAGGGCAGGCAGATGGACACCCTGCATGAGCTCCTCTGCATCTTGGTGGCTGCTCCTGGGGTTCTCTGAGCCACCTCCTTCTCTTCCTTAATCTCATTAGGTTTGTTGCACGTCCAGGCCTGGGCCTCTGAATCCTCCTTCGTTCTGTGGCAACTCCCCCAGTCTCCTCTGGGATGAAGTTTGACAAAGCAGAGGGTGGGCCTCCTTGCAGTGATTTTCCTTTGTGCCCCCTCCCTTGGAGGTGGATGGAGACCTCCCTGGCTACTCCACGGCCAATGGCCATCAGGGAGAGCCTGACTCCAACGATCGGCAGCAGTGGGGATGGGAAAAAACAATGCCTTGGACCAGCTCACAACCTCATCTCTTCCTTCTCTTCCCCTCCATCACCCAGTGTAGGGTCCATGACCAGCCACAGGAACTGATGACATGTGCACCTCAGGTGGTCCTTCAGTGCCTGGCAGGGCCCAGGGGTTGTTGATACAGTCAGGCCGCAGGGGATTCAGCAGTTAGGATTGGTAACAGTCACACTCCAACTGTGCCATGAAGTCCCTATTTCTTTGAAGCCAACATATCCAAAAGGCCCAGATGGCTTGCGTCAGGTGTCCATCTTCCCTGTGCACGTGACCTGTAGCCTCACTATTGATGACAACATTTATCCCTTTTTATTAAGACTTTCTCCTCAGACCCCGGCCTTCAGCCTTGAATAATGCTGTAATTTGTGTCATCCCTCAGATATCCATGGTCTCCTGTGTGCAGAAGAGGAACTCTTGAAGGCACTGCTGGGCTCAAAGTAACAGCTCAGGCACAGAGTGTCCCGTGAAGCCTGTGAGGTTCCACACGTGCTCCTGCTGCCCTCAGTTCAGGGCAGAGACACCACCTTTATCCACATGACTGGCCACTGGGCACATCTTGTGCTGTCCAGAGGCCAAGGCTTCACTTTCACCTTCAGCTAGTGAGACCGGCTGCCCAAGCACTGGTGTCTGTTGCCAGCACCCAAATCATCTCCAGTTCCTCTTCACTGTGCCTGTGACCTCCACAGACAAGCCTTGCACGTGGGTCCTTGTTCCGAGAAAGTCTCGGTCCTCTTGGCAGACCCCACTGAAGTACTAAAATACTGGGAAGAGCTCCTCCCCAAGTCTCCTGTTCTCCAGGGAGAAAAGGCCACACTCCTTCAGTCTTTCCTCACAGCACAGGTTCTCCAGCTCTCTGGTCATCTTTTGAAAAACACAATCTGGTGGCAGCAGCCGCTGGATCAGGATAAGCACCGGCCAAGCCAGGGAACTTGGGTCTCAGTGGTGTCTTTCCCGATGCAGAACAGCCAGCCAGCAGGAGAAACACCTGGGTTGAGATGACAACAAGCCCAGTGTCCACGGGGTTGGGGCATGCAGGAAGCAGATTTTGTTCTTCATGGGGGTGGTGAAACGGAGCGGTTTGCGGATGGTGACATCTCGATTACAGGACATCCCTGAGAGGATCATGAACTCAGTGGTAGTCAGGAAGAAGGAGAAAACGACGGTTTGCTGTTTCTTGCTGAGGTAGAGATAACTTCCTTCACAGGTTTTGGGATGGGATTATGTTTTGAATTTTTGCTCAAAACAGAGTTGATAATGCAGAGATGATTTTGCTATTGCTAAGTTTGCAGAGAGCCAAGGCCTTTTCAGCTTTTCCTGCTGCCACGCTGGCAAGGAAGTTGGGGGTATGTGGGAGGCTGGGAGAAGACACAGCCAAGACAGGTGACCCAAAGTGATCCAAGGGATATGTCAGACCATGTGGCACTATACTCAGTATATAAAGGTGTGGGAAGAAGGAGGAGGGGGGGACACTTGGAGACACGGTGGTTTTGTCTTCCCGAGCCACCATTCATCAGAATGGGGCCATGCTCTTCTGGAGATGGCTGAACACCTGCCTGCTCATGGGAAGCAGAGAATTAATTAATTCTTTGTCTTTCTTTGCTTCTGTACGCAGAGGACCACCCTGCCAGGGCAGGACTGCAGTACACCTTGGAAGGACAGAGGACCCAGAGAGGGCACAGAGGGGGCATGACACGAATAACCCAGTGCACTGATCTGAGAGTACACGTAGAGTAGCAATAGGGTCAACCCCCCAGCAGAAGCCCACTTGAGTGTAAGAGTGACCAGCACAGAGACGAGGTGGAAGCAAAAGACAAGGATGTGTCATGTCCCCTCCCATGGCAGTCCTTGGGCACGTGTACAAGAAGCACAAGAGCAGCGTCCATTTCCTGACAACTTTGCCAAAGACAAGACCACAGGAATGACCTTGGGGCAAATCACCTGCCCTCAAGCCATGCTAACAGCCCTTCATCTAAAACTTCTTCCTCTAATGGCATCTTTCTGCCCTACAAATCCTGGCACTTAGAGAGATGGCGCTTCATGTAGGAAAGCACTTGGCATGTACCAGGAAATGAAAAGGCAGCAGTGCAGGAAACCAGGGCACAGCCCCTACCATTAGCTGGGATGGTTCACAACTGACATGAGCTGGTCAGAAAATTATGACTTGCACAAAGGTGCCTGTGGGCCTGGGGCAGTGCAGGACTGCTATAAAAGGCAGCCCAAGTCTCTGCTCTCGCATCCACTTCTCTCACCTCCTTCTCCTCGGCAATCAGGTCAGTGGGAAGCCTTTTCTTCTCCTTCTCCTCCTGCTTCAAGACCACGTCTTTCCTAACTGCGGGTCTCAGCTGATATGGGCTGTGTTAGCCCAGGGCTGGGAGCTGCTTCTGCTGGGAGAGGGAAGGGGAGAGAAGGTGTTGTGCAGAGAGAGGCTGGGACTTGGCTGAGGAGGCTGCTGGGCTTTGGGCTGGGCAGTGTCAGGTGGTGCAGGAGGTGCCTTGTCTGCAGGGGGGTTGGGTGCAGGGCTGCTTCTCATGTGTGTCTGCTTTGTGCTTCTCCCTGCCCTGTGTGCCAGGTGCCCCTGTGAGCCAGAGACATGTCGTGCTGCCAGCCCTGCAACCCTTGCTGCCAGCCCTGCGGCCCGACCCCGCTGGCCAACAGCTGCAATGAGTGCTGTGTCAGGCAGTGCCAGAGCTCCACTGTTGCCATCCAGCCCTCTGCTGTGGTGGTGACCCTGCCCGGGCCCATCCTCAGCTCCTTCCCACAGAACACCGTGGTGGGATCCTCCACCTCCGCTGCCGTTGGCAGCATCCTCAGCTGTAATGGAGTGCCCATCAACTCCGGGGGCTTTGACCTCTCCTGCATCACCAGCTGCTACCGTGGCAGATGTCCCCCCTGCTAAAGCTGCTGGCAACGTCCTGGGGCAAGAACCTGCAAGACCTCACAACATGGGGCTGGACTGAAAACAGAACTTTGAGACACTGTATTTGGAGCTTCATGATGACGTTTCCTTTTCCCGCTCTTCCATCTCTTTCCTTTGTTGTCTGTTGTCCTTCCTCCCTTTGCAAGGCGGGCAGATGGACACCCTGCAGGAGCTCAACTGCACCTTAGTGGCTGTTCCTGGGGCTCGTTGTGAGCCACCTCCTTTTCTTCCTTAAACTCAATAAATCTGTTGTGCATCCAAGCCTGGGCATCCAAGTCCTCCTTTATTCTGTGGCAACTCTTGCAGTGTGCTCAGGGAAAATGTTGCACAAAACAGACCTTGGGAGTCCCTGTAGTGCATTTTACTTTGTGCCTTTTCTGTTGGAGGTGTCCAAAATGTCCCTGACTGCTTGAGGGACAAAGACCATCAGGGAAACACTGACCCCAAAGGCTATCAGGAGTGGAGAAGGAAAAGAACACTTCCTGGAGACAGCCCACAACCTTGTCTCCTCCTTCTCCTCCCCTCCATTCCATTGTCTGGAGTCCATGCCCAGCACACAGGAGCACAGGCAGATGAGATACGTACCTCCTACAGTCCCTCAGCACAGGCAGGCAAAGCCTCTGTGCAGACATGCAGGGCTGAGATAATTCACAGCTTGGGATTGGTATCAGCCACACTCAGGCTATGCGGTGATAAATAACTTTTTACTGCATTTTTACAGATGACTTAAGGCTTCACTATTAATTGAAAACACCCCTCCCATGTATGGATGTCTGTCATCAACGCCTTTCTGCCTGAAACCTTTCACCAAAGCAATGCCCAAGAGCAGCAGCCAAAGAAAGACAGACCCTGGGGAACAAAGGTGATCTGTAATGGACAGCCCACAGATCAAAGAGTCATAGAATGGTTTGGGATAGAATGGATCATATTTATCATCTAACCCCACCCATCTGTCAAGAGAAAGGATAGTTTCGCTAGACCAGGCTGCTCCAAGCCCCATCCCACCTGCTCTGAACACTTGAAGGGATGGAGCATCCATAAGCTCTCCATGCACCCTGTTCCAGTGCATCACCACCCTCACAGGGAAGAATTTCTTCCTAATACCTAATCTGAATTTATCATCTGTCCGTTTAACCACATTCCCACCACTGCAGGCCCTTCTGCACAGCCCTGCCCTTCAGTGCGCCCATGGAATTCCCAGTGGAGAACACACATATCCACACCCGGGAGAAATTGGGATGTGCTTGGCTGATGTCCTATTTATGTGCTAGAACTGATCACCTGAAGAAACATACACTGGAGACAGAGAATAGCACAGGGGGACTCGAGGAAATGAACTTCTCTAGAAGGCTTTTGCCACAACCAAGAGAAATGAGAACGACCAATGGGTGAGCCAGCAGGACCAATTAGACTTCTGTCTCAGGTGGCAGATAAAGGTACCCAGAGCAATGTATGGATTATCCAGCACTTGCAGAGGCCAGTTCTGCTGCGCTTCCTGGCGTACCTGGGGTCCAATTTCCCAAGCCCAGAGTACAGTGTGCCTTGGATCCATTCTGGGCTGTGCCTTCCTGGGCTTAGTGTGAGTACTGGTCCACACGGTGGAACTGCCCAGACTGTTTCCTGCAGAGCCCAAGGTGGGGAGAAGAAATACTCCTCTGAGGGCACAGCCCTGCCCCTCAGTGTTCCCATGTGGTTGCCCACGGAGTGCAAGGTCTGTTGGAGGACAGATCTCCCATGGCCAGAGACTCTTAGAAGACCAGGCACAGCCTGGCCAGGAAGTGAGAAGCACTGGGGTGTGAAGAGAGCTGGGGCTGGCCCTGCCTCAGAGCACTGGGTGAGCCAGGGAAGATGAGTACGAGCAGGGTCATTCTCAGTGTTTGTGCTGCGATAGGGCTGGTCCTGTACCACTGAAGCTGCCCAGCGCCCAGTGAGGTGGACAAGGATGGTGTCTGACGTGCAGGAAAGCACAAGGGGAACTTCACATGGTCCATGAGGTGTTGTGTGCCTGAGCCATTATTTTGAACCCAGCTTTGCCTTCTGGAGTCCCTTTTTTTGCAGCCAGGCAACCACAGATAAGCAAGGGATGCCAGGATTTAGAGTTTCTCTTGGGGCTGAAGTCCAAGGTGTAAAAAGATGCCATTGAAAACCATACGCAAACGTGAATTAATGAGGAAGCGAAAAGTCATTTGCTCCAATTCAGATGGACATCTGAAAAAAATCCATGAGGAATCAAGGGATAATTGTCTTGCAGAGAGCCAAAGTGGCTGTGGGGTTGCTCTATGCATCATCTGCCCAGTTCCCCTCTGCCTGTGAGTGGAGGCGTGGTGGCCAGAAAGTGGCTCTTTGGGCACTGGGTGCTCAGCTGGAGCTGTGGTTGGCCCTGGGGGTGTTGGGTTCAAGGAATGGAAACTGCACTGCGTAGCCTGATCATGGCAGATACTGATCCCAGCCGCAGAGTTGTCTCAGCCCTGGATGTCTGGAGAGCAGCTGGGCCCTGCCAGGGCCTGAAGGACTGTGAGAGGTATGGGTGTCATCTGCCATTGACCATGTGTGCTGCTCATGGGCACTAGAAAGGGCAGTGGAGAAGAGGAGAAGGAAGAGATGAAGTTGTGGGCTTTCCCCAGACGCTGTGGTTTCCCATCCTCACTGCTGCCACCCTTTGAGCCGTGGTGTCCCTAAAGCCCTTTCACTGTGCAGTTAGCAGGGATGATTTTGACAGCTCTATCACAAAATGCACAAAACAAAACCCACTGCAATCTGCTTCCTCCACCTTTCTTCCCTGAATAGGCTGAAAGAGATGCACAGATTGAAAGAAGACTCTGAGGCTCAGGCTTGGATGCACAACAACTTTAATGAGTCTAAAGAAGCAAAGGAGGTGGCTCACAGAGAGCAAAAGGAGCAGCCACTAAGACGCAGTGGAGCTCCTGCAGGGTGTCCATCTGCCTGCCCTGCAGAGGCAGAAAGGGCGACAGATCCCCCTTGGCTGGCCTGGGGAGACACAGAAAGCAAAGGAAAGAGATGGAAGAGCGGGAAAAGGAAATAATGTCCTGAAGCTCGAAACACAATGTCCCGGAGTTCTGTTTTCAGTCCAGCCCCATGCTGTGAGGTCTTGCAGGTTCTTGCCCCAGGACGTTGCCAGCAGCTTTAGCAGGGCCGACACCTGTAGCGGTTGGTGATGCAGGAGAGGTCAAAGCCCCCGGAGTTGATGGGCACTCCGTCACAGCTGAGGATGCTGCCAACGGCAGCGGAGGTGGAGGATCCCACCACGGTGTTCTGTGGGAAGGAGCTGAGGATGGGCCCGGGCAGGGTCACCACCACAGCAGAGGGCTGGATGGCAACGACGGAGTCCTGGCACTGCCTGACACAGCACTCATTGCAGCTGTTGGCCAGCGGGGTCGGGCCGCAGGGCTGGCAGCAAGGGTTGCAGGGCTGGCAGCACGACATGTCTCTGGCTCACAGGGGCACCTGGCACACAGGGCAGGGAGAAGCACAAAGCAGACACACATGAGAAGCAGCCCTGCACCCAACCCCCCTGCAGACAAGGCACCTCCTGCACCACCTGACACTGCCCAGCCCAAAGCCCAGCAGCCTCCTCAGCCAAGTCCCAGCCTCTCTCTGCACAACACCTTCTCTCCCCTTCCCTCTCCCAGCAGAAGCAGCTCCCAGCCCTGGGCTAACACAGCCCATATCAGCTGAGACCCGCAGTTAGGAAAGACGTGGTCTTGAAGCAGGAGGAGAAGGAGAAGAAAAGGCTTCCCACTGACCTGATTGCCGAGGAGAAGGAGGTGAGAGAAGTGGATGCGAGAGCAGAGACTTGGGCTGCCTTTTATAGCAGTCCTGCACTGCCCCAGGCCCACAGGCACCTTTGTGCAAGTCATAATTTTCTGACCAGCTCATGTCAGTTGTGAACCATCCCAGCTAATGGTAGGGGCTGTGTCCTGGTTTCCTGCACTGATGCCCTTTCATTTCCTGCCTAATTCCGCTTGCCCTCCTATATGAAAGCTTCTGGAAGTGCCGGGATGAGTGGGTCAAGGATTTGCAGGGCAGAAAGATGTCAGCACAGGCAGAAGGCTCAGATCAAGGCTGGTGGCATCTCTTGTTTACAGGTGCTGTTCTTCTGGGTCATTTCTGTGTGGTTTATTTGTGGCAAAGATGACAGGAAATGGGCACCACTTTTGTGCTTTTTTGCCCATATGCCCCAAGACTGCTGTGTGAGTGGCCATGAGTGCACATGTGAGGGATGCTGGACTTTTTGTCCTTCTTCCACCCTTCTCACTCTCTTACATATGCTGTCTCTGTCTGCTCAGCCACCCAAGTTGCCACCTGTAACCCTCCCTCCCTCTACAGGGCAGGCAGATGGACACCCTGCATGAGCTCCTCTGCATCTTGGTGGCTGCTCCTGGGGTTCTCTGAGCCACCTCCTTCTCTTCCTTAATCTCATTAGGTTTGTTGCACGTCCAGGCCTGGGCCTCTGAATCCTCCTTCGTTCTGTGGCAACTCCCCCAGTCTCCTCTGGGATGAAGTTTGACAAAGCAGAGGGTGGGCCTCCTTGCAGTGATTTTCCTTTGTGCCCCCTCCCTTGGAGGTGGATGGAGACCTCCCTGGCTACTCCACGGCCAATGGCCATCAGGGAGAGCCTGACTCCAACGATCGGCAGCAGTGGGGATGGGAAAAAACAATGCCTTGGACCAGCTCACAACCTCATCTCTTCCTTCTCTTCCCCTCCATCACCCAGTGTAGGGTCCATGACCAGCCACAGGAACTGATGACATGTGCACCTCAGGTGGTCCTTCAGTGCCTGGCAGGGCCCAGGGGTTGTTGATACAGTCAGGCCGCAGGGGATTCAGCAGTTAGGATTGGTAACAGTCACACTCCAACTGTGCCATGAAGTCCCTATTTCTTTGAAGCCAACATATCCAAAAGGCCCAGATGGCTTGCGTCAGGTGTCCATCTTCCCTGTGCACGTGACCTGTAGCCTCACTATTGATGACAACATTTATCCCTTTTTATTAAGACTTTCTCCTCAGACCCCGGCCTTCAGCCTTGAATAATGCTGTAATTTGTGTCATCCCTCAGATATCCATGGTCTCCTGTGTGCAGAAGAGGAACTCTTGAAGGCACTGCTGGGCTCAAAGTAACAGCTCAGGCACAGAGTGTCCCGTGAAGCCTGTGAGGTTCCACACGTGCTCCTGCTGCCCTCAGTTCAGGGCAGAGACACCACCTTTATCCACATGACTGGCCACTGGGCACATCTTGTGCTGTCCAGAGGCCAAGGCTTCACTTTCACCTTCAGCTAGTGAGACCGGCTGCCCAAGCACTGATGTCTGTTGCCAGCACCCAAATCATCTCCAGTTCCTCTTCACTGTGCCTGTGACCTCCACAGACAAGCCCTGCACGTGGGTCCTTGTTCCGAGAAAGTCTCGGTCCTCTTGGCAGACCCCACTGAAGTACTAAAATACTGGGAAGAGCTCCTCCCCAAGTCTCCTGTTCTCCAGGGAGAAAAGGCCACACTCCTTCAGTCTTTCCTCACAGCACAGGTTCTCCAGCTCTCTGGTCATCTTTTGAAAAACACAATCTGGTGGCAGCAGCCGCTGGATCAGGATAAGCACCGGCCAAGCCAGGGAACTTGGGTCTCAGTGGTGTCTTTCCCGATGCAGAACAGCCAGCCAGCAGGAGAAACACCTGGGTTGAGATGACAACAAGCCCAGTGTCCACGGGGTTGGGGCATGCAGGAAGCAGATTTTGTTCTTCATGGGGGTGGTGAAACGGAGCGGTTTGCGGATGGTGACATCTCGATTACAGGACATCCCTGAGAGGATCATGAACTCAGTGGTAGTCAGGAAGAAGGAGAAAACGACGGTTTGCTGTTTCTTGCTGAGGTAGAGATAACTTCCTTCACAGGTTTTGGGATGGGATTATGTTTTGAATTTTTGCTCAAAACAGAGTTGATAATGCAGAGATGATTTTGCTATTGCTAAGTTTGCAGAGAGCCAAGGCCTTTTCAGCTTTTCCTGCTGCCACGCTGGCAAGGAAGTTGGGGGTATGTGGGAGGCTGGGAGAAGACACAGCCAAGACAGGTGACCCAAAGTGATCCAAGGGATATGTCAGACCATGTGGCACTATACTCAGTATATAAAGGTGTGGGAAGAAGGAGGAGGGGGGGACACTTGGAGACACGGTGGTTTTGTCTTCCCGAGCCACCATTCATCAGAATGGGGCCATGCTCTTCTGGAGATGGCTGAACACCTGCCTGCTCATGGGAAGCAGAGAATTAATTAATTCTTTGTCTTTCTTTGCTTCTGTACGCAGAGGACCACCCTGCCAGGGCAGGACTGCAGTACACCTTGGAAGGACAGAGGACCCAGAGAGGGCACAGAGGGGGCATGACACGAATAACCCAGTGCACTGATCTGAGAGTACACGTAGAGTAGCAATAGGGTCAACCCCCCAGCAGAAGCCCACTTGAGTGTAAGAGTGACCAGCACAGAGACGAGGTGGAAGCAAAAGACAAGGATGTGTCATGTCCCCTCCCATGGCAGTCCTTGGGCACGTGTACAAGAAGCACAAGAGCAGCGTCCATTTCCTGACAACTTTGCCAAAGACAAGACCACAGGAATGACCTTGGGGCAAATCACCTGCCCTCAAGCCATGCTAACAGCCCTTCATCTAAAACTTCTTCCTCTAATGGCATCTTTCTGCCCTACAAATCCTGGCACTTAGAGAGATGGCGCTTCATGTAGGAAAGCACTTGGCATGTACCAGGAAATGAAAGGGCATCAGTGCAGGAAACCAGGACACAGCCCCTACCATTAGCTGGGATGGTTCACAACTGACATGAGCTGGTCAGAAAATTATGACTTGCACAAAGGTGCCTGTGGGCCTGGGGCAGTGCAGGACTGCTATAAAAGGCAGCCCAAGTCTCTGCTCTCGCATCCACTTCTCTCACCTCCTTCTCCTCGGCAATCAGGTCAGTGGGAAGCCTTTTCTTCTCCTTCTCCTCCTGCTTCAAGACCACGTCTTTCCTAACTGCGGGTCTCAGCTGATATGGGCTGTGTTAGCCCAGGGCTGGGAGCTGCTTCTGCTGGGAGAGGGAAGGGGAGAGAAGGTGTTGTGCAGAGAGAGGCTGGGACTTGGCTGAGGAGGCTGCTGGGCTTTGGGCTGGGCAGTGTCAGGTGGTGCAGGAGGTGCCTTGTCTGCAGGGGGGTTGGGTGCAGGGCTGCTTCTCATGTGTGTCTGCTTTGTGCTTCTCCCTGCCCTGTGTGCCAGGTGCCCCTGTGAGCCAGAGACATGTCGTGCTGCCAGCCCTGCAACCCTTGCTGCCAGCCCTGCGGCCCGACCCCGCTGGCCAACAGCTGCAATGAGTGCTGTGTCAGGCAGTGCCAGAGCTCCACTGTTGCCATCCAGCCCTCTGCTGTGGTGGTGACCCTGCCCGGGCCCATCCTCAGCTCCTTCCCACAGAACACCGTGGTGGGATCCTCCACCTCCGCTGCCGTTGGCAGCATCCTCAGCTGTAATGGAGTGCCCATCAACTCCGGGGGCTTTGACCTCTCCTGCATCACCAGCTGCTACCGTGGCAGATGTCCCCCCTGCTAAAGCTGCTGGCAACGTCCTGGGGCAAGAACCTGCAAGACCTCACAACATGGGGCTGGACTGAAAACAGAACTTTGAGACACTGTATTTGGAGCTTCATGATGACGTTTCCTTTTCCCGCTCTTCCATCTCTTTCCTTTGTTGTCTGTTGTCCTTCCTCCCTTTGCAAGGCGGGCAGATGGACACCCTGCAGGAGCTCAACTGCACCTTAGTGGCTGTTCCTGGGGCTCGTTGTGAGCCACCTCCTTTTCTTCCTTAAACTCAATAAATCTGTTGTGCATCCAAGCCTGGGCATCCAAGTCCTCCTTTATTCTGTGGCAACTCTTGCAGTGTGCTCAGGGAAAATGTTGCACAAAACAGACCTTGGGAGTCCCTGTAGTGCATTTTACTTTGTGCCTTTTCTGTTGGAGGTGTCCAAAATGTCCCTGACTGCTTGAGGGACAAAGACCATCAGGGAAACACTGACCCCAAAGGCTATCAGGAGTGGAGAAGGAAAAGAACACTTCCTGGAGACAGCCCACAACCTTGTCTCCTCCTTCTCCTCCCCTCCATTCCATTGTCTGGAGTCCATGCCCAGCACACAGGAGCACAGGCAGATGAGATACGTACCTCCTACAGTCCCTCAGCACAGGCAGGCAAAGCCTCTGTGCAGACATGCAGGGCTGAGATAATTCACAGCTTGGGATTGGTATCAGCCACACTCAGGCTATGCGGTGATAAATAACTTTTTACTGCATTTTTACAGATGACTTAAGGCTTCACTATTAATTGAAAACACCCCTCCCATGTATGGATGTCTGTCATCAACGCCTTTCTGCCTGAAACCTTTCACCAAAGCAATGCCCAAGAGCAGCAGCCAAAGAAAGACAGACCCTGGGGAACAAAGGTGATCTGTAATGGACAGCCCACAGATCAAAGAGTCATAGAATGGTTTGGGATAGAATGGATCATATTTATCATCTAACCCCACCCATCTGTCAAGAGAAAGGATAGTTTCGCTAGACCAGGCTGCTCCAAGCCCCATCCCACCTGCTCTGAACACTTGAAGGGATGGAGCATCCATAAGCTCTCCATGCACCCTGTTCCAGTGCATCACCACCCTCACAGGGAAGAATTTCTTCCTAATACCTAATCTGAATTTATCATCTGTCCGTTTAACCACATTCCCACCACTGCAGGCCCTTCTGCACAGCCCTGCCCTTCAGTGCGCCCATGGAATTCCCAGTGGAGAACACACATATCCACACCCGGGAGAAATTGGGATGTGCTTGGCTGATGTCCTATTTATGTGCTAGAACTGATCACCTGAAGAAACATACACTGGAGACAGAGAATAGCACAGGGGGACTCGAGGAAATGAACTTCTCTAGAAGGCTTTTGCCACAACCAAGAGAAATGAGAACGACCAATGGGTGAGCCAGCAGGACCAATTAGACTTCTGTCTCAGGTGGCAGATAAAGGTACCCAGAGCAATGTATGGATTATCCAGCACTTGCAGAGGCCAGTTCTGCTGCGCTTCCTGGCGTACCTGGGGTCCAATTTCCCAAGCCCAGAGTACAGTGTGCCTTGGATCCATTCTGGGCTGTGCCTTCCTGGGCTTAGTGTGAGTACTGGTCCACACGGTGGAACTGCCCAGACTGTTTCCTGCAGAGCCCAGGGTGGGGAGAAGAAATACTCCTCTGAGGGCACAGCCCTGCCCCTCAGTGTTCCCATGTGGTTGCCCACGGAGTGCAAGGTCTGTTGGAGGACAGATCTCCCATGGCCAGAGACTCTTAGAAGACCAGGCACAGCCTGGCCAGGAAGTGAGAAGCACTGGGGTGTGAAGAGAGCTGGGGCTGGCCCTGCCTCAGAGCACTGGGTGAGCCAGGGAAGATGAGTACGAGCAGGGTCATTCTCAGTGTTTGTGCTGCGATAGGGCTGGTCCTGTACCACTGAAGCTGCCCAGCGCCCAGTGAGGTGGACAAGGATGGTGTCTGACGTGCAGGAAAGCACAAGGGGAACTTCACATGGTCCATGAGGTGTTGTGTGCCTGGGCCATTATTTTGAACCCAGCTTTGCCTTCTGGAGTCCCTTTTTTTGCAGCCAGGCAACCACAGATAAGCAAGGGATGCCAGGATTTAGAGTTTCTCTTGGGGCTGAAGTCCAAGGTGTAAAAAGATGCCATTGAAAACCATACGCAAACGTGAATTAATGAGGAAGCGAAAAGTCATTTGCTCCAATTCAGATGGACATCTGAAAAAAATCCATGAGGAATCAAGGGATAATTGTCTTGCAGAGAGCCAAAGTGGCTGTGGGGTTGCTCTATGCATCATCTGCCCAGTTCCCCTCTGCCTGTGAGTGGAGGCGTGGTGGCCAGAAAGTGGCTCTTTGGGCACTGGGTGCTCAGCTGGAGCTGTGGTTGGCCCTGGGGGTGTTGGGTTCAAGGAATGGAAACTGCACTGCGTAGCCTGATCATGGCAGATACTGATCCCAGCCGCAGAGTTGTCTCAGCCCTGGATGTCTGGAGAGCAGCTGGGCCCTGCCAGGGCCTGAAGGACTGTGAGAGGTATGGGTGTCATCTGCCATTGACCATGTGTGCTGCTCATGGGCACTAGAAAGGGCAGTGGAGAAGAGGAGAAGGAAGAGATGAAGTTGTGGGCTTTCCCCAGACGCTGTGGTTTCCCATCCTCACTGCTGCCACCCTTTGAGCCGTGGTGTCCCTAAAGCCCTTTCACTGTGCAGTTAGCAGGGATGATTTTGACAGCTCTATCACAAAATGCACAAAACAAAACCCACTGCAATCTGCTTCCTCCACCTTTCTTCCCTGAATAGGCTGAAAGAGATGCACAGATTGAAAGAAGACTCTGAGGCTCAGGCTTGGATGCACAACAACTTTAATGAGTCTAAAGAAGCAAAGGAGGTGGCTCACAGAGAGCAAAAGGAGCAGCCACTAAGACGCAGTGGAGCTCCTGCAGGGTGTCCATCTGCCTGCCCTGCAGAGGCAGAAAGGGCGACAGATCCCCCTTGGCTGGCCTGGGGAGACACAGAAAGCAAAGGAAAGAGATGGAAGAGCGGGAAAAGGAAATAATGTCCTGAAGCTCGAAACACAATGTCCCGGAGTTCTGTTTTCAGTCCAGCCCCATGCTGTGAGGTCTTGCAGGTTCTTGCCCCAGGACGTTGCCAGCAGCTTTAGCAGGGCCGACACCTGTAGCGGTTGGTGATGCAGGAGAGGTCAAAGCCCCCGGAGTTGATGGGCACTCCGTCACAGCTGAGGATGCTGCCAACGGCAGCGGAGGTGGAGGATCCCACCACGGTGTTCTGTGGGAAGGAGCTGAGGATGGGCCCGGGCAGGGTCACCACCACAGCAGAGGGCTGGATGGCAACGACGGAGTCCTGGCACTGCCTGACACAGCACTCATTGCAGCTGTTGGCCAGCGGGGTCGGGCCGCAGGGCTGGCAGCAAGGGTTGCAGGGCTGGCAGCACGACATGTCTCTGGCTCACAGGGGCACCTGGCACACAGGGCAGGGAGAAGCACAAAGCAGACACACATGAGAAGCAGCCCTGCACCCAACCCCCCTGCAGACAAGGCACCTCCTGCACCACCTGACACTGCCCAGCCCAAAGCCCAGCAGCCTCCTCAGCCAAGTCCCAGCCTCTCTCTGCACAACACCTTCTCTCCCCTTCCCTCTCCCAGCAGAAGCAGCTCCCAGCCCTGGGCTAACACAGCCCATATCAGCTGAGACCCGCAGTTAGGAAAGACGTGGTCTTGAAGCAGGAGGAGAAGGAGAAGAAAAGGCTTCCCACTGACCTGATTGCCGAGGAGAAGGAGGTGAGAGAAGTGGATGCGAGAGCAGAGACTTGGGCTGCCTTTTATAGCAGTCCTGCACTGCCCCAGGCCCACAGGCACCTTTGTGCAAGTCATAATTTTCTGACCAGCTCATGTCAGTTGTGAACCATCCCAGCTAATGGTAGGGGCTGTGTCCTGGTTTCCTGCACTGATGCCCTTTCATTTCCTGCCTAATTCCGCTTGCCCTCCTATATGAAAGCTTCTGGAAGTGCCGGGATGAGTGGGTCAAGGATTTGCAGGGCAGAAAGATGTCAGCACAGGCAGAAGGCTCAGATCAAGGCTGGTGGCATCTCTTGTTTACAGGTGCTGTTCTTCTGGGTCATTTCTGTGTGGTTTATTTGTGGCAAAGATGACAGGAAATGGGCACCACTTTTGTGCTTTTTTGCCCATATGCCCCAAGACTGCTGTGTGAGTGGCCATGAGTGCACATGTGAGGGATGCTGGACTTTTTGTCCTTCTTCCACCCTTCTCACTCTCTTACATATGCTGTCTCTGTCTGCTCAGCCACCCAAGTTGCCACCTGTAACCCTCCCTCCCTCTACAGGGCAGGCAGATGGACACCCTGCATGAGCTCCTCTGCATCTTGGTGGCTGCTCCTGGGGTTCTCTGAGCCACCTCCTTCTCTTCCTTAATCTCATTAGGTTTGTTGCACGTCCAGGCCTGGGCCTCTGAATCCTCCTTCGTTCTGTGGCAACTCCCCCAGTCTCCTCTGGGATGAAGTTTGACAAAGCAGAGGGTGGGCCTCCTTGCAGTGATTTTCCTTTGTGCCCCCTCCCTTGGAGGTGGATGGAGACCTCCCTGGCTACTCCACGGCCAATGGCCATCAGGGAGAGCCTGACTCCAACGATCGGCAGCAGTGGGGATGGGAAAAAACAATGCCTTGGACCAGCTCACAACCTCATCTCTTCCTTCTCTTCCCCTCCATCACCCAGTGTAGGGTCCATGACCAGCCACAGGAACTGATGACATGTGCACCTCAGGTGGTCCTTCAGTGCCTGGCAGGGCCCAGGGGTTGTTGATACAGTCAGGCCGCAGGGGATTCAGCAGTTAGGATTGGTAACAGTCACACTCCAACTGTGCCATGAAGTCCCTATTTCTTTGAAGCCAACATATCCAAAAGGCCCAGATGGCTTGCGTCAGGTGTCCATCTTCCCTGTGCACGTGACCTGTAGCCTCACTATTGATGACAACATTTATCCCTTTTTATTAAGACTTTCTCCTCAGACCCCGGCCTTCAGCCTTGAATAATGCTGTAATTTGTGTCATCCCTCAGATATCCATGGTCTCCTGTGTGCAGAAGAGGAACTCTTGAAGGCACTGCTGGGCTCAAAGTAACAGCTCAGGCACAGAGTGTCCCGTGAAGCCTGTGAGGTTCCACACGTGCTCCTGCTGCCCTCAGTTCAGGGCAGAGACACCACCTTTATCCACATGACTGGCCACTGGGCACATCTTGTGCTGTCCAGAGGCCAAGGCTTCACTTTCACCTTCAGCTAGTGAGACCGGCTGCCCAAGCACTGGTGTCTGTTGCCAGCACCCAAATCATCTCCAGTTCCTCTTCACTGTGCCTGTGACCTCCACAGACAAGCCCTGCACGTGGGTCCTTGTTCCGAGAAAGTCTCGGTCCTCTTGGCAGACCCCACTGAAGTACTAAAATACTGGGAAGAGCTCCTCCCCAAGTCTCCTGTTCTCCAGGGAGAAAAGGCCACACTCCTTCAGTCTTTCCTCACAGCACAGGTTCTCCAGCTCTCTGGTCATCTTTTGAAAAACACAATCTGGTGGCAGCAGCCGCTGGATCAGGATAAGCACCGGCCAAGCCAGGGAACTTGGGTCTCAGTGGTGTCTTTCCCGATGCAGAACAGCCAGCCAGCAGGAGAAACACCTGGGTTGAGATGACAACAAGCCCAGTGTCCACGGGGTTGGGGCATGCAGGAAGCAGATTTTGTTCTTCATGGGGGTGGTGAAACGGAGCGGTTTGCGGATGGTGACATCTCGATTACAGGACATCCCTGAGAGGATCATGAACTCAGTGGTAGTCAGGAAGAAGGAGAAAACGACGGTTTGCTGTTTCTTGCTGAGGTAGAGATAACTTCCTTCACAGGTTTTGGGATGGGATTATGTTTTGAATTTTTGCTCAAAACAGAGTTGATAATGCAGAGATGATTTTGCTATTGCTAAGTTTGCAGAGAGCCAAGGCCTTTTCAGCTTTTCCTGCTGCCACGCTGGCAAGGAAGTTGGGGGTATGTGGGAGGCTGGGAGAAGACACAGCCAAGACAGGTGACCCAAAGTGATCCAAGGGATATGTCAGACCATGTGGCACTATACTCAGTATATAAAGGTGTGGGAAGAAGGAGGAGGGGGGGACACTTGGAGACACGGTGGTTTTGTCTTCCCGAGCCACCATTCATCAGAATGGGGCCATGCTCTTCTGGAGATGGCTGAACACCTGCCTGCTCATGGGAAGCAGAGAATTAATTAATTCTTTGTCTTTCTTTGCTTCTGTACGCAGAGGACCACCCTGCCAGGGCAGGACTGCAGTACACCTTGGAAGGACAGAGGACCCAGAGAGGGCACAGAGGGGGCATGACACGAATAACCCAGTGCACTGATCTGAGAGTACACGTAGAGTAGCAATAGGGTCAACCCCCCAGCAGAAGCCCACTTGAGTGTAAGAGTGACCAGCACAGAGACGAGGTGGAAGCAAAAGACAAGGATGTGTCATGTCCCCTCCCATGGCAGTCCTTGGGCACGTGTACAAGAAGCACAAGAGCAGCGTCCATTTCCTGACAACTTTGCCAAAGACAAGACCACAGGAATGACCTTGGGGCAAATCACCTGCCCTCAAGCCATGCTAACAGCCCTTCATCTAAAACTTCTTCCTCTAATGGCATCTTTCTGCCCTACAAATCCTGGCACTTAGAGAGATGGCGCTTCATGTAGGAAAGCACTTGGCATGTACCAGGAAATGAAAGGGCATCAGTGCAGGAAACCAGGACACAGCCCCTACCATTAGCTGGGATGGTTCACAACTGACATGAGCTGGTCAGAAAATTATGACTTGCACAAAGGTGCCTGTGGGCCTGGGGCAGTGCAGGACTGCTATAAAAGGCAGCCCAAGTCTCTGCTCTCGCATCCACTTCTCTCACCTCCTTCTCCTCGGCAATCAGGTCAGTGGGAAGCCTTTTCTTCTCCTTCTCCTCCTGCTTCAAGACCACGTCTTTCCTAACTGCGGGTCTCAGCTGATATGGGCTGTGTTAGCCCAGGGCTGGGAGCTGCTTCTGCTGGGAGAGGGAAGGGGAGAGAAGGTGTTGTGCAGAGAGAGGCTGGGACTTGGCTGAGGAGGCTGCTGGGCTTTGGGCTGGGCAGTGTCAGGTGGTGCAGGAGGTGCCTTGTCTGCAGGGGGGTTGGGTGCAGGGCTGCTTCTCATGTGTGTCTGCTTTGTGCTTCTCCCTGCCCTGTGTGCCAGGTGCCCCTGTGAGCCAGAGACATGTCGTGCTGCCAGCCCTGCAACCCTTGCTGCCAGCCCTGCGGCCCGACCCCGCTGGCCAACAGCTGCAATGAGTGCTGTGTCAGGCAGTGCCAGAGCTCCACTGTTGCCATCCAGCCCTCTGCTGTGGTGGTGACCCTGCCCGGGCCCATCCTCAGCTCCTTCCCACAGAACACCGTGGTGGGATCCTCCACCTCCGCTGCCGTTGGCAGCATCCTCAGCTGTAATGGAGTGCCCATCAACTCCGGGGGCTTTGACCTCTCCTGCATCACCAGCTGCTACCGTGGCAGATGTCCCCCCTGCTAAAGCTGCTGGCAACGTCCTGGGGCAAGAACCTGCAAGACCTCACAACATGGGGCTGGACTGAAAACAGAACTTTGAGACACTGTATTTGGAGCTTCATGATGACGTTTCCTTTTCCCGCTCTTCCATCTCTTTCCTTTGTTGTCTGTTGTCCTTCCTCCCTTTGCAAGGCGGGCAGATGGACACCCTGCAGGAGCTCAACTGCACCTTAGTGGCTGTTCCTGGGGCTCGTTGTGATCCACCTCCTTTTCTTCCTTAAACTCAATAAATCTGTTGTGCATCCAAGCCTGGGCATCCAAGTCCTCCTTTATTCTGTGGCAACTCTTGCAGTGTGCTCAGGGAAAATGTTGCACAAAACAGACCTTGGGAGTCCCTGTAGTGCATTTTACTTTGTGCCTTTTCTGTTGGAGGTGTCCAAAATGTCCCTGACTGCTTGAGGGACAAAGACCATCAGGGAAACACTGACCCCAAAGGCTATCAGGAGTGGAGAAGGAAAAGAACACTTCCTGGAGACAGCCCACAACCTTGTCTCCTCCTTCTCCTCCCCTCCATTCCATTGTCTGGAGTCCATGCCCAGCACACAGGAGCACAGGCAGATGAGATACGTACCTCCTACAGTCCCTCAGCACAGGCAGGCAAAGCCTCTGTGCAGACATGCAGGGCTGAGATAATTCACAGCTTGGGATTGGTATCAGCCACACTCAGGCTATGCGGTGATAAATAACTTTTTACTGCATTTTTACAGATGACTTAAGGCTTCACTATTAATTGAAAACACCCCTCCCATGTATGGATGTCTGTCATCAACGCCTTTCTGCCTGAAACCTTTCACCAAAGCAATGCCCAAGAGCAGCAGCCAAAGAAAGACAGACCCTGGGGAACAAAGGTGATCTGTAATGGACAGCCCACAGATCAAAGAGTCATAGAATGGTTTGGGATAGAATGGATCATATTTATCATCTAACCCCACCCATCTGTCAAGAGAAAGGATAGTTTCGCTAGACCAGGCTGCTCCAAGCCCCATCCCACCTGCTCTGAACACTTGAAGGGATGGAGCATCCATAAGCTCTCCATGCACCCTGTTCCAGTGCATCACCACCCTCACAGGGAAGAATTTCTTCCTAATACCTAATCTGAATTTATCATCTGTCCGTTTAACCACATTCCCACCACTGCAGGCCCTTCTGCACAGCCCTGCCCTTCAGTGCGCCCATGGAATTCCCAGTGGAGAACACACATATCCACACCCGGGAGAAATTGGGATGTGCTTGGCTGATGTCCTATTTATGTGCTAGAACTGATCACCTGAAGAAACATACACTGGAGACAGAGAATAGCACAGGGGGACTCGAGGAAATGAACTTCTCTAGAAGGCTTTTGCCACAACCAAGAGAAATGAGAACGACCAATGGGTGAGCCAGCAGGACCAATTAGACTTCTGTCTCAGGTGGCAGATAAAGGTACCCAGAGCAATGTATGGATTATCCAGCACTTGCAGAGGCCAGTTCTGCTGCGCTTCCTGGCGTACCTGGGGTCCAATTTCCCAAGCCCAGAGTACAGTGTGCCTTGGATCCATTCTGGGCTGTGCCTTCCTGGGCTTAGTGTGAGTACTGGTCCACACGGTGGAACTGCCCAGACTGTTTCCTGCAGAGCCCAGGGTGGGGAGAAGAAATACTCCTCTGAGGGCACAGCCCTGCCCCTCAGTGTTCCCATGTGGTTGCCCACGGAGTGCAAGGTCTGTTGGAGGACAGATCTCCCATGGCCAGAGACTCTTAGAAGACCAGGCACAGCCTGGCCAGGAAGTGAGAAGCACTGGGGTGTGAAGAGAGCTGGGGCTGGCCCTGCCTCAGAGCACTGGGTGAGCCAGGGAAGATGAGTACGAGCAGGGTCATTCTCAGTGTTTGTGCTGCGATAGGGCTGGTCCTGTACCACTGAAGCTGCCCAGCGCCCAGTGAGGTGGACAAGGATGGTGTCTGACGTGCAGGAAAGCACAAGGGGAACTTCACATGGTCCATGAGGTGTTGTGTGCCTGGGCCATTATTTTGAACCCAGCTTTGCCTTCTGGAGTCCCTTTTTTTGCAGCCAGGCAACCACAGATAAGCAAGGGATGCCAGGATTTAGAGTTTCTCTTGGGGCTGAAGTCCAAGGTGTAAAAAGATGCCATTGAAAACCATACGCAAACGTGAATTAATGAGGAAGCGAAAAGTCATTTGCTCCAATTCAGATGGACATCTGAAAAAAATCCATGAGGAATCAAGGGATAATTGTCTTGCAGAGAGCCAAAGTGGCTGTGGGGTTGCTCTATGCATCATCTGCCCAGTTCCCCTCTGCCTGTGAGTGGAGGCGTGGTGGCCAGAAAGTGGCTCTTTGGGCACTGGGTGCTCAGCTGGAGCTGTGGTTGGCCCTGGGGGTGTTGGGTTCAAGGAATGGAAACTGCACTGCGTAGCCTGATCATGGCAGATACTGATCCCAGCCGCAGAGTTGTCTCAGCCCTGGATGTCTGGAGAGCAGCTGGGCCCTGCCAGGGCCTGAAGGACTGTGAGAGGTATGGGTGTCATCTGCCATTGACCATGTGTGCTGCTCATGGGCACTAGAAAGGGCAGTGGAGAAGAGGAGAAGGAAGAGATGAAGTTGTGGGCTTTCCCCAGACGCTGTGGTTTCCCATCCTCACTGCTGCCACCCTTTGAGCCGTGGTGTCCCTAAAGCCCTTTCACTGTGCAGTTAGCAGGGATGATTTTGACAGCTCTATCACAAAATGCACAAAACAAAACCCACTGCAATCTGCTTCCTCCACCTTTCTTCCCTGAATAGGCTGAAAGAGATGCACAGATTGAAAGAAGACTCTGAGGCTCAGGCTTGGATGCACAACAACTTTAATGAGTCTAAAGAAGCAAAGGAGGTGGCTCACAGAGAGCAAAAGGAGCAGCCACTAAGACGCAGTGGAGCTCCTGCAGGGTGTCCATCTGCCTGCCCTGCAGAGGCAGAAAGGGCGACAGATCCCCCTTGGCTGGCCTGGGGAGACACAGAAAGCAAAGGAAAGAGATGGAAGAGCGGGAAAAGGAAATAATGTCCTGAAGCTCGAAACACAATGTCCCGGAGTTCTGTTTTCAGTCCAGCCCCATGCTGTGAGGTCTTGCAGGTTCTTGCCCCAGGACGTTGCCAGCAGCTTTAGCAGGGCCGACACCTGTAGCGGTTGGTGATGCAGGAGAGGTCAAAGCCCCCGGAGTTGATGGGCACTCCGTCACAGCTGAGGATGCTGCCAACGGCAGCGGAGGTGGAGGATCCCACCACGGTGTTCTGTGGGAAGGAGCTGAGGATGGGCCCGGGCAGGGTCACCACCACAGCAGAGGGCTGGATGGCAACGACGGAGTCCTGGCACTGCCTGACACAGCACTCATTGCAGCTGTTGGCCAGCGGGGTCGGGCCGCAGGGCTGGCAGCAAGGGTTGCAGGGCTGGCAGCACGACATGTCTCTGGCTCACAGGGGCACCTGGCACACAGGGCAGGGAGAAGCACAAAGCAGACACACATGAGAAGCAGCCCTGCACCCAACCCCCCTGCAGACAAGGCACCTCCTGCACCACCTGACACTGCCCAGCCCAAAGCCCAGCAGCCTCCTCAGCCAAGTCCCAGCCTCTCTCTGCACAACACCTTCTCTCCCCTTCCCTCTCCCAGCAGAAGCAGCTCCCAGCCCTGGGCTAACACAGCCCATATCAGCTGAGACCCGCAGTTAGGAAAGACGTGGTCTTGAAGCAGGAGGAGAAGGAGAAGAAAAGGCTTCCCACTGACCTGATTGCCGAGGAGAAGGAGGTGAGAGAAGTGGATGCGAGAGCAGAGACTTGGGCTGCCTTTTATAGCAGTCCTGCACTGCCCCAGGCCCACAGGCACCTTTGTGCAAGTCATAATTTTCTGACCAGCTCATGTCAGTTGTGAACCATCCCAGCTAATGGTAGGGGCTGTGCCCTGGTTTCCTGCACTGCTGCCTTTTCATTTCCTGGTACATGCCAAGTGCTTTCCTACATGAAGCGCCATCTCTCTAAGTGCCAGGATTTGTAGGGCAGAAAGATGCCATTAGAGGAAGAAGTTTTAGATGAAGGGCTGTTAGCATGGCTTGAGGGCAGGTGATTTGCCCCAAGGTTATTCCTGTGGTCTTGTCTTTGGCAAAGTTGTCAGGAAATGGACACTGCTCTTGTGCTTCTTGTACACGTGCCCAAGGACTGCCATGGGAGGGGACATGACACATCCTTGTCTTTTGCTTCCACCTCGTCTCTGTGCTGGTCACTCTTACACTCAAGTGGGCTTCTGCTGGGGGGTTGACCCTATTGCTACTCTACGTGTACTCTCAGATCAGTGCACTGGGTTATTCGTGTCATGCCCCCTCTGTGCCCTCTCTGGGTCCTCTGTCCTTCCAAGGTGTACTGCAGTCCTGCCCTGCCAGGGTGGTCCTCTGCATCTCCTCAACACAGTGCCCTGTTTTCCTGGCCTTAAAATAGCGTAGAGATTTTTGCCACGTTTATTTTAGACATGCATGAAGAAGGGTGTCAGTCTGGGCTTATGGGACCCTCATCACGAGAGCATGTGCAGGCCAGTGCAGTGGACTCTCCCGTCATGTGTCCCTGAGCACTGCAGTATAGTTGCACTCACCAGAATTTGCTCATCTACAGCTGCATGGTGCTGCCTTTGACCCTGCAGAGTATTGCCCAGAGAACGGAAACACAGCCTCTGCCTCCTGCACCCTCCATTTGTTACTTTATCTGCAAGAAGGATGTCCACAAAATCCTGCCAGCATTTGCCGGCCATCATCCCTGAATAGATCCCCTTATGCTGGAGTGTTGCTGGTGATTGGGATGGGACACAGGCTCCTCATTCCCAGGCCAGTTGCACTTCTACAGCTCATCAGCCTGGTGCTCAGTGAGGCAGGGTCAAGACCTCCCAGCAAAGGGGTACTGGACAGAAGGGACTGATCAGGTGCTGTTCTCCTGTGAGATGTGGGATGGATGGACCCACCCAGCATAGAGGTAGCACAGCATAGTTCTGTCCCCTTCCCTTTGGTGGTCTTGCTGAGCTCTTTGCCAGGTGGTGCTGCTGGGAGGCTTCAGCCAGAGCCAAGTTCCCCTCAGAGCAGCTTTCAAGCTTATGTTCTAGTACTCAGTAATGTCTGCAGCTGTGACAGATCTGTGCCTGTATCTGGCCAGGATATCACTGCTCTCAGCTGGACTTTGACAGCTTGACGTAGGACCTGTCTCATCTCTAGGAACACACCTGGCGATTGCTTGAGCCTTGGTGGTTGTCATGGAACCTCATCCTGACCTTGGCTCATGGTCACACTCTTGCTGTTGTTTAACCCTATCTGGCAGCTGTCATGGTTTGAGATACCCCAAAATCTAATTCCCTAGTCTAAACCCCCTCCTACATCTCAACCTAGTGTAAGATGTGTTTTCCAGACAATCACACGGACTCAAAATGGGGAAAAGGGAATATATTACAATGACTGTATACATAAATAAATACTACAGTACATTATATACAATATTAATTATCTCTACCATGACATAAGTATTTACAATGGATCAAATCTCTTCTCCCCTCCAAATAAAAGTCCAGGAGGGAAGAAGGACAGATCCCTTCTAACTCTCAGGGCAGCAACTTCTTCAGAGTAGCAGTCTATCTCTCTCTCATGCATGCAGCTGTTGCTGGATCTCTGCCAGCACACACGAGGGGATATCCAAGCCCTTGGCCACTCGTCTTCCAAGCGAGGGTCTTCTCTTCTGTGGACTGCGTAGCAGGGACAAGCTCGCGTCACCACGTCATGCCACAAAGCTCAGGGGTCTTCGTGGCAGTCCCTTTCCTCAGGGGATTCAAATTCCCCTTTGCAGAGCTTCTGTGCCCTGCTTCAAGATGGCTGCGAGCTTCTTTGTAGCTTGCAGCAAGGGAGGGCCTCAAGGTCAACCTCCACACACCGTCCTGGCTGAGCTCTCAGGACGACCAAGCTTCTTAGCTTCTTTCCTCCATCTAGGACTTCTAATCAGTAAGAGTCCACCCCCCCGATTTAAGAGGAGTCTCAAAGGAATCTGGGGTCTTTTGGTTCAGTTCTTACCCCAACTCTCTCTGTAGAGCTAGTTCTGCTCTCATCTGCTGCTGTTGGCTCTCTCTTGGCTCTCTGTCTCCTTCCAGGAGTTCTCTCTGTGTGCTGCATGTCTCTGTTGCTTCGTCTTCTCTCTTCTGGCCCTGTGCCACCGTTTCTCCGGTCAGTGCTGGTCTGTCGCTACTCCTGCTGCTGCCCACGGTGGAGAAAACATCTCCCGGCTTAACTACAGACACTTAGCCCAGTCTAACACTGTTCCAAGTCTCTGCAGTCCCCCCCCAGCCAGGGGCTGGGGGGGCCCCAGAGGCCCTAAGGGGCTCCAAGCCCCTCTCCTCGTGGTGTCAGAACATGGCTACCACTTCTACTACCCAAAACTACAACTCTTCTCTTCCGTTTGGTTGTGATATGTTTATATTTTGCAGAAGCACTCATTGGACAAAACTTCAAAACGAGTTACCACCCCCCGGGGGTTACCACTTTCAACTGCAGGGGGAAAACCTGGTTCAAACTACTACAGCAGCAAAGCACCACACAGCCCCTCCTGTGATGGGGGAGAATTGGAAGGCTAAATTAAAAAAAAAACACCATGATTTGATATAAAGAAAGTTTAATAATTAGATACCAATTGGAAGGTGAAAAAAATAAAAAGGAAAAAGAACAACAAAAAGAAAGAAATATTAACCCAAGAAAAACTAGTGATGCAACAGAAAACTATTCCTCACTGCCAACTGACTGATGCTCAGCCCATCCTGAGCAACATCAGCCCCTACAAACTTCACTGCCCCAGCTTTGTTGCAGAGCAGGACATGATATGGTCTGGAATATCCTGTTTCAGCTGGGGTCAGCTGTCCCTCCTGTGTCCCCTCCCAACTTCCTCTGTACCCCCAGCCTTCTCGCTGGCGGGGCAGTCTCAGGAGCAGAAAAGCCGTGTCGCTGTGTAAGATGTCAGCTCAGCAACACTTAAAATGTCCCTGTATTATCAACACTGTTTTTGCACCATTCCCAAACATAGCCCATATGAGCCACTATGAAGAAACATAGCTATCACAGGCAAAACCTGTGCACTCCCTGACTTGTCTGTCCTGATTGGCCCCAGACATATATAGATGAGTTTGATCCAGAAAACAAGTAGGACAACATAAAGTCTGTGCACACTTGTAGACCTGTGATCTTACTGGGGTTTTGGAAAAGCTGAGGCAGCTCCCTGTCTGCAGTGTGCAGTAACTGTGCAGAACAGAGAGCAAAACTGCAAACCTGAACTCAGTAAGTGCAGATTTTTTCCCTCTTCAGGCACCTGACAGGCACCTGACAGGCAGAATCCTTGGAGAAAGTGCCGTGGGGGCTCAAAGCGGCCCAAGGAGAATCTGGACTTCAGTCAGAGAAAAGGAAAAGGTGGTGTTCCAGTGCCTCACCACCTGACAGTAAAGTTTCTCCCTGTAAATATCTCATCTAAAACTACCTTCTTTCAGTCTAAACCATTCCCCTCTATCTTATCATTGCATGCCCTTGTAAAGGGTCCCTTTACAGCTTTACTTTCAGACCCATTTAGGTATTGGGATGTGCTGTAGGGTCTCTCCAGAGCTTTCTCTTCCCCAGGTTGAACAACCTGAACTGTTTGAGCCTGCCTTCATAGCAGAGGTGCTCTGGCCCTCTCACCATCTTCCTCGGCCTTCTCTGGACTGGTTCCAGCAGGTCCACAGCCTTCCTATGTTGGGGCTCTGCTATGCTGGGGGTCCCAGACCTGGAGACAGTACTCCAAGGGGGTCCAAAGTCTGTCTGCTGCATGGTGCATGTAATGTAACAGGGTAGGTGGTTGAGTTACCACACATGGAAGGGATTCAAAAAATGTGTAGATGTGACACAAGGGAACAAAGTGTAGTGGTGGAGTAGGCAGTGTTATGTTAACAGTTGGACTTGATCTTGAAGGCGTTTTCCTTATTCTGTAAATGTGTAGCTATCAGCAGCAGTGGGCATTTGAATTGAACAAGAAATTGTGAGGGAATGGAGAAGTCAGTGCAACCAGGAATTACCACACATACAATGAGCCTTTTCTTCTCCATGGATCTTCTAACGGTGGTGGGGTATGACCTCCTCCTTGTCACTGTGTGGAGCAATCAGTACCTGCAGGTCTTCCTGCATTTGTTCTTCCCCACTGGATTTCCCATGTGGAGATCTGGTCCTTCTCCTCCTTCACCACTGCTGCATCCAAGGTGATGAAGACCTTCCTTGTCACCAGGGAAACCAAACACCACTGAGACCCAAGTTCCCTGGCTTGGCCGGTGCTTATCCTGATCCAGTGGCTACTCCCACCAGATTGTGTTTTTCAAAAGATGACCAGAGAGCTGGAGAACCTGTGCTGTGAGGAAAGACTGAAGGAGTGTGGCCTTTTCTCCCTGGAGAACAGGAGACTTGGGGAGGAGCTCTTCCCAGTATTTTAGTACTTCAGTGGGGTCTGCCAAGAGGACCGAGACTTTCTCAGAACAAGGACCCACGTGCAAGGCTTGTCTGTGGAGGTCACAGGCACAGTGAAGAGGAACTGGAGATAATTTGGGTGCTGGCAACAGACACCAGTGCTTGGGCAGCCGGTCTCACTAGCTGAAGGTGAAAGTGAAGCCTTGGCTTCTGTACACTGCAAGATGCAGAAAAAGTTGCCACAAAACAAAGGAGGATTCAGAGGCCCAGGCTTGGAGGAACAACAAAGGTAATGAGATTAAGGAAGAGAAGGAGGCGGTACAGAGAGCCCCAGGAACAGCCATTAAGAGACAGAGGGACTCGTGCAGGGTGTCCATCTGCCTGCCCTGCAGAGGGAGGGAGGGTTACAGGTCCCCACGAGGGTGGCTGGGAAGACACAGACAGCAAATGTAAGAGTGAGAGGATGGTGGAAGAAGGAAAAAAGACCCAGAAACTTTGTAATGTCCCCAAACATGGCAGTTCTTGGGCATGCAGGAAAGAAGCAAAAGAGTGATGCCCATTTCCTGACACCTTTACCACAAACAAGACCACAGGAACAACCCAGGTGAACATCACCACCTGCCCACACGGAATGCCAACAGCCCTTGATCTGAGTCTTCTGCCTGTGCTGACGTCTTTCTGCCCAAGAAGTCTTTGTGCCTCCTATTCGGGCACTTCCAGAAGCTTTCATATAGGAGGGCAAGTGGAATTAAGCAGGAAATGAAAAGGCAGCAGGGCAGGAAACCAGGACACAGGCCCTACCATTAGCTGGGATGGTTCACAACTGACATGAGCTGGTCAGAAAATTATGACTTGCACAAAGGTGCCTGTGGGCCTGGGGCAGTGCAGGACTGCTATAAAAGGCAGCCCAAGTCTCTGCTCTCGCATCCACTTCTCTCACCTCCTTCTCCTCGGCAATCAGGTCAGTGGGAAGCCTCTTCTTCTCCTTCTCCTTCTGCGTCAAGATCACACCTTTCCTAACTGCGGGTCTCAGCTGATATGGGCTGTGTTAGCCCAGGGCTGGGAGCTGCTTCTGCTGGGAGAGGGAAGGGGAGAGAAGGTGTTGTGCAGAGAGAGGCTGGGACTTGGCTGAGGAGGCTGCTGGGCTTTGGGCTGGGCAGTGTCAGGTGGTGCAGGAGGTGCCTTGTCTGCAGGGGGGTTGGGTGCAGGGCTGCTTCTCATGTGTGTCTGCTTTGTGCTTCTCCCTGCCCTGTGTGCCAGGTGCCCCTGTGAGCCAGAGACATGTCGTGCTGCCAGCCCTGCAACCCTTGCCGCCAGCCCTGCGGCCCGACCCCGCTGGCCAACAGCTGCAATGAGTGCTGTGTCAGGCAGTGCCAAGACTCCGTCGTTGCCATCCAGCCCTCTGCTGTGGTGGTGACCCTGCCCGGGCCCATCCTCAGCTCCTTCCCACAGAACACCGTGGTGGGATCCTCCACCTCCGCTGCTGTTGGCAGCATCCTCAGCTGTGACGGAGTGCCCATCAACTCCGGGGGCTTTGACCTCTCCTGCATCACCAACCGCTACAGGTGTCGGCCCTGCTAAAGCTGCTGGCAACGTCCTGGGGCAAGAACCTGCAAGACCTCACAGCATGGGGCTGGACTGAAAACAGAACTCCGGGACATTGTGTTTAGAGTTTCATGATGATGTTTCCTTCTCCTACTCTTCCATCTCTTTCCTTTGCTTTCTGTGGCTCCCCAGGCCAGCCCAGGGTGACTTGCCACCCTTTCTGCCTCTGTAGGGCAGGCAGATGGACACTGCATCTTAGTGGTTGCTTCTTTTGCTCCCTGTGAGCCACCTCCTTTTCTTCTTTAGACTCTAATTAAAGTTGTTGTGCATCCAAGCCTAGGCCTCTGAGTCTTCCTTCATCCTGTGGAAAGCCTTCCATACTGCTTAGGGAAGAGGGTGGAAGAAGCATAAGATGGAACTCCCTGAAGTGCCCTTTCCTTGGGAGATGACAAAAACATCCCTGGCTACTCAACAGCCAAAGATCACCAGCAAGACCATGGCACCAAAGGCTGACAGTAGTGGTCAAGGGAAACAGCAATGGCTAGGTACAGCCCACAACATCATCTCCTCCTTCCCCTCCCCTCCATTATCTGGTCCAGTGTCCATGTGAGATACATATCTCAAACAGTCCCTCAGCACAGGCAGGACCCAGCTCCTGCCTAAGATGCAGGGTAGTTCACAAGTCCGGATTGGTATCAGCCATACTCAACATATGCAGTGGGAAATGACTTTTGGCTGAGTTTATGCAAATGACTTATGGCTTTACTGTTAATTCATAACATTTCTCCCATGTTTGGATGAATCTGACCCACAGAAAAGGGAAAAGAAGAGAAAGTGAGAGAGAGAAAGGAACAAAGCATTCTCTGAGCAATCTCTCAGCTTTTGGGGTAACCTCTTTCTAATCCCTCACATCTTAATATACAATCTGATTACCAAAATAAAAGGCAAAAAGGTTAACATTAGATGAGCGATCACAGCATGTAACATCTTATTAAGAATTCCACTTGCTGTTGGTGACCATCCAAATAGAATATCCCAACAATGGTGTTCCCCATCTTTCTTCAGTCACTCCTTCACGTGGTGGATTTCTTGTACATCAGGAGGAATGGTACTCAAAGTTTTCTGTAGGAGTCGGGTTAGAGGAAGAATCCTGGATGAACCATCCTGGGAAATGAAGTCCCAAAGTACTCCCACACATGGGCAGTGAGATACCCGTGGTGATTGGGTCAAGGGAGTCACGTGTTACTTTGAGGTGCCTATAAAAGGTGTTGTCTCATTTGAATAAAGACGATTTGGTGCTGAACCCCCAACCAGCCAGCTGGGTCTGTATGGTTTATTTACGTATTACATTAATATGCCGTATCTGGTGCCCATGCACGGAGCAGAACCCTGTATCAGGGATGAATACAGACTGCCTTGTAACAAGGAAAAATTCGGTAGCATTCGAACGAGTTTGTTTTAAAAACTTGGAACGCTTCTTTCTGAAAAAAAGCCAGACGTAATATACTGAGCTAAAAGCAGGCAGAAGATGTCGTTAAACAAAGGACGTTTAATACCAGAGCAAAAAGACGACTGGGACGTCGTGCAGCAAAGAACTGTGTGGGAGCTCCGAAATATGAGTATTGTGCACACGAGAGACGTGAGAGAGCAAGCTTTGAAAGAAAGAAAAAGTAAAGCACAAAGAACTTGAGGTAAGAAGCCTGGGAAGTTAAAATTCAAGGGAAACGATAGAAATAACTAGATCAGGATTCCTGCTAAGCAGAAGTCCTTAGTGTGACTGCTTGGAAAAAATTTGGAGAGACACAAAAGAAAGCAGAGATAGAAGATGTGGACACTTTAAGAACTTCAGAAAGAAACTTAAACTTGTCCATGGAGAAACCTTTTGTTTCCCCCAGGAGCCCTAACAGACAAAGGGCTCCTCCAAGACACCAGGAGCAGACAGAGGACCGCGTGCAAACCTAAAGGACCTAACAAAGTGTCATCGATGAAACGAGGCTATCAAATTTAGGTTGCAAGGTAATAAAAGTATTTATTAATGCCAACAAGCAAAAACGGCCAGCCGGGCGACCGGAGGAAACCTCAGTTCCTGCCGCGTCCACAAAAAGGGGAACAGAAACAGCACCAGTTATACCCTTCGAAAACCACCTCCCCCCAAAGTCACGTCATCCCCTCATTGGTGGAGGTTTCGCGGGCTGCATCCTGCTTGGTTCTCTCTCCGCGGGCAAACGTGGGGTTGGTTCCTCCTTTCGCGGGCAATTGCTGTTGCCGAGGGGTGCCCACCAATGATTTCAAAGTCCTTAGTCTCTATGGGTCCAGGGTCCTGGAATTTTCCATCAGGATGACGGTTGATCACCCGGGTTCCTCGTGGTCAACCCCTCCATCTTGGTCCCTATTAATATGCTTAGGCAAAACCGTTTTTAGATCGTAAAGTGCTAAATCATTATTGCGTTGTGTTAGTCATCCGCAGCACATAGAACTTTGTGGTTTTAACATTGCATAACAATTAAACTTATGATTTTTAACTAGGCAGTTAATACAATATAGCAACTTCTATTAACTCTCTTAATTGAACAGCAAATTTCCTTGATTTTACTTATCACAATCCCCCCTCCTAATTTCCTCGTAAATTTGCTGGTCGAATTCAATTACAGCCTCTTTAGCTATCTCCAATAGAGAAGCTTGATCTTCCTCAAAAGATCCCCCACTCATGTCCTCGTATTGTTGCTTTACTGTCAGTAATTGCACAGTTTCAACTCTGCGTTTGATAAAATTCATAACTCTGTTTAAAAAACAAGGTCCAAAAATCAGCGTCGCACACAGCATTAATACAGGTCCTGCTAGGGTTGAAATCAATGTTGTTAGCCAAGGGAACTGATTATGCCAATTATCCAACCAATTATAGGAGGTATCCCTCTCCCTTTTTCTTTGCATTATTCCCTCCCGCAATTTGGTCATAGACTCCTTGATGACCCCTGAATGATTGGCATAAAAACAGCATTCTTCACCTAAGGCCACGCACAAGCCTCCCTGCTGTAGAAAAAGTAAGTCCAGCCCTCGTCTATTTTGTAAAACGACCTCGGATAAGGAATTTAGAGATGTCTCCAAATAAGAAATAGATTTTTCTATCCTGTCCAGGTCTTCATCCACTGCTGCCCTTAAGGCAGTCAGCCCATGACCGTGCTGGACTAAAGAGGCAATTCCAGTGCCCGTGGCTCCCAACCCTAGAATCATTGCTACGGTTACACTTATAGGTTCTCTTTTCTGTATCTTGTGTTTACTCATCTCCCACGATTCTAATACTGATTCTCCGGACCGGTATAACATATGGGGTAAAACAGTTATCTGAATACAAAATTCATTGTTCTTTTCAAATACGAGTAGAGACACACACGGAACTAAACCAGATTTAGAACATATCCACCATCCACCCGGGTACGGTATAGCCCATTTGTTTTCCCCTTTCTTTAATTCATTTATTTCAGTGCTACATAATTCGATGCTATCTGGAGGAACACGCCCAATGCACATCCCTTGCCCACTGACCTGTGACATCGTGAGACCTATGTTTCTCTCTCCCCATCTGCATTGGCTCGGATCATCCTCGGTGCTTAAACTGAAAGTTTGATTCAGTCCTATTCCCTCGTAAAAGGGAGGTCTCACGTCATAGCACAGCCAGCAAGACTCGGTCATGTCTGGGTCAGTGCAGTTTATGGCTCGATAGGAAGCCTCTACCATATTTAGTAGAGTTTCAGTTCCTCCTGATATGACTTTTTCTTTCTCACTTAATTTAGTAAGAGGAACTTGTGTGGTTTTGGGTTGTTGTGGCATTGAATCAGCAGAGATTACCTGTACTTTCTCTTTCTCTTTGTCCCTTACAATGTCCCGGGATGTTTTCATTTCTAAATTGGGTCCTAGAGGCTGAGAATAAACAGTTAGTGGCTTTTTCTTTATAGTTATATACTCTCCTGGATCTGCATAGAGCCTATCCAATCTGACTCCCCAGGTTCGTCCTGTTAACCATCCTCTATCTTCATGATTTAGGACCTGCACCTGTAGATATTCACAGTTAGATGGGTCATTAGGGAGCACGAGTCCTCCAAATTGAGGCGGCTGGCAATGTGGGGGTCCCCACTGCACTCTGAGATACCTGTCAGGTCTCTCAGGTCTCCATGCTAGGGCTATGGTCTCACATCCCCAATACCCGCAGTGATAGTGTCCTGGGTAATTACAGTACGATTTCCCTGGGTTGGAGGTTGGACACCAGTAAGTAGCTCCCTTGATTACTGTAACAGAGGGTCTACCTCCTCCTTTGCCGCATCCTTGAGGTATGCTGTCAATCAACAGGTCACACACTGTTACGTTAAACCTTGGACTTGCAGCTGTTATCACCTTACGAACCACTACTGTACCTTTAGATCTAGTCAGAGTCCACTCGAATGGTTGGTGGGCATCCCCCAGAGATCCTGCTAACATAATTACAAAGACAATTATCCAATTTTGCCCCATTTTGTCTGAGTCCCCTCTTTTATCCTTTGTCAGTGGCCTTTCCTTTCGAGTCACCTCTTCCCCACACGCTTTATCTCTCTGCCTTCCTCTGTCTGTTCCTTTGCAGGGAACAACGAGGACTCAATTATCTTCTCGGCAGCAGTGATATTCTTCAGGGGATAGACTCGTTTCACCTAATTATTCTCCACCGATTCGGGATGGGACTCTTCCACATTCAAATTTTGGATTCTGTCAATTAACCCCAGTAATTCAATATGCCTTCTTCGATTTGGTTTCATCAATTTCCAAGAAAATCTAGTTCGGCACAATTCTGTCAGTGCCCTGGTCCAGTTAGTCTCATATATTTCCCAGGTCTCTGGAACCAGCCACTCCCATCCGCAAAATACTCTCAATATCTCAGCGTTTGCAATTTGTTCCCTTATGGACTCTGTAGTACTGGTTCTACACTTAATGCAATATGCTTGTCCCTTTATCGAGACACAACGCCACTTTCTGCTACACCTTTTACACTTGCACACAACCCAATCAAAATGAGTAGAGTCTGGATGTTTTATACAAGGTATACCATGTGGATTTTGTCCTTCTGGTATATTGGTCTCTACCTCGCAACAAAAGGGTAAGACAACTTGGGTCCCAGCAATTTTATATAGTCCCGAGCCTCCTGTTCAGGCAGTCTCTCGAGGCTCCAGGAGGCAAAGTTCACCTTCCTCAAAATCTGTCCCTCGGGTATCTGAAAGAAACTATACAGGCTAGATCTTACGCCTTCTCCATCAGGATTCATCAGTCGGCTCTGCTCTCTTGATTTTTACTCGCAAGTCTCCAGGCTTGGATGTGACTCTCCACTCGCTGTCAGTTACAGGTCCTTTAACTCGGGAGGCATGCGTCCATCCTCGCTCAGCTGTCCGGACTGCAGTGTCTGTAGTGAGGAGAATGACAAAAGGCCCCTCCCACCGTGGAGTTAAAGATGTTTCTTTCCAGGTTTTGATTAATACCCTTTCTCCTGGCTGGAATTTATGTACACTCATATCTAAAGGTGGTCTCTGAGTCACCAACCCCTTTTTTCTCAGCTCATGCCTTCTTTTAATTAGCCCAATGATATATTCCTGAAGGACAGAGTCCTCTACTTTTGGGTGATCCATGGGAGCCCCAAAATCATATGACATACCGTACATCATCTCGAACGGCGATATACCTGTGTCCATCCGAGGTTGAGTCCTGATATATAGCAACGCCAAGGGGAGACACTTGACCCAGTTCATTTTGGTCTCTAGCATTAACTTTGTCAGATGCTTTTTGATTTCACCATTCATCCTTTCTACTCTTCCTGAGCTCTGTGGATGCCATGGAGTGTGATATTCCCATTTAGTCCCTAATAGTTCCGTTACCTCTCTAATTACCTTTGAGGTAAAATGGGTCCCTCGGTCTGAATCTATAATCTGGACCACTCCATACCTAGGGATAATTTCCTCCAGTAATATTTTAGATACCACTCTAGCAGTACATCGGGTTGTGGGGAAAGCCTCTACAAAGTGGGTTAGATGGTCCACTAATACCAACAGATACTGGTACCTTCCCACTTTTGGCAGTTCAGTGAAATCAACCTGAATTTTCTCAAAGGGCCTCTTTGCTAGTTCCCTGCCTCCTTGAACTTTTTCCCTCAATTGTCCTCTATTCACCTTTTTACATGTTAAACATCCTTCTAAAGCCTTCTTAGCAACGTCATACACTCCAACACATACGTATCTGTTTCCAAAATGGTCTACCAAGGCCTGGACACTCCAATGTGTCTGCTCATGTAATTTTCCCATTATTTTACGAGCTAGACCTTTAGGTATTACTTCCCATCCATCAGACAACAACCACTTCCCCTGCTCTTCTCTTGCCCCGACTTGCAATAACTTTTCTTTTTCCTGGTTACTGAAACACTTGGGAACCTCTTCACTCTCTGACCCTTGTTCACTTATCACTAGTAAGGCAGCTCTTTTTGCCTCAGCATCCGCTAAATTGTTTCCCCTCGCTGTCACCTTTAGTCCTCTCTGATGTCCCTGTACATACACCACAGCAATTTGTGTTGGGCCTCTCAATGCCTTCAAGATTTCCCTAATCAGGCTCTCATGCACTAACCCTCGGCCTTTTGCATTGACTAAGCCACGCTCCTCCCATATCTTTCCAAAAGTATGTACAACTCCGAAGGCATACTTAGAATCTGTATATACCGTTCCCACTTTGCCATTTAACAGTTGTAGAGATCTCAGTAGAGCATACAGCTCGCATACTTGAGCAGACCAGGTATTAGACAATGGTTCTGATTCTCTAACCTGGAATGTAGTCCCATCTACTATAGCATAGCCAGACTTCCTTTTTCCATCCACAATCCTAGATGACCCGTCAATGTACAGCTTCTCACCTATGCTCAACTCCTCTTCTTCTAAGTCCTCCCTGATCTTCGTCTGGAGGTTAATAACCTGTATGCAATCATGCACTATATCTCCTTCGGATTCCCCATACAGAAATTGTGCTGGGTTCTGCAGATGGGTTACTTCCAACTCCAGCTTAGGGGTATTTAACAGAATGCTCTCATACTTCAGTAGTCTACTATCAGTCAGCCACTTCTCAGCTCTTTGTCTAAGCACTCCTCTGATATCGTGAGGAGTATACACTTTCAGTTCTCCTCCGAAAGTGACCTTCACGGCTTCTTCCACTAACAATGCTGTAGCCACTATCGCCTGCAAACACGTAGGCCACCCTCTGCTGACTGGATCCAATATCTTAGAATAGTAGCCTACTGGCTTCTTGTGCTCAGCCCACTTCTGGGTAAGCACCCCATAAGCTGTCCCGTTTTCAACATTTACAAACAAGAAAAATGGTTTTCTGGTATCTGGCAGGCTAAGTACAGGAGCATGTATTAGATCCTCTTTTAATTTCTCTAATTTTTCATCATCCTCTTTATTCCATTTCACTAATCCATCTCTGACTAATTTTTCATAGAGGAATTTCACCTTAGTACTGTAATTCTCCACCCATTGTCGGCAGTACCCCAGGAGACCTAAGATTTGCCTGATCTGCCTCTTATTCTTTGGGGCTTGCATGGACAATATCCCTTTTACTCTATCAGGGTCTAGCCCTTTACACCCTTTACTCAGCCAATGCCCCAGGTATTTAACTTTTTCTTCCGTGAACTGCAGCTTGGATTTGGACACTTTTAATCCTTTGTCCCCTAAAAAATTCAGAAGCCTGATGCTCTCATCCCTTACAGTCTTAGCATCAGTTCCTGCTATAAGCAAGTCATCAACATATTGAACCAGGACTGCTCCTTCACAGGGTTTAAAAAACTCCAGAAGTTGCTCTAAAGCTTGCCCAAACAGATTTGGCGACTCAGTGAACCCTTGAGGCAACACAGTCCACCTCAGCTGTTGCTTTCTATGGGTGTCCGGATCCTCCCATTCAAAAACGAAGAAGTTCCTGCTTTCCTCTTGTAAAGGGCAGGCCCAAAATGCGTCCTTTAAATCTATGACACTATACCACTGGTGTTCTGGGGATATCTGGCTCAACAGGGTATAGGGATTTGCCACTACTGGAAACCTTGTCACTGTTCTTTTATTTATCTCCCTTAGGTCTTGTACTAACCGATAGGTTCCATCTGACTTCTTCACTGGTAAAATAGGTGTATTATGGGGAGACATACAAGGCTCCAGCAACCCTTTTGCTAGTAATTTCTCCACAACTGGCTTGAGGCCAATCCTCCCCTCATTCGGGATAGGATATTGCTTCACCCTGATAGGTTTTTCTGGTTCTTTTAGAGATATGTCTAATTTTCCTATTGTGTCTGGGGTACACCACACCTCTGGATTAATTTTTGCCTCATCTTCTGCTGTTAGTGCATAGATTTTTACTTTCAGCTCCTGCTCAGATACCTCCAAATTTATCCCTAGCTCAATCATTAAATCCCTCCCTAGCAGATTATATTCTGCCTCTGGGACTAATAAAAAAGTCCCTAAAGCAAATTTATGGGAAGCCTCTATTTCAACATCTTTAATTATTGGGACTTTAAAAGGTTCCCCTTTTGCACCAATAACTTGAGCTTTGTCAGTAGATATTGCACAACCTTGAGGTAACTGTTGTAAAGTAGATCTTTCCGCTCCCGAATCTACGAGAAATTCAATAACTTGTTGCTGAGGACCCACTTTCAATTTTATCAAGGGCTCTGTGCTTTTTCGGGTCCCCAGCAGATAGAGCCCCTGACTCCCTCAGTCTTCCAAAAAGACTCGCTCTTCCTGCAACCGCTTCTTGCAGTCTCTTTTTATGTGTCCTTTCTGACTGCAATAATGGCACTCAATTCCTTTAAGATTAGTCCTCCTATACCTTGGCGGCTGCTCATCACTTCTAGATCTAAAGGACTCCCTTTTACTTTGACCTCTGTCATCTTTCTGCTCTCCCTTAATAGCCGCTAACAACACCCTTGTTTGTCTCCTCTGCATGTCCTCTTTTCTCTTTTGTTTCTCTTCCTCTTTTACCTCTTCTCTCCTAACATACACTTCCTGAGCTTCTCTTAACAACAGATCTAAACCCTTTGCTTGCCAGTCTCTGTTCTTTTCCAGCTTTCTTCTAATATCCTCCCACGAACCTTGTACAAATCTGAGCTTCAATATTGCCTGTCCCATAACGTCATCCTCGGGATCCATACCAGAATACAACTGAAAGCTCTTTCGTAACCTTTCTAACCACTCTGTGGGAGATTCATCCTTCTTTTGGTATTCCTTAAATGCCCTGTCTATATTCTGTCCTCTAGGAACAGACTCTCTAATGCCCTGCACTATCATACTTCTTAAGTCGTCCATCTGAGCCCTATCCGCAGCCCGCTGGTTATCCCAGTTAGGTTTTACAGCCGGCCACTTGGTATCAGCAGCTGGTCCCTGCTGGTGTCTTCTGTCCCAGTTTCTCACGCCTGCTGTCCTGATCATTCCTCTTTCCTCTACAGTGAATAAAATACCCAAAATAGATTGCATCTCATCCCAGGTATAGGTATTTGGTCCTAGGAACTGATCGAATCTTTCAGAGACTCCGATAGGGTCTTCTAATAGGTTTCCCATTTCTTTTTTAAACGCCCGTACATCTCCGGAATTTAATGGTACGGACACAAACCCTATCCCACCTTGTCTGCCTGTTAATGCTATCTCCCGGAGGGGGTATACTTGGGAATGAGGTAGAGGATCTTTAAGGTCTTTGGGCTCATTAATGTTTAAAACTACTCCATTAGATTGTTCTATAGTTGCATGTATAGGGGTAGGGGACAAGATGGCTGCTCCCCCTCGTCCCTGTGCAGGTAAGATGGCGGACCCTTGCCCTTGAGCAGATAAGATGGCGGATTCCCGCCCTTGAGTAGGTAAAATGGCAGATTCCCGCCCTTGAGCAGGTGAAATGGTGGACTCCCGCCCTTGAGCAGGTGAAATGGTGGACTCCCGCCCTTGAGCAGGTAAGATGGCGGATTCCCGTTCTAACTCCACCGGGGCACTTGGTGTGATCGCACTCCCTCCATTGCAAGATGGTACATAAGGTGGAGGAGAGTTCCAGGATTCTGAATCTTTAAATAAGTCCACCTGCTCCTTCTTCTCCCTTAAGGGGAACAGATAATTCTTTTCACTGGCCTCTAACCATATAACTGCGTAAAAACTTTCCTCCAGACAAAAGGGTCTTTTATCACTGACATACCAATTTAAAAGCTCACAGACCCAGTCCTCAAAAGTGCCGTATACTGGCCAGTAAGTGCTGTTTCCAATCTTTTTCCCTCCCCACACTTCAATGCAATAATATACCATCTTTTCCCTTGATCTTTTGAAAGTGCAGGAATAACAGCTCCAATCTCTAAGGAGTTTACCGAGGGGGCTATCAGATGGAATCCCCTGCGACCTAGTCTCAAAGCCGCTTCTCGTTAATCTTTTTTCCTCCAGAGAACCGTCTCCAATCCTTCCCTGGAGTTCCTCTTTCACATTATTTTTAACCTCGCCCAGAGGTTCCTCTTTTACTACGGTAGACAAGTCCCTATCAGGGTTCCTTCTCCTCTGAGAGCCGCAGCTGCCTAGTGCAGACTGTCTCTCTCCCAGGGGGTTCCGCTTCGAGTTCCTACTCTTGGGCCCTTCCCCCAAGATCCTGCCTCTAATATTTCTACTAGAGGGAAAACCTGGTTGCTCTACCGTACAGCCACCTGGCTGCTCTACCACACAGCCACCCATGGGACGGGAAACCTTGCTCTTCCCGGATCCCATCTTCTGAGGTGCCTTCTTTCACACTTCACACACAACACAAACGCTTCCCCCTGTTCGTGGCCCGCTCCCTCGCGGAAGACGGGAACCGCACTAATAAGGGGTCCTCAATCGCTTCGTTCTCAGAGAACGTCTCACACAGGCACACCTCAGGAACCCCTCCCCACCACAGAGGGGTCTACTCACCTCTCCCTAGATGAGTCTTCGCTCTTTATGGCAGCGCGCAACGGCACTGGAGCGGACCGTCCCCAACCAGACGAACACCTGCCCGCAAACCGAGCTTACCCAAAAATACCTGTCCGAACCCGCGGTGGGTTGGACTTCGTCTGGACCCACATGCAGAGATTACAGAGACCTGCGCAGAACACCTTCTTTTTGCTTGTATGGCCTTAATAAATAAGGTCGGTATGGAGTTGCTGAGAAGTAAGATCTCTCCAGAGCCGTCCAAAATGTGACGGGGGCGCCCTTTCCAGAAAGTAGTCTTACCAATCAGGGGGTCTCCATCCGAGTCACGGCACCAATTGTCATCGATGAAACGAGGCAATCAAATTTAGGTTGCAAGGTAATAAAAGTATTTATTAATGCCAACAAGCAAAAACGGCCAGCCGGGCGACCGAGGAAACCTCAGTTCCTGCCGCGTCCACAAAAAGGGGAACAGAAACAGCACCAGTTATACCCTTCGAAAACCACCTCCCCCCAAAGTCACGTCATCCCCTCATTGGTGGAGGTTTCGCGGGCTGCATCCTGCTTGGTTCTCTCTCCGCGGGCAAACGTGGGGTTGGTTCCTCCTTTCGCGGGCAATTGCTGTTGCCGAGGGGTGCCCACCAATGATTTCAAAGTCCTTAGTCTCTATGGGTCCGGGGTCCTGGAATTTTCCATCAGGATGACGGTTGATCACCCGGGTTCCTCGTGGTCAACCCCTCCATTTTGGTCCCTATTAATATGCTTAGGCAAAACCGTTTTTAGATCGTAAAGTGCTAAATCATTATTGCGTTGTGTTAGTCATCCGCAGCACATAGAACTTTGTGGGTTTAACATTGCATAACAATTAAACTTATGATCTTTAACTAGGCAGTTAATACAATATAGCAGCTTCTATTAACTCTCTTAATTGAACAGCAAATTTCCTTGATTTTACTTATCACACAAAGGACTTGGGCTGAGTTTTATGCGGGCAGGAGTGAGCACGTGGCACGGACTCCGGGCTTGTTGGGGAGAGGCAGACCTTGAGTCCACGAGGCACTGCCAAGTTGCAGGCACGTGGCAGCCACGCCGCGATTTAGGCGTCACCAATTTGCCCACGGCTAGATTGTCGAGTCTCCCAGCTTGAGGAAGTATGCTTAAAACGTGTTATTCTGCTAAGCGGAGAAACTACAGAGGACATCAGGAGGGAGTCGGTTTCGCCCCCTCCGAAAAAGGACAAGCGCTCATGCAGTGCAGGGACAGAGCGCTGCCCCTGCGCTGGCTGCCTCCGTGCCGCTATTAAAAAATCCTGCCGCATTCGCTACGATCCGCAGAAGCAGTGCCAAGATCCTTAAATAGGCGGCAGCCACAACGCCTGCGGGCGAGCGGCGGCACGGGGTTTGAAAAAGCAGTGTTCGCAGTGTTTGTCGGCGGTGGAGGCGTGAGGGGTGCAGCCGCAGGGCTTGCAAAAACTCCCGACGGCGGCAGTGATGCCGAGGCGGAGCACGGCAGTGGGGGCTCTGGGTCCCGTGCGGTCAAAGCGCAGACCCGACACGGTTTGGCGCTGGCAGCGGCAGTTTCGCCAGCGCCTGAAATGGACGAGCGAAAGCTGCCGAAGCCGTGCCCGGAGCCGCGCCGGATCCCGGCCGTCCCACATCCCGGCCGTCCCACATCCCGGCCGTCCCACATCCCGGCCGTGCCGCAGCCCGCGCGGAGCCTGCGGGCGGGGGACGAGCGGCAGGAGTGTGTGTTTTACCTCGCTGCAAAAGCCCCCCCAGCGCCGCCAGTGCCGCGCTGGGTATGCACGGGGGGCGGCCCGGGGCCAGCCAGCAGCGCGGCGGGACAAGCCCCCACCGAGCCGGCGGGGCCGAGGCCACACGAACTGCAGACAAAAGGCAGAGCCCGATACAGGTCTGCCGTGAGCAGAGAGGGAGACACACAGCCCGCAACCGGCGCCGACAAAAGACCCCCTGCAGGGCAATTCTGCCGTCCGCGGTGGAGAATAATACAGAACTAACAAGCTCCGGGGAGGCCGGGGCCAAGTAATATACCCACACCCCTCGTGCTGAAACACCGCAAGGTTGAACTGCAAACAGCTGAGCTGCCCCTCTGCACAGCTCAACCTCACAGCTCGTGCTGTGTGTCTCCAAGAAGCATACAGAACTAATGTAACTTGGTATCTTGTTGTCTTGAAAACCTTTAGTAGAAACACTGCATCTTAAAGGTTTTGTTTCTATTTTTCATCAGTTCCCCAGGACTTTGCTTAAACTGTGAAGTTGTTAAGATTGTTAAAGTTGTTAAGCCCTCAAAGACACCTGAATATAAGCAGTTGCTGTAACAAAGTAGTTCAAATAACGTGTTTAAAAGGTTCTTAGCATCTCCATACCCTGTTAATCAATGCATTCAGATGTTTATCCCAAAAAGGTATACCTAGTATCAGCAAAATGCAAAAATAACTACTTGTGGGTTATAGCTGTGTAAGAGACTGAGTTATCATTTAAGAAATTGTTAAAGTTGTTAAATTCTTAAATACATTTACATCTATTAATAGAAGCTCTGTTAATAGAAAGCCCTTTGCAGGACTATCAGTCTCTCGAAGCTGGGAAAGGTGAATTTCTTGTTCTTTGCCTCTGTCTCTGGGGGGGGGGAGGGGGAGTGAAACTTTTCAAAATCCGAGATGTTACTCCTTATCGATCATTTGTTTGCTGGCAACCAGGTGGAGAGAGATTCTGTCGTCTCCAATCCTTGTCCCAGTCCCTGTCCTAGAGGAAGGAAAACAAAGCATAACGAACTGAAATCTCCTCCATCACCCACTTTAACTCTTATTAACTTACATCACTATAAGGGAAGGAAAACTTTCTTTGTTGTCTAAAACCCTTGAAATTGCCTTTTGAGTTTGTCTCCACAAAACCAGGACACCAGACACCTGCCAGAGCAAACAATGACAAACTGCTTTCAGTGAGAATGAAGAAAACTTTTCTGATTCCTGTGATATCCACGAATGAAAACTCTCAGAGATCGGAAACTGTGGAGTGGGAACCACTGAATGCTTGCTTTCATGTTTGCAAGTGCAAAATCTTTTAGTGCCAACGTGGTAAAGGGTTTGATTTTGTTATTAAGATAATGTTCAAAATGTTTATTCTCTGTTTTCTAATTGTTTCAGCAAGTGAAAAGATTCCCCGATAATTTATATAAAGACTTATATAGGATTTCATGTGAAAATTGAGAATGGTAAACACGTATTTGATCCTTTCTGCCCTTACGGCATTAAAACGTACAACACATGGAGTTACACACAGCCTTCAACCTTGAGGTAAAAAGACAATAAAAGCATAAAATGACTTCTTACTTTTGCTTCAAGCTTCAGCTAAAAAATCATCTCAACCTTCAACTTTGAAGTAAAGGACAATAAAAAGCATAAAATGACTTCTATTGCTTTACTTCAAAAAGGCCGTTTCTAGACAAAACTGCAGAGAAACTGTTTGCCTGACCTTTACATCTGTTTCTTCCGTGCTATCCGCCTAAGACCATCTAAATTGTTATTAACGTGTTTGTTAAATTTGTTATTGTTATTAAGGGCAAAAAGCAGCTGCCAAGGATGGATAGACAAAACCTGAAATTTAACTGCATTCCGGACACTGAGGGCAGTTTGGTCTGATTGTTTACAGGAGATGCTGAGTTTTAAGCTGTGTTAACATATTGCAATGGTAACTTGTGCATGTATCTTTGAATTTATTAACTTTTCGTTTTCTATAACAAAAAAGGGGGAAAAGAGAAAATGCATGTGCATAAACAGGTAGACATCCTTTAGGTTTGTTAAGCCTTATATTCCTCTCATTAATTTCTTTTCAGATTTTCAAAACAGGTACAGTTGCCAGACATGATGACCAGAAGTGACAGATTGAGAAACATACAACCTATAAATCTAAAATGTGTAGTTGAAATGTAAAAGCAGGGACATAATAAAAATTCTAAGTATGCATGGATGAGGAATGAATGAAGTGGCCACTTGGTATGAATGTGAAAGCTGTATAAATGAGAGAAGCTGTGTGAACATGTATGTGTGTAGACTTGGAGATACTTGTGCTTCATGTGCCTTGAGGAAGTTACACGTGCACACACAACAGTTGTTCTCTAAGGGCCCTTTTCTTGAACTGGAGTTGAATTTCTCCTGGTTACCAATTACACGCAGGCCCTTGGGAAGTGAGAGTTGATATTCTGCCCGGTTATGCAAAAACCCTCAGATTAATAAAGTTGTTGTTTATCTCAAATACACACAAACCCTTAGGAAATAAAAGTTCAAATTTATGTCAAGCAAGTTTCAAGGATTACAGATAAAGGTTCAAATAAGTAAGTTTGTTGAGAGACCAAAGTGGGCAGTGAGCTGAGTCACTGTGACGCAGTGGTGATTGTTAAAGGGAGTTTACGAAGTTTAAAATGTACTGTTATATGCAATATTCTATACTTCCTCATAATAATAAAGGAGGGAGATGTAGGAGTCGGGTTACAGGAAGCATGCTGGATGAAGCGTCCTGGGAAATGAAGTCCCAAAGTACTCCTACACATGGGCAGTGAGATACCCATGGTTATTTGGTCAACTTTGAGGTGCCTATGAGAGATGTTGTCTCGTTTGAATAAAGAGGATTTGGTGCTGAACCCCCAACCACCCAGCCAAGTCTGTATGCTTTATTTACCTATTATATTAATACGCCATATTTTTCTGTCCATTTTCCTGACCTTGTTTCAAGGGCAGTTTTCTCATTCAGGCAAGATTAATTCCCACAGGAATAGGCTGCAGGTCTTACGTCAGTGTATAATTAAGTCATAACAATTGGTAAGATACAGCAGGAGCTGAATAACTAAAATCACATCCCATAATGTCAACAAAGTTACAAACACAAACCTTAGGGTAACAATAATAATAACTTGTAACAATAACATTGTCTACAAATACCAAATTACAAGGGTTTCCCACACGAGCAGAGCCATCCCATCAGGCCCATGCTCTGTGTTCCAGGGGACTAAGTGCAGCACCTTTGGGATTTAATCCTGACACAATGACCGGGTGTATGGGATATACCAAAACATTGTGCATTGTTAGAACAAAAGCTGTGGTTTACTGTTGGTGGGGCCATAAGTGACAATACCTAGTTGCCCCCAAGAGTGGAATTCCCTTTCCAATTTAGTTGCATTATCATAGGTTATCTTTGGAATGTCAGTAGGCAAATTGTCCTCATCTCATTCCTTTGTAATTGCTGCCCCAGCAAATGGCCCCCACAGCTGAGCAGTGTTTGTGGGGCAGAATGCACATAGTTACCATACTGATTAGCATAAACAAAAGGAGGGAGTGTCTCCATTCTGTGGGTCGACCTTGTTGAAGTGTGAAGCAAATTTGTTTCCTTCTGGCAGTGATTATCCTCCAAGAAGAATAAGCAGACCTTTGGTGGTTAACTTGATCTTCAGTGGGATGTGCTGGTGTCATTCCCAGGAACATTCCTGGAAAGCGAGAACATTACAAGTCTCAGCAGAGTTGGTCCAGACAGGTCTCCCCTTAGTCTCCCAAGTTGTTTAACAGCTTGGAGAAGTACAACAAGTTCCTTTTCCCACTCAGAATATCTCTAATCTGTCTCTTTAAATGCAGTTGAGTTGAATAATAAGGAGATCTTTGGTCCATCAGGGCCTATTTGACCCTGACATTCCTCGGGAGTAATCTCAGCTTCTGCTGCTTCCTCTACCTTTTCAGGGGGGCCTCCTGAAATTAGAAAATTACATATTTACATGTCCAGAGGGAGTGACTGTAAAATTTTGACAAGTACAGCCTGTGCAGTCATGGGGGAATGTTTATACCCCTTTGGGGTCTGATAAAGCTGTTTTGCCCTCCCTCCCAGGCAAGTGCAAATTGAGCTTTGTCATGTTCCTGGCACTGAAACGTAAAAAAACATTTCTTTTACATCCAGGGTTGCCATCCAGGAGTGGGATGCCCTCTGAAGTTGAGTTACAAGTTCTGCAGAATTTAGCACAGCCGCAGTTAAAGGTGTGGTGTTGGCATTTAAACAGCTGGAATATACTGTAAACCAAAACTGTCTGTTTGGCCGGAAAAGAGAATTAGAAAGGGAGTGTGAGCAAGTGATAGTCTGTCTTTTCTCCAGGTCTGTTCCCAGCCTGTCAATGCCAGCACTCCACTGCTGCTGATAATGTGGCTGCCAGGTTTGCAATAGTGGATAGCACAGCTGTTAGTGGGGCCAAATGAGCCAGAAGGACAGAAATTCCACCTCATGTCACTGTAAAAATCCAGCAATCCCTGAATCAGAGAGTGCAGGTGCCACATGGAGCAAGCACTCTGCAGCCTCTGGATTTCTTTTAGGGTCGGGGTTAACACTGGAACAGAAGGACCACACACTCCCATCCAGGGATGGGACGCCAGGTTTGATTGTTCTGAACATCAAAACCCAAAATAGTTTCATTGTGATCTTCAATTAAAAAGCCAGTGGCTGACATCCACTTCTCACTGAGGAGCCATAATTCACCTCAGCAGTTCATGTGTAGCCCTTGTTCCATTTGCTACAGGGATTTTAAATCTTTGCTGTCCAGGTCGCACATGTGGCTTCTCAGCATCCCACTGTGTTAGTATTGAATGCTGTGCTCCCATGTCTATTAGAAATGTTATTAACAGTTGATGAGAACCAAGTGGAATCCAAATGTCCGGGTGATGACTGTGAGTGAATTGAGAGGATTCTACTTGCTGGATTTCAATCTTGCCTGGCTTGTGAGCATAATGCTCTTGCAAATCAGCCCCTGAATAAGATCAAATGGGCCATTTTTCATGTATGGCTTCCCACTCCACCTTGGGGTTTTGATGTGGATCTGGCATCAGACATGGGTGTATTTGAAAGAGATAAAGAATAATTTCCCCCTAGTTCATTATCACAGGGATCACCCCTTATAATTCCATCCCAGCCTTCAGGTGATACAGTTAGTTTTCTAATCTGTACAATTCTGAGTGCATTGGCATGTTGCTTAAGCATCATCTCTAACTTTTCTTCCAATTTTTGCTTATTTTTCTTTTTCTTCCTGTAATTTTTTCTGAAGTTGCTCAATTTTAAATAGCAGTAATAACTCAGCTGCTTTTCTCCCTTCTATTGCTTCTCTTTTCTCTCCTATGCTTTTTCCTATCCAAATTCTCCAATCATTGTCTTTCCCTGCACTCTGCCAAAGCAAGAACAGTCCTAAGATGATCATTCTCAGTCAAAATGGATTCCCAGTTTTAATTCAGTCTCCCTCTCAGAAGCCAGTGATGATTTTAGTACTTCATTTTCTTATTTCAAAACTGTATATTCTACTCAGATATTCATTTGGAAGCAGGAGATTCTGTAACTTCTTTCTGCACATAAACAGACTCCTAAAACTGCACAAATGATCCCCTCTGCTGGGTCAGCCTTTTGTCAACAGTCCATGTCTGACTCTTGACCTTGTTCCTGTGCTTGCTCTGTACTGTGTTGTGCTCCAGCAGCCAGAAAAAGGATGTTTGTTCCAGAAAAGAGCTGCCCTACCTCTGTATGGCCCCCTCTCCAGCCATATCCTGTTTTTTCCCACAGTGTCTTCTTACCAACAGTCCTTGGTTGGCTCCACTGCTATACTGCTATTGCTGTATGAGACACACGCACACCAGCCATTTGTTTTCTGGCCTCCTACACTCCCCAACAGTGCCAGGCATTGAGGGGACACAGGCAAGGCTACAGCACTCAAGTCTTACTGAGGAGAATCTCAAACCCAGACGAAACATTTCATGCTACCACCAGGTAGCCTCCAGGGACTGAGCTGTTTCCCAGGGTCCTTGCTCCTGTCTCATTTAAAAGCTCTGAGATTACAGGTTCTGGTGGTTCTATGGGGATGGGGGAGTCCTCTGCCCCATTATGTCCTTGACCTGAGCCAGGAGCTACGGGAAAAGGAATCAGAGCATGGGAAGGCTGGGATAAGGAAGGTGGTGAATATCGGGGCTGGAGTCAATGGCTCCAGAAAACAGCATCATTTCTGGAAGGGCCAAGAATCCCCACCAACAACAGCGACACAGAAATCTAGCCATGGCATAAACCCATCTCTCCACAAGCTTCAAATGAGGCCCTGCCTGGAAACAGTGGTTCTCAAACATTTGGCCTTATATGAGGCTTCAGGGCCTCATGGCCTCAGGGAGCAGAGGGGAACTGCATCAGCTGGCGTCGCCACACAGAGGAAACCACCCACTGTCTCTCCTCTCAGAAGATTTTTCTCAAAAGCAAGCTTCCTGGCAAAATGATTTGGCCTTTGCCAGGTGATGCCTTTCATCTGCAGAAGCTGCAGCTGCCTGCTCTGACTCCTCCTGTGTGATTCCTGCCAAGTTCAGTTGTTTACTCTCAGTGTTTCCAGCAGCCCCCAGCCTTCCTTTCCCCAGAGGTTTACATTCCTGGGAACACCACTACCCACACCTGCACCCATCCCTAAGCCAGCTCCCTGACTCCTGCTCCTTCCATGCTCTGGTAGCAGTTTTATCCCATCTGGCTACTACTGAGAATTTCCTGAGTGGATGCAAGGTAGTATCCAAAGTGACTGACTCCAGAGGTAGATAGGAAAGTTTTATCCCTGTCTCCTGTGTCAGCTGGGCTTCCCATCCCCCCGAACAATGTGATCCTGAAAGCTGCTGTGCTGACAACTGAAACTTTGCAACTCCTGCTCACTTCACTAGCAGAGGCCCCTAGCAGAGTAGTAAAGGAGTGCTCTGAGCTGAATGTCCTTGGCATTTACTGGAAGGGATTCAAATAGGGTTTTCATTGGACTTGCCAAGGAGGTGGAGTGTGGAGGTCAGCGTGGCACAGGCTGCCAGAGGATGTTTGTGTGCCTATGTGAAAGGACAGAGAAGGGCTGTTTGTACAGCATAGGGTTGTGTTGGATTGTCATCCTCCTGCTGCAATGAGGGATTGTGTCTCTCCCTGGATGGGGGTTTCTGCAGCATGTGCTGTTTACAGAGATCTTTCTCTTGAGGAATGTCCTCCATCTGGGGGGAGCAAAGGAGAGAAAATGCAGTTGTAGGGAGAGACTGATGGACACCCATGGGGTTCAGATGTTCTGTCTACCCCTTTTTCCACCCAGGAGCAAAGCAGACACAGATGGATGTCAAGTCCCTCCCCTTTCCATGAGAGGGCTGGGTGCAGACAAATCTGGCAGAGCAGTGGATGGCAGAAGATCATCAGGGACAGGACAGAAAAAAACAGAAGATGTCAAAGAGTAGGAGGCATCTGGAGAAAAGAGTTTGAATATGTCTAGAGAAGAGGCAGGAAGGTGAAAGAGTAGCTTTCCTCTGACATATAGAAGGGATAAAATGTGGCAGCCGGCAACTCAATGGCATGACGGTTTTGATTCTGTCCCTGTGCTTGGTTGTATCCACAGGTGTGTGTGAAAGAGCATCATGAGAGAAAAGTAGGAAATTTGTAAGACTAAATGACAATTAGATTGGAATATGTGGGCACAGGTGGGAAGTGGGAATGTGAGTGGTCTAAGTGCACATTTCCCCTTGTGATACATCTGATCCTGATTGTGCAGGTGCATCATCTTCTGTGATTCTGCCACAGCTTTCTGGACTGAATAGCTCCTCCTCCCTAACATCTGACCCCAGGTCAGTAGGAAAAGCTACTGATGGGTTGTTCCTTCTGCACAGGTCTCAGGCAGAAAGGGAGAGACTGCTCATCAAGGGATTGTCTCACAAAAGCTAGAATCAGAGAAACACAGAATATCCTGAATTGGAAGGGACTCATAAGGTTCATTGAGTCCAACTCCTGCACAGAAGAAAACCAACAATCCCACCTGTCCCTGAGAGTGTTGTCCAAACACTCCTTGAGCTCTGGCAGCCTTGGGGCCATGACCACTGCCCTGGGGAACCTGTTCAGTGCCCAAAGACCCTCTAGGGAAAGAACCTTATCCTAATATGCAACCTAAACACCCACTGATACAGTTTCATGCCCTCCCCTCAGATCTTGTCATTGGTCAACACTGAGAAGAGACTGGAGCTGCCCCTCTGCTGCCCCTCGTGAGGAAGTTGCAGATCCCAATGATGTCTGACCTCAGTCTCCTCTTCTCCAGGCTGAAAAAAACAAGTACCCTCAGCTGCTTCTCGTATGGCCCCTCCAGACCCTTCACCATCTTCCTGTCCCTACTTGGATGCTCTCTAACGGCTTTATAGCCTTCCTATATTGCAGTGCCCAAAATTGCCACAATATTCTAGGTGAGGCTGCCCTAGTGCAGAGCAGAGTGGGAAAATCCCCTCCCCTGACCATTGCCAGTGCCGTGCCTGATGCCCCCCAGGACACAGTTGGCCATTCTGGCTGCCAGGTCACACAGTTGACCCATATCCAACTTGCCACTGACCCAGATTCCCAGATCCCTTTCTGCAGTGGTGTTCTCCAGCACCTTATTCCCCAGTCTGTCCATACAGCCAAGGTGGCCCCATCGCAAATACAGAATCCATCAATTATCAATTATAAGCTTCATACAGCTGCTGATTTCCCAGCCCTCAAATTTGTCTAGGTAGCAAGGTAAGGGGTGAGGGCTGGCTAGAGTGAACTGGTGCAGTCCTTACAGAGAGGTCACACTGAGTTTGCATGGCTCCTGTTAAAAAGCAGCACAGAACTAAGAGTTGCTGTATAACTTATCTGTGAAAAGTAAAATGCACTGCATTGAGTCCCACCCTCTCCTTCCTCCACCTTTTTCCTTGAGCAGAATGTAAGAGATGTCAGACAATGAAGGAGGACTCGGGTCCAGACTGGGATGCAAAAAATTTAATGAGTCTAAAGAAGAAAGGCAGCTCACAGAGGGCACCAGCAGAAGTCACTAAGACACAGTGGAGCTCCTGCAGGGTGTCCATCTGCCTGCCCTGCAGAGGAAGGGATGGTGACAGGCCCCCCTGGGGTGGCCTGGGGAGACACAGAAAGCAAAGGAAAAAGAGAGAGCAGAGACTAGAAGAAGGGAACAATGCCTTGAAGCTTTAAATACAATGTCTTGTCCAACACCATGTTGTGAGGTCTTGAAGGTTCTTGCCCAAGGACATTGCCAACAGCTTTAGCAGGGAAGGCACCTGTTGCCACAATAGCGGTTGGTGATGCAGGAGAGGTCAAAGCCCCCGGAGTTGATGGGCACTCCGTCACAGCTGAGGATGCTGCCAACGGCAGCGGAGGTGGAGGATCCCACGGCGGTGTTCTGTGGGAAGGAGCTGAGGATGGGCCCGGGCAGGGTCACCACAACGGGGGAGGGCTGGATGACGACAGTGGAGTCCTGGCACTGCCTGACACAGCACTCATTGCAGCTGTTGGCCAGCGGGGTCGGGCCGCAGGGCTGGCAGCAAGGGTTGCAGGGCTGGCAGCACGACATGTCTCTGGTTCACAGGGGCACCTGGCACACAGGGCAGGGAGAAGCACAAAGCAGACACACATGAGAAGCAGCCCTGCACCCAACCCCCCTGCAGACAAGGCACCTCCTGCACCACCTGACACTGCCCAGCCCAAAGCCCAGCAGCCTCCTCAGCCAAGTCCCAGCCTCTCTCTGCACAACACCTTCTCTCCCCTTCCCTCTCCCAGCAGAAGCAGCTCCCAGCCCTGGCCTAGCACAGTCTGTGTTAGATGAAGCAGGTGGAGAAGAGGCTTCCCACTGACCTGATTGCCGAGGAGAAGGAGGTGAGAGAAGTGGATGTGAGAGCAGAGACTTGGGCTGCCTTTTATAGCAGTCCTGCATTGCCTCAGGCCCACAGGCACCTTTGTGCAAGTCATAATTTTCTGACCAGCTCATGTCAGTTGTGAGCCATCCCAGCTAATGGTAGGGGCTGTGCCCTGGTTTCCTGCACTGATGCCTTTTCATTTCCTGCCACATGGAACATTCTTTCCTGCTTGAGGCCTTCTGTTATGTGCTGGAGGGCAAGCCCAAGGATTTCCGGGACGTTAACATGTCAACATGGGCAGAATGCTCAGTTCAAGGCCTGGTGGCATCTCATGCAGGCAGGTGATGTTCATTCCTGTGGTCTTGTTTATGTTAAAGTTTCCAGGAAATGGTCATCTTGTGCTTCTCACCTGCACACCCAAGGACTGCCACGTGGGGGGACATCCCATCATCTCCTCAGCAGAGTCCCCAGTTGCTGAACTTTTCCTGTCCTTGTATGAGCGTACAGACTTTTGAGTGGTTCTATCAGACCACTGAATTGAAGCCCATGAATTGATCCCCTTATGCTGGAGTGTTGCTGTACCTGGGATGGGACAGGGGCTCCTCATGTCCAGGCCAGTGCCAGATGCACTTCAACAGCTCATCAACCTAGTGCTGAGTGAGACAGTTGCAGCACCTTGCCTCAAATGGATGCTGGAGTGAAGGGACTGGGATCTGGATTGTGCGCTGCTTGGAGATGTAGAACAGACTCTCTGTGTGGCACGAGGGAAGTCAAGCATTATTTGAGTCAAACTCCTTTTGTGTTCAAGCACCAGGACTTCCACACACCCCCTCTCAGAAAGATTGAGCCTGCATGCCTAGCAACTGTGTCTGGAAAGGCAAGAAGGTATGAACTTTAGGCAAACTGCCAAAATCTTGCTGCTTTTCATGATCAGGTCTGGTAAAGTCCATCTTTGCATAGAAAGAAACTGTTGTGTACTGACCACAATCCCACATTGTGCATCCCACTGTGCTGCTTAAGGGTAGAGGAAATAGGAGAACAAGGAATGAGGAAGAGGCATTGTGTCTCTGAAAAAGAATTGGGGATGGAGTGAAGGCATTTTAGTTCAGTTTTGTGGGGTTTTTTTGCATTTTCTTGCAATGTTTCTCTGGTTTATTGGTAAAATGTAGAATAAATGTTCCTCAAGTCAAGCCTGGGTTTACCTCTGTTGGTAAGCAGCAAGTAATCCCTCTGTCTTTACCTTGATCCACAACTTTTTTCCTCCTTATTTTTTTTTAGAAAGGGAAATACCTTTCTCCCTCAGAGAGGACAGACCATCTTCATGACCATCCAGGAGCCCTGACACCACAGTGCTTGTTGGTATCCTGGCCATGGCTATGAAAGTCTCTGCCTCCCAGCTAGAGCAAGTAAGGAGCTGGCAGGTCCTGGGCTGTGGGGAGCAGACTCCAAAACTCCCAAGATCTGACACACTTGAGGCCAGTCAAGAGCTGATTTCAGCTACAACTGGGGAAACTGGTGCCATTCTGTGGCAGCCTCACATCCATCTGAGTTGCCAGCAGGTGTCCCTGGGTCATGGTGGTACAACCGGATGGTCAAGAAAAGCCTGGATGTGGCCCTTCACCACATCTGAATGGACTTCCCTGTATCCAGACAAGGTTGTCAAAAGCCTTTCAGACCTTTCCATGCCATGTGACAGATATGGGATTGACAGCCTAGAGAGCTCAGCAGTTGCAGGGAGAAGCCCAAAACCCTCCAGCTGCCAAATCCTGGGAAATTTTCTGAAGGCCAGGGGAGCAGGGACCTCTGTCTGCACTGTTGGCTTTTTGATCAGACACGCAATAGCCAGAGTTACCCTATTCCTTGCTTCCGGACTCCTGGTGTGTCTGGGACCCATGGAGTACAGCACCCTGGGGCCATGGCTAGGAGAAATTTTTCACTGTCTGGCCTGAGCTGTGAAAAACTCGTAGGGCAAAGGAGGGCTGCTTGGGCCCCTCTGCTCAAAGGCACAGAGCCTGCCTATGCCAGGGCTACCTCTCTTTCCTTGCCTCCCCCTACCTTGCTGGGCAGGCTGGAAATCTGGGAAAGAGCAGAACATGACAGAGATAGAGGCAGGGGAAAAGCCATGGTAGGGGTAGAGGGAGGGGCAGGGTCTGCACGTGTTAAGTGCAGGTGGATATATCCAAATTATATACAAGTCAAACAATAGCTTATTTATCCTAATGTAATTAATCTTTCAAACCTTCTGCCATACCTTGTTCTGTGACATCACCCTCCCCTTTGACTGCTTTCAGGGCACCACATTCCCTGGGTCTGAGGTGCCCTTACTTCCAGACACGTGGTGTCACCGTGGACAGCTCTGCTTCTGCCAGTTACTGCAGTGCCCTCAGGGCTGTGGCTCCTGCTCACTTAGTGCTTTAAGCCACTGTTTCCTTGGTGCACTGGCCTTTCATGGGCCACACAGTGTTGTTTTGGGGTGTTGTGCCCCCAGGCTGCAGCACCTGACTTGTTCCTACTGCCAGTTTTCATGAGCTGTGGCAGCACCAGATGCCCCATGGCAGCAACTCTGAGCAATGAGCAGCACTTTCTACACTGCCCAAGGGTGGAAGACACTCTCCTGCCCATGGGCAACTGGACAGCCCTCAGCTGTGCCACAGCTCCCAAGGCATTGCTGACATGAAATGGGCAGGGGCTGTTCTGGGAGGACTCTTTGAATCCAATAAAGTGGCCAAGAATCCCTGGGAAGCGTAGGAACACAAAGATCTAATATAGCTTGCTAATATAACTCTTCAGTTAAAAAACACAGAATCAGAACTAGGTTTTGTTTGTTTGATTGATTACTTCTGAGTAAACTCATGTAGAAACAGAAAGTGAATCCTCCAAGTTTATTTTCCTTCCAAGGCTTTCCTGTTCATACCAGGACTTCATCTCCAGAAGTTAGGAGTTCAAGCTCAACACTGGCATGAGAAATGGAGCAGGACCCTTCTGATGCCTTTAAAGTATTTCCCACCATTCCTAGTTTTGAGACCAAGATCTTTTTGTACAGACTTTCCCTCCAAACACAGAAACTTTTGTAGTGGTTTGAAGTCCCATAGACAGAGTAAGTGTTCGGACTGGAAATTCCTTCAAAAGATCCATTTGGCACTCTAGTGATGCCAATGTCATGCCTCACTATAAGTCACAAACACATATGATAAATTGTCTTAAGGTTTTAAAGACATGAGCCTTGTTGGGGTGGAATGAGTCCTCTCAGAGGAAATTCATACATCAACCGATCTCTGGGGAGCACTGCATGGCTCTGGGAGACCATACAGCTGTTCAGATTTCCTATCAGAGACTCCAGAGGTAGACAAAAGAGATTTATCCCCCTTTTCACCTGGGTCTCCCATTCTTCCTGGACAATCTCAGCTGAACAACATGGTCCTGAAGGCTGTACAGATGGAGGGCTGATATGGAGAGGGGCTGGGGCTGGGCTGATGTGTCTCCTTGCTACAGGAAGACAGGGGTGCCCTTGGGCCTTGCTGTTATCCAAGGGAACCCTCTGTGCTCAGAGAAAGGATCCCTCATTCTCCTTTCATAGTCTCTACCTCCCCACCCAGCAGGTGCCTCTGCTTCCTTTTAGTGGGGTTGCAGACAGTTCCTCAGGTGTCCCTGTGCTCTGCTTCCTGCCTGCCCTCTCTCCCAGGTGAGATCCTTCACCTCCACTGCATCCTCAGCTGTGACGGAGTGCCCCTCAGCTCCAGGGGCTGTGACCTCTCCTGCATCACCAGCTACTACTGTGGCAGCAAAAGGTGCCCCCCTTGCTACAGACACTGCAGACAGACTGGACAAGGAGCCCTGTGAATCCAGAAGGTGATGCCAGACAGAACGGCAGAGATTGTGGCCACTGGTTTGAGAGAGGCTGAGCAGGTCCCACTGCTACTAATGGTGTCAGTCCTTTGGGAGGGGCCAGACTGGATTCTCTGAGAATATGGCCTGTCTCTCATTCTCTCCTTCTGCTTTTTCCTTTCCCCTCTATTCCTTTGCTATTTTCTGATCCCTGGGCAATGAAGCCCAACAAAACCACCTTGGGGCAACTTGCCTCCCTCTCTCCATCTGTGGAGCACTGCCTCTTGGCTGCCCATGGTGATCCTTTCATTGTGGCATTTCCTCAGAGACAACTTGTTTTAAGGGACCCTTTCTCATTTCTAGAAAACAAAGAAGATAGGACCCACTGCCTGTCAGCCTCCTTCAGGCCCTGGCCCTTGGAGGTGAGGACAACAGCTCCGGCTACTCCAGAGCCAGTGACTATCAGTCCTTCCCTTGCTATGTTTCTGCCCAGAAGTATGGCCCTTTGTCTTGGAAAATACCCTTACCAGATGGTGATCTCAAATCGTGCTGTACTCTTGGGAGGACCCTGGTGCTGCAGAGGGTCAGCAGACCCACAAGCGCTTAAGGCAGATCCTTTTACTGTGGGTGGAGCTGTGCTGGGGAAGAAGGCTCAGACAGAAGATGGTCATGAGGGAGAAATCACCTTGGCTTGAGCCCAGAGCCTCCTCCACACCTTCCCACCCATCTCCAGGAGAAGGGGGCATTGCCTAGATCCAAGAGCAAGGATACCTCGGACATGTCCCCTGCTTTTCCAGCACATCCACACAGTGCCCAGGCAGCCCCAAATGTTCACTGCACACATTTGCAGGGCTGAGGTGCCTTGCAGAGAGCACATCCCCAACCCCATCACACAGAGCACCTCCAGGACAGGGAAGGTTATTCCCATGGGCTGGCAGGATTACACAGGCAAGCAATGGCCAGTTGCTGCCATGGAGCCATAGAGAGAGCACCCATCAGAACAGCCCTTGCTCTCTCTTTGCAGCTCATGGCAACTCCAGTCCCATCCTGGGAGTCAAGGGAGGACGAATACTTCAGTGGCAGAAGCCCTCTCAAAAACTTCTCCTTTTCCCCCAGGCAACAACCCCAGCCCCTCACAGGAACAGAAGCTTCATCCACAGGTCTCTGGGTGCATAGGGGAAATTAGGAATGTCAGGGGAGAACTGAGACCCCTTCCCCCACAGCTCAACCTTACACAGAAGGGTCTCCTGCCTGGATGCCAAGACAGGAGAAGTGTACTGAGCCACTACAGCTTTGCCACAAACAAACACACAAATTGACACAGATTCACATCACCTACCCGCAAGGGATGCCAACAGCCCATGATCTGCCCATTCTGCCAGCACTGACATGTTTATGTCATGGAAATCCTTAGGCTTGTCCTCCTGGCACTTTCAAAAGCCTTCATGTGGGAAAGCACGTGGCATGTGCCAGGAAATGAAAAGGCATCAGTACAGGAAACCAGGACACAGCCCCTACCATTAGCTGGGATGGTTCACAACTGACATGAGCTGGTCAGAAAATTATGACTTGCACAAAGGTGCCTGTGGGCCTGGGGCAGTGCAGGACTGCTATAAAAGGCAGCCCAAGTCTCTGCTCTCACATCCACTTCTCTCACCTCCTTCTCCTCGGCAATCAGGTCAGTGGGAAACCTCTTCCCTCCTACTCCTGCTTCAAGACCACGTCTTTCCTCACTGCGGGTCTCAGCTGATATGGGCTGTGTTAGCCCAGGGCTGGGAGCTGCTTCTGCTGGGAGAGGGAAGGGGAGAGAAGGTGTTGTGCAGAGAGAGGCTGGGACTTGGCTGAGGAGGCTGCTGGGCTTTGGGCTGGGCAGTGTCAGGTGGTGCAGGAGGTGCCTTGTCTGCAGGGGGGTTGGGTGCAGGGCTGCTTCTCATGTGTGTCTGCTTTGTGCTTCTCCCTGCCCTGTGTGCCAGGTGCCCCTGTGAACCAGAGACATGTCGTGCTGCCAGCCCTGCAACCCTTGCTGCCAGCCCTGCGGCCCGACCCCGCTGGCCAACAGCTGCAATGAGTGCTGTGTCAGGCAGTGCCAAGACTCCGTCGTTGCCATCCAGCCCTCTGCTGTGGTGGTGACCCTGCCCGGGCCCATCCTCAGCTCCTTCCCACAGAACACCGTGGTGGGATCCTCCACCTCCGCTGCCGTTGGCAGCATCCTCAGCTGTGACGGAGTGCCCATCAACTCCGGGGGCTTTGACCTCTCCTGCATCACCAACCGCTACAGGTGTCAGCCCTGCTAAAGCTGCTGGCAACGTCCTTGGGCAAGAACCTCCAAGACCTCACAACATGGGGCTGGGCAGGAAATAGAGCTTCAGGACATTGTGTTTAGAGCTTCATGGTGATGTTTCCTCTTCCTGCTCTTCCATCTCTTGCCTTTGCTCTCCATGTCTCCCTGGCCAGCCCAGAGCAACCTGTCCCTCTGCAGGGTCAGTAAATGGACATCCTGCAGGAGCTCCACTGCATCTTAGTGGCTGTTCCTGGTACTCTCTGTGAGCCACTTCCTTTTCCTCTTTATAATCATTAAACTTTTTGTGCATTCAAGCCTGGGCCTCTAAGTCATCCTTCTTTCTGTGGTAACTCTTCCAGTCTGATCAGGGAAAAAGATGGAGAAGCAGTGGGTGGGATTCCCAGTAGTGGATTTTTTTTTTCCTTTTTCCTTGGAGCTGAGGAAAACATAATTGTATACTCCCCAGCCAATGATTTTCAGGGAGACCATGGCTCAAAAGTGTGGTAGGAGTGGTGAAGGGAAAAAACAATATCTGGGGACATCCCACAACCTCTTCTCCTCCTTCTCCTCCCCTCCATTACCCACTTTGGGGTCCATGCCCAGTACACAGAAGCACAGGCAGATGAGATACGTACCTCCTACAGTTCCTCAGCACAGGCAGGCAAAGCCTTTGTGCAGACATGCAGGGCTGAGGTAATTCACAGCTTGGGACTGGTGTCAGCTACACTCAGGCTATGCAATTGTAAATGACTTTTGGTTGAGTTTGTGCAAAAGACTTTTGGCTTCGCTGTTAATTGAAAACATTCCTCCCATATATGGATGTCTGTCCATGTCTTCATAATTGAAACATTTGACCTAACCAGTGGCCAAGAGCATTAGTCAAAGGAAGATGGTTCCTGTCATGGACAGCCCACAGATCATAGAGTCATAGAGTCATAGAGTGGTTTGGGTTAGATCATCTTGTCTCAGTCCCCCACCATGGTCAGAGACACGTTCCACTAGACTGGGTTTCTCCAGGCCCTGTCCAATATGGCCTTGAACACTTCTAGGAATGAAAGTGTTACATCCAACTCCAGGCAACCTTTTCCAGTGCCTCACCACCCTCACAGAGAAGAATTTCTTCATGATATCTAATCCAGACTTCCTGTCTGTCAGTTTAAACCTATTTCCATTTGTCCCACCACTACACATCCTTCTGCACAGCCCTACCCTTCAGTGCACCTGTCCTGGTTACCAAGAGGGGGGAGGAGTTTGGCACTGTGTGGGTGTGACCAGGTTGTCATTCTATACCACCCATGTCATCTCTGGGGTCATGGTCTTGCGAGAAAACAACCCAGGTGTTGGACTGGAAGAGCACCATCTTGCCTTGCTCTATCTCCAGCAGAGGGACTGTTGGCATCAGCCCCAGCACACGGTCCCTCCTTCCTACATGCTATTTTTGAGGATGTGGTTCCAAGGAAAGATGACAGCATGGCTGTGGGCGTTGGTGCTGAAAGGGACAGCAGCAAAACCTTGATCAACCATGGTGCTGAAATGACAGTGCCAGTGGGGAGGGTTCTGGCAGGGAAGGAACCAGCAGCAAGGGCAACCCCAACCCAGCCAAGCTGTCCAAGGACAGGAGCCCTGCCAAACCCAGCTGAACTGAGCTGAAAGGAGGGCAGTTGAGCAGTGGGAGAAAACAAGCAGCAGTGACCCACGGGATGGACCTGCAGGGAGGTGAAGCCATAGAAGAGGTGGCACAGGCACCTGCCTGTACCTGAGCTCAGCAAAGCGGCTGTGCTACCCCTGCTCATACGACCCTGTTTCTGGGGTTTGTTTGTTGTTGCTTTTCATTGTTTTCTGGCTGGCAGTGGGAAACTTCAGCCGAGGGAGCTCCTGTGCCATATTCCCTTTGTTTCCTGATGGCCGTGGGGGGTGGCATGCAGGAACAGTCACCACATTGCCTTTGTCTGGGGATACGTGGGCACATCCTACAGGGATTGTCCAGGTGAGAACTGGTGTATTGATAGATGGGAAAGAGTACTCTGAAGTCTTTAACAACATTCTATTATCTTCTTTGAGAGAGTTCCATTTCTTTCAACAAATGGAAGACAATCCACACCAAGCAAAATACGTGAAACTTCCCATACTAAAAATACTCTTAGTATTTCCCACCTTCAAAGTTGCTTTTTGAGTGAAAACAATTCTAAAAACAACTTATATTCTTTCTCCTCACCAATCTTTTGTTTTCAACCTATTCCTCCCCACAGTCTTCCATATTGTTTTCATTCCTGGTGGTGAACTGTGGAGGATCGTGACCAGAGCAAGCACACAAAGGGTTACCAAAGCAGAGGACATTGCCAGAACTGAAGAGAATGTGGCAGAAGGAGGGATGAAGTGTCTACAATGTGTGTGGAGCCAAAGGTCTTGTGACCCAGAACAAGAAGATGGTTGAAGAAAAGAAGAAAGCATGTTGAAAGCTGATAGGTGTAAAGATGGACATTAGTTGTTAATAGGTAGAAATATGTGTACTGCAATTTTATAGGGCCAAGTATTGCTTGTTGATAGGTTGAAGATGCTTAGCTCACAGACCAGAAATGAAATTAATTCCTCTATAAAGAAAGGCTTGAAATAAATAATAAATAATTTTCTTGCTGACCAGCGAGGGTGTCCCAGTCGCTACAGTGAACACCGTTTTTGTGGGTAAAACACTTTCTCTTTTTCTATACTTTAGCTATTAATAGAGTTGTTGTTATTGTGTGTGTCTTAGTCCATTACTTTGTGCTTTTGGTAAATTGTAATCTCATCCCATAGTCTCCTTTTTGTGTCCCTCCCTTTACCAGAAGGTTTGGAGGAGGGAGAGTGGCTTATTTAGAGTTTAATTTCCTGCTGGTGTTAAAACCAGTACAGTGCCCATGTGGTTACCAGTGGTGAACACACATATCCATACCCAGGAGAAATGGGGATGTGCTTGGCAGATGTCCTATTTATTTCCTAGAACTGATCACCTGAAGAGACATACACTGGAGACAGAGAATAGCACAGAGGGACTCGAGGAAATGAACTTCTCTAGAAGGCTTTTGTCACAACCAAGAGAAATGACAAGTCCCAAGGGATGAGTCAGCAGGTCCAAATTAGACTTCTGTCTCAGATGGCAGATAGAGGTACCCAGAAGAGTGGAGGGATTATCTAACACATGTAGGGGAAAGTTCTGCTGTGCTCTGAAGGGCTCCATCCTGAGGAAGCTGGGGGTCCATTTCCTGGGCCCAGAGTATAATGAGGCTCAGATCCATGCTGGGCTTTGCCTTCCTGGTCTTAGCAGCAGTATTGTCCTTCCAGTGTAACTGCACAGATTGGTCCTGTTCCCTGCAGAGCCCATGGTGGGGAGAAGAAATACTCCTCTAAGAGAACGGTTGTGCCCCTCAGTGAAGTTGATTTTCACAAAGGAAAATCCATTGCAGGGAGTCTCACCTACTGCTTCTACACCTTAATCCTAGAGCCCACAGGAAGAGTTCTGAGAGAACAAAGGACGACTCAGAAGGCCAGGCTTGGATGCACAAAAAATTTAATGAGTCTAAAGAAGCAAAGGAGGTGGCTCGCAGAGGGCATGAGGAGCAGCCACTAAGATGCAGTGGAGCTCGTGCAGGGTGTCCATCTGCAGAAAGGGCAACAGTTCTCCCTGGGCTGGCCTGGGGAAACACAAACAGCAAAGAAAAAGGGAGAGGAGAGACTAGAAGAAGGGAACAATGCCTTGAAGCTTTAAACACAATGTCCTGAAACTCTGTTTTCAGTCCAGCCCCATGCTGTGAGGTCTTGCAGGTTCTTGGCCCAGGACATTGCCAGCAGCTTTAGCAGGGCCGACACCTGTAGCGGTTGGTGATGCAGGAGAGGTCAAAGCCCCCGGAGTTGATGGGCACTCCGTCACAGCTGAGGATGCTGCCAACGGCAGCGGAGGTGGAGGATCCCACCACGGTGTTCTGTGGGAAGGAGCTGAGGATGGGCCCGGGCAGGGTCACCACCACAGCAGAGGGCTGGATGGCAACGACGGAGTCCTGGCACTGCCTGACACAGCACTCATTGCAGCTGTTGGCCAGCGGGGTCGGGCCGCAGGGCTGGCAGCAAGGGTTGCAGGGCTGGCAGCACGACATGTCTCTGGCTCACAGGGGCACCTGGCACACAGGGCAGGGAGAAGCACAAAGCAGACACACATGAGAAGCAGCCCTGCACCCAACCCCCCTGCAGACAAGGCACCTCCTGCACCACCTGACACTGCCCAGCCCAAAGCCCAGCAGCCTCCTCAGCCAAGTCCCAGCCTCTCTCTGCACAACACCTTCTCTCCCCTTCCCTCTCCCAGCAGAAGCAGCTCCCAGCCCTGGGCTAACACAGCCCATATCAGCTGAGACCTGCAGTGAGGAAAGACATGGTCTTGAAGCAGGAGGAGAAGGAGAAGAGGCTTCCCACTCACCTAATTGCCGAGGAGAAGGAGGTGAGAGAAGTGGATGCGAGAGCAGAGACTTGGGCTGCCTTTTATAGCAGTCCTGCACTGCCCCAGGCCCAGAGGTGCCTTTGTGGAATCATAATTTTCTGACCAGCTCATGTCAGTTGTGAACCATCCCAGCTAATGGTAGGGGCTGTGTCCTTGTTTTTCTGCACTGCTGCCTTTTCATTTCCTCACTCATGTCAAGTGCTTTCTTCTATGCAAACTTCTGTAATTGCCAACATTAAAGGCCCGTGGATTTCTGGATCTAAAAGATGTCAGTGCATGCATAAGGATCAGGTCGTGGTCTGGTATCACTTGTGGGCAGGTGATGTTCACCTAGGTCATTTCTGAGGGTTTGTTTGTAGCAAAGTTGTCAGGAAATTGGCTTTGCTCTTGTGCATCTCACCTACATACCCAAGGACTCCTTTGTTTGGGGACATGATGGAGCTTCAAGCCACTGTTTCCTTTTTCCGCTTTTCTCACTCTTTCCTCTGCTGTCTGTGTCTCACCAGCCACTCTGGTGGGTACCTGTTACCCATTCTTCTCTAGGCTGATTAAAGTTTTTGTGCATGTTAGCTTTGGCCTCTCAGTCCTCTCATTCTGCTGCAACTCTTCCAGTCTGCTGCGGGACAAAGGTGGAGGTTGCAGTGGGTGGGACACCCTGCAGTGTATTTTCCTTTGTGCCCTTTCTCTTGGAGCTAGATGAAGATATCCCTGGCTACTTCACAGCCAAGGGCCATCAGGAAGACCCTGGCTCCAAATGTATTGGCACTGGACATAGGAAACATCAATGCCTGAGGACAGCCCACAACTTCATCGCATTCTTCTCCTCCCCTCCATTACCCAGTGTAGGGTCCATGACCAGCACACAGGGACAGATGACATCTGCACCTCAGACTGTCCTTCAGTGCCTGGCAGGGCCCAGGGACTGTTGATATAATCAGTGCTAATTCAGAAGTTGGAATTGGTAACAGCCACACTGAGGCTACGCCATGGAGTGCTCGTGTCTGTGGAACCAACACCTCCCAAAGTGCACAGGTCTGTCACAGCTGGAGAGGTAACTCAAGTTGGGGTCAAGCACTAGAACATAAGCTTGAAAGCTGCTCCAGCGGGAAGGGAACTTGACTCTGGTTGAAGTCTCCCAGCAGCACCACCTGGTAAAGAGCTCAGCAAGACCATCAAAGGGAAGGGGACAGCACTCTGCTGTGCTACCTCTACGCTGAGTGTGTCCATCCATCCTACATCTCACGGGAGAACAGCACCTGAACATTGGTCCCTTCAATCCAATACCCATTTCCTGGGAGGTCTCAGACTTTGCCCCACTGAGCACCAGGCTGATGAGCTGTAGAAGTGCAACTGGTGTTGGCCTGGGAATGAGGAGCCTGTGTCCCATCCCAGTCACCAGCAACACTCCAGCATAAGGGGATCTATTCAGGCCTGCAGAGGTGGGCAGACTTTCCTTGCACATAATGCAAGAAATAAAGGGTGCAGAACACAGGGGCTGCATTTCAGTTTTTCTGGACACTTCTCTGCAGAGTTGAAGGCAGCACTGTTCAGCTGCAGATGGGCAACTTCTGGCAAGGGCATCTAGCTACTCTGTGGTGCTTTGGACACACCAGGGGGGACCGCTGGACGTGACCTTCACATACTCTCATCATGAGGGTCCCACAACCCAGACTGACACATGGGTGTTCATGCATGTCTGCATGGAGCCAAGCAGAACTCTGTATGCTCAAATAAGGCCTACAAACATCATCAGCGGGGGACTCTGCTGAGGAAATGAAGCGTGTCCCCTCACATGGGAGTTCCTGGTCATGCAGGTGTGAAGAACAAGAGCGGTGCCCATTTCCTGAAACTTTACCACAAACAAGACCACAGGAATGACAAAGATGAATATAACCTGCCCTCAAGGGATGTCAACAACCCTTGATCTGAGTCTTCTGCCTGTGCTGACATCTTTCTCCCCTGTGAATCCTTGAGCCACTCATCTCAGCACTTAGGGAAATGACCTTTCATAAAGGAAAGCACGTGGCATGTGCCAGGAAATGAAAAGGCAGCAGTGCAGGAAACCAGGGCACAGCCCCTACCATTAGCTGGGATGGTTCACAACTGACATGAGCTGGTCAGAAAATTATGACTTGCACAAAGGTGCCTGTGGGCCTGGGGCAGTGCAGGACTGCTATAAAAGGCAGCCCAAGTCTCTGCTCTCGCATCCACTTCTCTCACCTCCTTCTCCTCGGCAATCAGGTCAGTGGGAAGCCTTTTCTTCTCCTTCTCCTCCTGCTTCAAGACCACGTCTTTCCTCACTGCAGGTCTCAGCTGATATGGGCTGTGTTAGCCCAGGGCTGGGAGCTGCTTCTGCTGGGAGAGGGAAGGGGAGAGAAGGTGTTGTGCAGAGAGAGGCTGGGACTTGGCTGAGGAGGCTGCTGGGCTTTGGGCTGGGCAGTGTCAGGTGGTGCAGGAGGTGCCTTGTCTGCAGGGGGGTTGGGTGCAGGGCTGCTTCTCATGTGTGTCTGCTTTGTGCTTCTCCCTGCCCTGTGTGCCAGGTGCCCCTGTGAGCCAGAGGCATGTCGTGCTGCCAGCCCTGCAACCCTTGCTGCCAGCCCTGCGGCCCGACCCCGCTGGCCAACAGCTGCAATGAGTGCTGTGTCAGGCAGTGCCAGGACTCTGTCGTTGCCATCCAGCCCTCTGCTGTGGTGGTGACCCTGCCCGGGCCCATCCTCAGCTCCTTCCCACAGAACACCGTGGTGGGATCCTCCACCTCCGCTGCCGTTGGCAGCATCCTCAGCTGTGACGGAGTGCCCATCAACTCCGGGGGCTTTGACCTCTCCTGCATCACCAACCGCTACAGGTGTCGGCCCTGCTAAAGCTGCTGGCAACGTCCTGGGGCAAGAACCTGCAAGACCTCACAGCATGGGGCTGGGCCAGAGATGGAGCTGTGGGACACTGCGTTTAGAGCTTCATGGTGATGTTTCCTCTTCCTGCTCTTCCGTCTCTTTCCTTTGCTTTCTCTGTCTTACCAGGCCAGCCCAGGGCAGGCAGATGGACACCCTGCACAAGCTCCACTGCATCTTAGTGGCTGTCCCTGGTGCTCTCTGTGAACCAACTCCTTTTCTGCTTTAAACTCATTAAAGTTGTGCATCCAAACCTTGGCCTCCAAGTCTTCCTTCTTTCCATGACAACTCTTCCAGTCTCCTAAGGGTAAAAGGTGGAGAAGCAAGGAGTGGGACTCCTTGCAGTGGATTTTATATCATGCCTTTTCCCTTTTGAGGTGATGAAGACATCCTTGACTAGTTCATGGCCAATGGCCTCCAGGGAAAGAGGCTTCAAACAGTGGAAGAAGTGGGGATTGGAAAGAACAATATGTGGGGACAGCCCACAACCCGATCTCTTCCTTTTCCTCCCCTACATTACCCTGTTCATGGTCCATGAGCAGCACACATGCTCAAAGGCAAATGACATCCATACCTCCTACAGTCCTTTAGCACCTATCAATGCCCAGGTGCTGTCCAGACATCCAGGGATCAGATGATTCCCAATTTGGGATCAGTATCTGCCATAATCAAGTTATACAGACTGTGGAGTCCCATCCTTAAGGGGAAGGAAGCACTTAAGATTCGTAACTGCTCATGGTTGAAAGGAACAACAAAAATCAGAGAGTCTGCAAACAATCAGAATGTGTTAGTAGGAAATTAGATACCTGGCTTGGAAATTGATATGTTAGTCCATGCCTTACTATATAAACACATGGCAGGGGGGTTTGGATAAAGAAGTAGATTGAAAAGGAAGAGAGGAATTCAAGATGGAGAGATGAATTAAAGAGGGAAAGAAGGAGAGAAAGAGGGAAAGAAAAAGAAAGAAAGAGAGAAAGAAAGAAAGAGAGAAAGAAAAAGTAAAAGGAAGAAAGAAAGAGAGAAAGAGAGAAAGAAAGAAAGAGAGAAAGAGAGAAAGAAAGAAAGAAAGAAAGAAAGAAAGAAAGAAAGAAAGAAAAAGAAAAAAGAAAGAAAGAAAGAAAGAAAGAAAGAAAGAAAGAAAGAAAGAAAGAAAGAAAGAAAGAAAGAAAGAAAGAAAGAAAGAAAGAAAGAAAGAAAGAAAAAGAAAAAAGAAAGAAAGAAAGAGAAAGAAAGAAATAAAGGAAAAGGAAAAGAGGAAAAGAGAGAAAAAAGAGATCACCAGTCCTACTTCCAGCATCAATCCAGCTGATAGGATCTCATTCATGGTTTCAGTGTTAATCCACCTGATGGGATGTCAGTCCTGTTTCAGCATCCATCCAGCTAGGTCAGTACAGTCAGTGGGATGTCCAGGATTCTTTCACGAGGGGTATTCCTGATAACAAAGAACAAAGGAAAGATGATTCTTTATCCCTCCCAAATTCTCCCATGCATGAAGCCAGATCCACTACAAAACTTCAGGGTAGAGCAGGAAATCACACACGAAAAATTGCTCATTTGAACAGGCTGCTTTGCAAGAGCATTATGGCCACAAGTCAAATGAGACTGAAATCCAGCAAGTGGAAAACAATCAATGCAATTACAATAATAGCCCAGACATTCACATTTCAATTGGTTATTATCAACAACTAATAAAATTTCTAATAGATACGGGAGCACAGCATTCAATACTAACACAGTGGGATGCTGAGAAGCCACGTGTGCGACCTGGACAGCAAAGATTTAAAATCCCTGTAGCAAATGGAACAAGGGCTACACATGAACTGCTGAGGTGAATTATGGCTCCTCAGTGAGAAGTGGATGTCAGCCACTGGCTTTTTAATTGAAGATCACAATGAAACTATTTTGGGTTTTGATGTTCAGAACAATCAAACCTGGCGTCCCATCCCTGGATGGGAGTGTGTGGTCCTTCTGTTCCAGTGTTAACCCCGACCCTAAAAGAAATCCAGAGGCTGCAGAGTGCTTGCTCCATGTGGCACCTGCACTCTCTGATTCAGGGATTGCTGGATTTTTACAGTGACATGAGGTGGAATTTCTGTCCTTCTGGCTCATTTGGCCCCACTAACAGCTGTGCTATCCACTATTGCAAACCTGGCAGCCACATTATCAGCAGCAGTGGAGTGCTGGCATTGACAGGCTGGGAACAGACCTGGAGAAAAGACAGACTATCACTTGCTCACACTCCCTTTCTAATTCTCTTTTCCGGCCAAACAGACAGTTTTGGTTTACAGTATATTCCAGCTGTTTAAATGCCAACACCACACCTTTAACTGTGGCTGTGCTAAATTCTGCAGAACTTGTAACTCAACTTCAGAGGGCATCCCACTCCTGGATGGCAACCCTGGATGTAAAAGAAATGTTTTTTTACGTTTCAGTGCCAGGAACATGACAAAGCTCAATTTGCACTTGCCTGGGAGGGAGGGCAAAACAGCTTTATCAGACCCCAAAGGGGTATAAACATTCCCCCATGACTGCACAGGCTGTACTTGTCAAAATTTTACAGTCACTCCCTCTGGACATGTAAATATGTAATTTTCTAATTTCAGGAGGCCCCCCTGAAAAGGTAGAGGAAGCAGCAGAAGCTGAGATTACTCCCGAGGAATGTCAGGGTCAAATAGGCCCTGATGGACCAAAGATCTCCTTATTATTCAACTCAACTGCATTTAAAGAGACAGATTAGAGATATTCTGAGTGGGAAAAGGAACTTGTTGTACTTCTCCAAGCTGTTAAACAACTTGGGAGACTAAGGGGAGACCTGTCTGGACCAACTCTGCTGAGACTTGTAATGTTCTCGCTTTCCAGGAATGTTCCTGGGAATGACACCAGCACATCCCACTGAAGATCAAGTTAACCACCAAAGGTCTGCTTATTCTTCTTGGAGGATAATCACTGCCAGAAGGAAACAAATTTGCTTCACACTTCAACAAGGTCGACCCACAGAATGGAGACACTCCCTCCTTTTGTTTATGCTAATCAGTATGGTAACTATGTGCATTCTGCCCCACAAACACTGCTCAGCTGTGGGGGCCATTTGCTGGGGCAGCAATTACAAAGGAATGAGATGAGGACAATTTGCCTACTGACATTCCAAAGATAACCTATGATAATGCAACTAAATTGGAAAGGGAATTCCACTCTTGGGGGCAACTAGGTATTGTCACTTATGGCCCCACCAACAGTAAACCACAGCTTTTGTTCTAACAATGCACAATGTTTTGGTATATCCCATACACCCGGTCATTGTGTCAGGATTAAATCCCAAAGGTGCTGCACTTAGTCCCCTGGAACACAGAGCATGGGCCTGATGGGATGGCTCTGCTCGTGTGGGAAACCCTTGTAATTTGGTATTTGTAGACAATGTTATTGTTACAAGTTATTATTATTGTTACCCTAAGGTTTGTGTTTGTAACTTTGTTGACATTATGGGATGTGATTTTAGTTATTCAGCTCCTACTGTATCTTACCAATTGTTATGACTTAATTATACACTGACGTAAGACCTGCAGCCTATTCCTGTGGGAATTAATCTTGCCTGAATGAGAAAACTGCCCTTGAAACAAGGTCAGGAAAATGGAAAGAAAACTTTGAGTACCATTCTTCCTGATGGAGAAGAAATCCAGTGGGTGAAAAAAGATGGAGAACACCATTTTGGGTGGTCACCAACAGCAACTGGAATTCTTAATAAGATGTTGCATCCTGTGATTGTTCATCTAATATTAAGCTTTTTGCCTTTTATTTTGGTAATCAGATTGTATATTAAGATGTGAGGGATTAGAAAGTGATTACCCTAAAAGCTCAGAAATTGCTCATAGAATGCTTTGTCCCATTCTCTCTCTCACTTTCTCTTCTTTTCCCTTTTCTGTGGGTCAGATTCATCCAAATATGAGGGGAATGTTATGAATTAACAGTAAAGCCATAAGTCATTTGCATAAACTCAGCCAAAAGTCATTTCCCACTGCATATGTTGAGTATGGCTGATACCAATCCGGACTTGTGAACTACCCTGCATCTTGGGCAGGAGCTGGGTCCTGCCTGTGCTGAGGGACTGTCTGAGATACGTTTCTCATTTACCTGTGCTCCTCTGTGCTGGCCATGGACCCCAGAAAAGGGAATGAAGGGGACAAGAAGATATGAGGTTGTGGGCTGTGCCCAGCCACTGCTGTTTCCCTTGACCACTACTGTCAGCCTTTGGTGCCATGGTCTTGCTGGTGATCTTTGGCTGTTGAGTAGCCAGGGATGTTTTTGTCATCTCCCAAAGAAAGGGCACTTCAGGGAGTTCCATCTTATGCTTCTTCCACCCTCTTCCCTAAGCAGTATGGAAGGCTTTCCACAGGATGAAGGAAGACTCAGAGGCTCAGGCTTGGATGCACAATTTTATTGAGTCTAAAGAAGAAAAGGAGGTGGCTCACAGGGAACAGGTGGAGCAGCCACTAAGATGCAGTGGAGCTCCTGCAGGGTGTCCATCTGCCTGCCCTGCAGAGGCAGAAAGGGTGACAGGTCGCCCTGGGCTGGCCTGGAAAGAGATGGAAGAGTGGGAAAAGGAAACCCTGAAGCTCTAAACCAAATGTCCCAAAGCTCTCTCTCCCGCCCAGCCACATATTCTGAGGTCTTGGGGGTTTTTGCCCCAGGACATTGCCAGCAGCTTTAGCAGGGCCGACACCTGTAGCGGTTGGTGATGCAGGAGAGGTCAAAGCCCCCGGAGTTGATGGGCACTCCGTCACAGCTGAGGATGCTGCCAACGGCAGCGGAGGTGGAGGATCCCACCACGGTGTTCTGTGGGAAGGAGCTGAGGATGGGCCCGGGCAGGGTCACCACCACAGCAGAGGGCTGGATGGCAACAGTGGAGCTCTGGCACTGCCTGACACAGCACTCATTGCAGCTGTTGGCCAGCGGGGTCGGGCCGCAGGGCTGGCAGCAAGGGTTGCAGGGCTGGCAGCACGACATGTCTCTGGCTCACAGGGGCACCTGGCACACAGGGCAGGGAGAAGCACAAAGCAGACACACATGAGAAGCAGCCCTGCACCCAACCCCCCTGCAGACAAGGCACCTCCTGCACCACCTGACACTGCCCAGCCCAAAGCCCAGCAGCCTCCTCAGCCAAGTCCCAGCCTCTCTCTGCACAACACCTTCTCTCCCCTTCCCTCTCCCAGCAGAAGCAGCTCCCAGACCTGGCCTAGCACAGCCCATATCAGGTGAAGCAGGTGAAGAAGGACAGCCTTCCCACTGACCTGATTGCCGAGGAGAAGGAGGTGAGAGAAGTGGATGCGAGAGCAGAGACTTGGGCTGCCTTTTATAGCAGTCCTGCACTGCCCCAGGCCCACAGGCACCTTTGTGGAATCACAATTTTCTGACCAGCTCATGTCAGTTGTGAACCATCCCAGCTAATGGTAGGGGCTGTGCCCTGGTTTCCTGTACTGATGCCTTTTCATTTCCTGGTACATGCCAAGTGCTTTTCTATGTGAAGGGTCATTTCCCTAAGTGCCAGGATGAGAGGCTCAAGGATTTGTAGGGTAGAAAAATGCCAGTGGAGGAAGGTGCTTTAAATCAAAGGGTTTTGCCATCCCTCATGGGCAGGTGATTTGCCCCAAGGTCATTCCTGTGGTCTTGTTTGTGACAAAGTTGTCAGGTAATGGACACTGCTCTCATGATTATTGTACATATGCCCAAGTACTGCCATGTGGGATGGGGGAGAATTGGAAGGGTAGAAGTGAAAAAAGTAATGTCTTTTACATAAAAGACAGTTTAATAATTAGATACCAGTTGAAAGGAGAGGGGAAATAAAAAGAAAAATGAACAAAAAAGAGAAAGCAAAATATTCACTGAAGGAAAACAAGTGATGCAAAAGAAAACAATTCCTCACCACCTGTCCCAAGTAACAACAGCCCCTGCCAACTTCACCCCCCAGCTTTATTGCAAAGTGTGATGCCATATGGTCTGGAAAACCCTTTTGGTGAGCTGGGGTCAGCTGTACCTGCTGTGTTCCCTCCCATCTTGTCCACCCCCAGCCTTCTCACCGGCGGGTCAGTCTCAGGATCAGAAAAGCCATGTCGCTGTGTAAGATGTCAGATCAGCAACAACTAAAACATTCCTGTATTATCAACACTGTTTTCACACCGTTCCCAAACATAGCCCATATCAGCTACTTTGAAGAAATGTAACTATTCCAGGCAAAGCCTGTGCACTCCCTGGCTTGTCTATCCTGATTTGCTGCAGACATATATAAGATGAGCTTGACCCAGAAAACAAGCAGGACAACGTAAAACTATGCACATTACAGACCTATTGTGTGAAGTGACACAGGCAGGAGACCAGAATAACCACAAGACCATGGCTGAAATGCAAAGAGTAAATTTATTTAATTAGCTTGCTAATCAGAGGATCCCAAAGCAACACATGGGTGGAGACAGAACTGAGGATGCAGCACCATCAGTCTCAGCTCATCCCCACTGCCAGCGGGGCTGCTGTTTGCACCCATTTATCAAGGGCCACACATTGTTTACCTCCATGCTGTGATCTCCCTGTGCTTTTCATGGTCTCTGAGCTTTGATCTCTCTCTCAACAGGGAGCTCAAGCATGACACTCAAGAGTGCCTCCACTTCTCTGGTAAAACCTACATTATCTCCCCACAGAAATCTACTTTTCAAAACAGACAGAGGATAAACAGCAGTAGGCATAATATATGGTGTTTCCCAGACTGATATTTCCAGGCCTTGGCATTCTGCTTTTAACCCTTTCCTCCCAACATTCCATCCCCACATTCAAGAGACCACCTATGCCTGAGCTGGAAGGGTAATTTGCAGAGGCATTTAATGGAGCATATGGTGGGGGGGGAAAGGAGTAAACATATAATGCTCTAACGTAAAAGTCCCATTCCTCCTATTAGGGAATCAAACCACTCAGCTGGTCAGGCACCACCTTAGTCTATGTATGAATTCTTGTCGATGTCAAATGTTCCTCTCAATGCAGCTGGTTCAGCATCACGTTGAAGCAGCACATCCTGTCAAATTCGGAGAAGTGTATGTAGTGCTGAGGAGGTGTCTCTGCAGCAACTGGACTGGTGAGATTCCCAGGTGTAGTGCAGGTACTTCCACATTCAGGGCAACAGTTGCCTTTGATGTCCAATTCAAACCTCAGGGAAAGAGATACTTCAGGTGCTCTCTATTTGCCACATGGAGAAGAAATGGAAAAAGTTACTCCACACAAGTATTTACACAGGAATCCTGCAGAAATGTATCCAGAGTATGTGCATGTCATATAAGTTTACAAAGTACGACGAGCCAGCCTGCGGTAAGGAAGGAAAATGGGAGTGTCACCACCTTCCAGTAATACACACGCTGTTGCCCCAGCTCCCTCAGCTAAAATTACTCCAGGCCTGGTAGCTTGAGATGGGCTGATTGCCCACACATGTTTGAGCTTTTTCAGACTGAGCTTGAATTTGGTGGTGGGTCTGTGGCACCAATAACAGAATTCCAGCATTGTCCCCCTTAGATAAGGCCCAGATACTTGTCAAAGATACCTGAAATACAAGAACTCAAGAATCTGATAGTAACAGAGGCTGTAGCATAGATAAATTGGAGTACAGGTCACTTGCCTACCCATGAATGAGGATGGGGATGTGCACAGTCACACTGTCTTGGCCTATGATTCTTTCAGTTTCTTACAATGCCCAAACTGCAGCTAGAATTTTGTTTTTCATTGGGGTATAATGTGTAGCAGAGCCTTATAATGCTTTAGATTGAAATGCTATGGGTTCTTTCTGATTTTTAGGCCCTCTTGTCTGCCACAATCCTACCTATGTCATCTAGAATTGCTCCTCCTATCTCAAAAGGATATCCTTGCCTAAGGCTGTACAATTGCGCAGGCTCAATCAAAGCATTCTTGCAGGCATCAAAGGTTTCTCTGATTGTTACTTGTCCCATTGCCAAACAACTTTCTTCCCAGGCAATTTCTGCAGAGAGTGCAGTAACACTGCCAGGGGTGGAATAAAACTCCTTGGGTAGCCTCAAAGGCCCAGGAAAGTTTGCAGTTGTTTCGGTGTAGTTGATACATGTAATTGTTGGACTGTTTGCTGTACCGTGTTCACTGTTTCTCTAGGCTACCCATGCCAAACTATTCCCAAAAATTGCACAGTGGTACTAGGGCCCTGTATTTCCTTTGGAATAACTGCCCAGCCTCAGTCCTGTAAGTCGGCTTTCAGCAATTCAGCAACTGCCTCAATTTCTTGTTGTGCCTGTGCCTTAATCAATAGATCATCAATATAATGGTGAACAGCAATAGCACCCAACAAGAGCTGATACATGAGCTGCCACCATCTGGTGGCAAATGGAGAGACTGTATTAATATAACAGAGGTAATACCTGAAAAGTATATTGCTTTTGCTGCCATGTAAAGGTAAACTGGTCCTGGCTTTCTGAAGCAATGGCTCTTGAAAAGAAAGCATTAACAAGGTCCATTACCACCTTCCAGGGCTGTAGATTTTTGCTGATTTTTTTCCCTCTGGTACTGTAACTGCAAGTCGGGGGTGTCTTTATCAACAGTAATCAACAGTGATTCTCCAAGTAGCATCTGATTTTCAAACAGGACAAATGGGGTTGTTGAAAGTAGTCATGGTTTCTGCAATGATTTACACTTGGAGTGCCTGAATTGTTTGAGTCGTTTCCTCTTACCCCCCTGGAATGCAATACTGCTTTATGTTCACCACCTTGGCAGGTGCTGGCAGCACAACAGAGTCCCACTTCTGGAACCCACACAAAACAGTTATGGATCAAGTGGCAAATCCTGCTTGAGGAGTCCCAAAACAAAAATGACCATTCAGTGCTTCAAGGGTTTGCCCTGCCAGCACATCAATGGCCAAGATACATTCTTTTATTGGGGCAATTAACACCTTCATGACAAATGGGGTGGTGTATCCTACCACTAAAGTAACTTTGCTCTGAGGGTGGGGGTGGAACTGCTCCCCAAGCTGCAGATCTGGGCAGTCTCTTCATTACCACCAGAGCTGGCACATGCAAAGTTCCTGCAGGTGGCCGCTCCACAGTCAAGAGAAACAGAGGTGTTGGTCCTGCTCCCAGTGAGAGGCTACAGTGGCAGCAATCTGGGGGGACCCGCAAACCCACTGTTTCCACATCTGCCAGGAGTTTTGGTGCTCAGAGGTGGCAGGAGGGATGGTGGGGGGATTGTTTCTTTTCACAGGCACTAACCTTTGCCAACAGTGAAACATTTCTGATGTTGTGATTCCATCTATTTCTGACTGTGGAACGCTGGCTTGCACAAGATCATTCAACATTTGTTTCCTACTCACCCGAGAGGTGACTCTTTCTGGCTTTGCCAGTCGATTTTCTCTCCCTATCCAAACAGCTGGCTCCGAGATCACAGCCCCAGTACCCCTCAGGCTATTTGTTAAGGCACTTTTGTCATCAGTAGCATTCATGACTGTTGATATAATCAGTGGTTTCAATTTATCAGGAGCCCCATTTACAAACTGAATTTTGTTATTTCTCATAACTGCTGCTCCGTCTGGATCAGATCCTGTGCTCTGGGCCTGAGCTACCCCATCTGCCACAGTGAACCAACACCTTCTTCCATGATGTCCCAAAGGACAACACTGACTCAGCAGGATCTGCATGTGCTGTTAAATCTGCTGCACGTGGCCATTGATACAGCCTAGGGGCGACAATACCCCTGGTATTTCATAGCTGAGCTCACCCCTGTTGGATTTGGTTATCAGCGGCTATAGGAGTTAACAGATCTTTTTCACCCACTAATAAGTGAATAAAGACAGCACCACTGTCCCAAACTCATAAAACCCATGGTAATGTGCTCTCCTTGCTCTTCTGTCAATAAGACTCTAAAAATTCCTATAACTCTTTTGGGGTGTAGATCTGTGTGACCTGTACCACCCTGTCTGGCAGACTCTGCTGTCCTTCCATTTCTATGAGTGGTCATGTTTTTGCACTTTCTTATCTTGCAAGCCTATCTCAAACTCAGTCTTGGAGCCCAAATATTTCCATCCCACTTCTTGGCATCCCATGGAGGTTTCTAAATAAGACCATGGACTTCAGAAGTTAAGACCTTACTTTTCACATACTTTGGCCCTCGTTTGGTGACAAAGTGTGCCACCAGCCATGCTATAGTGCATTGCTGCTCGCAACACCACTCCTTTGGAACAGTAAATGCTTCTCGCGTGAACTCCTTTGCAGCCTTTGGAGCCCCAATTTCCTCTTTCATTGCTCTCAGTGGCTCCATAAGGCCATAATCTCATGATCAAGAGTTCTAAGACTGGTAACTAACAACCATCACAATTTCCCTGCTAACTTGCGAGGGGACTTCCAGGCCACTTTCCACTTTAATCCAGACATAGCTAATGCAACTGTCTGTGGGGTACCCACCTCCCCAGCGCCTATTTAAGGCCAGACCTCCGTCAGAGCCACTGTCACCAGGAAAGTGCCCACAGGAGTCCAGCGCTCAGTGACGAGCCATCCAAAATGTGGGGAGTCACTGCCATGGTCTTGCCAATCCCAGACTTTTCCTGAGCCATGGCATGGCTGTTCATAGATTTTGCTGACCACGCCAATTGTGTGAGTCAACTCAGGTGACCAGATGGAACAACCAAAAACCATGGTTGAATGCAAAGACTAAATTTACTTTATTACCTCGCTAAGTGGAGGATCCCAAAGCAACAGTCAGATCTCCTTGCCATTCTTCCAATTTAAATAATTTCCTCCCAACCCAATAGATTACTAATGAAATAGAATTTCACAGAGGCATCACCCATGTGACAAGTGTGCTCAGCAATGGGCAGCACTGAGACTCTTTTGGAGACAGTTGGAACTGACTCACTCACACAGGGCAGGAGCCACTGGACTCTTCTCACAGAGCCCAGCCCAGCAGCTTTCTCCCCCAGCTCCCAAACCTTGCCACATTTACACACTACAGTGGGTCCAATGCAGAGTGAATGTCCACTGCAGCAGAGTGAAGCTGACAATGAAGCAGGTCCTGATGGTGAGACTGGTTATACTCTCATGGAGCTGCACATTCTCTCTGCAGAAGGATCTGGACAGGCTGGATACATTGTCCAATCCAGCAGGGTGAGGTTCTACAAGACCATATGTCAGGTCCTACACTTTGGCCACAATAACCCCCTGCAGCTCTACAGGCTGGGGGCAGAGCACTTGGAAAGAGGCCCAGTGGAAGAGGACTTGGGGCTGCTGGTGGATAGTGGCTGAACATGAGCCGCAGTGTGCTCAGGTGGGCAAGAAGGCCAAGGGCATCCTGGTCTGTATGAGGAACAGTGTCCAGCAGGAGCAGGGTAGTGACTGTGCCTGTCTACTGTGCACTGGTGAGGTCACACCTCGAGTGCTGTGCCCAGTTCTGGGCCCCTCAACTGAGGAAGGACATTGAGGTGTTGGAGTGAGTCCAGAGAAGGGCAATGGAGCTGGTGAAGTGCCTAGAGGGTATATCCTGTGAGGGGATGCTGAGGGAGCTGGGGGGGTTTAGCCTGCACAAGAGGAGGCTCAGGGGAGACCTCATCACTCTCTACAACTCTTTGAAAGGAGGTTGTAGCCTGGTGGGGGTGGGTCTCTTCCCCCAGGCAACCAGTAGAGTTCAGGCTGCTCAGGGAATTAGTAAACAAGGTGTTTCAAGGTCATGTCATGATGGGTTGTCTTGGCAAACGGTTCCCATGAAGAGATTCTATCACTGCCCATCCTCACCTGGTCGAAGGGAGAAAATACAATGCCAAGGCGAGGGGTCAAAATAAGGTCAGGGGAAACACTCAGCAATTATGATTCATCTGGGGGAATCAAATTTAATTTATTTCCAATTACCCATAGACTAGGACAAAGACAAATAGTAATAAATCTAAATCCACATTGGCCCCCAGCCTTCCCTCTTCTTGGTTTCAGCTTCACTGCCAACTTCTACACCTTCTTCCTCCACCAGAGGCACAGGGGGAAAGGGGGTTATGCTCAGCCCATTCTGGAAGTCTCTGCACTCCTTCCTGCCACTCTGCTCCCCTGCTCCACTGTGAGTCCCCTGCTACAGGGTGGGTCATTTCCAAAGGGTGCAGTTCTTCAGGAACAAAATGCTCCAAAGTTACTCCTTGATAGGGTAACTGGTCCTGGCAGTAGGACCTGCTCCATTGTGGGCTTCTCTCCACTGCAGTGGATATTCCTGCCAGGATTCTTTTCTAGTGCAGGCTTTTCACAGTACCACAGCTTTCTTCATGGGACACCCATGGGACGCAAAGGGCTCCATAGAACAGCTGATCCCACTCAGCTCTTTTGTGTGGCTGATCCCAATCCTGACACATGAAACATCCCAGCCCTGCCTGTCTGGACACAAGCTGGGCAAAACAGTCAATGTAAGGGAGGAGTAGGAAGGGATGAGACTGTGGGCTTTGTTTAGGTATTGATGTTACCCATACCCTCTCTTACCATATTTTGGACCCAACTTCTCTTTTGGTGTGGTCTTTGTAGTGGATTAGCCAGGGATGGGCCTGTGAGCTCCAAGGGAAAGATCACAAACTGAAATCCACGAACCCTAACTCTCTGCCTTCTTCCACCTTCTTCCTTGAGCTCAGTAGATGTGTCACCACAGAAAGAAGGAGAACTTAGAGTCCCAGGCTTGCATGCAGAGCAACTTTATTGAGTCTAAAGAAGCAAAGAAGGTGGCTCACAGAGGGCACCACCAGAAGCCATGAAGATTCAAGGGGGTTGTCCCTCTGTCTGGGCTGCAGAAGCAGGGAGGCCAGAAGGTCCCCAGGAGGGTGGCATTGGGTGGTGGTGACAGGAGAGGAAGGGAAGAGAGAAAAGAGGAGAAGAAGGAAACAGGAGCCATAAAGTCTAAATGCAGTGTCTCAGAGTCGTGTTTTCAGTGCAGCAGCATGATGAGAGGTCTTGCAGGTTGTTGGCCGAGGAGGTTTGCAGGGGCTTTAGCAGGGGGGACATCTGCCACGGTAGCAGCTGGTGATGCAGGAGAGGTCAAAGCCCCCGGAGTTGATGGGCACTCCGTCACAGCTGAGGATGCTGCCAACGGCAGCGGAGGTGGAGGATCCCACCACGGTGTTCTGTGGGAAGGAGCTGAGGATGGGCCCGGGCAGGGTCACCAGCACAGCCGGCGGCTCAATGACGACAGTGGAGCTCTGGCACTGCCTGACACAGCACTCATTGCAGCTGTTGGCCAGCGGGGTCGGGCCGCAGGGCTGGCAGCAAGGGTTGCAGGGCTGGCACTGCTGGCACTTCTCAGGGCACGACATGGCTCGAGCCTGGGGCTGCACCTGGCACACAGGGCAGGGAGGAAGCAGAGCACACGCACACCTCAGCAACAGCCGGCAAAGCACCACCAGGAAGCCAAGGCACCTGCTGCTGCCTGGGGAGGGAGAGGCTCTGCAGGGGCCAACAAGGGAGCCTTTCCCTGAGCCCAGCAGGGCCTTCAGAGATCAGACAGGCCCAGGCTGCTCCTGCCTAAGCTGTAGGAAAACAGCCCCCTCAGCCCAGCCTCCACCTCTGTCCCTAAGAGACGCTCTCCCCTCTGCCCACACGACCACCATCCCCGAGCACTCCCACAAGACCAAGGAGCAGGGATGGGCTGCAAAGCTCGACCCTGTGCTAGAGAGGGGGGAGGAGAAAGGGGGTTCCCACTCACCGGCTTGCTGAGGAGAAGGAGGTGACAGAAGGGGTTGAGAGAGCCACCAGTTTGGCTGGCTTTTATACTGGCCCCACAGTGCCTCAGGGCCCAAAGGCCGTGCTGCATAAGTGACAATTTTCCTGCCTGATCCCAAGGAGCGGAAGCATCTCAGGGAATGAATGGTATGGCATGAGTTGGTGTTTCCCACTACCCTGACATTGCATTTCCTGGCCTACATCATCACCTTTCCCTCATGGACACTTCTGAGTGCAGGTCTGAGAGGTTCCAGGATTTCTGGGGGCAAGGATGTGTCAGTATGGGCAGAAGTTATGACCTAAGTGCACAAGGATACAGAAGAGGCAGATGATTCCAGCCGGGGGCACTCTGGTGGATTTCTGTAATGCTTCCTGACTTCTGTAATTCCTGCTGGCAGGAACGGTCCCAGCTGCTCCCAGCCCTCCGTTCCTTGGCTCATCACCCAAAGTCCTCCCCTGAGTGTGGGTCTTGCCCTGCTGGTCAAAACACTTTGGCTTCCTCCTGTGCCTGGACAGTCCCTGAGGCTCCTCTGGCACTGCTGCCTGAGCATCTGTGCTGCTCAGAGGCCCCTTCCCTGCTCTGGCAGGGAGCTCCCCGGCAGCTCCTCACTCCCATCCCTTCCCATCCCCTCTGCCCCCTGTGCTGATCCCCAGTAATGAGTGGGGGAGTGTGACTGTGCCCTGGAGCGTGTGAGTGTCTGCACATCCCTGTGCTTGTGCTCACCTGGGAACACACCCCTGGGAGCCTCTGGCCTGCAGTGTCTCTCTGTGCACAGGGGAGAGCACTTGTGTGCAACCTGCTGTGTGAGTCCTTGGGCATGTTTGCTGTGTCTGTGCATCTGGGTTTGTCCTTGTGCTCCCTGGGCAGGTTGGGAATGTGTCAGTGCCTGCGGGGGTGTCCTCAGCTGTGTCTGAGCTCATGGCTGAGCCCAACCATTCCAAGGCCTGTAGTGACATCCCTCCCCAACAGTGCCAGGCACTGACACAATCCCAGCTCCTCCTTTTTTGAGGAGAGCTCGTTACTGGAAAAGTGATATTTCTTTAAAAAGAGTCTATGCAGCCATAGGGGAAGATGTTAAAAATATCTTTTAAGTTTAGCACAGTAGTGTTTGATCCCTATATTCATGGTTAATACTTAGTTTTGTACCACATAGTGCTTAGTACAAATGCCTGAGTTTGATGTAGCTTTGTGTTAACTCCCTCCATCTGTGACTTATAGTCTTGTGCCAGCAATCGCTTCCTTATTTCCCTATATCAGTGATTGATATGGACTCTCAAATGTCTTAGTTTTGAGAACGAGGATTGTGTGTCAGAACTAAGATTGATAAGAAAAGTTCGTTATGACCTGACCACATGTTTCAGATACTCTCAAGGAGAGAGAACTCACTAGAACATCTAGAACCATAAAAGGAAAACATGGGGAATGGGATGTACCCAAGAGACGACCAAAAACTCTCAAAAGACCCCTATGCATCTCCAAAAAAGTCCACAAATATATTTAAGGTATATGCATGGACTTAGGAACTGTAATGAATATGTAATAAAAATGTAATGAATACGTGCTAGCTTTATGAATATAACCTGGTCTGTTTGGTTGCTGGGTGTGCATGTTATGTAGAGCTTTCCACACTCACCCAGCAGGGTGTCAACTCTAACCTAACAGACTGGTTCATGAGCTTCTTTACTGGTTTTTGGTGACGACTGGAGAGGGCCACAGCACTCAGGTCTCACCAAGGAGAATCCTGACCCCAGGCCATCATTCCTCATGCTACCTGCAGGCAGCCTTGGGGCACGGAGCTGTTTCCCAGGCTCCTTGCTCCTGTCTCATGTAGAAGCCATGGCTGGGATCAGAGGTGAACTCTGGTACAGTTCAGGGGAGACCTTGGGTGATGAGCCAAAGCCTGGAGTTGTTTGTGCAGCTGGGAATTTTCCTGTCAGCAGGACCAGAGTGCCCCAGGCTGGAATCACCTGCCTCTTCTGTATCCTTGTGCACTTAGGTCATAACTTCTGCCCATACTGACACATCCTTGCCCCCAGAAATCCTGGAACCTCTCAGACCTGCACTCAGAAGTGTCCATGAGGGAAAGGTGATGATGTAGGCCAGGAAATGCAATGTCAGGGTAGTGGGAAACACCAACTCATGCCATACCATTCATTCCCTGAGATGCTTCCGCTCCTTGGGATCAGGCAGGAAAATTGTCACTTATGCAGCACGGCCTTTGGGCCCTGAGGCACTGTGGGGCCAGTATAAAAGCCAGCCAAACTGGTGGCTCTCTCAACCCCTTCTGTCACCTCCTTCTCCTCAGCAAGCCGGTGAGTGGGAACCCCCTTTCTCTTCCCCCCTCTCTAGCACAGGGTCGAGCTTTGCAGCCCATCCCTGCTCCTTGGTCTTGTGGGAGTGCTCGGGGATGGTGGTCGTGTGGGCAGAGGGGAGAGCGTCTCTTAGGGACAGAGGTGGAGGCTGGGCTGAGGGGGCTGTTTTCCTACAGCTTAGGCAGGAGCAGCCTGGGCCTGTCTGATCTCTGAAGGCCCTGCTGGGCTCAGGGAAAGGCTCCCTTGTTGGCCCCTGCAGAGCCTCTCCCTCCCCAGGCAGCAGCAGGTGCCTTGGCTTCCTGGTGGTGCTTTGCCGGCTGTTGCTGAGGTGTGCGTGTGCTCTGCTTCCTCCCTGCCCTGTGTGCCAGGTGCAGCCCCAGGCTCGAGCCATGTCGTGCCCTGAGAAGTGCCAGCAGTGCCAGCCCTGCAACCCTTGCTGCCAGCCCTGCGGCCCGACCCCGCTGGCCAACAGCTGCAATGAGTGCTGTGTCAGGCAGTGCCAGAGCTCCACCGTCGTCATTGAGCCGCCGGCTGTGCTGGTGACCCTGCCCGGGCCCATCCTCAGCTCCTTCCCACAGAACACCGTGGTGGGATCCTCCACCTCCGCTGCCGTTGGCAGCATCCTCAGCTGTGACGGAGTGCCCATCAACTCCGGGGGCTTTGACCTCTCCTGCATCACCAGCTGCTACCGTGGCAGATGTCCCCCCTGCTAAAGCCCCTGCAAACCTCCTCGGCCAACAACCTGCAAGACCTCTCATCATGCTGCTGCACTGAAAACACGACTCTGAGACACTGCATTTAGACTTTATGGCTCCTGTTCCCTTCTTCTCCTCTTTTCTCTCTTCCCTTCCTCTCCTGTCACCACCACCCAATGCCACCCTCCTGGGGACCTTCTGACCTCCCTGCCTCTGCAGCCCAGGCAGAGGGACACCCCCCCTTGAATCTTCATGGCTTCTGGTGGTGCCCTCTGTGAGCCACCTTCTTTGCTCCTTTAGACTCAATAAAGTTGTTCTGCATCCAAATTTGGGCCTCTGAGTTCTCCTTCCTCCCATGGTAAGTCTTCCAGTCAGATCAGGAAGAAGGTGGAGGAAGCAGTGGTCGTTTTCCCTTCAGTGGATTTCAGTTTGTGATCTTTCCCTTGCAGCTCATAAACACATCCCTGACTGAGGGGGTGGTTAGACACCAGAAAAAGTTACCAAGAACATTTGTGGATGCCTAAGCCAGTTTGAGCCACATTAGAAATCCAAAATCCAATTTCCAGGCTTCCCCACCCCTTCCCACAATTTATCTCGACACTGAAGAGAAAACTTTCAGGCCAGAGGCTTCTAGAGGGGAAGGGGAAAGCATATATACATTTATTTACACAAATAAATATACTATACAAACTAAAAGCAAATTTGTGTGTATATATATATATATATATTACACTTCTATCAGTCCCTGCAAAGCTTCTCCTTTTAACTTTAGTTCAGGAAAACCTTTTCAGTCTTATAAGTAAGCATTCTCTCTCTCGTGGGAGTGTTCGGGGCCCCTGAACACTCCCTACCAACCTTCAGTTGTTTGCTGCAGTTCTTTCGTCTTCATGAAGTCCAAGAAGATAGCTTTGAGTCTGTCCTCTCATACCTCAGTTCATAGGCTGCTGTAGTGTAGTCAATTTATCAACGTACACGTCCTGGAATGTTGATTCCTCCTCCGAGTTTTCGGCTGTCCTGCCTTTAAATCACTGTGAAGGACATCCTCTGGGCCTCTCTCCGGTCCATCTCTAATTTCGCCTGGGGGTCTCTCTTCCCCTGGCACTGAGCTGTATTTAGCCCGTCCACTTTGGCTCTGCTCCAATGCTGAGCCTAATAATCCAACCCCTCACCAGCCTCAATGCAGTGGGGGAGGAAAAGCCCCCTAGCCTTGGCCACAGGCAGCTCAGTCCAGTTATACACTGTCCCAAGCGTCCTGCAGCTGCAGGGGGGGGAAGAGGGCCTGGCCTCCTCCCTCTTACCTCTTCCTTCACAGATCCCACTCACTTCAATGCTGTCTCTAACTCTGGCCTAGGCAGAGTTGGGGGGGCCGCAGGGCTCCCCCCCCCACCCAGAGGGGGGAAGAAGGAGCCCAGCCACCCCCTGGCCTTCTCCACCGACACGCAGCAGACACCAACAGAAAAAACTGCCAACAGTTTCCGGTGCTGTGTATATATGATTTTTTAGCAGCAGCGAACAAGACGAGTGGTGATTGGCCCTCCAGGGAACACTACCCTGGTACCCAATCACCTCTGAGCCCCCGACTCTCAGGGGGGGCCAATCTTAACCCGTGACAACCCTGCAAGTGTTCAAGGTCAGATTGGACAGTGATTTAAGCACCGTGGTTTAGTGGGTGGCATCCCTGTCCATGGAGTGGGGGGAAGCTTGTGGAAATAAATGTTTTTTGGGATACTTTTCAGTAAAACCAGTCTATGATTCCATGATTTGAATGCAATTCACTTTGATAGAGGAATCAGCAGTGTGAGAAATGTGCTCAGTGTCGGGCGGCGCTGAGTCCCTTCTGGAGACAGTTGGAACTGACTCTCACACAGGGCAGGAGCCACTGGACTCTTCTCACAGAGCCCAGCCCGGCAGCCTTCTCCCCCAGCTCCCAAACCTTGCCACATTTACACAATACAGGGGGTCCAACGCAGAGCAAAGCACAATTAGATGAATAACAAGTTCAGCTACAAAGCACCAGCCCAGGCATCAGACAGGGATGGATGTAAATGTGAATAACCTAAAGAAAAGTGATAGTACTGCTCCCTCGGCAAAGAGGGAATTTGCCTGGCCTCTCTCTTGATGGAGGAGATGGGTTTGATCCATTTGGCCCCAAAGCACATGTCCCTGCCTGCCTAGACACAGTTGCTGGCAACTCTGATTCAGCTTTTTGGGGAGCTATGGAAGTCCTGGTGCTCAAACACCAAAACCAGTCCACAGCTCTTTGACTGTCCCAGTGCCACCCAGAATGTCTGTCCTGCATCTCCCAGCAGAGCAACATCTCGACCCCGATCCCTTCACTTCCACACCCATTTGGCACAGGGGCTCAGCAACATTCCGCCAACAGGGAATTGATTCAGGGATCAGGGCCTGCACAGCGGGCAGGAGTTATTGGCTTTCCCCCTGAACAGAAAGCAGGAAATGGAGGGTGCAGGAGGCAGAAGCTGCATTTCAGTTCTCTGGACACTCCTCTGCAGGGTCGAAGGCAGCACCATTCAGCTGTAGATTGGCTCCTTCTGGTGGGGGCAACCGGCTACTCTGTGGTGCCCAAGGACACACCAAGGGCAGACCCAGTGCTGGAACCTTCCACTGCCCTCCTGATGGGGATCACACACACACAGACTGACACACGTGTGCTCATGAACATCTGCCTTGAACCCTGCAAAAATCTGAACATGCATAGAAGGACAGAAAAACATAAAGAAGTGGGAACTGTGCTGAGGAGATGTTAGGAACCCCTCTGACAAAACAGTATGCAAGTACCCTAGTGTGGCATGATGGATAGGTTTACAATTTAGAGGAGGCTAGGAATTCTAGGGCAAAATGCAGTATCCACTCCCTGGAGGGAATGTGGCCATCATGCTCTCTGTGCAATAGAATCACCTACTCAGAAGAACGGAACTGAGAGTGGAACAAAGTGGAGATTACTTGGCCCCCCTCCATTCAAACGCCAGCGGAAAGGGGGAACATGGTGGGACTGTGAAGGTCATGAGACCGTACGGTGTCTGTCAGCCAAGGGAGAATCAAGGTGTTCTGCTGCTGAGCCAACAACCATGCCAAACCCCCTCTGGAGGTGCCAAAGCACCACCGCCCCCCTCTCAGTAGGTGTGGCAAGACAACTTTACACCAATCAGAACTAAAAGGTATTTATGACTAAAGCCACCCAAGCTCCCCCAAAACACAAACAAAGAGTATAAAAGTATGTTGGGGATGGGGGAAAGTTGGGAGAGGGCTCTACCAAAACTGCTGGAATCAGTCAAGGTGCTGAGCCCATCTCTTCCCACCACAGGGACACCTATTGCAGAAGCATAATACTCTACACATGTTAACTCTTGCTTTTAGGACTAGAGCTTGTGCTTGCTTAATATATATCAGTAGATTGCTTTAAAACACATTTTTGTAGCCCAACACTGTCACTGACAACCATAAAACTTATTAACCTGCCACAATTTGTATTATAAAGAGTGTTATTCCGTGAACTGTTACGAGTGAGTCCTTTCAGGTGCTGGCAGCAGATAACACTTTGGCAGGACCTGCTGAGGGGTCTTCATGTTGTTGGTTGAGCCCCCCTGACAAGGGCAGTCAAATCCCCTTCGATCTGGTGAATCTGTTGCTGAAGGGTCTCAGTACAAGACGCTGACAGACTGGTTGGACACAAGGGTCTCTACTTTCCTGGGGGCACCAACAAGCAAAACTTAAACTCTCCGCTTTCACATGACACCTGGGAATGGACCAGGCGAATGAAATGTACCTTGTCTTCCCAAAGGATCTGCAGAGAGTGTACAGAGAGAGGACAGGGTGAATGAGACCAGCACAACTTTCATGAGAGCACTTCAAACAGAGAACAGGGTCAAACCCTGCCAGCAGAAGCCCAGTTGAGTGAAGCAAAGGGTGCCTGTCACAGACAGAAGGGAGGAGAAAGACAAAAGGATGTTTCATGGCACTCTCATGGAAGTCCTTGGGAATGTGGGCAGGAATAACAAGAGCAGTATCCAGTTCATGAAAACTTTACCACAAAAAAACCACCCAGAAATGACACAGGTGCACATCACCTGCCTGTATGGGAAGACACCAGCCCTTGATCTGAGCCTTCTGCCTGCAATGATGTCTATGTCCTGAAAACCCTTGGGCCTCTCATCCCAACACTTACAGAATTCTTCCTATCGGAAAGCACGTGGAATGCACAGGAAATGAAAAGGCATCAGTGCGGGAAACCAGGACACAGCCCCTACCATTAGCTGGGATGGTTCACAACTGACATGAGCTGGTCAGAAAATTATGACTTGCACAAAGGTGCCTGTGGGCCTGGGGCAGTGCAGGACTGCTATAAAAGGCAGCCCAAGCCTCTGCTCTCGCACCCACTTCTCTCATCACCTCCTCCTTGGGAATCAGGTGAGTGGAAAATGCCATTCTTCTTCTGCTTCACCTGATATGGGCTGTGCTAGGCCAGGCTGGGAGCTGCTTCTGCTGGGAGAGGGAAGGGGAGAGAAGGTGTTGTGCAGAGAGAGGCTGGGACTTGGCTGAGGAGGCTGCTGGGCTTTGGGCTGGGCAGTGTCAGGTGGTGCAGGAGGTGCCTTGTCTGCAGGGGGGTTGGGTGCAGGGCTGCTTCTCATGTGTGTCTGCTTTGTGCTTCTCCCTGCCCTGTGTGCCAGGTGCCCCTGTGAGCCAGAGACATGTCGTGCTGCCAGCCCTGCAACCCTTGCTGCCAGCCCTGCGGCCCGACCCCGCTGGCCAACAGCTGCAATGAGTGCTGTGTCAGGCAGTGCCAGAGCTCCACCGTCGTCATTGAGCCGCCGGCTGTGCTGGTGACCCTGCCCGGGCCCATCCTCAGCTCCTTCCCACAGAACACCGTGGTGGGATCCTCCACCTCCGCTGCCGTTGGCAGCATCCTCAGCTGTGACGGAGTGCCCATCAACTCCGGGGGCTTTGACCTCTCCTGCATCACCAGCTGCTACCGTGGCAGATGTCCCCCCTGCTAAAGCCCCTGCAAACCTCCTCGGCCAACAACCTGCAAGACCTCTCATCATGCTGCTGCACTGAAAACACGACTCTGAGACACTGCATTTAGACTTTATGGCTCCTGTTCCCTTCTTCTCCTCTTTTCTCTCTTCCCTTCCTCTCCTGTCACCACCACCCAATGCCACCCTCCTGGGGACCTTCTGGCCTCCCTGCCTCTGCAGCCCAGGCAGAGGGACAACCCCCTCCTTGCATCTTAGTGGCTGCTGCTGGTGCCCTCTGTGAGCCACCTTCTTTGCTCCTTTAGACTCAATAAAGTTGTTCTGCATTCAAGTTGTGGCCTCCCAGTCCTCCTTCCTTCTGTGGCACCTCTTCCATTCAGCTCAGAGAAGATTATGGACAGAGTCGAGGGTGGGACTCCTTTCAGTGGGTTTTTCTTTATGCCCTTTCCCTTGGAGCTCACAAACATATTCCTTGGGACTCCACAGCAAAGACCGTCAGGCAGAAGATGTCTCCAAGAAGTGTCAGGTGTGGGTATGGGCAACAGCAATGCTGGTGCACAGCCCACAGCCTCATCCCTTCCTACACCTCCCTTACATTGACTGTTCTGCCCAGCTTGTGTCCAGACAGGCAGGGCTGGGATGTTTCACGTGCCAGGATTGGGATCAGCCACACAAAAGAGCTGAGTGGGATCAGCTGTTCTATGGAGCCCTTTGTGTCCCATGGGCGTCCCATGAAGAAAGCTGTGGTACTGTGAAAAGCCTGCACTAGAAAAGAATCCTGGCAGGAATATCCACTGCAGGGGAGAGAAGCCCACAATGGAGCAGGTCCTACTGCCAGGACCAGTTACCCTATCAAGGAGTAACTTTGGAGCATTTTGTTCCTGAAGAACTGCACCCTTTGGAAATGACCCACCCTGTAGCAGGGGACCCACAGTGGAGCAGGGGAGCAGAGTGGCAGGAAGGAGTGCAGAGACTTCCAGAATGGGCTGAACACACCCCCCTTTCCCTCTTCCCCCGTGCCACTGGTGGAGGGAGAAGGTGGCAGAGAAGTGTAGGGATAAATAACTCTTTTTGTAGAAGATTTTGTTACTGAGGAGTTAGTTATTATGCTTAGGAAAGGCTTCCCTTGCCACTTTTTCAAAATATTGCAGTTTTCTCCCCTCTTGCATTGCAGAAGCTCTCTCTCTGATCGGAGAGAGCAGATGCCATAGGCCTTCTCATTCCAGAGGGGGAGAGTGGGGGGAGCAGACATAAGGGAAACTCAAAGGAGGAAACAGGAGGTGCCTTTTTCCACTGGAGGCCTGGTGCACCACCTTGTCAAGAAATGGTCCTTGCGTCTGAAATAAAACTTATTTTTTAATCCTTCCTGGCATTCTTGGGAAGAATACCTGCACATGTTTTACCTTACAAGAAGTCTTCAGCGAATCTGAGACCAGGAAGAAGGAAGGCGGGGGGGAATGTGGGTTTAAATTTGCTAATATTATTTCACTTTACCCAACTCCATGGGAAATTTGCAATAAATTAAATATATTTCCCCAACCTTTTTCTGGGACAGTAATTGCTGAGTGTTTCCCCTGACCTTACCCCTCATCCTGGCATAGTAATTTCTCCCTTCGACCAGGTGAGGATGGGCAGTGATAGAATCTCTTCATGGGAACCGTTTGCCAAGATCAACCCATCATGACATGACCTTGAAACACCTTGTTTACTAATTCCCTGAGCAGCCTGAACTCTGCTGGTTGCCTGGGGGAAGAGACCCACCCCCACCAGGCTACAACCTCCTTTCAAAGAGTTGTAGAGAGTGATGAGGTCTCCCCTGAGCCTCCTCTTGTGCAGGCTAAACCCCCCCAGCTCCCTCAGCATCCCCTCACAGGATATACCCTCTAGGCACTTCACCAGCTCCATTGCCCTTCTCTGGACTCACTCCAACACCTCAATGTCCTTCCTCAGTTGAGGGGCCCAGAACTGGGCACAGCACTCGAGGTGTGACCTCACCAGTGCACAGTAGACAGGCACAATCACTACCCTGCTCCTGCTGGACACTGTTCCTCATACAGACCAGGATGCCCTTGGCCTTCTTGCCCACCTGAGCACACTGCGGCTCATGTTCAGCCACTATCCACCAGCAGCCCCAAGTCCTCTTCCACTGGGCCTCTTTCCAAGTGCTCTGCCCCCAGCCTGTAGAGCTGCAGGGGGTTATTGTGGCCAAAGTGTAGGACCTGACATATGGTCTTGTAGAACCTCACCCTGCTGGATTGGACAATATATCCAGCCTGTCCAGATCCTTCTGCAGAGGGAATATTCCATCATAGCTCCCTGATAGCTTCACAGCTCCTGCCAGCGAGACCTGCTCCATTGTTGGCTTCACTCTTCTGCAGTGGACATTCCTGCCAGGAATCTGTTCTGGTACAGGCTCTTCACAGGGTCGTGGCTTTCTTCATAGTACATCCACATGAAAAAGGCCTCCATAGAACAGCTGATTCCAATCCACTCTTTAAGGTGGTTGATCCCAATCCTCACACGTGAAACCCCCCAGCCCTGCCTGTCTGGACACAAGCTGGGCAGAACAGTCAATGTAAGGGAGATGTAGGAAGGGATGAGGTTGTGGGCTGTGCCCAGGCATTGCTGTTGCCCATACCCACTCCTACCATATTTTAGACCCACCTTCTCTTTTGGTGTGGTCTTTGCTGTGGAGTAGCCTGGGGTGTCTTTGGCAGCTCCAAGGGAAAAGGCCGAAGGAAAATCCTCTGCCTTCTTCCACCTTCTTCCCTGAACGCAATGGAAGAGTTACCAAAGAATGAAGGAAGACTCAGAGGCCCAAGCTTGGATGCAAAGCAACTTTATTGAGTCTAAAGAAGTAAAGGAGGTGGCTCACAGAGGGCACTAGCAGCAGCCACTAAGATGCAAGGGAATGTGTCCCTCTGCATGGGCTGCAGAAGCAGGGAGGCCAGAAGGTCCCCAGGAGGGTGGCATTGGGTGGTGGTGACAGGAGAGGAAGGGAAGAGAGAAAAGAGGAGAAGAAGGAAACAGGAGCCATAAAGTCTAAATGCAGTGTCTCAGAGTCGTGTTTTCAGTGCAGCAGCATGATGAGAGGTCTTGCAGGTTGTTGGCCGAGGAGGTTTGCAGGGGCTTTAGCAGGGGGGACATCTGCCACGGTAGCAGCTGGTGATGCAGGAGAGGTCAAAGCCCCCGGAGTTGATGGGCACTCCGTCACAGCTGAGGATGCTGCCAACGGCAGCGGAGGTGGAGGATCCCACCACGGTGTTCTGTGGGAAGGAGCTGAGGATGGGCCCGGGCAGGGTCACCAGCACAGCCGGCGGCTCAATGACGACAGTGGAGCTCTGGCACTGCCTGACACAGCACTCATTGCAGCTGTTGGCCAGCGGGGTCGGGCCGCAGGGCTGGCAGCAAGGGTTGCAGGGCTGGCACTGCTGGCACTTCTCAGGGCACGACATGGCTCGAGCCTGGGGCTGCACCTGGCACACAGGGCAGGGAGGAAGCAGAGCACACGCACACCTCAGCAACAGCCGGCAAAGCACCACCAGGAAGCCAAGGCACCTGCTGCTGCCTGGGGAGGGAGAGGCTCTGCAGGGGCCAACAAGGGAGCCTTTCCCTGAGCCCAGCAGGGCCTTCAGAGATCAGACAGGCCCAGGCTGCTCCTGCCTAAGCTGTAGGAAAACAGCCCCCTCAGCCCAGCCTCCGCCTCTGTCCCTAAGAGACGCTCTCCCCTCTGCCCACACGACCACCATCCCCGAGCACTCCCACAAGACCAAGGAGCAGGGATGGGCTGCAAAGCTCGACCCTGTGCTAGAGAGGGGGGAGGAGAAAGGGGGTTCCCACTCACCGGCTTGCTGAGGAGAAGGAGGTGACAGAAGGGGTTGAGAGAGCCACCAGTTTGGCTGGCTTTTATACTGGCCCCACAGTGCCTCAGGGCCCAAAGGCCGTGCTGCATAAGTGACAATTTTCCTGCCTGATCCCAAGGAGCGGAAGCATCTCAGGGAATGAATGGTATGGCATGAGTTGGTGTTTCCCACTACCCTGACATTGCATTTCCTGGCCTACATCATCACCTTTCCCTCATGGACACTTCTGAGTGCAGGTCTGAGAGGTTCCAGGATTTCTGGGGGCAAGGATGTGTCAGTATGGGCAGAAGTTATGACCTAAGTGCACAAGGATACAGAAGAGGCAGGTGATTCCAGCCTGGGGCACTCTGGTCCTGCTGACAGGAAAATTCCCAGCTGCACAAACAACTCCAGGCTTTGGCTCATCACCCAAGGTCTCCCCTGAACTGTACCAGAGTTCACCTCTGATCCTAGCCATGGCTTCTACATGAGACAGGAGCAAGGAGCCTGGGAAACAGCTCCGTGCCCCAAGGCTGCCTGCAGGTAGCATGAGGAATGATGGCCTGGGGTCAGGATTCTCCTTGGTGAGACCTGAGTGCTGTGGCCCTCTCCAGTCGTCACCAAAAACCAGTAAAGAAGCTCATGAACCAGTCTGTTAGGTTAGAGTTGACACCCTGCTGGGTGAGTGTGGAAAGCTCTACATAACATGCACACCCAGCAACCAAACAGACCAGGTTATATTCATAAAGCTAGCACGTATTCATTACATTTTTATTACATATTCATTACAGTTCCTAAGTCCATGCATATACCTTAAATATATTTGTGGACTTTTTTGGAGATGCATAGGGGTCTTTTGAGAGTTTTTGGTCGTCTCTTGGGTACATCCCATTCCCCATGTTTTCCTTTTATGGTTCTAGATGTTCTAGTGAGTTCTCTCTCCTTGAGAGTATCTGAAACATGTGGTCAGGTCATAACGAACTTTTCTTATCAATCTTAGTTCTGACACACAATCCTCATTCTCAAAACTAAGACATTTGAGAGTCCATATCAATCACTGATATAGGGAAATAAGGAAGCGATTGCTGGCACAAGACTATAAGTCACAGATGGAGGGAGTTAACACAAAGCTACATCAAACTCAGGCATTTGTACTAAGCACTATGTGGTACAAAACTAAGTATTAACCATGAATATAGGGATCAAACACTACTGTGCTAAACTTAAAAGATATTTTTAACATCTTCCCCTATGGCTGCATAGACTCTTTTTAAAGAAATATCACTTTTCCAGTAACGAGCTCTCCTCAGAAAAGGAGGAGCTGGGATTGTGTCAGTGCCTGGCACTGTTGGGGAGGGATGTCACTACAGGCCTTGGAATGGTTGGGCTCAGCCATGAGCTCAGACACAGCTGAGGACACCCCCGCAGGCACTGACACATTCCCAACCTGCCCAGGGAGCACAAGGACAAACCCAGATGCACAGACACAGCAAACATGCCCAAGGACTCACACAGCAGGTTGCACACAAGTGCTCTCCCCTGTACACAGAGAGACACTGCAGGCCAGAGGCTCCCAGGGGTGTGTTCCCAGGTGAGCACAAGCACAGGGATGTGCAGACACTCACACGCTCCAGGGCACAGTCACACTCCCCCACTCATTACTGGGGATCAGCACAGGGGGCAGAGGGGATGGGAAGGGATGGGAGTGAGGAGCTGCCGGGGAGCTCCCTGCCAGAGCAGGGAAGGGGCCTCTGAGCAGCACAGATGCTCAGGCAGCAGTGCCAGAGGAGCCTCAGGGACTGTCCAGGCACAGGAGGAAGCCAAAGTGTTTTGACCAGCAGGGCAAGACCCACACTCAGGGGAGGACTTTGGGTGATGAGCCAAGGAACGGAGGGCTGGGAGCAGCTGGGACCGTTCCTGCCAGCAGGAATTACAGAAGTCAGGAAGCATTACAGAAATCCACCAGAGTGCCCCCGGCTGGAATCATCTGCCTCTTCTGTATCCTTGTGCACTTAGGTCATAACTTCTGCCCATACTGACACATCCTTGCCCCCAGAAATCCTGGAACCTCTCAGACCTGCACTCAGAAGTGTCCATGAGGGAAAGGTGATGATGTAGGCCAGGAAATGCAATGTCAGGGTAGTGGGAAACACCAACTCATGCCATACCATTCATTCCCTGAGATGCTTCCGCTCCTTGGGATCAGGCAGGAAAATTGTCACTTATGCAGCACGGCCTTTGGGCCCTGAGGCACTGTGGGGCCAGTATAAAAGCCAGCCAAACTGGTGGCTCTCTCAACCCCTTCTGTCACCTCCTTCTCCTCAGCAAGCCGGTGAGTGGGAACCCCCTTTCTCCTCCCCCCTCTCTAGCACAGGGTCGAGCTTTGCAGCCCATCCCTGCTCCTTGGTCTTGTGGGAGTGCTCGGGGATGGTGGTCGTGTGGGCAGAGGGGAGAGCGTCTCTTAGGGACAGAGGCGGAGGCTGGGCTGAGGGGGCTGTTTTCCTACAGCTTAGGCAGGAGCAGCCTGGGCCTGTCTGATCTCTGAAGGCCCTGCTGGGCTCAGGGAAAGGCTCCCTTGTTGGCCCCTGCAGAGCCTCTCCCTCCCCAGGCAGCAGCAGGTGCCTTGGCTTCCTGGTGGTGCTTTGCCGGCTGTTGCTGAGGTGTGCGTGTGCTCTGCTTCCTCCCTGCCCTGTGTGCCAGGTGCAGCCCCAGGCTCGAGCCATGTCGTGCCCTGAGAAGTGCCAGCAGTGCCAGCCCTGCAACCCTTGCTGCCAGCCCTGCGGCCCGACCCCGCTGGCCAACAGCTGCAATGAGTGCTGTGTCAGGCAGTGCCAGAGCTCCACTGTCGTCATTGAGCCGCCGGCTGTGCTGGTGACCCTGCCCGGGCCCATCCTCAGCTCCTTCCCACAGAACACCGTGGTGGGATCCTCCACCTCCGCTGCCGTTGGCAGCATCCTCAGCTGTGACGGAGTGCCCATCAACTCCGGGGGCTTTGACCTCTCCTGCATCACCAGCTGCTACCGTGGCAGATGTCCCCCCTGCTAAAGCCCCTGCAAACCTCCTCGGCCAACAACCTGCAAGACCTCTCATCATGCTGCTGCACTGAAAACACGACTCTGAGACACTGCATTTAGACTTTATGGCTCCTGTTTCCTTCTTCTCCTCTTTTCTCTCTTCCCTTCCTCTCCTGTCACCACCACCCAATGCCACCCTCCTGGGGACCTTCTGGCCTCCCTGCCTCTGCAGCCCAGGCAGAGGGACACCCCCCCTTGAATCTTCATGGCTTCTGGTGGTGCCCTCTGTGAGCCACCTTCTTTGCTCCTTTAGACTCAATAAAGTTGTTCTGCATCCAAATTTGGGCCTCTGAGTTCTCCTTCCTCCCATGGTAAGTCTTCCAGTCAGATCAGGAAGAAGGTGGAGGAAGCAGTGGTCGTTTTCCCTTCAGTGGATTTCAGTTTGTGATCTTTCCCTTGCAGCTCATAAACACATCCCTGACTGAGGGGGTGGTTAGACACCAGAAAAAGTTACCAAGAACATTTGTGGATGCCTAAGCCAGTTTGAGCCACATTAGAAATCCAAAATCCAATTTCCAGGCTTCCCCACCCCTTCCCACAATTTATCTCGACACTGAAGAGAAAACTTTCAGGCCAGAGGCTTCTAGAGGGGAAGGGGAAAGCATATATACATTTATTTACACAAATAAATATACTATACAAACTAAAAGCAAATTTGTGTGTATATATATATATATATATTACACTTCTATCAGTCCCTGCAAAGCTTCTCCTTTTAACTTTAGTTCAGGAAAACCTTTTCAGTCTTATAAGTAAGCATTCTCTCTCTCGTGGGAGTGTTCGGGGCCCCTGAACACTCCCTACCAACCTTCAGTTGTTTGCTGCAGTTCTTTCGTCTTCATGAAGTCCAAGAAGATAGCTTTGAGTCTGTCCTCTCATACCTCAGTTCATAGGCTGCTGTAGTGTAGTCAATTTATCAACGTACACGTCCTGGAATGTTGATTCCTCCTCCGAGTTTTCGGCTGTCCTGCCTTTAAATCACTGTGAAGGACATCCTCTGGGCCTCTCTCCGGTCCATCTCTAATTTCGCCTGGGGGTCTCTCTTCCCCTGGCACTGAGCTGTATTTAGCCCGTCCACTTTGGCTCTGCTCCAATGCTGAGCCTAATAATCCAACCCCTCACCAGCCTCAATGCAGTGGGGGAGGAAAAGCCCCCTAGCCTTGGCCACAGGCAGCTCAGTCCAGTTATACACTGTCCCAAGCGTCCTGCAGCTGCAGGGGGGGGAAGAGGGCCTGGCCTCCTCCCTCTTACCTCTTCCTTCACAGATCCCACTCACTTCAATGCTGTCTCTAACTCTGGCCTAGGCAGAGTTGGGGGGGCCGCAGGGCTCCCCCCCCCACCCAGAGGGGGGAAGAAGGAGCCCAGCCACCCCCTGGCCTTCTCCACCGACACGCAGCAGACACCAACAGAAAAAACTGCCAACAGTTTCCGGTGCTGTGTATATATGATTTTTTAGCAGCAGCGAACAAGACGAGTGGTGATTGGCCCTCCAGGGAACACTACCCTGGTACCCAATCACCTCTGAGCCCCCGACTCTCAGGGGGGGCCAATCTTAACCCGTGACAACCCTGCAAGTGTTCAAGGTCAGATTGGACAGCGATTTAAGCACCGTGGTTTAGTGGGTGGCATCCCTGTCCATGGAGTGGGGGGAAGCTTGTGGAAATAAATGTTTTTTGGGATACTTTTCAGTAAAACCAGTCTATGATTCCATGATTTGAATGCAATTCACTTTGATAGAGGAATCAGCAGTGTGAGAAATGTGCTCAGTGTCGGGCGGCGCTGAGTCCCTTCTGGAGACAGTTGGAACTGACTCTCACACAGGGTAGGAGCCACTGGACTCTTCTCACAGAGCCCAGCCCGGCAGCCTTCTCCCCCAGCTCCCAAACCTTGCCACATTTACACAATACAGGGGGTCCAACGCAGAGCAAAGCACAATTAGATGAATAACAAGTTCAGCTACAAAGCACCAGCCCAGGCATCAGACAGGGATGGATGTAAATGTGAATAACCTAAAGAAAAGTGATAGTACTGCTCCCTCGGCAAAGAGGGAATTTGCCTGGCCTCTCTCTTGATGGAGGAGATGGGTTTGATCCATTTGGCCCCAAAGCACATGTCCCTGCCTGCCTAGACACAGTTGCTGGCAACTCTGATTCAGCTTTTTGGGGAGCTATGGAAGTCCTGGTGCTCAAACACCAAAACCAGTCCACAGCTCTTTGACTGTCCCAGTGCCACCCAGAATGTCTGTCCTGCATCTCCCAGCAGAGCAACATCTCGACCCCGATCCCTTCACTTCCACACCCATTTGGCACAGGGGCTCAGCAACATTCCGCCAACAGGGAATTGATTCAGGGATCAGGGCCTGCACAGCGGGCAGGAGTTATTGGTTTTCCCCCTGAACAGAAAGCAGGAAATGGAGGGTGCAGGAGGCAGAAGCTGCATTTCAGTTCTCTGGACACTCCTCTGCAGGGTCGAAGGCAGCACCATTCAGCTGTAGATTGGCTCCTTCTGGTGGGGGCAACCGGCTACTCTGTGGTGCCCAAGGACACACCAAGGGCAGACCCAGTGCTGGAACCTTCCACTGCCCTCCTGATGGGGATCACACACACACAGACTGACACACATGTGCCTTGAGCCCTGCAAAAATCTGGACACTCAGACATACATAGAAACATAGACACTCATAGACATATCGAAAAACATAATAAAGTGGGAACTCGGTTAAAAATATATAGAGAACACCTCTGATAGAAGAGGACTGAAGTAACCTGGGAACAGACCAGGCCACAGAAACGCCCCTTGTCTTCCCAAGGCACCTGCAGAGAGTGTACAGAGAGAGGACAGGGTGAATGAGATGGGCACAATTTTCCTGAGAGCACTGTAAATATAGAAATGGGGTCAACCCCTGCCAGCAGAAGCCCAAGTGAAACAAAGAATGAGTGTCACAGAGAGAAGGGAAGGGAAAAAGAAAAGGATGCTTCATCTCCCCTCTCATGGAAGTCCTTGGGAATGTGAGCAGGAAGTATGAGGGCAGTGCCCATTTCATGACAACTGTACCATAGGAAAACCACCCAGAAATGACACAGGTTCACATCACCTGCCTGCACGGGAAGACACCAGCCCTTGATCTGAGCCTTCTGCCTGCAATGATGTCTTTATGTCCCGGAAATCCTTGGGTCTCTCATACCGATTCTTCCAGAAGTTTTCATTTAGGAAAACACGTGGCAGAAACCAGGAAATGAAAAGGCAGCAGTGCAGGAAACCAGGACACAGCCCCTACCATTAGCTGAGATGGTTCACATTTGACATGAGCTGGTCAGAAAATTATGACTTGCACAAAGGTGTCTGTGAGCCTGGGGCAGTGCAGGACTGCTATAAAAGGCAGCCCAAGTCTCTGCTCTCGCATCCACTTCTCTCACCTCCTTCTCCTCGGCAATCAGGTCAGTGGGAAAGCCCTTCTTCTTTGCCTGCTTAAGCTGATATGAGCTGTGCTAGACCAGGACTGGGAGCTGCTTCTGCTGAGAGGGGGAAGGGGAGAGAAGGTGTTGTGCAGGGAGAGGCTGGGACTTGGCTGAGGAGGCTGCTGGGCTTTGGGCTGGGTAGTGTCAGGTGGTGCAGGAGGTGCCTTGTCTGCAGGGGGGTTGGGTGCAGGGCTGCTTCTCATGTGTGTCTGCTTTGTGCTTCTCCCTGCCCTGTGTGCCAGGTGCCCCTGTGAGCCAGAGACATGTCGTGCTGCCAGCCCTGCAACCCTTGCTGCCAGCCCTGCGGCCCGACCCCACTGGCCAACAGCTGCAATGAGTGCTGTGTCAGGCAGTGCCAGAGCTCCACTGTTGCCATCCAGCCCTCTGCTGTGGTGGTGACCCTGCCCGGGCCCATCCTCAGCTCCTTCCCACAGAACACCGTGGTGGGATCCTCCACCTCCGCTGCCGTTGGCAGCATCCTCAGCTGTGACGGAGTGCCCATCAACTCCGGGGGCTTTGACCTCTCCTGCATCACCAGCTGCTACCGTGGCAGATGTCCCCCCTGCTAAAGCCCCTGCAAACCTCCTCGGCCAACAACCTGCAAGACCTCTCATCATGCTGCTGCACTGAAAACACAATGCTGGGACATTGCATTTAGACTTTCTGACTCTTGTCTCCTTCTTCTCCTCTCTTCTCTCTCTTCCTTTCCTTTCCTGTCATCACCACCCAATGCCACCCTCCTGGGGACCTTTTGGCCTCCCTGCCTCTGCAGCCCAGACAGAGGGACACCCTCCCTTGCATCTTAGTGGCTGCTGCTGGTGCCCTCTGTGAGCCACCTCCTTTACTTCTTTAGACTTAATAAAGTTGTTCTGCATCCAAGCTGTGGCCTCCAAGTCTTCTGTTCTCTGGCAATTCTTCCACTGAGCTCAAGGTTAAAGAGTGGAGGAAGCAGAGGATGAGACTCACTGCAGTTGATTTTCCTTTGTGCCCTTTCCCTTGGAGCTCACAAACACATCCCTGGTTACCCCACAGCAAGGACCATGAGGGAAGTGTCAGGTGTGGGTATGGGCAACAGCAATGCCTGGGCACAGCCCACAACCTCATCCCTTCCTACACCTCCCTTACATTGACTGTTCTGCCCAGCTTGTGTCCAGACAGGCAGGGCTGGGATGTTTCACGTGTCAGGATTGAGATCAGCCACACGAAACAGCTGAGTGGGATCAGCTGTTCTATGGAGCCCTTTGTAGGTGGGTGTAGCATGAAGAAAGCCACGACCCTGCGGACTATGCTCGGAAGGCTAAGGCTGAGGCGGAAACTCAAATCATTCCACCTGAGACCAACGCCACCTCTACTACATCCACTGAAAGCGGAACTCAGACTACATCACCTGAGATGCCTCTTGCCCCTGTAGTGACAAGGAAGTCATGGATATTGGTGCCCGACAGTGTAAGTCTACAACCAGATGGAGATCAAAGCAAGTCAGAAGATAACGGGGCAGGGACCTATACTGATACCAGTGTCAAATTTCTACCTCCATGAGGAGTATCACCCCCGAAAGTGGAAACTGCAGTTTCGCGGTCAATGACCCGAGTAGAACCCTGGGACTTACAAAGATTACACTCGTCGGCCTGTGTGCTGGTTTAAAAGTTAACCAGCAGGGGAAATGAACTCAACTCAAAAGAGAGATTATAAGTCAGAATAACAATTTAATAAAATAATACAATAAGTACGATTATACAGACAAACAATTGGTCTTAACCCACAAAAACCCAAATGTATAACCCAGTACCCTGGGGCATGAACAAAGTGGTGTTCCTTGGGCCCCCCCTGAGTCCAAAGTAAAGGGAGAGGGGGAAAAACCTGCTGGTGGGAGAGCTGTTGCAGTCTGGTCAAAAGTAGTGATTGCAGTCCAGTTGAGGGTGGTGGTCTCAGTCTGGTTGAAAGCGGTGAGCTGCAGTCCTCCTCTGGATCCCACGAGTGGTAAAAAGGTTCTGAAACTCCAAGTTTATATATTCTCCAGTTCAGGCAGGAATGCTCAGTCCTTCCCTCAGAGCGGGGAATTCCATAAAAGGGTATGAGGACAGGAACATCTTCCTATTTCGCAGGCCTCTACTGAGAACAGTTTCTGGGAAATGGCATGGAAGGCTATAGAATACACAGTTTTGGGCTACACCCATCCAGTGATGAATCGGTCCCAGTTGTTCTAACTAGGACAGCCTAGTGAGCGAATTCTAGCGTGGTTTCTCCGATGCTGAGACAGTGGGGCTAGAGCTCACCTATTATCGACTGCTGAAGCAGAACAACTAGCATCCATCTCCAGAAACCGTGAACTTGATCGCTTAATTGCAGAGGCGAGACCCGACCTTAGTCTTTGGGCGTGACTTGTCTTAAGTGCGAGACAAAGGTTTCCATTTAAAGCCTATTTAACATGCCCCGCGAGGAAGTGGACCAAGGTAGAAGACGCTATCCATAGAATCATAGAATAGATTGGGTTGGAAAAGACCTCCAAGATCATCAAGTCCAACCCCTTATCCAACTCCAATTACTATATCATGGCACTAAGGGCCACGTCCAATCTCTTTTTAAAAACCTCCAGGGATGGTGAATCCACCACCTCTCTGGGTAGGCCGTTCCAATGCCTGATAACCCTCTCTGTAAAGAATTTCTTCCTAACATCTAACCTAAACCTCCCCTGGCAGAGCTTGATCCCATGTCCCCTTGTCCTATTGTTGGTTGCCTGGGAGAAGAGACCAACCCCCACCTGGCTATAACCTCCCTTCAGGTAGTTGAAGAGAGTGATGAGGTCGCCTCTAAGCCTTCTCTTCTCCAGACTAAACAACCCCAGCTCCCTCAGCCTCTCCTCATAGGACTTGTGCTCAAGTCCCTTCACCAGCCTCGTTGCTCTTCTCTGGACCCGCTCCAGCACCTCAATATCCTTCCTGAACTGAGGGGTCCAGAGCTGAACACAATACTCAAGGTGTGGTCTCACCAATGCAGAGTACAGGGGAAGGATCACTTCCCTGCTCCTGCTGGCCACACTGTTCCTGATGCAGGCCAGGATGCCATTGGCCTTCTTGGCCACCTGGGCACACTGCTGGCTCCTGTTCAGCTTCCTGTCGATCAGCACCCCCAGGTCCCTTTCTGCCTGGCTGCTCTCCAGCCACTCTGTCCCAGCCTGTAGCACTGCAGGGGGTTGTTGTGGCCAAAGTGCAGGACCCGGCACTTGGCCTTGCTGAACTTCATTCCATTGGAGTCAGCCCATCTCTCCAGCCTGTCCAGATCCCTCTGCAGAGCCCTCCTGCCTTCCGGCAGGTCGACACTCCCTCCCAACTTGGTGTCATCTGCAAATTTGCTGATGATGGACTCAATCCCCTCATCTAAATCACCGATAAAGATGTTAAAAAGGACTGGGCCCAGCACTGACCCCTGGGGAACACCACTGGTGACCGGCCGCCAACTGGATGCAGCCCCATTCACCAGCACTCTGTGGGCCCGGCCCTTGAGCCAGTTCCTAACCCAGCACAGAGTGCCTCTGTCCAAGCCGTGGGCTGCCAGCTTTTCCAGGAGTGTGCCATGGGAGACAGTGTCAAAGGCTTTGCTGAAGTCCAGATAGACCACATCCACAGCCTTTCTCTCATCCATCAGGTGGGTCACCTGATCGTAAAAGGAGATCAGGTTGGTCAAACAGGATCTGCCCCTCCTAAACCCATGCTGGCTGGGTCTGATCCCTTGTCCATCCTGTAGCTGCTGTGTGATTTCACGCAGGATAATCTGCTCCATAACTCTGCCAGGCACCGAGGTCAGGCTGACAGGCCTGTAGTTACCAGGGTCAGCCTTGCAGCCATTTTTATGGATTGGGGTGATATTTGCCAACTTCCAGTCATATGGGACCTCCCCAGTGAGCCAGGATTGTTGGAAGATGATGGAGAGCGGCTTGGCAAGCTCTTCTGCCAGCTCCCTCATTACCCTAGGATGGATCCCGTCTGGTCCCATAGACTTGTGAGGATCCAGATGACTCAGTAAGTCACTATTTCCTCCTGGAATACAAGAGGACTATTTGGTTTCCTATCTCTGTCTACCAGCTCCAGAGGCCAGTTGCCTTGAGGGCCACCTGTCCTACTGGTAAAAACTGAGGCAAAGTAGGTGTTAAGTACCTCAACCTTCTCCTCATCTCTATTAACTATGTTTCCCTCCAAGTCCCTCAAAGAATGGAGGTTTTCTTTGCCCCTCCTTTTGTTATTAATGTATTTATAGAAGGACTTTTTGTTATCCCTAACAGAAGTGGTTAATTTAACTTCAAATTGCGCTTTTGTATCCCTGATTTTCTTTCTGCATGATCTAGCTGTCTTCCTGAATTCTTCGTAAGTAGCCAGCCCTTTCTTCCAGTTGGTAAACTCTCTTTTTATCCCTGATTTCCTTCAGAATCTCCCTGTTTAACCAAGCTGGTTGTCTTCCCCGCCAGCTTGCCTTTCGGCACACGGGTACGGTCTGTTCCTGTGCACTCAAAACTTCCTGCTTGAAGCACATCCATCCCTCCTGGACCCCCTTGTTTTCAAGGGGGGTTTCCCAGGGTATGCTCTGGACTAGACTTCTGAATAGGTCAAAATCTGCCCTCCGGAAGTCCAGTGTAGAGGTTTTATTGTTGTTTCTCCTTGAATCTCTGAGTATTGAAAATTCTATTATTTCATGGTCACTATTTCCCAGGCAGCCTTCAACCACTACATCTCCCATCAGCCCCTCTCTGTTTGTAAACAGCAGGTCTAGCGGGGCCTTACCCCTGGTAGGTTCATTTACCAGTTGATGAAGGAAATTGTCCTCTATACACTCCAGGAAATTCCTAGACTGCCTCTTCTCTGCAGTATTGAGCTCCCAGCAGATATCCGGCAGGTTAAAGTCACCCACAAGGACAAGGGCTGATGATTTTGAGACATCCGCCAGCTACTTGTAGAATATTTCATCCCCTTCGTCATCCTGGTAGGGCGGTCTGTAACAGACACCTATGATGATGTCGGCCTTGTTGATCTTCCCCCTGATTCTGGTCCACAGGCACTCAACCTTATCGTTGCTGATCTCAAGTTCAACAGAGTCAAGAGACTCTCTAACATATAAAGCCATATAAAGCCATATAAAGATAACAGAGTTTACTGGACTGTGTGGGTTCGATGGCCTGGCACATCCAGTACCTAAGAGAATTGGCATTGTTGGAAGTCATGTATGACGACTCTCAATACGATCCCATCACTGATGACCCAGAGGGTGTCACTTGCACAATGCCTATGTGGAAAAAGATAATCCAGGGTGCTCCTGCATCATACATTCATACCTTGGCAGGAATAATACTTCCAAACACTCAAGAAACACTTGTGGGCACGCTGTGTACAGTTCTACGACATCTAGAAGAAGCAGTAGAATCCAGGAATGAGTTTTCTAGACTATTTTGATTCTAGTTACAGACAAACACCTGAGAGAGAGGAGCCTTACGGGTGCTCTGAATATGAGGATGACTACGGAGACCACGGGGACAGACGCTACAGAGACAGATCAGCAGAACGGTCTTGACCATGATCTCGATCTTGGTCCTGGTCCCGCTCACGATCTCATTCTGTCACATGCAGAAGGCGCAAAAACCCTAAGCGTAGATCTAAGCACAGTGAACTGTGGTCCTATCTGTGTGCCCACGGCGAAAACATGAGGAAGTGGGATGGTGAATCTACTTCCAGTCTTGAGGCCAGAGTGAGAGAACTAAAATGCAAGGAAGCCGATAAGCAAGTCGTCTACGTAGTAGATGCAGTTCTCTTCTTTGAAAGAGAACTGAGATCTCCCAGATGTAGGAAGACTGGAGTCCATTTCCAGGATGACAAGAAAGCCTCTGACAAGCCGAAGCAAAGATCTGATGGTGAATGCTACAACCAGAACCAATAGAGGGGCCCTGCCTTCTGCCAGGAGAAGGAGAGGGACGAGAAAGATAACAGAGTTTACTGGACTGTGTGGGTTCGATGACCTGGCACATCGGATCCTCAGAGATACCAAGCTTTAATAGATACCGGCGCACAGTGTACGTTAATGCCCTCAGGACATGTGAGCACAGAGACTGTTTCGATTTCTGGGGTGACAGGAGAGTCTCAAGAGTTGTCAGTGGTAGAGGCCAAAATAAGCCTGACAGGAGACCAATGGGAAAAGCATTCCATTGTGACGGGGCCAGAAGCCCCTTGCATTCTCGGCATGGATTACCTCAGAAGAGGATACTTCAAGGACCCAAAGGGGTACTGATGGGCTTTTGGTATAGCCGCGGTGACTGAAGAGGAATCCAAACGATTATCTGCCCTGCCCGGCCTCTCAGAAGATCCTTCTGTTGTAGGATTACTGCGAGTCGAGGACCAACGAGGGTCGACAGCCACTAAGACAGTACATAGGCGACAGTACCGGACGAATCAAGATGCTGTGATCCCCATCCATAAGATGATCCACAAGTTGGAAAGCCAAGGGGTGGTTAGTAGAACAGACTCACCCTTCAATAGCCCCATTTGACCTGTATGTAAGTCCGATGGTGAATGGAGACTGACCGTGGATTATCGTGGCTTGAATGAAGTCACACCACCATTGAGTGCTGCTGTACCAGACATGTTGGAGCTCCAGTACGAGCTGGAGTCCAAGACAGCAAAGTGGTACGCCACTATCAACATCACCAATGCATTTTTCTCCATTCCCTTAGCGGCAGAGTGCAGACCACAGTTTGCTTTCACGTGGAGAGGTGTGCAGTACACGTAGAACCAACTGCTCCAGTGCCATGGACTGATTCAGACCACACTAGAGAAGGGCAAGGTCCCAGAACATATCCAGTACATTGATGACATCATTGTATGGGGAGACACAGCAGAAACAGTTTTCGAGAAAGGAGAGGAAATCATCCAGATTCTCCTCGATGCCGGTTTCGCCATCAAGAAGAATAAGGTCAAGGGACCTGCCAGAGAGATCCAATTCCTAGGGGTGAAATGGTAAGATGGACGACGCCAGATAACAACAGATGTCATCAATAAGATTGTAGCCATGGCTCTGCCGACCAACAAAAAGGCGACTCAAGTTTTCCTGGGGACCATAGGCTTCTGGAGAATGCACATCCCTGAGTATAGCAAGATGAGCCCTCTTCACTGCATTTAGACTTTCTGACTCTTGTTTCCTTCTTCTCCTCTCTTCTCTCTCTTCCCTTCCTTTCCTGTCACCACCACCCAATGCCACCCTCCTGGGGACCTTTTGGTCTCCCTGCTTCTGCAGCCCAGACAGAGGGACATCCCCCCCTTGCCACCTTCTTTGCTCCTTTAGACTCAATAAAGTTGTTCTGCATCCAAATTTGGGCCTCTGAGTCTTCCTTCATTCTTTGGTAACTCTTCCATTGCGTTCAGTTATTGAGTCTAAAGGAGCAAAGAAGGTGGCTCACAGAGGGCACCAGCAGTAGCCACTAAGATGCAAGTCTAAATGCAGTGTCCCAGCGTTGTGTTTTCAGTGCAGCAGCATGATGAGAGGTCTTGCAGGTTGTTGGCCGAGGACTCAATAAAGTTGTTCTGCATCCAAATTTGGGCCTCTGAGTCTTCCTTCATTCTTTGGTAAGTCTTCCATTGCGTTCAGGGAAGAAGGTGGAAGAAGGCAGAGGGTTAGGATTAGTGGATTTTCCTTCGGCCTTTTCCCTTGGAGCTGCCAAAGACACCCCAGACTACTCCACAGCAAAGACCACACCAAAAGAGAAGGTGGGTCCAAAATATGGTAGGAGTGGGTATGGGCAACAGCAATGCCTGGGCACAGCCCACAACCTCATCCCTTCCTTACATTGACTGTTCTGCCCAGCTTGTGTCCAGATAGGCAGGGCTTCCCAATCGTACACACTGCGTAATCAAGTCTATCCACTCGCTCCACGTAGCATCGGTGGCATGATGCTTAGAGGGCACCTTTCTTTTGAACATCCAACTCAGGACTGGTAGTCGGTTTGCTAGGAGGAGATGTGTTTCAGTGCCAACCACTTCTGAGGCTGCTTGTATGCCTTCATAGGCCGCCAGAATTTCCTTTTCCACAGGAGTGTAGTTGGCTTCAGAACCCCTGTAGCTTCGGCTCCAGAAGCCGAGTGGTCGCCCTCGCGTCTCACCAGGCACCTTTTGCCACGGGCTCCAGGAGGGACCTTTATCTCCAGCTGCAGAGTAAAGTACGTTCTTCACGTCTGGTCCCGTCCGAACTGGTCCAAGAGCCACGGCACGTGCAGTCTCTTGTTTGATCTGTTTGAATGCCTGCTGCTGTTCAGGACCCCATTGAAAGGTATTTTTTTTACCGGTCATGAAGTGAAGAGGGCTCATCTTGCTATACTCAGGGATGTGCATTCTCCAGAAGCCTATGGTCCCCAGGAAAACTTGAGTCGCCTTTTTGTTGGTCGGCAGAGCCATGGCTACAATCTTATTGATGACATCTGTTGTTATCTGGCGTCGTCCATCTTACCATTTCACCCCTAGGAATTGGATCTCTCTGGCAGGTCCCTTGACCTTATTCTTCTTGATGGCGAAACCGGCATCGAGGAGAATCTGGATGATTTCCTCTCCTTTCTCGAAAACTGTTTCTGCTGTGTCTCCCCATACAATGATGTCATCAATGTACTGGATATGTTCTGGGACCTTGCCCTTCTCTAGTGTGGTCTGAATCAGTCCATGGCACTGGAGCAGTTGGTTCTACGTGTACTGCACACCTCTCCACGTGAAAGCAAACTGTGGTCTGCACTCTGCCGCTAAGGGAATGGAGAAAAATGCATTGGTGATGTTGATAGTGGCGTACCACTTTGCTGTCTTGGACTCCAGCTCGTACTGGAGCTCCAACATGTCTGGTACAGCAGCACTCAATGGTGGTGTGACTTCATTCAAGCCACGATAATCCACGGTCAGTCTCCATTCACCATCGGACTTACATACAGGTCAAATGGGGCTATTGAAGGGTGAGTCTGTTCTACTAACCACCCCTTGGCTTTCCAACTTGTGGATCATCTTATGGATGGGGATCACAGCATCTTGATTCGTCCGGTACTGTCGCCTATGTACTGTCTTAGTGGCTGTCGACCCTCGTTGGTCCTCGACTCGCAGTAATCCTACAACAGAAGGATCTTCTGAGAGGCCGGGCAGGGCAGATAATCGTTTGGATTCCTCTTCAGTCACCGCGGCTATACCAAAAGCCCATCAGTACCCCTTTGGGTCCTTGAAGTATCCTCTTCTGAGGTAATCCATGCCGAGAATGCAAGGGGCTTCTGGCCCCGTCACAATGGAATGCTTTTCCCATTGGTCTCCTGTCAGGCTTATTTTGGCCTCTACCACTGACAACTCTTGAGACTCTCCTGTCACCCCAGAAATCGAAACAGTCTCTGTGCTCACATGTCCTGAGGGCATTAACGTACACTGTGCGCCGGTATCTATTAAAGCTTGGTATCTCTGAGGATCCGATGTGCCAGGTCATCGAACCCACACAGTCCAGTAAACTCTGTTATCTTTCTCGTCCCTCTCCTTCTCCTGGCAGAAGGCAGGGCCCCTCTATTGGTTCTGGTTGTAGCATTCACCATCGGATCTTTGCTTCGGCTTGTCAGAGGCTTTCTTGTCATCCTGGAAATGGACTCCAGTCTTCCTACATCTGGGAGATCTCAGTTCTCTTTCAAAGAAGAGAACTGCATCTACTACGTAGACGACTTGCTTATCGGCTTCCTTGCATTTTAGTTCTCTCACTCTGGCCTCAAGACTGGAAGTAGATTCACCATCCCACTTCCTCATGTTTTCGCCGTGGGCACACAGATAGGACCACAGTTCACTGTGCTTAGATCTACGCTTAGGGTTTTTGCGCCTTCTGCATGTGACAGAATGAGATCGTGAGCGGGACCAGGACCAAGATCGAGATCATGGTCAAGACCGTTCTGCTGATCTGTCTCTGTAGCGTCTGTCCCCGTGGTCTCCGTAGTCATCCTCATATTCAGAGCACCCGTAAGGCTCCTCTCTCTCAGGTGTTTGTCTGTAACTAGAATCAAAATAGTCTAGAAAACTCATTCCTGGATTCTACTGCTTCTTCTAGATGTCGTAGAACTGTACACAGCGTGCCCACAAGTGTTTCTTGAGTGTTTGGAAGTATTATTCCTGCCAAGGTATGAATGTATGATGCAGGAGCACCCTGGATTATCTTTTTCCACATAGGCATTGTGCAAGTGACACCCTCTGGGTCATCAGTGATGGGATCGTATTGAGAGTCGTCATACATGACTTCCAACAATGCCAATTCTCTTAGGTACTGGATGTGCCAGGCCATCGAACCCACACAGTCCAGTAAACTCTGTTATCTTTATATGGCTTTATATGGCTTTATATGTTAGAGAGTCTCTTGACTCTGTTGAACTTGAGATCAGCAACGATAAGGTTGAGTGCCTGTGGACCAGAATCAGGGGGAAGATCAACAAGGCCGACATCATCATAGGTGTCTGTTACAGACCGCCCTACCAGGATGACGAAGGGGATGAAATATTCTACAAGTAGCTGGCGGATGTCTCAAAATCATCAGCCCTTGTCCTTGTGGGTGACTTTAACCTGCCGGATATCTGCTGGGAGCTCAATACTGCAGAGAAGAGGCAGTCTAGGAATTTCCTGGAGTGTATAGAGGACAATTTCCTTCATCAACTGGTAAATGAACCTACCAGGGGTAAGGCCCCGCTAGACCTGCTGTTTACAAACAGAGAGGGGCTGATGGGAGATGTAGTGGTTGAAGGCTGCCTGGGAAATAGTGACCATGAAATAATAGAATTTTCAATACTCAGAGATTCAAGGAGAAACAACAATAAAACCTCTACACTGGACTTCCGGAGGGCAGATTTTGACCTATTCAGAAGTCTAGTCCAGAGCATACCCTGGGAAACCCCCCTTGAAAACAAGGGGGTCCAGGAGGGATGGATGTGCTTCAAGCAGGAAGTTTTGAGTGCACAGGAACAGACCGTACCCGTGTGCCGAAAGGCAAGCTGGCGGGGAAGACAACCAGCTTGGTTAAACAGGGAGATTCTGAAGGAAATCAGGGATAAAAAGAGAGTTTACCAACTGGAAGAAAGGGCTGGCTACTTACGAAGAATTCAGGAAGACAGCTAGATCATGCAGAAAGAAAATCAGGGATACAAAAGCGCAATTTGAAGTTAAATTAACCACTTCTGTTAGGGATAACAAAAAGTCCTTCTATAAATACATTAATAACAAAAGGAGGGGCAAAGAAAACCTCCATTCTTTGAGGGACTTGGAGGGAAACATAGTTAATAGAGATGAGGAGAAGGTTGAGGTACTTAACACCTACTTTGCCTCAGTTTTTACCAGTAGGACAGGTGGCCCTCAAGGCAACTGGCCTCTGGAGCTGGTAGACAGAGATAGGAAACCAAATAGTCCTCTTGTATTCCAGGAGGAAATAGTGACTTACTGAGTCATCTGGATCCTCACAAGTCTATGGGACCAGACGGGATCCATCCTAGGGTAATGAGGGAGCTGGCAGAAGAGCTTGCCAAGCCGCTCTCCATCATCTTCCAACAATCCTGGCTCACTGGGGAGGTCCCATATGACTGGAAGTTGGCAAATATCACCCCAATCCATAAAAATGGCTGCAAGGCTGACCCTGGTAACTACAGGCCTGTCAGCCTGACCTCGGTGCCTGGCAGAGTTATGGAGCAGATTATCCTGCGTGAAATCACACAGCAGCTACAGGATGGACAAGGGATCAGACCCAGCCAGCATGGGTTTAGGAGGGGCAGATCCTGTTTGACCAACCTGATCTCCTTTTACGATCAGGTGACCCACCTGATGGATGAGAGAAAGGCTGTGGATGTGGTCTATCTGGACTTCAGCAAAGCCTTTGACACTGTCTCCCATGGCACACTCCTGGAAAAGCTGGCAGCCCACGGCTTGGACAGAGGCACTCTGTGCTGGGTTAGGAACTGGCTCAAGGGCCGGGCCCACAGAGTGCTGGTGAATGGGGCTGCATCCAGTTGGCGGCCGGTCACCAGTGGTGTTCCCCAGGGGTCAGTGCTGGGCCCAGTCCTTTTTAACATCTTTATCGGTGATTTAGATGAGGGGATTGAGTCCATCATCAGCAAATTTGCAGATGACACCAAGTTGGGAGGGAGTGTCGACCTGCCGGAAGGCAGGAGGGCTCTGCAGAGGGATCTGGACAGGCTGGAGAGATGGGCTGACTCCAATGGAATGAAGTTCAGCAAGGCCAAGTGCCGGGTCCTGCACTTTGGCCACAACAACCCCCTGCAGTGCTACAGGCTGGGACAGAGTGGCTGGAGAGCAGCCAGGCAGAAAGGGACCTGGGGGTGCTGATCGACAGGAAGCTGAACAGGAGCCAGCAGTGTGCCCAGGTGGCCAAGAAGGCCAATGGCATCCTGGCCTGCATCAGGAACAGTGTGGCCAGCAGGAGCAGGGAAGTGATCCTTCCCCTGTACTCTGCATTGGTGAGACCACACCTTGAGTATTGTGTTCAGCTCTGGACCCCTCAGTTCAGGAAGGATATTGAGGTGCTGGAGCGGGTCCAGAGAAGAGCAACGAGGCTGGTGAAGGGACTTGAGCACAAGTCCTATGAGGAGAGGCTGAGGGAGCTGGGGTTGTTTAGTCTGGAGAAGAGAAGGCTTAGAGGCGACCTCATCACTCTCTTCAACTACCTGAAGGGAGGTTATAGCCAGGTGGGGGTTGGTCTCTTCTCCCAGGCAACCAACAATAGGACAAGGGGACATGGGATCAAGCTCTGCCAGGGGAGGTTTAGGTTAGATGTTAGGAAGAAATTCTTTACAGAGAGGGTTATCAGGCATTGGAACGGCCTACCCAGAGAGGTGGTGGATTCACCATCCCTGGAGGTTTTTAAAAAGAGATTGGACGTGGCCCTTAGTGCCATGATATAGTAATTGGAGTTGGATAAGGGGTTGGACTTGATGATCTTGGAGGTCTTTTCCAACCCAATCTATTCTATGATTCTATGGATAGCGTCTTCTACCTTGGTCCACTTCCTCGCGGGGCATGTTAAATAGGCTTTAAATGGAAACCTTTGTCTCGCACTTAAGACAAGTCACGCCCAAAGACTAAGGTCGGGTCTCGCCTCTGCAATTAAGCGATCAAGTTCACGGTTTCTGGAGATGGATGCTAGTTGTTCTGCTTCAGCAGTCGATAATAGGTGAGCTCTAGCCCCACTGTCTCAGCATCGGAGAAACCACGCTAGAATTCGCTCACTAGGCTGTCCTAGTTAGAACAACTGGGACCGATTCATCACTGGATGGGTGTAGCCCAAAACTGTGTATTCTATAGCCTTCCATGCCATTTCCCAGAAACTGTTCTCAGTAGAGGCCTGCGAAATAGGAAGATGTTCCTGTCCTCATACCCTTTTATGGAATTCCCCGCTCTGAGGGAAGGACTGAGCATTCCTGCCTGAACTGGAGAATATATAAACTTGGAGTTTCAGAACCTTTTTACCACTCGTGGGATCCAGAGGAGGACTGCAGCTCACCGCTTTCAACCAGACTGAGACCACCACCCTCAACTGGACTGCAATCACTACTTTTGACCAGACTGCAACAGCTCTCCCACCAGCAGGTTTTTCCCCCTCTCCCTTTACTTTGGACTCAGGGGGGGCCCAAGGAACACCACTTTGTTCATGCCCCAGGGTACTGGGTTATACATTTGGGTTTTTGTGGGTTAAGACCAATTGTTTGTCTGTATAATCGTACTTATTGTATTATTTTATTAAATTGTTATTCTGACTTATAATCTCTCTTTTGAGTTGAGTTCATTTCCCCTGCTGGTTAACTTTTAAACCAGCACACAGGCCGACGAGTGTAATCTTTGTAAGTCCCAGGGTTCTACTCGGGTCATTGACCGCGAAACTGCAGTTTCCACTTTCGGGGGTGATACTCCTCATGGAGGTAGAAATTTGACACTGGTATCAGTATAGGTCCCTGCCCCGTTATCTTCTGACTTGCTTTGATCTCCATCTGGTTGTAGACTTACACTGTCGGGCACCAATATCCATGACTTCCTTGTCACTACAGGGGCAAGAGGCATCTCAGGTGATGTAGTCTGAGTTCCGCTTTCAGTGGATGTAGTAGAGGTGGCGTTGGTCTCAGGTGGAATGATTTGAGTTTCCGCCTCAGCCTTAGCCTTCCGAGCATAGTCCGCAGGGTCGTGGCTTTCTTCATGCTACACCCACCTACAAAGGGCTCCATAGAACAGCTGATCCCACTCAGCTCTTTCGTGTGGCTGATCTCAATCCTGACACGTGAAACATCCCAGCCCTGCCTGTCTGGACACAAGCTGGGCAGAACAGTCAATGTAAGGGAGGTGTAGGAAGGGATGAGGTTGTGGGCTGTGCCCAGGCATTGCTGTTGCCCATACCCACACCTGACACTTCCCTCATGGTCCTTGCTGTGGGGTAACCAGGGATGTGTTTGTGAGCTCCAAGGGAAAGGGCACAAAGGAAAATCAACTGCAGTGAGTCTCATCCTCTGCTTCCTCCACTCTTTAACCTTGAGCTCAGTGGAAGAATTGCCAGAGAACAGAAGACTTGGAGGCCACAGCTTGGATGCAGAACAACTTTATTAAGTCTAAAGAAGTAAAGGAGGTGGCTCACAGAGGGCACCAGCAGCAGCCACTAAGATGCAAGGGAGGGTGTCCCTCTGTCTGGGCTGCAGAGGCAGGGAGGCCAAAAGGTCCCCAGGAGGGTGGCATTGGGTGGTGATGACAGGAAAGGAAAGGAAGAGAGAGAAGAGAGGAGAAGAAGGAGACAAGAGTCAGAAAGTCTAAATGCAATGTCCCAGCATTGTGTTTTCAGTGCAGCAGCATGATGAGAGGTCTTGCAGGTTGTTGGCCGAGGAGGTTTGCAGGGGCTTTAGCAGGGGGGACATCTGCCACGGTAGCAGCTGGTGATGCAGGAGAGGTCAAAGCCCCCGGAGTTGATGGGCACTCCGTCACAGCTGAGGATGCTGCCAACGGCAGCGGAGGTGGAGGATCCCACCACGGTGTTCTGTGGGAAGGAGCTGAGGATGGGCCCGGGCAGGGTCACCACCACAGCAGAGGGCTGGATGGCAACAGTGGAGCTCTGGCACTGCCTGACACAGCACTCATTGCAGCTGTTGGCCAGCGGGGTCGGGCCGCAGGGCTGGCAGCAAGGGTTGCAGGGCTGGCAGCACGACATGTCTCTGGCTCACAGGGGCACCTGGCACACAGGGCAGGGAGAAGCACAAAGCAGACACACATGAGAAGCAGCCCTGCACCCAACCCCCCTGCAGACAAGGCACCTCCTGCACCACCTGACACTACCCAGCCCAAAGCCCAGCAGCCTCCTCAGCCAAGTCCCAGCCTCTCCCTGCACAACACCTTCTCTCCCCTTCCCCCTCTCAGCAGAAGCAGCTCCCAGTCCTGGTCTAGCACAGCTCATATCAGCTTAAGCAGGCAAAGAAGAAGGGCTTTCCCACTGACCTGATTGCCGAGGAGAAGGAGGTGAGAGAAGTGGATGCGAGAGCAGAGACTTGGGCTGCCTTTTATAGCAGTCCTGCACTGCCCCAGGCTCACAGACACCTTTGTGCAAGTCATAATTTTCTGACCAGCTCATGTCAAATGTGAACCATCTCAGCTAATGGTAGGGGCTGTGTCCTGGTTTCCTGCACTGCTGCCTTTTCATTTCCTGGTTTCTGCCACGTGTTTTCCTAAATGAAAACTTCTGGAAGAATCGGTATGAGAGACCCAAGGATTTCCGGGACATAAAGACATCATTGCAGGCAGAAGGCTCAGATCAAGGGCTGGTGTCTTCCCGTGCAGGCAGGTGATGTGAACCTGTGTCATTTCTGGGTGGTTTTCCTATGGTACAGTTGTCATGAAATGGGCACTGCCCTCATACTTCCTGCTCACATTCCCAAGGACTTCCATGAGAGGGGAGATGAAGCATCCTTTTCTTTTTCCCTTCCCTTCTCTCTGTGACACTCATTCTTTGTTTCACTTGGGCTTCTGCTGGCAGGGGTTGACCCCATTTCTATATTTACAGTGCTCTCAGGAAAATTGTGCCCATCTCATTCACCCTGTCCTCTCTCTGTACACTCTCTGCAGGTGCCTTGGGAAGACAAGGGGCGTTTCTGTGGCCTGGTCTGTTCCCAGGTTACTTCAGTCCTCTTCTATCAGAGGTGTTCTCTATATATTTTTAACCGAGTTCCCACTTTATTATGTTTTTCGATATGTCTATGAGTGTCTATGTTTCTATGTATGTCTGAGTGTCCAGATTTTTGCAGGGCTCAAGGCACATGTGTGTCAGTCTGTGTGTGTGTGATCCCCATCAGGAGGGCAGTGGAAGGTTCCAGCACTGGGTCTGCCCTTGGTGTGTCCTTGGGCACCACAGAGTAGCCGGTTGCCCCCACCAGAAGGAGCCAATCTACAGCTGAATGGTGCTGCCTTCGACCCTGCAGAGGAGTGTCCAGAGAACTGAAATGCAGCTTCTGCCTCCTGCACCCTCCATTTCCTGCTTTCTGTTCAGGGGGAAAACCAATAACTCCTGCCTGCTGTGCAGGCCCTGATCCCTGAATCAATTCCCTGTTGGCGGAATGTTGCTGAGCCCCTGTGCCAAATGGGTGTGGAAGTGAAGGGATCGGGGTCGAGATGTTGCTCTGCTGGGAGATGCAGGACAGACATTCTGGGTGGCACTGGGACAGTCAAAGAGCTGTGGACTGGTTTTGGTGTTTGAGCACCAGGACTTCCATAGCTCCCCAAAAAGCTGAATCAGAGTTGCCAGCAACTGTGTCTAGGCAGGCAGGGACATGTGCTTTGGGGCCAAATGGATCAAACCCATCTCCTCCATCAAGAGAGAGGCCAGGCAAATTCCCTCTTTGCCGAGGGAGCAGTACTATCACTTTTCTTTAGGTTATTCACATTTACATCCATCCCTGTCTGATGCCTGGGCTGGTGCTTTGTAGCTGAACTTGTTATTCATCTAATTGTGCTTTGCTCTGCGTTGGACCCCCTGTATTGTGTAAATGTGGCAAGGTTTGGGAGCTGGGGGAGAAGGCTGCTGGGCTGGGCTCTGTGAGAAGAGTCCAGTGGCTCCTGCCCTGTGTGAGAGTCAGTTCCAACTGTCTCCAGAAGGGACTCAGCGCCGCCCGACACTGAGCACATTTCTCACACTGCTGATTCCTCTATCAAAGTGAATTGCATTCAAATCATGGAATCATAGACTGGTTTTACTGAAAAGTATCCCAAAAAACATTTATTTCCACAAGCTTCCCCCCACTCCATGGACAGGGATGCCACCCACTAAACCACGGTGCTTAAATCGCTGTCCAATCTGACCTTGAACACTTGCAGGGTTGTCACGGGTTAAGATTGGCCCCCCCTGAGAGTCGGGGGCTCAGAGGTGATTGGGTACCAGGGTAGTGTTCCCTGGAGGGCCAATCACCACTCGTCTTGTTCGCTGCTGCTAAAAAATCATATATACACAGCACCGGAAACTGTTGGCAGTTTTTTCTGTTGGTGTCTGCTGCGTGTCGGTGGAGAAGGCCAGGGGGTGGCTGGGCTCCTTCTTCCCCCCTCTGGGTGGGGGGGGGAGCCCTGCGGCCCCCCCAACTCTGCCTAGGCCAGAGTTAGAGACAGCATTGAAGTGAGTGGGATCTGTGAAGGAAGAGGTAAGAGGGAGGAGGCCAGGCCCTCTTCCCCCCCCTGCAGCTGCAGGACGCTTGGGACAGTGTATAACTGGACTGAGCTGCCTGTGGCCAAGGCTAGGGGGCTTTTCCTCCCCCACTGCATTGAGGCTGGTGAGGGGTTGGATTATTAGGCTCAGCATTGGAGCAGAGCCAAAGTGGACGGGCTAAATACAGCTCAGTGCCAGGGGAAGAGAGACCCCCAGGCGAAATTAGAGATGGACCGGAGAGAGGCCCAGAGGATGTCCTTCACAGTGATTTAAAGGCAGGACAGCCGAAAACTCGGAGGAGGAATCAACATTCCAGGACGTGTACGTTGATAAATTGACTACACTACAGCAGCCTATGAACTGAGGTATGAGAGGACAGACTCAAAGCTATCTTCTTGGACTTCATGAAGACGAAAGAACTGCAGCAAACAACTGAAGGTTGGTAGGGAGTGTTCAGGGGCCCCGAACACTCCCACGAGAGAGAGAATGCTTACTTATAAGACTGAAAAGGTTTTCCTGAACTAAAGTTAAAAGGAGAAGCTTTGCAGGGACTGATAGAAGTGTAATATATATATATATATATATACACACAAATTTGCTTTTAGTTTGTATAGTATATTTATTTGTGTAAATAAATGTATATATGCTTTCCCCTTCCCCTCTAGAAGCCTCTGGCCTGAAAGTTTTCTCTTCAGTGTCGAGATAAATTGTGGGAAGGGGTGGGGAAGCCTGGAAATTGGATTTTGGATTTCTAATGTGGCTCAAACTGGCTTAGGCATCCACAAATGTTCTTGGTAACTTTTTCTGGTGTCTAACCACCCCCTCAGTCAGGGATGTGTTTATGAGCTGCAAGGGAAAGATCACAAACTGAAATCCACTGAAGGGAAAATGACCACTGCTTCCTCCACCTTCTTCCTGATCTGACTGGAAGACTTACCATGGGAGGAAGGAGAACTCAGAGGCCCAAATTTGGATGCAGAACAACTTTATTGAGTCTAAAGGAGCAAAGAAGGTGGCTCACAGAGGGCACCACCAGAAGCCATGAAGATTCAAGGGGGGGTGTCCCTCTGCCTGGGCTGCAGAGGCAGGGAGGCCAGAAGGTCCCCAGGAGGGTGGCATTGGGTGGTGGTGACAGGAGAGGAAGGGAAGAGAGAAAAGAGGAGAAGAAGGAAACAGGAGCCATAAAGTCTAAATGCAGTGTCTCAGAGTCGTGTTTTCAGTGCAGCAGCATGATGAGAGGTCTTGCAGGTTGTTGGCCGAGGAGGTTTGCAGGGGCTTTAGCAGGGGGGACATCTGCCACGGTAGCAGCTGGTGATGCAGGAGAGGTCAAAGCCCCCGGAGTTGATGGGCACTCCGTCACAGCTGAGGATGCTGCCAACGGCAGCGGAGGTGGAGGATCCCACCACGGTGTTCTGTGGGAAGGAGCTGAGGATGGGCCCGGGCAGGGTCACCAGCACAGCCGGCGGCTCAATGACGACGGTGGAGCTCTGGCACTGCCTGACACAGCACTCATTGCAGCTGTTGGCCAGCGGGGTCGGGCCGCAGGGCTGGCAGCAAGGGTTGCAGGGCTGGCACTGCTGGCACTTCTCAGGGCACGACATGGCTCGAGCCTGGGGCTGCACCTGGCACACAGGGCAGGGAGGAAGCAGAGCACACGCACACCTCAGCAACAGCCGGCAAAGCACCACCAGGAAGCCAAGGCACCTGCTGCTGCCTGGGGAGGGAGAGGCTCTGCAGGGGCCAACAAGGGAGCCTTTCCCTGAGCCCAGCAGGGCCTTCAGAGATCAGACAGGCCCAGGCTGCTCCTGCCTAAGCTGTAGGAAAACAGCCCCCTCAGCCCAGCCTCCGCCTCTGTCCCTAAGAGACGCTCTCCCCTCTGCCCACACGACCACCATCCCCGAGCACTCCCACAAGACCAAGGAGCAGGGATGGGCTGCAAAGCTCGACCCTGTGCTAGAGAGGGGGGAGGAGAAAGGGGGTTCCCACTCACCGGCTTGCTGAGGAGAAGGAGGTGACAGAAGGGGTTGAGAGAGCCACCAGTTTGGCTGGCTTTTATACTGGCCCCACAGTGCCTCAGGGCCCAAAGGCCATGCTGCATAAGTGACAATTTTCCTGCCTGATCCCAAGGAGCGGAAGCATCTCAGGGAATGAATGGTATGGCATGAGTTGGTGTTTCCCACTACCCTGACTTTTCATTTCCAGGCTTTCATCATGCCCATTCCCTCATGGGCCTTTCTGATTTCCAGTATTTCTAGAGGCGAGGATGTGCCACTGTGGGCAGAAGTCATGGACTAAGTGCCAAAGCCATCCAGAGATGACAGGTGATTCCAGCCTGGGGCAATCTCACAGGGTTTTTTGATTTCAGATGATAGGAAGGGGTAAACGTGCTCCCAGTCCTCCCGTCTTTGGCTCATTACCCAAGGATGCACCAGTGTAGACAGAAGACATGTATTTAGTGCACAATGGATCCAGTGCAGGCAGGTGGTGCCAGGGGTTTTTGTTTTAGGGGCCACCAAACCTGGGCTGCTGTTGGACTTTGAACCCTGGTGTTCACTCCAGCCACTGGGAATCTTTGGGACTTGTGGCTACAGTCTAGTGAGTGGCAGTCCAGTTTCAGAGCTTGATCTTTCCTATGGATGAGTAGGAGATTTGGGGATTAGAGCAGGAGGAACCTGGACATGAGGATCTTGTTTGATCCTTGAAGTCTCTGGCAATGGAAAGAGGGACCAGCATATTCAAGGAAGCAACTGGGAGACAACATGTTCATTGCTGGCACTGAGTGCAGTGGGATTTGGCATCTATGGCCAAGTGGTCTGACCTTACAGTGAGCACATCTCATTGTTGGTCAGAGCACATGCCCTCCTGTGGGAACTGAAGAGCTGTGCCTGGTCAGTCTTTCATGTGGAGAGTTGTACAAGTTTCGAGCTGGCTTCCCGCCAAGTCCCCCGAAACTCGACAACAAGGACCCACCTCCCAGAGAGGGAAAAAGGGAAAAAAAAACCAACCAAGCAGCCAAAGCTATAGCAAAAATATATATATATATATATATACTTTACATATGAGACAGATACACAAAAGGAAAATACCACACACCGGGGGGGGGGGGAGGGGGAAGGGGGGAAAAGGGAGAAGGACAAAAAGGGGCAAGGATCGAACAAGTCAAACGGCCAGCCGAAGGCAAACTAACAAAAATCTCACCACTTCCCTTCAAACAGGCAGGATGGCCAGACACGGTCCTCGGCTCTCCCCTCACGCGTGGCAGATAACGGCAGTCACTATAGGCCTCGGCTCCAGATAAGCCCGACCGAAACAGGGACCCACCGTTCTTGAACCTCGCCGGAGAGGAAGAGAGCGAGATCCCTCCCGCTGGCTTTATTTATACCTCAAGTTACGTAAAGGAATAGCATGGAATACTTCCGTGATCACTTTTCTAGCTCCTTCCTGGCTACAAGTTGGCCTCCAGGAAGGCCTAGAGTGAAACCACCACATTCTCCACCCCTTATTCCATACTATTTCTTTACGTAACACCTATGTTTCATGTTCGCCTACATCCCGCGCATATATATACACACACATATATATATATATATATATAAATATAGTTCTTGTTGGTCTCTCGGCACAGTTGTCTCATCGTTGGAAAATCAATGCCGATGTCAGTTCAGTCCAGATCTTTGGTCTCCTCAGTCACAATTACAGTTCCGATTTATGGCTGTTTCATCACTGGACTGTTTCATCGCCGGATACCAGCATCAGTTTAGTTCAGGTCTCTCTCTCATCTGGTCACTGGCTTCCTGTAAAAACACAACTTAGGACCTACAATTAGTTTTTCCCCAAGGCTAAATTTCCTTGAGGCACACACTGGATGACTCCATCCTTCTTCATTACCCACCACGTATTTCCTGGCCCTTGAGCAAAGACAATCCCACGAATGGGTTTGTCTTGGCCTGAGGCAGGGGTAACCCAAACAACTTTCCCTAGCATTCCCCTCAAATGGATCGCTGGAACTTTATCTCCATCAACAATGTGAAGGGATTCTGCCTGTGCAGGGCCAGCTCGATTGACAGAACCCCTGGTGTTAACTAGCCAGGTAGCCTTGGCTAAGTTTTTGTCCCAGTTTTTATAAGTTCCTTCACCTAATGACTTTAGAGTGGTCTTCAATAGTCCATTATATCTCTCAATCTTCCCAGCAGCTGGTGCATGATAAGGAATGTGGTACACCCATTCGATACCATGTTCCCTCGCCCAAGTGGTGACTAATTGATTTTTGAAATGAGTCCCGTTGTCTGACTCAATACGTTCTGGGGTCCCGTGTCTCCACAGGACTTGCTTTTCAAGGCCCAGAATGGTATTCCAGGCCGTTGCGTGGGGCACCGAAAAAGTCTCTAACCATCCCGTTGTTGCTTCCACCATGGTAAGTACATAGCACTTACCTTGGCGAGTCTGTGGCAGTTTGATATAATCAACCTGCCATGCCTCTCCATACCTATACTTATCCCATCGTCCACCATACCATAGGGGCTTCAGTCTTTTCGCCTGCTTAATAGCGGCACAAGTCTCACAATCGTGGATCACTTCAGAAATGATATCCATGGTTAAATCCACCCCTCGGTCTCGTGCCCATCTGTGGGTGGCATCTCGGCCTTGATGACCGGAAGCATCATGGGCCCATCGAGCCAGAAAGAGCTCTCCCTTCTGCTGCCAGTCTAGGTCTACTTGTGACACTCCTATCTGTGCAGCTCGGTCCGCTTCTCTGTTGTTATTATGTTCTTCATTAGCTCGCTTCTTGGACACATGGGCATCTACATGGTGGACTCTCACATTCAGACTCTTCGCTCTGGCAGCGATGTCCTGCCACAAGTCAGCAGCCCAAATGGGTTTTCCTCCACGCCTCCAGTTCATCTTCTTCCATCGGTCTAACCATCCCCACAGAGCATTGGCTATCATCCACGAGTCAGTGTAGAGGTAGAGTCTCGGCCATCCTTCTCGTTCGGCGATGTCCAGGGCCAATTGGACGGCTTTGAGCTCTGCAAATTGACTCGACTCGCCTTGACCCTCGGCAGCTTCTGCCACTCGTCGGGTGGGACTCCAAACGGCTGCTTTCCACTTCCGGTTCCTTCCTACAATACGGCAAGAACCATCAGTGAAAAGGGCATAACACCTTTCTTCATCTGGCAGCTGATCAAATGGCGGAGCTTCTTCAGCTCGGCTCACTGGCTCTTCTTCTTCTTCTGCCAGACTGAAGTTCCCACCTTCAGGCCAATTTGTGATAACCTCCAGAATTCCAGGGCGATTTGAGCTTCCCAATCGTACACGCTGCGTAATCAAGGCTATCCACTTGCTCCACGTAGCATCGGTGGCATGATGCGTAGGGGGCACCTTCCCTTTGAACATCCAGCTCAAGACTGGTAATCGGGGTGCCAGGAAGAGCTGTGCTTCGGTAGAGGGGATTGAAGGAGTCTTCCATATTTTCCTCTATGGTTCTTATCCAAGCACACATAGCGTCCACGCTTGGTTCCTCCATCTTTGGATTATATACGGATATCAAGCAGGAAATATATGGTTTGGGGGCACCTTGAATTACCTTTTTCCACATTGGTTGCATGCATGGAACATTCTCAGGAACTTGGATGTCATAATAATCTGGATCAGAATAGATGATCTCCAGCATGGCCAATTCCCGTAGGTATTGGATGCCTTCTTCTGCAGTCCTCCACCTTCTTGAAGAACTCTTCAGGGACTCCTTAAATGGGTATTTCACTCTCACCGCGTGGAGGATTCGGAGCCAAAGGCTGGACGCCATTTTCTCCCTCCCCATTTCTTGCTCTATCACAGGGTCTCGAGCAATGGATCCCAATTGTCGTGCTTCATCACCTTCAATTACATGACTATCAGCTCCCTTGTCCCAGCATCGCACCAGCCAGGTGAGGACTTCTTCACCAGGCAAGCGCATATAATCTCTCCGTAAATCTCGAAGCTCTCTTGTGGTCAGTGATTGTGTAATTTCGCTTTCTCGCATTATTTCTTGTCCATCTCTCCCACGTAGAATCTTTTCCACCTCTCTCTTTACTCTTCCACTCCTACGTGGGACTGCTCCCACTTCCTCCCTATATCTCTCATGTGGAGGTGGAGACTGGGCATACCGTGGGGATAAGCTTCTATATTGTTCACGCCGTGGAGATGGATTTCTACGCCGTTCATACTGTGGGGATGGACTCCTACGCCGTTCACGCCGCGGAGATGGACTTCTACGTCGTTCATACCGTGGGGATGGACTCCTACGCCGCTCGCGCCGCGGAGATGGACTTCTGCGTCGTTCACGCCGTGGAGATGGACTTCTATGCCATTCACGCCATGGGGATGGACTCCTGTGTCGTTCGCGATACCCCGCGGGTGGAGGTAGTGAGTAATCTTCCGCGTGCTGAGATAAGGGCCTTCTCCTCCAATCGTTCATACCTCCAAGAGAAGGTTGGGTCTGGAGGGGTAGGGATAATTCCCCCTCCAATTGAGGGGGATGCTTTGACTCCTTCTTTGCGTCTTTTGTAATACTGAATGTGTAGTCAGGATATAAATCATCAAGCGACAATATACCACCGACCGTTAGTACTGTTGCTTTCTTTTCTCTTGATGCTATTCTGTATTCCTTTGGGCATGCCCCTAGTTCTTTTGGACGTGCTCCTTCCCGTGTAGCCGTTTCTTCCTCTCTGGTAGCTGCTTCTTCTCTTCTAATCGCTCCTTCCTCAGTCACAACCACTTCTTCCTCTCTTGCAGTCGCGCCTTCATCACTTGCTGTTGCTCCTTCTCCCATTGCTGCCGCTCCTTCATTCACTACATCCTCTGTTCCTTCTTCTTCTTCTTCTTCTTCTCTTTCTTCTGTGCGTTCTGGTTGCGGAGATGGGTCCGCAAGTTCCTTGATCTCCCTTACCCACGTCTTCTTCTTCTTCACAGGGGCAATGATGACCTTCCGGTTCTTAGCTTGAGTCCCGGTTCTAGTGGACTTAGTAGAGATGGTATTGACTTCAAGTTGTGTTTGGACTCCAACTTCTGTGGACCTAATAGGGACATCACTGGTTTCAAGTGGCGTGGTTTGGGTCTCTGTGTCGACTTTAATCCTCTGAAGGTGGTCTATGGCAGCTCGATAAGCATTAGCCAGGCCCCAGCACAAAGCGGAGAATTGCATATTTGGATCTTTGTAGGAAAAACACCCTTCTGCCAAACAGTGGGTCATCTCACCAGAATCAAACATTTGTTCTGGTGTGAACTCCCAATTAATGGGGGGTGACACATGTCCTACTAATCTACCGAAATCTTCCCAAGCTCCATGCCACCCGGGGACTGGCCTGTCTGCAGCCCTTTCCAAAGTTCCAGCGAGTCCCTTTGAGGGGTGATCTTTTCTACAAGAGGGAAAGCAACGGAACCCCATTCTTCCAAGTTTAAGGAGCACTTCCAGTACTGTTATGGGTTATAAATCTGAGAGAGGAATTTTCCCTTCCCCTGCTTTCCCTGTAAGAGAAACAGAGTTCGAAGGGGGGAAGGGAGTCGATTAGCCTTACAAAGGAACTGGCCGATCAGTTAATGGGCCTTTAACTGCCGGGGGATGGGGGAATGTGGGAGACTGAGACGGGAGGACAGGAGAGACGGCGGGGTGTTCGGACCGGGACAGGGACGGGGACTGTTTTCTTCGGGCATCTCCGGAGGAGGGTCTGGGAGCCAACTCTCTTCCCTGGTTTTTTCCGTCCTGGTGGGACCTGCCTGCCGACGCTACGCTGCCAGTGCCGTATCATTCCCACCGGGGCCGACGAGTCTTTGTTGCTTCTTTTCATCAGAGAGGTCCATGCTAGCTGAAGGGCGGAGAACCTTGGAAGTACTGTCATCTGGGAACAGTGAGTCCTCTTGAGGGGGGTGAACTTTGTTTTTTCTCCTCTCACCCCTTCCCTCCATTGAGGAGAGGGGGTCCCCCCTCCCTGTTTCCCTCTCGGTTTCTCCTGTGGGCCGGGGCTGCTCCCTCCAGACCCCTCTGCCCACGCGGTGGCTGCCGGAGCCCACAGCGCCCCCTGCCGACCACAACTGGGTACTGCAGGCCCTGCACCTTCCAGCGATCCCACAGCGCCCCCTACCGACCACGACCAGGCACTGCAGGCCCTGCACCTTCCAGCGATCCCACAGCGCCCCTGCAGGCCACCACCGGGTGTTGCAGACCCTGCACCTTCCAGCGACCCAACAACATCCCCGGCAGGCCACAATTAGGACTGTGCTAACGGACAGAGGAGTATCCATTTAGACTTGTTGTTGTTATTGTTGTTTCTTGTTACTGTTTTTGCTAACATACATACATCTTTTAATAAAGGGTTGTTATTTCTTCTGTTTTTTCCACATTTTCCTCGAGTAAAGCCCCTTAATTTGACATTACAATTGCAGAGAGAGAGGAGTTTTGGTCTACCTCGTAGCTCATCCTCTTTAGCAAACAGTCCAGTCTCACCGTGACTGCGACATTTTTGGCGCCCAACGTGGGGCACGAAAGAGGAAAGGTGGAAAAAGAATAACTACCCTTTGTGTGAGTTACACGCAGTTTGAACCCCTTGTGTGATTGACACGCGTTTTGAACTTGTAGGCACCATGATGTCAGGGGTTGCTGCTGTCCTCTGGTATATAACCATGCCAAGATATCTGTCCCACCTGTCAATGTATTTCAGTTCAGATACTAGGACCCTCATTGCGATAAGTACCTTTGAGTTTGTGCATTGGGTATATGACACGGCAAACTCAGCACCTGTGATTTTCATCCGGAATATGTCCTCGAGGATGCACTACTGCTCTAGCCTAAGCTGTTTCCTCTGGGGTTTTAAGGATAATAGCACCAATTCCTATGGAGACACACAGGAGAATGCATGCGCCCAACCTTTTATTCAGTTCCCTTTTGGGTACAACACAATGGCCTCTGGGAAGTTTAAATCTTTTTTAGATGTCAGAGACATTTCAATTGTTGGGCTTTTCATCCTAGTTTGTGCCATTATAGTATATCTGATATACCAAGCCAAGGCCAAGAATTACCGAGAAGGCATTCAGGAGCCTGTCCCAGGGGCGGAAAACCTCGAGTGGCATGGGTTATGGGAGGACATGGGTAAATTCCTAGAAAGTTGCTCAGCTCCCATAACATGGAAGCTTACCCTTGAACAACTCCTGAACCCTACAAAAATAATGAAAGCCGTGAGGGAGAGAGGTCGTGATGGATCCATGGAAAGGCAGTTGGCAGCTGCATGTGGGGCCTTGGCCATTGCCTACAGGAAGTTGCTCGGTATGGTGCAGCACTTCCAGGGGAAAGGGAAAGATGAGAACAAGATGCCTGGTACCAAGGTGACTCAGGATAAGGCCAAAACTAAGGGGCAGACTAAGCCAACGGAGGTTGCCCCTATCCAAAGGAAGAAATATAAAGCCAAATCAGTTCGCCCAGTTGACGATGATGGAGAGTCAGGGTCTCCACAAACGGCTGCTCCAGAGCCAGAAATCATCACTGAGTCTTTATCGTACAATAACCTCCGGAATTTACGGACAGACGTTGCTCGTCGTCCGAGTGAGCCCGTTCTGGCCTGGATGATCCGAGTTTGGGACTCTACAGGCGATGCTGTAAACCTTGACGGCGGTGAAGCGAGGTTCCTGAGATCTATTGCCCAAGATGTGGGCATTGAGGAGGCATTTGTGAAGGAATCGAAGCCCCTGTCTCTCTGGGCACGGCTTTTGGATGGTGTGAGGGAGAGGTTCATTTACAGAGAGTCCTTGCAGTCAGATCATTATACCAAGAACTGGAAGACCATAGAAGAAGGAATCCTACGGTTGAGAGAACTGGCATTGCTGGAAGTATTGTTTGGAAGGGATGGGCAACCTACCAACGATCCTGACAAGGTCAAGTGTACACCACAGATGTGGTGGAGCTTCACACGTATGGGGCCGTCCACACATAAAGGTTACCTGACATCCTTGCAGGCTGGGGAGAAGCGGGAGCCAGTGATGTCTGTAATAAACAAACTTCGATTGTACGACAGTATGATCGAAGGACCACTACAGGCCCGTATCTCCTCTGTAGAGACAATGATTAATGAACTCAAGGAATTAACTACGGGCTTGAAAGAGAAGATTGAGGGAAACAATTTCCATATGGCCCCAGTGAAAACCAGACGCCCTCCAGCTAGAGAGAGTGGACAGACCTCACGAACTGAGTTGTGGTACTTCCTAACTGACCATGGAGAAGACATGAGACGGTGGGACAGGAAATCTACCCGTGCCCTAGCAGCCCGAGTGCAAGAGCTGAAGGAGAAAGAAAAGGGGAAGTCTGCGAAAGTGAGTGCCGTACCAGTATCCTGCGGGCAGGGATCTGATCCGCTAGAGGGTTCCTCCTGTCGACATTCACAAGAGGGAAACGGTGACTGGCAGGATGAAGACGAGTGTTAGAGGGGCCCTGCCTCTAGCCAGGTAGAGGCACGGGACAACCGTGTCTATTGGACTGTGTGGATCAGATGGCCTGGCACATCAGACCCACAGAAATATCAGGCTTTGGTTGATACTGGCGCTCAGTGTACGTTAATGCCCTCGGGACATGTGGGACCAGAGACTATTTCCATTTCTGGGGTGACTGGAGGATCTCAAGAGTTGACCATGGTGGAAGCTGAGGTGAGCTTGACCGGGAAAGACTGGCAGAAACACCCCATTGTGACTGGTCCAGATGCCCCATGTATCCTGGGCATTGACTATCTCAAGAACGGGTACTTCAAGGACCCCAAGGGACATAGATGGGCTTTTGGAATAGCTGCTGTGGAGACCGAGGCGGCTAAACAATTGAACTTGTTGCCCGGCCTCTCGGAGAGCCCTTCGGCCGTAGGGTTGCTGAAAGTCGAGGAACAGCAAGTGCCAATCGCCACTACAATAGTGCATCGCCGGCAGTACCGGACGAACCGAGACTCTGTGATCCCCATCCATAAGATGATCCGTGAGCTGGAGCGCCAAGGGGTGATCAGCAAGACCCATTCACCCTTCAACAGTCCCATCTGGCCTGTGCGTAAGTCTAACGGAGAATGGAGACTGACTGTGGACTATCGTGGCCTGAATGAAGTCACCCCGCCGCTGAGCGCCGCTGTTCCAGACATGTTGGAGCTCCAGTATGAGCTGGAGTCCAAGACAGCGAAGTGGTATGCTACTATTGACAGTGCAAATGCATTCTTCTCCATTCCCTTAGCAGCAGAGTGTAGACCACAGTTTGCTTTCACCTGGAGGGGCGTGCAGTATACTTGGAACCGACTGCCCCAGGGGTGGAAACACAGTCCCACCATCTGTCACGGACTGATCCAGGCCACATTAGAGAAGGGTGAGGCTCCAGAACACCTGCAATACATTGATGACATCATCATATGGGGGGACACAGCAGAGGAGGTTTCCGAGAAAGGGAAGAGAATCATCCAGATCCTCCTGGGAGCCGGTTTTGCCATAAAGAAGAGTAAAGTTAAGGGGCCTGCCCGAGAGATTCAGTTCCTGGGGGTGAAATGGCAAGATGGGCGTCGTCAGATTCCGACAGAAGTCATTGATAAGATCACAGCAATGGCCCCACCAACCAGCAAGAAGGAAACGCAAGCTTTTCTGGGTGCCATAGGTTTCTGGAGGATGCACATCCCGGAGTACAGTCAAATCGTAAGTCCCCTCTATCTGGTAACTCGGAAAAAGAATGATTTTCAGTGGGGCCCTGAACAGCAACAGGCATTCGAACAGATTAAACAAGAGATTGCACACGCTGTAGCCCTTGGACCAGTCAGGACAGGGACAGATGTAAAAAATGTGCTCTATTCTGCAGCTGGGAATAAAGGTCTCTCCTGGAGCCTCTGGCAAAAGGTACCTGGTGAGACTCGAGGCCGCCCACTTGGGTTCTGGAGTCGAAGCTACAGAGGATCTGAAGCCAACTACACCCCAACAGAGAAGGAGATCCTAGCGGCTTATGAAGGAGTACAAGCTGCCTCCGAGGTGATTGGCACAGAAGAACAGCTGCTCCTGGCACCTCGACTACCAGTGCTGAACTGGATGTTTAAGGGAAAGGCACCCACCACACATCATGCCACTGATGCTACATGGAGTAAGTGGATCGCTCTGCTCACGCAGCGCGCCCGTATTGGAAATCTGAATCGCCCTGGGATCCTAGAAATCATCACAAACTGGCCGGAAGGTGAGAGTTTTGGTCTAGCAGATGAAGAGGAAGAAAAGCAGGTGGTACGGGCTGAGGAAGCCCCAGAATTCGATAAACTACCAAAAGAGGAAATGCGCTACGCCCTCTTTACTGATGGTTCCTGTCGCCTTGTAGGAATGAAACGTAAATGGAAAGCAGCTGTATGGAGCCCCACCCGACAAGTTTCAGAAGCTACTGAGGGAGAAGGAGAATCGAGTCAATTCGCAGAGCTCAAAGCTGTCCAGTTAGCATTGGACATTGCTGAACGGGAGAAGTGGCCAAAGCTTTACATCTACACCGACTCATGGATGGTGGCCAATGCTCTGTGGGGATGGCTGGACAGATGGAAGAAGGCCAATTGGGAACGCAGGGGAAAACCCATCTGGGCCGCTGATACGTGGCAAGACATTGCCACCCGGACAGAGAAGTTGACTGTGAGAGTCCGCCACGTAGACGCCCATGTGCGCAAAGGCCGAGCCAATGAGGAGCACCGCAACAATGAACAGGCAGACCGAGCTGCACAAGTCAAGGTGTCCCAGGTGGACCTGGACTGGCAGCACAAAGGAGAGTTGTTCCTAGCACGGTGGGCCCATGATGCCTCAGGCCATCAGGGCAGAGATGCTACCCATAGATGGGCACGAGACCGAGGGGTGGACTTAACCAAGGACATTATTTCCCAGATTATTCATGACTGTGAGACCTGTGCTGCCATTAAACAGGCTAAGAGACTGAAGCCCCTATGGTATGGTGGACGTTGGAGTAAGTATAGGTATGGAGAGGCCTGGCAAGTTGATTACATCACACTGCCACGAACCCGCCAAGGTAAGTGCTATGTGCTTACCATGGTGGAAGCCACCACTGGATGGCTGGAGACGTATCCGGTGCCTCATGCTACCGCCCGAAATACCATCCTGGGCCTTGAAAAGCAAGTCTTGTGGCGACATGGCACCCCAGAGCGCATCGAATCAGATAACGGAACTCATTTCAAAAACAGCTTAGTTGCCACCTGGGCAGAGGAGCATGGCATCAAGTGGGTGTACCACATCCCATACCATGCAGCAGCCGCAGGGAAAGTTGAACGGCATAATGGACTATTGAAAACCACCCTGAAAGCACTGGGTGGAGGGACAGACAAGCACTGGGATCAGCATCTAGCAGAGGCTACATGGCTGGTTAACACCAGAGGCTCCATCAACCGAGCTGGCCCTGCCCAATCAGAGTCCCTCCACACCGTGGATGGAGACAAGGTCCCAGTGATTCACATAAGGGGCATGTTAGGGAAAAAGGTTTGGATTAACCCTGCCTCGGGCAAACGCAAACCCATTCGTGGGATTGTTTTTGCCCAAGGGCCTGGTTGCACCTGGTGGGTGATGCAGGAAGATGGAGAAACTCGGTGCATACCTCAAGGGGACCTTATTCTTGGATAAACTGGCTGCAACTGTATACTTGTATCCGTATGTGACACTGTATCTGTATCTACCTATTAGTGGATATGTACTTAGTTAGGATGATGCATGTACGTAGGGAGTTCAAAGATTTAATCTGATAACGTGTGAAAGCATGGGAGAGAAAATTAGGGGTGGATAATGTTATGGGTTATAAATCTGAGAGAGGAATTTTCCCTTCCCCTGCTTTCCCTGTAAGAGAAACAGAGTTCGAAGGGGGGAAGGGAGTCGATTAGCCTTACAAAGGAACTGGCCGATCAGTTAATGGGCCTTTAACTGCCGGGGGATGGGGGAATGTGGGAGACTGAGACGGGAGGACAGGAGAGACGGCGGGGTGTTCGGACCGGGACAGGGACGGGGACTGTTTTCTTCGGGCATCTCCGGAGGAGGGTCTGGGAGCCAACTCTCTTCCCTGGTTTTTTCCGTCCTGGTGGGACCTGCCTGCCGACGCTACGCTGCCAGTGCCGTATCATTCCCACCGGGGCCGACGAGTCTTTGTTGCTTCTTTTCATCAGAGAGGTCCATGCTAGCTGAAGGGCGGAGAACCTTGGAAGTACTGTCATCTGGGAACAGTGAGTCCTCTTGAGGGGGGTGAACTTTGTTTTTTCTCCTCTCACCCCTTCCCTCCATTGAGGAGAGGGGGTCCCCCCTCCCTGTTTCCCTCTCGGTTTCTCCTGTGGGCCGGGGCTGCTCCCTCCAGACCCCTCTGCCCACGCGGTGGCTGCCGGAGCCCACAGCGCCCCCTGCCGACCACAACTGGGTACTGCAGGCCCTGCACCTTCCAGCGATCCCACAGCGCCCCCTACCGACCACGACCAGGCACTGCAGGCCCTGCACCTTCCAGCGATCCCACAGCGCCCCTGCAGGCCACCACCGGGTGTTGCAGACCCTGCACCTTCCAGCGACCCAACAACATCCCCGGCAGGCCACAATTAGGACTGTGCTAACGGACAGAGGAGTATCCATTTAGACTTGTTGTTGTTATTGTTGTTTCTTGTTACTGTTTTTGCTAACATACATACATCTTTTAATAAAGGGTTGTTATTTCTTCTGTTTTTCCACATTTTCCTCGAGTAAAGCCCCTTAATTTGACATTACAATTGCAGAGAGAGAGGAGTTTTGGTCTACCTCGTAGCTCATCCTCTTTAGCAAACAGTCCAGTCTCACCGTGACTGCGACAAGTACCTTTATCAATGACAGTACTGTTGCAATAAGATTTATATAGTAATTAGAGCCGATTTTAACCATGGGGATCTCCTTTACCAAACCTTCGATGTCAAAATTAAAGGATGGAAGCAATTCGTTCCATCCATCCTCAAGGTCTGGACGTCTCCCTATAGAGTAGCCTAACACAGGTGTAAAGATGGCTAGAATTATAAGACAAATTAATGAAATAGCCATTGTTTTTTGTTATTATTTCTTCCTGATCCCAAAACAAACTTTTGTTTATATAAACAAAGTTTCCTTGGCTGCTTTCCCAGACTCTGGCAGTGTTCCCAGACCTGTTCCCAAAACAATAGATTGGTTTGCAAAACAACACCGAGCTTGGCTGTCTTCCTGGAAAATGTTTATCAAAACAAGCCAAACTTAACCAAAACAACCATCCTCTGCTACCAAAAATGTTGTACAAGTTTCGAGCTGGCTTCCCGCCAAGTCCCCCAAAACTCGACGACAAGGACCCACCTCCCAGAGAGGGAAAAAGGGAAAAAAAAAACAACCAAGCAGCCAAAGCTATAGCAAAAATATATATATATACTTTACATATGAGACAGATACACAAAAGGAAAATACCACACACCGGGGGGGGGGGGGGAGGGGGAAGGGGGGAAAAGGGAGAAGGACAAAAAGGGGCAAGGACCGAACAAGTCAAACGGCCAGCCGAAGGCAAACTAGCAAAAATCTCACCACTTCCCTTCGAACAGGCAGGATGGCCAGACACGGTCCTCGGCTCTCCCCTCACGCGTGGCAGATAACGGCAGTCACTGTAGGCCTCGGCTCCAGATAAGCCCGACTGAAACAGGGACCCACCGTTCTCGAACCTCGCCGGAGAGGAAGAGAGCGAGATCCCTCCCGCTGGCTTTATTTATACCTCAAGTTACGTAAAGGAATAGCATGGAATACTTCCGTGATCACTTTTCTAGCTCCTTCCTGGCTACAAGTTGGTCTCCAGGAAGGCCTAGAGTGAAACCACCACAAGAGTCAATTGCTCTCTGCATGGGATGGGGAAGTAAGGCCATTCCCACCACCTTCCTTTGTTTCTCTGGAGAGGGATCCGAGTGATTTGTCTAAAGTTGAGTCTTTTGAACTGTCTGTGACAGTCACCCAGCATTGTCTCAGCAATGCATCAAACCCAGAAGGGACAGATTTCCATCCATTTCCATGTCAGGCTACAGAAAGATCCTCAGCTCAGTGGGTGTCCCAGCATAGCTCAGTTCCCTTGGGCACAGACAAAGGCAGCTCTCACCGGGCATTCTCTCCTCTTCCCAATCACATGTAATGAAATGTCTGCATTAGAGAGGGAAGTGGATTTATTTAACCTGGAGAAAAGCAGCCTCAGGGGAGACTTTAGCACTCTACCAATACAGAGAAGGAGGTCATAACAAGATGGGAGCCATTATCTTCTCCCATGTCATAGGAAATGGCCTCAAGCTGAGTCAGGGGAGCTTTAGTTTGGATTTTAGGAAAAAAATTTTGTTCAGAATTATTTATCAAGCGCTAGAACAGGCTCTGCAGAGATGTGGATATTGGATGGGAAACACCATCCCTGGAGGGATTTAAATGATGTGTAAGTGTGGCACATGGGTACGTCAGTAACTGGTGGTGTGGACAGTGATAGGTTTGTGGTTGGACTTGTTGATGTTAAAGGTCTTTTCCAACACATGTGAAGCCATGACTCTACAGCTGACGGGAGCCTTGGGCTTTTGAATTGGACAATTAGGAATGAGGCAATGAAGAAGCCAGTGCACCCGGAAATGACCACCTCAGCAATGACTTGTAATGGGAATCGGCCACTTCATGGCAGTGGTCAGTGTCAGCAAAGCAGAACTGGTGATCAGGTGTCTTGCAGGTTCTCTTTACTCTGGTCTACCAGCTATACCTGAGTCTAGGTGTGGCCAGACCTACCTCCACGGGAGATGAATTCAGTGAGTTGGCAACAGGGTCTGGTTTGTCCCTCTGACAGCAACAGAAATCACAGATCAACCCCACTAGATCTCTGTTCCTGCATTCTTGTCTGGGCAGCTGATTCCTTCTTATCTTGCTTTGGGTCACAGCAAAGGAGAACAAGACACCTGTAACTGATTTCATTCCCCTGCCGTCCCCAGACCTCCCAAGGTGGGCACATGTCCCCGTGAGCCAATATCTTCTGCATGTACCTTGTAACCCTGATGGGGAATGGCCTCCTCATTGCTGCATGGAGCAATCAACACCTTCCTGGATGTGTCCTTCCTCATGGATTTTTCTTTATGGAGATCAAGTCTACTACCACTTTTGTGTGTAGGTGATGAGGTACAACCTTATCTCTCTGGAGAACACGAGGTTTGGGGCAACCTCAACCAGTTTTCGAGTCTTTACAGTGTTGCTGCAAAGAGGCTCTTTCATCACAAGGAACCATATGGAGCAGAACCACAGGGGCCAATAAATAAAAGTTGCACCAGGAGAGATTTCATGTGCACACAGGAGATACATTTTGACAGTAATAAAAGTGATTTCCTGGAAAAATCTCCCCAGGGAGAGGTCCCATTACTGGAAGATTTCAAGGAGCAATTGCAAAGGGTGGTTGATAATCTCATCTAAGCTCCCTTCCCCATCAGATTGGACCTGATGATCTTTCAATGTCATGGTAGGTTGATCTTAGCAAATGGCCTGGTGCCCATAAAGACATTCTGACTGCCTCTCCTCAACAGGGCGATGGTAGAAAATACTACACAAAGGCGAGGGGTCACAAGAAAGGCTGGGGAAATACTCAGCAATTCTTGTACCAGGAAGAACAGACTTGTCTTGGGGAAATATGTTTAATTTATTGCCACTTACACATAGACAAGGAAAAAGAGAAATAATAACAAATTATCCCCACCTTTGCCCCAGCCTTCCTTCTTCCTGGTTTCAGCTTCACTGTCAGCTTCTCTACCTTCTTCCCCACCAGTGGCAGAGGAGGAGAGGGAAAGGGCTCAGCCCATTCTGGAAGTCTGCACTCCTTCCTGCCACTCTGCTCCCCTGCTCCACTGTGGGTCCTCTGCTACAGGGTGGGTCATTTCCAAAGGGTGCAGTTCTTCAGGAACAAAATGCTCCAAAGTTACTCCTTGATAGGGTAACTGGTCCTGGCAGTAGGACCTACTCCATTGTGGGCTTCTCTCCACTGCAGTGGATATTCCTGCCAGGATTCTTTTCTAGTGCAGGCTTTTCACAGTACCACAGCTTTCTTCATGGGACACCCATGGGACACAAAGGGCTCCATAGAACAGCTGATCCCACTCAGCTCTTTTGTGTGGTTGATCCCAATCCTGGCACGTGAAACATCCCAGCCCTGCCTGTCTGGACACAAGCTGGGCAGAACAGTCAATGTAAGGGAGGTGTAGGAAGGGATGAGGCTGTGGGCTTTGTTTAGATATTGCTGTTACCCATACCCTCTCTTACCATATTTTGGACCCAACTTCTCTTTTGGTGTGGTTTTTGTAGTGGGTTAGCCAGGGATGGGCCTGTGAGCTCCAAGGGAAAGATCACAAATTGAAATCCACTAACCCTAACCTTCTGCCTTCCTCCACCTTCTTCCTTGAGCTCAGTAGATGTGTCACCACAGAAAGAAGGAGAACTTAGAGTCCCAGGCTTGCATGCAGAGCAACTTTATTGAGTCTAAAGAAGCAAAGAAGGTGGCTCACAGAGGGCACCACCAGAAGCCATGAAGATTCAAGGGGGTTGTCCCTCTGTCTGGGCTGCAGAGGCAGGGAGGCCAAAAGGTCCCCAGGAGGGTGGCATTGGGTGGTGGTGACAGGAGAGGAAGGGAAGAGAGAGAAGAGAGAAGAAGGAAACAAGAGTCAGAAAGTCTAAATGCAGTGTCCCAGCGTTGTGTTTTCAGTGCAGCAGCATGATGAGAGGTCTTGCAGGTTGTTGGCCGAGGAGGTTTGCAGGGGCTTTAGCAGGGGGGACATCTGCCACGGTAGCAGCTGGTGATGCAGGAGAGGTCAAAGCCCCCGGAGTTGATGGGCACTCCGTCACAGCTGAGGATGCTGCCAACGGCAGCGGAGGTGGAGGATCCCACCACGGTGTTCTGTGGGAAGGAGCTGAGGATGGGCCCGGGCAGGGTCACCAGCACAGGAGAGGGCTGGATGGCAACAGTGGAGCTCTGGCACTGCCTGACACAGCACTCATTGCAGCTGTTGGCCAGCGGGGTCGGGCCGCAGGGCTGGCAGCAAGGGTTGCAGGGCTGGCAGCACGACATGTCTCTGGCTCACAGGGGCACCTGGCACACAGGGCAGGGAGAAGCACAAAGCAGACACACATGAGAAGCAGCCCTGCACCCAACCCCCCTGCAGACAAGGCACCTCCTGCACCACCTGACACTGCCCAGCCCAAAGCCCAGCAGCCTCCTCAGCCAAGTCCCAGCCTCTCTCTGCACAACACCTTCTCTCCCCTTCCCTCTCTCAGCAGAAGCAGCTCCCAGCCCTGGCCTAGCACAACTCATATCAGCTTAAGCAGGCAAAGAAGAAGGGCTTTCCCACTGACCTGATTGCCGAGGAGAAGGAGGTGAGAGAAGTGGATGCGAGAGCAGAGACTTGGGCTGCCTTTTATAGCAGTCCTGCACTGCCCCAGGCTCACAGACACCTTTGTGCAAGTCATAATTTTCTGACCAGCTCATGTCAAATGTGAACCATCTCAGCTAATGGTAGGGGCTGTGTCCTGGTTTCCTGCACTGCTGCCTTTTCATTTCCTGATTTCTACCACATGTTTTCCTAAATGAAAACTTCTGGAAGAATCGGTATGAGAGACCCAAGGATTTCCGGGACATAAAGACATCATTGCAGGCAGAAGGCTCAGATCAAGGGCTGGTGTCTTCCCGTGCAGGCAGGTGATGTGAACCTGCGTCATTTCTGGGTGGTTTTCCTATGGTACAGTTGTCATGAAATGGGCACTGCCCTCATACTTCCTGCTCACATTCCCAAGGACTTCCATGAGAGGGGAGATGAAGCATCCTTTTCTTTTTCCCTTCCCTTCTCTCTGTGACACTCATTCTTTGTTTCACTTGGGCTTCTGCTGGCAGGGGTTGACCCTATTTCTATATTTACAGTGCTCTCAGGAAAATTGTGCCCATCTCATTCACCCTGTCCTCTCTCTGTACACTCTCTGCAGGTGCCTTGGGAAGACAAGGGGCGTTTCTGTGGCCTGGTCTGTTCCCAGGTTACTTCAGTCCTCTTCTATCAGAGGTGTTCTCTATATATTTTTAACCGAGTTCCCACTTTATTATGTTTTTCGATATGTCTATGAGTGTCTATGTTTCTATGTATGTCTGAGTGTCCAGATTTTTGCAGGGCTCAAGGCACATGTGTGTCAGTCTGTGTGTGTGTGATCCCCATCAGGAGGGCAGTGGAAGGTTCCAGCACTGGGTCTGCCCTTGGTGTGTCCTTGGGCACCACAGAGTAGCCGGTTGCCCCCACCAGAAGGAGCCAATCTACAGCTGAATGGTGCTGCCTTCGACCCTGCAGAGGAGTGTCCAGAGAACTGAAATGCAGCCTCTGCCTCCTGCACCCTCCATTTCTTGCTTTCTGTTCAGGGGGAAAGCCAATAACTCCTGCCCGCTGTGCAGGCCCTGATCCCTGAATCAATTCCCTGTTGGCGGAATGTTGCTGAGCCCCTGTGCCAAATGGGTGTGGAAGTGAAGGGATCGGGGTCGAGATGTTGCTCTGCTGGGAGATGCAGGACAGACATTCTGGGTGGCACTGGGACAGTCAAAGAGCTGTGGACTGGTTTTGGTGTTTGAGCACCAGGACTTCCATAGCTCCCCAAAAAGCTGAATCAGAGTTGCCAGCAACTGTGTCTAGGCAGGCAGGGACATGTGCTTTGGGGCCAAATGGATCAAACCCATCTCCTCCATCAAGAGAGAGGCCAGGCAAATTCCCTCTTTGCCGAGGGAGCAGTACTATCACTTTTCTTTAGGTTATTCACATTTACATCCATCCCTGTCTGATGCCTGGGCTGGTGCTTTGTAGCTGAACTTGTTATTCATCTAATTGTGCTTTGCTCTGCGTTGGACCCCCTGTACTGTGTAAATGTGGCAAGGTTTGGGAGCTGGGGGAGAAGGCTGCTGGGCTGGGCTCTGTGAGAAGAGTCCAGTGGCTCCTGCCCTGTGTGAGAGTCAGTTCCAACTGTCTCCAGAAGGGACTCAGCGCCGCCCAACACTGAGCACATTTCTCACACTGCTGATTCCTCTATCAAAGTGAATTGCATTCAAATCATGGAATCATAGACTGGTTTTACTGGAAAGTATCATAAAAAACTTTTATTTCCACAAGCCCCCCCAAAATACAGGGATGCCACCCACTAAACCACGGTGCTTAAATTGCTGTCCAGTCTGACCTAGAACACTTCCAGGGATTAGGCTTAGGCATCCACAAATGTTCTTGGCAACTTTTTCTGGTGTCTAACCACCCCCCCAGTCAGGGATGTGTTTATGAGCTGCAAGGGAAAGATCACAAATTGAAATAAATCCACTGAAGGGAAAGTGACTGCTGCTTCCTCCACCTTCTTCCTGATCTGGCTGGAAGACTTGCCATGGGAGGAAGGAGAACTCAGAGGCCCAAATTTGGATGCAGAACAACTTTATTGAGTCTAAAGGAGCAAAGAAGGTGGCTCACAGAGGGCACCAGCAGCAGCCACTAAGATGCAAGGGAGGGTGTCCCTCTGCATGGGCTGCAGAGGCAGGGAGGCCAGAAGGTCCCCAGGAGGGTGGCATTGGGTGGTGGTGACAGGAGAGGAAGGGAAGAGAGAAAAGAGGAGATGAAGGAAACAGGAGCCATAAAGTCTAAATGCAGTGTCTCAGAGTCATGTTTTCAGTGCAGCAGCATGATGAGAGGTCTTGCAGGTTGTTGGCCGAGGAGGTTTGCAGGGGCTTTAGCAGGGGGGACATCTGCCACGGTAGCAGCTGGTGATGCAGGAGAGGTCAAAGCCCCCGGAGTTGATGGGCACTCCGTCACAGCTGAGGATGCTGCCAACGGCAGCGGAGGTGGAGGATCCCACCACGGTGTTCTGTGGGAAGGAGCTGAGGATGGGCCCGGGCAGGGTCACCAGCACAGCCGGCGGCTCAATGACGACGGTGGAGCTCTGGCACTGCCTGACACAGCACTCATTGCAGCTGTTGGCCAGCGGGGTCGGGCCGCAGGGCTGGCAGCAAGGGTTGCAGGGCTGGCACTGCTGGCACTTCTCAGGGCACGACATGGCTCGAGCCTGGGGCTGCACCTGGCACACAGGGCAGGGAGGAAGCAGAGCACACGCACACCTCAGCAACAGCCGGCAAAGCACCACCAGGAAGCCAAGGCACCTGCTGCTGCCTGGGGAGGGAGAGGCTCTGCAGGGACCAACAAGGGAGCCTTTCCCTGAGCCCAGCAGGGCCTTCAGAGATCAGACAGGCCCAGGCTGCTCCTGCCTAAGCTGTAGGAAAACAACCCCCTCAGCCCAGCCTCCGCCTCTGTCCCTAAGAGACGCTCTCCCCTCTGCCCACACGACCACCATCCCCGAGCACTCCCACAAGACCAAGGAGCAGGGATGGGCTGCAAAGCTCGACCCTGTGCTAGAGAGGGGGGAAGAGAAAGGGGGTTCCCACTCACCGGCTTGCTGAGGAGAAGGAGGTGACAGAAGGGGTTGAGAGAGCCACCAGTTTGGCTGGCTTTTATACTGGCCCCACAGTGCCTCAGGGCCCAAAGGCCGTGCTGCATAAGTGACAATTTTCCTGCCTGATCCCAAGGAGCGGAAGCATCTCAGGGAATGAATGGTATGGCATGAGTTGGTGTTTCCCACTACCCTGACATTGCATTTCCTGGCCTACATCATCACCTTTCCCTCATGGACACTTCTGAGTGCAGGTCTGAGAGGTTCCAGGATTTCTGGGGGCAAGGATGTGTCAGTATGGGCAGAAGTTATGACCTAAGTGCACAAGGATACAGAAGAGGCAGATGATTCCAGCCGGGGGCACTCTGGTGGATTTCTGTAATGCTTCCTGTCTTCTGTAATTCCTGCTGGCAGGAACGGTCCCAGCTGCTCCCAGCCCTCCGTTCCTTGGCTCATCACCCAAAGTCCTCCCCTGAGTGTGGGTCTTGCCCTGCTGGTCAAAACACTTTGGCTTCCTCCTGTGCCTGGACAGTCCCTGAGGCTCCTCTGGCACTGCTGCCTGAGCATCTGTGCTGCTCAGAGGCCCCTTCCCTGCTCTGGCAGGGAGCTCCCCGGCAGCTCCTCACTCCCATCCCTTCCCATCCCCTCTGCCCCCTGTGCTGATCCCCAGTAATGAGTGGGGGAGTGTGACTGTGCCCTGGAGCGTGTGAGTGTCTGCACATCCCTGTGCTTGTGCTCGCCTGGGAACACACCCCTGGGAGCCTCTGGCCTGCAGTGTCTCTCTGTGCACAGGGGAGAGCACTTGTGTGCAACCTGCTGTGTGAGTCCTTGGGCATGTTTGCTGTGTCTGTGCATCTGGGTTTGTCCTTGTGCTCCCTGGCAGGTTGGGAATGTGTCAGTGCCTGCGGGGGTGTCCTCAGCTGTGTCTGAGCTCATGGCTGAGCCCAACCATTCCAAGGCCTGTAGTGACATCCCTCCCCAACAGTGCCAGGCGCTGACACAATCCCAGCTCCTCCTTTTCTGAGGAGAGCTCGTTACTGGAAAAGTGATATTTCTTTAAAAAGAGTCTATGCAGCCATAGGGGAAGATGTTAAAAATATCTTTTAAGTTTAGCACAGTAGTGTTTGATCCCTATATTCATGGTTAATACTTAGTTTTGTACCACATAGTGCTTAGTACAAATGCCTGAGTTTGATGTAGCTTTGTGTTAACTCCCTCCATCTGTGACTTATAGTCTTGTGCCAGCAATCGCTTCCTTATTTCCCTATATCAGTGATTGATATGGACTCTCAAATGTCTTAGTTTTGAGAACGAGGATTGTGTGTCAGAACTAAGATTGATAAGAAAAGTTCGTTATGACCTGACCACATGTTTCAGATACTCTCAAGGAGAGAGAACTCACTAGAACATCTAGAACCATAAAAGGAAAACATGGGGAATGGGATGTACCCAAGAGACGACCAAAAACTCTCAAAAGACCCCTATGCATCTCCAAAAAAGTCCACAAATATATTTAAGGTATATGCATGGACTTAGGAACTGTAATGAATATGTAATAAAAATGTAATGAATACGTGCTAGCTTTATGAATATAACCTGGTCTGTTTGGTTGCTGGGTGTGCATGTTATGTAGAGCTTTCCACACTCACCCAGCAGGGTGTCAACTCTAACCTAACAGACTGGTTCATGAGCTTCTTTACTGGTTTTTGGTGACGACTGGAGAGGGCCACAGCACTCAGGTCTCACCAAGGAGAATCCTGACCCCAGGCCATCATTCCTCATGCTACCTGCAGGCAGCCTTGGGGCACGGAGCTGTTTCCCAGGCTCCTTGCTCCTGTCTCATGTAGAAGCCATGGCTGGGATCAGAGGTGAACTCTGGTACAGTTCAGGGGAGACCTTGGGTGATGAGCCAAAGCCTGGAGTTGTTTGTGCAGCTGGGAATTTTCCTGTCAGCAGGACCAGAGTGCCCCAGGCTGGAATCACCTGCCTCTTCTGTATCCTTGTGCACTTAGGTCATAACTTCTGCCCATACTGACACATCCTTGCCCCCAGAAATCCTGGAACCTCTCAGACCTGCACTCAGAAGTGTCCATGAGGGAAAGGTGATGATGTAGGCCAGGAAATGCAATGTCAGGGTAGTGGGAAACACCAACTCATGCCATACCATTCATTCCCTGGGATGCTTCCGTTCCTTGGGATCAGGCAGGAAAATTGTCACTTATGCAGCACGGCCTTTGGGCCCTGAGGCACTGTGGGGCCAGTATAAAAGCCAGCCAAACTGGTGGCTCTCTCAACCCCTTCTGTCACCTCCTTCTCCTCAGCAAGCCGGTGAGTGGGAACCCCCTTTCTCTTCCCCCCTCTCTAGCACAGGGTCGAGCTTTGCAGCCCATCCCTGCTCCTTGGTCTTGTGGGAGTGCTCGGGGATGGTGGTCGTGTGGGCAGAGGGGAGAGCGTCTCTTAGGGACAGAGGCGGAGGCTGGGCTGAGGGGGCTGTTTTCCTACAGCTTAGGCAGGAGCAGCCTGGGCCTGTCTGATCTCTGAAGGCCCTGCTGGGCTCAGGGAAAGGCTCCCTTGTTGGCCCCTGCAGAGCCTCTCCCTCCCCAGGCAGCAGCAGGTGCCTTGGCTTCCTGGTGGTGCTTTGCCGGCTGTTGCTGAGGTGTGCGTGTGCTCTGCTTCCTCCCTGCCCTGTGTGCCAGGTGCAGCCCCAGGCTCGAGCCATGTCGTGCCCTGAGAAGTGCCAGCAGTGCCAGCCCTGCAACCCTTGCTGCCAGCCCTGCGGCCCGACCCCGCTGGCCAACAGCTGCAATGAGTGCTGTGTCAGGCAGTGCCAGAGCTCCACCGTCGTCATTGAGCCGCCGGCTGTGCTGGTGACCCTGCCCGGGCCCATCCTCAGCTCCTTCCCACAGAACACCGTGGTGGGATCCTCCACCTCCGCTGCCGTTGGCAGCATCCTCAGCTGTGACGGAGTGCCCATCAACTCCGGGGGCTTTGACCTCTCCTGCATCACCAGCTGCTACCGTGGCAGATGTCCCCCCTGCTAAAGCCCCTGCAAACCTCCTCGGCCAACAACCTGCAAGACCTCTCATCATGCTACTGCACTGAAAACACGACTCTGAGACACTGCATTTAGACTTTATGGCTCCTGTTTCCTTCATCTCCTCTTTTCTCTCTTCCCTTCCTCTCCTGTCACCACCACCCAATGCCACCCTCCTGGGGACCTTTTGGCCTCCCTGCTTTTGCAGCCCATGCAGAGGGACACCCTCCCTTGCATCTTAGTGGCTGCTGCTAGTGCCCTCTGTGAGCCACCTCCTTTACTTCTTTAGACTCAATAAAGTTGCTTTGCATCCAAGCTTGGGCCTCTGAGTCTTCCTTCATTCTTTGGTAACTCTTCCATTGCGTTCAGGGAAGAAGGTGGAAGAAGGCAGAGGGTTAGGATTTTCCTTCGGCCTTTTCCTTTGGAGCTGCCAAAGACACCCCAGGCTACTCCACAGCAAAGACCACACCAAAAGAGAAGGTGGGTCTAAAATATGGTAGGAGTGGGTATGGGCAACAGCAATGCCTGGGCACAGCCCACAACCTCATCCCTTCCTACATCTCCCTTACATTGACTGTTCTGCCCAGCTTGTGTCCAGACAGGCAGGCTTGGGGGGTTTCACGTGTGAGGATTGGGATCAACCACCTTAAAGAGTGGATTGGAATCAGCTGTTCTATGGAGGCCTTTTTCATGTGGATGTACCATGAAGAAAGCCACGACCCTGTGAAGAGCCTGTACCAGAACAGATTCCTGGCAGGAATGTCCACTGCAGAAGAGTGAAGCCAACAATGGAGCAGGTCTCGCTGGCAGGAGCTGTGAAGCTATCAGGGAGCTATGATGGAATATTCCCTCTGCAGAAGGATCTGGACAGGCTGGATACATTGTCCAATCCAGCAGGGTGAGGTTCTACAAGACCATATGTCAGGTCCTACACTTTGGCCACAATAACCCCCTGCAGCTCTACAGGCTGGGGGCAGAGCACTTGGAAAGAGGCCCAGTGGAAGAGGACTTGGGGCTGCTGGTGGATAGTGGCTGAACATGAGCCGCAGTGTGCTCAGGTGGGCAAGAAGGCCAAGGGCATCCTGGTCTGTATGAGGAACAGTGTCCAGCAGGAGCAGGGTAGTGATTGTGCCTGTCTACTGTGCACTGGTGAGGTCACACCTCGAGTGCTGTGCCCAGTTCTGGGCCCCTCAACTGAGGAAGGACATTGAGGTGTTGGAGTGAGTCCAGAGAAGGGCAATGGAGCTGGTGAAGTGCCTAGAGGGTATATCCTGTGAGGGGATGCTGAGGGAGCTGGGGGGGTTTAGCCTGCACAAGAGGAGGCTCAGAGGAGACCTCATCACTCTCTACAACTCTTTGAAAGGAGGTTGTAGCCTGGTGGGGGTGGGTCTCTTCCCCCAGGCAACCAGCAGAGTTCAGGCTGCTCAGGGAATTAGTAAACAAGGTGTTTCAAGGTCATGTCATGATGGGTTGATCTTGGCAAACGGTTCCCATGAAGAGATTCTATCACTGCCCATCCTCACCTGGTCGAAGGGAGAAATTACTATGCCAGGATGAGGGGTAAGGTCAGGGGAAACACTCAGCAATTACTGTCCCAGAAAAAGGTTGGGGAAATATATTTAATTTATTGCAAATTTCCCATGGAGTTGGGTAAAGTGAAATAATATTAGCAAATTTAAACCCACATTCCCCCCCGCCTTCCTTCTTCCTGGTCTCAGATTCGCTGAAGACTTCTTGTAAGGTAAAACATGTGCAGGTATTCTTCCCAAGAATGCCAGGAAGGATTAAAAAATAAGTTTTATTTCAGACGCAAGGACCATTTCTTGACAAGGTGGTGCACCAGGCCTCCAGTGGAAAAAGGCACCTCCTGTTTCCTCCTTTGAGTTTCCCTTATGTCTGCTCCCCCCACTCTCCCCCTCTGGAATGAGAAGGCCTATGGCATCTGCTCTCTCCAATCAGAGAGAGAGCTTCTGCAATGCAAGAGGGGAGAAAACTGCAATATTTTGAAAAAGTGGCAAGGGAAGCCTTTCCTAAGCATAATAACTAACTCCTCAGTAACAAAATCTTCTACAAAAAGAGTTATTTATCCCTACACTTCTCTGCCACCTTCTCCCTCCACCAGTGGCACGGGGGAAGAGGGAAAGGGGGTTGTGTTCAGCCCATTCTGGAAGTCTCTGCACTCCTTCCTGCCACTCTGCTCCCCTGCTCCACTGTGGGTCCCCTGCTACAGGGTGGGTCATTTCCAAAGGGTGCAGTTCTTCAGGAACAAAATGCTCCAAAGTTACTCCTTGATAGGGTAACTGGTCCTGGCAGTAGGACCTGCTCCATTGTGGGCTTCTCTCCACTGCAGTGGATATTCCTGCCAGGATTCTTTTCTAGTGCAGGCTTTTCACAGTACCACAGCTTTCTTCATGGGACACCCATAGGACACAAAGGGCTCCATAGAACAGCTGATCCCACTCAGCTCTTTTGTGTGGCTGATCCCAATCCTGGCACGTGAAACATCCCAGCCCTGCCTGTCTGGACACAAGCTGGGCAGAACAGTCAATGTAAGGGAGGTGTAGGAAGGGATGAGGCTGTGGGCTGTGCACCAGCATTGCTGTTGCCCATACCCACACCTGACACTTCTTGGAGACATCTTCTGCCTGACGGTCTTTGCTGTGGAGTCCCAAGGAATATGTTTGTGAGCTCCAAGGGAAAGGGCATAAAGAAAAACCCACTGAAAGGAGTCCCACCCTCGACTCTGTCCATAATCTTCTCTGAGCTGAATGGAAGAGGTGCCACAGAAGGAAGGAGGACTGGGAGGCCACAACTTGAATGCAGAACAACTTTATTGAGTCTAAAGGAGCAAAGAAGGTGGCTCACAGAGGGCACCACCAGAAGCCACTAAGATGCAAGGAGGGGGTTGTCCCTCTGCCTGGGCTGCAGAGGCAGGGAGGCCAGAAGGTCCCCAGGAGGGTGGCATTGGGTGGTGGTGACAGGAGAGGAAGGGAAGAGAGAAAAGAGGAGAAGAAGGAAACAGGAGCCATAAAGTCTAAATGCAGTGTCTCAGAGTCGTGTTTTCAGTGCAGCAGCATGATGAGAGGTCTTGCAGGTTGTTGGCCGAGGAGGTTTGCAGGGGCTTTAGCAGGGGGGACATCTGCCACGGTAGCAGCTGGTGATGCAGGAGAGGTCAAAGCCCCCGGAGTTGATGGGCACTCCGTCACAGCTGAGGATGCTGCCAACGGCAGCGGAGGTGGAGGATCCCACCACGGTGTTCTGTGGGAAGGAGCTGAGGATGGGCCCGGGCAGGGTCACCAGCACAGCCGGCGGCTCAATGACGACGGTGGAGCTCTGGCACTGCCTGACACAGCACTCATTGCAGCTGTTGGCCAGCGGGGTCGGGCCGCAGGGCTGGCAGCAAGGGTTGCAGGGCTGGCAGCACGACATGTCTCTGGTTCACAGGGGCACCTGGCACACAGGGCAGGGAGAAGCACAAAGCAGACACACATGAGAAGCAGCCCTGCACCCAACCCCCCTGCAGACAAGGCACCTCCTGCACCACCTGACACTGCCCAGCCCAAAGCCCAGCAGCCTCCTCAGCCAAGTCCCAGCCTCTCTCTGCACAACACCTTCTCTCCCCTTCCCTCTCCCAGCAGAAGCAGCTCCCAGCCTGGCCTAGCACAGCCCATATCAGGTGAAGCAGAAGAAGAATGGCATTTTCCACTCACCTGATTCCCAAGGAGGAGGTGATGAGAGAAGTGGGTGCGAGAGCAGAGGCTTGGGCTGCCTTTTATAGCAGTCCTGCACTGCCCCAGGCCCACAGGCACCTTTGTGCAAGTCATAATTTTCTGACAAGCTCATGTCAGTTGTGAACCATCCCAGCTAATGGTAGGGGCTGTGTCCTGGTTTCCTGCACTGATGCCTTTTCATTTCCTGTGCATTCCACGTGCTTTCCGATAGGAAGAATTCTGTAAGTGTTGGGATGAGAGGCCCAAGGGTTTTCAGGACATAGACATCATTGCAGGCAGAAGGCTCAGATCAAGGGCTGGTGTCTTCCCATACAGGCAGGTGATGTGCACCTGTGTCATTTCTGGGTGGTTTTTTTGTGGTAAAGTTTTCATGAACTGGATACTGCTCTTGTTATTCCTGCCCACATTCCCAAGGACTTCCATGAGAGTGCCATGAAACATCCTTTTGTCTTTCTCCTCCCTTCTGTCTGTGACAGGCACCCTTTGCTTCACTCAACTGGGCTTCTGCTGGCAGGGTTTGACCCTGTTCTCTGTTTGAAGTGCTCTCATGAAAGTTGTGCTGGTCTCATTCACCCTGTCCTCTCTCTGTACACTCTCTGCAGATCCTTTGGGAAGACAAGGTACATTTCATTCGCCTGGTCCATTCCCAGGTGTCATGTGAAAGCGGAGAGTTTAAGTTTTGCTTGTTGGTGCCCCCAGGAAAGTAGAGACCCTTGTGTCCAACCAGTCTGTCAGCGTCTTGTACTGAGACCCTTCAGCAACAGATTCACCAGATCGAAGGGGATTTGACTGCCCTTGTCAGGGGGGCTCAACCAACAACATGAAGACCCCTCAGCAGGTCCTGCCAAAGTGTTATCTGCTGCCAGCACCTGAAAGGACTCACTCGTAACAGTTCATGGAATAACACTCTTTATAATACAAATTGTGGCAGGTTAATAAGTTTTATGGTTGTCAGTGACAGTGTTGGGCTACAAAAATGTGTTTTAAAGCAATCTACTGATATATATTAAGCAAGCACAAGCTCTAGTCCTAAAAGCAAGAGTTAACATGTGTAGAGTATTATGCTTCTGCAATAGGTGTCCCTGTGGCGGGAAGAGATGGGCTCAGCACCTTGACTGATTCCAGCAGTTTTGGTAGAGCCCTCTCCCAACTTTCCCCCATCCCCAACATACTTTTATACTCTTTGTTTGTGTTTTGGGGGAGCTTGGGTGCTTTAGTCATAAATACCTTTTAGTTCTGATTGGTGTAAAGTTGTCTTGCCACACCTACTGAGAGGGGGGCGGTGGTGCTTTGGCACCTCCAGAGGGGGTTTGGCATGGTTGTTGGCTCAGCAGCAGAACACCTTGATTCTCCCTTGGCTGACAGACACCGTACGGTCTCATGACCTTCACAGTCCCACCATGTTCCCCCTTTCCGCTGGCGTTTGAATGGAGGGGGGCCAAGTAATCTCCACTTTGTTCCACTCTCAGTTCCGTTCTTCTGAGTAGGTGATTCTATTGTACAGAGAGCATGATGGCCACATTCCCTCCAGGGAGTGGATACTGCATTTTGCCCTAGAATTCCTAGCCTCCTCTAAATTGTAAACCTATCCATCATGCCACACTAGGGTACTTGCATACTGTTTTGTCAGAGGGGTTCCTAACATCTCCTCAGCACAGTTCCCACTTCTTTATGTTTTTCTGTCCTTCTATGCATGTTCAGATTTTTGCAGGGTTCAAGGCAGATGTTCATGAGCACACGTGTGTCAGTCTGTGTGTGTGTGATCCCCATCAGGAGGGCAGTGGAAGGTTCCAGCACTGGGTCTGCCCTTGGTGTGTCCTTGGGCACCACAGAGTAGCCGGTTGCCCCCACCAGAAGGAGCCAATCTACAGCTGAATGGTGCTGCCTTCGACCCTGCAGAGGAGTGTCCAGAGAACTGAAATGCAGCTTCTGCCTCCTGCACCCTCCATTTCCTGCTTTCTGTTCAGGGGGAAAGCCAATAACTCCTGCCCGCTGTGCAGGCCCTGATCCCTGAATCAATTCCCTGTTGGCGGAATGTTGCTGAGCCCCTGTGCCAAATGGGTGTGGAAGTGAAGGGATCGGGGTCGAGATGTTGCTCTGCTGGGAGATGCAGGACAGACATTCTGGGTGGCACTGGGACAGTCAAAGAGCTGTGGACTGGTTTTGGTGTTTGAGCACCAGGACTTCCATAGCTCCCCAAAAAGCTGAATCAGAGTTGCCAGCAACTGTGTCTAGGCAGGCAGGGACATGTGCTTTGGGGCCAAATGGATCAAACCCATCTCCTCCATCAAGAGAGAGGCCAGGCAAATTCCCTCTTTGCCGAGGGAGCAGTACTATCACTTTTCTTTAGGTTATTCACATTTACATCCATCCCTGTCTGATGCCTGGGCTGGTGCTTTGTAGCTGAACTTGTTATTCATCTAATTGTGCTTTGCTCTGCGTTGGACCCCCTGTATTGTGTAAATGTGGCAAGGTTTGGGAGCTGGGGGAGAAGGCTGCCGGGCTGGGCTCTGTGAGAAGAGTCCAGTGGCTCCTGCCCTGTGTGAGAGTCAGTTCCAACTGTCTCCAGAAGGGACTCAGCGCCGCCCGACACTGAGCACATTTCTCACACTGCTGATTCCTCTATCAAAGTGAATTGCATTCAAATCATGGAATCATAGACTGGTTTTACTGAAAAGTATCCCAAAAAACATTTATTTCCACAAGCTTCCCCCCACTCCATGGACAGGGATGCCACCCACTAAACCACGGTGCTTAAATCGCTGTCCAATCTGACCTTGAACACTTGCAGGGTTGTCACGGGTTAAGATTGGCCCCCCCTGAGAGTCGGGGGCTCAGAGGTGATTGGGTACCAGGGTAGTGTTCCCTGGAGGGCCAATCACCACTCGTCTTGTTCGCTGCTGCTAAAAAATCATATATACACAGCACCGGAAACTGTTGGCAGTTTTTTCTGTTGGTGTCTGCTGCGTGTCGGTGGAGAAGGCCAGGGGGTGGCTGGGCTCCTTCTTCCCCCCTCTGGGTGGGGGGGGGAGCCCTGCGGCCCCCCCAACTCTGCCTAGGCCAGAGTTAGAGACAGCATTGAAGTGAGTGGGATCTGTGAAGGAAGAGGTAAGAGGGAGGAGGCCAGGCCCTCTTCCCCCCCCTGCAGCTGCAGGACGCTTGGGACAGTGTATAACTGGACTGAGCTGCCTGTGGCCAAGGCTAGGGGGCTTTTCCTCCCCCACTGCATTGAGGCTGGTGAGGGGTTGGATTATTAGGCTCAGCATTGGAGCAGAGCCAAAGTGGACGGGCTAAATACAGCTCAGTGCCAGGGGAAGAGAGACCCCCAGGCGAAATTAGAGATGGACCGGAGAGAGGCCCAGAGGATGTCCTTCACAGTGATTTAAAGGCAGGACAGCCGAAAACTCGGAGGAGGAATCAACATTCCAGGACGTGTACGTTGATAAATTGACTACACTACAGCAGCCTATGAACTGAGGTATGAGAGGACAGACTCAAAGCTATCTTCTTGGACTTCATGAAGACGAAAGAACTGCAGCAAACAACTGAAGGTTGGTAGGGAGTGTTCAGGGGCCCCGAACACTCCCACGAGAGAGAGTGCTTACTTATAAGACTGAAAAGGTTTTCCTGAACTAAAGTTAAAAGGAGAAGCTTTGCAGGGACTGATAGAAGTGTAATATATATATATATATATACACACAAATTTGCTTTTAGTTTGTATAGTATATTTATTTGTGTAAATAAATGTATATATGCTTTCCCCTTCCCCTCTAGAAGCCTCTGGCCTGAAAGTTTTCTCTTCAGTGTCGAGATAAATTGTGGGAAGGGGTGGGGAAGCCTGGAAATTGGATTTTGGATTTCTAATGTGGCTCAAACTGGCTTAGGCATCCACAAATGTTCTTGGTAACTTTTTCTGGTGTCTAACCACCCCCTCAGTCAGGGATGTGTTTATGAGCTGCAAGGGAAAGATCACAAACTGAAATCCACTGAAGGGAAAACGACCACTGCTTCCTCCACCTTCTTCCTGATCTGACTGGAAGACTTACCATGGGAGGAAGGAGAACTCAGAGGCCCAAATTTGGATGCAGAACAACTTTATTGAGTCTAAAGGAGCAAAGAAGGTGGCTCACAGAGGGCACCACCAGAAGCCATGAAGATTCAAGGGGGGGTGTCCCTCTGCCTGGGCTGCAGAGGCAGAGAGGCCAGAAGGTCCCCAGGAGGGTGGCATTGGGTGGTGGTGACAGGAGAGGAAGGGAAGAGAGAAAAGAGGAGATGAAGGAAACAGGAGCCATAAAGTCTAAATGCAGTGTCTCAGAGTCGTGTTTTCAGTGCAGTAGCATGATGAGAGGTCTTGCAGGTTGTTGGCCGAGGAGGTTTGCAGGGGCTTTAGCAGGGGGGACATCTGCCACGGTAGCAGCTGGTGATGCAGGAGAGGTCAAAGCCCCCGGAGTTGATGGGCACTCCGTCACAGCTGAGGATGCTGCCAACGGCAGCGGAGGTGGAGGATCCCACCACGGTGTTCTGTGGGAAGGAGCTGAGGATGGGCCCGGGCAGGGTCACCAGCACAGCCGGCGGCTCAATGACGACGGTGGAGCTCTGGCACTGCCTGACACAGCACTCATTGCAGCTGTTGGCCAGCGGGGTCGGGCCGCAGGGCTGGCAGCAAGGGTTGCAGGGCTGGCACTGCTGGCACTTCTCAGGGCACGACATGGCTCGAGCCTGGGGCTGCACCTGGCACACAGGGCAGGGAGGAAGCAGAGCACACGCACACCTCAGCAACAGCCGGCAAAGCACCACCAGGAAGCCAAGGCACCTGCTGCTGCCTGGGGAGGGAGAGGCTCTGCAGGGGCCAACAAGGGAGCCTTTCCCTGAGCCCAGCAGGGCCTTCAGAGATCAGACAGGCCCAGGCTGCTCCTGCCTAAGCTGTAGGAAAACAGCCCCCTCAGCCCAGCCTCCGCCTCTGTCCCTAAGAGACGCTCTCCCCTCTGCCCACACGACCACCATCCCCGAGCACTCCCACAAGACCAAGGAGCAGGGATGGGCTGCAAAGCTCGACCCTGTGCTAGAGAGGGGGGAAGAGAAAGGGGGTTCCCACTCACCGGCTTGCTGAGGAGAAGGAGGTGACAGAAGGGGTTGAGAGAGCCACCAGTTTGGCTGGCTTTTATACTGGCCCCACAGTGCCTCAGGGCCCAAAGGCCGTGCTGCATAAGTGACAATTTTCCTGCCTGATCCCAAGGAACGGAAGCATCCCAGGGAATGAATGGTATGGCATGAGTTGGTGTTTCCCACTACCCTGACATTGCATTTCCTGGCCTACATCATCACCTTTCCCTCATGGACACTTCTGAGTGCAGGTCTGAGAGGTTCCAGGATTTCTGGGGGCAAGGATGTGTCAGTATGGGCAGAAGTTATGACCTAAGTGCACAAGGATACAGAAGAGGCAGGTGATTCCAGCCTGGGGCACTCTGGTCCTGCTGACAGGAAAATTCCCAGCTGCACAAACAACTCCAGGCTTTGGCTCATCACCCAAGGTCTCCCCTGAACTGTACCAGAGTTCACCTCTGATCCCAGCCATGGCTTCTACATGAGACAGGAGCAAGGAGCCTGGGAAACAGCTCCGTGCCCCAAGGCTGCCTGCAGGTAGCATGAGGAATGATGGCCTGGGGTCAGGATTCTCCTTGGTGAGACCTGAGTGCTGTGGCCCTCTCCAGTCGTCACCAAAAACCAGTAAAGAAGCTCATGAACCAGTCTGTTAGGTTAGAGTTGACACCCTGCTGGGTGAGTGTGGAAAGCTCTACATAACATGCACACCCAGCAACCAAACAGACCAGGTTATATTCATAAAGCTAGCACGTATTCATTACATTTTTATTACATATTCATTACAGTTCCTAAGTCCATGCATATACCTTAAATATATTTGTGGACTTTTTTGGAGATGCATAGGGGTCTTTTGAGAGTTTTTGGTCGTCTCTTGGGTACATCCCATTCCCCATGTTTTCCTTTTATGGTTCTAGATGTTCTAGTGAGTTCTCTCTCCTTGAGAGTATCTGAAACATGTGGTCAGGTCATAACGAACTTTTCTTATCAATCTTAGTTCTGACACACAATCCTCGTTCTCAAAACTAAGACATTTGAGAGTCCATATCAATCACTGATATAGGGAAATAAGGAAGCGATTGCTGGCACAAGACTATAAGTCACAGATGGAGGGAGTTAACACAAAGCTACATCAAACTCAGGCATTTGTACTAAGCACTATGTGGTACAAAACTAAGTATTAACCATGAATATAGGGATCAAACACTACTGTGCTAAACTTAAAAGATATTTTTAACATCTTCCCCTATGGCTGCATAGACTCTTTTTAAAGAAATATCACTTTTCCAGTAACGAGCTCTCCTCAGAAAAGGAGGAGCTGGGATTGTGTCAGCGCCTGGCACTGTTGGGGAGGGATGTCACTACAGGCCTTGGAATGGTTGGGCTCAGCCATGAGCTCAGACACAGCTGAGGACACCCCCGCAGGCACTGACACATTCCCAACCTGCCAGGGAGCACAAGGACAAACCCAGATGCACAGACACAGCAAACATGCCCAAGGACTCACACAGCAGGTTGCACACAAGTGCTCTCCCCTGTGCACAGAGAGACACTGCAGGCCAGAGGCTCCCAGGGGTGTGTTCCCAGGCGAGCACAAGCACAGGGATGTGCAGACACTCACACGCTCCAGGGCACAGTCACACTCCCCCACTCATTACTGGGGATCAGCACAGGGGGCAGAGGGGATGGGAAGGGATGGGAGTGAGGAGCTGCCGGGGAGCTCCCTGCCAGAGCAGGGAAGGGGCCTCTGAGCAGCACAGATGCTCAGGCAGCAGTGCCAGAGGAGCCTCAGGGACTGTCCAGGCACAGGAGGAAGCCAAAGTGTTTTGACCAGCAGGGCAAGACCCACACTCAGGGGAGGACTTTGGGTGATGAGCCAAGGAACGGAGGGCTGGGAGCAGCTGGGACCGTTCCTGCCAGCAGGAATTACAGAAGACAGGAAGCATTACAGAAATCCACCAGAGTGCCCCCGGCTGGAATCATCTGCCTCTTCTGTATCCTTGTGCACTTAGGTCATAACTTCTGCCCATACTGACACATCCTTGCCCCCAGAAATCCTGGAACCTCTCAGACCTGCACTCAGAAGTGCCCATGAGGGAAAGGTGATGATGTAGGCCAGGAAATGCAATGTCAGGGTAGTGGGAAACACCAACTCATGCCATACCATTCATTCCCTGAGATGCTTCCGCTCCTTGGGATCAGGCAGGAAAATTGTCACTTATGCAGCACGGCCTTTGGGCCCTGAGGCACTGTGGGGCCAGTATAAAAGCCAGCCAAACTGGTGGCTCTCTCAACCCCTTCTGTCACCTCCTTCTCCTCAGCAAGCCGGTGAGTGGGAACCCCCTTTCTCTTCCCCCCTCTCTAGCACAGGGTCGAGCTTTGCAGCCCATCCCTGCTCCTTGGTCTTGTGGGAGTGCTCGGGGATGGTGGTCGTGTGGGCAGAGGGGAGAGCGTCTCTTAGGGACAGAGGCGGAGGCTGGGCTGAGGGGGCTGTTTTCCTACAGCTTAGGCAGGAGCAGCCTGGGCCTGTCTGATCTCTGAAGGCCCTGCTGGGCTCAGGGAAAGGCTCCCTTGTTGGCCCCTGCAGAGCCTCTCCCTCCCCAGGCAGCAGCAGGTGCCTTGGCTTCCTGGTGGTGCTTTGCCGGCTGTTGCTGAGGTGTGCGTGTGCTCTGCTTCCTCCCTGCCCTGTGTGCCAGGTGCAGCCCCAGGCTCAAGCCATGTCGTGCCCTGAGAAGTGCCAGCAGTGCCAGCCCTGCAACCCTTGCTGCCAGCCCTGCGGCCCGACCCCGCTGGCCAACAGCTGCAATGAGTGCTGTGTCAGGCAGTGCCAGAGCTCCACCGTCATCATTGAGCCGCCGGCTGTGCTGGTGACCCTGCCCGGGCCCATCCTCAGCTCCTTCCCACAGAACACCGTGGTGGGATCCTCCACCTCCGCTGCCGTTGGCAGCATCCTCAGCTGTGACGGAGTGCCCATCAACTCCGGGGGCTTTGACCTCTCCTGCATCACCAGCTGCTACCGTGGCAGATGTCCCCCCTGCTAAAGACACCAGTGACAGACCAGAACAGAAGGATAGAATATGATTCCAGATTGAACAATGGAGATAGTGACCATTGCTTTCAGAGGGGCTGAGCATGTCTCTGTCCTCCAATGTGTGTCAACCCTTTGGATGTGATCATCCTGTATGCTCTGAAAGTGTGGTCTGTGCCTATCGTTTCCTTCTACTGCTTTCTCCTTTCCCACCTTTCCCTTTGTTATTTTCTGCTTCCCTCATCCTTGGTGCCCACCAAAAGCATCTTAGAGCAGACCTGACCCATTTGCCCTCTGTGGGGCTCTGATTCTTGTTTGCCTATGGTGACCCTTCCACTGTTGCCTCCTCTCAGTCACATTTGGTTTCTCCCTTGAGACTCAATAAACTCTGTTGCTTCCCAGCTTCTGGCTCTGTGTTGTCCTCTTTGCTCTAGATACTCACTAAAGCTTTCAAGGAGAAAGGAGATATGGTGGGAGGGAAAAAATGAGTGAGCAAGTGGACCCGCCTCCAATGGTGTGGGTGGGGAGGACACACTGTCTGTTGGCATCTTTTAGTCTCTGGCCCTTGGATGTGAGGACAACAGCCACTGATTATCAGAGCTGCATCTCTGTCCAGAAATGTTCCCCTTGGCCCTGGAATATGCCCTGCTGATGGTGATCCAAGCCTGTGCTGTGTTCATGGGAGAACCCCAGGGCTGCAGGAGGCCCTGGGAGGTCAGAAGATTCCCAAACACACAAGGCAGTTCCTGTTTCTCCGGGCTGAGTTGTGCTGGGTGAGAAGCCTTAGAGTGAAGATGTCCATAAGGATTGGGAGTAGGAGATAGGAGAAATTACCTTGGCTTGAGCCCAGAGCCTCCTCCTCACCTTTTCATTCATCTCAAGGAGTGTGCCTGGCATGAATGCACAGCATCGTTTCTGATGGCCAAGTCTCAGCAATTGCAGGCAGTGGAAGGTCTGCTTGTCCCAAAAACACAACCCTCTTCAGCCATGGGAGTACAATATTGAGGCACTGTTTGATACAGAGGAACCCAGTGGCCCCAGAACCCTCAGGAACACGGCCAGGCCATGAGAGAGTTTTAAGGTTTCATGTAATTATTGCTCAGGTATTTAAACACATCCCCAACCACGAAGGAAATGTCAAGGAGGACATTTGGCCATTCATATCACCGGGGCTGTAAACATGATCTTTTTGCTGCCCTTATCAGAATTACCTCCCCTTCCTAACAGGGGAGGTAGAGAGGCTGGAAGGCTTTGGGGTGGACTCCCATAGGCTCACTGTGCAAGTGTTGCCCGTAACAAAAACACAAACCAACAGAGTGCCGGTTTATGCGGTGCTTTATTTTAGGGCCCGGGAACCTGAGGACTAGCGTCCCAAGTCAGGATTCCAAAAACCCTCATTTTCAGTTCAGCTTTTATACCTTTACACAAACAAGTTTACGTGCAGTTTCTACATGAAAGCAGTTGCACTTAGTTACACACACAAACTCATATTTCATACTGATAACAATTGGTAATCATCTACTCTACTCATAAATCTGCTTAAGTTGTCTTACCCCATAGAGACAGACCCTTACTATATCTAAGGTAACAAATCGTTATATACATGCTTGGCTAAATCTTTTGATTATTGTTCCTACCTCTTCAGTACATTCCATTCTCACGAACAAGGTTGCTAACCTACTACTTTGGAGTGCTGCTCTCTAGGCCTACTCTCCTACTAAGCCTTAGCCATTCTACTACTAAATTTGAATCATTCTGCAACACAAGCAATTTGGAGAAACAGAAATAGGAGGTTGAGTGTCACCAAAGGGGCTCAAATACAAGAAATATCAGGAGAAGTAGAAGGGGGAGTGCCTGGCCAATGCATGGGGAAGAGGAGAGGAAAACGTCAAGAAAAAAATTACCTCAACCAAAAAGGAAGAACACAACAGTTCCTTTCTGCAGGCTCCTTCCTCCTCACATTTTTCCCCTGTTCCAATGTGAGTTCATCCCACAGTCTGCACTTTTTCAAGGTCTGCTCCAGTGAGAGTCCCGTCCAGAGGCTGCAGCCCTTCAGGATAAGGCCACAGCTCCTGCAGCCAATATCCATCTGCTCTGGCGTGGGGTCCCTTCAGAGGCTGCAGTGTGCAGATGTGCTCTCCATCATCTGTCCCATAGGCGGCAGGGGAATCTCTGTGCCATCACTGGAATTACCTCCTTCACCTTCTTCTCTGATCCTTGTGTTTGCAGGAATTTTTAATGCAACAGACTTGTTTTGGTTTTCTTCATTCCATATTTCCTGTCCAGTGTTTTGCCTTTCCTTTAATATATTTTCATGAAGGCTTGACCAGTGTCACTGACAGGCTCAGGCTTGGCCACCATTCTTTACCTACCTGGAACTGGCTTTGTAAAACATGGGGACAGTCCTGGGATCTTCCCACAACCTCCTCTCTGTTACAAAAACCTTGTCACATAACAATGGTTATAAGGGAGTATAAAGCAAATTTATGTGAACACAAAATTCAGCTGAAAAGAACCAGGTTTAATAGAATATAAAGCAAATTCAATTTAATTAATTTAAAATTCAATAGAAAAATTAACATTTCAGGCTACAATAAGGGATAGATTTAACTTTGAATAATCTCAAAAAAAAAAAAATATTATTACCCATGCTGTAAGATTTGGAGAGAAATACTCCAAAAACACAGCCATCTAGTGTCCTTGGTAGATCCACTTCACGTCTTTGGCAAGATGAACAGATGGAGCTAGTTATGGCCATTTCCATAATGTTTTATCAGGAGATCTTAACTGCTATATTCTACATTCTGCCTTTTTGAACCCCTGGGGCACTTTCCCAAAGGATTTTGCCTGAAAGATCCCTGAGGGAACAAAAATCTGCCCTTATTGAGTTCAGGGTTGCAGTTTTGCTCTCTGTTCTGCACAGTCACTGCACACTGCAAACAGGGAAGCTGCCCCAGCTTTTCCAAAACCTCGGTAAGATCACAGGTCTACAAGTGTGCACAGATTTTATGTTGTCCTGCTGTTGGTCTGGCTTGGGCTTTTGTCTTACACATGTCTGGGGTCAAGTTGGACAGACAAGTGAGTGAGTCAGAGAGTCATGGTCAGGAGGAGTTTCATGACAGTATTCAGGGTTCAAAAATATCCAACGATCACCAGGTGTGTTCACAGGGATGAGGAAGCTCCCAGGTCAAGCTGGGAAGTCACACATATGTCAGAGTCCAAACCAAGATTGGCCAGATACAGGCACAGATCTGTCACAGCTGCAGACATTACTGAGTACATAAGCTTGAAAGCTGCTCTGAGGGGAACTTGGCTCTGGCTGAAGCCTCCCAGCAGCACCACCTGGCAAAGAGCTCAGCAAGACCATCAAAGGGAAGGGGACAGCACTCTGCTGTGCTACCTCTATGCTGGGTGGGTCCATCCACCCCACATCTCACAGGAGAACAGCACCTGAACATCAGTCCCTTCTGTCCAGTACCCCTTTGCTGGGAGGTCTTGGCCCTGCCTCACTGAGCACCAGGCTGATGAGCTGTAGAAGTGCAACTGGCCTGGGAATGAGGAGCCTGTGTCCCATCCCAGTCACCAGCAACACTCCAGAATAAGGGATCCACTCAATGATAACAACCTGCAGAGGTGGGCACAATTTCTTGGCCTTTCTCCCTGAATATAAAGCAAGAAATAGAGGCACAGGAGACAGAGGCTGCGTTTCTGTCCTAGTTTTTCAGGTACCTCTCCGCCAGGTTGAAGCCATGACCATTCAGCTTAGATTTCATACCAACTTCCTTTCCTTATGTCAAGGGAAACATGCTTCTCTGTGGAGATCATGAAGACACCAGGCAAAGGTCCCACTCTTCATACACACCTGCATGGAATAACGCAAAGATCTGCATGCTCACACAGAGTCAGCAAAAAGTCAAGCAGACAGGGAAGGTATGCAGGGCTGGGGACGGTGCTGAGGACATCCTGGGGACAAGTGTGGTAGAAAAGGACTCAGGCACCATGGAGAACAATCGGGCCCTAGACGTGCTTCTGGTGTTCCCAGAAGATCCCAGAGAGCACACAGAAAGAGAATGAGATAAATGAGCCAGCACAATTTCTCTGAGAGCACTGTTGGTGTAGCAATAGGGTCAAACACTCCCAGCAGATGCTCACCGGAGTGAAACAATGAACGACTATCACAGAGAGACAGGAGAAGCAAGGGAAAAGGATGTGTCATGTCTCCTCACGTGGCAGACCAAGTACGAGAGTGATGCCCATTTCCTGACAACTTTGCCAAAAACAAGACCACAGGAATGACCCAGGTGAACATCACCTGCATACATGGGATACCAACAGCCCTTGATCTGAGACTTCTGACAGCCATGAATATTTTTTCTGCCCCGGAAATCCTTGAGACTCTCATCCCAGCACTTCCAGAAGCTTTCATATAGGATGGCATGCCAGGAAATGAAAAGGCAGCAGTGCAGGAAACCAGGACACAGCCCCTACCATTAGCTGGGATGGTTCACAACTGACATGAGCTGGTCAGAAAATTATGACTTGCACAAAGGTGCCTGTGGGCCTGGGGCAGTGCAGGACTGCTATAAAAGGCAGCCCAAGTCTCTGCTCTCGCATCCACTTCTCTCACCTCCTTCTCCTCGGCAATCAGGTCAGTGGGAAGCCTTTTCTTCTCCTTCTCCTCCTGCTTCAAGACCACGTCTTTCCTCACTGCAGGTCTCAGCTGATATGGGCTGTGTTAGCCCAGGGCTGGGAGCTGCTTCTGCTGGGAGAGGGAAGGGGAGAGAAGGTGTTGTGCAGAGAGAGGCTGGGACTTGGCTGAGGAGGCTGCTGGGCTTTGGGCTGGGCAGTGTCAGGTGGTGCAGGAGGTGTCTTGTCTGCAGGGGGGTTGGGTGCAGGACTGCTTCTCATGTGTGTCTACTTTGTGCTTCTCCCTGCCCTGTGTGCCAGGTGCCCCTGTGAACCAGAGACATGTCGTGCTGCCAGCCCTGCAACCCTTGCTGCCAGCCCTGCGGCCCGACCCCGCTGGCCAACAGCTGCAATGAGTGCTGTGTCAGGCAGTGCCAGGACTCCGTCGTTGCCATCCAGCCCTCTGCTGTGGTGGTGACCCTGCCCGGGCCCATCCTCAGCTCTTTCCCACAGAACACCGTGGTGGGATCCTCCACCTCCGCTGCCGTTGGCAGCATCCTCAGCTGTGACGGAGTGCCCATCAACTCCGGGGGCTTTGACCTCTCCTGCATCACCAACCGCTACAGGTGTCGGCCCTGCTAAAGCTGCTGGCAATGTCCTGGGGCAAGAACCTCCAAGACCTCAGAACATGGTGCTGGACAAGAAATAGAGCTTTAGACCTTTGTATTTAGAACATCTCTTCATCTCTGTCTTCTTCTGTAAAGGGTGGCAGGAAGCATCCAGCCTCCTCTCTCTCTTTCCTTTGCTTTCTGTGTCTCCCCAGGCCAGCCCAGGGGGACCTGTAACCCTCCCTCCCTCTGCCGGGTAGGCAGATGGACACCCTGCATCTTAGTGGCTGCTTCTGGTGCTCTGCGTGAGCTTCTCTTCTTTAGTTTCATTAAAGTTGTTATGCATCCAAGCCTCGGCCTCTGAATCCTCCTTTGTTTTGTGGCAACTCTCCAGTCTGCTCTGGGAGAGAAAGGTTTCTTTTTGGAGAGGATTAGCTTGGGGTAAAGGGAGCCCTTTGTCATTCCCGGTGGAAGGAGGTGGTAGGGACTCACTTCACTGGGTCATTTTTTGTGCCCTGTCCCTTGGGGGTGAAGGAGATATTCCTGGCTACTCCACAACCGATGGTCACCAGTCCTTGCAGCCTTGCTACATCTCTTCCCAGGTGAGCCTGGAGCACTGCACCCTGGAACACATTCTGTGGATGGGGAGCCACCCAACCACTGCTGACTTTGAGTGAGGAGCCCATGGTTGCAGAAGGTCAATAGATGAGGTCAGCAGCCCCTTTGGCTCCTGGGCAACAGATCTCTCATGAGCTTTTTCTAGGGTAGAAGGTTCAAATAGATGATGACTCCAAAGAGTGGCAGGAGTGGGGAGACTATAATATGTGGGAAAAGTCCACAGTCTCACCTCTTGCTTCCCCTCTCTTCTGTTGCCTGGTCTGGGGTCTGTGGCCGGCACATGTGGGCACAGGTCAATGTATCTCATAGCAACTGGCAGGGTCCTGGTGCTGTCCACATACCCAGGGCTGAGGTAATTCCCAAGTTGGGATTGGTATCAGCCACAAAATGGAGTCCCCACTCCTGGTGAATCCAACACCTCCACAGGGCACTGCAGCTCCCAGAGTGCCCAAAGACCCTGTGGCTGTGCTGTCATACTTTGTCTCCTTCAAACTTGAGGCAGATGTTTGGTCCTCTAAATTTGCACCACTGCCAGATGCCAGCTCTGTTCTGGAACAGGTCTTTGCAAGAGCAGTAACTCCCTCCATCCTCCTTGGCCATTGTCACGACAGAGAAATTGCCCGAGCAGCCAGGGATCAGGTTTGGAAACCTAAACCTGATGGAATTTAAACTAGTCAGGGACATCAAGTGCAATAGGGAAAGCTTCTAGGTCATGGAGAAAGCTGAGGTACTCAATGACTCCTTTTTTGCCTGATCTTCACTGAGAAGTGCTCCAGCTACACCACCTGATTTGCAGAAGGCAAAGGCAGAGACTGGCACAGGTTGCCCTGAGAAGCTGTGGCTGCCCCATCCCTAGAAAAGCTCAAGGCCAGGTTGGACAGGGCTTGGAGCAACCTGGAATAGTGGAAGGTGTCCCTGCCCATGGCAGGGGGTGGAATGAGACAACCACTAAGGTCCCTCCTACCCAAGCCATTCTGGGATTCCAGATTTTTTTCTAGAATTTTCTAGGATTCTTGGATTCATTAACACAAGACTTGAAGGGACACTGAGTTTGCCAATGACAGTAAATTGGGAGGAGCTGTCAACTCCCTCAAAGGCTCAGAAGCCCCGCAGAGAGACCTTGACAAATGAGAGGGCTGGGCAGTCACCAGCAAACTGGGAATGAGATACTGGAGAGCAGTGCTGGGAAGGGGCCCTGGGGGTCCTGGTGGGTGGCCAGTTGGCCCTGAGTCAGCAGTGCCCTGGCAGCCAGGAGGGCCAACCCTGTCCTGGGGGCATCAGGCCCAGCATCACTGGCCGGGCCAGGGAGGGGATTGTCCCGCTCTGCTCTGCCCTGGGGCAGCCTCACCTCAATATTGGGGCAGTTTGGGGGGACACAATGGAAGGAAGAGATTGAGTCATTAGAGAGTGTCCAAAGGAGGGCAACAAAGATAAGGAAGGGCCTTGAGAGGAAGGCATGTGAGGACACTGAGGGCACTTGGTGTGTTCAGCTGGAGAAGAGGAGACTGAGGTCAGACCTCTTTGGAATCTTCAATGTCGTCACGAGGGGCAACGGAGGGGCAGGTACCAATCTCTTTACTCTTGTGACCAGTAACAGGAGTCAAGGAAATGGATGGAGCTGAGTCAGGAGAGGTTTAAATTGGATAGCAGGAAAATGTTTTTCATGCAGAGGGTGGCTGGGCACTGGAACAGGCTCCCCAGGGCAGTGGTCACAGCAACAAACCTGTCTGAGCTCAAGAAGAGTTTGAACAACGCTCTCAGGAACATGGTGGGATTGTTGAGGGATCCTGTGCAGGGCCAGGGGTTGGACTGGATGATCCTTATGAGTCCCTTACAACCCAGCATACTGTGTGATTGTATGATTCTGTGTCCTTTGGTGGGTTTCACCTTGGCTGGCTGCCAGGTGCCCACACAGACTTTCTCAATTTCAACTCATAGGTCAAAATAAAGACAGACAGATCAAAGACCAGTGACTCACACAGGCAAAACAGACTCGACTTGGGAAAGATTAGTGTGTATTATTACCGATTTAAAATGGAATCAGTGCACTGGGTGATTCACCAGTGCCAGCTCATCTCCATCTCCTCATTCTGCCTGGAACACCAGAGCCTTTTTTCAGGAGAATCTATTCTCCAACAAAGCTCACATACTGACAGGATCTACAGCAACATAACAGAGGGCAGATCTGTGCCACCAAGGTAGGAAACTTCTCCCCATGCTTGGTTTTGCTGATGGAAGTTCTAGGCTGGGTGGGAGGAAGGCACAGCCCCAGAGTGTGTACTCAGGGGCCCAGGAGCTATCCAAGATGATGGGGAATTGGAAGTGGGGTTTAAAGTTCTCATACTGGTTCTTTGGTCCCTCAGGCCTCTGGAGGTGTCCTTGTCCCAGCACACAAGGAACAGGCTCTACAAACCAGCCTCTGGAAGCTCTGAAAAACAGGAAAACAGGGAGCTGGGGCCCAGCACAGCTTTCCTCTGGGGACACCCTTCCAGCAGGTGCCAGGCTTTTTTTCACAGTGGGATCCACACTGGTGCATCCTGAGAACAACACCCCTGTTTGTGTGTGAGAGTCAGAAAACCACCTGGCAGCCTCAAGAGCAGAGCTTCTGGAAACAACCGAGTGGGGAAGGTGAAGGAAGTAAGGAAAAGAAAATATTTGTTTTTATCTTGCCTGAAACATTCCCTTTCTGGATCTTCCTTCTCTGACAGTGAATCATTTTGGTTCCTCAGCCAACAGCCCACTGAACCTTTTCAAGGAGGACACCCTAAGGGAGATCCTGCAGATGACCATGTGGAAGAATCACCCCTTGAGCTTTCTTTCTGTAGACACAAATTTCCAGCTGAAATGTAGACAATGAAGTGCAGAAGATGAGAGCATGTTAACTAGCAGGTTTGTGCAGACCCTCTGTCTGCATTTCTCAGTGATCATCTACCTTCCCACCCCTCTCAGGAACAAGACATTTTGTTTCTTCAGGTGCTTCATTCTCTTTGCCTCTTTCTGATTCTCCCTATTCTGTCTCTCTTTCTGACACACCCCAATTTCCTACAAATATTAAGCTCTGCCTGTCACTCCAGAAGGCTTCACTGCCAACACAGGTACTTCTACTCCTTCAGAAAGGAAAACTCAGCTAAAACTTCACTGCAGCTACCACAGTTGAATTTATAGACTTCCAACACAGCTGTTCTCCAAGGTCAACTCTTGGCTCCACCAAATGCACTTCACATGACACTGTGCACAGAGGGAAAAGCTCATTCCTAGAAATGGAGTTTTCTGCCAGGAGATTGGGTGCAGCAAAGCAATGGTGATTCCCCTGAGATAGAGGAGAGACATGAAAAGCAATGGAACAGCTTGGGGCGTGGGTGGGAATATGGCTGAACAGAAAATCCTGTCCAGTCTCAGGCTGATGAGTCTTTTCCACATGCTGAGGGTTTGGCTGATGTCCAGGTACTGGGAATGGATTTTCCCTCCTCAGGCTGTTTTGATTAGGAGATAAAGCCACAAGAGCTGTCAGTTCTCACAACAAGGGTTCCTTTCTTAACTGTGCCTCAGGGGAGGCTGAGGGAAGAATAAGAGCTGGACAAGCCAGTCAGATACATCTTTTTAATACTCATTCCCATGCCACAATTAGTCTCAGCTCAGGGGAGATAGACAGACCCTGGTGTGATCCCTCAACAGCTCTCACCCGAGTCCAGGCAGTCCTGGAACCTGACAGTTTAACTGAACTATTTTCTCTTTCCCCAAGACCCTGGATCTGGACTCAGATACAAGTCACACCAAGATGCTTTTAATGGTACTTGTCTCCATAGCACAGGCTGGGGAGGCAGAGACCCAACCTCACCCCAACCCCAACAGACCATTGTTGCCAAGCTGAGGTCAGACCTAAATGCAAATAGTGCTGGAGATGGAACCACTTCACAGGGAGCACACACACAACTGTATAATGTTTCCCAGCTCCACCACCCACTAGATATGCCTCATTTCCATGTATAACAAAATTAGCAAAGTTTAGGTTTGTCTTATCTTTTGGTAAAATCCTGACACAGTATAATTTAATAGGGCATGGCCCCAAGGATTTTGTGTTTGAACTGAAGGAATTATATTTATTCCAATTAAGACGAAAAATGAGACTACAGAATTGTTAAGGTTGGAAAATACTTTTAAGATAAGTCTATGTTGGGAGTGTGATGCCATTGTCATTGTAAGGCAATAATTGGGTCCTGCAGCTCTTAGTGGGGCTGTGCTGGCATTTAAATGCTGATAATTAATTGTCAGTTGCCATCTCCCATCTGGTTTTTGAACTGGCTGGAACAGTAAATTACATGGGAAGAGCGTTCTGGAGATAATTTGTCATTTTTCCAATTAGCTCTGACTTCCAAAGTTCCTTTTCATGCTGCAGCAGCAGTTGTGTACTGTGGTGCATATACAGGGAGTGCAGCTGCTTCTTGGAGAACACAAACTGTAGCCTCCCAGTTTTTATCAGGTCAACACCTGAACCAAAGGACCACACAGTGTCAGGGGCAGGAGCCAGGTTCAGTTCTTCAGAACATCAAAACCCCAAATGTTTTCATTGTGATCTTTAACTGCAGTGTCTCACCCAGGAGCCATAAATGAACCTGGGTGGTTTGGCACTGAGCTCCTGCTCTGTTCACTCCAGTGCTTTTAACTCTTTGCAGTCCAGGTTGTACACCCACCTTCTCAGCTGTGCTAATATTGATATTTGTGCTCCCATATCTATTAGAAATGTCATTAATTGTTGATGAGCACTGACTGGAATCAAAATATACAAACCATTATAACCTATCCGTTGGTAGGCTTCCACTCAACTAATCGACAGGCCCAGTTACCCTCCAGGCATTATTTGGTCTTTGATCTTGAATTTTGGAAAGAGAAAGAGCTATCATCCCCTCTTGGAGCTGGTGATGGTGGTGAATGATTGGAGTATTTTGTCTGTGGTTGCTTTTGCTGTGACTCTGACCCATATTAATCGGACTTTGGATGACCCCAGCAGGCTGTCTCCGAATTGCAACTCTTGGAATGCCCAGTGCTAATGCTTAATTATGTAACTCTCTCCACCTCTGAGTTCTGTGTGGACATTCAATGGGTTCTGGTTCCCAGGAACTATTAATTTGCCTGACATTACAACCTGTATTTTTGGTTTCACCAGATAGATCACTCCATTTCACCTCTTGCCCATGATTTATGGTGTCATACGTTCATGGGTCCCAAGTGGGGAGATTTCTGTGCATTAGTGCTTCTTCTGATCCTCAGCAACTTCTCTTGTAGTCAATAGGGTGTTAAAATCTGTGTCTCTTTTCACCTCTTTTCATGAAGAGATAAGGTTTGAGTATGGCAGGGGCTCCCTTAATTAACAGTTTTATCGTGTCATGGTTAACAGGAGCCAAAAGAGGGCTGTGCTCGTGCATGGCCTGGCTACAGGCAGCTTTTGTAACAGCTGTGGAGAGCTCATTCAAGGATCTCATGGGTATCAACAGAGGGTCTCCTCTCTCCAACCCAACTCTCCTTTCCAACACTTTCTGGGAGAGCATCTGCCCTCAGTTTGCTTCATGACTCACAAGTCCATGGTCCTCCCTCCTCTTCCTCAGTCAAGGGTGTCTTATGTACAGGAAAAATACTGACTCCAGTCTAGCCCCCTCCCACCAGAGAACTGTGAGGTCAAATTTCATCTGATTCTTCAGGATGAACATGAGAGGATTCAACAGGGGCACTTTGTGGTGCCCAAGTCAGCAGCCAGCTCTGTCCTCAGGTACATGAGACCACAGACTTGCAATAGATGGTCACAAAGGCCTCAGCTGAGAGCTCAGGGACTGAGTCCTGGACCTGCACAGATGGAGGGAACTGTTTTTTGGGGCCCCGTGTCAGGATAACATGGATTTCTTCTCACCAGCTCTGTGGCCACATTCAGAGCCAATGGAAGGACATGTAGCTCTGATAACCAGAGCTCAGCACATATCCTTATTTTCAGGTAGGATTTGCTGGTGAGTCTGTAGAACTTTTCACAACTTGCAGAACAGGAGAGATCATATACCCACAGCTAAGCAGCAACACAATCCAGTGCACCACTGGTCTGCCATCCCTGGCCTTCAGAGCTCAGAAACTGTGAGAAGAGCTAAACTTCCACTGGCAGATGGGGGACAGAAACCTGACCTGTCTATGAGTTCACCTCAGAAGGAAGATTAAAATGATGTGGTTCATCTGTCGTCATCTTGACTGGTTTGGCTTCATGCAAATGGCACCTGCAGTTCCACAAATTAAGCAGTGAAACAATGGGGCCACTGGGAGGGGGCTGGTGGACTGTGAGCACTGTACCCTGACAGGATGGCAGTGCAGCCTGGAATACACGGACATTCTAAGTGAAGACTAAACTTCTCAAAGGAATTTCAGTCCCAGAAAGGACTTGGATCCAACAGTTCTTACATCTCAGTGTGTATCAGCTTAATTTCTCAGAAACGTATTATTGAATGGAATTGCTGCCTCTCTATCCTTATGAGACTGAATATTTCATACTAAGTTAAGATTTAAACCTTGGGATGGGTGGGAATCAAGAGACTGATATTAAGGGACTGTCACCAGAGTCTTCCACAGTCATAGCCAATGTCTATTTTGTTCCTTCGTCTTCACTAAATGTCAGCAGGGATAGAAATGGATATGTTTTCATAGGAGACAACACAATCATGGAATTATGGGAATTATGGCTTGGGTTGGAAAGGTTGCTTACTGAAGTTACTCTGCTGGTTTTCACTGGGGCAGGTTTTCACTGTTCAAGTGTAAAATCCCAGGCTATGGGAGGTGATAGCTGCTCTGGGCACTTACCCTTTCACACACCCTGTCACCCAGGCACTGCCACCTCAGGGCACGTTTCACTGTTGCCTCACCCAGAAGTTGTCTCCTCTCATACCAGGATGACACTGGATTGCACAAACCTGACAATAAGCCAAAGGTGTTAATTAGCACAGCTGTTAATTAATTAGCACAGCTAATGAGAGCCTAAACAAGGACTTGAGCCTGCAAAACAAAAGAACCTATTTCACTCATGGATGGAAGAGTGATGTGTATTCCCTCATCCTCCCCACTAGACAGCTCCCCCAGCAAGGGTGTCACTCCCAGGGCAAAGCACCCAGTTCTATCAGTGTTCTCAAGATCATTTATCACAGGTTTGAATCATAACAATTTAAATAAAGATCTGAGCTGTGCATAAAGCAACTAATCTGGAGCCCTTATTCAGGCCAGTGAGAAGAGGTATTATTGCAGGTTATACAGAGGTTGTCATGTGGTGGAGGTGGTAATGGATCACCCCTGGGAGGTGCATTGGTGAAAGAAAGAACTGAGGTGAATGCCTTTGATACACCACAAGTAGCTTTACCATCCCACTGGAGACATCTGCAAGGAATCAGTCTCATAAATCTCCCTTTCATGATATAAAGGAGCAGAAACAGTTGTTCCAGGATGCAGCTTGTCTGAGCTAATTGAGACTTTTGGAGACCTTTATTTAGAGATATAATTCTAAATAGGAAGGAATTGATTCCCCTGATGTCCAGAGCAGGTGTCTTCACCTGAGATATTTATCTTTGCTCCACAGGTCATCAGTGGAGAGAAATGGGCAATTTCAGACCTTAGTTCACCTCCTCCAAAAGTTACTGTACAGGTCAGCTGAGCCAAGCTTTAGACAGATCAGTTTTTCTCCAAATGGTGCTCAAGGGAGCTTAAAGACTAAAACTGGCCCAGGCAGAAGAAAATTCACAGTAGATACCCAGGCTTTGTTGAGAAGACTTCTACCCAAAATGACACTGTCTACACTGCCTAGAGCCAGAACAAAGAAAATCACTTTTTTTTTGCAGCTTCTTTGTCAAGTCCAAAGGCTCAGTGTGGTTAAAGTGATTTACTTAAAGTGATTTACTTGTGCTTTGTGTGACAGATGTAGCTGATTAAAGCAATCAGTCAAACTTCTCTCCTGCACACACAAACCTGCCATCTCCCTCCTCACAGCACTTTGCTCATGGATGTGAAGTTCAGCAATTGGGTGGAGCTGCTGGTACAGGCTCGTCTGGCAAGTAATGAGTTTACTTTAATCATTTGATGGAACAAGCCATGCACACATGGAAATGCACACTGGTCATGCAGCTGGTTCCCACCACTCAACCAGAGTAGTGGACATTTTGTTTACATTGGCTTTGCCAACACCTTCTTCCCTCTCTCCCAAAGAATCCTTACAGCCACACTGCGGAGGTGCAACCAGAGAAGTGCAGTTTAAGGTAGGTGAAAATTCCACTGGATATCCAGGCTCAGAGGAGTCTCACCAGAGGTAAATATTCCAGCTCTCATGAAGGCACCTTGATCCGCTGAGTTTGCAACACCAGAACGTCCTGACTTTACTAGAAACTAAAAGGCAAAGGCTCAGACAAAAGGAGACAGAAAGAAATGCCACTGTCTTGAGAGCTGATTAAAATCCTCCTGTTTACCAGCTCCTGTGCCAATAAAAACAAACAAACCAACAAAACTGGAAAAGCTCCCTAATTAGCCACAAGGGAATGACTTGCCTTCCAATTCTTAATGAGTGGTGAAAAACATTCCACACTTCAGTAGGGGCAGGGCCATATGAATCCTTTAGGCCTCCTAGGGGGGATCACACACAGGTTTTTTAAATCATTGCAGGCAAAACCTGATCAGCAGGAGCTTTGAGTCTTCTTCAGATGCTTCTGTTAGAAAACTGTCCCTCTGGGAACTGTAGATGGACCAGTGTGTGCCAAGGAGATCCAGTTCTGCCTAACATCTCCTTGAGAGTGCACTGAACTGCACAGATCCAATACCAATGTTATACCCAGGGAAAGGATGATTAAAGAGGTAGGTATCACATGCCATTCATTCCTTATGAGCTTTAAAGATGAGCTTCTGCTTATGCTCTTTTTAGCTAAGATCTAGTTTTGTCCCAGCTAAAGAAATGGATCTAAAGGAAGCAACTCAGTTCAGGGTGTAATTACATAGACATCTACAACCTTGAGTCAGATGAGATGGGTCAGCTGTTCCGATGGGGCCTTTTATGATTTCTTACATTTTTCAAGGTTTCCAAGGGCTTAGCGCTCCTCAGAGTCCTACCACAGTTGTTTCTACAGTGTTCATTAAGTTCTATCCTCATTTAAGTTCAGAAAACAATTCTTACACCACTCACCCATGGAGAGTGAAGTCATATTGAAGGACAGTTAAGGAAGATTTAATCAGAAAATAGGAGAGAATGCAGCGATCAGGGGCTGGGCTCAGACAAGTGAACTCTCTGGCAGCTGCTTCCAGAGTCTAACAAGGCCCTTTTATAGCTCCATGTTCTATTTCTCATTCCTTTTCCCCACACAGTCCTTAGTAATTTTTCCTTAGTCCCACAAGTTCTTCTTGAATTGATCTCCCCAACTCCCCTGTCCTGCAGCTTGGCCCTGCAGAGTCCTTGCTTGTCCTGACAGCCCACAGAGCACATCTTCCCTGGCAGCTGCAAGGCAAGGACAGACAGGGCTTGAAATCATCTCCACACTTTGCTGGGCACAGGCAGGGCAGGGGAGCTGTGGGGAAGAGCAGAGTCCTGGTGAGAGCTCCCAGGACTTCCCACCCACACCTGCTTGGGGAATATCTCTCTCCACACCCAGAGCCCTACCCCATGGGTGTATTTGCTGCTTTGCTGCAAGTGGCTGCATCATCCTGCCCCAGGATGGTCAGGTATTCCTAAACAGGATCCGGAGGCAGATGGCTGAGAACAGGATAAGGACGGACAATCCTCAGACGAACATGGATGGGTTTTCCCTCTTTGACCTGTTCACAGCCAGACCCAGCAGCACAAACTGTGTCCAGTTCTGGGCCCCTCAGTTCAGGAAGGACATTGAGGTCCTGGAGCAGGTCCAGAGGAGGGCAACTAGGCTGGTGAAGAGACTCAAGCACAAGTCCTATGAGGAGAGGCTGAGGGAGCTGGGGCTGTTCAGCCTGGAGAAGAGGAGGCTCAGGGGAGACCTCCTCACTCTCTCCAACTCCCTGACAGGAGGGGGGAGCCAGGGGGGTTGGTCTCTTTTCCCAGGTAACGATCAGCAAGACAAGAGGGTTCGGTCTTCAGCTGTGCCAGGGGAGGTTTAGGTTAGATATTAGAAAATTTCTTTCCAGAGAGGGTGGTCAGACATTGGAATGGGCTGCCCAGGGAAGTGGTGGATTCTCCATCCCTGGAGATTTTTAAAAAAAGACTGGATGTGGTATCAGTGCCATGGTCTAGTAACCACAGTGGTAGTGGATCAAGGATTGGACTTGATGATCTCCGAGGTCCCTTCCAACCCAGCTGATTCTATGATTCTATGAAAAGGAGTCTCCTCGTGAGGAGACCCATCCCATTGAAAAGGTACCAGGGAGCAGGGAGAGAAATCCACACTGCACCTGAGGAAGGAGGATGGAAGCTGCTGCTTAGCATTCACTGTCTTTGGTCCTCTGGGGGCAACAATGGGAGGAATCCAAAACTCCCCAGAGCAGAGATTTTCAGGCTACCTGCTGCAGTTGCATTACCACCACAGTGAGTTTGGCTAACCCTGTGCCCTGGGCAGAGAAAATCAGTCACACTCCTCTCTGGTCTTGTTCTTTGCATTCCAAAAGAGCTCCTATGAGGGTTTTTCAGGTTCTTCATGGGCAGGCAGTAGCTCAGGCCTCTGTGACAGAAGGTATCTCCTGGTTTTATGGTCTGCCTAGAATTCCTCCCCAGATTAACCAGGTCTAGTGAGTGTGAAAGGAGCACAGAGACACCAGGTGATGGCTGTATCTCACACACCTCAGTGTGAGTGCACCTACTCTAGTGAGAGCGGACAAAGGATGATCTGCTGCACTTGAAAATGTTTTTAGGAGCTTGTCTGGGAACACAGGCCTTAGATGTGAGCCCAAGTGAGTAAGTCATGAATCTTCCCCATGTTTTCGATGGCAACATTTTCTGGGTGCTGTGTCTGCAAAAGGAGCATTTCTTTGCACCAACAAGTGTCTTGGCAGGAAAACATCAGCCCTATTCTGAATCTGTGAAAGAGCACACGAGTAAGACTAACACAGTCCCAAATATGACTTCTCAGTATTCAGTTTACAAGTGGTACCTCCCTGCAGAGAGTACAGAACATTTACCATCACACAGTGACTCGCATTGTGTCCCCCATGCTGAGTACTGTAAACAGTCACATAATCTCCTCTGTCTCCTTCACTATCCCTCAGAGGTAAGAGTGAGCTGGCAGAACAAAGTTGTGAGTTGCTGGGAGACATCTCTCAACTGAAATAACTTCTTGGACAACACTTCATTATAATGTGCTAAACTACTACCATGTGGGAAGGGACAGATTGGGTGTCTAATTTCCATTTAAAACAGTATATTATAAAACTAAAACTAGTGCAGGACCAGAAGTAGAGGATAAGTCCAGCTTTTTAGCCATCTGTTCTAACCCTTGTGCTCTCACTTCTCTTCCTTTATGGCAAACCTCCCCTGCCACACCTGCTTTGGAGATCTCCCCTCTTTACATGCCTGACTGCAAAAAATGTGTTGCAGGAGTTTGTCGAATCTGTGTGGTACCCTGTGCTGGCACCACCACATGGCCCCAAAGTGGCATATCTGGAAAGAGGGGCCTCTCTCCTCCACCATGACTGGTCTCTTCTGCTCACTGACACTGGTCATGTAATCTGGGAAAAGTGTGAGTCAGTGACTGCACAGGGACAGGCTTCACAACCCAGATGGACCTGGAGAAGACAACAAATTCCTGACTCTGTGTGTGTATATATATATATGTAAATATCAGTAATTCAGTGTTGTTTCACTCTAACCCACCCCAAGGGATTGATTATCAAGAACCTCAGTTTCCCTCAGTGGTAGGTTGTAATAACCCATCTAGTGCAACACTGTAGACAAGCAAGCCATTCCATCATGTCTCCAGGACACCAACAAGTCACCCTACAACAAATCTCTGGGTTTCCCAGGACATTTGAAACTTCCCATGACAGTCTGCTTATAATTGGAGAAAAAAGCAGTCAAGAGGCTCAGCAAACAGCAGGTGCTCCCTGTGCTGCTTCATCCCCTTGGCAGGATTGGTGTTGGAGCCAGGTAGAACCAGGAGAGAGTGGGGCATCCTGGGGAACAGAGGAGCTGGAGCTGCAGGTCTTGGTGGGAAGGAGGAGAAGCCCTGGTGTCTGGGCATGGTAAGAAGGGAACCACTAGTGGTGTAAAAAGAGATGGTGGCTCTTCCCCAGACCATGATGGGAGGAGCGTAAGGGGAACCTTGTCCGGTCTGTGTGCCCAAACCCCTGTTGTGAGACTAGTGGTAGCTTCGGGAACTCCTGCTTTGCACCCGGGCCCCTCTCCCAGCTGTAGTGCAGGAAAGGCTGGCAGCCTGACTGGGGAGAGACAACATCCCTGCAAGACCTACAAAGAAGGCTAAAGGGAAGGCAGAGAGAGCTGAAATGCTGCAGAAGCAACCAACCGCCTGCAACAGGAGGGCACAAAGACAGGTGGGTGAGGAACAGCCCCTCTGTGCCTGGGCTGAGGGACAGAGAGGCTGTAGCTGGAGATGTCTGGTGGCCAGAGGTTCAGCAGGGACAGGCAGCAGGAGGAACACAGGGGGGTGTGAGGAGCAGCCTGTCCTACAGCCACCACCAGCACTACCAGCCCTGCCCCATGCAGAGGGACCCTCCTGGGCTCCAAGAGCCACCCTGCCAGGGAGGGCTCAGAGGTGCTGTGGATGCAGAAAAAGCTGCCAGTGCCACCCCCCCCTCCCGTGTGACTGGGGAGATGGACTCCTCAGCTGGACACTGGTCGGGCTCCCCATCAGCTGCAGGGCATTCTCAGAGGCTGAGGAGGGAATTGGTGTTTGGGGTGCAGCAAGGCAGGCCCTGGGGGCTGCTGGCTCTGCAGGAGCCAGGGACACCTTTGTCAGCCGCAAGGAACAGTCTCCTGGCAGGAGCCCACTGCCGGTGTCTCCCCCTTCCTTCCCTCTGGCAAGGCCCCTGGCTCTGCTCTGTGCCTGCCAGATCTCCCCAGAGTGACACCTTTCTCTCTGACAGCTGGGCAGGGCGTGGGGAGAGGGAAGGACCACACAGAGGCGCAGGCTGGGATGCAGCAGAACTTTAATGAGTTGAAAAGGTGGAAAGGAGGTGCTCTGAGTGGGCACCGTGGTGCAGGGAGCACCAGGAGGAGGTAGGAGGAGTCTCTGGCCCTTGGCCAGGGTGCAGTTGAGACCTTGGATGGGGCTTAGAGCATGAGCACAGCCCAGGAGAGCAGAAGACACCAGAGAAGAGAGAGAGAAAGAAGAGGGGCAGAAACAGGGAACTCAAACAAGGCCCGTGTTTTAGAGAGCCCAGGCAGCCCTCGTGCAGGGCAGGGGGAGCTACGGCTGCTCAGTCCCTCTGGAAGGCATGGCCAAGCTCTCTGTGCTCAGTCCATTTCTGTCTTCTGGGTTCCTGGGGGTCATTCTGTGGGGTGTCAGCAGCAGCTTCAGCAGATTCTGCCGCAGTAGCGGTTGGTGATGCAGGAGAGGTCAAAGCCCCCGGAGTTGATGGGCACTCCGTCACAGCTGAGGATGCTGCCAACGGCAGCGGAGGTGGAGGATCCCACGGCGGTGTTCTGTGGGAAGGAGCTGAGGATGGGCCCGGGCAGGGTCACCACCACGGGGGAGGGTTCGATGACGACGGTGGAGCTCTGGCACTGCCTGACACAGCACTCATTGCAGCTGTTGGCCAGCGGGGTCGGGCCGCAGGGCTGGCAGCAAGGGTTGCAGGGCTGGCAGCACGACATGTTTTTGGGGCTGCAGGTGCACCTGGGAGAGAAGAAAGGGAGAAGATGGGGGTGTAGGAGGAGCCGCCTGCCCACCAGGAGGGAGCCAAGACACGTGCTGGACTGGGAGGCTCTGCAGGAATGACCACACCACTCTTGGCCTGTCCCCTGGCACTGAGCAAGGACAGCCAGGCCCAGGAGAGCTCCTTCCTAGTCAAGAGCCCAGGAGTTCCCACAGTTCCCTCAGCCCAGAACAAGCCCCTCTCCAAATCAAACCTTCTCTCCACTTCCCCTTCCAGCCCTAAGCCCGGAACAGCACAGAGCTTCCAACTCACTTGCTTCCAAAGGAGAAGAAGGGCGATGAAGTGGGTGAGAGAGTGCAGAGCTGGGATGGCTTTTATACTGGTCCTACACTGCCCCAGGTCCAGACGAAGCCTCTCTGGAAGCAATAATTTTCTGAGAAGCTCCTCTGAAATGCAAAACATTCCAGCTAATGAGACGGGCTGTGTTTTGGTTTCCTGTACGGCTGCATTTTTATTTCCTTCTTTGGCCACTCATGATCCCCCTTGAAGGCTCCTTTTTGGAGCTGGGGAGGGAAGCCCATGGACCTGTGGGACAGGAGCTCATTTTATTGGCAGCAGAAGATGAGTCCAAAGTGCCAGAGGCATCGCGTGCACTCTGGGGACGTTGGCTCGGGGCAGTCCCGTGGGCTTGTTTGCAGCCCCGTAGGCAGGAAGGGCCCAGCTGCTCCCAGCTCTGGAATCTTCCCTCTGATGCCAAAAGGTCACTGAATGTGACAAAGTGCCACGTCCCCTCTCTCCCACCCTCCACCCTCTCTGGGATCCACACTGGTCATTGTCTCTGCGGGTGTGTGATCAGCGCTGATGTTGTTGACTCTCTTCCCCCTAATGCTGCTCGGAGGAACTCTCAGTGCTCTTGTTTAGACTCCTTCAGTCTCTGGACTCTCTCTGACGCTTCCCTACCAACTCCTACAACCTCAGTGTGTCTTGGCCCTCGTCCTGTCCCAGGTCGATCCAGCTTTGCCCTCCCAAGAAATTTCTCTGAGTCTCCTTGCGCACATGAGCCCACAGTTGCCCACGTGCAGACAGGGCTGTTTGCTTGCCCCTGTGTGTGGATTGGAGCAGTGGGAAAGGAAATTCTGCATAGGCTTGAGGAACAACTCTTCTCCTGTGAGTGTGGCCAAGCTCAGCAGAGTTGCTCTGGCAGCTTGTGGAGTGTCTGTGAAAGTCCTTAGAGCCCTTCAAACCCACACGTGGCAGTGTCCTGATCAATGTGCTCTTGTTGTGCCTGCTCTGAGCAGGAGGGTTAAATCTGACCATCTCCGTAGTTATCTTAAGGGTATTGTTGAGTTTTTTATTTGCTGTCGACATGGTTAGTCCTGGCTGTACTGAAAAAACTCATGTAAATTGTGAGGAAGATGAGGGAAGGGTTGCGAAAGTTGGGAAACACATTGGTTTTAGCAAGGATTTTACAATAATTTGTAGTGTCCTTCACGGGCCTTCGGAGGAAGAGAGGTAGCAGCACTGACCACAAGTCAAAGAAGGAAATGAAAATGCAGCAGTGCGGGAAACCAAAACACAGCCCGTCTCATTAGCTGGAATGTTTTGCATTTCAGAGGAGCTTCTCAGAAAATTATTGCTTCCAGAGAGGCTTCGTCTGGACCTGGGGCAGTGTAGGACCAGTATAAAAGCCATCCCAGCTCTGCACTCTCTCACCCACTTCATCGCCCTTCTTCTCCTTTGGAAGCAAGTGAGTTGGAAGCTCTGTGCTGTTCCGGGCTTAGGGCTGGAAGGGGAAGTGGAGAGAAGGTTTGATTTGGAGAGGGGCTTGTTCTGGGCTGAGGGAACTGTGGGAACTCCTGGGCTCTTGACTAGGAAGGAGCTCTCCTGGGCCTGGCTGTCCTTGCTCAGTGCCAGGGGACAGGCCAAGAGTGGTGTGGTCATTCCTGCAGAGCCTCCCAGTCCAGCACGTGTCTTGGCTCCCTCCTGGTGGGCAGGCGGCTCCTCCTACACCCCCATCTTCTCCCTTTCTTCTCTCCCAGGTGCACCTGCAGCCCCAAAAACATGTCGTGCTGCCAGCCCTGCAACCCTTGCTGCCAGCCCTGCGGCCCGACCCCGCTGGCCAACAGCTGCAATGAGTGCTGTGTCAGGCAGTGCCAGAGCTCCACCGTCGTCATCGAACCCTCCCCCGTGGTGGTGACCCTGCCCGGGCCCATCCTCAGCTCCTTCCCACAGAACACCGCCGTGGGATCCTCCACCTCCGCTGCCGTTGGCAGCATCCTCAGCTGTGACGGAGTGCCCATCAACTCCGGGGGCTTTGACCTCTCCTGCATCACCAACCGCTACTGCGGCAGAATCTGCTGAAGCTGCTGCTGACACCCCACAGAATGACCCCCAGGAACCCAGAAGACAGAAATGGACTGAGCACAGAGAGCTTGGCCATGCCTTTCAGAGGGACTGAGCAGCCGTAGCTCCCCCTGCCCTGCACGAGGGCTGCCTGGGCTCTCTAAAACACGGGCCTTGTTTGAGTTCCCTGTTTCTGCCCCTCTTCTTTCTCTCTCTCTTCTCTGGTGTCTTCTGCTCTCCTGGGCTGTGCTCATGCTCTAAGCCCCATCCAAGGTCTCAACTGCACCCTGGCCAAGGGCCAGAGACTCCTCCTACCTCCTCCTGGTGCTCCCTGCACCACGGTGCCCACTCAGAGCACCTCCTTTCCACCTTTTCAACTCATTAAAGTTCTGCTGCATCCCAGCCTGCGCCTCTGTGTGGTCCTTCCCTCTCCCCACGCCCTGCCCAGCTGTCAGAGAGAAAGGTGTCACTCTGGGGAGATCTGGCAGGCACAGAGCAGAGCCAGGGGCCTTGCCAGAGGGAAGGAAGGGGGAGACACCGGCAGTGGGCTCCTGCCAGGAGACTGTTCCTTGCGGCTGACAAAGGTGTCCCTGGCTCCTGCAGAGCCAGCAGCCCCCAGGGCCTGCCTTGCTGCACCCCAAACACCAATTCCCTCCTCAGCCTCTGAGAATGCCCTGCAGCTGATGGGGAGCCCGACCAGTGTCCAGCTGAGGAGTCCATCTCCCCAGTCACACGGGAGGGGGGGGTGGCACTGGCAGCTTTTTCTGCATCCACAGCACCTCTGAGCCCTCCCTGGCAGGGTGGCTCTTGGAGCCCAGGAGGGTCCCTCTGCATGGGGCAGGGCTGGTAGTGCTGGTGGTGGCTGTAGGACAGGCTGCTCCTCACACCCCCCTGTGTTCCTCCTGCTGCCTGTCCCTGCTGAACCTCTGGCCACCAGACATCTCCAGCTACAGCCTCTCTGTCCCTCAGCCCAGGCACAGAGGGGCTGTTCCTCACCCACCTGTCTTTGTGCCCTCCTGTTGCAGGCGGTTGGTTGCTTCTGCAGCATTTCAGCTCTCTCTGCCTTCCCTTTAGCCTTCTTTGTAGGTCTTGCAGGGATGTTGTCTCTCCCCAGTCAGGTTGCCAGCCTTTCCTACACTACAGCTTGGGAGAGGGGCAGTTTCTCCGGGTAGATGTTCTCTGGTTCCTGAGAGCTCCCTCTTGGGTCCCTCGGCACAGGTGGGGAGATGGAGGATTTGTGTTCTCTGCCAAAGGCATGTGAAGACAGTGGCTCCTCCTTTCATACCCATTGCTGACAACGCATCTCACATCCTTTGTCATGTGCCAGCTGTGACCTCCATTCTCCAGCAAGGATTGCCCCTGCTTGTGGCAATGGCAGGACTCACCTCTTTCCCCTCCAGTGTTGACAGTCCCACCAATTCTGCTCCTGCCCAGCCTGATACCCCTGTGTCAGCTGCCCTTTGCAGTCCCACCAATTCCAGTGTGAAAAGCTGGACCTGTTCACTCTTTCCCATCAAGTAAGTGCCCAGGGTGCTCCCAGGAAGCAGGAGGTGAAGTTTGCCAACCCGTGTGTTTTCCTCTCTCTGCCACATCAAAGCTGCCTCCAAACCTCAGCCCAAAGGCTTGAACAAAACCCTCTGAGGCTGCCTGGGATCCCACAGCTCTGCCCCAGGGAGCCCTTCTACTCCCATTGCCCTGTGGGTAAAGCACTTGCTCTGTCCAGCTAAAGGAAACAATCAGCCACCTCTGCTGGGCCCAGTCTCCCCAGCTCCAGAAGAAGGTTTTCCAGCACTCAGAGCCTCCAACTGGTGCAGCCAGGCCACAGCTCGACCCTTAAAAGCCTCTTGTTCAAAGGGCTCCTGGACGTCCTGGCAGGCACCCAGAGCCACTTGTAAACTGCTGCCTCTGTTCAGCCCCCAGGCCAGGCTGCCCCAGGGGGGCCGTGCTCCTGACACAGCCAGGGAGGAACCTGCTGACTGCTCCAGGACTGGACCTGCAGTGCTCAGGCAGAAGGAGAGCAAGGAGATGGCCAGGGCCACAAGCCTTATGAGCCTCTCCACAGAGGGCTAAGGCTCCCTGGTGAACTTCTGTGGCCACCAAGGCAGAGCCAGGGCAGCACCTCTGTCAGAGCAGAGTCATGTCCAGCAGAGCTGCTTTCCTCCTGTGTGATGGCACAGGCAGCGCTTATATTAGGCCCACTTATTTCATAGAATCATAGAATCGATTTATGTTAGATGCTCTGTAGGAAGGCAGATATAATGCTGGCCTTTAGGTCCCAAGGACTCTACAAATAACAACCACACCCAGGAACTCTTCCCTCTAGCCCACAGCACAGGATCCATTCAGCAAGACCACATTCTGAAGTAAGAGAACAGAGTTTCCAACTCACCTGTTTCTGAATGAGGAAAAGAGGAGTGAAGAGATGGGAGAGTTTAATAATTGGCCTGGTCCTTCACTGCTCCAGGCCTCGAGGTTTTCTTTTCTGGAAGTCATAATTTCTTGAAATGAGCTGCAAAACACGCCAGCTAATTATATGGCCTGTGTTTCAGATTCCTGCATTGTTAGTTTTCGGTTGCTAAATTTATGTTCATTCCCCCGTGGATATTTACTTTGACGGCTGCTGAGAGTTCCAAATTTCCATTGTAGGAGATGTCATGGCTACCATAAACCGTGTCCAAAGTCCTGGAGTGCTGGAGTGATTGGCTTGGCACAATCCTGTGGGGTGTTTGCAGGCCAGTTGGCTGGGCAGGCGAAGTCCTTCCAGCCCTGCAATCCTTGACCAGACAGCCAAGGATTCCCATGTGTGAGAACTGCTGCTCTACCTGCAGAGTTGCTCCTACAGAAGAGGTGCCCTCACCTTGGACTGCTGAGGGCAGAAAGACACGGTAGAGAATTCCCCCAAGGGTGGTCCTGAGGCTGAAGGACTGAAGGGCTTCTCTACTGGGGGGTGAGTTTGTCTGGTTCTCAGTGCTCTGTTGCACAGGACTGGCACCTGATTCTTGTCAATGCCCTGTGACCTGGGGCACTCCTGGGATGGTGTTTTCAGCCCCATTGACACAAAAGACCAAGCTCCTCTCAGCCCTGCAGTCCTTGCCCAGACACCCAGTGGCTCCCATTGGTGAGAACAAACCATGTCCTTTTCCTTCTCTTCCTCCCAGCCCTGTCTGATTGCTGCTGGTCTTTCTCTTCCAGGAAGGTGGACTGCACTGCTAAGTTTCAACATTTCTTCTAACACCAAGCTTGGAAGAGATTTCTCAGAAGCTGCTTGGCTTCCTCCACTCTTTAGGCTATGGCTGAGGATACTCAGCCAATCCATGTTTTGGGCCTTGAGGTGCCTTGGGGTGCTCCAGCCCTGCCAAGGTTGTGCTTGTTGAATCCACAGGTGGTCATGTGTTGGCATTTTTGCTTGATGGGTGCATTTTGTGTGTGATCTATTTCTTTGAATGAACGCTTCCATCAGCGCTGCCTCCGTACAATCCTTAACATCCGCTGGTCAGATTATGTGACCAATACATCTGTACTAGAGCAAGCAGCTGTCACAAGTATTGAGGCCATGTTACTGAGAACACAGCTGCAATGGGCAGGGCACGTCTCAAGGATGAAGGACCACTGCCTCCCTAAGATCCTGCTCTATGGTGAACTTGCCACTGGCTGCCGCATGAGAGGAGCCCCGAAGAAAAGATTCAAGGACTCCCTGAAACAACATCTCAGCCTTGGCCATATTGATCACCATAACTGGTCTACTCTGGCCTCCAATCGGGAGGCCTGGAGACACACCATCTATAACGCAGCTGTCTCCTTCAAGAACACACGCAGGATCACTCTCGAGGAAAAAAGGCAACGCAGAAAGAACCGTATCTTGCAAAATACACCATCTAAGGAGTCTTTCTGCTGTGCCTCTTGCAATCGAATATGTCTGTCACGTATTGGCCTCGTAAGCCACCAGCGTGCCTGTAGCAAATGTGGATAGTGCCTTCCCAAATCTTTGTTCGCGAAGCCTAACCATGATGATTTCTTTGAATGCATGTCATGTACAAATTTGCATGCAATGCCCTGCCCATGAGCTTGGGAAAGTCTGTACATACTTGGCTCTCATCACAACAGGATGTGGTGATCATCCCCATGGCTGGTGTTCTTCGGCACTGCCTGCCCTGCAGGCAAGGCTGCCTCTTCCCTCCTCAGTGTTCAGAAGCTCCAAAGAGCATTCTCTTTGGGTCAAGGGAGAAATGGCAAGGAATCCTGCCCACCTTGTGCAGGGAAACCTTGAGTGGATCTGCTTCCAGTGCTGTGTGTTGTGCCTGTGTCCTTGGGGTGAAGAGCTTCAGCCACACAGAGCAAGGCAGGGCAGGTGAAGACCATGGCCAAGCAGGTAGCCCAGGGAGGTCGTCAGGGTGAGGAAAGCTGGAAGTTGGTGAGTTTGGGCAATAGACAAAAGGCTCCTACTCCAGCTGTAGACTTTGACTTCAGAACAGGTGCTGTCACCTGCAAACTGGTGAGGACAAAACGACATTGGGGATTCATCAGAGGGAGCTATGCTTGAATCATTTTTCCTTCATGAAGGAGAAAATAACCGTGGCATCTTCAGGAGACTCCCTCTCTTAGGAATCTTAAGCACCAGCCTACTGACCAGACCTGATGTCTCAGGAGGTTTCTTGTTTGCCAGAGGGCAGATGCAATGTGTTGCAGAAGGGCTGCTGAGCTTGTCCTGCCTTTGGAGTATTGCCATTTTCTGCTCTTTGATGGGGGCTCCAGTGATAATGCCCCAAGTGTTTCCGGAGTGACTGTAGAGCTCTGGGGAGATCGAAGGGTGTGGAGGGCCCAAATTTGAAAGGCTTGAGTAGAAAAGAACTCCTCCAGTGGACGAACACCTGGCTGCATGCTTTGTGTTGCAGGTAGTGCTTTGATTTTGACTGCCAGGTAACTGTCTGTGATGAACAAGGACTACTGGGCAAGGATGGGAAATATTCGACTAAGTCCTGCAACAGAGTCTTTGCAGTCAGGAGAGAGGAGATCTCTAAAGCAGGTGTGGCTGGGGAGGTTTGCCATAAAGGAAGAGAAGTGAGAGCACAAGAGTTAGAACAGATGTTCTCCTGCATCGGGACACCAATCCAAATCCTGACCTTGCCCTCTCCATCCAGCCCTTCTGGGAATATCCAGCTCTATTTCCCTCTTCCCAAGGCTTTCTGCTCACAGGACAGCTCTCTCTTTCCTACCTAAAAGAAGGTCAGTGAGCTGAATGCACTGCTCATGACACAGGTTGTAATTTGTATGGAAGAGGTAAAGACAGCACTCTGGGAATGCCAGGAAGACTGCAAATGACATCCAGTATGGAACTGTCTGTACTGCAGAATTGAGCAGCCATGGATTTATTGTTGATCCCCACACCAAATAGATCCTCCCCTTTAGGACTTCTTGAGAGTGTTTAGGCTGGGATAGAGTTCATGTAATTCCCAGTAGCTGGTCTGGGCCTACATTTGTGATTGTTTCTGAAAACAGTGTTGATCAAACAGATAATTTGTTATTGGTGATCGGTACTTACACAACATCAAGGCCATTTCTGCTTATCAGAACCATTGCCCCACCAGTGAGTAGATTGTGGGTGCACAAGAAGTGGGGAGGGGACACAGCTGGGACAGCAGGTCACAACTGCCCAAAAGGATATTCCACATCCTGTGACATTGTGCTGAGCATATCAAGCTGTGGGAAGAAGCATGGCAGGGATGTTTGGAGTGATGCCATTTGTCTTCCCATTTCACCATTTTGCAGGATAGAACCCTGCTGTCCTGGGAATGGCTGAACACCTGCATGTACTTGGGAAGTGCTGAATGAATCCCTGGATTTGCTTTGCTTGTGTGCACAGCTTTTACTTTACCTATTACCCATCTTTATCTCCACTCGTTGGTTTTCTCCCTTTTATTGCTCTGATTCCCTCCCCCGTCCCATCATGGTGTAGGGAGTGATTGTTGTGTGGGCTGAGATGACAACTGGGGTTACACCACGACTCTTCTCCAGACCTTTGCATATCAGAACTACCCATTGCCATCACCACAAAGTGGAGGGGCTGCCATGGAAAAACTGGGACCAATGCCAATGGTTTTGACCAGAGAGTTCTGTCTCCGAACAGCAGCTGAGAAGCACCTTCCCAGCTCCACTGCCTTGTGAGCATCCCTTTAGAGTGAGGTGGACTTTCCTTGCCATGTGGTCCTACTGGAGGCAGAATGAGATGCCCACGGAGTCCCACCACTGAGAACCTTGCCCCAGGGAAGCCTGAGCTGAGTTGCCCCACCTTGCACCTCCAGAGCAGCCACCTCTTCACCACAGAAGCCACGTACTCTGTGATCAAGGCAATCACCCACACTGCCTGCCAATTATTTGTTTCATCAGAGTAATCTCTCATAGAGTTGTTACACCCACACAATTCCTGACAAAGCCTAGATATCCCTGTGGATGGAAAACACCTCATGAACAATAATCCTTGACAGACCTCTACACCTTCCCTTCCCTTGCCCTGCCTTACTTTGCCCTTCCCTTCCCTTGATTTTCCTTGGCCTTGCCTTGCCTTCCCTTTTCTCCCCCCCAAGTTTCCTATCTGGTGTGCAGGTCATTGCCTACTGTTGGTACAACTCCTCCTTCTCCATCTCACCTTCCTGGCTCCTCAAGGGAACTGTCCTCAGTTGCTCACTCCCACTCCTGCACCATCCTTGCACATCCTGGCCAATGCCACTCCTCCATTTCCCAACTTTCCTACTGTTTCCTTCACCTTTTGCTTGTCTGGGCTCCACATCCATCGGTTGAGCAGAGACAGCACAAGGTCTGTTGGACACGGACACTCCTCTGTCCCAGGAGAGGTTGGGAGTGGTGGGTATGAGATCAGGGGTTATGGTAACAAGGCCAGCACAAGCACAGCCCAGTTTCAATGCCTTGTGTATCTCATCTCGCATCTGCTGCCAGCTGGAGAGATGAATCTCCCCACCACAGCACCACAAGGCCAGGGAGCACATGAGGAAATTGTTGCCATTCTTTTAGACAAGGAGCAAATAAGGCCAGGATCTCTCAGCACAGGCACCACAGGCAGCTCCTCTCAGAAGAACAGTAGAGTGACTCTGGGGCTACACTTGTAAATATTTAGAGTGAGAACCACTGGTGACCAGAAGGTCAGAATGGTCCCAGCTCTCAGACCTGCCACCAAAATGGCACAGACCTTTCCCTGCATGACACTGGAGACCCTCGGGCTGGCACAGGCCACAGGTCAGTGGTAAACCATGACTGACAGCAGGAACATCTCAGCCCAAGTGCGCTGGTGGAGCACAAATTGGGCTGCAGAACTCCAAAAGGAGCTCATTGCCTCCACAGAAAAGAAGTCTAGCAGCACCCTGAGCATCAAGGTCAATGAGAGGACAGTCACCCTGAATTCCAGAACTGTTGAGGTTGGGAGGGAGCTCTGGAGATGGTCAAGTTTAACCCTCCTACTCAGAGCAGGCACAACAAGAGCACATTGATCAGGACACTGCCACGTGTGGGTTTGAAGGGCTCTAAGGACTTTCACAGACACTCCACAAGCTGCCAGAGCAACTCTGCTGAGCTTGGCCACACTCACAGGAGAAGAGTTGTTCCTCAAGCCTATGCAGAATTTCCTTTCCCACTGCTCCAATCCACACACAGGGGCAAGCAAACAGCCCTGTCTGCACGTGGGCAACTGTGGGCTCATGTGCGCAAGGAGACTCAGAGAAATTTCTTGGGAGGGCAAAGCTGGATCGACCTGGGACAGGACGAGGGCCAAGACACACTGAGGTTGTAGGAGTTGGTAGGGAAGCGTCAGAGAGAGTCCAGAGACTGAAGGAGTCTAAACAAGAGCACTGAGAGTTCCTCCGAGCAGCATTAGGGGGAAGAGAGTCAACAACATCAGCGCTGATCACACACCCGCAGAGACAATGACCAGTGTGGATCCCAGAGAGGGTGGAGGGTGGGAGAGAGGGGACGTGGCACTTTGTCACATTCAGTGACCTTTTGGCATCAGAGGGAAGATTCCAGAGCTGGGAGCAGCTGGGCCCTTCCTGCCTACGGGGCTGCAAACAAGCCCACGGGACTGCCCCGAGCCAACGTCCCCAGAGTGCACGCGATGCCTCTGGCACTTTGGACTCATCTTCTGCTGCCAATAAAATGAGCTCCTGTCCCACAGGTCCATGGGCTTCCCTCCCCAGCTCCAAAAAGGAGCCTTCAAGGGGGATCATGAGTGGCCAAAGAAGGAAATAAAAATGCAGCCGTACAGGAAACCAAAACACAGCCCGTCTCATTAGCTGGAATGTTTTGCATTTCAGAGGAGCTTCTCAGAAAATTATTGCTTCCAGAGAGGCTTCGTCTGGACCTGGGGCAGTGTAGGACCAGTATAAAAGCCATCCCAGCTCTGCACTCTCTCACCCACTTCATCGCCCTTCTTCTCCTTTGGAAGCAAGTGAGTTGGAAGCTCTGTGCTGTTCCGGGCTTAGGGCTGGAAGGGGAAGTGGAGAGAAGGTTTGATTTGGAGAGGGGCTTGTTCTGGGCTGAGGGAACTGTGGGAACTCCTGGGCTCTTGACTAGGAAGGAGCTCTCCTGGGCCTGGCTGTCCTTGCTCAGTGCCAGGGGACAGGCCAAGAGTGGTGTGGTCATTCCTGCAGAGCCTCCCAGTCCAGCACGTGTCTTGGCTCCCTCCTGGTGGGCAGGCGGCTCCTCCTACACCCCCATCTTCTCCCTTTCTTCTCTCCCAGGTGCACCTGCAGCCCCAAAAACATGTCGTGCTGCCAGCCCTGCAACCCTTGCTGCCAGCCCTGCGGCCCGACCCCGCTGGCCAACAGCTGCAATGAGTGCTGTGTCAGGCAGTGCCAGAGCTCCACCGTCGTCATCGAACCCTCCCCCGTGGTGGTGACCCTGCCCGGGCCCATCCTCAGCTCCTTCCCACAGAACACCGCCGTGGGATCCTCCACCTCCGCTGCCGTTGGCAGCATCCTCAGCTGTGACGGAGTGCCCATCAACTCCGGGGGCTTTGACCTCTCCTGCATCACCAACCGCTACTGCGGCAGAATCTGCTGAAGCTGCTGCTGACACCCCACAGAATGACCCCCAGGAACCCAGAAGACAGAAATGGACTGAGCACAGAGAGCTTGGCCATGCCTTTCAGAGGGACTGAGCAGCCGTAGCTCCCCCTGCCCTGCACGAGGGCTGCCTGGGCTCTCTAAAACACGGGCCTTGTTTGAGTTCCCTGTTTCTGCCCCTCTTCTTTCTCTCTCTCTTCTCTGGTGTCTTCTGCTCTCCTGGGCTGTGCTCATGCTCTAAGCCCCATCCAAGGTCTCAACTGCACCCTGGCCAAGGGCCAGAGACTCCTCCTACCTCCTCCTGGTGCTCCCTGCACCACGGTGCCCACTCAGAGCACCTCCTTTCCACCTTTTCAACTCATTAAAGTTCTGCTGCATCCCAGCCTGCGCCTCTGTGTGGTCCTTCCCTCTCCCCACGCCCTGCCCAGCTGTCAGAGAGAAAGGTGTCACTCTGGGGAGATCTGGCAGGCACAGAGCAGAGCCAGGGGCCTTGCCAGAGGGAAGGAAGGGGGAGACACCGGCAGTGGGCTCCTGCCAGGAGACTGTTCCTTGCGGCTGACAAAGGTGTCCCTGGCTCCTGCAGAGCCAGCAGCCCCCAGGGCCTGCCTTGCTGCACCCCAAACACCAATTCCCTCCTCAGCCTCTGAGAATGCCCTGCAGCTGATGGGGAGCCCGACCAGTGTCCAGCTGAGGAGTCCATCTCCCCAGTCACACGGGAGGGGGGGGTGGCACTGGCAGCTTTTTCTGCATCCACAGCACCTCTGAGCCCTCCCTGGCAGGGTGGCTCTTGGAGCCCAGGAGGGTCCCTCTGCATGGGGCAGGGCTGGTAGTGCTGGTGGTGGCTGTAGGACAGGCTGCTCCTCACACCCCCCTGTGTTCCTCCTGCTGCCTGTCCCTGCTGAACCTCTGGCCACCAGACATCTCCAGCTACAGCCTCTCTGTCCCTCAGCCCAGGCACAGAGGGGCTGTTCCTCACCCACCTGTCTTTGTGCCCTCCTGTTGCAGGCGGTTGGTTGCTTCTGCAGCATTTCAGCTCTCTCTGCCTTCCCTTTAGCCTTCTTTGTAGGTCTTGCAGGGATGTTGTCTCTCCCCAGTCAGGCTGCCAGCCTTTCCTGCACTACAGCTGGGAGAGGGGCCCGGGTGCAAAGCAGGAGTTCCCGAAGCTACCACTAGTCTCACAACAGGGGTTTGGGCACACAGACCGGACAAGGTTCCCCTTACGCTCCTCCCATCATGGTCTGGGGAAGAGCCACCATCTCTTTTTACACCACTAGTGGTTCCCTTCTTACCATGCCCAGACACCAGGGCTTCTCCTCCTTCCCACCAAGACCTGCAGCTCCAGCTCCTCTGTTCCCCAGGATGCCCCACTCTCTCCTGGTTCTACCTGGCTCCAACACCAATCCTGCCAAGGGGATGAAGCAGCACAGGGAGCACCTGCTGTTTGCTGAGCCTCTTGACTGCTTTTTTCTCCAATTATAAGCAGACTGTCATGGGAAGTTTCAAATGTCCTGGGAAACCCAGAGATTTGTTGTAGGGTGACTTGTTGGTGTCCTGGAGACATGATGGAATGGCTTGCTTGTCTACAGTGTTGCACTAGATGGGTTATTACAACCTACCACTGAGGGAAACTGAGGTTCTTGATAATCAATCCCTTGGGGTGGGTTAGAGTGAAACAACACTGAATTACTGATATTTACACACGTCTGCAACCTCACACCTGCCCTCGTTTCCCACAGCATCTGGCCCTGAGCGGAGCAACCAGCTCAGCACATGGCCCAACACCGTGGGGAAATACGAGCTCCAGGGGCTGGAGGAATTTCAGGTCTCTAACATCAGTTTGTGCCTCGATCCTAGTTACAGAGAAAGGAGGTGGAGTTTTAGGCCTGTGTGAGTGTGACCAAGTTGTTTATTCCATACCACCCATGTCATCACTGAGGTGTGATTTTGGCAGGAAAAGCCAGGGGCTACAACAGGTAGTGCATCATCCTGCCTGTCTCCCTCCAACGGGAGGGTGTTGGGATCAGCCCCTGTGGACTCGACCCCTCTTCCATCACCACTAGTCCCCTTTCCATTCCTTCAAGCTGCAGCACATTTAATTGGTGCCCAGTGTCAAACCCACAACCCTGAGGCTGTCTCATGGTCTACTGACTGAGCTAATTAAATGTGCTGGTTTTAACACCAGCAGGGAACTAGACTCCAAATAAGCCACTCCCTTTCCTGCCTCCCCTTCTGGTAAGGGAGGGAGAATAAAGGAGAGATTATGGGTTGCAATAACAATTTACTAAAAGCACAGTAACAGAATCACAGAATATCCTGAGCTGGAAGGGACACACAGGGATCATCGAGTCCAGCTCCTGGCCCTGCAGAGGCCCATCCCCAAGGTTCACACCCTGTGCCTGAGAGTATCATCCAGATACTCCTTGAACTCTGTCGGCCCAGTGTTGTGCCCACTGCCTTGGGGAGCCTGTTCAGTGCCCAGCCACCATCTGGGGGAAGAACCTTCTCCTAATATCCAGCCTAAAGCTCCCCTAACACAATTTCAGGCCATTTTCTCGGGTCCTGTCACTGGTCACACAGAGCAGAGCTCAGTGCCTTCCTCTCTTCTGCCCCTCATCAAGAAGGTGGAATTGCAATGAGGTCTCCCCTCAGTTTCTTCTTTTCCAGCTGAACACACCAAGTGCCCTCAGTGTCCTCAAACGGCTTCCCCTCAAAACCCTTCACCTCCTTCATTGCCCCCCTTTGGACACTCTCTAATGGTTTCACATCTTTCCTATACTGTGTCCCCCTAAACTGCCCCAATGCTGAGGTGAGGCTGCCCCAGGGCAGAGCAGAGCGGGACAATCCCCTCATTGGCCCAGCCATTGATGCTGGGCCTGATGCCCAGGACAGGGTTGGCCCTCCTGGCTGCCAGGGCACTGCTGACTCGTGGCCAACTGGTCACCCACCAGGACCCCCAGGGCCCTTTCCCGGCACTGCTCTCCAGCATCTCATTCCCAGTCTGTCCATACGTCTGGAGTTGCCCCATCCCAGGTGGAGAATCCGGTAACAGCAGCATTAATAGCAAAAGTAAACAAAGGTGAAGGTGTTTTACCCACAAAAGGGTATTCACCACCAGGAACAAAATAAAACCAAACTGGTTTGCACTTTCAGGCCCATGAGGTCTCCAGGAAAAGGCAATATAAGTGACCGTCCCTGTGCCCCGCACCACGTGGTATTCAGGGTACAAAGGTACTATGGGGGGGAGCTCCCATAGCCAAAAATTCCCATCCCCAAACCCAAGACAATGGACAACAATGATGGGCAAACCCCCGAAATTGAGATCATCCATGTCACACCGCCTGCTTTTCCGGACTGCTGTGCTCAGCTGCGCTCAGCAGTATTTGGCTTGGCTCATCTCCTCCTGCCCCAGTCCCCTGCTGTCTCCTTCCCCCCAGCTGCTCCCAGTCTGCCACCTCTCCATTCCCCCTGTGGCTGCTTCTGCTCCACCGGCACCAGGGGCTCACATTCCGCTGTGCTTGTACCAGCCCCTCCTCTTTCCTTGGAGCAGGGTTTGCACTCCGATGGGCTTGGGCTTGTTGCTGCTTTTCTCGGAGCTTGTCACTGTTGTCCTTCAGCACCACGTCTTGGAGCCATGGCTGGAGGGAATGGAAAGGGGACTGGCAGTGATGGAAGAGGGGCCGGTCCACCGGGGCTGATACCAACACCTTCTACCACAGGGAGCCGGGCAAGATGATGCAGCCCCCAGCTTTTCCTGCCGAAACCACACGGCAGCAATGACATTCCAATGATGGAATACACAACTTGGTCACACCCACGCAGTGCTAAAACTCCACCTCCTTTCTCTGTAACCAGGAGAGCGTCTGTGCCATCCATGCCACTCTGGTGCAGGGACGTCCGTTGTCCGGGCAAAAGCCTGGAAAAGAGAGGATTTGTTCGTATGTGCAAGGACCATAAAGACAGTGAAGGGTCTAGAAGAGAAGCTGGGTGGAGTGATTGAGGTCACTTGGCTTGTTCAGCCTGAAGAACACTGAGAATATCTCATCCCAGTCTGCAGCTTCCTCACAAGGGGCAGCAGAGGGGAAGGTGCTGGTCTCTTCTCTCTGATGACCAGTGACAGGACTGGAGGGGACAACAGGAATCAGTGTCAGAGGAGGTTTAGGCTGCATATTAGGAAAAGATTATTCCCCCAGAGGGTAGTCAGGCATTGGAACAGACTCTCCAGAGTTTGGTCACGGTTCCAAACCTATCAGAGATCAAGGAGCTTTTGGACAAGGCTCTCAGGCGCATGGTGGGATTGTTGGGGTGTCCTGTATAGGGCCAGGAGTTGGGCTTGAGGATTGTCATGGGTCCCTTCCAACTCAGGATATTCTGTGATTCTATAAAGTTTGAGCTCTGGGGCAGTTCTCCTCTGTCTGTGCTATTTCACCCCCATAGCCAGAAATGTCCAGTCAATGAACCTCTTTCTGAAAGCAGCCTCCCTTCAGGGCATGGATTAAGTTGTGAGAAAGCCTCCGCAGTGGAAATTTTCTCTCTCTACATCCCAGGACAGAACAACTCTTACTGTAGACTACACATGCCTACTTTCACCTGGTCTCATTGCACTGTTCCAAGGGCTGAAAAAAATTGTTGTAGGCTCCACCAAGTCCAGCAGTCCTGTGAAAAAACTTCTTTGGTCTTCACAGAGCTTTTCTCCCACTGCAGAGAAAGGAGGGATTGTTCTCAGACATAACAAAATGGATTCTGGCATGCAGTTTCTGTGAGAAGTGGACCCTCAAACCACAAGGAAGTGAAATTTCATGGCACAGGAAGGACTGGCAGATGTGGACCACGTTATCCTGATGTAGTAAACACAGTGGTGCTCTGTATGAACTTTCCTTCTACAAAGTTTAAGGTTGACTGTGGATGCCATTAACAGTAAAATCCCTTTGGACGCTGGAATATCATCACCCTGCTAGTTTTGCAAGGCTTAGAAAGCACAGAGTAACCCAACGTATGACTAAGCAAACTTGATGCAAGCCTGTGTTAACAGTCAGTTTAGAAACACCAAGCACCAGGTGACAGAACAAAGACTGAGCAACATCTCTCCCTGGGCATCTCAGGAGAGCATCTCTAAGGGGACAGGATGACACAGAGACAAGGGCTCGAATGCAAAAGAAGTTTAATGAGTCCAAAGAGAGAAATTAGGTCATTTTGAGCAATGGTCATGGTGTGTTTAGCACCAGGGAGACATAAGAGATTCTGCCCCATGACTGCAGCTGAGAACCTCTAGATGTCCATCGCCTGCCCCACAGAGGCAGCAGGGCCAGCAGATCCTCCCCAGGGTGGCTGTGAGGGCCTCACAGACCAGGGGAGCACAAGGGAACAAGGACACAGGACGGAAAGGAGAGAGTGGCAGAGGCAGGGCTGGGCTGTGCTTGCCCAGAGCCCAGGCTGGCCCTGTTCTTCTGCAAGGGCTGCTGGGCTAGCTCAGCCCCTCTGGAAACAGCAAGATGATGCTCCACCACCAGTGAAATACCATCTTGTGAGTCCTCAAGGGCCTTCCCCAGGGCCATGGGCAGCAGCTTTAGCAGGGGAAGCACCTCCTGCCACAGTAGCCACCACCAAGGCCAGAGAGGCCAAAGCCCCCGGAGTTGATGGGCACTCCATTACAGCTGAGGATGCTGCCAACGGCAGCGGAGGTGGAGGATCCCACGGCGGTGTTCTGTGGGAAGGAGCTGAGGATGGGCCCGGGCAGGGTCACCACCACAGGGGAGGGCTGGATGAAGACATTGGAGTCCTGGCACTGCCTGACACAGGGCTCATTGCAGCTGTTGGCCAGCGGGGTCGGGCCGCAGGGCTGGCAGGGCCGGCACGGGGTGTAGCAGGACATGTCTGGGGCTGGAGCTGCACCTGGGACAGAGGGCAGGGGGAAGAAAAACATGAGGGGTGAGTGAAAGCCTGTCACACCACCACAAGGGAGAGAAGACATGAGGTGGCACCAAGAGCTGGAGGTGTCATACAGAATCACAGAATCACAAAATATTCTGGATCAGAAGGGACCCACAAGGATCATCGATTCCAACTCATAAGTGAATGGCCCGTACGGGAATCAAACCCACAACCCTGGCACAGGGAGGCCCACAGGCTTCTCCTTCTCCAAAGCCCAAAAGAGACCTGCAAAATGCAACCAAGCCCAGGGAGATCCCTTCCTAGCCCATAACACCTAAGTGAGCTCCAGCCTCTCTCCTTGCCACCCCTTCTGCACCCTTCCCTCCCCCGTGGCAAGCAGCACAAAAAGCAAGCATAGAACCAAAGAGCAGTTTTGTGCTGAAAAATCCCATGGAAGTATAATGAGTGGAGAGAAGAAAAAAAGAAGGATAAAGAGCTTCAGACTCACCTTGTTCCCAAGGAGATCGTGTCAGGAGGAGTGAATGAGAGGATGAGAAGAAGGACCCACTTTTATACTTCTCCTGCACTGCCCCAGGCCCACAGTCACTGCACAGGGCAGTAATTTTCCAACAGACTCATCTCCAAAGCAAAATATCCCACCTAATGCCCCAGGTTGTGTTTTGTTTTCCATCAGTACTGCCAGTACATTTCCTCATTTCTGCCGTGCCCATTAGGCTTTTTTGGCTCCTTTCAAGTTCCAGGATGACAGGTCCAAGGATTTCCCAAGAGGGATCACGTCACCACCATCAGATGTGCCCTCAAGTGTAGGAGAGGTCTGTGCAGATGTAGGACATGGAACTGGGGAAATCTAGTGAGGTTCTTTTCACCCCCCATTGCAGAAGAGTTTGAATCTCCTCCTGCCAATGCCAAACTTTGTCCTGGGTGCACAAAGGCTCCTGTGCCTGACAATGTGACTTATCCTTCACCCTCAGTCCTCTACTGATTTATTTGGAAGAGTCATCTCCTCTCATGGCCATCTCTGGGGGTCTCATATCACTGCCTTCAGTCACCATGAAGAAGGAAAATGTTATCCTTCCTAAATACCATGATTATCCAACAGTTCTGATGGAGTCAGGTCTCTCCTCACTATGTGAGGAGTGCATTGGACCTTGGGACAGCACCTTGGATGTCTCATTCTCCTCATGCTGCCATGTACTTTGGCTGCACTCTCTAGACCCTGACCAACAGGAGAGACTTTTCCAAACATGTTGACTGTCCTTTGAGCCCCTGAAACTGTGGGTGTGTTGGCAAGAAGGTCATGCTGACAGCAATGGCTGTTGTGGCTGCCTGGAGCTGTGTACTCAGGTATAGTCCAGTGCTTGGACCAGTTTTCTTGGGTTATGGATGGAGCTGCCCTTGCTGGAGGGGAATTGTGTCCCTGCAAGGGACGTGGGTCTGCACACAACACATACTCTTGGCTTGCCCTCACACCAAATGCTGACGCACGGCCAACCCAAAATTAGGGCGTGACTCACCACAGGCAGGGAGAGCCTATCCCAGGAAATTTGCCTACTGAAGGCATTCCCTTGCCCTCCTGGGATGTGTCCCAGCTGCCTCCATGTCTGCAGGGCAGGAAGAGCATCACTGCTTGGTGTAGTGTGAGAGCTGGGTTTGTACCCAGGGCCCTTCTGAGCACATCCCCTCCCTGAGCATCCCCAGGCACGTGGAACTGCAGGTCCCTGATAACCCTCATGCACTGGGGAGTTGGACAAGTTCCTGCTCCCCCAACACTGCTGGGTTGCTCTCCAAGTGAGGCCTTTGGGCATTGGAAATGAAATGTGCTAAAGCACAAATGCCAAGAGAATACTCGATGTATAGGATGAAAGGTGAATCCCTACCAGTGGGAAGATGTTTTCTGCAAACCTTTCTATCCCCCCACAGAGCACTCAGGAGAGCTCCTCACCACAGTATGGTCTTATTGGCCTGGAGTAAGAGGCTCATGCACCTGCTCTCCAAGTCTCTCCCCAAGGCACACCCTCTCTCATAACACAGGAGGTCTGAGGGCTCTTAGATTGTAGCATAGTTCAGTCTCCAGCCTGTACTTCTTGAAGAGGTTTTTCATTTCCATGTGCATTCATCCTTCATGAATGCCAGAGGGCTCCTGTGGCCCAGTTGTCCAGATAGTCTAGAACTCCCTTTATAGCAGCCATGACCTGGAATGCATCAGCTGGCTTTCACTGGTTTTCAGGCAGTCCTTTTTTGATGCCCACTCACTGCTGAGAAGGCCCTTCCAGCTTCTTGGAGTGCTTTCAGGGGATGCAGCAGCCTGGGAGGCCTTGTAGGTGATGACTGAGAGAGGCACTGACTCCTCTGTCTCCACACTTCTGAGATTACCTTCCATCATGTGAAAGACTCCCTTCCTAATGCAGTCCAGGACGCTGTTGGATGACATTTCCCTAAGGGCCCAGGGCTGCCTCATGGTGTCCTCCAGGACCCACTTCCTCTGCTGCAAAGCTCTTTGACAGTCAGTTGGTTCCAGCCATTTTGTGACTGCTGTGTCTTTCAAAGGGAGCTGAGAGCGGCCTTGACCTGACACCAACAGGGTGCGTGGAACCAAGTCACACACACTCATGTCAGTCCAGTCTGTTTAAATGTTCCCACATCTGATCCTGCCCTAGTGCAGGTCAGCCTTTCCTGCTGCCTTTCCTGCTGTCAACTTTCCAAGGTGCATCAGGAGCCCAATCTCTTGACAGCAATTCCAGCAGGTAAAGGCCAAGGCGAAGAATCCCTTCAGTGCCTCCACCTTTCCTGTCCCCAGTGAAGCTGCCCCAGTCAGCCTTTGGACAAACGTCCCTTTTGCTGCTCATCTCCTTGAAAGAATTCCTTGTGCCCTCTGCATGTGTCATGGTTTGAGAGCTTCAAAATCCAATTCCCTATTTCAAACCCCCTCCCACATCTCAACCCAGTTGAGATGTGTTCTCCAGACACCACACAAGACTCAAAATGGGGGAAAGGGAATATATATTACAATGACTGTACAAATAAATACTACGATACATTATATATAATCTTAGCTATCTCTACCATGACATAAAAGTATTTACAATGGATCAAATCTCTTCTCCCCTCCAAATAAAAGTCCAGGAGGGAAGAAGGAAAAGATCCTTTCCGCTCTCAGAGCAGCAGTGCCTCTAAGACAGCAGGCATCTCTGTCTCTCTCTTCCATGCAGCAGCTGTAGCTGGATCTCTGCCAGTACACATGAGGGGGTATCCAAGCCCTCATGGCCCTTCGTCTCCAAGCGAGGGTCTTCTCTTCCGTGGGCTATGTTCACCCAAACACAGTCGTTTCACCACGGTCATACCATGAAGCTCAGGGGTCTTCGTGATGGTCCGTATCTTCAGGGGATTCAAATTCCCTTTACAGAGCTCCATGCTCTGTCTCAAGCAGCGGGGGGGGGCAAGGTCACCCTCTCCACATTCTTTCTTGGAGTTTTCAGCTCCTTTCTGCAGAGCTGTAGCACTTCAAGACTCTTTCAAGTAAGAGTTCATCATCCTCCTCCTTTCTAGGAGGAGTCTCCAAGGAGTTTGGGGTTTTTGATTCAGTTCTTACCCCAGAACTCTGTCTTTGTCTGTAGAGCTTAGTCTTGCTCTCTCTGCTGCAGGCTCTCTTTCTCTTCAGGCAACTCTGTGTCTTCCTGCCCAGCTGCATGTTTGTTTCTGCTGCTTCTCCATTATCTCTTGGCTCTCAGCCACAGTCTCTGGATGCTGCTCCTGCTGCTGCTCTGTCTCTGCTCACTCACGGTGGAGAAAATGTCTTTAGCTTTCTAGCTACAGGTACTTAGCCCAGTTTTACACTGTTCCAAGTCCCTGTAGCCCCCAGCCGGGGCTGGGGGGGGGCCAGAGCCCCCTAGGGGGGCTCCTGCCCTTTCTCCTTGTGGCCTTACAACATGGCTACTTCAACAATAACTACAACTACCTTCTCTTCCATTGGGTAAAACCTCAAGGGTTACCACCCACTGGGGTTTTACCATTTTATAACTTCAGGGGGGAAACTGTTTCCCCCCACCACAGCGTGATTTGCCTGTTTCGGGTGGGCTTTGGTTGTCCCCAATGCTGCACACTCGGACAAGCTGGCAAACATTCTCCCCAGAGCAAACTGCAGCAATAGGAAGAGAGCTAAAACATCTTCCTACAAAGGGAGCTGCAAAAAATTCCAATTCACAGCTCCAAGACAACGTTCCCTGCCTGTGTAGGACCCCTTCAGCACCTGGAGCACATCTTCTGCCTTCACTGACACAGCGTTACCCAGGATGTCCTTGACTCCTCATCTCAGCACATGAAAGCAGCCGACATGGCAGAGCAGGCATGTCAGAAATGACGAAATGAAGTGGCAACGTTGACAGAAACCAAAACACAACCTGGGCCATTACATAGAACATTTTGTTTTTGAGGTGAGTCTGTTAGAAAATTACTGCCCTGTGCAGTGATCGTGGTCCTGGGGCAGTGCAGGAGCAGTATAAAAGAGAGACCTTCTCCTCACTCTCTCATCCACTCCTCTCGCCTCCATCTCATTGGGAACAAGGTCAGTCTGAAGCTCTTTCTCATCCTTCTCCTCCTTCTCCTCCTCCAATGCACCTAAGCTCACACCTGCCCCAGTCCTATCTGGGGTCCTGGAAGTGCTATCACGGGAGAGGGGAGGGGGTGGAAAGGGGCAGAAGTTGTGTCATGGTCAGAGGTTGAAGTTTGGTGAGGTGTCTCCTGAGGTACGGGCTAGGAAGGGATCTCTCTGGGCTTGGTTGCTATGAAGAGGGTTATTTTGGGATGAAAGGAAGGTGATACCTTTGGACCTCCTTACACAGTCCCCAGCTCTTTTCTCCAGCTCATGACTTACCTCACTCTTGGTGCAGTGACAGGCTGCTCCATATCCACAGTTTCTGCTCTGCTTCCCCTGCCCTCTGTCCCAGGTGCAGCTCCAGCCCCAGACATGTCCTGCTACACCCCGTGCCGGCCCTGCCAGCCCTGCGGCCCGACCCCGCTGGCCAACAGCTGCAATGAGCCCTGTGTCAGGCAGTGCCAGGACTCCAATGTCTTCATCCAGCCCTCCCCCGTGGTGGTGACCCTGCCCGGGCCCATCCTCAGCTCCTTCCCACAGAACACCGCCGTGGGATCCTCCACCTCCGCTGCCGTCGGCAGCATCCTCAGCTGTAATGGAGTGCCCATCAACTCCGGGGGCTTTGGCCTCTCTGGCCTTGGTGGTGGCTACTGTGGCAGGAGGTGCTTCCCCTGCTAAAGCTGCTGCCCATGGCCCTGGGGAAGGCCCTCGAGGACTCACAAGATGGTATTTCACTGGTGGTGGAGCATCATCTTGCTGCTTCCAGAGGGGCTGAGCGAGCCCAGCAGCCCTTGCAGAAGGACAAGGCTCTGGGCAAGCACGGCCCAGCCCTGCCTCTGCCCTCTGCCACTCTCTCCCTTCCCTCCTGTGTCCTTGTTCCCTTGTGCTCCCCTGGTCTGTGAGGCCCTCACAGTCAGCCTGGGGCGGACCGGCTGACCCTGCTGCTTCTATGGGGCAGGCAGATGGACACCTGCTGGAATCTCCACCAGAGTTACTTGGTGCAGAGTCCGATGTGCCTCTGGTGCTCCCTACACTCAGTTACCCAGTTTCCACCATTTGACACAATAAAGTTCTGCTGCATTCGAGCCCTTGCCTATGTGTCATCCTTTCCCCTGCATATGCCATCACAAAATGATTGGTGGGGGTCTGCCACTCTCTCCTTTCCCTCCTGTGTCCTTGTTCCCTTGTGCTCCTGTGGGCTCTCACCCCACAGAACCAGCCTGGGGAGGACCTGCTGGCCCTGCTCCCTCTCTGAGTCAGGCAGGTTGACACCTGGTGGGGTCTCTACCACAGCTAAAGGGGCACAGAGTCCTTTCTGTCCCTGGTGCTCCCTCACTGGGACCTCCACTCAGGGCAATCTCGTTTCCCTCTTGACTCAATAAATTACTGTTTCGTCCCAGCCCATGTCTCTGAATCATCCTTTCCCCTACAGGTGCTCTCTCAAGATGCCCAGGGAATAAGATGTTTTTCAAGTGTGTTTCTGTGAGTGTTTGCTTGGGATGAATACGCAGTGATGGGTAACAGCATTGTATGGGGCCTACATAAGATGGAGTCAAGTTTCACCACATTAATCCTCTTCTAGTTCCTTGTAGTTGGAGCTGGAATGGTGCTGAGAACACAGAAGTGTTTTGAGTTTTTCTGGGCAGGACTTGCCCAGCATCAGTTCCTTATCTCCAGCCTCCTCTTCAGAACACCTGTAGTGTGGTTGTGGGCAAGAGGCTGGGAGAGTACACAGCCAGGACAGCTGACTGACTCTGACTAAAGGCATATTCCGTACCATAGGACATGATGGTCAGCAATAATTGCTTAGAGAAAATAGTAGGTGGGGGGTGGTGGGACATTCGTTAGTAGGTTGTTTGTCTTCTGAAGAAACTGCTAAATGTGACCCTGGTTCCCAGGAGTGGCTGGACATTGCCTGTTGATGGGAAGGTGATAATAAGTCTCTTTGCTTTGCTGTGTTTCTGCAGTGTTTCCTTGCTTAACTTCATTAAACTGCCTTTATCTCAACACACAGTATTTTAATTTTATATCCCCTTACCCTTACTCTCTGAGGAGGGGGAGTGATAGGATTTTGGTGGCCAGGAAAGATGATACTGTGCTGGGGGAGCTGCCTGGTGGGGAGGATGAGGGAATACACCTCTCTCTTCTCATCCAAGAATGACACAGGTTATTTCATGCTGACTCACAGCTCCTTAGTGTGAGATGTTTAAAAATACTAATTAACTCTATTGACTTAATGTGGGGTTTGAGGTATCTGGTCAGGGTGGCATAAGAAGAGACGAGTTTTTGGTATGGCAACAGTGAAACGTGCCCTGAGGTGGTTGGTCCCTGGGTGGCAGCTTTTAGAAAATATTGGAGCTTGACCTGTGCCTGTTGAGCCACCATTCGGTAGTATCAGAGGACAGTGATTCAGACAGGGACCCAAGTCACTTCTGAGGATGTCACAGTAGAGCCATGCATCCAAACTGCAGTTAAGAACATGGTGGTTGAGGCAGACACCCAACTCTCATGTGAGAACACCAGGGTTGAGGTAGGGACCCAAACAACACGTGTGGTAATTGTCCCAGTAGGAGAAAAGAAATAGTGGACAAGGAGGTGATCCACTGTCGATGGATCGAGTGGGGGGGGGAAAGGGCCTGACCAGGAATCGGCAAAGAGGATGCACTAACTGTGGAGAGAGCATCTTCCTGTCCCTGAAAGTCTGAAGAAAAGCTCTCTCGCTGTCAGCACCTCAGCTGTGAAGGGTGACCCATTGTAGCCCATTCTGTTCCATGAGGTCAGTGGGAAAGGGAGCCCCAAGATCCTGCTACACAGCCCCTCTGGCTCTTCCTGCAGGAGCAATGGGAGCACTGAGGATGGTAAGAGCCCACCTTGAAGGTGGAAGTCTGTGTATGAGGTCTGAAAAGGGAAGACAGCCACCAAGGGCATGCAAGAAGGCTGTCAGTTTACTTGCAGTTCAGTTCCCCTGTCATGTGGGGCAAGAAAGGAGAAGTGTTAGAGAAATGCAAAAGAATAATTCCAATTCTTTTGGAAGGTGGATTGGCCTTGAAGAGAAGTCAGGTTGAAGGACCTCCACAGGGGATGCGTTTCTTGAAAGTACAATAGCAGGGTGGGTGTTGTGATATCCCCGTAGATGTGATCAATAAGTTAATAACTATGACTCCACCACCTGGTAGCCAGACAAGACCAAACCACCATAAGACTAATTGTTTACTGCCTCTTCTGTGGGCACTGTAGGCCCTGGGGAAGTTGGGGATGCTTGGGGAGCCTTCAGCACTCACGAAAGGAGAGGAGAATGGGGCACAGTGCAATGGGTACCCTTCAGGTACTGTGACTTGCAATTTTGGAAGTCATCCATGACCTCCAAGGGCAGTAGGAGGTGAGGCAAGCAGAGGAGAGGTGAGGAGATGAGATGAGAGGTGAGGAAGCAATTCCTCCTTCTCTGGCTGCCACTGTGCCAGGGAACAAGAATCAAGTAGGAAATGTCAGTGGTTCAGCCGAACTGACGAAAGGGCTCTGCCATGCCATATAATGTGCCCAGCAATAAAAATAAAACTGTGGGCAGTCTCTCCAAAGTAGTTGTTCTGTTTGGAGATTCCTGGGCATCGAGCTGCTGCTGCAAGGTGGTGGGTGATTGGTCTTGCACAACTTGTGCTTTTTCCTCTCTTGTCCCTTTCCTTCTCAACTACCATTATCTTGACCCAAGAGTATTTCACTCCCTTGCACTTCCAATTCTTGGTTGATCCCATTGTGATAGTGGAGTGAATACAAATGGCCAGGGGGAGTTTAGAGCTGATCAGGGTCAACACATGTACAGACCCACAGGCAGTTCTTGTCCCATTCACTTTCCTCCTTCCCTGTCTGTGCCCAGGGTTTCCTGGAAAAAAAATCATGGAGAGATGGAGGCAGGGAGAAATTCAGGGCAGGAAGAGAGGCAGCGTGTGTGGGCTGTCTCAAAGGGCTGTCCAGGAGCAACCGAGGGAGGGGAGTGGCTGAACTGCTGCAGGACACAGCTGGGCAGGGTGACACGTGTCCACCCAGAGCCCTGATCAGACATTGGCTTGGTAGCAGCCAGTTGTCATTCTGTCCCTGAGAAATAGCAGCCCAAAGGCTGCAAGACCAGAAAAAGATGCTTTTGTGGTAATGCCATCAAAAGACGTGCCACTGCCAGGGCTGTTTCCAGACAGCAGGACTATTTCCAGACACTGAGGACCGTCATCAACATTTTTGTTGAATTTTGGGCTCTAATGCAAGAAAGATGCATCTACAAGAAGGGCCAGAAGGATCATCCAGAGAACTACAGGCCCGTTAGTCTGCCCTTGGCACCAGGGAAGGTTGTGGAGCAGATCATCTTGAGTGCACTCACAAGGCACATACAGGACAACCAGGTGATCGGGCTCAGTCGGAATAGCTGTAGAAAAGACACATCCTGCTTGACTGACCTGATCTCCTATGACAAGATAACCAGCCCACTTAATGGACAAGGGAAAGGATGTAGATTTTGTTTACCTGGACTTTAGTAAAGTTTTTGACACCATTTCCCACAGCATGCTCCTGGAGAAACTGCCTGCTCATGTGTATCATATTCACTGGATAATAAATTGTCTTTATGGCTGGGCCCAGAGAGCAGTGGTGAGTGCAGTTAAATCCAGTTGGTGGCGGATCACTAGTGGTGTTGCCCAGGGCTCAGTTTTGGGTCCAGTTCTGTTTAGTATCTTTATGGACGCCCTGGATGAGGGGATCAAGTGCACCCTCAGTTAGTTTGCAGATGACTCCAAATTGGGTGTCATTGTTGTACTAGATCTGCTGGAGGTTAGAAAGGCTCTACAGAGGCATCTGACCAGGCCAGATTGATGGGCCAAGGCCAACTGTATAAAGTTCAACAAGGAGAAATGCAGTGTCCAGCCCCTGGGTCACAACAACTCCCTGCAGTGCTCCAGGCTGGGGGCAGAGTGGCTGGAAAGGACCTGGTGGTGCTGGTGACAGTGGCTGAACATGAGCCTGAGTATGTCCAGGTGGCCAAGAAGGCCAATGGCCTCCTGGCTTGTAACAGGAATAGTGTGGCAGCAGGACCAGGGCAGTGACTGTCCCCCTGTGCTTGGCATTGGTGAGGCCACACCTTGAATCCTGGGTTCAGTTCTGGGCCCCTCACTGCAAGAAGGACATTGAGGGGCTGGAGCGTGTCCAGAGAAGGGCAACAGAGTTGGGGAAGGGTCTGGAGCACAAATCTGATGAGGAGCAGATGAGGAAGCTGGGGATGTTAAACCTGGAGAAAAGTTAGACTCAGAGAGGGACCTCATCACTCTCTAAAACTCCCTGAAAGGAGGTTGTAGCGAGGTGGGTGTCAGCCCCTTCTCCCAAGTAATAAGCAATAGGATGAGAGAATATACGCTCAAGTTGCACCAGGGGATTTAGATTGACCATTAAGAAAAATTTCTTCAATGAAATGATTGTCATGCACGGGAACAGATTGCCCAGGGAAGTGGTTGAGTCACTGACCCTGGAGGTGTTTAAAAGATGTGTACATGTGGCAATTCATGATATGGTTTAGTGGTAGGCTTGACAGCATTAGATATATGGTTGGACTAGACGGTCATAAGGCACATTCCAACCTAAATTATTCTGTCATCCTATGAAAGATTTTCATCAAGCTCAGCAAACTGAGCAGAAGAGAGACTAGATGGTGAGGGGGCTGGAGCACTTAGTTGAGGAGGAAGGCTGAGGGAATTGGGCTTGCTGAGAGTAGGAGACATAAAAGCACCTATGGTGTAACGCTGTCATTGAAGTGTGTTGGATCATTCTATCCAGCCTCGGATAGGTAGAGAAGTTTGAAAAAAGGAAATCACATTCTAAGCACGGTCAAAGCAACCCTGTGATAATGGCCACTGCACAAGCATATCCAACAACCCCCCAGATCATTTTGATGGCATATGCAGGGGAAAGGATGACACATAGGCAAGGGCTCGAATGCAGCAGAACTTTATTGTGTCAAAAGGTGGAAACTGTGTAACTGAGTGTAGGGAGCACCAGAGGCACATTGGACTCTGCACCAAGTAACTCTGGTGGAGATTCCAGCAGGTGTCCATCTGCCTGCCCCATAGAAGCAGCAGGGTCAGCCGGTCCGCCCCAGGCTGACTGTGAGGGCCTCACAGACCGGGGGAGCACAAGGGAACAAGGACACAGGAGGGAAGGGAGAGAGTGGCAGAGGGCAGAGGCAGGGCTGGGCCGTGCTTGCCCAGAGCCTTGTCCTTCTGCAAGGGCTGCTGGGCTCGCTCAGCCCCTCTGGAAGCAGCAAGATGATGCTCCACCACCAGTGAAATACCATCTTGTGAGTCCTCGAGGGCCTTCCCCAGGGCCATGGGCAGCAGCTTTAGCAGGGGAAGCACCTCCTGCCACAGTAGCCACCACCAAGGCCAGAGAGGCCAAAGCCCCCGGAGTTGATGGGCACTCCCTGAGAGCTGAGGATGCTGCCGACGGCAGCGGAGGTGGAGGATCCCACGGCGGTGTTCTGTGGGAAGGAGCTGAGGATGGGCCCAGGCAGGGTCACCACCACGGGGGAGGGCTGGATGAAGACATTGGAGTCCTGGCACTGCCTGACACAGGGCTCATTGCAGCTGTTGGCCAGCGGGGTCGGGCCGCAGGGCTGGCAGGGCAGGCACGGGGTGTAGCAGGACATGTCTGGGGCTGGAGCTGCACCTGGGACAGAGGGCAGGGGAAGCAGAGCAGGGCAGATGGGTGAGGAGCAGCCTCTCACCCCACCATGGGGGAGCCATGTCAGACCAAGATGGACACAAGAGCTGGAGGTGTTACAGGGATGCCCACAGGTTTTTTCTTACATTTAGCCCACAAGCTCCCCATCAAGAGCAACCAATCCCAGAGAGTTCCTGCCTAGACCATCACTCACTTCAGCCAAGCCCCAGCCTCCCTGCATGTGACCTCTCCTGTGTCACCTCCCATGGAGAACAGTCCCATAATGTAGCATAGGACAAAAGGGTATGCACTGGAAAACATAAGGAGGAAGAGGAAGAGGCAGGAGAGGAGAAAAGTCACCAGACCCACCTTGTTCCCAAGGAGATGGAGGCAAGAGGAGTGGATGAGAGAGTGAGGAGAAGGACCCACTTTTATACTGCTCCTGCACTGCCCCAGGCCCACAGTCACTGCACAGGGCAGTAATTTTAAAACAGACTCATCTCCAAAGCAAAACATCCTACGTAATGGCCCAGGCTGTGCTTTTGTTTCCATCAGCATTGCTGTTTCATTTCCTCATTTCTGCCATGACCATTAGGCCTCTGAAGATGCTTTCAAGTATTGAGATGAAAGGCCCAAGGCCTGGGCAGGGACACATCAGTACAGGAAGATGTGCCAGAGGGGTCTCTGGAGAAATGGAATGTGGGACCGGGGAAAAATGAGGACATTCATGTCCACCCTCTTTTGCTGAAATAAGGTCAGGCTGAGGGCAAAGTCTGTAGGGCTGCCTGGAGCTGTGTACTTGGTAACAGTCCAGTGCTGGAGATGGTTTTCTCTGTGCAGGGATGGAGCTGCCCTTGCTGGAGGGGAATTCAGCCCTGACTGAGACACAAGCCTGCAGACAGAACACACTCCTGGCTTGGCCAACACCAAAAAGCTGACGCAAGGCCACTCCAAAATTAGAGTGTGACTCGCCAGGGGTAGGGAGAGTCCATCCCAGGAAATTTGCCTACTGAAGGCATTCCCTTGCCCTCCTGGGATGCGTCCCAGCTGCCTCCATGTCTGCAGGGCAGGAAGAGCATCACTGCTTGGTGTAGTGTGAGAGCTGGGTTTGTACCCAGGGCCCTTCTGGGCACAAAAGCTGCCCTTGATTCTAATATTCCTAAAAAGTTCTTCTTTCTCAGAGGCAGCTGTGCATCACCATTTTTTCCCCATAATAGAATCCTTGAGGCTGGAAATAACTCTGGACGTCATCTCTTCCAACTGCCCCTGTTCAAAGCATGATCAGCCTTTGGAAGATGCTCAGGGCCAAGTCCTGTCAAGCTCTGAATTCCTTCAAGGATGAAGAATCCACAACCTGTCCATGTCAACCACAGACAACTTCTTTACCAACATTACGCAAACAATGTCTTTTCTTATGTTTCCCTGGAACTTCCCATGTTTCCAGCTGTACCTGTTGCCTCTTGTCCCTTCACTGGATAGGACTCAGGAGAGTCTGGCTCTGAGTTCTGGACTCCCTCCCAGCAGCTCTTTTGCCCATTTCTGGGAAGTGTGCCCGGATGCCCTCTCTCCTCCAGGGGGACAAGCCCACCTCGGGCAGCCCCTCCTGTCCCAGGGGCTCCAGTCACTCCCTGGGCTCTGAGGCCCTTTGCTGGACTGGTACCAGTATGTCCGTGCCTCTCTCACACCGGGCAGCTGCTCTTGGTGGCAGCTGTTTTCTGAGCACTGTGGAGCAGAGAAGAGGGATCCCATTCCACAGGCTGATGGCAAACCCCATCCTAAGGCCACCCAGGATGCTGTTGGATGCCATTTCCACCAGGGCTCAAGGCTGTGTCCTGGTGCCCCCCAGGACCCACGTCCTCTGGTGCAAAGCTCTGTGTCTGCCCCTCAGCCCCAGCCCAGGGTAGGGCAGGAGTTTGTCCCTCCAGCCCTGCAGGACTTTGCACAAGGGGGTTAAACACTGCTGGCCCCAGCCTGGAGCCTGTGGAGCCCCAGCAGGGAGTGTCTGCCAGCTGGACTTTGTGCCCCTCCTGCCAGCCCCTGGAGACCTGCAGCCATACCCCGTTTCAGAAGTCAGGATGCCCGTTGTCTTTCTCCCAGTGCTCAGCTGCATTCCCTGAGTGCCAGCACTTCCAAAGGGGAGCTCAGGGAGGCTTCTGCCTGACACCAGCACTCGTGTGCCCATCACCAGGTCACACACACTCACGTTGGCCAGGCTGTTTAAAGGTTCCCACACCTGAGCCTGCTCTGCTCTGAGAAGTCTTCCCTGCTCCACACCTTGTGAGGAATAGCAGGAGCCTGATCCTGAGACAGCAAATCTTGCCAGTAAAGACCATGGCCCAGCAGCCCTGGAGTACCTGCCCCTTTCCTCCAAGCCCTGCACGCAGTGAAGCTGCCCCAGGCAGCCCTGGCTCAAGCCTCCCTTTGGCTGCTGCCGTATGGGGAAGATCTTGTTTCCCTCCACAGGCTTTGCTGATTCAACTCCAGGTGGGCTTTGGCTTTCCTGACCCAAGCCTGGAACACTCAGACAGCCTGGCAAAGGTTTTCTGTGAACCAAGGGCGTGAGGAGGGAGAGAGAGGAAAGCATTTGCCTGGAGCAGCAGTGACCAGTGAGCACTGGAGTGAGCTGAGAGGGAGGAGAGAGAAGGCCGTGGGATGGGCTGTGGGAAGAGGAGCCTTTGGATGCTCTGCTGCTCTGGGCAGTGCAGGGCAGGGCTGGGCCTCTCCCTGCAGGTCAGTGCCCTGAGCCAACATCCCCTGCCTGCACGGGACCCTCCAGCACGTGGGGGCACATCTTCTGCCTGCAGGGACACATTCTGATCCAGGGGATCCCTGGGCCTGTCAAGGCAGCACATGAAAGGAGCTGCAGCACAGAGCAAGCCCATCAGAAATGAGGAAATGAGGTGGCAGCATTGCTGGAAACCAGAACACCCTGTGGCATTAGGTGGGGTGCTTTGCTTTGGAGGTCAATGTGCTGGAAAATTGCTGTCCTTGTGCAGTGACTGCAGGCCTGGGGCAGGGCAGGAGCAGCATAAAAGCAGGACCTTCTCCTCACTCTCACATTCACTCCACTCGCTTCCAGCTCCTTGGGATCCAGGTGAATCTGAAGCCCTTTCTTTTCCTCCTCCTTTGGAGTTTCTAAGTCTATCCTGTCCTTTTGGTCTCATTTGGGTTCTGAGAACTGCCTGTCACGGGAGAGGGAAGGGGGCAGAAGTTGTGCCCGGGGAGAGGCTGGGTTTTGGCTGAGGTGTCTCCTGAGCCATAGTCCACACGGAGAAGTCCCTGAGCTTGGTCTCTCTTGGGGCTTCAGGGGCTGAGGGGAGAGTGATGCTGGTGGGCCTCTCTAAGCAGCCTCGTGCTCTCTTCTCCTTCTTTTGTCTTTTCTTCATCATGGTGGGCCAAGAGACTCCCCTCACTCACCCCTGTGCTCTGCTTCCCCTGCCCTCTGTCCCAGGTGCAGCTCCAGCCCCAGACATGTCCTGCTACACCCCGTGCCGTCCCTGCCAGCCCTGCGGCCCGACCCCGCTGGCCAACAGCTGCAATGAGCCCTGTGTCAGGCAGTGCCAGGACTCCACTGTGGTCATCCAGCCCTCCCCTGTGGTGGTGACCCTGCCCGGGCCCATCCTCAGCTCCTTCCCACAGAACACCGCCGTGGGATCCTCCACCTCCGCTGCCGTTGGCAGCATCCTCAGCTCTCAGGGAGTGCCCATCAACTCCGGGGGCTTTGGCCTCTCTGGCCTGGGCAGTGGCCTCTGTGGCAGGAGCTGCCTCCCCTGCTAAAGCTGCTGCCCATGGCCCTGGCAAGGAACCCAGGGACACACAGGATGGTACAAGCCCAGGGATAGAGCATCAGTGCTCTCTTCACTGGGATCTCCGCTCAGAGTGACTTCTTTCTAATCTTTGGACTCATTAAAGTTCTCCTGCATCCCAGCCCACGCCTCTGTGTCATCCTTTCCCCTGCAGATCCTCATCCAACATGGCCAGGGAGAGAGGTGTTGCTGTGCGGTTCTGGGAGAGGGTTGTTAGGGATGGTATTGCCACGGTTGTCAGCATAGCATTGATTATGTTAACACAGCATTGATTAGTCATATTTGGGGTCACCTTTCTAAATTTCTCTGCCTCTCTGTACCCGGAAGAATTACCTGACACTGTGCAATGACCACAGCTACTCCACAAATTATTTTAGTTATCCCATCAAAGCATTCTCTTCTCTCTTCTTGGCAAACCCTGTGTCCTCAGCCTCTCACCCCCAGGAAAGTGTTCCAGCCCACTCACCATCCTGGCCAGTGTATTTCATATATTTCACTTCTCTTGGTTGAGCTTTTCCTTGCACTCCCCTCCAACAGGCAGCACAACATGCCAGGTGCCATCTGGGCAGTGCTGAGCAGAGGGGGATCTTTGCTGCCATCAGTGTCCTGGTTGTGGTCCGGCTCGGAAAGCCCAGGGTGTCGGTGACAGTCTTTGTGTCCAGGGACAGCCCTGGGAGTTGTGCCTGTTTTGATGATGTTAGCACAAAAACACCTTTGCTGGGCCCAGCTTTTCAGAGACGGAATGATGCGACAGGGTTGGCTATGACACAGCCAACTTCCCATCTGGCCTCTGGATGGACATATGTCATCACGCCCAGCTGTGTCCTGCAGCAGTGCAGCATCTCCTCTTCATCGTGTGCAAACTTCCCTGCAGCCTGTGCTGCTGTCACTGCCCTGCTCTGGAGAGCTCCTGGAAAGCCCTTGGAGACACTCAGCCCACACCCCCTTCATCTCTCCTTCCTCTGTGCTTCTCCCTGCCTCTTCCTCTCCAGAAATTTTCCCAGGAAAATTGCATCGAGGAAATCCACAGTATCAGAACAGTCTGGAAGAACAAAGGACTGAGAGCAGACCTTTAAAAGAGACATGGGATACTGGAGATTTAAAAATTGAACATGAGCCAGCAATGTGCACTTTCAGGCCAGAAATTCAATCATGTCCTGGGCTGCACCAACACAAACATGGCCAGTACGTCAAGGGAGGGGAATCTTGGCTTCTTATCTGCTCTTGTTTGACCTCCCCTGCAGCTTTGTGTCCAGGCCGGAGTGCTCAGGTCAAAACAAACATGGACCTGTTAGAGCAGCTCCAGAGAAGGGCTGCAAACATGATCACATGGATACATCACACCTTCTGTGGAAAAAGGCTGAGGCAGTCAAGGTTCTTCAGGCAGGAGAAAGAGCTGCTCTGGGGAGATCTGTTTGCAGCCTTTGAGTATGTAAAGGGGATGTATAACAAAGTCAGAGAAGGATGTTTTCTCAAGGCCTGCAGTGATTGCAAAAGGAGCAACAGTTTTCCACTGAAATAGGGTAGAAATAAGGAAGAAATTACTGAAGATGAGTGTGATGAGACACTGGAAAAGGTTGCCCAGAGAATGATGGGGTGTCCCATCTGGGGAAGTGTTTCAAGGTCAGGTTCAATCAAACTTGGAGTAATGTGATGGAGCGACAGATATCCCTGCCCATGGCAGGAGGGTTGGATTGGATGGCCTTTAATGGTCTCTGCCAACAAAAATCAATCGATGATTCCATGATCACGTGGGTGTGTGAGAAGGCAGCCTCTGCACTGTGTGGTTCTCTTTGAGAATCCTGTGATTAGGAAAGGTTCTCCTGCAGTCTGAGGAGAAGCTGGTGCCTGTGTCAGGTCGGTAAGACATTCACTGCTGAGAACTTGTGTCACAGAGTGGAGCTTAGGGAGGAAAAGGAAAAGATGTGCAAACATCTGATTGTCGGTGGACAGTGGAGGGTAATTGTGTCCTGAGGCAAAGAGGCAGAAATTCAGACACCAGAGGGTCACTCCACACAGGACGGAGCTCACTCAGGGCCAGTCTGACAAATGGTGCAAAGCCATCCCCAAGAAGCCCCTCCCAGAAACCCCCTGGGGCAACATCTGTGCCTTGGGAGAGTGTCTGCAGGGGAAAGGATGACACTGAGGCGAGGGCTGGGATGCAGCAGAATTTAATGTGTCAAGGGAGGGAAGAGAGGTGGATCCAAGGGGAGAGCCCAGAGCAGGGAGCAGCTTTAGCAGGGGAAGCAGCTCCTGCCACAGAGGCCACTGCCCAGGCCAGAGAGGCCAAAGCCCCCGGAGTTGATGGGCACTCCCTGAGAGCTGAGGATGCTGCCAACGGCAGCGGAGGTGGAGGATCCCACGGCGGTGTTCTGTGGGAAGGAGCTGAGGATGGGCCCGGGCAGGGTCACCACCACGGGGGAGGGCTGGATGAAGACATTGGAGTCCTGGCACTGCCTGACACAGGGCTCATTGCAGCTGTTGGCCAGCGGGGTCGGGCCGCAGGGCTGGCAGGGCAGGCACGGGGTGTAGCAGGACATGTCTGGGGCTGGAGCTGCACCTGGGACAGAGGGCAGGGGAGGCAAAGCATGAGAGGTTTTTATGAGCAGCCTGTCACCCCACTGTGACTCAGAGTCTTCCCCTCAGCTCACATGAACTCCACTAGCAGCAGCATTGCCCACCAATCCAATCCCCACACAGCCCCTATCTCAGGAGACATCTGAGCCGAGCCTCAGCCTCTCTCCATGCCACACCTTCTGCCCCCTTCCCTCTCCCGTGACTGACAGTTTCAAGAAACCAGGTGTTGCAAAGAGGTTGGAATGTGCTCAGAAATCCCAGAGTAGGGACTGGAGGAGGAGGATGAAGAGGAAAACAAGCAAAAGCTTCCAACTCTCCTTATGCCCATGTCTTGCTTCCATGATATGTTAACAAATGACACAATGTAGGACAAAGAGTCAGGTATGCTCTGAGATATTTAAAAGGAAGAATAGGATGAAGAGAAAGGGCTCAAAACTCACCTCGTTCCTAATGAGACGGAGGCAGAGGAGTGGATGAGAGAGTGAGGAGAAAGACCCACTTTTATACAGCTCCTGCACTGCCCCAGGCCCACAGTCACTGCACAAGGGCAGCAATTTTCCAATAGACTCACCTCCAAAAATACCCAACCTTATGCCACAGGTGGTGTTTTGGTTTCTGTCAATGCTGCCATCTCATGTCTGACATGACCATGAGGATCCACAGAGGATCTTTTGAAGTATTGGCATGAAAGGCCTGAGGATTTCCTGAGCAGGATCATGTCAGCACAGGCAGATGTTCCCCCACGTGCTGGAGGGGTCTGTGCAGGCAGAGGATGTGGCTGTGGGGAAATATGGTGAGGTTTTTTAGAAACCCCTCGGAGGGATCGTGCCTTCCCACCAACGCAATCCTCTCCTGAGTCCCCACAGTCTCTCCTAAGGAGGACATGCTGCAGCCCTCTCCCTCCCTGCCTGCCTCCCTGCTCAGGCCAGCGCTCACTGCACTTTGCCTCTATAGGCTGGCAGGTTATGTTGCTGCTTTCAAATGGCTTTGTCCAAGGAAATCTTCTCCTTCTGGGAAGAAGGTTTATTTGGTTTCTTTGGCACAGTTGTCTGCTCTCATGGCAGGCTCTGGGGGTCCCCACCAGTGCTGTCAGCAGGGTTGTGGAAGGAGAACACTGTCCTCTTCAAACCCCTGATTCCTCAGCAAGCCCTGTGGACTCAGGTTCCTCTCCTCTCACTCCCTGAGGGATGTGTTGGGTCTCAGGACAGCACCTTCTTCCTGTCCCTCTCCTCACCCCACGATGCCCTTTGGCTGCGCACTTTGCACAGGGCACACAAGCACAGGGCACTTTTCCAGGACACGCTGTCAGGCCTGAGAACAGCCCTGAGCTGTGGCAGCACTGCCAAGCAGGGCAGGCTGAGGGCAATGGCCTTTGGGTGCCTGCAGCTGTGACTCTGGGCTCCAAGATGGTTTTCCTGGGAAAGGAATGGAGCTGCCCAAAGGATTGAGGCCTGGCAGGACCCTGCAGTTCCACGTGCCTGGGGATGCTCAGGGAGGGGACGTGCCCAGAAGGGCCCTGGGTACAAACCCAGCTCTCACACTACACCAAGCAGTGATGCTCTTCCTGCCCTGCAGACATGGAGGCAGCTGGGACGCATCCCAGGAGGGCAAAGGAATGCCTTCAGTAGGCAAATTTCCTGGGATAGTCTCACAGACTCTCCCAATCCATGATGAGTCAAGCCCTAATTTTGGAGTGGCCTTTTGGACTGAGGCCAAGCCAGGAGTGTGTGCTGTGTGCAGGTTTGTGTCCCATGTGGGGTTCAATTTCCCTCCAGCAAGGGCAGCTCCATCCTTGCCCCAGGCAAGTGGATGCTTGGCAGCACTTCCACAGGTCAGGAGTGTCCTCAGGACTGACAGTGTGTGTTGGAAAAGTGTCCTGTGCTTGTGTGTCATCCAGGTCAGGGTGTAAAACATGCAACCAAAGCACATCGTGGGATGAGGAGAGGGAAGGAACAAGGAACTATCCTGAGACCCAACAGACCCCTCTGACAGTGAGGACGGTGGGACACAACTCCACAGGGCTTGCTGAGGAACCACGTGGTCAGGGAGGGCAACAATCTCCTTCCACAACCCTGCTGACAGCACTGGTGGGGACCCCCAGAGCCTGCCATGAGAGCAGACAACTGTGCCAAAGAAACCAAATAAACCTTCTTCCCAGAAGGAGAAGATTTCCTTGGACAAAGCCATTTGAAAGCAGCAACATAACCTGCCAGCCTATAGAGGCAAAGTGCAGTGAGCGCTGGCCTGAGCAGGGAGGCAGGCAGGGAGGGAGAGGGCTGCAGCATGTCCTCCTTAGGAGAGACTGTGGGGACTCAGGAGAGGATTGCATTGGTGGGAAGGCACGATCCCTCCGAGGGGTTTCTAAAAAACCTCACCATATTTCCCCACAGCCACATCCTCTGCCTGCACAGACCCCTCCAGCACGTGGGGGCACATCTTCTGCCTGTGCTGACATGATCCTGCTCAGGAAATCCTCAGGCCTTTCATGCCAATACTTCAAAAGATCCTCTGTGGATCCTCATGGTCATGTCAGAAATGAGGAAATGAGATGGCAGCATTGACAGAAACCAAAACACCACCTGTGGCATAAGGTTGGGTATTTTTGGAGGTGAGTCTATTGGAAAATTGCTGCCCTTGTGCAGTGACTGTGGGCCTGGGGCAGTGCAGGAGCTGTATAAAAGTGGGTCTTTCTCCTCACTCTCTCATCCACTCCTTTGCCTCCGTCTCATTAGGAACGAGGTGAGGTTTGACCCTTTCTTATCCTCCTCCTTGTCCTCCTTGTCCTCCTTCTTCTTGCTTCCCTTTATCTTCCACCTCGTCCTTCTCTGGGGTTTCCTGTCACATACTTGCCTCCTTGTTCTCTGTTGTCTTGAGGCTGCTTACCACGGGAGAGAGAAGGTGTACATGGAGAAGGGCTGGATTGAGGTGTCTCCTGAGCTGTGGGCTAGTGGGGTCCTCCTTGGCCTTGGTCACTCTTGGTGGGGCCCACTGGGGTTGAGAGAAAGGATGTCCTTCATGGTATGGTGAGAGGCTGCCCTTCAAACACACCTCATGCCTTGATTTTTCTTGCCCTCTGTCCCAGGTGCAGCTCCAGCCCCAGACATGTCCTGCTACACCCCGTGCCGGCCCTGCCAGCCCTGCGGCCCGACCCCGCTGGCCAACAGCTGCAATGAGCCCTGTGTCAGGCAGTGCCAGGACTCCACCGTGGCCATCCAGCCCTCCCCCGTGGTGGTGACCCTGCCCGGGCCCATCCTCAGCTCCTTCCCACAGAACACCGCCGTGGGATCCTCCACCTCCGCTGCCGTTGGCAGCATCCTCAGCTCTCAGGGAGTGCCCATCAACTCCGGGGGCTTTGGCCTCTCTGGCCTGGGCAGTGGCCTCTGTGGCAGGAGCTGCTTCCCCTGCTAAAGCTGCTCCCTGCTCTGGGCTCTCCCCTTGGATCCACCTCTCTTCCCTCCCTTGACACATTAAATTCTGCTGCATCCCAGCCCTCGCCTCAGTGTCATCCTTTCCCCTGCAGGTGCTCTCCAGAAGGATTTCCAGGTGGAGAGATGTTGCTCAGGGGTTGTTTTGAGAGGCAGTTTTAGAGAAAGGTGTTTCACTGACTTTTAAGACAGGAGTGTCTGAATGTGCTCCATCAGGCTATTGCTGTTTTCCAACCTTCTCAACCTGCTCGTGCCTGGATAGAATGAACCAATCCTCTTCACTGGCTGCAGCTGCTCCAAGGACGATTTTATCTCTCTGACCAAAGCATTCTCCTTTCCACACTCAGCAGTCCTGGTGCCTGAGTCACGTGCTCAGCCTCCTTATCATCCCAAACACCCTGCACTGAACTTCCCCCCTTGCTCAGGGTTGTTCTTGCATTCCAGCCTGTCCTCAACAGGGCTGATGCCACCAGGCAAGTGCTGAGCAGAGCAGCATCGTGCCTCCCCTGGGTCTCCTGCTCACACAGCCCAGGGGGTTGAGGAAGTCCTCGGGGTCTGGGCACAGTTGGGGCAGTGGCTCCTGTTCTCATGGGGTCACTACAGGAGCCCCTTTCTCTGGCCCTGTGTCCTGGTTTCAGCTGGGTGGAGTTAATTTGTTCTCAGTATCTGTTCTAGTGCTGTGGTTTGGATTCAGAATGAGAACGGTGTTGATAACACACTGATGGTTTGGGTTTTTGATAAGTCCTGTTTATCCTAAGTCTTTTTTTTTTTTTTTTGCCTCCTACTCTGCCAGTGATGAGGTTGACAAAAGAAACTGAGGGGGAGCAGAGCTGGGACAGGTGATCCAATCTCACCAAAGGAATATTCCACAAATAGAACATCAGGCCCAGTCTATATAAACTGGGGGGAGTTATCAGGAAGGGGGGTCTGGCATCAGTCAGAGGGTGGTGAGCAATTGTATTGTGCATAATAATAGGTTTTCCCCTATTATTATCATTATTATGAACATTTACCATTGTTGCTGTATTTTTATTTTATTTTCAATTATTAAACTGTTCTTGTCTCAGCCTACAAGATTGTCCTCCCCATTCGCCTGAGCTTTGGGGAGAGAGGAAGGTATCACAACCCCCTGTTTGGGGCTGTGCATGCCAGGGGCCGAGGCAGTGTGGGTGGGGACGTGGCCAGTTGGTACCAAGCCAGCTTGTGATCAGGACTCGGGATGAAGATGTTCCGTCCTGCCCTGCTGTGTCCTGCAGACATCCCCCTCCCTCAGCTCCCAGTCTCTGCAGCCTGTGCTGCTGTCACTGCACTGCTTTGGAGAGCTCCTGGGCAGCCCTTGGAGACAGCTGGGCAGCCCACACCCGCTGCCTCTCTTCCTGCTTTAAATCTCTCCCTGCCTCCATCTCTCCATCAGCTTTCCCAGGAAGCCCTGGGCACAGACAGGGAAGGAGGAGGGCAAGGACAAGCACTGCCCGTGGGCCTGTGTGGTGTTATGAGCAGCACTAAGCACAGAGCAGCTCTTCTCATGATCCACTGACCCAGAGGGATGGGGGAGAACTGGAGAGAGTGGGATATCCTGGGGTCAACATCAGGACAATCTGTGAAGGGATGGGGAAAAAGAGAGAAACCCAAGTGGTTCAAAGGCAATCACCCTGCTACCTGGCACCAGCAGCCCAGTGCCCAGGCAGTGTCCAAGAATGGCTCCATTGGGAAAATGCCCAGAGCTTTATTGCTGAACGTGGTGTGATATGTGCCAAGGGCAGTGGTGGAGTCACCATCTCTGGAGGGACTTAAAAGATGTGTAAATGGGACACCTGGGGATAGGGTTTAGTGTTGAGCTTGGCAGTGCTGGGTTAATGGTTGGACTCCTTGATCTCAAAGGTCTTTTCATGTCTCCATTATTTTATGACTCCGAATGACATGGAATAGCCCTTTGGTCAGCTGAGGTCATCTGTCCTGGTTGTGTCACCTCCATCTTCTTGTCCACCCCTGGACTGCACTGCAGAGGATGCAGAGTGAGAAAGAGAGATGGCCTTGCTGGTGAGCAAGGCCTGTGCAGCAATAGCTCAAGCTTTGGTGTGTTCTCTGCACTGGTTTAGCCACACATGTGAAGCACAGAACAACATTGGCTGCTCTGAAGACAGTGACCCCCATCCCAGCCAGCACCAGTACAGACTGGTGTTCCATTCCCTCTCCTCTTGTCCTCTGAGGCTTTTTTTGGTTTGAGCCTCGTGTCCCAGAATGATGGCACCCAGGGCAAGATAAATTGCTGTATCTCCTCTCCTCTCCTCTCCTCTCCTCTCCGACCCTCTCCGACCCTCTCCTCTCCGACCCTCTCCGACCCTCTCCTCTCCGACCCTCTCCTCTCCGACCCTCTCCTCTCCTCTCCGACCCTCTCCTCTCCGACCCTCTCCTCTCCGACCCTCTCCTCTCGTCTCCGACCCTCTCCTCTCCTCTCCTCTCCTCTCCTCTCCAACCCTCTCCTCTCAATTCCTGGGGGCTTTGAGGGCTTCTGCCCTCCCAGAGCCTTCCACAGCCCAGGCTTCTCAACCAGCTTGTGCAGCAGCCACGCGTCCCTTGCACAGAACGAGCAGCGAGGCCCAGAGGACTGGGCTGGGCAAGGCTGGATCTGACGGGGGCTCAGCTGGAGTCATGGGTTCCTTCCACACCTGCAAGTGACGGTGCCCCAGGGGCACAGTCACCGGCTCAAGGTCCAAGTGGAAACCAGTGCTGACTGGTGTCCTTCAGGGGTCAATACTGGGACCATATTTGTTAATATGTTCATCGATGACATGGGGAGTGGACTGGGTGGACCCTCAACAAGGCTGTGCCTGACCCAAGCTGAAGGTTGCACTGCTGCACTTGAGGAAAGTGTTTCAATCTAAGGGATCTTGGCTGACTTGAGGAATGGTCCCGTGTGGGACTCAGGAACTTCAACAAGGCCAGGACTGGAAGGGGAATGGTTTAGAGCAGCACTGCAGAGAAGGAACCAGAGAAAATGGAGGTTGAAGTATTTGACATGAGCTAGCAATGTGCACTTTCAGGCCAGAAATTCAGTCATGTCCTGGGCTGCACCAACACAAACATGGCCAGCAGGTCAAGGGAGGGGATTCTCTGTTTCTGGTCTGCTCTTGCTAGACCTCCCCTGGAGCCTTTAGTCCAGTCTGGGGTCCCCATATCAACACAGACATGGACCTGTTAGAGCAGCTCCAGAGAAGAGCTGCAAAAACGATCACATGGATACATCACACCTATGGAGAAAGGCTGAGGAAGTCCAAGTTTTTCAGGCACAAGGAGAGCAGGGTCTGTGGAAATCTTATTGCAGCCTTTGAATATGTAAAGGGGATGTATAAGGAAGTGGGAGAAAGATATTTTTCCGAGGCCTGTAGCGATTGGATAAGGAGCAACAGTTTTTAAGAGAAATAGAGTAGATGTAGATGGGATAAGAGGATGAAATTTATGATGATGAGTGTGGTGAGATACTGGAAAAGGAAGTGTTCAGGGTGATTTTGGTGGAACTCAGAGTAACTGATGTATTGACAGAAAAATGTCAGGAAGGGTTCTCCTGCAGTCTGATGGGAAGCCGGTTCTTGTGTCAGGTCAGTAAGACATTCACTGCTGAGAACTTGTGTCACAGAGTGGAGCTTAGGGAGGAAAAGATGTGCAAACATCTGATTGTCAGTGGACAGTGGAGGGTAATTGTGTCCTGAGGCAAAGAGGCAGAAATTCAGACACCAGAGAGTCACTCCACACAGGACGGAGCTCACTCAGGGCCAGCCTGACAAATGGTGCAAAGCCATCCCCAAGAAGCCCCTCCCAGAAACCCCCTGGGGCAACATCTGTGCCTTGGGAGAGTGTCTGCAGGGGAAAGGATGACACTGAGGCGAGGGCTGGGATGCAGCAGAATTTAATGTGTCAAGGGAGGGAAGAGAGGTGGATCCAAGGGGAGAGCCCAGAGCAGGGAGCAGCTTTAGCAGGGGAAGCAGCTCCTGCCACAGAGGCCACTGCCCAGGCCAGAGAGGTCAAAGCCCCCGGAGTTGATGGACACTCCCTGAGAGCTGAGGATGCTGCCAACGGCAGCGGAGGTGGAGGATCCCACGGCGGTGTTCTGTGGGAAGGAGCTGAGGATGGGCCCGGGCAGGGTCACCACCACGGGGGAGGGCTGGATGAAGACATTGGAGTCCTGGCACTGCCTGACACAGGGCTCATTGCAGCTGTTGGCCAGCGGGGTCGGGCCGCAGGGCTGGCAGGGCAGGCACGGGGTGTAGCAGGACATGTCTGGGGCTGGAGCTGCACCTGGGACAGAGGGCAGGGGAAGCAGAGCAGGGCAGATGGGTGAGGAGCAGCCTCTCACCCCACCACAGGGGAGTTGGAAAGGAGAGCTGAAGGCTGTTGATGGAGGCACACAAGTTCTTCCCCTCAGACAAAGCCCAGCAGCAGCTCAAGCCCAGCAAGGGCCCCAACTAGTCCAGAGCTGTGGGGACACTTTGGCCAAGACCCAGCAGTCACACGCCTTCTACTCCTTTCCCTCCCCCACCACAAGAACTTCCAAGACCCCCCAATGGCATAAAGTGACAGGTCTGTGCTGTGAAATGCCAGAGGAGAAAATGGAGAATGGGCTTCAAACTCACCTTGTTCTCAAGGAGATGGAGGCGAGTGGAGGGAATACGGGAGTAGGGAGAAGAGCCTGCTTTTATACTGCTCCTGCACTGCCCCAGGCCCACAGTCACTGCACCAGGGCAGTAATTTTCCAACAGACTCATCTCCAAAGCAAACTATCCAATGCAATGGCACAAATTCAGGTTTTGTTTCCATCTACGCTGCCATTTCATTTCCTCATTTCTGGCATTCCTGTCCTGCTTTGTAGGATCCTTTCATGCCCTGTGCTGGGAAGCCAAAGGATTTCCCAGGCAGAATCCTGTCAGTGGAGGCAGAAGTTTTCTCCTTAGTGCTGGAGGTGTTGGCTTGGGGCAGTGAAAAGCAACTCTTTGCAATACCCTTTGCAGGAAGAGGTCCAGGTCTGTCCCTCACTGCACACATTCAGAAGAGCATCCAAAAGCTGTGTTTTGGGGACATGTCACTCGCTTCTCTCTCTTCCCTCTCTCTCACCTCTCCCCACACATCACAAGCTGTGGCATCTCCAGGCAGCCAGGCTGTGCCAGTGGTTCCAGGGCTCTTCCTCTTGGTGCCCTTTGCTCTGGGGAGGAGGTTTGACAGGCTGAGAATCCAGGGTGGGGTTAGGAAAGCCAAAGCCCACCTGGCACTGATTGAATCAGGCCAAGCACATGGAGGGCTACAAGAAGGTCTTCTCCAGGCAGGTCATCAGTAAAGGGGGGCTTGGCCAAAGGCAGGCCCAGTGATGAACAGGGCGCCTTCCCTGAGGGCACAGGATACAGGAAAGCTGGAGATACTCAAAGGCTTCTTGTTCTTATTCTTTACTGTCAGGACTTTCTGTCAGGAATTCAAGCTCCTGAAAGTCCTTGGAACATCTGGATCTTCCCCACAGTAGAACAAGATCAGGTGGGGGGAACTGTCCTGCACCTGGAAAGGAAGAACCTCTTGCATCAGGATGGACTGGGGACAGAACTACAGATCTTAGAGCCCACAGACCTCCTCCTGGGAGATCTGACCGTGGGGTAGGGTCAGCTGTGGGGAGACTTGGATGTTGGAAGGGGACAGACACACAGGCCTCCCCTGCCTGGCCAAGAAGACTGTGCTGCAGTGAGAAGCCCTCACCAATGTGCTGTGGAGGGAAAGAAAGAGTTGTAGAAAACGACTCCCTACAGGCTGGGACCCTTCCCTGGTTCAGAGGTGGTACATCTCCTCCTGGCATTAGGGCTTCAGCACACCTCCCCTGCCATTCCCCAAGGGCCTCCTCAGCCTGAAACCAAATCCAGCACCATTGGGGAGCCAAGGAAACTTCCCCCAGCTCCACAGGGAGTGAGGCCTGGCAGGACCCTGAATGGACCTGGGGATACTCAGGAAGGGGATGTGCTCAGAAGGGCCCCAGGTACAAACCCAGCTCTCACACTACACCAAGCAGTGATGCTCTTCCTGCCCTGTAGACATGGAGGCAGCTGGGACGCATCCCAGGAGGGCAAAGGAATGCCTTCAGTAGGCAAATTTCCTGGGATGGACTCTCCCTACCCATGGCGAGTCACGCTTTGATTCGGGGTTCGCCTTGTGTCAGTCTTTTGGTGTTGGCCAAGCCAGGAGTGTGTGCTGTCTGCAGGCTTGTGTCCCATGCGGAGGCAAATTCCCCTCCAGCAAGGGCAGCTCCATTCCAGGCCCCTGGAAAACCATTTTCAAGCACTGGGCTGTGCCCAGACCCACAGCTCCGGGCAGCCCCAAAGGCCATTGCCCTCAGCCTGCCCTGCGTTGGCAGCACTGCCCAGGACTGGGAGCAGCCACGGGACTGAGAGTGTGAACTGGAAAAGGGGCCAGTGCCTCCTCCAGGTCAGGGTGCAAAGTGTGCAGCCAAAGGGCCTGGTGGGGGGAGGAGAAGGGGGAGGAAGAAAGTGCTGTCCCAAGAGCCAACACAGTCCTCAGGGAGTGAGGAAGTACCCAACACCACAGGGCTCCACCTCAGCCTGGATTGCTGCCCATACGGATTTGTTCCTGCACGAGAAGTCCTTGGGCTTCTCATCCCAGGACATGAAAGGAATCTCCAGGACCCAATGGGCCTGTCAGCAATGAGGAAATGAAATGGCAGCAGGGACAGAAACCAAAACACACCCTGTGGCATTAGGTGGGATAGTTTGCTTTGGAGATGAGTCTGTTAGAAAATTACTGCCCTGTGCAGTGACTGTGGGCCTGGGGCAGTGCAGGAGCAGTATAAAAGCAGGCCCTTCTCCTCACTCTCTCATCCACTCCACTCGCCTCCATCTCCTTGGGAACAAGGTGAGTTTGAAGCTTTTTCTCATCCTTCTCCTCTTCCCGAGGGATTTCTCAGTCCATACCAGCTTCTTTGTTCCATCAAGGTTCTGGCCATGGGTGAGGGAAGGGGGCAGAAGGTGCAACGTGGGGAAAGGCTGGGGCTTGTCTGAGGAGTCTCCAGAGCTCTGGGCCAGGCCGGGATCTCCCTTGGTTGCTCTTGGCAGGGCTCTTCTGGGGAAAAGGAGAAGCCTGTGGGTCTCTCTACACAGCCCCCAGGTCTTGCCTCCAGTTCATGCCTTTGGTCCCCTGTGGTGGGGTGAGAGGCTGCTCCTCACCCATCTGCCCTGCTCTGCTTCCCCTGCCCTCTGTCCCAGGTGCAGCTCCAGCCCCAGACATGTCCTGCTACACCCCGTGCCGGCCCTGCCAGCCCTGCGGCCCGACCCCGCTGGCCAACAGCTGCAATGAGCCCTGTGTCAGGCAGTGCCAGGACTCCACTGTGGTCATCCAGCCCTCCCCCGTGGTGGTGACCCTGCCTGGGCCCATCCTCAGCTCCTTCCCACAGAACACCGCCGTGGGATCCTCCACCTCCGCTGCCGTTGGCAGCATCCTCAGCTCTCAGGGAGTGCCCATCAACTCCGGGGGCTTTGGCCTCTCTGGCCTGGGCAGTGGCCTCTGTGGCAGGAGCTGCTTCCCCTGCTAAAGCTGCTGCCCATGGCCCTGGCAAGGAACCCAGGGACACACAGAATGGAACTGCCCTGGGGACACAGCATCGGCTTCTGCTTCCAGAGGGGCTGAGCGAGCCCAGCAGCCCTTGCAGAAGGACGGGACCAGCCTGGACTCTGGGCAAGCACGGCCCAGCCCTGCCTCTGCCCTCTGCCACTCTCTCCTTTCCCTTCTGTGTCCTTGTTCCCTTGTGCTCCCGTGGGCTCTCAGCCCCACAGAACCAGCCTGAGGAGGACCTGCTGGCCCTGTTCCCTCTCTGGATCAGGAAGATGGGATCTCTGCCACAGCCATGGACATACGCTGTTGTCTGCCCATGGTTCTCCCTGCACTGGATTCCCCACTCAGACCGACCTCATTTTCATCTTTTCACTGAATAAAGTTCTATTGCATCCCAGCTCATGTCTCTGCGTCATCCTTTCCCCTGCAGATGCTCCCCCCAGATGTCCAGGGAGAGAGGGGATCCTCAAGGATGTTTCTGAGAGTATTTTTGGGGATGCTTGTGCAATGCGTATTGGCACAACGATTGGTACCTGAAAGGCTGTGGGAAGACTTTCCAAAATAGCCATCCTTTGGAGAATGCCTGAGCATCAACCTGGTGGTGCAAGGTGGTGGGTGACAACCTTCCAGTTACTTTGTTTTTCCTCTTTTTTGTTTTCCCCTGATCTCAAACCCAGGCTATCCCACTCTCTTGCTCTCCCAGTTCTCCCCCATCCCACTGGGATAGTGGATCTAGAGCAGAGCTGCTCGATGCTCAGTGCTGACTGGGTTAAACACACCCACACAGGCCCCCAGCCCATGCATCTCCCCCTTGCCCTGCTCATTCCCTGTCTGTGCCCAGGCCTTCCTGGGAATGTTTTAGGGGAGAGAGAGCCCAGGGAGACACAGAGCAGGAAGAGAGGCAGTGGGTATGGGCTGAGTGTCTCAAAGGGCCGTCCAGGAGCAGCTGAGAGAGGGCAGTGGCTGAACTGCTGCAGGACACAGCTGGGCAGGGTGACACGTGTCCACCCAGAGCCCTTGATGGCAGCTGACTGGGAGCCCCAGCCATGAGTGTCGACACCTCCCTCAGCCCCTGGCAAGCAGCAGCCCCAAAGCAGGGCCAGGGAAAGGGGCTCCTGCAGTGACCCCATGAGAACAGAAGCCACTGGCCCAATGTGCCCAGATGCAGAGGACTGTCCTGAACCTCCTGGGCTGTGTGAGCAGGAGTGTGACCAGGAGATCCATGGGAGCCACAATGCTGCTCTGCTCAGCACTCACCTCATGGCATCCAGGACTCTGCTCTGACACAAGGAAAGATGTAGTACAAGAAAGCCCTTGACTGAGGGAGTTCAGCAGAGGATTTCCAGGATCATGAGGAGCTGGAGCACCTCCCTGAGTAGGAGATGCTGAGGGTATGAGACTTGCTGAGTGTGAAGGGGAGGCTTTAGTGGGAGACTTGAGAGCAGATTTGGAGTAGCTCTGGTGAGGTGCCCCAGAAGACAGATCCAGGCTCAACACTGTGGCAGTGCGTGGCTGGAGGACTAGAGACACTGGACTCACACTGAAGGATGAGAGGCTGGGACTAAATAGATGGAAAATGTTCTTCATCAAGGGGAGGATGAAGCAGTGGAATAACTGCTTGAGAAGGTTGTGCAGTTGCCCTCCTTGGATGCTCATGGCTGACTGAGCTGGGAACAAGGGGTTGGGCCCAATGATCTCTGCAGGTTCTTTCCACCCTGACTGTGGCATGATCCTACAGACCCTGGGTCAGCCTGTGCCTCTGCCCACTGGGGTAAGGCCAGCAATGAGGAGGGGGGACTCTGCTTCACAGTGAGGACACAGGCAGTGTGAGGAGCTCTGTGGAATGCTTCATTGAGGGAAACAAAGGATTGCAAAAAACATCCCTGCACCAACTTAAAGACCACAAACCTGTGGCCTCCAGCTCTTGGGACAAACTCTCCCTGAAGATGGTGTGGTGGTATGTTCCCTTCCTGTTTTCATGCTTTTATTTTCACCTCACCCCACAACTCTGAACCTCAATGCTATTGCTAGGACAGGATCTCCTGGGCTTTCCTGGGAAGGTATTCCCTCTGTCTTGTCAATAACGCATTCATCCCTCCTCCCTCGGATTACTTGTGTTACAGGGATGAGCTTACCAAGGCAAAAGACAAGGTGAGCACAACGAAGCAGATGTTAGACATTGAACTTCACTGGTCACTCCATCCCCAAATAGACAGAGACCTTTAAAAACCAGCAAGTACACACAATTCCTGACTGAGCAGCCTCACTGCAAAACCACATTGACAAACACTGCACAGCCTTTTCCAACAACCCCCTCTCAGAACCACTCCTAGACAACACCATTTCCCCTGGGCACATTGGGAGAATGTCTGCAGGGGAAAGGATGACACAGAGACATGAGCTGGGATGCAGCAGAAGTTTATTGAGTTAAAAGAGGGAAAAAAGATTGCTCTGAGTGGAGACCTCAGTTCAGGGAGCACCAGGGGTAGAGAATCTCTCTCCTTTGCATCTGGCAGACATCCCACCAGGAGTCCATCTGCCTGATCCACAAAGGAGGTAGAGCCAGCAGGTCCTCCCCAGGCTGGTTCTGTGGGGCTGAGAGCCCACGGGAGCACAAGGGAACAAGGACACAGGAGGGAAGGGAGAGAGTGGCAGAGGGCAGAGGCAGGGCTGGGCCGTGCTTGCCCAGAGTCCAGGCTGGTCCCGTCCTTCTGCAAGGGATGCTGGGCTCGCTCAGCCCCTCTGGAAGCAGAAGCCGATGCTGCGTCCCCAGGGCGGTTCCATCCTGTGTGTCCCTGGGTTCCTTGCCAGGGCCATGGGCAGCAGCTTTAGCAGGGGAAGCAGCTCCTGCCACAGAGGCCACTGCCCAGGCCAGAGAGGCCAAAGCCCCCGGAGTTGATGGGCACTCCCTGAGAGCTGAGGATGCTGCCAACGGCAGCGGAGGTGGAGGATCCCACGGCGGTGTTCTGTGGGAAGGAGCTGAGGATGGGCCCAGGCAGGGTCACCACCACGGGGGAGGGCTGGATGACCACGGTGGAGTCCTGGCACTGCCTGACACAGGGCTCATTGCAGCTGTTGGCCAGCGGGGTCGGGCCGCAGGGCTGGCAGGGCCGGCACGGGGTGTAGCAGGACATGTCTGGGGCTGGAGCTGCACCTGGGACAGAGGGTGGGGGAAGAAAAGCATGAGTTGTGCTTGAAGAGGAACCTCTCACCCCTCACATGAGGGAGACCCTTTCCCTCATCCCAAAAGAACATAACAAAGAGACCACAGGAATCTCCTTTTCCCTCAGAAGAGCCCTGGCAGGAATTGCAGCCCCAGGGAGGACCCCACCTAGCCCATGGCTGTGCAGACATTTCAGCCAAGCCTGAACCTCTTCTCTTGCCGCACTATCTTCTACCTGCCCTCCCCCGTGGCAAGTACCCTCAGGACCCCAGAATATGACAAAGGGAGAGGTATGTCCTAAGATATCCCACAACAGGAGGTGGAAAAGCAGGAGGAGGAGGAGAAGGAGGAGAAGTGAAAAAAGTGTTCCAAACTCACCTTGTTCCCAACAAGATGGAGACGAGAGGAATGGATGAGAGAGTAAGGACAAGAACCCACTTTTATACTGCTCCTGCACTGCCCCAGGCCCACAGTCACTGCACAGGGCAGTAATTTTCCAACAGACTCACCTCCAAAGCAAAATATCCCACCTAATGCCACAGGGTGTGTTTTGGTTTCCATCAGCGCTGCCATTTCATTTCCTCATTTCTGACATGACCATTAGGCCTCCGAGGATCCTTTCAAGTATTGAGATGAAAGGCCCAAGGATTTGGGGCAGTGACACATCTGTACAGGGCAGAAGATGTGTTCCATGTTCTGGAGGGGTCTGTGGAGACTGTTGACACCAATCTGAGGAAATATGTTGTGGTTGTTTTTTACCCTCTTTGGAGGTTTCTGAACATACCCTCCCAGCAATTCAGTCCACTCCTGCCCAAAGCAGTTTGTTTGGCAAGGTTGTCCTCTCTCCTGGCAGCCTTTTGGGGTTCCCAACAAGTGTCATGAGTGGCATGGGGAAGGATAACTTGCTCTCCTGAACCCTGTGATTCCTCAACTCGCCCTGTGGAGCTGGGTCCTTTCTCACTGCCCTAGGGGTGTGTTGGGGCTCAGTGAAGCACCTTGTTCTTCCCAGCTTCCTCAGATCACCGTACACTGTGACCCCACAATTTGGCACCACACTAGCAGGAGAATCTTTTCCAGAACAAGCCAACTGTCCTGAAAGCCCCCTGAGCTGTGGAGTGATGGCAATGAGTCCGTGCTGAGGGTGGTGTCTGTTCAAGCTGCCCAGAGCTGTGAATGAGGAACAGCCCAGTGACTGAAGATGGTTTTTCTGAGGCATGGATGGAGCAGCCCTTGCTGGAGGGAAATTCAGCTCTATGTGGGACATGGGCCTGCACCCAGCACACCAAAAGGATGACACATGGTGAATCCAAAATTAGAGCATGACTCGCCATGGGTTGGGAGAGTCCATTCCAGGAAATTTGCCTACTGAAGGCATTCCTTTGCCCTCCTGGGGTGAGTCCCAGCTGCCTCCATGTCTGCAGGGCAGGAAGAGCATCACTGCTTGGTGTAGTCTGAGAGCTGGGTTTGTACCTGGGGCTCTTCTGGGCACGTCCCCTCCCTGAGCATCCCCAGGCACGTGGAGCTGCAGAGTCCTGCCAGGCCACATTTACTTGCGAGTTGGGCAAGTTTCTGCTTCCCAAATGGTACCAATTTATGCTCCAGGCTGAGCCAGTCTGGGTCAGGGGAAAGGGACCATGATGAAGCACTAATTCCAAGAGAAGTCATGTCATGTGAGACCCAAGGGTGTGTTCAAGGTGGTGGGGAGATGTTTTCTGCAACCCTTTCTTTAACTCCACAAAACATTCAGGAAAGCTCCTCACCACAGCCTGAGACAAGTCTCAGCCCAAGTAGATAAGGCAGGTGTATCCATTCCCTTCCACCCTCTGCTTGTATGGATTGGCTTTTCTCAGGCAATCCTTGACTTGAAGCTCACCCACTGCTGGAGGTGTCCCACTACTTCCTTCAACTAGATGAGAGGGCACAGCAGCCTGGGAGAACTCCTAGGTGATGACTGAGAGAGAGAAGGCATTGACTCCCCCAGCCTTTTCTCTGGACACTCTTCAGGAAATCAGCTGCCCATGTCAGCAGTTGCACCACGTTTTCCTTGGTCAGTCTTTAACTGTTTGTGTAGGATAATGTTTGTTGTCTATTCCTCTGGATGTGTCTCAAGACTCAAGGCATGCTGAGCTTTGATTTTTGTAACAGCACCCCAATGCTGTTCATAGAAATATGAAATATTTCTAAATTCCTTCTTTGAAGATCATCCCTTCCTTCAGCTCCAGGACACTGCATTTGGATGTTGGTGGTCTACCTTCATAACCCCACTTGGTCAAAGCCAGTCTACTCAGACATCTCCTTGTTTTTGAGTATTGGGCTGGACCCTTTTTGCTCTTGAACCATGTGCTGCCCAAAAGCTGTGTCCATGAAATCATCCCAAACAGCTGCTTAAGCTGAATCTGCTGTGCCTGAATCCAGGACCTGTCCTGTGCTACTGGCTTTCCTTCCTGCCATCAGGTCTTGACTCCAGTGTCTCTGAGGTGTGAGAACCAAGGTTGCCCTTCTTTGAATTCCAATGTTTCCAACCAGTTCTTCCCTTTTAGGAGCAGCTGTGCAGAACCCATCATTTCCCATGATAGAATCACAGGATCCTTGAGATTGGAAGGGACCTCTGGAGATCATCTGCTCCAACTGCCCCTGCTCAAAGCATGATCAGCCTTTGGAAGATGCTCAGGGCCAAGTCCTGTCAAGCTCTGAATTCCTTCAAGGATGAAGAATCCACAACCTGTCCATGTCAACCACAGACAACTTCTTTACCAACATTACGCAAACAATGTCTTTTCTTATGTTTCCCTGGAACTTCCCATGTTTCCAGCTGTACCTGTTGCCTCTTGTCCCTTCACTGGATAGGACTCAGGAGAGTCTGGCTCTGAGTTCTGGACTCCCTCCCAGCAGCTCTTTTGCCCATTTCTGGGAAGTGTGCCCGGATGCCCTCTCTCCTCCAGGGGGACAAGCCCACCTCGGGCAGCCCCTCCTGTCCCAGGGGCTCCAGTCACTCCCTGGGCTCTGAGGCCCTTTGCTGGACTGGTACCAGTATGTCCGTGCCTCTCTCACACCGGGCAGCTGCTCTTGGTGGCAGCTGCTTTCTGAGCACTGTGGAGCAGAGAAGAGGGATCCCATTCCACAGGCTGATGGCAAACCCCATCCTAAGGCCACCCAGGATGCTGTTGGACACCCAGATAACCTGGAAAACCTCCTTCCCAGAGCAAAAGGCACCAAGAGGAAGAGACCTGAAACCATTGGCACAACCTGGCTGCCTGGAGATGCCACAGCTTGTGATCCTGGAGGAGAGTGGAGAAAGATAGAAGAGAGAGAAGCAAGTGACACATCCCTAAGGACGAGGAGCTTTTTGGGACTGGTTACATGTGCTGCATGGGGAAGAGCTGGGGCACTTCCTACAAAGGCAGCAGCAAACAGTTGCACTTCAATGCCCCAGGCCAACATTTCCTGCCCCCACAGAACCCTCCAGCACTTCTGCCCCACTGACAGGATTCTACCTGGGCTATCGTTTGGCTTCTCATTGTAGCACATGAAAGGATCCTGCAGCTCAGAGAAGGAATGTCAGAAATGAGGAAATGAATGGCAGCGTTTACAGAAACAAAAGCACAGTCTGTGCCATTGGTTGGGATATTTTGCTTTGGAGATGAGTCTGCTGGAAAATTTCTGCCCTTGTGGAGTGACTGTGAGCCTGGGGCAGTGCAGGAGAAGTATAAAAGCAGGCTCTTCTCCCCACTCACATCAGTCCACTTGCCTCCATCTTGTTGGAAACAAGGTGAGGTTGAAGACTTTTCTCCTCTCCTTCTTTGTCTTCTTCCTTCACAGGTTTTTTCAGCACATACCTGTCACTTTGTACTGTGCTGAGTTATGGGGTGGTTTATGATGGGAGAGGGATGGGGGCGGAGTCTTCATGGCAAGAGGCTGGGGCTTGACTGAAGTGAGTGACGGAATAAGTGGAAAATCCCTGGGCCTGGTTGCTCTTGGCAGGGAACTTTTTAGCTAAACAGAAGGAGAAGCCTGTGGACATCAGTCTAGCACTTCATGCTCTAATTTACATCTTGTCTTGACAAGGCATCTGCATGGTGCGATGAAAGGGTGCTCTTCAAACACACCTCATGCCTTGATTTTTCTTGCCCTCTGTCCCAGGTGCAGCTCCAGCCCCAGACATGTCCTGCTACACCCCGTGCCTGCCCTGCCAGCCCTGCGGCCCGACCCCGCTGGCCAACAGCTGCAATGAGCCCTGTGTCAGGCAGTGCCAGGACTCCAATGTCTTCATCCAGCCCTCCCCCGTGGTGGTGACCCTGCCCGGGCCCATCCTCAGCTCCTTCCCACAGAACACCGCCGTGGGATCCTCCACCTCCGCTGCCGTTGGCAGCATCCTCAGCTCTCAGGGAGTGCCCATCAACTCCGGGGGCTTTGACCTCTCTGGCCTGGGCAGTGGCCTCTGTGGCAGGAGCTGCTTCCCCTGCTAAAGCTGCTCCCTGCTCTGGGCTCTCCCCTTGGATCCACCTCTCTTCCCTCCCTTGACACATTAAATTCTGCTGCATCCCAGCCCTCGCCTCAGTGTCATCCTTTCCCCTGCAGACACTCTCCCAAGGCACAGATGTTGCCCCAGGGGGTTTCTGGGAGGGGCTTCTTGGGGATGGCTTTGCACCATTTGTCAGGCTGGCCCTGAGTGAGCTCCGTCCTGTGTGGAGTGACTCTCTGGTGTCTGAATTTCTGCCTCTTTGCCTCAGGACACAATTACCCTCCACTGTCCACCGACAACCAGATGTTTGCACATCTTTTCCTCCCTAAGCTCCACTCTGTGACACAAGTTCTCAGCAGTGAATGTCTTACTGACCTGACACAAGAACCGGCTTCCCATCAGACTGCAGGAGAACCCTTCCTGACATTTTTCTGTCAATACATCAGTTACTCTGAGTTCCACCAAAATCACCCTGAACACTTCCTTTTCCAGTATCTCACCACACTCATCATCATAAATTTCATCCTCTTATCCCATCTACATCTACTCTATTTCTCTTAAAAACTGTTGCTCCTTATCCAATCGCTACAGGCCTCGGAAAAATATCTTTCTCCCACTTCCTTATACATCCCCTTTACATATTCAAAGGCTGCAATAAGATTTCCACAGACCCTGCTCTCCTTGTGCCTGAAAAACTTGGACTTCCTCAGCCTTTCTCCATAGGTGTGATGTATCCATGTGATCGTTTTTGCAGCTCTTCTCTGGAGCTGCTCTAACAGGTCCATGTCTGTGTTGATATGGGGACCCCAGACTGGACTAAAGGCTCCAGGGGAGGTCTAGCAAGAGCAGACCAGAAACAGAGAATCCCCTCCCTTGACCTGCTGGCCATGTTTGTGTTGGTGCAGCCCAGGACATGACTGAATTTCTGGCCTGAAAGTGCACATTGCTAGCTCATGTCAAATACTTCAACCTCCATTTTCTCTGGTTCCTTCTCTGCAGTGCTGCTCTAAACCATTCCCCTTCCAGTCCTGGCCTTGTTGAAGTTCCTGAGTCCCACACGGGACCATTCCTCAAGTCAGCCAAGATCCCTTAGACTGAAACACTTTCCTCAAGTGCAGCAGTGCAACCTTCAGCTTGGGTCAGGCACAGCCTTGTTGAGGGTCCACCCAGTCCACTCCCCATGTCATCGATGAACATATTAACAAATATGGTCCCAGTATTGACCCCTGAAGGACACCAGTCAGCACTGGTTTCCACTTGGACCTTGAGCCGGTGACTGTGCCCCTGGGGCACCGTCACTTGCAGGTGTGGAAGGAACCCATGACTCCAGCTGAGCCCCCGTCAGATCCAGCCTTGCCCAGCCCAGTCCTCTGGGCCTCGCTGCTCGTTCTGTGCAAGGGACGCGTGGCTGCTGCACAAGCTGGTTGAGAAGCCTGGGCTGTGGAAGGCTCTGGGAGGGCAGAAGCCCTCAAAGCCCCCAGGAATTGAGAGGAGAGGGTCGGAGAGGAGAGGGTCGGAGAGGAGAGGGTCGGAGAGGAGAGGGTCGGAGAGGGTCGGAGAGGAGAGGGTCGGAGAGGGTCGGAGAGGAGAGGAGAGGAGAGGAGAGGAGAGGAGAGGGTCGGAGAGGGTCGGAGAGGAGAGGAGAGGAGAGGAGAGGAGAGGAGAGGAGAGGGTCGGAGAGGAGAGGAGAGGAGAGGGTCGGAGAGGAGAGGGTCGGAGAGGAGAGGGTCGGAGAGGAGAGGGTCGGAGAGGAGAGGAGAGGGTCGGAGAGGAGAGGAGAGGAGAGGAGAGGGTCGGAGAGGAGAGGAGAGGAGAGGGTCGGAGAGGAGAGGAGAGGAGAGGAGAGGAGAGGAGAGGAGAGGAGAGGAGGAGGAGGAGAGGAGAGGAGAGGAGAGGAGAGGAGAGGAGAGGAGAGGAGAGGAGAGGAGAGGAGAGGAGAGGAGAGGAGAGGAGAGGAGAGGATAGGAGAGGAGAGGAGAGGAGAGGAGAGGAGAGGAGAGGAGAGGAGAGGAGAGGAGAGGAGAGGAGAGAGGAGAGGAGAGGAGAGGAGAGGAGAGGAGAGGAGAGGAGAGGAGAGGGAGAGGAGAGGAGAGGAGAGGAGAGGAGAGGAGAGGAGAGGAGAGGAGAGGAGAGGAGAGGAGAGGAGAGGAGAGGAGAGGAGAGGAGAGGAGAGGAGAGGAGAGGAGAGGAGAGGAGAGGAGAGGAGAGGAGAGGAGAGGAGAGGAGAGGAGAGGAGAGGAGAGGAGAGGAGAGGAGAGGAGAGGAGAGGAGAGGAGAGGAGAGGAGAGGAGAGGAGAGGAGAGGAGAGGAGAGGAGAGGAGAGGAGAGGAGAGGAGAGGAGAGGAGAGGAGAGGAGATACAGCAATTTATCTTGCCCTGGGTGCCATCATTCTGGGACACGAGGCTCAAACCAAAAAAAGCCTCAGAGGACAAGAGGAGAGGGAATGGAACACCAGTCTGTACTGGTGCTGGCTGGGATGGGGGTCACTGTCTTCAGAGCAGCCAATGTTGTTCTGTGCTTCACATGTGTGGCTAAACCAGTGCAGAGAACACACCAAAGCTTGAGCTATTGCTGCACAGGCCTTGCTCACCAGCAAGGCCATCTCTCTTTCTCACTCTGCATCCTCTGCAGTGCAGTCCAGGGGTGGACAAGAAGATGGAGGTGACACAGCCAGGACAGATGACCTCAGCTGACCAAAGGGCTATTCCATGTCATTCGGAGTCATAAAATAATGGAGACATGAAAAGACCTTTGAGACCAAGGAGTCCAACCATTAACCCAGCACTGCCAAGCTCAACACTAAACCCTATCCCCAGGTGTCCCATTTACACATCTTTTAAGTCCCTCCAGAGATGGTGACTCCACCACTGCCCTTGGCACATATCACACCACGTTCAGCAATAAAGCTCTGGGCATTTTCCCAATGGAGCCATTCTTGGACACTGCCTGGGCACTGGGCTGCTGGTGCCAGGTACAGGGTGATTGCCTTTGAACCACTTGGGTTTCTCTCTTTTTCCCCATCCCTTCACAGATTGTCCTGATGTTGACCCCAGGATATCCCACTCTCTCCAGTTCTCCCCCATCCCTCTGGGTCAGTGGATCATGAGAAGAGCTGCTCTGTGCTTAGTGCTGCTCATAACACCACACAGGCCCACGGGCAGTGCTTGTCCTTGCCCTCCTCCTTCCCTGTCTGTGCCCAGGGCTTCCTGGGAAAGCTGATGGAGAGATGGAGGCAGGGAGAGATTTAAAGCAGGAAGAGAGGCAGCGGGTGTGGGCTGCCCAGCTGTCTCCAAGGGCTGCCCAGGAGCTCTCCAAAGCAGTGCAGTGACAGCAGCACAGGCTGCAGAGACTGGGAGCTGAGGGAGGGGGATGTCTGCAGGACACAGCAGGGCAGGACGGAACATCTTCATCCCGAGTCCTGATCACAAGCTGGCTTGGTACCAACTGGCCACGTCCCCACCCACACTGCCTCGGCCCCTGGCATGCACAGCCCCAAACAGGGGGTTGTGATACCTTCCTCTCTCCCCAAAGCTCAGGCGAATGGGGAGGACAATCTTGTAGGCTGAGACAAGAACAGTTTAATAATTGAAAATAAAATAAAAATACAGCAACAATGGTAAATGTTCATAATAATGATAATAATAGGGGAAAACCTATTATTATGCACAATACAATTGCTCACCACCCTCTGACTGATGCCAGACCCCCCTTCCTGATAACTCCCCCCAGTTTATATAGACTGGGCCTGATGTTCTATTTGTGGAATATTCCTTTGGTGAGATTGGATCACCTGTCCCAGCTCTGCTCCCCCTCAGTTTCTTTTGTCAACCTCATCACTGGCAGAGTAGGAGGCAAAAAAAAAAAAAAGACTTAGGATAAACAGGACTTATCAAAAACCCAAACCATCAGTGTGTTATCAACACCGTTCTCATTCTGAATCCAAACCACAGCACTAGAACAGATACTGAGAACAAATTAACTCCACCCAGCTGAAACCAGGACACAGGGCCAGAGAAAGGGGCTCCTGTAGTGACCCCATGAGAACAGGAGCCACTGCCCCAACTGTGCCCAGACCCCGAGGACTTCCTCAACCCCCTGGGCTGTGTGAGCAGGAGACCCAGGGGAGGCACGATGCTGCTCTGCTCAGCACTTGCCTGGTGGCATCAGCCCTGTTGAGGACAGGCTGGAATGCAAGAACAACCCTGAGCAAGGGGGGAAGTTCAGTGCAGGGTGTTTGGGATGATAAGGAGGCTGAGCACGTGACTCAGGCACCAGGACTGCTGAGTGTGGAAAGGAGAATGCTTTGGTCAGAGAGATAAAATCGTCCTTGGAGCAGCTGCAGCCAGTGAAGAGGATTGGTTCATTCTATCCAGGCACGAGCAGGTTGAGAAGGTTGGAAAACAGCAATAGCCTGATGGAGCACATTCAGACACTCCTGTCTTAAAAGTCAGTGAAACACCTTTCTCTAAAACTGCCTCTCAAAACAACCCCTGAGCAACATCTCTCCACCTGGAAATCCTTCTGGAGAGCACCTGCAGGGGAAAGGATGACACGGAGGCGAGGGCTGGGATGCAGCAGAATTTAATGTGTCAAGGGAGGGAAGAGAGGTGGATCCAAGGGGAGAGCCCAGAGCAGGGAGCAGCTTTAGCAGGGGAAGCAGCTCCTGCCACAGAGGCCACTGCCCAGGCCAGAGAGGCCAAAGCCCCCGGAGCTGATGGGCACTCCCTGAGAGCTGAGGATGCTGCCAACGGCAGCGGAGGTGGAGGATCCCACGGCGGTGTTCTGTGGGAAGGAGCTGAGGATGGGCCCGGGCAGGGTCACCACCACGGGGGAGGGCTGGATGGCCACGGTGGAGTCCTGGCACTGCCTGACACAGGGCTCATTGCAGCTGTTGGCCAGCGGGGTCGGGCCGCAGGGCTGGCAGGGCCGGCACGGGGTGTAGCAGGACATGTCTGGGGCTGGAGCTGCACCTGGGACAGAGGGCAAGAAAAATCAAGGCATGAGGTGTGTTTGAAGGGCAGCCTCTCACCATACCATGAAGGACATCCTTTCTCTCAACCCCAGTGAGCCCCACCAAGAGTGACCAAGGCCAAGGAGGACCCCACTAGCCCACAGCTCAGGAGACACCTCAATCCAGCCCTTCTCCATGTACACCTTCTCTCTCCCGTGGTAAGCAGCCTCAAGACAACAGAGAACAAGGAGGCAAGTATGTGACAGGAAACCCCAGAGAAGGACGAGGTGGAAGATAAAGGGAAGCAAGAAGAAGGAGGACAAGGAGGACAAGGAGGAGGATAAGAAAGGGTCAAACCTCACCTCGTTCCTAATGAGATGGAGGCAAAGGAGTGGATGAGAGAGTGAGGAGAAAGACCCACTTTTATACAGCTCCTGCACTGCCCCAGGCCCACAGTCACTGCACAAGGGCAGCAATTTTCCAATAGACTCACCTCCAAAATACCCAACCTTATGCCACAGGTGGTGTTTTGGTTTCTGTCAATGCTGCCATCTCATTTCCTCATTTCTGACATGACCATGAGGATCCACAGAGGATCTTTTGAAGTATTGGCATGAAAGGCCTGAGGATTTCCTGAGCAGGATCATGTCAGCACAGGCAGAAGATGTGCCCCCACGTGCTGGAGGGGTCTGTGCAGGCAGAGGATGTGGCTGTGGGGAAATATGGTGAGGTTTTTTAGAAACCCCTCGGAGGGATCGTGCCTTCCCACCAATGCAATCCTCTCCTGAGTCCCCACAGTCTCTCCTAAGGAGGACATGCTGCAGCCCTCTCCCTCCCTGCCTGCCTCCCTGCTCAGGCCAGCGCTCACTGCACTTTGCCTCTATAGGCTGGCAGGTTATGTTGCTGCTTTCAAATGGCTTTGTCCAAGGAAATCTTCTCCTTCTGGGAAGAAGGTTTATTTGGTTTCTTTGGCACAGTTGTCTGCTCTCATGGCAGGCTCTGGGGGTCCCCACCAGTGCTGTCAGCAGGGTTGTGGAAGGAGATTGTTGCCCTCCCTGACCACGTGGTTCCTCAGCAAGCCCTGTGGAGTTGTGTCCCACCGTCCTCACTGTCAGAGGGGTCTGTTGGGTCTCAGGATAGTTCCTTGTTCCTTCCCTCTCCTCATCCCACGATGTGCTTTGGTTGCATGTTTTACACCCTGACCTGGATGACACACAAGCACAGGACACTTTTCCAACACACACTGTCAGTCCTGAGGACACTCCTGACCTGTGGAAGTGCTGCCAAGCATCCACTTGCCTGGGGCAAGGATGGAGCTGCCCTTGCTGGAGGGAAATTGAACCCCACATGGGACACAAACCTGCACACAGCACACACTCCTGGCTTGGCCTCAGTCCAAAAGGCCACTCCAAAATTAGGGCTTGACTCATCATGGATTGGGAGAGTCTGTGAGACTATCCCAGGAAATTTGCCTACTGAAGGCATTCCTTTGCCCTCCTGGGATGCGTCCCAGCTGCCTCCATGTCTGCAGGGCAGGAAGAGCATCACTGCTTGGTGTAGTGTGAGAGCTGGGTTTGTACCCAGGGCCCTTCTGGGCACGTCCCCTCCCTGAGCATCCCCAGGCACGTGGAACTGCAGGGTCCTGCCAGGCCTCAATCCTTTGGGCAGCTCCATTCCTTTCCCAGGAAAACCATCTTGGAGCCCAGAGTCACAGCTGCAGGCACCCAAAGGCCATTGCCCTCAGCCTGCCCTGCTTGGCAGTGCTGCCACAGCTCAGGGCTGTTCTCAGGCCTGACAGCGTGTCCTGGAAAAGTGCCCTGTGCTTGTGTGCCCTGTGCAAAGTGCGCAGCCAAAGGGCATCGTGGGGTGAGGAGAGGGACAGGAAGAAGGTGCTGTCCTGAGACCCAACACATCCCTCAGGGAGTGAGAGGAGAGGAACCTGAGTCCACAGGGCTTGCTGAGGAATCAGGGGTTTGAAGAGGACAGTGTTCTCCTTCCACAACCCTGCTGACAGCACTGGTGGGGACCCCCAGAGCCTGCCATGAGAGCAGACAACTGTGCCAAAGAAACCAAATAAACCTTCTTCCCAGAAGGAGAAGATTTCCTTGGACAAAGCCATTTGAAAGCAGCAACATAACCTGCCAGCCTATAGAGGCAAAGTGCAGTGAGCGCTGGCCTGAGCAGGGAGGCAGGCAGGGAGGGAGAGGGCTGCAGCATGTCCTCCTTAGGAGAGACTGTGGGGACTCAGGAGAGGATTGCATTGGTGGGAAGGCACGATCCCTCCGAGGGGTTTCTAAAAAACCTCACCATATTTCCCCACAGCCACATCCTCTGCCTGCACAGACCCCTCCAGCACGTGGGGGCACATCTTCTGCCTGTGCTGACATGATCCTGCTCAGGAAATCCTCAGGCCTTTCATGCCAATACTTCAAAAGATCCTCTGTGGATCCTCATGGTCATGTCAGACATGAGATGGCAGCATTGACAGAAACCAAAACACCACCTGTGGCATAAGGTTGGGTATTTTTGGAGGTGAGTCTATTGGAAAATTGCTGCCCTTGTGCAGTGACTGTGGGCCTGGGGCAGTGCAGGAGCTGTATAAAAGTGGGTCTTTCTCCTCACTCTCTCATCCACTCCTCTGCCTCCGTCTCATTAGGAACGAGGTGAGTTTTGAGCCCTTTCTCTTCATCCTATTCTTCCTTTTAAATATCTCAGAGCATACCTGACTCTTTGTCCTACATTGTGTCATTTGTTAACATATCATGGAAGCAAGACATGGGCATAAGGAGAGTTGGAAGCTTTTGCTTGTTTTCCTCTTCATCCTCCTCCTCCAGTCCCTACTCTGGGATTTCTGAGCACATTCCAACCTCTTTGCAACACCTGGTTTCTTGAAACTGTCAGTCATGGGAGAGGGAAGGGGGCAGAAGGTGTGGCATGGAGAGAGGCTGAGGCTCGGCTCAGATGTCTCCTGAGATAGGGGCTGTGTGGGGATTGGATTGGTGGGCAATGCTGCTGCTAGTGGAGTTCATGTGAGCTGAGGGGAAGACTCTGAGTCACAGTGGGGTGACAGGCTGCTCATAAAAACCTCTCATGCTTTGCCTCCCCTGCCCTCTGTCCCAGGTGCAGCTCCAGCCCCAGACATGTCCTGCTACACCCCGTGCCTGCCCTGCCAGCCCTGCGGCCCGACCCCGCTGGCCAACAGCTGCAATGAGCCCTGTGTCAGGCAGTGCCAGGACTCCAATGTCTTCATCCAGCCCTCCCCCGTGGTGGTGACCCTGCCCGGGCCCATCCTCAGCTCCTTCCCACAGAACACCGCCGTGGGATCCTCCACCTCCGCTGCCGTTGGCAGCATCCTCAGCTCTCAGGGAGTGCCCATCAACTCCGGGGGCTTTGGCCTCTCTGGCCTGGGCAGTGGCCTCTGTGGCAGGAGCTGCTTCCCCTGCTAAAGCTGCTCCCTGCTCTGGGCTCTCCCCTTGGATCCACCTCTCTTCCCTCCCTTGACACATTAAATTCTGCTGCATCCCAGCCCTCGCCTCAGTGTCATCCTTTCCCCTGCAGACACTCTCCCAAGGCACAGATGTTGCCCCAGGGGGTTTCTGGGAGGGGCTTCTTGGGGATGGCTTTGCACCATTTGTCAGACTGGCCCTGAGTGAGCTCCGTCCTGTGTGGAGTGACCCTCTGGTGTCTGAATTTCTGCCTCTTTGCCTCAGGACACAATTACCCTCCACTGTCCACCGACAATCAGATGTTTGCACATCTTTTCCTTTTCCTCCCTAAGCTCCACTCTGTGACACAAGTTCTCAGCAGTGAATGTCTTACCGACCTGACACAGGCACCAGCTTCTCCTCAGACTGCAGGAGAACCTTTCCTAATCACAGGATTCTCAAAGAGAACCACACAGTGCAGAGGCTGCCTTCTCACACACCCACGTGATCATGGAATCATCGATTGATTTTTGTTGGCAGAGACCATTAAAGGCCATCCAATCCAACCCTCCTGCCATGGGCAGGGATATCTGTCGCTCCATCACATTACTCCAAGTTTGATTGAACCTGACCTTGAAACACTTCCCCAGATGGGACACCCCATCATTCTCTGGGCAACCTTTTCCAGTGTCTCATCACACTCATCTTCAGTAATTTCTTCCTTATTTCTACCCTATTTCAGTGGAAAACTGTTGCTCCTTTTGCAATCACTGCAGGCCTTGAGAAAACATCCTTCTCTGACTTTGTTATACATCCCCTTTACATACTCAAAGGCTGCAAACAGATCTCCCCAGAGCAGCTCTTTCTCCTGCCTGAAGAACCTTGACTGCCTCAGCCTTTTTCCACAGAAGGTGTGATGTATCCATGTGATCATGTTTGCAGCCCTTCTCTGGAGCTGCTCTAACAGGTCCATGTTTGTTTTGACCTGAGCACTCCGGCCTGGACACAAAGCTGCAGGGGAGGTCAAACAAGAGCAGATAAGAAGCCAAGATTCCCCTCCTTTGACGTACTGGCCATGTTTGTGTTGGTGCAGCCCAGGACATGATTGAATTTCTGGCCTGAAAGTGCACATTGCTGGCTCATGTTCAATTTTTAAATCTCCAGTATCCCATGTCTCTTTTAAAGGTCTGCTCTCAGTCCTTTGTTCTTCCAGACTGTTCTGATACTGTGGATTTCCTCGATGCAATTTTCCTGGGAAAATTTCTGGAGAGGAAGAGGCAGGGAGAAGCACAGAGGAAGGAGAGATGAAGGGGGTGTGGGCTGAGTGTCTCCAAGGGCTTTCCAGGAGCTCTCCAGAGCAGGGCAGTGACAGCAGCACAGGCTGCAGGGAAGTTTGCACACGATGAAGAGGAGATGCTGCACTGCTGCAGGACACAGCTGGGCGTGATGACATATGTCCATCCAGAGGCCAGATGGGAAGTTGGCTGTGTCATAGCCAACCCTGTCGCATCATTCCGTCTCTGAAAAGCTGGGCCCAGCAAAGGTGTTTTTGTGCTAACATCATCAAAACAGGCACAACTCCCAGGGCTGTCCCTGGACACAAAGACTGTCACCGACACCCTGGGCTTTCCGAGCCGGACCACAACCAGGACACTGATGGCAGCAAAGATCCCCCTCTGCTCAGCACTGCCCAGATGGCACCTGGCATGTTGTGCTGCCTGTTGGAGGGGAGTGCAAGGAAAAGCTCAACCAAGAGAAGTGAAATATATGAAATACACTGGCCAGGATGGTGAGTGGGCTGGAACACTTTCCTGGGGGTGAGAGGCTGAGGACACAGGGTTTGCCAAGAAGAGAGAAGAGAATGCTTTGATGGGATAACTAAAATAATTTGTGGAGTAGCTGTGGTCATTGCACAGTGTCAGGTAATTCTTCCGGGTACAGAGAGGCAGAGAAATTTAGAAAGGTGACCCCAAATATGACTAATCAATGCTGTGTTAACATAATCAATGCTATGCTGACAACCGTGGCAATACCATCCCTAACAACCCTCTCCCAGAACCGCACAGCAACACCTCTCTCCCTGGCCATGTTGGATGAGGATCTGCAGGGGAAAGGATGACACAGAGGCGTGGGCTGGGATGCAGGAGAACTTTAATGAGTCCAAAGATTAGAAAGAAGTCACTCTGAGCGGAGATCCCAGTGAAGAGAGCACTGATGCTCTATCCCTGGGCTTGTACCATCCTGTGTGTCCCTGGGTTCCTTGCCAGGGCCATGGGCAGCAGCTTTAGCAGGGGAGGCAGCTCCTGCCACAGAGGCCACTGCCCAGGCCAGAGAGGCCAAAGCCCCCGGAGCTGATGGGCACTCCCTGAGAGCTGAGGATGCTGCCAACGGCAGCGGAGGTGGAGGATCCCACGGCGGTGTTCTGTGGGAAGGAGCTGAGGATGGGCCCGGGCAGGGTCACCACCACAGGGGAGGGCTGGATGACCACAGTGGAGTCCTGGCACTGCCTGACACAGGGCTCATTGCAGCTGTTGGCCAGCGGGGTCGGGCCGCAGGGCTGGCAGGGACGGCACGGGGTGTAGCAGGACATGTCTGGGGCTGGAGCTGCACCTGGGACAGAGGGCAGGGGAAGCAGAGCACAGGGGTGAGTGAGGGGAGTCTCTTGGCCCACCATGATGAAGAAAAGACAAAAGAAGGAGAAGAGAGCACGAGGCTGCTTAGAGAGGCCCACCAGCATCACTCTCCCCTCAGCCCCTGAAGCCCCAAGAGAGACCAAGCTCAGGGACTTCTCCGTGTGGACTATGGCTCAGGAGACACCTCAGCCAAAACCCAGCCTCTCCCCGGGCACAACTTCTGCCCCCTTCCCTCTCCCGTGACAGGCAGTTCTCAGAACCCAAATGAGACCAAAAGGACAGGATAGACTTAGAAACTCCAAAGGAGGAGGAAAAGAAAGGGCTTCAGATTCACCTGGATCCCAAGGAGCTGGAAGCGAGTGGAGTGAATGTGAGAGTGAGGAGAAGGTCCTGCTTTTATGCTGCTCCTGCCCTGCCCCAGGCCTGCAGTCACTGCACAAGGACAGCAATTTTCCAGCACATTGACCTCCAAAGCAAAGCACCCCACCTAATGCCACAGGGTGTTCTGGTTTCCAGCAATGCTGCCACCTCATTTCCTCATTTCTGATGGGCTTGCTCTGTGCTGCAGCTCCTTTCATGTGCTGCCTTGACAGGCCCAGGGATCCCCTGGATCAGAATGTGTCCCTGCAGGCAGAAGATGTGCCCCCACGTGCTGGAGGGTCCCGTGCAGGCAGGGGATGTTGGCTCAGGGCACTGACCTGCAGGGAGAGGCCCAGCCCTGCCCTGCACTGCCCAGAGCAGCAGAGCATCCAAAGGCTCCTCTTCCCACAGCCCATCCCACGGCCTTCTCTCTCCTCCCTCTCAGCTCACTCCAGTGCTCACTGGTCACTGCTGCTCCAGGCAAATGCTTTCCTCTCTCTCCCTCCTCACGCCCTTGGTTCACAGAAAACCTTTGCCAGGCTGTCTGAGTGTTCCAGGCTTGGGTCAGGAAAGCCAAAGCCCACCTGGAGTTGAATCAGCAAAGCCTGTGGAGGGAAACAAGATCTTCCCCATATGGCAGCAGCCAAAGAGAGGCTTGAGCCAGGGCTGCCTGGGGCAGCTTCACTGCGTGCAGGGCTTGGAGGAAAGGGGCAGGTACTCCAGGGCTGCTGGGCCATGGTCTTTACTGGCAAGATTTGCTGTCTCAGGATCAGGCTCCTGCTATTCCTCACAAGGTGTGGAGCAGGGAAGACTTCTCAGAGCAGAGCAGGCTCAGGTGTGGGAACCTTTAAACAGCCTGGCCAACGTGAGTGTGTGTGACCTGGTGATGGGCACACGAGTGCTGGTGTCAGGCAGAAGCCTCCCTGAGCTCCCCTTTGGAAGTGCTGGCACTCAGGGAATGCAGCTGAGCACTGGGAGAAAGACAACGGGCATCCTGACTTCTGAAACGGGGTATGGCTGCAGGTCTCCAGGGGCTGGCAGGAGGGGCACAAAGTCCAGCTGGCAGACACTCCCTGCTGGGGCTCCACAGGCTCCAGGCTGGGGCCAGCAGTGTTTAACCCCCTTGTGCAAAGTCCTGCAGGGCTGGAGGGACAAACTCCTGCCCTACCCTGGGCTGGGGCTGAGGGGCAGACACAGAGCTTTGCACCAGAGGACGTGGGTCCTGGGGGGCACCAGGACACAGCCTTGAGCCCTGGTGGAAATGGCATCCAACAGCATCCTGGGTGGCCTTAGGATGGGGTTTGCCATCAGCCTGTGGAATGGGATCCCTCTTCTCTGCTCCACAGTGCTCAGAAAACAGCTGCCACCAAGAGCAGCTGCCCGGTGTGAGAGAGGCACGGACATACTGGTACCAGTCCAGCAAAGGGCCTCAGAGCCCAGGGAGTGACTGGAGCCCCTGGGACAGGAGGGGTTGCCCGAGGTGGGCTTGTCCCCCTGGAGGAGAGAGGGTATCCGGGCACACTTCCCAGAAATGGGCAAAAGAGCTGCTGGGAGGGAGTCCAGAACTCAGAGCCAGACTCTCCTGAGTCCTATGCAGTGGAGATGGGAATCTGGTAAATGGGATGCTAAGGAGGTACCTGTGAAGCAGGAAAGAGGTCAAAAAACTGGCAGCACCTTTGGCATTTCAAGAGGTCAAAGTTCATGAAAGGTCCAGGCAAAACAAAGGAAAACGAGAGGAGACACTGACAGGGAGGGAGGGAATGGACACAGAGGCCTCATCTTTCTGGTCAAAGAGACCAGGCTGTGGAGGAGAGCTCTCCTGGATGCTCAGGAGATGAAAGAAGGGGTTTCTCAAAGCACCTGCCCACTGGCTGGGGCTCATCCCTGGCTCCCAATCTCTGTTTCTTCTGCTGGGCATTGGCCCTTTCCCATGACCAAGAAGCTTCCTCAGCCTAGAGAACAATTCAACCCAGCACCACTGGACAGGCAGGAAAACCTTCTTCATGTCCCCAACATGTGAGAGCTGCAGGGAAACTGCAGTTCCACGTGCCTGGGGATGCTCAGGGAGGGGACGTGCCCAGAAGGGCCCTGGGTACAAACCCAGCTCTCACACTACACCAAGCAGTGATGCTCTTCCTGCCCTGCAGACATGGAGGCAGCTGGGACGCATCCCAGGAGGGCAAAGGAATGCCTTCAGTAGGCAAATTTCCTGGGATGGACTCTCCCTACCCATGGTGAGTCATGCTGTGATTAGGGGTTGGCCTTGTGTCAGTCTTTTGGTGTTGGCCAAGCCAGGAGTGTGTGCTGTCTGCAGGCTTGTGTCCCATGGGGGGGGCAAATTCTCCCCCAGTAAGGGCAGCTCCATGAGAAAATTGGTGCTTGGCAGCACTTCCAAAGGTCAGGAGTGTCTCAGGACTGACTATGTGTATTGGAAAAGTGTCCTGTGCTTGTGTGTCATCCAGGTCAGGGTGCAAAGCCTTCAACTAAAGTGCATTGTAGGGTGAGGAGAGAGGGAGGAAGAAGGCACTGTCCTTAGATCCAAGGTAGTGTGGAGGTACCCAACAGCACAGGGTTCTATTTGAGACTTGATTCCTGCCATAATCATTGAATTATTGAATCAGAGACGAAATATGACTGGAAAAGACTCTTAAGATCATTGAGTCCAACCATTGCTCATGTTCCTGCAACAAAAATCCTTGAGTTTCTTGTACCACTACATGAAAGGAATCTCCATCACCCGGTGGAAATGTCAGAAATGAGGAAATTAAATGGAAGCATTGACAGAAGCCAAAACACATCCTGTGGCATTAGGTGGGATAGTTTGCTTTGGAGGTGAGTCTGTTGGAAAATTACTGCCCTGTGCAGTGACTGTGGGCCTGGGGCAGTGCAGAAGAAGTATAAAAGCAGACTCTTGTCCTCACTCTCTCATCCACTCCTCTCAACTCCATCTCCTTGGCAGTAAGGTGTGTTTGGAGAGCTTTCTCCTCCTCTTGGTCCTTGTGCTGCATTTCAAAGCACATACATTATCTCTGGCTGGGTACTGGGACTTCTTACTGTGGGTGAGGGAAGGAGGCAGAAGATGTGGCATAGGGAGAGACTGGGGCTTGTGTGAGGTGTCTCTAGAGCTACTGGTTAGGTGGGGATCTCCATGGACTTAATCATGACTTGAGGAGTCTTTTGGGCTGAGCAAAAGAGGGTCAATCTAATGGTGGGGCAACAGGTTGCTCCTCACCCATCTGCCCTGCTCTGCTTCCCCTGCCCTCTGTCCCAGGTGCAGCTCCAGCCCCAGACATGTCCTGCTACACCCCGTGCCTGCCCTGCCAGCCCTGCGGCCCGACCCCGCTGGCCAACAGCTGCAATGAGCCCTGTGTCAGGCAGTGCCAGGACTCCACTGTGCTCATCCAGCCCTCCCCCGTGGTGGTGACCCTGCCTGGGCCCATCCTCAGCTCCTTCCCACAGAACACCGCCGTGGGATCCTCCACCTCCGCTGCCGTTGGCAGCATCCTCAGCTCTCAGGGAGTGCCCATCAACTCCGGGGGCTTTGGCCTCTCTGGCCTGGGCAGTGGCCTCTGTGGCAGGAGCTGCTTCCCCTGCTAAAGCTGCTCCCTGCTCTGGGCTCTCCCCTTGGATCCACCTCTCTTCCCTCCCTTGACACATTAAATTCTGCTGCATCCCAGCCCTCGCCTCAGTGTCATCCTTTCCCCTGCAGACACTCTCCCAAGGCACAGATGTTGCCCCAGGGGGTTTCTGGGAGGGGCTTCTTGGGGATGGCTTTGCACCATTTGTCAGACTGGCCCTGAGTGAGCTCCGTCCTGTGTGGAGTGACCCTCTGGTGTCTGAATTTCTGCCTCTTTGCCTCAGGACACAATTACCCTCCACTGTCCACCGACAATCAGATGTTTGCACATCTTTTCCTTTTCCTCCCTAAGCTCCACTCTGTGACACAAGTTCTCAGCAGTGAATGTCTTACCGACCTGACACAGGCACCAGCTTCTCCTCAGACTGCAGGAGAACCTTTCCTAATCACAGGATTCTCAAAGAGAACCACACAGTGCAGAGGCTGCCTTCTCACACACCCACGTGATCATGGAATCATCGATTGATTTTTGTTGGCAGAGACCATTAAAGGCCATCCAATCCAACCCTCCTGCCATGGGCAGGGATATCTGTCGCTCCATCACATTACTCCAAGTTTGATTGAACCTGACCTTGAAACACTTCCCCAGATGGGACACCCCATCATTCTCTGGGCAACCTTTTCCAGTGTCTCATCACACTCATCTTCAGTAATTTCTTCCTTATTTCTACCCTATTTCAGTGGAAAACTGTTGCTCCTTTTGCAATCACTGCAGGCCTTGAGAAAACATCCTTCTCTGACTTTGTTATACATCCCCTTTACATACTCAAAGGCTGCAAACAGATCTCCCCAGAGCAGCTCTTTCTCCTGCCTGAAGAACCTTGACTGCCTCAGCCTTTTTCCACAGAAGGTGTGATGTATCCATGTGATCATGTTTGCAGCCCTTCTCTGGAGCTGCTCTAACAGGTCCATGTTTGTTTTGACCTGAGCACTCCGGCCTGGACACAAAGCTGCAGGGGAGGTCAAACAAGAGCAGATAAGAAGCCAAGATTCCCCTCCCTTGACGTACTGGCCATGTTTGTGTTGGTGCAGCCCAGGACATGATTGAATTTCTGGCCTGAAAGTGCACATTGCTGGCTCATGTTCAATTTTTAAATCTCCAGTATCCCATGTCTCTTTTAAAGGTCTGCTCTCAGTCCTTTGTTCTTCCAGACTGTTCTGATACTGTGGATTTCCTCGATGCAATTTTCCTGGGAAAATTTCTGGAGAGGAAGAGGCAGGGAGAAGCACAGAGGAAGGAGAGATGAAGGGGGTGTGGGCTGAGTGTCTCCAAGGGCTTTCCAGGAGCTCTCCAGAGCAGGGCAGTGACAGCAGCACAGGCTGCAGGGAAGTTTGCACACGATGAAGAGGAGATGCTGCACTGCTGCAGGACACAGCTGGGCGTGATGACATATGTCCATCCAGAGGCCAGATGGGAAGTTGGCTGTGTCATAGCCAACCCTGTCGCATCATTCCGTCTCTGAAAAGCTGGGCCCAGCAAAGGTGTTTTTGTGCTAACATCATCAAAACAGGCACAACTCCCAGGGCTGTCCCTGGACACAAAGACTGTCACCGACACCCTGGGCTTTCCGAGCCGGACCACAACCAGGACACTGATGGCAGCAAAGATCCCCCTCTGCTCAGCACTGCCCAGATGGCACCTGGCATGTTGTGCTGCCTGTTGGAGGGGAGTGCAAGGAAAAGCTCAACCAAGAGAAGTGAAATATATGAAATACACTGGCCAGGATGGTGAGTGGGCTGGAACACTTTCCTGGGGGTGAGAGGCTGAGGACACAGGGTTTGCCAAGAAGAGAGAAGAGAATGCTTTGATGGGATAACTAAAATAATTTGTGGAGTAGCTGTGGTCATTGCACAGTGTCAGGTAATTCTTCTGGGTACAGAGAGGCAGAGAAATTTAGAAAGGTGACCCCAAATATGACTAATCAATGCTGTGTTAACATAATCAATGCTATGCTGACAACCGTGGCAATACCATCCCTAACAACCCTCTCCCAGAACCGCACAGCAACACCTCTCTCCCTGGCCATGTTGGATGAGGATCTGCAGGGGAAAGGATGACACAGAGGCGTGGGCTGGGATGCAGGAGAACTTTAATGAGTCCAAAGATTAGAAAGAAGTCACTCTGAGCGGAGATCCCAGTGAAGAGAGCACTGATGCTCTATCCCTGGGCTTGTACCATCCTGTGTGTCCCTGGGTTCCTTGCCAGGGCCATGGGCAGCAGCTTTAGCAGGGGAGGCAGCTCCTGCCACAGAGGCCACTGCCCAGGCCAGAGAGGCCAAAGCCCCCGGAGTTGATGGGCACTCCCTGAGAGCTGAGGATGCTGCCAACGGCAGCGGAGGTGGAGGATCCCACGGCGGTGTTCTGTGGGAAGGAGCTGAGGATGGGCCCGGGCAGGGTCACCACCACAGGGGAGGGCTGGATGAAGACATTGGAGTCCTGGCACTGCCTGACACAGGGCTCATTGCAGCTGTTGGCCAGCGGGGTCGGGCCGCAGGGCTGGCAGGGCAGGCACGGGGTGTAGCAGGACATGTCTGGGGCTGGAGCTGCACCTGGGACAGAGGGCAGGGGAGGCAAAGCATGAGAGGTTTTTATGAGCAGCCTGTCACCCCACTGTGACTCAGAGTCTTCCCCTCAGCTCACATGAACTCCACTAGCAGCAGCATTGCCCACCAATCCAATCCCCACACAGCCCCTATCTCAGGAGACATCTGAGCCGAGCCTCAGCCTCTCTCCATGCCACACCTTCTGCCCCCTTCCCTCTCCCGTGACTGACAGTTTCAAGAAACCAGGTGTTGCAAAGAGGTTGGAATGTGCTCAGAAATCCCAGAGTAGGGACTGGAGGAGGAGGATGAAGAGGAAAACAAGCAAAAGCTTCCAACTCTCCTTATGCCCATGTCTTGCTTCCATGATATGTTAACAAATGACACAATGTAGGACAAAGAGTCAGGTATGCTCTGAGATATTTAAAAGGAAGAATAGGATGAAGAGAAAGGGCTCAAAACTCACCTCGTTCCTAATGAGACGGAGGCAGAGGAGTGGATGAGAGAGTGAGGAGAAAGACCCACTTTTATACAGCTCCTGCACTGCCCCAGGCCCACAGTCACTGCACAAGGGCAGCAATTTTCCAATAGACTCACCTCCAAAAATACCCAACCTTATGCCACAGGTGGTGTTTTGGTTTCTGTCAATGCTGCCATCTCATGTCTGACATGACCATGAGGATCCACAGAGGATCTTTTGAAGTATTGGCATGAAAGGCCTGAGGATTTCCTGAGCAGGATCATGTCAGCACAGGCAGATGTTCCCCCACGTGCTGGAGGGGTCTGTGCAGGCAGAGGATGTGGCTGTGGGGAAATATGGTGAGGTTTTTTAGAAACCCCTCGGAGGGATCGTGCCTTCCCACCAACGCAATCCTCTCCTGAGTCCCCACAGTCTCTCCTAAGGAGGACATGCTGCAGCCCTCTCCCTCCCTGCCTGCCTCCCTGCTCAGGCCAGCGCTCACTGCACTTTGCCTCTATAGGCTGGCAGGTTATGTTGCTGCTTTCAAATGGCTTTGTCCAAGGAAATCTTCTCCTTCTGGGAAGAAGGTTTATTTGGTTTCTTTGGCACAGTTGTCTGCTCTCATGGCAGGCTCTGGGGGTCCCCACCAGTGCTGTCAGCAGGGTTGTGGAAGGAGAACACTGTCCTCTTCAAACCCCTGATTCCTCAGCAAGCCCTGTGGACTCAGGTTCCTCTCCTCTCACTCCCTGAGGGATGTGTTGGGTCTCAGGACAGCACCTTCTTCCTGTCCCTCTCCTCACCCCACGATGCCCTTTGGCTGCGCACTTTGCACAGGGCACACAAGCACAGGGCACTTTTCCAGGACACGCTGTCAGGCCTGAGAACAGCCCTGAGCTGTGGCAGCACTGCCAAGCAGGGCAGGCTGAGGGCAATGGCCTTTGGGTGCCTGCAGCTGTGACTCTGGGCTCCAAGATGGTTTTCCTGGGAAAGGAATGGAGCTGCCCAAAGGATTGAGGCCTGGCAGGACCCTGCAGTTCCACGTGCCTGGGGATGCTCAGGGAGGGGACGTGCCCAGAAGGGCCCTGGGTACAAACCCAGCTCTCACACTACACCAAGCAGTGATGCTCTTCCTGCCCTGCAGACATGGAGGCAGCTGGGACGCATCCCAGGAGGGCAAAGGAATGCCTTCAGTAGGCAAATTTCCTGGGATAGTCTCACAGACTCTCCCAATCCATGATGAGTCAAGCCCTAATTTTGGAGTGGCCTTTTGGACTGAGGCCAAGCCAGGAGTGTGTGCTGTGTGCAGGTTTGTGTCCCATGTGGGGTTCAATTTCCCTCCAGCAAGGGCAGCTCCATCCTTGCCCCAGGCAAGTGGATGCTTGGCAGCACTTCCACAGGTCAGGAGTGTCCTCAGGACTGACAGTGTGTGTTGGAAAAGTGTCCTGTGCTTGTGTGTCATCCAGGTCAGGGTGTAAAACATGCAACCAAAGCACATCGTGGGATGAGGAGAGGGAAGGAACAAGGAACTATCCTGAGACCCAACAGACCCCTCTGACAGTGAGGACGGTGGGACACAACTCCACAGGGCTTGCTGAGGAACCACGTGGTCAGGGAGGGCAACAATCTCCTTCCACAACCCTGCTGACAGCACTGGTGGGGACCCCCAGAGCCTGCCATGAGAGCAGACAACTGTGCCAAAGAAACCAAATAAACCTTCTTCCCAGAAGGAGAAGATTTCCTTGGACAAAGCCATTTGAAAGCAGCAACATAACCTGCCAGCCTATAGAGGCAAAGTGCAGTGAGCGCTGGCCTGAGCAGGGAGGCAGGCAGGGAGGGAGAGGGCTGCAGCATGTCCTCCTTAGGAGAGACTGTGGGGACTCAGGAGAGGATTGCATTGGTGGGAAGGCACGATCCCTCCGAGGGGTTTCTAAAAAACCTCACCATATTTCCCCACAGCCACATCCTCTGCCTGCACAGACCCCTCCAGCACGTGGGGGCACATCTTCTGCCTGTGCTGACATGATCCTGCTCAGGAAATCCTCAGGCCTTTCATGCCAATACTTCAAAAGATCCTCTGTGGATCCTCATGGTCATGTCAGAAATGAGGAAATGAGATGGCAGCATTGACAGAAACCAAAACACCACCTGTGGCATAAGGTTGGGTATTTTTGGAGGTGAGTCTATTGGAAAATTGCTGCCCTTGTGCAGTGACTGTGGGCCTGGGGCAGTGCAGGAGCTGTATAAAAGTGGGTCTTTCTCCTCACTCTCTCATCCACTCCTTTGCCTCCGTCTCATTAGGAACGAGGTGAGGTTTGACCCTTTCTTATCCTCCTCCTTGTCCTCCTTGTCCTCCTTCTTCTTGCTTCCCTTTATCTTCCACCTCGTCCTTCTCTGGGGTTTCCTGTCACATACTTGCCTCCTTGTTCTCTGTTGTCTTGAGGCTGCTTACCACGGGAGAGAGAAGGTGTACATGGAGAAGGGCTGGATTGAGGTGTCTCCTGAGCTGTGGGCTAGTGGGGTCCTCCTTGGCCTTGGTCACTCTTGGTGGGGCCCACTGGGGTTGAGAGAAAGGATGTCCTTCATGGTATGGTGAGAGGCTGCCCTTCAAACACACCTCATGCCTTGATTTTTCTTGCCCTCTGTCCCAGGTGCAGCTCCAGCCCCAGACATGTCCTGCTACACCCCGTGCCGGCCCTGCCAGCCCTGCGGCCCGACCCCGCTGGCCAACAGCTGCAATGAGCCCTGTGTCAGGCAGTGCCAGGACTCCACCGTGGCCATCCAGCCCTCCCCCGTGGTGGTGACCCTGCCCGGGCCCATCCTCAGCTCCTTCCCACAGAACACCGCCGTGGGATCCTCCACCTCCGCTGCCGTTGGCAGCATCCTCAGCTCTCAGGGAGTGCCCATCAACTCCGGGGGCTTTGGCCTCTCTGGCCTGGGCAGTGGCCTCTGTGGCAGGAGCTGCTTCCCCTGCTAAAGCTGCTCCCTGCTCTGGGCTCTCCCCTTGGATCCACCTCTCTTCCCTCCCTTGACACATTAAATTCTGCTGCATCCCAGCCCTCGCCTCAGTGTCATCCTTTCCCCTGCAGGTGCTCTCCAGAAGGATTTCCAGGTGGAGAGATGTTGCTCAGGGGTTGTTTTGAGAGGCAGTTTTAGAGAAAGGTGTTTCACTGACTTTTAAGACAGGAGTGTCTGAATGTGCTCCATCAGGCTATTGCTGTTTTCCAACCTTCTCAACCTGCTCGTGCCTGGATAGAATGAACCAATCCTCTTCACTGGCTGCAGCTGCTCCAAGGACGATTTTATCTCTCTGACCAAAGCATTCTCCTTTCCACACTCAGCAGTCCTGGTGCCTGAGTCACGTGCTCAGCCTCCTTATCATCCCAAACACCCTGCACTGAACTTCCCCCCTTGCTCAGGGTTGTTCTTGCATTCCAGCCTGTCCTCAACAGGGCTGATGCCACCAGGCAAGTGCTGAGCAGAGCAGCATCGTGCCTCCCCTGGGTCTCCTGCTCACACAGCCCAGGGGGTTGAGGAAGTCCTCGGGGTCTGGGCACAGTTGGGGCAGTGGCTCCTGTTCTCATGGGGTCACTACAGGAGCCCCTTTCTCTGGCCCTGTGTCCTGGTTTCAGCTGGGTGGAGTTAATTTGTTCTCAGTATCTGTTCTAGTGCTGTGGTTTGGATTCAGAATGAGAACGGTGTTGATAACACACTGATGGTTTGGGTTTTTGATAAGTCCTGTTTATCCTAAGTCTTTTTTTTTTTTTTTTGCCTCCTACTCTGCCAGTGATGAGGTTGACAAAAGAAACTGAGGGGGAGCAGAGCTGGGACAGGTGATCCAATCTCACCAAAGGAATATTCCACAAATAGAACATCAGGCCCAGTCTATATAAACTGGGGGGAGTTATCAGGAAGGGGGGTCTGGCATCAGTCAGAGGGTGGTGAGCAATTGTATTGTGCATAATAATAGGTTTTCCCCTATTATTATCATTATTATGAACATTTACCATTGTTGCTGTATTTTTATTTTATTTTCAATTATTAAACTGTTCTTGTCTCAGCCTACAAGATTGTCCTCCCCATTCGCCTGAGCTTTGGGGAGAGAGGAAGGTATCACAACCCCCTGTTTGGGGCTGTGCATGCCAGGGGCCGAGGCAGTGTGGGTGGGGACGTGGCCAGTTGGTACCAAGCCAGCTTGTGATCAGGACTCGGGATGAAGATGTTCCGTCCTGCCCTGCTGTGTCCTGCAGACATCCCCCTCCCTCAGCTCCCAGTCTCTGCAGCCTGTGCTGCTGTCACTGCACTGCTTTGGAGAGCTCCTGGGCAGCCCTTGGAGACAGCTGGGCAGCCCACACCCGCTGCCTCTCTTCCTGCTTTAAATCTCTCCCTGCCTCCATCTCTCCATCAGCTTTCCCAGGAAGCCCTGGGCACAGACAGGGAAGGAGGAGGGCAAGGACAAGCACTGCCCGTGGGCCTGTGTGGTGTTATGAGCAGCACTAAGCACAGAGCAGCTCTTCTCATGATCCACTGACCCAGAGGGATGGGGGAGAACTGGAGAGAGTGGGATATCCTGGGGTCAACATCAGGACAATCTGTGAAGGGATGGGGAAAAAGAGAGAAACCCAAGTGGTTCAAAGGCAATCACCCTGTACCTGGCACCAGCAGCCCAGTGCCCAGGCAGTGTCCAAGAATGGCTCCATTGGGAAAATGCCCAGAGCTTTATTGCTGAACGTGGTGTGATATGTGCCAAGGGCAGTGGTGGAGTCACCATCTCTGGAGGGACTTAAAAGATGTGTAAATGGGACACCTGGGGATAGGGTTTAGTGTTGAGCTTGGCAGTGCTGGGTTAATGGTTGGACTCCTTGATCTCAAAGGTCTTTTCATGTCTCCATTATTTTATGACTCCGAATGACATGGAATAGCCCTTTGGTCAGCTGAGGTCATCTGTCCTGGTTGTGTCACCTCCATCTTCTTGTCCACCCCTGGACTGCACTGCAGAGGATGCAGAGTGAGAAAGAGAGATGGCCTTGCTGGTGAGCAAGGCCTGTGCAGCAATAGCTCAAGCTTTGGTGTGTTCTCTGCACTGGTTTAGCCACACATGTGAAGCACAGAACAACATTGGCTGCTCTGAAGACAGTGACCCCCATCCCAGCCAGCACCAGTACAGACTGGTGTTCCATTCCCTCTCCTCTTGTCCTCTGAGGCTTTTTTTGGTTTGAGCCTCGTGTCCCAGAATGATGGCACCCAGGGCAAGATAAATTGCTGTATCTCCTCTCCTCTCCTCTCCTCTCCTCTCCTCTCCGACCCTCTCCGACCCTCTCCTCTCCGACCCTCTCCGACCCTCTCCTCTCCGACCCTCTCCTCTCCGACCCTCTCCTCTCCTCTCCGACCCTCTCCTCTCCGACCCTCTCCTCTCCGACCCTCTCCTCTCGTCTCCGACCCTCTCCTCTCCTCTCCTCTCCTCTCCTCTCCAACCCTCTCCTCTCAATTCCTGGGGGCTTTGAGGGCTTCTGCCCTCCCAGAGCCTTCCACAGCCCAGGCTTCTCAACCAGCTTGTGCAGCAGCCACGCGTCCCTTGCACAGAACGAGCAGCGAGGCCCAGAGGACTGGGCTGGGCAAGGCTGGATCTGACGGGGGCTCAGCTGGAGTCATGGGTTCCTTCCACACCTGCAAGTGACGGTGCCCCAGGGGCACAGTCACCGGCTCAAGGTCCAAGTGGAAACCAGTGCTGACTGGTGTCCTTCAGGGGTCAATACTGGGACCATATTTGTTAATATGTTCATCGATGACATGGGGAGTGGACTGGGTGGACCCTCAACAAGGCTGTGCCTGACCCAAGCTGAAGGTTGCACTGCTGCACTTGAGGAAAGTGTTTCAATCTAAGGGATCTTGGCTGACTTGAGGAATGGTCCCGTGTGGGACTCAGGAACTTCAACAAGGCCAGGACTGGAAGGGGAATGGTTTAGAGCAGCACTGCAGAGAAGGAACCAGAGAAAATGGAGGTTGAAGTATTTGACATGAGCTAGCAATGTGCACTTTCAGGCCAGAAATTCAGTCATGTCCTGGGCTGCACCAACACAAACATGGCCAGCAGGTCAAGGGAGGGGATTCTCTGTTTCTGGTCTGCTCTTGCTAGACCTCCCCTGGAGCCTTTAGTCCAGTCTGGGGTCCCCATATCAACACAGACATGGACCTGTTAGAGCAGCTCCAGAGAAGAGCTGCAAAAACGATCACATGGATACATCACACCTATGGAGAAAGGCTGAGGAAGTCCAAGTTTTTCAGGCACAAGGAGAGCAGGGTCTGTGGAAATCTTATTGCAGCCTTTGAATATGTAAAGGGGATGTATAAGGAAGTGGGAGAAAGATATTTTTCCGAGGCCTGTAGCGATTGGATAAGGAGCAACAGTTTTTAAGAGAAATAGAGTAGATGTAGATGGGATAAGAGGATGAAATTTATGATGATGAGTGTGGTGAGATACTGGAAAAGGAAGTGTTCAGGGTGATTTTGGTGGAACTCAGAGTAACTGATGTATTGACAGAAAAATGTCAGGAAGGGTTCTCCTGCAGTCTGATGGGAAGCCGGTTCTTGTGTCAGGTCAGTAAGACATTCACTGCTGAGAACTTGTGTCACAGAGTGGAGCTTAGGGAGGAAAAGATGTGCAAACATCTGATTGTCAGTGGACAGTGGAGGGTAATTGTGTCCTGAGGCAAAGAGGCAGAAATTCAGACACCAGAGAGTCACTCCACACAGGACGGAGCTCACTCAGGGCCAGTCTGACAAATGGTGCAAAGCCATCCCCAAGAAGCCCCTCCCAGAAACCCCCTGGGGCAACATCTGTGCCTTGGGAGAGTGTCTGCAGGGGAAAGGATGACACTGAGGCGAGGGCTGGGATGCAGCAGAATTTAATGTGTCAAGGGAGGGAAGAGAGGTGGATCCAAGGGGAGAGCCCAGAGCAGGGAGCAGCTTTAGCAGGGGAAGCAGCTCCTGCCACAGAGGCCACTGCCCAGGCCAGAGAGGTCAAAGCCCCCGGAGTTGATGGACACTCCCTGAGAGCTGAGGATGCTGCCAACGGCAGCGGAGGTGGAGGATCCCACCGCGGTGTTCTGTGGGAAGGAGCTGAGGATGGGCCCGGGCAGGGTCACCACCACGGGGGAGGGCTGGATGAAGACATTGGAGTCCTGGCACTGCCTGACACAGGGCTCATTGCAGCTGTTGGCCAGCGGGGTCGGGCCGCAGGGCTGGCAGGGCAGGCACGGGGTGTAGCAGGACATGTCTGGGGCTGGAGCTGCACCTGGGACAGAGGGCAGGGGAAGCAGAGCAGGGCAGATGGGTGAGGAGCAGCCTCTCACCCCACCACAGGGGAGTTGGAAAGGAGAGCTGAAGGCTGTTGATGGAGGCACACAAGTTCTTCCCCTCAGACAAAGCCCAGCAGCAGCTCAAGCCCAGCAAGGGCCCCAACTAGTCCAGAGCTGTGGGGACACTTTGGCCAAGACCCAGCAGTCACACGCCTTCTACTCCTTTCCCTCCCCCACCACAAGAACTTCCAAGACCCCCCAATGGCATAAAGTGACAGGTCTGTGCTGTGAAATGCCAGAGGAGAAAATGGAGAATGGGCTTCAAACTCACCTTGTTCTCAAGGAGATGGAGGCGAGTGGAGGGAATACGGGAGTAGGGAGAAGAGCCTGCTTTTATACTGCTCCTGCACTGCCCCAGGCCCACAGTCACTGCACCAGGGCAGTAATTTTCCAACAGACTCATCTCCAAAGCAAACTATCCAATGCAATGGCACAAATTCAGGTTTTGTTTCCATCTACGCTGCCATTTCATTTCCTCATTTCTGGCATTCCTGTCCTGCTTTGTAGGATCCTTTCATGCCCTGTGCTGGGAAGCCAAAGGATTTCCCAGGCAGAATCCTGTCAGTGGAGGCAGAAGTTTTCTCCTTAGTGCTGGAGGTGTTGGCTTGGGGCAGTGAAAAGCAACTCTTTGCAATACCCTTTGCAGGAAGAGGTCCAGGTCTGTCCCTCACTGCACACATTCAGAAGAGCATCCAAAAGCTGTGTTTTGGGGACATGTCACTCGCTTCTCTCTCTTCCCTCTCTCTCACCTCTCCCCACACATCACAAGCTGTGGCATCTCCAGGCAGCCAGGCTGTGCCAGTGGTTCCAGGGCTCTTCCTCTTGGTGCCCTTTGCTCTGGGGAGGAGGTTTGACAGGCTGAGAATCCAGGGTGGGGTTAGGAAAGCCAAAGCCCACCTGGCACTGATTGAATCAGGCCAAGCACATGGAGGGCTACAAGAAGGTCTTCTCCAGGCAGGTCATCAGTAAAGGGGGGCTTGGCCAAAGGCAGGCCCAGTGATGAACAGGGCGCCTTCCCTGAGGGCACAGGATACAGGAAAGCTGGAGATACTCAAAGGCTTCTTGTTCTTATTCTTTACTGTCAGGACTTTCTGTCAGGAATTCAAGCTCCTGAAAGTCCTTGGAACATCTGGATCTTCCCCACAGTAGAACAAGATCAGGTGGGGGGAACTGTCCTGCACCTGGAAAGGAAGAACCTCTTGCATCAGGATGGACTGGGGACAGAACTACAGATCTTAGAGCCCACAGACCTCCTCCTGGGAGATCTGACCGTGGGGTAGGGTCAGCTGTGGGGAGACTTGGATGTTGGAAGGGGACAGACACACAGGCCTCCCCTGCCTGGCCAAGAAGACTGTGCTGCAGTGAGAAGCCCTCACCAATGTGCTGTGGAGGGAAAGAAAGAGTTGTAGAAAACGACTCCCTACAGGCTGGGACCCTTCCCTGGTTCAGAGGTGGTACATCTCCTCCTGGCATTAGGGCTTCAGCACACCTCCCCTGCCATTCCCCAAGGGCCTCCTCAGCCTGAAACCAAATCCAGCACCATTGGGGAGCCAAGGAAACTTCCCCCAGCTCCACAGGGAGTGAGGCCTGGCAGGACCCTGAATGGACCTGGGGATACTCAGGAAGGGGATGTGCTCAGAAGGGCCCCAGGTACAAACCCAGCTCTCACACTACACCAAGCAGTGATGCTCTTCCTGCCCTGTAGACATGGAGGCAGCTGGGACGCATCCCAGGAGGGCAAAGGAATGCCTTCAGTAGGCAAATTTCCTGGGATGGACTCTCCCTACCCATGGCGAGTCACGCTTTGATTCGGGGTTCGCCTTGTGTCAGTCTTTTGGTGTTGGCCAAGCCAGGAGTGTGTGCTGTCTGCAGGCTTGTGTCCCATGCGGAGGCAAATTCCCCTCCAGCAAGGGCAGCTCCATTCCAGGCCCCTGGAAAACCATTTTCAAGCACTGGGCTGTGCCCAGACCCACAGCTCCGGGCAGCCCCAAAGGCCATTGCCCTCAGCCTGCCCTGCGTTGGCAGCACTGCCCAGGACTGGGAGCAGCCACGGGACTGAGAGTGTGAACTGGAAAAGGGGCCAGTGCCTCCTCCAGGTCAGGGTGCAAAGTGTGCAGCCAAAGGGCCTGGTGGGGGGAGGAGAAGGGGGAGGAAGAAAGTGCTGTCCCAAGAGCCAACACAGTCCTCAGGGAGTGAGGAAGTACCCAACACCACAGGGCTCCACCTCAGCCTGGATTGCTGCCCATACGGATTTGTTCCTGCACGAGAAGTCCTTGGGCTTCTCATCCCAGGACATGAAAGGAATCTCCAGGACCCAATGGGCCTGTCAGCAATGAGGAAATGAAATGGCAGCAGGGACAGAAACCAAAACACACCCTGTGGCATTAGGTGGGATAGTTTGCTTTGGAGATGAGTCTGTTAGAAAATTACTGCCCTGTGCAGTGACTGTGGGCCTGGGGCAGTGCAGGAGCAGTATAAAAGCAGGCCCTTCTCCTCACTCTCTCATCCACTCCACTCGCCTCCATCTCCTTGGGAACAAGGTGAGTTTGAAGCTTTTTCTCATCCTTCTCCTCTTCCCGAGGGATTTCTCAGTCCATACCAGCTTCTTTGTTCCATCAAGGTTCTGGCCATGGGTGAGGGAAGGGGGCAGAAGGTGCAACGTGGGGAAAGGCTGGGGCTTGTCTGAGGAGTCTCCAGAGCTCTGGGCCAGGCCGGGATCTCCCTTGGTTGCTCTTGGCAGGGCTCTTCTGGGGAAAAGGAGAAGCCTGTGGGTCTCTCTACACAGCCCCCAGGTCTTGCCTCCAGTTCATGCCTTTGGTCCCCTGTGGTGGGGTGAGAGGCTGCTCCTCACCCATCTGCCCTGCTCTGCTTCCCCTGCCCTCTGTCCCAGGTGCAGCTCCAGCCCCAGACATGTCCTGCTACACCCCGTGCCGGCCCTGCCAGCCCTGCGGCCCGACCCCGCTGGCCAACAGCTGCAATGAGCCCTGTGTCAGGCAGTGCCAGGACTCCACTGTGGTCATCCAGCCCTCCCCCGTGGTGGTGACCCTGCCTGGGCCCATCCTCAGCTCCTTCCCACAGAACACCGCCGTGGGATCCTCCACCTCCGCTGCCGTTGGCAGCATCCTCAGCTCTCAGGGAGTGCCCATCAACTCCGGGGGCTTTGGCCTCTCTGGCCTGGGCAGTGGCCTCTCTGGCCTGGGCAGTGGCCTCTGTGGCAGGAGCTGCTTCCCCTGCTAAAGCTGCTGCCCATGGCCCTGGCAAAGAACCCAGGGACACACAGGATGGAACCGCCCTGGGGACGCAGCATCGGCTTCTGCTTCCAGAGGGGCTGAGCGAGCCCAGCAGCCCTTGCAGAAGGACGGGACCAGCCTGGACTCTGGGCAAGCACGGCCCAGCCCTGCCTCTGCCCTCTGCCACTCTCTCCCGTCCCTCCTGTGTCCTTGTTCCCTTGTGCTCCCGTGGGCTCTCAGCCCCACAGAACCAGCCTGGGGAGGACCTGCTGGCCCTGTTCCCTCTCTGGGGCAGGCAGGTTGACACCTGGTGGGATCTCTGCTAGAGCCATGGAGCACAAACTCTCATCTACCTCTGGTTCTCCCTGCACTGGGTTCCCCACTTGGATTGACCCCTTTATCTCTTTCAACTCATTAAAGTTCTGTTGCATCCCAGCCTACACCTCTGTGTCATCCCTTCCCCTGCAGATGTGCTCCCAAGATGCCCAAGCACAGTAGTGTTGACGAGGGGTGGTTCTGGGAGGGTATTTTGGGCATGTCTGTGCAGTAATTGTTAACTCTCATGGTCCTTGCCTCTGTGGACACCGCAGACACACAAGGTCAGGAGGAAGGATGTTTCTCTGGGGAGGTTAGGGGAGCACAAGGCACATGGAGAGCCTTCACTATTCCCAGAGGGAAGAATGGGAGAGTGCAGTGAGCCCTTTTCAGACACTCTCAGTTGCAGGTGAGGAAGGTGTCAATGACTCCTCCTGTTCCTCCCAGCTCTGTTGATCTTCTGCCCATAAATGTCCTCTTGACCTCAGTGGACTGTGTATGGAACAGCTGTGGGGCTACTCCGGGGACTGGTAGAAAAACTTGGGCTGTGCTAGGCCCTGGAATAGCAGCAACCCCACAGAGTCTTGAGGAAGGGATGAAAGTAGATTCCTCCTGCTCTGGATGCTGCTGTGCCAGCATGGGGAGAAAGGATCAGGAATAAAATGTTCCCAGAGCACAGCAGGAGTGAGAATGAAAGGAGGCTACAAGAAAGATGCAGAGTGACTATTTTTACAAAGGTTTGAATTGAAAGGACAAGGGGAAATGGCTTCCTCCTGACAGAGGGCAGGGTCAGATGGGATATTAGGGGTAAATTCCTCCCTGTGAGGGTGGAGAGGTCCTGGCACGCATTGCCCAGAGATGCTGTGGCTGCCTCATCCCTGGAAGTGTCCAAGGTCAGGTTGGACAGGGCTTGGAGCAACCTGGGATAGTGGAAGGTGTCCCTGCCCATGGCAGGGGTTGGAACAAGACGATCTCTAAGGTGCCTTTCAACCCAGGCCATTCCATGATCTTATGATTCTCTGAATAGGCTCAAAGTAACTCATTCTCCTACTTCCATCTCTGCTGTGATTTTCCTGTCGAAAGTTTCTGGAGAGACACTGAGGAAAAGGAGAGAAGCAGGGTGTCTGACCAATCATTCTTTAAGGGGAGTCTGGAAACTCCTAAATCAGTGCTGTCCCCAGCAGGAAAGACTGTACAGAGGATCCAGCTGAGGAAGGGGACCTGCTGAACTGTTTCAGGACATTCCTGGAACCTCCCAGAGCCCTGATCAGCTGTTGGCTTTGTAGCAGAGAGACTGCCGACTTTCTCCACTCACATTATCCAGCCCCTTAAACGGAAAAGCTCAAATGTGAGTCAGGAAAATGTCTTCTGCTGGAGAACTACAGCAATTTAAACACAGCCCCCACTGCAGAGAGATTTCCACTGGGGCAGGGTGGGCTGTGGGGGCAGCTGCTGATCAGCCATAGAAGGGAACACACACACATGGCCCAGCTTCCTTGCATGAAGCCTCTTGAATTCCCAGCAACTCATACCCCTGGATTTGGGAGAGTCTTTTCACTGTCCCTATGGCTGGAGAGCAGCATGCAGGATTCAGCACTTCATGGCTTGTCAGGACAGACTGTCAGCAGTGAGGAGCTGGCTGCCCTTCTGTTCATCTTTTCTCCAAGAAAAAAGAAGGGGTGAAGGTCAAATGTGGAAAGAAGAAAGAAGGCAAGGCAAGGCAAGGTGTATTGCTGCTCAGGGGAGTTTTACAGGAGTCATGTCAATCATTGCCTGACTGGGGAACATTCTGGAAGTAGGGATAAAAAGGGTTATTCCTGTGTCTAAACCCGTGGTCAGAGTTGGTTTATGATCTGCATTAGTACAGATGAGAAAAACACTGCAGGATCACGTGTGGAGGGAGACACTATCCTTTGACAGATTTAGTCCATCTCAGGCTCCTGGAAACAGTTTTTTTACGTACTTTTGCAGCCAGGACATGAAAAGGCAAGCTTCTCTGTGCTTGAAAATGTCTGCTGTTAATATTTCCACTCAACAGCCTACACTACTCTCCTGATGTACAGTTATGATTCTATTAACACACTACCTTTTGTTCCTTAAGCCGATTCTGTTCTTGTTGCTATCAGAGAGCACTGGTAAGTCTTCAGTTATCTGCTGAAATTAAATTAGGCAAATTTCTGGCCACAGCCGGGAAAATCTTGGTTTGTAACTTCTAACTAAAATAGTGGGAAACCTTCTAGTGTGTCTTCTTCCCCTACAGGAAAACAGGAGTTGAAGGTCCATGCCTTTTGCTCACATCCACGAGACTCCTCATTTGAAGTCAGTTCCCAGAAAGGACCACTGCCTTGAGGAGAGGTGGGTTGTGAGCGTGTGCTGGTCACAGAGGAGAGAACAAACAACTAGAGCCCAAATCTGATGAGGAGCAGCTGAGGGAGCTGGGGGGGGCTCAGCCTGGAGAAAAGGAGGCTCAGAGGGGACCTTCTGGCTCTGCAACTCCCTGACAGGAGGCGGGAGCCGGGGGGGGTCAGGCTCTGCTACAAGGGAACAAGGGACAGGGTGAGTGAAAATGACCTTAAGTTGTGCCAGAGGAGGTTCAGGTTGGATATTGGGGAAAATTTCTTCACTGAAAGGGTGGTCAGACATGGGAACAGATCGGCCAGAGCAGTGCTGGAGTCACCATGCCTGGAAGTGTTCAAAGAATATGTGGATGTGGCACTTGGGGATGTGGGTTAGTGCTGGACTTGGCAGTGCTGGGGGAATGGTTGGACTCAATGGCCCCAGAGGTGGTTTTTCCCACCTTAGTAATTCTGTGATTCTGTGAAGTAGAGGCAGAATCATGAGCTCAACCCTTAGTGTCCCAAAGCAGAGTCTCAGGTACGAGATTTACAAAAATAAATACTTCAACAGAGTGGTACAACAGCAGGTCAGCTCGAGCTGGTGCCTCTGTCACCCAGAACAAAGAAATGCCCAGGCAACGATGCCCTTATGGTTTGTGCACCCGCCCCTCACGTGTTCTCTTGGTCCAGTTTTTGGTCTTGGGTCTTCTAACACCTTGTTGAGGTCTTTTTCCTTGCCCATGCAGGCAGGAGCTGCTCTGATCTCACAGAGTTGCAGCCTCTGCAGGAGGCTGAACCCTCCTATCTCCTGCTTTGGCTTCTGGTGCTCCCGGGAATGAGAACAGCCCCAGACATGGGATAAACACGACTGAGCACCCAAACCATCAGTGTGTTATTGTTGTAAAATGTGGGACATGTAAAATTTTCTTAAGAGAGGATGTTCTGTAGTGTTTGATCTTTGTAATACTTTCAAGCCTAATCAACAAGAAGGGAGATTTAATCCAAGAAACAGAAGGAAGTCAACAAGCTACAAGTGATGTCCGGGTGTTTGAAAAATTATTTGTTGTTAGAGTTGCCTTGTTAAGGTTTAGGGCTGGACATGCTTCAGTGATCTCAGACTTAGGGGGAGGTTAACAAAGCTTGGGAAGAAGGACGTACCACTGATAGGGGGCACAAAGAATGCAGGATTTACATCCCACAGAAATTTGGCAGAACTCCTAAGATAAAGAAGAAACTAATAAAGCCAACTCAGCAACTGTGCCGAAATCAGCTCCAGCTGGGTAAAGGGTAATTCTGGCAGGGGTAGATCCTGACCACCTACCCAAGAAACCCACTGACCCAAAAACACAAGAATGAGAGAATCATTAAGCAATAAATGATAGAATAGTAATTAATAAGAGAACTATGTAACTTGTAGCCAATGAACACTAATTCCTTTGTTTTCTAAAATGTATAAACAGTAAAAAGTTTTGATAGTTGCTGTGCTTGACTTGTGGGATACCACTGAGCACCCAGGCTTAGGCAGTTCTGAAATAAATAATCAGTGTTCCTCTGGAGTGTGTACTTATTGGCACAAATCCAGCATGCAACAAGTCCAATTTTTGTGGGCAACATTATCAATGTCCTTCTCATACCAACACCAAAGCACAGCACTGTGCCAGCTACTGGGAAATTACTGAGGGAATCAACTCCACTCCAGCCAAAATAAATTGTCTTATGAGGAGCAGCCGAGGGAGCTGGCTTTGTTTAGTCTGGACAGGAGGAGGCTCAGGGAGGACCTTCTCACTCTCTAAAACTCCCTGATGTCCCTGACGGGCCATTGTAGTGAGGGGGTCCAGTCTTCTACCATGCCAGCAAGTGAGAGGCCCACGGCAAATGGCCTTAAGCTGAGACAGGGCAGATTCACACTAGATATTAGAAAAAACATGTTTTCACTGTTCAGGAGGTCAGGCTCATGATTAGGTTGCCCAGGGAGGTGGTGGGGTCACCATTCCTGGAAGTGTTCAAGAGGTGTCTGGCTGATGTGGTTTAGGGGTTATAGTGGCAGTACTGGGTGGACAGTTGTGTTGGAAATGATATCACTTTCCTAAAATTTTAATTAATGGTAGCAGTTAGCTGGGTTCTTTTTTTTTTTTTTCTTACAGACTCTTGTCAATTTGATCTTTAAATCACCGAAGCTTTGAGTTTCTCTGAACTAGCACTGATAAGCTTCAATAAACGAAGCTTGAGGGAGTTGAGGATTGAACATCTAGGGTCTTAAATTTATGGTCCTTCAAAGACGTGTTGGAGTAACCAGAAGGTACAGAGGGGATTAGCAAAGACATTACACCCTGAGAGTTGGAGACTGTCTAAGGAAGAATGATAAGAGGACCAAAGAATGTTGACCAAATTAGCCAGTGAATGATAGAATACTAATTAAATTATGAGAATTGTGCAAATTAGGACCAATGAATGTTAATTTGTTTGCTAAAATGTATAAATACGTGAAAAGTCTTGAAAGGGATCTATGTGACTGGGATGATTCACTACCTATCTCTGGCCAGAATAAAGTAATGCCTGGCTCACTAACACTTCAGAGGTAGTGTTGGAGGGTTGGATTTCTTCCTGACAACTTTCATAGAATCACAGAATCAGCTGGGTTGGAAAGGACCTCTGAGATCAAGTCCAACCCTTGATCCACAACCACTGTGGTTCCCAGACCATGGCACTGATGCCACATCCAGTCTCATTTTAAACACCTCCAGGGACGGAGAATCCACCACTTCCCTGGGCAGCCCATTCCAATGGCTGATTACCCTCTCTGTAAAGAATTTCTTTCTAATACCCCACCTAAACCTCCCCTGGCACAGCTTAAGATTGAGCCCTCTTGTCCTACTGCTGCTTCCTGGGAGAAGAGACTGACCCCACCTGGCTACAGCCTCCTGTCAGGTCTCCCTTGAGCCTTCTCTTCTCCAGGCTCAACACCCCCAGCTCCCTCAGCCTCTCCTCACAGCACTTGTGCTCCAGTCCCTTCCCCAGCCTTGTTGCTCTTCTCTGGACCTGCTCCAGCCCCTCCATGTCCTTCTGGAGCTGAGGGGCCCAGAACTGGACACAGCACTCCAGGGGTGGCCTCACCAGCGCTGAGTCCAGGGCAACAATCACTTCCCTGCTCCTGCTGCCACATTTCCTGAGCCAGGCCAGGATCCATTGGCCTTCTTGGCCACCTGGCCACCTGGCCACTCTGGCTCATGTTCAGCTTCCTGTCAATCCACACTCCCAGCTCCCTTCCTGCCTGGCTGCTCTCCAGCCACTCTGTCCCAGCCTGTAGCGCTGCAGGGGGTTGTTGTGGCCAAAGTGCAGGACCCGGCACTTGGCCTTGTTGAACCTCATCCCGTTGGAATCAGCCCAACTCTCCAGCCTGTCCAGGTCCCTCTGCAGAGCCCTCCTGCCTTCCAGCTGATCAACACTCCCCCCCAGCTTGGTGTCATCTGCAAATTTGCTGATGGTGGACTCCATCCCCTCATCTAAATCATCAATAAAGATATTAAACAGAACTGGGCCCAACACTGATCCCTGGGGGATCGGATGATGGTGACAGCCAGACTGGATGATCTTAAAGGTCTCTTCCAACCTTGATGATTCTGACTCAAAGGACGCCCAGGATCAGTTCACAGCCAGCGCCTGAGCGTGCAGCTGGTCCAGTTAAAAACAACAGCACCCCGAACGTGACCCATTGTACGCGAACTCGTGTCTTTGGGCTGCACAGCTCACGCCGCCCCCCTCCCGCGGGGCCGGGCCGGGCCGGCCCTCATGGCGGCGTTGCCCCGGCAACCGCGGCCTGGCGGGAAGGGGAGGGCGGAGCGGCGGGAGCGCCGTAGATACACAGCCGGGCTGGGAGCGGACACACGGAGCCGCCATGGACCTGCAGGAGGACACGGGTGAGCTCAGGGTCTGCCCGGGGGAGGCACGCGGGGGGCAGTCGGCTGCGGGCAGGGCCCGGAGAGGCGCCATGAGGGCGCGGGCTGTCTCCACCCCAGTGCCCGAGCCGGGATGGGATTCACTCCCGCGGGCTCTCCCTCGGTTATTCCAGTCCGGTGCCGGTGGGGTCCGGCCGGCAGGAAGGGGGCAGTGAAGCGGCTCCCACCGGGGGCTCCAGGCGGGCCGGGGGTTGCTGTGGATTTGTTTCCATGCAGTGGGCACGGGGACAGGGACCCCAATGCACGGGTCATCGCTGTGGTGCCTCTGCTCGCTTCAGCCGCCTGTAAATTGTGTCTGCTCACCTGCCCGGGACGGTTCTGGGGCTGGTTGGGCTTTGGGTGTCCCCTTCTCTTCCCTCCCGACGCGCTCGGTCAGGTCTGATGTGGAGCCAGTTCACAGAGAGAAACTTAGAAAAATCTGTGACAAACAGTGCTTAGTCTTGTAGATTCCTTTAACTTTAACAGACAGTACTTAATCCTGTGATGAGCAGTGATAAATAATATATATCTGATATCATATATCTATCAGTGATATTTTAGCCCCGGGAATAAAGACTGTGCCCGCTTTAATCTTATGAATTCCTTTGACAGACAGTGCTCAATCCTGTGATTGCTTATCAGGGATAAATAATGTATATCTGATATCAGATATATATATATATCAGTGGTTAATGTGTAGAAGTGGCTATTTTAGCCGTGGGAACAAAGACTGTGCTGATAAGACGGTGTTTCGTGGCTGGAACACACAGTTGGAATATGTTCAAGGAGACAAACTGTGCTTAAGAGGTTTGTGACCTGAAAAGGATAATTGGAGGAACGGGATGTTCCCCAAAGACCCTCAAAAGGCCCCTACTCTAATGTAAATGAGTTCCGAGAAGTGATTTAAATATGTAAAAGAATTCTCGGGAGCGTTTAGCACATACCTATGAGTTCTGATGAGTATGTATTAGTTCCATAGGTATAAACCGGTGTGTTAGGAGGAGTATTCCCCGAGCACCCTGTGCCAAAATAAATACCCGCTTTCTAATACTGAAATTACCGTGTTAGAGAGTTTTATTTTATTTTTCGGTGACAAAGCCACTTGTGGTTGCTCTTCCAGGGGCAGCTGGGCCAGTGCAAAGGCAATTTGGTTCTCAGCTGCCCTGAGGGGCTGATACAGGTGAGGTGCTCAGAGGCAGCAGCACAGCCCACATGGAAACTTAGAGCTGTTTTACCTCTTGCATAATCAAATCCTAAATGTCCTAAAAGCCTGAGCAACAAGAGTGGCAGACCAGAAAGAATGGAGCAGCCTGGTCTGGCTCCCTGCTGTTGTATCCCATGTCTCTTTCTGGCTACCTCCTCCTCACTGAGAATATGGAAAGTGTGAGGTTTTATTAATGTTTACATTTTAATATATTTTATAGACAAAAATATATGTGTGGAGTCACACTGCTTCACTGTTCAGTGCTTTGATTCTTCAGTAGTTTTACTGGTTTAGTAACTCCTCAGCTCCTAAATTATTACATGACATATTAAAAACTTCATTCTGAGTGACGTGAACCATGTTGGGCTTCCTCTGAAATGAAACTCAGTTGCCTACTGTTCTTCCTCCAGCAAAATGAGCTGTTGATGGAAAAAAATTTGGTTCAGCTCCTGAAGGTGCTGGTGGGTGTGTTGTGATCCCACTGATCCTCCTCTAGGAGAGCTGGAAAAGTGCTCCTGGCTTTCCCTTGGAGTTAGGGTGCTTTCCTTCCCAATAAGGGAACTGAAAAAGTTACACTCAGTGCTACTGACTCTCCTCTGTTTTGATTGATGTTCCAGTCATGAAAACTCTGCATTTAATTAATTTGCTTATGCAAGTCAGGTGCCTGCCTTAATGAGTGGTTTCAAACTAAGAGCAACTGGTTTGACTCTGTCAGACCACAACCCTGATGTGGTGGGGTGAGGGTTTTTTTCCCCACTTCACTGTGTCAGTGATTCCTGTCTTTGTAACCAGGTGCTTTTCCCTGTGTTCTGTTCCATCAGATTTGTTGGACCCAGAGAGGTTGATCCAGTGTCCCTTTGTCAAACAGCATCAGATCCGAGCCTGCCGCTTTCCCTACCACCTTGTGAAGTGTAAGGAGGTGAGCTGGGCAGGGGCTGGGGATTCTGGGCATGGAAACGTGCCCTGTGTGTTCTCATTCCTGCTGCAGTTCCTGACAAACAGCCTTGGTTAGCCTTTATTTCATAGAACTTCATGATTTGTTTAGTAACAGCTTCAGGCACCCATTAATTCACACAAGACCAGTCTGGCTCTGTTGGAAGGAGACAGAGATTGCTCATGGTTAGTTCAGATTCTGGTCCCTTCCAGCAGCTCAGTGAGGTCAGATACGTTTTTCCACTTTCAGTTGGAGAGAGGACTCAGTCACAGTTCTGTGCACCCCTCTTGACTCCTCAGAGCAGGAGGTCTGGGATGTTGCAGTTCATTCTTCCAGTGCTGGGAATGCAGCTGCACAGCAGGGCTGAGGAGTTTTGTTTTGCTGATAACTGTTTCATGGGCATCTGGCACAAACTGCATGTCCTGGGCTCAGCACATTTGGAGAGGTTTATTCCCCTCTCTGTCTTTTATCTGGAATTTGAATACAAGTAATTTCACAGGAAGCATTCCTTCTCTGTTGTCCTCATGGTTGGGTTTCTTTAAACCTTCCTGAGCTTTGTGTTTTTCCTGAGACCTTTGGAAATCTGATTGTCCCTTTTTAGGTTTGCCAGTGTGTTTTTAAACCAGTAGAGCAGTGCTGTGCCTTCCAGTTAAGGTGCAGTTGTAGGCTCTGTGTCCTGGTATCAATACAATTAAATCATTTTGGTGGAACTAGAGCCCTAAAAATATTAATTAACTAGTGGAAGTGGGGGCAGAGGTAAGTGGCAAGTACCAAGCATTCAGGAGGGCTGAAATTTTCTTGTTGAGCCCCTGCAGATTTTGGCAAGAGAGTGCATGTGAGCTGGGTGAACAGTGTTGGCAAGTAAATGTTCATGCAGGTTGGTTTTGTCCTGACTGATGAGCAGAGAGTTTTGACAACTTTCCTGGTTAGGAGGATGAGGTGAGACAGTGATCACCAAGCAGACACAGTTGGTGTCTGAGTAATTAGCAGAAGAAGCGCTTTGGGTTATCCATCTGAAGATGCCACAGTGGTAAACATGTGGGTGGAGATTGTCCCTTTGGCTTGGGACAGGTTTGTTGAGCTACCTTTGCATACCTTATGCATAAAATCCAGTTAATGCCTCCCCTTCCCTCAGCCCCCCATGGCTCTGTGCAGGACACAGCCCTGCCCCAAAGGGGACACTGCAAGATCCAACAGAGCAAGTTGGATCCTCTTGGCTTGAACTGTGTTAGAATCCTGCAGTCATGGAATGGTTTGGGTTGGAAGGGACCTTGAAGTTCATCCAGTCCCACCCCCTGCCATGGGCAGGGACACCTTCCACCAGCCCAGGTTGCTCCAAGCCCCGTCCAACCTGGCCTTGGACACTTCCAGGGATCCAGGGGCAGCCACAGCTTCTCAGGGCAACCTGTGCCAGGGAAGGATTTCTTCCCAATATCCCATCCCTCTGGCAGTGGGAAGCCATTCCCTGTGTCCTGTCCCTCCATCCCTTGTCCCAAGTCCCTCCCCAGCTCTCCTGGAGCCCCTTTAGGCCCTGCAAGGGGCTCTCAAGTGTCCCTGCAGCCTTCTTTTCTCCAGGTGAACCCCCCCAGCTCTCCCACCCTAATTTCCCGGTAAAGCCTCTATCACTTGGAGGAGATAATTTGCTGTAGTGACAGCTGAGCTCTGCCACTAGAACTGGTGCTTGGGATGAAGTTGTTGAATGAGAATCCAGGTGGAAACTGCCAACTCCTTGGCTGTTCTGAAAGGTTTAGGGAGTTTCTCTGCCTTCGTGCCTGCTTATTTAAAATACATCTGAATGGATTACCTTTGCCTAATGTCTCTCCCCTGATGGCTTTAAAATTTGTGCTTTAAACCCCTTGCAGCCCTATCACCAGAAAACTGGAGGGAGTTGACTGAGGGTCTGTTCCACTTCAGTCAAACATGGCTCAGCGACTTGTGTTTGGAAGAACAATCCCCGTGGGTTTTTAGGGAGCGTCTGACGTTGTGATTTCTTCTTTAGGCTTATATTTTTTTAAAGCAACACCACAAATATCCCAGTGGCTTTTTTGCCCTATGGATTAACAAGAGATAAGTGAACTTACAAGTGATGTGGCAGATGATTTTGATTTTTTCCCTTGCCCAGAGCAACCCAGAAATTGCAAAGAAATTGGCCACGTGCCCGTTCAACGCTCGTCACCTGGTGCCTCGGGGCGACCTCAGCAACCACATCATGAACTGCAGCGACCAAGCCCTCATGGAGCAAGATGTAGGTGAGAGAACCCCCCCTGCTCCCAGGTGTCTGCTCACCCTGGGGACTGAGGTTTCTTGGTGTAAGGATAAATTGTGGAATAACCAAAAAGTGGGATTCAAACTGTTGTCTATAGTTCTGTGTGACACGGCAGCCTTGGAGAAAGTTGATCTTATGTGCTTGGGTTTCTTAAAAAGTTTCTTGAGATGCTCTGAGTAGGCCTTGCACATATTTTGTTACCAGGCTTGTTGAATAGAAAGGTTTTACTAAAAGCCATGCAGGAAGTGCCTCTGGCAGGAGCTGGGATGCTTTAATGACCACAAGGATGGGCCCTTCTTCCTTCAGGGCTGATCTCCCTGTAACTCCTGCCACACTACGGAGCAGACAGAAGTTTTTTATCTTCTGTAGAGCTGCACTGAGGCCAGCAGTGATGCCTGCATCCATGGCAGCAGCTTTCCCCTTCGCTCCAGCATTCCTGCTCAGAGTTCCAGGGAGCAGAGTCTTCTCTTGTTCCTTGAAAAAGGCAAACTCAAAGTTGCTGGATTTCAGCTCAGTCCCTGGCTGTCCCCAACCTGTTTGCCTTGGGCAGGGCTTCCTCTGCAATCAAAGGATATGTCACAGCTGGAGCCAGAGCTTCCATGGATTTAAGGACTGGAGGTCACTGTGTTTTCTCTCTTCCCCAAGTAAGTAGGTTCTGTGAGCCCCCCCAGGAGCAGGTGAAGGATGGGAGCACGTGGCAGGCACCTCCATGTGATGAAGACTGGGAAACAGGTGAGGACCTGTGCCACACTGCTGCCTCCTCTCTGGTCCTGTCCTCCAGGAGGCCAGGGATGCTGCTCACTCAGGTCTCCCTTGTAGGACACCTTGGTTATGCTCATTCCTAAAAATATGGATCTCTCCACCCAGCAGGCTTGTCTTGCTCTGGAGAACTGTCCAAAATGCTGCCATAGAGAGGGATTTCCAAGCATCCCCTCCTCCCGTATAAGCTTTTGTACCATATGTGCAGTGATGGCAATGGAAACATGATAGATAACTCTTTGAGTTCCTCAGTTAAATGGCAGCAAACACATCCATCATAGATCAACTTTTCCTTCCTCTTGAAGTTGTAGAAATATGACAGATTCCTGATTGCAGAATCCCAGAATGGTTTGGGTTGGAAGGGACCTTGAAGATCCAGTCCTACCCCCTGGCATGGGCAGGGACACCTTCCACTAGCCCAAGTTGCTCCAAGCCCCCTCCAACCTGGCCTTGGACACTTTTAGGGCTGGGGCAGTCACAGCTTCTCTGGGCAACCTGTGCCAGGGCCTCCCCACCCTCACAGGGAAGAATTTCCTCCTGATTCCCAATCTAACCTTGCCCTCTGGCAGTGGGAAGCCATTTAAGCCAATAATCTGACAGTGGTTGCTGGAGTTTCTTGGTTCTGAGCCACAACATCTGTTTCCCTTCACAGAGGTGTCGGAGACTTCTAAGTCTGCTTTTGTTTGGGGTGTGCCCAATTCTGCCATAAACAGGTAGGGAATTCGAGTTTGATTGCAAACAAAGCAGTGTTTGTTTAGAGGAACATTGCAGCCTCCTCCCAGCTCCTGCCTGGATGCTGGGCAGGAGCTGCCTTTGCTGCTGTACAACCCTGGGAGGAGGGATGCTGGACAGCCAGTATTCTTGGGCTGCTGGTTCAGTGGGACCTGCTTTCTCCTGTGCCTGGTCTGTACCAGAGAAGGAAGCCCTCAGGAGCACAGATACTGCTCATGTGTGCCTGTGGCAGGGTGCTCTTCCTTGTCCTGTGTGCAGGAACTGATGGATGTCTGGCCAGTGTGCAGGGGAGAAAGGTGCTGGCACCTTGTGGTCCCTGTGAGTCCTTGGGAGCTCCTGGAGCCTGGCAGGTGGGACCTGGGGCCTGGCCAGGTGTGCTGGTGTTGAGCCCTGTGTTTGCAGAATCCTCCCCTCCTGCCCTTTGCAAAGTGTAATCCCAGTTTGGGCTGGGGGAGCTCAGAGCTCAGTGCCCAGCTGGGAACAGAAGGAGCTGTTGTGGCTGGTTTTGCTGCTCCACCAGTGGATCGGGATCATGGGCTGGGTGTGGGATGTGGTGGCACCACCAGAGCTGCCAGAGATAGTTCAAGGTTAATCCAACAGTGGGTTCCTTTAAGGTTCAGCAAAGTCCTGCTCATGGCAGCTCCAAGTTCTCTATGAGCTCACCCATAATGTCCTCCCCTTCCATCAGGACTGACAGCAGCTCTGTCTGCTTCCACCTCTGGGACTTTTTGGAAACCCTTTGAGTGTTTGGAGCATAGACAGCTCTCCTCAGCACCATCCCCCACAGCCCTGCTGTGGGAAGATGCAGAAATGTGACCCAGTGCATTTTGAGGAGTAACCAAAGTCTCTCCATTGCAGCACCACCAGTGGCCAGACCAACTCCCTGCCCTCGAGGATGAGGGCCCCTGAGACCCTCCCGTACACTGTGTCCTGCAGGGCTGTGAGTACTGACCTGTGTCACCTCCAGAGCTGGGGCAGCTCCTGCAATCTCTGCTGCTTTGTGTCTCCCATGGACAGGAGGGGTTGTATTGAACACCTGCCTCTTGAGAGCAGCTTCTGAGGGAATCTACTCCTTAGATCATCCTCTGTGTGCTTTCTTGGATGCATCCTGTGTTGTGTGTTCTCTCTTCCCTGTCCTTCCCAGCCCTCCATTCCTGTGATCCAAGTTAAGGCAGCACCACTCCCTGGCCATGTTGGCTCTGTCTCTCTAAACAAGCCCCTCCACATCATCTCCATCATCCCCTTTCACCCTGCACCCTCCCCCTGACTTAAACCAAACTTTCCTTGCTTTGTGCTCTGCTCACTGTCAGGCCCAGCTAAGCCAGAACTGAGGCTGCTTAAACCAGCACTACTGGGGGGAAAAGCTCTCAAATTCCACCTGGGAAGGAGCTTCCTGTGTGGAAGTGTCCAGTGCTGAAATCACGCTGACTATTAGTTGCCAGTAGCAGCAAAGCAACAGCTTAAAGATACTTTGAGGAATGATTGTCCTGATTCCCACTGGGAGCAGCTTCAGCCAGTGCTCTGAGGGCACTGCAGGCACTGCTCCTGCACAGGCAGGGGCTGTGCACTCACCACAGGGTTGGGCTGAATAAGCCTTGTTGCCAAGGGGACAAGTGCTGCCTCTGCAAGGGCCACTGTCCCTTGGGGGAGTGGGGGAAATTGCTGTGTCTTTCACCATCTCATGCCAAAAATGTATCTTGTCCTTTCCAGAATTCGGAGTATTAACATCTCATCCCTCTGGAAGGTGCTTTCCCAGCAGGAAGTGCCTCCCTGTCTGGGACAGGAGAGCTCCTGTGGATGACAGACCTGCTCTGGACCTGGTGGCAGGACTCTCTACACTTGGCTTTTGCTGCATAACATGTTTCTTGCAACGTTTGGACATGTGAAACTGTCCTTGGTTGCCAGAGGTTTTCCTCAAGTGATTTTTTAAATTTACCTTCAGTTGGTGACTTTGGTTACTTTTATTAAATAAATAGACTGATTAATTTACAGGGACTCAGAAACCTTTCCTACTCAAACCCAGGCCCTGTTAACACCCCCTGAACAGGAAAAACACAAAAATTGGCAAGTCTCTGTTGTTCCACCTGTCAAATAGCAGGTGATGATCTGGGAAGCTGTTTCTGTTTCCTCCAGAGATTGGGAAACAGCAGCAGAACCCTTTGGAAGGGGTGATGGGTTTTAAGGGGGGGAGGTGAAGAAATGGGTGATTTTAAATAGGGGAAGTTGTGCAAAATTGGGATTCTTTTAAAATTCTGTCAAGTTCTGTCAAGGTTCTTGTTGGCAATTTAGAATAAAAACATTTTAAGTGTTCTGGGACTGCTTTTCTTGTGAGTCAGTAAGTGCTGTCCACCTTGCCTTCATTTATTTTTTTGTCACTTGGAATGAAAGTGGTGACAAATGCCAGCTGTGATTGTTTCTGGTTTGGCAGCAGTGGTTTATTTGCAGGGTTTGTGGGCCAGAGCACTACAATTTTACAGGTAAATGCCATAATTGGGCCCCATTACCCCGAGCTCCTTTAATTGCCAGTGGGTGAAAGCCTCACAGAGCCTGGTGCTCCTGCTCTTCCTTGGGGCTCACCCTTGTCTGTCCTGGGAGGGGCTGAGCTCCAGGTGCTCCTGCTCCCAGGAGGGACATTATTATCCCAGCCCGGGGGGAATCCAGTAGCCCAGCCTTTCTGGAAAGGACCAGGTGGGCTTGGAAGGTCATGGTTGTGACTTCAAACATCCCCAGGCCACAAGAATGGGGGGGGGGGGGGGGGGGGGGGGGGGGGACCATGAGAAGGGGGATTGTGTGTAGGGTGGGTGCAGCCAATGTGAGACAGAGCTCTGAGATCCCATATCCCAGAGAGCTGAAATCCTGTATCCTCATGGGCATGTCCTGCACGTGCCCCTGCCTGGGAAGGGTGGGAAGGCCGGGGCTGTGGTGTTCCTGCAGTGCTTTGGGAATGCAGGGTGTAAACCCCAGGGTGACCCTCCTCCAGCACAAGGAATGTTTAAAATCCTGATATCTGTCACTGGGCTCTTGGCTCCCTCTGGGTGTTTTGTATTTACCACAGAGTATTTTTATAGCGTGTCCTGGGGCACCTCCAGAGTGACAGAGGGAGAAGTTTGATGTGACATATTCCTGTGTTAGACCCTCAGTCTCCTGTGCTGGGCAGGTTGTGCATCACAGGAGCTTTCCCCTCATTCCCTGGAGACTGGATGTGTCCCTTGGCAGGAGCTGATGGGATGCAGAGTCACACCAATACTGGTTTTGGTTGGAAGGGACCTTAAAGCCCACCCAGTTTCACACCCTGCCCCTGGGCAGGGACACCTTCCACTAGCCCAGGTTGCTCCAAGCCCCCTCCAACCTGGCCTTGGACACTTCCAGGGATCCAGGGGCAGCCACAGCTCCTCTGAGCAACCTGTGCCAGGGCCTCCCCACCCTCACAGGGAAATTTCTTCCTAACATCTAATCTAAATCTCTCCTCTTTTAGTTTAAAACCATTCCCCTCCTTGTCAGTGTCTGTCTGTGTAAAAAGTCCCTCTCCCTCTTTCATTATCCCCCTTTAGGCACTGAAAGGGGATCTAAGGTCTGTTTGGAGCTTCTCCAGGTTGAACAGCCCCAGCTCTCCATCTGTTGCCACCAGTTCTCCCTTCTCGTTTATTGGGAGCATAAACTCTCCTTGGCTTTTCCATTCTGACCTGTGTCCTTTGCCAAGTCCTGTTCCATCTGTGCCTTGGCTTTTCTGCTCCTGCTGTAGAGATTCCCTCCTGGCCCAGAGCAGCAGAGACAGCCAAGGTCTCTGACAATATCCCTGCCCTATATTTTGGGATTATGGTACCATTTCCATTCCCAGTGGGCTGTAGTTTCTCCTGCCCTTTTCCAGAACCTTGGTATGACTTACTGTTCTTCTCTGATCCCACCACTGGTTTATTCCCCCCTCCCCCTCCTTTGCTCTTGGCCTTGCACCTCTAAGAGGAGGCACAGAAATAACCAAGAGTTGTGGAACAGGAGCCCAACGATGCCAGGAATCCTTCGCGATGCCAGGAATCCCTCGGGACTGCAGCACCTGGAGCTGGTGAGTGCAGAGAGCTGAAGGGCTGGGGAGGGAAAGGCTTCTCACCCCGCAAGTTCGGGAGACAAGAGCAGGGCAGGAGCACCCTCTGCAGAGACTGGGAAACCACGACACCCTCAGGCTCACGGTGTGACTCTTGGGGTGTCCTGTGCAGGGCCGAGGGTTGGACTCGGCGATCCTTGTGGGTCCCTCCTAACTCAGCATATCCTGGGATTCTGTGACACCTCCACCTGTGGGTTCTGTTATGGACCAGGGGAGACATTTCTCTCCCCGAGCTGAGACACCCAGCGTTGTTATTCTAGTCCTGGGTTGTGTTTTGCACTAAAGGAGGTTGATTTTTAACTCCCACCCCCTTGTACTCGGACATTCCAGGGTTAACGTGAGGAATCAGTGTAAGGGGAGAGGCACAGAGCAGGCTTTGCTTCCCGGCCAACTCCAAACATCCTCCGGTGCTTATCTGCACTATCTTCCTTCTAAATTAATTCTGTCCCACCCAACCATCATCTTTATCAGCCATTATCTCCCTCTCGATTCTACCTCGTACCCCCATTTCACGCTTTTTAACTGCTCAAATACTCACCCGATTGGTTTCTTTGTTTCAAAAGCTTTTCCCTCTCAGGTTTAATTGTCTTGATTTAACCCCACCCAGAACATCCCACAACCATTCCCTCCCTGCCCCGGCAGGGATGGGGGGGGAACGAAGGGGACAAAAGTAAAACTTGTGGGTCGAGATAAGGACTCGTTAATTAGATTTAATAATTAAAACTATTATTTTTAAAAAGCAAAGGGACAAAGGAGTAAAACCCAAGAGAAACAGGGATCAAAGCCCTTCAGGGGCCCTGGAAGGGACATGGTGCAGACCCGTCCCATCTCTGCACCTCCTTCAGACCTACAGCACTGACGACTTCCTGCATTCTTTGCTGGATATTTTCTTACTTAGTGTTTTGTAGCTCTGGGGGACTGGAATTATTTCAAAACAGAAATTAATAGCAAGAGGAAGATAATCCAACCCCTTGATCTCACATTTGAAATCCACAATCTCTTTATCAACAGCCCCATTTTGCCCTCCGGGTTCTTCCTTCACTGCTCTTAACCAGAACTCAGAGAAGGGGCAGCAGGACAGGGGGTCTGCCGGCCCCCAACCTGCATCATCAGCCTCATCTCTGGGGGCCTTTGGCTCCTTTTGCTACCAAAGAATTCCTACAAGCCCCTCCCAACCCTCCCTGGCTTTGACCCCAGAGCAGCATCGATCCCACTCTGAGCTGGCCAATTCTGCTTCCACCTTCTGGGAACTTCCCCTTGAGCTGGGACAGGGCTCCTGATAGCCCCAAACTGGTCCTGCTGGTTTATCTGGGCCCCGACGTGCTGGTCAAGGTAAAAAACCTTCATCGTGGCTGAAAAAAAATCTTTATTCACAGAATATCACATGAATCACATCATGTCCCATCCCCACTCCTTTGTGTATAAAATACTGGTAAAAAGGGTTTTTTTCCAGAGGCAAGTGAATTCCCAGAGTGTCCCCTCGTGGGAGAGCAGCTCATCCCAGAGCTGCAGCAGCAACACAAGCAAAGCCAGCAGAGCTCCAGGTCTGGCTCATTCCCCATCCCACGGACCCCGATTCCACCCCATCCCACTGCAGTGGAGGCTGTCTGGGGTTTTACACAACACCCCTGAGAGCACTTGGGTTTCCAAGTCCACCCTGGACTTCCCGTGCAGTGTAACTGTGTTTGAAGTCATGTGTCCTCAAATCCAGGTTCCCAGGGGGTTCCTCCAAGCCCCTCATCCACCTCTGGGTGCAGGGGACAGCAAGGACACTTGGGTCTCCATGGGGAAATCAGCCTGTGCAGGGACAAGGAGACTCCAGGAGGCAAAACAAATCAACAAGGAAACATCTACTGAAATGCCAAACTGGGCTCAGAAACAGAAAAAAAATCCAGTTCCAAATATTTTATGGCTCCCACCACAGCCCAAAAGGAAAGAGATTGGCCAGAGAACCACCTTTGTGTGAGACAAACCCTCCTACAGCAGGTCACAACCACAGAAACTTTAAACAATGACAACCCCAATCTCTGAACCCCAATCTGTGAAATCAAATGGAATTGGAGCAGTTCATGGGAGACAGAAAGAGATTTCAGGGACCCCTCACAAGTGCCCAGCTGCCCTGCCAAGTGACCTCCCAAGGGCACCACAGGAGGAATCCATCAGATTTCATACTCAGAATAAATCTAAGCCCAATTTGGATTTAAGGTTTAGATTGCAGAGCAAGACAGATGCTCTGTCACTGCCACAATTCCTCTTTTCCTTTTAATCCCCTCCTCCCTTGGGCTCAAATGAAAACCAATTCCATGCCTGCTCTGCCAAAGTGTTTCCTTGGAAAGCCTGGACAAAGAGGGAACACAGAGCAGGACACACCTCAGAGGCATCAAGCCCATGGAGAAGCCCATGGGCTGGGGCAGCTGATCTGCTCTGGGAGCTCTTCTGGGCACAGCAGCCCAGCACAGCCCCGGGCTCACTGAAATTCATTTTTGGAGTTATTTAAACCGTTTCTCCCAGTTTGCAACAGGCTACATGATAAAAGCAAAGAGAGAATGCAGAACTTGTGATCTGTCACTAATCCAGAGACCCACAACCATTCCAGACAGAAAACAAGGAAGGAATTGCCAGCACAAGGCCACATCATCTGGCTATGACACCTCTGTGCTGCTGCCAGACATCAGGGAATGCTCCAGGCACGTTGGGATGGGAATGGACCTGAGGGGTAATTGAAATGGATGCTGCCCAAAATGCCAGGATGGCCCCTCTGACAGAACCCCCAGGCTGCAGAGAAAGCAGGGCTGGATTGGCAAGAGGCATCTCCCACCCAGCTCGGGGTTGACCTGTGCCAGGGAACTCCCCTGAGCACACGTGTCCCAGCCAAGTGTCTGTGCCAGTAACTCCACGGGTGCAAAGGTAACCTGGAGCACACCCTGCCCAAGGATGGGGGATGTGACCATCCCAAGGCACAGAGCTTGAGGAACCACAGCTGCCTGTGACAGGCCTGTTGAGCTCATCCCAGTCCCCATGATGTAAAGACAGGGAGCCTGTCCCAGCTCCACGAACAATCCCACACCTCCGTGGAGCACAGGGGGACTCACCTGCTCCATCAACCCCAAAGTACCAACTCCAGAGCCCAGAACCCAAGCAGCACCTCAGGAGCACAGCCCACCCACGGGGACGTGCACCAGCATCAGGAATGTCCCCCAGTTTTGGAGGCTGGATTTGGTGGGAGGCCCAGGGATGTGCACCTGCCTGGAGGAGGCAGGAGCACAGCACTGACCTTCCCCGGGGAGCAGAGGGGCAGAGAGAGAGGTACCAAACACCCTCAGGTGAGCTGAGCAGCACTGCAGCCTCAGCCAGGAGATCTGTGCTGTTTGATGCTGTGTGTAGAGTTAACTGAGGTTTAACTGTGCCCTAAGACCTCTCCCCACAAACCCTCCACCTCTTCCAGCAAATGGTGGATCTGCAGATGGAAACCCTTCACTCCCCAAGTCTTTCTGCACACTCAGTCCACAGGCCCAGGGCCACAAACCCTGGGAAGTCTCTGTGCCCTTCATGCACTGCCAGGTGCAGTTCCAGGGTCAGCTCTGGCCAGCACAGGAGAGAGTCACTGCAGCTTCCACTCTGCATCCTCCTGTCCCTGTGCCTCCAAAGGGACATTCCTGCCTTGCCTTGCTGGGCACAATATTCACTTCTGCTTCTTCTGAACCAGATCCTCAAACCTGCAGACAGGAGGTGAGAGCAGTAAAGGCCAGGGGGTGTTTTTACAGGGCCATTCTCAATTACAGTGTCCCCAGACACATCCAGTTCCCGACATGCTTTCCACGTGACACGTGTCCAGGTGGGATTTGTAAACTCTGAAGTCCATGGGAAGGGCTCATCCAAAGCAGCACCCAGAGGGAAGTCCAGTCCACATTGCTCCAAAGGACTGTGTCTCTGGCAGTGGCTCAGCAGCTCATGTGAGGTACTGCACCACAAGGAACATGATGACACAGGTCACTGCCATCCCCCCCAGCATCAGGAACTTGTCCTGGAAGGCGCGTTTCTCGATGAGCCTCATCACCGTGTTGGACAAGCCCAGCATGTTGGCAACATCCAGGATCTTCTTGTGGGTACCCTGAGAGCAAAAACACACCAAAGACACCATTAACCTCCTGGTCTGACACTTATTCCACAGCCCAAGAATGTTTCATCCTGGGTGGTGAGGGATGGATTCTGACCATGGAACCATTTGACAGGGGGTCACCACAGAATCCTGGAAATAGCTGCAGGTTGGGACTAATTAATTCACACATATGAACAAAGATGTGGTTAAAGACACAAAACAATCTGTCTGGACAAACACACAATAAAAAGTGTCTCAGAAAAATGCACTCCCTAGGGAGGAGTAAGAGTTCCAGATGGGGTCTAAAAGGAGCTTGCAGCCTGTGTGCTCCCAGGGGGAACTGCCTTGTCACACCAGGACAAGGGACCCGTCCCTCACAGTGGCTCTGGGCAGAACAGCCCCTTCAAGAAGCTGTAACTGGTTTCACTTCTGAGCCAGGTCAGAAGCACAGATTCCCATCACAGTGCTCAACTCCATGCTTGGACTTTGAAATAAAAACTTCAGCTTCTCTTCCCACAGTCCACTGTATCTTTGGTCTCAGAAGAGTAAAAATGTGAAAATTTGGAATTGTTTTGAATACAAACCTGACTGAAGATCAGAAAAATCTCCCTGAGGACTTTTAGATCAACAATATCAGGCACACATGCACAAACAGCTTCTCAATCCATAGAACATACAGGTTTGCAATGAAAAATGACAGAGTTTCTTCTGTTCAGGGCTGTGCAGGTACTCGGGCCCTGCACTGAAATCAGGTTGGTCCAGTAACACATCATCACATCTTCCCCCTGCATTTCCCACACCTCACATTAACCCCCTGCAGGCTGCTCTTGAGTTCAGCTCTTCCCTGTCCCTGCAGAATCTTTTCACACTGCTTCAGAAAATACCAAACCTTGCTGGGAGAAAACAAACCAAATATAAAGCTTTGAAATAAAAAAAAAAAACCAATAAAAAGTGAAAACTCCTCAATTCTTGCAGTCATGGAACAGTGGAATTGTATAATTAGAACAGTTAAAGTGATAATCTGGGAATACTTGGTCCATACCTGTCTATTTATACCAAATAAGCACAAAGTTTCAGAGAATACAGGTATTAGGGAGTGTCCAAAGGAGGGACATGAGGATGGGGAAGGGTCTGGAGGGTCCACACAACAAGTGGCTGAGGGCACTTGGCTTGTTCAGCTGGAGAAGAGGAGAATGAGGGGCACTGGAGTGGCAGCTCCAATCTCTGCTCTCTGTGAGCAGGGACAGGACCCAGGGAACAGCTGGAGCTGTGCCAGGGCAGGGTCAGGTTGGATCTCAGGGAAAGAGGCTGGTTGGGTGCTGACCAGGCTCCCCAGGGCAGTGGGCACAGCCCCAAGGCTGCCAGAGCTCCAGGAGGGTTTGGACAATGCTCTGAGGGACAGGGTGGGATTGTTGGGTGTCTGTGCAGGGCCAGGGGTTGGACTGGATGACCCTTGGGGGTCCTTTCCCATTTAGGATAGTCCACGATTCCACATTAATCCATTTCCCTCTGTAACTGTCTCTTACAGCAGCTGCTTCTGCCAGATGTTATCAGGCAACAAAGTCCTGTCAGTGTATGAAAAGCTGGGTAAGGGGAAAAGGAACATGAACAGATGTTTCCTCACCTGTGAGGAAGAGGAAATATCCCCCTGAAAACACAAGGACACGATGGCCCCAAAGCACAGACCTTGGGCAGAGACCCCCACCAGTTCCCTGCTGCGGAGCTCCCCCAGGGCACAGCGGGCACAGGCTGCCAGGGGAGACAGGGCACAGCTCCCTGCAGGAGCCCCACGGGATCCCACAGGAGCAGAACCCCTTTCTACCCCCCAGTCCTGCCCCCGGACAACCCAGTGACAACATTCCCCTGCAATGAATGAACACCCCACCAAGTTTTCTTCGAGTTGTTCTAGTAATTGACTCTGTATAAAAACTAATCTCTATTCAGTGAACAAGTGACCTGATCCAAGAAGCCAAATCTCACCTTGGAAAGGACCTGGCCCCAAACTCTGCTTTAATGCCTGCAGGTGACATCTGTGGTGCAGGGACTGCTCACCACACTAGGGAGCAGAAAAGGAGCTCCAGCCCTGCTTTATCCCCCGTGCTGGTCCCGCCCAGGGCTTTGGGAGAACCACGAACCTGGAATTCTGTGACCAGGACAGCAAAGTGCCCGTGCGTGCAGCTCAGCTCCCTGTGTGTGAGCTGCAGTGCAGGTCAGGCTGTCACTGCCTGTGACACCAGAGACATTTGATTCCTGATCAAAACAGGAATTCATGTCACTGAAAATGCCTAAATCCTCTGGCAGATACATCCCAAGAGAGACAACAGCAGTTATCCCCATCAGAAGATGATTACAACACACAAAAGGATTTCCCCACATTTTTCAGAAATTCAGTTTCTCCCCACACACATTAAAAAAGTTTTTCTATCTTTGAGCTGTTCATTCAAAATATAACATCACTTTGAAAAGCCTTTAAGATAAAAGGCAAATATTTGCTCTTAAGAGACTTGCAGAAATACAGCTGAAATGAGCAGTGTTTGGGGAGGGAGGGATGTTGAGGTGCATTATCTTTATTCCTGAGGTACATTATCTTCATTACTGAGGAGCATTACCTCTATCACTAATCTCACACACAAGTGCTTTACAGCAGCTCTGAGTGATGTTCATCTGAACCAACACCTGTCAGCCAGTTCCTGCCCCTTCTGAACTGAACCAAAACCAACAACCAACCAAAGGAAAACAAACATAAGGGCACTTAACATAAAACACAACATTCAGCACTCCAGATACTGCCCTGCAGGGGAAGGCCAGCCAGGCCCAGAAAGAGCTTAAAGATATTACTAAAAGGATGATAAAATGTAAAGATTTCAGGTTGTTTAAATGAAGTTTGGGCCTTTCCAGCACCCTCAGCTCGAAGCAACGCGTGGATTGATTTTACAAAGACTGGTCATCATAAACACAGAAAAACGTGGGGTCTTTGGTAAAAAACAATGCCCCACCTTTAAGGTGACTCTCTGGTCCCTCAGGCCCTGCAGGATGTTGGTGCCACTGCCAATAAGCTCATCCATGCCTCGGTGGGCACTCTGCAGGGACTCGTTATACTGCAGGGTTTCGTCGATCGGGATGGTGGTGGCAGAGTCCTGTGGGGAAAGGCAGGGACTTGGTTACCTGCTCACTCACACTGCCCACACCCAGTACACACCCCCCTGCAACACCCCAAGGGCTGGGGGGACTGGCTGCAAAACAGCTTTTCCATCAGGATATTTAACACAACACCGAGTGAAAACAATTTAGAGAAGACAGGGAGGAAGCCGAAGGGCAAAGCTGATCAGCTGCTCCACCACAATTCCATCTCGAGGAGAAAGGGATTAAAAGCAGAGAATTTTTATAAACTCAGTTTATGATAAAGAGATACAAGCAGAGAATTTTTATAATCTCATTCTATGAATCTTTATGATCTCAGTTTATGATTTATGTAGGAAAGGGTTATTGCAAGACAGAACATCAAAGCTACAGAAGATGTTTAACAAGGAGTCATTTGATCATTGCAAGTGAAAGATTTGTGGAACATTTTCCACCATGTCTCTGAGCGACAAAAGGCCTGAAAAACGCAACGTTTGGAGATGATATTCCAAGTACTTATGACATGGTGCAAATTTCTGGCAGTGAGGGCCAACAGACATGAGCCTGGTTCCCTGAGCTCTGGCTCACTCATCACCCAGGGCCTCAGAGAAAAAAATAATTAAAAATTTACATTTTTCACATTTTTTCCGGAAAAGATGCATTTGCTCAACAAGGAACTAGGAATCTTGAAATGGAAATAATGGGATAAAGCTCTAATCTGGACTGCACAAGTGGGCAGAGGATGCGATCACTTGTTTCTGTCAAAGGCCCTCAGTCCTATCTTCTCTCTCTTCCAGAGAGCAAGGAAATGGCTCATCACTCCCACACTGGTTTAGAGCAGGAATGGTGACACTGGTAAGTGTGGGAACTCTGATCCCTGCTCCCAGAGACTCAGAACAAGAACGGCCCAGAGGCAGAATTCCTGTCTGGAGCATGTGCCTGTGAGCTGCAGGTCACACCCAGGGTACCCAGGGAATGTGCTCTGAGCAGAATCTCCAGTTCAAACCCCTGAGGTGAGTGTGAAGACGCCCTGCAGGATCCAGTGCAGGGGGTGCAGTGCCCAGGCCGACTGTGAGAGAAGGAGAGCCAAGGACAGTGCCAGAGCCAAGGACAGTGCCAGAGCCAAGGACGGTGCCAGAGCCAAGGACAGTGCCAGAGCCAAGGACGGTGCCAGAGCCAAGGACGGTGCCAGAGCCAAGGACAGTGCCAGAGCCAAGGACGGTGCCAGAGCCACGAGGGCCTGGGGAAGAGGCTGTGCCAGGACACACACACTGATCCACTGCTCAGGAAGCACCAGGGCTGACACAAGTCTGTGAGCAGAAGCACTTGGACTGGCATTTAATGGCTCTTGTTCCATAGATGTAACAATCTTCAAATCAGCAGGGATTTCATTTCCTACACAAGGGGCTCTTTTCAGACACTATTAGGCAGCAATGAAAATGTGGGAGTAGATTTGTGACCCCCCTCCCAAGGAGATGAGATGGCACCAGCAGAGCTTTGATTTGCTCTTTGGGGTTTTCTCCAGAATGGTACAGGGTAGGCTTTGAAGACCACTTTAAACTCTGAATTAAGCTAAATGTTCGGAACAGCTTCCAAAAACTGTTCTGGATGTCACAGTGACTTCCTGAGGATGCCCCAACACTCAGTTGACATCGCCATTTAATAGAATAGGGGAGTTATGAATATGAACTGTGTAACTTCTAACCAAAATAAGCCAACAACTGACAAATAAATCCTTGTTTTCCTATTAAAATGTCACTTTAAAGTCACATTTTTGTAGCAAGGTAAAAAGAAATACAAAATAATCATCTGTTTTCTTTCCTTTGAGACACATTTCAAGATCTAAAGGAGGAAAAAACCCCAGTTTGCTCTATATTTTGCATCTGTAAGCCAGCTATTGCTCTTTAAAACTGTTCCTCTAACACACGTTTTAACAACAAATTTTCCTGTAGGAAAACTTGTCCCTATTTGCGGAGGAACACCAAAGTGTTTAAAAATAAATCAGGTTTCAAATCTCAGTGTTCCTTTCTAGCCTTGTTTAACATTTTGAAATAGCCAACAAAATACCAGACATTATCTTTCTGGCAGGCTGAGAAGTGCATGGAACTGCCCAAATCTCAAGCAAAGAGGATCCCTCACATTCATTCTTCCTGGCCCTAACAGTGACTGACAACACAGATAATGAATGTTACGGAAGGTGCCTTTAACAAAAAAGGGAAGAAAAAACTTTAAAAAATAATAATGATTTAAAAAAAAAAAACAAACAAACAAAAAACCATAAAACAAAACACAAAGAACCCCCAAACAAAACCAAGACTAACTTTTCAGCTGCAGAAAAGTGAAATCTGAAAGTGAACCTACATTACTCAGAGTGAAATTCCTCCAGGAATTTGCACCGGGGGGACTTCCCAGCAGAGGAACTAAGAATTAGCATGAACAGGTGGAACATGTTCATGTTATTACAAACTTTTGACTCATTTCTAGGCAAAAAGCAAGGGCTTTGTCCCAGCTGTGTGATTTGTATTTGGATAAGTAGCAGTTTGCTGACATCTACTGTCAGCAGGGTATATAAAGTCAGGCTTTTCACAGATTTCAGGATTTGACACAAATCCAAGTAAAATGTACCCTTTGGTACCTACCTCATTCACCCTTTTGCAACTGCCCTATAAAGCCAGGTGGAACTGCACTGGATAAAACAGGAGCAGCAGCTTCTGGAGTCTTTTCCTGCTGCCTCCTCAGAGCCATGTGAGAGCTGTACTTTATCCCTACATTGTTATCCTTCTCTGCCTTTACTGACACAGCAGCATTCAACAGCCCTGCCTGAAGCTGCTCTGCCAGCCTGCAGCTCCTGGAGCACAGAGAGGTGAACCACACGTGTTTCCACCGAGGTAAACACACATATTTACATTGGTGGTGAAGGTCCTGGCCAGCAGCTCCTCCCGCTGCCGCTCCTGCTGCTCCCGCAGGTACCGCCGGTGCTGGAAGTTCCTCAGGGCCGTCTGCAGGTGCTGCACATCATACTTCAGCTGGTCCACCCTCCTGGAAAGGACCAACAGCAGGGTGAAAACACTGCTCTGTGCTGCTGGTTCTCACAAGGACAATGCAGCATTACCAGGTAACACGGACTGATGGGTTCTACTTCTCCAGAACGACGCAGGACGTTCAATATCAGGCCAAAATTCCACACTTACGTCTCCCCTGCCTCGTTTTTCTACCAAATAGGTAGAAAATGAGTGATTATTTATTTTAATCAATTTTATTTATTTATTTTAATCAATTATTTAGCCTCCAGGCTAACAACAGAATGTGAAGCAGAATTCCTGAGCTGTCTTACAGTATTTCTGATATTTAACAGCTTGCTTTGAGCAAAAAAGTGCAATAAATACACAGGAGAGCTAATGGGCAGTCTCAGTCATCCTATCCCATGACTAGTCTCTTCAGGAGTTACACATATCTATTTCTCATATAACATAGATTTGGAAAGATGGCAGGTTTTGTATTTTATGATCCTCATTCACACAAAAGATGATGCTTTCAAGCTTCATTAATTAGCACCATGTTCTTAAGTTTGAATATTTATTAAAAGAAGCTTGAAAGTCAGTGGGCAAAACAGGAGACACCTCAGACATCTCCACTGGGCTGAAACAAATCCTGTCCAGAACTCCTGATTACATGTTTGATAATGTTTAATGTTTGATTACCATACTACATAACTGATTACCTTGATTATCAGACTATCCTGGTCTGGTGGAAAGTGTCCCTGGCCATGGCAGGGAGTTAGAACAAGATGATCTTTAAGGTCCCTTCCAACCCAAATGAGATTCTATAAAGAAATTCATGACTACTTCACATACTGACCTCTATAACACATGAAATCTACCCCTACTGTCTACAAGGGTGTTTTGGGACATTAATAATTGAATCACAGAATTAATTAAGAACAGCGATTCCTGATGTCTGTGGTCCAACCTCCTGCTCAAACCAGTGCTCACTTTAGAAATCTCATTTTAGTCACCAACAGCCAGGACAATGGTCCAGAGAAAACGACACCAACTGAAGGAATGTTACTCCCTACATTCACAAATGCATTAAAACCAAATATCATATAAAGTGGAACTTTATTTAAGCCTCCAAGTGGATGTTCTGCTCATCTGAGAACAGAGCCACAACTCCAGCTCCACCACCAGTCTGGACTTGAGGATCTTTGAGGTCTTTTCCAACCTTAACCATTCTGTGGTTAAATGCAGGAAAGCAATTTTGTCTCTGTGCCTCAACTCTGCTACTGCAGAGCACAGGGTAAGTTATGCAGAGTATAAAAGTTTCATACAAATCAAAAGGCAAAGGACTTCAATAAATTTAATTAAAATAATTACAAAGACTCCCCTGCCCAATCAGAGCCAGGCAGGTGAACTCACAGCTTGGCATTCTGCCTCTTGTTGGGAGGTTCTTTGCTGGACAGGATTTCCAGGCGTTCCAAGTTGCTGAATATGTTGTCTATTCTTGCTTGGATCTCGTTTTCCACTACTGCAAGGAAATAAAAACACCATTTGATTTGAATTAAAGAACTGCAATCTGATGAAGGGAAAAGCTCAAGAGCATTCAAAGCTGTATGTAAAACCTGAGAGATAAAAATCCTTACTGGATGAAAATCAGATAAGGAACTATAAATATCATGAAATGCCACTTCTTTAGCTCAGTAATTTGACACTCTCACCTTCCCCCCCCAGAGAAGGGAGCTAGGAAAACCCCATTCAGCAGAACCCAGAAAAGTAAAGAGCACACATGACCCTTTTCTTTGCCCCTGGATCTCCCACAATTAAAGAGTAACAGACTCACATCCATACACACAAATCGAATTGTCCTAATTCATCTCTCCATCATTTACTGCAGCTAAACTCAACAGAAGAGCACCCAGGAGAGCAGACAGACAGTTACAGCAGCTTTTCTTAGACCAAACAACACTATTACAGGATTTTTTGAGCAAGGAGGGACTATTTGCTCAAAGTTGGAAAAGGCAAACTGCAAGTTTGATTTCCTGCCCCCTATTCCTGCTCTTCAACCACAGATAATCCCTTTTCCCATAAATTCTGAAATATATACTAATATCCACAACACTATCTGTATCTTTATATATGTATAAATAATCAGTATGTTCATTTATTGACCATGTAAGATGTACATAATCCTATCTCTTGAAAAGGTCTCAAGCAGCAGAAGCAAAATAGGAAATCATATTCATTTTCAAAATCACACCCAGGGAACAGCAGTCTGGGAATTCTGGCAGTGTAGGCAGAGTAGTACAATTACCATGAAAACCAGAATCAGGATTTTAAATTGTAATTTTTGGCTAGGAAAGTAATCACAGCCCTTTTTAGTGCAAAGTCATACTTCACAAGCATATTTAGAGTAGTAGAAGTCAATGGACATATAATAAATGCATCCAGTCAGTGCAGTGCCCTTTCACTCAGGAGTTCCTGGTGAAGCCCATTATTAGTGACTCAAGCAGGAATTAAGGCTTTAAACACAGGTCCAAAATACATGGGCCCATTCTGCACTGGGGTAAAAAGTCCTGCCACACATATCAGAGAATTTTATTATCAGAGTCATTTATGAGCACAGGGTTATAGTCCAGATTCACTGAGGCAATTTCAGACCAAATGGTTCTGCACATTTCCCACAAGCAGGTGGAATTACAGGTTCTGGTTCTGACTCTGATACAGCAGGAATTGTCAAAATCATCCTGCTTGAATTCCTGCACAGCAAATCCCAGCCTTTTCCCCAGAAGCAGCACTGAGCATCTTTAGGGGAAGGCTATAGTTGGTGGATGCTGAGGGAATACCAACAGCAGAGCAGGCACAGCCACATCCCTCACTTTTTGGGTTCTAACAAACCAGCCCAGTAATGCTGTGGATGTGCAGCTCTGCCCACATCAAGGTGTTTATTAATTGCACCTGCACGAGGGCAGTGATGGGGGCTTTTAACCCGGTTATGGTGCACGGCCTCCAAACACACCCTGACCACGAGTTCCAAAATCCAACAGCACCAAAACTCTGGAACTCCCACATCAGGACATTACAGAGGCACCCACAGTGAGCACTATTTGTCAGTTAAAGGATTTCAACAGGAAGATGATTTGAAGAAAATTCTTGTTCCGTCTTTTTCTGCTCTGTCCTTCTTACAAAACATCACCTTACTGAAGTTAAACACTAAAATAATTGTAATGTATTCCAAATTGGTGCTGTGTCTCCAGCTGATCACAATGACTCAAGAGCCAAATTTGACCCAATAATGATTACAAATACAATGATAAAGCTCACAAGCTAAGTCAGCTCAATCCCTGGGTGGGACTCCCCTCACTAAGAACTACTTACAGTGTACTGACTCCTTGTCTGAAGTCTCCAGGCGCCCCATGTACGACTGCACCTCATGGACCTGCCTGTCAGGAGACAAAGAGGAAATGCAGTCAGGGACAGCTACAAAATCATTTTTCAGTACCTCAGTTTTCAGCTTCCTTTATTGAAAAGTACTTTTTGGAACAGAGCAGGAATCAGCAACAGTGTTCAGTGCAGACAGCCCATCACTGACCACCAACACAGTTCCTCTCCACAAGCACTGCAGAGTAACTTCATTTAAGCACAGAACTCAAGGTGAAGATTACGAAAAGTACAAAATAGCTTTTCTACAAGAAACAGCTGTTCCGCCTGGAGGTGACAGTGGAGAGATACCTGAGAGCAGAATGGCACAGAAGGTGAATAAGGAATGGTTTTCACTGTCCTACAACATATAAACTCAGAGGCATCAAGTGAAATTAAAAGCTTAGAATTATAAGGAACTACTGGTGCTGGACAAGCAGTGGTAAACGGAAACAAAGAAAAAATACTAATGGGTTGCCAAATTCTTCTGTTTCAAACCCCCAAGCCTCACATTTCTGGGAGACTGGGACAACATTACACCAAAGTATTCCATATATTTGTCCATTTTTTACTGTGTTTCCCAGAGATCTGCAGTTGGGCAATGCTGAAATAGTCCTGACCAGAGGGAATCTGCAGCCACACTTGGTGTGACCAGTCTCACAGCTGGTCACTATTCGACTTCAATAAAGGCACTTCATTGATGGTTTTGATTAAACTTGATATTTACAAAAATATCATGACCTTTTTCCAAAACAAATTTTAAGACACCAGAATCTTGGTCATGTTAGTGGCTCTTTCATCTGATAACCAAAGCACAAACGTTTCTGAAGCCAGACTTTGGAAACCAACTTACAGAGCACTAAAACATTTGTTCTTCAGTTATGAGATTTTTAAATAACTCTCAGAGCTGCCTTCTGAACCCTGACTCTGTGCTGCCAAAGAGGGGATGTCCCAAGTACAGCAATGCTTGGAATTAACTACAGAACCAATTCAATACCCAGTACCCTGCAATCCCACACTTGTTCTATAGTTTCGTTTTCAATCAGTTCAATTATCACCCTATCTCCCTTAAAAGAGCTCCAGAAAGCAGCAAATTACCACAGAAATTTGGAATATTGGATTAAACATGTCCTTCATCCTCTTTCACACAGAATCACTGAAAATTCTGAGTAGGAAGGGACCTGTGAGTTATTCCATATGGAGCAACAACAGAGCTGCAAGATTTTTTTGCCTCATTTTGCAATTTTCACACCACTCCTCCCTCCACAGATGGGCATTATCCATGAAGTGTGAGATTTATCCTCAAGGAGCTTCCACAGGCGGTTCAAAGTGCAGCAGCAGGACACCTCAAACCCTAGTGCCCCAAAAAACAATATGAACGAGCATCCCTTAAATGAACGCACATTAATTAACAGGGAATAAATAATAATTAATTAAGAGGTCCCCCATGGCCCGGGCTGAGCCCTTCAGAGCTGACGTGGCGGCAGCTCCTGGGAACTTCGAAATGCTTGATCTTGTAGTATGGACTTGAATGCTTTATAGAATACAGGCCTTTCCCCATTTTCCGACACCCCCACACCCCTCACGCACTCGTTGCTGGGCTGGTACAGCCCTTCAGACCTGTCAGAGCCCTGCTTCCCCTCACGCACTCGCTGGTTGCTGGCACACCCCCACAGCCCTCACGCACTTCTTGTTGTACCGGTACAGCCCCTCACACCTCCTGTTCCCCCTCACTCACTCCTTGGTTTGCTGGCACAGCCTCTCATCCCTCACGAACTTGTTCCTGTGCTGGTACAGCCCCTCCTGTTTCCCCTCACGCACTTGGTGTTCTGGTACAGCCCCTCTCCCCCTCACGCACTCGCTGGTGTGCTGGTACAAACCCCGTTTCCCCTCACGCACTCGTTGGTGTGCTGGTACAGCCCCTCTCCCCCTCACGCACTTGTTGGTGTGCTGGTACAGCCCCTCCATCCCGCTCGCGCGCCGCTCCCCGCACACGTCGCCCTCCGGCCGCTTCCGCTCCCACCGCTTCCGCTTCCGGTTCCGGCCCCGCCTGCTCCTCCCGCCGCCGCCGCCGCCAGGGGGCGCTGCAGGACCGGCGGGAGCCGGGAGGACGGGGGGGGGGGGGGACCGGGGGGGGATGACTGGGGGGGGGGGGGGACACACCGGGAATTCACGTCCTTCCAGAAATTCCAATTCCGGGGCTCTGCAGGGCAGCCGCAGCTCAAAGCTGCTGCTTCAGACGCGCACCACGCTCAGCGGAGGTGGTGTGAGCTGAGAGAGCCGCCTTGGGGCCGTGGAACTGCGTCCCCTGCGTGGCGTCATGTTCCCGGCCACGGACACCTTCCACCAGCCCAGGTTGCTCCAAGCCCCCTCCATCCTGGCCTTGGACGCTTCCAGGGATCCAGGGGCTGCCACAGCTTCTCTGGGCAACCTGTGCCAGGGCCTCCCCACCCTCGCAGGGAAGGATTCCTTCTCAATGTCCCATCTAATCCTGCCCTCTGGCAGTGGGAAGCCATTCCCTGTGTCCTGTCCCTCCATCCCTTGTCCCAAATCCCTCCCCAGCTCTCCTGGAGCCCCTTTAGGCCCTGGAAGGGGCTCTCAGGTGTCCCTGGAGCCTTTTCTTCTCCACGTGAACCCCCCCAGCTCTCCCAGCCTGGCTCCAGAGCAGAGGGATCCAGCCCTTGGAGCATCTCCGGGGCCTCCTCTGGACTCTCTCCAGTGGGTTCACGTTCTTCTTATCCTTGGGCTACACATGGACACGCAGCCACTGGCACACCTGGAGATCAGCCCCTGGGGTTGCCTGGGCAGCAGAGGTGTCAGTGCCAGGGCCCTTGGGGGGGCGGTGACATCTCTGTCCCACCAGGGATCCATCCCACCACTCAGCTTGCAATCCCAGCTCAGAGGTCCAGGCCAGGTTCTGACTTTCCCATCTGTAGTGGTTTGAACCAGATTTTCCCCCTGCAGTTGAAAGTGGTAACCCCCAGGGGGTGGTAAGTTTTGAAGTTTTAGCCAATGAGTGCTTCTGCGAAATATAAACATATCACAAACAAACGGAAGAGAAGAGTTGTAGTTTGGGTAGTAGAAGTGGTAGCCATGTTGTAGGAGCCACGAGGAGCGGGCAAGAGCCCTCTGGGGGGCCTCTGCCCCCCCCAGCCCCAGTTGGGGGCTACAGAGACTTGGAACAGTGTTAAACTGGACTATGTGTCTGTAGCTATGAGCTGGGAGATGTTTTCTTCACTGTGAGCAGCAGCGGCAGCAGCAGAACTGCACTGACCGGAGCGGTGGCAGAGAGCCAGAAAAGATAAGGTGCGGCAGAGGCATTACAGCCAAGCAGGAGAGAGACAGTGTTGTCCGAAGAGAGAGAGACAGCAGCAGAGAGACAGAGTTTTGGGGGTAAGAACTGAACCAGACCCCCAAACTCCTTGGAGACCCCTCACATCCTAAACGGGAGGGGTGAAGTGCGACATGCACTGCAGAGAAGAGCTAAGAAGCTCGGTCGTCCTGAGAGCTCAGCCAGGACGGTGTGGAGGAGGTAGACCTTGAGCCCTCCCTTGCTGCAAGCTACAAAGAAGCTCGCAGCCATCTTGAAGCGGGGCACAGAAGCTCTGCAAGGGGCTGACTCCCCTGAAGATAAGGACCGTCACGAAGACCCCTGAGCTTCGTGATATGACGTGGCGATAGCGCCCTTGTCCTGGGAAACGCAGCCCACGGAAGACCCCTCGCTTGGAAAGACGAGTGGCCGAGGGGGCTTGGATTTCCCCCTCGTGTGTGCTGGCAGAAATCCAGCTATCAGCTGCTGCAGGTGAAGAGGATAGATGACTGCTGCTGTAGAAGATACTCCTGCTCAGAGACTAGAAGGGATCTGTCCTTCTTCCCTCCTGGACTTTTATTTGGAGGGGAGAAGAGATCTGATCCATTGTAAATACTTATGTCATGGTAGAGATAGCTAAGGCTGTATATAATGTATTGTAGTATTTATTTGTACAGTCATTGTAATATATTCCCTTTCCCCCACTTTGAGTCTGGTGTGTTTTGTCTGGGAAAAAACACATCTTACACTAGGTTGAGATGTGGGAGGAGGGCTTGGACTAGAGAATTGGATTTTGGGGTATCTCAAACCATGACACCACCCCTGACCAAGGTTGACTCATTTCAGGGACATCCAAACAGGACCTACAACCACCACAGCTGGCAACAGAGCAGAGGAGGTCACGAGGAGGGACCTGTTGACTCCTTGGAGGAAATATGAATTTTCCGAGCTATGAAGACACTGGTGACCACTTTCATTCTCTTGCTTAAGACCTGTGGTACCTGTGGCACCTGTGGTACCTGTGGCTGGACTCTTGAGGATATGGATGCACTGTCCCAGAGTGATGCACAGGTTCCTGTCATTTCTCACAGGGCTGGGAATCAAAGCCTTGCTCTAGAGTTGTATCAAAGCCTTTCAGTTCTCTCACCTGCGTGTTGTTTCTTCATTGTTTGGACCAGATAATCCACCACCGTTAAAGCCACAACCCTTTCTTGTACTTGCTGAACTACAAAGCCCCACGTGCTTTATGGTCAGAGTCTGCTGAGCCACAGAACTCCTGACACCTTTTAACTTCATGGAAAATCAAGGAGAATGTAGATTATAAAAAAAAAAAAATTAAAGAAAAGGAGATATAGGCCAGTTAGTCAGGGCAGCAGGACAATGCAAACTGTTTTTTCCAATGATTGATTGGAAGAGCTCCAATTAGGATTATGATTGATTAAACACACTGATTAAAATCAAACACCGATTGATTAAAAAACTCCAATTAATACAGTGACTCCTTCTTGTCAGTGTAGTTTAATGGAAAATAGTTCTTGTCAGGAAATGTAACTTCATCCTAATAAATGCTTGATTGGGAAAAACTGGGAAAGGCCTGTATTTTGTAAGGCATTCAATACATACCACAAGATTGGGCATTTGACACTTATCAGGAGCAGCTCTGCCCTCGTGGCCCAGGCAAGCTCTCAACTCTCTCCTCCAATTCTTCCCTCTATTAAATGGTGTCATTTTTTTATACTTGTTTCTCAGGCTTTGTTAGGCTGATTCTGCCCTTCTCTGGGTTTGTGCTGCCTGTCCCACCTGCGGTGTGGAGAGAAACCTGCTTTGTCACCAAGAATAATGTCTTAAACTGGGTCCATCCAGATAAAATGCTCTAATACAGTTAAATACACTGGTTTAATGCTAACCCCTCTTCAGCAACCTCAGCCCTGTCTGGACTTCACTTAGGCAAAGCTAAATAACTACAGCAAAAATTCAAGATCCTAAAGGTTGACAAACGTTGGAGGAAAGGTGAGAAATTATTTTCAGACACCTCCTGCTGTGGGACTGGGCAAAACGGGAAATCTTGAGGCTGGAACAGTCTCCAAAGTGTTGCTCATTGCAGTTCAGGGTGAACACCTGAAGAATGCAGCCTAGTCACAGGAGAACAAGTCCCTGAGCATCACAGGGATATAAATGAGTGAAATAACTACACATCCTTAATTAATGAGAGAGTCTGCCCCTGTGGGTCCATCCCTTGCATCTCAGATAATGCATCAAACTTTGTCTGCCCTGCCACTCAGCCAGCCAGGCCTCTGGCAAAAGATTATCCCCTGGCTGTCAAATAAGCCCCAGAAATCACATCAGTCCAAGAATAAACAACATATCAACAAACCCATCAACTGCAGCAGTAACAAACACATTCCTGTCCTTTGCTCCCCCTTCCCTGAGCCATTATACCCCGTTTTCAAACACTTTCTGGAAATAGGTCGAATGAAAATAGTTGCTGGTATTTCCCTCCTGGCCAGGGCTGTGAGAGGTATCACAGGAGCCCTGATGAAATGGCAAGAACTGCAATACAAGAAGAGATTTCTGTTCTTTTGGGAAGAAATTGAATTTTGCCAGAAACAGGACTCTGCAACCAAGCGTCAGGTCTTGTTAGACTTCCAGTCCTTCCAGGAGGAGTCCTTCAGCAAATTGGCTCATTTAGACACAACAGCCAAGAGAAGGGAGATGGAAAAAAGGGTTTTGTTCAAGGAAAGCCTCTGTATTGTAAACAGGATAAAAGGGGATGGAGAGAGTCACTTATCACTGTCTAACATGTCCCCAGGTCATTCCCAGGTAGCATCTATGGGAGGTAAAAGGATTTCATATTCACTGCTGCCCCAGAAATCTGGGAGAAAACTGGGGGGTTTTCTCTGTCACACAATCTCCAGACCCCAAGTGCATTCACACCCCAAATTCATTCACCCCCCAAGTGCATTCAGCAGCAGCTTTCAGACCCCAGTGCTGTGTTCCCCATTGCTCTGCTCAGCCTTGTAAAACCTGGCAGCACCAAAGGGAAAGCTGGATCCTCCAGGGTCCCCTTTGCTCTGCCTGCACTAGCCCATGTCCCCCTCTCAGATATGGGATGTGGATCTCTCTCTGAAAAATCGGATGCTCTGCTTAATCCCAGACCCCAATAAGGTGTCTCTCTTTTTCCCTGAGCATGATCTCAACAGGCACAGAAACTCTCTTCCCCTTTTCCTCTGTCTCTTCCCCCTCCCTCTCTTTTTCAGGCACTCTTTGCATGCTTTCCTGATGCTCCTAACCGTGGCTTTACCCAACAAAGCTGAGCTGCACCCCGGGGCACAGCCAGGCAAGATGAAGATGAAGCCTTGCTGGAGCCTCCTGTGAGTCCAGCCGCAGGCCCTGGGCTGTGTGTCCCAGCTCTGACAGGCTCCAGGACACAAGCCAGACCTCCCAGCTTGCCTCCAGCATTTCCAGCCTGGGGAAGTGGGGAAGAGGAGAAGGGGAAACATGACAAGAATGTCAGAGACTCATCTATCAAATGTCTTGTGCTGTTGGGTGATGTGCTGGACACAGGGCTCCCTGGGCAAGGAGCTTTCAGAGGCACATTGCACCTTCCTGCTCATCTTCCCAAATTAAAAACACTTCTGCACAACTATTTTGGTCAGTTTTCAGACTGATTTGTGACCAGGACACTCACAAATGCTCGGACCATCATTCCTTTCTTCATAAATATCCCAGGTAAAGGGACATGGCAAGGGAGGGTAAAGGGGAAGGTCAAGGGAGAAAGGGGTCAAGGAACATCTCTACCATTTCACTCCCTCCCTTCTGCAATGATGCCAGGGAAATATGACAGAAATAGGAAGAAGAATAGGAATAGGAACAGAAAGAGAAATAGAAGGAAAAAACATATCCAATGGTGAGAAGAACTGTAGCATCCCCCAGCCTGAGGAGTCTTTGAGAGACAAGTGGCTGGAGGTTTGGAAAATATCCCAGCCAAGTATAATTTCCTCATGCTTTTATCCTTCCCTGGGTGGCAGCCACAGAAGGCTGCTGGAGGTGCAGGACTGACCTGGCTGGGTTTTTGGTTATGTTGGTCCCTCCATGCCCCCAGTGCACTATAAATGTTGTATTACCATAACCACCATTAAACACGACTCAGTTCTCTGTGCAGGACTGAGTTCCTCATGCCTTTTCCCTGCTGATCATGCCTGTTTGACCTTACCAAGGAAATTCAGGAAACAGGAGTAAAGAGCCTCCTCCAACAGAGCCAAGGAGTCAGAAGGGGCAAGAAATGACATTGCCTTCACAGACAGTGAACAGATGAAATTCTAATAATCCTGCCAATAATATTTCCTTTTGCCCAGCATCAGGAATTGGTTAGCCTCAACTGCCTTTGGCTGAGGTAGCATACCCCCCTCAATTCCAAATCCCACAGAAATCTGTGACTTCAGGCCTTAAAAGCTCTGTCTTTGAAAATCTTTTGTATTTCTCTACTGGGCAGCCCCGTTTGATCCATAATTGTGGTAGGCCAGGTTTGTTTGGGCACTGCTGTCACCCTGGACTGGGTGCACAATGTAACACTTACATAGGGAAATCTTAAAATCTGGGCGCAAAACTGTGTGCTATTATCCTGATTTTTCCAGGAGTCAGTTCCCTGACAGTCTCTGAGATGTGTCAGTTTAAGAATTCCATCAGAATTAGACAACATCATCAGCTGCTTCAGGAAATTTTAGGCGCAGATCTCTTGTGTTTCTTCCCACTGAATAATCAGCCATTTCCTGTGTCTAATTTTGGCAAACCAACCTGGGTAACTGGAGTTCATCAGCTTAATAGGTTAATGCTGAACTGCTTCCCAAGTCAAAGCTGGATGTCAATCTGCCTCACCCTCACATTTTGTCAATATGAGGGATCTTGAAATGAAACAAAAATGTGAAAATCGTTTTCATCCCCGTTCTGTCAGCAGGGTAATCCAGGCATGAAGAGCTGGCCAGGCCGGGTACCTCTCCCAGGCTGGATGGGTCGCTCCAGGGGCTGTGAAATGTTTGTTGTTAAACCAGCCTGACACAAAGAGGCCCCAGGAGCTGCATGCACCCACAGGATGGATGTCTTCTCCTGTCAATCCAGCCCGAGTCCCCCAAGAGGGAAAACGGGATTGTCTGAAGGGGTGAGGGGGAGAGTCCTCTGAAGGATGTCATAGAGGAATTTTCCTAAAACCTTCTCCAGTAATCTGAACTAAACCTTTCCAAGTCTCTGGTGTTACAAGAGAGACCAGGTGAAAGTGTGGGGACTGAATGGAGACAGAAAAGATGGAATTGGCTCTTCAGTCTGCCTGGCAGCTCCTGTGCTGGAGTTGTAGAATCATGGAATCACTGGGTGGTTTCGGTTGGATGGGGCCTTAAAGCCCATCCAGTCCCACCCCCTGCCATGGGCAGGGACACCTTTCACTAGCCCACGTTGCTCCAAGCCCCATCAAAGCTGGCCTTGGACACTTCCAGGGCTGGGGCAGCCACAGCTTCTCTGGGCAACTACTATGAGTCCACAGTACCAGCCCGGGGGCTGCTCAGAGTGTAATCACAGCAGTGTGGTGCTTTCCAGGCCGATTCCAATGCCTAAGGAAGATTGGTGCTCTGCTCAGAGGGGACCCAGGAGTTGCTGATAGCCCAGGAAGCTGTGGACTGTGGTGGCACTCAGGAATGTACAGCACAAACTTTCTCCTCAGGAATTTAATTTTGCCATCTTCTCACAAGATCTTTTGGTACCTGTGAGAAATTTCACATTTCTTTGGGGCTGGAAAATATCTGAAAAGGGGTGGAGAAGCAGATTGTTCCCCATGAGCCTTTATATTGTGTAAGAGCAAGGCTCACATCAGAGGCTGAGAAGACCCTTGGCATGGGTTTGGCTCAGCCTCCTCAGGACCAGAAGGGGACTGGGTGCCATGTCCCCTTGGACATGAGGACACGCCACTGGTGAGGTGGCACTTGCCCACCTGCCAGGACGTCTGCAGAGAGAGGGATGGTTCCTGCCTGTCCAAGGCTGTGTTGGAGATCTTATCTCCAGGGATTAGCTGGCCTCTGTCGTGCTATCCTGAGCCATCCGTCAATTTGCTGCTTCTATTTCAAATTCAGAGAAGGGCTTGTTTTCCCTAAGGCTTATCTGCTTTTTCTGACCCGACTAAGTGGTCTAATCACAAAAAATCTACCTCCAGCAGCCAGCCTTGCACCTCTTCCCTCACACTTCAGTCTTCTCCCAGGTCCAGCTGCATTGCCCACCCCAGACTGCGCTGTCAGCAGGGTTTTGTTTGCCCCACTACAAGGCAGGAGGGCTTAACAACAAAGGAGGTCTGCAAAATTACATCCACCACTCTCCCCTGTTTTATTGAAGAGGAGTTACTTTATTGTTCTTTCAAGTTTGCCAGTGCTGCCTCACTGACCCAAGCACTGGGGACATGAGGAGTGGCACAAGAGCTCCAGGATTTATTGCTCTTCCTAAGTGATTGTGGGTTTTCCATGTTGGGAGGAATCCATAATCAGTTTAGTCCCTGGTAAACCAACATCTCCTGAACCAAGCCAGGTGTGTTCACCTGCCTGGTCATGCTGCCCACCGCCAGGGCAGCTCCACTGACAGCAGGGTGATCACACATCATGAAGAGATTAATTTTTTCAACATAGTTTTAATAATTCTTTTTCTTGCCTTTGGAAAAGTGTCTGGAATTCGCGATCATTCTCTGCTGGCCACATTCTGAATTGGCTATACCTTGCTATCCCCGTGGATCTGAATTTCCCAAGATATAGTTTTAGCTCCTGCTAGATGATTTGATGAATTATAAAAAATATATAATATAAAATTATGTGCTGTAATTATACAGTTGTAGAATATTATAAGCCTGTGTTGGTAACAGGCATTCACAGCTCATCCCTGTCCAGTCACAGAACTTTCTGCATCACTTCCCTGCAGCCTCCAAACCAGGTAAGTTTTTGTTCTCAGCAAGTGATGCAAAATCAGACTGTGCCACTGATGGTAAGAGATTTTGGTGTGTTTCCACTTGCCAAGACCCTTCTCCCAGTGTCCACATCATAATCTGGCTGGGAGAACCACTCTTGCTTCTCCAAGATGCTTCACTTACCTGCTATGGCTGTTGTAAAACACCAGCTTTTTCAGCATCAGATGCCACAAGCTTCACTTCCATGATAATGAGTTAAAATTAGAAATATCACGTGTTTTTAGGGATTTTTTTTTACTGGAAAGAAAAATATCATCATTTGTATTGCAAATGCTGAGGTTAATTCCTCTGGCCTGTGTCAGGTGAGGTGATACCTCAAACCTGTGTGATAAATGACATTATCTTAGTTGTAAGGCTGAACACAAGGTTGCTCACGAAGTCTCCACTTTGAATCACCAATACTGTTTGAAGGGAGACAGAGGAAAAGCAGAAAGACAAGTGGCATCCTTATGTAATGGCAGCCCCATGACTCTCAGGAAGGAGAGCTGGGTTTGCCAAGGCCACATTAATGCCTGCGCTGGCCCCGGGTGCTGGAGCCCAGCCTTGGAGATTTGCAATGTAAATCCTTTTCCCCGCTCCTGGCCAGGACTGCCTTGACTGGTATCTACAGCAGCATCAGGGCCATTCCTGCATCCTGGCAGCTCCAATGTGGCAGCTCTGCCTGTCCTGTGCCCTGGCTGGCTCTGCCCCTGCCCTCCCTGCAGGGCTAAACACAGAGGGGCTGGAGGGTTTGTCGGGCAGAACGAGCTCTGTCTGCTCAGGCCCTGCTGTGAGCACACAGGGCATGGCTGCAGGTCAGTCAGGGGGCACACAACCCTGCCCAGGGAGGGATGGAGCTCACCCTGGGGTCCCACAGTGCCCAACAAGGAGCAGAGCTCACCCTGGGGTCCCACAGTGCCCAACAAGGAGCAGAGCTCACCCTGGGGTCCCACACTGTCCAATGTGGAACAGAGCTCACCCTGGGGTTCCACAGTGCCCAATGTGGTACAGAGCTCACCTTGGGGTCCCACACTGCCATGGGTGGAGCAGAGCCTACCCTGGGGTCCCACAGTGCTCAATAAGGAGCAGAGCTCACCCTGGGGTCCCACACTGCCCAGGACCATAAGCTCTGTGAGGAACTAGAGACCAGTGGTGGGCTTGGGGGCTGAGGGGTTCAGCACAGGTCTCCAGCTCTTCTTCAGCTGCTTACAGCTCCTGGATGTTCCCATGGAAAGACAGAACCATAGAATCACAGAATTATTTGGGTTGGAAAGGACCTTAAAGCTCATCTCATTCCAACCCCCTACCATGCGCAGACACCTTCCACGACAAAAAAATACAGGTTGCTCCAAGCCCCGTCCAACCTGGCCTTGAACTCTTCCAGGGATGAGGCAGCCACAGGTTCTCTGGGCTTAGTTTTGGACTGCTGGTTAAGGCCTGACCGTACTGGGTGGGGAGAGCTCAGCAAAAGGAGGGAGATGTGACTGCACGAGCTGCCCAGAGCACAGGACCCTCCCTTCAGTGTCCCCACTGCCTGTTCCTGGCTCTGCTCCTGTGCCAGTGTCCATGAAAGGTCCTGTACAGTCGCACCTCCACTCCCTCCATCATTACACTACCCACAGGTATCCCACTGCTGTCCCACAGATATCAAAGTTCTCTCCGTTTCTTTGTTGGAGGATTTGAGGCACAAGGAGGAGATCCCCGTTGCCCAGTAGCAGATTTGAGGAAAGGCTTGAGCACAACGCTCTTGGCCCTGCTGCTCTGGCACTGGTCCCCACTGGGATCTCCTGCCCTCCTCACTGGGGTGCTGAGTGTTCTGCAGCCCTGCCTGGGATGTTCTGCCCGGTTGCAGCACTGCAGCTCCTCCCAGGTTGCTCAAGGAGCGGCAGTGCCTGGGGGCACTCAGTAAATGAATAAAAAAACCAGAGTCAGAAGTGATTAGGGAGCTCAGGTTTTGGCTCGGACTCTCTAGAGCCTCCAAGGCATAGCTGAGGCTCAGAACCTCATTACTTCTCTAAAGTGAATTCAGTAATTAGCTCAGGTCAAAAGTTTACGGCTTGGAGGCGGCTGCCGGGGAATGGTTCCTCCTGGATGTTAGGAACCAAAGTGCAGGGAGCAGAAGTTGGCACCAAGGCAAAACACTCACTCAGGGGTCCTTTGGATGGGACTGTGTTGCTGTACAGGCTTGTTGGACAGTGATGCTGCAGTGATGTCCCCTCAGAAGGAAAGACATTGCACTGGAGAAGTGCAAGGACATGGCCACAAACCCTTGTGAACCTGGGAATTGCCTCCCTGGGTGGGTTCTGGGCTGGCTGAGCCAAAATCCTGCCATGGCCAGAATAAGGTTTTCCAAAGCAGGCTGAGGGAGCTGGGACAGGCTGTTTCTTGCCCCCTCACCCCCACACAGCCCAGCTGAGCAGCCGAGACCCCGTGCAGGAATCCATCCCCCGGGGACAGGGTTGTCATCAGTTTAAGTAGCCAATCTGCTTAAATGTTTCTATGCTCCTGGTTTCAAATATAGCCCAAAGCAGCAATTCCACATCCTTTATTCATCCTATGTACAAAAGCCTTTCAGTGACTGACAATTTTTTATTTTCCAATTTCATGTAATATCCCCCACTAATATGTTATGAGACAGGAAAGCCCAGTACCATTTACTGTTCAGTTACTTTGGTTCTGGTTTTAATGATTCATCTGACTCACAAACAATCCATTTTCCTCATAATGACCAGGCCTCTGGGTCTCATCCCACTCTTAGTGGCCACTGCACCTCTGGTACATCCCATGGGGTGCCAAGTCCATATTGGCAGCAGCCAGAGCTGCCCTGCTGAGCTCTGGTGAGGAACTGGGAGATTTTCCATCCCAGCCTTTCCCTGGGATTATGCACCCCACCATCCTGCCCACCTGGGGACCAGAACCCGAGTTCTGTGCCACACTGCCCAGCACAACCCCCTGCCTGCTCTCCCCTTTTCCTGCCTGTGCCGGAGAGAAAGTGGGACGGGGAGAAGGGAAGGGAGGGGCTGAAGGATTAAACAAGACAGACCAGAAAGCTTTGCATTTTTCCCCTAATACTCAGCTATTTAATGACTAGTTTGATGATAAGCATGAAATTAAATAGACAAAGAAAATTCTCTCATGTCTAAGAAGTCAGCAGATAATTAGGCTTTGATGGGGACATTCTGAGGTACTTTCTGCTTATTTTGTGAGGCTGATTTAATGCTGGGGCTTCCTCGGTTGTCCCTGCAGTTGAGCTCTGCTGATCTGTCCTACCAGACCTTGGAGAGCTGCTGATGCCTCCTTTATCCAGGAGGTGCTGTTCCCCTGGAAAAACCTTCCTCAATAGGGAAAAGCTTTCTGCTCCTCTCAGTTTCCATTTCCCATGTTCATCTTCTTTCAAACTCCACAGAGTCTGAAAGAGCATTAATGTGGCCTTGGCAAACCCATCCAGAGCAATAGTAACAGAAAGCCTTAGAAGAATTTGGAATGCAGCTTTCTCTTCTCCCCAGCAGTGTGAGGAACAGTCCTTCAGCAACTTTAAACCCAAATTCATTGCTCCTGTACCCATTTATAGATGTAAATGTTTCAAGTCCAAAAGTTTTGAAAGCCAGAAAACAATCAGCTCAAAGATTCAGACCCAAACCAGCTTTGAGGGTCTGAGGACCTAAATAAGAAAACCACGACACAGCAGATAGCGTTGACTGCACAGCACCCTGGTCCTGCCCAGGGCAGCCAGAATTTGAGCACTCCTTAATGCCACAAAAGAAAATCCCTTCCTCCCATGTAAGCACTCCTAAGGGTATAAAAAGCTTTCTTTTCAGGCAAATCCTGGCTTGTTATGGCAGCACTTGAAGCCAAAATCACAAATGCAAACTGGCTCCAAACTGGGAGCCATGAAATTACAGGTGACATGAGGCTGCCAGAACTGAGGCTCATCTGGGGTTTGCAGGAGCATCTCTCAAACCTTGAGGTAGGACAGGTGGTTAAAGGAGGGAGAACTGGAAAATATAGGAGAAGGGGAAGGAAGGGAAAAGCATAATGCAAAGCAAAAGGGACCAAGGTGACTTTAGACACTGGGTTTAAAAAACAAAGCACAAGAGAGGAGAGGGAAGCAGGGCTGCTGCTCCTGCACGGGGAACTTTGGGCTCGGAGAAAAGGAGGGGGATTGGCTGACTCTGGAACCCAGCCCTGACAGCCAAGTCTGAGAGCATAGGTGGCACAAGCTGTGATAGAGTCACTGTCTCGAAAGCAGCATCTCCCCAGGTTTGTAAAAGAAGTTCTTATAATCCCAATTAAAATGTTGGAATTGGAACCGGTTCAGTGTTAAATTGTTAATCCTGACTGTCCCTCAGGTTTCTCCCCTTTGTTTTTACAGGTCCTGATTCAGCAAGAGATTAGCTTAGATTTTAATTCAACCATGTGCCTATTTTCACTGAAATAGAATAATAATAACAGCAGTAATAACTATTATTATTACTATTACTATTATTATTACTATTACTATTACTATTATTATTACTATTACTATTATTATTATTACTATTATTTTTTAAGCATTTTCAGACCTTAAAAGTGAAGCTTATGCTTTATTGTCATGTCCAATCCCATACAACAAAAGGCTTTAATGGAGCCATAAGCCAAATCTTAACGATTTAACAGTCTTACTGAGTCAGATCTTTAGTTTCTTGTTTAATCTTGAGTCAGGCAAAGCTCTCCCTGAGCTCTCTGCAGCTTTGTCAAAACTTCTCCCAAGGATTTTCCTTCTCTTTCCCTCTCCCTGCCTCTGTAACACACCTTCCCAGTGTGCTCACCATCCACCAAGTTAAATTTAAATGACAAATCTGATTGACCCCGTTGAAAAATTGAACTGCCACTCCACCATTTCTGCTTTGATCACAATACACGATGGGAAAAATTCCAAATCTTTGAAAACTCACCCTTGTGAAGGACAGGAGCCCATTTTAAACCCATTTCCTACTAAGCTCCAATCTCAAATACATTTTGCTGTTTATTTTTGGAGGGAGAAGACCAGCAAACTTGACAGTGCCCACAAGGAATGTCCAGCTGCCAGCAAGGTGTTGACGGCTCTCAGGCTGCTGGGGGAGTGCTGGGAGGCAGGGAGGGAGCATCCACTCCTGGAATGCTGCTGAGAGCCCGGGCCGGGCTGGGTGTGACGGTGTCACGGACCCGGAGCAGCCCCGAGCCTGTGCATCGCCTGCGGCTACGGGAGGGCTGCGAGCTCACACACACCTACAAAGGTCAGCCTTTAATGGATGGTAAATGTTTGCAGAGACCTTTGACCAGCTCTAATGCTGCCCCTGGCCAGGCAGGGGTCGGGAATGAATGACCAGCCTTAGGCTGGGCTGCTCACTTTGGTGAACAAGGACTGTCAGAGCTGCTGCTGAACCCCCCCTGCCCGTCAGGGGCTCACCCGGCGGGTATCGAGGTGGGAGGGACACGGCTTGGGGTCACCCTCGTCCTATACAACCATCACAGAACCACAGCAGAGTCACACAATATCCTGAGTCGGACCCACGAGGATCATGGAATCCAACTCATGAGTGAAGGGCCCCCCTGGGGATCAACCCCCCGCCCCTGGTGTAACGAGCACCGTGCTCTGACCAGCTGAGCTCATCCCAGGGGAGCAGAGCACTCCTGAGTGCCAGGCTGAGCGGGAGAAGATGCAGGAATACCTGCAGATGCCTCCAAAAATGCTTTCCCCCCTGAGTTTTCAAAGGAGCCAAATTTGTTTGAGCCCTGCTCATTGTCAGCTGCTTCATGTGCTCAAAGATAAGGAAGCCGTGGGTGCGGGGGGCTTGGATCCTGCCTTGGTCACTAGGGAAGGCATGAGAGGAGTCCTGTTGCCTTCTGTGTTCTTACCATACACCGCTGGGCTCCAGTTCCCCGTGGAATCTCACACTTTAGGATGTTCAGCTTTCCCTGACAATATTCACAATATTCTCTGCAGAAATTCCCGCAGGCATTTTTTGCCAAGCTGGAAACTCCTGGAGCCCCCAGGTAAGACATTACTCACAGCAGATGTATTTTGGTGCCCAGTTCACTACTCTTTCATGTCAGGCATTTAAATTTTTCCTTCTTTAAAGATTTAAAGACTTTCAGCTCAACGAAAATTATTCTGGTAGCCTGGGGCAAAGCTGTAAATACAAAGTGAGTGTCCTCATTCCTGCTTCCAGGCCCTGTCCAGAGGGCAGTGATGGCTCTGTTTGTAGTGCCTTGGCTGGTCTGCTTTGAGGGCTGACAGGACAGCAACATCCATCGCTTTATGTCCAGTATTTTCCACTAGGAATTTCAGGGGGAAATATTTCACAGAAAGGGAGTTGTGAACTGCTCATTAGGGATGAGTGGGAACCAATGCACCATATCCATGATGATGTGCCATGGAGGAAACAGGAATAAAATGAAGAGGGAATGGCTGAGCAAAGACTCCAGGCCTTGGGCCAGTTCCTCAAGGGAGCCTTGAAGTAAATACTGACTTTGTCCTCTCACTGTGGTTACAGACCTTTGTGTGGCTTCATGATCCTACTGCCAGTTTTTCATGATCCTGTTGCCTGTTTGTCACCATCCTGTTGCCTTTGTCTTGAGAAGCTTGGAGACCCTGCAAGTCTTCTGAGGTGCCACCAAACTGCAGAATAACTAATGAGGAATATTTCAGCTCAGTAAATGTCTCAGTGTGTGATGAGTAACACAAGTATGTCACCAAGCCTTATAAACGGGGTGCCAGGCCAGCAGCAACTGTTGTTAATCCCACCTACATCCCTGGATCCACCTGGCTTTTCTTGACATCAACCATCCTGCCAACCAGGAGTCCCCAGTCCCTTGGACCTCCTCACATGTCCCCCCAGTGCTCTGTATGACTGTGCAGTGTGCCTGGGAGGATGGAGGGCTGGCAGTGTCAGATTTGAGGTTGATCATTCTTTTCTTACCCCAATAGTGCTGCCTGTTCCCTGATAATGAGGGCAAAAAGAGCATTCGGCAGAAGAGGTTGCACAAGCTATTGTTGAGTGTCTCTAGTTTGGGAACAATGAAGGAAAATCATCATGATTGATTTACAGAGACACCCTCATGAATCCTGCCTATAACCTGACATTTTGCATGGAGTGGACAGAAACAATAAACACGTGATTTTGCCACATTTCTTATTGTCAGGTGATATTTTCCCTTTCAGGCCCCTGGATCAACCCTGCAGATTCTGCCAACCAAATCCTTGTGACTTTTAAAATCCCTGTCACAGAAATAATCTCAGTTCACATGAGAACTGAAGTATTTACTGTCGTGGCAGTGCTGGAACCAAAGCTAATGATGCACAGAAGTTGACTGGAGAGGAGAAAGGAGACCCTGAAGGGTCACTGCAGGAGTGAATACACAGAGCTTTGTGTTGCCTGTCTTTGCTTCATGAGTCCAACCCAGATCTGACTGTAGGAGGCACATGAGATAATTTAGAAGACAGTAGGTGATGGGTCCTATGGAAATATCCCATAACATATCATGGTCAGGGGCCAAGCTGAGTTTGACTCCAACAGCTCTGAAATGTTTCACCTTTCCCAGAAGTGCTTATGTTCACCTTCCCTTACTCCAGATGTTCTCAACACAGACTGTGCATCACTCTGGGACAGTGCATCCATATCCTCAAGAGTCCAGCACAGGTACCACAGGTCTTAAGCAAGAGAATGAAAGTGGTCACCAGTGTCTTCATAACTCGGAAAATTCATATTTCCTCCAAGGAGTCAACAGGTCCCTCCTCGTGACCTCCTCTGCTCTGTTGCCAGCTGTGGTGGTTGTAGGTCCTGTTTGAATGTCCCTGAAATGAGTCAACCTTGGGCAGGGGTGGGAAAGTCAGAACCTGGCCTGGACCTCTGAGCTGGGATTGCAAGCTGAGTGGTGGGATGGATCCCTGGTGGGACAGAGATGTCACCGCCCCCCCAAGGGCCCTGGCACTGACACCTCTGCTGCCCAGGCAACCCCAGGGGCTGATCTCCAGGTGTGCCAGTGGCTGCGTGTCCATGTGTAGCCCAAGGATAAGAAGAACGTGAACCCACTGGAGAGAGTCCAGAGGAGGCCCCGGAGATGCTCCAAGGGCTGGATCCCTTTGCTCTGGAGCCAGGCTGGGAGAGCTGGGGGGGTTCACGTGGAGAAGAAAAGGCTCCAGGGACACCTGAGAGCCCCTTCCAGCGCCTAAAGGGGCTCCAGGAGAGCTGGGGAGGGATTTGGGACAAGGGATGGAGGGACAGGACACAGGGAATGGCTTCCCACTGCCAGAGGGCAGGATTAGATGGGACATTGAGAAGGAATCCTTCCCTGCGAGGGTGGGGAGGCCCTGGCACAGGTTGCCCAGAGAAGCTGTGGCAGCCCCTGGATCCCTGGAAGCGTCCAAGGCCAGGTTGGACGGGGCTTGGAGCAACCTGGGCTGGTGGAAGGTGTCCCTGCCCATGGCAGGGGGTTGGAATGAGATGGTCTTTCATATCCCTTCCAACTCAGCCATCCTGTGACAGGACATCCACCTGTGCCTTTGTGCATGTGCCTGGCTGCAAACATTCTGTGGTGTCCACGTGTGTAAAGAACTGTGTAGACACTTGTGTGTGTGTGGCTGTGCCTACACTGGTGTGTAGGCACTGGGGTGCACCCTTTGGAACAGGAAAGAGGAGCTTTTCTGGGAAGAAGATGAAAAGCAAAGCTCCCAGCAGAGCTCTCAGTGCTCTCAGTGTGGGATTGGGGTGGGAGGCAGGGGGATGGGACACAGCCCTGCCCAAAGGAGGGACAGGCACAGGAGCTCAGTCTCCAGGCATGCAGAGGGAGGAAATAGGAGAACACAGTTAGCCAGGAACAACTGAAGAGGATTGTTCACCATCATTCCCAGCAGTGTCAGTGGCAGGCCAGGAAAATTTGGGCTGGAAAAGCAGAGAGCTCAGCTGAACTGGGAGCAGACTGCAATCCTGGTGCCAAGGGCTGGTGAGGCTGGTGGATGCCAGGGTGGATATGAGCTGGCAGTCACTCAGGGCAGGCAAGACAAGCTGCCTGCTGGGTCTGTGTGGAGGGACACAGCTGGAAGCAGAAGGACACTGCTGTCAGTGCTCAGTGCTGGGAAAACTGCCCCTGGAGTGCTGTGTTCAGTTGTGAGCCCCCAGTTCAGTTCAGTGTGGAGAAACTGGAGAGGGACCAGTCAAGGCAACCAAGATGGTCAAGGCCTGGGGCACATGATCTCCGAGAGAGGCAGAGGGACAACGCTGGTTCAGCAGAGGTGGAGGGAAAGCAACACCTCCTCTGTTGGGTGAGACTGAGCAGGGTCTAAGAGCAGTCCATGAATTTTTGAAGGGCCATTAGACAAGGATTGACAGAGCCAAACTCTTCCCACTGGTGCCAGACAGTACAGGAAGGGTCAACAAACACAAACTGCAGCTTAGGAGGTTCAGGTTGGGCATCAGGAAACAGCCTTCAGGAGAGTGGTGCAGCCTTGGGCCAATTGTCAGAGAGTCTTTATCCCACAGCACTTACAGGGTTCAGTTGTACAAAACCCTGCTTATCCTGACCTAGTCCTGGGCTCATCCTGCTCCAGGGAAGGCTGGGCTGGAGACTTCCATGGGTCTCTTTCCACCAGCACTGTTGTGGTGGTTCAGTTGATAAGGTTCATGTTGCTCAGGTTCCATTTCTTTGGCAGCTGTTCTCCCATGGATGTGCACTGTTCTCCAGGTTGCCGCTCTTTTACAGAGCGAAGGAGTTATCCTACCCCTCTTCCCCCATGCTCTCTACACAAGGTGTCTGCCCTGTCACAAATTCCAGCCTAGATCCTTGTTGCACAGACAATTTCTCTTCAATAATAAGGAGCCACCGCTCTCCTTGTCCTTCCTAGAGGCCTTTTCCAGGGCTTTGACCTTGGTCCTGCAGTTCTCCAATGTGGCCTCACAGCAGAACCACCATGTGAGGCTCTGCCTGAGTGTCATGAGAGCTGCTGTGAGCAGAATTCTGTCTGCAGGAGGTGAAAGAGGGAGGAATTGCTTGCAGTGGATCCCACTGTGGCCGAGAGTGTGAATCTGGCTTGGGGAGGACACAACCCCAGTGCTGGCAGGTCAGTGTTGTGGTGACAGTGAAGGCTGATGAGGGAGCATCGAGCCAGGCAAGGGCCCTGTGAAGGTCCAGGACAAGGGCAGGGACAGAGATGCTGAATATGCAAAGTGGAAAGAAGCACAGAAGGCCCTGAGCCACATCTGGAGGGAGTGGTGATGCGTGGAGGCAGCGACTGGAAGGTTCCATGGACGGCGGGAGAGCACGGAGGGGCTGATGGAAAGGCCCTCAGACAAGCCAAAGGAGGTCCAACCCAGCAGTGCTGCTGTTTGCGTGCTGATGGCACATCTGACATGAAACATGCTGGCACAAAGTGCACCAATCAACCCCATTTGAACAAACCTGAGCTGGCACAAGGAGTTTATTCAGCTCATCGTGCCGAGTCGTGGGGCTGGATCACTGAAAGCCCTCCAGTCATATTTAGCTATCGCTGAACTGCAGTTGTAAATCACAACCTCCCATGTACTTTCTCCTTTCTCTGAAAAACAAGCATCAAAGGACTCTCTTGGGAGCTTCCCCTCCTACTCCTTCTATCTCATTTTTCAGTTGAAGAACTGAAAATCATATCATTGTATGGCAATTTCCCCTCCCTCCTCTCAGTTTCTTCCATTTGGCTGATGCCTTTGGACACTGCTCCAGAGCCAGGGAATATGCAAATACTATTTTGTTTGTCTTGCCTTGGGACAATGAAAGCTTTGAAATGCAGATGTGAGAACTTCAATTTGTCTTGCTCTCTAAGAACCTACTTTCTCTTTAACTCTTATGTTTTTATACAATTCAGTAGAAGGACTCTTCCCTTTCACTTTCAGTCCCAACTGAGCCGTTAACTCTCATTCAGACACAGTGGGAATATATTTTATCTGGTCACTGTTTTTATTTGCTGGACTACATTGCAAACTGGATATTTTTAAAAACTACTCCCATTCAATGTCTTAGCAGTGAGACAGCTGTAATTCTTCCCAGAATTACACAAAGTGTGAACATTACACTCAAATACAGCTGGGAGGTGCTCAAGGTGTACAGAGCCCTCCTGGTTTAGACATGACAACACAGGATTATCAAATCCAAGTGAAGCCCAAGATCCTTTTAGCTCAGTGTTGTGCCCCTGGTTGTGGCCAGGAGAAATCCCTAAGGAAGGTGGCAGGAGCAAGTTGAGGAGAGCATGCAGCCCAGTCAGTGAAGCACCAGGGCACTTATGTAGCAGGAGGAACCTGTGTCGGGGCTTAAACCCAGACAGCAACTAAAACACCACGCAGCCACTCACTCACCCCACACACCCAGTGGGGAGGACAACTGAGAAAAAGTAAAACTTGTGGGTTGAGAAAAGAGTAGTTCAAGAATTGAAACAAAACACGTGGATAATAATGACAATAATAGTAATGGAAAAGAGAGAGAGGACTAAAACTCCAAGAAAATCCAGTGATGAACAACACAATTACTCACTGACCAATGTCCAATTCCCACCCCCCCAGCAGCAATGGACAGCTCCTGGCCAACCCCCCAGTTTATGTGCTGGGAATGACCTTCTGTGGTGTCATATGCCTTTGGTCAGTTCAGATCACTTGTCCCGGCTCTGCTCCCTCCCAGTTTCTTGAGCACCTTCTTGCTGGCAGAGCCTGGGGAACTGAAAGTCCTTGGTTTAGGGTAAGGACTGCTCAGGGACAGTAAAACATAGGCATGCAACCAACAGGACTCTCAGACTAAGTTCAAAACCCAGCACTAAGAAGACAATTAACTCCATCCCAGCCAAAACCAGGACATTCTGTGAGTTTGATGCCTCCCTAAATGCAGTGAATGTGTAAGTGAGAAAGGACCAGTGCAGAAGAGGGTCACCCACATGTCAGCAGGGACCTCATCCCTCGGGAAACACCCCTGGAGAAGAGCTGTGCCTGTGTGATGGCCCAGCCCCACCCTGTCTGTTGTGTGACACCCCACGGTGCCCTCTGCACAACCCTCACACAGCAGCACAGTGGGCACAGCCCTGTTTGAATTAACAGTGAGGGCTGGGCCGGCTCCACTGAGATCAGACTCCCTATGGGCTTTCCAGAAGTGTCTCCCACATTTTTGTGTGGTTGTTTCAAGGGATGACTGTCCAACTGTGTGGCCTCTCCACCCCTGTACCCCAGTGTCCCTTCACAAAGCACCTCCACAGCCTGGGGAGGTTCAGGATGAGAAGCTGATCTGGCAGTGCTGCCTCAAGAACTAAGCCAGTCACCCACTGTGTCATGACCCTTCCTGATCCAACACTTCAGTCCCATCCAAAGCCTGGCTGGTGACACAACCCCCAGTGACCCAGGGCTGACCCACAGCTGCTCAGTTTCCTACAAATCATCTCCCCTTCATCCTCCCCACAGCCACCCCAGCCACCACCAATGATTAATTCGGTCCTTAACATCACCTTTCACAGGAATTTCCCCCCACCTGCCCATGTCTGATCTCTGTGATCCATTTTTACTCCTCACTGAAAAGTTTTCAGTTACTCCAGAAATATTTTCCGCCTTGAGTCCTTGAACTGCAAGTTCTGGAGACTGGAAGATCAACCTGTGGAAGTGTCCTACCTGCTTGCCCTGCTCACATATTCATCCCTGAGATCTTTAGGTGGACTTTTAATCCAGAATAACTGTTAAGTTCTTATGTCTGCCTTGTTTACTCATTAAACTTCCTCTGACAAGCACATGGACAGGTTATTTCTAGCCCTTGGGACCAAATTTGTCTGTCTCATCATCCCACTCAGAGACAATTATTGTATTGGGTTAACTTGGTTTAGAAGAATGTCACAGATTGAATTCTTAGCTCAGTTCTACCTGAATTTTCTTATAACTGTGTGGCAAACCAGGTTTTATTTCAAGTTCAATTTTCACCCGTAAGCTCAAATTTTCTAAGGAATCTCTTTTTTGCTTCTGCTCATGTGGTGCAGTGTTTGAGGAGGCTGGGGGAACTCAGACGTGGGCCAAAAAGAGCTACAAAAATACACAGGTAAAGATTCACAGCATTTCTTTACCAGTTCACTCTCAGAATCTCCAACACGCTGCTCTACATCGTGTTGATCCATCACAAAACCTCAGGTTAAAAAAATACCCTCTTACCTCTGATTCCTCCATGAAGATGCACGTAACTTCCCTGGAATTCTAAAAGCCTCCCATGATAGATAAGCTTTTGCCCACACAACTGACTCCCCCACCCAGACCTGTGATCAAGTCCTGGAAGGAATTTTTTTGATTGATCATGAAAAAAAAGAATTATACAAATGACAATCTGTGATTGACCAGGATGTAGGAGCCAAGAGTCAGAAAGTGGCCAGATGTTCCCCTGTGGAAGGGTGCAGATGTGATGAAGGAATCTCTCCACACATTTATCCTTCCACCTCTTCACTCTGAGCCCTCTCTGGGACCCAGCAGAGCCAGTGGAGCCTCCGAGGGCTCATCACAGTCCTTCCTGCAAATTAATCTCTCAGTTGATTAACAAACACCCACAGCAGGGGCATTTCTCTGCTAACTCACAACGGGCTGCTGGAAAGTGCCAAGACAGTTTGTGGTTTGACTCTTGGCTTTCAACTCCCTTCCCATTCCCTGTCCCGACCCGTCTCATGGTTTCAGTGTTGTCCCCATGACTCCCAGAGGGGCAGAATTCAGCCTCACTTCTTTGCCCTTGCATTGCCTGTTGCCTGACTCATTACCCCACGATATCATGTTTTGTGGGCAACTCACTCCTCACAAATTCTGGATCCAAGGTTGTACATGACTGAACACCTTGAATTGCAGTTTTGTCAACCCTGCTTGAACCCCTCAAAAACCCTCACAAAAGGGCCCAGGAGTAGATTTCCAGCACAAGTCAGGACTGAGGAAACAAAGGCTCCAACAGGAAGCAGAAAACAAAATCTGACAAGTAAAAAGTGCTTAAAATTAACATACAATAACAGATCCTTTTCAAAGATAATTTAGGGGAAGTTTTCATGAGGCTCTGGTTGTTATCTTTTCATTTCTTGATACGTTTGTTCATTGTTGCTCCAAGTTCTCCAGGATTTAAGGATGCTTGGAACATATTCTTTAAAAGAAAAGGAAACACTCGGTAGTTCAGGGTGAAATTGCAAAACCTCTTAAATATACTTTCAAGAATAGAAACAGCCTTGTTAAAAGCATGAACTACCAGTGCAGTGAAGGGTGAAATGCAATAGGAAACGGACTTGATAAAAGGATAATTCCAGTAAATGAATAACACTTCCCTTGTATCACACAAGATCCAGAAGGCTCACTTGATAAAAATAGCAACTGCAGCCTGTGTTCTGAGAGGCTTTGCTGGCAAACCCGAGTGGGAGCCTGTGGAGAGAGAGCTTTGCAGCCAGTCTGGGTGAAGAGTATGAAGCCTCATGAGCCAAAGCAATCCTAGAGGACCAGCAGAGCTAAAAATTGTTTCAGTTGATGTCACTCTTGCCATTGAAAACATTACCCCGAATCATCAAGAGGAGAGTGCAGGGGAGTGTCCAGGGCCTGGCACCACATGGATGGAATTCATCTCCTTCTGGAGCTGGAAAGTGAGATGTCAAGGATCAGCCTTAGGTTCTGCTCATACTCAGAGAAGGAAAAAAACCTCAGGGCAACTCATCTGGCCCTTCTTAGAGACTGTTCCTCCTTTGTGGGCCTGATTCTTCCACTGTCCATAAAGGGAGCTCAGAGTTCAGGTGAAGATGTTGAATTAGTTGAGAAAGGTCTGGCAAAGAGCCCTCACCATGTCACACAGAACCACGGAATATCCTGAGTTGGGACCTACAAGGATTCCAACCCCTGGCCCTGCACAGACACCCCAACAATCCCACCCTGTCCCTCAGAGCATTGTCCAAACCCTCCTGGAGCTCTGGCAGCCTTGGTGCTGTGCCCACTGCCCTGGGGAGCTTGGTCAGTGCCAACCACCCTCTGGGGGAAGAACCTTTCCCTGAGATCCAACCTGAGCCTGCCCTGACACAGCTTCATGTCAGGACTCCTTAGGAAGGATGGTTGACTAAATGGCAAGTCTTGAAATGGATTATCCTGGAAGTGGACACTGTTCAGTTCTCGCCAGAAGGGATGGGGAGTCCCACCTGTATTTCATGGCTGTGACTCTGCCTTGGCACTTCACTCTGGATGAATCTTTTCCTCTGCTCTTCTTTTTCTACTTGCACAAAGCTGGCTGTGAATTTGAGGTCCAGCAAGAGACTGTGGATGTGGGGAAGTGCAGGGCAGGGTCTGCAGGATGGCAATCACAGCTCCAGACAGCACCCAAAATGCCAGACACACCATTTCCCACCTCCCTCCAGTGCCAAGCTTTGCAGTCAGGCTCTGGAGGCACAGCTAGTGGTGATGATTAGTGGGTACTCAAAGTCAGATATGAACATGGTCCTATGGCCACAGGAGTCAGAACAGACACGTTAACACTGGCCACTGACACCCAACACACTGATCAGCCCTGCAGAGGAGGGAGGTGTGTGAGCTCACTGGCTCCAGTGTATTCAGAGCTAAGGGATGAGCCCCATTCCACCAAAACCACCTCACATGGAAGGTGTTTTCCTAATCCCATGAAAATGTTTGTATTCCAGTGGGAACAGGAGCTGCAATGCACTGATTTTAGAGGTTGGAGGCGTTAGGAATGAGCATGGCAAGCAAGGAGACCATTTTGTCCTCCCACCTTGGGAGAGGTGTCAGGGTCCTGCAGTGAATCTCCGTGGCCTGGTGCTGGCAGGTGACAGACACTCACTGGTCAAAAGCCAATGCTCTGCCCTCCCTGTGGCTGCACTGCTGCTGAAAGGGAGTGAGGAGGAGAAAGGCTCTGGCCTGCCAGGCCCTCTGAGGAAGTGGCCTTCTCTTCCAGCATGGCCAACCTCTGTAAAACTCTTCTTCAAGCTGCTCTGCTGGTGGCAGAAGCAGCTGGAGCCCCTTCTGAGGTCTATTCTGATAGTGGAATTTTAGCTGGAGGCACTTTTTGTCTCAACAGAGATGCCGCCAGTTTGTTCGGCTGAAAGATCTAAAGTCGGGGCCGCTGCGGCAGAAATCCACGTGCTTGGGCCAACCACTGCCCACCCACCCTGGAATGACTCCAACACACTCCCCAGACCCCCCAGCTCTTGTTTAATCTTTAATGCACCTCCAAGTGCCCCAGGGTGGACAGCACAGCACAAGATAGCAGTGATGATTAGCTGCCTGACCCCCGTGTGTGCTGGGCACTGGGAAGTGCTGACCCTCTGTCGATCCCCAGCGTGTCCTCCGGGCAGGAGGAGTCATTAGTGGCAGCTCACGATGGAGGGGCCTGAAGTGCCTCTCACTCTGCTGGATGCAGGCACATGGAAAAGCCACAGGCACAGCAGACCTGTCCTACCTGTTCCTGCTCTCCGTTCGGCTGTTCTTAGGTGTCCAATGGAATAGGGAATGGGGGAGGGATGAACAAGCGTGCCCTGTGCACAGTCCCTGCAGTGCTTGCCTACATCCTTCTCTTCCTGGGATACCTCAGGACAACTGTCCTGTCTACAGCCAGTCTACAAGCCCTGACATCTGCCCAGGAACTCACACAACACCCTAAAAGTTCCAGGGGTGAATCTGGAGACAACTGCATTACCCAGCCCCTACATCTGTGCTCAGTTTTGGTGCAAGACAGTGGAAAATACAGGGAGGGAAAATCATTGGCAGAGGCAATGGCCCCAACCAAAGAGGAACTTCTCCAAAGCTGGAGCAACCCAAGGTCTAAGGTCAAGCATCGTTCTATATGACAAAAGGTGGGGTTGACAACAAGAGTGAGGGAACTCAGACCAGGAAAGACAACAGAGAACAGCAAAAGGAACAGATTTTATGGCCAACATATGAAATAAGGGAACTTCTCTCTGACCAAAGGATCATTTGGGACAACAAGAGAAGGAGATGACAACCCAATGGTGGAAGAAGGAAGAAGAAAGAAAATGAAGAGATAAAGGAGCTTAAAGACAACTGGGTAGCTTCATGTTTATCATGTCCCAACAGGGCAAAGGCTTCCCCTTCTGTTGTTAATTTATCTTTGAATAATTTAAAGTAATAATTTTATAACAATAAATTATTATTATAATTATAAATAATTTATCTTTTAAGATGACTTCTTAAATAAGTTAAAGATAAAGGGGAATAATTTCTATAAGAGAGCAACTGGTTAAGCACTCCTGAGAATGTGTTTTGTGCAGGTTCTATCCAGGGTCCATCTGCTCTGAGTGTGGATGAAGCCTCAGTGGTGAGACGAGAACAGACTTACGTGGCAGGAAGAAATTACCCAACTGAAAATATCCCTGAAAAGAGCCTGGAGTAATGAGAGCTTTGTTGGGAGAGATTTACTGAGGTCGTGTGTGGTGGTCCCAGGATCAGGAACACTTGAACCAGCGAACTGGAACAGAAATGAATACCTGGAAATGCTGATGCTCAGAGCAGCCTCAGGCATGGGCAGATATTTTCAATAGATATCAGACCCAAGAAGACACTCACTGTGATCTGAGTGCCTGTCCCAGGGCAGTGATGAACCCCTGAGGATGTGCAGGGCATGGCCTCTCACTGACTCCATCATCTTTCTGTTCTCCACATTGGCTCTGGGTCACAGAGGAATGTGTCATCTGCTTCTCTGTTCCTCCTCCAGTTGCTTTGATAAAGCAACTGTTTTCTTAAAACCCCTGAATTCTGAAACAATTTGAAATGAGTATTTATCTTGCCTTTAACCTGAGGGAAGACCCCTTGGTTGCCATCACCTACAGGTCCAGAAAACGAGTTCTTTATTCTAAGACCTTAATGATTAAATAAAGAAGGGTCGTTGGTGATGGCTCTGCCCTTACTTGTCATCCAGCAGCAATAGAGGGTCAGCCCTACTGGATGAAAAATAGTTACTATCACTGTGATTAGAAAACATCTTTCAGGGCTAAAGTCCTCTCCTTGCCCCAGAGAACTTAAGAAATTACCTTCCTCAATCCCACCACGTGAATGCCAAACATATTAACCACAAACCACCATCAGACTGAAGGGACCTGATGGCCACAAATCTTCTGCATTTGTGCAGTTCCCCTCTTCTTTCTCCCCCCTGTTCTTCCCACCCTCTGGATATCTCCCTTCTGGTTTTCATGGCTGAGCACAGTAAGGTTCAGATCTGGTCAGTGGCTCACTCTACTCATAAGCTTTTCCTCTCCCCCGATGCTTCCAGAGACAAACTCCAAAGTTCCAGTGGAATGGGCTGTGGGGAGTTTGTAAATATGCATCTTCCCATCCTATACTCCTGAATTACATCTCTCTTCCATTACACAATGTCTGGGACACAGAGCCATGCCCCAGGATATCACTGCTGTTTCTGCCTTGGCAGTGCCTCCAGCTTTGTGCTATTAACACATCAAATTAAGACACAGCTGACATGGACTATTCCCCCAAAAACAGCTCAGCTCCAGGGGGAGGGTGTTGTTACCTCTGGTACCTGAAGGCTGTGAGAGAATTAAGTGGATTCATATATCTTGTTTTCACTTGAGTCACTGAAGTAGGTTAGAGAAGCACAGGTTATCTCTGATAAGGTACCTCCAGGGAGTGATTGTGAAGCTTCATTAGGTAACTTCGTGCAACATCCCTGGTTCTGGTATTATGAGAATTTGAATTATTTAATCATTAAAATCTTAGAATAAAGAACTTGTTTTCTGGACCTGTAGGTGATGGCAACCAAGGGGTCTTCCCCCTTGTTAAAGGACAAGATAAAAATTAATTTCAATTTGGTTCAGAATTTGGGTTTTTTAGGAAAACAATTGCTTTAACAGACACTTTGACTGGTCTGTTATATTTTTTCTCAGACAAACCAGTGTTTTAGCCCAATCACTTCTTCAATGACATGTTCCATCAAAATCCTTTGGTTAAATACTGAGATCAAATATACAAACCTACAGCCACTCACATCACCTTTTCTCCCCGTTTTTTACCCCAGGACACTGATCCTCTCAAGGCAAGCAGGACACTTTGTTAAGAGCTGAATGGTGGGGTGACAGAACCATCCAGAGTTCCGATGTAAAATGACCAGCACAGCTCCAGAAGGACCTTCCAGTGGTGGAAACTTACCTGCCCCACCATTGTTTTTATCAGTCTCAAATCCACATTTCATCTTTTTTTCCTGGGAGATGTGAATTTTAATTTATGTTTTTAATTTAAGTTTTCTGAATCTTCTTTGAAGAATCACCAACTTGTCAAATATTTTCCAGTCAAAAATTAATCTCCACTGCATAGAGAGTGCAACAGCATTAATCCAGAGATATCAGCTTAAATCAGGGGTGGGTTTGCTCTGTAAGACACGGGTGCCCAGTCTAATTCAGTATCAAAATCTGAGACTCATAAGTGGAGCAACTGTTGTTGTTCCAAAAACCGAAATGGAGTCATGATCAACATCCCTCCTTTACAGGGAACAGAGATCTAAAGCAGTAGCAGATACAGGGAAAGACAACACTTCACATGAAAATGTGTCTGAGAGACCGAGAAATAATATTTTAAAAATTCAGAAAGAGGGACATGAAGTTTTAAAAAAGTAAATGCCACATCCAGGCTGTCTCCCTCAGGAAAGCCAGGAGGTAGAGATCCCATGGGATATATGTGGTGTGGGTGCTTCTTCAGACATGTGAGTTACAAAGGACTGGTTCTGCTCCGAGCTGAGACAAGTTTGAGGGTCTCCTGTTTTTCAGAACTGAGTTTGCTGAGCTGCAGGAGTCAGCTGACGTTGTGAAGTCAGGGCAGAAGCAAATGTGTTCCTCCAGCAGAAGTTAATCAGGATTTCTGTGACCAAGTCGAGTGGACCCATCACGAGAAATTTCTTCCTGTCACACAAAGGCAATGAGGAGCAAGGGACTCATATCTCCATAAAAGCAACTCCAGCAGGGCATTCAGTTCTGGTTTAGGGGTTGGGTGGGGGTTCTTCTCCCTGACTGGAATGGCAGAAATTGCCCAGATAACTGTAGAAACTCTTTCACTGTTATCTCTGCTCAAGCCACAGGCTTGTCTTATCTCTCCCCCAGTGCCCCACTGTGCAGCTCCTACAAGCTCCCTGTCCCCCCTATACTGTTCACTCCCTCCCTGTAGTTTTGCCTTTCAGTATGTCCTGAGGAATCCAATAAAGGCTCCTGCAGGAATTTGTAGCAACACATTCCTTTTCCATCAGCATCTGCACTTTGAGCAAAGCTCTTCTCTTATATATCTCTTCTGACAGAATATGAAACCACAAGTATTTTAAGCTGAGACAAAGAAGGCAGAGGGTTGTAATCCAAACTGACAGCAACATTATTAATTGGGGAGGAAGAGGCTGAGCAGAGCAGATTGCTCAGAGATCTGAGAAATGGCCTCGTGGTGGGAGGGGGCTCCCAGGTAGTTCTGGACACTGTGGATGGGCTGCAGAGCCTCACCTGGAGGACACCTCATCAGTCCCCAAAGGCAATGGTAGGAACAGAGATATGAGACCACACAGGGCTCGTGCCCCCACTCCCAGCATCTGCTTTCCTTCAGAGCCTGCTCTGGATGCTCTTGCTTTGATCAGATCCCTGATGAGGGGGAAAAGGGGGGCAGGCACTTTTTTCACAGTGTCTCAGTAAGATTTTTACCAGCTCAGGGCCCTTTCTCTGACAGTGCTCGGGGTTCTCCTGGGGGCAGTTTTAGGATTTGTGTGTTCAGTAGCAGGATGTGCCATCCCTGGGTCCTGATTCCTCTGGAAGGTGAGCTGGGCTGGGCTGACCTGGAACCCACAGTTAGAGAAGGGGTAAACATTTCAACACTGCAATGGACCCCCCTCTACACTCTACAGACCTGTGCACTGGGATAAAACCCACTTACACAGCCATGCACTGGGATAAAACCCACTCCTAACACTTTTTAAGTTGATGGAGAAATAAGGGAGTTACATTCAGGAAGTGCCTGCTGGGCGCCAAGTGAAGAAGTTCATGCTCCAGGGTCTGCTCAGTGTTTGCATGAAGTGGATGAGTCCAACCACGCTATTTAAATAATCTTCATTATAATGTAATCCAAGGTATTATTTAAGCCTGGTTTTAATTGTACAAGATTCTTCTGCAAATTTTGCTAACAATAATTTACACTGGTCCTATCACCAACAGCAACAAACCCTTCTGTGAACATCCCTATTAGAGAACAGTTCCCTTGTGATGCTTTTATCAGTCTGTTATATTGATTCACAATGGGCAATATGTTTTCTTAACTTTTAAAACAGAACATATCGTGTCACTATGTCAGCTGAATGACAGAAAGTGTCCTTCATACCTAGAAGAGAGGAGCATGTGCTACTTAATTGATCAAAGAGGGAAATAAATGGCAAATATGGAAGGAAGGAGGCCCTGGACAGCTGCCTGTTTATTCTGATGGTAATAGATGATGTGAGGCAGCAGTTTGGAGCTGAAGACAGATTTATATTCCATCTCATGTCAGCTTTTCCATCATTTTCTGTACACCAGTGAAACCAGTCCACTATTCAACAGGACCTTTCCCCTCCTCCCCAGAACTTCTCCAGTAACCCAAGTCTTCCCAACTGTGATTTATTAGACTCAGCCCCTAGAAAAAGATGTAACATCTCCTGTAGAACCCCAAGGGGTAGGAAGGAGCTGGTTGTTGCAGTTGAAGGCAACTGCATCATCACATCACTGACCTGCAAGTCAGGTCTCTCAGAGGGCTGCAGAATTCCTGTATTTCCATTTATTAGCAGACAACGTTTTCAATTGATGAGAAGTGAGTGATTTTTCATTTAGAGCCTCCAGTCACAACAAGCCTCTTTGGTCTCATGCTTTGGAGTCTGTATCTTCTTTTTCTTGCATTTGATTGCTTTTTAAATGACCAAATTCATCCCCTGCGATGAGCAATGCAGCCAGAGTGGTGACCTGACCAACCACAAGGCTGTCAGTGGCTGTGGGACAGGTTTTGTCTTCTCAGGGGTTGCCTTGCAGGATCATCAGGAGATTGGACCCTGCAGCCAAGCCAGACCAGCCAGAGTTCAACTGCCAAGGGAGGTGAGGTTGGAAAACTGTGCCTCGTTCACAGGCTGAGGGGTTGGCTCAGAGCACAGGGACAGCTCAGGGTGATGCTCTGAAGGTGGTTTTCCTTCCCAGTCAGAATCTCTTCAGTTACTCTGGAAGAGCTTTTTGGAGGTTTGTATGAATTCTTATTGAAATTATGGAAGAATCTCCGTGGCAATGGTAGACAGCCCAGGATCCAATGCTCCTGCAGTGTTCATTACTCCTCCCAAGCCCCAGGGTGCTCTGGGGTCAAACTGAATTCCCCCTCCCCACAGAGGTAGACTGGGACAACATCACTCCTTGAGCTGGGATTCAGACTCCTACTCCGAAACTTCCTCAGGAGTGCACAGGCCCTCTCTTCTTAATATTAATATTAATATTAATGACAATGAATATTTGTGTTACATGAACTTCTGGAGGCCTGGTATTGGCCTGGGCACCTTTGTGCTGCCCAAAGCAGAGCAGCTGAGGGGCTGCCCAGGGTCACAGACACATCAAGAACAGAGCTGGGCAGGTGATCACAGAGTCACAGGATATTCTGAGTTGGAAGGGACCCACAAGGATTTTCCTCTGGATTAATTAGGAAAGGAGGTAAATATAAATTAATTAGTAAGCCATTTTGGAGTTTAGGTCAGGTTCGTGTCAATCAGAGTTTCTGGAACTTCTGTGGAGCTCCTGGGTGTCGTATCAACACTCCCATTGCTGTCTGATCTCACATCTCCAGGCTAAATTTCCATTCAGTCCCTGTACTTTGTTTCCTGGTTAAATGTCCTGGTGTGCCATGGTCACACCAAGACCTCAGGGATTGTAACCAATCCTGAGAAGCCTCCTCTGGGAGGAGAACAGCTTCAGAACACAACCCTACAGTCACTGGGAGTGGATAATTTACAGGGAATTCAGGAACCCCACTCACATGTGGGAGAATTGTCCTTCTTGCCAAGATGTCCTTCAACATGCAACCCTTGCCAGCCAAACTACACGTCATCTTTCCATGGGAAATACCACGACAGTCCCAGTTAAAAACACGTTTGAGTAACAAGCCAGATTTTAAAAATATTTTCCCAGTCTCTACTCCATATTTGCTGATTTTAGGCCACCCCGTGATTTCGGTGGCAGTTTCTATTCACACCCCTCAGCCCGTGGGGAAGGTGAGCACAAACGGAGTTTCACGGCTGTCATTTTTTGCAGTTGGATGTTTTCCCACCCCTCCCTTGATCCAGGAGTGGTCTCCTGTCCATGTCACAGAGTCACAGAACATGTTGAGTTGAAAGGGACCCACAAGGATCATCAGGTGCAGCTCCTGGCCCTGCAGAGGCCCATCCCCAGGAGTCACAGCCTGTGCCTGAGAGTGTCATCCAAACACTCGCGGAGCTCTGGCAGCCCTGGGGCTGTGACCACCCATTATCTTGGAGTGGTGGACCAGAGGAGAGCGTGGCCATCCTGCTCTGACCCCCAAAACCTTTCCTGGGGTGCTGGGGGCTGAGGGCTGGGGGGGACATTGGGTTATCTCTGCACAAACAGCCCAACAGTGTCACTGTCTGTCTGTGCAGAACTCTCTGACCTTGGGTGATGAGCCCCAGACTGGAGCTCCTGTTCAAACCCAAGCCAGCTCTTCCCACAGCCCAGGTGGGAGGAAACATGAGCCCTGGCTGGCAGCTCTGGCTCCTGCTGTGTCCCCCTCCCCCTGCAGCAGCCCCCCCACCCAGGGGGGAGCAGAGCCCTCAGTCCCCCCATCACCTGCCCGGGCTGTGGCTCCCAGAGCCTCTGGGCATTCAGGGAGAGCTGGAGAGCTCAGCACAGGGGGAGGGAAACGTCTTTTAGGAGATTTTTTTTTGTTTTTTTTTTTAATGAAATGTGCTGGTTTCAGGTGACCTCAGGGTGTTTTTGGATAGCAGGGAGATCCTTCTCCCCTCCTCTCAAGTCAGTAACACAAAAGCCCCAACCTGGATCAGCACAAGCTACTGATCTTTCTTTCCCTGTTTCTATTTCCCTTCCATGCTGCTTGTCCAGGCAAACTGACAGGATTGTGATGGAAAAGTGGATGGGAAAGGGTTTCCCACCTCATCTGCACTTGTGACCTGGCTTCTGCTCTCCCTGTGGGAGGGTTGTCCCCTTGGCTGACTGATGCTACAGATCCTTAGTCCCATTCTTGCTGCTTTTTTCTTTTCCTCTGTTTCCTTCTCTCCATCTCTAGACCTGCAGAATTCTGGGAGTGGATTAAACACCAGGAGAACTTGTCCCAGAACTGACAGAGAGGTAACCCAAAACAAGCCTGATTTTGGACTGTAACTGAGATGCACAAAAGGGGACAAGGACCTGTTTATATCTCCCAGCTCTCAGACACCAGCTGACTTTCTGATGGGAATGGGAGTCTCTATACGAGCCTTGACACCAACTCACACCCTACTGACAACTCTTCAGGGTAAGCACAAGTCCCAAAAGCTGGAGAGCCCTGCCAACAAGTTTAAACCACAGCTGTGGCCACACTGGGAGCTGGGAGACTCACAGCAGTTCTCCCTTTCCACACAAGGTCCTTTCCCAGGGTCCTGAGCTGCCTGGGAGCAGGGCCTGGCTGGATGTGGCCCTGCCTGCCCTGCTAACCCCAGCCATGCCCCCTTGCTCCCGAGGTATTTTTGCTCTGGAGTTTGCCTGGGGCAGTGCAATGCCATGAATAACTTTCCTGCTAAAAGCAAGAGGGGATGGAGAAATGGAAGAGGCAGGTGGGGTTTGGCAAGAGCAGCACAGGGGAAGAGATAAAGAATTTGGGTTGAGTCGGGGGTGGGGGAGGGAACAGAAACTGGATGGAAACCAAAGGACATTGGAGAACAGCCAGATCAGGCCAGGCAGCAGGCAAGGAAAAGGTGGTATCAAAGTGACTACAGGGCATGGATTTGCATCTCTACAGCAGGATCAGGTAGGATTAGATCCATGGCAGAGCCCTTCCCAGGGCTCAGGTGACTCAGAGAGTAACTGGTTTAATAGGGAAGAGCTGAATCAAGGGGATCTCCTCATGGAGATGTTTCAGCAGCACACAGTGCTGCCTTGCCCAGCTGCTCCATCTTGCCCATCCAAAGAGTCATGTCCCCAGACCTGCCAGGCTGGATGGAGACCAGGAAAAGTCCCCAGGGAAACATCTGGAGCAGCGTGTGCAGCTGGGGAGGTGATGGGATGGCGGTGGGAGGGAAACTCAGCAGAGCTGTGGAGCAGAGTCTAAAATCTCTCTCCATAAGCAGGGGGCTGTGGAGGTGCAGAGCACTTGGAATGTGAGAACACTCATTCCTCTGCACATGATGCTGCACCTGGTGCTAAAGCAAATGTCTTGTGGCTCAGCACATGCTGGGCCAAGGATCCAACAGCCAATATCCATTCCCAGCTCCACGGAGGACGTAGGGAAGCAGTTGGCAGCACACAGAGCAAAGGTGACAAAATCTAAGTGCTGTGTTGAACATTCAGCCAAAAGCAGCCCTGGGAGAATATCTGGATTCTGCAAGGGCTCCAAAACAGGACCAGCAGCTGAGCAGTTCTAAGGAGCTATTTGTGACCTGTCCCATGTAGCCTTAGGAGCCATTTCTGCATCCAAAAGGGTTCACCAACAGATATCGACAATATCTGATAGATCTGAGGCATCACTTTCTACAGCCCTGATATTCTACCAAGACAAAGAGGAGAAGAATCTCCAAAATTCTCTGGAAACTACTTGTGACACTGCATTAAAAAACAACAAAGAGATGTAATTTCAGGGGGAAAATACACACCTTGCCAGGAAAAGAGGAGTATCAGGAAGTACAGAAAACTTGGGACGTGTCTCTATGCATGGACAAAAGGGATACAAAGGCTTCAGAAATTTATATTTTGATGGGTAGCTTCTCTGAAACCTGGATGACAAAATGTCTTATCTATAAACATTCAAATTTACAGTTGCTGTATCACACGAGGTGCTGATAAGAAAGAATTGTTTGGCTAGGATCTGGCAGAGACAATCCATCCCTCACACAGACCAGGTTTATAATCCAGGCCTTGGGACAAGGTGGGTGCTGGAAGTCAGAGTCAGGCCAGGTCCAGGAAAGCCTGGAGAAGGTTTTACACCTTCTGCATTTCCCCAAAGCCTTTCAGACAAGTGCAGCAGAAAGGCATTGGCCAACACACCACAGGCTGCAGAGGCCCCTGTCCCAGGCACAGTTATGGGATTTCAAACTTGCATAAGCTGGGAAGCAGCAAGTGGAGTTCATCTCTCCTGAACATTTAAAGCAGATGGCCTGCCTGGGAGGGACCTGCTTCTTCCCCTGGACTCAATCATATCTGCAGCTTAAGCTCTGAGACACCTAAGGTTAGGCTGGAATCCCTCAAATTCAGGTTTAGAAAAGTAGAAGCTGACAGACTCACAGACACGGCCAAGGACATGTCCTGGGTCCTGGCTCTGCCACTGCAGAACCCAGAGCACAGGAGCAGGTTCTGCAGGAGCTGGGCAGGTGAGCCAAGGCTCTGGGGGGGATGGGGGGGTGGGCACACAGATCTCCAGTCATGGGGCTGTCCCCTCACCCCCTGTGTCAGAGCAAACTCTGGCACTGAGGAACCTGAGCATCGGGTGGTGTTTCAGCATCCAGGTCATGGACAGGGCATGGGCAGGGGAGGAGCCATGGGAAGGACATACAGCTCACATTTTACTGCTGTCTCTGGAGGGGATGTTGGATTTACACAAGAGTTTAGATGCAGTTGTGGAGGAGAGGGAAAAACTGCTTTCTTTGGAATTGTCAGAGTCACCCAATGCTGGTGTTACCCATGACATGAAACAGGACTGTGATTTGTGCTATTTATTAATTGTTTCCACAGAGCTGCTGCTCCCCCAAAACAATGGGACCTTGGTCACCTGTGATGCTGCTCAGAGAAGCAAACTGACCTGGAAGACACTGATCCCTCAAGGTATTTCCAGTATTTCCCATATCTAAAGTGTGACTTGCAAATTACCCTGTGCTTTTTCATAGAATCACAGAAAGGCCTTTTCTGTGTCCAGGCTCCTGCTGTTCTCCTGCCTGGTGAGAGAGCTGTGCCTTCAAAGAGTTCCTTGGAGGTCTCCACTGCCTGGGAGAGGGATAACAGGGATGGCTGTGAGCCACCACAGCGTGTCTGCCCCAAACCAAGCCCATCTCCCAGAGCACAGGAGCCCTGCCCAACCCCAGTGGTCCAGCTTTTCCCCACCCAGCAGGGGCAGGATTTTCAGCCCGGCCACACAACTGAGCCGGATCCCACTGGCCTCGTTATGACACTATAATCCCACTGCCACAGTAACAAGCAGCACAGGGAGGCTTCATTGCCCCCACCCAGGGCACACACAACTTCTGTGAGAAAACAAATTCCTCCCATCACCATTAGCCCAGGGACAGATGAGCTCGGAAACATGACCTTCCTGCCTGGGGCTTGGCTGGCCCTTGTGTGCCCAGGTTTGTGCTGCCTGACACTGCTGAGGAAGGATGGGACACCTTTCCTTCTAGACCTGTTCCCTCTCACAGCCAGACTCGAGGTTTCTGGCCCTGAAGTTCTGCTGCCTTTTGGTGCCCTGGCACAGCTGAGAGGCAAAAGCAGCCTCTAAGGTTGGGCTTAAGGTGACCCAGTGGGAAAGTTCAGTCCCAGCACACAGGCAAAGCCTGTCTCCCCTCAGCATCTCTTCCTGATCCCTCTCAGGGCTGATTTTTTGTCCCCATGCTGTGTCCTGAACATCCAGAAGAGCCTGGAGCCACTGCTGCTTCCTAAGGCAGTGGGGAGGGGCTCTATTAAGAGTCTGCCCAAAAAAGTCAGCACTCTTCATCCACCCAGGGGGTTAAGTGTGTCCCACTGCCTCACTGGGCAGGAGTAAATTAACTGGGGACAACTTGGGGTGCAAAACAAGCCCCAAGAAAGGCCATGACCAGCATCTCCCCAGGAGGCCACTTGATGCTCATCAAAGCAGCAACTGAAGAAGCCGATCCATGGGGTCTGTGGGGCTCTCCTTGAACCTCCAGGGTCTATCCAGTTATCCCATTTCAGTAGTGGTGTTTTGGGGAGGAAACAGGACAGTCCTGGGGACCCTCATGCCCTGTGACAGACAGACATTCCCAGACAGAGCTGGATCTGCTCCCCTTTGCCTCAGCCAAGCCCCAAGAAAGTGCTCCTGGCCTGGAGTAGCCCATCCACAGAGAGGTACTGCTTGCTTTAGCTCTCCTGGGAAGCAGACTTTGCATGGCCTGCATGACAATCATGCACAGCCTGGGTGACAAATCTGGGCAGAGCTTGAGAGACATCAGGGAAAAATGGAGTAGAACCAGAAGGGTGGGTTAGGACAGAGGGTTGGGAGAGGACTCCTGAGTGTCTTGAATTACTGCTCATCCCCAGTGCACTGGGAAGTTTTACCCAGGAGAGGCCAGCTCCTCTGAGTGGCATTCCTCACCCACTTCCACTGGGTATGTCCCAAGGAGCTGGACAGCCCTGTGTGCACCTGCAGGGCTGGGCAGCAGTGTGTTCCCTCCTGACAGCCCAGAACAGGAACTCAGGAGTTCTGTGTGGAGGATTGAACTGGTGGGGAAGGAGGGATGGAGTGACAGGATCCTGAGCAGAAACAAACCACAGTGTGAAGTGGCTCTGTTGGAGCCACGATGGGCAGCTCTGGGCAGTGGCATATGCTGGATGTGGATGTGCTGAGCTCAGACACAGCCCTTGACCACACTCAGCTTGGCTTGGGCCTCAGGCACAGCCCGTGGCCAAGGCCCTTCCTCTGGCCCTGTGGTCATGTTGAGCACCACAACAAAGAGATGAGGTGTTCCCATGCCCTGGTGGCCTGGAGCCAGACCAAGGTCTGGAGGAGCTGTGTGGAATCACCTGGGAAACCCATTCCCAGCCATTGCTCGGGGCTGCCGGAGCCAGCAGGTCCTGTGTGCCCAGGGTGAAGGGCAAGGACCCCCCTGCTGTGTTACCACTGCTGTGTCACCACCATCTCCAACACCCCTCCCTGCAAACGAGCTGGTGTTCCTCTGCACATCCACAGGCTCCCCTCAGATAACCTGCCTTGTGTCCCCAGGGAGAGCCGGAGAGCACAGGGCAGCCTGGAGTCACAGCTGTGAGGATGAGCAGCTCCTGTTCCAGTTCCATCAGCCCAGTTCCCAAGTTCCACAAGGCATCACATCCCAAGAGCTGACACACAGGCACTGACCAGGGGACAGAGCACCCAGGGACACAACATGGGTGGTTTTTCTGCCACAGGAAATGTGCCACTGACACATTCTGGATGAGGTTTGGTCACCAGTGTCACATTCCCTTAGTGTAAACACACCTGAGCTCAGCCCACCTGGTTGGGTGGGCAGAAACGGGCATTTCCAGTTACCTTCTGTAGGTGTGGGAAAAGGAGAACTAAAAGAATAACATCACTGTGCCCATGGAGGGATGGGGTTATTCAAAGGTATTTCCCAGGAATGTTCCTTTAAGACAGAAATGTACATTCTTAGAAAACAACTTGTATTTATTGACTGAGAAGAACACCAGCAGAGCAGACACTTGTGCAACACTGAACAACACAAATAAGCGCATTATAATCAAAAGGATTATATAAAAATTAAGGTACAAGCAGGACTGTAAGGCAAATTAAAACCCACAGCATCATTTTCCTTCTAGAGAAAATATAAGAGATATAAATAACATCCATACTTCTTGTCACACACCTTGTACATCTTGAGGTAGACAAAAGGTTTGTTTCCCTTAAAGCACAGCCCTTTTTTTTCAAGTGACATATTCTATTGTTGCAAATCAGCCTCCCAGTCTGACACAAGATGCCTGAGGGTGGAGATATGACTAGGGGTTGTTACTCCATTCATTAGTGGTTTTTGGTTTGCATGGCCCTTTTTGTTGACCTAATAAAGCCCCCTTGCCCCCAGCACTGCCCTGCCATGCCAGGACCAATGTTCCATGGATCCCTGGATCAGCCTCCAGGAATTACTGGTGTAGGATTATTACATGGGGTAGCCTCCTGGTGTGTGATTCCTTCCCAGGTAGGTTCAGCACCTGGGGATGGTGGGGTCCAAAAACACCAGAAGTGGGACACAGCTCAGCAAAACTTCTTATAGAATCCCAGGATGGTGTAGGTTAGAAGGGACCTTAAAGCTCATCCAGGGCATGGGCAGGGACACCTTCCATTAGCCCAGGTTGCTCCAAGCCCCCTCCAACCTGGCCTTGGACACTTTTAGGGCTGGGGCAGCCACAGCTTCTCTGAGCAACCTGTGCCAGGGCCTCCCCACCAATACAGGGAAGAATTCCTTCCCAATATCCCATCTAACCCTGCCTCTGGCAGTGGGAAGCCATTCCCTGTGTCCTGTCCCTGCAGGCCCTTGTAGAAGTGTGACTGATGGAGGATGGATGGATGGATGGATGGATGGATGACGAATGGATGACAGATGGATGATAATGGATGGTTATTTCCCTCCTGCAGGGATCCATGACTACCAAGCCCAGCACCACAACACACCAGGAGAGGCAATAAAAGCTGGCCTAGGAGCTGCACACAGGGACAGGGACCAGGACAAGGACAGGGACTGGCCTGCGTGTGCAGCATAGCCTTCGTGTGTGCAGGGAGGGCCCCAGGCAGTTTGGAGTAGTGGGGCTGTGGCTCTCCTCAGGTTATTTGGCTCTCAGGCACAGAGGAAAGGATTCAACCCAAACCACGACACTCCACAGGACAGCATGTGCAGTTCAGATTTTTCCCATCAATAGTCACTGAGGTACATTTGCACTTGGAAAAGGGGTTTTTTTATATTGTATAAGCTTTCACCTTTGCTGCTGGAAAGATTCCCATGTAAAGACTCCAATGAGATCTCTTTGTATCTTCATTCCAGCAATTTGCACATGTAACCAAATCCCCTGGATTTGCCAGACATTGTGGGGTGTGCAGCACAATTAAAGAGCTCCCGTAGGACCTCATGGAGACCCGAGGTCTTCACAGCTCAGATCTCCAGGACGTGGCAGAAGAGCTTTGCTAAAGATGATGCTTGGTCTTAGCTAGGAAGAAAATACAAATCAAGCTTAAGGATACCAACAAACAGACCCAGGTTTTGCTCCCTGATCACATAGAGACTCCCACTGCTGTCAGCTGAAGTAAATCACATTTTGGAATATCATCCCAATTAACCTCAAGTTTGGGTGATAAAACAGCCTTGGACAACTGAATGAAAAAGCAAACAAGCAAAACCACCAAGGTATCTGCCTCAAGCAAACTCTGTCACTCCTTTATCCAGATCATTCCTAAAACCCTTAGTGCTGAAGGACACCAAAAGGACTGACACTAGTTTGCCTCAAACCCAAAGTATGCTCCAGTCTTTTCCCCAGCCCTCAAATGGGGCATTTAAAATTCTTTATTTCCCATCAGTGTTCATTGTCTAGTTCCCAGACTGAGCAAGGCTGTGCTGCCTGGGGTAGAAATGGGCTCTGAGTTAACCTGGCAGAGCAAAGCTAGGACCATCAGACATCCAGTCCAGACCTGGCTTAACAGACAAATTTACTTCAGCCCAATGCCAAACCTCCATATTCCACAGAGCCCAAACCCACTCCAGGGGTACCAGAGAATGAACCATTCCTTAGATCTTCTCCATATTCCCCCTTCCTTAAGCAGCTCTGAGCCATGCAGGGCAAGGAGCTTCAGGCCCCAAAGTCCCCTTTGGCACATGAAGAAACTTAATTTTCCTTTGAAATATCTTTTCGCCCAATTTTTATTCAGCAATTCCTGTTGAACTGCTCAAATGCAGCTTTGATAAAAGCAAGAGGGCAGAGTGGTGTCTCCCCCACTTGCTTCCCAAAGAATGGGATCCAGCTGTGCTTCTCCCTCCTTCCAGTGAGTCCCAGTCCCTGTTTAAATGGGAAAGATCCATATAATGCCATGGGATTCCCAAATGGGATCCCTGTGGTGGGATATTCCCTTTCTCTCTGATGCTGGACAAGCCCAGAGGTCTGTGGGGCAGAGGGTTTGGGATCAGTAGTGTAGAGCAGAGTGAGTTCCTTGGTCACTTCACCTATGATGCCAATTTTAGCTCATTTGGAAGCTTTTTCATTGAGTGCCCAACACTGAGACTCGTGGGAAGATTTCAACTCCAAAAGGATTAAAAGCAACATATGGTCTGCTCTTGGGTATTTAGGAGGTAAAAAAAATAAGGCTAATTAAGCCTATTTGCAGTGTTATGTCTGTCATAAACACTTTAATTCAGTTCAAGTCAACTTGAGCCAGAAAGGGGATAAAAAGGAATAAACCCTTTAAAAGACCTGTATCTGGGGAAAGGGAAGGTCTTGGTGGCCTCTGAACAGCCAGATCTGCTCTGAGACAGTTCTGTTCCAGCATCTGAGGGAGCAGAAATCAGAGTTGTAAAAAATAAAGGGGCAAACAATTCAAGGTGTGGCACACACTCCTCCCTGAGATGGGGCTGTTCCAATGGCTGTGAATGAACGGCTGAGTCCAGGAGATCCACACTCCAGAGCTGGAGCCCACAGCTGGCATCTCACCACCTCCCAGGAGAACCCAATCCCGTGGAAAGCTCACCCAGCTCAGCCTGTGGATGAGCCCATCTAGACAACCCAAACCAGCACCTTCACCCATTCCCTTGCCAGTGAATCTGGATCTGAGCTCAAGGATTTCCACATTCCTTGCAGCACCACTCTGGCTGGTTTATCCCCATTGCCAAGACTGAGCACACACAGCAGCTTTGTTATCTCAGGGACAATCCAGAGCTCACAGCAGGAACACTCTGCTGTTGCTGCAGGATTAGCCAGGAAAACCCCTGGAGTAGGAAAATACACTGTCTATGAGCTGATCACCCAGAGAGGTTGTGCCACACACACTTACATTTACCTGGGGGCTAGGTCAGGGGATGCCTGATTGCCATTCCCAAAACTGCTCTGTAAACCACAGCCAAAGAGACTAAATAGGCTGTTTCTATTGTGTTCAACTTAAAGTCAACTAGGAAAAACACGGCTTAAAGTCTATATAGACTGTAACAGTCTAACTGCGCTCTCTCCCCCAGGTCACCTTCTGCCATGGCAGATGCAGTGTGTGGATAGATCCAACTTCTCAGGGCAAGGATTGTCATCTCATGACTTGCAAATTCTTCAGATGCCCCAATTTCTGTGGTTCCTAATTCCCTTTCAGAACTTTTACCTGTCATTAGCACGGGGCAGGGCTGTGGGATGTGACACACTTTGGGCACCAGGCAAAGAGTGGTGCACACAAGACAAGAAGGTGATTGATTGATTGATTGATTGATTGACTGGGGAAGAGGGGGAAGAGAGATGTATAACTGGCACCACCACCCTGGATCCACCACCACAAAATACCCCCTGTGAGGCCGCAGAGGGGGAACTTCACAGCCCTCCTGTGGCACATCCACTGCCACAGAGGCAGTTCCCAGCTCCTGTGTACAGCAAAGTTAAAATGTGGTTAAAATGCCCTTGGAGTCAAATGTCCAAACTACAGACCTGGAAGATGATGGACACGAGCTCCATTTGTTTGTAAACTGGTACTTCTGAGGCACAATTCTTGCATCAAAATGAGACTGTTCAGCAGTGTGTCTTTGAGTTCACAGCAGAAAGGATCCAACCAGCTCCCAGGAACAGCACTGGGAATCCCCTGCTGCCAGAGTCTTTTTGCCTTGGTGCAGGAACACGGCTGTCCCTGCTGCATCAGGATCCAGTCTCTGGTTTTACTGCCTCCTCAGTCCCTTAATTCTCTCCTCTCCAGGAACCAGGGCACAAGCCCTCAGTATCTCAACGTCACCACCCCCAAATAAGTGCACCTGAGGGATGGAGGAGGAGGATATTCCTGAAGAGTAAAAATTTTAACTCAAGAGAATATGTCACTGTTTCAGTGTTTCTGCTGTCCCACATCCCCCTCTTCTCCATTCCTCCTTCCTGATCTGACACCTGACAAAACCTCTGGTTTCCCCTGCTCCTGCAGGGGCTCTCCCCAGGCTGCAGGATGCCAACGCTGAGGACATAGGAGCACTGCACGTTTTTGATGCTGGCCTTTGCCCTCACCCCGCAGCAGAGAATGGTGTCTCTGTCTCCTGGCAGCTCCTCTGACCTCGTCCTGCCCCTACTGTTTGCAGCTGTACACCACCTCCTCCTGCATGCACTGCTGGCACTCCACATAGCAGCACCACTGCACCTGGCAGTGGCAGGAGAAGGTGACCAGCCTGCTCTGGGTGTTGTAGCCTCTCCCGCAGCACATGCTGTCGCAGTTGCCCTCCCTGGAGCAGGTCCTCCCCGCGGTGCCCAGTGAGTATTTGCTGGGGCGGCAGAAACTGGGCGAGTCCTCCACGTACACGAGGTCGGTGGCACGGGGGGCCGGGGGCAGCCGGGGGGAGTGCCCGTGCCGGGGGGGCCCGGCCAGCTCTGAGTGCCCCACGGCATCATTGGTGGTGCTGAACACCTTGACGGCGTCGTCATAGCGAAGCTTCAGCAGCCGCCCGATCTCATGGAAGGGCGAGAGCTGTTTCCAGCACGTCCGCACAGCACAGGAGCCCGACACACCGTGGCACTTGCACGTGGTTTTCAGGCCATTCTTCACTGCCTGAGGAGGAGGAGGAGAGGAGAATCATAGAGTCATAGAATCAAAGAATCATAGGATCAGCCAGGTTGGAAAGGACTTCTGAGATCATCAAGTCCAACCCTTGATCCAACACTGCCGTAGTTCCCAGACCATGGCACTGATGCCACATCCAGTCTCATTTTAAACACCTCCAGGGACGGAGAATCCACCACTTCCCTGGGCAGCCCATTCCAATGGCTGATTACCCTCTCTGTAAAGAATTTTTTCGTAATATCCAACCTAAACTTCCCCTGGCACAGCTGAAGACCCAGCCCTCTTGTCCTACTGCTGCTTCCTGGGAGAAGAGACTAACCCCCACCTGGCTACAACCTCCAGTCAGGGAGTTGTAGAGAGTGAGGAGGTCTCCCCTGAGCCTCCTCCTCTCCAGGCTGAGCCCCCAGCTCCCTCAGCCTCTCCTCACAGCACTTGTGCTCCAGTCCCTTCCCCAGCCTTGTTGCTCTTCTCTGGACCTGCTCCAGCCCCTCAATGTCCTTCCTGAGCTGAGAGGCCCAGAACTGGACACAGCACTCCAGGTGTGGCCTCACCAGTGCTGAGTCCAGGGCAAGAATCACTTCCCTTCTCCTGTTGGCCACACTGTTCCTGAGCCAGGCCAGGATCCATTGGCCTTCTTGGCCACCTGGGCACACTCTGGCTCATGTTCAGCTTCCTGTCAATCCACACTCCCAGGTCCCTCTCCAGCCACTCTGTGCCCAGCCCGTGGGGCTGCAGGGGGTTGTTGTGGCCAAAGTGCAGGACCCGGCCCTTGGCCTGGTTGAACCTCATCCCATTGGAATCAGACCATCTCTCCAGCCTGTCCAGGTCCCTCTGCAGAGCCCTCCTGCCTTCCAGCAGATCAACACTCCCCCCCAGCTTGGTGTCATCTGCAAATTTGCTGATGGTTCACTCGATCCCCTCATCCAGATCATCAATAAAGATGTTAAACAGAACTGGGCCCAACACTGATCCCTGGGGACACTGCTGGTGACCAGATCCCACCTGGATGCAGCACCATCCCCACCACTCTCTGGGCCCGGCCCTCCAGCCAGTTTCTAACCCAGCACAGAGTGTCCCTGTCCAAGCCGTGGCTGCAGCTTTTCCAGGAGAATGCTACAGGAGATGGTGAAGTGGTGGACTTTATCTGAGCCTAGTTCTGAGCAGAGGCAGAACCTCAGAGCACAGACAGCCTGCAAGAACTTCAGTTTTATTGGTATTATTTCTATTTTATGAGGGAAAAAGTAGTAGTAGTTTAAAAAAAAACAAAGTAGAGGGATGGCTACAGAGTTGACTGGTGAGCCAGAGAGTGGAAAGCCCGAATGAGAACAAACAGCTGAATACCAAATAAGTTCTTGCTAAGCCTATTTGGCCCAGTAGGAGTAAAAAAACCCAAAAAAAATCCAAAATAGTATCTTCATCATGGTATATTCAAATGAAGACAGTGCTCTGATTGAACAATGAACTGGACTCAGGAAATGGGAAACAGTGATAAGCCTGTAGAGGCCAAATATGGAGGCCAATAATGCCAACAGAGGCCAAAATGCTCAGTCTAACGGTCTCCCTGACCCAAACCTGTGACATGACGAGTTCCACAGCAAGTCACCAGCAGATTCATAATTGACCTCAAGAGTGTCAGCCCTTACTCTGCCTTACACATCCCACCAGCTCTGAAGCTCTAGCTGTTCACAGAGCTCCCTGTGGCTGTGGCACAGCCCATGGAGTCACTCAGCCGCTGAATGTTACAGCTCTTCCTGGGCTGTGTACTGCTGTCACGCAGCCCCTGGTACCACCAGAGGATACAGGATGCTCCTCTGCCTGTCAACATGCAGCTCCTCACACCAGAGTTCAGGAGACTTTCCAGGGAGTTCTCAGTGCCAGGACACACAGACAAACAGGTGTTATTTGTGAGCAGGGGCAGGGAATACCCCCCTCACAAACAGCCTCAGCTGGGGATGGGTTAGAAGACTTGAGGTCACTCCCACCCTGCCAGTGCGGGTCCTCACCTTGATGCCCACGTTGGTGTTGTGGATGTCCACCTTGGCCCGCAGGTCTTTGCCGATCCTCTTCTGCCCCAGGAACTTCTTGAGGAACTTGGTGCTGTACTTGAGGTTGTCCCCGCAGACCCCCCACTGCCAGGCCTTGCGGTTCTCCAGCCCCGGGGAGTCGTCGCATGTGCAGCGCTCCATGCGCCCGGCGCTGCAGGCCCGCGCCAGCGAGTGCGTGAGTGCCGCCGAGGACACGGCGTACAGGAAGGCAGTCTCCTTGAAACCTGCATTGGGACAGAGTAGGAGCAGGGTAAGGTGTTCAGCCACCTCTACTGGCTCTCCTGACTGTCCATGGACTAAAACAAAGCACGACAATTATAAACACAAAGAGACAAAGCCCAGCGAGTGCGTAAGGGCCGCCAAGGACACAGCATACGGGAAAGCCATCTCCCTAAAACCTGCACGAGACAAAAAAACTGCTTAGCTGTGCTGCTTAGGTGAGCAAAATGGGTAATCTGGGTGTGGAAGTTAAAAGCTTTACATCTTTCAAAAACAAGAACAAATCTAAAAAGAAAAACCCCACCAAGCCCACACCGGGTGCTGTTCTTGCTTGTTGTTTCCTGTGTGCTGATTGAACTAATGGCTAGTCTGAATTTCTTCTGCAACCTTGAACTTCTAGAGGATAAAAATAGCCTAGAGAAGAGAAGACTAAGGGGAGATCTCATTGGTGTCTTCAACATCCTCATGAGGGGAAGCAGAGGGGCAGGTACCTATCCCTTCACTCCTGTGACCAGTGACAGGACTCGAGGAAACAGCACGAAGCTGAGTTGGGGGAGGTTTAAGTTGGATATTAGAAAATGGTTCTTCACTCAGAGGGTGATTGGGCCCTGAACAGGCTGTCCAGGGAAGTGGTCACAGCACTAAGCCTGACAAAGTTCAAGAAGAGTTTGGACAATGCTCTCAGGCACATGATGTGACTCTTGGAATGTCCAGATGATCCTGATGGGTTCCTTCCAACTCAGCATGTTCTGTGATTCTGTGATTTGTGATTGGGACAGGGTAGGAACAGGGCAAGGTGTTCAGCCGCCTCTAGTGGCTCTCCTGACTGTCCATGGACTAAAACAAAGCACAACAATTATAAACACAAAGAGACAAAACCAGCGAGGGACACAGAGGACGAGGCAGAGGGGAAGGCAGTCTCCCTAAAACCTTCGTGGGACAAGGATTAGGAAACGGCAAGAGCAAGAAAGGCAAAGTAATAAAAAGACTGAAGACTCCCTCACTGGCTCTCCTGACTCCTCATGAGTAAAGCCAAGCACAATAATCACAGATACAAAGGCACAAAACCCAGCGAGTGTGTGAGGGACACAGGACATGGCAGATGGGAAGGCAGTCTCCTTAAAACCTGCACATGAGAAGGACGGGGAGAGGGTAGAAGCAGAAAAGGTAAAATATGGTGTTCAGCCACCTCACTGGTTCTCCTGACTGTGCATGGGCTAAAAAACTAATCACAATAATTACATTAATTATAAATACAAAGAGATTAAACTCTTTACTTGCACACCACTCTATCAGAGAAACTCCACATCGTGTTTGAAGTAACTGGTGTAGTAACACCCCAGTCTCACCCCGTGGCTGTGACTGGTTCAATACAACTTCCTTGTGAGGGGCAGAGGAGGGGCAGGCCCTGAGCTCTGTTCTGTGTGACCAGGGAGAAGATCCAGGGAATGGCCTGGAGATATGTCAGGGCAGAGTCAGGTTGGATTTGAGAAAAAGGTTCTTCCCCCAGAGGGTGGCTGGGCACTGACAAGACTCCCCAGGACAGTGGGCACAGCACCAGGGCTGCCTGAGCTCCGGGAGTGTTTGGATGACACTCTCAGGCACAGGCTGTGACTCCTGGGGATGGGCCTCTGCAGAGCCAGGAGCTGTACCCGATGATCCTTGTGGGTCCCTTCCAACTCAACATGTTCTGTGACTCTGTGACATGGACAGGAGACCACTCCTGGATCAAGGGAGGGGTGGGAAAACATCCAACTGCAAAAAACGACAGCCGTGAAACTCCGTTTGTGCTCACCTTCCCCACGGGCTGAGGGGTGTGAATAGAAACTGCCACCGAAATCACGGGGTGGCCTAAAATCAGCAAATATGGAGTAGAGACTGGGAAAATATTTTTAAAATCTGGCTTGTTACTCAAACGTGTTTTTAACTGGGACTGTCGTGGTATTTCCCATGGAAAGATGACGTGTAGTTTGGCTGGCAAGGGTTGCATGTTGAAGGACATCTTGGCAAGAAGGACAATTCTCCCACATGTGAGTGGGGTTCCTGAATTCCCTGTAAATTATCCACTCCCAGTGACTGTAGGGTTGTGTTCTGAAGCTGTTCTCCTCCCAGAGGAGGCTTCTCAGGATTGGTTACAATCCCTGAGGTCTTGGTGTGACCATGGCACACCAGGACATTTAACCAGGAAACAAAGTACAGGGACTGAATGGAAATTCAGCCTGGAGATGTGAGATCAGACAGCAATGGGAGTGTTGATACGACACCCAGGAGCTCCACAGAAGTTCCAGAAACTCTGATTGACACAAACCTGACCTAAACCCCAAAATAGTTTATTTACTCATTTATATTTACCTCTTTGTTTATTCATTCCTGGGGATAATCTTAATATTCTTTCAGCAGTTCATTTGTAGAAAAGAAAACTATTAATGAGAAATTGTTTAACAAGTCCACAATTTAGGAATTAGTGCAAGGAAGAGAGATGGGTGACTGATCAACAGCTCTGAGTGCAGGAATGGGTAAGATCAGCCAAAATAGAAAAAAAATTGGTTTATGAGAAATAGAGTGGTGGTACATTGCAAGGAGGAAAACATATTGAAGCAAACAAATATTCCACATGGGAAAATTCTAAATTTCCTTCCACATCAGAAGGAAAATCTGTTTCCTCCAATAATGGAAGAGAGAGAGACAACCACAGAGACCTGATCTAGATTTACAGTTACCTGCTTGGAGCAGAGGTTGGAATTCACCTCTAGAATTCATCAAGTCCACCCTCAGATCTTTCCCTTATTCTGTTCCCTCAAAGAATTCCCATCAAGCTGTAATAAGAGATCAGGCCACTGACTGCTGAGATCTGAGTAACACCACCACAAATCTGACCCAAGAACAGGACACAGAGCTCTCCTGATAGCTGTCAGCAAGAAGAATGAGAAGTGTGACTGACCATGAGCACAGTGGAGAGGCTGCATTACCGACTTCAATACACACTCCATAGGAGCTCTTTGGAATTGCAGAACTGCAGATAAAGATCCAGCAACAGTATGGACATGAGGGGAGAGTCAAAATATGCAGGAGATAAGGGGATCAACCAACAAACTCCTTCCTGCCTCACCATCTTGGTCGCTGTAAGCACTGGGACAATAATTTGCAATTAGTCTCTCTGGTTGATGACGCTCTATAAAATTTCTCAGGGTACTGGAAAAACAATGAAAGGATGTCACCAAATCCATCAAAAGTTTTAGAAAAGCTGGTGTGGGACGCAGCCAGTACAGACTATGGACAGCAACGTACTGCTCGCACATTTTCAACAGTGGCCAACCCACACCAAAGAAGGAGCTAAGAGGGGGCGAAATATATTTGAGATCCTAAACCTGTTAAATCATTCCAGAAGCCAATCTCCAAATGTTTACCAGATTCCCAGTTTCCTCTCTGACACACTGATCCCAGAAGCAAGGAGAACATTCCAGAAAGCCTTTCCCATACCGTGTGAAGGCAGCAGGCCCCGGCAGCTCCTCAGCCCCTTCTAAATCTGGCTCTGTGGAACACCACACTGCTCCTGCTATTTCTGACCAGCAATGCTTTGGTTATCCTGTGGCACTCCATGGAAGTGCTGGCCAGCTCTCAACCCACTGGAAATCAGAGACCATGGCTTGTGGTCAGGCCACTGCAGACAGCAAGGACTGCACATACCAAGCAGGCTTTCAAATCATCTCCTTCTTCACCCCTCCCACCTCCTCCTAAGACAAAGCTTCAACATCTCCAGGCTGCCAAATGCTTGTCCAAAAAGTCTGAGATGATTCCTTGTTCTTTGTCCTAAGGGATCGATCACCATTTAATGGTTAATTTACAAATCACGCGAGTAAAGGGAGAACTGAAAGGTCCTTCAGCCCCTGTGGAATATCAATGTGCAACAGAGCAGCAGCTGGATTTTCAGTAGGACACACCACAAGCTGCAAGGAGCATGATCTAAGATCTGAGAGAGATTTCCCCATGTGTCCTGGTATCCCTCCTCCCTCTGTCACCAGAGCCAGCGGAGCCTGGAGCCGACGCTGGGCTGTCAGGACCCGCTTTAGGGATGAGTCACTCCCCTGACCCCACTGACTGGGACCAAATGGAATCTGACACTTGGGGCAAGGGAGAACATCTCCATGAGATGTGTTTGCTGGGCAGTTTGTTGCAAACATCCAGCACAGAAGGAATTTCAAGATGCTGCAGCAAACCAGCCCCCTCGGTAGGACCTTGCACGGGTCCAAGTCCTCCCCTGAGCTCTCTGGGAGGATTTCTGAGCTCAGCAGCCTATAAATACAGAGAGATGTTTGCTGCAGTGTCACCACTGTTCTGAGTGTGGTGTGCTCCAGACCACAAGGAAAACTATAACAGGAGGAGTTCGGCCATGGGCTGGTTCTGCCAAAGGAAAGATGTTCATGGGCAATGATTTTTCAGTGCTACAGTGAAGGTAAGTGAGTGTTTCAGAGCAAGTGGAGGAGGGAAAACAATCACATCAACAAACCAACCAACCAATCAAAAAAGAACTGTAGAAAGATTTAGGATGGAAGGATTCTCAAGGTCTTTAGCACAACCTCCTGCTCAAAACAGGGCTAACTCAGTGCCAGCTGCTCAGGTCTTCCCCAGCTCAGTTCTCAAAATCTCCCATGGTGGAAATTCCACGTCTCTGAGCTACCACTCCACTGCTGTACCATTCCTAGATTCCTCATGACATCAATGAAACCACTGCCTGAAGGTCAAAGAATCCAGCATGAGGCCAAGAAATGGACTGATGGATGGAAGGATTGTAGAGTGCTCATTTCCCAAGAAGAATTTTTTTGAGTGCCTGCATTTGAGCTCTTTGCTCAAATTTTATTTGTCTTCCCTGAATCACCATCTTGTTTGAGATGAAATTCTGTTTACCTGACCTCCAGCAACCTTTATGGCACTCCTGGGACACCAAATGACCATCAGTGCTTTACAAAGACACCAACTGCCACCATGCAACAGGATGGCTTGAAATGTCTCTCCAGAATCACTTTAAATCTAACTCTTACCATGGATTTTTAAGGAAGTGGAGAAGGAATGCAGAAGGATTTTGCATGGATCAGTGAACAGTAACAGCTGTCATAAGTGACAATGGTCACAGAGGAGTGGTAGGTTATGCAAAAGGAGTTTCCCAGTTGTATCCAGAGAAGTATCCAGAACAACAAATAGTGCAGACTGTGACTATAAATCTGGCATTTCAAGGACTAGAAAGCCCTTGGTCTTTTTGGTTTTTTCCTCATCTCTAGAAGCAGAAAAAACATTGATGATCCAAATCAGTCACAGCAGTTTGGGACTGCCAACTGAATGTGGCTTTTCACCCCTCACAGCTCACAAGGACATGACCTTCTTCACTCTCTTGCATTTGTGAGACCTTTAAAGACTGTTCAAAGTGTGTATTTTTCTTTATGGTTTCTCTGGGACCATGGAGATATCAAATGATTTGATCATTCCTAAAACTCTTCAACTTCAGTGAAAGGAGAGGAGTCCATTGTCTGACCAACAATTTCCAAGAGATTTCCAAGGAATGTGAGAAACAGACCAAAAGTGGCAGCTGAGAGTGTTCCTGTTCTTTGTGAAGGAATCAAACTCCTCTGGAAGCTGAAGGAAAATGAGAACCAACAGCTGCTCCCAACCAAGTGTCCTCTCACCCAGGAAGGGCACCTAGCATACTTTGCTGCATTGAATCATCATTTGAGCCTTAAGATTGTGTAATAAAAGTTTTCAAACACTTCTCCTCATCTGCCAAAACAGGTTTTAAATTACAGGTGATATTTTATTTTGTCAGTCAGGAGTCCCTGGAAATGTTAAGGCTTGTCACCGCCAGATAATGAAATGTTTTGCAGCTATTTGAAGAGGAGGATTATTCAATTGTCATTTTCAAGTTCTTTTGAGGTTGATGAAGGTGCAGGTGTCAGAAAAACACTCAAAATGATCACAAACAGCTTCTTCAACTAAAGAAATTTGCTTTCGTGTGCTAAAAAAATCACAACAAGAGTCTTGCAATGAGGTACATCTGACCCCGTATGTGCCGGTTTAATAAAATATTAACTTCATATTTAATATAATAAAAATTGATAATTTTAAATGAAAATGTTAAAAATTTTCAATCCAAATGCTAATTAAAATTTGCATTTATTTTCATCAAATTTAATTTTGGCTTGTCTGGGCTCTTTTTAAAAAAACATTAAGTTGCTAAACATTATTAAAGGACTGAAACTCAGTAATTCTGAAGAATGAAGTTTAGTAAATGCCACTAAAACTTACTGAAGGGCTGAAAGTCGGTAACATATAATGAGGCTTTGTTTGGATCAGGACAGGTTTAGCAAAGATACTTTTACTAAGAAATGGTTTCAGTGTCTGTCTTAATTCTATTTTTCTCAAGTTCTTATAATTTGAAGGATTTGTTATGCTCCCTCATACCTCAAATAGAGAATTTAAGGACATTTTCTTCCTCTAAAGCATTTTGGGAAACAGAAGCCAATGGCTCTTCTGGCCACTCTGATCTTCTACAAAAACTCCAAAGTTATGGAAGGAGTCTTAGGAAAGATTTGACAACTTGCACTGAAATGCAGGTATAAACAGTCATGCTGACAAACAGAAAATAGGTATAAATTTTGTATCTGAGAATAACAAATATAAATATCCGAAGACCTAAAAAGAGTTTTTTCTTAAAACATCCCTTGACATCAAGCACTGCCCCTTTTTCCCACAGTATCACCCTGATTCCCAGCTGAGGAGGATGCTCAGCCCAGGGAACTCTGGGCAAAAATCCACAAGTCAAGGGTGACAACTTCCTTCTACTCTCCAATGCATGACAAACCCTGCAGGAAACACGAGGACAAAGCTTATTTTGCGGCAAAGGGGCCCGATGCCCCCGTTCCTGGGTGAAATGGATGATCTGGGCACTCTGGGCACTCCCTGGTGCCAATCAAACCCCCCTGGCTTGATTTGAGATGGACATTCCAGGGGCTGCAGCACCGGGAGTTTCCCTGCCAGCCAACTACCTTGTACCTCTCTTGAGCAGGCTGGTCCTCCCCTCCAGGCTGCAGTTCCAGCGCTCGCTGCGGAACTGGAACTGGCACTCCATGATCCCGAGGCGGATGGAATCCCGCAGGGTCTCGGCCAGGCCCGGCTCCCGCCGGCACAGCCGCTTCTGCTTGCGGGACAGCTGGAGCAGGTCACACTGCTTGACGTGCACCCTGCCCTGGGCAGAGCCCGGGGAGGGCCCCAGAGAAGGGAAGTGGGTCAGGGCTTCCTTCCCGGTCAGGCTGAAAGGAAGCAGGAAAAGCAGAGGTTATGGATCCTTCATGGTCACGGCACCAAGCCTGGCAGAGCTCAGGGAGTGTTTGGGCAACGCTCTCAGACACAGAGTGTGACTCTTGGGGATGGGCCTGTGCAGGGCCAGGAGTTGGACTGGATGATCCTTGGGGGTGCCTTCCAGCGTGGCATATTCTGGGATTCTCTGAAGGCGAGGTGGGACAGGAGCTCTGAGAAACCTGCTCTAGTGGAAGGTGTCCCTGCCCATGGCGGGGCGTGGGGCTCAGTGGCTTTTAAAGGTCCATTCCAAGCCAAACCATGTGGGGATTCTATGATGATTCTCAAATGGCAGCCATGGAAAGGTAATTGGAGGGCAAGATATTTGGAAAGCTGCAGCTCCTGGTACTTTACCAGCTCAGAAGATTAATCACTACAGATTAGATCTTGTATCCCATCTCCACTACACACCAAGGTAAAGTACCACAGCAATGCTGTGGGGAGGAAGGAAAAGCAAGTGTGTTGTCTCCAGCAACCCCAGGTAGGAAGGTTGTCTTGGCTCCATGACAGGGTGACAAGGATGTGGAGGGGACTGGAGCATCTCTTGGGAGCAGGGAAGGCTGAGGGAGCTGGGGCTGTTCAGCCTCCAGAGCAGACCCTGAGAGGGGCCCTCCCCAGGGTGTATCAGGGGCTGCAGGGAGGGGGCAGAGGATGGACCAGGCTCTGCTCGGGGGGCCCAGCAATGGCCCAAGAGGAACAGGCAGGAACTGATGCCCAGGAAGTTCCACCTGGACAGGAGGAAGAACTTCTTTGTTGGGCAGTGACCCAGCACTGAACAGGTTCTCCCAGAGTGGGTGTGGACTCTTCCTCACTGGAGGGATTCCAGACCCCTCTGGACACCATCCTGTGCCATGTGCTCTGGGATGGCCCTGCTTGAGCAGGAAGATGGGACCAGCCACTGTCCTTTCCAACCTGATCTATTCTGGGATCCTGGGATCCTGTGACATGTCTACACCCCTTCAGTTTGGTTTCCTTGCCAGTCACAGAGTGAGTTCCCAGTTCCTTCCAGTGTCCCATACAGAGATCCCATGGTACTGCAGGTCGTAGCTCTCCAAAAAGCACTAACCATGTCCTTCCCAGGATTTGTGCCATACTAGGAAAGCCCAGTGGGGAGGCAGTATCAATGACCACCTTTCTACAGCAAGCACGAGTTTTGCTGGAAAACATATTCTTGCTGAAAAATAAAGGAAAGGTCAAATAAAAATGTCCTGTCAAATGTAACAGCAATGCACTTACGTGTTCAGGTAACTCAGCTGGAAAATGCAACAAATTTTTGAGACAAATGTTTTCCCTTTTATGGCAAGACAATATTTTTCTTGCAAAATTTATCTTTAGGATGCTTGAAAACACAGAGACGTTATTTTACTTTGATGCAAGATTTGAGGGCTGCAAACACACTGGGAGCAACCATGGGATTGCACAACAGGGATCTGGTGAAGCCAGAGACAGAGGGGGAAAGCTGAAGTCACAAATTCAGAGCTTGAGCAGACACAGTTTAACTCAGGCCTGTTGAGCTCCCCCTGCTTTGTCAGGGGCTTTGATGCATTTCAAGTAGAAGCTGCAAAGCCAAGACTGAGTTCTCCTGTAGCTCAGGGGTGTCCGATTCCCATCGAGGGCTGACTCAGGAAGGACAATGTGGTGCAAAAGGTATTGCTTAAATCTGTATGAGTGTGAAAGGGAGAAAAGGTGGCACCTGATTGCCAAACACAGGATCACAGAGTGCCCCAACTCCCACCCAAAAAATACCAAAACCAGGTCAATGGAAACGTTCTGGAACCTTCCCTTTTGGACACATCTCAGCCCCATCGTTAACATTTGCAGACAACACCTTCCCCCTCTCCCAAACCATGTGGTTTTCTGTGCAAGTCCACTGGTAGTTTAGGGAGTACAAATGGAAGAGCTGTTTGGTTCTTGCTCCTCTCCCCCACTGAGGCAAATTGGGCTCCGCTGTGGGAGCCAGACCAGCAGAGCTGGAGAGGGAGGGATGCAATGAGGAGCCAGCTCTGGAGCATTCCTACGAGGACATCCTGGCCACTGGCACTGCCACCAGCAGTGCAGGGACTCTCCATGCCCTTCCCTGCCCAGCCCAGCACTTGAGCAACACAAACCAGGTGGAGATGGGCAGTAAGTTGGTGCTTCCAGCAACTTGTTGGTACCAAACAAGCCCCAGTAGTGCACCAGTGAGACTCTTCATCTCTGCACCATTCCCAGGCTCCTGGTAAAACATGGTTCTTCCCCAGTGGAGTTGTCCAACAGTCTGACTGTCTGTGTTTGCAGGTGTGTGTCTGGCACAGCCAATGTCTGGCACAGAGAGGAGAAGGAAGTCTGTGCCAGTGACCAGGACACGTGTCCACACTGTCTACCACACTCCAGTCCACACGTAAAGACCTTTCTCCCAGGGAGGTGACCAAGATGGGAACTCACCTGGCTCCACAGCAGACATTTCTAACCCTCAGCTGTTCAAATAAGACCATACTCGTGTCAGGGATGTACCTTCGTGCTGGAGGATGCAAGTCAAGCACTGCAGCTGTGATTTGAGTCCTCCAGACACTTCATAGACATCTGTTTCCAAGATATTTGTCTGGGTCTCCCTGGAGTCAACCCAGTCTATCCAGGCACTGGAGTTAGAGCCCAGTTCAGACCTAACCCCACACGACTCTGCCTCTGTTCTCACAGGGCCCTACAACCTCCGGGTGTGCTCACACATCCTTAACTAGGAAAAATGCAATTAACTGACACATGGAATCACCCAAGAACATGGAATTCCCAAGAACAAGGAACCTTGTGAATCCCACAGGAACCCTGAGATGAGCTCGGTTGGTCAGAGCATGGTGCTAATAATGCCAAGGTTGTAAGTTCAGTCCCTGTATGGACAATTCACTTAAGAGTTGGACTTGGTGATCTTGGTGATCCTTATGTGTCCCTTCCAACTCGGAATATTCTGGGATTCTGTGATACTCTGTGAGCATCGAACCTTAGAAACCAAGTGGGTGAGAAGAATCTCTTCAGGGATGTTCAGACTCTGCCTAACTCAGTGGGACAGTGCTGGCTCAGAAGAGGTGTTGCTGTTATATCAGCTGGGGGAATAACAACACTCACCCAGAGCCCTGGACTTTGCCTGGTAGTGGGATTCCAGCACCCACATCCCAGGAAAGTACACTTGCCAACAAGTTGTTGGTGGTTGCCAACAAGTTGATGTGGTTCCTCTCCATTTCCATGCAGTGTCTGTGCTCCCATGCACCAAAGTTTCCCAAGTTCACAGCACAGAGAGAAGAAATAAGGAGGAGGGAACTGACACTGAGGAGTTTGAGAGCCTGACATAACAACACTGAGATCATTCATTACTTGAAAGCCACAGACAAAATCTTTTGACATTCCTTTATACCAAAACACTGCCTGTCCACATACCATCAGAACTGCCAGGCATCCAACCTCCTGGAGAACAGACAGAGCACACAGGGCTGGAGTGGAGTCTGTAGGCAAATAGCAAAGCAAGAGCTGTAGGGTGAAAGCTAAAGTCCCAAAGTCAGACCTTGAGCAGACACAGTTTAACTCAGTGAGCTCTCCCCACGTTTGTTGCATCTTGAGCAGCAACTGCAAAGCCAAGACTCTGAGATCTTCTGTAGCTTCGGGGGTTCAGGGGGTCTCTGATTCACACTGAGGGCTGACAGGAAGGAAAACGTGGTATAAAAAGTATTGCTTGAGTGTGAAAGGGAGGAAAAGGTGACAAACATCCTCAAATTTTTACAAGAGATGTGATGAATGACACAGCACAGGGGAGAGCTGAGAGAAACTCTAAAACTAGAGTAGAATTAGTGGGCAGAGGTTAAATACAGAACAGGGAAGAAGAGGCAACACAGCTTTGGAAAGTGGTCTGGCCTCTTAAACCTGCTGTGAAGGAGCCACTGAACAGACAGACCAAGGACAAGTCAAATTCTACCATCTTGTAAAGTGAACAGATTTCCAGAAGAGCTTGTGTATGAACACAGATAGACTGGATATCTCCCACAATTCCTACTAGGAGAAAAAGGAACACAAGGAGAACATAGGGCTTTGAAAGCAGGACTGACCTGTGAGTAAAGATTATTCCAACCTCTAATGTACAAGAACCAGGGGGAATTATGATAATTTATGAATTGATAGACTAAAGCTAAATGAAATGGGACACAGAGGCTGCAGTTAGACTTGAAGCCCTTCTCAATGCAGGGCACAAGGAATAATAAGTATCCAGGTATTCATGCAAACCATGAAAGAAAAATTCATAAAGGACCATTAAACACAAAGATACTTTGACAGAGGAAACTCTTAAGGTGCAAACTGTCAGAAACTGGAGAGGATTCTGAGAAAGCATCTCTATCTGCTGTGCCTTTTTATGCTCTTATCTTCACATTTCTTATTCCCAGTGCTGACTCAGGTGGTGAGGCCACATGAGCCCTTGGTCTGAGCCAGGACAGCTATGCTACAATCCTGGGCAGAGATTATCTCAAGAATGGTCCACCAGTGGCCAGTGAGATTCGGGAGAAGGTGATTTTGCCATTCTCCAGGCCCTGAAGGATGTTGGGTGCTAATATTTGCGGAAAACCCAGACAGAATAATGACAGGCACCCTAAAAACCTCTGAAGAATTTGATGCCATTTTCAGAGCAATCTCAACAGTGCAGAGCAAACACAGCCTGGGACCACACACAGAGCAGAGATACCAAGTTTAATTCATCCTTTACACCATGCAAAGTGAAAGCTTCATGGGAAAAACATTTCCTAAAACTGAATCCAGCAACACTTTAAATTCTGACAGAGGTAATGCAGCATCCTACACAAAGAGCTGGTTGCACAGGCAAACTTACACACACAGAGAATCACAGAATATTCTGACTTGGAAGGGACCCACAAGGATCATCAAGTCCAACTCTTTAGGGAATGGCCCATTCAGGGATCAAAGCTGCAACCTTGGTTTTATCAGCACCATGCTCCAACCAACTGAGCACATCTCAGAGCACACGATACTTCTTTTTATTATTGTTATCTTTGTTGCACTTATTATTGAATTTGTAAAGTTGCAACACACAAAGTAACTTGGTTTTCCTCTAGAAATGGAGGTCAGAAATAAACAGAAGGAAATATCATGGTTAATGACACAAGCAGTAAATTGGTTAATTCATGTGACTAAAGCTGCCTGGAACATAACCTTTCTGTCACACTCATCACCTTAAACAGGTGAACACCAGCAGGAAAAATTATACTGCTGTGTTTGGAGGCTCAGGATCCTGTCAGAGATCAGGATTCCCAGAATAAAATCCGTGCACAGACACCGCTCTCCGAACTAGTCTCTCACATAACTTCCAGTTTAACCAAGCAGGCAGAGAAGTTAAAGGGGTGCCCCAGGCCATGGAGGTGACCAGTGGCACAACTGGGAGCAGAAGCCACTCTCTGGGTCACAACTGACCCACCAAGACGACCCATCTGAGGGGAGGCTTTGCAGGCTCTGAGCATGACTGTGTTCTATTGGGGTAAAACCAGCACAGGATCAGATCAAGATCACAGGATGGAAACACTCACACAAGATTAAATATAAAATATGCAGATATTTGCACTTGGGCAAACTGCACATCATTTTTAGATGATTTAGGGTTTATTATCTACAGATCATACAGTGAAAAAAGTGAGCTCTTTGAATTAATGCACACCTGCTCGTGATCTGAGAGAACAATAAGGAGCTCCAACTTTTATTTCTCTCTCCTTTTCTGTCTGAGCACTTTGGTAAATTCATCTATTTCCTTTAATCTCCTTCCAGCCACATTCCAGCTGCTTAAGAGACTTTTAATGAGAGCCTGTTCCTGTGCAATGCCCGATGTCCTCTGGATCTGAGAGGTCTTAAAAACCCGTAAAAATATGCCTTTCCTACCTCTCCCAAGTAAGGAGAAAAATCAAAGGGAGCCCCAGCAACCCTCCATATCTGATTTCAGGGGCCGTTCATGTTCCACAGGAATATCTACACCCCACAGAGAGCTGCAACAGGCATTCAGGGAAGGCTGGGGAAATATGGGACATGAGCAAAACAAGGCCACTGTGGTGCACAGGGCCACTGTGGTGCACAGGGGTCCTCAAGTCTCCTCTGTCCCTGGCAGCCCAGTGAAACAGTTTTAAGTCCTTTCAGAAACATCACATTTAATCCTCCATATTTGTCCCTGAATGAAGACATGGCCAGTGAGTGCTGGACTGTTGGGATTAACCGGGATGGTCTTTGCTTTGTACCACCCACTGCCTACAAAGAAGGTGGCAGAAATCCCCAAAGCCTCTAAATTATGAATCTCAATAATCAATATTGGGATTTAACAACTGATATCAAAGGTTTTGACTTTCCTCCATCAGAGTTGTCGTTTCAGCCCCTCGGGCAGGTGTCTCTGTTGTCCTCCAGGTTTTCTATCAAGTTTGTGCTCCTCACAAAGTAAAAAAGCTTGAATGAAAACCTCAGGTGAGTTTACATGAGGTTATGAGTTAGAATCCTCTGAGAGGAGCTTTGCTTGCTGCAAACCCTCCCTGGGAGCAGCAACAGATGATGTGTCCACATCCAGACTCATTTTTTTAAAAAGAATTCTCCTGAAGCTCCACAGAGAACAGGATATCAAATCCTTACATCAGAGGTCTGGGAGGAGAGGGAGTGACCTGGGTGAGGGCTGAGCTGGGGCCCTTCAGTCAGAAAAAAGCCTTTACCTCTGCCACACATCTCTGCTGTGGCACTGCCCACTCCATCCTCAGACTCCATCTTTCCAAGGCTCACCTGAAAGTTGCCTTCTCTGCCATTTCTGCTCTTTCTCTCTCTTTTTAATACCCCAGTAACTGAAAATGCCAAAAAAAACAGGCTGTAACAAACCCTCCTGCTACACTGGGCTGTGAGGAATGATGATGCAGCCTGTAAGTAATATCAGCATTTAATTTATCAGCTCAACAGGAAGAGAAACATTCTCAAACCTTTCCAGGAGCACTCAGACAGCAGAGTCCCTATTTGAGGTACATTTGGTCCATTAGATTTATCAGGGAAATGCTGCAATTAAACAGTTACCAAAGAAAATGTAGGAATGTGGGTAAATGGGCTAATGGGATGAAAACCAAGACTTGCTGGACATCTCCAGGACACAAGGGAGATGAGGACAGTGGTTTTGAGGGTGCTTGTATTAACATTAAGATGTCATTTGACATATTATGCTGTTTTCAAAACTATACAAGTCCCAGATTCAATAGACCTGCAAGTCACGTGTTGGTTTTACTCCCTAAGGAGCCCAGAAAACTCTTCCATCATGGAATGAGCAGTAATTGTGCCACTGGCTATGGTGGGAGCAGAACCAGCCCTAAATACAGAGGGCACAGGTAGGCTGGACCAAGAGGAGCTGTGAACCCAGCCAGCACAGCCTGTGAAATCCCAGCACATCCTGTGAAATCCCAGGAATCCCGGCGCCTCTGCACCTACCACAGGTATTTCAGGAGGGGTTCTAAAGGCTCCAGCAGATCTGGCTGCCCACAGAGCACAGGCCAGACTGGCCCATGGATGAGACATGTCCCAGCCTGCTCCTCAGAGGTCTCCCAGGAGAAGGCTTTGATCAGGTTTGTAACTTCCACCTCCCCAACAACATCCTACCTGAGGTGGGTCTCTTCCAGATTCTGCCCTGGCCTAATTCTAGGAGGACTGCTCTGTGAGGAGCTCTTTGCCCTCCAGCACATCCTAAACGCCTTTTCACCTTGAAAATACGGCCCCTGAGGAGCCAACAGGAGGCTGAGAGCTTTTAATGAGGTCTGGAGAGATTCCCACCCCCCAAGGAGATGAACAGCCTGGAAGGAAGAGCGTGGCTGAGGCAAGGAGGGAACACCTTACAGGATGGGGGAGGACTGAAGCAAAGGTGAAACCAGCACAAAGGAAGTCAAGAGGTGCACAGTGGCTGTACCCAGGGGAGCAGCCACTCCTGGATTCCTGCAGCCAGGAAACCCAACACAGCCCCAACAACAGCCAGCCCACGTTGCACAAAGAGCTGAGTTTCTCTCCCTCTCCTAAAAGCAAGGTTTAATTTACCCCCTGTGGACCCTGCACTGGCAGTTCAAGGTCTGTTCAAGCACAGCCAGAGCACTGATACCAGTGAGCTGAGAGCTCCAAGAGCTGGGAATGGAGTGGGAGATCTGCCCACAGCTGCTGTCCTTTAAAAGCTTCTTGTCCCAAAGCCGTGGCAAAACCAATTTGTATATTTAGGGCTGATCTGCATCTTTCCCAGGCCCTTGGAGGCTTTTTGCTGGACTATCCCACACAATTCATGCCTCACTTTTATCCTGATGGAATCAAACTCGGCTTTTTCTTCACCCTTTCAACCAGCAATGCTTTACCTTTGCCAAATCCCCTGCACACACAGAAAGGGCTCAGGTCCTCTCTCCACCAAAAGCCTCTTTCACTTTTTCTTACACCTTTGCAGGTTTTCTCCATTAAGTGTTTGGAAAGCCCAAGTCTCTCCTATTTGGCAAAACCTAGAGACAGACACTGACCCAGCTCTCCAGTACCCTCAATTCAAGAGTAATTTGGGTGTGAGATTGCTTTTCTTCCAAACTGAGGCCACATCAGGCATTCACTTTGAAAATATTTAAGTTCCTCTCAATTTTGTATCTGAAAGCACCTATGTCACATATTGCTCACCACCAGGAGTTCTTAGACTTTAGTTTCTTCTTGTTACTTCCAGATGAAGAGGTGGGAATATGCAGGACACCCCTGTGCCAAAGCCCTCAAGGAAAAAAACCCACACTTCAAAGTGAACCTACAGCCTCAGACCCTGAGCTGTGCATTGTCAAGAGGCAGCACACACAGACTTCATATCCCAGAAAGCAGCTTGCACCAAACAGGTCATTGACACAAGGTGAGGAATCATTCAGGTTTCTGGAATAAAATCCATCCTGAACAACAGTCAGTGACAGCTTGGTGTTGTCTGGAAGGGCAGCACAAATTCATTCCCTTCCACTGGCACAACCATGTGCTCCTGTCCCTGTGGGTGGCAAGCCAAAAACACTGCAGCCCAAGCCCTTCACAGAGCAGGTTCCTACACAGCTCTGAGTGACTGAGAAAAGGGAGCCCTTCCCGTCAGCAGACACTCAGATGTGAGTTAGGCTGAATGATACAATTAATAAATTTAAAATCCAGCTGATTTAAGGAAGCTTTGCAGCAGAAACGAAATAGCAATCATGTCCTAGGTGAGCAATGAGAAGCCAGCAGACCCTTCCCAACAAATGTAGGAAGAAGTGTCTGGCATTTGGTGGGAGGATCAGTGGAGAGAGAACAAGACACTCCACACGTGTAAGGCAGCACAGACCTGTCCTGAGAGCTACAATCGCTCCCAGCAGTGTCTGAATGTACTAATGCTTGTGTCTGTTCTGCACTCCCTGATACACAAACACACACAACAACAGCTCTGGGTACCCTTAAGAGAGTCTAAAAAACGTGCCTGAGGAGCAGCTCACACACAAAACAAGACAAAACAGAACACTGCATGGGAAATTCTGCCTTGACCCAACCTGTTACGAACCCATCTCTGCCTTTATCCCAAGCAAACTACAACGTTGGGGGAGGACCCGCCTCCAGGGACAGTCGTGCCCGGGGGACCCTGCAGTGTCCCAGGCTGGAGCAGCAGCTCTGCCTCCCTGCACCCGAGGGGACCCCTCTGTCCCTGCGCTGGCTTTAGTCCCGTGGAGCCCCTCAGCACGCGGGGGTCACCCTCCCCTCCCTACTGGGCCCTGGCTCCCTGTGCCGGCCCCATCATCCCACCCTCTGCCCCCCAGGGAAGCCGCCTGCAGGGAGGAATCAGTGCCAGCCACCACCCGGGACTAATTCCCACCCTGAGCAGACACGGGGCACAGTTCAGAGCCACAATCCAGTTTTTCTCTCTCTTGCTCCCAGCAAACAGCACGTCCCGCCCCATTTCCCTGTCCCGCTCTCGCACGGTTGATCCTCCCCGCGTCCCCTCTCTCCGGGCTGCCCGGGAGCACGGGGAGGGCTCCTGCGACCCCTAAAACCCCGCGGCCCTTTCCCTCCCCGCTCTGCCCCGCCGGGACCGCCCGCCGTGCCGGCCCTGCCCGGGCCGTGCCTGGGATGCTGCGGGCGCTGCAGGTGCGGGGCCGGCCGGGACCCTCTCGGAGCGGCCGGGACGGTCCCGAGGGCCGGGGCAGCCCCGTGGAGCCCCCGCGGCCCCTCCGCAGGGCATCCACGGGAACCGCGATCCCACGGGAACCGGATCCCGCGGGCCCGGACTGCGCCACGGACACTCCGAGCTGCCCCACGGACACTCCGCATCCCCCTACAGAGCCCGTGCACTGTCCCACGGACAGTCCCACTGCCCCCAACGCTGCCCCACGGACACTCCGAGCTGTCCCACGGACACTCCTCATTCCCTCCCAGACCCTGTCGCTGTCCCACGGACACTCTGTCCCCTATCCCCGGATCCCGGTGATGTCCCGCGGACACTCCCAACTGTCCTATGGACACTCCGTTCCACCTCTCCGGGTCCCTCGCGCTCCCCCCGTGTCCGCGGCGCGGAGGCGGCGCCGGGGCTGGGGCCCGCGGGCGGTGCTGACCCGAAGTAGGCAGCGGCGGGCGGCGGCGGCAGGAGGAGGAGGAGGAGGAGGAGGATGCGGCTGAGGGCGGCGGTGGAGCGCATGGTGCGGGCGATGCGGGTCCCACTCGCTAGGGCCGCCCGGCAACGCGGCTCTTTAAGCGGGAGGCGGGGCGGCCCCGTCCCGTCCCATCCCGTCCCTTCCCACCGCCGCCGGGCACCCCCGGGGTTCCCTGGGGACCCGCCGCCCCCTCCAGCCCTCGGGGACGCCGCGAAGGGTCGCGCCCCTGTGGGTCCCTCCATCCTCGCGGGATCCCTGCATTCCCATAGGATCCCTCCATCCTCACGGGATCCCTCCCTCCCCGCTGGACCCCTCTATCCCCACGGGATCCTTCTATCCCCACGGGATCCCTCCATTCCCACGGGATCCCTCCATTCCCAGGGGATCCCTGCATCCCAGCCGGGTCTCTCCATCCCCGCAGGGTCCCAGGACGACGCTCGGGGCTCTGCGGCTCCCGGACCGTGCTGGGGCATCGGCAGGACCTGCACCACACTCGGAGATGCCCGGCAGAGCCCCATGGAATGATAACGGTGGGAGAACATCCTGGTTCCAGCCTCAGCGCTGCCCTCAGCGGCTGTTCATGAGGGATGGAGGTGTCGGGGAAGAGGTACCTGCCATGCCCGGGCACCCAGAACCCACCCAGCTCATCCCTCCTGCTGCCTGAGCTCCCTGCTCTGATGTTCATGGATGGAGCAGGAGGATCCCAACACACATCCCAGAGCATGGACAGACACATCTAACCAAGTATGCGATGCACAAGCGACACCTCATAGAAATGCTGGTGGGAAGGACCCCTTTGGAGGTCTCTGGATCAACTTCCTGTCCCAAGACAGGCTGCTGTCAAGTCTAGAGAAGGATGGCTGTGACTTTGTCAGGCCATGTCCTGCAGAACTCCAAGGGTGCCCATTCCCATGCCTCTCTTATCCTACAGATGCACAGCCCTCCAGGAGAAGGGTTTCACATCCAACCTGACCCTCCCAAGTGCAAGGAGACAAACTTTCATACGGGAGCTCCGCAACAAATTTCCAGAACCCAATCGTGGACTTTGCAACAAATGTTAGGAAGGTGTAACCCCAATCCCCTGAAAACACTCCCACAAAATCCTAGAGCTGTGAAGCTACACAAGTGGAAGGGCTCTGGGCAGGCAGACCACTGGGGAAGGGCTCTGGGGCACGGGAAACCAGCCCCCCCCCAGCAATAACAGGGCAGCTGTGCTGAGCTGGTGGGGCCCTGCTGGATGTCCCACCCTCCTCCAAACCTTGTGTACCTGGAAGGTGCTTTGCAAACAGCACAAAGGTGTGTGTGAGGCGGTGAAATCCAGCCCTTCCCAGTAAAGAACTCCAGCTGAACCTGGGATTGGTCCTGAGGCAGGATCCTCAAATGTCTCAGGACGGGGAGGGTGAAGCCCTGTTCTCTACTACTGGGACCAGTGTTATTCTCCAGTCTGTTCTGGGGCTTCTCCTGTTTGTTACCTACACAGGGGCTGCTCATGGCACTTCCCTGGGCAGAGCATCTCTGTAACCCCTCCCTGCCTGACAGAGACGGGCTGTCAAGGACTGATGGTTTTAGGAGAGGGATTAAGGTAAGTAAGGACAACATGACCAGTTGCCATCTTACACCAGTCCCACTACAGTAGAAGAGAAAGCCCTGCTCTCCTCCCATGCTCTGACCTGAGCTGGGCTGTGCCCCTCCAGCCATGGTGACACAGGAGGTTGAACAGGGTTGTTTTTTGGGAAGGGAAGCAGAGGAAGGTGTGTGACTGCATGTCAGAAAAGTCTGGATTCATGAAGGGGGTAAGATGGGAGTCTCACATACCATGAAAAATGAGGTGAAGAAGGGAAACACAACTGTCTTCGGCCCTTTCAGAACTCCCCAATATCCAGTGCTCCTCACTGTCCTAGGACCCTGCTGACTCCTCTTGGTCTTCCCTCTAAACCTGCTCTGCCTCAGCCTTGTTGCCTGAATATTCAAGGAGGATCAAAGTTCCATTTTTCCTGCCCCTCTCAGAAGCTTTTCTCCTTTTCTACTCTTGGCTCATTAGATGACACACAGAGACTTGCTGATTTAGTTACTCCTGTTCAGGGGTGTTTGCAGAAGAATGGCTTTTGATGCTATTTTTCGCAGAAACCCAGAATAGTTTGGGTAGGAAGGGACCTTAAAGACCATTAAGTTCAAGCCATGGCAGGGACACATTCCACTAGCCCAGGTTGCTCCAAGACCTGTCCAACCTGGCCTTGAACACTTCCAGGGATGAAGCATCCACATTTTTCACCAAAATATATAGGAATGACTGGGAGTGGGGGGTTACTTTTGATAACCCTCTCATTTCTTGACTGACTTCTTGCTACCATGACAGCATGCAGAGGACACAAGCCTGGCATCAAGGACTCATGGATATTGGCATTTTTCTGAGAGCACACCACAGAATGCAATTCTGCACTGGGATTAGTCTTCAGCCACAGTGCCGGGGTGTCCCTAAGCAGACCACGGGAGCAGGTCAGGAAGAAGGCAGCCACCTGCCTCCAACCCTGAGAGTGGAACCACATGGGGAGCACCACGCCATGCTCCCCACTGTCACAACCCAGTCTTTGGCAAAGAAGGTGGCAGTGCAGCCTCTGCAGTTCTGCTTTCCAGATTTGAGTTCTCTGGTGCACCAGAGTCCAAATTCCTTGAGTACTAAAGCAGCCACAGCCCCTTCTCCCAGACTTTTTGAGAAGCTGTAACACCATTGAAGCCACACCTGGGAGTTCAGCAGCTCAGAGGAGCTGCCTGGATTGTGTGTTCTCTGCCCTGCTTGGGCAATCCACGTGGTGAACTCTGGTGGGCAGAGCAGAGTTCATGCAGCACCTCTGCCAACAGGACTGAGGGAATGGGAGGGTGGCAGCTCCTGGACAAAGCCGTGGCTGGTGAGGAGCTTTTAGTAGTTCTGGAAGCTCTTGGAAGTCCAAGACTGCCCAGCCCAACACACCTGGACAGATTCCCATGAAGCCTCATAGAGGAAGGAAAGAGGGCCAGATCCCACAGGATTGTGCAGTCCCACAGGGACCTGCTGAGGAAGGTGAAGAGGACCGGCCAGGATCCAAGTGATGAAACACCCACAGAGGTCAGTTATGTGCTGATGCACCAAACTTTCAGTCCCAGACAGAGAATTCCAAGGAAAGACACTGAGGGCTGCCAAGGGAGGCAGGTCAGCATGACATGAACACCTCTCTGGTGCCTCCTGGAAAGTGTCTCTGATGTGAGAAAGGGTCTTCCCATGCACTTTGGAGGCCACAACCACAGCCAGATTGTTTTACAGCTTTGACAGTGCCTATTTCTATTGGCAGAGTTGTGCTTGGCAGGACACATTGTCCCTTCTGGCTGGTGTGAAGGAGGGAACTTCAAATGGTATGTGAGTGACTGGGGAGGAGGTGGGAGCTGCAGGGCAGAGGGAGCAGCCCCACTTCACAGTCCCAGCTGACTGTGCACACCGTGGTCCTGCTGAGGCAGGGTCTGCACTGAGGAGCTGAAAGGAGGTTCTGGGTGAGCTGAACATGCTCTTATGCCATGGAGGGGGTCTGTCATGGAGGTGTCCTGTTCTTCTTGGCCCTGGTTCCTTCTGCCAAGAAAGAGAAGCCTGGACGAGGTTGGCTAAGGGAGGACAATCCTTGCTGTACCTCTTGCTTTTCTCATCCCAAGCTGGCAGGACAACTCGAGATGAGTCTTCAGCAGGAGGTGTCAAAGGGACACATGGGACAAGGTGAGTGCTCATCTTGTCCCCGGAGCTCTCTTCCTTCTTGGCTTTTTGGGGAGCCACTGTGGCAGGGCCTGTCCCCGTAACTCCTGTCTTGGTCACAAGGTGTGAGGGAGCCACGTGTGGGGAGAGGAGGGGCCTCGTGCAAGGAGGACACTTGTGAAGATCTTGGGGAAAATGCAACAAACCTCAGGAGTTTGGTTGGTCAGTGAGGAGCTGGGTCAGAGGGAGGAGAAAGAGCAGAGTGAGTTTGTGTCTGAAGCAGAGAAGGTTTCAGGAGAGAGAGACACTGGGCAGAGCTGGAGGAGGACAAGCTGGTGGTGGAGGTGGGCAAGAAGCAAGTCCAGGAGCAGGAATGTGGGTGGTTTAGTGCTTGGCTCAGGAATTTGTGCCAACAGCAGGAATGGAAAAGGCTTTGCCAGAGGCAGGGCTGAGGCTCAGGTGTGTTGGGGACTTTGGAGGAGAAGCACATAACACAACAGGAGAAGGGAAAACTGGTGACAATGGGAAGGTAGCAGGAGCACCTGGGAAGGTCCCCCTGTGTGGGTGAGAAGACCGTTCTACCTGCTCCATTTGTCCCACTGCTCAGTGCAAGACCAAGGCTCAGGCTTTGTCATGGAGTTCACAAGCCAATAAATCCTATAAAAGCCTGGAGAAAGGAGAACAGTTTTCTTCTGTCCTGACATGTTGTTTTATCCCAGTTCCTGGGGTCATGCTCCAGGGCTTGTCATTGTAGATGTCTCTCTAGTTAAATTATTTCCTTTCAGAGCTGATTTGATCTGTACTGCTTTGAAAGCAGTTTTAGGGATGTTTCCCAAGGTACCATGGCCATATTTCTTCTAAACAAGGCGGTTTCTGAGTCAGCTGCTCATTGCCCTATTCACTGTCCCGTAGCCATTTGGACAAGTCCCTGTCTCAGTAGTTACTTCATACCTACAGCTTATGTAGGGTTTTATATATGGCATTTCAAGGACCTTCTAATTGAATTTCAGTTGCCACCTGACTTTATTTGATTCACAAAAAAGAGGCATTTTGTGAGGCATATTGTGAGATTTTGGAGAAAAGGTATTTTGAGGGATTCATGGAAGTTGAAGAAACCTTCCCACTCAGTGCTTCAGTATGCTGGAGTTTGGCTGCGTAGGAATTTCTGACACTCTGATATTGATCATGTGTAGTGGGAAAAATCCTCCCACTTTCCCAGCAAGGAGCTTTGCAAACCCCACCCCACTGATTCAAGTTGTAAATTAGTCCATACATCCCTATCCTGGACAGAGATCCCCACGTGCTCAGAGTCTGGCTGTCACTGGCATTGTCACAGGGTCTGCTGCCGATGTGCCTTTGGCCAGCACACTGCACAAGCCTCTCCTTCTGCTGAGTCCTTCCCTGTGCCAGCAGGGTGAGCACTCGCACTGCCAGACCCCTGACCCCAGGCCATGGCATGTGCCGGGTGTACCCGGGCTGTGAGGGATCCTTTCCGTGCCTGTTGGGAATTACAACCAGCTTGGCAACCGCCGGAGTAAGAACTGCACTCGTCCTTTGGACAGAGCCCAGGGCTCCAGCTGAGGATTCCCAGCCCTCCTTCAGTGCTCCCATCACTCAGTACCTCGGATCACCCTCATCACATTTCCCAGCACCTGCTCTGGTTCTCCTGGCTCTTCAGTGCCAATGAGGAGAGTGGGATGGCAGGTATTCCACAGGTACTTCCTGTTTTGGTCTCCAGCCATAATTCCTGATGTTCTGTTCTCCATGATGACCACCCAGTAGATTTGAGGTGATATTTTTATAGAAGGCTGTGCTTAATTAAGCACTTGTTGTACATTAGAAACTCATTATCAAGAAAGGGAAGCTGATCAATTATCTCAGATGTAGAAATCCAGACCACAGACAGCCTCCCATCATCCAACAGACCTCTCCTCCCCTGTCCCACTGTGAAAATGGTGCTCCTTCCACCAGCTGTAGGCTGAGGACTAAGCCAGTCCTCGACTCATCCCAGGTGATGTTCTGGAGCATTGCTGTGCTTCTTGACCCCAGCACTGCTCTGCAGCTTCACTGACCCTCGACACTCTTGGGCACATGGTGGGATTTTTGGGGGTCCTGTGCAGGGCCAGGAGTTGGACTCGATGATCCTGATGGGTCCCTTCCAACTCAGCATAATCAATAATTCCATGATTTCATGATGCTTTGAGATCCAGGCACGTGTCAGCCTCCGTCCCACCTCAAACAGGGGTGCAATGGAACAGGGAAAGGTTTGGACAACTTGTTCTGAAACAGAGAAAGGATCTGGAGAAGGAGCTACAGAGCAGGGATCCTTCAGTTTGGATGAGGGACAATTGATGCTGATACAACAGTGCTTGTCCAGACCACTTCGTCTCACAGAGCGTGGACAAGAACTTACAATTATTGTGGCATCAAATTAAATAAAATCAAATAAAACATAAAATCCCACACTGGATGCTGTTCTTCACACTACCAGAACATTGTCACCAGGAACTGTGGGACTGCAGGTGACTCCACGTCACAGAAGCCGAATGTTCACATGCAGTTTAAGGAGAAACCATGTAGATTTATGGAAGAAAAAAAACCAAACACTCTTACTAAAACCATCAACACGGCCTTGGGCTGGGGAAGTCCCTAAGCTGCAAATTCTTGGTGTCTGGGAAATTTTTTCAGGAGAAGAGTCGTTACGTGCACATTCTGTTCCTGTGATTTTCCCAAGGAATCTGCTTTTGCACGGAGTTGCTGCTGGGAGGGAGCCAAATTTCAAAATCTAAACAGAAAATTGGGGAAATTGTGAAAGAGATCAAAAAAAAAATCAAATTACAAAGATGGCAAAAATGAAAGCAAGAGACGTGTCATGGATTAGAAGCATGCAAAGCTTGGAAAGATGAAAGGCAAGAGGGAACACGATGAAACTCCTCTGGAAATGCCCATTGCTCCCTGACATCCAAGTACCTGGTGGGGATTTCCCGCTGTAGTTTTGTCTGGAGAGGCAACAGGTCCAGCATTTGGATCCACAGTCACCAGCGGGGGTGGGAAGTAGCCACATGTACCCACTTGTCCCATGGGCAGAGCTTGTCCAGGGCAGGGCACACTGCTGAGGGGTCCAATGGCCCCGGGGACCCTCGAGTGGGGTGGACAGGGATGAAGTAGAAGCATCAGGAGACTCCAGAGGACCTGAAGGGTAACTTGTATTCTTGAAATCCATGTTCCTCAGGATCTGCCTCTCACCACAAAGAGAAGCTGTGGGAGGGGTGCTGTGAACTGCACTGGGAGCATCCCCACCTTCACCACACTGCATGACATTTTCCAACCTAAATCCAGTCTGGACCTGATATAAACTGGAATCCTGGATTTCCAACTTCCTTTGCTAGTGGAAGGTCCACGTCTGTGCAGGGAGCCAGGTGGTGGAGGTGGAGCAATCAGATTTTAAGGGCAGTTTGAGGTGAGCCATGTTGGTGCTGCTTGTCCACATCAATGGTGTGTTGGGCCACCCGGGGGGGTGGTGGGGCTGAGGTCTGACATGGAGCATTAGCAGGCACTCCTGACATGGGCACTCCCTGCCCACAGAAAGGGAGTTGGGATTAGATGTTCTTCATGGTCTCCTTCCAACCCAAACCATTCTGTGATTCTATAATGAAGAGCCAAAATGAGGGGTCAGCAGAGTTTGCATTAGTAGGATCTGTTGTGGTCTGACAAGGGGTAATGGTTTTACACTAAAAGAGGGTAGATTCAGATTAGATATAAGGAAAATTTTTTTAGTACAAGGGTGCTGAGGCCCTGGCACAGGTTGCCCAGAGAAGCTGTGGCTGCCCCGGCCCTGGAAGTGTCCAAGGCCAGGTTGGACAGGGCTTGGAGCAACCTGGGCTGGTGGAAGGTGTCCCTGCCCATGGCAGAGGGGTTGGAATGGGTTGGCCTTTAAAGGTTCCTTCCAACCCAAACCATCTTGTGATTGCTCAAGACAGGACTGAAGAGCAGGGTCAAGATAGTCCTTGCACCCTGGAGGAAACAGGAGAACAGAAGGGAGATCACCATCCTGGTCGTGCCATGTCAGTCTTGCTGAGGTCCTAGGAAAGGGCCAACAGCTCAGAGAGGCTTCCAAAGAGGTCTCTTGGATGAATGGAAAAGGACTGTTGATCACAATTAATACTCAGTCCATGTAGAGCTGCTGGGCTCTGGGGAATCAAGGACTGCTGACAAACTGAGCCAGTCTGAGAGCCCACTGCTGCTCCCCTTCCTTTCTTCATCCCCCCTGTGCTCCCAGCATCAGCCCTGAGCACTGTGTTACACCCTGTTCTGCACAGTTCTGCATCCTCAGCGATCTGATCCATGGAGAGCTCTGTGGGCCCTGAGCCCACTCCAGGTGGGAGGGAGGGAGGGAGGGATAGATGGATGGATGGATAGATGGACACACAGTCCTTGGCAGAGGCAGAAGAGACATGGAGAGCAGCCCCTCCTTCTGTCAGTGCTGTTCCCTGAGCTCCCACCACCCCAGGGAGCTTCCCGAGAACATCTTGTCCCAAACCCACCTTTGTCCTGGTGGCCAAACCTGCAGCCACAGCAGGGACTGGGTGTGAGCCCCTGTTCAGCCTGAGCCCTGCACTGCCAGCCGAGCTCCCAGCTGAGCTTCGGTGAGCTGAGCCTCACCCACAGTGTGGAGTTCCAGCCCACATTGTCCTTTCTCCCAGCTGTGCTGCAGCTCCCAGGTGCTGATGGTCTGGCCAGTGTGAACAAATTGTTATTCCCAAGGCACTGAACACACAGCTCATCAGTCAGGGGCGTTCTGATGGATGAGTCAGGCCTAGGAAAACAAAATCCAGGGAGCGCAGCCAAGCAGGGACTGTCCTGCCCCTTACCCATCCTCAACCAGCATCCCAAGAGTGGGACCGAGTCCTGGATCATTTTTGAACCCACAAATACTTTGGGGAGTTGTGTTTTGAATCCTCTGGGTTTGCTTTAAACCACAGTTTCCTGGCCACAGTGTGTGGGCCAGTGCTAAGTGCCCTGAGCTCCCTTTTACCATGAGCTGCACACTCCAGACACTGCTCTGAGAGGACAAACAGCCACCCACAGGAGCAAGGAAGTGATTAAGGGGAAACAAAGTGGATGTGGATGCCAGACTTGAGGGTTCTGAGAGCAGGAATGAACTACTAACAGCCTCAAATCGATCATCTGCTATTTCTTCAGCAAATAAATTGGAGTGGGGGAGAGCCTGGGAGACTTAGAGGCAAAACACTGTGCTGAGAGAAATAGAAAAGAACAGAACAGAAATAAATTTGGGCTGAGAGGGAAGGGAGGAAGTGTATAATGCACACTTCGATGAAGAAGGCAGGGGTTAAAAAAATTAATATTTAAGCTACAGCTTAGTAAAAAAAAAACAAGGAAAAAGTGATTAAAATCTACCAATATAAACCCTCCATGCAGATTTGGCAAGCTGGGCTCTCTTGGGGGATTTACATTCCTTCCTTCTGCAGAGGGAAAAACATCACAGCCTGATTTAGCAACTCGGACTGTCCGAGGGGAAATCTCCCCCTCCCAGGGATGGCTCGAATTTGAGGTCTAAATTTGCAACCTAAACATATAAAACTGGGTTGAATTAGGAGCAGACGTGAGTCCTGCTTTGATCCTGGATAAAACCAAGCTGCCAGGGCTGGGTTTCCCCGTGTCCATCTCTCCCTTCGCTGCCGCCGCGTTGCCAGCAGGTGGTACTGTGCCCCCAAGGATCTCTCACGGAGGGGCTTTACCAGGGAAAAAAAATCCTTTCCAAACACTTGGGAAAGGTGTTCGCTATTTTCCCCTGCCCCGTGGGCTCACCCTGCTGCTCTTGTAGCCCTTTTCTTGCCCTGAGCTCCTGAGGTGAGGTGTGAGGGCTCTGGGGACACCTCCCATCACTCCTCAGTGACACGACCACAGAAGTGACTGGTAACTTGGATTTTGCTCCCTCCCCATCACCTGGAGCAGTTCCATCTCAGACAGTTGAGGGAGATGGGATGCAATGGGCTAGCCCTCTGTGGATGGTTCTTTTGGAATAGTTGTCCTCCTACATCTTCACAGCTGGGACACCCCAGTCAGTGATGGGCACTGCCAGGCCCTGGGAAGGTGTTTGCAGGGATAGAATCTGTACCTGTGCTTTGCTGAACAGCCCAGGTTTGGCTGTGGTGGGACCAGGAAAGCACCAGTGACCCAGAGCTTCCACCCACACCACCAATCGACGTGGCACAGGCTGCCCAGAGAAGCTGTGGCTGCCCCTGGATCCTTGGAAGTGTCCAAGGCCAGGTTGGACGGGGCTTGGAGCAACCTGAGATAGTGGAAGGTGTCCCTGCCCACAGCAGGGGGTGGGACTGGATGGGCTTCAAGGTCCCTTCCAACCCAAACCGTGTGTGATTCCGTGATCCACGTGGCACTCCGCTGGATGGCACTGTGTCCCACACTCCGAGCTCTCCATCCTCTCGTGCTTATCCCCCAGCCCACGGGAAGCACGGCAGGGAGGCAGGTGCCCTGCAGGTCGGCAGCAGGTTCTGCACCACCTGCACTGCGTTTTAGAACAGTTTTCCTGGAAAAAAAAAGGATGGTTTTTGAGAAACGCCAGTAATTGAGAATCAGCCACTGGTTGCAAAAGTGTGAGCAAGACAAAAGGTGCTGCACATGCTAGTTCTGATTCACGAACATTCACCCTTGTGGTCACAGGGACAGTGATCCTGCTCCAATACACAGACAACCTGCTGGTTTCCGTGTTCACTTTCCATCAAAAATGTGATAAATCAAAAGGAGCAACAGATAAAGGTGGCACTGATGTAAACAGAGATTGCTCCCCAAAAAAGGTTATTTTTACAGCTGTCACCGCTTACCCCACAAACAGGACACCAGGATAACTGGGGGGGTAACTCCAGGAGGGGAACATGTGGCTGTGATGACACAGTGACAGAGAAATTTAAGCCAGAGCAGTGGCCAAGGAGGGCCTGAGGAACCCCCACCTGAGGAGCCCACACCTGAGGAACCCTCACCTGAGGAACCCCCACCTGAGGAGCCCTCAGCCTCTCTGAGGGATGGGGAACACTGTGGGGTGGGTACAGAGAAGATCACACTGACTGGGGATGTTCCAGTTGGGGTTTTTTTTTTTCTTGTTGTGGAACAGAAATGGAATTACAGGGATCAAAAGTGAAGCTCTGGTATGTTTTTAGCTCCAGCTTCCCCCAGCAGTAAGACCTCCAAGGGTGGCCCACTTATCAAGCTACATGATGGAAAGATGATGCTCACACAGTCTGAGGGGTGCAAGTTCCTTTATTTTTGTCTACAGACAGCAGGGGAGGCACTGCAGGAGTGACAGAGCATGGGAATTATCAGCTGCTCTGCAAAGCAGGACCATGGAGCTGACAAATAAAGTCCTGGTTGAGTGGCAGGAGGATGGGATGTGTGTCCAGGGAGCAGCATTGGGAACAGGAGACAGAGCTGCCCAGAACAGGAAAATCTGGCAAAGACAGGCAAAATCCTGCCTGCAAACACTTGTCTGAGTGGGTATCCATTGGTGCAGCTGCTCTTCATTCAAGGATATCAACCTCCCTTCCTTGAAGGCCAGTTCTTCCTGAGCAGGGAGGTTCTCCCTGGGAATGGGACACTGACAGACACCAGGAGCTCCAGGTGAGCAGGCAAGGGCCCATGTCTGAATTGGCACTTGGACTCTCCAGCCCCACTCAGGGCCTGGCTCTGCTCTCAGAGGGTGAGAGCCAGAGCAGGTTGTCCACCCTGGCCTGGGCTCTCCCTCTGTCCCTCTGCCTCACTCCTGTCACAGAATCCAACACCTCAGCTCAGCACAGGAGTGGGGAAAGGGGCTCTGGAGCAAAGTTCTAAAGATTGGGAGGGTGAGCAGGGCCCAGCCTCGGTCACCACCCCATGTCCCAGCCATTCCTGCTCTTTCAGAGCTCACCGCCAAAGGTCCAAGAAGACCTGAGTACCCCCAACAACACATGAAAAAAGAGAATTGGTCTCTGATAACCAGGTGAGCCCACCTGGCCACGGGGTGAGAGCTGCAAGCTGAGCTATGCTCTGCTCCCAGTGCTGTCCTACCCCTGTAGGAGACTCATTTCTCTTGCTGCCACCTCTGCCTTCCCTTTGCCTTTTTATCTCGTGTGTAAACACCAAAGGGGCACAAGCAGGACCTTTGGCAGCACATCACACTGTGGACTGGGAGTGCAAGTCCCCAGCTCCAACCCCACCCTGAGGGAGACCCAAGAGCACAGTCTGAGCTCTACAACACAACTTTGGGATTTGTGTCATGCATCTGCCACTGGAGGAATCAGAGGAGGCAGCACAGAGCTGGATATATCCCTTTCATTTCAGTTCCTGGCACTTGGTCAGCCAGATCCCTCCCAAAAACCCAGGAGCTGTGGCAGGCAGGAAAACTGTCTCCAGCTCCCCTGGAAGAGGTGTCCAACCCCCCTTCATCGTGGGGGCTGTTTGGGTGCCAGGGTTGGTGTGAGCTGTTTGTCAGCTCTGAACAAGTAACAATTCCATGACTACAGAGGAACTGAGGGTGGTGAGTTGTGGGGGAATAATGGGCTGGAAGAGGCTGGTCCTGCCCTGAGGGGATGGTCTCCAGGGTACAGGGAGCACAACTTGTCCTAGATTTTTTTTCCCCCCTTTTTTTCCCCTGAGATCCGAATGTATAGTTGCAGGAGGGGACAAGGGGGGAAAATGAGCTGAAGACTCGTAACTGCAGAGGCCGTTCCCTGTGAGCAAAGGGCCACATGTCCCCTTTTATCGCCAGCCATAATTCCCTCCTTGGCTCAAAGGCGGCTGTGAAAAGAGCAGGACTGGTTCAAACTTCCTTGGGGTCTCCGTGGCAACCAGCCCTGCAGGAGCCTTTTCTTCCTTTCCCCATTTTCCTCTTTTGTTGTTGTTGTTGTTGTGTCATTAAAACTTCCCGGATTGAATCCCCACCAGGCTACTCCGCAGGCACCCCTCCAGCCCTCCTGCCTGCCCTGCCTCCAGCCAGCTGCCCTGCCTTTTCTCAGCTCCTGCACCAGCCAAGCTCAGCCCCAGCCCAGCAAAGCCCACTCCAAACTCAGCCCCAGCCCAGCAAAGCCCACTCCAAACTCAGCCCCAGCCCAGCAAAGCCCACTCCAAACTCAGCCCCAGCCCAGCAAAGCCCAGCCCAGCTTCCCATCGGGATGTTTGTCCTGTTCCACTTCATCCCTCCCCAGTACTTTAATTTCCTGCACTCCAGCCCAACATCCTCAGAGTAATCAAGGGGAAATGGTGATTCCTGTCTCAGAAGGGGTGTGGGGCATTCCAGACCTGGCACCCCTGCCCTGCAGGCCCAGGGCTGAGCAGAGCCTCTCTTGCATCTGTTTGGGCACAGAGAGGGCTCCTGGGGACCTGTGGAGCCTCATGGCCTTCCTTGGACAGCCAGTCCTGGCCATGCCAGTGTCAGATCCAGCACAGATCCCACATCCACTCTGAATGAGGACAACAACTCAAGATGCAAGAGAGACTGACATCTGTCTCATCCATCCCTACCTTGGCAGCACCACTGCCAAGGAGCGCAGTGACCTGGAACTGGGTAAAGAAGCAGTAAATATGGCTTAGAGCTGCTCTTGTGTTGTGTTGGCTGTGCTGGACTGTTACACTTCCCTGCTGGCAGGGCAGGGCTGGGGTAGGAGTACCTCTGGGGGGTGGGGAGTGAGGCTCCGATCTCTTCTCCCTGGTGACCAGTGACAGGACCCAGGGAACAGCTGAAGCTGTGTCAGGAAGGGTCAGGTTGGATCTCAGGGAAAAGGTTCTTCCCCAGAGGGTGGTTGGCACTGCCCAGGCTCCCCAGGGCAGTGGGCACGGCCCCAAGGCTGCCAGAGCTCCAGGAGGGTTTGGACAACACTCTGAGGGACAGGGTGAGATTTTTAGGATGTCTGTGCAGGGCCAGGGGTTGGACTGGATGATCTTTAGGGGTCCCTTCCAGCTCAGGGTGCTCTGTGACTGTGATTCTAGGCAGGGGCATTACCTGTGGGCTCAGCAGCCTGCACAAGGGCTCAGCAAGGAGGAGGTCTCCCATCCTCAGCCTGCTCCAGTTCACTCCCCTGACCACACAGCCCAGGGGACACAACACTGATGTAAATTCAGCAGCTCCTTTTCCTCCAGCAGCACAGGCCCTCACCAACATCAGAGGGCCCCAGGATTTCCAGCTACAACATCGTGGAAAGTCACAGCCTGCAGCAAAAAATAGCTGGGCTCATTTTTTACCCTCCTCCATGATAGTGCTAGACTGGAGTCCTGGGGAAGGAGAGAAGGAAGGGGAGGACTGACTTTGCTCCCTTTGCTCCCCATCCCTCCCCCATCCCCAGGATACATTCCTCCAGATGTCAAGGTAGACAGAGCTGCCTTCAAACAATCCAAGACCTGGGGCGTAGTTTCGTCTCATGCTCAGCTCATGCAATTACTCAGATTTACAGCAGCTCTGAGAGGCAGCTCAGCCTCTCCCATAGACTGAGGCTGCCCTCAAAACTGCCCTTCACTTCTAGTTCCAGAGACAACATTCACTGGTTTTCCAGCACTTTGTGTAATGGGCCTGTTCCCAAGAGATCTCTGGGACCCACCATCCAGGCTTTATATTCCCATGACACATCCTCATCCACCCTGAGCCACCTCTGCTCCCTCACACTCATCCATGTGCAGACCTTGGGCACACAGGGTGGCAGCTGCACATCCTCAGCCTTTCTGCTCCCCCCTCTCCTGGATCCTCACCTACTGCTTCCAAATGGAGTCAAAAATCACATCGGTGTGCAAGAAAGTCTTCTGGGACCTTGTCCACAGGTATTATCCTGCCCAAAGGTGCTGACGTGAACACTGAACAGAACCCTAAGTGTCATCTGGAGATATTTTTCCCACTAAAAGCTGAAGGCTGATGGGACAAGTGTCCTTCTGTACCTTAACTTGAGGAGAGAGCAGGAGTGACTCGGAGTAGGGATGATGTGGGTACAAGAACAGAAGGGGAACAGAGAAGACTTTCAAGCTGCCTCCCAAGTGCTGCCCCTGTGTCAGCCCCTTGCTGCAGCAGTGTCCCCACACGGTGCAACATGGGCCAGCACTATTTGAGGCAAAGCTCTGCCAGTCAAACATAATAATGGCCTTGTATTTACTGGACTTTGCGCTGGGTTTCACTGCTCCAAGTTGCCACAGTCGCTAAAAACCACGAGTTAGGGCTTCATTAGGTGATTCCTTTTTGGTGGCAAGATAGAGGAAAGATGTGAAGATCTAACAGAGTTCGAAGTGCTGAAGGAATTTAAGTAGATGACAGTGAAAGAAAGATGTTTTTCCTCACAGTCTGTAAGAGCTCCAGGTCGGTGGCACCGAGATGAAGTTCCTTAGAGGATTTCTGGCTCCCTGGCAGTGATGGGGGAGCCAGGACTCAGCATTTCCACTTGACTGTTTCCTGTGATCCCCTGGCCACAGAGCAGGATAGATGTGAATAAATCAACTAAACCACGGGCATCACCATTTATCCTTCTTGTGCCCTTCAAACACAAAAACTGGGATTCCAGTTCTGCTCATATGTTCATCTGCTCAGTATTTATGAAGCCTGTGGTTCATGACTGTCCTTTGGTGTTCTGGCTCAGGGCTGCCCAGAGGGTGAGACAGCTCCCTCCTGAAGGAGCTGATAGGATACACACAGAAACAGGGGTTTCCACAGGTTTACAAGTCAGAAATTCAGGGACAGATAAGGAACCTGAGACAGCAAAACTGTGTGAGGAGTCATTGGCAAAGTTGAGAACAAAACCCTTGTTTCTTGAGTTTGGATCTGAAAACAGGTACTACAGCAGGTTACTCTGCCAGTGTTTTAAAATGAGAGGCTCTGCGATTCCCTGGAACTGGCATTAAAGCTCTGCTGGAGCAAAGATGAGGATGAGGCTCCCAACAGGGACACGGGGTGTGCACGGCCAGTCCAGGCAATGTTGGGGGCAGAGAAAAAGCATCCTCAGAGTTGCTCCATCAAAATGGGTGACCCTTCCAAATGTAACCCCAGAATACCAAGGCCTGAAATTTTGAAAGGCCCTCTGAATTCTGTAGGATGGTGGGTAAAGGCATGAGGACAAGTCACAGTACCTCAATCACTGATGAGACAAGGAGCAGAGGATAAACACAGAGAAACACTTTGGGGAGCAGAAATTATTATAGAGAACTTGCAGCATCAAGTAATTAGTGCAAAAATGACAGGAATCATTGAAAGTGTAGTCAGTAAGTGTAAAATACATTTGCAAAACAATCCCCAGTCCTACAAAAGATCTCCTTTGGGGGCTACAAGAAGAGGGAACTGTCCTGGACATTACTGAAAAATAGGTTTTCCTGAGTTTCTGGATGGCATGAAGCTTTTCCCAGCCATCCCAACAAAGCAAGGAAAGGTACCAAGGTGTTGTTAGAAGAAATAATACCCCAGTTCCATTGGGAATGTCAGATCACTGGTGATAGAGCACATGGAGAAGATCCATGGAAATACACAGCAATGTTTCTGTCCAAAGCCCAAAGTGAGGAATATCCACCAGGCCCTTCTTTAAGCTGCTCTGCTCAAGTGTTAACACAGGATGGCTCTTTCCAAGTAATGACCACCTGGGTGAGCCCAGGGAACATCAACTAAGGTGTGATGTTCCAACCAGAAACAGCAGAGGAGAACAGCCTGTTAGATCCAGGGGGAACACAAAGGACCTGGGAGAGAGATTTGGCCAAGAAAGCTGAGGAACAGGTAAGTTTAGAGGGAAATGTTGATGTTAAGAGTAAATAGAGCCCTCAGAAACACAAGATTTTGGTAGCTTAAGATGGAAGGAATTAAAACAGGTCATTTATGCTTTGAGGAAGGATTTCTTCAGCTCTTTACATACTTTTATATAATTATTTACTTTAGAATTGATGGCTACAGCCATCAAAGCACTAATGTCCTGGTTTACCTCCACTTCAGATAGTAAGACCAAAATTTAGGTCTTCAACAAACCCAGCTGATTCTAGTACTTGAAACCCCTGAAAAGACCATTGTCCAAGAGATCCACCTTCTCAGTTCCTGTTTCTGGCCATGCTCAGAAGTGCCCAGGTGTAAAGTTCAACCTCTAGCACCCAACTAAACCACCCTGCACCATCAGGTCATCCCAGACCATCCATCTCTTGCCCCTGGCAGTGAGGTTTGAGTTGTCCTCTCCACATCACACTGACCATGGAGTGACTCCCCCAGGATAGGTCTGAGCTCCTGGTGTCCCACACTCACCAGTGGCTCAGTGCATTGCAATCCATGCTGAGAACAAATCCAGGAGGCTCCATGGTCCCATCACCCTCCCCAGGCACTTGGTTTCTTCCTGATGGGAGATTCCGATGGAGAAAGGAAGAAAAGCTAAAAGAAGTAGAAGTTGCAAAAGTCAGAGCCCAGGGGGAAGAAGAGGCACATTTCCAGTGTGGTTACAATGCTCCTTTGCTGGAGTGTTGTTGGAATAAACCAAAGGATCCCCTTGGGTTCCTCAGCACCTCCAGCAACCACGTTTGCAGGACCACAATGTCCCACAATACAGAGGGACCTTTATACTGACATTGTAAAGGTAGCAGGACTTTTCTCGAGCAGCCAAACCTCTGACTTCCTCAATTTCTTTCATTTCTGGGCATACTGAAGCTGGTCTATAAGAGTCAATACTGCCAAACTAGACAGAGCAATGTGATTGAAGAGACCCTCAGTTAATAAACCTGTCAGTCAGCAGCACAAGGAGGGGTCTATGAGTGAAATTTTGAAATTGTACTCTTTGGGGTAACTGTCATTTGCTCTTAGAAATTACATTTAAAATTAATGTTTGCTGTGGAACTTATAAATATTTGTTCAGGCTGGCATGAAATACCCCCAGGATAATTTTAGCATGTCCGCATCAGATTTTCATTTTGCAGCAGAGAAGACTCAAAGTGAGTCTGTTCCTTTCACAAACAATGTTGTCTTCATCCCTGTGAGACAGGTCCTGCTCCCTGGGGAGCCAGGCCTGCCATTCCAAGGCTTTGGGGATCAGAGCTGGTGCAACCAAAGACACAACTGAACCCTGACATTGTTTTTCCACTCATTTTTCTGCTCATTTCAGTGGGAGAAACTTGGAGCCAAGAGTCACTGGTCAGGGACAGTAAGGACCTTCTACTCACAGCATTTCCAAGCCAAAGCAACTGCAGACATGCTTGAAACACAGTGTCTTCACCAAAGGTGGGAGAACATGAATTCCTGGTGATGGTGGGACAAACAGACATTCAGAGCAGACAAAGAGAGCAATGGGAGGGAGACGTTCAGAGGAGTTTGGGCAACTCGAGAAACTCCATCAGAGCCAAAGGCCATGGAGAGCTTTCCTACTGCTTCACCTGCTTGGGATCAAACTTCTACCAACACACTTCATCTTTCAGGACCTGTGTGTGACCATGTCAGTGATGCTGGGCAGGTACAGGGGGGTGGGTGGGAGCTTTCACATCTCTGCTGTTGCTGGAACCCAGCCCTTCCCAGGGCAGCACTGAGACCTCTGCCCATCTCACAACATAAAGTCTCTGGGTTTGGTCTTGGGTCGCTTTCCCACTTGGTTTCCTGCAGAGAAGCCATTATGCAGCTTGGTTTGGGCTTGGCTTATAAACCCTGCCATGGAGAGATGGATAAAGAGCACTTTGTATTCCCCAGAGTGTGATGGACAGGAATGTCTCAGCCACCAGAGAATCAAAGAATTATTAAGGTTGGAAAAGACCTTTAAGGTCATCGAGTCCATGATCACCATTAATCCACCACTGCCAGGTCCACCAAGACCTTGATGATGGTCTCCAACCAACCATTCAATTCAGATTTCAAAAACTTTCCCCATATGGATTCCTGCAGTGTCTGAGTTTTTTGTCCCCTTCTGTGGGCTCTCAGTCACCTGCAGTGTCACCTGAGACAACTCACTTCAGTCTCTCTTTGGTGCCTCTCTGAGAGTCTGACATTTCAATGTCAGAAATTCTGTCACTTGGTACTATTAATCCTTATTCTGTTTGTGAAGCTTCAAAACACTCACCAGTAGAGGTACAAACCTGGGCAGCACTTTCAGTTCTGCTTTTCTGGACAGGCTTAGAGGTGTTTTTGTGACATTTCACACACTCCACGGCATTCTTTAACCAGTGAGTGAAAAATGAACATTCCCTGGGACTGGAATGAGACAGACAAGGGCACAGAACCACCTTCATCCATCCTGCTAAACTTCCTTAACCTCCAGAAGAGGTGAGTCACACCTTGAGGGTCTATTTGGAATAGTTCCTGTTCCGCACCAACCTCAAACTGTGACTAAAATCTCTGCAGGGCTGTGCAGCTTGGCCAGGTCAGGCCCATTCCAGGGTCCATCTCCATGGTTAAAAACACAGGCAACAGAGTTCAAGATCTGGGAATATTTCCAGGCAGTGTTTAATTTAGTGAAACAGATTAAATCCACATCTTCAAATGCTCGTTTGACAACTGTTGCTTCCTTAGACCCAGATGATTTTGTTCAATAAAACATCTGGGTGTCAGTAAAAGATTTGCCAGGACAGACTACACCTAACACACCCTTTGGGATTTGAAATCCCATAAGAGAACAAGCCATATTTAACATCTATGATGGGTCATAAACAGCTGGAAAACCCACTGCATGAAACCTGGAGAACCTTGGCCTCCCAGTACGGGAACTGGGGAAGAGGAAAGGTGTGATCAGCTGCTCTTGGGTGTGTGATGGCCAATTATCACTTATGAGAGCAGCTCTGCATTAACTCAGTGTCCAAACACACAAAAGTCAAGAAAAATTGGGAATCAAGGAAGACAGAAGCAAGAGGCAGGTGCAACATGGGATCATGGAATGGTTTGGGTTGAAAGGGACCTTAAAGCCCATCCAGTGCCACCCCCTGCCATGGGCAGGGACACCTTCCACCAGCCCAGGTTGCTCCAAGCCCCATCCAACCTGGCCTTGGACACTTCCAGGGATCCAGGGGCATCCACAGCTTCTCTGGGCAACCTGTGTCTCTGTGTTATTAAACACCAAGAAATCTGTTGTGCCCAGAGCCTCAATATAAGGAGAAGGTCGACAACTTTCAAACTCATGAGATGACTGAGCTGTCTGAGAGCACCTTCAACCTCTGTTATGGGCATGGCTCTGAAATAAGTTGATTTATTGTCAGCTCCTAAAGCACCTGAACTCCAGGTGGTGACACCATCAGCCCCAGGGCAGCAACAGAGCTGTGGGTGCTGAGTGTGTTTTAGGAGCAAAGGCAACTGTTTTGGTTTCTCCCCTTTCTTTGTCCCATTCTGTCGAGTCATCCCCTGCTCTGACACAACAGCCCCTGTAAAAGCAGGCTCTCTATCCAATAGCAAGGATTTTTAAGGAAAAGCTTTGTTGGCTCCATTTGCAAACCATAAAACTGATTATGATTTTTTTAATACTTCCATATGTGGGGGTTTGATAATATTTTCATCCTTCTGCATCCAGAGATGCCCTTCACAAAAAATCCATTCATGGGACACACTCCCACCTCCCTGCTCCCCTCTCACCCTGACATGGCATTTTTTCCCAATAGAAACCCAGTCTGCCAGTGTTTCCCCCCTCCACCCATCCCACCCACCCACCGAAAACCTGGGCACTGCAGGTTTCATTTCAACTTTAGAACCAGCTGTGCCCACACCAAGGCATTCAGAGGGTTGTTGTGCCCCGGGTGCCTCCGTTAGCAGGGGTTGGTGCTCCCCTCTCTCCATCTGGAGAACATGTCATGTGTCTCACCCCCAGCTTGATGGAGGTCGGTCAGAGCCACCCCTCAACCCTTCACCACGGCCACCCCTCACCCTTACCTTGCAGAGTCCTGGTGAGCAGGGGCTGAGCATCCCGGGCTCCGAGCACAACTGGGCGGAAAAAATTTTGAAAAAAATTAAAATACAAAATAACCCCCCAAATGTGAGTGCCCCAGTAAAGCCTGGTGCACAGAGGGTTTGTGTGGCAGCCAGGGCTCGGAACAAAGTTGTGGGGTGGAGGGGGAGGAGGTGATTGACAGCCCTGGGCTGAGACTCATCCCTCACCTTGGGCCCTGATTGGCCGCCTGCTGACATCCCCGAGCCCTGCACTTTTTAATAGACGCTTTTGGATGATCTACGGGGGAAAGGCTTGGAGAGGTGTGTTTCTGACAAGCCAGAAAGTCACCCCGCACCACCAGGGACTTGGACTTGGCTTAACTCTTCTTTTGATCCTTTTTTTTTTTTTTTTTTCCTGCAAGGAGGGGGATCCTTCATTCTGGCACTTCATGTTTTGCTGAAAACTTCGCCGAGATTTTCCCCCTGCACCAGCCTGGACTGATGGATTACCACCTGCTTGGACTAATTCTGTCTTTTCTCTTCAATGGCACAAAGGTCTTAGCCGGGTACCCAATTTGGTGGTAAGATTTCTTCCTCCCCCCGCCACCCTTCCCTCTTGCTATGATTGATTAATGAATTAATTAATTATTAGCCATGGGGGCTGTGTGGACGCAGGTTCCCTTTCACCACTTGCCCTGCTGAGCCGGTTGATTCTGAGCATAATTTGATCTGTAATTAATGAAATGAATGAAAAGTTTGGGGGTTATTTTGAAAGGGTTTCCCTTTGCACAAATGGAGGCTTCCCCACCACTCTTAGTTTCTCCATTTTCGGCACTGGAGCGAAAGGCTTTTGGTTGAGATGGGGAAGGATGAGGTTTTATTTCCTTGAGGAATGGGAATTTTGTCTCTCTCATGACTCTGTCACAGGAATTTTCCTCCTTTCTATTAAACTGCAATCAAGCCTTAAAAAAAAAAAATAATTTAATTCTATTTTCTTTTTGGCTGCTGCATTTTTTGGACTTCTTTCTCTTCTTTTGTTGCATTCTGTCTTGTGAATTTAGTCCAGCAAATAAGCCCAGAACACAAATGGCACCTGAGAAAATATTCCTTAGTAAAATTCCTCAAAGATGGATTTTGTTCATTTTAATTATGGAAATGGCACTAATTTCCTTGCACCAACGACAATAATAATTTTTAAAAGAATTGGTTATATCTTAGAATGGGGCTGATAAGTAACCTGAGTTACTTATTTTAAAAATAAATAGAACACCATAGAAATAAATACATTAACAAAATGCAATTGGAAGCACTTTAGAACAAAAAATATCGAATCAAACATTTCAGATCATCTAAACCCAGCAGACAGCGAGTTGCATAACAGAATATTTCGGTTCATTTTTGCCTTTATGTTGGATTTCTCCTTGGAATATCTCTCCCGGAGTTTCTGTCTGTAGGTAGGGGCTGTGAGCCTGAGGATCCATAGGGCAAAGAGGGAGATGGTGGAATTTGGTGCTACTGAGATTCTTGGGTTATTTTCGCCTTTCCAGAAAAGTCTCTATTTTTATGACAGAATTCGATCCTTTCAGTGCCAACATGGAGAAGTAGGTGGGAATGAACTTGGGAATGGGCTGCCATGGCTGGGGATATTTAGGAATCAGAAGGGAAAAAGGTGCATTTTTTTTATAATAATCCGTTCATTACCGTGGGCTATGAGAATGAAAATGTGCCGTTCCAGTGGAGAAAGACCGAGAACACAATAAGAAGTCCCCGCTCAGGAAGCGTTTAAAGGCTCCGCAGGTTCATGAAATGGCTAAATCACAGCAGGTTTTCCTGAAGAATTAAATGATTTCCTCGCCCTGAGCGTGGCTGCCAAACTTCAGGGCCTCAGCCCGGGGCAGGGGAGGCTCCTGGATCACAGAGAGCAGCACTTTGATTCCTCACATCCCTCACATCCCTTGTCTCCTTCCTCCGGGGACCCGCGAGTCGGCACCGCGGAGGTGGAACAGGTCAGGACGGCAGGGCTGGATCTGAGGGCAGGAGCTGCACAGGGCACTGAGACCTTGCTGTGCCATCAGCTCTCCCAGGGTGTCACCAGCTCCTCACCTGCCCCAGGCTTTGATACAAATTGGGATTTAAAGCCCGAATCAAGGAGGGTTTTGATTCTCCAAGCAAAACCTTCTTGAAGAAAAGGGTTGGTTTTAACCTGTGAAGCAAAAATGTCCCTGTGAGCCAATGTCTGTCCCTGTTTTCAGGGGAAAAGGCTGCAGACAGGTGTCTGCCCAAGCCCTCACCTCCTCCAAACCCCCAGGAGTTCACCCCAAATGAACAATACAGAGATGTCAGACACAGGCACCAGGGGCACGGCAGCAGCCACGGAAGGCAGGGCAGTGAACACGCTCTCCTCGGAATTTCAGGCAACAGACCCAGGCTTTGCGTATTTTTTAGAGATTCTGGCAACATCAAAGGTCCAGAGAGTCTCTGCTGCGCCAGAGAGATGTGGTGAGGTGCCCCATGTAGGGCTGAGGTTGCAAATACTGGGGGGTTTTAGAGGTTTTGTGGAGGCTGAGGGAGCAGGAGGCAAAAATATCTGGGCCAGGGCTCCCCGGCTGCAGAGACAAAGCTTCCCACAGCTTTCACAGGGATGAAATGTCTCCTTCGGTCCCACTGAAGGCTTTTGATGCCTGCTCTGGGCAGTTGAGGGTTATGCAGTGGCCTCTACATGCTGTGATATACACTCTTAAAAAAATATCCTTTTCCAGTTGCCTTCCTGAACCTCTGATCTTTAGGCAGCACAGAGCAGACTTTGGGGGATGAGCCTCAACTGCAGGGTTCAACATGCCCCAGAGTAGGGGGAGGGAAGCACAGATGGGGCACAGCATCAGCCCAGTCCCCTGTGCTGGGCTTCTGCACCCCACCAGGCCAGGCAGGACTGGGCGTCCCCTGGGCTTCCTCACCCTCAGCTAAACCCTCAGCCCAGCTAAATATGACACCTCCAGGAGGACTGTTCACCTGGCAGGACCCCAGGGATGCTGACAGACAGTGCCCAGTCCTGATGGGATAACCTTGCTGGGGGTTTTCCTGCTGCGTGGGGAATATTTTCACAGGAAAATCAAAACAGATAATTTCTGCTGTGGGATATAAACAGGAAAAATGTTTATTCCTGTGGGGATGAGGAAGTGTCTGGATGTGACCCAGGAAAAGAAGGGCAACAAGACCAGGGTCTGAGCACCTTGGAAATGGGTTTGGGGGTGGCTGGAACAATCCAGCTGCTCCAGACAATGGCCAGCAAGGATGGCCTCGGTGACAGCGTGGTGGAGGGGGAAAGGCAACGGGATGAACCTGCTGAGGGTTTGTAGAGTTGTAATTTTATTGAGGGGCTGGGCAAGGATGTGGCCATCTGGTCACATTGTCTGGAGGGAGGAAAACCCAACTGCAGCCCTCCAGCTCCTCACCATCACATCAGAGGTGGGTTCTACCTTGGCCTCTGTGGTGAAGCTCTTTGAGCAGAGCAGAGGGGTCACCCCACCAGCTATGGGCACAGGGCACAGTGTGGAGAGATGACACGCAAAGGGAAGGGGTTTGTGGTGCAAATCCAGAGCTCAGTGTCCAAGCTCACTGGTGGCAGCAGGACAGTGAGGCTGCAGAGCCAAGAGGGGGGTTTCAGACCAGCCTGGTTGTTGGCAGTCCCCTGACATCTCCCTGTCCCCCTCCAACCAGCACTGAGTGAGGTCCAAGGGTGGCACAGACTGGATGTAACCTTCAGTGAGCAGGGGAGGTATTTTGACACAGGTCCAACCCTTCTTCACATGCTCCCATCCTATTAGAGCAGAGCAAAGGAACAAATGGGGCACAGATGGGAAAAGGTCAGTGAAATGCTGCTTGTGGGAGTGCTGACAGGAGGGGCTGAGGCCAACAAAGCTCCCTCAGATGCGTGTCCAACTCTTGGGCTGTCTGGGTTACTGCTGCTGAAAGAGAGGCAGAGAAGGAAGAGATGGGGAGATGTGGAGAGGCCGTGGAGACCAGGACTGCCGCTCATCCTGACCCTCAGCAGTGGAGGCAAAGTGGGCAGCAGGGCCATGGCTGGCACCCCAGACCCACGGACAGCAGTCATGGGTCATGCCAAGAGCCTCTGTAGGGACCAACAGGAGGGATGGGGTGATGCCAATCACACCTGCAGTCATTTGTTTAATCCCAAAGCCCCTGATGACACAAGGGAAGGTAGGACATGTCTGAGTCACTGGGGCTGGGGGGTATGAAGGTGTGAAAGACAGGTCAGTGCGGGGTATGGACAGGCTGATGGGTGGGCCCAGAGCTTTGCTGGGGGAATTTAGCTGGAAATGCAGCCCATGGGCAGAGCTGTGTCAGTGCAGGCCAACAGAGACATCGTGGCCCAGGAAACAACTTGAAATTGCTCCCAGGTTGTTGATGCATGTGCAGGGGCTGAGGAGCACAATCAGAGAGACAGCTCCACCCATGCACTGAGAAGGAACACCAAATGCTCTCCTCTTCCATGGACATCATTCCCTAAAAGGTCTTGAAAACCCCTGCTGTGTCTCCAGCCTGGAGAGAGGAGAAAAATTTGGAGTCACTGGTGTAAACAGGGAGCAGAAGATTGAGCCCCACTCCTGTCATCATTCGTCAGGACTTGGTATTCGTGGGTCACTGCCCATAGCTGTGGCAGGGTGCATCTCCCCATCCAGCACTCCCTTGTCTCTCAGCAGGTGACTCAGCAACTGCAAGAATGGCTTTGTCCTTCCTAAGTTGTTGCATTTTATTTCTGTCACTCAGGAATGTTTTGGGGGGGAACTGGAGGCTCTGGCAGCTGCCTGAGGATCCCAGTGGCCTTGGACCCTGAGAAAGAGGCAGAGAGAAACTTAAAAAACATGTTCCCACTAGTCCCAGAGCAGCTTCCTCGTAAGGGAAAACCCATATGTGAGAACCATCAGTAGCTGCAGTCTGAGGTGACTCTACCTGGTGTCCTTCAGCTGTCCCCTTGCTTTGAAAGGCTTTTGGGGGTTTAAAGGTTTCCTTCAGCATTTCCCACAGCTAGGCCTGGCCAGTGGGAATCCATGTCACCACCTGCATAGGAGGGTTAGGCCGTGCCATGAAAGCAAGAGGTTCTCGAGCTGGAGTTCAGACTCACCCCCTGTCCTGAGCAGCAGATTCACCAGCCCTGCCCACTGCCAGGGGAGAGATTCCAAGGGTGCACAGCCTCAGGAACCCCAGCACACCCCAGGCCTTGGCAGAGGCTTCCCAGGGCCAGGTGGCATCTCTTGTTGGTTTTCTCTCTCCCCTGCATAGAATCCCTGAATGATCTGGGTTGGAAGGGACTTGATGATCCCATTCCACCCCTGCCATGGCACAGTTCAGCAACAGCTTCAAAATGCCACTGGAGCTCTAGAGCAATCAGAAATTTCACATTCCTCTGAATGTCAGAGAATTATTCCCTCCAAATCTAGCCACTCCTGTCTCCTGGAGTGTCCCAGCTCCAGGGCCAACTCTGTCCTGTGGGGCCAGCACAAGCCTGGAGCCACATGAGCACAGGGAGAGGGGCTCTGACTCACACAAAGACTTGCAAGTGTTTCTGCCCTTCAGCCAGAAATCTCTGGTACCAATCTTGTAACTAAATTTGGAAGTAAATTTAAGTGGTCATAAAGAGCTTTAAGAAGCAGTTTAATTGCAAACTGGTTGTTTCTCATTTGACTTCATCACGAGGAGCGTTTGACAAAGTGAAGCACCTGCTGAAGGGGCCCATGGAAGAGCACTGGGAGTTGGGGTGGTACTTCTGGCCCCCTGATACCCTCACAGCTGGCTGGGGCTGTTGGGGGCCACACACCAGAGCATTCCCATGCCAGCTGTCCCACCTGCTGCCTCTCTTCCCCAGCACTCACCTTGGTGTGGTCAGGCAGGAATTCCAAACCAGCCCAGTTAGGCAGAGAGTGGGATGGTGGTGACCAGCAGGAACTCACAACTGGGCTCATCTCAGACAGAGGGAACTCTGGGCTGCACTGGGAACAGGACCATGGGCAGCAGCTGGAGGGAAGTTGGCACCCTCTTTGTGGCATTTGGGGCACTGGCAGTGCTGTGTTGGGATGTGTCCCCCTGCCAGCTCATGTAGAGAATGGCAGTGGGTGCTTCCAAGGATCTGGGCCATGTGGCTCACCAGGAAAGCTGGTGGGACCTGGGCTCGTGCAGTGTGGCCAGGAGGAGGCTGAGGGTGTTCAGCAGCAGCCTGGGGCTTCTTACAGGGCTCTTACAGGCAGGACAGAGCTGACCTTTTCTCTCCAGTGCCAAACAGTCCAACAAAGGGCATATTTGGGATGTTAAAGGCTCATTCCTGAGGGGACCCTCCCTGCTACAGGGTCTGAGCCAGGAGGAGCTGTCCTGGGGCATTTACAGCGTTTAGCTGCATGAAGCCTTGGCCGCTCAGGGCTGGTGCTGAGGGGTGTCCTGCTCTGAGCAGTGACTGCCACCCCAGCCAGGCCAGGGCAGCTCATGGCTCGTCCTTCTCATGCCTCTGTCTTGGTCCAGTGTCTCTCCTGCTCCTGCAGCTTGGTCACTGCTCTGCTGCATGTGGGAGCCAGGGGCAGGTGCCTCCAGCCCTTCCTGCAGGCAGGGAACAGACCTGGGCAGCCTGAGCACCAGGGGACATGACTCTTAAATCACCAAATCACTTCTGACTTTTAAGTTACACTTTCAATCCTTTCCTGACACTCTGAGGATATTTGATTTCCACTGCTGTCCTGGAGGACAGATGAACACTCTCCCCAGGGCTGGGAAGCAGGAGGGAAAGGGTTGTCTGCCACCTGACATTGGTGAAAGGGTCTCAGTGATGCTCATCAGGCCCTTCCACTGCCAAGTCAAACACTGCCTGGCTGGATTTTGCATGGAAAGGCAGGAAAATGTCTGGGCAACCGGTTTTAAAGAGCTAAAAACCAAACACTAAACACAAAATAATAAAGACTAAAGAACTGTGCTGTGTATTGAGAACATGCAGATGTGATGCACAGCGTTTTAAGTTATCTCTGTCATGTTCCAGCTGAAAAATATCTCCATATGACACATGCTGCCAATCTCAGTGCCCAAGGCTCACCAGCATCTCTCCCAGTCCTCCTCAAACCCCCCTCATGTGCTGCCCAGGCACTGAAGCTGTTGGTGCCTCTGCCCCAGACCCTCAGTGTGAGCAGTGCAGGGCCCCCCTGGCACACACAAAACCCCCCTCAGCTGGGTCAGGGGGTGTTCTGAGCTCTGGCTCGCTGCTGACACTCTGCCATTGTCCCTCTGACTGTCGTGCCTTGTGTTGAGCCCAAGTTGTGTCTGTGCCAATCTGGCTCCACTTGAGCCCATTCTCAGACTTTTGCCAGGCCTGAGTGAAACATCCTTGGCATGTCTAGTAGGAGCCTTGGCAGCTGCTGGTTGCCCTCTTCCCACTGACCAGCGTTTGGCTGTTTAAAATGTGACAGCACATCAAATATGGAACACTTTTGAGCATTCAAATAGAAAGAACTCTGGATTCAGAGTCCAGCCGTTCACCAACATGGACATACCCACAGTCCTTGATGGAAGTCAAGGCCTTTCCTCTTTCAAGAAATCCTTCTGGTAACTATTATCATTTTTACAACATTATAAAGTTTTTAGAAGATGGGTTCATGGATTTTATTTGTGTCCATGTGATGATGATCATGTCTCAGGAGATAGAGTGGAATCTGGACATAAAAATCCAGTGATCTGGCGTTTCTTCTTTGTTCAAGCACAGTCCTGTTCCCAGTTTCCCGAAGGCAATGGCTCTAAAGGGAGCTTATGGTGGAAATTTGGTTCAACCTGGCAGAGCTCTAAGCATTTATGAGCTGCATCTCAAAATACTGACCCACAGCAAAGGATCTGGGATGGAACGTCTGTCCCAGGAGGGGAGGATCCTGCTGTGTGAAAATCCCCAAGGATTTTCTGCTGCTGCCTCTCTGTAAAGCAGAGCTCCAGAAAGTCCCTCAGGTCAGATCTTGAAAGGGATGAAATCTCCTGGTCCTTCTCCTCCCCTGGGAGATGGAGCAGCCAGTGACTCCAGACCAGACACCTGTTCTTCACTGACTGTTGTTTTGATGAGACAAATTTGGTGTTCATCTGCTCCTGCTCCACAGCCTTGTTCTTCTTCAGTTCCCAACTCCACTCAGTGGATCAATCAGAGATTTTCCTAGACGGCCTGAAATGGGAAGGGTTTGTCAGGCACTTGGCTGTAAAATTTACAAATCCCATATACAGACAGTCACAGCTCATGTTCCCTAAATTACCCTAAGCTTAATTTTAGTCTTAGATATAATCTCTTTTTTGCTGACCTGATCTGAGGTTCATTTTGCATCTAAAAATGGAAGTGGTTCCAAGGTTTGTAGGTAATATTGCAGTGGTGCTGGATGTAATGAAAGATTTTGATATCAGGATGTGTTACATGAGGTTGTTTGGTTGAAGTTTTCAGGGTAAAGGCCGTGTCTGGACAGGGCACAGGCTGACAAACACTGTGCTGTAACTAACACTTGGTACCCTTTTAGCACTACGTGGGCACTGGGATTTGTAGCTTTTCCTGTGCTAGTACCTGGAAAGAAAGCTCAGAACTACATTTATCCCGAGACTTCTTCAGCTCTCCCACCCCAGGAGCCCTCTTTTTCTTGTCATTTGACTGGGAGCATAGCAGGACTCCTTAAAAATTCCAGGAACCCCAAACCAGGAGGTGTTTGTAAAGCACAGGGTAAGACAGTGGTGGTTTACAAATCCACATCATCTGCCCTGTCTGACACGTGTTCCCTGACAGTCAGAGGGTTCCCGTCCCCAGATCACACCCCCAGCAGGCACACAGGCAGTGCTGGGGCAGGTGAGCCAGGAAAACACCCACAGCCCCCCAGGAAAGGAACCAGGAGCCTTGGCTGGAAGGGTTCCCACTGCCCAGGCCTGGAAATTGGAATATTCCCCCGTAACAACAAAGCTGTTGGTCCCCAGGACTGTCAGTGCAGCTTCTTGGCCACCTCTGACACAGGGAAGAAACACACTTTGAAAAGCAAATTTGCTCAGATAACGGAGCCCAAGCCTTTCATTCCTTTGCTGAAGAAATCAGGTTTCCTGATTTGCTAATTTGTCTTTCTCACAATTTGCTGAACCTGTCTGTATTTAATTAATCTTACAAATCTAATCAAGTCTAACTGGCACCTTTCCCAGTACTCTCACCTTTGAATGAGAAACACTTTCCCTGCTCCCCTCTGGCATCACGTTGGCTCAGGCACAGGGGACCTTCCTCCACCTTTTCAACAAGTAGACACTCCAAGTTTAAGGTAGGAGGGGCCAGTGTTAGGTGATAAAATAGTGATTTTTTTTTTTATTCTGATCCTATTTCTACGTCCCATAGTCATCCAATTTTCCTGTAGTTACTTTCCAGAAATTGTGAAGGCTCATAATGTGGAAATTTGCAGTGATCCTTGAAAGATGTCACAGGAGTTTTTCACAGCTCTGGTGGAGTCCTAACAAGTGTCACTGAGCTCCTCACTCCCTCCTCCTCCCCTCCCACAGGACATACCAGGACTTGGCTGGTTTCCTTACTCCCAGTGGCACATTTGCAGCTCAGGTTTTACCTGAAGAGGTGTAAAATGAGCCCAGTGCCAGTTTTGTTCCCTGGATGAAGGTGGCAGAGCAGGACAATGGTCTCAGCTGAAATGCCTGCAGTCCATGGGAGGACTCCTGTACAACAGAGCTGGGTGCAGGTCACCCACAAACACCACAAAACTGTTGATTTTCTTGTAGGAGTTCCCATTTCAGCTCCATCCCAGATTTCGGCCAACAGCACAGACATCACAGATCTCAGCTCTGCAAATCCCTAATCACTGATCTGCTTTTTATTTCATTCCCTAATATGTACTTCCCACCACTGCTGATGCTTTCAATACTTATGGGTTTGGGGTTTTTTGTTTTTGTTGTTTCAAAAGATTTCACTTGTCTTTTTTAAATTCTGACTGATTATTGCATGGGATGTGCTCTGGCCTCATTAGGTTTGGGCACAACCAACTCACCTTCAATAAGTTTTTAATGAAATCTCCCTGATGTCTGTTTGACAAAGTGGTTAATGCAGAACACCAAACCAGGCCTGTCTGGACATTTTCACTTTTCATTTCAGTTTGCTCTTTTTTTTTCCCTGTAAATCTCCTAAAAATAAGATCTGCAGAAACAAAGATCTCATTTGTGGCTCTGGTGGGGCATGTTCTGCTGCTTCTGTTTGGTTAAGTGAGAGCACTGAAAAGGTCTGGGAGCTGATTTTAAGCCGATTTTAAGCCCCTACACAAAGGGAGCCTGTGCCTCAAACAGTGGTGCAATGCTCACAACTGAAGTTTTGGAGGCTTAAGTTCTACCAAAGCCCCTAAAGGAGCCCCTCCTCATGTCCAGTGTCTGTGGTCTTCACAGTCTTGTTGTGAACAGAGATCTCATACCTTGGTGACAACCCTTCTCCAGGCTCTGAGCAGAGAAGTGAGCTGCCCAAAGGCTCTAGAAGGAATTAGGAGCAGCCAGACACCAGGGAGACGCACTGGTGGCAGCACCATCACCTTCACGCTCCATGGTCTAGTCCTTGAAGTTCTTGAAAACCAGCCTTTCATGCCCAGAGGACTCAGAAGAGTCTTCCCAGATGTTCAGGAATGGTGGCACTCCGTGCAGTGCAGATGTGCCCAGGCTGAGGCAGATGTGCCTTGTTGTGGTGGTGCCTCCCACCATCCCACTGCTCCTAATGCTGCCCCACCTTCCTTCCCTAACTCCTTCTCCACCTTCCTGCAGGAACTGCTTCAGTTTGGTCCAGCCAGGAGACCTGGCTCAAGGGATTGTGGTTTGAATCACAACAAAATGTTTGGTGCAGTGTGCAGGTCTTGATGGTTCAGTTGTGAGTCTTGGTGTCCAACTCAGCCTGAGATTTAGTTGTGCTTCTCCCCAAATCCCCTCAGCCCAGCAGCCCTTTGTTCCAGCTGGGCTGGGAAACGTGGCTTGGTGACAGCTGGGGAGGCTCATCCATGGATTGGGGTTTGGAGGAGAAGGCCCTGGAGTTCCACCCTGAGCCTCGAGACCTTGGCTCAAGGTGTGTGTTGGCTCTGCCGTGGGGTGGAAACCACAGGCAAACTGGAAAATCAGCTTTCTGATGTGGTTTTGAATGTTGTGAATTCAAGGCTCACTGGTAACCCACGAGAAATGAGCAACTGGGTGTAAAAAAACCTCCCCTGAGCACTGGAATGACCTACATTGGAAAACTGCTCTGTAGGGAAAGCATCTTCAAAGAACATTTGCTTTGGGGTTGTGTTTTTAGTCTTTGTTTCCTGAGTCATATCAGGCTCCAGGAATATGTTTTGCCTGCCCTTACACATGGCATCACCTGACAGAGGGTCCCCATCCTTCCACCAAGTTCCCCGAGATGCTTTGAGCTCAGCTGTGATCAAGAGAGCTGCTACTGGCCAGAAAAAAAATTATTAAAAAGAAGGAATTTCTTGGTAATAATAAACCTGTAAGAAAAGGTTTCATTTTTCAGATTGATACTTCTCTATTCCTGACCAAAACCTCTGTGAGTAAAGGATATTTCTCATGACTCCAGATCAGGTCTTCTGTTAAAAATTATGAAAAAAGTAATTTTTGACATTGGTGAGGACTCTACAGTAGAGTTTTGCAAGGACACAGTGCCCAACACACTGACAAAAGGTTGTAATGGGAGAACAGTAGGAAACAGGGAGAACAGAGGAAATCTGGTCTAGTGGAAGGTGTCCCTGCCCATGGCAGGCTTTGGAATGGGATGAACTTTGAGGTCCCTTCCAACCCAAACCATCCTGTGGTTCCATGAAGATCCTGTGATCCTGTGATGGAGTTTGCAAATGGACCATTCTCAGGATGGTCCAGCACAAAGGCAGGGCCACAGAGGACAGGACTGGGTGACATTTGTCCAGGGGGATAATAAACAGGCAGACTGACTGGAAATGCCCATGAAGGAGTGCAAATTAGGAAAGGATCCCAAATCTGCCCAACATTGATAGAGGTTGGATTTTCTACATTGGGAACAGCCATTATTATGGACAGTTCTTTGCAGTTGGGACTTCAGTGCTCAGTAATAAACAGTAGAATGTGCATCTCCAAGATTTGCACCCTGTTGTTCTCTCACTTGCCCAGATTTCTGGGGCTGTGTTGGGTGACAGATGAAGAAAAGGTCTGTTGGGAGCTGTTGTGGATTTTTTTCTCTGAGCAGAAAATATCAGCATGTCACTATTTTAGTCATTACTTATTTTTTGTTGCTGCATCCCAAGGTCTGATTGCAATCTGATCATTGCATTTCCCAAAAAGTAGTTCTATAAAATGAGGAAAGCACAGCAACAGCCCACCAGGAGCAAGGGACTGGAAGGGCTGAAAGCCTTAAGTGAAGTGACAACACTGGGATTTGCCACTTGGAGAAAGGCAATTCCACATCAATGCAGGACAGACCTTGTAGATCAGGGATGATGACAAGAGTGTGAGAAGGAAAAGAAGTTTGTTGCTCAGGATGCAAGAACCTGTTGTGGGTTAAGCCAGGGAGGCAGCCAAGCACCAAATCTGTTCCCTGGTGGTGGGATGGGGGAGAGAATCAGAGGGTAAAAGTGTAAAACTCACAGTTTGAAATAAGGACAGTTTAATTGGTAAAGCAAAGCTGCACACACAAGGAAGGCAAAGTGAGGAATTCTTTCAACATTCCCATCACGGGCAGGTGTTCAGCCTCCCCCAGGAAAGCAGGGCCCTGTCACACATCATGGTTACCTGGGAAGGCAATGCTGGAACTCCAAACATCCCCACATCCTCCTTCTTTCCAGCTTTTGGTAGTTAGTTATTTACCATTCAGGGCACCCGTTCAGAGTGAGCCACCTCCCCTGCACAGGCCCCAAAATATCTCTCTTCTCACTAGCCCATGATCACTTCCAGGATTCTGGGGTCAGCAGAGTTTCCCATCCAAGCCCGTGAGGAGTGACACCCCCTGCATGCAGTGTCAGAGGTGGGATGCATCAAGGGAACCCCGCTCTGAACATCCAGCCCAGCCCCTCACTGAGGTGCCAAGAGGAGCTGTGCTCCAGTCCCCACTATCCTGAAGTGTCTCAAAGCCCTCCATACATGTCCCTCTTTCCTTCAGAGGGTGTAAAGCACATTTCTCACATCTTGTCCTGTCTGCACTGGCCCAAAGACCCACACACAAGCTGTCTCCTGTTTAATTCATTCCAAGGCTTGTTGCTGCTGCTCAGGGGAATTATTGACCCCTGGGATTGAAATTGTCTGAGGTAAATGTGTAATTAGATTGTGGGACATGTTCCCAGGAGGGACTATGGGGGCTACAAACACCACAGGGTGAGAAAATCACTGAGTGATTTTCACTCACTGTCCTTAAACATGACAGTCCAGAGCCAGCCTTCTACTCAGGACATCCCACATCCCCTCCCTGCTGGAACCTGCATGGACAGGGCAAAGCCACCGTTTCCTCTTGCCTTGTTTCCCATGGTGCTTTCAAACAGAGCTGAGTTACCTGTGAAGGAGGCAGAGCACCATCTACACAGACCTTTGAGCAGACCCAGAGTGTCCCATGGATCGATATTTTCTGCAATAGTCATGGCAGTTTGTGTCTCACACCTTTCTAGAGCCCAGAACCATCCACTCCAAGTGCAGCTTTGCTCTCCATGGAAAGAGAACAGCCACAGTCTAAAGAGGCCTAATTTTTCACCACAAGAAACCACCAGGTTCTAGATCTGGTTTCCAGAAGATCCAATTTGGCTGTATGAACCATAAAACACTTTAAGATCCAGCTCAACCTGCTGAGACAGAACTGGGTGCCTTGATCTCAGCCCCAGGATGGGCAGCCCAAGTGACCACAGTCCCTGCTGTCCCCTCCTGGCCAGGCTCACCCTTCTTGTGGTAACTTCAGGCTGTTTACAGGAGCAGAGCCACCCCTGGCACTTCAGTCCTGGTCTCAGAGCACAGTGAAGGACTCTCCAAAGATGCAGCCCAGGCATCCCCCTTAGGTCACACCCCAAACTGTGGGACTGGGTGGATGTGGTGATTCCCATCCATGGTGTTCCGTGGGACATTTCCACAGTGCCTGAGCACTGGGAAGCTGCTTTTCAGTGCAAAGGCTGTGATTGATAGTGGGTGATTTCCAGACAGTTGGCACTTATTGGGGTCAGTCACCACTCGCCCTCTCCAAAGGGACACCCTTTGGAGCCATTGGAGAGGGCTTGGCTCACCCGTGGGTGTGACCAGCATCCCCACCAGCCTCAGCATCCCCACCAGCATCCCCACCTCCCTCGATTTCTGTGATGCCCCAGTCTGGATGGAGTGTCCTGTCACCTCCTCCCTGATAGGAAACATTTCTCTCCATCGGTGCCAGGTTTGGGGAAGGAGACAGGAAAGGTGAATCTCAGCAGAGGGAATGGCTCTCAGGCTGGAGGGATGGGGGGGGCAGCAGCACTGGGAGATGAGGTGGCCTTGGTCACACAGGGTGCACACAGAGAGGTACAGCCCTGCCAGGACCCCCCAACCTGGAGGGAGATTCTCCAAACTAATCCCAGCGTTGGAGGAAAGGTTTTCCAGTGCTGAAAATCCTGCTGTGTTTATTGAGGTCACAGCCTGGGAGCCTGAATTTGCATATGCAAATCATATGCATTTATGTAAATTCCCGGTCGAATAATATTCTCCCAGTCCCTGCAGAATAGATCCTCTCCCGCAGCAAATCCCTTGATTGTGTTTTCCAAACTGAGGGTGACATTGGTTTGACCAGGCATTGCTGAACATAACATTTCTATCTGCTGCAGGAACAATGGGGGGAGCCCAGTTTTGGGCATACACCCCGTGTGAGCAACTTCATCCCTCAAGAGGAGAAGCAGCTCCATCTCCCCCACCCCCCCAAACTCCCAGCCTTTGCTGGCAGAGCACTCCGAGCCAACCCGCGTGTGATGCCAAGACAAAGCGCTGGAAGCAGATGCCAAATCACTTTCGAGCCCATGACAGAGCCCTGAGTCACCCAAACCGGAGCAGCTCCCCCAGAACGGGCTCATCTTACAAAAGTGCTGTTGCTGCAGCAACACTAATCCACACGCCGGTGGGCAGGGAGATAATGTGAGGGATGCAACACCCTCCCCGTGCTCTCACAAGGGAAATTACACCCATCCAGAGGGATCTGCTGCTCTGTTAGGAGGCCCTTTGTTGTGGGGAGTCCTCAGGCAAAGGGACTCCTCAGAGGGAACCAGTCTTGGAGCAGGTGAAGGGCTCAGGTCTGACCCCACTCTCTACCCCACAAGCTGCGAGGGAGGAGGATGTGACTGAGCTCCCTTTGCTGTCTGGGCTGACTTCTGACTTCCGCGAGGTCACTTGAGGCCCCAGGGTCTCAGCTGGACTGTGCCTCACACCCAGTCTGGGCTGAGCATTTGGGTCCTGGCCCAGTTCCTTGGCTCTTGTCACCAGCAGGTTCCAAGGCCACCAGCGCTACAACAATGGCCCCTCTCTGCACTCCCCTCCCGTCCTGCTTCACTCAGGGAATCACAGAATACCCTGAGTTGGAAGGACCCTCAAGGATCACTAAGTCAGGACACCCCAACAATCCCACCATGTCCCTGAGACCATTGTCCAAACACTCCCTGAGCTCTGTGAGGGCTGTTGGAAACAGAAAAGCAGAAGTGGGGGTGACATGAGGAGAGATAGTTGAGATTACAGTATAGGACAAGGGGGTTGCAATGAGCAACAGAACAGAGGGAAGGAGGAAAGTCCAGGGTTAGGAGGTTTATGGAGGAAGAAAGTTGTGACAGAGTGAAGAGATTGTGAATGTGACACTTTTGGGGTGAGACTTTCTCCCCTCAGAAAGATAATGGCTTTTAGGGTGGGGGTGTTAACAGATGATGTTGGGTGAAAAAAACCCAGCTTGGAAATGAGAGGCTTTCTGGGCCAGGTGTTAAAAAGACAGGAGGTTAAGAAGTTTGAGATTTGGGACTTGACAATTCCCATCTCAGTGCTGAGCAGGGAGGACTCAGGAAGGGGAGAAATGAGACCTGGAGAGGGGAGTAAGAGGAACTGCCCTCCCAGTTACACTGGCTCTGGACAGAGACAGGTAACTGGGAGCCAGGCAAATGGGCTGGAGTGGCTCCAGGACAATGGCATTGAAACCACCCAGCACATCCTGGTGCCACCCTGCACTCCTCCCCCTGCCACCCTGCCAGGTGTCTCTCCATCCTCCCTCACAGAGTGGGGGATCCCAGCAGTGCATCACTCAGATCTGTCCCACCCCCACCAGCAAAGCTTTCAGTCCTTCAGCATGAAATCCATCACTTGTTGCCAAAGAACTCAATATTTAGTCACAGAATCAAGGAATAGCTGAGGTTAGAAGTGGCCTCTGAAGATCCCTGAGCTCAGCCCACCAGCTCAAAGCAGGGTCAAACACAGCAGGTTGCCCAGGACTGTGTCCTAGTTGTGTCTCCAAGGACAAAGGTCCCCAAAGATCTCTAGGGAACCTGTGTCAGTGCTCTGTCACCTCACAGTGAGCAATTCTCATGTGTTCAGAGAGAATTCCATGTGTTCCAGTTTGCTCTCATTGCCCCTTGTCCTGTCTCTGGATACCAGTCTGAGGAGTCTGGCTGCAGCTTCTCCACTCCCTCCCACCAGTTATTTGCACACATTGACCAGATCTCTCCATGGATTTCTTTCCCTCTGTCTCCACAGTTCCAGCTCTCCCAGCCTCTTGTACATCAGATGCTCCAGCCTTAAAACACCTTTGCTCCTCCACCAACTGCACAGGCATTTCCAGCCCCACAGGAATAGAGCATTTAAATGACCTTTAGTGTTCTTACCTGCCCACACAACACCCAGGAGTGCAAGGCAGGGCTAAATGCTCACCTGCTGGGCTCCTCCATTCCTGCCTCATCCCCTGGATCTGCTCTCAACCGAGCAGAAAAGCCCCTTGTTGCCCAGAAGGGGAAATGCCACTTCACTTCCCTGCACAGTTCACCTGCCCAAGCCTCTGTGTGTGCAGGGGGAGGTCCTGGGGGGGTCTGAGGGTGGTACCACCAGCAGTGGGATCCAGCTCATCCCTGGGGGAGTCTGTTCAGTGACATGGTTATTCCTGTTGTGGTCAGACCCCACCTGAGCTCAGGCTGTGACATCCCAGGCTCCCGGAGCAGCCTCTCTGTAAATACCAGGCAGGCTGGTGGCTCTCACAGGGCGCTGCTGTGGGGAAGGTCCATGTTTCTGTGCCAGCTTGGGGGACAAAAACCACTGTGGCCTTTCCAGCAGCTTGTTGGGTTTTGTTTCTTACCTTTCCAAAAGATAATGCACCTTCCTGGCTCGTGCTTTCAGCCTCACCCTCCTCTGGTGGGGCTGGAGAGCCAGTAAGGGCCTTCTGGGACAGATGTGTGGGCACAGCTAAAGTGACTCCCACAGGTACCTGTTCTCTGTGGGCTGGAGGAGGCACTGGCACACCCAGAGAGCTGAGTTTAGAGTGAAACCTCCATCCCTGGGAACTCCACAGCCACACTCCCGGTGGGGGCCAAGCCAGGCTCTGGCAGCCCTGTTGAACCATCGTGTCAGAGAACAGTAATTGATGCTGAAAGGGTCATCTGCTGGTCTCTCACCTGGAGGGACTGCTCAGAACAGCCCCCTGACCATCGTGGTGGGCTCCACTGGACTCTCACCTGTATGGCCATGCCTTGCCTGGCCTAGGGAGCCCCAAACTGGACATGGGATTGTACAAGTGCTGAACAGAGGGGAAGAATCACATCCCTCAACATTCCAGTCTTACCAGTGCAGCCCCTGGATGCAGATGACCTTTTTTCCTGCAGGGATACAAGGGACCCCTGTTCCAGTTGTTGCCCACCAGGATCCTCGAGTCCTTCCTTGCCAAGTGAGTCAGTCCCAGCCTGTCCTGCTGTGTGGGGCTGTCCCACCACTGAAGCAGGACCTTGCATTTGCTTTTCTTGAGATTCATGAGGTTCATGGAAGTGTCCAAGGCCAGGTTGGACGGGGCTTGGAGCAACCTGGGACAGTGGAAGGTGCCCCTGCCCGTGGCAGGGGGTGGAATTGGATGATCTTTAAGGTCCCTTAAGACCCAAACCAGCCTGAGATTCCATGGTTCTAATTATGCCTCTAAAAGGAGCTGCTGGAAGGGAGGGGATTATCTTCTAATTGCACTGATTGAAATTCCTGTGCACAAGTCATTTAACAACCAGCCAATATCTTGATCTTCCTTCTGTCTCTTCCTTCTGTGCTTGACACAAGGCTCTGAATTTCATTATTCCTTTAACTATCAGGACTGTGAGAGTCAACTTAGATTTCCAGCCACAACTAGACCATCTTTCATACTTTTGGTGCCAGGCCCCTGCGAGAAGCAACACACTTTTGAAGAGCTGGAGTGGTGTTGGCCACTGAGTAATTCTGTGTGATGAGAGAAAGGGTTTCTTTTGTACAAGGAGGAACACTCCTGAGGATCAAGAAGTAATTTTCTTTTACTTAGGATTCTTCTCACTCAAAAAAATGCAGTAGGAATTTGGCACAGGTGGCAGGACTTCCTGCCCAGGATGTAATTTTGCTCCAGTCCTTCCTCAGTTCTGGGCCCATCTGCTTGTGAGAGATGAGAATCTGCTCCTCTGACAGGATCTGCCTCAGATCTGCACCAGCACCAGGGATGAGCTGCTGTTCCAGAGGCCTGGACAGCCTTTACAAGAGCCCAGGCAGCTCACAGCCACGTCCTCCTGGCTCTGAGCTCCACATGGCCCATGAGAGCTGAGAGGGGACAACCAAAATCCTGATCCAAGACCTCGATCTCCCCTACAAGGGCTTTGTCCAGCTGGGAAAAGCAGGGTGGGCAAGAAGGGTGTACAGGGCCAGCACCAGGCTGGGAACAAGCAGGGGATGGAGGGACAGGACAAGAGGGAATGGCTTCCCACTGCCAGAGGGCAGGATTAGATGGATACTGGGGGAGAAATTCCTCCCTCTGAGGTTGGTGAGGCCCTGGCACAGGTTGCCCAGAGAAGCTGTGGCTGCCTCTGAATCCCTGGAAGTGTCCAAGGCCAGGTTGGAGGGGCCTGGAGCAACCTGGGCTAGTGGGAGGTGGGTAGAAGCCTGTGACAGGCCACTGAAATGATCCAGGTTGGCCCAGGGACAGCACGCTCAGAGTCCTGAGGGTGCAACAGGACAGCTCTGGGCCCTGGAGCAGAATTTGTTTCAGCTCTTGAGCCATCAGGACTCAAAACCCAGCAGAGACTGTGACAGAGGTGCCAAGGGGACAGACACTGCAGGGCACGGGAGGGAACCAGGGGTCAGGACAGTCACCTGGGGTGGTGGGAGTAGATCCCAGGTTTCCAATGGTGTTTGTGGACTGTAGATGTTTCTGCAACAGGAGCTGCAGGCAGAGAACTTAGAAAGTGTTTAAAGCTAATTTCTTTACAAGGGTTGTTTGGATGAGAAAGGAATACAGCAGGTCCAGCAGAGGATGCAGGAAAAACATTTGCAGGGGACAGAGGAACATTCCTCAGTGCTCTGTGAATTTAGGGAATGCAGAATACACCACCTGCCATGGCACTGGGAGGGTGTCCTTCTCCATCCCCTGCATTAGGGATCCTGGAATTCCTGGGTGCTCTGCAGGTACCAGAAGATTATTTCAAATTACTGAGTTGGTTTAAATTCGTTATGTACAGAACTCCTTTGTCCTGCCATGTGCAACCCCTGAAAACTTCAGGGCACCTTACTGAGTGCAGATGGGGAATTTAGCTTTGTACAGGGGGGAAGTAGGGAATGTTGGTTTCCCAGAAGCCCCCCCTTACAGAACAGCTGGATCCAACTCCTGCAGCACTGCCCAGGCACATCCTCCTCCTCTGCTGCCCCTGCCAGTGCAGCCACTATTGATGGAGCTCCTCATGGACCCAGAGCACAGGGAAATAAATCCTCCTTGCCCAGGCAGGCAGGGCCGTGCACTGCAACCACTGACTCTCAGCCTTTTGCCTCAGGGTGAGTAATTCATTTGTAGTGACTCAAACAGTTCTGTTCAGAACAGCACAGGCTGGATTTGATGACACTCAGTGTCAGAGATTATGCAACCAGTGCTGGACATTGGTCTTTGAGAATTGTGCCTTTGTATTTCCCTGGTCTGAATTCCCACTCAACAGCCATTGTCTCACCCTCTTCTGCTGGACACAAAGTCTTAATCTTCCCCTTCTTCTGACTGTAACTAAATAATCTCTCAGAAGTCTTTCCAATAGACTAATCAAACTGTCAACATAAGCCACTGCCTCAGCTCACTGCTATTGCTCCTTTGTCCCCTTTCCATGTTTAACATCCCATTTACAAGAAGGAGGAGGCTTAAACCACTCCAGTTTGTGCAGCATCGTGTGCTCTTGACTGGGTGAGACAGCACAGGCTTGGCCAGAACTCCATGGAGGAAACAGAAGTGCAGAACCATCCCTAACATGTGCAGGAGGAAGCTGTGGGCAGCTCTCAGAGCTGAGTAATCCACTTCCAGGAACATGGCAATGCCCTCCTTCCCTGAGATGTCTCATTTGACTCTGCTGAGTGTCAGAGAGGTGGCTGCACCCTCCTGGAGGTGCCACTGCAGGCAGCCCTGGCTCAGTCACTGCAGGGCTGGGCCGTGTCCCATCTGCTGTCAGGGAGGTGACTTTTGTGCCCCCCAGCACAGTGACACTGCAGCCCCGAGTCACTCCCACCTTCAGACATCCCCCAAAGGGCTCTCTGCTGAGCCAGGCCCAGCTCTACCAGCATGTCCAGGGGCTCTGCTCCGTGCCAGGGACTCTCGAGGCCTCAGAGCCTTTTCTTCTGGCTGGGAACTCACCCTGGAGCTGGTCCATTCCCATGGCAGCTCCTCCTGCCAGGGGGAAGCACAGTGGGCAGCAGGGCAGTCACAGCCAGGTGGTGACCACCAGTACAGCATTCCTGAAGGACTTATCCTTTGGCATCTCTTTCTTTTCCATGTGTATCCCTGAGCTTCCCACATCCCAAAAACAACTGCAGAACCCAAGGGATGGGCACTGCAGTGTCCTGGAGGGAGTTACATTTCTTCAGTCAAACTCATCTGATTTCCACCCAGAAGGGACCTGGTTCAGCAAAGTCAGTCCCACAAGAGGTCCCTCTCAGAAGGGCTCAGACCTGCTGCTCCATCTCCCCTTTGGCCCTCCCTGCCAAGCCCTCCCCCCCATTCACATGGAGGTGTTCAAGGCCAGGCTGGATGGGACCCTGAGCAACCTGCTCTGGTGGGTGGCATCCCTTCCCATGGCAGGGTTTGGAATGAGATGGTCTTTAAGGTACCTTCCAAGCCAAACCATCCTGTGGTTCCATGATCTCTTTTGATCAAAGCCAAAATCACTTTGACGTGCTAAATCACCAGAACACCAACTCAGCAAAACCAAACCCAGTCAGTGGCAGGGCAACACCTGGGTCTTGTGCAGGGAAGGCAGGTGAGACATGCTATTTTATTCTATTTTGGTTTGGTTTGTTTTATTTTACTGCAGCCCGGCTGCAACCTGGACTGTGGAAGTGGCAGAGCAGTGGCAGTGTGGTTGCAGGGATATGGGTGCAGGGATGTGGGTGATGGGTGGCAAGTCCATGCATAGGAGAGCAGCTCATGCCATGCCTACAGAGAAAAAAAATTGAATAAACCAGCGAAATTTGATTCAGTTTGTGTGGAAAAAATCTGCCTGTGAACCTTCTGGAGGTCTGTCCTTGGTCATCCTTCACCCAGCAGAACACCCATGTGCACTGCACTGTCCAGAACTCAAGGGCAGCTTCATCTGACCTGATCTAGGAAGTCCTTCCCTAATTCTCTGTGAGTCAGAGCAGCTTCTCTGGGGTGTGATCCCTCTCCTCTGCAGCAGCTCTACATGGACCAGAGTGAGTGTCCCACCTGTGCCTGCTGCTCTCCACCAGTCACTTGGGAATTCTGAGTTACAGCACCTGGAGATGAAAGGGGAGGAGTGGACCCGCCCCCAGTGACAGGGAGGGCAGGAGATTCCAACAGTTCTGTGTCAGGAACTCCCAGGTTAGGAGGAAAGCTGAAGAAATCAGTGTTTTCTGAAGCCCTGATGCACCCAACACATCCTGGCCCTTGCACCCATCTCACCACCCAGATGAACCTTCACCTGACAAAGCCTCTTCTGGTCTCAGCCTGCACCTGTTTGCACTGGAAATATTTGCATTTCCCTAAAATCTCCCACATCAAAGAACTTGAGCTTTTCTGGGAGCAACCCCTGCAAGGCACTCACCCCTCCCAGGGCCTACAGACCTCCCCATCCAGGCATCACTGGAATCTGACCACACTCAGGCTAATTGAAGCACCTGATGCATTTCAGAGCTGGATGTGGATTTTCCATGGTCCTGTCTGCAGAAGGATCCTTCCCACAGGGAACATTGGCCACCTCCAGCCCATCAGACACGCAAAATATGAACAAGTCTCTGCAAATAATCCAATGTGGGAATTTGCTGTGTGAAACAGCAGCAGCAACAGCTCCTTGAGTGTGTGGAGCTGAGGCTGAGGCTGTTTTCTCCTTGCAGTGCCTCTGTTGAGGTGCAGTTTGCTCCTTTGCCTTGGCAGAAAACCCAGGGCACAGGCAGGAGCTGACCCAGAGCTCGAGGGGGCTGGGATTATTTTGGAGTTGTCCATCACCTTGTGTCTGTATCTGTGGAGGGACAGGCTCTGCAGCCTTCACCACTCTCCCAGGAGCTGTGTCCTCCCATCACCCTCTTCCTCAGTCCCAGGCTGCGTCCTGTCCTTCTCATGCAGCCTCTGACTGCCAGAGATGACGGTTGTGATGGTTCCCCTTCTGCCCCAAAATCAGAGCCTGTGACACCAAGTCACAGCAATGCTGGTGGGAAGGGATCCTTCCAGTCTGTAATCCAGACTCCTCTGGAGCAGCATTCCAGAACAGCAGGGGCTGTGTCCAGCTGATACCCCCAAATTCCCATGGATGACACCCCCCATGTTGCTGGGCACCTGGAAAGGGAATTCTTCCTAATGCCCAACCTAAACTTCCAGGCTGCACTTCAGTTGTTTCCCCTTTTTATGTCATCTGGTACCAGTGGGAAGAGCTTGGCTCCATCCCATCTGTGGCTGTTGTTGGACACCCTCAGCCTCCTGTCCTGCCCAGCCCCTGCCCACCACGGTCACACCTCTGTCCATATCCCTGCTCCCCTGAGCACCCAGCACTGGATGGAGGGCTCCCAGTCTGGTGCCACCAACACCAACCAGAGGGGACAATGACTCTCCTTCATGTGCTGACCCCACACTGACACAGCCCCACGAGCAGCCACGGATTTGGGTCCAAAAGAGGCACGTTCAGCCCTGTCACTGCGAGTGAACCTTGTGAGAGGAAACAAATGGCCTCCCAAAAATCAACTTCATTTATTCAGAGGTTTAGCAAACATGTTGGTGGTGCAGGGTTGGGGCTGTATGGAGCAGGAAGATCTTGTTGGTGACACGCTGGGCACTGCTCAGCACAGCCAGGGGGAGGGTGGCACAGCCTTCTTGGACAGCATCACATTGGCAGGGAAACCTCCTGATTTTGGAGACCTGTGAATCAGGAGAGGTTGTGGGATCAGAAACAGCAGCAGATGTGAGGTTTTTAACCCTGGAAGAGCTGGATCCTTTCCACCATGGTGATGAAAGCACCCTTTGCTTTCACCTTTATCTGCCTTTCTGCATTGGCTCTTCTTCTGTACCCCAAAACTCCTTGAGTCTTTGAGGGAGGGCTCAGCCACACCCTGCACCTGCTCAGAGGGATTTCAGGGCACTGCCTCCTCTGCAACCCGGCAGAGAGGGGCTCCCTGGGCACTGAGGAGTCGGGGACCTCCCCCTGGGCCTGTTTCAGAGCACAGGAATTCCCACAGCACCTCTTGTTCAGGCCAGACCCATGGGAATGGCCCAGCATTCCCAGGAGTCACACAGGCCAGTGCTTGCCGAGGGTCAGGTTTGGAGGTGGTCTAGATGGACATTTTGGAGGGGCAGTAAATCAGTTCTTCCCATGGAAAATGTGTCCCATGAGGGACGTGAATGTGAGCAAGTTTTAACCTCACAGGTAGAGCAGACCAGTCTTAAGTGGGGAAATTCCCTGGTTCCCAAACCCTGCAGGCTGGGAAGCAACTTTAGAAGGAGTTGGTCCTGCCCCACAATTGCTGTCCCATCACTGGGGCATCACCCTCAGACACCAAACATGCCCTGTGCTCATCCCAACCCAAACGTGCTCAGAGCAGGAGGGTCCTGTGGCTGCTCAACAAGAGGGCTCAGCCTGGGGCTGCTGGAGCTCCCTGGGACTGATGGAGAGACTCAGCCCACAGACAGACTCTGGGGTCTAACACCCTCCTGCCATGGGAGCAGCACTGATAGGTAGCAAAACTCAGCCTTGAGATGCAAAAGTGACACTGATTGTTTGGTTGGGCAGTGGGAGGTTGAAGAAAACACGTCTGGGGTTCAGACACAAGAAAAAACTGCCCCCACCATCCATGTGTTACTCCTGCTTTCAGTCAAGAAACAACCTGATGATACAAGCCCTGAATTAATGGTTGGGGTCTAAGCGATGCCTCTCCCCTGCACCCCTTTAAGCCCCTAAACTTCATTAAACCTGCAGAGTCCGGATGCACCTTTTAAAAGTAATGAGGGAAACCCCATCCCACTGACAATTGTAACAGTTTTTAGAGGGGAGGAAGAAGACAAAGCACAAAAAAAATCCCCTTTAGGAGGGAGGCTCATTTTTAGGAGGGAGGCTCATTTTTAGGAGGGAGGCTTCTCTTTAGGAGGGCTCCTCTGTTGTTGCTGGATGTCCTTTGGCACTTTTTTTAATGATTGACACAGCAGAATGAGAAATACATAAAATGATGGTTAATATTCCCATCTATAATATAAATATAATAAACACACTGAGCAGGGCAGCCTCCTCCCAGCACTCACTTTGGTGCTTCCATGAGCCTCACCCTGGCTATTCCCTGCTCTGGTTTTCCCTTCCCATATCCCTGCACTCCTTTTCCATTCATGTCTCCCTGGGATTAGACATTCAGAGTTCAAAGTAATCCATCCCCTGCCATCCTGTCTACAGATTGTTCATCCCTCCCTCCCTCCATCCATCCATCCCTCCATTCATCCTGTCATCCATCCATCCATCCATCCATCCATCCATCCATCCATCCATCCATCCCTCCATTCATCCTGTCATCCATCCATCCCTCCCTCCCTCCATCCATCCATCCCTCCATCTATCCATCCATCCACCCCTCCCTCCATCCCTCCATCCACCCATCCACCCATCCATCCTTCCCTCCATCCTTCTATCCATCCCTCCATCCCTCAATCCATCCCTCCATCCCTCAATCCATCCATCCCTCCATCCATCCATCCATCCTTCCCTCCATCCTCCTCTGTCCCTGTCAGCAGATCCCAGGGCTGGAGCTGGTGTCCTGCAGCCCAGGACCTCTCCCAGCCCTGCTTTCCCCCGACCCCCAGCAGATGACAAGGCACTGGTGTCTCTGTGGTTTGACAGCTCTTCAGAGCTGGCAGCTCCCACCCCCTCCCCCTCTTGCAGGAGATGCTTCATTTCCAGCCAGCAGAGTGGATGGGGAGGGTGGAAAGCACTCCCAGCAAGCCCCAGAGTGACACCAGAGTGGATCAATTGCTGCCACTGCAGCACCAACTCACTCCTGACCCACAGGGATTCAAATCCCTTCCTGAGTGACAGTCACACACTGCCCCATTTTGAGAGGCCCCTGACCCACTGCCCATCCCCAGGGGTGCCTTTGGTGGGGACCATTCCCCTGGAAGGGTGGCTTTGCTGAGTTCTGCTGCCACTGCCCCTGCAGTACAGGACAGGGACAGGTCCCGGGGATGTGGGATTGCCCCTCTGGAATAAGCACAGCCTTTGGCATCCAGCCAACATGAAAATAATCCTGGTTTTACTAAGAACAATTTTATCAGTGTGTAGATATGGGGCTTTTCATTTGAATTAATGCAGATTTAGCCAGGGATGTGTTTCAGTGGCTGCTTCAACATCAGTGTTGATTGGAGGCTGAAATAAAACACCCCCAGCCTCTTCCTCTGATTCCTCAGCCCTGGAGCTGCCCCTCTTCAGCATCTCCTTGGAGTATTCATGCTTTAGCAAGACCTGGGACCTCCTCTTTCTGATACCTCAGAATAAAAGCATTAAAGGTACCTCTCCCCTCCTCTGGGACTGCAGACAGGGCACAAGTGTCCAACCCTTGTTTTCTGATCAGAGGATCATCTCATTTGTGAGATTCCTTGATTCCTTCTGGAAATAACCAATATTCCTCTGCAAATGGAGCAAGTTGCCAAATTTCTGACCAGCTGGTGCCCCTGGACAACAGGCTGACCATTCCTGGTCTTGCCAAGATCCTCCCAAGGGGCACAGCCCCACCACTGGGTATGTCTCTCTGTGGCACCAGAGGGGAACCACTGTGTGCATGGACAAGAAACAAAAAGCACCCAGGACTTCAAATAGAGGAATGGAGGAGTTTAAACACCCTGAGCTGCCCTTCTGGGAGAGCTCTCAGAGTGATGCTTAAGCTATTTCCCAGCAGCCACAGGTCTGGGAGTGATTCCTGGGTGAACTTTTGCCTTTGTTTAAGAGGTTTCCAGCCTTCAGGTGTGACTGAATTAAGGGAGAACTGTAATTGGACAGAACATGGCCTTGTGGGCTGGTGAATGTTGGGCACATCATGCAATTCATGCCCACTATTTAATGAGGGCATTTTCAAACACATCAGTTGGAAACAAAGCTCTTGTTCAAGAGGTCACATCACTGGTGTGGAAAGTCCACAGAGACTTTCCAGGGCAGATAAACAAGAAACCCCCACGTGCCTCTCCTGCCTGTGGGACTCAGTCTTGGCTGGAGGATCAGCCTCCAATGCTCAGGCAGCTGAGCCTCCTGTTTAAAAACTGTCTGTTTTATTGGCCCCCCAAGGACTGCAGAGTTTGGTGGGGAGTCTGTGGTGATGGTGATATCTCAGACCAGGGAAAAAGTGCCCCCTCTGTGGAAAAGCTCAACACTCTGGACACATTGAGCTGTGTGATTCCTGAGTGAAGGCTCAGTCAGCAGAGCTGCCATCCAGTCCCTCAAACTGCAATTTGAATCCTGTCATGTTCTCTCTGTTCTCCATGTTCAGTCAGGACCTGGCACTTCCCAGCCTGTAATGTGCATTTATATTGCATGTTTTGACTTGGGATTCAAATGAACATCTGTCATGTGGTGGAAGCCCTGTGAGCACAGCTGGGGTGGACAAACCAACAGGGCCCAACAAACTGAGCAGGGTCTGGCTCTCCTGGAAGGTTTGTGCTCACCCCACACTGATGCTCAGGGTAAATTTGCCCTTTAATTACCTGGAAAGCAAGTATGGGATGGGGCCTCTGCTGGGAAGGGGAAAGGCAGAGCTGGTGGGAGCTGGGAAAGGCTTGTACAGCACTAAATACAGAGAACATGGAAATGCTGCTCCCCCCTGGGCCAGGTAGAGCTCAGACAGCAGGAGGCCACTGGTACAATGGCCTGTTTGAAGCAGAACATGGACCAGAATTGGAAAACAACAAATACCTCTAAAAACTGTGCAATGAAAACAGGCAGAGACAGGTTTTCTCGAAGGCAGCAGGTGGCAAACAAGGTCTGAGCTGTGAGCTGGTTTTCTCCTGCTGGTTCACAGCTTTCCCAGAGCATTGGAAAAACCTCAGGGATGGATCCAGGGCATTGACACAACATTAGAGGGCATGAACAGGACAGTGTTTGCCTTGTAACTCTGTGCTGCAGTGACCTGAGATGCTGGGAGAGGAAAAACCTCTTGCCCAGAGTAGCTGTGGCTGCCCCTGGATCCCTGGAAGTGTCCAAGGCCAGGTTGGAGCAACGTGGGATAGTGGAAGGTGCCCCTGTCCATGGCAGGGGGTGGGACTGGATGGGCTTTAAGGTCCCTTCCCACCCAAACCATTCTGGGATTCCATGATCACGATTTCAAAGAGCTTCATTTCCATCATTCCTTGGAGCTCTCAGGGAGTGTTTCTGGCCATGGCTTTCGAGGCATTTGGGAAGAGCAGTTGTTATTTAACTGCTGCTGAGACAAAAGGAGCAGGATCTGCTTTCAGCTGCTGAGTTCAGAGCTGGAAAAGATTCCCTCAGCAGCACATCCCAGGAATATTCTCCCTGCATTTTGAGTAAAAAGCAGCAGCACTGACCTCAGGCAGCCCCAGGTGCTGCCCCACTTGGGAGCTCACTGGGGGCTGAGCAGAGCCTGCACGCAAAGGTCAACCTTGTCCAGGGCTGAGGCAGCTTCCCATCCACCTCCAGGACTCCCAGGGCTCCCAGGACTCATGAAAGACAGTGACAGGTTCATGGGATTGCAGAAGAAAGAGAAAGGGGTGTCACTACCAGGTTGTTCCTCGGGAATCTGGTCCCCTCTGGGTCCTTTGCTTCCTTTTTTTTAATCATGAAACTGGAATAGGAAACACATGTGAGCAAACCCCAAAGTCAGACCTCACCATGCCCTGCACACACAGCAGAGGATGGACAAACCTCTCCCCATGGAGCTGCTTTCCTGCCAGGACATCCCCTCAGGGAGGGCTCCCTGCCCCTGTTCCACGGAGGAGTCTCTCACCGGGGTTCGTCTGGGAACACCCAGCTGGGATGAGCAGCCTGTGGCACATGGTGAGGCCAGTCCTGAATGCTCCAAGCATCCTCCAGTCTCCTGCAGACAGGGAAGAATAAATGGCCCAGCAGCTTTTGAGCTCACTGTCAGGAACCTTTCTTGGTGATCACTCTAAAATCTGCTTTTCATATGTTTGGGCACAGTTCCAATCTGGCCAAATCCTGCTGTTTCCAGACACTACAAGGTCTCATTTCTCTTGCTGCTATGTGTCTTTCCAACCAGTGGCCCAACTGGAAGATGAGTTTTCTGGCCAGCTCTGTAGGAAGGATGAAGGTGGGAGGGTGGGCAGAGCATCCTCCTCACTGAGGCAACGGGAGGACAGGAGTCACCTCTTCAAGGATGAGAGGATGCACCCACTGGTAGCTACAGAAAGAGGATCTGCACAAGACAATTTACTCCCAGGGCTTCAAAAGCCCATCCCAGACCAATGGGGACCACAGAGAGTCAGCTGGATCCAGGGCCCTGCCCAGTCTGGCACCATCAGGTGGGAACAAAAGGAGTCACTGGCCTGAGAGTGTCAGGACTCCTGAGAGACTGAAGGGATGAAGCAGAGGAAGAGAAAAGGGATCTCCTGTGTGTTTGCCATCAACACTCACAGTCCCTGAGTGTGCCCTGCACTCCCACAGCACACACAGCCAACCTTCATGTGCCCATCTGTCCCCTCATGTCTCCACGAGGAGATGAAGAGTCTCTCAGCCACGTGGAGCTGTCTGGATTTCATGGATCCTGCCTCTGAGTGTGCAAAGGGGCTGGGCCTGGAGTTGGTGCTGGAAAAAAGGATCTGTCACCTTCTGGGGGTAAAGCTGAGGGCAGTGGAAAGGGGTATGAAATAAGGATTTCCCTTTGATGTGAAGGGAGCCAGAGAAACACGGGCTCAGGCAAGCAGGAGGGACACTGAGAGCATGGAGAGCAAGGCAGGGGAGTGTGGGGTCTGCCACTCCTGCAGGCACAGCCTTCGGGTCATGTTTGTGCTTTAAAAATTATCCTTATCCTCCACCTATCCCAAATTCACCCTGTGACACTTCCTTCTCTAATGTGTTTCTTTCTTCTCCATGAGCTCTTGTTATTGAGTTTTCACTCTGTGATTTAGATTTAATCTGTGATTTAGATTTAACTCTGTGACTTAGATTTTAGATTTAACACCTTGTGTTAGAGCCAGTATTTGTCCCTGGGATCCCAGATATGGATTTCAGAGAGGTTTTGTTTCATCTTCATATCTCAGCTGCTCTGTGGAGGAACCATCAGCCCACAGGACCACGGAGCTGCAGCCCCTCAGTCACAGCACCTGCCCCCTGTGCCTTCTCAGGACTCCTGGGGAAATGGGGATGAGGGGCCAAGAGGAATGAGGTTTTCTTTTTCTGTCTAAGAAGGATCAGCAGTGAGGAAATCACTGACATGGGAACAAAACCGAGCATTAGGTGACAACTGGAAAGAAGCTGCTGTCAGTGAGATCAACAAGAAAAACGAGGAGCAAACACTTGGGAGTGATGGAGACTGTGCAAAAGAGGAGGAAAAGGGAAAGATGAGAAAGCTTGGATCAGGTCATCAAAAGCACATGGAATCCTCCAGAGCTGGGTGTGTGGCCATGGGCAACCAGAGCAGCCCCCACCCTCCCCAGGGGCCTCACAGCACATCACAATTCCAGCCTCAACTGATGGGCCAAAACAGGCTGCACGTCCCTAGTCAGGCCTTCCCAGCAGGAAAGTCTGCTGTGAGATATCTCGGGAGCTTAAAGAAGAGATTTGACCAAGTCTGGGGTTGAATGTGAGGAGAGTCCTCCCCGGAATTCCCCAGAACCACCTCCCCTGTGAGAACCTGCTGCTGCAGGAACATCCTGGACACTCTGGCACTGGCCATGGCCTGCCCTTCACAGCTCTGCAAACCCAGGCAGGACAAAGCATCCTGTCACCCCTGAGCCTGTCTGTGAGACGGGGGTGTGGGGAACCACAGAAACACGGGATGGGTTGGGTTGGAAGGGACCTTAAACATCCACGTGCAGGATGTTCTCCTGCCTGTCCACCGTGTCCCTGCCTCACAGGGTAGAGAGTGGAGTTGAGGTTGTTCATGTTCCCTGGGGCTGACCCGTCGTCCCAGCAGTGCTGAGCCCCCTCCTCAGGTCACGGCTGGTGACACTGGAGGTGCAGGACAGCTCTGGGAACCAGGCCCAGGGCACTGCACCTTGTGCTGCTGCCTCCCAGCCACACCTGGCTGCCCCTTCTCTGTGTGTCCCATCCAGGGGTGGGGGAGATGGAATTTAAATACTGCATGAAGTCCTGGGCAGAGAGGGGCAGGAGCAGCAGGGAGCAGGAGCTGTGGCAGGAGGCAGCACTGGCACAGGGATTAGGATCATGGGCTTCCCAGCCACGGGGGGAGTCGGGTGTGCCCGTTCAGTGTCTTCAGCAGAGATACCTCTCCCTGGGATTTCCTTTACATCATTCACATCATTAGTGTGCAGTTAAATCGACCCTTTGAGGCCAGCTCAGTGTCCAGCCTGAGCCTCCAGGCTGGGAGAGCAGCTCAGCAGCTCATGTGTCTCATAAAGCAGCGGCATCTCTGCCCTTGGAGATGCTCAGACTGTAGGAGGACAAGGCCCTGAGACACCTCATCCAACCTGGAAACTGGCCCTGCTCTGAGCAGGAGGTTGGGCCAAACCCCTGCTGAAGGCTCTCCCAGCCTGGATTAACCAAGGACCACAAAGGATTGATTCATTCACACACAGCCCTCGGGTGTGGGCAGGTGTGTGAGGGAGAAACAAATGAGGTGGGAGAGGTGGGTGATGCTCCAGAGCTGCTGTTTGAAGGTGCTTCGATGGGCAGACAGGAATGTGCTGCACCTCAAGCAGGGGAGATGGGGAAAATAACCTGGGGAGCAACAACCCCTTGCACCTGTGAGGGCTGGGGGCCAACCAGCTGCACAGCCAGACCTGGGGGTGCTAGAGGACGAGGATTTGAATGTGAAGTGGTAAAGACAGTCATCAGGGCTGCCCAAGGAGCAGCACTGACAGCAGGTAGAGAGAGGAGATCCTTCCCTTCTCCTCAGCTCTGGTGGGACCCCACCTTGAGTCCTGTGGACTCTCAGGACAACAGAAATAGAATCCAAGAAAAATAGAATATTCTGAGTTGGGAGGGGCCCCAAGGATCATGGATTCCAACTCCTGGCCCTGCACAGGACACCCCAGCAATCCCACTCTGTGCCTGAGAGTGTAATAAGTCAAAACTCTTTCATATTTGCCCACACTGGCACTTGCACTGTGAGGTCTCCGCTCTGAGTTCCTGCTGGCACAGAACTGCTGCTCCCTCTCACATCTCCCCATGTTCTGCAGGGACACCCCAGGCTGGGCTGGAGCCTGAGCAGTAGCTGTGGGACTGCCCCTGTTTGTGTGAAACAGCAGTGTCTCGGGGCTTCTCTAAAAAAAATACATTTTCACTCTTCAGTGACAATTTCTGGCCAAATAAGCAATTTGACCCACATATTTAATGCTGGGCCATTGCCAGGTCCTTGGACCGGTAGGAAAAGATCCTCTCAGCTCTGCCCTTCCCAGCACATCTGCCCCACTCAGCTACTGCTGGAGACTGGGATCCATCCACGTGGGACTGGGGTGGCTCAGTGTCTGCTGGGATCACCTGCACAGTCCAACCAGCCTGGGACACGTGGCTCTGACACCTCTGACCCCGAGCAGCCCCTCTCCAGGAATGCTGGTCCTTCTGCTGATGAACTTGGCCTGGGACAGGACACTCCCCACCTTGGCCACAGTTCAGCAGCTCTCAGTTGGTGTCTCCTCACAGCTGAGACTCCTCAGGGTATTCCTGAGACTCCTCAGGGTATTCCCGAGCCTCCAGGTATTGCTTCCCCAGATCCAGCCCCTTGCAGGTCCTGTCAGATCCTCCAGCCCCCTGGGGAGGTCTCAGACACTTTGGATAATCTGGAATGGCTCCAGAGAGCCGAGTCCTCCCTCTGTGCCCACCAAGGACCAGGGTGTCCCCAGGTGTGAAAGCCCTTTTCACACCAGTGGGACCAGCAGTAGAAAGTCTCGTTTCCTCAGGAAACACCCATTTTTCTGTACTTTTTTGAACCACTGGTTCCCTTTGGCTCACCAAATTCCTGGGTTTCAGTACTTTTTTGAACTGTTGGCTCCCTTTGGCTCACCAAATTCCCTCTAGGAGTGCTGGGGGGGCAGGCCCATCAGTGGCAGCAGTTGCCCAGCCCTCACCCTGTCCCTGTCCCCCGCAGGTCCCTCGCCCTGGGGCAGCAGTACAGCTCCCTGGGGTCCCAGCCCATCCTCTGCGGCTCCATCCCGGGCCTGGTCCCGAAGCAGCTCCGCTTCTGCCGCAACTACATCGAGATCATGCCCAGCGTGGCCGAGGGGGTGAAGTTGGGCATCCAGGAGTGCCAGCACCAGTTCCGCGGCCGCCGCTGGAACTGCACCACCATCGACGACAGCCTGGCCATCTTCGGGCCCGTCCTGGACAAAGGTAACACCAGGGGGCCCTGGCGGCAGCTTGGGCAGGGTGGGGAGAGCTGGCACAGCTCTGCTTGGCCCCTGGATGCACCATATCCTACCGGGAACACGGCAGGGAATGACTCAGAGCTCCTGGCTTTCGACCCGAATTTCCTCGATTTCCTTTCCCCAGTTTTTTGTGTGTTACATCACAAGGGAAGGGTCTGCTCCCGTCTCAGAAGGACCAGGGAGGATGTAAAGCACAGGAAGGGGGAGGTTTAGCCCCAGGCACATTCCCATGTCCTGGAACTGTGGGCTCCACCTCCCTGCCCAGGGTGGGCAGCACTTCCTCACAACAGGGACCAGCAGAGCCCGCGAAAGGCAAGGAGAGGGGCTGGGGCTGAGTTCCTGGGATTGATGCGGGGCCACTGGAGCTCACACTGCCCACCCCAGGAAGGCCATGGGCTCAGGTTTCCCCACCAGGGAGAAGCCATGGTTGAAATCCATGGTCCTGATCAGGCTGAGTGGGGATTTCAATGCATCTTTTCACAGATGAGCCCAAAATGCCCAGGGCTGGGAACAAAGAAAGAGAATAAATGTGCTAGTGCTTTCCCTTGTCTCTTTTGCTCCTCTTCAACCTTTCTGGATTCACTGGCATGAATCAGGCACACTGGGAGCACGTGGATGAGGCACCATAAAATTGGGATTCCCAGGGAGATCACGGGCCAAAATGAGTCGCTGGGCCCAAAGACACCCTGAAAGGAGAGGCTGGAGGGCTTTGGTGGCAGATCACAGAATCATAAAGTTCCCTGAGCTGGAAGGGGCCCCTGAAGATCATCCAGTCCAACCCCTGGCCCTGCACAGACACCCCAACAATCCCCCCTTGTCCCTCAGAGCGTTGTCCAAACGCTCCTGGAGCTCTGGCAGCCTTGGGGCCGTGCTCACTGCCCTGGGGAGCCTGGTCAGTGCCAACCACCCTCTGGGGAAAGAACCTTTCCCTGAGATCCAACCTAAACCTCCCCTGACACAGCTCCATGACAACCTGTCCCACATCTCAGATGTCCCATTAGCAAACCAAGACCCCGGACTGAAAGGCAGTCCCAGGAAACTGAGCCCAGTGGTGGATTAGAAACTCCCAGTGGATAAAAAGCTCCAGTTTGTCCATCCTGTCCCATGGATTCTGGTGACTCTGGGCCATGTTTAGCATGAGGGACATCCCCAGGTAACATCTTGGTTTCACAGCTTCACAAACACAGCCCAAAGCATTTCCCTCTCAGCTTCATGGGTGTCAGCACCCACAGGGTCCCTGCAGCATAGAGAAGTGTCTTCATTGCACAGAAATTATTCTTTCCAGTGCTGCCTTGGAAATGGCAATATTATGGTGTAGCCTTTAAGAAACTGGAGAGACTGAAGTGAGAGCAGGACACTGGACTATTTCCCAGTAGTTTCCTGGACAGTGCAGGACTTCTGGTGAATTTTCTTACAGAGCCCCAGTACTGTGCATATAAGCAGTTCATGAGATCCTTTTCCAAGCTTCAGCCTCCCAGTAACGGAAGGAACCACTTCAGTTCCCTGAAATGACAGTCCAATATTTCAGTGAAAATTACTCCTTTGTGTTAATGTGCAATTCCTTGCAGGAATCAGGATTGTAAAGTCTCATTAGAGCACTAATAGGGACCTTGACAATCATTTCCCCTCTTTTTTGCCAGGATGTATTTTGGGGTAACTACTATATTTACTACCAAATAACCTGTTATCAGGGCTCTCCACACTCTAACTTGCTGCCTAATAAAAGCCTGTCCTAAATTTCAGCACTTAAAAAGATCAGAAAGTTTTAATTTTCTTTTAAAAATTGTCATTAAAAAACTGCCATAAAAATTTTAAACACGTTCTGAAAGAACTGTTGGAGCATTGAAAATCTCTCACCACCATTTCTGTCAGCATGAAAGCACTTAAAAATTGGATTTGGACCATCCTCCCAGTAATGAGCAAACTGAACTTTGAATTTATGAAGAATATTTTAAGATCCTTTGGGCTGCAGGGACTGGAGCAGAGCCTCCTGTGTGGACTTGCCTCAGCATTGCCACGCAGCCCAAGCTGACAAGGTAAAATATCACCCAAACTCTGAAACTCTTCTGACAGATGAAGAAAAATTAGTGAGTACATTCGTTATCCAGCTTTCCCAATCCCAGGCAGCACTGCCAGGCACCCCACTCCCAAAACGCATTTATTCTGCTACCTCACTAACCTGTAAGTAGAGCAGTTAAAAATAAACAGTCTCATCTGCAAACAAGGACACATCAAAGCCCAGCCCAGCCCACGGTGGGGGTTATTTACATTTTTGAGCTGTGCTCGTATCTTTTCTCTGCTGCCTGAAAAATTAATGAGCAGGGACAGGATGGGACTCATGTCATCTGTGTGCCAGTGAGGAACGCAGGGAACTTTTGAGAGTCCCAAAGTTTGCAGTGTGAGGAGTCACAGAGGAAACCAGAATCTTTTCAGCCCTGGCTTTGTCAGCTGAGGGAAGAGAGAACGTAGTGATCAGACTGACAGGACTCGTTATCTGTGCCGAGTGTGGGAGCAGCACTCCCTCCTGAGGGGCTGTGGGGAGGGGAGGGCACTCCTGGGCCTTCAGGGAATTATGGAATAGCTTGAGTGGGAAGGGACCTTTTAAAGAGCATCATGTCCAACACAGCATCACCTTCTCCCAGGCTGCTGCTCCGTCTTCCTTAGATGCAGCAACAACAGGAGTCATGGAATCATGGAACGGTTGGGTTGGAAGGGGCCTTAAGGCCCATCCAGTCCCACCCCCTGCCATGGGCAGGGACACCTTCCACCAGCCCAGGTTGCTCCAAGCCCTGTCCAACCCGGCCTTGGACACTTCCAGGGATCCAGGGGCAGCCAGAGCTTCTCTGGGCACCCTGTGCCAGGGCCTCACCATCCTCCCAGGGAAGGATTCCTTCCCAATATCCCTTCTAACCTGCCCTCTGGCAGTGGGAAGCCATTCCCCCTTGTCCTGTCAGTCCAGACTCTTGTCCAAAGTCCCTCTCTAGTTTCTTGGAGCTCCTTTAGGAAAGCCTCAAATCAAGTGTTTTGAGCCCATACCCTGGATCTGAGCCCTGTGGCATCCCTGGGAACCTTTGCCATGTCCCCTGTCACTGATCTCCAGCACACACCGAGGGCAACCCCACAAGCAGACCCAAACTAGGAGGACAATCTCTGCTGCAGCTCACCCTGTCATTAGGCCAACAGCCATGGGATACCAAGCCCAAAGGAGTTGGTGTCCCACCTGGGACAACTGTCTGGCTGAAATCATCCCTGAGGATCAGAGCAACATTTGGGGTAATCTCATCCTCTGCTCCCTCAGGTACATTGAGACTGTTTTGGAGAAACTTCAGAGGTGCAGTTCTCACTAAAATAGCATCAAAAATCACTTGTAATACAGCCTGGGAAGCAAATGAGGGTAATTTCCTTTTAAAGGAGGTGTATTCATCACAGTGGCTTCCATTCAAGGAGAACTTAGTCTGGAAAGCAATGCAGGTTCTGGGCACATCATCCAGGCTTTGAGCACTGGTGGCAGCGTGGGAGCACAGGGTTCCCCTTCCTGAGGTAACCATGGGCATTCCTGCCCCCAGGCCTTCCCACAGCCTCTCATCCCATCCCCATCTCACTCTAAGGCTCTGACTCTCCTCCTATATCTCCTGCACGGCCCTGAACAGCAAACACAGCCCAGTGAAAGCCCAGGGCACTGATGGGTTTTCGGGAGCCATTTGGGAGCTGCTCAACACCAACCCTGGCCAAGGCTCTGCCTTGATTGACCCAACGCCCTCCCACATCCCCTGCTCAGAATTGACACAGTGTTTGTGCCACAGGACCTGTGGCTGCCCAGGCTTTGCTTTCCTGAGGCCACTGGTTCTCTTCCTGCAAGGAAGGACAGGCTGGGAGAGCTGGAGCTGTTCAGCTTGGAGAACAGAAGGCTCCAGGGAGATCTTACAGCCCCTTCCAGTGCCTAAAGGGGGTCCAAGAAAACTAGAGAGGGACTTTGGACAAGGGTATAATATAGTGACAGGACAAGGGGGAATGGCTTCCCACTGCCAGAGGGCGGGGTTAGATGGGATATTGGGAAGGAATCCTTCCCTGTGAGGGTGGTGAGGCCCTGGCACAGGTTGCCCAGATGAGCTGTGGTTGCCCCTGGATCCCTGGAAGTGTCCAAGGCCAGGTTGGACGGGGCTTGGAGCAACCTGGGCTAGTGGAAGGTGTCCCTGCCCATGGCAGGGGGTGGGACTGGATGGGCTTTAAGGTCCCTTCCAACCCAAACCATTCTGTGATTCTAAGTTTTCTCTTTTGCATGTCTTATTTTCTTACCTGGGCTATGAAAAAAAAAAACAAACAAACAACCCAAACCAACCCCCAAACGTGGGGTAAGATCATGTTTTTACAAGCAAATTCCCCAGGATGATTTATACTGCAGGTGTGCAGTCTGGGACAGGGAGGGAGGAAAAACCTGCTTTCCCCCTCCCTCTTCACCCTTTTTCTTTGTGCAGTAAGGTCAGTTCTTATCTAAAGTCTGTGGCTCCTCCAGCCGAGTCCTGCCCAAAGCCCGGGCTGAGCCGGCAGCCAGGTGACACTGGTCTGGGAGGGTGGGGAATGGCCATTCTCTGGGGGAGTGACAAACCCCGTGGTTTTGGTTAAAGCTGGTGCCCAGAATGAGCCGGTTGTGAGGGCAGGAAGGCCCCACAGGCATCTGGAGACCGAGTCCTGGGGGGAGAAGAGGTCTGGGAGCCGCAGGCAGGGCGGGATCTGCGGGAGCGAGCGCGGCAGGAGCCTGTGCAGGCTCACACACTTCCCCACGGCCCGAGGGCAGGGGCAGCCGCTCTGCCCCTGCCTCCTCGCTCTCCTTCTCCAGGAAGATGCCACCGGCTCTCCAGGAAGACGCTCCCCGTGGCCGGTCGGGCCGGAGCCTCCGGGAGCGGGGCAGGGCGGGGGAGGCGGCGGGGCCGCTGCCTTCGGGGGTCCTTGTGTGCTCGGCTAAGCCCCTGCCACGAGCTGTGAAAAGGCCCAGGACCCGCACCAAGATAACCCGTGGCTTTTCTCAGCCACGACACTCGCAGTCATTTGCATCTAAACAGGGGTGTGTGGGATCAGGGGCCGTCTTGATATAAACTCAGCAGCTTAAAGGGAGGGGGAGGGAAAGGAGAGAGAGGGAGAGAGAAAAATAAGCTTATACCGATGAGAAAGAGCTAAGCTTCCTCCCCTACTGTGAGGCAGGGCGAGCGATACCATCCGAGCGCCGCAGTCGTTTCAAATCGCTGCCGCATTCACACGCCCTTGGGGCCATTCTGAGCCGGGGGCGGGGGGCCGGGGAGCGCCATCAATAGGGATTTCCCAGCCGGGCCGGCGGGATTGGAGGGTGACGGCAGGACAGGGGAACATTGCCCCGTTGCTACGAGGTGCTCCTGGGGAATGCCAGTGCTCTGTGCCGTGGGTACGCTGGCCGGCGGAAACATTCCGCATTATGCGGGTAATACAGTGTGACACGGCGGGAACAATGGCAAATTGAGTGTCCCAGCAGGTAACGGCCCGGCCGGGACACAGGCGCGGTGGTGCACTGTCAAGGCGGCTCTAATCCTCCCTCGCCAGCCCCTCCCCTGGTTCTGGGAACGCTGCTCCCGCGTTTCGTCTCTGGGAAATTCTCCCGGCTCCTCGCCCAGACCCAGGCGAGGATTTCAAGGCGAGGGGTTTGTGTTTGCAGCTCGCTGCCCGCCCGGCATCGCGGGGAGACACGGGGGTGCTGAGGGAGCCGGGGGTGCTGAGGGAGCCGTGCACCACCGCGGTCGTGCCTGTCTCGGCTCAGCTCCATCCCACCATCCCTGCTCCCTTCCCGGACTTAAAGACGCACAAAATCTGCGGTGACCCTCCTTCCCATGACCCTCCTTGTGCCCATCCACACCCTCTGGATGGAACGCGAAGGCACATCAGCCAGGAGAGCAGCTCCTGTCCCCTCCCTGTCCCCTCCCTGTCCCGGTCCGGGGCCAGAAGGGCTCCCTGGCTCCTCTAATCTGATGTTCTTTGGGTCACAGGCCACCTAAAGAGCCGTTGTCAGGCTGAGACACCCCAGGTGGTGCAGGGATCTTCAGCTGGTGGCCCACAGCTCCCAGTGGTCCCAGCATAAGCAGCTGGTGAAAGATATCCAAGGAAAACCTTGGTGGGTGGATCCCCGCTGGCACATCGGAGGTGGGAAGGGCAAGGAGGGAAGAGTTTGAACTCAAAGAAAGGGAAAACCACAGCAGGGTCCCACCAGCACAGACAGGACTGAGCAGCCCTGGTTTGGGACCCCATCTGGCTGCAGCAGAGCAGAGCTGTGGTTTCCACAGCTGGAACAACCCACAGCCATCTCCTTCCAGTGCCTGCATGGGCTGAAATCTGCCCAGCTTGGGGTGCCTGGTCTTTGGAAGCCAGACCCACCTCCACAGAGAGACTGAAGCTGGAGAGAGAGACCTGCTGCAGGGGAGGGGTGCAGGGGGGGATGGTCCATGGCTGTCCATGGCTCCTGCTCTGGAAGGAGGGGACGGGCTCCAAGGTCATTTTCCCACCAGAAATTTCTGGCTTCATCCCACACCCACTGACTCTCCTGATCATCTGGTCACACCACACTCAGAGGCACTGGAACCCTCCTGCCCCCTGCCCAGGCACAGCAGCCCCTGAAAAATGGCCTTCAGCTCCTCCCTGCCTCCTGCACATGGGGTGAGAGGTTGGATTGACTCCAACATCTGCTCTAGATTGAGACCTGGAGTCTCCATCCTTACAGGGTGGGGTGAAGCACCCCAGGGTCACTCCCCAGGGAGCTGTGGGTGTGCAGAGCGTGGCACAACTGGAGACTCTGAGCCAAAAGGTGCCCAAGGGGGAAAGTTGAGACTGAGCTATTGACTGTGCTTGGGAAAGCCTGTGCTAGTGCAGCCACTGAGGCCAGCAGGCAAACTCCTCTTGATTTCAAAATGAGTAGGAAGAGCACAACACTGCTCTAGAAAAAATATAGAAAATTTTAAAAATATCCAACCAAAACAACAAGCAGGTCACCACTGCAGGAACTGCAGACGGCCAAGGACCATCTGTGCTGAGCAGGGACAGCCACGGGGGACTTGCCAGTCTGTGCCTGAAACAGGAGACCCCTCTGAGTGCCCTGAGCTGTGGTGGGACGGGCTCTCCTCCAGCTTCAGTCAGCCCTCAGCTGAGGGAGAGTTGGATTCCTGGAAAGGGGAATCACTCCAGAGATGGGCAGCCAGGCTGGGGACTGTCATGGACAACATTTTACAGAAAATATTTAACAAAAATGGCTCTTTGAGCATGGGAAAATGGCAGTTTTGCTCCCTGCAAGAACCATGGAGTAAACTCAGGGGCCACTAAAGATGCTTGAAGGTGAAAGTCAATGTGAGCACAGGAACAAGGGATGTTACTTGACTGGGCTTTAATCTGGGTTAAAAAATCCAAGTTCTCCAGTGTCCTGCTTTCAAACCAGGGGAAGAGCCATCAGACAGCACCAGGGAAAAAAACAGCTCAGTTCAGAGCATCTCACAGCTTCTCCAACAACATCCTGGAGGGTTAACTCACTAAGATAATGCAGGAAAATGCAGGAAATACCCTTTCAGTTTGACTGTGTTTTGTCCACTTATGGACAGAGGTCAGGACTCCCAAACCCAGGACAATAAATTCACAGAACTCACGGTAGGAAAATGCCACCCAGGCAACACAAACTGCTGGGGACGTCCCCGGGGGGGCACTGTCACTGCTGCTGTCCCGAGTCCAAGTCAGGGCCCCATGGAATGTCCAGGGAAGGGGATGGCTTGAAGGTCACCCTGCCATGGCCACAGGTGGAAGAGGGGATGGACTGGGATGCTCCAGCTCAGCCAGCCCTCTGTACCCTCTTCATCTTCGTGTGGATTTTCTGTTTTGTCCCCACCACCTGCCCAGGTCTCTCTGTCCTGCTGGGACATTTCCTCTCCCTCAGCACAGGGATCCCCCACACTCCCATTCCCAGCCCCCATCCACCCAGGAATCCTGGGCACTGTATTTCACCCTTCCTTCAGCTTTCAGCACCTTTCAGGGCTTTCTTCAGCTTTGCTCCTTTGGGCCAAAATTCATTCACTGCAACTGTTCCCTGGAGCCTGGCAATGGTTCCAAAGAGCCTTGAGTTTCCTCTGCTTCCTGAAAGTCCTGTTATCAAACCTGAGGATCCTGTGCAAGGCCAGGAGTTGGACTCCATGATCCCTGTGGGTCCCTTCCAACCCAGCATGTTTTGTGACTCTGATTTCCTCCAGGATTGCTCAGTAAGTGGTAAGCAACTTCACGGGCATCTGGAAGTTGGGTTTTATTATTTATTATTTATTTATCTCCACTAAAGGACAAGTCACATGTTGTTTATGTGACACGTTTAACAGGACTGACCAGCTCTTGGGCTTTGTGCTGCCACAGTCTGCCCTGAATGATCTAAAACCTTTCCCAATGCCAATGAGCTTTGTCATCTCCCCTTGGACTAACCCCTGGCATGGAGCCCCTCCCTGGGTTCCAGGAACTCTCTTCTGAGGCCCCTCAAGCTCCCACTGATGTTTAGTTCACCCCTCAGCCCTTGTGCCAGATCAAATCCTGCACCAGCTCTATCTGGGAGAACCCCAAAGCTGGAATCCCACCAAAGCTGGAATCCCACTCCTCTCCCTCCTCCTCCTCCTGCAAGGGCCATTCTGGCAGCACCCGCTCTGGAAAACATTCCTTAAAATATCCATAAATTAACTTCTGGCTTTCCAGTGGGGTTTAGAAGCCACTGAGGGAGGTTGGGAAGGACAAGGCTGCCTGCTAACCCCCGGCCTGTGTGTTGGCAGCCACCCGCGAGTCGGCCTTCGTGCACGCCATCGCCTCGGCCGGCGTGGCCTTCGCCGTCACCCGCTCCTGCGCCGAGGGCACCTCCACCATCTGTGGCTGCGACTCCCACCACAAGGGGCCCCCCGGGGACGGCTGGAAGTGGGGGGGGTGCAGCGAGGACGCCGATTTCGGGGTGTTGGTGTCCCGGGAGTTTGCGGACGCGCGGGAGAACCGCCCGGACGCGCGCTCGGCCATGAACAGGCACAACAACGAGGCCGGGAGGACGGTGAGTGCCCGGGCAGGGGGGTGTCTGTGTCTGCAGGGATGGCCCAGGGGGGCTCCTCCTGGTGCCACGGGACTGCAGTAATGCCCAGGCTGAGGCTTCCTAAGGTTGTTTCCCAGGGCCCAGCATTTCCACTCTCTCCAAACAGATTCACACTCCATCCAAACATGCCTTGCTTGCAGCACACACATAGAACATGGAATAGTTTGGGTTGGAAGCGACCTTAAAGACCATCCAGTGCCACCCCCTGCCATGGGCAGGGACACCTTCCACTAGCCCAGGTTGCTCCAAGCCCTGTCCAACCTGGCCTTGGACACTTCCAGGGATGGGGCAGCCACAGCTTCTCTGGGTAACCTGAGAACATCTTCCAAGGCCACGTGTACAAACACAACTCAGCCAGGAGAGACCCCAGGTCAGCAGCAGATCAAGAGGATTTTCCTCCCAAGCTCCTCCTTTCTACATGTTCCCTGTTATAACATTGTCCCAGTGATTCCCTGGAGTAGATGATGGTTCTCACTTCCTTCTAACTCAAATATTCTAGTCTAGTCTAGCCCAGTCTATTATTTCTATTCCACTCCATTCCATTCCTGCTGTCAGCAGGTACCTGGGCCCTGCCTGCTCTGGGTCATTTGCAAACTCAGTCAGACCTTTCCAACAGTGCTTGAAGCAAACACTGACATGGCTTTTCCACACCACAGCAGGCAGAGGTGGAGGGGTAAAAGGCTGACGGCTTCTGGTACAAAAAACCCCACCAAACTGCAGTAATTTTAGCACAAATCAGTGACTATTTTGCTCCACAGAGAGGAGGTTTCTGGGAAAGAGATTTATGTCCATAGATTCAGAATTTCATTATGTTCTAGTGCAAACTGTCAGACGTGGGCCATAAAGGAAGGGTCATCAGCAAAGAGAGGACAAAGGGATCAGTCTCCATCCACGAGGGTCAGAGACACCATCCAACCCCCACTTCTCTGGGCTCTGACTGTGCACACACACAGGGCAGGGGGACCCCAGTGAAAAAAACAGACCTTGGGATTAGATTAGACTAGAATAGATTAGATTGGGTGGATGATTAGAGCAGCTGCCCACCTCATGCTTTTCTAGTGTGACACCTGTCTGGAGACGTTTCTGGCCACCACAACTCATTCCCAATCAGCCCACACTTCCCAGACCGAGCTCAGAGCAGCCATTTAAACCCAGGTGGCAAAGGCAGGGGATGGAAAGCAAACCCGGCTACTGATCCTCATTCTCTCCCCCCACAGACCATCCTGGACCACATGCACCTGAAGTGCAAGTGCCACGGGCTGTCGGGGAGCTGTGAGGTGAAGACCTGCTGGTGGGCCCAGCCCGATTTCCGGGCCATCGGGGACTTCCTGAAGGATAAATACGACAGCGCCTCAGAGATGGTGGTGGAAAAGCACCGGGAATCCCGGGGCTGGGTGGAAACTCTCAGGGCCAAGTACGCGCTTTTCAAGCCGCCCACGGAGCGGGACCTGGTCTACTATGAGAACTCACCCAACTTCTGCGAGCCCAACCCCGAGACGGGCTCCTTTGGGACCAGGGACAGGACCTGCAACGTCACCTCCCACGGCATCGACGGCTGTGACCTGCTGTGCTGCGGCCGCGGCCACAACACCCGGACTGAGAAGCGCAAGGAGAAGTGTCACTGCATCTTCCACTGGTGCTGCTACGTGAGCTGCCAGGAGTGCACCCGCGTCTACGACGTCCACACCTGCAAGTAGGCCCAGGGAGGTGTCCACTCGTGGAGGTGCCCCAGGGCAGGGCCCAGGGGTGCAGCCCCCGTGGCCTCACACTGCAGAGGACGGCACAGAACTGCTGGTGGCCCCAGCCCCTCACCCGGGTCAGGGCTGGCCTGGTGCTGCAGCTCAGTGGATCTGTGACTGCTGCTCCCGGGGGACAGGCAGGGACGGGGGAGCCCAAGCCAGGCCTGGCCATGGCAGGTAGAGCTGCCACAGCACACCCTGAGCTCTGTCCTAGGCCAGAGGTCCTGCCTGTGCAGACACCGGTACAGGGGTCAGGTGGAAATGGGTTTTACACAGTGAGAGCTGAGCAGACACAGCTCCCCCACTGCTGTCCTGGGCTTGGCAGATGTGGTGGGGAAGAGGGAAGGAGGCAAATCCTCACACCAGCCCAGCTCCCTCCTGCCTGCTCCAAGGAGACAATGCTGGAGAACCAAACCTGTCCGAGCACACAGAGCCCACGGGTGGTCTCTCCTTCCCTCTCCCCTCTGATCTCCCTGCTCCCCACAGCCCCACATCTCCTACAGTCCCCTGGGGAGGATGGCAGGAAGGCAGAGCCCAGAGCTGATCCTCCAGCACGTGGCCCAGGACAAGGGCAGGGCACAGGGCACTGCTGGCACCTCTCACAGGGGACACAGCCCATCCCAGCGCCCAGGGTGGATCTCAAGGATCTGGGATCCACCAGATCCACACCTATTGACTAAGCATTCCCTGACATGACTTTATATCCCAGAGGGAGCTCAGGGATGCCCCTGGGGACAGGTGACCTGCCAGGTGAGCTGCTGCTCCAGCTCTGGACATCAGTGACTCCGGGGAGACAGAGGCCACGGAGAGAGGGAATGTCTGTCCCAGGCCTCCCCATCAGACACGTGTGGTCCAACCACTGCACCCAGCAAGAGAGAGGTGAGGGAGACAGGGAAGGGAGAGCTGTATCCCACAGCACAACCCCAGGCAGACCCTCCCCTTCCCACAGGATCTGCTGAGCTGTCAGTTGTCCATGAAGGCCCCACCAAGCACAGAGGCTCCAAACCATCAGCAGGGATTTGGGCCCCACCTCAGTGCAGGAGAACCAGGGTTTGTCCCACCACTGCTCCCCAGGCCCCCTCCCCTCCCTGAGCACACTCCTCGCTCTGGGCTCACCTTTTCAGGGGGTAACTGACCCTGCAAATCAAAAAAACAAGATTCCCTCTGTCCTGTTCAAAGGCACTGCTCACACAGCAGTGATTCCACAGGGAATCATGGCCAGCCCATCCCAGCTGTGGCTGCTGCTCCACTCCCTCCTTTTTCCAGGGGAAGGAGCAGCACAAAGAGCAATAAAGGGGTGAGGGACCCTCCCAGGGGGCACAGAGAGGGCCCAGCCCTCACACCTGTGTGGGGACAACCAGAGCAAAATTCCAGGTCCTTCCTGGGCAGAGTGAGAGGAGCTCCTGGACTCACATGGCCAGAGGAGCCTCCACTTCCAAAAAATAAAATCACAGAGAGCTCAAAAGCCCTCCCCACTCAGAGCCAAGCTGTCCTCTGATATGCATCTATTTAAAGTATATATTAAATTCCATGTCTGGAAAGACTCCCAGTACCCGACTTTAAACAAAATCCCCCTTTTGTTTGTTTTTTAATCAAGAAAAGGTATTTAATATTAAATAGAACATTTATTGCCTTGTAATTATTTTACTGTAGCCAGGTATTCTAGCACTGAATGGAAGATCTTTTTCCATCAATCTGCTGTATCCAAAGTTTTGTATAAAGTTGTAGAGGTCGATTTTTTTTTATTTTATATTCAGAAAATTTCTCTTTTTATAAGCATTATTTATTATACAATGTATATACTTGAGTTAACTAAGATTATATATTATATAAATATATATATTTGGAGAAAAATATATTTCAACTTGCATTTTTTTTGTGGTACACCATTAAAGAGAAGGTATAAAAAACCAAAAATATGCACTTGCCAACTTGTGTGGTTTGGGTCCTTCAGGTCCTGCTGAAGTGGTGGGTCGTTATCCAGCTGCTTATGGGCAGGGGCAGTCATGGAATTATGGAATCACAGAGTGGTTTGGGTTGGAAGGGACCTTAAAGACCATCTAGTTCTTACACCCCACCATGGACAGGGATATGAATGCAAGACGATGGCAAAATGTAGCCAACAAAGGAGATTTTATAGCTGAATGCTGAGCTTTGGGTTTAGAAGTGCCATGAGCTGTGTGCACAACACAGCACAAAACCATGGAAACATGAGGGTTGGAAAAGACCTTTAAGATCAAGTCCAACTGCTGCCCCAGCACTGCCAAGGCCACCACTGACCCATGTCCCCAAGGGCCACATCCAGAGGGCTTTTCAATCCCTCCAGGGACAGGGACTCCACCCCTGTCCTGGGCAGCTGTGCCAGGGTTGGACAGCCCTTTCCATGAAGGGATTTTCCCAATATCCAACCTGACCCTCCCCTGGCACAGCTTGAGGCCGTTTCCTCTCATCCTGTCCCTTGTTCCTTGGGAGCAGAGCCCGAATCCCCCCGGCTCCCCCCTTCTGCCAGGGAGTTGCAAAGAGCCAGAAGATTAGTCTTAATGGATTAAAACAGGTTTTAGATTTCATACACTCCCCCATGTACCCCTAGGCTGTCACTGAATCACCTTCCAGTGGTTTGGACAGACCAAGATCCAAATTTCCTCACATAAAAACATCTCCTCTCCCGTCCAGGAATAATTTGTGGGTGTTTCTGCAGAGTCATCCCCGTGCTAACCATGTTTTTAAGTGCACATGGTTTTCCACAGCACTGGCCTCAAACACATCTGTCTGAGGGGTAAAAGCAAATATAAAATCCCTGTGTTCTTACCCCGCTCCCCAGTTTGCACACAAAGCCATCCCAGCTGCCTGGGCCACGTGCATGAACAGTGCCCACACCGGTGTCTCTGCCCCACGGCACCAGCAATGCCACCAGTCACCCCCCAGCACACATCCTGACACACCAGAGAACCAAAAACCCTGACCCAGGGAGGGTTCTGGGCCTCACAGCTCTGGGGTTGGAGCTCTCTGTGTCTGCCCACCTCCACCACACAGCATCCTCCCAACCCCATCCCAGCACCTGGGAATAATCTGTCCCTGGTTAAACAACTCCATTTCAGAGACATTTCTGGAAGGTTCAAGATGAAACAGGGTAAGGAAGGGGATGAAGAACTTGGCCCTTACTGTTGAAAGCAATATTGTTTATATTTTACATGTTTAAGGCCTGTGCCAGGCAGAGCCCCAGAGAACACCCCAGTGGTGGGGAGGTGCTCCAGGAGCACCCTTGTGCCACCTGCAGGAAACAGCTCGGATGGAGATCCTGGAATAGGCTGGAGTAGGTGGGATGTCACACCCAGCAGGTCACCCTGGTTTTCCAACAGAAACTTCTCCAAGTGTGACACAGCCACCTCACACACACACACACACACACACACACACACACAGACATCCGTGGGGCTCCTCAGCTTTGCAGGGCCCAGAAAGCTCCAGAACGGGCTGGACCAGAGACCTCTCAGCCAATTCCTTGGAGACCACGGGGGGTCACTCTGTCCAGGATGGGGGTAAATTCAATCCATCCACTTGTAGGCACCCCCTGAGCACCCCCTGGCCAGCAGCACCTGGGAACAGCTCTGCTCCTCACATGCCTCAACTCAACCAGCAGCAGACACAGACAGCAGTCAGGGCATCACAAGGAGTTGTGCTTTTTATTGAATCCATTGAATGTGCAATTAAACCAGATATTTATTCATCAATATAGTTCTGGACAAAGACATGGTAAGGTTTACAGCGTTTACTCTGAAATATAAGTTACTGTGTGCTGCTGTCACCCAGACTGGCAGAGGGGAGGGAGGAACAAATAAATCCACAAGGTCATACACAAAATGAGAGGGAACAGCCAGCACTGGGACTCACAAGGGCATCACAACACATCAGCACTGCCAGAGAACAGAGGGAGGTGGCTGGAACACCCCCACTGCTGTGAGCACACACTGAGGACAACAGTACCTGCACCTTGGGCCTGGAAGGACGTGGAGCATCTCCTTCCCTGGACACCTCTCTGGTACCACTGCAAGCTCTTGCAGGGGCTCGGGGCAAGTTTAGGAAGCTACACTGACTCATATCTGATAAATGGCTTTGATTTCATGCCCCACCACACTGAGGTATGTGCCATGAACATTACTGAAGGAGCAGAGCCCCAGAACCAGGGGAGCCTCACGCAGCCACTGGCAGCACCTCGCTGAGGCCACGTGGCTGTTGGGAAGGACCATGGAGCAAAGTTTGATACATTCCTTTATTTCAGTGCAAAAACATGGCAATGCACATCTCGTGCACCTGCAGAGCTTGGCTTCCTCTCTGTGTCCAAGGAGGAATTTCAACCTTTGGTAGCATGGCATGGAAATGGGATGTGAGGCTGGAGGACACCAAAGCTGCCACCTACATGAGCTCAGGAAGAGCTGGAGGCTGGAACCGGCATCTCTAAAACTGTTGTTGAATTAACAACAAGCTTTTGATGCCTTAAATACTGGATTTGGAAATTTCCTCTACTCTGATCAACATCTCCCTGCCCTCTTCCCGTCCCCAGTGCCGCTGGCAGTGTCTCATGGGGCCCCAAAATACCTGGATATAAATAAAGCAGGTGCAGCATCCAGGCAGTCCTGGAGCTGGACTGCTGTGGGCACTGCCTGTGGGGTGTGGGTCTGGCTCAGAGTTCAGTGAGGGATGGGATGACACCACAAGAAAGCCTCCACCTGACCAGGATATGACAGAGCAGTGCTGCAGTGTCCCTTCACCAGACTGGCAGGTTTATTAGGAGTCAGGATCTCTTTGCCACTGCAGGAATGCTGGACACAAGTGAGCATTGGCTTCAAACTCCCAGGACATTCCCCCATGCTCAAATCAAAGGATGCAGCCTGGCTGCACAGAGACAGAAGCACAGTGTTCTAGGAGACACTTCCACATGACATCAGAATATTAAAGACAAAGAATAAAGATACTGTATTGCACTAAACATGCAGATTCCACATGGGGCTCTGGGAAATGGGGAGCATTTCACTTTGTCCAGTGTGTTGAGCACAGAAGAGTAAAGATCCCAGTGTATTTTCTCCAGGTTGGTCGCTTTTCCAGCTGTTGATCTTGCACTTGGTCCACCTTCAGTCTAGGGTAGGAACTCTTGCAAAAGAAGCCAAATCCATCAGGAAAGCATCATGCACATGTATAAAGCATCAAGCACACACTGGAACCCACTCACATGTAGCCAGGATAGATAGTGGTGTGAGCTGCCCCAGCACAGGCACTGCCCTACATGTATTAGAAAGTCATTCTCTAGGAGATGCCACTGTCCCACTGGGCTCAACTACTCCCTGTGGCACCTACAGGGAAAGAGTAGGACATCCTTCTCTCAGACAGGAGACACAAGAAATCAAAGTTCCAGATTTCAGACAAACAGCTGGATTTTAACTCAAGGAGAACCTCTTCTGATTTACTTCAGTTAATTGTGGCCCAGTATCTCATGGAAACTTTAAATCAAGAGTGAATTAAGACAGGCAGAGAATTCAGACATGCAAGTTCTCAGCTCCTTCACACCTCCCCCCTCCCAAAGTGCTGTAAGAACGGATCTGACACAGCTCTGAAAAGACAGAGGGGCCAACGATGAGAGCAGATACCCCAGCACTGCAGGTTCCCCTCAGAGATGCTCATTTCTGAGCAGAAAAGGGAATTTTAAACAATGCTTTAAACTAAAAGTACTTACGTTCCTTCTTCTCTCAGCAGAGCCAAGAACTTTTTCACTCGATACTCAGGATCCATCTAAACACCAAACAAACAGGTCCCATCAGTGCTGGGGCACGGGATTGTTGGTCCTCTCATGGAAGGACTCTAGGGAAGTCTTCTCTAGATTTGCACCAAAATATACACTGAGTGAGGACTATAAACATTTGGACACCAGAGGCTGTCGGTTCTCAGAATCTTGGTGTTGTATCGTAACAGTTCCTGTGTCCCAGAAACTCCAACCTGTGTCCCATCTGCAATCTGCACTGACATCCTGGATCTTTAACACACGGGGACAATACAGGAGATTCATTCTGGAAACATCCAGTACATGGGTCTGGGAAGCTGACTGGTTGTGAGATCCCCAGCTCTGTCACCCACTTGGCAATAAACAGGCAAGTCTCTACTGAAAAATAAAACTGGGACTTCTCCCTGGAGGAGGGAAGCCAAGTGTCACCTGTGCCCTGACCTCCCACCAGCAAGGCCAAGCACAGGCTCCACAACTCCCCCACCAGGTTTGCCATCCCCAAAGGAAAATTTCTTCTGATTCCAGGTGTGAAGAAGCCATCCATTTAAACCCCTGACTGCTGCAATGGAGGGGAGAAAACAAATGCTAACCCAGCTCAGGAGAAAATAAATCCTAACCCAACATCAGCTTCCCCAGCAATGCAGGCAGGGGACAGAGCCAGGGAGAATTTCTGCTTTGTGCTAAGAAAAGCCTGAAAGTGTAAAACTTCCCAGTGCTGTGAGGTGTGTCAGCAAGGCCAGGACCTCACTGCCAACTGCTGAGCTACTTTTAGATCAGAAAAATAAATTCACTGAAACAAGAAGATTTAAAGGAACTTGCTGAGGCTCTCTGAGTTATTCAGGTGGGTTTAACATGCAAAGGAAGGCTGGTGATGGTGAGGTCCTGGCAGAGATGAAAGGCCACCCCCCACCCGACACAGTGCTTGGAATGTGGAATTCCCAGGGACTGAGGGGACTGTGGCACCACATAGCTGGTGACCACAGGGGGTGTCTGCAGTGTCCCTCCGGCCTAAATCTTCTCCACAATCTCTCCCAGTTGACACCAGGCTACAAGGGAAAGCTCATCTGTCACTACACCAGTTCTCCCATTTCTAGGTGTGGATGTGGCACCTGGGGACATGGCTCAGTGGTGGCCTTGGCAGTGCTGGGGGAACAGTTGGACTCGAGGATCTCAGAGGGCTTTTCCAACCTCAAGGATTCTGTGATTCCATCAGAAAGGCTGGAGGCACCCTGAACACTGGTTACCTGGATGTCCCCTTTCTCTGGGGGCATTCACAGGTTCAATCCACCCCACAAGACTCAGCATGTTCTGTTAAAAACCCAACATGATCCAACACAGCTCTGTATAAACAAATATCTTCTTTTCACCCTTAGAAAACCTGTACTAAAGCCACCAGCTGAAATTCAAACTTGCCAAGGCCAGAGTTCTGCTTCCCACATTGAAGATGCTGAAGTGGCCATGGCAAGAAAGACACTGTGTCCATAACCTGCACCGACTCCTGGGGAGGAACAGCACTTTCCTGCAGACACAGCACCTTGTCCAAAAGACTAAAGCAGGCAGCTGAAAGGTCACAAAGACCCCAACTGGACCAAATTGCTTATTAACAATGCAGGCACAAACCCCAGAGGCTGATCTGCCTGGGAAGGAGTCAGCGGAGTGCAGAGGAAGCAGATTCCAGACTCTTGGACAGACCCTCTGGTGCCCTGTGAAAGGGGAAATGCTGCTGCCAAAGTGGGTGGGACATTTTCTGGACCACCAGAGGGACTGACCCTGTGACAGAGCTCACACAGGTGAAAGGACAGGAATGCTCCTTCCTGGGCAATGCAGCACCCCCAGGACATGCCCAGAAGCCCTCAGGAAACAAAGGAACTGAAGGGACTTTGTTAACCTTCAGTCCAGGGAAGGAGATCCTGCACTAAGCTGTGACATTCCTGCTGGGAGTGCAGTGCTCCTGAAAACCTGCCATAAACCCCAAACTTTAAGCATGTCCAGGTAGAGCATTTGCTTTAAAGTAAATTAGGCAACATCACAGGATGGTCTTTCAAAACAAGTTCCCATCCCAGTTAAGATACATAAAAGACAAACAGCTTAGATTACGTTTTATTTATGCTGATTAAGTTTTGTTTATGCTAAACAGAAGTTACCGAATCAGGAAACCCTGGAGGTGCCAAAAGGGGCTTTCTGGAACACTGCTTGGCTCATCCAGGTTCCTGCTCCAAGAAGGAGAGAGCCCTTGGGTTTGGGAGTGCTGCCAGCAAGGTCCAAGAGCAACGCCAGGCAGGGAAGGGACACAGGAGGAACCAGATCTGGAAAGAGCAGGTGTCCATCAGCACCCAGGGCAGGGGGAAGGCACCCAGAGCCTGTGAGGGGCCCTGTGCTGCAGCCAGGGCCACTCCAAACTAAACTCCTCTGTATTCACACGGGAAATCCTGTGTGTACCCATGGATCAAAGGCCTCCATTCGAAAAAGAACATCATCAGGACACTCGGTGTACACAGGATGGCCAAACATGGGACACTAAACACGAGCAGCTGGACATTAAAGAAGGGCAGGAACAGCAGTAAACAGAGTCTGAGGGGAATGAAGCTGCCAGAAAGTGTGGGGTTACACAGCTCATAAACGTCCCACCCAAGGCACCAGAGCAGAGCAGGCACGCCAAGAAAGGATTTTGATACTGAGGGTCTGGTTCAGTGTGATTTTAGTCTGAAACAGTCTGGAAGTCATTGACCAGCTTAGGAATCCCTACAGAGAGCACAGGGTGGGTTCACTGCTCTAACAGAACAAAACCCACTGTCAAATTCAGATAAAGACATCATATGCACATTTTTAAAAAAGAATTCATTCACCATGGCATCTAATCAGCTGAATTCTGAGAAATTTCATCCATCAGTTGGAATTTTTAAGAGATTTCAGATTCAAATTTCTTTCTAAAAAGCTGTGCTCCAGCTCAGTGAAAGAAGGAGCCAGTCCTGGATTGGTGCAATTGTGCTTTCCTGTAACACCCAGGCAGATCAGAGCTCCCTGTGGGTTCCAGTGCACTCAGCCCAGTGCTGTGTGTGCAGGGAGAGCCTGCCCTGCTCTCCTGTATTTATAGCAGTTCAGCAGACGGAGTCATGGAAACACCTCAGACCTTTTGGAGCAGAACTTGTTCATATTTAGCTCCCATATGCTGTTGCCTCTGCTATTACACAACCACCTGCACTGGGTGTAACAGCACAAACCACCTTCCTGCCAACCCTCCACAGCAAAGGGGACCATCAGTGGCTCTGTGGGCAGGGGCAGCAATTCATGGGACACTTGTCAGTGCATCACAAAGGGCAGAGCCACAGCTCTGTCTGTCTTCTCCAGCCTGGCTGGTCATGGACTCACTCACAACACTGGTCTGGTTAAAAAAATCAATGCACCAGATCAGTTCAGCTGCACAGCCCAGGGCAGCACTATGGACAACACAGGTCATAGAATCAGAAAGTATCCTGAGCTGGAAGGGACCCCCAAGGACCATCCAGTCAAACCCCTGGCCCTGTACAGACACCCCAACAATCCCACCCTGTCCCTGAGAGCATTGTCCAAACCCTCTTGGAGCTCTGGCAGCCTTGGGGCCGTGCTCACTGCCCTGGGGAGCCTGGTCAGTGCCAACCACCCTCTGGGGGAAGAACCTTTTCCTAAGATCCAACCTGACCCTGCCCTGGCACAGCTCCAGTCATTCCCTGGGTCCTGTCCCTGCTCACAGACAGCAGAGTTCAGAGCTGCCCCTCCAGATCCCTCAGGAGGAGCTGCAGACCCCAGTGAGGTCTGACCTCAGTCTGCTCTTCTCCACCTCAATGAGCCAAGTGACCTCAGACACTCCTTGCATGGCCCCTCCAGACCTTTCACCATCCTATGTCCCTCTTTTGGACACTCTCTAATACCTTTATATCCTTCTGATACTGTGGCACCTGAAGTGCCCTCAGGACTCGAGCAGAGGCCACCCCAGCAGAGCAGAGCAGAGCAGAGCAGAGCAGGCAGAGAGTGCAGGCACGGGGCCAGGCTGGGAACAGGGCTAGGGTCAGCATTCCCACCCACCTCCCAGTTCAGAACTGCCCATGATTTACAGAACCTTCTCCTTCAGCTTTGAAAACAACCGGCACTGAAGGTCAAACCAGCACCAGAACACGTCCTGTGGCAGAAGAAGGGCTCCATTGTCAGGGCTGAGGGGATGGGGCAGAGCCCGGCAGCCCCCCAAGGCCAGCACCCCTCAAACACAGTTAATACATGTGAGCAATGACTTACTGACTTGCCTGTAGGTATGGAATTAAAAGCCAAGGAAGAAGAGGAAAAAGTAATCTAGATAAATGACTTTATTCCCTGAGGTGACATCCAGTCAGAGCAGATCCTCAGCGCTGAGCAAGTTTTAACAGAATTGGGAGCAGTGAACAGAGGGGGACATGACTTATCTGCTGGGAAACACGTGCCTCTTCCCTTCTGCTCTGCCTCTGCGAGGAAGATCTGAGGACAGTTCACTCAGCTGCACTAAACCCATTTGATGGGAGCGGGGGGGCCCTGGGCTGTCAGGGGGGGATTAGGGCTGCACCTCCCCCTGTGGCAGCTCGAGCACCGAGGGCTGGTGGCTCCAGGCGGGGGATGTGCGGGGGAGGGCTCAGAGCTGCATATTTCTACCCTCTGCAATTATTTTCTTTAAAGTGCTGAAAGTGGAAAATAAAGAGGAGAGCAGCTGAACAGTCTGACAGATTTATCTTCTTCAGGGAAAGAGCACATACACCTGCACAGGCACCTTCTTCTCAAAAAAACCCCAGGTGATTGCTATCTGCTGGGTGGAGAGCAGAAATTCCACGAAAGGTGACTTAATCCAACCCCTCCTGCAGCAGATGCTCTGCTCTGAAGTGCAGCTCTGAACAGCCCATGGGCACAGGGGGGATTTAAAGATCTCTGAGGACCAAGACCTGGTGATTCCTTTGTTCTGAAAATGTCTCCTCACTGCAGTTCTTTTCCCAATTAAACCAGTGCAAAGGCTCCCACCACAACTGAAGAGGAGTCTGCAGAGAAGGGGGAACCTCCAGGACCCCTCTAAGACCCCAGTCCTTCCTGCCCCAAAACATTCCTACCTGTAATGACATTTCTATCAGCATCAGCAGCTTCTTGATCCCGATCCAGACAGGCTTCCCTTTGACATTCTGTGCAATGGTGCTGCGCTCCTTGTCTTTGAAGTTACCCAAGAGCTGGGGGGAAAGAATTCAGGAAAAAGTCAGCAACAGAAGACTAACAATAGGAAAAATGGTACCTACCTCAGAAGAAAGGGAATGGGAGGCTCAGAAGGAAAATTTGCTGCAATATACCTAGACAAGGCGAAACACTGAGATTCTTTTATTCCATAAGGGTTCTTTCCATAATATCCCTTACCCAACAGTTGGTGCTGTGCTTTTACACTGCATTCCAGGTTTTCTCCAGATCAAAGACTACAAGGACACAGTGGTTCAAGCCACAGGAAGTTTCCAAACCTGCTGCAGGAGCATCTGTGCCTCTCAGGCTTCGGTGACACCTTCAGTGGGACAAGTTTGCCAGTTGGCAGGAAAGATTTGCCTGTTCAGTCTATTTGAACAATCTTCAGCACTCACCAAATTCCCACTTTGGCATAGAATAAGGAGCCATTAAAGGCAGGAATTTCTAAGGAACAGATAATCTCCTCAGCACCAAACACCCTCAGTGGATGCTGTTCCAGCTCCTGGGAGCTCGGCACCCTCCGGGCACACTGAGCTTAACTGTCCCAATTACATTCACTACCCATTTCCCTGCCCTCGGAATCTTTCAATCCACACCACAAACCTTTCCCCCAGACCTACGGTTCTCTAACTGTGCCTTAATTTAATGCATGAAAAAGTCATTTGGAGAAGCCTTAGAACTGCTGTTATGACACAGTGTCGAGTAGCACAATGTTACCAAGCCAAGAGCCAAAATCCCTCATTTCCAGCAAATGTTGCGTTTGTTTGTTACCCCTGAACTATTCCTCACCTCCAAGGCCTCCATGAGCTGCTCCCCCGTTGCAATGTTGGGCACATGGATGGTGGTGCTGAAGGCATTCAGCATCTCCATCTCCTGCAGGACGTCCTTGCGGCTCGTGGTGCCGATGATCAGCAGCTTCCGGCCCTGCCCAGGGAACAAGTGTCAGGAAAGGAACAACAAGAGAGCAACCAGCAAGGGGAAGCTTCAGCAAGCTACAGCTGATAAACTGGCTGTTAAAAAAACCACTTCAAATAAAATTAACAGGATTAAATCTGTCAGTAATTGAAGGAGCCAATACCAACCACACAAGGGCAGGATCAGATCTCGGAGTAATGGCACCAACAGGGTCCCAAAATTAGGGTGCACAGAAGCCCCATCACACTCACAGCTTTGCCACCTCACTGCTCCTTCTGAATCCAGCATTATAAATAGCTGGATCCTCATTAAATTTAAAAGCCTGAGCAAACTCCTACTCCCAAAAGCTGAATTACAAATGACTTCTCGGGGGGAACAGCCTGTCTTTAGGAACCTGTGGGTACAGGGAATTCTCTGTCCCTGCACAGACAGTTCCAATGGATTTCCAGCTCAGGCTTTGGAGCAGAGGCTGCTGTGAGTCCCTGAGTTCCCACTGTAGTGGGATGTACAGGACAGTCCCACCCTGGCAGCCCCCAGGTCCCAATCCACTCTTCACACAGCAACCCTAAGGCAGCCTGAGCAATACCAGGGTTTATAAATAATGAGCAGTGAGTGGAAAACATCAACTGCCAGTACAAATCCACTGCTGTTCCCTGCTCCTGCAGAGGCCTTTCCAGTGCAATTTTAATTTCCCCACACAGGGTTCAGACACTGATCATGCTGATGGCCAACTCCAGGACACCCCAACAATCCCACCCTGTCCCTCAGAGCTCTGGCAGCCTGAGGAGCCTGGTCAGTGCCCAACGACCCTCTAGTTTGGCACTGGAACTTTCCCTTTGTCTCTGAGCATCAGCTAAACTGCTGAACAGCAAAAGAGGAGGATCCATGGCCAGCCAGGCCCCTCCCAGCCCATGGGCTCCCTGAGATGGAAAAGGGACTGATCCCATCTGATGGTCCCAGCAGCTCCTTCCATCAGCCCAACACACCTCTGGCACAGACAATGCATCTCACAGTGTCTGTTTTTCCCCAAGTGCTGCTGCATTCACTGGACAGATTTTGCTCCTGCTCCAGGTGTCGGACACTGGGAAAGGTCCAGAGCTGGGTATGAGCTCAGGTGGTCACTCCCAGTTTGTTTTTAGCCCCAGAGAGCAGAAGGAAGGAACTGCTGGAGGTGGAACCAGGGCATGTCCCAGGTCACAAGTGTCACACAGAGGGGGCACTGCTGGGGACACTGTGCTGCCCCTCCTGGGGAATCTCTGTTGCAGCTCAGGAGGCACCACAGCACCAGCTCAGCCACCTCTTCAGAGGGGGAAATCCTCAAAAAAATGGGGAAAAGCCACCAATTCCTAAACTAATGATGGAAATGCCAGCCTAGAAGTGCAGTGGGAGCATGGAATGCATTACTGGTTGACAAAACTCAGCTGCTGGCAGCACACAACACACAAAAATGGGTCTGAGGGTCCAAACCTGTCTGCAGGTCACCTTGGGAAGGCACAGTGTCCTCAGGAAGCAGCAGTACAGCCATTCCACGGGATTTATGCACCATTCCACAGCCTGCTGCTTCCACCACCTCCTGCATGGCCACAGCTTCACAACTGCTCAGCGCTTGTTTCCTTTTTGATGGTCACTGTCCAGCAAGGCCAGCAAAATATCTTATGGAATTTGAGCCAAAACTGAGCAATTCAAGAAGATGTGGCAGGCAAAGATGAAAAGCCAACACACTCAGTGGAGAGAAAATGAGTGAAGTTTGATCCTCACCCCCATGGATCTCAGGAAGCCCCACCAGGTGCCCATTTTCATAGAATCCCAGACTGGTTTGGGTTGGAAGGGACCTTAAAGACCATCCAGTTCCAACCCCTGCCATGGGCAGGGACACCTTCCACTAGAGATTTTCAGCTAAAGCCCTTCGTAGACCAGGATGAATCAGTGATGCTCTGCAACAAAGGAAGCCAAGGACACACTCCAGAGAAGGACTGAGGCCTCCATAACATGCAGCAACCCCTTCTGCAAGTGCTGCACCACCCAGACCCATCTGCTTCCCCAGATCTAGCAATTCTCATAAAAAATTGTTTATTATGTTAGAAACTCAAACTCCAGAACAGCTTGGGGAAGGGGTTGTGTTAATAACAGTTTGCCATGAACTATGAGCATTTTAGGGGGGAAAAAACTGCTCAACTGCACCAGAGCAGTGTGTGTTCCCCACACTGCATGTGTGTAGTGCCTGGCACAGCAGATCAGGCATCAATCAAAGGGACAACAACTCCAGAGTCACGGCCTGAGGGATCCTACCCCAGCAGCTTCTCCATAATGGACTCTGTGTCTGATTACAATAAAAATGAGTCTAGTTTGGGGTTTCAGGAGAGACTAAAAGGTCTCACCAGGGAAGGACATGAGCAGCACAGGAATGTCACCAGTGAGGGGAGCTTTATCTCCTGTCCCTTCAGGTGTCCATGACTGGTCTCACTCTCAGCATTTCCTCCTCAGTTGATGGAGCCCAGATGACTCCTCCCAGGAAAGCTGCCCACACCCTGCACTCACAGAGCAAACATTTCCTACCCAGCCAGCTCAGTCCTGGCAAACCAACCCCACTGAGTCAGCTGAACCCCAAAATCGGGCCAGCAGGCAGTTCCTGCACATACAAAAATGGCTCTAAATGCCTCACTGCCATTGAGGAAAACCACTGGAACAGGTCATTGTAGGAATTCCGTGAGAGCACCAGCTCAGTTCAACCTCACTCAGAACAAGATCACTCAGACAGTTTCAGAGTGGGAAAAGGATAAAACAGGGTCCTCACTGTGCCATGTGAGCCCAGGGAGCTCCTTCAGACACTGGGCAGCCCTTTCTGCTTCAAAGAGAACTTCAAATCCATCATTCCAGAGTTGGGGGTGTTCACCTGGAGAAGGGAAGGCTCTGGGGAGACCTTACAGTCCCTTCCAGGGCCTAAAGGGACTCCAAGAGAGCTGGGGAGGGACTCTGGGCAAGGGCCTAGAGGGACAAGACAAGGGGGGATGGCTTCCCACTGCCAGAGGGCAGGGATAGATGGAATATTGGGAAGGAATTCCTTCCCTGTGAGGGTGGGGAGGCCCTGGCACAGGCTGCCCAGAGAAGCTGTGGCTGCCCCTGGATCCCTGGAAGTGTCCAAGGCCAGGTTGGACGGGGCTTGGAGCAACCTGGGCTGGTGGAAGGTGACCCTGCCCATGGCAGGGGTGGCACTGGATGGGCTTTAAGGTCCTTTCCAAACCAAATCATTCTGGGATTCTGTTTAATTGCAGAAATCAGGGAGAAGCACTGGGGATGGTCAGAAATATGGGATAACTTCCCTAAATAAATCCTTGGTAAATTGATGGGGTAAAGAGAGAGGTCTATAAAAACCCTGATGGTTTAGAGGAGATGAGGGGGAGAGCTGCGGCTTCTCAACATAAAAGCCAGGGAGCACGAGATGGAATCACCAAACATCAGATAAACTGAACTAAAGGGTGTCTGCTCCCACCACACAGCTCAGCTGGACTCAGGTAAGGACAGCACTAAAATAAAAGCTTAACAGGACAAGTTCACAGAGGGCAGATCCAGCAGCAATTTTTCATTAGGATCCATTCCCAGGTCCCTGAACCACTGCTGTGGTTGAAAGCTCCTCAGAAGAGAATTCTGCAAAAGTACTTCACGTGTTTAACAGCTCCACCCAAAAGATGCTGATTTTTCCCTGCTTTCCTCAGAAGAAGCCATGCCTTCAACTCACTGCCTTTGACCTTGACCCACTGCAAAGCAGCCACTGTGACCCCTCAGCCTCAGCTCCACATCCAGCTGATGACTGAAGGGGCAGCAGTTCCTTGTGCTCTTCAAACTTTCAGGCAACTTGCTCAGCAAACAAGTGCAAACCCACAAGTCAGCAAGGTTTGCCCCAAGCCAAACCGGAAAAGCTGCTCCCATCCAGCTGCTCTGCAGTGACAACACACGGGACATCCTGGAATTTATTCTGGTTATGGGATCACAGGATGGGTCAGGCTGGAAGGGACCACAGAGGGTCCAACCTCCCTGCTCAATTAGGGCCATCCCACAGCACTTGGTTACAGGATTGTGTCCAGATGGTTCTGGAATATCTCCAGTGAGGAGACTCCACACCCTCCCTGGGCCCATTGCCTCTTGTCCCATTGCTCAGCACCCCGGTGCAGAGCCTCTTGTTCCTGAGAGATGAATCACTGAAGTGTCCCCATTTCCAGCAATATTCCCATTTCTGAAGTGAAGGTGATGTGCTGTGTGCTCAGCCCACAGAAAATCAGGATTCAAGCTGAACTTCCGAAAATCAGGCATAGCATGAGAGTAACTACCAAGGAGGGAGAAACTTGGCTTTTCAACAGCTTGTTTGGTATCAGACTCATGACAGTGCAGTTCTAGCCCAGTCCTTTCAGCAGCAGAGATCAGACACAGGCACAGCACTTAGGCCTGGATTCATCCTGTCCATTTTTAGGCAAAGTGCCCCAATTTGGAGGCCAAGATCCCTCTGTGCTGACAGAGGGATTGTAGAGAGGTGTGTGTCCTGCCCAACAGCCTTCTAGAAGTGGGATAGTCCCAGATTTCAGCCCTCTGCTCCAGGGAATGTACCTGACTAAAGGATATTGTCATGCTGAGAATTGTGGGACTCAAAGATTAACCCAGTGCATTTCCCAGCCCCAGGGGATGGATTCCTCCCCCACAGCACCAATGGTACCATCACTGCCCGACTGCCCGAGGGAAACCAAAACACGAGGCTCACACAGACTCTGCTCCAAGCAATGGAGCCTCAACATGGCAGTGGAGTCTCCAGTTATGGAATTTCAGCAAATCCAGGCAGCCCCAGGGAAGGGCAGTGAGGGAGCCCGAGCTGTGCTGGGACCAGGCACTGGTGACATGATGCCTCCGTCACCCCCCAGCTGCTCCCTGTGCACCTTCATCCCTGGGTTTGGGGCCTCAGCAACTCCTCACATGGAAGGGGAGAAAACACCATTCCCCAGGTTTATGAGTATAAAGGGAACATCACTGCTGACTGGAGTGGCTTCCAATTCACACCAAGGGATGTAGAATCAGGGATGCATCTGGGATTAGATCAAACTGGGAGATTATTCCCCCCTTTACTTTCATAAATCAACAAAAGCCTCCAGCATCCCAGCAAGGAAAGAGGCTGGGAGCAGTGAAGGGCAGCCCCAGGAGTGGGTCTCCTTTCAAGGAGAGGGGTTGGAGACTCTGGAAGCACTAGAAGGGCAGCCCCAGGAGTGGGTCTCCCTTTAAGGGAAGGAGCTGGGGACTCAGGAGCAGTGGAAGGGCATCCCCAGAAGTGAGTGGGTCTCCCTCTGAGAGCACCTCACTCAGGCAGACATTCCCTAGCCCTGCCCAGACTGTGTGTCCTGCTCCATGGGGATGCTGCTGGTGCTGCCCCTGAGATCCAATTGTTGGGAAGCAGCAGGGAAGCACATGTGAACGCTCTGTGGGGCTGGGGAGCGTCTCCAGGCCCTGTGTGACTCTCATGTAGATGAAGCAGCCCCGGCTCTGGGAGCTGCCTCTGCTCCGTTCTCAGGGAAGTGCTTTTCTCCCGCCTGGCTCCCTGCTGAGACAGCCCTTTTCAGCCTTTCCATCCCCCCAGTCCCTTCCCCTGCACAACACAGGGAAAATTCATTGAATTAAAGGCCCAAGAGAACATGGTTTATTTTCTTCTCTTCAAGCCAGTTTAGAAAAGATTTTTAATTGGTTTAAAAAAAGATGCTAAACAAAATGCAATGGTTTTCAGTCCCCTTGAACCAGCAGTAACAGATACCACTATTTAACACTGCTGAGTGGAACCACAAGCAGGAGCTGTGACTGGGAATTTAAAGCAAGCTCAGAGAGGTTTCTAGTTTATTTAAAGTCTAAAGTGTTTAGTCTCAAAAGAAAACCAGAACCTTCAAGTGTTTGCCCTTCCCACACCACGTTCCAATAATCCAGCCTCACCAGGAAGAGGGGAGCCTGGGAGGCAGCTCTCATACACCAATTCAACAGAGACACACACCTCGATGCATAATTAACAACATTTCATCCCAGAAATGCTTGTCTTCCACTCAGTGATTGCAGGGAGCTGTTTGCACATCAAGTCTATCCCTGCAAGTGCTGTGACACCCCAGTGAATTCCTGATCTGGGTCACAGGGATGGAGCAGCTGCAGCCGCCCGCGCTCCCACCCATTCCCTGTGGGGCTCCCACTGCTTCTGTCCTGGCTCCAGGCTTTTCCAACCCACAGGAGAGCTGGAGAGGGATGCTGGACAAGGTCCTGGAGGGACAGGACAAGGGGGAATGGCTTCCCACTGCCAGAGGGCAGGGTTAGATGGGATATTGGGATGGTGAGGGTGGGAAGGCCCTGGCACAGGTTGCCCATTGAAGTTGTGGATGCCCATCCCTGGAAGTGTCCAAGGCCAGGTTGGATGAGGCTTGGAGCAACCTGGGCTAGTGGAAGGTGTCCCTGTCCATGGCAGGGGGTTGGAATGGGTGGGTTTTAAGGTCCCTTCCAACCCAAACCATTCCAGGAATCTTTGAAATCCAGAAACACTGAAGCAATGGGGAACAGGAATTGTCTCCCCAGCACCTGCCATGGTGCACCTCTCAGCACAGGGACATGCCTGGCATGTGCCAAGACACTCCATTTTCATAAGGAATGATCCTAAACCATGATCCCAGTCCCACAGAAATGTGTGGTGGTTTGACCTCATGGACCAGCACTGATGCTGCCCATGCATTTAAAGTTTTTACCTGCCTCTCAAATTACAGCAAACCCCTAAAACAGCCATTCCTTCCAAACAAACTGCTCCCCAAGGGAACTCACCATCTCAGAGGGGACTTGGGATGTTGAATAACCCTCAGGATTATCCCCCTCGTGAGTTCCTCACTTGAGCTCAAATCCCCCAAGGCTCTCCATGTCCAAATTCAACCTCTTCCACAGTAAACAGTCACAGCAGAAAAGGCCTTTTCCTGTACAGCTCTACCTCTTATACACAGTTTTGTTTTTTTCAGTGCAAAAGACGCCCACATGCCATGGCTATCCCAGGGAACAGCTCACCCCAGCCCTGATTCCCACAGAGCCAACTCCGGACACTTAGAAAATAAAAACCCAAACCCCCCACATGATCAATCAAACAGTGACATTTCCTCAGCAAACTCGCTCTCTACCCTCCAACAATTTATGGCTTAAGTTACCATAATATTGGCTGTCAAGGCAGAGTCTCCCAGCCCCCAGGGCACTTCAAACCCTGCTGAGAACAAATCTCTGCAACATGCACAAACTTGGCAAGTATCTGTGAGCTCCAGCCCCGTGTCCTGCTCCTGGGAGCCCAGGTGCCAACCAAAGAGCAGCCCAGCAGCAACACACACTCAGCATGGTCAAATGGACAATTTAATATTTTAAATTCCTTCAAAAACTAAACCAAATCAAGTCCTATTTTCCCTACTGATTTATGGGAACAATCACGCCCTGGCACTGTGGAACACCCAGCAACACGTCAATGATTCCATGAGATTCTGGGATCAGAAATGGCTGTGCTGTTGCACACAGGCAGCTGCTCTGTTTCAACCATGTCATAGAACCTGGATTCTGTTATGTCACAGACTTCACGTGGCCTAGAAAGCTCACTGGGAAGATCTTTGTTCTCCCAGGCTGACAGTCACACAGAGAACTCAGGGCCTGTGGCACTACAGTTTAGTTCAAAGTCCTGTATTTGAAAGGTCTTTTCACCAATCTCTCTAATGAAAACAACATTCACACACAGGTTGCTGTGCCAAGATATTAAACATGACAAAAATCTGACTTCACCCAGGCTGAGTTTCGCTGCTTTTTCCTGACACCAACTTTCAAGGTGTTCCTGTTACGATATTATTTATTCATGCAGATTCTCTCACACACAGAGCAGAGATCCATTGAACAACAGGGAAATGGCAAACAAGAAAGGAGGCCCTGCCTGCCTGTCTCATTCAGAGTGAGCTGCAGAACCCTCAGCATTTGGGATGTTCTTAAATCTCATCGAGGCACAAAGTGCAAACAGGATCAGCATGAGAGGCACTTCCTCAGTCACTGTAATTAACACCCGATAATTTCAAGTTAAGAACAAATAAAACCCCTGACAACCACAATCACAGATCACAGAGAAATCGATTTATAAACAGGGAGGGAGCACCTGGCTGAGCCAGGGGTTGGTCTGGCCCGAACAGCTCCTCAGAGGACAGGCAACTGGAATGTTTCAGCTTTACATGGTGAAGCTTTCATGAGTTTCCTTAGTATTTTTAGGACTGATTGCAGAAGATTCAGCCCTCAGTAATTAGATACTTCAAGTTGAATCCTTTGTGCTTATCCCAGAAATGTCCAAGTGAATGAAGAGCAGCAGGCTGGGATTAACATGACTGACTCAGAGACAAAGGCACTCGTACCACAGGCAGCACAGCAGCTCTCAGCACACACAGAGCTCCCCCTGTCCCAGTTCCTACAGGAACAGGGCATCTCACTCTGCCTTACCTGAGGGGGGGCCTTCTTCAGCAGCACAAGCAGGGCTTGCAAGACCAGATTGGAGAACCGAGGTCCAATGGGGACGTAATCTGAAAGGAAAAATGCACTTTAATGCCCACGAAGCAGATGCACATTTAAGCCACCGTATCAAAACCAGCCCAGTGCTCCCAAAGGAAATGGTTCCAGACCATCTCCAGTTTGCAGTGTTTCAATATGGCAAATCTGCCAGCACTCCTGCAGCAGCCAGCACAGCTCTCCCTCCCTGACTCACCCAGAAGGCGCTCGATGTCATCCACGACCACACAGCTGAGCTGGGACTTGTAGGCATCGTCAAAGATCTGCAACCAGCAAAATGCCTCAGTGTTAAACTCAGTAACAGAACTACAACAGCCATGGCCAGATCTGCTGGTGTGGCTTCAGTGAACACAGCAGCATGGAGAGGAATAAACTGAGAATGAAACAGATAAGTATCCAGAGAGCAGGCTCTGCCTGCATTCAGTAAAGCACTGCCAGCTCCCCAGAGGCAGAGCTGTTCTGTTCCTTTACCCCACCTCTGCAGAAAGCAGCTGCTCTGAGGTTCATTGTAAGCAAGGGACAAACCAGCACCATTACTCCTTTTTGGAGCTGGGGCAACACTGATAATATAATACATACACAGGTTCCCCACAACTGTACCAGATTATGGAGCTTTTCTCCTCAGGCTGGATATTGGTTACTCTGCAGGGAGAAGGGACCAACGTGGGTATGGACTGAGGCTCCACATGCCCTTCCTGGAGCAGCAGTGTCCTGCCCAGCTTGGGATGGCAGCAGGAGGCAGCACTAAGGACAGCAGTGGTGCTGCAGCCCAGTCTCCAGCAAACTCTGACTCCAGTGAAATCCAGAAGGCTCCTTTTGGAATCTAAGTCACAAACCGGGCCCCCAGTTATGAGCACGTTGCTTCTCTTAAGCACCTTCCCCCCCTTAGAATCTCTACAGCTCTGCATCAAACTGATCTGAGTTACATTCCACTCAAGGCTTCATTCAGTGTCACTCAGCCTGAAGAGTGAGTGCTGGCCTGGTTCAGTAAATAAAAATGTTCAACGTGTTCACATTCCCCTGCTCCCCAAGTTGTTAGAACTCTTGTTTAACTACAGGCTACCACCTCAAATCTGTTCCCAGTCTCATTCAGGCAGGATCTATTCTCTCCAAGTGCACCCTAAGATGTTCCTGCCTTCACGGACAGAGCTCCAGAGCTGCTCATCCCAGGTCTGTTCTGCTCCACTGTCAGCCAGGATCACACCAGACCCAGCTGGGACAGAGCCTGAAACATTCCCCGAGACACCCAGTGCCACAAAAACATTACTGCAAGGGGTTGGAGTGACAGGACAAGGGAGAATGGCTTTAAGCTGTAGGAGAGTAGATTTAGATGGGATATTGGGAAGAAATTCCTCCCTGTAAGGGTGGGGAGGCCCTGGCACGGGTTGCCCAGAGAAGCTGTGGATGCCCCTGGATCCCTGGAAGTGTCCAAGGCCAGGCTGGACAGAGCTTGGATCAACCTGGGCTGGTGGAAGGTGTCCCTGCCCATGGCAGGGGATGGCACTGGATGAGCTTTAAGGTCCCCTTCAACCCAAACCATTCTACAATTCTATGATTCACTCAATTTTATAAATAAATATATGCACAGGAATTTTGGACCCAGAGAGAGCAGAAAACACCATCACAAGGGTGATTCACCTTTCCCTCCCTGAGAGAACCCAGAATTGGGCTGTGATCAGGCAGAGAGCAGGACCTGTACTTACCTTCTTCATGGCCTGGCACTTGGCTGTTTCAGAAAACCCAATCATCTTATCTGGAGAACAGATCTTGATAAAGGGGAAGTTGGATTCTTCAGCTATTTTTGCTGCTAGAGCAGTTTTCCCACTGTGGGGGGGACCTGAGACAAAGGACAAGCAATGAATAAACAAGGGAGAAAGCAGCTCTGGCAATGCTCAGTGTGGATGATACTTTTTAATCCCATCCAGAGGTATCTGCCGTTTGAAATGACCTTTCCTTCTACTTGCAGAAGGAACACACAGACTCCTGGGCCAATCCAATCCAATCCAATCCAATCCAATCCAATCCAATCCAATCCAATCCAATCCAATCCAGTCCTCCAGACGATGGCAATTAATAGAACTATTTAAGCACATGCAGACTGATTTGCCACAAAACCAAAAGAGGACATTACATATTTTGTAGGACTGGCCACTGCACCAAAATCCGTGTTTTGGAGAAAATTGAAATGTGTTTATGTCCCTTCTAAACATGATTTCTGCTGGTATTGTGGCAAACAAGTCAGCAGCAGGAACACCAGGGAAATAGTGACAAAGACAATTTGATTTTGGCCTGAACTCACACCAGGATAATTCAGAGACCAAAGACATCTGAATCCATGCAGCCAACACAGATTAATTTGAGGAGCCAGAAGGAATTGCACACAGGACACGTGCTGGTCACAAACACACAGAATTATCCGGGGGGTCTACTCAGGGTTAGTTCCACTAAGCAACAGTGGTCATCCACCTTTCAGGAAAATAAAGAGGGAAGAGCTAAATACCAAATTCTACTCCAACACTTGTAACGCAGATATTGAAACCAGTTTCCAGCACCTGGAAACTCTCCATAGTCACTAACAATCTGGATAAAGGGAAATCCACCTCTGGCTGACAGAGACACCTAAATGTGGCTGTTGGAACTCAGCTAATTACACTGATGAGCTCTCCAGTGATTTCAAAGAGAATTTAGACAACTGACTTAGCCAGAGACACCTCCACTGTAAAACAGGCACGAGCAGGTACATTTTGGTTATGAACTGGTACATTTTGGTTATGAACTGGTACATTTTGGTTATGAACTGGTACATTTTGGTCATTAACTGGTACATTTTGGTTATTAACTGGTGCATTTTGGTTATTAATTAGTACACTTTGGTTACTAACTGGTACATTTTGGTTACTAACTGGGTACACTTCTTCTCCCTTGTTCCAAACACAGGATTTCACACAGAATCACAGAATCAACTAGGTTGAAAAAGACCTCTGAGATCAAGTTCAATTTCTGACCTAAATTTCCTCCAGCTGAGGAGCCAGTTTTAACATCTGAAGCAACTTCAGCCAAGCAAACTGAAAGAGCCCCATCCCATTTCTCCCCCCACGTGCTTCCTACACCTCCCGGCACAGGACGGAACAAGCACCCAGGTGGGCAGGTGACAGCAGCAGTTCAGAGGAGTCCCTTGGGGTTTTTCCATGGATTTGCCCCTGGCTGTACCTTCCAGGAGCACGCTGACCAGGGGGGTGCGGTCGCTGTTCTTCGTCTGCTGAACCAGCAGCTCCCCATCGTCCAACACCCTCGTCACAGGGTCCCCCCACTTGATGATCCCGTTCATGATGTAGCTGGCATAGTCCTCCTGGTTGGTTCCAAATGCCTGGATAAAAGAAGGAACATTTCTTTTACCAAAAAGTGCTGCATCACATCAGAAAACCCATGAAACAATTACGTAGCACCAAAATGACCAGGGCCAAGGCCCTGGAAGATGCTGAAGTGAGACAGTCAGGCCCACTGGTGACTCACAGCATTCCAGCTGAACACGGGTGCAGACCAGGCACATTTAGAAATGTTTTTTCATACGCCCTCACAACCAACTCTAGTCAATGCAAGTTGCCAGTGGGTTCTGACTTCACACTGTGTGAAGACAATTCTCAAAAATGAGGCTTAAACCTCTTCCTGCAGCCCATATTAAAGCTGTCACCCAGGAACTGAAAGAGGCCTAAAGGGGAGAGAGTACATATGGCAAGGAGAAGAAATCCTGAGTTGTTCTTTATGTGTTCTTTTATTTTTTATGACTCTCCAGCAGCAACAGGCACAGACAGAGCCTCAGAGGCTCCCCACTGTCACCCCTCCAAACAGGGCACTGTCAGCCCTGGGGCACCACTGCCTGTGTGATCCTAGCAGGAATCTGCTCTCCCCACCATGAGCTGCACTGGGGGGCTGTCCCAGGACTCACACATTCCCACTCACCGGTTTGATGTCGTTCTCCAGGGATGCAAAGAAGTCTCCCCTGGTCACACGGAGACTCTCAGCCTTCTCCATGTCCACTTCCACTTTATTGCTGGCCTAAAGAGGCAAGCAAAGGCACTCAGGAGAAGCAGGACCACACAGACCCCTCCTCACCTTCCCTGCACAGACCCAGCCCTGCTGGAGCAAAGCTCAGCTCCCAGAGCCACATCCAGCCCCACAGTGTCAGCCAGGAACTGCTGGGCACTGGGGGTTCACAGTAGGAGGGGCCATGCACTGCTTCACTGTGTTCTTATTGTCCTGGGAAGGTTTTAGGTGCAGAAAACTGGATACTCCATTCTCCTGTTAAATGAGTAGGGAATGATCAACCAGCTGAGCAGTAACAGACTTCGGAGAATCCTTCCGGATTTGACACTGATAATCATTTCCCCCCCATGGCAATCCCTGGCCTTGATTCTGCTTTGTCTGGGACCTGTAATAATCTTGTGTGTCAGGGCAGGGTTGAATGCCCTGAAAGGGAAAACTTTTAGTTTTCCCTTTAAGCATATTAGCAGGAATGCTCCACTAAAACCAAGGGAGGGATTCCAGCTGGGGAATCACTGGAGCCATAACTGTGAAGGGCTTTGGGCAGCACTCAGGAATTACATGGATTCATCCACAGAATCCCAGGTTGGAAAGGACCTCAAGGATCATCTTGGCAGAAGCACAGTCAAGACAGGATGGCCCAGCTAAATCTCAAAAGTCTCCAATGCTGGAGAATCCACCACTTGCCAGGGGAGATCATTCCAAAGGCTGATGGTTCTCATTCTGAAAAACTTTCCTTGTGTGTCCCATCGGAATCTGCCCAGGATGTACCCACTGCCCCTCACCTTTTCCATGTGACTCCTTGGAAAAAAGGAAGTTCCGTGAATCTTGTAACACCTCCTGCTTCCCCCGAGAGTGTAACAGCCCTACATGATCTGATTGTTCAGGAAGTGAACATTTGGGCTTTCAAGGGCTTTCCTGGAAGGCAGAGCCACCTCCACCACCTTTGCCTAAGGCCTAAAATAAGTTTAACCCTCAAAGATATGTCTCAGACCCCCTCTGGCCAGGATGACCGACAAGAACACACAGTACACTTGGGCATGGGAAGGAAAGAATAATAATAATAAAAATAATGACATGATGCTTGTCTTGTAGGGCAGCAAATGCAGCCCCTAAAGAGCAGCCACAGAATCCAGCCTGGCCAAACCCTCTGTGTCAAACACACACCTGCAACCAGAGAATGGCTGAAAGGAGTCCCTTCTCCCAAAAACACCCACCAAGCAGAAACACAGGATGCCAAATATATCAGCCAAGGGATCTTTAGTACAAGTGATCACTTTGGGGCTTTGCAGAGGGAAGTGAAGGTGCTTGAAACACTTTTAACATATTCCTGAAGTTGTTTGAATGCTTAAAACCAGGGGAGCTCTTACCTCCCCAGCCTTCCATGAGTTCTGTGTTTTAATTTTTCACACTTTGAGAGATAATCAGAAGAATTTAAATGATTCAGAAGACCCTGATCAAATGCCCCTTCATTTTCCATTTGTCTCTCACTTCTCACAGGTGCTTCTGAAAACTAGGTCAGGCCTATGATGTATATTTTAAATTTTCAGTACATGTAGGAGAGAATAAAGTACCTTAGTGCATCATTTGGCTGAAAACATCTTCAGAATAAATAATATTATCCAAAAATACTATGTCAAATGTTTGAAAGCGAAACAAAGCGTGGCTGCTTCCCATGTGGAATACAAATCCATATATTAGTGGGATGTCAATCACAACCCAACCCAAAGGAAGGGACCGCTCTTTCCCATTTGCACAAGGCCATCTTCCCTTCTCCCACATGACATCCTGGCACAACAGGGAATGTATCAAAACACCAACAGTCCCCAGACGCACCCAAAACTCAAGCACTGAGAAGACATCAACTACCAGCAAAATTAATTATTCAAGGAAAATGTTTTGCCTGCAAAGGGATGAAAATCCGTCCAGAGGTGCTGATTATTTTTCTTTTTAGACAGAACACAAGAAAATGAGAAAGTGTTGATGTTTGCAGTTTTTTGCTACAGGAAACAATAACTTTTCAAGTGCTATGGTTATACAAGAATAATTAGCAGAAAGAGGTTTTTTTCCTGTAGAAAGAGCACTCCCAGGAGATATAAATGTTTAACCACCAAATGATTTCTCACTCACTTCAATCAAGGTGTGATTTGCTTTCCTCACATTCAAGGCTGAGCAGATTTTTACTGATCAAGAGCTGATTTTACTGAACATTCAAGATTCCAAACATAACTATTTTCCCTTTTTTTTGCCCCAGAGAGAGATGACAGGACTGACCTTGATGTGTCTGTTCATGGCAGTGGACTGAGCAGCTCGAACCAAACCTTCCAGCTCAGCACCACTGAAGTTCTTGGTCTCCACTGCCAGCTCTGCAATGTCCACATCCTCAGCCAGCAGCTGGTGCTCCCTCATCCTCACCGTGTGGATGTGGAGGATCTGGAACCGGCCCTTCTCATCTGGCAAGCCTGGCATTGTAACAGAGCACACACCAACACCTCAGCACAGCACTGCAAACAACCCTGCCCCTCTCCTCTGTGTCCCTCCAGAGGCCCCTTCTCACCATGAGCAATCCACACTCAGTCACAATATCTGATCATGTTTTGCCTTGGAGAACCTTCAACCACAAACCTGACCAGTGTGAAACCAAACCAGGGGGAAAACACACGAGGTTTACTCTCTTTCCTCGGGGTTCCTCCAAGTTATTGCTCTCACACTTCCACACCAGGAATTCACCTTACACAATGTGCCCACTCCCTTGGCATCCCTTAGTCCTGCTCCCACCTTGCAATTACCATGGAATGGTTTGGGTTGAAGGGGACCTTAAAGCCCATCCAGTGCCACCCCTGCCATGGGCAGGGACACCTTCCACCAGCTCAGGTTGCTCCAAGTCCTGTCCAACCTGGCCTTGGACACTTCCAGGGATGGGGCAGCCACAGTTTCTCTGGGCAACCTGTGCCAGGGCCTCCCCACCCTCCCAGGGAAGGATTTCTTCCCAATATCCCAGCTAACCCTGCCCTCTGTCCATTTACAAGTCACTGCTCCTTTCCTGTCACTACAGGCTCTTATAAAGTCTGTTCTGTTCCTTTATCCCTGAGTGTCCTTTCCCAGGGGGTCTCGTCCACTAATTACTGAATCAACTGAAAGTCTGGTCTCCTAAAATCCAGGGCCTTGATTTGCCTCTTCACCTGGTCCATATTGTTCTTATAAAATGTTCCTTTTCTTCAATTGAAGTGATCATTCCCCACTTAGCCACTTAGGAAGTACTTTCTGAAACACAGATAATGGAAGATACAGAAAAACCTTTTCTTAAATGAAATCATAACCAATCAGTCTGGCACATCATCCTGGCAAAGCCCCACTCTTCTGGAGCTCACCCTCCATTCTTCCTTCCCAGCCTTTGCTCCAAGGACTTGATATTTGCACTGATTAGTCTGTGCTGACGGGATGTGGAAAGACATTCTAAAATGTGCACAGTCCCCAGCACTGTTCAGTCCTTGTCGCCTGATAATTTACTCCAGGGATGCCTGGCTCAGTCCCTGGAGTTTATTGAATTGAATTCACTTTTGTCAACCAAAGATGCAGGTCCTGCACCTGCAGTACAACCCACCTCACCTGCACTCCCTAATAACTGCTGGGCATTTACTTGTTTGTAAGTGTGAGACTGACAGTTCCAATTTCGCCTGCCACTCTGGCATGACACCATAGGGTTTTTAGGGTTATATGGACATTTTCAACTAATTTTCTGCAATTGAAAAGAAACAAAACACGTTAATACTCATGACTTTGCCTGTTCTGGTTTTTCACTTGCTACAGTTTGAGTGTTTTTACACCACCAATGCCCAGCTCAGAACACAGACAGGATGTTGTGATATCTGTGTGTCTGTGCAGGACTGGTGGAAATGTTTTAGGAGCTATTCCAAACTCCACATCTGAAACTGCATTTTCAATCTCTAACTTAAAACACAGATTTTGACCAATTTGCGTTTTTCACTGCAAAACAGGATCACTGAGCTTTTCATCAGTCCCAGGCTGCTCTCTGCTCAAACTTTCTGCACTGAACTGTCACCTCAGCACTGAGCCCCCAAGGCCAGGCCCTCTTCAGACTTCACCACGATCTTCAGTGATCACACTGATCTCAAATGTAAAGTCAGTGGCTTGTTTTCATGAATCTAAGATGATCTGGGCTTAATTTCTTAAAAAGCCTACATTGTCAGATATTCCCTAATTTAATCTGCACAGCCTGAGGCAGATGTGTACAGTTACAAAGGTCAGAGAGCTCTTTTTCAGTCACCAGATGAAATGGCAAACAGAGCTTTTGGCTCACCTCGAGTTCTGCTGGAAATCCAGACCTGCTGATTCCAGAAGCCAAAGTAAGTGCTGGATAAAGTCTGCAGTTCCTGCAGTGGAAGTCACCACTTGTCACTTCATGCAGATGAAATGCTCTGCACTTCCTCAAGCCCAGAACTGCTCACACACTTTTCCTGCCTGCTCTGCCAGTTCAACAGCTCCACAACTTCCACCCAGGAATGATCTGGTGCCATGATTTGGCTCCTTTCATTCATGCAAGAGATTCAGGGTCCTACCTCCCCAGACCTGCCCATTCCGCTGGACAGAGACTGCGATCAGGTTTACCAGTAGGAAAGTCCAAAATGGTCCAAAATATTCTGGAGGGAGCTGCATGAGGTTCAGCACCTGAGCACCCTGGTCAGTTGTTCCCATTATGATCTGTATTTGCAATTTGTACCTACTGTAGGTACATGGAGTTTAGGAATTGGATCTGCAGTGTCCTTACCGATCTCCATCTTCACCTCCAGCCTCCCTGGCCTCAGCAGAGCCTCATCAATCAGGTCAGGTCTGTTGGTCATTCCTAAATTCAAAGTTAAAAACAAAACAAGTGTTATCTGAGCTTAATAAGTGGGTCTCCACCCCCTGGTACAGCCCACAGAGCTATGGAGGTACCTCAAAGAGCCTCAAGAAAACAGACAGAAGACACCCATTGAGTGTTGGGAAAGTCATGCCCTGAGGGAGAGTCAGGGCTCAAACCCATGCTGGTGGCTGCATCTCCCTGTCCTTGGGATTATCCAGGGCTCCTGCTGCAGGACAACCACCCAGCACAGCTGGAACAGCCCCCCGCTCCTTCACAGGTCAAGACACCAATGTACATCAATCCTTGCAGGTTTTCTTAGACTATGAAACACTCCTTATGAAAAGCTACAGGAGGAATTGCTGAAAGCAGCTATCTGATGTCACAGCACCGCCTCCCTTCAAACCTGCTGCTCCCAAAGCAGCCACTCCCTTTGGATCAGCCCGGCCAGGCCCAACACCAGCAGCAGTAACTCAGCTGCAAGGAGGAGAACCCCAGTGGTGCTCCAGCAGCCCCCAGGCAGAGGGAGGACCGTCCTACCGATGACCAGGATGTTGTTGAGCTGCTCCACGCCGTCGATCTTGGACAGCAGCTGGTTCACCACGGTGTCGTGCACGCCGGTGCTGCCGGCCATGCTGCCCCTCTGCTTGCAGATGGCGTCGATCTCGTCGAAGATGATGATGTGCACCCCACTGTTGGCTCCCAGCTGGGGGGAGAGATGTGTCAGGAGTGTCACCACTCACACCGAGAACGACACCAACACAACAGGGCCCTCCCAGCAAGCTCAGCCACACAGGAACAACACTGACACCTCCGTGTGTGTTTGGCATCCCCCGGTATCTGTGGGTGTGTCTGACCCTTCCCATCCTGCCCATCTCCAAACCAGGGTGGGTGGTGGGCTTTGCCCAAACTTAGGATTTCACAGCTGACACTGCTTTCAAGGAAGAGCACTAAACTGGACAAGCAATGCCAAGCCCAAAGCTGGAAAACGAAAGGTCCCACCACTCAGCAGCTGGGGAAACCCTCTGAGAGAGATGGAGAACAAGGCACGTCCAAGGAGGGAGGGCTGCACCAGTGTGGGAATACCCCAGGCTGGACTGAAGTTAGTAAATACACAGCTTGCCAGAGCAGCTTTGCTCTCAGTATTTTTAAGGAGCCCAGTTAGTCCCTGCCAGTCAGGCCCAGAACTGCTGCTTCCAGGTTCACCCAGAGGTGAGGTAGTTGCAGCTGGTAAGAGAACAGGATACTTTTTGTGACCGTGTTATGAAGCTTCTTCCCTTCAAATTCCACCTGTAAAACATCTTTTGTGGCCAGGGCAGCCCATGTTAACAGTGGGTGAATGTGCTGGCCCTGGCAATGTGCCCCAGACACGCTCATTACAGTCCCAACCTTTCGGAGACCTTTCTAATCTCCCGGCCTGTCATCGGCCCCATCCCCTCAGGCCAATATCCAGGGGATTTTAACAGGTGTGTTATTGCAAAGGGAAAGAGCTCTCAGAGATACTGCAACAACCACAGAGGAGATTGCTCATGTGGCTCTGGGTTACCACACAAAGCTGACTGACTGACTGACTGACTAATAAACCTTTTGCAGAAGAAATTACATAATTTCAAGCCACCACCAAAATCTGTGTCTTGTGAGCGTGAATGAAATTAAAGGATGCTTTGCTAATGACTTCTGAAAAGACTCCCCTGTACTTAACCGTGACTTGCCTGACATGTTAATTTATCAGAAAATCCATCAAGATTAAGTGATTCACAACAGAGAAAAATTACCACGGTACATGTGAAATAAGCATTTACACTTTGAACCTGAAGACTGCGTTTTGATAGCCAGCTAGAGGAATGGGTAAAAAAACAAGTTTGGAAAAACAGAATATTTATCTCCACTTCCAGTTTCAAGCTCTCTAGTTTTGAGACATTACTGTCATCCATTAGTTTTCTGCTGAAAAAAATGAACCATGTATTGATTATAGCACTTCAAGGACTATAATATACCAGTCTGCCTGGAACCCAAAAACCTGATACCTTGGAAGCTTATCTGGAATTCATCCTATGTTATGTGCCACCTGAATTTAGGAGCAAAAATCCAAACAGATTAATTATGTCTCTCCCACCAAAAAAAAGAAAAACTAAATCCAGCAAAAAATCTGCAATCCCATTTTTAAGGGGTTTTGGAGCAGGTGACACCACACGACCCAAAGCACAGCAGGACGGGCACTTGTATTACTTCCAAATAAGTGTGCATGGAATTTGAAGACTGTCCATGCTGGCCAGAACTCAGCTGCCTTTCCAGGTACTGAGCCTGTCTTCACAACTCAGTTGTACAACACTAACATTCCACGACTGGCAAGGAACAACTGGAACCCCAAGCCAGGCAGTGACTCAGTCTGTAATACAGGCAGGAACTTGGTGATTCCAGAGCGGCTGCCCAGCCTCCCGTGGGCACAGCACCCCCCCAGTGTCTGTGTCTGCATTACCCTCCTCTGCTCCTCCTTGGCACCTCCCCAGTGTCTGTGTGCCTGCATTACCCTCCTCTGCTCCTCCTCAGCAACCCCCCAGTGTCTGTGTGTCTGCATTACCCTCCTCTGCTCCTCCTTGGCACCCCCCCAGTGCCTGTGTCTGCATTACCCTCCTCTGCTCCTCCTCGGCGTCAGCAAACAGTTTGCGGATGTTGGCCTCCGACTCGCCCACGTATTTGTTGAGGATCTCAGGCCCGTTGACCACCTTTGGCTCCCTGGCATTCAGCATCTTCCCAATCTGCCTGGCCATCAGGGTCTTCCCACAGCCTGGGGGCCCGTACAGCAGGATGCCCTTCACGTGCTTGCAGCCTGGAACGGAGAGAGAGCAGAGTTAGGAAGGAGGAGGAGGATGGGACAGCCATGGAGCACTGAGGGAATCCCCCTCCCGGGGAGCTGGCAGGGAGGTGCCTGAGCTCTGCTCAGTGCCTTCCTCAGGGAAATTCAGACACAGACTGATCAGAGTTGTTCCAATGACGTGCCAAGGGCCAGGAAAAACAACCCCTGAAAACCATCCCTAAGAAACAATTACAAAAACCAATCCCCACGAAACAATCACCAGTGCTCTCCCTGCAACAGCCACACACAAGGACTGATACCTGAGTTACAGCTCCTGGGGATAACTCACAGCACCAGGGATCACCTGGGAAACATGGGAATAACACAGCTCTCACCAAGGGCAGGTCCCAGGGATGCTGTTCAGCCCCAGGCAGGGTCTGCACATACTCCTTTTTACATCCCCACATGCCCTGAGCACCAAGCAAAGCAGACATAGCTCAGAGACACTAACCTGATTCTTGAAAGAGAAAACCAGGAATATTGTGTGGTAACACCCTAATCTTTACCCCTGTACTGGGCTTTAAGGAATCCCATATCACACATCCAGTTCTGGCTGCAAGTTCATAGGGCAAATATTGAGAAAACTGAAAAACACTTCCAAAAACCATCAGCCAAAATCCTCGACCTGTAAATAGAAAGACCTGAAAGACTCTATTCCAATAACAGGACTTGGAACACTGTGTGTGAGCAGCAGCAGTTAAATTTTCTCCTCTAGGGAAGCAGAGGATACCTTTGCTGCCAGTTAAGGTTGGACACACCCCAGTCAGCAACAGGCACCTTTGTCCTGGAAGCTGCTGTTGGAAAAGCCAGGAATGGGAGAGCAGAGATCATGGATCAGCACCAAGTTTTAAATAGTGGGCACCAGGCTCAGGGAAACCCTCAGAGAAGCACAAAGTCCCAGCTGGCAGAGGGATCCAACTACAAAACCAGGGAAGGAAAACAGAAGTTACCTGGAGAAGACAAAGGAGCTCTCTACTGCCCAACTTAAAAGACATATGCAAGGGATTCAGGAGTTTGGACACTGCCTGGTCACAGAGTGCTGAGGAAACAGAAGAGAAATCTAGACCTTATTTTGTCAAGATCCTTGTATTTGCAGCAGAGCTCCTCTTCCTATTTTCCAGATGATATTGAGGACCAATGAGTAAAAACAAAGCTACAAGGAAATAAATTTATTTTCAACATTTAGGACCCAGCAGGTATTTCGGTATTTCAATTTATTTCTTCCTACACAATTTCTAGCGCAATAAAAGTCCCAGTTCCTCACTTTGCCCCTGGATGAGCCAGATGTGGAGGTACAAAGCACTCAGGATGGGCTTCCCTTGGTTTGGGCCACCCTGGCCCCTCCCAGCACCAACATCTCCCGCCCTTCTCCAGAGTAACAACTGCCCCTGTCACTGTCACCTCACTGGCCAGCCCAGCAAGGACATCCCAAGGAAGCTGTCACTGCTGCACCCTGTGGGAAAACAGCACATTTGAAATCTACCTGGACAAAAATCTTAACTTTGAACACAAGTGTTTAATCACAGGGGGAGGGAATTCAGGAGCACCTTCTCCTTTCTCTTGCTCCATCCCCTTGCTGCACAAAATCCCTCACATGTGCTCCAGAGAAGGGAGGAACACAAGATATCCCTGTGTTTGAAGATAAAAATCCCTTTGTTTTGTTTCCAGAAAATTTATCTAAAACCTTAGAAATCTTGACGTATTAATTGTCTGAAGTAACAAGGAACACAATAATTAGTGGGAACTGTTCCATGCTGAAGATGACACTCACACTGGCCCTAGTGTTGTGCCAAGGATGTTGTTTAGGTCGGATATTAGGAAAAATTTATTCACAGAAAGGGTGGTCAGGCACTGGCACAGGCTGGCCAGGGCAGTGGTGGAGTCACCATCCCAGGAAGAGATCGAAAGGTGAGTGGAGGTGGCACTTGGGGACATGGTTTAGAGGTAAAAACAGTGCTGGGCTGATGGCTGGACTCAACCTTAAAATTCTTTTCCAACTCTGATTCCATTCTTGCAGTTTGACTTTAAGGATGCAAACTATCCAACGAGAGTCCTGCAGTGCCTAAGGACAAACCTTTTGTTTTGCCTAAACAAAAACCAAAAAAGCAGCAAACTGATGGCACTGAGCTCAGACTAAGAGGAGCTGAGCTCAGTTCATTCCACCCTCAGAAGCTTAAGGAGCTTGGGCACAGTGAGGTGTCTGCCACCCACACAGAATGACCTCCCTCCTGGTTCCTGCTCTGTCTCAGCTCCCCGGTAAGTTCAGCCCATCCCAGAGTCCTCAGGGCTGCACAGACCTCACAGTCACGTTCTGCCTTTAAAGGACAAACACTTTATTACCTCACTGATACTCTTCTGTGGTTTCCTTCACTCCTGGATATTACAGTCATAAAGAACTGATTTCAATCTGAATAACTGCTCAATTCAACATAACTCCCATGACCCACACACTGCTCTCTCTCTGGCTGTTCACTCACTGCAGTGCAGTTCCAGAAGGACATTGCCATGAGCAGAGCCTGATCCCTCCAAACCCTGGGGAGCAGCAGTGCTGCACTGAACAAGCAGCAATAAAGCTGATTCTTCTGGGCTTCTCTGCAGATAAAAAATTTACTGCAGAAATCAAGAGCTCTGGCTCAGAATTCATGAGTCAGCGTTGAGGCATCAAAAACATAAACAATATCTACTGTCAGTGAAGACAAATCTCACAGAGGGGCAAGTGAGACAGGTAAGTTCAAAGCTCTCCCTGTCAAACCCTGTCACGATGGGTGTTGGTGGTGGGAACATGATCACCCCTGGAACCAAAGAGCACTGCACTGCTGAGGGATGCTCTGCAGGGAAATCCCAACAGGCTGGTGATCCCACAGCTCCTGTGTTCCAGCACGAGGCCAGCAAAGGGCTACGGCAAGTCAGGGCTCGTGCCCACAGCCAGCCCTGGAGCAGCCTGGGGAGCAGGGACGTTGTTCTGCAGAGGACTCTCTGTCACGGGGCGTGTTCAAAACACACACATGAATAGTCTGGGCCTATTCTTTTCTTCTAGTTTTCTTGTAAGTACTATGAGGAGCCACTGAGGGAGCGGGGGGGGGCTCAGCCTGGAGAAAAGGAGGCTCACAACTCTTGCTTTCACAGCTCCCTGGCAGGAGGAGGGACTGGGCTCAGCTCCCAGGGAACAAGGGACAGGAGGAGAGGGAAAGGCCTCAAGCTGTGCCAGGAGAGGGTCAGGTTGGACATCAGGAGAAATTTCTTCATGGAAAGGGTGGTCAGGCACCGGAAGGGGCTGCCCAGGGAGTGATGGAGTCCCCATCCCTGGAGGTGTCCAAGGAAGGACAGGCCATGGCACTCAGTGCTCTGGGCTGGGGGACAAGGTGGGGGACCAGTTAAAGATGGACTAAATCTTGGAGGTCTTCTCCAAACTAAACAATTATTTGATTCTTGCAATTTCCAATCTCTCTCCTAGAAGTATAACTGAGTTACATCCATCAGAAGCTTCTCTTCTATGGCCCAAAAAAATCTGAACTTCTTGAAAAGCCCAAACATTCCCCTTTTCTCTGCATGAGCTGGCTCAGCCACAGCAGAGGGCTCAGCCTGTAACACCCCACACCCAAAATCCCATCTTCCACAGTGGGAGTGTTTGGAAAGCAAAGGACAAACCAGCCTGGTGGCAGCTGGAAGGCTTTGGGGAAGCAGGACAGGCTGTGGACAAAGCTGTTTAGAAACCTCTGAGGATTTTCACCCTCTTCCTGTTCAGGGTGTACCAAGTGGAATGGAAAGGAAATCCTAGAATATCCTGAGCTGGAAGGGACCCCCAAGGATCATCTAGTTCAACCCTGGCCCTGTACAGACACCCCAACAATCCCCCCCCTGTCCCTCAGAGTGGTGTCCAAACCCTCCTGGAGCTCTGGCAGCCTTGGGGCTGTGCCCACTGCCCTGGGGAGCCTGGTCAGTGCCAACCACCCTCTGGGGGAAGAACCTTTCCCTGATACCCAACCTGACCCTGCCCTGGCACAGCTTCAGATGATCCCTCAGGTCCTAAGATTTTCCTAGCAAAAATGCCAGCTCTGGGCCCAGCAGGCTCCCAGAGACACCTGACATTCCCAAGCTTTACCCAGCCACGCTCAGCCAGTGCTGGACACGCCCTGCTCAGTCTTTAACAACACCTGAACAGCGAGGACAGCACTGGCCACCTGCTGCAACACTGGGTTGCCACTGAATGGGCAACATTGAGAGCAGGCTCTGAGTCAGGTGGCAGAACATTCCTGAACCCAAAGCAATTAGTTCCTCTTCAAACAGAACTGCCACAAGTGACTCCAGCAGAGATTCCCCTGGATAGCCACATTCACCTGGCTAAAATCAAAGTTTTAAGCACAAGCAGGACTTTATTAAAATAGACAGGTGATGACAAACCACAAATGTTACCTCTCAAATCACAGTGGGATCCTCTGCACCACACAGGAATTTTGATTAAGTTTATCTCTCCCCTGTCCTGATTTCACCAATGCAGCCCAAATGTCAATACTATTATGAGGATCTTTCTAAACACAAATTATTAGCAGTGCAGACATCTCCAACTTGTTCAGCTCACCATTAGGGCTCCAAATCAAAGGTCACTCCTGTAACCTGAGCCTTAATTATGCCATTTAATGACATACAGTTACAGGCTGAATAGGGATGTTAATAGGAACTCAAATATACCAATGTGGGAAACAAAATATCAGGGAAAAATCATAAAAACTGGTGAGAATGGAAGAGTAACTGGTGTCACCAAGGGAAGTCAAACTCTGTGTCAACCCAGAGTGTCACCTGCCCAAGACAAGATAACGTTATTTGTTTCAATACTCCCTCTTTACTTTTTTGTAGAGATCAGAAGAACTGGTTCACTATAACAGGGATTTTTTACTTGGGAGTGTAATTCCCCTTTTAATTAAAATCAAAGCATTCTGGTGTGATTGGATCACTGGGATGCACCACCGGGAACCTGCATGGAAGGATCCCCAGCACAGCAGGGAGATGTTTATCTCTGCACATCAATCTTCAGGCAGGTTCCCAGACTTCACCTACCACACAGGCAGAAATTTCCCCAAAAACAGAGCTGGGTGGAATTTCCCCCTCCCCTCATCCTGGAAGCCCAGAGTTCCTCCAGCCTCCCATCCATCCCCCCACAGGACTGACGTGCTCCCAACAGGGAGCAGGACTGAGGGAACTTGAATTCAAAGCTGGGGCAGGGAAAGGGTCCCAGCTGAACCATAGGTTTTATTTTCAGCAGACCCTCAATGGGCAGGGTTTTGGGCTATCAAATCCTTTGCCTCTGTAAAGAGAAGACAAATTCAGTGAGTTCTCCCTGGATTTTGGAAACAGCTTCCTCACTGCATCCTGTTGGCTGTGAGGATTCCAGCATTCCATCCATCAGCCCCCAACTGCAACACAGCTTTCAGCTCAGACTCACTGCAACCCCTCCTGCCCCAGGTCCCTCAGGAACATCCCCCAGGGCAGAGAGCTGCACAGAACGTGGCTGGGACTCGTGTCCCTGTGTGTTGTGACCTGCTGCTCCTCCAGCTGCTCCCTCAGCTCCTCCTGCAGCACCACAGGACCCCTGCTCATGCTGTTTGCTTCTTCACTTCCTATTTTTTGTAATATGGGGGATGCTTTGGATGGTCTAAGTCAGTCTCTGGTTTTTTAGAGAAGGGGAGGGAAATGAGAGATGTCAGGGACTTCTTTGCTGTCCTCCCCAAAGAAAGAGCCCAGAGCTCTGGTTCAATGTGCGGAGAAAGAGTTCAGTGACCAGACTGAGCCTCGCTGGCCACAGGGATCCCTTTGCTCACTTATTTCAAATCTCATCAGGAAGGGAAGACCCAGGAAAGCACTGCCCATTCTCAGCAAGGAAGAAGAGTTAACAACAGCAACTGCTGAGTTCAGGCTGTTAAATACTCTCTAACAGCAAGGAAGCCTTGATGTGTTCTGTGACAGCTGCCACAAATATCAGTGACAAAGGGGCAGAAACAGGAAAGAAGAGCAGGAAAAGAACAGGAGACACATGAGCCCACAGCTGCTGGATATCTGCAGATCACCTGGACAGGATCTTCACCCAGGGGCACTCAGAGCAGGGGAAATCACCTCAAAGTCCTGAGACCTGTACAGTGTGGGTGAGAAACTGGGGGGAAGGAGGTGAATGTCATCCACGGTGTTATAAAGGCAAAGGGAGAGAGCCTGAGGTTGGACTAAATTGAGAGATCCCTTCCAATCTCAGCTGTTTTCTCATGGTGTGGTACAGACCTGGCACTAACCTGATTCCTGGAAAATATCTTTCTATGTAGGTAGCAAAAAACAAGGATACAAGAAATAGCCAAAAAGAATGTATTAGATCAGCTGAGACAACTTCCCTCCAGGAAAGCTGGGGGTCCCACACAGAGGGTTTGAGGAAACAAAGAAAGCAACAGAGGGAGGTTACACTTTCCTAAAGATATAAATAGGTTTTACACATCCTCTAGACATGCAGGAAAAGCACAGGCTGAATGAAGTTAGAGGTAGATGAAAAGTGGATAAAACCCCACAAACTTTAAAGCACAGTGAGAAATGATCCATCCTGAATTTAGTGGCTTGTGGTGCCTGGAAGATGGAACAGGACAGAATGCTCCAATTAAATCTGTACATTGCACAGCCAAGAGCTACAAACACACTGACAGGTAGGATTAAATTCATCTAAAATCTGTGTAACTTGATGCACAAGTTTCTAAATCAGGGAGGGAATAACGAAGTGCATGTTGCAAAACAAAAAAAATCATCAGAGTGGGGATTAGAACCAGGCCCAGACACTGAGGCACAGCCAAAACCTGCCAACTGATACAGATTTTCATTAAAATCACCCTGTTTTCAGAATAGTTGGATGAGATCCTTTCCATCATTATTCTTCTCTTCCAGTATCTGAGTATTTTGAGACAATTAATGTATTAATTTTTAAGGCAGCTTAAAAGACAAGCCTCCACTTCAAGGCAGAATCCAAGAGAGAAAATAATATCTGAATATCTGCTCATTTGAATGTTCCCCTTGAGTTTTGTTGATACTTGTATGAGCTGAGATGTCCTTCAAAACTACAGAGCTCTGAGACCAAGTGACCCCCCAGAGGGCAGGTTAAGATGGTTCCCAGGAAACAGAAACCACCTTGAAAAAGTCTGATTTAGGCTATTTGTGGTACCAGGAGAGGATGGGGAATTTGGGTTCCATTCAGCCTCTTAGAAGGAATGTGAGCTTGTAACTCCAAATGTTTCTGCACCTGTAATTAAATGATAACAACAACACGTACATACATGTTGTACATCAGCCTCTAAAAACCACTGTGCATGGAAATCAGAAAGTCCCTTCCCTGTTGCAGGTCAAGACTGTGTTTCAGTGCTTGGGGACATCAGAGTGTTCTTAAATAAAGAAAAGAAGGTCAGTGTGAGTGTTTTCTTTTCAGGTCTGGGAAGGGTCTTTACAGTTTTGTTGAAAGTTACAGCTCCAGGCACCAAATATCAAAAACTTTGTTCCAAATGGCTAAATGTCTGTTGGAATCAGGGGGGAAAGAAAAACCCTAAAAAAAGAGAACACTGTTCTAGCAAGCATTAAGCAATCACCTTAATGGCACAAGCCACTGAATAAGCTGGATTTCAAGTCTCAGCAGAAAAAACAGCATTTACCATGGATGGGAAGAAAGGCCTGATCAGCAGGGACACTCTGGGAAAACATAACATTTATCAAAGAAAAGGAGGAGCTTTAGCTGGAGCAAGAGGATGCTCTAAACTGCAGCCAGGAGTAACCAAAGCCAGACTTCCTTCACACACAGCTTTACTACGAGCTGGATGATACAGACATCCCAAAAGGCCTTGAAAAGGAGGAGGATTCCCTGGAAATAGGGCATTGTAGGGCTGTCCTTCAGAGAGAATGTGACTGCTGGGGTGAAGTTCCTTCCTCAGAAGTGCCATTGGTACCAGTGAGGCCTCATGGCACCAACAGGAGGGTCCCTTTTGCTTCAGGAGACCTTCCTCAGGCCTCATCCAGAGAAGGATTTAATTCCACTTGGCAGTCACAGGAGTATCAGGAGTCAAGCATCAGTCGCCTCTCCCCTGTGAGGGTGGGGAGGCCCTGGCACAGGTTGCCCAGAGAAGCTGTGGCTGCCCCTGGATCCCTGGAAGTGTCCAAGGCCAGGCTGGACGGAGCTTGGAGCAACCTGGGCTGGTGGAAGGTGTCCATGCCCATGGCAGGGGTGGCACTGGATGGGCTTTAAGGTCCCTTCCCACCCAAACCATTCCATGGTTCTGTCACATCACACCAACCGGGGAACTGATCCAGCTGAGTACAACCCTATAAACTGCTTTTATTAATAGTATTTTTTGATTCCAACTGTATTAGCTCCCTCCAGAGCCCCGCAAGCCCAAAGCCATCACAGAGGAGTGGGAGATCCATGTATGGGAAAAGCAAACTGCCCCTTCCAGGTGAGCAGGGACAGGGTTAGTGACCAGCTGGAGCTGAGCTAACATTTCTTTCTTGGATACACCAAAGCTTGTACCATCAGAGCAGGATTTCCCTCTTGGATGATATGGTTAACTAACACTGATTTATGTGCTCCAAACCCAGAACATTCCTTGGAAGTTAGATCACCACACACAAACTGCAGTAATGCTAGAAGGGTCTGTAGAGCCTCTGTGCAGTTTTGGACAGAAATATTTATGGTGTTTGGCATGGAAGCTGCAGTCTGGGAGCACTGGGCAAAGAACAGGACTGGGTGAGCACTGGAGCACCAGGGAGCAAGCAAATTCCTCCTTTTCTTTCCCAATAAATTATTCACAAAGGTGAACAGCTGTCACACTGACATTTCAGATCTGAAATATAGTTAAGAGCAAGTTATAACTAAGGTAAAGAAAATGAATGTCAGAAAGTTTTGTTTTTTTCAAATTTCAGATAAGCTCTTTCGCCCTGGGGTTACTCAGAGCTCAGGAGCTCTGCTCCCAGTCCAACTTCTTACCTGAACAACGTCTCTGTGTGCAGCCTGTGTGTAAACATCACAGTGAGGGGGTTTGTGCTTAGAGAGGGAACGTGGCACACCTTGAATTCAGTGCCCAGGGTAATCCAAATACTACTGGGCCTTCAGAGAATCTTTGTCTTCCTGTATTAAGCAATACCAATTAGAAGAGGAACCCTCTGGCCAGCTCCAGGGCCTCACCCTGCAGCCAGCAGGGATTCCCACCTGCTCCAGAGGTCTCTGGTGGAGGTGTAGGAACTCCACATCAGTCACCTGCTGCCCATGGTTCCACCTGCTGTCCAGCTGGCAGGTGAATCCAGCTCGTGGATATGCCCAGGGAATGCAATGGCATGTGACACAGCAGGCTGGCAGCCTGCCCACACACAGCCAGGGGAAGCTGCAGCAACAGAGAACAAGCTCTCATTGTCTTTAGTCTCCAAACACACTCCTGACACCGAAGTGGCACTGGGTGAGAACTCCCAAAGCCTAAATCTTTTACCTTCGCATGTGGTCACATCTCAGGACTTTGTACTGCAGCCACAAAGTCAGAGATCACAGGATGGTTTCGGTGGGAGGGACATTAAAATCCATCCAGTCCCACCCCCTGCCATGGGCAGGGACACCTTCCACTAGCCCAGGTTGCTCCAAGCCCCGTCCAACCTGGCCTTGGACACTTTCAGGGATGTAGGGGCAACCACATCTTCTCTAGGCAACCTGTGCCAGGGCCTCACCACCCTCACAGGGAAGGATTTATTCCCAATGTCCAACCTAAATCTCTCCTCTTTTAGTTTTAAATCATTCCCTCTTGTCCTATCACTGTCTGCCCAGGTAAAAAGTCGCTCTCCCTTTGTTTTATAAGCCCCCTTTAGGCACTGGAAGGGGTTCTAAGGTCGCCCTGGAGCCTTCTCTTCTCCAGGCTAAGCAGCCCCAGCTCTCCCAGCCTGTCTCCACAGGAAGATTTCATGAACACACACGACAGTTGCCTCCAAAGGTAAAACATTTCAAGCACAGGAGGCTGCTGGCAGCAGCAGCGCTGAACTGGCCACCAGTGTCTCTGGGTAAAAGCTCTTCTTTTCCACAGCCAAGGCCATTTCTCCCATTTCCTCTCTCTGCAGAGCAGTTAATATTTAACAAATTCAAGCATTTGATGTTCTCAAGCAGAAGCAGAGCAGTGATGTCTTGTTCACAGCCACAAAACCCAGGAGACCCGGATCATCCCCCCAAGGCCTCGGCTCTCAGATCAATGGGAAGTAAAAAGGCAGGAGAGAGAGAATCAGGCACTAATCGGATTCAGCCCCAGAGTTTCTCCAGTGTTCTTCCATAGATTTTCAAATCACCCAGAAAAGACTGAAGGCAGCTCCCAGGGAAGTTTACTTTGCATCAATTCCACAGGCACTGGAAGCTCCACAGGCCCCCGCACAGACAGGACGGATCTCCTGCTGGAAATCTGGTTTGTAATCAAAATCCTGATTGCTTCATTTGTGGGGGGAGGGAAGGTGGCTCAGAAACATAAACATACACAGAAATTATGCAGCCATGGATTCCAAGCCTAAATATAAACCCACAGAGATTATATTCCAAGAACAAGGAGCAGCCAGAACATCCCCAGCCACGTTCTGTGACAGAATCAGATACCTGCAGCTGCACACTGCTGACTACAAACTAAACCCAGCACCATTTATCTGCCTGCCAGCACATGTTTACCAAGGACTGGGGCTGCCTTTCCTTCCCCTGGCCCAAAAAAAGGAGTTATATTTAGAATCGGTGCTTTTATTTCCCCAGCTCCAGGACGTGCCATGGCCTGTGTGTCCTCTGCACTTCAAACCTGACGAGCAGAGCCCACACCCGGGGCTGCGTCTGTTGGGCTGAGGCTGGGAGGAGCACGGGGCTCCCACTGCAGCTGCCAGGACAGCTGGGATGGAATATGGGAGAGGGATTATGGAGCATTAAAATAGCCTTTCTTCTGACCTCTATGGACAGCCCATGGCAGTCTGGAAGAGGGGCAGTCAGTCCCACTGCTACGGATAAACGAAGCATCCAAAGAACAGGGAGTGTTTCGCTGAGTCATGGAATGGTTTGGGTTGGAAGGGACCTTAAAGCCCATCTCGTTCCAGCCCCCTGCCATGGGCAGGGACACCTTCCACCAGACCAGGCTGCTCCAGTTTCAGTTCCACCAGAACAGTGTCCAGTTAAACCACGTATCTCATTCCTACAGACATTCCAGGTGCAGGGTTGAACATTTGTGTTGGTTTTGTTGCCCTTCCCTAACCAAGCAACAAGAGTCCAAAATACATTTGGCAGCAACAGAAGAGGTTCTGTTGGTCTGTTAGATCCCTAAGAAACTGCTGTGTTACAGCATCCCAAGGCTGTCAGCTGATGTCCAGTCCTTGCAGACCCCGTGCCCCAGCCACACTTCCCTGGATTACTCACCCATTTGCTCCACAATTTCAGGTGGGAAAACTCGAGAAGCAAAAGCTCGTCGGAAAATATCCGAGAATTCTTTGTCCAGGCCCCTATGCCCATTTTCCTCAAAATTCCAGTCTGGGTTGATGATTGACTGACGGTTCTCCTTGGTCTTGGATTTACCTGCAAAACCAAAGGAATCATTTCAAACACTGAGCCCAGAACTCCAGCAGACACAGGTACAGGAGCAGCACAAGCTCTGCAGGTCAGATCCACGTCCTGTGAACTCCGTGGGCGGTTTCAGGAGGACACACTGGGCCAAGGACACAAGGGCAGGACACCAGAGACCTGGTTTACTTGGTAAAGGATTTTCCCAGCCTTCCAACCACTCACAGGGATTCCTCCAGCCAGGTGCTGCTCCTGGGTATTGAAGACTCCCCAGTAGATTTCTCTGCCCAAACTGGACCCCTGTAACCGAGCACCCTGAGTGCCTCAGCCCCCAGCTCATGGGGCTGCTGCCAGTACCAGTGTCCACTCTTTTCCAGGCCACCTGGAATGACAAGAGGTTTGTCCTGTATCCTCCTCAATGCCTTTTCCAGCCTTCACCTGTTCTCCCTTCCTTCCCCAGCAGCAGCTGCACACGGGAGCCCCCTTGTTGCTCTCTCAGTTTTCTCTTTTCCCATGTCCTCTGGCAGATGGACCTGCAGGTTGTATCTTAAATACAGGTACAAAATTGTGCTCCACTTCGTTCATATTCTTTTATGAATAACATGCAGTAATTCTTGGCAAACACAATAATTCTTAACAGTGCTCAGGCTGCATGAGCATGGGCCCAGCATTCCCTTCAAACTGTCCTCTCTGGGATCTTGTCCCACCACAGCCACCCATTTTACCCAGGTTTTCCTCCCACATGTCACTTGATGTTTTATACTGAATTTCGTCTGCCATTTTCTGCCTCAGTCACCAGGCTCAGTCAGAGCCAGCCTGGGCACCTCCTTGCTCAGGCTTTTCCCCAGTTTATTCAGTAATTCCAATGGGAAGTAAAGGCCCAGCAGAGATTCCCACTGAACTCCACCAACACGGGCTATTTACTCCTTCCCTTTCACCACTCACTGACTCATGACAGGATCTTCTCTCTCACAGATCTCTGGTTTGATTCTTTTTTAGGAAACTTTGATAAAGGACCTTGCTGGAGGAGCTTTGACAAACAAGCAGGCTGTGTGAGCCCTTGTGCCAGGGCTTCCTGACTCTTGTAATGAACTCCAGTGGGATCAGGAGGCAGGACTGCCCTGACCCGAGGCAGGCTGACCCTTCCCAGTGTAACATCTTTATAAAGGTATCCTCTAATTAATGTTTTATTACAGTTTCTGTTGGTTTCTCCTGTACAGATTTAAGGTTCAAAGATGTGCAGCTCTGCAGACTTTCTCCAGGATCCTTTGGGAAGGGACAGCACATGAAAGTGTCCTCAGACAGCAGAGCAATTTGCAGCAAGGTCACACCAAACAATCACAAGGTCACCCTTACAGCTCAGAAGAGCCAAGGCTGGTCCTGGCAAATCACCACAGGTGTATCTGTTCCACAGCCTCTTCCACAGTTACTCAGCCAGACCCCCAGGCACAGCTCTGCAGTCTCTTTAACCACCTCCTCTCCCCTCTGCTGCCAAGCCCCTCACACTCCAGCCCTCCCGAGCTCCTCACTCCCTCTGCAGAGGAGTTTAAAGTACTCAGGGCCTTCAGAAAGCAGACAGCAAGCACAAGTGCTCCTGTAAGCATGCTGTCAAACCCCTGCAGTCTCACCTGAAATTTATTCAAGGCAGTTCATAAACAAGCACTGACACTTTGGTGGGTCAGACCAACCTTCCACATGGCTTTCAGCACCCTCAGCTACCAGGGAAGCACACAGGGAACTGAAAACCCAGAGAGAGCAAAGACTGACGATAACCCTCAACTCCTGCTGCAATGGGATGAGTTCTTACACAGTGCTTTAAGGGCTGGCCCTTAATAGGTCCCCCAATAGGGACCCTTCCCTCTCTAAAACGCCAGAGAATCACCGAGTCACAGGATGGTTTGGATGGGAAGGGACATTAAAGATCATCCAGGGACACTTCCCACTAGCCCAGGTTGATCCAAGCCCTGTCCAACCTGGCCTTGGACACTTCCAGGGATGGGGCAGCCACAGCTCCTCTGGGCAACCTGTGCCAGGGCCTCCCCACCCTCACAGGGAGGAATTCCTTCCCAACACCTAATCATGGCAAACAACAACTGTGCCTTCTGCTGACCTGTTCCACAAGCTCTTCTAGAGGAACTTCAAGTTGAGCCAGGCAATGGATGGGCATCCAGAGTGCAGTGAGTACAGCAAACAGCAGGGCTGTGTGAGCTCAGTCAGACTGCTTTAATCTTGGTCTAAACACACCTGGAATCAATTCTTCAATTCCAAGGGCAGCAAAACAAACAAACAGGGTCGTGCCTCTGACCAACACAGCAGGGCCAGTACGTGTGATCCAGAGCACCAAGAGCCAGAGCTGTGCAGGGCACAGGGAGCTGATCCACCAATTCCCATGTGTTTATTATCCCAGTGCTGCACTCCAGCCTGTAGGTCGGATCTCTCAGCCAGGGATGTTCCTGCTCCTGCAGAGCTTGGCCTACACCCCCCCCTTCTGGCTGCACCTCAGCACAGTAAAATTCCTGCAGATTGGATTAAAACATCATCCATTGGTTTTATAACACAATTTTATGCTAAGCAGTAGAAGTAGAATTGTTTTTTTTTAAAAACAATTATTACAGTTCTTCTCTATTAAAACAATGCAGGTTCTTTACTGGAGGCAGAGCTCAGTGACACTCACTTCACTTTCATCTCCTCTCTCAGAATTTAATTATTCAGAACTTTACAATTCTCCAGAGACCAACAAAGCACATTAAGCAGCTCTGCCTCAGATCAGTGAGGAGATTAAATGAAGTACCAATTTGACAGAAGTAAATCGAGGCACAAGCAGCTCTTTTGTCTTGTCTGCAGACAATGAAATAAAATCCCAGGGGAAGGATCCCTGTTCCCAACCCATCAGCCCTCCCCTGGGACCACTCCTCACACCCACATGTGCCAGGAGGGAGATCACAGGTCATTATATGGCTTTGAATATTAACAAGCAAAGTACCCCTGCTTGCTCTGCCTCAGTGAACAGGGTTATTCAACACTCCCCCCGTGTCCTGTCAGAGTGAAAACTGAGCTGGTGCAACCACGTGGTCACAGCCGGGAACTCATTGCCCTGCCCAAGGTTCAGTGGGTGCTATTAACACCTGGATCCTCATTAAGGTGCTTAATTACAGCCACCCACAGCTCAGCCCATGGACCTCTGCTGGGTTCCAGTACAGGCTGTGTGTTCCGATACAAAATCTGCAGAAGGTGCAAGGTGTGGTTACACCACAGGCTCCCATCTGCCTGTTTTTGGAGTGGAATTCTCCTTTCCTAAGTGGCTGCTCCCCTCAGGTGCTGTCCAGTGTCCTGGAAAGGGAGAACTCTCTGACATGACATTTTCAGAAGTTCACGCTCACTTTGAGATTTTCGCTACACATTCAAAAAAGTTCTCAATTTCCTACTCCCTGCTCTTTTAATTAAATTTTGTAAGAGCTGTTGGCTTGTTACTGTCCCTCAAAACATCATTCTCTTAAAGTATTTCAACTGGGTGCTGCCTTTTGCTGGATCTACTCACCCCCTTTGCTTTTCTCATCTAGACCTAGCAGTGAGGAAAAAAAAAACTTGGAGGCAACCAAGTCTCCAAGGCCTGAAAAGTAGCAGAGTTCAAGCATTATTTCTCTCTTTGGGTACAGTGGCACTCACCAATCAGATTGAGAGAGGAGTTCTCAGCTTTCTCAAAGGCAACTTGACTGTTCCCAAGAACCAAACCAACCTCAATCTGGAAAAGGGAGGGAAACAAATAATCACATTAATTGCTATTAGGCTCAGCTTCAGATTGCTCTTCAGGTATCCCCAAAAACAGAAACAGCAGCAAAAGCTCCACTACAAAGTCTGGGAAGAATGTGAATAACAACACCTCCTCTAAAACAAACATCACCAAATGCAGAAGCTCATCAGGTGTAACAAAGTGGCTTTTTAAAGTTCTTGGTTCAGTTCAGACCCAACTATGTTATTTCAGCAAGACCCAGCAAGTAAAGAAGAAAATAAAATTAAAGGAAAAATCAAAACTGGACATAACTGGAAGACAAAAAGCTCAAGACAAATGTGTTTCTATGAATTAGTACTTAAAGACCAAGAGATATTCCTTGTATCTTCCCCAGCCCTGGACTTCAGTGGGGACTGCACTGAACTGCAAACAGTGCTCCTTGTTTTCTCTGACACAACAGACACAGCCAGGTGAGGCACGTGTGACTTCCCCAAATGCAGGTACCCTGAACTGCTCCTGACCTACAGCATGGACTTGATCAGGACTTAAATGCCTGCAGTCCCTAAGAATGGACATGAATTCCTGGGAGCCCACCTTCTGCTTTTTGCCTGTTCCAGACTCCCCTTTGAGAATGCTGGGATCCATGGCTTCCATGTCCTTCACCAACAGCCCAAAGAGCTTGTCATTAAAGCTGAACACGAGCTGTAGAAAGGAAAAGACTCGTTAAAAAAAAGCTAGAAAGGATTTGACAACACTACAAAGATTTGAAGGGAGAGAGCCCTGGAGACTGAGTTTACCACCCAACAACTCCCACATGGTTATTACCCTGTAAAGCTCTAGGGTGCTGACCACGTTCTTTCCCTGTCCCAGCTTAAGAGTGACAGATCAAAAGTATCAAAACATGAAGTCAACTGAAAAAACTCAAAGAGAAATTCTCCTTCCAAGAAAAGCTTCTCTTCCCCCCCCCCTTTCCTCCCCAGCTCAATGTTCTATATCATCACTTGACATTTTCCTCTCACTTTAATTACTGGTGCCAGGTAAGGAGAACAATTTAGCTCAAAACTTTTCGATCTTTCGCATTTCAGTTTGACAAAGACACCTCAAGGACAGTGTTAATGAGACAGGATGAACGGAACAAGGAGTAGGGTCCATCCCACAGGAAACCAGGCTGGCTCTGCACCATCCCTTTCCTCTGAGATTACATTTGCAACTGGCTTAAGATTCAGACCCTGCAAGTTGTAAACTAGGAGAGGCCAATCTCAACCTGTCCCGAGAACGTGGCAAAGCAGAGGCTGCCACAGAGAGCTTTGCAGGGGCAGAAGCCCATCTGCTGCAGAGCTGAGCAGGGCCAGTTACAGGGACAACAGCTTTCCAAGATCCTCAGGGAAATATTTCATCCCTGTCCTAGAGTCCATAGAGTAGCAATAAATCATAGAATCCCCGAATGGTTTGGGTTGGAAGGGACCTTAAAGATCATCCAGTCCCACTCCCTGCCATGGGCAGGGACACCTCCCACTAGCCCAGGTTGCTCCAAGCCCTGTCCAACCTGGCCTTGGACACTTCCAGGGATCCGGGGGCAGCCACAGCTTCTCTGGGCAACCTGTGCCAGGGCCTCCCCACCCTCCCAGGTAAGGATTTCCTTCTAATATCTAAACCTGAGAGGTGCCACTGAGAATGAACTAAACCTGGTGTTCATCTCGATCTTGAGACAAAAGTGACTTCTCAGAAGACTCCAGGAGCTGCCATGTTCATAATCCAACCAGGCCATGACACAGGGAGACCCCAGCTCTCCCAGGCCTTGGGATTTTCCTCACAGATTTCTTCAGTTAAGGATAAGAGAGATTTTAACTCCCTCTGCCCATCGTGTCAGTGAAAGTCAGGATGGTTTGACTTTTCACAGGGAAACCATTCCCACAACAAACAATTCCTGGCCTCTGCAGCGTCAGTCCCTTGGACCCCTCCAGATGTTCCCTTCATGTTCAGTTCATGGTATTGAAGCCCATTTTTGCCTTAAAATCCCAAAGTAAAGCCCACCTGCTGGCCCACGGAGAAGGCCTGGCTGTTGAACTGCTGGATGAACTCTGCAGCCATCTTGTCTGTGTCGTAGGGGTTGGAGTCGATGTTCTTCTTCTGCAGGAAGTCGATCTCAATGGTCATGGTGCCGATGCACTGCTTGGCCTTGTCAAAGGTGTACAAGGAGACTGGTAAAACAGAAAGGAACAGCACATTTCAGAGCAGCAGGGTGTCCCCATTGTATTGAACATTTGGCAATACATCATTGCAAAACTCTTCCCTTTAGAATGAGCACTGACTGTATTATTTCTGATCCATGTTCTACTACAAGGTCCTGAACACAGTAAAACTTCCACTGAAAATCCCTTTAAAAACTCTAATAAACCTTGAAAACAGCTCAACCACCACACAAGGTTTGGGGGATGAGGAGGATGAAAGCAAAGACATGCCGTGGTACCACACAGCTGTAACTACACCCAAGAGTCTGAAGGACACATCCTCAGAAAGCCCCAAACCAGCACTAAGAGCAGTCTTGCCCAAAAGGCAATGACAGGAGGCCATCACTGGTTTTCTGTGGCAACAGGTTGCCAAGCTCTTCTCCCAGTGAGGCAGCAGGAAGGTAAATTCCCTCCATGTTTAAGCTGTGAGGCCTCTGCAGCCCAGAATGAAGCACATCATCAGCTTCCCTTCGCCTCTGCTACTGAGGGAACAGCCCCTACCCCAGGGGTGTCCTTGGGCCTATTCTGACATTCCCACTACCTTCAGTAACACAAAACCAACTGCACGGTCCTTGAAAGGGGCAGAAAGTCGAGGGGTATGGAAGGTACTGCACAGTCACTGCCAACTGCACCTGAACCCACAGGTACAGCCCATCAGAAACAAGAGGCCACTCGGGGCTGCTGCTGCCAGAGGAAAGAGGATGGAAAGCAAAGAGCAGCATGGTTCCAATACCAGGGACACTTCTCAGCACAGCTGACCAGAGGGCAGGATCTCACCAACAGGCAGGCCCAGCAGGAGGGTGGGGATCCAGCCCCCAAACCAGGCTGCAGCAGAGGACAAGAAGCCAATGGTCCTCCAGAAGTCTGAGGATCTCAGAATGCTGAGAACAAAGTCTGCTGTGCTACAGAAGTCACTGGTAAGGATAAAGCAGCAGGAGGGGAATGAAGGAAAGGTGCTTCACTCAATCTATGATTTCCTGTCCAGCCTCTGGTAGCAGAAAGGTTCCAGAATGAACCTGCAGACCCTGGGAAGGTGGAACCTCAAAACAAGGCTCCAGCACACTCAAATACAGGACTTGTTCATGTGAAGAGAACAAAGAGAGCCAGTCCCTGGCTGAAGTTGTTACCAGAAGACACACACACAGGTCATCACAGCACACACACCAAACATCCTTCCTGGGATGAGAAAAGGCCACACAGAAATGAGCTGTCAAAGAAGGCTCTTCCAGGAAATAGGGATAAAGATAAAACACAAGCACCTCCTGAACTGAGGTCTATCTCCTGGTTGGAGTTCTTTCCAAAAGGGATATGGCAGCAGGGTTATCCCTTTGGTCCTGTAAGGGCACAGTAGGAGCTCCTCCCACCTTACAGTGATTTCCTTTTACATGCCAAACCTCCAGGCTTTGTCAACTAAAAGTTTCTGGAAAGAACAGCAGTCCCTGGTTTTGGTCACATCACAGGCCAATGCACACAAGCAGCTCTTACAGCCAGGACTGGCTGCAGGGGGTGACACAGAGCAGAACCCCTGCAGCCCATCAGCAGAGCACAGCACCAGCTCCAAGAGCCTGGAATGGCCCAGAGAGAGGCGGGATGGGAGGGCAGCAGGGACCTCCTGGTCTGGGAAGGCAGCCCTGGCTCCAGGTGTGCATCTCCAGTGGGAACATGGGAGCTGAGGGAGCTGAACTGCATGGAGGGTAGGACAGCCAATGCACCCGCAGCACTCAGGTAAAGCCCTTCCCACGGCACCGGGGCTCCAGGGCTCAGCATCACTGCTCCACTGACATTTAAAGCACAGTTCTCACATTATTTGGGGATCACAACCAAACAGAAGCCCTGGGAAATCACTGGGTTTGTGAACACTCCTCCCTACCTGCAGAATAACATCACAGTCCCTCCCACCCTGCAGGGAGTCAGATGACATTTAGTCACTCTGCACAGAATTACTGCATCATTTTTCCTAACACAGGCTCCCACAGAGTTGGGAAGTTTACAGCAAGGCCCAGGCCAGGTACACTCACAAACCTGCTCTAACAGCTAATGACACAGTATATTAGTGCTTCTTTCCTCTAATAAATTCAGGACTAAAAAGTATTGATCTATAAACCAGCTGGCATGTAATCAGCAACCACACAGGGGTGAGAAACAAAATAATTTATGGGTCTCCCCTCTATTATAGGTTATTCTTCAGTTAAAAAAAACCAAATCATAACAAAACTAGGTAGCAAAAAAATCATAGAATAGCAGAATCATTAAGGTTGGAAAAGACCTCTAAAATCATCAGGTCCAACCATCCACCAGCACCATCACCATGGTCACCACTAACCCATGTCCTCAAGTGCCACATCCACAGGTTCTCTGAACAGCTCCAGGGATAGGGACTCCACCACTGCCCTGAGCAGCCTGTTCCAAGGCTCTGCAGCCCTTTCCATGAAGAAATTTTCCCTAATATCCAATCTAAACCTCCCTTGGCACAACTTAAGGCCATTTCCTTTCATCCTGTCACTTGTTTCCTGGGAGAAGAGGCCAACTCCCATCTGGCTCCACCCTCCTTCTGGTATTTTTATGGAGCAATAAGGTCTGCCCTGTCCTCAGTCTCCTTTCCTCCAGGTTAAAATCCTGGCTTCCAAGCCCAGTGTGTGAGGCAGCCAGGGGTGTAGAGAGGCAAAGACCCACTGCAGCCTGTCACTCCAAACACACCAGGCTTCACACCCAAGCACTGATCCATGGACCTGCTGAGACCACAGGGACTGGGAAAACAAAGGGCCAGAAGCCAGCTTCCCTGACAGCACTCCCAGCCCCTGCTGCACTGCTCAGGCTCAATTCTCCTCACGGTGTGACACAGGATGCTCTGCCCACAACCCCCGGGGAGGGAATTCCCTGGAATCACTGTAACCAACTCCAGTGGCCTAATGAACTGTTTGCTCCACCTCAGAGACCAGGAGCCAGCCAACACCAGAGCGGGTTTCATCAGAGCCAGGGAAAGGAGGAGTTGCCTCCCCAGGAGCAGAGAGGTGACTCCAGGGGGTCCAAAGAACAGACATGATCCATTACCTTCACCTGCTGCTGCAAAGAACACAGAGACCCTCCTGGAACAAGGGGCTGACAGGAGTCTGCTCAATATTCCAGCAGCTACAGACAGATTCAACAGCTGCACCTGACAGTGATCCACTTGTTCCCAAAGCAGAAGGAACAGACAGTTCCCAAAGCAGGGTGACAGCACGAATGAGGGAAAGACAGAGCGAGCTGGTCTCCTCCAAACATTGGCCAAGGCTTGGGAGGCTCGATTAAGACTTGATATTGAAACACAAATCTTCCATTTGCACAATGGTATCCCTGTCCCTTCATCAAGACACAGAATATTCTCAGTTATTGGTGCAAACATCAGTGCTGTTCACAAAGCACAGCACTCCAGGGCTGCCTCTGGGCACTCCGGGCACTAAAACCTCCCCAGTCTCAAGATTAAAAGGCAGATGCCAAGAAATTCCCCAAGGACAGGAGCTGTCCTCTGTTAGCTGGTGACCCAGGAACAGACTATCCAGGACATGCTCAGTGTTCACATCTGCATGTGGACACTGCTGTCCCACATGGAGCCGTCTGGAGACACTGCCAAAACACTCCTCCAGGTTTTGGAAATGTTAAATGCAGAAAGCCTGCAGGCAGAAGAGCCCCTCTCTCACTCACGAGGGCCTCACCACCTGAGGAAGGGCTGGGGGTCTGAGATTTCCCAGTTTGGTTTCACTTCAGTATGAAAACATGAATTCGGCTTTTACAAACACGTCACAATCACACTGACAACTGACTTACCATCAATCTCCTGTCCAATGGAGAGTCCAGCCCATTTTCTCTGTGAAAACAAGACAAAAATGTCAGGAAGCCAGTCCTTCCACCCAGAGGCTGCCTCCTCACCCAGAGAAGCAGGATCCCCTGAGAACCTTCAGCAGCAGAATGGGATATCCCACAGACAAACTAACACAAAACAAGTCAAAACACGGGAGAATCTCTTTAAATAACTCTGACTTCAGTGGGTTGTTCCGTCCAACCTTCTTCCTCTTCCTGGTCTCCTCATCATCTTTAGCAGAGAATTCTGGTGCTGGACAGGGCTCTTGGCCCTTCTGCTCATTTCCTACCAAAGCTCAGGTGCTGAGCACACCACAGGCACCAGAAGAGCTCTTCCACACTCTGTGAGCATTTTAAAAGCTTACACATGTACAGCGGCTGCAGGGAATTGCTGCAATGTGCTTTAAGGTACAATATTACCTAAACCAAGAGAACTGGTAAGAGTGAAACTGTTCGAACTCTTTATGTCCCTCCAAATACCTGTAGATAGATTTGTGCCAATAGATTCGGTTCAGTAATTATGTGACACAACAATTCTTTACAATTCCAACAGTTCTGGCTTCACAGTTGCAAAAATGGTACTTTTGCAGTGGTTGCTGTGCATTCACAGCCCACATCCCAGGCTGTGCTGTGTTCAGGGTTTCTCAGGCATCAAACAGAGGCTCCAATCACAGACACATGTAATCATCACACACAGCTCTGGTGAGATCACATTAGAAATGTTGTACCTTATGATCACTCATATTTGCCTTTTCACCTGGAAGGAACAAGTCTGGGAGAAGGAATACAATGACCTTGCTTACAAAATGAACATTTCCTCCTTCACACTCTCTCCAATATCCTCAGAATATTGGGGAGGGACCCCCAAGAACCATCCAGTCCAGCCCCTGGCCCTGCACAGACACCCCAACAATCCCACCCTGTCCCTCACAGCATTGTCCAAACTCTCCTGGAGCTCTGGCAGCCTTGGGGTTCCCAAGGGGAGCTGCCATGGGGAGCCTGGTCAGTGCCAACCACCCTCTGGGGAAGATTAGTCAGGACCTCCTCTGTGGCAAGAGACACAGCTCAGCTCCTGTGTTCATTTGGGTTGTTTCTGCTACAAGTTTGTCATCGCTGCACAGCTCTTCATCTTTTAGGCTCTCAGTACACAACATTTGTCGTGGCTTTTGGTGCTGAGAGTCAAAATTATCACAGAGCAAACGTGGTAAAGAATGAATGTACAACAGACACGTTCTGGAGGCTTCAGAGCCTGTGCCCAGACGTCCCATCCATGAACACATACAGCAAATCCACGTTTGGTGTCACCCTGGCTGCAGCCATCCAAGGCTTTGGGAAATACTGGAAATCAAAACCCAGCATGAGGAAGACTCCAATGAGCAGGGGCTGAAGCACCTCTGCTATGGAGACAGGCTGAGGGAATGGGGGCTGTTCAACCTGGAGAAGAGAAGGTTCTGGAAAGATCTCATTGAGGCCTTTCAATACTTAAAGAGGGCTTAAAAAAAAGATGTGGATAGACTTTTTAGCAGGGCCTGTAGCAATAGGAAAAGGGGAAATGGTTTTAAATTAAAAGGGGGTGGATTCAGACATTTTATAGGGTGAAGGGGTAAAACTGTGGCACAGAAAGGTGGCAGATAACCCATCCTTGGAAACGTTCTGGTCAGGCTGGACAGGGCACCCTGGTCTAGTGGAAGGTGTCCCTGCACACTGCCGGGAGTTTGGACCAAACAGACTTTGAAGGTCCCTTCCAACCCAAACTGCTCCATGATCCCCTGAAATAAAGCACTGCCATAGCCACTTCTCCAAGGTGAGCACCAGGCTTCACCCCTCGGCACAGGAGCTTTCCTGGCTGTGCAACAACAACTGGAACCTACAAAAATCAATCCTAGACTTGAGGTTCATTTTTCTATTTAGAAGTTAATTGTATTAATTATTTATTCTAACCATCATTTAACATCTGATAATGACTTAACTAAGGAGGACGAGACTAGGGGTTTTGTTTTTTTTTTTATTTTATGCATATTCATCTAAAAATACCAACAATGACTGGATGTAGTCAATAAGACTTCTGGCAGGTCTTAAAAAGTGAAAAACAGAGTAAAGAAACCCTTTAAATTCAAGAGAAAACAGGAAACAATAAAAATTCACAAGGAAGGGCAGACATTGCTGTCTTCTTTTTCAAATAGTTTGTTTCTGGTGGGTTTTTAAAAGGTTAAATTGCACCTTTTCCAGTATCTGCATCTCACCGTGTGCTGAAAACAGACCAAAGAAACACAACCATGGTCGCTTCAGTTGTAGTAAAAGTCTGCTTGAACTTCTGCTGTCAGAGATCAAATGTGCAGGAATCACATTGACTCCAATCAGAACCTATGTTCAATCCTGATCCCAAAAGAGATTTTTCTTATTCCATAGCAAAGCAGGAAGTCAAACCACCCCTACCTGGGGCAGGCTGAAGGCGATGCTGCCAGGGACCACTGAGTGGTGGGTTCTCAGCGTGAAGATGTACTTGTGGTTGGGAGAGGTCTTCACTACAACATGTCTGGAAGAGAGGACAGTATTTTACTTTGATATATGCACCGGGAGATTTTGCATTGCTCAGAGCTGTGAGAATTCAAAAGGAACATCCAGTTTCTCTCTGGTGCTGTAAAGAAAAAAACAAAAGCATTAGAGCCACAGCACGACACAGTGAGACAGGAGTCCAGCACCTTCACTGCATAACGTGATCTCAAAGCCCAACCGCAAGACATTGTATCAATCATTACTATTTACATCCCCCCAGCAACCCTTTCCTTCAGCAACTGCTCTGTACCAGTGTGAGGGAACCAAACTATAACCACAAACGCCAAGGCTGCTACAGCTAAAAATCAACGCTGGTTTCACACCTCAGGCATTAACACCAAAGCACCAACATTTTAACCCAGTACAAGCACTATCCTCAACTGTGACTCCAACCAGAAACAGATGCAAAGCCCATACAGGGGTCTCAGTATATTGTTTAGAGAAGTTTGATCATAGAAAAAAAATGGAAGGAGTTTCTGTACAAAAAGCAAAATCACACAGACCTTGAGGCTGTTCCTCCTGATAACCAACTGAGAACATCTGAGTGCTGGAAAAACCAGCATCGGAGTGGCTGGAAAGTGGCCCAGCTGGAAAGGACCTGGGGGTGCTGCTGCTCAACAGCAGCTGAACATGAGCCCAAGCTGTGCCCAGGCGGGCAAGAAGGCCAATGGCCCCTGGCCTGGATTAGAAATAGTGTGGCCACAGGAGCAGGGCACTGATTGTCCCCCTGTGCTGGCACTGCTGAGGTCACACCTTGTGTGTGTCCAGTTCTGGGCCCCTCACAGCAAGGAGGACATGGAGGGGCTGGAGCGTGTCCAGGGAAGGGAACAGAGCTGGGAAGGGGCTGGAGCAGTAGGAGCAGCTGAGGGAGCTGGGGGGGCTCAGCCTGGAGCAAAGGAGGCTCAGGGGGGACCTTCTGGCTCTGCAACCCCCTGACAGGAGGGGGGAGCCAGGGGGGGGTCGGTCTCTGCTCCCAGGGAACAAGGGACAGGAGTAGAGGGAACGGCCTCAAACTGTGCCAGGGCAGGGTCAGGTTGGACATGAGGAGGGATTTCTTCATGGAAAGAGTGGTCAGGCACTGGAAGGGGCTGCCCAGGGAGTGGTGGAGTTTTTGTTTTGTTTTGTTTTTTTTTATTTTATGCATAAAATTGTATGCATCCCTGGAGGTGTCCAAGGAAGGACTGTCCCCCAGTGCTCTGGGCTGGGGGACAAGGTGGGGATCAGCCACAGGTTGGGCTGGATGCCCTTGGAGGTCTTTTCCAACCTCAGTGATTCTGTCATTCTGTGGTTCTATCCAAAGATCAGGAACACTGTTACAAAAGCAGCAGTGCCAGCAGTCAGGAGCAGCCCCAGCAGCAGCAGTGGCGTGTGCCTGTCTGTCACACTCACCATTTAAGCTGTCAGCAACAAAGATACTCCAAAGCTGCTTATGGCTCTCCTCAGACTCTGCCTGATAGCTCTTATCATGTGATAGGCAGCCTGCCTTTGGCAGGAGAGAGCAAACCCAAAGGAAGCTGGGATTTGTGTGCACTGGTGACAGGGGTGATGATGGAATCAGGTTCTACCTCATCCTCTTCTTCCCAGCTGCCTGCACTGGAAGCACCCTCGGGTTACACGGGCACCAGCTGTATGCACACCCCCCCTTCCCTGCCTCCTCCTCCAGCCCCAGGCACAAGTTCAGGAGCCTGTTAGAGGTGGGAAAGTTCCCTACAAATGTTACTGGGGAGAGCAAGGCATTTACTGGCACTGCACAGCAACCACGGAGGGTGTCTGGGGACTGGGAGACAGCAGATGTCACTCCTGTCTTCAAGCAGGAGGATCCAAGGAATTACAGGCTGGGCAGCCCCACCTCAGTCCCTGGGGAAGTGATGGAGTAACTAATCCTGGGAGCCAAACATATTAAAGCCCTGGGAGTCACTTCCAGCTTGGATTTAGGAATAGTCAGCATGGATTTACAGTGGAAAATCCAGCCTTACCAATATGGTGAACCGGTGAGCTTGAGGCTGAAGGGAGAGCTGGAGATGTTGTTCATCCCAACACGAGCAACCTTCTCGCACTGCCCAGCACAGCCACCCTCACAGACACTGCTGGGATACAGCTGTCACTGGGTGTGCAATTCCAGAGGCAGGAGGTCACTGGGGGTGTGCCCACCCCAGGAGTCCAAAACTATTTAACCCCCCCATTCCTGAGCAGCTCAGGGACAGAGCCCTCAGCCAGACACACCCAGTGGTGCTGTTGGTCAGAGGGACCTCGGCAGGTCCCATCGAGTTCAACGGAGCAAATGGAAAGTCCTCCACCTGAGGGGGACAATCCCACGCACCAGTACGGGCTGGGGGACAGCTGGGGGTGAAGAAGACCTGGGACCTCTGTGGACAGTGAGCTCAACAGGAGACAGCAGCACATCCCTGCAGCAAAGGTGGGTACCATCACCTCTGGGGGTATCAGACAGGAACAGGTTGCACTGGCACAGGTTGCCCAGAGAAGCTGTGGCTGCCCCATCCCTGGAAGTGTCCAAGGCCAGGTTGGACAGGGCTTGGAGCAACCTGGGACAGTGGAAGATGTCCCTGCCCAGGGCAGAGGGTTGGAACAAAATGATCCTCAAGATCCCTTGCAACCCAAACCATCCTGTGATTCCGTGACTAGGGAGAGCACTGGCAGCAAGGACAGGTAGGTGATCCTTCCCAGCTGGAATGCTGCTCCAAGGACTGCTCATTTTAAAATGAGCAGTGGATAAAACAGAGAACTGTCCAGGAAGCCAGGACCAAAAGCAGGAGGGTTCCAGCAGGAGTAATCCAAATTAGTACCACCACGCTGGGTGTGACGCTGCAGAGTGTGAGAGAAACATGTCCATAGGCAACACACAGGTTCCAGCTCTGCCACTGGGATAGTCCACCACAAAATACACCTGATTACAACCAACACCCTGCTGGAAGCAGCTCATCAGACAGGAAAAGACCCAAGATTAAAGCTTCTTAAGCCTGGGATGGATCCTGAGCACTGCACACAACAGTGACTTCAACATGCAGAGATTCAGTGTCTCTGCAGGAAGAAATAAACTCCACCAGGCTGGGCTTCAATTCAAAACAGAAAAATGCAAGAAAATAAGGACACCTGGTAAAAATACTGCAGGGGGAAGGGAATATCAACAAGGATCTTGTACAAATTAAAATTACTGTATTGGAGCATATAATTCACCAACAACATTTCCAGCCACGCAGAAAGACAGCAGAGCCTGAGAGCAGGTAAAGAGATGCCAGGAAGGAAAATAAAAAGAAAAGGAAAAATAGGAAAAAAAAAATCAGCTTTCTGAAAGAAAATACTGGGAAAGGTCAAATCCTGACAGATTCTGTGAGAAAAATCTGCAAAAGGCACAGGAACAACCACATGTCTTCCCAAAGACAGCAGGAGCAGGCAGCTTCCACCAGGCTGGAAGCAACCTAAGTATTACAAATGTTCAAAATAAGGCAACAGCAGAAAAACTAAATGCATTTTCCTATATTGATGTTCACCAGGAAGGAGCTCAGAGACACATAGGGGAAATCTCAACCTCATTAAGAGCTTCAGCTCATAAATGAACAAAAGGAACAACGAATGACCAGGGCCAGGCAGGTCCCAAGAGCTCTCCCAGGTGAAACCGCTGCGTTATTCCATGTGTAAAGCCTTGCCTGGAACGGTGAGAACCAAAGTGTGTGACGCCAGCCCTTAGGAAGGACTCCAGGCCAGGCTCAGGCAACTGCTGGTACATTTGCTGGCCAGGCTGAGCCAACCAACAGACATTAACCTGGGCGTGCATCAGTTTTTATGCACACAGGAGGAGGGAGGGGATGACTCAGGTGTCTGGCAGAGGTGCCAGCAAGCACCTGATCCCTACAGGCAGATATTCCTCTGGTGCATGTCAGGAAACCTACTGCCATTATTCAGCAAGGCTCCTCAAGGGCTCCTCAGACAACTACACTGGCATGAGATAGGAGGGATGGTGTTCCCATGGAAAAGGCAGGGATAAAAGGCGAGAACAATTAGTCAGTTCTCAACACAAACAAGAAAACTGCCATTGAGCCAACCTGCCCTGACTGTTGTCCCCTCCCTGCCTGGGTGTGCTCAGCACCTGTTTCTCTCTTCAAACTACCCCAGGAGTCCGCAAGGTAAAAGCAGGTCATGGGAACTCAAGACAGTGCAAGTCCCCAAAATCCAGAGCATGGCCTCCCATGAACTCCTGCAGCACCAAACAGTGACTCATTCCTGCCCAGCTCACAGGGTGTGCAAAATGGAGCACCAAAAGATGGAGAGCAGCATCCTGGGGCTAAACCAGCTCCAAGGTCAGACTGCACACCCGAGCAGCAATGGGCAGTGTCAGAGCGGAGCCCTGGGTGGGACTGTCCCCAAGGCCACTGTGTGCAGGCAGTGGTGGGCAGGGACATGAGGTACAGCCACTGCAGGGCTGGCTGGGGCTGGTTCCAGGGATCTGCAATGCAGCACTGACTCCAGCCTTCACCAGGAGCTTCCCTGTGCTCTGCAAAGCAATTTACAGCATCTGCTCCCACCAAGCACAGGCTGTGCCCACGGGAGCTCTCAGTGCTGCAAACGAACAGCTCTCAGGAGGATGAGCCCGGCCAGAACCACGGCCAGCTGCTCACCCAGCACACCTCGGGGCACTGCTTCCTGCAAACCTCCCCAAGTGCCACGGCAGAGGGCTCTGGGAGCAAAAGGAACACGGCCACTGCTGCAGGTCTGGCAGCTGGGTCCCTCCAGGACACCCAGACTGGAGGAAATTAAGGTTTGTATAATGCATGAGGTACAATGCTCAGTGCAGGTATTTTCGTAACTCAATTACTCTGGAAAAAAATCTACCAGGGGAAAACCACCATTTGAACAGACCAGGACATTTCCCTGTCCAAATACACACTTTCACCTGCTTCTAGCTCTAAAAGTTCTGCTCATTTGGGGTTTCTGGGGTGGTGAGTTTGATCTGTTTTGGCATTTTATACTCAAGTTGGGCTCGTGAAATCACACTTCAGTTCATGCCTCAAGAGCCAGGACAGGTCCCAGGGCAGCAGAGCTGAGTGACAGCACAGAGAGGCAGGTCCTAAACACATCCCTGCATTCCCACAGTTCAGCACCACTGTGCCCTCCACCCTCAGCAGAGTTCACCTGGGGCAGGTATTTTATCTGAGTGGATCATTCAGTATCTCCTTTAACATTTTTTCCCATTTTTCAAACCGTCTCCTGCCTTGTGCTGCATGTGATACTCCCTTCCTGCAATTAATTACTCCTGTCTACAACCTACATCCTGAATTCTGGGAGAACCTCCCTAAAGCTGCACCAAAGCACAGAAACCAAACCTGTTAATTGGCTGCTTTGAATACAAAACCCTCCTGTGTGGGCTGAGCTGAAAAATTCATCTGTTTTCTGCCTTTCTCACAGAAGTAAAACCCAGAGTCAGGTTCTGTCAGCCACCCCAGAGCTGTAATTAAAGAATCCAACTTGTTGTGCCCACACTCGGGCTGCTTTTCCCTTTTGTCCTGGTGCATGAAAACCCTGAGAACAAGAGGGAGTTCTCCTGACTCTGCTCAGCACTCCCATATGATGTGACAGTGAAAAGATGCCCCGAGTAACACAAGTAAATGACAAAAATGTTTTTGAAATAGTTCAAATATTCCAACTGTGTAATAGGAAGAACAGCAAAACCAAAATAAACAAGAAAGATCACAAAAAGGCCTGAAGTCCTTCATTAAAACAGTGATCCTGTGTTAGTTAAGCAGATGCAGTTCCAAAGGAAGAAATGCTTCAGAGAAACAGTCAGACTTATTTTAGCACCTCCCATTCTGAGAAAGAGCCACGTTTAAAATTTTAGTCTCTAAAGACACAGGAGTTTTGTTAAATAACCTCCTGTATTCACCCTCCCAAATCTGAAATGCCACTCCCCCTCCACCCAAACTTTGACAACAATTCCTTTGGGGTTCAAAGTTGCCAGAGCAGCAGTGACACTTACTGCCCAGACTGGAAGTCCTTCTCGTTCACCACAGCACAGTTGGTCAAGGACAGCTCATCTGTGGGACATCTTGCTGCTTGCATAGGCTGGGAGAGAGAGACAGGGGAAAAAGTCAAAACAAATTCTGTTTTTCTTGTGCTAAGCCAAGCCTCAAGACTTCTGTCAATCCACAAAGCACAAAACAGGTCTCATGAGTCCTGGCACACTCAGAGTCCATTGGTACCAACAAGCTCCTCTCCCTCTTCCAGGTTTCTCCCAACATTTCTGTGTCACAGGTACTTCCATCCCAAAGCTCTGCACTGTGGGAGTACCCTGGATTTTCTACCCTACCTATAGAAAAATCCTTTAAAATCCCCCAGGAACAGGCCTGCCAGGCAAATGCTGTACCCCTGACAGTGAACCCTGGTGCTCATGAAGATTCCCTGGGCGCTGCCACGAGGCAGCAGGTACCAGCATTCCCTGGAAGGTGTTTCTTGCCCAGTAACAGGACACTGGGATATTCTGAAAGCTGCTAAGGGGAGCTGGAGCCAGAGCAGCTCCCCTACAGCCCTGGGTAACCCTATAGCACAGTGTGACCTTCCTGCTTCCCTGCCATCACCCAGAACACTGGGATTTGAGCACATCTATTCTGGATGTACACCTTCACACAGGGCAGTACTGAGGGTCCACAGGAAGGTTTAACCTCAGCTAGCTGCTGTCCAACCCCAGAATCCCTTTATATCACCTCTCAAAAGAAATATCACAGAATATCATGATGCAAATATTTTCAACTTTATAGGAAACATCCCAGATCCATAAAACACAGAAGAAAATTAAGTTAAACAGCCAGTTCCAGCCTATCACTAAAAAAAATTACTGCAACAAATTTGGTGGGGGGGTCCTCCCCCTTTCTTTTGTTTTTTAAATTCAAAGGACCAATCCTATTTCAATGGTCTGTTCATTTTTGTCCCTTCCACTATTACTCATGAATCAGCAGCTAAAAACCCAAAGCCCAGCACTCCCAGCCCCATCCCCATCATGAGGCAGGATGGATCATACACAGGGAGCTCAGCAGAGGAACCTCAGCCCCACCCTGCACCTCCCTCAGCCCGTCTGCTTCTGCAGATTATTCCAGAAAACAATGGCTGAGCAATGAAGATTGGGAACAAAATGCCTCCAGAACTGAGGAGAAGGATGGCAAACGCAAGATGTTGCTACCCTTAGCTATGGACTGAATAAATTTAATTTGGGGAAAAGCTAAACTTGCCCACAGGGTGTCATTTTCAGAATTAAAGCACAACTACCTCTACCAGATACAAATTTACAGGCAGTGCAACAGGAACTATTTGACAGTGTCAACCCATTGCCAAAAGCAATCCAGGATGGATTTTTCTCTTAAGACACCCTTAAATCCCAGCACAAGTGCAGGAAACACACAGATCCCAACACGCACATGCAGATCATTTCCCAAGGGTTATTGTCCTGCTCTGCCTTCCTCCCCCAGCCCCTCTGGGCCAAGGATCAGCGAAAATCTCTCCAGAGTGGCCTGCAGCCAGTCTGCCCCAGGGCTCACATCAACTTTTTATGTCACAGTGGGATTTGTCCCAAGTCCTTGCTATTTAGAACAGGACCAATTCATTACTTCTTCTGAATAATGCTCAACTGCCCTTGACGGATGTGACAGCACAAAAGGATTTCATTTTCAGCCCTGAAACAGATTTATCTACCTGAACGTGAAGTGCAATAAGAGACTCAAATGTTCCTCTAATAAAATATACATCAGTGGATTTCTGAGGCCCACAGCCTGCCTGCTGAGCCTCATTGGCTTGAGCACCTCACACAAAATACTCATTTTATCACCTCTCCTCCCATCTGCAGGGAGAGTCTGGTGAAGGACATACCCGGATAAAACGCATTAGGAGGGATATTTTTGGAGAAAACAGAGCATAGAGGTCCTGGATTAAACCCTTTTACAGCACTAGTCCTCAACTGCATTTTTAATCCTCAGTGACAAACTGCTTCCTACACCAAGCTGCCACTGTCCTGTAGCATTCCTGGGCTCCCCTGCAGCATTCCTGTCTGCAGCTGGGAACACTTTGCTTCAGGAAAAGCACAGACCCCACGGGATGCATTTCAAATCCAGCAAGCTCTGCAGGAGGATGGATGATGGCAAAGCACCCTTGGGTGTCTGACACGTGGAATAAGGTGATGCAGCATCAGGACCGACCGTGCCAGCCTTCCCAGGGCTCATCCTCCTGCCAGGGTTCTGGCAGGAGCCCAGTTCTCCCTGGCAATGACCAGCATTTCAGATGGCAATTCTACTCCCAGCTCTCCAGCTCCTCGACTCTGAAGATCTTCAGCACATTATCAATATTCTGAACAGGTTTGAACATCAGACAGAGGGGCATCACTCCCAGGTGTGAGGTTCCACAAAAAGGGACACCTTGAAGAAATTTGGACATGGAAGAGGTGAGGATTAAACTGGAAAGCTCCCAGGCAGGAGGGAGCAACACACTGTTCTGGGGAGATGCAGGGGCTTCCTCTTCCCTGCCCTCCCCAGAAAGCTCAGATCCCACAAACTGCTGCTCACAAGGACATGGACAGGGCTGCTCCTGAGGAATTTTTCCTGGCATAAAAGCAGCAGTCCAGGCCTGTAACATATGGCTGGCATATGCCAGTGGGGGCACTGTTAGGAACACTTTAAGCTCTTGCATTTTGGTTCCAGCCTCCCAGGACACCAGCACCAGGACTCCTGGAACCTGCCCCTCTCCACCATCCAGCACTCACTGCCTGCATTCACACCTCAGCTCAGGGAACAGAGGCAGCAAGGTGAGTATTTCCAGGAAATCTCAAAGTATAGTTACACCAGCTGATTTTGAGCAAGCTGGCAGGTTACTGCTGGCAACTGGGCAAGGCACAGGTCTAACAAAGCAGAGAGCAGCTCCCACAGGTGACAGCAGATGCTACCTGCTGCAGTCCCCCTCGAGCTGGAGGTGACCCACATACACCCTCACAGGTTGCCATTATATTAGTGTCCACAATAAAGATAAATCAGCTTTAAAGAAGACAAATTAGGCTTAAATTAGGCAAAAGAATGTTCCCTGCTTCGGGTATTGTGGTTTCTGAAAGCAGTGACTCCAAGGACAGAGAAGTCCCAGGGAGGTGCCTGCACACCTGAGGCAGTGCCTTCCTTCGAAAGCACCCCCTGCTCCAGCACCAGCACCCACCATCAGCCTCCCAGCACCCACAATAAACCCAGCAGAGCCTGCTCCAACATTCCTCCTGTTTGCCAAGACAAAAACAAGCCCACATGATGCACTGATAAGTCTCACTCTGGGAGACAAAGGTGAAGGACCCCACCTTCGGGGTTGTGACAAAGCAGGAGCGTGTCCTCGACTGCTCCACTGCTGAGCTACTGCTCAGCAGGAAAACCCAGCCCCAGGAGGCTCAGTGACACTGGCATATTTTATTTTTACAAAGAAAAGTTGCCCCAAAGAACAAACAGCTTCATAATAGAAACAATCACCACAATATCTGATCTTTCAGAGATTTTTCCCAAAGCTGCATGGATTCCTGCTTTCCTCCACAAAAAATACAAAACTACTTCCTTCTCAGAATCACAGAATAGTTGGGGATGGAAGGGCCCTCTGGAGACCATCCAGTCCAACTCCCCTGCCAAGGAATGTGCCCAGGTGGGTTTGGCATGTCTTCATGACTTCCCTGGGCAGCTGTTCCGGTGCTCTGCCACCTCCATGGAAAGAAGTTCTTCTCATGTTGAGGTGGAACTTGTGTTTTAGTTTATGGCCATGCTCTCACATGTTAGGAGAGCTCAGCCCAGAAGGCAATGCTGTTATTTGGATATTTTCATACACACATAAACCACACCTTTTGTGAGCTGTGAATTCACCTCTTGTGAATCCTTTAGGCTGACAACAGAGAAAGCCAAGAAAAACCATGTTTCCCATCACCCAGACCCTGCTGCAGACAAGGTGGTAGTACATGACAGAAGTGACAGAAATGCACTGTACCTGCCAGCTGTTACTGAGAAGAGCTAAAACACTGAAGAGATGCTCTTCATTTGAAACAACTGAACTCCTTGCACTTCCTAATGCTGCCCAAGAGATCATGAAACAGCCTCTAAAGGCCAGGCAGGTTTTGTTCCATGCACTGTTTCCATGTGGTTTGTACAAATACTGTAAAGTGTTGTATTTTAAAATTTTCCTTTGTGTAAAACACAGGCACAGACACATCCCCAGGTGTGCAGAGATGGAACTTCTGTCACCCAGGAGTTGGCAGACGAGTGTTAGAACATGAGACATCTCTGGGTACCAGACACCTTCATTTCCCCTGCAGAGCCTCCTGCCAGCTGCACACAGAGTGGGATCCCTGCTCCCAAAGGCATCCAAGCTTTTCTTTAACTGGTGGGCAGCAAAGTCACTCCAAGCCCAGACTCCATCACCCCGAGAGGGCAAGGAAGAACTCGTGCAGGTGCTGTTCCTGGGAAGCAGGGTCAGTCCAGACTGCTGCAGGCTCTGTGGAACCAGGGCTGGCTTGAAGTCAAACACTCACCACTACAGGTCTGCAAATAAAATTGAGTTTGAGTGCTGAAAGGAAGAATTATGATGTTAAAGGAGCTTTGAAGATAAACAGGGACTGAGATGATGATTCACAGACCCCACACATTACCCAGGACTATGATCCTGATGGAAAGCAGGCACACACAGAGTGACACAGACTGTGCCTAAAGATCCGAGGGATCACAGGATCCCAGATGACCACAACACCTCTGGGCTGCACACAGGGGACAACCAGCAGCACCAGAGATGAGCTGCAGAGCTGGGACAGCAATGGGAGGACACAAACCAAGCTCCTTGCACAGGGAGCCTGAGGACTGTGCTCTCTACATGCACATACACACCACGGGGCTGAGTAACAGCTCTGTATTAAAGGACAGAAAAAATGGGTGTAAAGCAACAGTAATGCCTGGACAGCTCCTGGAGGGCAGGTAAGAACAGAAGGAAGCTGCTCTGTGACAGTCCACAGTGGGAAACAGTAAAGACAAAACCAAAATTCCCCTAAAGAACAACTCAGCGGTATTTAAGAAAGGAATAACAAGGTATTGCCTCCATCAGAGACCAGACTCAGCAACAGGAGCTGTCCTAAATGCTGTGGTTCTAAAATGTAAAAAAAAAAAAAAAAAACCCAAACTTAAAAAACTTAACTAAGGAAGCTTACTAGCTTGCAGAAGGTTTAGAGAAGGTTTTTCTGGACATCTTAAAAAAATATTGACTAAAGCTTCCCCAGCCACAAGAAGAGTTCAGACACCTACAAAGAACTGTTTGGAACAGCAGGCCTGGCCAGACAGGTCTTTCCAGACCTGCAATTGCTGTGCTGGCAGGATAAGCTGCTGTCTCTGGAACGAGGAGCCCAACTCCCTGCTCAGGCCTGGCTGTTCCACCAGCTCCATCTGACCTCTATTTGCTTTGCTGAAAGCTTTTATTCTCTTCAGGAAGGAGCTTCGTTCTCTCACTAACAAGCTCATAAATACCAATTTTCTCCTCCTGATAAAGAGGAATACATTAGGAAGGCTAAAAATCTCAGAATAATTTACATTTTGTCAAAGCCAGGGACCTCTGACCGAGCCGACACCAAGGAAGCCTCATTAGGGTCCAGAGGAGGAGGAGAGATGAGATCCATCCCCCCTGCCCACGCCCACCGGGACCCGCCCACGCCGTGAATCATCTCCCCGTGATCTGCCAGCAACACAAACCCAAACAGCTGAAAACCAGAGAGAGGGGAGAGCTCCCATCCCCCCCTCCTGCATCACCCAGGGCTGGGAACGAAACCGGGAACGTTCTTCCTGCGCTGTCTGTGCCTGTGGCACCGGGAACATCCTCCTCTGGGAACAGAGCTCTGCCCCAGCACAGCAGGGCAGGGGGGGCAGCAGGAGACACCAGACTCCTCATGGCCACTCTTTAGCCACCACATACACCCCACACCTTCCCAGTTTCTCTGTGTGAGAGCAGCTCCCCCGTGGGCCTGGGCAGCAATCCGGAAATTACTTCTGTCCTGGCACTTGACACCCACTTTATCAGGGCAGCCATGAAAGGATATTGGTTTTCAGGGAGGCAGCTGCTGCTTCCCTTTGTTTGCAAAGCTCACATGAACTCAGATGTGCAAGGGCAGCTCTGTCACTGCAGCACTATTTACCTGGTGCAGTGAGGAAGGTGCTCACACCTTTGGGAACTGGGCTCTGCTATCCTTTATTTGACAACTTTATCAGAAAGACAATTTACAGCTCCAAGCCAAAGGGTTCCAAGAGTTTGCCTGATTAACAGAGAAACAAGAGTGTAAAGGAGGGTTTCTACAAGCTACTGTTGTGGCAGAGCATCCCTAATCAAACACACGGGTTGCTCTGCCCCAGGATGTCCTTCTCCAGCCCAGCTCTTTCCAACATGGTCAGCCAGTGGATCTCGGGAAATACACCTGTACCTGAGCTGCTGTGCCACGGAACCAGGGGGCTGTTCCCCCACAGCTCAGCCTGAACAGCAGCTCCACCTTCCCTTTAAGCAATAATGACCCAAGAGAGGTGCATTTGTAATTAACCCATCCATTTGTGGAGTGGATGTTGCCTCATGTTCCTTAAGCGAGCCAGGATGACCAACAATTTAATCACAGGGAATTGCTACTTGTTGTGTTTCATCTAAAGCTCTTAAAAAATGCCAAGGGAATGAACCCCCAGCAGCCACTCTAAGTGTCAGCCTGGAAAGCAGGTCAGGACACCTCATGGATGCAAATTTCTTCTCATTTATTTAGCAAAGTTACCCAACAGCAACAAGGTTAAAAATATCCCTGTAAACTTGGAATGTGCCTTGTGAACACCCAGGCTGCTGCTGTCCCTGAGTATTTACAGCTCACCCCAGCACTGACACCTGGCACTGAACTCCCCAGGACTGACTGATGTACCAAACATACCCAGTCATGAGCAATTTGTGTTCAAGACGCTAAAGCTTGTAAATATTTCTGTATTTTCTACAGACAAAGCACATGACACAACCCCAGGGCAGTAATTACTCCAGATCTTTTAATAGAAGGTCATTGCTTTATTGTACCCCAGGAGACCAGAGAGACATGGTAAATCTCTTTGTGCTGCAAACCTTTGCCCTCCCTGGAGGGAGGCTCTGCCAGCATGGGAAGGAGCACAGCAGTGGGGCAGCAGCGCCTGAGGAATCAGATCCAGCCTCGGTTTTACGAGCAGGACCAGGAGCAGTTGGCTCAAACACAGTTACAGGGCACTGCATCGGAAGCTTCTCCACCAATTTTAGCAACTGTATTCCTTGTTTGAATGCTTCTGTTCACAGACCTTCTCCAACACAGCTCTCCAACTCCTGGAGATCAAAAAAAACCTCCTGAAAATGGTCAATATGGGAACTTTGTCACTCAATTCTGGTCTCTGCCCTGATGCCTCCTCAGAGCATCATGCAGAACCTCATACTGCCAAAACCAAGGTCACTGTCCCTGCTCAGGGCTGTCACTGCTCCAGCTCTCCCTAAAGCTCATCCCCTCTCACACCTGGACACAGCCACCACCTCCTGGATCAAAAAAGGATCCCAGCGTGACCAGAGGACCTACATTTTAGTTTTCATGTAAACAAAGGAATCAATGATGATTTCAGTGCAATGAAACTATGTCCTGCCTGGTGGGTATTGCAGTAAAGTAGAATATATAAAACAGTCACTACTTTCCAGGGACTGGTTTTCTGTAGACTCAAACAGATCTGATTTTATGGCAGAGGTTCCCCCCAGATTCATAGTCAGGGCTTCTCCTGAGCCACAGGGTCTTGTCCTGAATGACCTTTGTGCTCTGAGGCACAGGACACAGAACAGGAGAGGAAGAGAGAAGACCTTGCAGTGCTATGGGGGAAAATAAAGGTAAAAAAGAAATACTTAAGAAATTCCCACTTGAAATGATCCTCAAAAGGATTCTCTGATTTCTTACAGATTTTTTTCTCTACTAAAAAAAATCTGAACTAAATTTAATTATTCTGGCCTGTCCTCATAAGTAAAGAGGTACCAGCACCCCCAAAACTGGGGATGGGGAGGCAGAACAGACATCTCCCTACTGCACTGACTTTTTAAGCACAAGCTGTGGACACGCTGCTTCTGCAAGACCAAGACAGGCAACAAATTAATCAGAGATGACAGGGTCAGATATCCTGTTCCCACAAACATTCACATGGTCACAGTTATCAGCATTTTATTTTAAATAATTTTAGATTTTTTAAATTCTAATAATCTGTGTGATTCTATTCCAATTCAGCAAGGGCTTTCCAAAGGCAGGAGCCCTGCAAGAAGGTCACAAGTCCATTTGAGATGATTTCACAAGACAAGTACGAGGTTGCAGAAGTGATCTCAGAAACAGAGACTGAGATTGAGTTATCTCCCATTTCCCTAAGACATTGCTACAAATCTACTTCTCCATATTACACATTAGGAAACACTAAAAAAAGCTAAGTGATGCTGGCAGGCTCAGTACAGGCTGCGAGAAGGAACCAAGTTGATTCACAAACGTTTCTCCAGTTGCCTGACGACGCCTGCAGCTCTGAGGGCTGCTTCCATATGTTATCAGAAACCAGACATTACAGCTTTAACCCGTAAACATAAACCCCAACCCTCATCATTTCAAAGTCTCTACCAAGCTATCCAAGCTAAAACTGTACCGTTTGGGTTTTAAACACTTCTAAATAATTTAAGCAAACGATAAGCCAAATGTTATTTATTGTATAGTGCTGGTTCAGGTATATTATATATATTAGAAGTTAGGAAGGAATTCCTCCCTGTGAGGGTGGGGAGGCCCTGGCACAGGTTGCCCAGAGAAGCCGTGACTGCCCCAGCCCTGGAAGTGCCCAAGGCCAGGTTGGACGGGGCTTGGAGCAACCTGGGCTGGTGGAAGGTGTCCCTGCCCATGGAATGGATGGGCTTTAAGGTCCTTCCCACCCAAACCATTCCATGATTCTGTGATGACTGCAGGAGCACAGGAGAGCAGGGTTAGCCCAGCAATGCCTTCAGCAGCCTGGAATACTGAGGGACATGGTCTGTCCTTCACTGCCTTCCCACTCCTGTTACACTCTAATAGTTGATATCAACAGATCTCAGGAACCCCTTCTGCTCAGTCTCAGGCTCTCCAGAGGAGCTACAGCCCTGCTCTGCAGGGTGAGGCAACATCCAGTAGGGAAAGCAAAACCATTTCCAACCCAGTGCAATGGGAATATGAGAAGAAAATAGGGCAGTGTGTGCCATGACTGGGCTAAAGGCAACACCGCTCCAAACGAGCCATAAAGAGCAGAGAAAGGAAATTGGAAGTGTTAAACTGATGATACCCTATAAACCAGCCACTATTTCTAGTCCTCATCAACTGTTACACAAGCTCAGCTATCGCAGATCTGACATTCCTTAAAGGAAACCACGGCAGTGTCTCTGGTGGGGGATGCACACTGCACAGGAGTGCTCAGCACACACAGCTGCCCCGGGGAGCAGCAGCCCTGCCCCATCTGCCAGAGGGACCTGCACCACAGGGATCCCTGTCCCACAACAGCCTCCTGCTGGATCCACAGCCTGACACTGGCTGGAACCAGGCACAGAAGTCATCCGGCCTTTTCACGTCCCTCTGGGAACTAATTTCTAACGAGGTTCAAATCAATTAGTTACAGACAGTACCAGTGAACTTCCAGGGGTCCAGTTGGTACAAGGGATCAGTAATCAACCACAGACACAGCAGCTTCCCAACATTCCCCCTCCTGCAGCAGACTCTGGCTGATGCCCTGGCAAGCCTCCCTGCTCTGCCTGTGTGCCTAATGATTCCCATGCAGAGAGATCCAGAATAAATTATTACAGAAACAGCCATTATTTCTAATCATCATAAACTGTTTTTCCTGTAAACTTCAATCACTGCTAATCACCGTCTCTTCCTTGCCATGGAGAAACCCAGTGCAATTAGGGGAGCAGAGCAACACACCTGAAACAGCACCACAATTAATCACATTTGGCTTATCACTCCCCTAAATTATTCCAAATGTTACTGCAAGTTTAAATATTTTGTCTCTCTGGTACATGAGGAGAGCCATTCATTTCTCCCTGTGAAAGTGTACGTGCACAAATCGAACACCCCAGTCCAGTAAAAGGGATTAAGCTCTAAATCACATTTGCAAGACAGATTTGCAGGGCAGGAGGAGTCACTGAAGCTCCTGAACAGGTTCAAGCACCTGTTAGAAATGCTGATAACAGAAGAGCATCAGTGCTCCAGCATCAGCCTCACCTGTTGTGCACAGAGATCTCACACACCCCCACCCTCCCACCGCCTGTTCCTTATTTACACACAGCTCCAGGGGCACATCCGAAGGGATGCTGCTGCCTGCTCTCCCTGACTCCTCACCCTTCCCAGGGGCCAGCTGGAGGGAGCAGGCAACTCCTCTGGTAGCTCCCACCAACAGCTTTAACATTCCAAAGGATCAGATCCAGCTCAGAGAATGAGATGGAAAATTCAGGTTAAGAACTCTCTTCCCGGTGTTAAATAACCTGATAATTCTGCAACAACTGCATCTGTAGGTAAATCAAGAAAACACTGAATAGCAAGAAGCTTCCTGGTAACACAAGCAGAGCATCACCCATCAAACTGCCACATTAGGAGGCAAGTGAACACCAATCTTTCCCTTAAATCTGCATAAATCCCTCTTTCCTCCACCAGTCTTCCAAGCTGGCCAAATAAAGGCACATTTTCTCAGGTTTTTAGTAGCACCAAAGCTCATAGCAGCAGGAAAAGTTGAAGCTGATCCTTCTCCTTCCTCCCCACACCCCCAGTCACCAGTGCCAGCACTCAGTACATGAAGACTCCTGAACCCACCCAGAGAGTGTTCTCTGGTGACACAGCACGGCTGGGAGGGCTCAGGGGAGCAGGGCACGGCAGCACCACTGCAGCCAGGCAGCTCTGGGCTTCAGGGACTCTCAGAACTGTGTGCAGTGTGGCTTAAATGATCTGACCACTGACCAGAGCTCTGGGTGCCCACTGGGGCCACACAAAGCTAAAAACAGCACTCAGGGCACACACATTTCCCTGGGCTGGTGCAAAGGATGAGACAAAGAAAAAGGTGCAAGGGAAAAAGTGAGACCAGGAATGTGGAGCAGGGACAGAAGAGAAGCTCTTAACAAGAGACAGACCACAAAACATGATTTTTTTCCCAATTACTCAGCACATTTCAGGGGTGGCTCTGGAGCACCTGTGATGCACAGCACGTCCCTGGGCCACACTTCTCACCCCTGCTCTGCACCACAGCCCTGCACCAGCTGCCCTCCATCCATCACCCAAACACGGCACAAAAACACTTGGAAAAACGATTCTCCAAGATTTCCATCACTGAATTATTTGGCCAAGAGACAAGATTCCAGCTGGAGGCAGGCACCAATGAAAAATGTGACTTTCCCAAGCTGATATCCAGCAAAGCATGACTGAGCTCCTGGCAAAGGGCAGAGCAATCCAAACACATCCTGCAGCACCTGGACACCTGCAACAGAGGGGATGGACAGGGCACCACAGGAAGAGATTTCACAGACAAGGCTGGGCCTTCACATTTTAAGGCCCCTCTGGCCACTTGCTGATGTGATCTGTGACCAATAAGGATTTTTTTAGTTTTTAAATAAATATAGAACAAAACTACTGCACAACCCTTGAGGTGTTTTCACCCAACACAATGTGGACCCACATCATAGAACTGTGCCTGCCTGGCCCCCACAGGGCAGAGGAGCAAATCTCCCCATATCCCACAGCACCCAGGGGTCACTAGGGCCTCACAGCACCCTCGGGGCACCCCAGAATCCATCCACACACCCCATCCTCACAAAGGCTCCTCAGGGAATTCCACAACCCTGCCCAACATCCCAGAGCACCAAGGGGTCACGCAGCCCCCTCACAGCATCCCTAGAGGCCCCTGCCCCACAGGCCACAGGGAGAGGGGTCACCACAGCCCCAGAGCACCCCAGGGCACCCTAAATCCTGAGAGCAGCACCCAGACACCACAAGGGCTTCACTGCACTCTCGGGGGACCCCACGATCCTGCCCCACACCCCCTTAGGAAAGGGGTCACCCCAAGCTCAGGGTGCCCCGAGGAAGCCCTAAACACTCACCCCACAGCACCCAGGGGTTACCAGAAACTCACAGCACCCCAGAACACCCCAGAATCCTGCCCTGCATCCCACAGGGCCACTGCAACCACACGGCACCCTTAGGGAACCCCAAATCCTGCCTCATGCACACAGGGACAGGGGTCACCCTGGTCCCACAGCGCTCCTGAGGGATCCCCCCGGTCCAGTGCCCACACCTCACATCCCCAAGGGGCCACCCCGACCTCGCAGCAGCCCTGGGAGACCCCAAACCCTGCCCCCAGGGAGAGGGGTGACCGCTGAGGGAACCCACAGCCCTGTCCCACACGCCACATCACCAAAGGGCTCCACACCTCAGCCTCAGGGGAAAACACAGCGACAGGGGTCACATCACCCCGAGCCCCCCATACGGCCAAGGGGGTCCCCACACCCTCAGAGGACCCTCAGAGGACCCTCAGAGCCCCCCACACCGCCGACGGGAAGGGTCGCCACAGCCGCACAGCACCCCCAGGAGACTCGGCGGGGCCGAGCGGCCACGCGGCAGCGGGGCTGCGATAAGCCCCCGGAGCCGCAGGGGGAGGAGGAGCGCGGCAGGGGCACGGGGCCGGTCCGTGCCCCTCACACTCACCCGCCCCGCCATGTTGCCGCAGCGCCGACCGAGAGCCCTCCCCGCGGCCGCCAGGGGGCGGTGCAGCGCAGGCGCGCGGGAATGAGGGGCGGGGCCACGGGCAAGAGGCCGCGCCCACTGCGCGGTCAACAGTCTTTCATTGGCTGTTTAGCCCATCGCTCACAGTGACTGACAGCAGTGCCTTCACATTGGGCTGGCGGCGCGGGGCGGGGCGTGCTGCCATCATGAGTCAGCGGGAGCGCTGAGGGGATTGGTCGGTGGGGCAGGGTGGGCGGGGCCGCGGAGAGTGGGCGGTGCCTTGGGCTCCCGGGAGTTCCGCGTGGGACCGGGATGGGATCGGGATGGGGACGTGGGATGGGGCTGGTATAGGGCACGGGATGGGACATGGGATGGGAACGGGATTGGACACTGAATGGGATAAGGATGGGACCGGGATGGGGCACGGGATGGGATCGGGATGGGACACGAGTGTGCCCGAACGGATGGCAATCTGGAGGGGCCACGGTGGGGCCAGGTTGGTCCTGATCCCTGTCCCGATCCGTGTCCCGGACCCGTTCCGCGGGCAGCGCGGTGATGGGATGGGCCGAGCCCCGCGGTGTGAGGGTGAGCGGGGCCGGGCTGCCAGGCAGCCCCTGCTTTAATTCTTTAAATTCTTTAATTTTGTTTTAATTTAATTTTACTTATTTTTAATAATCATTATTATTTATAATATTTAAATAGTCTGATTTACTATGTTAATAGCATTAATACATTATAATATATAATATATAATATATAATATATAATATATAATATATAATATATAATATATAATATATAATATATATTATATAATATTAGGTTGTCCCCCCATGTTCCTCAAAATGATCATCTCACTCCATGAGGATCAGCATGGCCAAGTCAATTATGGCAATGCACTTTCTGAGCCTTTCTAATAATTAATGGTGTGAAACAAAGCTGCGTTCTCGCACCAACCCTATTCACAATCTTTTTCTGCATGATGCTCCAAAGCAGACCTCGAGGATCAGGACGGTATCTACATCTGATATCGTACTGATGGAAGCCTTTTCAACCTAAGGTGACTGAAGGCCCACACCAAGACCTTAAATCGTCTTGTCTGGGAGCTGCTTTATGCTGATGACGCCGCCCTTGTCGCCCACACAGAAGCAGCCCTGCAGTGTTTAACATCCTGCTTCGCAGACGCTGCTGAGCTCTTTGGGCTGGAACTCAGCTTAAAGAAGACAGAAGTTCTCTATCTACCTGCACCTCAGGAAGTCTTCCATCATCTCCATATCACCATTGGCGAATCAGAGCTCAAATCAGTCCAGCAGTTTAATTACCTAGGTAGCCTCATCTCCTTGGATGGTGAGATTGACGGGGAGATAGACAACAGGTTAGCAAAGGCATATAGTGCCTTTGGAAAGCTTCATAAAAGAGTTTGGCAAAATAAACACTTGAAGAAAAGTACAAAGATCAGTGTTTACAGAGCCATAGTGCTGTCTACTCTCTTATATGGATCCGAATCATGGGTCATCTACCGCCACCACCTGCGACTCCTGGAACGCTTCCATCAACGCTGCCTCTGTACAATCCTAAACATCCACTGGTCGGATTATGTGACCAATACATCTGTTCTAGAACAAGCAGCAGTCACAGGTATTGAGGCCATGTTGCTGAGAACACAGCTGCATTGGGCAGGACACATCTCAAGGATGAAGGACCAACCACCGCCTCTCTAAGATCTTGCTTTATGGTGAACTTGCCACCGGCTGCCACAAGAGAGGAGCCCCGAAGAGGAGATACAAGGACTCCCTGAAACAACATCTCAGCCTTGGCCATATTGATCATCATAACTGGTCTACTCTGGCCTCCAACTGGGAGGTCTGGAGACACACCATCTATAACGCTGCTGATGCCTTTGAGAACGCAGCAGGATCACCCTTGAGGAGAAAAGACAATGCAGAAAGAATCGTGCCTTGCAGAATTTACCCCCTAGGGAGTCTTTCTGTTGTGCCTTTTGCAACTAGACATGCCTGTCTCATATTGGCCTTTTTAGCCACCTGTGTGTTTGTAACAAACGTGGGTAGAGACCTTTTCCAAATCTTCATTCGCAAAGCCCAGCCATGATATTTTATCATATAATATATAATACTTATTACATGTTTTATATTTTTATAATTATATAAAATATATATCACATATATCTTTATATAATTATATATAATATAGTTATAGAACTTTAATGATTTAATAATGTTACTTTTTAATAATTTTTATTGTTCTAATTTAATTCTGTTTTAATTTAATTCTTAATCTGGCTTTAATTCTGTTCCTGCTCCAAAGAGGCCGTGCGGCAGCTGCTGTAAATGAGGTGCCGTGGCCTCTTCCAACGGCACATCCAATGGCTTAACTGCTTTCCTGGCAGTCCTGTCTGAGCACAGACTGTGGGTATCCAGCCAAACTTCGGGATGTGGATCCATGTGGGACCTGCTCCTGGGATTCAGCTGGAATAGTGCTTCACTCCAGAGCAGCAGATCCTCCTGAAGACACTGGTGCTGAGAGGTGGAAATGGGTCAGGGAGCTTGTCCCCCTGGGTGATGTTAAGCCAGAGACTGAAACCTCAGCAGTACTCTGTGATTGCATTTGGAGGGAGGAGGTGGCAAAGGCTCCCACTCCAAAGCTCAGGGCTGTCAGCAAAGCCAAGCCCAACAGCCTGGGATCAACCCAGGGAGCTTTTGTGCCCTAGCAGCCTCTCCCAGCAGCTTCCCGTGAGGGCTGACAGCAGGATAAAATATTAATACTGACTGTAACTGCTGGTTTGCTGCCTAGAACAGGTACCAAAGTCAGCTGTGATCCGGAGGGGAATGCCAAGTCCATGGAGAACTGGCACTGGGGGCACTTTAACACAGAGGGACAGGTGCCTCAGGCCATGGATGTACCTCAGTGCAGAGCATAGGCCTCGGGGATAAAGAAGTGCGGTCGGTGCCTAAATCTGCTGTGGGCTGAGCCAAGCAATGCAAAGATTGTTTTCTCTGTGTGCTGACACCACATTTTCCTCTGCAGCCGGAAAGGTGTCCAGCCAGGAGGTCATCCCTGGCAGAGGCTCTGTTCTCAGCTGTGCAGCCTTGAAGGAGTCTCATGCAGTAAGAAATGCAGGAAATGCAGCATAGGAATTTGAAGGGAAATAGCTGAGGGGGACAGTGAGGGAGTGGCTTTGCTTCCCCACATTTCACCATTTCAAAAGGGGGAGAAAATCAAAGTAAAGCTCCCCAAACCAAGCACAAAGGTCACACTGGCTCCTCTGCAGACCTGGGATGAAGGGGACTCCAGATCAACCCTCCCTGCTCCTGAGCCAGCCCCAAAGCCCAGCCCCAAATCCCTGCCCCAAATCCCTGTCCCACAGCCCCAAATCCCTGCCCCAGAGCCAGCCCTTCCCCAGGGCAGGGAGCGAGGAATAGAACTGTGGTCTGGCACACACCATGGAACCAAGACATTCCCTGCTGACCCCCCATCTCCTGGAGTGAATCCCCTGCTTCCAGCAGACACATTTGTGTCTGAAGTCCCTGGGTGGGTTTAGGAAGGGGCTGGGCAGACCTGGACACTCAGGCTCACCCCACTGCTCTCCCCACAACCACGTGGGCTGGCAGCACACACTGAGGATGTGAGAGATGGATCACAGCACACAAGACCACAATTCATAAAAGAACATCTGGCCCTATGGGCACGTACTGCCTTCAGCAGTCCAGGCAGGGGTGGCAGCAAAAGTGCTGTCCTCAGAGTCCATAAAAACAGTTTGAGGGGTGCAAACCAAAATAGCTTGAGAAGTGAAAACAAGTAGGGTTTGGCTTCAGGGCTTTTGGGTTTTCCTCAGTCCTTTTCAGTGAGAACAGAGATGTTCATGCACTTGGCAGAGCATCTAAACCAGCAGCCATGAGGAGAAGAATAAAGAAACACATGTTGTGATGCAGTGACCCCTCTGCTTGTCCTGGCTCCCTCTGCCAGCAGCTTCCCTGGGGCTTCTCTTCCAGCCTTGGGGCTGCCCAGCCCCCACAGCCCCCACTGCAGGCACATGAGGATGGCTCTGTCACTGGTGATGGGTGATGGAGAGTTCCTCTTGCTCCCATGGGAGATGTGCAGGACTGAAGAGACCTGGAGACAGCCTGGACCTGGGCAGGGCTGTTAAGGAAACATCCCTGTCCCACCATCCAGGAGCACTCTGGAAGTCACTCCTGCACCACCTGAGCTGGGACCAAAGCCCCTTCACAGCTACACCCCCCACACTCAAGGTCAACCAGGTTTCCTCACCAGCTCCACCCCAGGTTTCCCAGAGCAGAGTCCCAGACATCCAGATCCTTAAAATAATTTTATCATGGTGTGAAAACTAAATAATAAAATCACAGCTTGAGCTGGTGCCTCCAAGGAGGGACCCTGAAGAAAACCTCCAGAGGGGGGCTGGGGGTGACAGGGTATGGGGATGACAGGAGCTGGGAGTGACAGGGGCTGGGGGGGTGACAGGGTCAGGGGAGTGACGGGGTCTGGGTCTGGGGGGTGACAAAATCCAGAGGGGCAACAGGGTCTGGAGGAGTGACAGGATCTGAGGGAGTGACATGGCCTGGGGCAGTGATGGGGTCCAGAGGGGTGACAGGCTCCTAGGGGTGGCAGGGTCTGGGGAGTGACAAAATTCAAAGGGATGACAGGGTCTGGCGGGGTGACAAAATCTATGGGAGTGACAGGGTTTTGGGGGAGTAATGCGGTTCTGGGAAGTGACAAAGTCCGGAGGAGTGACAGGGGTATGGGGGAGTGACATGGCCTAGGGGGAGGGTGACAGGGTCTGGGGGAGTGATAAAGTCTGGAGTGGTGCCAGCGTTTTTGAGGGTGCCAGTGTTCTGTGGGGTGTCAGGGTTTTGGGGGCTGCCAAGGTTTTGGGGGGTGCCTGGTAGTGTTCTTGGGGGTGACTGACAGTTTTGGGGTGCCTGGCAGTGTTTTGGGGTGCCATCCCCGCGGACCCTCAGCCCCGCGCCCCCCTCCGTCTCCGGGCTGCCGCTCCCTTCCGGGCCCCGCTGTTTCCGGGCGAACCTTCGCCCCCGCGGCCGCTCATTGGCGGGCGGCGCGAGCCAGCCGTATCCCCATTGGCTGCGCGCCGGCGGGCGCGGCCAATCGCGGCCGCCGCCTCTCTCTCGGCGAGGGCAGATCCGCGTGGAGATCCGAGCGGGGTCACGTGGCGCGGGGGTGCGCGCGGCGGCCGCGAGGCCGCCGATTGGGTGGGGGCCAGGGCGGCGGCCAATGGGGGCGCGGGGCGGGGAGGGGCGGCCGTTAGGCCTGCGCGAGGGCAACCGCCCGTAGTCCCCTCAGGGCAGCCCCGCGCGGGGCGCGCGTCCGGAGAGCCATGGAGGTGAGGGGCGGGAATGGGACAGGGAGACAGGGACGGAGACAGGGAACGGACAGGGACGGGACGGGACGGGCTCTGCGGCTCCGCCCGTCACACACCCGCTGCAGTTGTCCCGGCTCCGCCCCCGCTGAGGGGACCCCGAAGCCCGACCAGGATTGTGCCCGCCCCTCATCAGTGTCTCAGCCACGCCGCCCCCTCCGGGCTCGAGGCCCCGGCGCCCTGCCAGGCGTGTGAGACAGAGCTCAAGCCTATGGGAAACCGCCCTCTGCAAGCATTCTGAAAAACACTCATGTGGGGAAAATGGGGAGAAGTTTGGATTTGGGGGTGTCCCAGGGACCTGTAAATGAGGTGGTGGTGGTGGGTGAAAGGTTGGATGTGATGGTCTCAGGGGTCTTTTCCAGCCTGGTTGAGTCTCTGATTCTGAGGGTTCTCCCGTGTTCTGTGGGGTCACAAAACATGAGTGATGGGTGTGACTGTGAACAAGGGTCCCTGAGGGGAAAACAAGACCGGATGAGCCCAGGCCATGGGCTGAGCCCAACACTGGCTCTGTGTGTTTGTGGTTTTGGGAAATGTGCCTCAAAAACACGGAAGACTACATAGTTGACTGTGGTGTGAATGAAGATCGTGCTGTAGGTCACAGAGGTTTGGTGCATCCTCAGGGACCTGTAGAAGAAGGTGGTTTTAGAGTGCAGAGCTTACTTGGAACACTTCAGAACCCTAACCCTGTGAAACCTTGACTTTTTCTGAATTTAATAATCATTCCAAATGAGCTGCTGTGGTAATGTGATACCAATAACATCACTTTTGTATTTGTTAGCTAGAGGGGTTCTTAGCCAGCCAGTGCAAGTTTCTGTAGTGTACCTCACCCTCTGGAGAAGGGAAGGAGACCCCTCAGTTTTTGTTTGTTCCCATTCCTTGCTCCTGCTGGCTCATGGTTTCTGGCTCTTGCAGGGGGTGATGGGCAGGGGGGGTCTCTCTGGTGGGAGTTGTTTCTCCCATAGTTCCAGAAGGCAGCAGATTTCCACCACAGCTCCCAGTGTGTGTATTATAGCAAAGTTTTAGCTCATGACATGTGGAAATGCACCCCCCTGCCTGCAAACAACGTAAACAATGTGATGGGAGCAGTGATAGAAGGACCAGAGGTGCCCAGGAATGTGTGGAAGGCTGAATGATGACTCTGCTGCCGTTGGTCAAAGGGTTCCCTGCCCATGGCAAAGGGTTGGACTGGATGAGCTTTAAGGTCCCTTCCAACCCAAACCATTCCATGATTCCATGAGCATTCTCCTGCTCCTGTGGCTGATGTTCCTTTGTGGTGGCTCTGATGTTGGGAAGCTCAGCTTGTGCAAACAGGGAGAGTGCAGGTTTCCTCTTGATCTCTGAACACCTTTTGAGTTTCTTGTGCTTTGGTGGGTTCAGCTCTTCTTTAAGGGTAAACATGGAAGTGTTTCACATCAATACGTAGAGCCGATTCCTCGAAAACTCTGAGGGAACAGAATCCACCGGTAAATAAAAGTGTCAAAGCAATTAACCTTGGTTTGAAATCCACAACTCTGAGCTCTGTGTACAGTTTGTATGGATAATGATGTCCCAGTGTATGCTGATGTCCCTGTGCCCTTTCCTGTCCCTGCAGCCCAGCGTGGCGTTCCGAGGTGGCAGCCGCTGCTGGGGCAGCGCGGAAGCCGGCGGGAGGCCCACGGACGTGTTCAGCGCCGGAATGCCAGGCTCAGGCTCACTCTATGGCTGCTACAAATCACAGGTCCAGTTGGCTCTGAGTTCTTCTTTGTGTCTCTGTGAGAGTTTGGGTTGCTTGTAAACAAAATAGGCAAAATGTGTTTCTAAAGCAGTTGCTTGTTCTGGTGAACGTAAATCACCGCGTTTGATTAAGGGTGATAAACCTCCATGGCTGTAACGTTCACCAGAGGGGACAGTGGCTTTTCTGGTGCAGTCGGAGGTGGAGCAATAAGGTTTGAAGATTAGTATTTCACTGTGTTCTTTGTTTTTCTATTGGCATAAACAGTTGTAGACAAAGTGAGGAGCAAAGTTTTAGGAAACCTGGGAAGTCCATAAGAAGAACCTTAGCTATTTCCACAGATATTTCTGTGGCACATGACAGGTGTAGAGTTCAAGTGTTCTTAGTCTGACCAGTAGAAAGTGCCAGGACAGTTAAAGAAATCAGATCTCTCTTGGAATTTTTGCCTTTAATAGCCATAAACTTACACTGAGGTAGAAGACTCAAATGAAAATTCATTCCCACCACCTTCAAGACCAGACCTGGTACTTAGTCCATCCAGGATTTTGTGGTTTTGCCCAGCAGTTGGGCATCTTTTTGTGCTTACAGACATGGGGAACCCAGGTGTGTGGCAGAGACGTGTATCTGTGGTTAGGCAGAAAGCCTTATTGGGATGAAACCTGGCTTTGTGGGAGGCTTCCTGTTGCTGCCAGACTACTCTGCTCCACGAGGGAGCATATCATGTGTCTTTAACATTCAACCCTGCAAAAGCACCATTAATTAATTTTTTCACTTACTAAGAGCTGAGAAGGCCAATTGTGTTTAAACCAAACAGGCAAATACTCTTTTTCACCTAATCGGGAACCTTTCCTCAAGAACAGAATTGGCTGTAAGTTTTCTTCAGTAGCTTAAATAACCTGTCATGGTGGGGAGAAAGGAGATTTTTCCTGACCCCTGTCAGGGATCATCTGTTAGAAACAGGAGCAGGTGTTTTAGGCTGACAGTGTTGACAATTTTAGGAACTCTCTAAACACGGAAAATGAGTCAGGTTGAGAAAGGAGACATTGTTCATTCTGCACAGGGTGCAAGGTGGAATTTTTCCAAAAATGAAGCACACCGAGGAGTAAAAAGCGAGAGAATTTATACACTAAGGTTTACATAAACCCACCTACCTAATCCAGAGCTCCTGCCTACCTAATGCAGAGTCACTGAGCCTGCACAGCCTTAGGCAACACTTCATAGAATCATAGAATCAATGGGGTTGGAAAAGACCTCTGAGATCAAGTCCAACCCTTGATCCAACCCTGCCTGGATCTAGTGGTTCCCAGACCGTGGCACTGATGCCACATCCAGTCTCATCTTAAAAGCCTCCAGGGATGGTGAATCCACCCCCTCCCTGGCCAGCCCATTCCAATGGCTGATTGCTCTCTGTAAAAAATTTCTTCCTAATATCCAACCTAAACCTCCCCTGGCACAGCTGAAGACCCAGCCCTCTTGTCCTACTGCTACTTCCTGGGAGAAGAGACCAACCCTCACCCGGCTCCCCCCTCCTGTCAGGGAGTTGCAGAGAGTCAGGAGGTCTCCCCTGAGCCTCCTCCTCTCCAGGCTGAGCCCCCAGCTCCCTCAGCCTCTCCTCACAGCACTTGTGCTCCACTCCCTTCCCCAGCCTCGTTGCTCTTCTCTGGACCTGCTCCAGCCCCTCAATGTCCTTCCTGAGCTGAGGGGCCCAGGACTGGACACAGCACTCCAGGGGTGGCCTCACCAGTGCTGAGTCCAGGGGCAGAATCACTTCCTTGGACCTGTTGGCCTGGATTGTTCCTGATCCAGGCCAGGATCCATTGGCCTTCTTGGCCACCTGGGCACACTCTGGCTCCTGTTCATCTTCCTGTCAATCCCCACTCCCAGGTCCCTCTCTGCCTGGCTGCTCTCCAGCCCCTCTGTCCCAGCCCGTGGGGCTGCCGGGGGTTGTTGTGGCCAAAGTGCAGGACCCGGCCCTTGGCCTGGTTGAACCTCATCCCGTTGGAATCAGCCCATTTCTCCAGTCTGTCCAGGTCCCTCTGCAGAGCCCTCCTGCCTTCCAGCTGATCAACACTCCCCCCCAGCTTGGTGTCATCTGCAAATTTGCTTATGGTTCACTCGATCCCCTCATCCAGATCATCGATAAAGATTAAACAGAACTGGGCCCAACACTGATCCCTGGGGACACCACTACTGACTGGATCCCACCTGGATGCAGCACCATCCCCACCACTCTCTGGGCCCGGCCCTCCAGCCAGTTCCTAACCCAGCACAGAGTGTCCCTGTCCAAGCTGTGGGCTGCAGCTTTTCCAGGAGTGTGCCATGGGAGACGGTGTCCAAGGCTTTGCTGAAGTCCAGGTAGACACATCCACAGCCTTCCCCTCATCCACCACCTGAACATAAAAGGAGATCAAGTTGGTCAGACAGGACCTGCCCTTCCTAAACCAGTGCTGTGCCTACCTGGGCCTCTTTGGGGTCTCTGGAGGTGGTTTGGGGAGGTGCCCCCTCCTCAGTTTCAAGCCAGCTCAGCTCAGGACACATGGAAGCCAAGGCTGAGTGCCAGAGGTGTGAGCTGCAGCTCCAGGGCCACATCTTCTCAAACCATTACCAAGCAGGACAGAAATACAAAAGCTTTCCATAAGCATTAAAGCAACAGCTGTTTAACACACCTGAGAACATGTGTTTGTATTCAAAAGAGGGGTTAAAGGTGAGAATGATGCCATCAGCTTCCATCTGCCACAGAGAGCAAAGGGAGGGACAGAGAATTCTGCTTAAAGACATCAATTCCCACCTTTGCAAGTTTTTGAAATATTGTATTAAAAACTTCCACATGCTTTTGGCTACTATTGTTCCCAGTTATATTTAAATCTTGAAGGTAGCTGTTTCACCATTCTCCACATTTTATATACAATCCTAGCACTAAAACAAACAGGTTGGTGTTAACAAGAGAATTGTGGGATGATGTAGCATTTTATTAAAAATTCCTGATGCTGTTGGAGAGCATCTGAATGAAATACCCCACCAATGGTGATTTCCAGCTTTCTTTACTCTTTCCATTACCTGATGGATTTCTTTTTGTCGTGATGGACAGTAATAAAGTCTTCCTGCTACTCTTTTTAGCTTCTTTTAACAGCCTTTGCAAATTTTTATGTTGTAGCAATTTCTTTATTGGACTCCCCAAAGGAGTGGGTTGTATACTTGAAATTAAGGTATATTTTGGTTTTATTACTTGGAAGGAAGTTACTGAGGCTGAGTAGTTAAAATCACAGCCTCTGATCTGGGTAAATTTACAAACACAACAATTAGAATGTGATTTAATTGTTTTATGTTTCTGTGCATTCACAAGGAGTACTAAAGCACCATTTTTATATTGATCTCTGGTGGAATTTCAGAATTACAGGTGTTCTGTTGTATATCTGGGCAGATATCTTGAGCTTCAGTTCTATTTCTTTGCAGACAAACCCTCGTGCCCCACAGGTGCTGATATCTTTGGCTTCTCATGTGTTTCTTTACTCCACGTTCAATTGGATACATTGTGGTTCCATTATTGATCACACCTAGAGCAACAATGGGATGAATGTCATAGACTTTACTTTTAAGCATAGTCAGTATTAAATAGTATTTGTTGTTTCCCTACCTCCTTAATTATGTACAGGCCAATTTCCCAGATTTGAGGGGCTTTGGGAGGCATTCAGGGAAGGGTGTTCCTTTTACCTTTCCTTGTATCCAGTGGCCCTCTGCTGCTGCCTCATCTCCTATGGCTCAGCCATGATGTTTACCTTCATCCTCCTTATGCCTCAAAGGAAATTTGAGGGGGTGTACATTGTCAGATTCACCTTCAGTTGTAACATTAATTAATAATTTAAATTCTCTTCCATTCTCTTTAAACCATCGTACAACTGGTTTTTTGTAACAGTATTTGACTGGACAAGAAAGAATAAAAGGGTTACCCGTATAAGTTTCATATTCAGAAAGGCTAAAGCAATTCATGTCACAGTAAGGGGCTCAACCACTGTAAAATGATACCAACATTATACCAAGTGGGACATCTGGCAGTGCCTTGGCAATGCTGGTCCATGGAATTGTGTTTGTCTAAAATAATTACTGCAGTTAGAGATGCTGCTGCCCCTTGAGGGCATTCAAGTTCTACATAAGACAGGCCTTCTTCCCAGGTGCAGTTCAGGAAGTTATTTTTCCATTTGTTTAGTCCCAGAGGTCCAGAGGGGGTGACTTCTCACTTTTCTGGTCCTGTGGTTTTCTTCAGTGGGTTCCACAGCTCTAGTCCTTGAAGTGTCACAGCTGTGTGTGTTGTGGGAAGAGCCTGATACATTCTTTTCCAGTGTTCCTTTAGTGGCTCGTTATTCCATGATCTTAGATAGACCCCGAGCTCCCACCTGGATGTCAGGAACAGGAAGGTCCAATCCAGTTGGATTCCTGCGCTGAAGAGTTCTGTTGATAGAGGACAAAACTTTCCCTAGAGAGGTAATTAATGACATCACTACAGCCCTTTGTGCCCCACATTGGGCGTGGGTTCAGGCTGTCATGGCTTAGGAATGGTACAGTTCAGTGTCCCCACCTTGTTTTCTCTCACTCCTCTGTTTCTCCCTCCCTGCTGTGGTGGGATGGAGAGGAGACACAAAAGGCAAAGATCATGGGTTGGGATAAGAAAACAGACAGTAACAGCAACAGTATTAATGACAGAAGATTACAAGAAAAGGAACAATTCACATGGAAAAACTCCCCATAGCAGCTCCTTCTGCCACTTTCCTTGACCAGAAGGAGCCCCTTCTCCCCAGAAGAGAGTCCCTTTGCCTCACCCCTGGCAATGGCCATGCCCCTTCCTGGCTACTGCAGAAATTAACCCTGTCCTGCCCAGAACCAGGACAGTTGGATGACACACCTTTGGGTATCCTGTACCTAGGAATGGTCTCTCCCAACAGAACCTTGCCTGCCCCTTCAGCCTGGTCGGTTGGACAGGGAAAAGCTTCAGGCCACCCAGAAAATGTATCCACCAGCACCAATAAGTATCAATACCCATTTTGCCATGAGAATTCAGAGAAATCAATTTGCCAATAACTTCCTGGTCTGTTCCTTTTTTGATTTGTCGTGAGGGCTGGCCAAGGCTGTATCTGTGGACACGGTTCACATTTCTTCGCTATACTTTTTGTGATGCTTCCCATTCCAATCCCAAGGATACACAATTTTACGTTGTTTTCCAGAAATCATAGGGCTCTTCTTAAATCCCTGTGGTATAACAGTCCAGCATAATGGAGTCTTTTGCCCTGTTCATGGATCCTCCCATTAAAATGCAAATAGCTCCTGACTTCTTGTGTGCAGTGAGACACAAAAGAAAGCATCTTACAAGTCTAGTACTGTAAACCACTAATCAGTCTCTTTTAATGTGGTTACAAGGGTATATATGGGTTGGCTAGAACTGAATGCACATCTTGCACTATTTGATTTATGGCTATTAAATCTTGGATTAGTTGGTATTCATCCGACTGTGGTTTCTAAACTGGTAGAACTGGGGTATTAAACTCAGACTGGCATTCCCAGAGCTAATGCATCTTTCCCTGTTTGGCTGTAGTCCTTTTCTAGCTTCCAGTTTCATAGAGTATTGTCCTTTTCTTACTGTCCTTTTCTTACTGGTCTGGTGCCTGGTTTTAACTGGATCATTACCAGTTTCACTTCTTGTGATCTTCCAGGAGAACTGGTCACCCACACCAGGGGAGTCACTGCATTTGCCACTTCTTCGAGTATGTCTTCCTTGGGGTCCTTTTGATCCTGTAACTTGTGTCCCCACGGCTTTTTTTCCTCATGTATGTACTTGGATCTGTCCTTTTTTGTAGGTTATTTGTGCATTTAATTTACTTAATGCCTCTTTGTAATAATGGCACTGGGCAGTCAGATATGTACAGAAGTTTTTGAGTTAAAACTCTTTTTCTAATTCCAAATTTGAGGGACTAGAAGAAAGGCCTTACTTCCTTTTACCCTGTGGCTCCACTGTAGATGTGCTTTGTTTCCTCTGGACTCCTTTACATGTGTTCAATACCGAGTAAGTTGCTCCTGTGTCTGTTAGAAATTCTGCCTTTTCATTCCCCAACTTACTGTGACCAGGGGTTGTGTTGGGGAGTCTTTTGAGCTCTCTGGTCCCTGTCAATCTAAATCCCAATGGACTGTAGCAGTGTTCCTACTTGGGGAGCCTCCCCCCTTGGAGGGTTGTCCAGATGTTCTGGATTCTGGGGGCATTTCTGCTTTCAGTGATCACATTGATCTTTTCCTGTGGTGGGAATTTACCAAAGTCCAATTCCCTTGGTGGGGAACAGGGTCTCCCTCTTCCCCTTAAGTTACCTCCTCCTTTTCCACCTGTCACAGCCATCAACAAACTTGTCTGTCATCCCTTTTCTGAACTCTTTTCCCCTGCTCTTTTCTTTATTTGCTCTTCTCCACCTCATCCTTTTCATTCCACTTCCTTTTCCTGTGTCTAATGCTAAAACATTAATGTCTGCTGTCATCACTTCACAGACCTTTTGAGCATTTTAATTATTCCACGATGCAAAGAAAAATGTCCCATTTTCTTTCTCAGTGACAAAATAACATGAACTACATCCTGTATGATAGTATTATAGTTCAGAGTTCCATTCTGAGACCGTTTTTCTCTAATGCGTACACAGGCCATCACTGGTTACAATATATAATTGACTTTTTTCTGGCAGGGAGATCCCCTCCAAACTTCCCCCAATGTCCTAAAACACAGCCTAAGGTGGGGCTTTCACAATTCCCTCTTCTAACGAGGCAGAACTTCCAGCACCCGTATTGGCAAACAATCACAAACAGTAATTATGCCAATTACAAAACAATGTGTGCTCAAAACCAACCAAGATACAGTATATATAAAATATAATACCTTATACACTTTGGTCATCACCGAGTTTGTGCCTGACAGAAACTAAGTACCGAGAACCAAATTTTTAGCCTAAATACTGATACCCAATACTCCTCTGACATGTATATTTTACTTTACGATTTTAGTCAGGGAGACCTGGGATACCAAAATACCAATTTTAGCAATGTCTCTGCAAAGGGTATCCCACTGGCACTTCCCACCTGAGGGGTCCCAGGGAGGAGTCCCTGGGTAAATCTCACCAGTGCTGGAGTGCTCCTGGTGATTCCTGCAGCCATTGGCAGCTGCTGCCTGGGATCCTGGTCCCATTCACCCCTGTCCCACCTGGGCCACCGAAACTGGGGCTGATTTCAGGAACGCTCTAAACACAGGCAAAGGGGCAGGTTGAGAAAGGAGACATTGTTCGTTCAGCACAGGGTACAAGGTGGAAATTTTCCACGAATACCAAGGAGTAAAACGAGAGAGATTTATACACTAAAGTTTACATAAACCCGCCTACCTAATGCAGAGCTCCCACCTACGTAATGCAGAGTCACTGAGCCTGCACAGCCTTAGGCAACGCTTGTTCCTGCGCCTGTCTGGGCCTCTTTGGGGTCTCTGGAGGTGGTTTGGGGAGGTGCCCCCTCCTCAGTTTCAAGCCAGCTCAGCTCAGGACACATGGAAACCAAGGCTGAGTGCCAGAGGTGTGAGCTGCAGCTCCAGGGCCACATCTTCTCAAACCATTGCCAAGCAGGACAGAAATACAAAAGCTTTCCATAAGCATTAAAGCAACAGCTGTTTAACACACCTGAGAACATGTGTTTGTATTCAAAAGAGGGGTTAAAGGTGAGAATGATGCCATCAGCTTCCATATGCCACAGAGAGCAAAGGGAGGGACAGAGAATTCTGCTTAAAGATTAAGAGAATCCTACTTAAAGATACAGGTAATTCTGCTTAATTTTTGTGTTCCCGGTGTGTGGATCCTGGTTCTCATGTGCTGGTTCCTCCAAGAACCTGGTTATAACCACATGGAACGGCAAAATGACAGCTTGATGTGTTTAATACTAAATCAGTGCTTTTATTTACATTAAATGCAGAATGAAGAAAACGTGGAGTTACCTCAGACCTACAGCTCTTCCCTTTCAACATCAGAGTACTCTGCACCCATGGACCCTTCCCTCTTGTACCCCCCCTGGTCTACATGTGCAGATGACAGCAAGCAGCCCGCCGCTCCTCAGATTAACCTGAAGCCCAGGTAGTCATCCTTGGCAGGGAGTGTGTGTGTGTTGGTGGAGTAGATGGATTAGATTTGTTTGTTTCATTTAACTTAGGAAATCCTTTGAATGAAGGAATTGTTTTAATTAATACCCACTTGGTTTTCAGGATTCAGCCTGAAAGGAACGATTATGGCAGTGAAACAGATTTATATGGACTCGTGTCAAACATACTGGAAGAACAAGACAAACCACAGCCGTGCTTTGCTGAGGGGTGAGTGTGGTGCAGGTGCTGCTGCTGAGGTGTTCTCTGACAGGAACTCCCCTCCCTGATCTCACTGTGCTCATTAATTGGCTCCACATCTGCTGCTGCCCAGACCTCGTGCTCCCCCTTCCTTCCCCTGATGTTCCAATGTTTCGCTTGGGATCCTTGCAATCTTTTCTCCAGGCACTCAGATTGCATGGCAGCTTCTGGCTCTCTGGTATTTACAGAACTTGTTAATTGGCATTTTTAAAATAAGGCCTTAATGAGTGTTGTGGACATGCTGTATTCAAATAAATCCCTTGGATGTATGCCTTGGCCTCTTGTCTTTTAAATCAAGACTGAATTTAGGCTTGAGGTTTCTGTCTTAATTAATGTCAATTCACAGAAAGAATACACAAATCAGACTCCTTCACACTTTCCTGAAATGGCAGGGGAGAATTCCATGCAAAATGAATGTTTCTTGCAGTTCGTGCTACCTGAGCAATATTTGCATATCTAAATGTCAGGTTTATTTTGCCTATATTCCTGCACCAGGAGAGACAATTAGATAGTCATAACCACATGGCACAGAAGGATGCAGGTCCAACATCCCCAAGATATTTTCAGAGTTCCCTGTCTTTTCCATGTCTAAGAGGCAAGAGAGGGAACCCAACTCAGGTTCCCAATGCAGGCACTGCTTTTTCTTTCTGTCTTCCCAAACAATTCCAGGGATTTCTATATGTGTGCTGAGTTATGTGGCTGAAATGGGGGAAAACTTCAGAGAGTCAATCTTGGTCATGAGATAACTCAGTAACTCCTTTGCTTTGGACAGGCAGGGCTGGAATTCTGTTTTCAGTACTCCCAGATTTGGCCTGCAGTGACTTCCATGCACAATTTCCCTTTTACTTAGTCTGTTTGCAGTTTTCCTTGTCAGTGAGGGATAGATTGTCCTGGTTAATTCCTGGTGATTGGTGGAAGGAAGGGAAGTGTGCTGAGATGCTGCCCTTGGCTCTACCTGCAGGAAGCAGTGCAGGCCAGTGTAAGGCACAAGTGAGGTGAGAGAGAAGCTTTCTCTGGAGTGCTGGGACATGGCTTGGGAAGGCTGAGGGCAGTTTGGTTACCTGAACTTGGTGCTGAACCAGGAGGATTTCGGTGGGGATGGACAGTAACTCTCCTGACAGCACTGATGGACCCTGATTTGGTCTGTACACATCTCTTGCAGTTTAAAGGTGTGGCCGTAGCTCCTGAGCTGTGGGGGTGGGTTTTCACAAGGCAGAATCAGTTTTCTCAGCTGGGTGAGGGAAACTGGAGAGGACAGGAATGGGTGAAAGTTGAAGTCAGACATCTTGGAACGATTAGGGAGGAACTGGGTTCTTAAACCTCCTTTTGTGTTTGGGAATGAAGAGCAGCACCACGGATTGGACTCTAACTGTGTGTTTCTTGTTTCCCAAGGAGTTGCCCTCCCACCCTGAAGTCGGTATGGCCAGTGAATGCGAGCAGAATGGACCACCACGACCTGCTGGCAGAAAGCAGGCGTGCTGCAGCTGTCCCACAGCAGGGCTTCTACAGCAGTGAGTCTGTCCCTGCTGCTGACAAGCAGTTCCTGGCCAGTGCCAGCCTGGTGTCCCAGCAGAAAGCAGACGACTGTTACCGCAGCTTTGCCGGCATGGAGCTGGAAGAGCAGAGCCTGTACCCTCCCAGGGGTGAGCGTGCCAACATGCAGAGTAACGAGGGTGTGAAGACAACTCCTGTGTATCAGAACTACCCCTACCTGAAAAACACCTTTTTACCCCAGGCTGGGTACTCAGAAGCAATCAAAGACTCAGGAGCTGATGCTTATTCTTATGGAAGGGAGAAGATGTGTCCCAAGGGAGCAGACGCACAGGTGCGCCCAAAGCGGGCAGAAACATTCCTTCCACAGTGTCACAGATACAGTGAAAGCACAGATTACAGCAGATACACTGAATATTCTCATGCTGGTAAGGCAAAGCCCAACAAGAGCACCAGTTGTAGCCTCCAAGAAAATAGAAAGGTGGTAAATGGAACCCCCGAGGCACCATCTCTGGATGCAGAGCCCTATGCTAAATTATTTCAAGTTAAATCAGGAACTCAGAAAAAATTCGAAGATACAATTTCAGATCAGCATGACTTTACATTTCCCAAGTCTGTAGGACTTGTATCAGAAAAACAGTTTGCAAACGAACCTTCCTTCAGCGCTGATTTTGGGCAAAAAATTGAATATGGACTAAAGTCTTTTGCAGCTTGTCCAGGGAATAATGGTATGGAAAAGCAGCAGTTTTCCAAGGCCGATCTTCAGAATCCTGAATTCTATAAATCACTCTCACTGTTGCCCAATGCAGCAGTTCCTTCAGCAGGCTCTAGTGCGAGGCCAGCGTGGATGAACATCCAAACCAAACCCGCTGCTTCCGGCCCCTTCCAGAATCCAGGTCCTTTGTTGAAGGTGAATAATCAGTCACCTGCATTTCCAAAAAGTTCCAGTCATTCTAATGATGTTTTTCAGTTGCCATCTTCAAATTTGCCTTTAAATTGTAATTTACTTCACAAGTACTGTCAAGACAACCCATTTCTCTCTGGCCTCGACTTGGGTTACAGTGCTGCGGAACGAGCTCGGGCGGCTGCATGTGTGGAAGCCCTGGTTAGGGGTGGAGAAGAGAACATCATCGAGTACCTCAGTGAGAAGAAGCTGAAGCAGCCAAATGGATTCTGTGACAGTTACTTGGCTCAGCAGTTTGGGATCATTGACAATCTGAACAAACAGCGTTTCCAGCTGAAGCCACAGAGCGAGCACTGTGACCTGGAAGGACAGAACCAGGCAGATGGGATGTTGCAGGACATGTACCAAGAGCTCTTGGAGTCTCAGGGGCAGCTCCATCTCAGGGCAGGGAGCGGGGACAGCAATGCCATCAATCCTGGCAGCAGCCTGCAGGCTCCAGGCATTCCCAACTGCGTGGTGGGAGACTTCAGGCGGAACCGGCAGCTGGGTTCCGGCACATTCCCTGTGAGATCCGCTCACCTCCTGGGCCGTTCCGTGGTGCCTCTGGTGGAGCCTCACACCTTGTTCTCCCAAGATGATCTTAAACGCCTCTACCCCTGTTTCACAGACAAGATGTACAGTGACAGTGCTCTCTCTGGTTTTGTGTCAGCATTTGGATTTCAGAAGCAAGTGAAGAACCGCAGTGGCCCTGCCAGCGAGCTGCACGTGAGGCTGGAGGAGTGCTATGAGCAGTGGAGAGCTTTGGAGAAGGAAAGGAAGAAGGTAAAAAATCCCAAACTAAATTAACATCACAGATTTGATGTAGATGTCATCCTGCTCAGTGCAGTCGAAGGTGGTTGTGCTGTTGGGAGTTGAAATGTTTAACAGGACTTCAAAGTTACAAGTTTGCTTCCCTGTATGTTTGGGACTGAAAAGGGAGGGTGTGGAGGTTTGTAGCCTGCTGGGAGCGTAACTAACATTGTATGGAAGGTTGCACTTAAAGCAGGAATTCAGGGGCTTTTCCAGTCTCAGGGTTGGGGCTGGGGAAGGCGTGTTCGTGAGTAACAAAGATATGTTACACCTTATTTATTAATACAGTAAATACAGTTTCTTTCCATTCCATTTCTTAGGTGCTACAATGAGTTCTCACCTTCTGTTTCCCTGAAGGTTTAAACCTAAGGTGTATGTGAAGGGGCTCTTTTTTCCCCCCAGAAACAGAAGCTGAAGAAAGGGTCATTCAGTTGAAACCATTGAACTAAAAGGCTCAGGTAGTGCTGTGTGAAGCCCTGCTAAAATCAATTGCCCTTTTTGGTCAGCAGCAGTAGGAAAACTTGTCCTCATTTCACCAGGTGGATGGGGTTTGAATTTCGGTACGTGGGACTGTCTGTGGGGGAAGCTGGGCCAAATGTTACCTGGCAATAGTGGGGCCTTTGGGAGCTCTCCTGTGCCAGCCCCCCAAAGAAACCTAATTTCAAAGGAATGTAACACAGGGGGGTTTTGCTGAAGTGTTTCCTGAGAAAAGCCAGTGGTTGCTTTGAATAGAGGGGCTGGGGGAGAGTGAGCCCAGCTTGAGGAGGGGAGATGATGTCTGGGGTGCATGGAAAAGTGCAGGGGAGGAGCAGTTGGCATGTGCATGGCCAGGGAATGGTGGGGGAAATTCAGCTGCAGCTTTGACATAGAACCACAGGATGGTTTGGGTTGGAAAGGACCTTAAAGCCCATCCAGTTCCACCCCCTGCCATAGCAGGGACACCTTCCACTGTCCCAGGTTGCTCCAAGCCCCGTCCAACCTGGCCTTGGACACTTCCAGGGCTGGGGCAGCCACAGCTTCTCTGGGCACCATGTGCCAGGGCCTCCCCACCCCCCCAGGGAATGTTTTTTCTAATATCCAATCTAAACCTACTCTCTCTCAGTGTGAAGCCATTGCCCCTTGTCTTGACACTCCATGCTCCTGTAAATAGCGAACGACTATGAAACCACCCAAGAAATGCAATTTTAAAGCAGATTTAGCTAATTAGATGTTGTGATGGGTGTTTCAGAGTGACATAACAAGGGAGTCAGACATTTGAAGTCTTGCAATCAGATTTCAGAGTAATTTTCTGATGGTTTGGGTTGGAAGAGACCTTAAAGGCCATCCAGTTCCACCACCTGCCCTGGTCAGGGACACCTTCCACTAGACCAGGCTGCTCAGAAAAAAAATCTTTCTGTAGTTTAAGTAATCTTTACAAAATTAGGTAAATTGCTGACTGAGACAGTTTTAATTTATGTGTGAGATCCACATCTGTTTGGTCATTTTTTTCCCTGTAATTCTGACTTGCCTCCATTTTATTTCCAGGCAAAACCAGTTCAGGCTGTAGTCAGAGTGAGCAGACATAGCACTGCTGGAACACGGTGTGTTGGCATGATTGCTTTAGTTGCACTGCTTTGAGTAAAGCAGTTGTTCACTTAAAGCAGGTGATTGTCTCACCAAAGGGTTAAATCCCAAATGCCTGAATCCTCATTATCTCCTTTAAAAAAATCCAAAACCCTGAGGGGAAGAAATGGAATATCTGATATTTTTTCTTGTTTCTGTAATAAAGCACACGCCGCACGCACATTCTGAGGGAGTTGTTCTTTTGTTTTCCTGCAGACTGAATCAGCTCTTGCTAAGAATTTCCAAGGGAAAAAGGTTTCCAGTACTAACAACATTCCAATTCCAAGACTGACATCAAATCCATCAAGAGTTGATCGCTTAATTGTGGATCAGCTACGGGAACAAGCCAGAGTGAGTTGTAGGACTAAAAAAAAAAATCTATTGAACTTATCCTACAGAACTTAGAGTACAGTGTGAGATAGGTAAGATGATCAGAGCAGCTTTTCCCAAAATAGCTTTGCTCTCTGCAGAGAATAACATTTCAGCAGATCCTGCTGGAGTTTCTGCAGCTCCAGGATCCCTGTGCTGTTACTAGGGAGCCTCGGAGGGCTGAGGCTCACGGTTACATCCCCACGTGCCCAGAGGATGTGGGTTCTGGTGCAAGAGCTGCACGTGGTGCCAGCACCCAGCCCTGGAGCCTGTGCCTGCACAGCTCTCAGGTGTGCTGCATTCTCAGAGCTCAGCAAGGAGGTGTTCACTGTGGATTTGTAGGCACTGGGTTGGAGGAGGTATTTGTGGGGAAAAGCAAGTTTAATTAATGTTTGAAAGACTTTGATATATATTTGCTTGAGAGTCTGTTATTTTTTAATGCAGAATGGTTATTTGATGCAATTTCAGCCTGAATTTCTGTTATTAGTTTGCTGCTTAATCCAGAGAACCATAACCTGTAGGGCAAGTGTGACTGGGGTCTGCTGAGCTGCAGTGGCTCTGTGCAGCCCTGGGGAGGCAGCAGCTGGCAGGGTTCTACAGGGGGGTGAGCACAAAACCTGAGCTGCCAGCGGGGTGCTGAGGGGCTGCTGTGCCCCTCCTGAGGCCCAGAGCCAGGGTGCTGGTGCTGCAGGAGGAGGAGAAGCAGAGACAAGAGCTGTCCCTGCCAGGGGCTGTGGGCTGAAAGGATTCTGAGAAATGCTGGATTTGGAAGCAGCAGGGGTGAGCAGCAGGATGTCCTACCGGCCTCACACAGGTGGAATAATCCATGAGGCTGTGTCTCCTCACAGTCTGGGGCTGTTCACCCAGTGGGGAGAGCACAGGCAAAGACCTTTAAAACTCTATCCCAAAAGAACAGGGTTGGGAAGGTTCCACGTTTAGAAGGCTTGCCTGTCCTTGCCCTGGTACCTTAAACCTGCCTCTAAAACAGGACTCCCTCTTCTGTAGCCGTTTGAGAAACCGAACTTCAGGGTATAGAACCTCAAATTCTTGTTAGCAACTGTTGGCAACTGAGAAGTAGTTTTAAGGATGCTCAAAAGCACAATGGGGCTGTTGAACCTGAGTTCTAACATCAGACAGCTCAGTGATGGTCAGAGAGGAACAAAGGTTGGAGTGGAAGCTGAGTTGGCTCAATCTGGGATTAACTCTTCGTAGTGTGGAGCATGCAGTTAAATTCTCTTGGAGATCACACCCTTTACTTTGGTTACTTTAGGCAATCAAGTGTAGCCATGGCCCAAGGAATATTACCACTTGGGGATTTTTAGTCTTACCTCTTTCTGCAAAGCAGTGACCAGGTTCTCAGTGCTCTGGGAACATGGCTGAGCAGTCACTCACCATGGGAAAACCCAGTAACCCAGTGATGTGACTGGTGTAGGATAAACAAGACAGCAAAGATGCAGATTTTCAGTGGAGCAAAGAAACCTGAATGTTTGTGCTCAGCTCCTTTAGGCTGAGAGTTCATCCCAAAAGCCAGCCCACATGTGTGGTTCCACAGCAGCCTTCCCTTTCCCAGTCCAGCTGCCCTGCACAGCACAAGGGGATCACCCAGGAATTGCAGCAGGGCTGCAGGAAGGGAGGACCCCAGCGCTCTGGATTCAGGGAAATGCATGTTGTCATGGAACCACCTCCTGTTCCAGGGATGTCTCGAAGCTGCACAGATCTGTTATTAACCAGTGGGCTGGGGGTCCTCGTATGGGGGTATTGTAGCTTTGCTGTTGTGCTGCAGCTTCGGGTTTGGAGATGAACAAATCCCAGGTAAGAACTTAAAACTGCTTCAGCTATAACTTTATGAACTGTTTCAAAGGAAAATAATGGTTATCATTAACCTCGTCTTCCTAATTAGTGAGTTCTCTGGTAAGTGTAGGTGAGCACGGTGTGACCTCCTGTAACGTGTGCACTGTTGGTCAGGTTGTGACCTTACTGGGGAAGATGGAGCGCCTTCGCAGTTCCCCCCTCCATGCCAACATCTCCACTGCTCTGGACAAACACTTGGAGTCCATCCATGTGGTGCAGGCACGGAGAAAGGATGAGATTGTGAACCCTTCCAACCGGCAGCGGCACGGCCCCCCCCGGTGCCAGGATGAGAGAGGTGAGCTGGGCTTGTGTGCGTTTGGAAGGTACCTGGGAAGTTGTGCATATGGTGCAAGGCTGTAAAAAATAAGGGAGGGGGATTGTATTCAAGTTTTAGTTTATTTTTCAGTGTTGGAGCTTCGCCAAAGGCAGACTGGGTGGGGTTTGGATGAGGATTTGAGGGGACACTGAAACGGGTTTAGAGATAAATGGGTTAAATCACTTTAGAGTGTGCTTATTCAATTAATGAACTAGCAAGGAGTGGAAATTATGGGGTTTTTTGGTAACACACTCAAGGTTTGGAGATGAATTAAGCTATTGCCTCTTTTTTCTCCCTGTCCCTCATATTCCTGTTCCCAGCAACCCCTCAGCTCTGCCTTTGTGTAGAACTTCCCTAGTATTTCCATGCTGAATCTGCCCAAAGAGACAGAGATGGCCTTGGGTTACAAATGGATTTCCTCTTCAAGCTTGTTCTGTCATAGACTGGCATAAATATAAATCATATTTTGGACGGATACACAGAAATACATTGGTCAGAATGTTTTCATTCTTATTGGTATCCAAAATAAGCCAAATACTCAGCCTAATCTCTCACTAGTGCACAGGCAGAGTGGCAGATTCCCTTGTCCCTTAGGTGGGAGTCAGGATAAATTCTTGCTCCCTGACCTCCTGCCTTGTGTCAGAAGCTGTCTGACATTTCTGAGTCCTCTGATCTCTTCTGCCTTCCTTTCCACATCTGAACTACAGGGATTATTTTACTTCTTTGGGGTGTCCCATCATGCAGTTCTGTCATTCCCAAGTTTACTTCAAAAGATAAATCACAGCAGGCTTTTTTTTTCAGCTGTTCACCATCATTCTTGTTTCTCTGTATCTTGACTGAAGATTATGGGACTTGTTAAGGTGAAGGGTGGTTTTTTCGTGTGTTGAAGCCCTTGAAAATAATTGGCTCTGGCTTTACCTGGCACTACCAGATCTGTGAGCTCTTTGGAACAGGATAGTATGGGAAAGAGTTGGAGTAGAGAGGAGAGGGAGCCTGGGGCAGCAGTTGGAGAGGATTTTTCAAACAGTAAATTATTGAATGCAGTATCTGTATTTGCTGTGTGTCTGGGAAAGCCTCGAGGGAAGGGCCTGAAGCTGCACAGCTCCTCTCTTTGGCAGAGCTTTCTTGTTAATGGCTTTGGTTTGTTTGGGAGCAGGTCTTCCCTGGCCCAGCCCTGTTCCCGCAGCACCTTTCTCTTCCATCTATCATGGAATTACAGGATGGTTTGGGTAGGAAGGGATCTTAAATCCCATCCCTTTCCACCCCCCGCCATGGGAAGGGACACCTTCCACTTGACCAGGTTGCTCCAAGCCCCATCCAACCTGGCCTTGGACACTTCCAGGGATGGGGCAGCCACAGCTTCTCTGGGCAACCTGTGCCAGAATAACGGGACCACTGCCCACGTGACCCTTTGCAGCACTGGGGTACAACACTCATTCACAGAACGTGACCTGTCTGCTTCAGCCGGTGCTCCAAACGAGCCGCTCCTTCCCCTGTCACACAGATTTCTTGGCAGGGCAGGTGGAGGACCCGCCTGTGCCCGAGTGTGTGTGTGTGCCGAGTGTGTGTGTGCACAGAGCACCCCAGCCCGGGGTGCAGGGCAGCGCGAGGGGCTGCAGCACCCTCAGCGCTCAAACCACAGAAATTCAGGTGCAGCTCTTACACACTTGTTCAGAGCCAGGCAAGGTCAGAGCTCCGAGGGCCCGAGGTGTGGGCTGAGGGAGCCCCAGCAGGGTGGCAGCACTAAAGGGCCCTTTCCCCGCAGTGGTGCTGGCTCTGGCCGTGGCACTCCGAGCGCTGTGCCAGGCCACGCGCAAGGTCCGGACCGTGCTGTGGTGCGCCTTCCAGATGACCCTGCCCAAACCCTCCGCTGGAAAACGGGCCCGGGACAGAGTCCCCCAGGAGCTGGCACCGACCGAGGAGAAGCGACTGGAAAGCGCCGCGGGCGCGGCCCCGGCCCCGCGGGGGCTGAGGGAGGCGGGCACAGAGGGAGCCCCCGCGCCCTGCACAGACCTGCTGCGCGGAGTGTACGAGAGAGGGGACGCCAGCGCCTCCTAATCTCTGATTCCTTTTGGTTGCTTCAAAGTTTCAACTGCTAATGTTCGTATTTAAAGCTGTATCTTGACAAGAAGTGGGATTTGCCTTAAGGGCTCTGAGGTTAAGCTGTTAACAGACAGGGTCAAATTGTTGGAAAGCCAAACTGGTGAATGTTAACTTAAAAAAATAATCACACTAATTCATTAACAGCCAAGATATTATTTATCTCCTGCGGGTGAACCCTGGTGTCCAACTCTCCCGATAACTTTTTAGTTTTGCTTTTGGAAATAAGTTTTTAAATAATGGTTCTTAGAGACTGTGGCGTGATGGGGTGTGAGATTGGTGTCACATCACATTACAGTTTCCTTATTGAACTAAAACCTGGAAACAGGAGGAAAAAAGGCTAAGAATACCCAATATTCATGTCAAATTAGATATTTAAAATACAAATATTTATGAACTTGAGATTTTAGAATCTATGTTTGGGAAAGGAGATATGCACCAGGTTCCACTAAATTACCAATTATTGCTGTGTGAAACCATGAATGTAGTGAATGTGTTCGGATATTTGGGCATGCTCTTGGGAACAAAGGAACCTCTGTTTTAAAGTATTTAAGCTTAATCAAACTACGACAGGCACACAGGATTGTCCTGCAGAGCTGTGCAGCAGCTGCAATAATGAGCGTTGTTTTTAATGAATTTAAATTTGGAAGAGGTAGCGCAAAGTTCTGAAACTTGGGTTTTCTTGAAGTTAGTCTTTCACTAGTTTGGTTTGAAATTTGATTGTCGGCTTTTAGACTTCTTTATTCCCCTCTGCCTTTGGGCAGCTCCCAGCACTGGTGTTTCCTGCAGCTCAGTCTGTAGGAACAGGAGTGGCTGATTCACCGTGTGCTTGAGGAGGAGGAGGATCCACCCTTGGGACATGGTGGGGTAAAGTCACTGAGCTGTCTGTGCCTGGACAGCCTGGTACTGCCAGGGCTCTGTTCTTCCTGTGCTGGGAATGCTGGTGGGCAGAAGGGGTGATGGCACCATATAAATTGCCACTGGATGATGTGACAGAAGCGACTGCAGAAGGCTCAGCAGAAGGTGGGTGAGCGTGTGATCACTGCAATGACCAGAAGCGCTGCCGGGGTGAGTGTTTTGGGGCAGAACAAGCACAACTTCATAGCAGTCACTGCACTGGGGTTTGTTCAGTTTAACCCAGGCTGTGTTGATGTTAAAGCAAAACTGACTGTACTGGCTGGAGTCGTCTGTAGGAAATAAATTCACTTTTGCTGAAGAGCTTTTGTTCTGTCAGTGTGTTCCCAGGCCAGGCTCCTCAAGCCTGAGCTGCTACTGGAGGTGAAACCTTCAGTCCTTTATGGAAGTGTGTTTAGGGGGATAAAGCAAAGGGGATGCTGAAATCATGGAGAGAGCTGTACCCATACCGATGGAAACGCCAAAGGGAGCCAGAGTGGGGAATTTCTTTTCCCTGCAGGTGCCTCATTGTCTCCCAGCTTTGCATTGCCAGGGAAAGCTGATGCAGCAATTCCAGCATCTGCACTGGGATTCTTAGGAGTGAGTCCAGAATATTCCTGCTCTATAAATAACTCCCATGTGTTGGTGCCAGCCATGCACTGCTGACTGTCCTGGATGGGCACTAGTGGAGCAGCAGCGCTCCGAGCTCCAGAGGCTGAGTCGGTGCCTACCCGGGAGCCCAAACTGTGGGAAGGGGGGGCCACTCTGGGGGGCAGAGGGGACAACAGCCCGGGGGAGCAGGGAGGGGCAGCCCTGCAGCCTCATGTGCTGGGAAGCATCAGCTCACTTGGGGTTCCCAACACCACCAGCTGCTGCCATGGTGCTGCTCCTGGCTGCGGTGCCCCAGGACAGGGCTGGAAGCTGAAGGGCTGGACCTCCTCTTGCTCCTGATCCCCGTCCCTGACAGGGCCTTTCCTAACAGCAGAGCGAGGCCTTGGCCAGCCGGACACACCAGCCCAGCCCAGCCCAGCCTAAGCCTGGCTGAGGGTGCAGAGGACAGCGGTACCTGCAGAGGGAACTGCTGGGCTGTGGGAGCCTGTTCCCACCGTGTGTGTGACTGTGCCCTTCTTGCATCCATACAGACCCGATGGAATGTGCACACATGTATCCTGTTCCTGGACAGAGGGGCCTCAGTGCTCCTCTCATGGGGAGCTGCTCCTCCTCACAACCAAAGGTCTCAAGAGGCCGTGAGAGGCTCAGCTGTGCAATGACCCTGCAGGTGGGCAGCTCCAGCCCTGGGCTGGTGTTTTCCTTGGAAGCCGAGGGCTGGGCAGGTCAGTGCCAGGTGGCAGAGCTCTGGATGCCCAGCTCCAGAACGTCTGCTGGCAAGGGCGGGCAGCTGCTGCTGCCAGGGCAAGTGAGCTGCCAGCGGGAGTGAGATCGCCCGGGCCACCAACAGCGGCTGAGCCCCGCGGGCGGGCAGAGCCTCAGCCCAGGGCTTGTGCTCCACGTTCCCACGGGGCTGGGGCTGAGTGACAACCCCTCCCTCAACAGCTGCCTGAGCCACCCAAAACACGGGGATCCAGCCAGGATCCAGCGCAGGGCACCAGGCCAGGCTGGGAGCCGAGCCCTGGGGAGAGGCACAGCTGGGACAGTGCCTGGCAAGGGTGGAAGGGGCACCACAGCCCTGGGAAACAAGGCGTGAATGGAGCAGGACCTGCAGCACGGCAGCAACGGGCGACGCCTCTGAAATGCTGCTGCTGGGCAAGGGGCCAGCAGGGACAGAGGGCACTGCACCACGAGCACCACAGCATGAACTGCCACGGCACTGAGGCAGAGGAACCACGTCTTGGCCAACCAGATTTATTGTTCAAGTCCAAAGATAAAGCAGTTGCAGAGTCACACGCGCAGCAGGGGATGCGGAGAGGCCCGGTCCTGCAGTCAGAGCGGTGCCAAAAGCAGGTGCTGGGTCAGGCACCCTGGGAGCTCAGGAGCACAGGAGTTCAGGAGCTCAGGAGTTCAGGAGCACAGGACACAGGGCACGTCGCAGCCAACGGGCAGCAGAGCAGGATGTGGCACAGGGCCGAGGCACAGGGCCCTGAAAGTGCTGCAGCTCCTCCTTCCCCTCCATTCACAGGATTAGTGTTTTCCTTCCCAAGGTGGGTGACACCGTTGCAAGAAAGGCTGGAACAGCAGGGACAAGCCCTTTGGGGCAAGAAAAGCATTCGGACCCTGGTTCCTGATGGGAGCTGTGCCCAGGGAGAGCAACGGGCTGGTGACTCCAGTGCATCCCTGGCTCGCCCTGCTCGGTGCCCAGACAGCCTCAGAGCTTCACCCTGGCAAGAGCTGTGGAAATAACAGTCTCTGTTCTCCCCCTCAGAACATCAGGGAGCTGGGGAGCACCATTTTCCAGCTACCTGGAGTCTTAAAATCCTGTAAGGAGCGTGGTTTGCTGCTGTGGAGGCCGATGCTCCGGCCCACGGGGCGTTTCCCTGACCCACAGCCCACAGGTGGTGCAGTCGTGTCGCTGCAGCTCATCTCTAGTTCACACACTTCATTGCTGTGCTGCAGACCAGCACTGCCCACACTGAGCCCAGCTCCAATCCTGCTCCAGCCTGAGCAGGGCTGTAGCGTTGTTCTTGGCAGCACAAACACAGGGATTTGCAAAGACGTTTTTCAAGGCTTGTGTAAATAAATCCACATCTGCCCTGGAGCAGCATGTCCTGACCTGAACAAACTCCTCCACCGTGCTCTGCTCTGGGGTGATCAGAAGTAAAAATGGATCAATTGAACACCATGGACATAATCACCCTTCTTTGGTACAGACACTGGCCACGAGCACCAACGGGGACACTGACACCACTAGCACAGGGCACACGGCTCCAGGAGCTGTTCAGAGTTTCTTTTCTGCTATGTAACAAACCCCAAAAAAGCCAAATAAAAAGGAAACACTTCCCAAGAACCACTCCCAGCCACGTGCCCACAATTCCTGCTGCTTTTTAAACACACACCGTATTCAGAATTATTTTTATCCCTTGAGAGTCCAGCTGGGAATCACCAGCTACCGCTTCCGCTCGCCCTTCTGTGTCCGCTTCTTCTCCTTCTCCTTCCGCTCCTGCTTGGCCAGTTTGTCCTTCTCCCTCTGCAGTTTATCCTGCTCTTTTTTCCTCTGGAACTCATCCCGCAGCAGCTCCCGCTCCAGCTTCCTGGCGTTCAGCACATCCTCCACGTTGGTGTTCCGGAACAGCGCTGGGGGAGTTAAGGGCCGACAACGCTCCGGCCAAGTTTATTCTACCTCCCCCTTCACCTGCCAACTCCCACTTCTGCTTCCTCACCAGGCAGGTAAGGAATCGGGGAATGAGGAATGGAGAAAGGAAAAGGGATCTGTTTTTCCAGATAGAAAAGCCAGGTAGAATAATCGCAGACTCCGTGAGAAGGAAGGGTCTGGAGCACCTGGAGCAGCTAAGGGAGCTGGGGTTGGATATTGGGAAAATTCCTTCATGGAAGGGGCTGTCCAGCCCTGGCACAGCTGCCCAGGGCAGTGGTGGAGTCCTCATCCCTGGAGGGATTTAAAAGCTGTCTGAATGTGGCCTTGGCAGTGCTGGGGGATGGCTGGACTGGATGATCTCAGAGGGTTTTTCCAACCTTAATGATTGTACAATTTTTTCCAAGAAAAATGAAAGTGTCTCCTGGTTCTTAAGGCTGAATGTGTAAAAAAATGTGTCAAACCTCTACAAACCTGAGAGGAAGAAAACACGCAGGGTAGAGCCTTGAGTGGATTCACTGCAGCTGTGAGACATGTTCTAACACACACATACATGTGTGTACAGGCATGTATGTGCAGACAGATCCATATCTGTCCCTAATGTACCGACAAGAATAATTTATGTTTCATATTTAATTATGTGATAAAACCTGCTTCCATCTTAGACTTGCCAGCTGGGAGCTCCAGGACTGTCCCAAGTCACCATCCTGAGATGGACACAGGACCCCTGGTCCTGCCCACCTGGAGCTGTGCCATGGCCTGAGGAGCCTCATTCCTGGTGTGATTTCCCTCTCTGGACACCAGTTAACATTAATCTGAGCTTCTGGGAGAATTGTCCTTGTTCTGTGAAGCTGCAGGGAGGTGGAAGAGGGAAGGAAGGAATAGGGGAGAGGAAGGAGAACCGTCTGACAGGGCAGTGTCACTATCACTGCAAGGTCGGGCTACACAGAGAAAAACCAATCCCCAAGCTGGAAAGGTGGCCCTAAAGAAACAGGGAGATGAGCACAGGGAAGGAAGGATGGGAAGCTCCCCATGGGGGCTGCCTGCCTGCCAAACAGCCCAAGTCACCAGGAGTTCAAAGGATACATTTTTCAGATCCAATGTTTACTGCTGTCCCAGTCGGTCCATCCTGTTCGTCCCCACCGGTGAGAGAATTAAGGAAACAGGCACATCAACCTGTGCCTCTCCACAGTCACACCACTCCAAACACCTCAAATAACAACTTATCAAGGCAGGAGGGAGCAGCTGAACTCACACAGACCAGGAAGGCACAACTCCCACGCTCAGCTCCTGCTGCTCCAGGGCTGGGTACAATTCCCTCCCTGTACTCTGCTGTACAGGGAAGAGTTCCCTCCTCAGCACCACCAAGAGTTACCTCCAAACCCTCCCACTCCACACACTCTGTAAAGGATTTTTTCAGGAGATTTCTCCTCAGAAAGCAAGAGATAAACTCAGCACCATCTCACAGAGGAACAGGGGGTCTCCTGCCACCCCTGGGCTGGGCAAACCTTCACAGCCACATGTTGGTGGGAGAAACACCCTCCAAGGAGCATCTGCTCCCAGCACTCCACAAACTGGGAGCTTTCATGCTTTGTCCATAGAAGTTATTTTACCACAGAGAAGGAAGACTGGCAACTTTCCCCAGCTCTCCCCACCAGACCCTGCAAAGCCAGGGAGGTGTTGCTGCTGCAGGAGGTTTAGAGCAGACATTGTCCCCCAAAGCCCCGAGTCTCAGCCGGCACAGGGAAGGATATTCCTCCTCGTCGGTCACATTGGCATACTGGGCCAGGAGAGCAGCCTTCCTCTGCTTCTCCTCCTGGGAGGAGACCTCCTTGGGCTTCACCACGATCCTGGCCTGCTTCTCCATCATGCTGGCAATGGCCTGGACCTCATCTGGCAGGAGAGGAGTGACAGTGTCAGCCCGTGCTGCAGACACAGCCCTGAGCCCTGGGGCCATCGCTGCCTCCTCCCTCTGCAGCCCCAGCGTGTCCTGTGGGACAAACACACCACCCAGAGGGAGAGCTCTCACCCAAAAACACCCCCTCCTCTCACAAGCTGCTGGGGAGCCGCAATGGGACTTGTTTGGGCCAGTGAGGGAGTGACACAGTGACGTGACAACGGCTTCTCCCTGTGAGGGGAATTCCCTGTGCTGTGCCCAGCCACCAGCACACACTGGTATTCCTGGAGCAGACACTGTTTTTCCTGGAGTGAGGGAAGTTTCACAATGAAACTGGAATCACTCAGGCTCTGCCTAGTGAAAATCCATTTGACTCCAAATCACATTCTCTTCCACTTCAAAGCAGCTTAATAAGTTTATTTAAGTACATATTTAAAACCCCACCAATGAGAAAATTCTGGAAACCCAAAGTGAGGGATCAGTGCTGTGCTCTCCCTTTGCTCCCAACCAGGAGAGACCAACAGCTGATTTACCTTTAACACTGAAATTCTGCTGCCCATTTCCTAAAATGACCTCCAAGTTTTGACACCAAATCATTTTTTAGTCTGTCAATCACTTATGCTCAGGGTTCTGCTGTTCTGAGTAGAACACAGACTTCAGTGGTGATTTATCCTTTCATGGAACCCCAGTGAAATAATTAAACCCTTGAATTCCATGAACTCAGACACACTTTGGTGCCCTTCTGTGACAAGAAAAATCCCTGTGGGTGAGCATTGGCAGGAGCAGGAGGAGCCCAGCAGCAGCTCCAGCGATCCCAGTCACTTGTCCCCAGCAGGAATTTATTTTATTTGATGCATGGAAAGGCAAGGTCAGGCCAAGAATTTTTGGGGAAAGCCACTGAGCTGCTGCGTGGTGGAGCTGCCGTGTCCAGGGGGTGAGGGAGAGGGGGATGCTGGGCTTGGTCACTGTCAGAGCCACTCCCGGGTGACATTGGGCACTGACAATGTGCTGTTTGCAACCAGGAGTGACAGCAAAATGCAAAGCAAACAAAAAACAGGATTTAGCCCAAAGGGATGTTCCCTTGTCCCAGGCTCGGGTCAGGTCCCTGCTGCTGGAATGTCACTCACTGATCCCAGTGTGCTTGAACCAGCAAATCCTTCCAGCACAGGGCTCCTGCTCAGGGACCAGGGACGGACTCAGGGGACACAGGAACAGTGGGACTGTACCCACAGGTGGGGAAGGAGCAGTGATGGTTCAGCAGCAGCCTCACAGAGCTTCCTCCAACAAGCACTTATGGTAAAAAGGGAGTTTTAAGGGAAGAGGTTGGAAATGGAAACAGGGGTGTTTTCCTGGGGTCAGCAGCAGGGACAGCCCAGCTCTCCAGCTGCCTGTCCAAACCAGCTGCTTTCCAGACTGGTATAAACTGGAGCAGACAGGTGTTTTATGCCATAATTGCTGCATCTCCCCCTAGAGTGCAGCTGCAGTGTCAGTGCTGAGCAGAGACAGCCCTGGGTGTGCTGGGAAAGATTCCTGAAAAAAATCCCAGAATGGTTCAGGTTGGACCTTAATGACCATGGCATTCCAACCCCCCCTACAGGGAAAAAAAAAAGAAAAAATAAACAAAAAAGAGCTTTTCCCCTGCAGGGAGATGAACCCAAAGAGCAGCAGGGACAGCCCAAAGTGGAACTGCTCCTTCCCATTCCGTACCTCAGGATGGAGCAGTAACTGAGCAGTGATGGAATGAGGGACAGGTCAGCACCCCAAGGCACCCTGAGAGCACAGTACCTTCTTTTTCTTCTTTGGCATCAACAACCTGAGAGTCAGACCACTTCTCCACGACCTCCCTGCACACATCATTCAAGAGATCTTCTTCCTAGTGAGGGAAACGAGATTCCTCAGTCTTGGAGTCAGACAGGAGAAGTACCAGCTGCAAAGAATTTGAAGCTTCAGCAGTGAGCTCAGGACACAGCTTTTCACCCCAAATCTGCTCATTAAACACACCCACAGGACTCTGGTTACCCTGAGGTGACACAATCACACCAGGACCGGTCCCTCTGCACACCAACAGCTCCAACACGCGCGGGGTTCATGACGGGGCTGTGCTGGTGCCACAGGCACAGGTACAAGGAGGCACTTGGGGATCTCTGCTCCCAAAATCTACCACCCAGAGTCCTCTCTCTTCCTGAGCAAGGCCACAGGGAAGCGACTCAATGTCACCTCCATGCCCACGGAAGGGAATAAATGACTCTGGATAAGTTGTGGGTCAGGGCCAGGACGGAGCTGACACCGCTGTGGTGGCACCAACAGACCATCCCCTGTCAGCAGCAGGGACAGTGTGGTCCCCTGGCCTGCCTGGAGCACCAGACACGACCCAGTGGTGGCAGCAGGGGCACCCACACTGTTCTTCATTACTGAGCATCACAGATGGCTTTTCCCCTCTTCTTTCCTCTGTCATTCCAGAGGCACCAGGTGTCTCAGAGACAGCTGGACAGGGGGGAAGTTTCCAGCAGCTTCTCACAGAAGTCACCCCTGTGCCCCTGCTACCAAACCCTGGCCAGGCAAAGCCCTCCCCCTGCCCATGCCAAAAGCTCCAAGAGGCCAAAAGCCTGATGAACTCTGTCTAGAAAAGAACTTCTGCTCAGAGCAGGTGGGTTTTTAGGTCTGGGAGAACCCACCAACCCCACTCCCACCGGGAGTGACACCAGGATCCTGCCAGGAACACGCACTGGGATGAGCAACAAGGATGATGTGCAGGGAAACAGCACCTCAGGGGCAGTCAGGGGGACCCTCCCAGCCCTGGCACACAGCAAGGCACGGGAAGAGAGGGAAAACCAGCACGGTTTGGCTGCCCATCCCTGGAAGTGTCCAAGGCCAGGCTGGACGGGGCTTGGAGCAACCTGGGCTGGTGGAAGGTGTCCCTGCCCGTGGCAGGGGGTGGCACTGGATGAGTTTTCAGGTCCCTCCCAACCCAAACCATTCCATGACTCCACGATTCTAAGACAGGAGGGTTTTTAAGTGCCAGGAACACTCATGGCAGAAGGATCCTGTGAATGGATGGGCTCCCCTGGGTGCAGGGAATACCAGCCCACAGGAATCAAGGCTGGCAGAATGATAAGGAAATTTATATTAAGCCTGGAGAGAGAGCTGGGAGAGACACATTCCCTGGGCACCTGTCTCAGTGGGCAGGAGGAAGGAAATCAGGGAAGTGATTGCCAAGATACAGGAATGGGAAGGGAAATGGAGGGAAATGAAGATTCACAACGAAACGGCAGCGACCGGCACAAATGAGGTTGGTTTGGAGTTCAGTGAATACAGAGAAAAAATAACCATGGAAAATACAAGTGAGCCAGGTTCTGTCTGGTTTGAAGAAAAGAACTGGACAGAAACAGAACCCAATTTTAAATTCCTTGATTAGAAATGGTGACATTTGAATAAACTCATGAACTAGTGCAAGGCATGGTCAGAACTGTGGAACCACAGACACGAGTCCAGATGTCACCTGAGCTTCACTTTCATAATGGTTGTGAAAAACAAACAAATGAACAAAGAAAAACAAACAAATGAACAAAAAAATCACCTGGAATTTGTGTACAGAACTAAGAGAAAAGACTTGGCAAGAAAGGCCCCAATTCACCAAATAAAAGATTGTTTCACAAGTCAATAGAGAAATAAGCAGAGAATCTACAAATAAAGAAAAGGGGGGGGAAAAAGAACATAATAAAAAGAGTAATTACAAAGTCTGAGCGTTCAACAGACTAAAATGTTTTACAGGAATTGCAGAAAAATTAAACTGAGCTGGAAACTGCAAAGGAGCAAAGGAGGAGAAGGAACAGGCTGTGATGGGACAGTGAGAGGGCACAGACGGCCCTGGACTTGATGGGAACTCAGGACTGGGGAGAAAAGGGAAAACAGCACAAACCCAGAATGTCAGGAAAGGGCCTCAGCTCAGCCAGGACACTCCCAGGCCTGGCAAGGGTCAGACAGGGGACTTTGGTGATGGAGTGAAGCAAGTCTGGTAATTAAAGAGACGTTAATTAACCTTGGCTACTCCAGAACAGCACTTTCCAAAGACATCTGGCTCTGTCCCTAACACTGTTTGCTTCTCCTGCTGTTTTAGGCTCAAAGCTGCACTGCCAGTTCCACTGGCAGGAAGGAGCTCACTGCTGGTGTACAGCCCTGGGGGGGTGGCAAAGGCACTGAGGGTGCTCTGACCTCTAGAAAACCTGCCTGAAATGGCACAGCCAGTGAACAGCACGAACGAGGTGACACTGTAACCTGTGATAACAAAAACCTGATCTTAATGACCAAGCCCCCTTGGGTTTTGTGCTCCCACACTGGTATTTTGGAAGGAAATCAGCAGACTGTTACCAACAGCAGCACCACTCACTAATTAACATCTCACACTCTGAAACATCCCTTTATGAAACACCCCGAGACACTGCAAAAATCATCCAGGAGAGGACTGTGGAAGAGAAATCCCTTCCTGCACTCCCCTGGCTCTGTCCCAGGAATGTGCCAGGGGCAAAGACAAGCCCTGAGCTCCACCGCGGCTGTTCCTGCCCGTCCTGGCAGACACCACGTGCTGTGGGGAACGGGAGCAGCTCCCAACACCCTCCCAGAGCCTCGCCAGGGGATTTACCCTTAAAAGTCATCTCAAACCACGCCAGGGCTCTCCCGGGAGTGACCCCCGAGCCCTGCACACAAATAACGGGGATCGCTGCCAGAGCTTCCACCGGCCCCGAGCTGGCACAAACCAGCCACCCACAACCCACCCAAAACACCACAAGGGTCCCGGGGAGGGGACAGAAAGGCCCACGGAGGTGCGTCCCTCCTCGGGAAGGGGGTGATCCAGCCGGGAAGGGGATTATCCATCCCGGGAATGGGGTGACCTAGCCGGGAAGAGGATTATCCATCCCGGGAATGGGGTGATCCAGCCGGGAAGGGGCTGATCCATCCCGGGAAGGGGGTTATGCACCCCAGGAAGGGGCTGATCCACCCCAGGGCTCCGCGGGAGCGACCCCGCCTGGCCCCACCCCGTCTCCCGCCGGACCCCACGGAGCCCCGCCGGCGTCACCTCCCGGGTCGTGTGGGAGCCCCGGCGAGGCCCCTCTGCCCCAGTCCCCACCGGTTCCCCCGTCCCTCACCAGGCAGGCGGCGAGCACGGCCCGCAGCGCCTCCAGCCGCTCCTCGTCGTTCTCCTCCTCCCGCAGCAGCCCCTCGATGTAGGCGCCGTACACAGCGCGGTCCAGCCCCAGCGCGTCCAGCCGCGCCGCGAGCCAGGCCGGGAACGGCGGCGGGGCCGGGATCGGGATCTGGTTCGGGATCTGGTTCGGGATCGGGGCCGCGGCCGCCCCGCCGGGCGCCGCCATCTTGGGCCTGCGGAGGGGTGGGGGGGTACGGCGGCCGCAGGGGGACAGAGTTGTGGCGGCGGGAGCGGCGGGAGCGACGGGGCCGGGGGTCGGGGGTCGGGGTCGGTGCCCGAGCGGGAGCGGCGGGACCGGGGGGTGATTCCGAGTGCCCCCGGTGCCCCCGCACGGCTCCTCCTCCCCCCGGGCAGCGGCGGGGCCCCGCGCGGCCGCCGTGCGGGGCGGGGCGGGCGGCGGAGTTTAAACGCGAACAGGCGGCGGGACCGAACCCCCCTGAGAGCGCAATGGCGGGCCCGGCCCCCGCCGCCGCCCGGCCCCTCCGAGGACAGTCCTTCTACCTCGACCTGCCCGGCGGGAGGAGCGCCCGGCACCTGGCGGAGGCCATCGAGCGGCTCGGCGGGGTGAGGGGGGACCGGACCCGGCGGGTCCCGGAGCCGAGGAGGGGGCCGGGGGCGGGGGGGGCTGGGAACTGGGGGGTCCCGGGTCTAGGGGTGGCTGGGGAGGGGGAACCGGGATTGAGAGAGGGGGTCCCGGGAGCTGGGGGGGAACGGGACTGGAGGGTCCCCCGGGGACGGGGGCGGGGGGTCCCCGGGATGCGCTCACCCCGCTCCCGGGACCCCCGGGGGTCTCAGTGGCTGGGGGCTGCGGTGGGCCCCCCACCCTTCTCGCCCCTTTTCTTTCTCTGCTCTTTTTAAAAAAATTTTTTCTGAGTTTCTCCCTTTTCCCGGTGGTTTGGTGTTGTTCCCCTCCCCGGTCCCTTGGCAGCCGGAGCCCCTCGAGGTGGGGGGAGATCGTCCCCCATCCCTGTCCCCCCCATCCCCGTGTTTGCAGTTTGACAAAACGTCTTTCTATGATCTTGACATTAACGACATTTCAGTCCATGGCACCCCTCCATCCCCGTGCCCTCCAGCCCCCCGAGGGTCCCTCGGGGGTCTCTGGGTACCACCATCCTGCTCGGGACCAGCTCCGTGCAAACCTCTTCCTCCAGCTTCTCGGTGGTTCCCGGGCTGCCTGGTCCAGCCAGCACCGTCTGGGGGGTGGTGGCCACCATGGGAGCAACTTCCAGACAGTGGTAACAAGTTCCCTGGCCTCAGAGGTGCCTTCCAGACAGGGGTGACTGGTCACTTGGTCCTGGCAGTATGTGGGAACTGGTTGCCCAATCGTGGGGGCACCTCCCAGGTGATGGTAATTGGTTACCTGGTGATGGAAGCATCTTCCAGTCAGTGATAACTGGTTGTCTGCACATGGGGAACACCTTTTAGGTGATGGTAACTGGTACCTGGCTACCCCTTGCTCACAACAGCCTGTGGCAGCTTAATTTTTTAGGGAAGCTGTGGGACTTCCACATGGAATTCAGCATAGGGTAAAAGTAGGGAAACACCAGCCAAGGCTCTTGTGCTTTTCTCATGGCTTTCCCAGAAATACCATCTGGACCCTTTTCCCTGTGAAGCTGTTGTTTGAGTGGATCCACGTGACGTCCTTCATGGCCTCCAGGCTTCCTTGCCGCTGATATTCCTCATGAATTCCTTATATCCTCTCTCAAGACCCTTCACAAAGTAGCATCGCCTCAGTCCCTGAGCTGGGGCTGAGCACGGGGGCTGTACCTGGTTTTTCATCAGGTTCATCTCTGTGTCTTTATTGTGCACAGTCTGGTCCTAACAGTTGTTACTATTTGTTTTCAAGCTCTTTGGTCTCTCTGAGGTGATTGTCTCATGTCACCCCAACATTTAAATCCTTTGATGTACACACAGAGGTGAAATCTTCACTTCATTCTTGTCGCTGCTGTATCTGCTGCCAGGTCATGTGTTGGCTGCACAGACACGTGGGGAAGTGCAGTGCCTTGCACTGTTTTCCCTTTTTGTAATTGCACCCCCATCCTGAACTCGGTGGTTTGTCTCTACCCTCCCCTGGCTGTGCCATCCACACTCAGGGACACTCTGCTCACAGCATCTCATCTAGTTGTGCATCTTCAAGTCTGAGAACCAGCAGTCAGTTATTTATTCATGTAACTGCCCCTTGGAAATAATTTTAGCCTTCTTTTGTCCTTCTGATTCCTATCAAACACCATCCTGGTTCACCTCACTGTCTGAAAGGAGGCACACAGGGAATGGAGTTCTCATTCCTCTTGCTTCTGTGGAGATCCTGAACCCAACTCCACCACAGCCACCAACTGTGAAGCACCTCTTTGGCAGCACTGTCCCAGCCCAGGTCCTGTGTGATGTTCAGGGCACAGTTAAGGGCATCTTGTGGCCTTGGACTTGCATGTGGCTCCTTGAGCTTCACCTTGGCACGGGGCTGGTGACACCCTGGAGTGGTATTTGGATGAGGATGTTGGGATTTCCTCTGTTCTGTCCTTCCAGCCTCATTGAGCTCCTGTAACACAGGTCACTCTTGCAGGGCAGCCTCCACTGTCCCTTTGGCACTTCCCATGGGTGGGTCTGGGATCTTGATCTATGGGGATTCTGTAAAGGAGCAGAACCAGCTTGTTCAGCAGCTGAAGTTTTGGACTGCCCAGATCTTTGTCTTCCTGGAGGCCTCATACCCATGTGTTAGTGTCTGCCTTCTGCTCAGCTTCTGAGAAGCCAAGTCATTATGGCCTTATAATACCATTAGTGTCCTAACTTCTGGTTTCCAGCTCTTCCTTGGACTGGTAGCAACTGTGTGTGTTCTGGTTCCCTCCTGCCCTGTTCTGTGTGGAGCTGCTCGTACCAGCTGTTCCCTTTCTCCTTTATTTTGCTAAAACACATCCTGTTCTCCTGAGGACAGAGCTCCTCCACCCTGACCCACAATGTCCAGGGCCTTTTTCTCAACTATTGCCTTTTTCTGAAACCACTGCTTGAGGAGTAGGTGATGGTGGACAGTCGTGGGTGTCTGGATCTGGAGGTTCTGGTGACTCTGCTGTGCATGTCCAGGGCCTGCACTCCCTGAGCATGACAGTGTCTGCTCCTCCTGGGAGACAGCAGTGTGGAATGGAGGAAAGAATGCTTGTAGGCATGAGTGCTTCCAGCAGCCCCTCAGTGTGTGTGGGGTTAAACTAGAGGCAGTGGTTATGTTTAGCAGGGCCCTTTCAGCTCACAGTTGGACACTTTCAGAGCTTCTCTGTTCTGTGTCTGCAGGTGACCGAGAGCTTCCTCAGCAAAGAAGTCACGTACGTGGTGTCCAGCAACAAAGAGGCCAAACGGGACAGAGCCAGGACTGGGGATGGGAAGCAGAGCAACCCAACTTCAGGAGACACCAAACCCACGAGCTCAGGGCCTGCTGCCTTCAAAGGGAACCCACCCAGACCTCACCAGAAGCCACCAGACACTGTAAGAGCTGTAAAGGCTTTGGCCACCTCCAAGTTCGTGCCAAGGGGTCTGTAAGGTACAACCAGTGTTGGGAGTTGAAGTCAGTCCTGCTCTGGGGTCTTTTGCCCCGCTCTGGCTGTTCCTGTTTGTATCCATGTTCCTTTTATCTGCCATCATTCTCCTCTCAAATGTGCATGTCACAGCTTTGGGATGGGATCAAGGAAATCTGCTGGAATGGCAGAGGAAATGGAGGGCTTGGCTGGCTTCCCCAGGGAAGGTGTGGCTGGAGAAACCAGAGAACTGTTGACCAGATAAAACCATTGCAGGCTGTGGATGTGTATTCACAGACACAGGGCAAGGCCACTGTAACCTGGGAGGAGATCCACAAGGGATCTCCTCCAACAAGGGGTTTTTCTGGATCTTGTTTACCCTGTCAGAGCTGGGCTTTCTGCTCGGCAGTGCTTGAGGCCAAACGCCAACATCCTTCTTGGAAAGTGGAGTCTGCTGGAAGCTGTGACTGGGGAGAGGCTGCTGCCCCACTCCAGGCCCGGGGCATCTCTGCCAGCCTGGAGCTGGACCCCCTGCAGTGAGAAACCTGAGCCTCAGGGGCTGCACCCAGTGTTTGTCCCTGCCCTTGCTCACAGCACTGTCCCCTTGTCTTACCAAGAGCTGAACTGGTTTGAGCCCACTGGCTTGCCAATGAGACTCTGTTCCCAGGAAGGGAAGCGAGAATGTTCCTAACCCTGGCCAGCATGCTGGGATACCTGGAGAAAAGGAGGCTCAGGGGGGATCTTACTTGTTCAACTCCCTGACAGAGGGTGGAACCAGGTGGGGGTCAGTTCCTTCTCCCAGGTAATAAGTGACAGGACAAGACCGAATGGCCCCAAGTTGTGCCAGGAGAGGTTCAGGCTGGATATTTGGGAAAATTTCTCCACTGAAAGGGTGTTCAGGCCTTGAAACAGGCTGCCCAGGGCAGTGGTGGAGTCCTCATCCCTGGAGGGATTTAAAAGCTGTGTGGATGTGGCACTTGGGGACATGGGTTAGTGGTGGCCTTGGCAGTGCTGCAGGAATGGTTGGACTGGATGACCTTAGAGAGCTTTTCCAGCCTGAACAATTCCATGATGCAGCAGCAGTTTCCAAGCTAAATCACTGCTTCCTCTTGGCTCACTCTGGAGCCTTCACTGCTGGTCGATAATTCCAGGCTTTGGCTGGTGCTGTGAGTGCAAAACCAGTGGGGCTCTGTGGGTTTGCTCCCTGGAAGTGCTCATTCCCACCGCCCGTGAGAGGAGCCTTGGCCAGGCCCTGCTCCCCAGCAGCGTGGGGGGGTCCCCAGGAATCATTCCCACTGCCATAACCTGGGCTGTGTCTCCTCTCTCCAGGCCCTGCTGAGCCGGGGGAAGGAGCTGCTGCAGAAGGCCATGAAGAACCAGGTGAGCAGCACGTGGCCGGGCTCCCCTCAGGTGGGGTGTGCTCAGAGCTCTGCTGAGCGGTGCAGAACCAGTGCCAGCCCTCCTGCAGAGCCCCTGCCCTGCTGACAGGGCACATCCTGGGGCCAGGAAAGGCACGGAGCGGTTGCTTGTGGCCTGCAGAATGTTGTGTAATCCTCCTGTCACTGCTCCTCGTGGAGCTGTGCCATCCGTCCTGGATGGGTGACATCCAACCTCTGAGGCCTGTCCCAGCAATCTGGGTGCTCAGGACAAGAGAATTATTGTTAGATGAATTTTTAGCCTAAAAAGAATTAAAGCCACATAGCTGGGACAAAAGGCTCCCTGCAGTCCTTTCCCTGATGTCACTCCAAAACAATCTCAGTGCCCACTTAGAAGCTCATGCTGTAACAGGGATTAAAAATTTGCCCCAGGTGCTGCTGTTAATTTGGGATTGATAAAGCATGAGTTCAAACCTTTTCTGCTGTGCCCTGATTTTAATAACAGCTATGCAGTGGTCTGTCAGTTGGGCAGCAGGGAAAAAAACCCCTAAGTCTAAGCTCAATTTAGAGCTGCACATGTCCCTGCTCTGAGCTGTGCTTTGCCAACCCTCTCTGTGCAGGACACCTGCAGTGGCAGCAGCATCCTCGCCAACGCTCGCCTGTGGGGAGTCCAGATCCTGCACGTGGATGGTATCCTTAACTGGGGGTGGAACGAGGCTCTTGGAAATCAGGGATCTGTGAGACAGGTGGAGCAGGAGTGATGTCAGGAGTGTGGAACAGAAGGGAGAGGCTGCAAGCAAATATACTGGGCTGATGCCATGCTGGCTGAGGCTGGGTCTGCCCCCCAACAGCAGGTTAATTTTGTGTACAGAACATCCCCCTGTAAGCAGCAAACATGGGGTACATCCTCATGTACTGAACCTGTAACATTAGAAAATGTTGATAGCTCGGTCAGTGCATCAATTTGCTCCAAAAAGACCATTTTTACTAATTAACCTGGAAGCACAGATCACGATAAGGGCAGGGTTTGGTCGGTTTTAATTAGGCAGTGCTGGTGTTTGAGGGCCTGTGCTGGAAGGCTCTCCCTGTCCCTGTGATGGATGGGGAGGGGGTGATGGGAAAGACAGATGGTGGGACTCTGGTTCTAATAATAGGTCTGGAGTAAAAGGTTCCTGAGTGTCTGGTGACAGTGACATACAGCCTGTCTGGAGCATGGTGCAGGCGCTGCTGCCCTGTCCCTGAGCTCTGCTGAGCCACAGAGCCTGGCAAGGCTGGCAGACCTGAGGCTGCTCTCCGTGCTGCAAACCCCTGCCACTGTCTGCTCTCTGCAGAGCCCCACAGCCTCCAGCTCTGTCAGAGAGCAAAGGGGGGGCTGTCCCTCAAAGTGTCTCTTGGCTTCATCTTGGGCCAGTTCCCTGGGTGGGGGATGGATTCTCTGCCAGGGCTTCAGGCTCCAGCATTCCCAGTGCCGTGGGCGACTGTGCTGAGTGAGAGGGGAACAGCTCCCTGCCCTTGCTGAGCTCTGGCTCCTTGACATCCCACCTGCACAGAAATGTTGTCCTATGCCCAGCAGCTGCTGGAAGCCATCTCGGGAGTGAGGAAACGCTGCCAGAAGGCGGAGGTAACAACTTAACTCCGGCCAATTTCGGGAGCTCTCGGCCCCTGGGTAGCTCTGAAAAATCCTTGTAGCTCCTCCAGTGCCAATGGGCCAGTCAGGAGGGTGATCCGAGTGCTGGATCCCGTCCAGCACTGGGCAATCTGGTGCTTCTGTTTGATGAGGGAGATGACAAAATTCAAAGAACTTTTCCTTTTATAAAGTTGGGGATAAAGTCAGATGAGAATGAGGCAGCTGTTTGATAACTATTAACATCTGTAGCACAGCTAATCCTGATTTTGGCTCACAAGGGACGAAGGGTTTGTCATCTTCCAACCTCAAATGGCAACTTGACTCCACAGAGTCACTCTCATCCCCCCAGGTGGGATTGGGAGAGAACTGGGAGAGGAAAAACTGAGAGAACTCATGGATTGAGATAGAGATGATTTAATAGGGAAAGCAACAGCCACACACACAAGCAAAGCAAAATAAGGAGGTGATGTGGCTGGTAAACTGGCTTCCTGAAGGATTTTTAATGCCTTGGGGAGGTCAGGGGGAGAGTGGGATGCAAGGCTAAGTCTGGGTAACTTGGGAGACAAAATGAGGGGAGGTGTTCTGGGTGGTGATGCAGGAGCTCTGGGATGGTGGGTGAGGCTGCTGCTGGTCTGGGATGAGGAACTGCAGCTCTGCCTGTGCTGTTCCCATGCTAAATGTGTCCCTTTCTCCTCCAGGGGAAATGCCTTGCCTCTGGATCCAAAATTCACAAAGGTAGGCCTGGAAGTTGTGCTCCTGTTTGTGCTCAGATGTGGAACTGCTTGCAGAAGCCTCATTTAGAATTTGAAATCCATCTGAAGCTTCAGCAATCCCAAAATATGCCAACTGTTATGGCAGTTTGCCTTGAAGGGGTTCTGTTACTCCTTGTCGGAGTGGGAGTGGCTGCAGCCACAGCTGAGGACCTTTGATTTCGGGGCAGTGTTCTTAAAAATCCCGTAAACCCTTTTCTGCCAGCTCCCAGAATCCTGAGGCACCTGAGAACCGTGTTATTGCACACTGAATCCAGCAGCTCAGAGGAGGTTTCGAGGAATATAATGCATCCTTACAGAGGAGAGTGTGTTCCTCCAGCCCACTCACTGCTGTTGGGATGAGATGTGCTGCTGAGACACCAATCCTGGGAGAACGCTTCCAAAGGGAGGAGGGAGGGGGGAACAACCAGGTCCTCATCTGCAATTAGACCAGAGCCAATTGTGGGGCTGAGATTGGCACTGCTGACGTCAGTTCATCTGGGCCGTGTGTGACTCCGCGCTGGAGAGCGAACGCAGGGGAACGTCTCGGAGCAGCCTCCAACCTGGATTGTGTGTGTGACACCTGGGAGGTTATTTCCCAGTTTGGGGTGGGGAGAAGGTGCTGAAAAAAGGCTGGAGAAGCTGTTGGATAAGGCAGATTGTGCTGCAGGCTCTGAGCTGTGGCACACTCTGAGCCTGACCTGGGGACTCACAGTGACAGCAGAGCTGTTTGCTCGGGCCTGTGCACCCGCCTGAGCTGGAGCTGGGACCTCAACACGGCCTCACCCTCAGAAGTGCTGAGCATTTGGCAGCATTTACGCAGAAAAAACTCGATCCAGCACTGAAATAGCTGCTGGGGTGACGTAGCAGCACATTTAATGCAAGTAGAGGGTGAGGCTTGAGGAACTGCTGGTGAGGACAGGTGGGCTCAGCCTTTCTGGGGAAGGAGGGTGAAATATCTCTGGAAAAAATAGCTCTGAGTGCCAGGATCATGAGAAAACAAACCTCCTCGCCCTTCACAGGCGGCAAGGGAGGCAGGAGAGGCTTGGTTTCAGGGTCAGGCAGACTCCCTCTGGGAACACCTTGGGGCTTATTTGTTTCTTAGGCAGGTCAGTACTCCGGTTTCCAAGGTGAGTAATGTTATCACTTGTGAGAGGAACATACCTGTGGGGCAGGAGGGACCTGGGATCTTCTCCCCCCAACCTGGCTCTGAAAACCTTTTCCCTCAATGCACTGCTCTTCTGCTCCCTTCATGCATTTTACGGCTCTGTAGGAAGCAAAGCTGCTGTTTGCCCTCCTCAGGGACGAGTGAAGGCCAGATTCTGCTCTCGAGTAGTATTCTGGTGCCAGGCTTGGCTGTGCAGCACCTTGGTTTGTCTCCAGAAGCTCTTACTGCTTTCCTGGCCTGAGCTGGTTTGAGCTCCAGGATCTTGTGTCAGGGTGGGTGGAGGAAAAGGTGAGGGAAGGTTGGTGCAGAGCTCTGAGCTTGTGCTGCTGCTGCAGTTTGTTGCTGGTGACCTCCTCCCTCGTGTGCCGTGGCCACATCGAGGAGAGGATGTGACAGTTCTTAGGGCTCGAGTCAGAAGGCTCAGGTTGGGCCAGTGTAAGGCTGGGGAGGCATTAAGGGTGTGAGAGTTGGCTGGTTGCTTTTCCAAAGGTGGGCATGTCCCATTGTTGGGCTGCTTTGGGGTTTGGTCCCCCCACTGCACACTCTGAGGGCTGTTGAAGAATCACCCAAAGAGCTGGTTTAGCTGTGCTCAGCCATCACTTGGCATTCACCAGTGTCAGAAGTTCTGATGAGCTCAGCTCTGTAGCCCAGTTCTGTTGGGAAATGAGTGACTAAGTTGGGAATTGGGCCACGAAAACTTCTAACCACATTTCTCTCTAGGAGGAAGGCTGAAGCCCCCTTTTCTGAAGGTTGAAGACCAGAGCAGGTAAATGCGACCTTTCTAAATAACATACCTTAAAACCTGGGGGGCTCCCAGGGAGGGAATCCTTCACTGGTTTCATTCCCAGTGACTGTTCTGCCCACAGGGCAGACCCTGTTCCACACTGGGAAGCTGACCCTCTCCTAGAGGGAGGCAGGTGGAGTTTGGAGAAACAATCCAGGTGGCTCGTGTGTCAGGGGGAAAAAAGGTGTTAAACGAGACTTGACAACAGTTTCCTTCCTTGCTCAGGTTCCATGTGTGATCCTTGTCAGGTCACTTAATCCACTCGAGCCCCGTGCATTGAGGAAGGAGATTGAAGCACAGGAGGTCAGGGCCTGTAACTTGATTACAGCCCTCAGCACAGGGGACCTGATCCTGTGGTGTTTCTGACAAGCCTGTAACTCTAACAGTATCCACTGGGCCAATTAATTATCCTGAAGGCAACACTTGGGGCAGCTCAGAGTCAAATATTCAGTTTTATGTGGTGCATGCACTGAAGTGTGAGGGGAGAGATGTGGTCTGGGAACCAAAACCATCCCGTGCTGCTGTAGCTGGAGATGCTGCCCTGCTGTGCCCCGGGGCAAAAGGTGGGGTTTGGCTGGGCAGGCAAACCTGCCTCCTGTCCAGAACATGCCCCATCAGGGCCGTTACTGGGAATCTCATTTAAGAAAGGGCAGTTCTGGCACATCCAGAGGAGAGCAATGAGCAATGTCTCTTCATAAATGGGACAGCACCTTGAGCCCCTCTGTGGGGGGCACAGCTCTGTGACCAAGCTGTCCCTGCCAGGAGACTGATGTCCTGATCTGCTGCTTTCAGGCAATTCCGGCCCTTCCATCACCAGTTCCAAAGCTTTCCTGACCTGAACTTCCTGGCTCCCAAAAGCTCCAGCCCATTTGAGCCTCTGAAAAGCCTCTCGAATTCCTGCCAAGCCAGGTAAGATGTAGCTCCTTCTGCGCAAGTTTTTAACCCAACTCTCCGTCTCACTGATGATTCCTGGGATCTGGGAACCTGCTGCCTTCTGGATGTGGGCACAGGGAGCCCTGTGCTGGGTTCAGAGGCAGCACAGTCCCTGCTGGTGCTGCCAGGGCAGGGTGACCTTTGCTGTCCCTCCCAGGGGGGCAGGAGGCCGTGCCCTGCGCAGTGACGGAGGGAAGAGCCCCTGCTCCACCCCGGTGCCCAGGAAACGGAGGGGATTCTGTGAGTGCTGCCAGGAGACCTTCGAAGAGCTGCACAAGGTAAAGGTTCCCCTGGCATCCAATTCCTTGCCAAAGTTATGGGGGTCATTCAGTGGCTTTTGTCAATCATGTCATGCCCGTTAGCACCATGAACTCCTTCAGAAGGAACCGTTGTATCCAGGTTGTATCCCTTGTGGTAGCCAGTAGGATCTGCCTTGTAGATGGGAACATGGTATATCTCTGCTCTGACCTGGTCTGGGCACACTGTTTTTGAAGATTGGAGCATGACATGCTCATCTCTTGGGCTGGGAGAGCCTCAAGAATCATCCTGTTCCCTGATCCATAAGGTGAGGAGCCTGTTCCATGGCAGTCATGGGGCACAGGCAGTTTTAAAAGTTGGGAAAAGGGTTTTTTATCTCCTGGAAGGTGCCAAATAAGGTGACTTTCAGAGCCCAGCCTTCATTGACAGACAGTCTTGTTGGAGTCTGTCTTCCCTGCTGCTGGGGAGGCTGTGGCTGCTGTTGGGTGTGGACACAGCCTCCTCATCCAGGGGTGTCTGGGAATGGGACCCCCACACAGCCAGGGGGGACAGTGTGGCCAAGGGGTCCAAACCTGCTCCCAAACAATGGCTCTAGTTTGCCCTCTAGTCTGTGGGAGGGGCTGTGGGAAGTGCCTGTTACTGCAAATTCCCCTCCTGGGAAAGCTTTAAATGTTGCTAAAGGGCCTCTGCCCCCCTCCAGCACCTCCAGAGCCCCCGGCACCAGCGCTTTGCCCAGGATGACTCCCAGTACATCCCCGTGGATCATGTCATCTCACAGATCACCAGCAGCTTCATGCAGTGCTCAGACAGGTAAGTCTGGGGGTCTGGTAACTCCTGGAGCCCAAAACAGCAAGATGGTGCATGGCACACTCATGGGAATGGGGTCCCTGTGCCAGGGAATTGGGCAGCCAGAGCAGAGGCTGCAGCAGGACCAACCTGGACCTGCCAGGCAAAGCTTAGACAAGCCATGGGAGCTGTTCTTGCATTTCCATGAGTTTTCTGCTTCAGGGAACTCCCCATGGACTTCTAGTGCCTCCTAAACTACAAAAGGGCAGCTGAGCCCACCCCTTCTGTCCCAATGTCTGACACAAACCCCAGGGCTCTGTAGCAGCCCTGTGCCCAAGCCCTGGCCTGTGGGGAGGCTGAGATCCCTCATGCTGCCCATCTCCCCTGCCAGCAGCAGTGTCACTGCTGAGCCTCACCAGGCTGAAGTTCCTCCCCTGCTCCTGAGCAAGGGCTGCAAACACCCTGTGCTGCAGGAGAGGCCTCGTCTCGCTGGGGGAGGGTGTTGCTGGGCCTGGATGAGCATTAACTGATGGTTCTTCTCAGGGTGCCACAGCCCTGCCTGGCAGATGAACATTTAGTGCCTCAAGCACATGGTACTGGAGGAGTGGAAATGCTGACAGAGCTGGGAAAGGAAGGGGAGCAACCAGAGCAGGGTGCTGTGGAACTGGTAATGGATATGGAGCAGGATCACGACCTGAAGATCAAGGGATGTTCCCCCTGCCTGCCTGGGGACAGGGCCAGAGATCCCAGAGAAGGAGGGGGGCTGTCAGAACACAGCTCTGCAGGGCTGCCTAGGGGAGCAGAGCTCAGGGGAGGGGTCTGTGCTGTCCCTGGCACCACGGAGGGGGCTGGGCTGGGGGGTGCAGGTCTGGGTTCGGCCCCTGCCCCGGGCTGGGGATCCTGTGCAGGGGCTGCTCCTGTCACACAGGCAGTTGCTCCTGCATCTGAACCTCATGGCCAGCAATTGCCTGGGTCTGTGAGCCACCCCCCAGAGGCACTGCCTGTCCCCAGGAAGCGCCTGCTGTCCCCCAGCCAGAGCTGCCAGGTGGGGAAGAGGCCCAGGCTGGAGCAGGGGGAGCAGGAGGACCCGGTGCATGGTGGGCTGGGGGCACAGGGTGCAGGGCAGATGTCTGAGCCAGGCCTGCCCGGTGTGACACAGCTCTGCAGCAGACCTCGTGGCTCCCTGGCTTTGGATCCGTGCCTGGGCAGGAGCCCTGGGGACCCGGGATCCCTGGGAGCTGTGGATCCTGCAGGAGCTGCTCCAGCCGGCACCGTCAGCGAACGTGGCTGGAGCGGGGCGAGTGTGAGATCCCAAGGGCAGCAGCTCCAAGGGGATGGTGCCACCCCCGGGAATGGGAGCAGCCTGGATCTGGAGAGCACAGTGAGCAGCAGGAGCAGCTGCCCCGCTGGCCGCCCGCCCTCTCCCACACCGCCCGGGGCTGGGGCCAGATGTTGCTGCTCAGTCTGTGTCAGGGCAGCAGAAAAAGCAGCCCCCGAAGCTCCTGAGCTCCCCAGGCACAGCACAGAGCGGGCATCGTGCCCTGGGCTCCTTCCCCCTCCTGCCCAGAGCACACGGGCTGCTCCCGGCGCCGGCAGGAGCTCCTCCGAGTCAGAGTGGGATGTGCAGCTGCTCCCCCTGCCAACGGGTGTCCAGGGCAGCAGGATCCCAGCTGTGGACAGGGACGTGCTCCAGAGGACACACGGCAGGGGCAGGGACAGCGGGTACGAGTCCCGGCTGTGCTCGGTGCTCTGGCGGGACCTGGAGCCGGGCTGGGCGGGCCAGGAGAGCGGGAACTGCCGGACCTGCTGCACGGACACCAGAGGAGCCCCTTTCCCTGTATTTGAGACATTTTGTGGCAGCTGGACGAGCTAAAACCACCTCCTGGCTGCTCTCTGGACCAAAGTGGGAGATGAGAAGGGGCTGGAAAGGGATTTGGCCAAGCCAGCCTCCATGTCAGGACCAGGAAGCACATCCAAGATCTGGAGTGAGGACCGTCAGCATGAAGTCGGCACCACCAGCAGCCTGGACACTTCCTTCTCCTCTTGGGAACTGGTGGGGATACAGTGTCTTCACTGTCCCTGGCTGTGTTCTGGGCTGGGATCTTCCCTCCTCTCTGCTAACCATGTTTAGAGCCAGCAGCTTCCTCTAGCTCCTCATGGAGCTGCTGACACAGTGGTCCCTCTGGAAGTCTCTCTTCAGCAGGAATATGTTCTTTGCCCTTCAAGAGTGAAAGCAGGTGCCAAGACTTGGGAGGGGAGGGTCATGGGGGTGAGATTTTTGCTCCTCACATGGTTTGGGGGGTTTGTCTTTGAGAATTTACAGATGTTTTTCACGTGGTTTTAACATGGTTTGTTTGGTGTTTTTTAGCAAACTTTTAAACTTTGTAATAAAGTGGAAGGTGAGATCCTGCTCTGCCATACACTGGAATGTGTCTGGTGGCCAAAGCACAGCCAAATTCTGTGAAACTTCCAGCAGCAGAGGTGGGGTGGAGAGAGGCCTTGCTGGAGGGGGTCTGTGGGTGCTGGGCAGTGGTGTTTCCAGCCACAGAACATCACCCCATGTGTGGTTTGCTAGAGGAATGTGGTCAGCAAGCTCTGGGAAACTGTTGTAGCCAGTGCAGGGGTGGCCCCCAGTAAGGAAGGATGTAGAGTAACTGGAGAGCAGTTGGAAGGAGCCTGTTGACCTCTCCTGGGCATGGGCCCAAGGGGAGGAGGTTCTGGGGTGTCTAAAAGCAGCCTTTTAGACAGCCCTTCTTGAAGGGCAGTTCCAAACTGGAGGGAGCCAACCCTCCTGTGGTGCCAGGTGTGTCCCAGGGGCTTCCATGTGCAGATTGGGAAAAGGAGCTGTTCAGTGGCCCAGCAGTGCCCCAGGCCAGGCACCCAGAGGAGCTGAGGTCTGTCTGTCCTTGGAGATGTTCAGTCCCTGAGTGAGGGACAACCATTCCTCCTTCACTCAAGGCTCAAAGGAAGTCCTGAGCAGCAGGATCAGGTAGCCCTGCTGGGAGCAGATTTGGGAGACAGGAGGCTTCAGACGTTCCTCCTGAGAGAAATCCTTTAGTACAACAGCCAAACTCTAGTTCTTTACCTGCTGGAGCCCCTGCACAGGTAACAAAGGGCTGATCAAAGCTGCTGTGGGAGCTGAACCCTGCCCAGCACAGGCTTCTGCTATGGAGATGTCCCTGTGCCACTGACTGTCCAGCAGGAAGGTAATTCCTGGGAGAGAGGTCAAGAGGGGCTTGGAGCACCAACCAGCCACCACCCTGGTGTGGTCAGCCTCCTTAGGGAGTGACCACTCTGTGCCCCTCTGGCAGCCAAGAGGGTGTCCTGGGTGACTGGGAATGGCCCCTCCAGGCCCTCTGGGGCTCAGAGCTCTGGGTTGTCCCGTGTGGACACTGAGATATTTCATGGCAGTGTTCCTTGATGGAGGAGGCCATGAGCTGCCCTGGGAGATCAGCAGGGGAGTGACTGATAGTCCTTCACCAAGCCTGGCCCTCCCACGGAGGGGAGAGGGAGCCCTGATTGCTGCCTGCCCCCTCCTCACCTGACCAGTGACTTATGTGGGGGTCCCTGGAGGGCTTGGGGACCCTGGAGGCCTTGGGTCAGATGTGCTGGCTGGAGATACCAAATCCTGGAATAGTTTGGGTTGGAAGGAATCTTAAGTCCATCTGGCTTCAACCCCCTGTCACGGGCAGGGACACCTTCCACTAGCCCAGGTTGCTCATTGTCACCTGGTGTAGACCCTCTCTGGCCAAGCACCCCTTTGTCTCTGTGGTGGTGAGGAGGGCACCAGGAAAGGTTGTGCCCCCTCAGGCTGGCACCGTCACAGACCTACTGAGGTGCTGAGCAGGTGCTGGATCAGCTCCACTGCAGGTTCCTTCTCCCATTGGGCAGAGGAAGAGGAAGGTCCAAGAGCAGGTCTCAGCTTGGAAGCTCTGCCTGCCCCGTGCTGTCAAGGGGGGGAGGGGTGGGGCTGATCCAGTCTCATCTGCCCCCGAGGTGCTGCTCAGGCACTGGGGGTCACTGGTGCTGGGGAGTGTGCCAGCCACAGACTGGGGATGCTGGGGGGGCCTTGAGCCCCCCCAGTCTGAGCATGACCCTTAGAGCTCCTCTCTGCTCAAACCAGGCTGAGCTGAACCTGCCCCCTCCAGCCCGGGCTGCTGTGGGGTTTGCTTGTTAAAGCTCTGCCCGTGCTGATGGAAACGGGCTGAGCTGCAGAGCTCAGGAGGGACAGGACGGGGCCGGGGCTTGTCCCCCTCCCCACTCCCTGCCCCATCCTGCCTTCCCTCACACCCCTACCTCCTTCTGCCCCCCCACCCCCCCCTTCTGCCCCAAAGTGACAAAAAGCAGGGTAGGGCTGGTATAGAGAGTGTCCAGGTGGGCTCTGGTGTGGGCAGGAGGGACCCGTGTCACCCTCCCTTTGTAACTCAGCGCAGAAAACACCCCAGGAACGTCCTTGCCAGACAAAGCAGCTGCTCCCATGGTTTGGGTTTGGGCTGCAGAGCTGCCCCTGGACACCCAAAGGTGGACATGGGAGCCCTGGGGTGAGAAGGGTGCGGGCACAGGGGGGCTGGAGGCAGGGGCTTGGAAAAGAGGGAGAGGGGACAGAGACTGGCACAGCTCCCTGGAGCCTGGGCTGGGGGCTGGGACACCGGGATTCACCGTGGGAGGGGCTGGGAGGAGGGGGGGTGTGAGGGTGCCCCTGGGGGATGCAAGGAGCCCCCCTGAGTGCTGACTGCACCGGGAGGGGGCTGGAGCCTGATGCCAGGGGGCACAGGAGGGACTTGCTGGAGTGGTAACACAAAATGGGCCCAAGAGGTCTAAATGGGGGTGAGTCATCCTGGAGAAGGGTGAGGGATGTGAAGTGAAACCACCAGCCTGGTCTTTTTAGCAACATCCACCACCTGGGGTTCAGAGCCCCTCCTCCCCCCCAGGATGGCCCCTCCTGTGGATACCTGGGGCTGTGCTGCCTCCCCCCACGGGCTGGGTTTCACCTTCCACGGTGCTGTACCCCCCCCCCCCGCCCCAGCTGCAATTAACAGGAGTTATTTGGGGCTTCTCTCTCCAAAAATTGTTTCATTATCCCCAGGGGGTATATAGCCTTGCAGCATCCCCTGAAATCAGAGCAACTCGTAGGGGGGTCTTGGCTCGGGTGCTTCCTGAGGTGATATTGCCCACGCACTGGGGATGGGCCAGAACTGCCCTGTGCCCCCACTGCCGTGGGCACCAGCACCCCTGGTCTCAGCACCCTCCCCTGGGACCCCCCTTGGCTCCAGGGCTGGGCTCCCACAGCCAAAATCTGCACCAGACCCGGGACCAGTGAGGGGTTCAGTCCCAGCTGGGGGGTGGTACTGGATGGGGAGCTCTGATAATGGTCAGGGGCCCTGATACTGGTTGGGAGCCTGGTACCAGCTCCAGTACAGTCTGGAGGGGCTCCGGGGCTGGCTGGGGACCAACTCGGGGCTGAGGACCACTCAAGGACTCGGTACCGACTGAGGGGGCTCTGTACAGTCGGGGGGGGGCTCCAATTCCAGCTGGGAAGCCTGGTAATGATGTGGAAGGGTTTGGTACCAGCTGGAGGGGCTGGTACTGCTGTGTGTGGAGAGAGTACTGCACCGTCTGGGGGGATGGGGGGCAGTAGTGCCTGGAGAGGGTCTGCTTTTGGCCTGGGGGGTCCAGACCTCGGAGGCTCCAGTATTGACTGAGGGGATCAAGTCCTGGTGCTCCTGTACTGTCTGGGCTGGGGGAGGACACCGTCCGATGCTGCCTGGGGGGGTCTGGCACCGGCTGGTCCAGCCCAGTTCCAGCCGGAGTGGGGGATACCCCGGACTGGCAAGGGGCTGCGGTCCCGGGCGGGGGGGTGATGCCGGCCCGGGACGGGGGGTGATGCCGATCGGGGGCTGATGCCGGCCGGGGCTCCGGTGCTGCAGTGCCGCGGGTGCCAGCGGCGCTGCGGCAGCCGGGGCGGGGAGGGGGGGAAGGGGCCGGTACCGGGGGCGGCGGGGCCGGGCGGGGCGGGGCGGGCCCGGGGCGGCGCTGCCGGTGCCGCTGCCGGCGCTGCCGGTGCCGGTGCCGGTCCGGTCCGGCGGGCCCGGGGCCGCGGGCGGGGCGGGGGCGGGGGCGGCGCTGCCGGCCCGGCCCGGGGCGGGGGGGCCGGACGGGACGGTGACGGTCCCCGGCGCGGCGGGCCCGGCGCGGCCGCTGGCGGAGCATGAGGGAGCCATGAGCCCGCTGCGGGGCTGGCTGCTGGCCGCGCTGCTCTCGCTCGCCCCGCGGGCAGGTAGGTCCGGACCCGCTCCCGCACCGGCATCGGCCCCGGTACCGGCCCCGCATCGCCCCGCTCCGCTCCCGCTCCCGGCCCCGCCGCCGCCGCTGCGGCTTTTTCGCTGCATCGACACATTTTTCCGCAGCGCCGCCCCGCAGAGCCCCGGGAGGGGCCGGGCCCGCGACCCCCCCGCACCGGCACCGGCCCCGCACCTGCCCCCCGCTCCCGGCCCCGCACCACCCCCGGCCCCGCGGTCTCCCCCGGCCCCGCAGCCGCTCTGGCCCCGCGCCCCCCCACCTCGCTGTGTTCGCAGCGACCCCCCCGTGTCCCCTCTCCGGAGGTGGCCCCATAGCAGCCCTTCATCTCCCCTCCAGGATGTGTCCCCATCTCGGTTCCCCCGTCCCCTGCGTGTCCCCATAGGTGTCCTCATAGCAGCTCTCCACATCCCCTTGGGATATGTCCCTATAGCGGCCACCCCCGTGTCCCCTGGCTGTCGCCTCCGAAGGTGTCCCTGCACCAGTCCTGCTGTCCCCTCGATGTCCCCTCTGGGGGGTGTCCCCATACCGGTCTTCCATCTCCCACTGGGTGGCGTCCCCAGCCTGGCCCTCACTGTCCCCTGGGTGTCCCCTCTCAGATGTGTCCCCATTCCAGTCCCCCTTTTCCCTGGATGTTCCCTCCAGGATATGCTGACACCCCCTCTAACCCTTCCTCCAGGTATGATGGCATTCCTGAGTCCCCCCCATGTCCCCTGGGTGTCCCCTTTAGGATGTGCCACTGCATCTGAGGCCCCCTGAGCTTCCCCTCCCGGACGTGCTCCCATATTGGTCCCCTCCATCCCCTGGGCACTCCCCAGCCCGTGCTTCCTCGGTGTCCCCTCCTGGACACACCAGCATACCTGGATGTCCCCCCGTGTCCCCAGCTGTCCAGCCACCCTCCACATTCCACGGGTATCCCCTTCGGGATGCAGTGCCACACTCGGGGCACCCCCAGAGCGTGTTCCCCAACTCCGTCTCCATGTGTCCCATTCCCTCGTGTACCTACCCCTCCTCATCCCCATCCCCCCATGTCCTCATCTTCCCGTGTCCCTGTCCCTCCTTGTCCCCATCCCTCTTCAACCCTATCCCCCCGTGTCCCAGTCCCCGTGTCTCACCCCCCGGGGTCACCCCTGTCCCTGTCCCGCAGGTCCCGCCGCGCAGGCCGGGGCGGTGCCGCGGAGGGTCCCGCGGGCCGGATGGCAGGACGGGCGGGTGGTCTCCCAGATCACCCACCCCAGCAGGTTGGTGGGGCAGAGCTGGGGAGGAGGAGAAGTCGCAAAGCATCAGCTGGACACCAGGGTCAGGAATGAGCCTGGAGGAAGAGGAAGAGGAGGAGGACCCGTAAGTGAACCAGAGCCCCCCACCCACTCCCTGTCCGGGGTCCCAGGCAGGTGGCAGGTCCCCAGGCAACCGCTGCTGCTGGTCCCTCTACCTCCCAGTGCACGTGTGGGCACCAGCATCCCAAACCAGAGCCCTCATCCCCGCAGGGACCATCCCACTGCCGTCCACCCCGAAGGGACACCGAGCTGTGCCTCGAAATCGCATTAAATCTGGGTGTTGGCAGCGCCCGGGCGTTGGGAGAGATGGAACGGGAGCGAGCAGGTGGCGGGCAGGGCTCCCACAGCATAAGGAATGAGTTCGTGGCTCTGCTGAGGAGGGATCCAGGCCCTGTGGGAGCAGTCCCCCGTGTCCCACCCAGTGCTGCTCCCCAACCCCCCCGGGCTCGGTGCGTCCTTTATCCCGCTGGCTGGTGCTCCCAGCGTTTCAGGGAGCGGCACACGCTCCCATCCGGCCCGGGGGGGTTGAGACTCTGGCAGCCGCCCAGGCCGGCGCCCATCGATCCCCGCCCGCGCCGGGGAAAGGGGGGATGATGAGCTGCGCTCACCGCAAAGGTGATTTACACCCGGCATCGAGTGAAACCGCCGGACGCCGGGAAGCGCCGGCAGCCGCCGCGCTGGCGAGAGGCCAGGGAGGTGTTAAACCAAAGAGCCACGGGGGATGGAGCGGCGGAGGTCCCGGGAACTCGGGGCTGGGTCCCGGCGGCAGAGCCCCGGTGACTCTCTCCAGCCGCGCTGCCTGACCCCGGGGATGCGCTCTTGGCGCGGGACATCTCCTCCCGTGGTGACAAACGGGTTCTCCCCCCCTGCGTCCCCATTCCGGGTTGTGCCGGGTCCCGGCGAGGGGACAAGGCACCCCAGGGAGGGTTTGCCTTTTCCCGGCTTCTCCGTGTGAAGCGCCGGAGCTCCCGAGGGACCCGCTGGCAGGGCTGGGCTCTCACCCGTGCGGTGAGTTTGCGGGGTCTCAGGCCGCGCCGCAGCGCTCGGCTCCCGCTGCCGCTCCAGCTCCATCTCCCGCTGCCGGCGGCAGGAATTAGGTCAGGAGCGCCGGGCGCCGCAGGCAGGGAGAAGCGCCGGCTAGGCTGCGGCGGCCGAGCTGGGCCCAGCGCCGGGGGGACCCCCCACCCCACCCCGGCACCTGGGGAGGGGGCGATGGGACACGGGAGCCCTCCCGGTACCACGGGGGTGGTGATGGGATTGAGGATAAAAAAACAGTGATTTCCTTCATGCTGAATTTTTGGGGTTTAAAAATAAAAGTGCAGCTTCACGGGCTGCGTGTTTGGGTTGAGGTTTTAATTGTTATTTTAGTTATTAGTCTGGGGGGTACTGACGGCCCGGGCTCTCCTGCAGGGGCTGCACCTGGCGCAGGTGAGCTTCGTGGTGCACGCCTTCGGCTCCGCCTTCACCCTCGACCTCCGGCTGAACCAGTGAGTGATGGGTGACCTCCGCGGGGGTCCTGGGGAGAGCACCCACCGTGGGGCTGCTGCCGCCCCCCAGCAGGAGGGAGGGGGTGGAGGAGCTGGGGGTGCTCGGGGGTGGGGGAGCTGTGCAGAGACGTCTCAGTTTCAGTACTGGGGGCTGAGCCCGTGGGGTCCGTGGGGTGCCAGCACCCTCCCAAACTGGAGAGGGGTCCCACCGTGGGATGATTCCACGTATAGGGATAGCGGCAGGGCTCCCACACTGGGGTGATGTCGTGTGCATGGATGGCTGCTGTCGTCTCCCTCTTCCTCCTCTTCCTCCCCACCCCACGGCCTCTCACCCCCTACCTGCTCCCGGCAGCCACCTCCTCGCCTCTCACTACGTGGAGCGGCACCTCGGCGCGGGCGGCAACGGCAGCCACAGCACGGTAAGCTGCGTGCCACACCTTACCAAGCCAAACCATGCCACACCAGCGCTGGGGTGGCAACTTTATAAATCCTACAGAAGCCCTGGAATGGCCCCGACAGCAGCTCAGCGCACACCTTCCCCCTGGGTGCCCCTGTTGTACCAGCCCGTGCATGGGCTGTTGCCATGGTGATGGGGGATGCTCCTCACACAGGGGCGGTGATGGGGATCCCCGCGTGCTGTGGGTGCACCCCGAGGGTGCCGGGCAGTGAGCCCCAGAGCCCCCCAGCCTGGGGTGCAGCCCCTGGGGGTGCAGGGCGGGGTGGGCCCCCGTGCTCAGCACCGTTCCCACTCCGCAGGGTGCGGGGGAGCACTGCTACTACCAGGGCCGGATCCGGGGGCAGCCCCGCTCCTTCGCCGCCCTCTCCAGCTGCCAGGGCCTGCGGTGAGTACCCCGCCACTGCCAAAAGGGGAGCTGGGGGGACTGCACCCCTCTGCACCCCGACAACCCCGTCTCTGCTTGCAGGGGGGTCTTCTCGGACGGCCGAGCCACCTACCTGATCGAGCCCCAGGCGGGCGCCGAGCACGGGCAGGTGAGTGGTAGCACTGGGACCTGCCATGTGCTGTCTCAGTTCCCCCAGGCTGGGGGACAGCCTTGGGGACACGGGGTCGGGGCAGTCCCCTCTCCACACGTGGCCATGACACTCCTTTCCCCACGGCAGGGCCTCCGACCGCACGTCGTCCAGCGCGTCCCCAGCTGTCCCCGCCTGGGTGAGCCTCTGTGCAGAGCCGGCGCTCATCCCCGGGGACTGGTGGCACTGTGTCCTGGTGTCCCACCAACTTTGTCCCTTCCCTCCAGGCTGCCTTTTCCCTGTGCTGAGCCAGCGAGACACGGGTGGGATACCAAAGCTGCGGCGGCGGCGGCAGGTCAGCAGGGACAGCGGGGGACACAGGGCAGGGACACAGGACGTGGGGCAGGGACACAGGACATGAGGCAGGGGACAGAGGATGTGGGGCAAGGGACAAGGGCGCTTGACCTGGGTTGGTCTCTGGCTGTTGGCTGCGGATGCTGCTCCTGCCTGGGCTTGGGGATGCCCAGGGGACCCACTGGAATAATGCAGAAGCTCCATCCCAAGCCCACCCAGCGGTTTTCCCCACTCCCTGCATCCCAAACATCCCTGGCGGGGTCAGGAGCCCCGTCCGGGTGGCCGATCCTGCCGGGGCCGGCTCAGCGCGGGCTCCCTCCGCAGGTCCGCCGAGCCCAGCACACGGTGCACAGCGAGACCAAGTACATCGAGCTGGCCGTGGTGAACGACCACCAACTGGTGAGCGTGGGGGTCCCGGGGCTGGGAGGGGGGTGAGGGGTCGGGGTAGCCCCCCCAAACCCTACCTGCTCCCTGGTGTCCCCCCAGTTCCTGCAGCTCCGCAAGTCCGTGGTTCTCACCAGCAACTTCGCCAAGTCCGTGGTCAACCTGGCTGACATGGTGAGGGGGGATCCTGGGGGAGGGGTTGTCTCTCGGGGGAATTTGTCTCTCGGGGAGGGTTGTAGCTGGGGGGCTTATCTCTGGTTTGTTCCTGGGGGGTTCGTTCTCAGGGGATTTGTCCCCAGTGTGGGCTTATCCCTGGAGAGGGGGTTTGTCCCCAATCCCTGGTGGGTTTGTCACTGGGGGTTTGTCCTTGAGGGGACTGTCCCCAGCGGCTGATGGGTTTGTCCCCAGGGAGCTTGTCCCTCATTCCCGGCAGGTTTATCCTGGGGGGTTGGTCCTCAGCACCGACTGGGTTGGTCCCTTGGGAGTTGATCCCCAGGGTGTTTGTCCTACTATTTTTTTTTCTCTGGCACTTGCTGGGTTTGTCCCATTTCTGGTTTGTCCCTGGGGAATTGTCCCTGGTGACGGATGTGTGTGTCCAGCTCCTGGGGGATTTGTCCCCAGGGGTTTGTTCCCGGTAACTGGTGGCTTTGTCCTTGGGAGGGGTCTCATCCCCAGCACCGTCCCCTCGTCCCCGCAGATCTACAAGGAGCAGCTCAACACCCGCATCGTGCTGGTGGCCATGGAGACGTGGGTGGCGGAGGATCGGATCCGGATGGGACAGGACTCCCTGGAGACCCTGAACGAGTTTGTGAAGTACCGGCGGGAGGGGCTGGCGGAGCACAGCGACACCGTCCACCTCTTCTCGTGAGTACCACGGCCCCGTGTGCTCCCCGGGCCCGGGGGTTGTGTCCCCCGTCCCCACCATCCTCTTCCTCGCAGGGGTCGGACGTTCCAGAGCAGCCGCAGCGGCACCGCCTTCGTGGGGGGCATTTGCTCCCCCGCCCGCGCCGGCGGCGTCAACGAGGTGGGTGCGGAGAGACCCCCGCGAGGGCGGGCTGGGCACAGGGACGGGGGTCCCCGCGGTGACACCCCGTGGCTCCTGTGCAGTACGGCAACGTGGCGGCCATGGCGGTGACACTGGCACAGACCCTGGGGCAGAACGTGGGCATGATGTGGAACAAGCACCGCACGGCCGCAGGTACCACCCGCCACCGCCGGGGGGGATGGGGACAATGGGGACACACCGCGGTGCCGCCAGGCTGGCACGGGACAGCCGGCACCCCCCAGCCCCTGTCCTCTCCCCCCAGGGGACTGCCGGTGTCCGGACTCGTGGCTGGGCTGTATCATGGAGGACACAGGGTGGGTGCCCGCTCGGGGTGGCACTGCCACGTCCCCTGCACACCCCGTGTCACTGCTCCCGGCAGGGGCATCGCTGAGGGTCCTGCCCCGGTTCAGGTGCCGGGCTGTGCCCCAGGCAGGGCAGGGGGTGACAGTGGCCCCCACCCCACAGGTATTACCTCCCGAGGAAGTTTTCCCGATGCAGCATCGACGAGTACAACCAGTTCCTGCAGGACGGCGGCGGCAGCTGCCTCTTCAACAAACCCCTGAAGGTAACGGGCCCCCCGGCCCCCGACCTTGGGGGTCACAGCGGGGATTGATGCTCTGGGGGTGGCTCCCGGGGTCACCTGGGACTCGTGGTGTCCCCAGCCCCTGTCACAGCCAAGGTAACGGTGTCGGTGTTGAACCTGGGGTCACCGGCCGGGGAAGAGCTGCACTCTCGTGCTTGACAGCGGTTTGGGGGTGCTGCCGTTCCCCAGGGATGTGATGCCCTTTTTGGGGGGCTCGTGGCAGCACTTGGCTCGGGGTCCCCCCAGAAGCTCTCATGTGTGTGTACCATGTCCCCCCCCTTGGTCCCGGCAGCTCCTGGACCCTCCGGAGTGCGGCAACGGCTTCGTGGAGGCGGGCGAGGAGTGTGACTGTGGCTCGCTGGCGGTGAGCGGGGACGGGGGGCTGCTCACCAGATGGGGGGCTGCTCCCCGACACTATGGGGGCATCTCGGGGATACCAGGGGGCTGATGGCTGTGGTTCTGGCTGCTGTCCTGGCAGGAGTGTGCAAGGAGCGGGGGAAACTGCTGCAAGAAGTGCACCCTGACCCACGATGCCATGTGCAGCGACGGGCTCTGCTGCAAGGGCTGCAAGGTGTGGCGCTGGGGGGACTCTGGATCTGGGAATCCCCTAAGGGTTCTGTCCCATTCCTGATGTGTTGGTGTCACACCCTGTGCAGTACGAGCCACGGGGTGTGTCCTGCCGGGAGGCTGTGAATGAGTGTGACATCCCCGAGAGCTGCACCGGGGACTCCAGCCAGGTGAGTGGGGCTGGGGACACGGTGGGACACATTGTGGGGCCATGTGGCATCACCTGCCCTCTTTTCCACGTCCCCACAGTGTCCCCCCAACCTCCACAAGCTGGATGGATACTTCTGTGAGAATGAGCAGGTGAGTCCAGCCCTGTGTGGTCAGACAGGGCCCTGGACCTGGGCATGTCCCCGTGGGCTCCAACATCGGGGCTTGGGCGTGTTTGTTGGAAGAGCATTGGGACTGTCCAAGGCCAGGTCGGACAGGGCTTGGAGCAACCTGGCCTAGTGGAAAGTGTCCCTGCCCATGGGAGGAGGGTGGAATGGATGCTCTTTAAGGTCCCTTCCATCCCAAACCAGTCTGTGCAGGTTTTGGAGTCAGCCAGGGTCCCTGTGTGCCCACTGCTGTCCGGTGGCTGTGCACACGTGAGGGTCCCACTCCTTGCACTACATGAGCCAGGGCAGTGGTCTCGGGGCCAAGCACACCTGTGGGGAGCTCATTGTCCCTGCACCATCTCCACAGCCATGCACATGTGGGAGCCCCTCTGCAGCCCCCAGTCCCTCTGCAACCCCCTGACCCTCTGCAGCCCCCTCACCCCTCTGCAGCCCCTGGTCCCTCTCCAGCCCCTGATTCCTCTCCCCTCTCACAGGGACGATGCTACGGCGGGCGCTGCAAAACCCGAGACCGTCAGTGCAACACCCTGTGGGGCCGTGGTGAGTGTGGGCCTGGGGTGGGGGACACAGGGGGTGACAGGCGGGTGACAGGCAGGTGACACCCGCTCTCCCCCAGGCTCGGCCGAGCGCTTCTGCTACGAGAAGTTGAACGTGGAGGGGACGGAGCGGGGGAACTGCGGGCGCGAGGGCCTGGGCTGGCTGCAGTGCAACAAGCAGTGAGTGACCCTCGTCCCTGCGCCCCCTCCCGGTGCCACCCGCCACCCCAGTGACACCACCGCCGCCTTGCAGGGACGTCCTCTGCGGCTTCCTCCTCTGCGCTAACATCTCGGGGTCGCCGCGGGTGGGGGAGCTCAGCGGGGAGATCGCCACCACCACCTTCTTCCACCAGAACCGCTACGTGGACTGCAGGTGGGTGTCACCGCGGGGACAGCGGTGGCCCTGGGGCAAGGGCGGTCCCGGTGCCACCTGCTCTGGCTCTCCCGGCACAGGGGGGGCCACGTGCAGCTGGTGGACGGCTCAGACCTGAGCTACGTGGAGGACGGGACGCCCTGCGGGCCCGGAATGCTCTGTCTCGACCGCAAATGCCTTCCAGCCACCGCCTTTAACTTCAGCTCCTGCCCCGGCAGCTGGGACGGGAAGATCTGCTTCGACCACGGGGTGAGGGGCACGGCGGGGACAGAGGGGACCCGGGAGGTGTCACGGTCACGGGGGTGACACCGTCCCTGCGTAGGTTTGCAGCAACGAGGGGAAGTGCATCTGCCGGGCGGAGTGGACGGGGAAGGACTGCAGCGTCTACGACCCCATCCCGGAGCCGAAGCCGACGGGGGAGACGGAGCGATACAAGGGTCCGTGTGCCCGCGGGGGGAGACGGGCTCCCTGCAACCCCGCTGGCCCCAGGCACCGCAGACTGGGGGGGGGTCTCACTTTGCCCACATCCACACCGGGGATCCAGTGTTCCCCCACCCCTGTGCCACCCCTCTCCCGGGTCCCCACAGCACTGGGGTGTCCCTGGGGCTGTGCCCCTGTGTCCCTGCATCCCCTCCCCACTGAGGTGTCTCCCTATGGCTGGGTTTGTCCCCATCCCAGGTCCTCACGGCACTGGGACTGCCCTGGGGCTGTGTCCTGGTGTCCTCATGTCCCCTTCCTACTGACATGTTCCCTGTGACTGGGCTCGTCCCTTTCCCAAGTCCCCCTGGCACTGGGGCATCGCTGGGACTGTGTCCCCATGTCCCCGTGTCCCCTTCCCACTGACGTGTGACCCTGTCCCCTCCTCCCTGTCCCCTCTGTCACAGGTCCCAGTGGCACCAATATCATTATCGGCTCCATCGCGGGGGCCGTGCTGGTGGCTGCCATCGTCCTTGGGGGGACAGGCTGGGGATTTAAGTAAGCAGCCACCGCATGGCTCGTCCCCTCTGCTGCTGTCACCGACCACGTCCTCCCCGTGCACCGTCACCACCCCAGGACCAGGCCTGTGCCCCCCCCGGGGCACTGCCAGTCCTCCCGGCTGGTCATCCCCCGCAGTGTGGCCCCCGGTCCCCTTGTCCCTGCCTGGCCCCCTGGCCCTGCCTGGTCCCTTGTCCCAGCCCCTGCCTGCCTCCTGGCCCTGCCTGCCCTGCCTGCATGTGCCATCGGGGTGTCACTGTCACCCCGACCCCGTGGCTGTGTCTGTCCTCAAGCATGGGGTGCCGGGGCGGGGGCTGTGTCAGTGGCCCCCTGTGTGTACCCCTGCCTGGCACCGGGACACTGCTGCTGCCTGTGGGACCAGGGACACCGGGGAGGGACACACACCGTGGGGGACAGCAGACACTTGGGGGTGGCACTAATGCTCCTCTTCTCTCCCCCTGCCACCCCCCCAAGGAACATCCGCCGAGGAAGGTACGACCCGGCGCAGCAGGGAGTGTAACCGTGTCCCCCCCATCGTCCCGTCACCGTCCCTGTCACCGTCACCGTCCGGCAGCCTGACGGCGTGGGAGCCCCCGGGCCCGTCTGTCCGTGTCGCTGTGTGTCCGGCCGTGCTGTCTCCATCTCTGTGCCCCCACAGCTGAACAGGGACAGCGGCTGGGGGGGCCTGGCAGCAGCCCTCCCCCCCGGTGCTGGCTCATTTCAGCTCAGTGTCCCCCCCATGTGTCACCTCCTTGTCACAGCCCCCCACTAAACACACCCCACTTCTGTGTTGCAGGTCCGGGGGGGCCTGAGCGGGGCTGCTCTGCCCCACCCCCCCAGCGCCTCATTAACAGCAATTAAATGGGGCGGCGCTGCCGAGGGTCCGGCCGAGGAGGAGAGCGGTGGGGGGGCACCCGGGACCACCCCCGACCCCCCACTGCACCACCACGAATGTACAGGGACCCCCGGCCCCCCCGGGCTGGCGGCACTCGGCACCGGGATGAATGTACCTGCGGGGGCCAGCGGGGAGCCCCCGGCCCCACATCCCCCTCCCTGCCCCCCCCAGCAACATCTTCCAGCCTGGGGGCCTGGGTCCCCCAAAAGGCAGCCCCGTGTCCCCCAGGATGAGGCCAGTATGCCCAGTACCAGGCCAGCACCCATCTCCCAGTGCAGGGCCTGGGAGTTGTGTCCCCCCAGCCCAGATGGGGACCAAGGACTGCACCCTCAGATGTGCTTCCCTCCCCCCCCCAAAGTGGCTCAGCAGCCCCCCTATGGGATATATCCCCTCAAACTTCCCCCAACCTCCCATGTCATGGCTACACCCCCCAAGCCATGAGACCCCAAGGTCCCCAGTGGTGGGACCGGCACCCACAGGTGACAACTCTTCCTCTAGGGTGGGGGCTATCCCCCCACCACTTCCCCAGCTCAGGCAGGTGAACCCCAAACTGGTGACACTGGGGTTGGGGGGGGCAGGTGACAGCAGGGCCCTCCCTGGGGGACTGGGGCACAGGGTGAGCCCTGGACTGGTGGCACGTGGGGCACTTTCATGGGTGACACATGTCACCCCAGCCCCAGGACAGGCTCATGGCACCCGTCCCCCCCAGGATGGGTGTTCCCCATCCCCAGGGCAGGTGTGGGGGATGTGTGACCCTGTCCCAAGGCATGTGGCACATGTCACCCTGCATGGGGTGGCTCTGTAGGGCCACCCAACCCACAGCACCACAAAGCACCAGGGACCACACTGGTCCCTTCAACCACTGGTGACACTCAGCATGGAGCGGGACACCCCTGGTGACACTCGGGATGTGTGTCTGTATGTGTGGGGACACTCCTGGGGACACTCAGCAGGGTGACAACGGGGGATGACATGCCATGCCCAGGGCAGTGTGGGGTGTCCCCTCTGTGTGTCCCCCTTGCCTGGTGTCCCTGCCCCACACCGAGCCCCTTTGCCATGGAGACTGAGGGTGACCGAGGCTGTCCCCAAGCCAAGGCAGGAGGTGGCCCCAGCATGGTGTGACAGCCCCACTGGGCACCCACAGCACCCACGGGTAGCACCACAGGGGACAGGGTGGGGGGTGACAGCAGAATGGGGCTGGCTGGACATCCCCAGACTGGGCTTCTCTGGTGGCTTCTTGTGTGACATACGAGCGACGGGCTGGGGGACAGGGGGACCTGAGGCCACCGTGGGCACGGGAGGGGTCTGGATCAACCCCCATCCCTATCACTGTCACCGCAGTGTCCCCACAGCTGTCACAGCCACAGCCCCGAGGTGCTTCCCGGGCGAGGGGACGCCTCTGGCTCAGAGCAAGAAGCCACCGTTGTCACTGGGTTTGGGGACATTAATATATATATATATATATATAAATATCAGGACTTTTCTTAATGATTTTAACGCTGTAAGGGCGGGCGGGCGGGAGGGCCCATGGTGGGGACGAGGGGGGCACCCGTGGCATGGCGGGGGGGACAGCCGGTTCTTCCAGAGCCAAGAGAGCAGAACCCCCCCTAGCCCCCGCAGGCTGAGCCCACGGGCCCCGTCCTGTCCCGCGGCCGAGGACAAGCACAGCGGGGCGGGGACCCCCCGTGCCCCCCCTCACCGCACCGCCGCCATCCCGCACCGCCTCGCTCCGCTACCGCCCGCAGCCGGGCCGGGACCGGGGGGCTCCGCCGCCCCCGCCCAGCGCCCGCCGCGCCTCCGCTCCTGCTTTGCACGTGCTGGGAGCCGCTGGAGCCGCCGCTGGAGCCGCTGGAGCCGGTGCCGGAGCTGCCGCGCGCTCCTGGCTCGGCCCTGTCTCCGGCCCCGGCCGCCACCTGCAATGTCGCAGAAATTTATTTACAATAAAGGTTTGGAAAACGATGGGGCTCCGCTTCTCACCCGCGCGGGGACGGGGGCAAGGGCCTCCCCAGATTTCATCTGTGAGGATGCTCCGGCCCTTGGTCCCCTTCAGCTCATCCCGCTGACGTCTTCCCCATGTCCCACACTCCACGCAATTTCCATGTCTGAGCCGGGAGTCTCCTAGAATGGAGCCGATGGCACATGGCGAGTGCCACCAAGCTCCCTCCCTCCGAGCCTTTGCCTGCCTTCCCTGTCCCACTGCGGGGACAAGTGGCTGCTCTCTCCCACCACAGAGATGCTCATTCCCAGTGTGAGGACACTGCTCCATCCCTGTCCCAGCACAGGGACAATGCTCCATCCCTGTCCCACCACGGGCATCCGTCCCCGTCCCAGTACAAGGACACTGCTCCCACCCTATCCCACCATGGCCACCAGTCTCTGTGCCATTCCAGGGACACTGTCCCATCCCAGGGACACCCTCAGCTGGGTGAGCACCGCACAGAATCCTGGCAGCGACCCCTGGTAGAGGGGATCTGGGGGACGGGACCCTAGCTTCCAGAGGGACCTACGAGGGTGGAGCGTCTTCCCGTGGAACCAGCCCGGGTAATGCTGAGCGGGGGCTGGGCCGGGCTCCTGGGGACAGCCGGACTCCCTGGCACAGCGGGCCGATTCCTTGGAAAAGCCGGGCTCCCCGGCACAGCCACTCCACAGCCACCGACCAGGAGAGGGCTCTCCCAGTCCAGCCCATGCGCGCCTGAGCTGGACCCGCATCCCTGACTTCCCCGAGACGCTCCAGGGCCACGCGTGTCCCCGCCGCCCCAGCCCCGCTCTGGGAGGACGGACTGCAGGGACATGGGCACAGGCTGGGGGGACACGGGCACGGGCTGGGAGGGGGGGGGTGCAGCACATCCCCCGTGTCCGGGGTCCTTTGCTGGTAGACTCGGTGGCAGGTGGAGGGTCACCACGCGGGCGTCGCTCCTCTGGGGGACCCTTCTCTGCCCACAGGGGACAAGGGGAAGGATGCAGAACAATTCCTGCAGTTACCAGCCACCCCAGAACCCCCAAACACGGCGATGGAGGTGCCCCTCGCCCCGCAGAGCCCTGAAGGGACCCGTTCTGGTGCCTCCCACGCATGGCAGGAAAACAGCCCGGACCCAGCACCCTGTGAGGAGATGCTGAGCACGGGGCCAATACTCCGACCCGGGGTGCTGGGGGTGCCCTGAGAACCTCGGGGGGCTGCCAGGGTGGTCCCTGGGAGCTGCCTCCTCGGGGGGAAACCCAGCCCCAGGTGGGGAGCTCTCTCTGGTTCTGGAAGGGTCCAGCCCATCTTATTAAAGGGATCACCATCGTCCTCTCGCTCTGCCCCCAGTGGCTGCAGCCTCACAGGGGGTGGTGTGGGGAGAGGAAGATGCTGGGGGAGCCTCTGGCTGTGGCAGTGAGCATGGGGTGAGTGGGCACAGCAGAGCTGAGGGGTCTGCACCAGGAGCCCCCCATCACTGCCCCCTCACCACGGTGCCCTCCCCAACCAGGGCAAGGCTGGGAGCAAACTGGGCTGTTTCCCCACCCCTGGCACCGTGAGCCTGTTGCTGCAGGGGCGTCTTTGTATCCCATAAAGACTTTAGTGCAGCTTTGCTCCAGCCACAGAGGAACTGCACCACAGCATGGAGCTATTTTGGGCTGGTGTCGAGATACCAGCGCGATGAGTGAGTCAGAAATATTCCAGATGCACAGGCTGCCTCTGAATCTTGAGTTATTCAGAGTCTTCAGGGTCAGCAGGGCAAAACCTATGATTTAAGGTGGGCCCAGCTCCATCCTGCTGCCCCACAGGGTCACACAACACCCACAATGCATGATCAGGGCAGGGTCCTTGTGCCAGGGGCTGGGACTCGTGAGGTCACCAGGGTGTGTTGGACGTGCCTTGGACAAGGGAGGCGCTCCTTGGCCAACTCCCCAGGACCACAAAAACTGCAGGAGGCAGCAGATCCAGTGCCCAAAGGTGCCTGACACCCCAGGTTGCCACTTCCCTCCATCACAAACTGCTTCAGATCCTTTCCAGTTCCCCCATCCCACCACTCAGCTGCTCCAGGTTGGGAGCACAGGCAGGTGCTGCAGAATTCCTGCCTGTCCTCAGCTCCTTCCCTTCTCCTGACTCACCAGGGCTATGTCAGGGACCACCCTCCTGTCCGGGAGTCACAGAGAGCCAGAAGGTCCCCCCTGAGCTTCCAGTTCTCCAGGTTGAGCCCCCCCAGCTCCCTCAGCTGCTCCTGGTGCTTCAGACCCTTCACCTAAGGGAAAAAAACCCCAAACAAATCCCTCATTATTAGTAAACCCAAAGAAACAAGAACCCAAAGCTTCCCCCACCTGTGTCTGCGCCATTGCATAATGGGAAACCCTTGAACCTAAAATATCCCCACTCCTCTGGTTGCTGAAGCTGATGATTGACCATCTGGCTGCGATTTTTCAACTCTAATCTGACGAGGCAGACGCTGCTTTTGGGGTGAGCACAAGGACAAAAGCCCTCGTGTACTCCCCATTAAGGTGGTCGTGGGTTCATGGGGGGGGGTGAGGGGGTTTCATGTGAGGAGCAGTTTGTGTGAGCAGAGGGAGGGTCAAGCTCCTCCTGGGATGTTTGGAGCAGAGGGACACGTCAGATGGTCGGGAGGCACCGCTGATGCTGTGTGGAATGATGGGGAATTGTGTCCTGAAGGGAGAGATCCATGAGGCACATCCCAGTTCCGTGGGGGTACATCCCAGTTCCACGGGGGTACTTCCCAGTTCCATGGGGGTACATCACAGGTGAGGAAAATAACACCTCAAAGACAAGTTTCACAACCACATCCTCGTTTCCCACACAAATAAGGAAGAACCTGAACTGAACTCTGACCACAAACCAGGACACTGGGAGGGGAGGAGAGAGGCTTTTATTTAATACACCTAAATTTTAGGGAAATTTACAGTTTTATCACCATGGAGAAACTCTGCAGGAGGAGCACACACACCTCAGGTTGAAACATATCCCATCTCTGTCTCACCCACGATGGGAATTTTGCTATTGAGGCTCCAGCTGGAAACAAGAAACAAACCTGTGCACAGAAAAGAGGCCTTTTGGGGAAAGTGTTTCCACACACCTCACACAGGCCTGTCCCTCCACAGGGCATTCCAGAAACCAGGTATGGGGGAAGGAGAGCTCAGAGTATCCAGCTGCCCAGGCTCTGCTGAGCACAGGCCATCCTCAGGGGAGGTGACTCCAGCTTTGGGTGGACCAGGTGGAGCTGGGCAGGTGGAATTGGAATGGATTGGAATGAATGGTCACAGGAATTTTGGTAAGTGCTTGTGGCAGTTTGGCAACCACAACAGGTTGTGGTGACCATACTCACCTCCTGGGCTCCTTCCTGCTGGCTGTGCCCCTGAGCTCTTCAGGCTGACCATGGAATCACAGAAGATTAAGACCATCTTAAAGATCATCCATTCCAGCCCTCAGCCGTGGGCAGGGACACCTTCCACTGGAGCTCCATCCAACCCGACCTCAAACACTCCCAAGGATGGGGCAGCCACAGCTTCTCTGGGTAACCTGTGCCAGGGCCTCACCATCCTCATCACAATAAACTTCTTTCTTAAATTTGACCTAAGTTGACTGTCCTTCAGTACAAAACCATCACCCCTTGTGCTGTCACAACAGGCTCAACTGAGAAGTTTGTCTCCAATCTCTTATGGGCCCCCTGAAGTATTAAAAGTCCTGTGATAACACACCCACTGTATAGACACAGCCAGTGTCACCTGGGGCTCAAAACATTTTGCAGAGGAAAACTGGGACTGTTTGGCTTTTGGGTGAATACAAAGGTATCAGAGCTGGGATCTTCCTCTGCCCAGTCTGAGTCACCACTGACCCACTGTTGAGGATCCCTCAACAGCACAGAATAAGGACCTGAGCAGAAACTCAGCCTTCCCAGAGCTGCTCACAAACTTGACTCATGTCAAACCCAAAATCACTTTTAAAAATTCTTTGAGGCTTAACAAGTTCAGGGGGATGGACCTGCCAGGAGCAACCCCAACAGCACTGAACTCTCCCTGTCAGGGGAAAAGGGAAAAGGAAAGAGGAGCTGAGCCCTGGGGTCAGCTCAGCAACTGGAGTATAGGCAAGAGCAGCCCCTGGCACTGGGGACATCAACCAAATCCCGATGGGAATCCGGCAGAGCCTCTTGCAGCCGGACACACGCTGGGGAGGACGGGGCAGCTCGTGGGTCAGAGCACCAGTGACGATGAGAGGTCGCAGGCTGGATGGGGGTGAGAACCCAGACAGCCAGGAGAGGGGGAGGATTTTCACCAGCCAGTGGCCTGAAAACGTGATCGAAGGCTTTGGTGTTCTTTAACTTTGGCTGCTCCGCCGCCGGCTCCGGGGGAAGGGCACGACTATACCGGGGAAAACGGGGGAAACCCAATTCCTGCGGTCTGTTGTGACCAGACAGTGAACAAGAAAATTTCCCAATGCCCTTTAAGGAGTGGTCTCGTGCTGCCCGCATCGCTCGCGGGTCTCTTCCAGCTCACAGCCCGTGTCATCCCGGGCGCGGTCCAGCCCCCAGCGCTCCGCTTTAACCCCCGCGCGGCCGCGGCAGCCACCGCCGTGCCCCGGATCTCCAGCAGAGGTGCAGCCCCCGTGGAACAGCTCAGGCAGTTCAAATCCAGGTCACCAGGACTTAATGGGAATTCCCGGTGGGCCCGTTTCACCCTGTCAGCGCAGTCCCCCGGCAGCTGCCAAGCGCCCGCTCCCACCGGCGCGGTGGGACCCCCCCGCTGCCCCTGCCCCCAGCACCTCCCGGGCCCTCCTGGGGAATGCCGGGGAGCAGAGGCTGCTGAGTTAAATCGGCAGCTGACAAAGAAAAGGCTCAGTTTTCCTGTTTTCCTGAGTTTTTCCTCCCAGTCCTTAAGAATTTAAATTCGTAACTAGAAAAGAGCATTTTATTGAATTAGGTTGAATTAGGTTTGAGGTCTCTCAAAATCCCGGCTCCCCTCTCTGGGATATCAGTGGCACTGTGGCCTCCAGGTCAGAGAATTTTATATAACTCTCTCCTCACCCTACACTGGCTACAACCCCTTCACTAAGATCTCCTTCACAAGGATCTTCCCCTCCCTCACTGGACATCAAAATGAAAATACAAAACCAAAATGCCTAAATTGGAGCATTGCAGAGCATCCTAAGTTACTATTTTGTTAAAAACCCTTCCCTAGTCAGCAAGGGAAGGCAAGAGGGGTTAAGAAACCAGATTTCTGAGCCCCATGATTAAACCAGGATTTCATAGAATCATTCAGGCTGGAAAAGACCTCTGAGACCATTAAGTCCAAACTTTGACTGATCCCCATCTTGTCAACTAGACCAGAGCACTCAGTGCCATGGGCAGGGACACCTTCCACCAGCCCAGGTCGTTCCAAGCCCCATCCAACCTGTCCTTGGACACTTCCAGGGATCTAAGGGCAGCCACAACTTCTCTGGGCAACCTGTGCCAGGGCCTCCCCACCCTCTCAGGGGAGAATTCCTTCCCAATATCCCATCTAACCCTGCCCTCTGGCAGCAAGAAGCCATTCCCCCTCGCCCTGGAATTCCAGGCCCTTCTCACAAGGACATCAATGTGTTTCCAAAATCATTTTTCGTGCAGAACAGGCTTTTTTAAAAGTTTGCCGATCGTGGATTTTCAGGTGATTTCAAGTTTATGAAAAAAGATATAAAAAGCCTGGCAAACATTCATAAATGGGAATATTGATTTTCTAGGGACAAGAAATACTCAGAGGTGAAAAAACAAAAGTAACTTACTTTCAGTCATGATGTGCCTTTCAATAAGTGTAAGACAAGAGCTGAGGAGCCACACGGTGCTCCCAACACCCACAGCAGAGCTGAACCACACCACTGCTTGTTTGCTCACTGAAGGAATTTCACTCATTGCCAGGGCCTGGGATCCTGACTGGCATCGGAATTCCGAGGGGAACCTCCTGGCAAAGCACATTCCAGAGGACACATGGGTGTGCATCATTTCACCTCTCAGCCTGACCCACAACTGTGCTGGGGCTGTTTCCAACAGGAAAGTGGGTTCACAGCTCCTGCTCCTGCTCCTGTTCCTGCTCCTGCTCAGCCAGACCTCCCCCCACAGAGGGACTCCAGCCCACGAGGCAGCTCGGCCGGGAGTCACAGCTCGGGCACCTGGAGAAGGGTCAGGTGGGAACAGCCAAAGAGTCACCAGAACATCCTGTCCAATGAAAAAATGACAGGGAGGAGGACAGCAAAGCCTGGATTGCCCAGAAATGGCTCCCTAGGCCAGATGAATGCTCAGGAGATGCCTTTAAATCCCCCTTCCGAGGCATTTTCCCCAGCTATCAACATGGAATTTACACAACAGTGATAATGTCACGCTGCAGAAAACAAAATGTCATTTCCTGAGCAATGATGAACTGGTATTTGGAGTCTCCTCTGATACAGAGAAAACGAATGGTAATTTCCCTGGGAGCAGAAGCCCCCGAGCTCCTTCCCCTGCTGCTGCAGAGGGTGGATTGCACTGAGTTACAGCACAGACAGTAAAACATCATTTAACTCTTGCAAATGGATCCGTCCTTCAGGAGCTGCTTCACGGTAACTGAGCAGAGCGTGTCCCATTCACAGGGATCAGGCACTGAGCACGTCTCAATGAACAGCTCCTCTGGATGGAACCTCCCAGACAGCAAGCTGTGTGTGCCTGGGACCAGGAAACCTTGAATTATTAACAAACCAAGCTACAAGAACATAACGTGCCTCCATACAAGTAGTTGCCACAAAGCTACAGGCAGGAACACTTGGTGCTGGCAATATTTAACACCCAACCTATGCTTCCAATGGGAAAATCACCCTGCAGTGAGGATCTCATTTATACTGGCATTATCCAATATGAAACAAATCATGTTATCCTCACTTTAGAGCAGAGGGAAAGGAGGTGGAGCCGTCAGCAGGCGCCACAAAGGCTCAGTTGGGATCACGTCTAGACGTGTGGTGCTGTGGGAGAGGCCCTCGGGCACCCGAGGCATCGGCCCGGGGGTGGCAGATGTGACAGGGGACCCTTGGGAGCCGCTCTGCTCCCTCTCAGAGCTGCAGCTGGAGGCCACACGAACACCCAGGGGCACCTCCAGCAGCTCCGTGCATCTGCCCGGGGCCGCTGAGCTGAGCCTGCATGTGATCCTGACCTCCCCTTCCCCCCTCCCGAGCGTGGGATCGAGCACAACAAGGTTGGCTCTCACCAGACCACTGCCCACAACAAATGTGCGGCAAGGGCAGAGCGCTGGCACCGTCCCCATGTTTGCAGCAGAGGTTTAAAGGCATTTCGGACCTTCTTGCTGGGAATTCGTTGTTAAGCAAAGGCTTCTGTGCCTAAAACCCCGGGAGCACACACTGAGCCGGGCCTGTGGCTGCTGGTGTGGGCTCACCCAGGGGGAACCACGTGTCTGAAAACACACAGGGGTTAAGGGTTGGGGAGCAGCAGGAGCCCAGACCCTGGGTATCCCTGCACTGGAACCTGTGCCAATGCAGCAGGAGCCCAGATCCTGGTTATCCCTGCACTTTATTCCATGCCAATGCAGCAGGAGCCCAGATCCCTGATATCCCTGCACGGGAACCCATGGTGAGCTTCAGGATGATGTCACCATTCCCAGGCATGGAGTTGGCAATGGAATCTGGGCTGTTCTCTGCTCCATGCACTTCTCCCAGACTGTGGAGCCTGTGGGCTGCTCGGGTGTCCTGGCAGTGGAGAAAACAGAGTTATCAGCGCTGGAGCTGCCCTGGTGACTGTCACCGCCCCGTCCTCACAGGCTCGGGCACAGGGCAGCTCAGTGCCCGGTTTCCTCTCGCTCCAGACAAACAGCTTTTGTTCCCTCCCAGCTCCCACGGCAAACGCTCCATCCCTCCTTCCCCGGGCTGAGGTCAGAGCGGCAGCGAGGGGACAGCGGGGACACTCACCAAAGCCACCCTGTGACAGCCCCAGACAGACACTGCGCCGTGCCTGTGACAGGAGCGGCTCCTGCAGCCGCGGCTCAACTGGGGCAGCTAATGCAGCACAGTTCACTGGGCAGTGCCCGCATGCTCATCCATATGCAAACATGCAGATTTCCCCCCTCCTCGAAGTGCCACCCTTTCCGAGGCCTGACTTCCAAACTTTGTGGGTTTTCCCTTTTTTAATGCGATTGTTCTCGTCCCTGCACAGCAGTTCCCACACAAAAGGCACAGCTAGTTCCATGTCGACCCTTTTTTTCCTACTAAACAGAGTCAAATACACAAAAATTCCAAATTGTGGCTCTAAGACAAACCACTAAACATCCCTCTCCCTCCCATCCATATTCTATTGCTGGAAAAAAAGAAGCCATCTCACTCAGACTGGAGTAATCCACTGGATTTAATAAGATTTTTTTTTTTTCTCCAAACCCTGAGAATGTCACCACAAATCCAAGTTCCATCCAGTATTTTTTGTGCCAAAGTCTCTCCTGGACGTTTATTTCAGAATGACCTTCACATTAAGCCAAAACAAGAGCATTTTAAAGCAATGCAGATATCATTTCTTCAAAAGGAAATATCAAGTCTGATGCTCTGGAATCGACCACAGCCAGAACAGGGAGCTGTGACAGATCCCACGACCAACACACGCTCGGCTTCCAACAAAATGTGCACTTTCAACACAATCAAAATAAAATAAAAAGCAGCAATAGAAACAGCTCCAGTACTTGGCATTTTCGGAGTGAATCCAGTGCTGGGATTGGAATATTCTGGAGACTCTGTTCACTACCAGGGATTTAATGGGTGGGCAGAGGCTCATGGGACTGACCTGAGGCATTCATGTGGGGGATGGCTCAGATCATTAATTGGGAAATAACACAAACAACAAGGAGCAGTGGGTGGGAACCTATTTAATTTTAATCCATTAATAGGAAATCGCTGCAGTTTGGGAAGAGAGCAGTGAGGGGAAGGATTTTCCCTGCTTTCACTGGTGAAAGCTGTTCCCAAAGCACCACACAGGGTTAGAGCAGCGTCACTTGTTTGGGACAGTGAGAACCACCCCAGTGCTGGGTATGAGTGGACTGCAGCCACCAGCCCTGCTTATCTCCAGGCTCCAAATGTCTCTCCCTCATACTTCCAGACATGTTTTCCACCCAGCTTCCCCACCACACTCACAGCTCACTCTGACAGAGCCTCTGTGCTTCTCTTCAGGCCCCTGTTTAATTAGAGGAGCCCTATTAATGCATTTCCTCTCACCTGCACAGCCCAGTCCCATCTCATGGGCTGTCCTTGCCCACATCCCCTTGCTCTGTACCTCCTGTGTCACCTACACTTCCTCACACACATCACCCTGGCACTTCGCCTGAAATCAGCAGCTGCTGCTGCCTGGGGTTAGTGCTGGGCCAAGGGCCAGGCAGCCAGTTCCCTTCCCAGAGCCCCCACAGCCCCAGAGGGGCTCACACGGGGGCTGTGTGGGCTCTGGGCACTCCAGAGGCTCTCCAGATTGCTCAGGGATAGTCGGGATCCACGCCTGGCCTGCCTGGTGAGCCAGAGGGAAAACACACCAAAACAACTCAGCACTACAGCTATTTTCAGCAAGTGCTCGTGCAGAGGGGACAGCAAGGACATGCTCCTGTCCCTTGGTGGGAGTTTAACGAGGAGCCTCTGTGAGGGTGTCCTGAAGGATGGGAATGGAGCAGGGATTTATCTGAGCCTCACTCCTCACTCTTCCCAGGTTGCCCAGAGAAGCTGTGGTTGCCCCTGGATCCCTGGAAGTGTCCAAGGCCAGGTTGGACGGGGCTTGGAGCAACCTGGGCTGGTGGAAGGTGTCCCTGCCCATGGCAGGGGGTGGGACTGGGTGGGCTTCAAGATCCCTTGCAACCCAAACCATCCTGTGATTCCATGACTCCCAGAGTCCTGGTCCTGACCCAGCTCTGACGAGGGACTGAGGGCTGAGGTAGCCTCGGAACACAACGGTTCTGCTTGAAACAGGCCCCCAAAATGCACTGAAAGACCTGAAAACCTGACAGCAAAAAGGGAGAGCAGCAAGGCCCCGAATCCATTATCAACAGCACAGAAAGCAGAGACATTTCTCAGCGTGTCTCCAGGACGATCGTGGCTCCATGTCAGAAAGATAGAGCCAAAGGCACCGTCCCGCACTCCCCTCCCGCTCATTGGAAATTCCAGTTTAATGCCAAAGCCACGGAATGCCACGGCGGGCTGGGCTCTCAAGCAGAAAGCTAAATTGTACATATTGCTCTGTCTGAACTGAATCCCTTGGACAGAACAGGGGGAAGAGGGGTCTGGGATAAGGCAGAATCATTGATATTTGGGAAGGGCCTTATGGAACTCCCCCAGACGGCTCCTGTGTGCCGGCTCCCGGGAGAGGGAGAGCAGAGCTGCCAGGACTCCACCTGACCAGATTAGTTTGGCAAGGACAGGGATCCTCCCCAAAAGGTTCCACTGCCCGTCCTTGTTGTTACACAACAAGCCTCACAAGTTTCTCCTCCCATCAATATCACAGAAACATGTGGAATTACTGAATCCAGTCATTCCTATTCAGGTTTTTTTCGGATGTTTTGCAGGACTTTGAAGTGTCTCTTCCCTCCTGTTCCACAAAGTGTGCAGGGAGGTCTGAGCCCTCTCCACCTCTGGCACTCCTGCTCTCGACACACAGTCACACACATTTTTTCCTGTAAGTCATTTTCTACAGGGGGAAAAAACCTGTGGGACATAGGAGTTTATGGGATGATACTTCCAGTTTGCCAGCAGCCCATCATTTTAGTAAAGGGCAGAGTCAGGAGCACCACGAACAGTTTCCCAAATATTTCCCCACCCAGGGGCTGCCCAGAGAGTGGAGGCTCCACTGTCTGCACGTTCAAGGCACTTTGGAAACGCAGCATAGAAAAGTTTTATAAAAAGTTTTACTCGGAAAACAAGGAAGAACAACGACATAACTGCTGACAACAATAATAAAATTAACAAAATGCTAATTAACGGCTACCCATGGCCTTGTCCTGGTCAATATAAAAAGTGTAACATCAGATCCAGTGTACAAATACAAAAAAAATTGTGCATAATAAATGTACTATAATACTGTACATACAGCATAAACCGTTCAATGAGAATGAATTAAATATACCTATTTGTCTCCTGACTTGGAAGACAAAAGAATAAAGTTCTATAGTCCCAGAGTCAGTGTATAAACCCTCTCCAGGGGCTGCATCACTAGCCAACGGTATCCCTGAAAATAAGCAGAGTCAAATATTCCCTTAATGGAAGCCATTATTGACGGGGCTGCTGGTTATTATGATAAACTAGGAGAGAAAACCACAGTACATCAACTCAGCCAACATTAAATCCAGACCGAGTTCTTCCCATCTCCTGACTTGCTACTGGCACTGCTTTTGTTTGAGCCTGCTTTGGACTTCTTCCCTCTGGAACTGCCGGGGTTGTTTTGGTTGTTGTAGGCCTGGATGGCGAGGTCCAGGCGGTCCTGAGCCACTTTGATTTCCCTCTGCAGGATCTCCAGGTCGGTGGGGATGTTGCCCTCGGTGCTGCCGTACTGCTGCTCCTGAGCTATGTTGGCTTTGTTCTGCTTGTAGGCCATCTTGGCATTGGACAGCTCCGTGCACGGCATCTGCTCCGGCTTCAGGGCGATGTTGTACCCGGGAGGAGCCGACGGGGTGTTCCAGGTGAACGGGTAGTTGAAGGTCCCAGAGTCTGCCAGCTCCTTCCTCTTGCTGTTGAGCGTGTCCCGGATGGTGCCCAACCCCAAGTGCAGCATCTCCCAGACATTCAGGAGCAGGCACATGCAGCTCACCCCGTACATTATCAGCAGGAAGATGGTCTTCTCGGTCGGCCTGGAGATGAAGCAGTCGACTCTGTGCGGGCAGGGCTTCCTGCTGCACACGAACACGGGGCTCACCTGGAAGCCGTACAGGAAGTACTGCCCCACCAGGAAGCCGACCTCGAACAGGGCCCTGGCCAGGAGCTGCAGCACGTAAATCCTCATGAGCCCGTCCTCCCGGATCTGCCGCCGGCCGTCGTGCTTGGCCTTGGCAGGGCTCTGCTTCTCCTTGCTCTCCCGGACACTCTCCACCTCCATCTCCGGGTACATCATCGGGTCTTCCTCGTGGTCGCCCTCAGCCTCCTCCAGGCCGCGGTGCTGTTTCCAGCGGATGGACAGGCTCCTCCTGCGGCCCCTCCTCCCGGCCTCGCCGTGCTCCACCATCCGGGCGATCTTGTGGATGGCGTAGCCCAGGTACAGCACCGAGGGAGTGGCCACCAGGATGATCTGGAAGACCCAGAACCTGACGTGCGAGAGGGGGGCGAAGGCGTCGTAGCAGACGTTCTCGCAGCCCGGCTGCTCCGTGTTGCACACGAACTTGCTCTGCTCGTCGTAGTAAATGGACTCTCCCCCCACGGCAATCAGGACAATCCGGAACACAATCAACACTGTCAGCCAGATCTTGCCAACAAAGGTCGAGTGGTTCTGGATCTCCTCTAACAGGCGGGTCAGAAAGCTCCAACTCATGGTGGTCAAGTGAGTTTATCTAAACAAACAAACAAACCCCCCAGATTTTTATCAATTTATCAGCTTGAGCCTAAGCAGTGCAAACACTCAACCAAGAGAGTCTGAAAACTCCACACTTTTACACCCAACACCCATCCACGTCTGTGACATCACCTGTTATCGGGATCCCGTTGCCAGAACTTGCTTGAAGATCCTACGTCTCCTCCGCAGGCCTTTGAGGAGTCTGCTGGGAGAAAAAGTAGCAGTTTAGTGACATTTCACAGAAAAACATGCTCCCAAAGCTACTCTCCAGCCAAAGAGAGAGACACACGTGCTCTGTAAGGCACCACCTTCAGAGGAAAGATTTTTTTTTTGAATACTTGATCTAAACCTACTGTCTCTCAGTGGGAAGCCATTGTCCTGTCCCTCCAGGTCCTTGTCCAAAGTCCCTCTCCAGCTCTCCTGGAGCCCCTTTAGGCCCTGGAAGGGGCTTTCAGGTCTCTTCAGGAGCCTTTTCTTCTCCAGGTGAACCCCCCCAGCTCTCCCAGCCTGGCTTCAGAGCAGGGGGGCTCCAGCCTTGTGAGGGTGGGGAGGCCCTGGCACAGGTTGCCCAGAGAAGTTGTGGCTGCCCCCATCCCTGGAAGTGTCCAAGGCCAGGTTGGACAGGGCTTGGAGTAACCTGGGACAGTGGAAGGTGTCCCTGCCCATGGCAGGGGGTGGCACTGGATGAGTTTTAAGGTCCTTTCCAATGCAATCCTATGATTCCACGACAAATTTGCAACCCTAACAATAAAAAAACCTATCCATGGAAACTCTCATCTGGCAACACTGCAAAAAAACCCCCCACCAACCTTCCAAGCCCACGTGGAGCTCCAAGGAGTGAAAATGGTAACACATGGAGCACTGGAAGAGCTGTTGGACACTGTTATAACACAGGGGATGAGACATCTTTCAGAGCTTTGAAATGTCAAATATCAGTTGATGTCAAGTATCAGTTTGTCAAACATTATCAACAGAAACTTTTACAACAGAACATTGGGTGAAAGATCCTAAACCCAGAACTGGACAAATCTCCAGCACTCTGATCTTAAAAGGGATTTATTCTTAACCTGGAGAAATTTCAGGAGACTGGAAGAAAACTAGGAACTATTCAACTTCTTTCACACAACCAGAGTTGTTCACAAGCAAAATAATGAAATGTGAGGGGATGCAATCAATGCAGAATTAAAGGATGTAATGTAATCCTCCTCTGGTGGAATTCAATGTGTTTAGCCAACAGCAGGGACATGGTGTGGATGGGCTGTGCAGGACATTTGATCTATCACTTCATGGCACTGAGAGAAAAAAATAGCACAGGAGAGTATTAAAAAAAGACCACATTAAGTGGATCAAAAGTAGCCAAGGTCTTGACAAATGATTCCCACATTAGATCCAAGATCAGTCCCATAATGCACAGCCCAGCCAGGCCTGGCAGGCAGGCTGGATCTCCCCAGGTTCGGCTGGGAAGTGGTTGCTGACAAAATGGGCACATGGACACAAGTTTGCAGGCTTAGAACTGGAGATGAGTTACCAGTGAAACAGGAAAACATGGATTGCTGCAGAGGCTGGAAGAGATCCACTGCTTAAACCACGCTCAGTGCAAAGCTGCAGCTCAGACCAGCACAGGGAGAGGGAGGCTGCCGTGGATGTCAGTTCACAGGGAAGGGAGGGTCCTCAAGGATAAGGGTCTCAATAAAAGCTGGTGATGCAGCGAAGGTTGAGGATGTGAGCCCTGGCTGTGTCACCTGCAGTCAGGAGCAGGGAGGGTGAGCTCACCTCCTTGTTAGCGAGACAGCCCTCGGCGCCCGCATCCTTCAGCAGTTCCTCAGACATCAGAGGGCGAACACGGGGGGCTCAGACCCAGCTGAGGGACGGGGAAGGTGCCTGAAAGGGAGGCATTTAGAGAGCTCAGTTTGTTTAGCTGGGAAAAATGGGAAGAAAATGGAAGGAATTACAGATGAATCTCAGTACCAACAGGCTCAGGATCATAATTGTCATCAAAATTATCAACTAAGACAAAAATCACTGGCCTTGACTCAGGTGGACAGGTCACCTGCACTTAACCCTGAAAAGGGCCATGTATAAATTACAAGTGTTTGATAGACAGCAGCTATTAGAGGTGCATGCAATCCTGCCAAGGTTTCCACCAGAGCTCTTCCTCCTACACAACACTGATGCCCTTGTGCCATAGAGAACTGGCAGAAATAACATGTTTTTAGCAGGAAAAAAAGAGGAGAGGTTCCAGTCCCAGTGCAGTCCCTCTCTGCACCCTTATTTCAGACATCCAAGGCCAGTTCTGCCTCTCTGAGTTCTGCATTAGTGGGACAAGAGACAGTGCTTCAGACACCCCCACGCTCAGCATTTCCCACGTGGATTTGGGGGCAAACGGGACAGGCACGTTCCTGCTGACATGCCATGATTTGTCAACTAAAAAAGGAGACAAAACCCAAAGGAGTTTAAGAAGGGGTTAATTTTCTCTCACTGAGAACATTAGGGCTCTGAAAATAAACTACTAAGTAAATTTTAAATTAATTAAATGCTGTTGCCAATGTAAATTTGGAATAACAGCAGGAACCAGTCTTTAAATCCTCAGATACTGTCACATTCAGTTAACAGCAGAGAAGTTTGAAATGAGTACTGGTTTCAGTAAAAGAGTCTTTACTTTTAGACAAGCTGCTACCTTATCATCAAGGAAACCCCTTTGTGTCACGTGCCAACTTTTCATGGTGTGTTTTCTACCTGCAGACACATTCCTGAGGCTGAGCTGTTCCTCAGCAGCTGTAAAGAGGGAGACACAGGGATCATCCCTCGGCCACCACCCAGCCACTGGAGGGCATGAGGCACCTGGGTCCTTTCGGGACTTGTCCAGGAGGATTCCCAGCCTGGATCCCACCAGTTATAACAATGCACAGAGTGCCAGAGCCTCTGTGTACAGACCCTGCCCACACAGACATGTGTGCTGGGGTTCCCTCCAGCCCTCAGCTGCAGTTGGCATTATCTGACCCTGGTTAATGGCCAGGACCTCTGTCAATTAGCAGGTCCTGGCTGTGGAGCTGCAAAGCTGCTGAAGAGCTGATTCTCTTCCCAATAAAGTGCCACTTAGTCTAAATTTAGTCCTAGTCCCGAGCAGAGCGGTGGCACGAACACGGGAGGACCCACCAGCAGGCAAAGAACTTCCTTGTCTTTAAGGAAACATTTTGGCCCAAGCAAAATGACCAGTCATTAAACTCTGCTATCCCAGGTTCAATCTATCCCAATTAAATGCCATGCAAAAACAAGACTCTACAAGCAGAGTTATGGCTTGGAAGTGGTGTTATCCTTCAGATTTGTGGGATCAGCCAAGGTTAGAGAAGCACATTCTGCCTTTGCACCATGTGCTGCAGCACCCAGACACATCACAGTAACCTTCACCCAACCTACACTCGTGTCTCCTGCCTCTGTGGTTCTGGCAATATTTAACTCAATAATTTTCCAACGTTTGAAAGAAAGGTTTATGGACACTGACACGCATCCCAGAAAGGCAAAATGTCAGCAATTTCAGCTAATTTAAGTCATGCCAGAAAGTGCATTTGAGGGAGATTTTCATTCCCTGTATTTGTCATAAATTCATTCCAGCACTTCCAGCAGAGGAGGTTCCTTGGAACGGGCAGGATCCACAAACACCAGACACTTATCTCTGACAGCAAACTGGCTCCTGAATTAAAGCTTTGCAGGTGCTGACATCCAGAGACAAAGAAGAAGAATTTGGACCAGGTACATGAGAAAAGAGAAATCAGCTTTCCCTGCAGAAAAGCTCTGGAGCTGTTCAACATGGCTGTTGTTCAGGTAGAGCCAGGGAACAGTCCCCCAGGTGTGTCCCGTCCCCTCCCCAGCCCAGGGTGGGCTTTGGGTATGAACTGAAACATTTCAGATGTTCCAGCCATGTCCCCATCCCGCTGGGATGGAGGCACCTGGAAGGCAGCACCACACACACCAGATGGGGGTTAAAACCAACCTCACTCCAGGCTGTCAAATCCCAAACGCCCTCAGAACCATCTCCCGATCTTGTCCCAGCACAGCCTGGGTCCTAGTCCAGTATAAACTGGATCCCTGATCCACTCCCAGGGCAGACTGGGTCCTAGCCCAGTATAAACTGGATCCCTGATCCACTCCCAGGGCAGACTGGACCTCAGCTCAGTACAGACTGGATCCCGTGGCCACGTGTCAGTAAAGACTGGCCCATGTCCCAGTACAAACTGGATGTCCTGGCCTCATCTCAGCACAGACCGGGCCCAGCCCAGTACACACTGGATGTCCTGGGCTCCATCCCAGTACAGACTGGCAGCTGCAGCCCAAAGCACCTGAGCAGGAGGGTGCAGGGAGTTGTGTTGGATTGGTTCAGCACTAGGCAGTGCTGTGAGGATCAGGGAGTTGGACTGGATCATCCTTATGGATCCCTTCCAGCCCAAGCTCTTCTGTGATGCTTCTCTGACACCAGGATTCACTTCCTGTCATTCCTTGTCATTCCATCAACAGTGGGGCTGGGCACAGCCTCAGTATGTCCATGGATGGCACCACAGTTCACCAGCACCTCCTCAGAAAGGTTTGTCTGCAGGAGGTTTTGTAGCCCTGAGGCAGTTGTTAAGGAGACTCAATATATTTAGAGAAGACTTTTCTCCCCCTTAGAATATGTCCTCACGGGTCATGCAAATGAAATTTGATTAATTTATTAGTGATTTATTTGTTTTGGTTTGGTTTTAAGCAGTTTAAAAAGACATGTGCTGAGCAAGAAAAAAAAGAAGAAGAAATGCATGGCAATTCTGTTGTTAATCAAAAGAGGTTTCATGCTGCATGAAAGTGAAATTGGGCCCACAGGCTAATTAAAATAGGATTTGAATTAGGATGAATGAATAATTAGCATTATTCATTCAAATCTCATTTACATTGAAAAGTAAGAAACTACATGATTTACAAGCACTTTTGAGGAAGCAGAGAAGTTCCCTTTTTTTTTTTTTTTAACCTGGAAAATGAGTAAGACTTTATTGCTCGAGAAAGGAGAGAGCTGGGGTCAGACCCAGCACCAGCAAGGGACCAGCACATCCCAAATCCTGGCGAGCACTGTGCTGATGCCACCTGCATTCCATGAGCAGCAATTCCAGTGTCCATCCTCCTAAGTGACACAAGGGCGAGGATGTGGGGGTATTCCCAGGAATACCTGGGCTAAGACAACTCACAGCCATCACCCTTCTATCCTTTGTGAAGGAAGTGGGCTCAATCACTACCAACTTCCCTCCTATTTTCAGCAACACAGAAGAAAAAGAATAAGAAAATTGCACTGAGTTTTATTTTTAATCTTACAGAGCACTTAGGAAGGAAAAAGGCTGGGACTTTTTGGAGAGCACACAGTGCTCTTTCAAACAAATCCTCTGTCAGCTGGCAGGGCTCACGTGGCAGCAGCAGAGAAGGGTTTGGAAAAAGCCACAATGTCAATGTCAATTTGGAAACCATTTCTGAACGGTGCCTTCCAATCCCAGGCAGGATAACAAGGCTCTGCTGATCCCCAGACCAACCCCCCGAGCCTGAAAAACCCCCCGCTGAATCCCGAGACCACAGATCCAACGCGGGATATAAATAGAACAGGAAAATATGGGTAAGAGGTAGGGATATAATAAGATTCTTGCGCTGTCAAAAAAATAAAGATGTCAAGAACGTATCTCTTTGAAAATCAACATATACCCACCCGAGCATTCAGCTCACAGATAAACTGGAATTTGCAGCTCAGACATGAACCTCCGGCCGCCTCGGCGTGCCCTCAGGTACTGCTAACATGGGAAGCCAAGTGACAATTTTAGCAACACTCCCCCGCAGTGACAAAATTCAAATGAAAATCACGACGTGTTTCGTGCTGGCCCAAACCAGCTCTTATTGCACCTACAGCAACCACAGTGCTCCGGGAAGCCTCGTGTCCAGGGCAGACCCCCCGGAACACGTGGATCCCAGCTTGGAAGAGCAGGGTCTGTGAGGACAGGGCGAGCTGTGAGCCTGACTCGAGGCTCCATGGAAAATGGAGGCTGGGCTGTACAGCCTCTGTCACCTCGTGAGATTCTGGAGACCAGTGGCGGGGTCTGTGTCAGCCTGAATCCCTTCACACACGCTCGCCAATCAGAGTCCCTTCGAACGACGGGAATGAGCTGCACCAGCTCAGAGCTGGGCACTTCTGCAAGGACTCGGGGCAGAGCTGTGTGACACCCAGCAAGCCCGAGGCTGCTCCTCACACCTCTGCTGCACACTCCAGGTATCAGGAGGCAGAGGGAGCCCCAGGTGCCGCCAGCACTGTGCTGATGTGAAATGTAATAAAGGAGAGAACCAAGCGGTCCCAGACGCCGTCTGACAGCCCGCAGGGAAACCCTCGCTCCCCGCGGCAGCCTCGCTCACACCAACGTGGCATCGTGCCAGACCTCGGGACCAGCACCGTGCCAGGATGGAGCTTGGAGCAGCAACATCCCCCCTCCTTCACAACCCGCTGGTGGATGAGGAATAACCCAGCAAGGGAAGGGCTGCTGGAGCTCAGAACCAACCCGGCGTCTCCAGAGCTCTCCCTCTCTCCTCTCACCTCCTCCACCCTCACACACCTCACAGCATTTCTCCAGCACAGTCCAGAGCTGAAGGGTCTGGAGTCTCCTCCACACTCCCTGTCTCCAAGCCTGGTAAATGTAAATATGAAGGAACAGAAATCCCATGTGATCCCTGCTCAAAATCAGCTCAGGAATGTGCAGCTTGTACCACAGATCATATCCCCCAGCCCCTAAGAGGGAGTGGCTCATTCATCCCTGTGGAGGAGCTGGGAATGCACAGGAAAACTCTTTCCCTGTGTCTTTCAGTTGGATGTTGAAAACAAGGAATTACAGGGTAGGTAAAGAACAATTTTTTTTTTTCCAAGATTTTGAATCTAAAGCTCAAGCCATACTAGAGAAACCATCTGACACTGCTGTTCTGTTTAACCAAACCCTGAGCTCTGGGACTGCCAGCCCAGGCTGTCTGCACACAACAGGCCAGGGCCTGCTATTTGTACCCTTAAAATCTAAAGATCTGGAGGACATCCTCGAGACAGAGTGTTCCTACCAGCTGAAATGACCATCAGGCCGGGTGAGTGTGGCCTCAGGTGCACACAACACTCCTCAGGTGCTCACAACTGTGAGCTGCCACAGAAGCCCAGAGTATTCTGAGTTGGAAGGGACCCACAAGGCTCATCGAGTCCAACTCTTAACCCTGCACAGGACCACGTCAGCTCCCTTTGTTCCACACCACGGGGATCCTGCAGGCTTTTCCACAAGCTGCTCATGCACAGACAGCACTCACCTCCCAGACACCAAGTTCTCCTCCCAAGGAACTGCTCCCAGACACCACCTGATGAGACACATGTGCTCCTCAGCTCAGGGCTACTAAAGCCTGGCTCAGCCACACGACCTGTTACCACTTGCTAAAATACTTCCAAGGTCAAACACAGCAAACACCCAACCAGCCCAGTGCTGAGACAGCTCCTTTGTAAGGGAAGAGCCACCCATTTACTTGAGTCAGTCACTTATATTCTGAAGATGCTCAACCCTTGTACCCATATGCGTCACCATCAGAAATGTGTAACATTCCCATAACCAGCAGTTTAAACTATTTTACAACCCAAAGTAGAGTCAACCAGAGCAGGTTGGCGGGTCCATGTCCAGTTTTAAATATCTTCGAGACTGGAGACCTCACAAGCTCTCTGGGCATCTAGATCCTATTGAATATCTCCAGAGGTGGAGACCCCACAAGCATTGAAAAGTAAGACTGGGCAGCCTGATCCTACTGCATCTGACCATACTCACAGTATAAAAAGTTTTTCTTATGTTTAAGCAGAATTTTCCCTGTTTCAATCTGTGCCCATCACCATTCCCTGGGTACCACAGAGACCAGTCTAGGACAAGAGCAAGGGCAGCAAAGCAATTTCTCCTGTAAGAATGAACATAACAGAGCGTGGCCAAGTTGCAGGGACTAGAACCACACAGGCAAAGTGAAACTGTGACCTGAGATCTTCCCCCTCCCAGTGCCCACCCCTGCCCAACGCGCCCTGCACAGCACTGGCACGATATAAAAGAATATATTATTAAAATATTAAAAATATCGTGCTGTTGCCTGCTGCACCTGTGCTCCCAGTGGTTACTCTTACAAATATGGGCGATGGAAGGATAAAGATGGAAAAAACACAGCAGGAAGGATGACAAAAGGCAGGTCCTGAGTGACCAACAGCAATCCAAGCGGGAGTGCGATGGAGCAGGGCCGGGGTTCCTGCACACACCAGGCACTGAATCCCAGGATTCAGCTCCTTTCAGGATGCACTCGCCAGCCTGGGAAGAGTGGTGGGAAATAGCAGGAGAGTGTCCTGCTGCAAACTCTGCCTGTGTGGGCAGGCCCAGCACACAGGGATACACCTGGGGACACACAGGGAACGGGAGCACCTCGGCCTACCCAAGACCCCAGAGCTATGGACAGACACCCACTCTGACCCTGAGCACTGCAGACACACAAGAACAACTGTATTTCAAGTGGAAAATCACAGAACACATAGGAAGTAGAAGGTCCAAATGGAAGAACAGAGAACACCCAGGTACCACTGCGTGTTGCACACCCCACAAAACATGCACTGCTGGGGAACTGCCTTTGGACAGGCTGGAGCACCCATGTGCTTACCTGGGTCCCTCCACCTCTCTGGCAGCGAGGTCTGGGAAAGGCCATCCTCACTCCCATACAGTTCCAGTCAGGCATCAGAGATGTCCCTGCCTTGATGTGATTAGCAACTCGAATAACCACAGCACCCTTTTAACTACACCCGAGTCCACTGCAGCCAACAGCTCCACAGCGTTTCCCCACCGGGCTCCTCCTCTTCGCTCAGAGGGATGAGTGTCAAAAGAAAATGACACACTGGAGGCAGCTGACCCGAATATCACTCTCCCGGCCATTTCGGGAAAGGAGAGAGAAGCCAAAAGAGAGCAGTTCTGTCGGCTCCTGTACGTCAAAGGCTCTCACTGAGCGGGAGGCAGCCGGGTGGGGATGAACACCTACTGCTCCCACCACCATCTTACAACAGCCAGGAGAACCACAGCAGTGTTTGCTTCAGAGATAAGCCTCACAAACTAGCACGAACAGCTTGAGAGTGAAAGGGATACCGCACACCACGGCGCAGCCTGGGCTGCCACGGCGTCCCCAGTCACCCACCCCGCACCACGGCAGCTGCTCCTCCCTGACCCACATTCAAAAAAAAGACTTCTATTCCCCAGCTCTGTCATCTGGTCTAGTAGGAGCCACCTCCTCAGCCTACAACTCCACCAAATCCATGGCACGTTTCCTACAACAGCAGCTCTGCAGAGAGGGAAGGATGTTCGGAGGCAGAGGAGGGCACTGCAAACCCTCACTGCCAACTGCTTTTCCAGCCATCCAGTACTTGGAACTGCTCCACTAAACCCTGTCAGGACTGTCCCTGAGATGAGACATGGAGGACCAGAGAGCTTTGCAGACCCCTGTGACTTCACCCAACTGTGCCTGTCTGGGTGGAGAGCACTAAGGTGAGGAGGACGGTGGCCAGCCGTGCCAGAAGGCATTTCCTCCCTGTTCGCCATCGGTGCGTCACAACAATCCATGAGGATGGGGCTGGGATGGACAGCCAAGGACAAGGGGTCCACAACAACAATGACAAACCAGCACTCACTCACTCTCCTGGTGCTTCAACTTCTCCCAAGTGCTACCAAACTGCACAATTAGTTGGAGAGTTGTGTTTGAATACACCAGTTTTACACACAGTTTATTTTGAGTGGAGGAGCAGAGTAAGTCAGAGCAGATTGCCACACTGGCATTAAAATGCTACTCCAGCTTGAGTTCAACAGGAGTCTTAACAGCTTTATTTTGCCAAAGATAAAATTCAGAATATAAATACGCACATAAATTCACTAAGTGACTTATCTGTTGAAAAAACCACTTATTTTGTATAATAAAATAAGAAACCTAAACCCGTCATTTTCTGAGAGACTTGACTACTTTAAGACCCCCCTGGGAAGAGACCCGAAGCACTGACTGAACTCCCTATGCTCCATCACCCCAGCTGGGGAACACACACACCAACTGGGGCTCTTGTCTCTGAGAATAGCTGCAAATAACTCCTATTTCATGAGAGGAAGCTGGGAGCTCTTTTCCCAGTGACAGGCACACTGCACCAAGCACACAGCCGGTCAGCTTTTTCCACCTCACTGCTTTCCATGGCCATGAATTTTATCAGACTTATTATCAACACAGATTATGACAATTAGCAGCAAATTTTAGGCAGTCAGCCTCCCAAAAGCACGGAAAGTGCTTAAGCCAGACAGGAGGCTTGATGGGAGAGCACCAACAGGACCAGGGTATGGTATGTACCATGTTTTGGTGCTGCTGGAGGTGGGAAAAGCCTATTGAGACACTGCAGGAACAACTGTGGGCACAGTGACAGTGCCAAGCTTCCCCTGGTTTCTTACTTCCAAGCCTCCAAGACTTTAGGAGGGTGGTTACATCTTGTTAGTCACCGAGTGGACTTCATGCTGGTTCTGTAGATGCTCCAAGCCTTGTCCTGTCAATGCTCCCTTTGTCCTGTCAATCCAGGCCCTTGTCCAAAGTCCCTCTCCAGCTCTCTTGGAGCCCCTTTAGGCACTGGAAGGGGCTCCAAGGTCTCCCCAGAGCCTTCTCTTCTCCAGGCCGAACACCCCCAGCCTCTCTCCACAGCAGACCTGTTCCAGCCCTCAGACCATTCCCCCTTCAGAATCAAGTTCATTCCTTAATGCTACTAAAAGAGATGAAAATGTCACCCAGGGAAAATGATGTGACTTCTTTACACTCCTACTCACAGAACCAGGAACAGCCCCAGGCTCCTCCCCAGCCCCTTCCTCTGGGACTCACTGGGAAACTGGTTTCCACTGCAGGGACTGGAGAGGAGGTTACAGAATAAGGAGCCAAAATGAGGAGTCACAGCTGGGAGGGCTGGGTGGATTCACCAGAGATGGACCCCCAGCCTGGCTACAGCCATTGGCACTGTCGTGTCACCTCTGCAAGACAAGGGCTGTGAAGAAAATCCTGGCAAAGTGCAGCTCCCCAAAGCCAACATTCCAATGGGACTAATGAGACAATCTCATACAGAGCAGAATCAGTGGGCAATGGATTGTCTGGGTAAGCACAGTGTTCAATGGGGCTTCTGCAAAGGCACTTCCAACCCCACAGAGGGCCCCAGACCACCGGGGTTTAACCTCTGCAAGTCCCTCTCACCAACGGCTTCTTGAAGGGACCCCAAAAGGCCACTGGAAAAGTGATCATCCCCTTCACAGAGAGAAGACACGGGAAGAGGAGTAAATGGCCATTTCCTGCACGGGAAGGAGGTCAGAGCAGGGATCACAGGAGAGGTTGGGATCTGTGCCAGACCAGGACATTGTCTGAGTGCACCCCACAGTGAGTGGGTGGGATGTGACCAAGGATCCTGCTGGCAATATTCAAGGTGAGGCAGATAAACAACCACAAGGAGCAGCACAGGGACCACACGAGTCTACGCAACCTAGTAATAAAATGGCAGATGGAATTCCACATGGATAAAGTGATGCATACATGGAATAAACAAAATAAATCTCGATTTCACACTAAAAATAAATGTGCCCTGAGATGGCCTCAGCGAGCAGGAGGTCTTGGGGCTGTCAGGCTGCTCTGTGAAAGCTCCAGCACAGCCAACAGCATTTCACCAGTGTGAGAGGACAAGCACCCCAACAGCACATGCTGCCACATGCCCTGAGTGCCCCCAGCTCAGCCAGGGCTCTGGTCACTCTCATCATCCCCCATCATGGGAACAGGAGCTTGGAGAAGATGTATGGACACAACAGTGTGGGAGGAACACTGGAAAAACAAGGCAGCTGAGCAGGGGAAAGAGGGTGGGGAGCTGTAAAACCTGGGGGAGCCTGCAGAAGGAAAACCCCTTCAAACCTGAAAACCAGAGACAGCGCCTCAGACATGGGTAAGTCTGCAGGCAAAAAGCAGCCAGCAGGGCTGAGGGGGTCCAGACATGCTTCTTCTGGGCTCTGCTGCAGCTTCCACATGGCCAGGTTGGGAACAGGACTCCAAAGTGGGCAAGGCTCTGTCTGATCTGTGTGGCTGTTCCCAAGGAGCCAGGAGTGTCCCTGCTGTTGGGGGAAGAGCCCCACAATGAACCAGCCAAAAGAGAGGCATCAAAGGGAACAGAACCGGTACCCCAGGTACTGCTCAGTTCCAGCCCTCTGGAATTGCACCTGTACTCATGGACAGTCTCAGGCACTTGGCACACTTGGAGGGCAGAGATGATTTATTTCTGTCCCTGTTCTCCAGCACAATCCTCCAGAGAATCGGATCTCACAGACACCCGGATCGATATGGTCTGGCCACAGATTGCAAAGAGAGCAAGAGCAGGCTGAGGAATACAAACCAAGCACGGAGGAGGAGGATTCCAGTCAGCTCTAGAAGGAGCAAAGACTTCACACGAACCAAGAAATACAGATAATTTCCATATGGCCCTATGGAAGATCACTGTGCTTCCTCCCAAACATTTCAATTTTATTTTGCTTTTTAGTGTCTCAGGAATCACACTTTCCACTATGAAAATTCTCCTATTCAAAATAGCTCAACTACATATCTGAGTGTCAGAGTAACTCTGAGTATCTGAGCAACTCCTGCGAGCGAATCTGCTGCAAGTAAAATTCATTTCTCAGCTACTTCAATGTTTACCATGAAAATCAGAAGATTTTTGGATTTTTAGGAGGAGGTGCTGAGTGCAGGGCAGCACACCTGAGAGATACATTAAGAACTTTAATTACTTTTAATTTTATGCCATTTAAAAATGTATTGACAGCAGGGCAGCCCCTTCCCTGCCTACAGACTCATCTCTAACCTCAGGATCAGGCAGTGTTAGCTGTCAGCCGCATCCCTGAATCCACACCAGCGCCAGGCTTCCAGGAGTTAACAAGGAGTCAAAACTCCCCCTCAAGGGAACATGGGAACACACAAGACATGCAATCGCCCTTCCAGGCTCTTGACTATTTTAAGCACAAGAGATACAGAACTTCCGAGGCAATAGCTTGTTCTGTACAAGTCTGGCAGGGCTGCACCGCTCACGCGTGTCCAGCACTGGGATGTCACCACGAGCAGGAATTGGCATCCCCTGATGCCACCAGCATCATCTCTCATCCTTTAAGAGCCGTATTCCCAATATACATCACAGCCAGACCCAGGTTTAAACCCAGAAATCATCAGGTTTAGACCCAGAAGTCATTTTTCCACATTCCTTTGACACAAAAACAAAGTGGGAAGAAGTGTCCCCAACACGCTGCATTTTTTGGGATGACTTTGGGGATGTTCAGGAGAGGGGTAGCGCTGTGCACAGCTACCCACGGGGCAAAAAACACACCCCGGGGCAAAAAACACACCTCTGGACAGCAGACTAACGGATGAGAAGGGATTCAATGGAAAACAATCCAATGCAGTTGTCAGCCTCCTCCAGCACCACCAACTGCGCCATCCGGACGGGAAAGGACGGGAGGCACAATCTGCTGGTCATCCATATGGATGTCTTCCCTTTCTCCTTCAACAGGATCTCAAACGAGGTCAAGCACGCACACTCAGACTTGTTTCCTGACAAATTTATAACTAAAAAGGTGGAACTAATAACTGCAAGAGCCCTGAGCTGGTACCATGGACTTATTTAGGCAAAAGAGCTGGCTGACTCCAGCGATTCCCATCTAAGCAAGGTAATGGGGAGAAATCCCTCACTCCCTGCAAAAATGTAAATCCCAGCTCAGTGAGGCACTTAAGCACATGCCTAATGCAAAGCTGGAAATAAATCCTGCTAATAACCGGGCTGCTCACTTATTCACAGCCAGGCACGGCTTAAGTACCTGGAGGAGCTGGAAATACCCCCGAGCCCCCGGAAAAGAGCCGAAACCAGACTGGTCTGGGAATTAATCACAGCAGCATGAGCAGAACTGTTAATATGAACTGGAGGAGGACTGTCTGTGTGTGTGTGTGTGTGTGTGTGTGTGTGTGTGTGTGTGTGTGTGTGCTGAAGCATCTGTTCAAGTTTAGGCATATAAAACATTTTTCAGCCCAATGACTCCAGAGGGAAATGCCTCATACATCAGCTCATCTGACTCAATTTTTCCATCACATTTCCCTTAATACAGTTTTGTCCATAAATACACTATTTGTTTCTTCCAAATATAGATCTTTATTTATAGCCAGAAAATCCTGTAACTTGTGTTATTGCTTAAAGCCCTGGGTTCTGCTTTGAGACGGAATCAGGTTCTCCTTTGAAATGGAATCACTAAGGAATTATTTTCCAGTACTGAGGTATGAAACCAAGTTCTCTACATTTGCAGAAGGAAAAGGGTTTTCTTTTTGCTCCAATATTTACCGCTCTCACTATTTCCTTCACCAGAAATCACCAGAAATCACCATCTAACTGCTCAGCCACACGTTGCATATGGCATTTATCCAACACCACATCCAGGAACTTTCACCTTAAATCCTCATTAAAAAAAACCCCCCCACAAGCTTTTAAGAATCCCAACCAGATCTTCCAGCCAGTCCCAAATTTGAGGAGAACTGTGTGTCACTACCCGAGCAGTGATAATTCATATTTATGGTATGAGGTCAGAAAAGGAAATGTAACATTGCCCTTTCCCCTCCAAGGAACATTTGGAAGACAAATTCCTTTTTGTGGCTTTTAACTGAAAGCGAACGACCTCCCAAAACCAGGACCAAGAACGGGCAGTGAACGGGTAATTTGGTGATTCTGACATTTTAAAAGTATGGGGTTTTTCACAAGTGAAATGTGATTTAATACAACTTGACCATTATTAACCACAACTTCAGTAAAATAAAAAGAAACGCACAGCACATTATTCCATAGCACAAGCACAGGACAGTAGAATTGCACTCCTGCAGCTTGTGGGAAGTGCAGGGATCAGCTGGAAGGACTGATAATGCCACAGGGTTCTGCAATAAAACCTTCATTCCCTCCCAAACAGGGCACACAACCACCCGTGGGGGCCAGATTTTGGGGGCTCATCCACAATTCAGCGAGTCTCCCTACCTGGTGGGCAGGAATGTGCTTCCGTGCACAGCGCAGTGCTAAAGTAAAGCAACCATAAAATGTAGGGAGTATTAACAGAACTTTTTCCACAGCAATAATTTATTTCCTATTAAGTAGATTAAAAATAAACGGATCTGGAGCACAAGTCAACTCTGTGGAGTGGCAGCACAAAAGACAAAGGTTGGAAGCAGGCTGGGAGGAAAGGATCACCTTCCCCCTAATGAGGCAGCACAACAACAAAGGGCTCCATTATCCACGAGGATTTCGGGTCCATTATCCAGGACAAGGGTTTCACTCCAACTGTTTAATGATTGTCACCCTTGTCCAGTTTGTGCTGCTGATCAGGGAATCCTGTCCCAGCAGGAAGGGTGAGGATGCACGAGGTACCTCGTACCAGGCGACAACGCGCCTTGTGATTCCCACATTTGAAAAACATGGTGAAAAGTCATAAAATCCCCCCTTTTTCTTGGCTCCATGTTGATGGGGAGGCTACAGCCTCAGAGAATCACAGAGTATCCCGAGCTGGAAGGGATCAACAAGGATCACCCAAGTCCAGTTCCTGATCCCACCCCTGTTTTCCTCAGGCACACAGCCCCTCGCAGGTACCAATGGCCACAAATCAGCAGAACTCACCCCGGTGAGCAGGGTCTGCCCCGCTCCTGGCTCCCACTCTGTGCTGTTCCAGCAGCATTCCAGGGAAAGCTCACCATGCTCTAACAAGTCCTTGCTGCCAGCATCACAGCTGGGACAAACTGAGGCATCAGCAGCACTGCCAGTGTCTGCTGGCTCCACTTTCCCTGGCTCCAGCTCCCTGGAGAAGCACCAAGGCACAGGGGTCTCAGCGACCCAATCCACCACACACCCGAGGAAGGGGCTTCCAGGATTATCCAACCCCTGACAGTGTGTTTTTAGGCTGCTTTGTCGGTCTTAAGAGCCAGATCACACCTAGGTACAACCTCGGGCACCGGATCTCATGCTGTCCTTGGCAAAAGTGACAGATTAGGAAAGTTTGGGGTTTTTTATGGACTCACAGAAGTTGATGGCACTCAGCAAATTACTAAGTCAACAAATCTGTGCGTTACAATTAATCACAAACTCCCCATCAGTGATTAGATCTCTCAGCTTATAAGAATTTTCCTCTTGTAAACTTTAAAACCATCCAAACCCAGAAAAGACCTTTTAAGATAAAGCTGCACCTAAGCAACACAATTCTCACACCAACTACCTTTAGAACCACTGGATTCTTTAGAACAATTGTGTCTACAATTAAAACTCCTCAGGCTGTACCAAAATCTTTGCTAAATTCCTAAAGTTGGTGTAAACTCGCCCAGTAAGGTTTTCTTTTAACCTTCCCTTTGCTGAGGACCCGCTGGGACTCCTCACTGCCCAAACATTCCCAATCCTCTTGGGGCTCTTCTCTGAATCCTTCAAAGAGAGTTGTGCTCTGAATCGACCCAAATTTTCCAGTTATTTACTGGTTTTTGCATCACTTGCACATTATCTGTGATGTTTGCTTTGAAGTGACAGGCAAAAACAGTCCCTAATGACGGGCTAAGGATGACACTCATCCAGAAAACAGGTATTTCATGATAATTCTTCCTGCATTCAGACCTGTGAGTTGCTTTAAAAAAAAAACCAAAAATTTTAATATTGTTGCATTGAGAAAACACTTAGTTTTGCAAACGGAAATGTTTTCCATTAGCAATAACTCAACGGTCCCCTGCATCAGTGGTAAGACAAACTTGCAACTCCAGTCTAAAAGCACTGAAGGCAGTCAGACCCTTTGGTAAGGGAACAGCCTCGTGAGGAAGATGTTTTTAATAACTTTTCACCACTTAAACTGATAAACTTGACAAAGCTCGTTTTAAAAGTATAAGAGGCGCTGGGTGACGAACCCAAGGAGTGGCTGGTTGTGTTTTCCACAGAAAAAGAACAGAGACCCTCTGGTAAAATAAGTTTCCTGTGATGTGAAACACAGCCCTTCAAAGGGATGTGTCCCAGTGCTCCTGGTTCTGTTCTGCCCCATTTCAATTTGGAAACATCAGTCAAGTTACTGTTTTTTGAGAAACACACTGCAAAGGGCCAGTTTGCATAGAAGGAGCCCCAGCAAGGCTGGCAGGGCAGACCCTCACACCCAGCACATCCCCCGAGCCCCCCAGCCCCTCAGCCCTTACCTCGCCGCCTCCTCGCTCACAGACATGGTCAGAGCCCCGGCTGCACCCGGGAGAGCCCCGCACTCCCAGTACTCCAGCTCGGCTCCAGCGAGGACCAGCCTCTCGTTCCCAGCTCTCGTCACTGCCCACAGGAGCAGGACGGGCCGAGCGAGTCGCGCATTCGCCAGACACCGAAATGTGTGACAGCTCAGCCCACCCCCGCCGCGCCGCGCAGCCACAGAGCTGCAAACACCGTCCTCCCCTCTCCAGAGAAACGCTGGAGCCAACGCCAGCACTGCTGGAAACCCCGGAGTTAATGCCAGCACTGCTGGAAACCCAGGAGTTAATGCCAGCGCTGCTGCAAATCCACGACTTTCACTTGGAGCCCAACGGCACAAAAAAGCTCCAATTCCCTTCTAAAAATCCTTACCTATCCTGCTTCGCAGGACCGAGCTGAACTGTTCCCCCAGGAAAGCACAGGCACAACTTTGGAACATACTTGGAAAGAACCAAAAATACAAAAGAAAGGCACTTTGCATTTTCCTAAGCACAAATCTTGACAGAAAACAACAAGTTTCCCTCTTAAATGACCTGAAGAATGGAGGGTTTGGTAACTGCACTGACCCGAAGAACGGAGGGTTTGGTAACTGCACTGACAGCTGGCTCATTGAACATCCCAGTGACAGGGATTTCTAACAGGAAGGGACGGTTTGGGGGTTTTTTAGCCAATTATCCTTGACTTTCAGCAGGCAGAAGACATGGAAATAACAACAATAATCAACGGTCTGTCAGATGGAAGGGTTTTCTTCTTCCTCTCATCTCCAAATACCAACCGAACACCCAATGAAAAAGCTGAACCCAGTGGTACCAACTGTTGCTCCAGAATCCATACAGTACATCCATGCCCTAATTAATCCCCATGAACTGTCTCCTATTTGTAATTAATTTGACGGTGGAACAAAACCAGCACTTCCCTGTGAAGCAAGGTCACACTGACCAGAAAGCGTCAGGACTAATTCCTACCAACAGAAAAGAGAATTGGCTAAAAAAAGCCCGTAAAAATAGCTGTACAAATGTCACTCTTGTGAAATTTTACTGTGCAGGGTGAAAGTTAGGCCCAACGGAGGCCAAAGTTTCCATTATCCCATACAGGGGTGCATTTTTCTCCTTGTGCTCTGTATTAGGGTCAAGCACAGCGAACCACAGAATGTCCTGAGATGGAAGGGACCCACAGGGATCATCAAGTTCAGCTCCTGGCCTTGCACAGGACATCCCAACCATCCCACCTTGTGCCTGAGAGCGCTGCACAAACACTCCTTGAACCAGAGTAGTATTCCCAGAGCGATGCCAACCCGCAGGGCTGCAGCCTGTCAGCTCCGGGCAGGGCTGGCTCAGGCTGCCACAGCAGCGTCGAGAAGGTTTATCTGGGCAAGGAGAGCAGGAGCTGCTGCTGCTTCCAGGGCTTGTGCTGGAGCTGCAGCTCAATCCACCGCCGCGGGCCACACCGGGGACCCCTGAGCCGAGAGGGGAGGAGGGGACGGGGGTGCCCCGGGAGGTGACTCGGGAGGAGGGGACGGGGGTGCCCCGGGAGGTGACTCGGGAGGAGGGGACGGGGGTGACCCGGGAGGTGACTCGGGAGGAGGGGACGGGGGTGACCCGGGAGGTGACTCGGGAGGAGGGGATGGAGGTGACCCGGGAGGTGACTCGGAAGGAGGGGACGGGGGTGACCTGGGAGGTGACACGGGAGGAGGGGATGGAGGTGCCCCGGGAGGTGACACGGGAGGAGGGGATGGAGGTGCCCCGGGAGGTGCCCCAGGTGCGTTCGCTCCTGTTCCCGCGCTCGCTCCTCACCGAGGGGGCTCGGCCACGTGCGGCGGGGCCGGCACCGGCCGCTGCTCCCGGGAAAGCCCCGGCGGACTCAGGGATCGCCTCAGGGATCACTTCGCTGGGCATGAACAGCGCGGAGAGGCCCGTCCGGAGTGCGGGGGGACGCGGGGACAGGCGGGCGGCGCCGGCCCCTCACGGCGGCGGAGCGCGCCCGGCCCTTCCCGGCGCCTCCGGATCGCCCCGGAGCTGCCGGCTCTGCGCCCTCCGCCCCCCGCCTCCCTCAGCCCCACAGCCCCGTCCCCTCAGGTTCCCGCCGCCCCCTTCAGCCTCCCGCCGCTCGCTCCCCTGCGCCGCCCCCGGGGTCCCGCCCGCCCCCGGCTCCCGCGGGTCGGTCCCCTCACGGTCCCAGCTCGGAGCCCTCGGGGCCCCGCGGGTCCTGCCGCATTCCCGGTTTATCCCGGTTTCCCCCTCGCCCCCCACTCACGGTCCGGCCCTGGCCGTGCCGGGGCCCCTCGGCCGCCGAGCCCGGGCGGGGGGCGCGGGGCGCATGCGCGGAACCCCCTCAGCCCGCGCGGGCCGGGGCGGGGGGACAGCGGGAGAGACGGACTGAGGGACAGGGACTGAGGGACTGAGGGACTGAGGGACTGAGGGACTGAGGGACTGAGGGACAGGGACTGAGGGACAGGGGGACAGGGGGAGAGACGGACTGAGAGACAGGGACTGAGGGACAGGGACTGAGGGACTGAGGGACAGGGACTGAGGGACAGGGGGAGAGACGGACTGAGAGACAGGGACTGAGGGACAGGGACTGAGGGACAGGGACTGAGGGACAGCGGGAGAGACGGACTGAGGGACAGGGACTGAGGGACAGGGGGACTGAGGGACGGAGGACAGAGGTACAGAAGGGACTGGGGACTGAGGGACAGGGGGACTGAGGGATGGAGAGACAGAGGGACAGGGGGACACGGGTGGTGACAGCACGTGAGAGAACGGGGACATGCCCAGAACGGGACACCGGGAGAAGGGTGGGGACAAGGACACGGGGAGCAGAATGGAGACAAGGACACTGCCAACAGAACAGACACATGGGGACACTGGGACACTGGGAGCAGGACAGGGACGAGGACAATAGGAGGAGGGCTGCAGCCAGGATCACCAGGAGCAGGATGGGGACAGGGACACTGGGCCCGGGGCTCATCCCACAAGGAGCCGGCTGCTCAAGGTGCCATGTGCCCCAGGGACCTGGGGATGGGGACAGACAGGGACAACTGGAGGTCAGCACAGGGTCACTCATCACCGCTGGCCCCGCTGTGTCCCAGTGCCGAGCCCTGCCCAGCTCGTGCCAAGGATGGAGCCCCCAGCACGCTCCGTGTGCCTCAGTTTAGCTGCTCCGGGGCCCGGGCAGGGACACTCCCCGAGGCACCCGCGCCCGACAGAGCTCCTTTGTGCGGGGAAATTCCAGCCGCATGGAAGGGGCCGGGGGGGGGGGGGTCAGGGTGCAGCCGCACAGCCCCCATTCCCAGGTCAGAGCCGTTTCCGTGGAAAATTCCAAGCTCACGTGCGCAGCACCAGGTTTTCGGCTACGAGGGCTCAGGCCCCGCTGCGGGTCAGTGTTTTCCAGCCGCTGGGAAGAGCCTGCGTGAGAACCGGCTCCTTCCCACGCCTGCCCCGCCGCTCCCGCCGCCCTTTCCCGGGGTGAGGGCCGGATCCGCAGGGACCCAGGGGGATGCTGAGATCCGCAGGGATCCATCGGGCAGCGCAGCCCCGCAGTTCCGCTCTCCGAGAGCAGGGAGAACCAGCGCTGATGTCCGTTGGTGCCTGGGTGTCCCCATGGGACCCTCCAGCTGCATTATCCGGCCTGCAGAGCCCGGGCTGGGACGAGGGATGTCCCCTTCCTGGGACAAACCCGCCACGGAGCAGCTGAGCTGTTGGCTCCGGAGCCAGGGTTCACCCCGGAGCCCTGGGACGTGCTGTGCAGCACAGGCACTGCCGGCCCCCCCCACTGACCCTGCTACAGAGTATCCAGGGACTGCTCCAGGAGACGTCTGGCCTGGCCCCTGGGGGCCCAGTGTGGTGCTGGGCTGTACTGGGAGGGGACAAGCACCCCCAGCGAGACCGTGGGGGTGCCAGGGTGGTGTCTTGCCTGCGCCAAGCAGGGATTGAGCTCCCCCTTCCCCCTGGACAGAGGGGGAACACGCTGCCAGTGAGGCTCCAGTGCCAGGATGGATGTGGGAGGCAGTGGGGACCCTCCCAGCACAGCCTGGCAGGAATGGCTGAGCCCAGTGACAGGGCTGGAGCCTCGGCACCATGTGCCCTCCTGCTGGGAGATGGGATGGGGCCATGCCGGTGTCCGCAGGCAGGAAATCCTTCCCCTCCCTGTTTTCCAAGCTCCACCGGCCCTGAATTATCTCCCACAACATCCAGTTTCCACACAGACCCAGCAGGCAGCGGGATGGCTGGACATGCTTCCCCATGGATGTTTCCTATCCTCCACGCCTGTGTCAGCCCAGCACCTCCCAGTTTCCACCAGCAGCTGGTAGGAGGTTGTCCTTGGCTTTACCCTCTGCTCCTGATGTGCTGCTGCCCTCAGAGCCACCTCAAGCCTCTCCAAGCGCAGAGATGTCCTGGGACAGGCTCCCAGTAGTGCCTCTGGGATGGACCAGGCTGCCAGGGCCAAACCCAGCACAGCAGCATCGGGGCAGGGCCAGCCCAGGTTGGGCTGGGGGCAGCCAGGGGCCAGGGAGGGCAGGAATGTCCCCAGGAGCTGTGAGCCAGCCCTGGTGCCACAGCACGTGCTCAGGAGGGACCCGGGGCAGAGTCCAGAGGCACAGCCAGGGCAGGGGAAAGGAGGTGGAGCACTAAAACCTTTCAGAGCAGGAGCAGCTGAGGAGATCCCTGAGAACTCAACAAGATTAGTGAGAAAGGAAGAAAATGCAAGACAAGTTTTGTCCTAGGCTGACTGCTCTGTTTGCTACCACAGGCAGGAGTGGGATGACTTGATCCTTGGGGGTGGGACAGGGAGAATCAGAGTTGAGGATGGGGAAACTGGGGCTGAGGATGGGGGAAAAAGGGGGCGGCACATGCTGGGAGCACCAGGAAGGCTCTTCCAGCACTGCCATCTCTGCGCATGATCAGACCAAGCCCAGCCTGGAAGTTTGTACTAAATGTTTACAAGGGTTCAAAAAAGGGTACAAAAAGGTCAAAGCCACACTCATCTCTCCTCCCAGGGAGCAGGTAGAAGCGCTGCTCTCCAGACTCCCCTCCCCAGAATCCTCCCCTCCTCAGCTGCCCCAAATGCCTGACACACTGTTTAGGCCCAGCCCTCAGGAATCCCAACATATTCACAGTGCTCTGCTCCATGTGCCTGGAGGAGCCAATCCCAGGGGAAAACCTCCTTGCTGGAGGTCACAGTACAGAAAGGATCAGGGCTCTGGGCTGTTCCCCACACAGGGAATGCCCACAAATGGTCCATGAATGCCCAGGGAGACTTCCACAGCCATGGAAAAACAATCTGAGGAGCAGCTCCTCGCATGCCCTGAGCCTCCAGGAGCCAGGGCTGGGCAGGCAGAGACGGGGAAGGACCGAGAGCTGCCGGCCAGGGCTGCACGTTCACATGGGGTAGTTGAGAACAACGTCCTGCTTGGCCAGTTCCAGCAACATGGGGTCGTCGAAGAACTTGCTGATGCTCACGTCCTCACTCAGGCCCTGTGGGGTAACACAAGGCCAGGGTTACTCCCCACACAGCCACCCCACGGAGATCCCACCTAAAAGCCCTCGTGTCCCACAGTAAGATAAACTTTTGGGCTCCAGAGGAGGCATGAGGTGCTTTTCTGCAGTTTGAAGGCATCTAACACCCCTCAGGAGGCTGTGAACGTGCAGTTGCTGAGCGTATCTACCACCTCACTGCCCTCCCATGGGGGATTCCTTCTGCTCCCTCTGTGGCTCTGGGAGCCCCTCCAGCCCCTGAGTCCAGCTCAGAAACCAGTTCCTGCTTTTTCTGCAGGACAAGGGGGCTAAACCAGGCCACTGAGGAGTCAGAGAGGCTGGGGAGGGAGTGGGGCTCAGTGGAGGCCATAGGATCCTGGTTTGGGCTGGAGTTGCAGATGGGACCCCCCCAGGCACTGAGAGATAGCACTGGGGAAGCCCTGGGAGGACATTGGAGCACTCTGGGAACACAGAGGGGACATGGCACAATCAAGGGACAACACTGCAACAGCTCAGCTGCTGGGACACTGCAGGGATTGCTCCCAGACGTACCTTCCTGCGCCGGGTCTTGATCATGAACTCCCGGGCCAGGTGAGGGGCCGGCTGCGGCTCCAGCGGCCGGATCACGATGCTCTTGTCCAAGGGGTCCCCAGGCACAATCTGGAACACAGGGCCAGGACATGAGAGTGCTGTTGGAGCTGGTTCAACCTCCTGGAGACCCCAAACTGCAACAGAAAACACCCCTGGGCCCTGCAGACATCCCCAACATCCCTTCTGTTCTCCTGGCACACACGAACTCGTGTCACTGCTGGTGTTCATGCCTGGGGGAAGTCACTAACACAGTGTTGAAAACACAAGCCAAGGACATGTCCCATCTTCCCCAGGGGCTGGTGTAGCATAAGACCCCTAAAATAACCAGCCCAGCCCATGTGGGTCTCAGCACAACCCTCTCCACAAACCAGGCGTGTTTGTTCTTTCAGAGCTCAGCCTCGGGCTTTCACATCTTGACCTTTAGGCTCAGCCTGCAGCTGCTGCTCCCACCTGGCTGTACCCAAGTCACTGTGCACCTCACAGCAGTGGCTCCCACAGGACCTGACTTGTCCCAGACACAGAAGTGACCACAGAACAGTATTTTGTCCCAAACTTTGTTTTCTACAGCTTTAAAACACCTTCTGTGAGAGGCAAAGCTCAAGTGTGGCACCTCATGTCTTACAGCAGATCAGTGAATCTGACCCCTGCTCCAAGGCTCCTGCTCCCCAGGCTGCAGACTGCATCCAAATATTCCCTCCTCCTGAGGAGGATTCCTCTCCCTGGGCACTCCAGGACCCTGACACTCAGCCAGCAGCAGCATTTGGTGCTCCCTCGTTAGGACAAGGTGTGATGGGACTTGGAACAAAGCCCTGGCAGACATGGAACAGCTGGTGCACAAAGCCTCCCCAAAATCCTCTGAGGAAACTCTCCAGAGATGTTGTCCTGCCCTGTATGAGCTCTGGCACTGACAGCACCTACCTAGTACCTGATTCTACCTGCCGCTCTTCCCTGTCTCCACAGGGCATGGACTCACCTGCCAGTGGTGGAAGACAGAGAGGGAGAAGGCTTGTCCCTGTGTGTGAGTCCTCAAGTCGGTCTCAAATCCGAAGGAGTCAATGGCTGGGATGAAGGCTTTGATGGTGTAGAGAGGGGAGCCCGGGATCGGAGCATCCTGTGTCACGTGGCCTCTGCAAACGTGTCAAAAGATTGGTCTTCCTAAGTGTCACAGAACCAGGGAATGGTCTGGGTGGGAAGGGGCCTTAAATCCTATTCCATTCCACTCCTGCCATGGGCAGGTTACTCCAAGCCCCATCCAACCTGGCCTTGGACACTTCCAGGGATGGGGCAGCCACAGCTTCTCTGGGCAACCTGTGCCAGGGCCTCACCAACCTCACAGGAATGAATTCCCTCCCACTGTCCCATCTAACCCTGCCCTCTGGCAGGGGGAAGCCATTCCCCCTTGTCCTGTCCCTCCAGGTCCTTGTCCAAAGTCCCTTTCCAGGTCTCTTAGAGCCCCTTTAGGCACTGGAAAGGGTTCTAAGGTCCCCCTGGAGCCTTCTGTTCTCCAGGTTGAACCACACCAGCTTTCCCAGCCTGTTCTTACAGGGAAGTTGCTCCAGCCCTCTGAGCATCTTTGTGGCCTCCTCTGTCCTTCCTGTGCTGGGGGCCCAGAGCTGAGCACAGTGCTCCTGGTGGGGAGCACATCCCTTTGTGTATTCTTTCCTCTGACACTCAGGAAGAACCAGACACAACCCACAGGCTGTGTGTGATCCCAGACATCCCTCCCCACACAGCCAGGATCAGTCAGGAAGCTTCCAGCTGTCACTTCGTGCACACTTTGCCCTCACTTCACAAGCAGTGCCAGGACTGTGGGAGTCTCCAACAACCCAGCTCCCAAAGCTGCAGCTCTGCAGCACTCCAGGGGATGGGAGCAGCTCACCTGCGCCGGGCCAGCACCGTGTACACGGCGGACACGCAGTCGGCGGGGGCCTGCACCTCCACGAAGTAATAGGGCTCCATCAGACGAGGGGTGGCCTGTGAGGAGACAGGGACACGACCCACTGAGCCTCCAGCACCACCAGCACAGCTCAAGCGAGACTCAGGGACTGGCATTCTTTGGTCAAACCCAGTGCCTGATCGGGGATTGCAGGGCTCCTGCTGCCCTGTGGACGCCCAAACCAACGTCATGGACACTGAACGGAGCTTTTCTCCTTCTGGCCATGAGTCATACACTTCCCTCTCCCTCATGCCAGGCAGGAGCAGGGAGGGGAGAGCGAGGAGATGCACACCAGCTTCCACCCAGGCTGGAATGTGACCACTCGTAGTGCAGCCCTTCAAGGGCACTGGAGATGTTACTGGGTGGGTGAGTCAGTCTAAACCAGCACCCCCGGGGCAGGAGCCCAGCCCAGCCCAGCCCAGCCCATCACACACAGCAAAGCCTCACCATGAGGAAAGCAGAGTACACGACCCTGCGGGCCGTGGGGATGATCTGCCCCCCGCCCCTGTGCAGGGGCTCCTGCGCAATCACCGCGTCCAGGATCTTGAACTTCACGTTGCGGATCACTGTGAAGGGACAAGTGACACAGGGTGACCTGGGGGGATGTCCTCTGCCAGCACCAACTGCATCTCAACATGCCCCAACGCCCAGAGACAGCAGCAGTTCTCCTAAATTTAATTCCAGCAGGGAAAGCACGACCACGTCATAACGCTGCATATCATAGAATCGTGAATGGTTTGGGTTGGGAGGGACATTAAAGCCCATCCAGTCCCACCCCCTGCCATGGGCAGGGACACCTTCCACTAGCCCAGGTTGCTCCAAGCCCCATCCAACCTGGCCTTGGACACCTGAACGCTCAGAGATTAAATTCTTAATCAATCCTGTTGTTAGTTCCACTTCCCCACAGGTCCCACTTACATTCATCACAGAGGGGCCCTTCCCTGGTTCCCCACTGGAAGCCCTGCACGATGCTGTCCTTCACTGAGCCCAGAAGGGATTTGTCCACCTACAGACAGACAGACAGACAGCTTCAGAAACCAAACCTGCGCCAGAAGCAGTAACAGTCAGACCTCAGTTAAAAGCCAGTTCCTAAAAGAGCAGCAATGTTCCCCGGTACCCTCAATGTCCATCCCTTGCTCTCACAGCTCAGGACCATCAGCTTCAGAGCTTGGCACCCCAGAGCTATAGATTAAGGGTCCATATTTTGGTGCCCCTGAAAGGCAGGCCCATTAGCTGACAAGTTTTAAGACATTGGCCCAAACAGCAACACCTGAAAAATAACAGCTGTGGTGGGGAAGGCACAGCAGGTCTGAGCTGTGGCAAACAATGAGCAGCCCAACTGCACCAGGGCCTTGCTGGAAGTTCTGGGAGGAGTGGGAACCTCCTGGCACCATGGGATGAAGGTCTCACTGAAGCATGACCCCCCCCCCTCACCTCTGAGGGCAGTGTGTCATCTACCAGGATGTTTGGGCCAGTGGCATCTGGCCCAAAGGCCCAGATGGAACGGGCAGCCAGCAAATCCCAGTCGTATTTGGTCTGGAAGAATTCACCCAGCTTCTTCCTGATAGAAAAACAAGGAAAGAAACTGTAGGAAACAAGTATCTGACTTGCACTCATAATGTATTTGCAACCCTGCTCCCTTCAGTAATAAAATGGTCTCAGCTTTTACCTGGAACAGTCCATTTCCTGGGGCAGGGATGCTCATGGACGGGCTGGCAGCAATACCAAACAGGATCCCTGCCTGAGACTGTGCACCCTGTAGATCCCAGCATTCCCTTTTTTCCCCAGTTATTTGCACCTAGATGGATTCCTGCTCTCCCAGATCAGTCATACCTGTTCCATGTTATCTGCACCACTTCGTTCTCAATGTCCTCTGCCAGTCCCTTCTCCAAGGGCTCAGCGATCATGGTGATCTTGTTCCTGAGGAGAGACAGTCCCAGTGAGGCCAGAGAGCGATGGGAATGGAGCTACTGGGAGGATCAGGCACTGGCAGCCCCTCAGGACAAGAAAGACATTGAGGGGCTGGAGTGTGCCCAGGGAAGGGAACGGAGCTGGGGAAGGGGCTGGAGCAGCAGGAGCAGCTGAGGGAGCTGGGGGGGCTCAGCCTGGAGAAAAGGAGGCTCAGGGGGGACCTTCTGGCTCTGCAACCCCCCTGACAGGAGGGGGGAGCCAGGGGGGGGTTGGGCTCTGCTCCCAGGAACAAGGGACAGGAGGAGAGGGAACAGGCTCAAGCTGTGCCAGGGGAGGGTCAGGTTGGATATTGGGGAAAATTTCTTCACAGAAAAGGTTGCAAAGCCCTGGCAGAGGCTGCCCAGGGCAGTGGTGGAGTCCCCATCCCTGGAAGTGCTCAAAAAATGTGTGGATGTGGCACCTGAGGACATGGTTTAATGGTGAACATGGCGGTGCTGCTACATTGACTGTTGGACTTGATCATCTTAGAGGGCTTTTCCAGCCTTACTGATTCCATGATTCTGGGACTCTACAACTGCCCCCTGCCTCCAGCACAGTTGGGCTGATGAAACCATACATGCCTGTTGCTGTCACTGTCTCCTTGTAAACACAGACCAAGCGCTCAAGAACCCCCAACACCAGTAACCTGTCCCCAGCACAGGTCATTCCATGTGTCCAGAAGGTCAAAGCCTCACCTAACACTGGGAACAACCTGGTCTGGTGGAAGGTGTCCCTGCCCTTAGCAGGGCTTGGAACTGGATGGACTGTAAGGTCCCTCCCAACCCAAACCACCCTGTGATTCCATGAAGACTGGAACCTCTCTGTTCCCAGAAATCAGGCTGCCAACCATGGAGAGAGTATCTCAGAATAAAGGAGGGCAAGAAGAATCAGAAACCATGGGGGAACACAGGAAGCCATCTTCAGCAGATCTTGATTTCCCTGAAAATTCAAATATGAAAATGTTCCATGCTCTCACATCTCCAAGGGCCCAGGGCATCACCAGGAAGGCACAAATCCAAGATTAAGTATGGACACGAGAAGACAAAGCTTTTGCTCATGAAATTGTTTGGGGAGTTACTGAAGGCAGCACTGGGCTCTGTGGCAGCTGCTCCAGGACAACTCCCAGTCTGGGAAACACCCACAGAACTGCTGAGAAGGTGGGACAGGTAAAAAGGAGGATGTGGATCTGTATTCCCTCCATTCTGAGAGCTCCCACACAGCGCAGGAACCCCCCTGGGACTCCAGTGTGTTCCTGAGTTCAGCTCAGCTGGACACTTGTGTGGACAACAGCCAGAGGGAACAGTCCCCTTGCAGGGGATGGACCCTCCCTCTGCCCCCTCACCCACAGCCTCTTACTTCTTGTTGGGGGTCTCAGCAAAGCACTTCAGGGAGGACGTTTCCACCACTGTCTCACAGAATGTCACCACTGGATCGGCCACCTGGAACAACAACAGGTTTGTTTTCAGTCCTTTTTTGTTTGTAAAGAGACTGTTTGAAAGCCCTGAACACCTACAAGAAAAAACTGGTTCACCTGGCAGTGTTTTGTGGATGGACTGAGGCTTCACAGGCAGCTTTACTAATTCCTTCACTCAAATGAGACAGGAAGATTTAAACCTGATTCCACGCATGAAAAATTCTGCTCAATTTATTTATTTGGTGCTAACCAAGCAATGGCTGAGGCACAGGAAAAGGCTGGATTATGGAAAACTCTTCTCTAAGACAATTTTCAGTCTCTCAATCCCATTGGTGTGACAGTCAGGCTGTAAGAGGTACTTCTGCACCCCAACAGACCTTTTTTTTTTTTTCCTTTTACAGGGATGTGACAAAATCCATGTTGTATGTTCAGGTAGGTTCATTTTCCCATCCTTCTGAGACAGGGGAACAAAGCCCTGGTTTCCAGGGTTTCCATCTGGGAAAAGCCCTCTCTCATCCCCTCACCTTGATGTCGATCTCGGAATACATCTTCCGCAGGTCGTGCATCACACAGTCCAGGTACAGCTCTCCTGTTCCCAGGATCACGTGCTCCCCAGACTCTTCCACCTGGAAGAGAAGAGAGGGATTCAGCTGACAACATTCCTGCTCACAGCTCCTGCCTCCCAGGCTCCTACTCAAGCCTGAGGAAGGATCGGCTTTAAATACACCGGTTGGATCAGAGCATCCCAAGGAAAGCTCTGCAGGCTTTTCCAGCAGGAAGTGCTGCTGGGCCCTGCACAGCTGCTCCCTGGCACAAAAAGGGTGTTTTTCTGCTGGATTATACTTTTCTGCTATTTCCACATAATTTATGAGATCAACACGCAACAGCATGAAAAGATTCACAACAAACATAACAACCCACAGTAAAAAATTAACTACTTTTAAGATCAGCCCAGAGGTTTCCCCCACCGCAGGCTGGAAACAGTCACACAGAGAATCACGGAACAGCCAGGGCTGGAAGGGACCCCTGGAGATCATTTAGTCCAAACCCCTCCAGCAGTACCTTAGTTGTAAGGGAGGGTAACTCTTGTTGACTTTCCTGAGACCATCCAGCATTTTGGGGAGCTCTGAGGGGTTCACTGGCTCCACTGCTATTTTGATAACAGAGGTGGTGTTGACTTCAAGGGTCGGAAGATCTGAGCCTGGAACCAGAGAGGACAAAGAGCTGAAAGTGCATCACAGAAGCCCACAGGGTTGGACACAGCTGCTCCCTGTCCTCAGTGGCTCTTGTGCCTCAGCATCAGGGCCATGAGGATTCTTCAGCCTCGCCAGGGGAGCTTTTGGGATGCCCTCCATCACCCTGCCCTCCCTGGAAGGCTGGGCAATGCCAGCCATGCAGGTACCTCCTCATTGCCCCGGGGCTCTGTCACAGTCGCCGTCTTCACGATGGGCTGGTCCACACCCTCAATCAGCCCAGTTGCCAGCAGGAACCCTGTTTCACCTCAATGTGATACCTGCAAGGCAGGAGAGCACCACTGCAGCCTCAGGCCCTCCAGTGCCCTCCTCCTCCCTGTCCCTGCAGCTCTCCCTGCCTCCCAGCCCCTCACCTGACTCCAGGTGACTCCCCTCCCCAGTGAGCCCCTTGCCAGAACTTTCCATACCTTGCTACTGAGATCCAGAGGCGTCCGACGGTGCAGATCTGGGATCCTCCTCGTCTTCCAGGGTGTAGTTTTCTCCAAGGACCTTCACAGGCTGCCCAGCGTGGATGGTGCCACTGAGCACCCTGCCAAGGCGTGGAACTGGACACCATCATCCGTGGCTGTACATTTTTGTTGTGTGACACATCAAGGACCCTTCACGTGACGAGAGAGAGAAATGAGCCTTCCAAAGCACAGACAAGAAACACACACAGACCTGGCAGGACTGGACTTTGATGATCCTTGTGGGTCCCTTCCAATTCAGGATATTCTATGATTCCATGATTCGTGTATAAAGGGGGCTGGAATTTAGGAATACTTCTTTTGATTTGCCAATTCCTTCATTTCTTTCCAGTGGAGGCCCTACATCTCCTTGCCCTGTGTGGAAACCCCTGGAACGACCTTGGTGGGACTGTTCTGGAGCTCCCATCCCTCCTCCTGCAGAGCAGCAAATGGTGGTTGGTACAAAGCCATGAGGAGAAATGTCACCTGCTCGCCTGCAAACCCGCCCAGGGCAGAGCACCTGAGCCCCCACAGACCACAGCCTCCAGTCCCACAAGGTCACTCCACCCTGGTGATGTGGTGACAGTCACCAATGTGGAGTGTTATGTGGATAATCACAACTCATTAAAATAAGAGACTCATTTTCTCTGCAGACATCAGAGCAAAAGTCCTGGCAAATTCCTCCCTCAGCTGCCGGCGTTGGTGGCTCCAGACAACTCCGAGTGACAGCTCAGTGCAGCTGTTTGAGGAGGAAGGTTTTGCAGGGCTTCAGAGGAAAGGTGCTGACTAACTAATGCAGGGTTATTTTTATCAGCACAGTTCAGATCAGTTTTCTCAGTTTGGGAAGAGAATCAAACTTCAAGGAAAAGGGACAAAAAGGCAACAAAAGGACACAAAACCACCCTGCAGCTCTCCCACGTGCTCTGGAGTCCTGACCTAGTCCTGTTCTTCTCTGAACACTGTCAAACAATTCCCTCTCTCCAGGGCTGCCCTGGTAGGCAGCTGAAGCTCCTCAGAGTGAAGAGATTTGTGCCAGTGTCAGATGAGAGGTTTCAGAGTGCTGTGAGTGAAATCTGTGCAGATGGCTGGCTGGGAGGCAGCTGCCCTGTGAGGGCAGGGAGAGCAGGGCCTGTTTGCCTTGGGGGTTTGGACACTCAAAATAAACACAAGTTTTCCTTACGTCGGGGTCACATTCACTCATGGCCTCGCCCAGGTCCGAGTCCACGCCGCCGGTGTAGGTGTGCTCGATCTTCGTCTTGGCCCCCACCTTCGGGGAGGGGATGTGCTGCACACACATGTCCACGAAGCCTGGAACAGGGACAATTGGTGAGGACAGGATTAACCACTGTGGAGGAAAGAAACAGACTCCACAAGCACAAAGCAAAGCCACTGTGACCACAGCACACCCACAGCAGTGGGAGAGGTGAGCGGTGTCCTGCGGCAGGTGGTTTAATGGTTTATATTTGGAAAGCTCAGCAGGGTCTGTGCAAGTGAGCACTCCGTGGCCAAACATAGTCCTTAACTGTTGGTGGGAGGTATTGGGGTACAGGGAAGATTGTGAAGGGGAAGACAAACAGCTTTTACCTGTGAACTCCCAAAGAACTTCTTGCAAACCAGCCGCAGGAGGGGCCGAATGTTCAGCTTCAATTCCTCTTTGGTCAGGTGGATGCCAAGTTCATCCAGGGTCCTGGGCAGGGTCGTGTCCACATCCCCACCACCTGCAAGACAAGAAGCCCCACTCTCACTTCAGTGGGGGGATCCAAGCCAGTAACTCCCAGGTGCAGGTTCACACACCACCTGCAGGGATCTGGAACCTGCACTGGTTTAGAGCTCACACAAGAGCCAGATAGGTCAAATCACAGATCATGGAATCATTAAGGTTGGAAAAAAACCCTATATATACACAACCACTAGACCAGTCCACCACTACTCCATGTCCCAAGTACCACTCTACATATTTTTGGAACACTTCCAGGGATGGGGACTCCACCACTGCCCTGGGCAGCCTGTGCCAATGCCTGATCACCTTTTGGTGAAGAATTTTCCCCAATATCCAACCTGACCCTCCCCTGCACAGCCTGATGCTGTTTTTCTCTTGTGCTGTCCCTTGTTCCCTGGGAGCAGAGCTCCTCCCTGAGCCTCTTTTTCTCCAGGCTGAGCCCCCCCAGCTCCCTCAGCTGCTCCTCATCAGACTCGTGCTCCAAGTCTTTGCTCCAAGTCCAAGCACTACCACTTGGCTGCTATCAGGGCACACCAGGACACTAAGGGCAGTTCCATTTACTGCAAATACGGGGCTGCATTTGCAAGAACAATTGTTATGGAGTTTGTCACTGCTGCTGCTGCACCCCCAAATCAGCCCTTGTGAAGATCTGCTGCAGAACGGGACAGAAGAGTCCCACAGGCACCAAACTTGCCACCAGTGCCCAGGCCCTGACTGCACCTGGCTGGAGAAAGAGAGAAAAGACAGGAGAAGAACTACCACATACCTGAGCCAGATCTTGTACAGGGGCTCCAGAATGACTCCACAAAGCTGCGCTGGAAATGCTCGTCGGGGCCTTTTTGTGAACTTGCGGCTGTTGGAGACCAGGGGAGACATGAGGAGCAGAACTGCAGCCTGGAACCACCCCTACATGGCCTCTGCTCCTGCCAGGTTATCCTCTTCTCCCTCCTGAGCCCCAGAAACTGTCAGGGCCAGGCTTACTCCAAACAAAGGCCAGAGGAGCCTCTCTGCTCCTGCTTATGGGGATTCAGGAGGACCACGTGGATTCCACCCAGGCAGGAGGCCTGACTCAACCCTTCCGATCGTACTGCATCACAGGATCAGGTTGGAATGATCTTGGGTGGTCATCTAGTCCACATTTTATAGGGAAAAAGGGAAAAACCCAGGAAAAAAGTAACAGACATTCAAACAGGGTTCTTACGTCTTCGGGTTGAAGTAGATGTCGCCCCAAAGCCGCTTGGCAAACTCCTGATAATTGATGTCTCCTAAAGGAAAAAGCAAATGGCAGAATCAGATGTATTTCTCTCAGCTTGGAAATCTTTACTTTTTGGCTTTTAAAACAGCCCTGAGGATTCGATTTAATGAACTGATGCTGGTGAGTGAATGCCAGGTCCCAATTCTGAGTGAAAGATTAAGCCCTGACCTGGGGAGACCAGGCGGAGGTGAGGAGAAACAGCCCACTGAGGATGTCCCCAGCAGCCCAGGGACACTGAAGTTCACAGACTGGAACACTCCAGCTCTCTCAGCTACCCAGGAGGTCAGAGCTGAGGAGCACTGGCTGCCAGACACTGCGCTGCAGGAGCCCAGCCACATCTGCTGCACTTCCAAACGGGAACGCTGTGACTGACACTGCAGTGCCAAGGTGCTGGGCTGCCCTCCACCCCTCAGGCTCAGCACCAGCATTTTCTGCCCTGCTGAACATCTCCAGGTTCCTCTCTCTTTCTCAGCCAAACACCCAGTGCTGAGGGAACAGAGCAGTGCTGGCTGTCACGGTGAATTTACAAATAACAGGACACGGTGAAAACCTACAGCAGTTTCCAAACAAGCTTTGGCTGTGGCAGATGTGTGAGCACAAGGAATTTTATGGTGGCTGTTATTTGGACACTTAAACCGCTCTAACTTCTGTCAGCTGATGTGTGGTGGCTGCACACACAATCCCTGATGACCAGAATCCAATATTCCCGACTTCAAGTACCCCACCAGCTCCTTCTTGCCCCACATGGGTGGCATCTCCTGCTGACTGTGCTCTTCTCAGCCCCTCCAAAGATGGGGTCTCATCCCAGCAGGCTCTGAGTTAACGCTGTGACACCCAGGGAGCTCATTTACTGCTCCAAACTCCCTGACAGTCCTGACACTCCGGTCCCTGACCTCTACAACTTCATCCTCCCTCAGGCCAATTTCTTTGCAGGAGCTGGGCCAGCTGCTTTACAACCTCCTTCTTCCCCCCCTCATGGCTCCTACAGATCCCTGAATTCCCCAGTGGGAGACTTCAAAAACCTGGGCTGTGCAGCTGCTCGTGCCAGCACAGAGCCCACTGCTCCACACAGCAGATTGCCCTGAGTGGGCACCTGGGGAGCAGGAAATTACATCAAAGACAGAAAAAGACAGTTTCTTAAAAAAGAATGAGGGCAAGAGTGCAAAACCTTGTGGGCCAAGCTTGTGCCCAGCTGCAGCTGAGTCTCAGACTCCGGAGAGTTTTGGGAAAAGGCAGGAAGAGCTTAACTGCTTCTCTTCTGAGCTGCTGATAAGGAGGCAAAGCACGACTCACACACCTGCCTTCAACTGCCAGAGCAGGGCTTGTTATTCCTGCTTTAGGGTATGTATAAAATCTTGGCTTCTCACTCAAGAAACATTTATCAGGAGAAAATACCCAGCTAAAACTGTATTTCTGCTTTCTGCCCTCCAAGGCTCAGCTCTGCAGTTCCTCCCATGTCCCAGCAATTCCCGAACACAAACACTGGCCATCTCCATGCTGGGAAAGCTGCAGGGCTTAGAAAACCTCAACAAAAAAAGGTTGGGGAATGAGATGTTGAAGTGCACCAGGTTTCTGGATAATCCTCACCATATGTGTCTGCATAAATCTTTGCAAAAGACCCCAGCGTGAAGCAGATGCTGTACTGCGAGCTGGAGAAACACACGTTCCCCAGAAGGGGAGACAGCACCAGGTTCTCGTCAGTGGAATACATGCTGAGAGGAGGAAAACAAACCCAAATCAATGTTATGAACCAAAGGAGACACTCCAACCCACCTCCCACACCCAACAGCAGTATGTGACAGGCAGGGTTCCTGCATTGCCAAGCAGCATCTTTAAGCTGCAGCTCGTTCGCCATCGGAATTTCAGGGTCAGGAACATTTTCTGCCTCGAAACTTCAAAGCATTAATGTGCAAAGATTTAAAGATCCTGGAACTAAAAAGTTATCAGCACAAGTGCTTTGGATTTTTTTGTCTGGGGGAGGTTTTCTTTCCCTAAAAAAAGCATCCAAGTTGGTCAACCAAGTAAGGGAAAAGATAATACAAGGACAGAATTTAATCAAAACAGTTTTAACGAGCTCACAGGCAAGCTAGGATGAATTACCCTCCTCCCAGCTGCCTGATGCCAGCACACACTGAACAGAGACATGCCAGGGAGCCCATGTGCAAATCCACATACATTTGAAGGGTAGAAGGTTGTTAAAGAAATTCCCTGGATGCAGAATACACGGAAATGATGCATGGCTACCAAAATGTCCCTCCCTTCCCTGAGCAGGGCTGGCAAGGAGATTTGATTATATCAGTATCATATCTTTGTTTAGGGGTGGGAACAGCAAGCCCTCCTGGTTTTTTAGCAAATATTTAGGAGCTTTGAGACATCTCAACCTCCAGTTTGGGATACAATCTGGATAATTTCTGGATAATCTGAGATATTTGGGAACACAGAAGCTCATTGCTCTGTCCCTACTTCTTAATGGAGGACAAATAAAATGAGGAGGAAATGAAATCCCATGAAGCTTGTCAGGAAGAGCCTATCCTCCCTAATTCAACATATTGGCTGAAATAAATTTCCAATGGTTCTTCCTGCCCCATTTTCTCTGATTCAACGTATCAAGAGACAAACTAATGGGTTTTCAGGCATACACAGAGAGAAGCACCTGCAGTGGGACAGGGACACAAACCCCCTCACCTGATGAGACCATTAACTTCATCTACAATGTGTCTGAGTTTGTAATAAGCATCTGTTGGGGGCAGTTTGAGCTCCAGGATGAGCCGGTCGATCTTGTTGATGCACACGGTCACTGCCAACCTCTCCTGCACCGCGTGCTTGATCAGCCGCTCCGTGTTCAGCATCACCTGCAGGGAACAACCAGCTCAGAGCCCCAGGAAAGCCTCCATGAAATGCTATCTGGGGCGTGAGGGGCAGCCAGTGACCCCTACACTGCTGCCAGGCTGCAGAAAAGCCCAGGCTCAGCCACCAGCGATCAGCTAATCCTCCTGAAGCTCAGAGATAGCTGCTGACCCAACTGAATTCCTTGAATCCAAGCCTGTGGACATCTCTGGTATAAATAACCTGCTCAGTTTTAGGTATCATGGGGATGGAGATGTATACAAGTTGAGTAATCAGCCTACAGGCCACACGAATCACATCAGCCTGGACACAGGAGCCAGAGGCGTCACTGCCTGTTTGCATGGAAAATCCACTTCCCAACCCGTCCTCCAAAAAACCTCCACCCCGGCAAGCTGAACCCATCCCAGGCCTTCATGCTAAGGCAGGAGCAGAGACTCCAGAGAAGAGATGCTGAGGATCACCCCTAGGAGAAGCTGGCACTCACCCCCTCAGCTGCATCGATGAAGAGCACGACGCCGTCCGAGATGCGAAGGCCGGCTGTGACCTCGTCGGAAAAATTGACGTGACCTTCAAAACCACAGAGAGGTGGTGAGTGGAGGCAGAGAAAGCCCTGATGCAGCAGCACAGAGGGTGGGAAGCTCTGCAGATTCCTGTGGTTGCTGGTACCCAGGGAGGTAGAACAGAGATGGCTTCCTCTCCAGACAGGGACCCGGGAGCGGCTGCCAGAGCTCCCCATGGGGATTCAACTTCAGCTTTAATGCTTTTTTTTAAGAATATCCACAACAACTTGTTTAACAGGCACTTTTCCTCACATTTGTTACTGTTTTCCTCACAGCTCTTTGCAAGTACTTCAGGAAAAGGAGGAAGATTTCTCCTCAGCAAAGACAACAGATGCCTCTCCCTGCAGCCTCCTCCTCCTGCTCTAGCCTCCCTCTGAGCTGTAGCTCAGCAGATGTGTCCCAAGACCCTCTTTCCTAAAGTTTCTTAAAACAAGTTGATCTGTGATTATGTTCCCTCCAGAGGAGCCTGTCAGAGGCTCAATGGAATTTGCTGAGTCTTGCTGTGGGGCAACAGCATTTGAGCAAAGCACAATCCCACTGTAACACCAGAAAAAGCCAATTTACCTGTGCTGTTTGTATTCTGGAGTGAAACACCCTTTCAGCCTCATCAGCCCTCAATCAGGCCAGCTAATCACAAACACAGGCCTGACTTATTCCTGTCCATGGCAGGGGGTTGCAACTAGATGGTCTTTAAGGTCTCTTAACCCCAAACCATGCTGTGACTGCATGACTAAGGGCCAGCTGCAGTTGTTACTGCTGGAAGTGACTTCAGAGGAATGAACTCAGCTAAAGGCTCAGGACCAGGCTGGAATCAGCTATAAAAAATACAAAACAAAGCCAAGTGGTTCCCAAAGCAGGATTTTCAGGATTGCACAATCACCTGGAGTGTCAATGATGTTGAAGAGGAAAGACTTTCCTTTGGTGTCTGGCAGAACAATCGTCACTGGGGTGCTCTTGATCCCCACCCCCCTCTGAAACACAGGAAAGCAGGATTAGCAGGTCAAAAGTAAATACAATGATCACCATGTGTAGATGTAGAAGGTGACCAAGCAAAAATAAGAAAGATGGAAAGAATTTAACATCCATCCAGGACATGCTGTTACTCCCAGGGAAGGAATAATAACATCAGATCGCTGCAGTACCCAGCCCAGCTGCCCCAGTTGTACTGGTTCATACTGGTGAGCCACCACTGCATCCCCCACACCTGATGCCAGCTGAGGAGGCACAATATGCAACACCAGACACAGAATGTGCATGTTTGTCTGTGCTTTCACCCTCTGCTGCTGCCAAGTTACACCTCAAAGTGCAAGACTTGATCACACTGAGCATAAAGTAGAGTGTTAAGATGAAGAGAAAAAAATGCTTCATAGGATTGTTCTGGTCATGACACAAAATAAACCTCCCACTCATGTCCAACCACATGGAGCCAGCTAAGGAAAAGGAGGAGAAATGTATTTATTTTGAAACAGTTTTTCTCCTCATCCATAACTGCTGCAAACCTCTTCCCCCTCTTTCTCTCAAAGCAAATAAGAGTTACCCACATGCTGGGGTGACTGCTGTAGGTTTAACATTACACAGTTTATAAATCATCCATGGAGACGAGGGTTGTGGGAAATGGAAGAAAGCTGGACCAGGGATCTTACTGAGGCAAACAAGAGGAGCAGATAAAGAAAATAATCAAAATGTGAAAAGCACAAAAAGGTGTTAAAATAGACAAGAAAACTGCCTACTGTAACTGAGTAAAGCATGAGACAACTGGATAAAATCACTGCAAGACCACTCACCTCTTGCTCTGTGAACAATATATCAGTGTAGCAGAGCTGCAAAGGCAAAACAAGAGTCAGAACATCACATTTTGGTCTCAAATAATAAATCTGAAGCAGGACACACAGTAACTCAGACACACAGTTAAGGCGGTGAGTAAGTGACAGAGGCGGAGGTAGGACTGAGCTCTGGCTTTCCAGTCCTACATTCCAGTCCCTGAATCACCCTGTCCCCAGGCACAGGGGATGTAAAAGCCTCCTTCAGGGTGCAAAAGCCACCCCATCCCTGCTCCCAGGGCAGGGCAGGAATAGAGCAGGAGCTCACTCACATCCTGGTCGTAGCGCTTCCGGATCTCCGGGTGCGTCTGTTCTATCAGGCAGTCGACAAAACATGTCTGGGAAAGAGAAGGGAAAGGAGGTGACTCCACTCAGACAGGGACAAACACAACCCCAGCCCTCCTGCAGCAGCACAGAGAACCTTGGGCACGTTACTGTAAAACCTACAGATTTAAGCTACGAGAAAACCTACAAATTTCACAAGGGCCCAGAGGGACGGGACAAGGGGGAATGGCTTTAAGCTGAAGAAGGGCAGGGTTAGATGGGATATTGGGAAGGAATTCTTCCCTGTGAGGGTGAGGAGGCCCTGGCACAGGTTGCCCAGAGAAGCTGTGGCTGCCCCTGGATCCCTAGAAGTGTCCAAGGCCAGGTTGGACGGGGCTTGGAACAACCTGGGCTGGTGGAAGGTGTCCTTGCCCATGGCACGGGGTGGGACTGGGTGGACTTTAAGGTCCTTCCCACCCAAACCATTCCATGATCCTATAAGTGAATCAGCAAGAGGAGCAGAAGGTGCTGCTGTGGACAGATGGCAAAGCAAACAACAGAGAGGTCACCATTACTATCACTTCACTTTGGATGTTCCCACTACCTTGCCGTGGTGCAGGTGCCCACACAGAGTCACATTCCGGATCAGCTCCGAGTTGTCCATGAGATCTGCCAGGAAACTGGGGGAACAAAACACAAAAGACTGTTGGAGGCTCCTGCCGTGTCTAAGAAAAGCAGGTGCCATCTCAGCCACGCTTTCCATCCACGGTGCCCCCTGAATCCTCGCCAAACTTCCATCCCGCCGGTGCCCTGCGGGGGAAGAATCCCACTTCCCAGATGGGGAGGACAAGAGAGTTGGAGTCCCAGACAGATGGCAGTGGGTGGGAGGAGACGGAGCCGGCAAAGCTGCCAGCGATGGAATATTATTGAATATTTTTCTTCTCTTCCAGTCAGTGCTGGAGCAAAAGTCACATCCATGCACTCAGATGATGAAGCACTTCCACTCAAACCGTGGCAGGCAGTCAAGTAAATCACCGTGCTGGATAACAAGCACCCCACAGAGCTTTGGAAGCAGCCAGGGGGTCCACAGACCATTAATTCTGATTTTCAGGTCTTAAAACAGTGACATTCCAGGGACTCAAGGAAACAGCAACGAATTTAAGTCTTTTTGGAACCAGCAACCAAGCTGGGTAATGATGGGCCAAGTCACTTCTGCAGGGATCCTGGCCAAAAGATAATTGAGAGCCTAAATTGCCAACCCTAAAAAATAATGGGAGGCTATAAAACATGCAGCCACTGCCACAGGCCCGCAGAGAATAAGTGCTGTCAAATCACCTCCTTTTTAAACAGATTAAGTTTTCACTGATGCAGTAGACTTCTTAACGTAAAACATTTCGATTAAGAGCTAAAAAATACAGAAATCAATACTACCCTGATTAAAAGCTTGCTAATTGGTCTGAAAATAAGGCTGAATGGGAAATCGATACCCAACTCGCAGGTTTCTGGCAACGTCCCACAAGGAATTCTCTGGGCCCCATCCTAACCATTTATATCAACAAACAGGACCAAAAGGAATTAATTACAAATGAGATGAACAGCTCACACAGGTAGCAGGGAATCAGTGGATAATGACTGAGCCAAAGGATCTGCTGAGGAAAACCAGCCCCAGCAGCTCTTGGGCTCTGCTCTGGTTCTGTTGAATCCCCCTGGGCACCAAAAACAGCAGGGATGGACCCTCCCAAAACAGCTCTGGGAATTCCTGAGCGAGCACCAGCTCCAGGAACATCCTGTTTCCTCTGGAAAACAAGAGGCTGCTGGATGCCAAGCAGAAGGACTGCTCACACTGGGGCTGCTGCTCAGCCGTTCCTGTTTCTGGGATCCACACAGAGAGACCATTAAAACCTGGGAAAAGCTCTGACTGGCCATGAAGTGGCACATGGAGAGATGAGCCCAAGGACACTCCCACAGCTCCATCTGCTCATCCCAAACAGGGACAGCACAAACACACTGCAGCAGGGGACACGGACCCTCCACCCACCACAGCACGCAAAAACGCTGATGCCAAGATCAGATTTTTAATAGAAAAAGCAAATTATGTTTTTTGTTCCACATCAAACTTGTGTGAGATGTTATCTTTAAGTTAGTTTGAATTTTTTTCCAGAGATTTTCTCCCAGTCCTGGTGTCCCAGGGGCTGCTTTGGGGTACAACCAGCAGGCACCACCACGCCCACGGTCCTGGTGACCTGCACAGAGCTCTGCACTCACCCAGTAGCATAAGAATTCCCAGTGGGAGCTCCTCCAGGATAGATGGGCTCTAATTTGAGGACTGGGATCAACCTAAAATGTCCCAGTATGACGTGTGCCACATGAATATTTAACAGGTGCCCAGAGAAGCTGTGGCTGCCCCTGGATCCCTGAAAGTGTCCAAGGCCAGGTTGGACGGGGCTTGGAGCAACCTGGGACGGTGGAAGGTGTCCCTGCCCGTGGCAGGGGGTGGAACTGGATGGGCTTTAAGGTCTCTTCCATGTCAAACCATTCCATAAGTATTTCCTGAGCCACAAGAGGCTCTGACTATGGAACTTTATCTCAACCTTGAGATGAGATTCCCCCTCTGTGTCCGAGCCCTGCCCTGTGCTGGGGAGGGAAAACGCCTGGGAAATGGTCTGTCCTGCATTTTCTTCCTCTTGTCCTTGGTTCAGAACCCGGGAAGCAGCTGCTGGGGTCAGTCAGACACCAAGCCAGAGCCCTCCAAAAATCTACCACCCTCCCAGCCTAGAGCAGGACCCCTCAGGGTAGGGGGGACCAGCAGTGGCGACAGCTCGAGCTGACCCCCCCCCCAGCACTCACTCCATCTCATAGACAGTGACCGGCAGCGTCTGCTCCATCAGGGAGAACTTCTTGGTCTTCACGGGTTTAATAATGGGCTCTGAAACAAGAGAAAGAACAACAAACTGCACCCAGAGCCCCCAAACCAGGAACAACCTACAGGAACAGGGAGCTTTGCCATCAAACCCCCAGTTTTCCAGCTGACAGATTCTCTTTATCAAAGCAGCTGCAGGAGACGGTCACTGCAGGGCCCTTCCAACACAAATATTCCAGTGTAAAGGGATCAAAGAAGATGACTTAAATGGATTTAAGTTCTCCTTAAACATCTTTCAAGTCTCTGCTGATTGCTGCTTTTCTGTTTGGGATTCGGAACAACCATGAGAGCCCAAACCTGCACACATCAGACAAACAAGAGTCTCTGTGTGTTCCTGGGGCTGTGAGGAGGCTCCAAAGGGGCAGCACAGAAGAGAAACCATTTCTCTCCCTCCCCACTCACCAGTGAGTGGCTGTGTGTCCTCCTCCTGCACGATAGTCTCCACCTCAGGCCCGTACACCTCCTCAGCTGTGGGGTAGTACTTCTTGTCCTCGTGGAGCACCACCTCCATGCCAGGGTGCTCCTCGTCGTGCTCCCCCATGTCATCGTCGTCATCATCATCCTCCAGCTGCAAACAGGGCCCACCCTCAGCTCAACCCCAGCCAGGGACCCACGCACCCCACAGAGGTGCCCTGGGAGCAGCTCCTGGGAGAGCAGCACAGCCCTTCCTCAGGAAAATGAACAGCCCCTGGGCTTGCAGAGACACCAGCACAGGCAGGGACTCCAACGCCAGCTCACACACAACACAACACCCCCCATCCCACACAGACCCACAGGAGATGGGAACTACCTCCTCCTTCCCCCGTGGCTCAGCCCCTTTGCTCCCCCCACCCACCTCCTGCCCCCCTGGTGTCCCTGGGCTCTCTCTCTTTCTCCTCCCGGGGGGATCTGGATCCTGATGCAGCCTCAGCTTCTGAGAAGACCCCGAAAGGGACAGGGAACCTTCCCCGGGACTGGCACCACCACTCAAACACAGGCCGGCTGCAGGAGTTCCCAGTCCCCACCGTGACCCCAGCGGGAGCTTTGCCTTCCCCTTCACCCCGGGCACACATCTGGTGAGTCCTTTAAACCCCAACCCCACCCCGACCCCCGGGACGAGATCCCAGCCCCGCGACCGGGCCACCCCCCCCTCACCTCATCCAGGTCCTTGGCCTCCCGGCCCAGCTCATCATCGTCATCGTCCGAGTCCAGCTCGGGCCCGATGTAGTTCCCGAACTCGTCGTACAGGTCGGTGTCCATGCTGGGGGCGGGGGGCAGTGACCGAGTGCCCGCCCGCAGGGCCCGCGGCCGCACCGGGGCACCGGCCCTGGGCCTGCCTCTGACCCCGCTCCGACCCGCTCCCGTCCCCACCCCGAGCCCCCCGCTCCCGGTCCCTCCCCTCTCTCTCCCTCACCCGTCCCCGCTCCCGCTCCTTTCCCGTCCTCGTTCCCTCACCCGTCCCGGTCCCGCTCTCGCCGGCGCCGCCGCTACCGAAGGCCCCTTGGGCTGCCCGCGCCGCCTGTCACGACTGAACCTCCCGCGCCCTCCGGCGGCGCCGGGCCCGCGGGGGAAGCACGGAGGTCGGGCCCGGTTCGGTTCGGGTTCGGTTCGGGCTCGGTCCCGGCGTGTCCGGGGCCGCGGGCCGGGCGGGGCGGCGGGGCCGGGTCTGTCAGGCGCGGCCGGGGCAGCCCCGGGAGGGCCTCACGCGGCCCCGGCGCTGTGGAGGCGGGAGTGGGGACGGGACTGTCGCGATAGAGCGGCGCGGGGGGGCTCGGCACCCAGCGGGACTGTCGCGACAGAGCGGCCCTGGGGCCGGGGGGCCTCGGCACCCGGCGGGGCTGTCGCGACAGTGAGGGGCCCCGGGGCCGCAGTTGTGTCGGGGCCTGTCGCGATAGGAGCGGGGCTTCCCCATTGCCGCCCACGTGCGTGGCCTTTAGGGCTCACTCACAGTGGGAGTGGAGTCCCAAGGCCGGACTGTCGCGATAAGAGCGGGATCCGTGGGGCTAGTCCCGGCAGGGCTGGGGTGGGGTCGTTCAGACCATCCCCGGCAGGGCTGTCGCGATAGGGGGGTGCCCTAGGCCATCCCCACAGGGCTGTCGCGACAGGAGGGTCCCCGTGCCCGGTGCGCCGTGCCTGCGCTCCCGGGATGGATCCCGGGATGGATCCCGGGGCAGCTCTCCCGGCCCTGCAGCGGGAGCTGCGGGCGGCGCTGGCCGAGGACGAGAGGCGGCAGCGGGAAGGCGAGGCCAAGCTGAGGGCGCTGCTCCAGGGCGTCCCCGACTATCGCGACTTCAGGTGCGGGGGGAGCTCGTCCTGGGGGGCTCCGGGAACTCGGAGCTGCTCCGGGAGGGGCCCGAGGCAGGAGTGGCTGGGCAGCAGTCCCGGGATCCCGGGAACGGCCTCGGGATCCCAGGAACGAGCCGGCTCCGAGGACAATCGGTTGTGGTTCAGATTTGTCCCCAAATCTCCTCGGGTGGCCCCGTGTGGGCTGAGCTCGGTCCCTGCTCCCGGACTGGTCTATTTGGTGCCCGGTTGTGGCCCAGCACTGGGAAGGGGCTGTCCCCTCTCCAGGATACTGTTCCCTGTCCCCATTCCCACTCCAAACCCCTCCCTCTCCCCACACCCCTCAGGCCCTACTGGGGCTGCAGAAACAGAAGGTTGTGACAGGAGGGTTGTGACACATGTCCCCTGTCCCCTGCCCAACCTGTCCCTGCTCCCAGTCCCGTCACTGCTCTGTCCAGGGTGTTGGAAGTAGGTTGGGATGGCAAGGCTGCTCCATGGGGAGCAGTGCCAGGCAATCCCAGTGCCCACCAAACTCCTGGATCCACCTGCAGGTTCAGCTGGGACTTCCAGTGCCCATCAACATCCTGGATGTCCTGTAGATCCATGTGGGACTCCCAGACCCCACTGAACTCCTGGATGTCCTATAGAGCCATGTGGGACTCCCAAACCCCACTGAAGTCCTGGATCCCATACAGATCTGTCTGGCGACTCCCTGTCCCTTGACATCCACAGGTGGATCCAGGGTTTTTACCACATTTTGTAGGACCAGATCAAATTCCATTCATGGATTCACCTGCACTCAGTCACTGCCTGATCCTTGAGAGGCAGGAAAACATTTTAAAGTGGCTTTTTCTACTCCAAACGTCTTGCCAGTCCCCATAACAGGATTCCCAGGGAATTTTAAGCTGGTTTGTCCTTGTATTGATAAGGCCCTGCTCCTGCAGCCTGTCCAGTGCCTCTGGATGGAAGTAACTCGGAGCCTCACAGTGTTTTCTCTTGCCCCCTGTCCCTCCCATCCCTGTTCCCTGCAGGAACATTGTGCTGGCCTCACACCTGAAGCCTCTGGAGAAGAAGGACAGGCTGGGGCAGAGGAGGAATGTGTTGTGGAATCCCTGTGCAGCCCCAGCCAAGGCATCACCTGCCCACACTGAGGAGATCCCACAGGTGAGGGGGAGACTCCAGGGCCTCCTCCACAGCTGGAAATGGCTTGGGAACAGTCTGGGTGTTAGTTGGAATGTGGGAGTTACTCAGGGACTGTGAGCCAGCCCTCCCAGACCCTGGAACATCAGGGTCGGGCTGGGCCCCCTCAGGAAGAGTCAGCTCCATCCCTGTGGGAATGGTGGCTGCACAGCCTGGGCCCAGAGCTCCCAGTGCCCCCCATGGTCTGCAGGAACAATGTGGGAGCAGAGCCCTCCCAGCCCACACTCCTGCAACCCAGAGATGTGCATCAGAATCCTCCCTGGAACAGCCTCTGGCTGAGCACAGCCAGTGCTTCCTCAGAATCCCAGAATCCCAGCTGGGGTTGGAAGGGACCTCTGGAGATCACCCAGTCCAGCCCCCCTGCCAAGGCAGGATCACCTGGAGCAGGTGCCACAGGAACATGTCCAGGTGGGTTTGGCATGTCTTCATGACCTCCCTGGGCAGCTGTTCCATTGCTCTGCCACGTCCATGGAAAGAAGCTCCTCATGTTGAGGTGGAACTTGTGTTTTGGTTTATGCCACTGCTCCTCATCCTCACCCACAGTTTAATGATCCACAGCATGGAAAAGGGCTGGTTTGGGTTAATCCTGCTGGCTGGACAGCAGGTCTGGTTGGGGTCAGGATCACTCTACAACCGTCTGTGTTCACACCAGGTGTCGCATCTCATCCACCTTTCCCTTCTGCCCCTGGAGTTCCCAGGTTTCTCTGGGCTCGAGGCACCTGGCATTTCCTTGTCTTCCCGTTTTCCCCCTCAGCAGCTCCTGGGGCCGCCAAAGCCCCTGTGAGAAACATCTTGGGCTGATCGGGGCAGGGGGACCAAAGCCTTTGAGGGGAAACAAAGCAAAAGGACCTGAGTGACTCCTTTTTCCTTCAGGAGTTGGATCAGCTGCCTGGAACGGCTGCAGAATTCCACAGGGATTGGCGCAGGTGCCTGAAGAGCGGGATAGAGAAATACCGGTTTCTGCTGGAGCTGGGAGGGGAGGCCTTGGGCAGGATCTTCCGGACTGACGTGGGCTTTGGCCTCCTGGGGGAATTCCTGAGGGTGCTGGCAGAGAACTTCCATCCTGGAGACGGGGCTGCCGTCCTGGAGATCCTGCAGGGCCTGGCGGGCACCCGGCGCTTCGGGCTGAACGTGGAGCTCCTGAGCCAGGCAGAGAAGGAGAGCGGCCGGGATCTGTTCAGGAAGCTGCAGGGCCTGAGCAGGGATTGCTGGGCTGCTGAAAAGCCAGGCCAGGAGGCAGGGAGGGAACCTCACGCCATGGACACCCACTTGGAAAAGGAAGGCGAGGAGGAAAGGACGGTGGTGGAGCTGATGAAGTGTTTCCAGCTCGGCTGAGGGGGTTCAGGGGCTAAAAGAGGCTCAGAAGAGACTCAAGGCCTGACCTTGGCATCACCCAGAGCACGAGTTCTGCACAAATAAAGTTCAGTTCCCGAGCTGTGGTGCTGTGGTCTCTGGGCAGGGTGTCCTCACTGATGGGGATGGGAGAGACTCTTGGATGAGGAGAAAACCAAGGGAAAGAAAACACTGCTGGGTAGTGAAGGAGAAACCTAAACCTGGATAGTCCCTTCCCTTTTCCACCTGTGTCCATGGTCACTCGGGGGATTTAGGAGATGTAATCAATGCCAGTGACAACTGTCGGGTCCTTTTTGTTCCAAAACCCAACCCAGCAAACGGCAGATTCACCCTGGCAGACAAGAACCACCCAACACCTGGTGACAGGATCCATCCCTGAGGCCTGACGCGTGAATGTTGGGCTTTGTGGCACCTCTCTTGGGGACATCTGTGTCCCTGCACTCTGCTATGGAACCATTCCTTTGCCTTTCCTGGTCTGTGGGTGTGTGGTGTGACCTGACCTGCAAACAGCTGAGCTGAGGGGCTGTGGGGATCAAATGTGGGCATCATCATCTTCATCATCTTCATCCTGCCACCCTGGGCACCCAGGCAGGGTTCGTGGGGAGCAAACATGGGCTTCATCATCATCATATCTTCATCCTCACCCACCCAGGCTGCCACTGCTGGTGGGCGCTCAGGAACCTGGCCAGGCTGGAGCATCTCCCCCATGGGGCACTTGGATCATCCTCCGTTTGGAAGTTTCCAATGCTTTGGCCACCACCAATCGATCTCTGCCAGCCCCTGCTCACCCTGCCCTTGGGCAAGAGCAGGACACCGAGGACTGATGTGGGAAACTCCCTGTTTTGGCACAGCTTAGTGGGGACAGGGGGGATTTCACAGTGCCAGGATTTGTTCCAGGTGGGATTTCACACTGCCAGGATTTGTTCCTGGCAGGATTTCACACTGCTGGGACGTGTTCCTGGCTGACAGTGGGGGTTTAAGCTCAATAAAGTCCTTTTTTTTCCAATGAAGGCTTGGAGCTGGTGCAAGATGTTCTGGCCAAGCTCTACAGAGTTCTTGGTCCGCATCAGTGATTTATTAGAGTTGTTTTCCTAAAAGGCTGATAAAAGATCCACCAAACTATTTTAATTCAATTAATAGTTGCTTTTCTCACCCTTTTCCCCTTATTTAACTTGTTTTTCTTGCTGAGAACTGTGAGTCCCAGCATCCCAAACCCTTCAATGTTCCTTTGAGCTCCTTAGCTGGAGCAAACCTGTTTTTTCTTTTTTTAATTTTGGTTTAAACACTTTTTTTTTCATTTTTGAAGGACAAAAAATATTTTTCAAATTAATCAGGTGATTTTCTTCAGAAACGTGTCTGATTTTTGAGGGTTTTTACTCATCCAACTGAGCACAGAGTTGGGAGTCAATGTTTGTGCCAGACAATGTTATCTTGTACGTCCCCCAAAGGTGGTGGCATCTCTGCAGGGTTTTGGTGGCCACTTGTTCCTCAGTGTGGAGCAGGACATCCCCACTAGGCTCATCCCCTTTTTCCAAGGATGTGGCTTGGGGATTTCAGCATTCCCAAGACAACCGTCACTGTCCAGGAGGGCACTGAGGGTCCCAACAATGCCCTGGCACTTGAACTGTGTCTATGATGTGCAGGATCTCAAATCCACCCTCAGCCCCAACAGCAGCAGAGGATCCCAGGAGTTTCCTGGGAGGATGGAGAACCCTCCGCAGATCCCTGCTTCCCCTCCTGGGAAGGGGGTCTCTCCCACCCCACTGCCTGGCTGCCAGCTCAGGGCGTTTTCCCTGCTCCCCCTCCCCGTGTTCGGTCCCTCACGGGTGTTGGCCCCTGGAGCGTGTCCGTGCCGTGGGGCTCAGCCCTGAGCACAGCCCCACACAGCGCTGAGCTCAGTTTGGGCCCCCAAAGGGCCCCAATGCCCAGATAATTCCCAAACCCCACGGCTTGGCTGCAGAGAGGTGGATTCAGGAACAACCAGAGTGTTCATTAGCTTTATTCCTCACCCTGAGCTGTGACAGGCTCAGCAATTAATAAGTCAGTAATTAATAACAAGGGAGGCTGCTCGTGGGGGCCAAGCTGGATTCCCCCTGGGTTCCCACCCTGGGCAGCGCCCTGGGCTCCTGTAACATCTCCTGCCCCAGGAATGGCCTTTCTGGAGTTAGAGCAAAGCAAACCTGAGCCAGGGGATGAGGGGACAGAGGGATGAGGGGATGGATCCAAGAGCAGGGATGTGTCATCACAAGGGGCTGGCAGGGCACAGGGAGTGCTGCTGGGTCCTTGCTCTTGTGTCAGATGGCATCAGGGAAGGCTCTGTTCGTGGTCAGTGGCTGCAGTGAAGGTGGGAGTGGGGCTGGGCAATGCCCTGGGTGGTCTGGGGGAGGACAGGTGGGGGCACAGGGCCACATGCAGCCCAGGGACAAGGGATTTCTTCCAACCCTGCCCTGAATGCCCATGGAAGAATGGGCTCAGGTTCTGTGTGGCAGGGGCTGTGACTGGGGCAGCCCTGGTCCCCAGACCCCCTGGCTCACAGTGTGACCCCAGGTGGGACAGGCAGGACAGGGATGGCTCCGTTTGTGAGAGCCCCCAACATCTTCCTCTCCTCTGCACCCCCTTTCTCTCCATTTTCCCCTGTGTGAGACCCCCAAGTGCAGGGCCAGGGGTCACACTTCACCATGAACCCCTCAGATCTGTTTGTCCCCACCACAGTGTTGGGGACACCCTGGTGGCAGACACCCAGTGTGGGGGTCAGGACAGTGCCAGGGCTCTGTGCCAGGAGAAGTTCTTGAGGCCACCCAGCCCACACTGCCCCCACAAACCACCCTGGATACCTCCAGGAATCCCTCCTGATCCCCATTTCATCACCCCCTGACACCATCCCAAGAGCATCTTGCTTCTCCATTGTCCTCTTCCTCCCACCACTACCTCTTCATCCTCCCCTTCCTCCTCCCCTGCCTCTCCATCCTCCCCATTTTCCTGCCCCTGCCTCTCAGCTGAGCTCACCAACCCCTGGTGACAGGGCAGTGTCCCTCTCCAGCGGGTGCCTTGCACTCTGCAGCCCCACCCAAGGGTGCTGGGGGTCAGGGTGTACTGGGGAGATCCAGGGAGGTCTCCTAAACCAGAGAGGGCAGCAAGGTGGGTGCAGGAGATGCTCTTGGCACCATCATCTTGTCCAACCACTGCATGGAGATCAAAACAGGATGGATCCTCTCCATCGGCACTGGCGAGCTGGAGACCCGGGGCGAGGCGGGAACAGCCCCCAAACCACCGGCACGCCGTGCTGTGGGAATGCGGCAGGATCCCGCCGGGGAGCTTGGCTCTGCCTGGACCTGCGTGCTGCCCACCCCCGCCCCACACAGTGCCCGCTCCGATGGGCGCTTTGCTCTCTGCCAGCCCCAAACAGGGTGTGGGGGTCCCTGGGCACGGGGTGACGCGGGAGAGGCGAGGGGTGCAGGGGAGGGAGATGCCCCCCCCGAGGCACCGCCGGCTCCTCCCGCCCCCCGTGCCCGCCCGCGGGGCTCCCTCGAAGCGTCGGGCGGGACCTGCGGAGCTCGGGATCGTCCGCCCTACGGCCCCTCCTTGTGCTCCTGCTTGGACTCCTTGAGCACCTGGAGCCGGAGGGAGAGAGGGACCATCACCCCCGGCTCAGGATCCGCTCCCGGCTGAGCCTGCCTGGGCTCGAATGAGCCTGGGGACGGGGACAGGGACAGGGACACGTGTGACAGGGAGCTGCGTTCTCTCTGAGCTGCCGGGCTCAGCCCAGCCATGCTCTCAGGGCACTGGGATCACTGGCTCCCTGCCCGGGCTGCTCCTGGGGCTCAGGGATGGTGGTCCCATGTACAAGTTTCCTGGGGACACTCCGTGGGGAGGGGTGGAGTGTGGGTGACAAGGATGAGGATTTCCCACCTCTCCATCTCGAGTCTCCACAGTTTTGACCACGATCCTCCTCTTCACGTGGGTTTCTGACACAGATTTGGTGTCCAAGTTTTCTCTGGGGGACAAGGTCAGGACAAGGCAGTGACACTGTGGCCAGGGCATGGCCCTTTCAGCCACGCTCAGGTGGAGAGGCTCACAGTAAATGGATTGGGCTGGAAAACCCTGAACCATGGGATAGTGGCCCTGCGGACACAACCAGCCTCAGGGACAGTGTTGGCTCTGAGGATGTGGCTGATTTTGGGATGTGATTAGCCCTGGGGACATAGTTGGCACTGGGGACATTTTTGACCTTGGAGATGTCATTGACCATGGGGACATGGGTGGTTTTGGGATGTGACTGAGCTTGGAGACAGGCTTGTCCTTGGGGAGCACAATTGGCCAGGGGGATGTCATTGGCCTTGAGGATGTGGTTGTCACTGGGGATGTGATGATGTGATCAATCTTGGTCACATCAATGGGCTTGGGGACACGCTCAGCCTTGGGGACATGCTCAGCCTGGAGGATGTGTCCATGGCACCCTCCTCCCCCCATCCTGGGAAAACCAGGAGTCCTGGTTCCTTAAGATTCAGAGAAAAACATCCCAGTCCCTCTGGATGGGGCAGGATGGCCTAAGTGGCATCTCCTGCCACAGAGCCCCCAGAAGCCACCCCTGCTTGTGCCACCATCCTGCCCCCCCCCCCCCCAGCCTCACCTCGACCTGCAGGTTGGAGAAGTTCTGCACGGGGATGGTGATCCTGCAGGAGCAACCAGGGTGTTGGGAAGAGCGTGGGGTCCTGCTGCCCCCCCCAGCTCCACCCGCCCAGGGCTGGGGCAGCAGGGCTGGAGGGTGGGCCCCAACCCAGCCGGACACCCCAGAGGGACCCTGAGGACGTGGAGTCCCCGCTGTGCCATCACCTGCTCTCCTCGCCCTCCAGCAGCTTGCGGTACGTGGCGATCTCCATGTCCAGGGCCAGCTTGACATTGAGCAGGTCCTGGTAGTCCTGCAGGTGTCGGGCCATCTCCTCCTTGAGGCTCTGGATGTCCTCCTCCAGCCGTGCCACTGTGTCCTGGTAGCCGGCCGTCTCCAGGGTGTAGCGCTCCTCCAGCTCCCGCAGCTGCCTCTCCAGGGACTCGTTCTGGGGGGCCACAAGGGGCCGTGACACTCTCCATGGCTACCTTCTCCCAGGAGCTGGGGGCTCATCCCAGTGCCCATCTCCCACCCCAGGGGAGCCACCATTCCCCAGCACTGGGTGGTGTCCCACTGGGGTTCCAGGGAACCCCATGGTGGTGGCAGCTCCCCAAGGCTGTGTCCCCCCTCTTGCACCTCATGGCCATCACCTACCGAGCCCCTCAGAGCCTCCAGGTCGCAGGTGAGGGCCTGCAGCTGGCGCCGGTACTCGTTGGCCTCCTGCTTGGCCGCGCGCAGGGCCTCGGTTTGCCGGGCGGCCGCGTCCGTCAGGTCTGCGAACTGGGACAGGGACACGGCCACGGGATGGGACCAGCAGGGATGTCCTGGTGGCACACAGCCTGGGGCACAGCTCTGCTGTGCTCCACAGGAGGGACATAGCCCCAGGAACACGGAGAAACATCCCTGACACGGGCGGGACAGCGGAGATCCCAAACCCCCTCACCACCCCCCAACCCCGGGTAAGCAACCCCAGCCCCAAGGAGGTACATTCCAGGGGGAACAGCCAGCCACCCCTCCGTGAGGCCACCAGCTCACTCTGCACCTTGGACTTGTACCACTGCTCTGTCTCCTGGGCGTTGCTGGCGGCCACGGCCTCGTACTGGCTGCGGATGTCGCGCAGGGCGGCCGTCAGGTCTGGTTTGCTGGCGTCCACCTCCACGTGCACCCGCTGCCGGGACAGCTGCTCCTGCAGCTCCCGCAGCTCCTGGTGGGGGCAGGAGGGTCAGCACAGCCCCCCGAGCCCCAGGACCCCCCATCCCCCCATGGCAGGGTTACCTCCTCGTGGACCTTGCGCAGGAAGGCGATCTCATCCTGCAGGGTCCCCCGCCGCTCCAGGTCCAAGCGAGCCAAGGTGCTGTTGTCCACATCCTGTCACCGTGGGGGGACAGAGCAGACAGTCCCAGGCTGGCCCCCTGGGTCTGCTCCCTCCTGAGCTGCCTGGCCATGCCCATTCCTGTCCAATCTCTGTTCCATTCCTGCCCTATCCCTGTTCCATCCCTGCCCTGTTCCTGCCTATTTCTGCTCATCATAACACATCCCAGTCCCTCACTGCCTACTCCTGCCCATCCCCACCCCTTTTCTGCCCATTCTTGCCCATCCATGGTCCATCCCTTTCCATCCCTGCCCCTCTCTGCCCATTGTAACATACCCTAATCCCTCACTGCCTGCTCCTGTCCACCCCCTCCCCATCCCTGCCCGTCCCAAGGAGAGGACAAGATGGGAGCTGAACCCCTGCAGTGCAGGATGTGGCCCCTGCCCTCACCTGCCTGTAGGCAGCCAGGTTGCTCTCAGCCTCCAGCCGCAGGGTCACTTCGTCCTGCAGCCTGTGCCGGAGCAGGGGCACCATACATATCTGGTATTGTGACCCCTCTGGCACCGTGACCCCTCTGGCACCATGATCTGTCCCTCTCTGCCCATGGACACACCCCCCTGTGTCAACATAGCCCCACAGCCCCAGCACCCCACCCAAACCCTGTGTCAGTGCCTGCACCCATCCCACACCCCCTCCACCATCCCAGGCTGTTCCCAGGGGTCACCCTGGTCCCACCACCAGCCTGGTGCACATCAATGCCTGGTCCCCAGGGCTCCCCTGCTCCTGTCTCCATGGCCACCCTGATCCCTGGGTACCCCCCAGTCTCCATCCTGGTCCCAGGGCTCACCCTGGTCCTTGCCACCACCATGGTCCCCATGACATCACCACTTCCCCGGCCACATCATCATCCCAATCACCACCGTGGTCCCAGGACAACCCTGATCATCATCCTGGCGGCCATCCTGGTCTCTGCTGCCACTTTGGATCTGGTGGCCACCCTGGTCCCCATTCCAGTGGCCACCCTGCTCTTGGTAATCACCCTGACACCCATCCCAGTGGCCACTTTCCATCCTGCTCCTGGTGGCCACCCTGGTCCCAGAAGTAGCCCCAGCTGGACAGTGCCTTACTTCTGCTGGAGGCTGCTGAGGTCCTGGGCCAGGTTGTCCCTCTCGATCTCCAGCCGGGCCTTGGCGGTGCCCAACTGCTCCACGTGGAGCCGCAGCTCCCGCAGCTGCTCCTGGTAAACGTCCCCCAGGCGGGAGGGCTCCTGGTCCCGCGCCTGGTTCAGCTCCAGCACCAGCACCTTGTTCTGCTGCTCCAGCAGCCGCACCTTCTCGATGTAGCTGGCGAAGCGGTCGTTGAGCTCCATCATCTCCACCCTCTCGCTGGTGCGCGTCTCCCGGAACTCCAAGTTGAGCGCCGTGGCCAGCGAGAAGTCCATCCTGCCCGAGCCCAGTCGGGCGGCCGGGTGAGTGCCACGGAGTCCCCGGTGGCTCCGGGCTGGGGGGCTGGCGGGGGCACCCGGTGCATGGGGGTGGCGGGGCCGAAGCGGCGGCTGTAGGAGGATGGGCGCTGGCTCTCCATGCCTGGGGTGGGTGTGATGTGCCCTCCCGAGGGTTTTTATGGAGCCCAGAGCCCCCGTCCCGCTGGGCGCCCCGGCACTGGCCGCCAGCCAGGGAGCCACTGGGCCGGCACAAAGCCAGGCCGTGGCGCCTGGCAGGGGTGTCTGTGCCCTGGCATCCAGCCCGGGCACTGTGGCACAGCCCCCTGCCCCCCCCGGCCCCCCGGGTGGGCCTGGGGCACGTGGCAGGGCAGAGATGGAGCAGTGGCCAAGTTCACCCCCGGGGCAGGCAGCGGGTGGGGGTGAGTGCAAGGCTGAGTGTGGTGCCATGGCAGATCCACACACATGTATGTGTGAGGTCTGTGTATACACGTGTGGAGTCACCTCCATCTCCACTCGTATGTGTGTGCAAGCCCACAGGCACACATGTGCACACAGACACCTCCAGAGACACACACCGTGTTTGTCCGTGTCCACAAACACACACCCCGTGTGCCAGGCACACATGTACCTGCCTGGTACACACATGGGGCCACACATAGTGTACAGATACACACGTGTGCTGCTTTCCCTGAAACGTGTGCACACACACACTCGGGACACACCCAGAGCTGTGCACACGCAGCTCCCCTTCCACACACACACAACGTGCACAGGCACAGCCACCCTGCTGTGCACACACAGGCACAGCCAGACCAACACATGTGCATATGCACACACATGCCCAGAGTGGCACATGCCCAGTTACCCTTACATGTACACACAGCACACACACACACAGAGCCATCCCACCGTGCACATGCAGGCACACCCACACGTGGGCACACACGTGTACACATGGGCACACACGTGTACACATGGGCACACACATGGACACACACATGGGCACACACATGGCACACACATGGGCACACACACCCACATGTGGCACACACATGGACACACACACGGGCACACACACACACGTGGCACACACACCCACACATGGGCACACCCCCCCCACACATGAGCACACACATGCATACATGAGCACACACATGCACACATGGGCACACCACCCACACATGGGCACACACATGTACATATCCTCCCCATATCACATCCTCCAGGACAAGCCCTGGCATGAGCAGCCCATCACTCCAGGCTATTAATTAAGGCCAGGTGTTAATTAAGTGGCTGAAGCCTTCAAAGTCCTTCCCATCCCCCTGGATCTGTGGAAGCACTGGCTGGTGGCCCTGGAGCCTGGACAGGACTCAGGATGCCAGTCCCCATCCCAGATCCAGAGGGGACTTATCCCACCATCGCTGTGTGTTCGCCCATGTCACCAGCCACATATGCACTGAGTTTGGGGGATCTTTTGCCCCTTTTGCCCCTATTGGCCCATGGCAGGGAGTGGTGAGAGCCAGGGCCGGTGCCAGGGGCTTTCCCGGGCGGCTGAAAGGGGCTTTGTGCGGGGCCGGAGCCGTGTCTGCCCGGCACGGCCTGGAGGGGCCTTTGTGCCAGGGCACGGCACTGCCGGGAAACACGGCGGGATGGATCCAGGACCGGCACGGCGCCACCGCCAGCCCTGTCCCCTCCCAGCCACGGCGTCCTGGCCACAAACTGGGACATGGATGGGCCTCGGGGACAGCCCGTGCGGGGGATGGGGGTGTTTTGGGGCCACCAGCGAGACGTGATGGCGGCGGGGTGGGTGCCCCGAGAGGCAGCTGGGGTGAAGCTGCGGGGCAGGGGGTCCCTGGGATGCTGCTGTAGGGGAGACAGGGACAGGGGCAGGGATGGGGACAGGGATGGGGACTGGCCTTGCTGCTGGCAGCAGGTGGCAGCCGATGGCCGGGAAAAGCTCCTGCCCTCTGAGGGACGGGGACATGAGGCCGGACCGGAGCCACCATCGCCGGGCACCGCCAGTGGCCAGTGGGGAGCTGTGGCCACGGCCGTGTCCCTGTGGGTGCAATATGGGAGGACCCAGAGCCACTGGAGACAAGACTGATGGGACTGGGGCAGCTGCCACATCCGCCTTTAATGCCCAGAAGCTCCTTGTCCCCAGCCAGGCCCGCGTCCCCGCAGCTGTCCTGGGCCGGTGTCGCCAGCGACAGGCAGGGGTTTGCCCTCCGAAACGCCAGTTTGGGGGCACCTACGCACCCCATAGTGGCACTCAGTGTCCCCAGCCAGAACAGTGGCATCCCTGGGGACACGTGCTGTGTGACAGCCCTGGTGACAGGGGACCTCCATCCCTCGCGGGGTGTGGGGGACAGAGCGGGGGCTTTGGGGTCCTGTGTGAGCACCCGCTGCTCCCCAGGGATTGATCCTCTCCCGCCTCCCACGCAGCGGGATCAAAGCACGGGAAGCTGTCAGTGCCGGCAGCCGCGGGAGGCAGAGCTGGGCTCCCCCCCCCTCCTCCTCCCCGGCCCCCCCTTAATGAGACAAACGAACTGCAAGCGGGCTGCGAGTGTTAATGAGAAGCTTCCAGGCTGAAGAAGACAAAGGTGATGAGTTGCTGCCAGGCAGGGAAGGGGCAGGAGGACCGGTGACCCCGGTTCCCGTGGGACAGCAGCACACACCGGAGCTGTCCCACATCCCAGTGCTGCTTCTCCCACCCGTGGTCACCTTTTCCAGCAGCTGGGAGCTGCTCCTGAACCCCAGCTCCTCCCACGGGAGCTGCTGTGGGAGCCCAAAGAGGGGAGCAGGGCTGTGGGAGGGGGCTGGGGAGGCCCAAAGAGGTTGTAGGGCTGTGAGAGGGGCTTTAGGGGCCAAGAGGGGCAATAGGGGAGGCTGTGGCTTAAGGGGTGTCAGGTCGTGAGAGGGGCTAAGAGGGCACAAAGGGGACAGCGCTGTCCTAGGAGAGGCTGTGGGTACCCAAAGGGGATTCTCGGGGTTCTAAGGGGTCACTGCCCAGAGCTGGCACAGTGAGGGAAACAGAGCAGGCCTTGCCCAGCCTGGGGCTCCCTCTCCACCCCTGAACCAACCCCCCTGAGTGCATGAGGACACAGAAAATGGGATCTGAAGCCATGTCCTCCAGCAGCTCCATGCCCCCACCCCAGCTCCCACCACTGGACACCCTCCTCGCTGGCTACAGCTGCTCTGGTAAGTCCCGGCACTCACCTCTGATCCTTGCAGGAGCTCCTGCCCCATCTGCTCCTGGGCTGGGTGGGCTCACTGGAGCCTTGGATTTACTTTGGAAGCCCCCAGTCAGCTGTGGGGGATGGGGGAACACAACAGCACCCCAAAACCACACAGCCTGAGTGCTGAGAGTGCTGCATGTCACACTGGTGCTGAGAGTGGCTGCATGTCCTGGGGCCACAGGGGGTGACATGCCAAGGTGCCCCTGCACAGCTCCGGACTGGCAGCTGATGTGACCCCAGGATGCCACATGGATCTGTTGGATGCCTTGGCCCAGTGCCAGGGCTGCCCCCTCGGTACTGAGCTGGGAATTGTGCTCCCCAGGGGCTCTGTCCATGTGCTTCCCTGTTCCTGTGCAAACCTGCTGGTGGATTTCAATCCCAGCAGGGCTCTCACCGGGCAGACAGAGGCTCTGGCTGTCACTCCAGCCTGAACCTGGTGCTGTTTGCAGGGAGCAGTCCAGGTGTCTGGATGCTTTTCCAGCAGCTCCCAGCTGCTCACTGGGGGGTGCTGGATTCCTGCCTGCCACAAATCCCTGAGCTGTGCTGGAAACCTGCCCTTGCCGCTGCTGGCTCTGCCTCCCAACAACAAACCACGTGCTGGTGTGGATGCAGGAGCAGTTCCCAGCTTCCAGCACCTGTGTGACAGCTCCAGTCCGTGCAGGGGTGGTTCCTGGGGGGCTGGGGGTGATATAGCCTGATGGGGGAGGCACGTTTGGTTCTACTGGGAGATTTTTGGGGATTCAGAGGGGAAGGCAGGGAGTGCTGCCAGGTTGGTGGCCGTGTCCCTCCTGGCCTGCACCAGCCCTGGCTCGACACCCAGGGCTCAGCTGGTGCCTCCCTGGGGTTCTGCAAGGTCGTGTCTGGGGGCTGAGTTTGGGGGCAAAATCCTCAGGGAGAGTCGGGCTGGGGCTGCCTCCATGTGTGGGCCCTTTTGGGGTCACACCGGTGCTCTGGGTGGGGGTGTTGCCCTTCAGGGACCCAAACAGCCGTACCCCACTCCTTCACCAAGTGTGGGAGGTGCTGATTGTTTCCTGTAGCTCTGTCCCTTCCTGCCACATCCTTTCCCTGGCTTTGCTCCTCATATCATCACCGAGTGTTTAGCTCATTCCCATGAGTGCAGATTGTGTCCCCTGCAGCCACCCCGGGCTCCCCGGGGGGGCCCTGGAGCCTGGAGCAGGCTGAGGAGCTGCCCTGTCCCAGCCTGCGAGAGGGGTCTGCGCTGCCCCTGTGTCCTTTAAGCTCTGCCTCAAACATCGACTCCCAGCTCTGTGCTGAGTTGGGCGGGTTCAAAACAGCCCCAGAACCAGAGACGTTTAATCATCAGGTTAATTCGAAAAATATTTTTCCTTTGAAAAGTGAAAAGCAAAGAAAAAACGGTCAGAACACTGGAGATTTCCGACAGGAGGATGATCTGAGGCATCCAAGTGCCCTGCAGGGGAGACGCTACAACCCGGCCGGTTTCCTGAGCGCCCACCAGCAGCAGCGGCCCAGGTGGGCGAGGAAGATACCGGTGATGACGGCGAAGCCGATGCCCACGGCCCTCATGACGAAGATGGACTCGGGGTCGCCGGGGCCGCGCCCGGCGCTGGGCCGGGAAGGTGACGCTGAGCCGGAATCCCGCCACCATCTCACCGTCCCTCCAGCAGAAGTAGGTGCCCCTGTCGCTCCTGCGCACCCGCAGGATGTGCAGGTGGTTCCCGTGGTCGATGAAGACCCTCATGCCCTTCTCAACACCCCGAGGTACTCGGAGCGGTAGAGCCGGACCGAGTCCTTGTCCCAGCCCACGGTGTGCTCCGGGCGGGCCCCCGGGCACGCGATCACCAGGTTGGTGCGGGAGGGCTGGCTGTGGTACTGGATGGGACACGGGGCACGTCGGGCTTCTCCCCAAACTTGTAGACGATGTTGGAGATGGACTGGACGCCCTCCTCGGGCGCCTCCTTGGGCGGGCACGGCATCAGGCAGCTCCGGACGGCCACCTCGGGGCTGCGGAGGTGCAGGAGGGGCGGAAGCTCACGGGCACAGCCCGGGAGCCGCAGGAGGTGACGTTGGGCAGTGAGGTGCGGTAGCGGGGGCTGAGCTGGGCGCTCTGCACAAAGCACAGCCCGACGCGCTGCTGCTCCCCCCGCACCCCACAGCGGTCGCAGCTGCTCCAGTCCCAGAAGGTGGTGAAGAGGCTGAACTGCTCTGCCACGTAGTCGTCCTGCACGTGCTGGCCGCTGTCCAGGAAGGCCACCGTGATGCGCCCCGTGGGCTGCACATCCACGTCGTAGCCGTAGAAGACGTGCCCTTCCTTGGAGCCGCACAGGTAGTGCCCAGAATCCCTCACCTGGGCCCGGAACACGATGAGGCTGAACATGCGGATGCTGAAGCGCTTCAGCAGGTCGCTGCCTGCACGGACGTGGCTCGAGTCCAGCACCACGGTGCCGTCGAAGTCCGTCAGCACCGTGATCGTGCGGCCGCGCAGGTTCCTCTGGAAGTACCAGACGACGGAAGAGACCTCCTCGGGCTTGCACTTGCAGGGCAGCTCGAAGGTCATGTCTGCCAAGTAGGCGACGTTCTCGAATGTCAGGAAGGCGGGACATGCCATCTTCTTGAACACATCCCCTTTCTTCTCGATGGCATAGGCCTGGAGGACACCAACCAGGCAGAGGAGGATGGTGGCTCCCAGCAGGCTCGGCCCCATCGCTCTGGGCCAGCTCTGCCCCAGCAGAACTCATCCAGCCCAGCCAGGATGTGCTGGGAGTGACCTTCCTGCCCCAGGACAGCCTGGCCTCTGTGACACCTGCTCTGGAACCTTCCTGCCCTCAACAGCTCTGGAACACTCACCTGTGTCCCTGGACACGATGGAGCTGTGATGGGAACAATGGAACTGTCGCCATCTTATGGAATCACAGGGTCACGGAATGGCTTGGGTTGGACGGGACCCTAAAGATGATCTCATCCTAACCCCCAGAGTAGAGGACAACCATCCCCTCCCTCACCCCTCTGGCCACCCCTCTTTTGATGCACCCCAAGGATGCATTTGGCCTTCAGTGCTGCCAGCACTCACTGTTGGCTCATGTCCAGCATTTCCTCCACCAAAACCCCCAAAGTCCTTCTCTGCAAGGCTGCTCTCAGCCCTTCTCCCAGTCTGTGCTGATACCTGGGATTGCCCCAACCCAAGTGCAGCCCCTTCCACTTGGCCTTGGTGAACTTTATCAAGTTCTTGTGGTTCCACTTCTCAAGCTTTTCCAGATGACCCTGGATGTCCCCATCCTTCTGTCGTGTCTCCTGCCAGTGTGCTGAGGGTGGGCTCTACCCTCTGGTTCCTTAAAGGAAACCTGGGGCTGAGCTGGTGAGGAACCTGGTCTGACTGTGAGAGTGGGGTGTGGGGAGCCAAACATGGCCCCCTCGGGTCACTGGAGCCACCATGGCAAAGGGGCTTTGGTCCCAGCAGTGCCAGCCTGGGAGGTGGGAGTGGGACTGTTGGAGCAGCTCCGGGATGGGAGACACAGGAGTTTCCTGAACTTCCAGTCTTGGGCTATGTCACGTGCTGGAGACAGTGCTCAGTGTGCGATGATTCCTGTAAGGCACTTCAATAACCCAAGACTCCCTTGTGCATCTCCCGGGCAGCCCCTTAACCCACAGCCTCCCCTATGGCCCTGCACCCCACCCGTGGGCCCCCAAAGGCCCTCTCGGAGGGCTCTGCTGCTCCTTTACTCCTTCAAAGCATTTCTCACAGAGCCCTGCCCCCCCTCCGTGCCCTCACGGCCCCTCGTACACACATTTCAGGCACTTACAGGCTCTCGCTCTCACTCTCCCCCACCGTGCCCCTTCCCAGCCCCCGTTCTCTCAGACACTGCAACTTCCTCCTCCCGCCCCGCTTTTAAACGGGCCGCGAAGCCCCGCCCCGCGCCCTGATTGGTCCCACTCCGCCTAGCGACTCCCCATTGGCCGCGCCCCGCCCGCGCCGCGCAGTGCCTCATGGGAGCTGCAGTTCCGCTGCCGCGCGAAGCACCACGGGAGCTGTAGTCTCACCACCCTCTGCGCCCCCTGCCGGCGGCTCCCGGCACAGCGGCGGGTCAGAGCCCCGGGGGTCCCGGAGGGTCCGGGATGGTCCCGGGACCCCCGGGCTGGGGCTGTGGCCTCTATGCCTGCAGCTGGGATCGGTGCTGGGGAACAGCACCCGGACCTGCCAGGGTTTGGGGAACACACACACCTGGGGACACACATACACCTAGGGGACACACGCACACACCTGGGGACACACATACACCCAGGGGACACACACACACCTGGGACACACATACACCCAGGGGACACACACACACCTGGGGACACACATACACCCAGGGGCACACACACACACCTGGGGACACACATACACCTAGGGGACACATGCACACCTGGGACAAACACACACCTGGGACACACACACAGGCCTGGGACAAACACACACCTGGGAGACATGGACACACACCCTGGGATACATCCATACCTGGGAGCACACACACACACACCTGGGGACACACCTCCACCTCTACCCCCCTGGGGGACACCCACACATCTGGGGGATACTCGCCCCCACCCCTGTGTCCCCAGGGCTCCCATCCTCTGACCCCACCACGGCCACTCTGGACACAGCTGCTGGCCCTGGGCACCCACTGTCACCTCTAATTGGGTCACATCCTGCCCACACCGAGGCAGTGGGGACAGGCGTGTGTGCCCGAGGGTCCCGGTGCCTCTGTGTGGCCTGACTGTGTCCCCCCCTCACAGTGGCAATGTTGTCTCCCCTCCATGAAGCCACCCAGCCTCTGGGGACAGGGACATGGCGGTGGTGGCAGCCTCAGTGTCCCCAGTGGAGGTGGCAGAGGGGCCACAAGCACTTGGAGCCAGGGAGACCCTCCTGTTTGGGCTTGGATGAGCCAAGTGGGGTCTGGGGTGGTGGCAGAAAGATCCTGGCCCCATGGTGGGGACACCGGGGACACAGACAGCAGACGGGGAGAGGTCACAGCTCTGCTTTACCATGTTGTCGCCCCGGGGGGGGGCAGGCTGGCGGCTCCCTCCATCCCCCAGCTCAGCCCCCCAGCCCGGGGCCGTGTGGGCACTGCACTTCTGTACATCGGGACCCCCCCGCCAGACCCCTGGCACCGCCCCGGGGAGGGGAGAACAGCGGGGATGGGGCATCAGAGGCAAGGGGGGGCTCAGCCGGGGGGGTGTTGTGCAGTAGGGCAGCATGGGGGGTCCCCCAGCCTTTTGCCACCCCCTCAAACCCTCTGCAGCCCCCAGCCCTCAATTGGCAGCCGTGGGGTGAGTTAATGGGAAAAGGGGGTTTGGGGCGCCGTGGGAAACCGAAAGCACCAGACGGGGGGGGATCCACGGGCTGGACCATGGCAGGGGGATGCTGTGGGGCTGGGCGGGAGCGAGGGAAGGCCGTGGGGGCTGTGGGGCAGCAGGGAACTGAACCACGGCACAGGGACGCCGTGGGCTGGGCGTTCGGGGGGTGCCGTGGGGCTGAACCGCAGCACAGGGATGCTGTGGGGCTGGGGGTCGGGGGCGTGCCGGGGGCGATGTTGTGGGTCTGAGGGGTCAGGGGCGTGCCGGGGTCGCTGCCGTGGGTCCAGGCTCAGTCCGAGTAGATGATGAAGCCGGAGAAGGTGCTGTACTTGTTGTTGTTGCCGCCGTGGGCTTTGCCCCCGTCCAGCTTGATGAACACCTCGTCCCCCGCGTCGAGGTGCAGGATCGCTGTTACTCGCGTAGTCGTAGTTCTGGTCGGCGTCCTGCGCGATGGCGCTGGCCCGGACCTGCCCAGGGGACACCGCGGGACCGGCTCAGGGCACGCCCCGGCCCGCGGGGCCCACGGGACAGCCCCGGTCCCAGCTCACCCGCAGCCAAGGGGTTGCACCCCTCTGGATCCCCCACCCGTGGGTGAACAGGTCCCGCATGAGTGAGGCTGCTCAGGGCATCCCCCAGAGCCTCTCCCTGACCCGGCGGGCACAGATTAGGGACCACGGCTCTGGGTTTGGGTGGGGGACCGTGGCACGGACATGGTGCTGTGACACTTGGAACCGGATGCAGGACCACAGCTCTGGGTTCTGATGTGGGACCACAGCTCCGACATGGGACCCCGAATCCGAGTTGGGATGCAGGACCACAGATCAGACATGGGACCATCGCTCCAGACCCAGACATGGGACCATGGCACACAGACAGGACCCCGACTCGGGATTTGGATGCAGGACTCCAGCTCAGGGACAGGGCCCCAGATCCAGAGCCAGATGTGGGACCACATCTAGGACACAGGACCCCAGCTCCCAGTTCAGATGTGGGACCACAGCTCCAACATGGAACCCAGATCCAGGTTTGGATGAAGGACCCCAGCTCAGACACAGGACTCCAGCTTCGGATTTGGATGCAGGACCATGGCTCAGACACGGGGCCCCATCTCTGGATTAGGATACAGGACCGTGCCTGGTGCACAGGACTCCATCTCCCAGCCCAGCCCCAAACCAACCCACTGAATCCCACCATCCCCCAGTGCTTCCCACGAGCTGAACAAGGACCACGATCGTGTGGCAAGGGCTGAGCTCAAATCCCCCCCCAGATCCCCCCCTCACATGGATCCCAACCCGCTGCGGGGCGGGATGCTCCCCCTACAGAGCTCTCCTGGGAGCCGGGATGTGCCGGGAGGTGCCGGCAGAGCCGGAGGAGCCGTCACCGCCTGGAGAAGCGGCTCCGCGGCTGGACCAGCTGCCGCTGCAGAATTCTTTGGGTAATCAAATCTCCGCCGGCGCCTCGCGGGGAGATCGCGGCGCTGGGTGACAGTGACAAGGCGGCTGCTGAAATCCCGAGTGAAATGCAGGAGCGCTGCGCCGGGAGAAGGTGCCGCTAATTACAACCGACCAGAATCGGCTCTTAATTGGCTCGCGCCGGGCAGGCAGGCACCGGGGTCTGGGAGCAGCGGGAACGAAAGGACTGTGCACACAGAGTCCTGTCCTTTGCCCCCAGGACAGGAGTCCCGGGTCTGCTGCTCCTCGGGGATGCAGATGGTCCGACCCGAGCGCACGGGCAGCGATGGTGTGGGCAGATGCTGTTAACTCTGGAACCTAGTGATGGCCCGCTGGGGATCCCATAGGATTTGCTCTCACCCACCCAGCCTCGTGCCACCACCAGAACTGTCACCCTGTTCAAAGCCACCCCGTGTCTTCCCCCCACCACGAGTGTCCCCGGGGAATCTCCGTCGGTCACAGCACCGCAATCTCCAGGGGATGCTGCCTCTCCCAAGGAACAGGAGAGGGGAAAGAAGCAGGAGAACCAGGAAAAAACAGGTTTGGTTCTTGCCATGGTCCCCCCCGTGGCAGCCGGAGCCGCCCGGTGCCATCCGTCTTCCCTCGTTAAGGAGCCGCCCCGTCACCGCTTGCCTGCCAGCCCTTCCTTAACCAGGGAAGATAAATGGCAGCGCTGGGCCCGGGCTCCCGGCACCGCGCTGGCACAGGAGGGGGGGCTGCCACCCACCCCTGATGGCCTCACCCCCCTCGTCCTCCACCGCGCCTCAGGGTGAGAGCCCCGGGGGTGACACAGCCCCAGCCCCGACTGTGCTGTGCCCACTGTCTCTGACCCCAGTGACAGGGCTGGGGTGTCCCTGGCCCTGGGGACACTCTGGGGTGGTCCCCAAGGGCGTGGGCTGCACCCAAGGGCTTTCTAGGCATGACGAGGGGCAGTGGGGCACTGCCACGTCTAGGCCGAGCCACTCACGGTGACACTTGGGGCCTCGGGCACATTGTGTGCCCCACGTGCCATGGCCACCATGGCCCAGGACCCCGAAGGTGTGGCAGCAGGTGTCCTCCAGACCCCCCCAGTGCAGCAGCAGATACCCCCCCAGGATCCCTGGGCACGGCCCTGGGAGCGCTCCAGGACCCCCAAACATGGTGGTGGGTGCCCTCCCAGCACCCCTGGGCATAGCAGCGGGTGCCCCCCTGGGCACGGCAGCAGGTGCCCCCCTCAGCCCCTCTGGGCATGGCAGCAAGTGCCCCTCAAGGCCCTTGGGTGCAGCAGCAGGTGCCCCCCTGGCCCCCAGGCAGGGCAAGGGGTGCCCCCAGGTCCGCCTGGCAGGTCCCTGCGTGCCCTTGGGGACTGTCCCCACTGGGGTCTCCTGGGGCTGTGACCCGCCCTGAGCCATGGACGGCCCTCACCCCACCATGGGGACCATGGGGGCCCCAAAGACACCCGGTGCCACCCCCCTGTCCATCTATCTGTGTGTTCATCCATCTCCCCCCTCCACTGCCCCTTGCCTCAGCTACGGGCTAATACAAATAATAATTAATGCTAATTAACCACCAGCAGCAGCTCCCCTGGCTCTCATTAACTCCAGCCCTGACACAAGGGATGGGCTGCCCCCAAACTGGCAGCACAAGAGGAAATTTGGGGGCCCCCCAAGTCCTGACTCCCTCCAAAGGTGCCGGATCAGTGCTTATCCGCCGGGCTCCCCCCAGCTTGCCAGGGACAGGGATTTTTTGGCAAAAACCCCTAATTAACCCCAATTTTTAAATTATTTGGGGCATTTTTTGGGGGAATTTTGTCATAGATATTGGCAAGGCGATGCCCTGTTAGCAATTAACAAGCGGTTAATTAAGCTGCATCACCCGCTCGAGTGCGGCTCCTCTCGACGAGGGGCTCCCCAGCTCCTGGACATTTATCCAAGAACATCGATATCCCCCAGAGCTGGGGGGTGGGGAGGTTTGGGGTGGTCCCCAAATACATTTTGGGGGAGGCAAAAGGGCCGAGGTGAGTTTTTGGGGTGCTCAGTTCGGAGTTACACGGATGCTGCTTGGGAGGAAGAGCCAGCAGTGCCAAGCAGTGCTGGGACACATAAAAATTTGGGGCTGGAGGGTGGGAGAAGACAAAAAAATCCCAATAAAAGGAAATTTAAGCTGTTTGCATGAAGAAAAGCTGCCGAGCAGCTTCTGCTCCCGCTCGGAAGGGCTCGGAGCCGAGGGTGAAGTGCAGTGGCTGTAACAAGGCTCCTGCCTAACCCCACCCCCCCCGCAGCTTTTTGGGGTGAAAACTCAGTTTTGGGTTAATTCGGGGTCCCATATCCTCGGGACAAGGAGGCACCGCAGGGGTGATGCCGAGGGAAGCGATGGGAAGCGGGAGCGGGGTGGGATGGGATGCATCCCAGCGAGGATGCCGGGCTGCGGGGACATCCAGAGAATGGAGCTCGGGTGACAGCTCGGGGGTCACAGCCACGTCTGTCCCTCGAGTCGTGGCCAGGGGGCACATGGGATGGGAAAGGAGCACCTGAAAACGCGGGGGGGGCAAGGCTGAGTCTTGGGATTGGGGGTTCAGCTGGATGGGGTCGGGGGGATGTGGAGCAGGGAGGGGGAAGGAAGGATCTGTGTTCCCACAAAGCCCGGCCAGGGGTGGGACATCTCCTCTGGCACAGCAGCAGCAGAACCATCTGGGCTGGGGTGCAGCCCCCCAAAAGCGGGGCAGGCACTGCCCCCCCTCGAGGCCACCACAGACATTGTCCCTGCCCCCCCCCAGGGACCCCAGGGGGACAATGGCACGGCCGGGGGGGCAGGGCACCCCGGGGGGACTGTGGGGTGTCCTAAGGCACCCCAAGGCACAGCAGGGCACATCTCTAGGGCCAAGGAAAGGACTGAGGGACCCTTGGGGACATGTCAGGGTGGGTGGTGACTGTCCCCAGCTCTGGGACAGGGATGGGGCGCCCGGGGGAGTGTGTTTGGGGATGGGAGGGGATGGGGCTCTCTGGGATGGGCACCCGGAGCACATCACTGTCCCTGGGAAGGATGGGCACCCCAGGGGTGCTCCTTTGGGTAGGGAGCAGGACAGGGCACCCCGGGGGTGCACCCAGGGCCCATCACTGGGAGAAGGATGGAACATCCTGAGGGAGCATCTCCGGGGCTGGGGAAGGATGGAGCACGCTGAGGATGCAGCTCCAGGGCTGGGAGCAGGACAGGGCACCCGGGGGTGCACCCAGAGCCCTCCACGTCCCCGGGAGAAGGACAGGGCACCCCAGGGGTTACATATCCATGGGCAGGAGAAGGATGTGGCACCCTGGAGATGCACCCAGAGCCCATTACTGCCTCCAGGAAAGGGACAGAGCATCCTGGGGCACATCTCTGGGAAAAGGACAGGGCATTCCAGGGTGCAGCCAGAGCCCATCTGCACCCCTGGGAGAAGGATGAAGCACCCCAGGGGTGCATGTCTGTGGCTGGGAGAAGGATGTGGCACCCCAGGGATGCACCCAGAGCCCATCATTGCCGCTGGGAGAAGGATGTGACACTCTGGGGAGGCATCCCTGGGGCTGGAAAGGATGAGACCCCTAGGGAAGTGCACAGAGCCCATCATCAGCATGGGAGAAGGATGTGGCACCCTGAGGGTTCGTCCCTCGGGCCAGGAGAAGGATGGAGCACCCACCGAGTGCATCCCTGGGTTGGGAAAAGAGTGGGACCCCCCGGGAAAGCACCCAGCGTCCACCATCAGCACAAGGGAGAAGGATGTGGCACCCTGGAGGTGCATCCCTGGGGCCGGGAGGAGGATGGAGCACCCGGAGGGTGCATCGCTGGGGGCGGGAAAAGCAGGAGGCACCCCGAGGAAGAACCCAGAGCCCTTCTCCGGTGCTTGGCGGGGCCAGCACCGCTCCTGAGCCCGCGGAGGGAGCCGGGATGAGCAGCCCTTACCTGCCCGTTCTTGCAGAGGTCTGCCCACATGCTGGTGCCGTCGCCGCCGCGCATGAGGACGTGGTAGGTGAAGAAGTAGGCCGGGGATGGCGCAGGTGAACTTGCCCGAGGCGGCGTCGTAGCTGTTGCCCAGGTTGGTGACCACGTCGTCGAACTTGAGCACCTCGTAGCCCTCGTGGGGGTTCTTGAGCCCGGCGTAGAAGGCGACCCTCGGCACTGTGCTGTAGGTGGCCGCGCTCACCGCGCCCGTAGCCCCCGGCCCCGGCAATCCCGGCGGTCCCGGTCTTCCCGCTTCCCCCCGCCCCCGCGCCCCGCGGCCCCGGTTCTCTGGGCGGTCCCGACGGTCCCGGTTTCCCCGGTCTGCCCGGTTTTCCTTGCGGACCTTGCACCAGCGTGGAGGGCGGCGGGAGGGGGTCGCGCTCGGTGGGCTGCGGGGGGGGGCAGCGGAGCCGTGGGGCTCGCAGACCATCCAGCGGGTGTCCAGCATCTCTTAGCGGCCGTCGGCCCCGGCGGAGCTCACCAGCACCGGGATGAGCACCACCAGCACCAGCACCATCCCCGCTGCGACCGTCAGCAAAGTTTTGTGGCCCAGGCTGAGCCGCTGCCCGGCCGGGGCGCGCTGGCACCTGGGGGAGGGAATGGTGCCGGTGGGGGGTAGCAAGGCGGCGGCGGCAGCTTCATGACCTCCACTGGCTCCGGTGCGCCCGAAACTGCTCGAGACGCTCCCACCCCGACTGGGAAACACCCACCCGGCCATGGACACGCCCATCCACCCCGGACACAGCTGTGGTCGCTGATAACCACGCCCTGGACATGCCCCTGCCACACCCACCCACAACTACCGGTGCTCCGTGGGAAGGGAAACTGAGGCGGGGGGTGGATGGACCCCAGATGCCACCCTGATGCCCCCACCTAGCACTCGGGACCCCTTGGTCACCCTGGGCCACTGTCCCCATGTGATGCCACCCCCAGCCCCGAACACCCTCCAAGCTGGGGACACCCCCGGGACCCATCACCTCACCCTAACTCTAACTCTAGCCCCCCAAAGGGACACCTGGGGGGATGGTCCCCACGGCACAGCCAGGGCCCATCCCACCTGCCTGCCTCAGTTTCCCCTCCCTCCGTGCTCTGGAGGAGTCCCACACTTTGGGACAGCCTGGGTGACACCCACGTGGCCCGAGCATCCATCGTGGTCACCCGTGCGGTTCGTGGGCTGAGGTGTCACTGCTGGTGGCAAAGGCCACTGTGACAACGGGGCAGCTGCGGGTGCCACCGCGGGGCTGGCCAGGCCCCCCGGGGGGCTGAACCCCAGCGGGCTCATGACATGGGGACACGCTACTGTGCCCACTCCGTCGCCTGCCATCTCCATCAACCTCGGCTGGGACAACAGGACGCGATGGCAAGTGACAGGCACCGCCAGCGCCGGGGGTGAGCAAAAGACGCAGGGAAGGCGGGGGGAACACGGACACACGGGCGGAGAGCAACCCGGGGACCACTCCCAGTGCGGCCCACTGTGGCCTCGGGTGACAACACTGAGGTGATATCAACCCTAATGGCACCTATGAGGTCCATGGGGTCATAGTCCCCCCTCACCCCCAAAAAACAACACTGGGGGTGCATCTCCTCTTCCACTGCCACACCTGTGCAATGTCCCCAAATCCCAGGGGACACACGGGGGATAGACCCCCCCTCCGAAAGAGGGGGGACCAAGGGGACGCTCGGCAGCCATCGATTGCCCCCGCGTGTCCCCGGGCTCCCGCAGAGGCTTTAATCAGCGAGCACAAATCAATAGCTGCCTTTAAGGAGGCAATTATTCCTGGGGGCAATAACGAGACGGGGGGGGAGGGGCCAGTATTTTGGGGTGGGGGCACTGCCAGCATCGGTTTCCCCCCCTCAAAGCTGTCACCATCATGTCACCAGCTGCTTTCCTGGTTATTTTCTCCATCGTTATTGTCTCCCCCCCTGCCCCCATTGCCCCACTTCTTGTTATCTTTCTTTTTAACAAGTACCTAAAAATACGCCGTGGTGAGGTCACCGGCTGCGTGAGTCACTGCCAGTGCGGGATATGGGGTGGCCCGGGTGGGCAGGGGGCTCTGCGTGGGGACGGGGTGGCCGTGGCGGGGACACGGGGAGTGGGACAGACACACCCCGCTTGCATCAGGGCATTCATTTCACCTGGAGGGTCAGAGGACATCCCTGGTCTTGGCCCTGCATCCTCACGGTGGGGACACAGCCCCAGGTCACCTCACTGCTGCAGGACATTGTGTGGCACGGCCCACCCCCCAGGCCACCTCATCACCCTGGGCAACCCCGTCCCCATGGCACGGCCACAACCCAGGCCACCGCGTCTCCAGCCGGCTGCAGAGCAGGACAGCTTCAGTACCACACCGGACGGCAGCGCCCCGTGGGTGGAGACAACACCCCAGGCGACACCGGCTGGGGGACCCTGAGGTGCTCGCTGTCCCCAACCCTTGCACAGGGAGGGGGTTGCAGTGCAGCCCCCCGAGCCGGCTCCGTCCACCTGTGGACAACAGAGCGTGGAAGCTCCAAAGGGCCCACGTTTGGGAGCGCAGGAGCAGGGAAAGGGACGAAGCCTGGGAGGTGGCAGCAGTGACTTCAGTGACTGTGGTGGCAGCAGTGGCCGCGGTGGTGGCAGCGGTGGCAGCAGTGTCTGTCGCCAGTGTTCGTGCTGGCAGCGGTGGCTGCAGTGGCTCTGGCTGTGGCTGCAGTGGTGGCAGCACCTGTTGCGGCGGTGGCAGCAGTGGCTGTGGTGGTTGTGGGAGCAGCGGTGGCAGTGCGGGCTGCAGGGACAGAGGTTGCAGTAGTTGTGAGGACAGTGGTGGCTGCAGCAGTGGCTGTGGCGGCTGCAGCAGTGGCTGAGGTGACAGCGGCTGTGGTGACAGTGGTTGTGGTGATAGCGGCTGCAGCAGTGGCTGCGGCGGCCCCGCTCGCCGCCACCGCTCCTCTGCAAAGGTTAAGCAAACAGCAGCTCCCGCACAATCGATCCCGGCTGTTTGCTTTGGCAGCGCGGAGCGCGGGCAGGGGGCGGTGCCGGGGGGACGCCCACAGCAGAGGGGGGGCAGTCGGTGCTCCGGGTTTGGCCGGGGGGCGGCTGTACCTGCTGCTCTCTGAGGGGCTCCTGGAGGAGGATTTGGGGAAGGGCCAAGGCAGCCGGGCCGGGGCAGGGGGGTTTGTGGGGCCGGGGCTGGGCCGTGCCTCAGTTTCCCCTCTCACTCTGCCCACAGGACCACGCGTGGCCAGGGGCACAGGGACACTGTGCCCCCCACACCTTCCACCCGGCCCCGCCAGCTGGGGGTCAGCCTGGGCGGGCTCAGTCCAGGGGGGGCTGTAATTACCTGGGCTCAGCTGTAATTAGCACTTGGAGCTGGACACAACATACGACCCCGATGTCGGCCTGGGGAGGGAGGAGCCATTCACAAAGTGCCCCCAAAAACCCTTGTGTGTCCCCAGGGTGGGGTCTGAAGGGGCCATGGGAGGGGAAACACTCAGGTGTGGACAGGGAAGGAGGTGTCCAGTCCTTGGGCAGGACCGCTGGGTAATGGAGCCTCTGTCCAGACCCGTCCCCTGGCCTCATGAGAGGACACCAGCCATCCCAGCCACCAACCTCCAGGCCTGTGTCACCTCCATCCCTAAGAAATGCCACCCCAACCACCTTGTTAGGAGGCAGAAGTTATTAAGAAGAGGAATTAAGAAGTTTTCCAGGCTGTGGAAGCCTGGGGAGATGCAGCACCAGCACGGATCAACATGGGAGCAAGGGAAGACCCCACGGACCAATCCCAAGGTGGTGACCCTGAACTGGCCAGGGGGTTACCTGGTTAGCCACAGGACTGGCTGTCTGGTTGGCCAGGTTGGTGACTGGCCAGCTGCTTGGCTGGTGGGTTGGCCAACTGGCTAGTGGGCTTAAATGCCAACTAGGTGGCTGTTTGGTGAGCTGGTGGTTGGTAGCCAAGTGGCTCACTGGTAGTGGGCTGGCTGGTTGGGCTGGGTGGTAGATGGCCATGGGTTGGGCTGGCTGCTGGTGGGGTTGGTTGGTTCATTGGCCAGCTGATTACTGATTACCCATCTGGCTTCTTGGCTAGTTGGCTGGCTGGCCAGTGACCAACAGGCTGTTTTGCTGGCTGGCCAGTAGAGCACCGGGCTGGTTTCCCTGTCCAGCTGTCTGTTTTGTCTGTCTGGCCAGTTGCCCAGTTGGCTGGTGGCCAGGGGCTGGCTAGCAGGCCAGACAGCCGTGTCAGCCCCGGCCCCCGGGGACAGCGACATCCCAGCCCAACGCCGGGCACTGTCCCTCGCCCGACGGGGGACCCCGGCTGCAGGCGGGGGTGGGGTAAAGTGTGGGTGGCACATCCCCCCGTCCCTGTCCCTGTCACGTTGCCGCTTATTACGGACACGGCGGGGCCCGTCACCCTCCCGCCGCACGGCAATTAAGGGTTGCCAACACCAGCAGTTAATTAGCGCCGGCGGTGAGCGCTGCCAGGTGACGGCTGAGCGGCTGGCGAGGGGACGGGCTGGGGACGTGTCCCCCCGGGGCACGAGGGGTGGGAGTAGCGGGGACTTGGGCTGATGGCACCAGCTGTGTTGTCCCCGGGGCGCCCCACGGCCGGCGTGACACGGCGAGGGGTGCGCAGTGGACAGCGGGGGACAGCGACGGGACGTGCAGGGGTGGCACTGGGAAGTGTCCCTGCGCGGTGACGGTGTGGTGACACCCCAGGACCGTGCAGTGACGGTGACAGTGGGTGACACCCCGTGGGCCATGCAGTGACAGTGACAGTGGGTGATACACTGCAGGCCGGCAGTGACGGTTACAGTGGGTGACACCCCATAGGCCACCCGATGACATGGCACTATGTGACAGCCCCTGCGCCAGGCACTGACGGTGACTCTGTGTGACAACCCACGGGAGCTGCAGTGACACTGCGTGGCACCCGGCGGCCTCGCGGTGACAGTGACACCCTGTGCACTGCGCGGTGACAGTGACACCATGTGACACCCCAGGGAGCAACAGTGAAGCTGTGCAGCACCGCAGGGCTGTGCTGTGTGACACGAGTGGGGCTGTGCAGCCACGGTGACACTGTGTGACACCCCGGGGAGGTGTGCAGTGACAGCGACACTGTGCCACACCCGAGGGACCGTGCAGGGATGGTGACACTGTGCTAACACCATGCAGTGACAGTGACACCTGTGACAACAGGCACCGTGCAGTGACACTGGTGACACCAGTGCCAGGCAGTGATATCACACTCAGACCCCCCTGGGCTGTCCCTCCTCGTGGATATTGAGCCCCCCAGCCAGCTCACACCTGGGGCAGTCTCCACTGGGGGATATCACCCTGTCCCTATAGCCCATAGGGGGACATCTGCACCCCGTGGGTGTCCCATGATCGGGTGCTCCAAGGAAGGGGGAGGGTCAGGAATGGGATGCACGGGAGAAGGGTTACACTGGGGGGAGAGCTCCAGGAAAGGGGGTGCGGTAGGAAAAGGGGTGCTCTGAGGAAGGGATACACTGGGGAGGGGGTGCAGCAGGGAGGGGGTGCACTGGGAAAGGAGGTGTTCCAGGTAGGGGTGCTCTGGCTCGGAAAGGGGTGCAGAGGGACGAGGTGCAGTAGGAGGAGTGTCCGCCTGTCATGAGCCCCCGGCAGCCACAGTGGAATCGATCCGGCCGCCAATTTTGCACAGTCAAATATTTGGCTTTGTGGCGCGGGACCAACTCTGCTCGAGCCGCCCCGGTGGGCGTGGGGGTGACGCTGATCCGCGATCGACGGTGGGACGTGGGGTGAGCAGGGCCGGAGGTGTGGCGGGGCTGAGGGCCATGGCACAGCACCCCCCAGCCTTCGGAGCCCACCGAGGGGGCAGCACCCGTGTCACGAGCGCAGGGTCTCAGCCGGGGTGTCCTTCAGGGTGCCTCCTCCACAGCCATAGATCGCGCTGTCGATGCCACCCAGCCCATGGAGCTGAACCGTCTGTCACCGGCGGGGGACACGGGCTTGTCCCTGAGGGGGTTTGACTGGGAGGTGGGAGGGGGACTAGGGATGCTGGGGCAATCCTGGGGCAGCACCCACAGCTGGGCACCGCACAGCAACAGCCCCATGGCCAAGCGCCCGGCTCCAGAGTCCTTCCCCGGTGGGTGCCAATACCCGGGCATGCAGCCCACATAGGGGGTTCAATCTCCAGCTCTGCCCAGAGCCCCCAAACCAGGCCCTCACCAGCCCCATGGACAGCCCTGTGCTTCACCATCCCCTGAAACCAGTCGCTCCCTCGGCCCCGCTAAACTCGTTAGAGAATATGAGCCGGGCGGGAGCGAAGCACCAAACGCGATTACGGTCCTGGCTCGCTCCCTCCTTCCACCCCTGGCCCCATTTATCACGGAGGCAAGCGGGAGGGAAGCAGAATCAGCACTTATTTTGGCCAAGAATCGCACTCCGGCCCTGATTTATGGCTGGCCGGGAGGGACTCCGGCAGCACCGAGCAGTTAAGGAGCATTAAGAGCAGGGAGGGGTTGTTTGAAGGGCTCCCCCTTCGGGGATGCTCTCTGGGGCTGCACAGCGACTGCTGGGTCTCTCCAGATGAGTGTGACACAGGACCTGTGGGTGCACTGCGGGGCTCAGGGGAGGGCAAAGGAGTGGGAAGGGTGTCCGGCCCCTAAAAGGGGCACGTGCTGGCTGGGGACACTGAGACGGTCCCCGTGCCTAAAGGCTGGCACTGGGGACAGCCAGGACACTGCCTCACAGGGCCGAGCCCGGGAAGGAGGGTGGGAGCATCCTGGAGGATCCTGGAGACCCCTGCGTGCAAGGAGGAGGGGCGGGCAAGGGCTGGCAGCACCTACCCTTCTCAAAGCGTGGGGATAAGGGGTGGCAGTGGAACAGGGGGAAAGCACTGGCACAGAGAACCACAGAGGGCCCAGGATCACATCCCAGGAAGAGGGTCCAGGATCACATCCCAGGAAGCTGGAACTGCCCAGAGCCAACACGGATCCATAGCCCCCCCCAAGGAAGCTCAGGGCAGGGCTGACGCTCCGAGCAGCTCCTGGAGCAGCTCAGGGATGTTTACTGGGAAGAGCACGAGCGCCCGTCAGCTCTGCCTGCGTGTGCTGAACTTTACAGAGCGCAGCCGTGCCCCGACATAGAAAATGAGCTGGGAATAGGCCGGGAAGAGCTGCGGGAGCAGCCGCGGGAGCAGCTGTTGTTCAGTGTTTTATTAAAACACAAGTGAAGAGCCAGCACCTGCCTCGCCCAGGCTTGGCTCTCCTGCCAGGAAAGTCGAAGGAAGCTCAAACAGCAGGAAATGAGTCTGAACGAGGCAGAACCCAGGTCTCTGCCTGCTCCAGGGTGTATCAGACCCTCGGATCCAAAGACAAGGGTGACCCATGAGCGATGGCTACAGAAGCAGAGGGCGGGAGGGAGGAGAGCAACCACCTGAACACCCGACCCACGTGAACAAGGTGCTGTCCGTCCCCCCCAGGCAGATTTAACACGTTTCCATTAAATCAATGTGAGAGAGGGGAAATCCCAGGTCTAAATTCGGATTAGGAGGGCTGAGCTGCAGGGGATCACCCCAGGGACAGGGCCCAAGAGGCCACCTCTTCTCAGGGAAGAGATTGTCCTGGAAGACATTAAAGTGAGATTGTCCCATATTAAAGTAAAATTGTCCTGGATTAAAGTGAGATTGTGCTGGATTAGAATGAGATCGTCTCGGATTAAAATGCCTCAACTCACCGAAGTCCCACCATAGAGACCCACAGGGGGGACAACAAGAGCCTCCCCCACAGGCACAGCCGGTGGGCAAGAACCTGAGCAGGGAGAAGGTGCCGGAAACCCCCCCCCCGGCTACATTCACCTTGGGAACTGTGCAAGGAGACACCTCTCGCCGCTCTCTGCATTCAGCTGGCAAAGATCATTAACAGAGGTGGCCTTTTGGTGCCCTTTTCAAACCAGGGAATTCAGGCCCCTTCCCTGACTAAGAGAAAAGGTGAATTAGGAGATGAGATGCCACAGGAGGAGGAACACCAGTCCCCCGAGCCCGGCGACGGCCGCGCCCACCGCCAGCCGGGCCCAGAGGAAATCCAGGGAATCCTCGAGGCGGGCGTGGAGCTGCAGCACCTGCCGGCGGGTGCTCTCCCGGTCCCCCGAGTTGTCGATGACGTGAGTTGCCCACCGGAGCTTCTCCTCCAGTGGGATCTGGGAGCTGATCTGGGCGTCGGCCGCGGCCGCGTCCCGCCCGTTCCGCCTCATCAGCCGCGCGCGCGGCGCGGGGGGGTCACTGCCAGGGTGGGGATGGAGCTCTGGTGGGGTGGGAGGGAAGGGGGGTCTGCCTTCCTTGGGCATGAGGAGGGATAATAAAGTGGGAATGAGAAACATTCCCCGTGTCATTTCTACCCCAACCATCAGGTCAGCACTGCCCAGGATGACCCCGCTGCGTGTTTTTGGCACTCCCACAGCCCACAACACCAGGCAGTGCCCCAAATCCTGCCCCAGCTGATGGTGCACAGGCTGTAGAAGGCTCAAAGGAAAAACATTCCCTGTATGATGGTGCTAGCTTCCAGGGAAAGCTCAAGAAGCCCCCTCAAGTGCACTAGGATAAAGGGAGGTGCCACAGCACAAAGGGAGATGTTACTTCTCTCAACGGGTTTCGCACCAGGGCAGTGGCTGAGCCCTCACCAGAGCAGAGAGATGTGACAGCCCCCTCTAAGAGAGGTGGCAGTGTCCCTGTCCTCATGGTTCCTGGGGCACTTACCAATAAACCAAGACCGTGGGTCTCGAAGAGCAGAGGGATGTCCAGGATCATGTAACGGTATCCTGAGGAAATGGCAACACCCCTCAGAAAAGGGAACAGTGTTAACCCCTGTTCCCAAATCCCTCCTGCTACACACACACCATGGCCATGAAAAGCAAAGGAAGTGGGAACTCTACAGTTCCACGATTGCAGCAGAGCCCATTAGCCCTCCTCCCTCTCACAGGGAGGAAATAGTTTCATTCCAAGTTTCCAGAGGGAAAAAAAACCCAACCCTAACGTGGCTGCTCTCAGACCAGAGATGAAGCTGCAGAAATATAAGGAGAAGCTGAAACGAGGAGCTGAAATGAGAGCAGCAGTACCTGTCTGGAGAGAGTGGCAGCCATGCTGGGCTCTCCCAGGAAGCAGTGTCCACAGCAGGGTCTGCTCTCCACTTCTTCCCTTGTCCAAGACTTTGCCTGGCTGCAGACATCTGAGCCAACCTTCTCCAGCTCAGTTTTCCTGCCTTTATGCAAAGTTTCGGCTATACAGCTCCATTTTTCCAAGGGGAACAAGGAAATCCTTGCAGACCTCTCTCAGCTGTGACACCGAAACATGGGTGAGCCTCTGGGCGTGGCCCCAAGGCTGAACCCTCACCAAAACTGGCTGAGTTTGGTTTAAAAGCACTGTCACCATGAGGAACAGAGCTTACCACAGCCAGTCACTGTCCCCCCAGGCCCTGTGGCCCCCCAGTTTTCCCTGTGTCTCTGCCCTTGGCCAGCGCCAGCTCTGTGGCATCTGGGGAGGTGGGAGATGCCCTGCTGAACCTGGGGGAGTGGGAGAGGGGAAGGGAAAGCTCTAAGCCAGGATTTCGCTCCCCTATGTGTGCCTCAGCCACAGGGACACCTCAGGTTTTGCTGCTGTCCCCTCTTTGTAACCCAACCCCCCTAAAACCCACGGCAAGCAAAGCCTGGACAGAGACATCATCCAAGGAGCCCCATTCCACCGCATCTCTGCCCCCAGAGGCTTCTTGCTGCCCTCCAGTTTGATCAATCATAGCTTTCCTTACACAACAATCCTCAGAGACAACATTCAGCTATCCCAAATCATTAAATCCTGACTAATGAGGACAAAGCTGCCTGCTGAAGCCACACAGCACTCTCACTGAGGGCCAGCATAGCATCCACCTCCTGAGCCTGCAGCCCTGGGTTCAAGACTCCATCTCTGCCTCCCGACTTTCCTGCCTGTTGCTTTCTTTGCATCCCTCCTCCTCCTCACCCTGTAGCAGAGCTTGGCCCCATGGAGCCCTTGCACAGGCCTGTTCAGCTCTCACAGGGCTCCAGTTCCAATAAGTGCCACGGATCCAGACTGGCTCTGTGAAGTCTGTCATACACGGAGACCTCTGGAACAGCTGGTGATCTTATCTGGCATTTCTCCAGCCCTGCCTGACAGTTGCGTTTGTTCCATATATTGGGGGGAAGGCAGGACTTTGGAACCCACAGCTGTCAGCCCGTCCCTCACCTTATCGGTGCTCAGAGGGCTGCACAGAGAGCTCCCACCAAGGCCGGGGGCAAGGAAGGATATTCAGCCATTTCGGGAGTGTGACATTATCCGGGGGGTGATCTCAGCACAGACCTCACAAAGCTGCTCCCAGGCCCCACAGATACACTTTAAACCGCAGAGGAAGGCGGTGAAGGGCAGCAGTGAAAGGCAGGAGTGAATCAGGAATGAATCCTCCAAAGGCCACCACAGGCAGAGCACAAAGGCTGTCACTCAATGTCCCTTCCCCTTCTCCATCCCTGTCCCTCTCCCCACATTCAGGGACAGCTCCTGCCTGAGAGGAGTCCCCAAGGGCTGGGACTTGGCCTCTTACCGAGCACAAAGTACTTCAGGATCTGCTTCAGCATCTCCTTCAGGATCTCGGGGTGGGTGATGGAGTTCAGCAGCCGCCGTTTCTCCGGCTGGGAGAAGATGATGTTCCCGAGAGCCTCGCGGTTTATCTCGCCGTTCTCCAGGAGGATCTCAGTGCCAAAGTACCGCAGGATCTGCTGGTGGGCCTTGGAGTGGGGCTGCACCACTGAGAACATCAAACAGCCAGGGGTGAGGGCTGGTTTTACAGCACTGTTTGCATCAGCAGCCGCCCCCAGATGGGGTTTGGTCACGAACGGACTGAGCTGATCCTCGCCGGGGCACCACATCTGCCTCCAGCACATCTGCCTCAGCACCAGCTCCTGCCAACAGCCCTCCCAGCCCAAGGTCCCTTGCAGGGCTGACACCCTGCAAGGGTGAGATCAAAGTGTCCTGCAGACATTAATTCAGCACCACAACCCTCCCAGCCCGTGCTGCTGCTCAGGGTGACAAGTCAGCAGGGCAGGCAGGAGGACACGGCCATGGCCACACGCCAGGGCAGGGGCAGGAACTGGGCTGAGCTGACTCCCACCAGTGAGGAATCAATCCAAAGGGACCAGGACCAGCTGAAAACTTCAGCACTACGTGAACACACACTTCTACAACCTGTGTCTGGCTGCTGCTGAGGTATTTTTTTTTACTGTCTTTGACCTCAGTCACTAAATTCTTCAGGAAAATGAACACAAAAAGCCTTCTAAAAGCTCAATCCCCAATCAGCCCTTGCAGGGACTCTGACGTTACAGAAGTGTATAACTTTAAAGCCACCAAAAAAAATCACCAACAAAAGGGATGCAGCAATAAAATCATAATTAAGCTCCAGCTGAGGGTAACCACAGCGAAGGAGAGAGCAGCTAATCATCTCTCCCAAATCCAGGAACATTGCCACAGGTTGTAACCTTAGGCCAACCTCATAAAAGTCTTTAAGACCAATTTCTTCCTCCCGTGGAATATCACATGGAGGCAGTTTTGGGATGGGTGAAATCCATATAGTAAACAAACACATATAAAAAAGGAACTGGAGGAAAATAAAGTGATTGGTAGAGAACTGACACAGAGTATCTGTAGTGTTTTCCTACTGTCTCCAAGGGGTTTTAGCACCTCCAGCAAATTTCCTGCACCTCGAGGGGAATTACAGTGCAATAAAATGTTAAAGCATCACAGCTTTGAGAGGCTACACAGTAAGTTCTTCACCAAACAGAAAAGTTCCAAATGACACCATTGCACCACAGCTCGGCTGCAGCCCCTGGACCTGCCACACGCAGGATCCACAGACTCCAGAAACCCAGGCTGGTTTGGGTGGGAAGGGACCTTAAAGATTACCCTGTGGGCAGGGACACCCTCCACTATCCCAGGTTGCTCCAAGCCCTGTCCAAGCTGGCCTTGAACACTTCCAGGGATGGGGCAGCCACGGCTTCTCTGGCCAAGCTCTCTGTTCCCCTTGTCATCCCTGTGGGATGGAGGGATTAACACCTCACAGCTAATCAGGGAGAGCAGTGTCTGCTCCAGTCCTGCTGAGGCAACAGACCTGGAATTCTGGCTCTTCCCTCTAGCCCAGGCAGCACATTTGAGAGCAGCAAGAGGCAGGTGTGCAGTGCAGGAGCACGGACCAAATTCCCTCACCTGGGATCTCTAGAGCCTTTTTTTTTTTTTTTTTTTTTTGAGCATTAATTTTGAGGTCTGATCTCTCAGTGTCACCAAGAAAACAACATCCAGCACAGAGGGACATTCTCATTCAAGCCTGTAGTGATCCCACCCCACATAACTGGGTGACAGGATGGGTGTCCTGGATGTCAGGGGGACACTGGATTAGCCAAGGGAACCACATTAATTTTGCCCAGAGTTGGCTTTCAAAGCTGGGAAACATCACACTCCAGGAGAGAGAGACTCAGGGCATGATGTCTCCACGGTGTTTCTTAGGACACGATCTTCTTTTTTTTTGTTATAAAAAATATATCCTAGTTCCAGTTCCCCCTCCCCTGGAGGCAGCTCCACAGCCTCACGGAGTGGGAAGCGGAAGGGAAACACTTGGATGTACCCAGAGCACCCTCTGCCGTCAGGGCCTCCCGGCAGCATCCCAGTTGTCAGGGGAACCTCAGGGACCAGGATCAACCACGGAAAACTCACCCTCCCTGGCAATAAGGTCGGCGTCGATCACGGTATGGCACAGCCCAGCTCCTGCAGCATGGCCACCGCCGGGCTCTTCCCTGATGCAATCCCACCCGAGAGTCCCACCAGGAACATCGTGCTCTGAAAGGGGAAAGAAAGGAGCTGGAAAATGTGCCAGGACAGGGTTCTTTTTTTTATGCTGGGCACAGCAAATATTTAGCCCAAAACAGGTGGCTTCATTCGAAGTTCATTCTCTCTGGGTGTTACTGACACATCAGCAGGATTTTGGCACCTCTGGCCTGGGAATCCCTGTTTCACAGGCTGCAGGATAGTGCTGGGTTAAACGAGGCTTCCCTGGACCCCCCTAACTCTGGATATGCCACTTGAGCCAGCCCTCAGTTCCTCCAGCTGGTTTATCTGCAGCTGCAGCAGCTCATTCCCCTTTAGCATCTGCACCCACCAAACCACAGTCTCACCTCCAGCACCATAAACCATGGAATCATGGAATGGTTTGGGTTGGAAGGACATTAAAGTCCATCCATTCCCACTCCCTGCCATGGGCAGGGACATCTTCCACTAGCCCAGGTTGCTCTCAGCCCTGTCCAACCTGGCCTTGGACACTTCCAGGGATCCAGGGGCAGCCACAGCTTCTCTGGAAAATTCATTCCAGCCCCTCCCCACCCTCACAGCGATAATTCCTTCCCAATATCCCATCTAACCCTGCCCTCTGGCAGTGGGAAGCCATTCCCCTTGTCCTGTCCCTCTATTCCTTGTCCCAGGTCCCTCTCCAGCTCTCCTGGAGCCCCTTTAGGCCCTGGAAGGGGCTCTCAGCTCTCCCTGGAGCCTTCTCTGCTCCAAGCGAACACCCCCAGCTCTCCCAGCCTGGCTCCAGAGCAGAGGGGCTCCAGCCCTTGGAGCATCTCCGTGGCCTCCCCTGGACCTGCTCAGAGAAATCAGAGGAAATTTCTGGTAGGGTTGGTGAGGGTGACAGTGACAGAGTCAGTGACAAAGAGGAAGAATTCAGACATCTCAACATGGGAGAACACAAGCACTGGGAGGGAGAGCTCTGCTCGATCCTGCAGCCAAGTAGGGGAGATCAGCCACCTCTGACATAATGGGGACACAGAGCCCACAAGGCACTCGGTGCATCCCATTCCCACACTGCCTGGCAGCCCAAGGGGCACAGAAACCACAGCTCTGAGCAGCAAACTGGTGTTTGTGAGCTGGCAAACACAGCCTCGGACACAGATCCCGTGCCTGCCCAGAGCCCTGAGGCCGGGGGGGGGGGGCTGGTGGCCCCCCAGCTCCTCTCACAACTCCTGCACAGAGATCCCTGCTCAATCCAGACCCTGAAATCCTCTAAATCCAAAAGGCTCTGTAATGCTGAGGCAGCTCTGGAGGGCTGAGGGGACTCCTGGGAGTATCTGCATCCCAAAAAGGCAACAACCACAGGAGGCTGGGAATGAACCCCATGTCCCCCCTCCAGCCCCAGCCCAGGGTGTCCAGGGCTTTGTGCAGCTGAGTCCTGCAAACCCCCAGGGACAGAGGCCCCAGCTCTGCTGTTACCTTGTGACACCACCCTCACAGGCAAGGGGCTGAACCTCCCAAACCCCATTTTTCTGCCTGTTGTCTCTGAGAAGGAACTGGCCCTGTGATCTTTGGCCAGGAGCCACAGGCTGCTGGTGGTCACCCCTCAGCCTCCTCCTGCTCAGACCCAGCTCCCAGAGAGCCCTGTACCCCAAACCCAACAATCTCAGCCACCACTGCTCTGCCCAACCGGTTTCTGGTCTCTCCCCTCCCTCCAGACACCCCCAGCCCCCCCAAAAACCGAGCACACACAGGACCCAGGTACCTACTGCCTGCACTGCCCCCCACGAACAGGGGGCTGCAGGAGGGCTGAGATGGGTCAAAACACAGCACTGTGTCCTCTGGGCTGGAAAACACACACAAAAAAAGACACTTTAGTAATAATTAGCTCCTACAAACAGGACTCAAAACCAGAGTTTAGGGGGAGACAGGGCAGAGTTTAGGGGGAGTCCTCTGGCAGCTGAAGGCAGCTCAGCAGAGGGAAGAGGCAAAGCTGGAGTAAAAGCCAGGAGCTGATGCCAGCCCACAGCAGCACCATGTGCTCCTTCCCCGTCCCAGACCAACAGATGGGGAGAACTCCAGCAGCAACAAGGGGGAATAATCCAAAAGGACTCAGAAAGGGCACTTCTGATAAACAGCAGTGCTTTGGGGTGGCTGACAAACACCCCAAGCAGGACCTGGATGCCCCAGGGAGCCTTTTCTGGTGTTACTGTGGGCTCAGTGTGACAGAGGGGCTGTTTGTTTATCCCAGCAGGTTAAAATATTGCTCTCCCACCAGGATTTCATACACCTGCTGCAGGAGGAGCCACACAGCAGCTGCACAGGGAAGATCCACATCGCAGGGGTGGAGGCTCCACATGCCTGTTTTTTTGAAAAATACACTCAAAACTCTGCTGCCTATGTAGAGTAACACAGTGCTTTAACTGCAGCAACATCAGTGTTCTGGCCTCCAGGCTCAGCTGGGACTTGCTCCCAAAAACCCTTCTATTTCTGTCCCTCTGTTGTAGGAATTACTGCAGGGGGAAGCAACTCTTGGAAGGGTTGTCCTGGAATTCAGGCCCAGCCATGGCTTGGAACATTCGTGCTGTCCAAGGCTCAAGAGCTCAAGCACAGAGCTCAGCACACGGAACGAGGCATCAATATTTAACGAGCCCGGGTGTGAAGTGCACACGAGGGGAGAGAGGCCGGCCCGCTGCTGCAGCTGCTACAGGCGGGAGCCAGAAACAGTTTTCCCACAAATACATTTTTTAGCTATATTCGGCCTGTGCCAACTAAATCAGAGATGGGGAAAGACAAAACACGAGGCATGGAGGCTGTTTGGGCTGTAAAGCCGGGAGGAGCTGCTCCAGCAGTGAGGAACGGGGAGAAGCACCCAGGGCACCGACGAAGTGGGTTTTAAACACTGAGGTGCCCCAAATTCCCCTGTGTCCCATCTCCTCTGGTTGCTGAGCGCAGCACAAGCTGCCAGCCCCAATCCACCCATCACAGCGACTGGGGATGGACCAATGTCCTCCCGCACCACCCTACACCCCGGCTCTCCCCCTGCGCCCGTCCCCGGCTCTGGCACAGGGACAGACCCGGCGTTTGGCTCGAGGAGGCGGAAGTTAAAAGGAAAAATCATTAAATACATGGTTAATTAGGGGGAAAGAGCCGCCACCCCCGCCCCGATCCACCCGCGCCGTGGGACCCTCTCGGCGCCCTCACCCGCTCACCCCCTGCCCGCCTTCACACGCCCCGAAGTATCCCGTGCGCCTATTGGCTGGCAGGAGGCGGGGCGACTCTCCCAGCCAATCGGCACCGCCCTCATTGGGCTGGGCCCACCTCCTCCAGCGGGAAGCGGGCGGAGACGCGGACACGCGGCCTCGGTGCGGGACGGGTGGCCGAAGGGGCCGTGGCGCGGCTCTCCGCCACGGCGGGGCTGCCCCGGTGTGAGGGAGCCCTCCCGCCCCGGGACATCCCCAAAGGCTCACGGGAATTGTAGTCCTGGCCGCAGTACAGCCCGGCCCCCGCAAGCCCGCGCAGACTACCGCTCCCGGCATGCCCCGCGGCGCGGCGCCCAATCGCGGCGCGCCTTGTTGCGGGGGCGCGGCCGGCGCCCAGGGTCCCGTTTCAAGATGGCGGACGACAGTGAGACAGCAGTGAGGCGGCCGCCGGCGCGGCTCTCGCGACCGGCGGCAGAGGAGAACGACCACGAGCACTGCAGCGACTGCGAGAACGAGGCGGAGCACGGCTCCAACCGCCGGTGAGCGGCGCGCGAGGTTGTGAGGCGCAGCGGCCACCAGGGCCCATTGAAGGAAGGGCAGCGACCGGGAAGTGAGCCGCGCCCCGACCCCCCGGCGCACTGATTGGCCGGTGGGCAGAGTGCCGCGCTGCGGTTGGTCAAGCCGGTTGTCGATCAGGTGGGGGGCATGGCTCTGCAGGAACGTGTCTGGAGCTCGGCAGGGTCGGGCTCGCGGCCGTGACACGGGGGGTGACCATTGACCTCAGTGCCTTTTCCTGCCAGAAATGAGCCCATTTACTATGTCTCCTCGTCCTGGCCTTAGGGTGTGTCTCTCCATATTACCTCTGCCCTCCCAGCCCGTTCCTGGCATCCGCGTGCCCGCGGTGACACCCAAAGTGATGATCCCGCTTCCCCAGAGCATGTGGCATCCCCTGCGCACTTCTGCACCCCATCCTGTCGTTATCCTACACACACACAGCCCGGGGTTTTGCAAGGCTGTGTTTGCATTGTCTTGTGGTTGGAGGTGTGGAATGGTGGAATAACAACAATGAGGATGGGAGTGAGCACAGGCATCGAGGCAGGTCCTTATCTAGGTGGGGAAGAGCTGGAATGCCAAAAGTGGCATTGTCCTTACTTACTCATTGCCTTAATTAACAAAGTGCAGAGCTCACTGTGTGTGCAGGATTTGCTGGAGAGGCTTGGTGCACATTTCAACTGGGAATGGGTGTGCCAGCCTGTGGCTTTCCAGAGGTTTCCAGAGGTTTTGTACCTGGTGCTTCCCTCACCTGAGCCTCGCCACTCACCTGGAGCCCCAATAGGTGTGCAAACCATCAGCCTGAAGAGTCCTTCTCTCTCCATGAGCAACTTTCCCTGGGCAATCCCACCTGCCCAGCAATGGGAGCGAATAAAAGGTCACCCAAGAAATATCACAGAGCCTTTTTTTATGACAGCACAGCTACCCATTTATATTTCCTTTACCCCCTGGGCGTGGCTCCGTGTCTCAGTTTAATCGGTTTAGCCGTGCTCAGGGAGGTTTTGATTTTCTTTCCCTCTGACATGATTAGGTTTGTGGGAGCCAGAGCCGAGCAGAACACTGACGAGGTGCTTAGTCACAGCCACTTCCCAGCCCAGAGGTTCCTCCTGCCCTTTTTGCTAGGAAAAGGTATGTTCTGGAGCCCTCCTCGGGTCCTGGTGTGTAATTCCTGTCACCCGGAGGAGCTGGAATGTTTTTGGCTGCAGATGCCACAAGCTGAGTGGGAGATGTCCATTAGGAAATAGTTTGGATTGCTTGGGAAATAACGTTAAAAGCATGGTTGGTGGGCACAGTGATGAGGAGCACAAGACAGGGGGGCTTTGAAGCTTTCTGGGAAATCTGCCCCCCAAAACCTCGTGGGGATCCACCCAGGAGAGACCATGCAGTGGGAAAGGGAGTGAATTTCCTTCTGAATGTCGATTCCATACCATCACATCCCACTGGGAGTGTTTTGGGTCACCCCAGTGACATTGCCCCGAAAACAGGGCAGGGGACAGACCTGGAGCTGCTGGGCTTTGGAGAGCCACACTGGGAGTACTGTCACGGTCAGTCTGTGCACTGGATCCTGGCACTGAGATTTAAAACATGAACGTATTCCTTAGTGAAAGCAGCACTTCCTTTCCTTTTAAGGATAGGAAAGAGGAATTAGGTTTCGTCAGCCTCAGTCTCGTGTCAGCAGAGGGAAGTGGCTACACTGCTCTCTGCTGTGGCTATCCAAGTTGATTTTCCAATGAAAACACTCTCACTTTGGTGTTTGTCATGTTTTCCTTTGTGTGGAGAGTGTGTCCTTCTACTGTGTCCCTGGTGTTTGTGGAGGGTTTATTCCCTGACTCTGGAAATGGGCTCAGGCTGGTGCAGTTTGTCACCTCACAGGCAGCAAGGGCAACGGTGACACCAAGGATTGGAGTGTCCAAGCCCTGTGAAATGGGTCAGTTCCAGGCAGGAAGAGCTTGGGAATTCCCTGAAGCACAGCTGGGTTGTTGCTGGATGGGGTGTGAGGGGGGAAAAGGAGCTTTTCCAGAGGGGCAGCTGCCAGTTTGGCAATCCCTGCCAGCACTTCACCACAAAAGGATGTTCCTGGGACAACCACATGTGGAATTCAACTGTAGGTGTTGTGTGGGGCACAGTAACTGAGCTCTGCCATCTGGAAATCCTCCTCCCTCCCCAGCCCCTAACGAGATTACAGCCTAAGCACTGCTCCTGATTAGCCCCAGGTTTGGCACACGGATTTTCCAGCACCTAAATAGGGAGCTGGGATCAACTCTTTCTCATCTGACACCTTCCAGCCTCTCACCAGGCTGAAGGAGCCGAGTTGTCCTGCCTTGTGCTTCCTCCCTCACTTTGCAAAACCAAAGCCCTCAGATTTGGGAATACAGCAGGATCACCCACGGATCCAGGGGATAGAGGGGTAGATGTTGAGTACCAGTTTGTTACTGGCTGTGCTTGGTGTTTTCCAGCCTCCAGAGGCTGGAAGCAGTCAGTTTGAGTGGGTCTCACCCTGAACAAGCCCAGTTGGTGTATTTAGGTGCTTCCAAAACCCAATTTTTGAGATCACTCAGGATATGGGTGTTGTTTTCTGGGTAGTGGTTTGTGCCTTTCCCTCCAACTCAAGGAGCCATCTGGTAATGGGAAAGGAGGGATTGGAGTGCCAGGCAATGGCCATGATGATGGTGATGCCTTTCCCAGAAGAAGGGAAGAGTGTTTTCCTTAGCCAGAAAAGAGACCATCATGATCCCACGGGGAATTGGAAGATGTTTTGCCAACATACCCTTCTCCACCTGCTTCATCTCTCAAAGCACTTTGGAATGGAAAGAGGATCTGGGAGGAAAAAAGGGAGGAAAAGAGTGCTGAGTGCAGCTGGGAAGGCTGGAAGGCTGTTGGATGAGAGCTGGGCTGGCAGCTCCCCCTTCCTGGGGGTGAAGCTGCTTCAGCCCCCTCGGCTCCATGGGTTGGGTCAGCTGCAGTAGCTGGGGTTTTGGATGGTGGTGACTTGTCCCAGGACACTGGTGGGCCATTGTCCTTAATTTCAGTGTCTGAGGGGCTGCCCTGGATAAAGAAGATATTTGCTTCCTAACTAGATTTAAAGTAGAAAATACCTATAGTTGTTGCTTCTGAGTGAGTTGGTCCTTCGGGTTTTCCAGCATTTTCCTGCGTAGTGGTGACTCCTCCTCTGGGTTGGTTTTCATCTCCTTGATGGAGCAGGATCCTTCCCCAGGCAAATGCAAAACCTCATCCCACCTTCTGCCACCCTGATTTCTTCCAGGGCACGCCAGCTTTGCTCATAAATCAGGGAGGGTTTTACCTGTGAGCCTGGCTTGGTTGGACTGAAGTCATTAGCACCAAACTGGGACTTGGCAGCTCTGATTTATGGAGCCCAGCGACGCCCACGGAATACGAGGGGAGCATTTTGTTTGCCTCATCTGCCACCTGCAGCATCCCAGTGTGGGGGTGAGCTGGGAAAACGTGTCTGTCTCCTCTGCAAGGGGCGGCTTCCGGCCCTTGGATGTGCTCAAGAATTCCCCTCGTGCTGTTAAAATTGGTCGGAAATGCTTTGGATGCGTTTGTTGCCGCTGCAGGGTGGTTTGGCTCAGCCCGGGAGCTCGGAGTGGCCGGGATGTGCCCGGTCCCGCCCCTGCTCCTCCCCAGGGAGTTAGAAAAGCCGTCACACATTTGTCATGGAAATCAATAGCGGTGTCAGCGCCGCTGTGTTGGGATTAGCGCTGCTGTCATGTCCGAGCCGCGGCTCTTGCGCGGAGGCAAAGCCCTCTCCTGGCAGTGGGAAGGAAGGTAAGATTCCCCCAGGGATGGTTCAGCAGCGCCGAGGGATGCTGGTCCTTGGAGCTGCTGCTCCTCTCTCTGCTCTGCTGCAAACAAACACTTCAGGTGCTTCTGGAGAAGAGGGGGGGCTTCTCTTCCCTCCCCATTGTGGAGCAGCTCACCCTGAGCCACTGCTTGTTCCCCGTGCCAGTAATGCTTCCTGTCTCCCGGTGTTCCACACAAGACTCTGCTGATCGATTTTCTGATCCTTTTCCTTTGGTTCCTGCTGGTTCCCTTTCCCCAGCACGTGCTGCTGTTCAGGTTTTGTCCATGGAAAAGCTTCCCCAGCCCAGCAGCTCCGTGTCCTGCAAACCAGGGCAGTGCAGCATCCACTGGCACCTCCTCGCCCAGCCCTCCCATCTTCATCCCTCAAAAACCACATTTCTCCATCCACTTCTCCCTGGTTTCATAACCCACTTGCTGCTCAGCTCAGGTATTTCATAGAATGGTTTGGTTGGAAGGGACCTTGTGGTTCCAACCCACTGCCACCTTCCACTTGTGTTTTTTTAAGCTTTCTTCCCCTCCCAACTCCTCCTTGTTCTGTCCTCGCTGAAATAAATAGTTGGATGCTGCTCCAACACATTTGCCAGCATGTTTCTTCTTTCTTTTTCCTGCTCCACCCTCCTCACCACTGTCTTGTGTTTGGTAAAGACATGAAGCTGTTCCAGGAGTATGTGGTGCTTGTGGGGGTTCCAGGCTGGGCAGGTCAGAGCTGTGGGGTTGTTCCTGCTGTGAAAGCAGCAGTTGTTTTGGGCTGCAAGGAACGAGACACCTCTTGTAGAGTAAACATGGCAGAGCCACTCCAGGGTTGAATTTCCCCCTGAGCCCTGACCCTCTCGGAGGCTGTGACCTTGTTCTGGGGACCACTGAGGCTCCTGCCAGGCTTGGGGTGCCCCAGCTCTGCAGCAGTAACATCACCTGTCCTGTGTCAGGGCATCTCCTGCAGGACCATGAGACCACCATCACTTGACCCCACGTGCCAGGCCAGGGGCAGGCACCTCTCCTGTGCTTTGGTCCTGGATTTGCCATCGGCAAGGCCGGGCTCAGCGTGGGGCTTCGCCCCTGTGGCTGTTTTGGGGTGATCATCATCAGGATGTCCAGGGCTGTCCTGCATCCCTGAAAGAAGGAGCAATGCCCTGGTGCGTTTCCCACCCTGCAGTCCCAGAAATTTGCTGCTCAGTCTTGATTTTCCAGCTCCAGCATAACAATATAATCATTTTCCAATAAACAGCATCCTTAGAGCATCACCCCTGCAGGGGAGGTGACAGCACAGTGTCCTTGGCCACCAGCCCTTCCGTGGTGCCTGGACCTGCTGCAGGGCCTTGTCCCCAGGGCTGGATCAGTGTTTGCTGCTCCCACATCCATCCTTGGGCTCAGGGAGGAGGAAAAAGCGAAAGCTGGACATCCCACCACTCCACGGGGTGGATTTGGGCACATGTGGCCACACAGGGGAATGTGACAGCAGAGATATGGTCACCTGTGGTGCAGAGCAAACCTGTAGGGTGGGAGGTGTTGGCTCTGATCCCTTTTTGGGAGCTCACAGGGAATTCTCTGCTGTGAAGTGAGTGCTTGGCTGCACGGAGTGCACAGAGTATTCCCCTTCCTGGAGACTGGCACTCAGCAGGGAGCCTGTATTTTCTTTGGAGAGCTTCAGAAGCCCAGTAAATGTCCTCCCCAAAGAAAACCCCAAGGCTGCAATGATGTTTCTTTTGTTCCCCAGGGGCCTGAGTCCAGCAAATGACAGTGGAGCCAAAAAGAAGAAAAAGAAACCCAAACGGAAGAAAGAGAAAGGAGGAGGAGACCAGCCCGACCAGGCTCAGGACCAGCCAGTGAAGGTGAGCCCCCCCTTCCCAGAATCACAGCCCCACACACCAGCCAACCCCATCCTGAACCTCTCCAGTGCAGCTCAGGGCAAGGAAGGAGTCCCCAGTCCTGGTTTTGTGTGCTTGGCTGCTCCGTAAACTTCAGCCATGGAGTGATTTCCCAACCTGGCTCTGGGAATTGCTGTTGTGCAGAAGGTGTTTGCAGAGTGCTCCAGGGATAATGCAGCCCTTGGCTGGATGTCCCAGCCACTTCCAGGGTCACACTGGCGCCTCTGAGCTGCTCTTTCCAGACACCAGCTGCCTGTCACAGGCAGGAACTGCCACGCTGCCACCTGCCAGCTCCCTGTCCTGCCTGTCCTGCCTGCAGCAGCACAGGAGTGACACCTGATGGTGTTGATTTTTGGCTTGATCATCATCAGAACAGCAGCCAGGGAGAGCAGGGGCTGTCTTATCCCTCTGGGCTTTGCCTGATCCTCTCCAGCAGCTGGTGATTTGGGAAAGGGTGTGAGACATGCAGGGTTTGTCCCTGCCAGGGTGGCACCCTCCTGTCCCCTCTGGTCCTGTGGCAGGGGACACATCAACAGAGACTGTTTTCTGCCTGGTGCCCAGTTCCCATCCAAATATTTGGAATATTTTGTCCATCTGACTGTGCAGAGCTTTAAACTGGGGCTTTGCGTTTCTCGGAGTGTCCGATCAGGGAGGAGCTGGGGCTGGGAATTCACTGCAGAGCCTGAGGAAGAGGAGGAGGGAAGTGTCTCATCTCGACTGAACTTCTCTGATTTGTCCCAGGGACTCCCCTGGAAGCTGCAGTTTGTGGATACAGATCCAGCTTAGATGGAGGAGGCTGAACAATGAGAGGGAAAAAGCCACTGCAGCAATCCCCAGCGCTGGCTGTGGGTTGATCCAGGGGACTCTGCAGGGAGTAAGGAGGGGAGGTTTGCTCCTGGGGCTCACAGCACCCTCTTAACTGAACCTTTAAGCATTTTCAGGCAGTTCCTCCATCCCATCTGTCCCGGGAGTGCCTAAAAAGCAGGTCTAGGTGTGTAGCAGGTGGCTGGTGGAAGGGTTCATCCATCCTGTAAAGGATTGAGGCTGGGAAGGGGGACTCGTGCCTGCTCTCCCCTTCCTGGCAGTGCCCCGAGGCAGGGTCAGCTCCAGGATCCCCTGAGGAGGAGCCAAAATACAGACCTGGTGGCTCAGCTTACTCATTTCACCTTCCCATGCTCCTTTCTTGCCCTCAGGTGAACTCCTTACCCGCTGAGAGGATCCAGGAGATTCAAAAAGCCATCGAGCTCTTCTCTGTAGGCCAGGGCCCTGCCAAAACCATGGAGGAGGCCAGCAAGAGGAGCTACCAGTTCTGGGACACGCAGCCAGTGCCCAAGCTCGGTATGTGCAGCCCCCTCACTGTCCTGTGGGCCCTGGGGAAGCCTTATGGTCCCCAGGCTGCTCCAAGAAGCCCTCAGAGAAACCTGGAAAAGCTGGTCTGTGGCCACCAAGTGAGTCCCTGGCTGGCCTGGGCTTCAGAGGCATCACAACCACTTCTGCACCATTCGCACAGAGGGACGAGAACCACTTCAGACATCTGATTTGATGCCTCCTGCGTTTGGACATCCCTTAATCCCAGTCCAGGGGACCCCTGGTGGTCTGGTGGTTAGGATGCAGCACCCGCACCGCTGCGGCCCGGGTTCGATTCCCGGTCAGGGAAACTCCCCTGGGCAGATGGAGCTCGTCAGCCCTGTAAGGCCATCCATCTAAGAGAAGGTCACTCTAAACAACCTGCGTCCTGAGGACCTCACTGCCACTGTCCCAGCTCGCTCGGCCCTGGCAGATGAACCTTAGGGTTAAAGGGTGGGCTCAGCTCAGCGCACACTGTGTCTCACCTAAAAAATCCACTGCGCAGGCTCGAAGGGTAAAGACCTTTCCCAAATCTTTGTTCGCGAAGACTGTCCAAACACAATCCCAGTCCATGATTGGGTTTTCCCAGCCCTCTGTGCCCAGTTTTCATGCACAGTTTTGCCTCATCCTGGACTATCCAGTTCTCCCCTTTTTGGGGTTGGAGTTTTCCATCCAGGGGCCCTTGGAGGGGAAGGTAACTTGGGGTGAGTTGGGGCCAGACAGTGATTGGAGCTGCTCCAGGAGGCAGGTCCATGTGCTGAGTCCCAGCCCACAGTTTCCAGGTTTACCTGAAGCTTGTCATGAATTTAAATTGGCTGCTCTTCAGTAACTCCCTTCGTGGGGTTGTGTCTGACCTCTCTTGCTGCAAACACCTTCTCTGATTCCCTTTCCACGGGAGTTCCCTTTCCACACTGTCAGCACCACTGTGAGGCTTTTTTTGGGTTTCAGAACCTGTTTGCTGGGAGATGGTCTCAGCTTTGTGCTGCAAAAATCCCAGTGAGGTGGCAGGGGGTCATGTGAGGCAGCAAAACCTACTCTTGCATTTCCCGTTTTTCCCAAGGACCCTGGACATCACAAACTTCATTTCTGCTTGGGAAAAGCCTGGAGGAAGGGTGGGAGGTGTCTTTTGGGGAGGGGGAGACACAAAGCAACCCATTCCTCTCAATGCCATGTTCCTGGCCGTGTCCCAGCATTCCTCATGGTCCTTGGGAGCACACTCTGGCACACGAGGATATTTAGGGCTGGATAACAGGAGGGCTGTGGAATTTTTGGGGCCAGATTCCAGAGCAGTTCAGCACCTGCTCAAAACAGAGAGGGCAGCCAGGGGTGAGCCTTTCTGGGAGCTGCCCGGGCTGGGTGTGATGGGGGAAGTTCTTGCTCTGGGCTCTCACCACCTCCCCATTGCCTTGGAAACCTTTTCAATGCCTTTTTAAGGGAATTCCTGATTAGCAGGACTCACTCCTCCTGGCAGCACTGAGGTGGTGCCGCTGTGCTGACATCCCAAATAAAGCTGGAGCTTGAGCTGACATGTCCTGGCTGAATCAGGGCTTTGGGACTCAGTGGTTTTACAAAAGAAAAGTTGTGTTGTTCCCTGCAGCTCTTCCTTGGGCTCAGTGGGCAGGAAACACGGACACTTGCCAGGTGGCAGAGGCCAGAGCTGGCAGGAGAATCACCATCCATGGAGCAACTCCCGGGAAAGTGCTGGCCAAGGCTGGGAGCATGGGGATGGGGAAGGATGAGGCATCACACGTGGACCTGGAGGGTGTAGCTGTGGCTGTGTTTGGTCACCTGAGCAGCACTGGTGAGGTTCTGGAAGGAGAAGATCTCAGGAGGACCATTTGCATCCTGCACATCTGTGGAAGAATAAAACAAGACGTTGCTGGGACTGAGGTGTTTGTATTCCGCCCCACCATTGCCCTGGAAGCAGTTTTGATTCCCTGCCCTGTGTTGTCCCAAGCTGGGAGGGTGAAATGACAATCCCTGGCTGCTCCAGGGACCTGGGGTGGGAGACATGAGGAGTGTTGGTCACCAGATTGAGGCTTGGCCTCACACAGTGGAGAGTTCCATGGCTCCCTGCTCTCTCTCTTCCAGGAGAGGTGGTGAACACCCACGGCCCGGTGGAGCCGGACAAGGACAATATCCGTCAGGAGCCATACACTCTGCCCCAGGGCTTCACCTGGGATGCCCTGGACCTCGGGGACAGAGGTGTGGTGAGTACAGGCACACATGTGTTGGGAGGGCATCTCGGTTGGCAGTGCCTTACTTGGACTGTTGGAGATTGTTTTGGGGACGGAAACATGTCCCGCACCGCACCGGGAGACTCCAGCTTGGTGTTACGCCGTCTCCTTGGGGTTGGATGAGTCTGACTTCCCTTGCTGCAGTTCCCTCTCGCCCATCCCATGTTGGCCTGGTTTCTCCATGGAGACAATAAGGATGCCTGAAGCCAGGCATTCCCTTAAGAAAACCTTTCAGACTGTGACCCACCTCTCTGGGAGACGACCCAAGGGCACCAGGGCGTGTCCTGCTGCTCTCCCTGCTCTGCCCCAGGACCCCAGTGCCTTTAACAGGGACGTGGCTGTTGCAGCCACACAGGAAGCATTCAGGGGTCCCCTCTGGGGGCAGCTGGGGCAGGTGGTGGCTGAGTAACCTCCTTAACCTGCGTGCTCTGTGCTGCTGTAGCTGAAGGAACTCTACACGCTGCTCAACGAGAACTACGTGGAGGACGACGACAACATGTTCCGGTTCGATTACTCCCCCGAGTTCCTGCTGTGGTGAGTGGCACCAGGAGTGTGGAGCAGAGGGGTTGGATGCTGACAAGCCTCATCCTAGTGACAGCACTGCAGCTGCCTGTGCTTATTCCATCTCACTTCCTCCTGAGATGTCCCTTCCCCATCTGTCACTGCCCGTTTTGTCCCAGGGACACTGCGAGGGGGGCTGTCACCCAGCCCTGCCTGCCTCTGGCTCCTTTGAGATATGGGAGCCTAAAACTGGACCTTTTTCCTCTTTGCTTTGATCCCTCAAGTGTTTGTGAGCATCCCAGTAGCTGAGGAATTTCCCAGTGCCCTGGAGCTGTGGAAGGAGGGCGGCTGCCAAGTGATGCTGCCAGCAGTTACCTGTGGAGTCCTGTTGCAGCAGAGCTGTTTCCTTGGGGTGTTCCTGAATTGAGGAACGTGGATTTCCTCCTGTGTCACTAGTGAGGACTGGCCTTGGCCTTGGAGTGCAGGAATTGCTGTGGATCCCAGCACATCACTGTCACCCTCTCATCCTCCTGCCTGCGAGCAGGACGCAGAGTGTCCTAGGGCAGGGGGGAGGCAGGAGAAGGCACACTGGGGACATGGGAGGTGACTGTGAGGTGTGTCCTCTCCCCAGGGCACTGCGTCCTCCGGGCTGGCTGCCCCAGTGGCACTGTGGGGTCCGAGTTGTCTCCAGCAAGAAGCTGGTTGGATTTATCAGCGCCATTCCAGCCACAATCCACATCTATGACACGTGAGTGCTGCTCCCCTGCCTTTCTCATCCTGCCTCTTGCTGGCAAGTGGGGCTTCCTGGGAGCACTGAGGGGGTCTGGCTGCATTGTCCTCCCCAGCCCACAGCCAGACCTGCACCCTGCAGCCTTGCAGGAGAAGATGGGGGATATTTGAGGTGGTCAGGACAGCTCTGCACAGGGACATCTCGAAAGTCAAGAGCTGTGGAGGCTTTTCCTCAATGAGTGAGGTCAGCTCAGAGCTCTGGCCTACAGAATTCATCCAGGGCTGGATGGAGACATAGAATATCCTGAGTTGGAAGGGACCTCTGAGGATCATCCAGTCCAACTCCTGGCCCTGCACAGGACACCCCAACAATCCCTGAGAGCATTGCCCAAACACTCCCTGAGCTCTGGCAGCCTTGGGGCCGTGCCCACTGCCCTGGGGAACCTGTTCAGTGCCAACCACCCTCTGGGGGAAGAACCTTTTCCTGAGATCCAACCTAACCCTCCTCTGATACAGATTCAGACCATTTTTCCTGGGAAAACCATGAGTAACAACTTAAGGGCGAGCTCTCCAAACCCAGCCCTTGCCCTTGGCCCTTCCCCGAGGCGTTGCCTCCTCAGTCCCTTGAAGGGGCTGGAGGTAAATCACCCAGGGCGTTGGTGTGATCCTCCCAGATCAGGACAGTCAGGTCTCATGCTCTGCATTGTTCCTTCCCCAAGAGAGAAGAAGATGGTGGAGATAAACTTCCTGTGTGTCCACAAAAAGCTGCGCTCCAAGCGGGTGGCTCCGGTGCTGATCCGCGAGATCACGCGGCGGGTGCATCTGGAGGGGATCTTCCAGGCTGTTTACACTGCGGGAGTGGTGCTGCCAAAGCCTGTGGGGACTTGCAGGTGAGTGCCTGTGGCTCTCCAAAGATTTCTCTCCACACATCTCCTGTTCCCAAAGTCCCCTCTGACCAGTAGCACCTGTGGGATTCCCCGGGACAGGATAGAGTGATCCCAGCCTAGATTTCTCCTCCCCGTGCTGCCCTTCCAGGATTAAGTCCAGTGGCTTTGCTAAAGCTGCTCATGTAACCCGGAGAGGAGACTTTTGCAGCACAGGCACCTCAGGGGGAGCTGCTGCCCCGATGTTCTCACTTACCCTCACGGCAGCTACGAGACCCTCGTGCCCCAGAACCATCTCCCACCATCAGTGTGTTTCCGCAGGTACTGGCACCGCTCCCTGAATCCTCGGAAACTCATCGAGGTCAAATTTTCCCACCTGAGCAGGAACATGACTATGCAACGTACCACGAAGCTTTACCGGCTGCCCGAGGTGGGTTCCAGCCGGGAGCAGAGCTCAGGAATTGCCCCTGGCTGGGCCAGGCTGGGAGCTGGAGCACAAACATCCCAGCTGAGGTCGAGTCCTCTGCCTGGAGACCCAGGGTTTGCTCCGTGTGGTAAATGACTCTGTCAAGCAGTTGTGCTTTATTTAATCTTTATGCATTTCTGCCTGGGTACCTACATTTTGAGGGCAAATTCTTGCAGTTAGAGGACCCTGTGAGGTTTTGTTTGATGGTGAGTCATAGCCTGTCCTCCTGGTTAAAACAAGCAGGCAGATCTGACAGCCTTCATCTGTCCAAACACAGCCTCGGCGTGACCTTGGAGCGCGTTAGTCCCTCATTCTTCAGTCACACTGATCAGATCTGGCACTGCAGTTGTCCTGCTGGGGAAGTTCCCCAGCTGGATATGAGAGAAAAAAAACAAACAAAGCATTAAAATTGCCACCACCTTCCCTGACTTTGTTGGCTCCTTTCTGTCGACCAGAGCTGCCCGTTTGGGTTGGAAAGTGCTGTTTTAGTGCCGGGCAGCACAAGGCTCCCAGCTCCTGCCTCCTGCCACCACACAGGCACCAGCTTCTGGGTTGGAGCTGCTGGTTACTGCACAGGAACTCAGCCCCAGAGCAGATCTGGGCTTGCTGAGCCATCCCAACCCTAGATTAGTAAGTGAGGCCAACTGGGAATAATATCAGGCAGTTTCTTGCAGAGCAAGGACACGTCTCCCAGCCTGTGCCTGCTGTGAGCAGGAGCAGAGACCTGAAGGGAAGCAGAGATTGGTGTCATTAGTGGGTAGGAGGCCACTGCCAGTGGGACCTGACCTGGCACACGGGGCTCTGGGACGTGCTGTTCTCTCTGTGATCTTTGCCATCGGTGTCGTGGCCGATCACATCCATCCTTTGCTGGGCATGCAGGGCTGGGCTGGGGGGCTGAAAACGGGCTGAGCTAAGCAGAGAACATCTCTGTGCTGCTTGCTGGAGAGCCCTTGGCTGGGAAAAACCACCGTGCAAGCAACAGAACGGTTTGTCCCATTTTCTGTAGACTCCCAAGACTCCCGGCCTGCGGCCCATGGAGCACAGGGACATCTCTGCCGTGCACAAGCTCTTGACCGAGTACCTGAAGCAGTTCCACCTGACGCCCGTGATGAGCCGAGAGGAGGTGGAGCACTGGTTCTTACCTCAGGAGAACATCATCGACACCTTTGTGGTAGAGGTGAGGGGCAGGAGCAGGGTGATGGGGGGTGTTTTCCTGTGTTTTGCCTCTGCTGGAGCTGTGAGAGCACTGAGATGCCCTTCCAGGGTGGGCGTTTGCTGGAGGGTGGTGTCTCCATCCTGGGCTGCTCAGAGTCCCCTCCCACCCACTGGAAAAGCCCCTCTAAGGCTCTGTCTGGGCTTTATCCCAGCTCTGACATGTCATGGTGTCACTTCTGCCTTCCAGAGCGCCCCGGGGGAGGTGACAGACTTCCTGAGCTTCTACACTCTGCCCTCCACCATCATGAACCACCCGACTCACAAGAGCCTGAAAGCTGCTTATTCCTTCTACAACGTTCACACCAAAACGCCTCTCATCGACCTCATGAGTGACGCCCTCATCCTCGCCAAGTCGGTGAGGGACAGCAGGGACGGGGTGGCACCAGGGCACTGGGAGCTCACTGGGCACTGGAGCCCACTGGGAAGCTCACTGGGCACTGAGAGCTCACTGGGAAGCTCACTGGGCACTGAGAGCTCACTGGGAAGCTCACTGGGCACTGGGACCTCACTGGGCACTGGGAGCTCCCTGGAAGCTCACTGGGCACTGAGAGCTCCCTGGGAAGCTCACTGGGCACTGGGAGCTCCCTGGGAAGCTCACTGGGCACTGGCAGCTCACCAGGAATCTCATGGGGCACTGGCAGCTCACTGGGCACCAGCAGCTCACCAGGAAGCTCATGGCAGGCTGGACACTCTTGGTTTTGTGGGAAGGGCCAGCCACAGGGCTGTTCCTAGAGTCCTAAAGGATCTGCCACTCAGGAGAGGATGCAGGGGTACCCTGAGCTTCCAGCTCGGGTGAGCAGAGCTCAGGGTGTCTGCTCGTGTCCTACAGCAAACAGTCCTGCTGTGTGTCCATAGCACTTGGATTGAGGGGTGGGTACACTGAGGCTGAGCTCTTCCCTGCTGGCCTTGGGCCCTTTTTTTGGGATGCAGAGCTGGGCAGGAGAGGGGGACAGGCAGCTCACAGGTGGGAGGAGCTCTCCAGCATAAAAGCAGGAGCTCATGACTTTGTGTCTCCCCTGAGCAGAAAGGATTCGACGTCTTCAATGCACTGGATCTCATGGAAAACAAAACCTTCCTGGAGAAGCTGAAGTTTGGGATCGGGACGGGAACCTGCAGTATTACCTGTACAATTGGAAGTGTCCCAGCATGGCCCCAGAGAAGGTCAGTGCCGTGGGGTGAGGGGTCCTCCTCGTGTGTTGGAGGGGGTCTCATCCCCACAGCCCCAGGGAGATGAGTTTGTTACACACCCCTCAGTGTTTCCCAGGCTGGCTGGTGTCTGTCACACGTGGTGACAGGTGAATCCATGTCAGCTCCTCTGTGCTGTCCCTGCTGTGCCTGCACAGAGGCTGTCCTGGGGAAAATCCCTGACCACTCATCTCTCCAGGCTCATTTTAGTCTTGAACTAGTGCAAGTGCACCTCACACACACCTGCATGGACAAGCTCTCCCCTCTGTGGGAGGAGGGCAGGCACAGAGGGGACAGGCAGAGGGCTGCAGGGTGACACATGGGACACCAGTGGTTGTGACAGTCACCTGGGAAGCAGTTGCTGTGCTCTGTGAGCCCTCACAGGACCCAGGAGTCACCACACAGCCCTGGGTGTCACTGTCCTAGTGGGGTGGGAGGAACAACCACCCTCTGGAGAGAGCAGGAGAACTTCAGAGGTGTTGGGTTGTTGTGAACAGGATCCCGTGAGGATGAGCTGTGGAGTCACAGGGTGTCACCTTGTCCCCAGGGCCAGCAGCCACTCCCCACTCAGCTGCTCCCAGTGCTGGGCCGTGGGCACCCCATCTGCCAGGCCTGGCTGTTTTTAGGCAGTACCTGGTTGCCACTGTCCCTCCACCCTGAAGATGTTCAGCATCTGTCCAGTCCACAACCCCCTTGGAGAGGATGGTGCTTGAGAGCCAGAATCTGCACAGCTACATCCCAGCTAATAAATGCCTTAACAGCTAATTAATGCCTTGATGGCAGTCATGGGGCTTTGCTTCCATGGTGTGAAGCCAGGTCTGTCTCTGGACACAAAACACACCCCCTAACTAGCCTCACTTGGCCACTGAGCCCTCCAGGAAACCCCAGGAGGTTCCCAGGAGGTGTCAGCAATCCCTTTTCTCACTGGAAGAGCTGGTGGGTTGGAGAGCCTGGTGCTGGGAATGCTCCCAGGATGTGCCCTGTGGGGGGCTGATCAGAGACCAGGACCACCCACCAGCAGTGGGACTTGTCTCAGGACTGGGCTCTGGGAAACAGCTTCTCCCAGATCATAGAATCATGGAATGGTTTGGGTTGGAAGGGACCTTAAAGCCCATCCAGTTCCATCTGCTTTCCATGGGCAGGGACACCTTCCACTATCCCAGGTTGCTCCAAACCCCATCCAACCCGGCCTTTTGGGCACTTCCAGGGATCCAGGGGCAGCCACAGCTTCTCTGGGCAACCTGTGCCAGGGCCTCCCCACCCTCACAGCCAAGAATTTCTTCCCAATAGAATTCCTTCCCAATATCCCATCTAACCCTGTCTTCTGGCAGTGGGGAGTCATTCTCCTTGTCATGTCCCTCCAGTCCCTTGTCCCCAGTCCCTCTCCAGCTCTTCTGGAGCCCCTTTAGGCCCTGGAAGGGGCTCTCAGGTGTCCCTGGATCCTTCTCTTCTCCAGGTGAACCCCCCCAGCTCTCCCAGCCTGGCTCATGGCAGAGCCGTTCCCTCCCTCTAATCATGAGCTCAGGAACATCCCTGGCTCGTGAGTCAAGTCTGTCTCACAGCCTGGCGGGGTTTGTGGTTCGTCACACCCCAAACATTGGTCACCTCCCCAGAGCTGGGCAAGTGCCCATGTGCCATTCAGCCACAAGCTCAGGCTTTGCTGCTCTCAAATATCCCAAACTGGTGAGGAAACCCACATGGACAACTCTGAGCCCTCCCAGCTGGCACAGTGAGGGGTCAGGAGCTGTGTCTGCCCGGAGCTGGGAACGCCGGTGCTCGGGCACATCCTGACTCCCCTTTTCCATTGGTGCTCGGACACATCCTGACTCCCCATTTCCATTGCTCCCAGGTCGGACTGGTGCTGCAGTAAGTGAGCCCTTGCCAGGAGGCGTGGAGGAGCCGGGCCTGGTGGAGGTGCTGCCCCTCATCCTTTCTGCCAAAGCTGGACCCGCACCGGGCCAGGGGGAACCGGAGCAGGCCGCCCAAGGCTCCCGCCGCCACCCCGCCACCGCCTCGTCTGGTCTATTTGCATCCCTCGTAAAGACACGATCAAGGGAATGTACTGCTGAAACTAGATCATGATTGGCATATAATGGAGTTAACGGGTGAATAATAAAAGTATATATTATATATATTTTAAATCTTTCCTGTTCCCAACTGCCATGAGTCACATTCGGGCCGCTGCACCGGGACTGTTCTCCGTGGGCACACCGAGGTGGAGGCTGCGGCACCGGCGTGGTGGAGCACCGGGATGTGGTGACCAGTGACCAGGTCCTCCTGCCTGCCCTGAGGGTGCTTTGGGCTCTCCCCTGCTCGGCTCTTTGCCCCCAGTTTGCTCCCTCCTCCGTTCAGCTGGTTCCCTCCCTGCGGGCTCGGGAGCACGTCGGAATTCCTTCCTAAGGGCTATTTGTGCAAGTGATGCCTTGTCCCATCTCCTCCCAGACATGGAGACTCCAACCCTGCAACGGGGTGAGTGCTGAACTGAGGGGCAGCAGCCCCTGATGATCCAGGGGGACTCAGCTCTGCACACCCTGCTCTGCTCAGACTCCTGGGGCTCCTTCCCTGTAACGCTGGGGCTGTGGGCACCAGGAGATGCTCCATCACCGCTGCCTCAGCTGCTTTTCTCTGGAAGCATGGAAATATGGATACATGCCACCGGCATCACCCCGGGCCTTCAGGCTCCCCAGCCACCCTGGTGCCTCCACCAGCTCCCAGCTCGTCATCTTGTGCTGTGGAATCTACCGAGATAAAGGAAAAGTTTTTCTCTCATGGAAAATCTTCGTCCCATCGAGATACTTTGGGAAAGGAGCGCCTGGACAGCCTCCTGCCGTGTCATGAACCGTGTCCACCCAGTGCTCCAAGATGCTCCTGCCCTCCCAGCCAAAGGTTTCCAAAGCTGCACACCAAGGCCAAGACCCCCCGTCTATGCACTCCCACACCTCCCTGTCCCTGTGTGTCCCTGTCACACCCTGTGGCTCCACGGACCCCCAGGGTCTCTGCCCACCCCAGCCTGACCTGCAGGGCCCCAGTGGGGACCAGGAGCCCGTCACGTCCCCCCCGGCAGCGCCATCACATCCCCCTGCTCGGGGGTCCTGTGTCACCTATGCAAGTACCTCTGTGTCCCCTCTGGTGTCCCTGCTGTGCTGGGGGAGGCTGGGTGCGGGTGGGGGGCACCCAGTGGGACCCTCCCCTTGCCCCGGGGCAGGTTTTGAGGGCTGTTCCCTCCCGGCTTCCATGGGTGCAGCACCCATGGGTGCTTGGCAGCTCCCTGGGACAGTGCTGGTTTGGGGGTGGGCTCGGCCCTCACCCCCCACAACAGGCCCTGGGGGGTGACAGGGACAGTGGGGACAGGCTCTGTTAAAATAAAACCTTTATTGACTGGCTTGACCCCGGGGTATAAATGTGTGCCAGGGCAGGGGATGGGGGTGTGGCACGTGGTGGCAGGGTCCCTGGGGGACCTCGTGGTGATGGCACTGTCCTTGCAGCTGGCATCAAGCATGACCAGGGCTGGTGACATTTGGGGTTGCTGTCACCCCTGTGGGGTTTTCTACGGCCTAGTCACCCCATCCTGGCTGTCACAGGGACAGGGAGGGAAGGAGTAGGGCACCAGCAGACGAGGTGGCACTATGGGCACTATGGAGGGGGTCCCCCAGCCCCTTGGGTGCTGTCACCACAGGCAGGGGAGCGGTGTCCCCGGGCTGTCCCCACACAGGGAGCAGGAGGGTGCCCACCCCCCAGAGGAGCACGTTGCCCCCCATGGGGGGACACGACATCCCCCGTCCCATGGGGACCTCCCAGGGACCTCCCAGGGACCTCACAGGCTCCTGCACTGGACGTGCACGAAGAGCGTGGCCGGGGACAGGGACGCGCCGTCCTTGGAGAGCAGGTGGATGTGCCGGTACCCTGGGGACACAGAGGGGGCTCAGCGCGGGGCAGGGGGACCGTCCCCACCCCCGGGGGGCAGCGGGGGTGGCTCCCCATCCCCCCACCTGTGCGCAGGCTGGGCAGGGGCAGCGTGAACTGCCCCACGAAGTCGTTGCAGGAGGTGCTGTCGTAGTCCTCCACCACGAAGCGGAGCAGGGCCAGCTCGGGGACCCCCCACCCGGAACCGCAGCGTCTCCTCCCAGCGCGGGTTGAACCCTGCGGCACCGGGACGGGGCTGGGCGGGGCCACCGGGGCCACCCCCCGCCCCCAGGGACCACCCAGACCCACCCTGGCACCGGCTCGGCTGCCACCCTGCACAGGGCAGGGGGGAACTGGGGCAGCAGGGGTGATACTGGGGCTGCGGTGGGGTGTACTGGGGAAAAGGGGGTTATGTTGGACTGGGCTATACTGGGAGAATGGAAGTCATACTGGGGCTGTGTGGGGTATACTGGGGAGAAGAGGTCATGCTGGGGCTGTGAGGAGGTATGCTGGGGGTTGGGAGTCATACTGGTGCTGGACTGGGCTATACTGGGAGAATGGGGGTCCTGCTGTGGCCACGGTGGGGTATACTAGGGAAATGGGTCATACTGGGGGAATGGGGATCGTGTTGTGGCTGCAGTGGGATGTATTGGGGGAAGAGGGATCATACTGGTGCTAGACTGGACTATACTGGGGGAATAGGGGTCATACTGTGGCTGCAGTGGGATATACTGGGGGAATAGTGGTCATAGTGGGGGAAAGGGCTGCTGGACTGGGCCATACTGGGAGCAGAGTGGTCATACAGGGGCCATGGTGGACTGGAGGGATGGGATCATACTGAGGGAATGACGGTCATACTGGGACTATGATGGGCTATGCTGGGGGAATGGGGGTCATACTGGGCCAGGCTAGGCTGTGCTGGGGGAATGGGGGTCATACTGGGTCCATGGTGGGCTATACTGGGGGAATGGCAGTACCACTGGAGCCAGGCTGTGCTATACTGGGGGAACAGGAGTCCTCCTGTGATCAGTCTGGGCTATACTGGGGGACTGGGAGTCCTATTGGAGCTGGGCTGGCTATACTGGGAGAATGGGAGTCATGCTGGAGCTGTGATGGGCTATACTGGGGAGGACGGGTATCATACTGGGCTTGGGCTGGGTATACTGGAGGCCAGAAGGGAGCAGCACTGGTGAGGATGGGACATGCTGGAACCCTGCCAGTGCTGGGGATCAGGCTGTGCTGGGGACAGAGCACTGGGGGGCACTGGGGGAACTGGGACATCCTGGGCACCAGTGCAGCTGGGGGGGGTGCTGGGGGGGTGCCCAAGGGACTGTCCCCCCCTGGGGATCAGGGGGCACCTGAGACATCCCTGGGGTTTGGGTGCCCTGGGTGTCCCCAGGGGTCAGGGTTCCCCATGGTGCCTCTGAGTGACCTGAGGCGTCCTGGGGATCAGGGTGCCCTAAGGACTGGGGGCCCTGGGGTGTCCCTGGAGATCAGGTGCCCTGGGATGGCTCCCAGACTGACCATTGTTGAGCTTGTGCCGGGTCTGTTGCCGGGCGCAGTCGGCCGGCACCCCGTGGACCTCCACGCGCACGAAGGGATCCACGATGGAGCTGCCCTTGTCCCTGTTCAGCTTGGGCAGCTGCTGCGCCGTGATCACCTGGGACAGGGGGCTGGGGCACCAGGGGGCACTGGCGGGGGCCCTGGGGGGACAGGGCTGTGGGGACAGGGCTGGTGTCCCCAGGAGAGGGGATGTGGGTGGCACTTGGTTGGGACTGGTGTGAAGAGGAGGGAGGTGGTTGATGCCACCTGGTAGAAGGGTGATACCAGCTGGATTTGGGGACAGAGTTGGTGCCACCCAGGAGAAGGGACAAAGGTGGTACATGGCTGGGTGCAAGGACAGAATCGGTACCACCCAGGAGAAGGGACATGGGTGGCACATGTCTGGGTGCAGGGACAGGGTTGATGCCCCCAGGAGAAGGGACATGGTGGTACCCAAACAGATGTGAGGACAGGGTCAGTGTCCCTGGGGGAAGAGAGGTTGGTGGCACCCAAGGAGAAGGTGTGCAAGTGGCACCTGGCTGGCCACAGGGTTGGCATCACCCTGAGGGGATATGGGTGGCAGCTGCCTGGGCATGGGGTTGGTGTCACCCAGAAGAGACGTGGGTGGCACCTGGTTGGGAGCGGGGTTGCTGTCACCCGGGAATAGCGACCAGGCATTGGAATGTCATGGGAGTCACCCAGTAGGGCCACGGGTGGCACCCACCCAGGGGTCGTGGGGTGCCCTCACCCTGATGTGCAGCTCCAGACGCCGGGACCCTCCCCGGGGGGGCTGCGCAGGCAGGGGGGCTTCAGGACGTACCCACAGCCCCCATTGCCCAGGAAGCGCCCGTGTTCAGGTCCATCTCGTATCCTGGAGTCTGGAAGTTGAGGGCCACTGTGGGGACAGCGGGACGGGTGTCAGAGCGGGTGACAGCTCCGGGGGGGGGTGCCAGGTGCCCCGGGGGGCTGGGGGTCTCACCCAGCTGGCAGCCGGCGTTCCACATCTCCTGGGGGTTGTAGTTGGCCGAGTTCATCTTCAGCCCCAGCGGGTACACCCGGCTCAGCTGCCGGGCGTTGTACCGGACCAGCGCCGGGCCTGGGGAGGGACAGTGCTGAGCGGGGCCCATGGGGCTGGTGTGGGGCCCCCTGTGTGCCAGGGACAGGGACAGAGCCTGCCCAGCTGCGTGGACCCCAAAACCAGGCCCTGCGGTTCAGCCCCCAGCCCTGGACCTTGAACTTGGAGCCCAGACCCTGATCCCAGTTCTCAGCCCCTGGATGCTGACCTAGACCTTAATCTGAGCCCAAGATCCCAGGCCTTGGCCCCACACCTTGGCTTAGACACCAGACCCTGATCCTAGACCTTGACTCTGACCCCACACCCTGACCCCACACCCTGATCCATCAGACTCCAACCAAAAACCCTGGACACTGACCCAAATCCTAATCCCAAGTCTAGATCCCAGACCCTGACCCCGGACATTGACCCTGGACCCCAGATCTTGAACACTGACTCAGATCTTAATCTCAGCCCTGGACCCCAGACCCTGACCTTAAATCTCGACCCTGGACCCTGACCTCCAACCCCAGACTTGACCCCAGACCTCAATCCCTGGACTGTGACCCAGATCTTAATCCCAGCCCCAGATCTCACCCTGGACCCAGATGCCACATCCTAAACCCTGATCCCAGACCCTGATCCTAGTCCTGTGACCCTCTGGCCCCAGACTCTGCCAGCAGACCCCAGTCCCACCAGTCCAGAGCAACCCAACCAAGGCCAGCGTGTCCCTGATCACCACCCCTGGACCCACCCTGGTGACAGAGCCCATCCTGCATCCCAGTGACATTAGGGGCATGGAACCACTCTGTCCCTATCCCTGCCCCATCCCTGTCCCCATCCCATCACCCTCACCCGCTCCTTGATGAGCTTCGTGCCTTCCTCTCGCTGAAGGAGGACATGTGGCAGGGCTGGGGGTGGCGCAGGGCCTGGGCCAGCCGGGGAAGGGCACGGCCTGGCAATAAACCACCAGGGCCGACAGCTCCGGGGACACCTGCAGTGCATCCTTGGGCCTGCGGGAGCCACCTGTGGGGTCAGGGTCACCCTGGCTCTGGGGGCCACCCCCCTGCCCAAGGGTCTGCAGACCCCACCACCCTGAGAGCCCCCAAAGGGATGGAGAACCTGAGGCAATGGAATGATGGGCCGTGGGCTGATGGACAAAGCAAGCATGTTGAGAACCTGAGTCATGGAGAGCACAAGGGGATGGACAACCCAAGATGTCAGAGACCCCAAGGTGATGGAGACCCCGAAGTGATGGGCACCCAAGATGATGGAGAGAGGTGACAGAGACCCCTGAGGTGATGGAGAACTGAGGCAATGGAGAACCCCCCTCCAAGGTGATGGAGACCCCGAGGGATCACCCTGCAGGTGATGGAGACCCCAAAGTGAGGGACAATCCAACATGATGGAGAACTTGAGGTGATGGAGACCCTGAAGCATCAGAAACCCCAGAAATGGAGTACCCAGCCTAATGGGAAGAGGGAGGCAGAGCTGAGGGGTCCCCAGTATCAGTCCCCCTCTGCTGGGCCACTCACCACCCCCACGGCACCCAACCCATCACCTCCCAGTTCCATCCCACAAACCCACCTGCAGAGGTTTGATCTCCTGCAGCGACTGGAAGAGGAGGAGAGCGGGCTGCAGTGGGGTGTGCTGGCTGTGCTCACCCTCCCCAGGGCCCAGCACTGCTGGCACACTCCAGGATGCCATGGTCCTCCAGGACCACCATGATTCCATGGCCCCCCAGTAGCACTGGCATGCTGTGATCCATCAGGACCACCAGGACTCCAAGATCCTCCAGCACCACCACGATGTCGTGGTCCCCCGGCACCACAGCCCTGGAGAGCCCCTTACCCGCCGGTTGCTTCTGTCCTGCATCTTCCTCCTCCTCTTCCTCTTCCTCTTCCTCCTCCTCTGGGTCCAGGAGGCAGGTGACTCCCCGAGGCTCCTGCCATGGCTCTGGCAGCTTCTTGCCCTTCACCAGGATCTTTCCTTCAGCTGCTGCTGTGGGAGGAAGGACCGAACTCAGGGCTCAGAGGGGACATGGGCTGAGCTCAGGGGCTCAGAGGGGACATGAGGACATGGGCAGGGGGGTGGCTTTACCTCCGGGGAGGGGAAGATCACGGGGGTCCTGCCCCTGCAGCGGCTGCATCAACAGCAGGTCCCCCAGGATGGTCTTCATGTGCTGGGCCATGGTGGCCTGCTGCTCCAGCCCACAGTGGTTCTCCAGGGACAGGATGACGGGGTAGGGTGATCTCTGGGCACAGGGGATGGACAGTGCTCAGCACCCAGTGCCCAGCACCCTTCCCAGTGCTTCCAGCACCTGCCTCACCTCGAAGGCCGCCCTGCGGATGCTCTCGATGACGTCGCGGAAGAGGATTTTGGAGGTGAGGGTGTGGCCGTGTTACACGACAGGTTCTCCATCAAGCCCTCCCAGCAGTCCAGCTCCACGCAGCGTCACACCTGCCCTCAGTGCCCTGCCACCACAGCACCACAGGCTGAGTCCCCCTGTCCCCCTCGGGCCACGGGACTCCCTGGGGAGCCCCACGGCCAGGGACACCCACTTGGGGCCAGTGAACACCCACTTGGGGCCAGGGACACCCACTTGGGGCCAGGGGACACCCACTTGGCGTAGGCCTCGGTGCTGCTGGTGCCGCCGATCTGGGTGCGGGTCAGGTAGGTGTTGTGGGAGGAGGAGATTAAGTAGTGGCTCAGGGGCTGGTTCATGTCCTGGTGCAGCCCTGGTGTGGCTCCTGGTTGAGGATGTCGCCGGCAGCTGACAGCAGGTACATCATGAAGCCGTCCAGCATCATCAGGTCCTGCTGCCTGGCTGGTGGGGCACGGTGGTGGCTGTCACAGAGGGCTGGCACCTAACCCTAAGCCTGGCAGGGTGGCACCCTGGGGACTGTCCCCACTGGGATGTTCCAGCGGTGCCATGTTCACGCCCAAACCTGGGACTGTGAAACCCAGGGAATACCTAAGTTCCCTTGAGTGTCCCATCTCCATCCTGATGTCACTCGTCCTGCCAGTGCCACATTCCCCTGGACCTGGCATGGTGGCACACATGAGTATGGAGTTTCCCTGCCCCCCCCCACACCCTCTGTCCTCACAGTGCCATGTTCACCCCAGTCCTGGCAACCGTGGCACACAGGAGATGTGGAGGTCCCCTTGGTGTCCCATCTCCACACTGATGTTCCCTGTCCTGCAGTGCCACATCTACCCTGAGGGTACTGCTGTGATACTCAAGAGACACGGAGGTCCTTCATCCCCACCTTGATGTCCCCTGTCCTCCTAGTGCCATGTTCATTTGGACCTGCCATGGTAGGGCCCAAGGGACACAGAGATCCTTGGCAGTGCCACATTCCCACCAGGGCTGCCACTGCTTTCAACCCAGGAGACATGGAAATCCACCTGCTACCTTCACATCCCCTGTCCCTGCAGTGCCACATCCCCCAGGGACCAGCAGGGCCACATGGTGGATGGCTGACACCCTGGGAAGGGACACTCGGGGACAATCACCCAAGCCTTGGAGGACCCATACCAGTTTGGAGGGGGTGACACACCAAGCAGAGCCTCATCCCACACCATCCATGACCTCCCGTAGCTCCAGTGGTGCCCGTCCCGCCACCCGGCCCAGCCCTACCCTTGTCGTTGAGCTCGTGTTTGTGGATGATGGCGCGGGCCTGGCGCAGGCTGGAGTCCTCGCCCTGGTCCCGCAGGAAATCCCGCAGCTCCTCGGCCGACAGGACGCGATCCTCGCCCGAGTAGCGCCCGAAAAGCTCCTCCAGCTCCGGCCGCCGCAGGAGCCGCCGGCAAAACTCCTCCAGCTCCCCGGCCCTCCAGCCGCTCGTTGCCCGAGTGGTCACACTCCTGACGGGACACAGGTTGGGGACAGGTTGGGGACAGCCATGGGGATGATGTCCACCCCACTGCCCGTGGGGAGAGGGTACATCCACCCCCTGCCTTCTCCTGCCTGGCAGTGTGTGATGAGTTTGGGGGTCTCAGCCGCTGGTGTGTCCCCTCTGTCCTCCCACCCACAGCCCTCAGACCCTCCAGTCCAGGATGGAGCAGAGCTCCATGCCTCGGTTTCCCCAGGTGGAAAGGGAACCTTGGGAGATGCCTCTGGGGACGCTCTCCATGGTGGGGAAATGTCACACCCTGGGGACCCTTGGGGCAGTGGGTAGGGGGTTGGCAGCTCACCCCACCCCACCATGTGCTCCTGCTCCTGATGGGCCCCAAATCTTTGGTGGTGGTGGGTGGCTTTGGGTGTGAGGAGTTGGTCAGTTCTCTGCAGGAGGCAGAGGAGCCCTCATTCCCTGCGGTGACAGCAGCAGGGACAGCGGTTGTGGACCCACGGGCTGAGTACCTTGAAGAGTTTGGAGGCATAAACATTGTCCATGTCGATGTTGAGCATCCTCAGCCTGTTCTTCACCTCCTGGAAGGACATCTTGTTGTCCTTGTTCTTGTCTGCTTTCTGCAGGACCCCGTGGATCCAACTACACTGGGTAAGAAAATCACAAACCACAACCTGTCCCCCGAGCCCCCCCCGAGCTCCCACAAAGGATACTGGTCGAGCTTCTCCATCTGGCTCATGGCCTGCAGCCGCCCCATGAGCTTGGCGAGCCCCTGCACCCAGTGCCGGGCGTGCTCCTCGCTGCGGGGCCGCCAGGTCCAGGTTCTTGCGCCGGCCCTTGAAGACGAGGGTGAAGCAGTGGCGCTCGGGGAAGGCGGCCCCGTGCTTGCGCAGCCCCTCCGACTGGTGTCCCTCGCGCACACCCCTCGACGTGCGTCACCGAGACTGCGGGGACACCGCGGGGGGTGGCGATGGACCCGCTCCCTCGGCGCGTCACCACCCGCGAACATCCCGGCGAGACACCCCGGCCCCTCACGGACACCCCCGGGGACAGCGCTCGGCCCCCGCTGGTGCGGCAGTCGGGCTTAACCCGCTAATCCCAGGCGAGACAGGGGCGGTGGCCGCTGTCCCCGCGGGGACGGGCACGAGATGGAGCTGCCTCGCGGCGCTGCCAGCGCCGGGCACCCATCCAGACAAGAGGGTGGAAGGAGAGGGGTGACGCCGGGAGCGGGGATAGAGTCTGGCCAGGATGGAGACGGGACCTCCAAGGGGGATGGGGAAGGGCGGGGCCTCTGGGAGCTCGGCATGGGGTGTACTGAGAGGCACTGGGAAGCACTGGGAAGCACTGGGTGCAGTGGGTTGAGGTCCAGGTCCGGAGTGGGGGTCCGTGTTCTGGACTGGGGTTCATATCTTGGGTATTGGTCTGGGGTCCCAGACTGGGGGTGCAGGTCCTAGACTGGAGCCTGGGCCCTTGTTGGAGTTTGGGTCCTGGATTGGGGTCCAGGTCCTGGGTGGGGATAGAGATGGGGTTTAAGTCCTGGGCTGGAGTCTGGATCCTGGGTGGGGGTCTGAAATTCAGGTGGGGTCTGGGTTCTGCCTGGAGATCCAAGTCTTAGGTGGGGGTCTGGGAATAGGGCTGTGGTCTGGGTCCAAGGTGGGGGTCCAGGTGGGGTTCTGGGTGCTGGGAATGGGTCTGGGTCCTGCGTGGGGGTCCAGGTCCTGAGGTAGGGTCTGAGTGGGTCTGGGTCTCACGCTGGGGTCTGGATTCTGGTGGGAGTACAGGTCCTGGTTGTGACTAGGTCCTGGAATGGGATTTGGGTCCAAGGTTGGGGGTCTGAGTCCTGGGGGGGGGTCTGGGTGGGAATCTGGGTCGGGATCTAGGTCCTGGACAGGGGTCTGGTCCATGGGTGGGAATCCCTGTGGGTATTGTTGTGACATGGTGCCAGTCCTGGCCCCTCCCTGCAGCTCGTGGCTGTGCAGGATGTGGCCCAGGGTCCCCGTGCCCCCGGGAGGGTCCCCAGTGCACTCACAGCTCTGGGGGGAGCGGGTGCGCCCGAAGCGTCCCTCGAAGCACACGGTCAGCCCGTCCTCCTGCAGGCGGAACAGGTCGCTCCCGGGAGCCCCCCCTGGCCCGGACCTTCCGGAGCAGGGACCCCTGGAGCATCTGCTTGATGTCCTCGTCCTCCGTCAGGCCTGTGGGGACCAGCCATGGGCTGCTGGGGGCATTGGGGGCGTTTGGGGTACTGGGGGGTGCTGGAGGTTCTCAGGCTGTACTGGGGGTGTGGGGTGGGAGTGAGGGGGGTCAGAGCACATCTGTGTGCACATCTGCATGTGTACAACCCCTGCATGTCCCATGGCATGGGACAGGTGGGACAGGACAGATGTAATGCCATGGGAGAGGATGGAATTGGATGGGACAAGCTGGAATTGGATGGGACAGACACAATGGGACAGAATGGCACAGCACGGCATGGGATGGGATGGAGGGGTGGGACAGGACAGGGTGAGATGGACAGAGAGGGTGATGGGATGGGAAAATATGTGACACAATGTGACAGTACAGATGGACAGGATGGACAGGTAGATTGGACAGGACAGGGTGGGGCAGACTGGACTGGATGGGCAGAATGGGCAGGACAAACATGACAAGACAGGACAGGACAGGATGGGACAGGGCAGAAAGGGCAGGATGGGACACGATGGGATGAGGAGATTGGACAGGAGCAGGTTGGAATGGGACAGGGCAGCAGGAGCACTGTGTGCCTGTCTGGGGGGGACACAGTGACACAGCTCAGTGACAACAGCCCAGCTGCCAAACCCCAGCCAGGCTGCCCAGATCCCGTGTGGAGGGCACCAGGACGGTGCCAGCAGCAGAGCCCAGGCTGGGAACAATGACGGGGTGGCCTCGGGGGACTCAGGGCCCACGCCCGGCCGGGACTTTTCCATCTATCCACAGAATGGTTATTTCCTCCCTTTTTTGTTTTGGCAGCCACTCCAAACAGCCCCAGCGACCGTGTCCTTCTCCGGCTGGAGATCCCTCTCCTGGGCTGGGAAAGAGCCCTGTGGGGCTCACAGGGAACATCCCGAGCTGGCCCGGCCTTGGGGATGTGACCACCAGCTGCCACCACCTCCCGTGAGGTCACATCCTGCCCAAGGTGCAGGACTGGGGGCAGGTACAGGGACACGGGTGCACAAGCACGTGGATGCACAGATGTATGGATACATGGCTGTATGGACACATGGATACAGATATGTGGGCACAGAGATGGACACAGGGATTGTCAGACACATGGGCACAGGTGCATGGATGCATGGACTCATGGATGCATGGACACATGGATGCACTGATACATGGACATATGGAGGCATGGATATAGACATGCAGGCATGTCTGGATACATGGATATAGAGAAGCAGGGATGTATGGTACATGGATGCACTGATGCAAGGACTTACAGACTCATGAATGTTCAAGTAAATGGATGCACAGGTGCATGGATGCATGCAATCAGGCCCATGGACACATGGATGCATGGACACAGATGGTCAGTCACAGGTGCACCTGGGCATAGGGATGCACTGATACATGGACCCATGGATATAGAGATGCAGGGATATATGGACATATGGATACATGGATGCATAGACATAGAGGTGCAGGGACGGGTGGATGCAGCGGTGCAAGGACACACAGACACATGGGCAAGAGGGTACACAAATGCACAAGTGTGTGGATGCACAGACCCAGGGACACAGGGACACACAGACACGGGGACACACAGACACAGGGATGCACGGACCCATAGACACGTGGGCACAGGGACACAGAGACACATGGACACACAGACACGGGGACACACAGACACAGGTACGCATAGACATATGGACAGAGGGACACACGGACACATGGACACAAACACATTGACACAGGGACACACAGACACACAGACACAGGGATGCACAGACACACGGACACAGACCCATGGATACATTGCTGCACCAAACTGTGCAGCTCCAGGCCCACGGCCCCGTGTCCAAAGCAGCCCGAGGCAGATCCATCCCTGCTCTCTGTACCCACCCCAGATCCAGCCCCTCCCGTGGGTGCTCCCTGACCTTCCTGCGCACCCACTCCCCTGCACACACCCCGTGGGCCAGAGGGCCCCGGGCCAACAACACCGTGGGCAGCACCCTTGGGTGGGGAAACTGAGGCAGGACCTTGGTGAGGGACCCAGAGAGCAGGAGCTGAGCCTTGGGGACAATAAACACACTGACCTGTCACCCGTGATGTGGCCAAACCCTGACCCCGTTGCCTCCCAACAGCTGGGGTGATACACAGATACTCTGGGGCTGCCTTGGGGACCCCTCCCAGCCACAGGGACCCTTCCCTGATGTGGGGAATCCATCCACCTCGGGAATGACCCCTGCCATGGGGATCCACCCCTGCCAGTGGGGACCCCATCTACTCGGGGACAATCCCTGCCATGGGGGCCCTCGTGGCTTTATGGACCCCTCCCCACAGCAGGACCTCATCCAACCATGGAGACCATTCCCTGGCTATCCTGGGGATCCCAGCCCTGCCGTGGGTGTCCCCTCCCTGCCATAGGAGTCCTCCTCCTTTCCATGGGGGCAAGGGAGGGGTCTTCCATGGGAAGTCTTCCAAGAGAAGACCCTCTCTCTGTCATGGTGTCCCTCCCTGCCATGCAGGCCCCCATCCCTTCTATAAGAGACCCCTCCCTGCCGTGGGGGACTCTCTCCGTCATGGGGGTTCCCCTCCCTGCCATGGGGGTCTCTTCCCTTCCGTGGGGGACCCATTCCTGCCATGAGGGTCCTCGCCCACTTCAGGAACCCTCCTAGCCGCCGAGATCCCTCGCGGCCCCCGTCTGGCACAACCCTCCGGAGTTTCTGCCCGGCTCCCCCCGGTCCTCCCGGGACTCACCCATTTTCTTCAGGGCTCTCCCGGACCACCGGGAGCCACCGGCACCGTCCGACGGGCGCGGGGCTGCTCGGCGGCGGGACGCGCCTTCCTGCCGCAGATCATGGTGCAGGACCCCCGGGACGGCCGGTACTCCCGGTGTCCCCGGTGCTCCCGGTGTCCCCGGTGCCCTCGGTGCTCCCGGTGTTCCCGGTGTTCCCGGTACCCCGCTACTCCCGGTGCCACCGACGCCCCGGTGCCCGCGGTAGTTCTGGTTGTCCCGGTGCTCCCGGTGCTCCCGGCCGGTGCAGCCGGGCTGGGCGGTGGCGGAGGTCGGCGCTGGGGCTGGACTGGGGCTGGGCGGCCCCGCCGGGACCGGGGCCGGCCGCGGGGAGGGACCGGGAGGAGCCACATCGCGGCCCGGGCCGCGTTAACCGTTTGTGCCGGTGGGGGACGGTGCCGCTCCGGGACGGGGCTGCACCGGGGCTCGTTCCGCACCGGGAACGGGCCAGAGCAGCACCGGGTATTCGTTCTGCACAGCGGGTCCCGCTCTGCCCGAGGGGCCGGGCAGAGACAGACGGGGACTCCCCATTGCCCGCACGGGGACCAGCCAAGGGACACACCGCTCTCCACCGCGGCACCCGCTCTGCCCCGGGGGCACGGCTGCCGGTGCTACCCCGGTACCACCGGTGGGGACCAGGGGATTCCCTTCCACCAACTGGGGGACGTGGGGACACAAGGGACCCTTCTGCCGTCACACCGGGGACAGAAGGGACCATGGGACCCCCTCTACCCTCGCACCTGCGGACCCAGTCCTGCCGTGCCCACTCGGTCCCCAGCCCATGGGCCGGGTGGCACCAGGGCTGAGGGGTTGCAGGCAGGTGCTGGGACCCCAGGTGACTGTCCCTGCTGGTGGGACAGCAGCAGGAGCCAGGGAGTGGCAGCAGCATGAGCTGGGCAGTGCCAGTCCCAGAGCCCCACACGTGTGTGCAGGTCCTTACACGTGTGTGTGTGTGTGCGTGTGTGTGTGTGTGTGTGTGCAGCCATGTGTGTGTGCAGCCACAAACACACATATCACAGAATCCCTGAGGTTGGAAAAGCCCTCCAAGACCATCCAGCCCAACCTGTGACCCATTCCCACCTTATCACCAGCCCAGAGCACTGAGTGCCACGTCCAGTCCTTCCTTGGACACCTTCAGGGATGAAGACTCCTCCACCTCCCTGGGCAGCCCCTTCCAGTGCCTGACCACCTTTTCCATGAAGAAATTCTTTCAGATGTCCAACCCGACCCTCCTCTGGCACAGCTTGAGGCCGTTCCCTCTCCTTCTGTCGCCTGTTGCCTTTTTACACACCTTTCCCACAGCCACCACTTGCTGAGGGTGGGTGGGGAGAGAGGGATGGGTGGCCACAGGCTTCTTCCAAAAATCCATGGTGTCCAGGAGAGCAGGGAGGCCACCCCAGGCCTGGCCAGGCTGTGGGGACCAGGAGCTGCAGGACAGGGAGAGGAGGTGACTTTCTCTAGGGTCAGTGTGGCAACAGCACGGCCAGAGGTGGGACAGTTGGGCAGCCAGGGGTGACAGCTGGGCAACCTAGAGCAACATCTGGGCAGCATCTGGGCACCCTGGGGCAACACTGGGGCACTCTGGGGCAACTTCTGGACATGCTGGGTGATCTCTGTACATGCAGGGCAACATCAGGGCACCCATAGCAGTGTCTGGGCACCCTGGGGGATGTTGTAGCATCCTGGAGCACATCTGGACACCTGGAGAAACACCCGGACACCCTGGGGCAACTTCTGGGCATCCTGGGTGATCTCAGGTGATCCTGGAGCAACACCTGTACATGGGCAGCACCCAGGCATTTTTGGGCAATATCTGGACATCCTGAGTGAGACCTGTGTACCTCAAGCAACATCTGGACAGCCAGAGCAACACCTGGGCATTCCTGGGGCAATGTCTGGTTACCCAAGAGCAACATTTGCACCTGCAGGGGAGCATTAGGTCAGCCTGGGCAGTGCCTCAGGGCTGCTGTTCAAGACCTGGGCAACTCACACAACATCTGGACAGCTGGGGCACATCTGGGCAGTCCCTTGGCTGTGTCGGGGGGGGAGGATAAAGCTGTTCCTGAATACCCTGGGGACACGGGGACACCACAGTCCCCCCAAAAAATGCACTTGCAACCCCGTAACCAGGCTCTGCTCCAAGTTCTCTTCCTCCCATGGAAATTGCATTCCCGGGAATTCAGCAACAGATGCCCTGACCCGGTGAAATGAACCGGGATAAACACCCCTCGCTGCAAAATCCACAGCACAAACAAATCCCGGTGCGATTCCCCCTCTCCCCGCCCGCAGCGTTGCTATTTTCTCCCGCCCGCCGGCGAGTTGGAAAGGATCCCATGGAAAACAGCATTCCCGGCCGCTTATAGCACAGCACGTGTGCCGTGAATCAGCGCTCGGGATTCGGGGCTGGATTTGCCGGGAGTGGGAGCCAGCGAGGCCTTGTGGCCGTTCCGAGCAGGAATCCTGAGTCAGAGCTCGGAAATGGCCAAGGCTTTAAAAGGCTTTGCTGATTTTATTTGTTGTGTTTCTTATTTATTTCATTTTATTTATTCATTTATTTATTTACTTTCAATTTTTAGAAAGGAAATGTTTCTCCAGGGGTTGAGGGATGGGATTTAGGGGAGTTTGGGGGGGTGGGGTGTTGGCCCTTCTTGGATTTGGGATTTGGAGGTGGGATTAAGGTTGGAAAACTGGTGTGTGAGGTAACGATGGGGCTGCTGAAAGCTCTGCACCCCAATCCCAGAATCCAGCCCTGGGAGAACACGGGATCCAGGCAGTCCTCAGGGCACCCCAGAACATCCCACATCCCCAGGGCACCTTGCACCTCCAGGGACATGTCCCCATGTCCCCACAGTACCCTGCCTTCAAGGAAAGCCCTCGCAGCAAAGGAGGAAGGAGAAGGAGGAAAAGCTTCAGCTCGGGGGATCAGGGACCCCAAATTCTGCTCCTTCCTCACTATCATAATTAATAAAGTTGGATAATAATTAACAGTGGATAAAAGTATATACTGGATAAAAGTAACAGTGGATAAAGTTGGATAATAATTAACAATTGCTCTGCCTGAGCCAGATGTTCCTACTCTGCATGCAGTGGGACTGTGCCCCTGGTCAGGGCCCCCATGCCACTGTCCCAGTGCCATATCGCAGTTCTCCAGTGCACTGTCCCAGTACTTCATCCCAGTTTCCCAGTGCAGTGTCCCAGGCCCCTGGTCCATCCCCCTGGGGCCCTTGGTGGGTGGGCCCAGTGCATCGTCCCCATGCCTGGTGCCATCCTGATCATGGAATCCCAGAATGGTTTGGGTGGGAAGGGACCTTAAAGATCACCCTATTCCCACCCTCTGCCATGGGCAGGGACACCTTCCACTACCCTGGGTTGCTCCAAGTCCATCCAGCCTGGCCTTGGACACTTCCAGGGATAGGGCAGCCACAGCTTCTCTGGTAGCCTGTGCCAGTGTCCCAGACAATAGTTGTGCCCTGGCACTTCCCATCCACCCTGTCCTACTGCACAGCCCAGGTGGGTGAACATCCCAGTGTGCTGTCCCCGAGCACTGTCCCTGTGCCTGGTGTAGAGCCACGGAGCACTGGAGCACTGTCCCACTGCACTGTCCCATTGCACTCTCCTGTCCCACTATCCCTCTCTCCTGTGCTCTATCCCACTCTCCCAGTGCCCTATTCCACTCTCCCATGCCCTATCCTGCTCCCTGTCCCACTATCTGCTCTCCCTGTCCCACTATCCCAGTCCCTATCCCACTATCCCAGTCCCTGTCCCACTATCCCGCTCTCCCTGTCCCACTATCCCTGTCCCTGTCCCACTATCCCTGTCCCTGTCCCACTATCCCTGTCCCTGTCCCACTATCCCAGTCCCTGTCCCACTATCCCACTCCGTGTCCCACTATCCCAGTCCCTGTCCCACTATCCCATCCATGTCCCACTATCCCAGTCCCTGTCCCACTGTCCCTGTCCCACTATCCCGCTTTCTGTCCCACTATCCCGCTCCCTGTCCCACTATCCCTGTCCCTGTCCCACTATCCCCGTCCCTGTCCCACTATCCCGCTCTCCCTGTCCCACTATCCCTGTCCCTGTCCCACTATCCCACTCCGTGTCCCACTATCCCTGTCCCTGTCCCACTATCCCTGTCCCTGTCCCACTATCCCACTCCCTGTCCCACTATCCCTGTCCCTGTCCCACTATCCCAGTCCATGTCCCACTATCCCTGTCCCTGTCCCACTATCCCACTCCGTGTCCCACTATCCCACTCCCTGTCCCACTATCCCAGTCCCTGTCCCACTATCCCACTCCCTGTCCCACTATCCCTGTCCCTGTCCCACTATCCCTGTCCCTGTCCCACTATCCCACTCCGTGTCCCACTATCCCAGTCCCTGTCCCACTATCCCAGTCCCTGTCCCACTATCCCTGTCCCTGTCCCACTATCCCTGTCCCTGTCCCACTATCCCACTCCCTGTCCCACTATCCCACTCCCTGTCCCACTATCCCAGTCCCTGTCCCACTATCCCAGTCCCTGTCCCACTATCCCACTCCCTGTCCCACTATCCCAGTCCCTGTCCCACTATCCCTGTCCCTGTCCCACTATCCCAGTCCCTGTCCCACTATCCCACTCCCTGTCCCACTATCCCACTCCCTGTCCCACTATCCCTGTCCCTGTCCCACTGTCCCACTCCGTGTCCCACTATCCCACTCCCTGTCCCACTATCCCACTCCCTGTCCCACTATCCCGGTCCCTGTCCCACTATCCCACTCCCTGTCCCACTATCCCAGTCCGTGTCCCACTTTCCCAGTCCGTGTCCCACTATCCCGCTCCCTGTCCCACTATCCCTGTCCCTGTCCCACTGTCCCAGTCCCTGTCCCACTATCCCAGTCCCTGTCCCACTGTCCCACTCCGTGTCCCACTATCCCAGTCCCTGTCCCACTATCCCTGTCCCTGTCCCACTATCCCAGTCCCTGTCCCACTATCCCAGTCCGTGTCCCACTATCCCGCTCCCTGTCCCTGCAGTTCCGCCCATCCCCGCAAGGCGGCGCCGGGACCGCCCCCCGCACCTGCAGCACTCGCCGGCAGGGGGCGCCCGCACGACGCTCAGCGCCGGGAGCCGGGGGGAAGGGGCGGGGCGTCCCATCCGGGGAGCGGGGCGCTGATTGGAGGGGCCGATGAAAGGCGAGCGCTGATTGGGCGTGGCGCGCTGGGGCCGATGTAAGGCGGGCGCCGATTGGCCTCGCGCTGTCCCCACACGGAGAGGGACCCTCACCGGTGCCGGTGCCGGGGTCGGTGCGGGGTCGGTGCGGGGCTGGTGCCGGTCCCGGTCCCACCATGGAGGAGCCGAGCTGCGGGGCGCAGTTCCGCGCCGCCGTTCAGGTGATCCAGGGGCTGCCGCGGAGCGGTGAGTAGGTGGAGGGGCCGGGGCCGGGGCCGGGCGGCCGCGCCGCCGGGGCGGCCCCGTTGAGCCGTGTCCCGCAGGGGCGTACCGGCCCTCCTACGAGGAGATGCTGCGCTTCTACAGCTACTACAAGCAGGCGACGGCGGGGTGCTGCCAGGGCCCGCGGCCCGGCTTCTGGGACCCCATCGGCCGGTACAAGTGGTAAGAGCGGGGGATGTCCCGGTTGGGTCCCGGCTCGTGTCCCGGGCCGGGTCCTGTTCACCCGCCCGGCCCCGCAGGGACGCGTGGCACAGCCTGGGGAGGATGTCCAAGGAGGAGGCGATGGCCGCGTACGTGGCGGAGATGAAGAAGGTGGCCCAGAAGGTAACGGGGCGGGCGGCGGGGCCGGGCCGCGCTACCGGGGCCGCCCGTGTCCAGCCGCGTCCCTCCGCAGGTCATCGACACCGTGCCCATGGACGAGACCACGCAGGAGATGTTCCGTTACTTCGAGCCGCTCTACGAGGTGATCCACGACATGCCCCGGCCCCCCGAGTTCTTCTTCAAGAGGAAAGGGGGTGAGTGGGAGCTGGTGCACTCCGGCTGTGCCCAGCGCATCCCTCCCCTCTGTGCTCCCGTCCTGGCACAGCGCTGCTGCTGGTCCCTGCTTGGGGCTGCACCGGACAAACAACACCTCTGGGCTCTGCTCTGCCCCGGGGCACACCCTGCTGCTGCTCCCTGAGGGATGGGGGACACCACATCCCACCTGACCCCCCTGCTGTGGCACAGCTGCTGCCAAGGGGCTGTTTGGGCACCCCCCGACAAGTGTCCTGTTGCGTGACACAGGTGTCTCTTCAGTCTGGGCTCTCTCTCTGCGAAACTTCGCAGTGAGAGTTGAGATTTGGCTTCCAAGTGCCACCTTGGCCCCAATCCCTGTAAACAGTGGAGCAGGAATCAGCTCCCAGGGAGGCTGTGCTTTTCCTTGGCTCTGGCTCACCTCCAGGTCATCTGATGTAAACACCTGGATGGACCAGCCAGATTTTGCGTGGAGTGGATGTGGAGAAACTGGGGTTGAGAAATGGGATTATTTAATCCGGGCTGTGCTAGAGGAGAATCCTTCCCATCCCTTTCCATGCCTCTGACTGCTGCCCTCGTGCTGGGAGGGTGCTGGGGACCTGTCCCACCCCTGGCTCTGAGCTGTCCTGGGTGTATCTGACTTGTGAGGAGCACCCAGGGGAGCGAGGGGCTGATGTGGGGGCTCAGAAAGGTGTCAGCCTGTGCCGTGTCACCAGTGGGTCAGCTCAGCAGCACAGGAGTTTTCAAGGCATTTTCACAGCGAGTGTGGTGAACTGTCAGGGCTTTGGGAGAGCCATGACAAACAGACTCATTCCCTGCCTGTCCCCAGGCTGTCCTGTGCCTGACAAGCTCCCTGCTTCCAACAGGGATGCTGAAAACACACAGCCGGAAGGCTTGGCCTCAGGGTGCCTCTCCTTCCCGTGGTACCCAGGGTGCTTTGTTCTCCATGTGGATTGCTGAATCCCTTTAAAAGGCAAACAGGCTCAGTTTTTCACTGGACTGTAGAAGCTAGGTCTAAACTCCTGGTCATTATCCACTTGGGAGTGTCACTGACAGATGCCACTGTCCCTTAAATCTAAACCTGCGGTGCCCATGGAGCCAACGAGCCCAAGGTGGCTGGGGACAGTGTGTAAAGCACTGAACTCCTGGAGGTGTGTTGAGTCATTTGTGTTAAAGCTTCCCCACCCACCTTCAGACTGTGGGATTGCAGCTTTGGTTGCCCTGAACCAGAGCAGAGGGGATTTCAGTGGCAGGTGCCTCCGGCAGGTGCTTTTGGGGGACAGAGGTGAGAGTCTGGGCAGGTTTGGTTTTGTTTGGTTTCAAAGTCAACACATCGTAAAGCAGCGCTTGGACCCCAATCTTGGGTGGCTCCAGGTCCCAACAGATCTCCAGTGAGTGGTGCTTTCACCAGAGTCTTGTGAACATGGCTGGCTGGAGCCGGGTCTGTCCAGGTGCCGTGCTGTGGGAGGTGACAGGACCCTGCCTGACCTTACCCTGCAAGGTCACAGCCCACCCTGGGGAGACATTAGGGAATGATGACAGTCCTGGAGCGGGGCAGCCCTGGCACTAACCCCTGTGTGGGGTGGGGGCTGCCCTTACCCCTTCAGTGGGCTCTGGGGGTCCAGTGTTCTGCTGTGATGGCAAAGGCAGGTTGGGAACAGCAGAGAAGTTCAGGCAAGGAGCAGTAGGGGAACATTGCCACACACCTGCCTGCCCAGGAGCAGGGATCAAAGTCCTGGGAACTGCTGGAAGCAGGCTGGGATTAACCCCACAGGCCCACGGGGCAGTGGGAAGGGCTGGAGCCCCATCAGAAGTTCTTCTTGGGGTGTTGCTGCCCAGACAAGGCTCCTTGCAGCCAGCACTTCTTGCGTGAGGCTGTTTGTTGGGGTGGGTTGTGCCATGGGCTGTGGGCCCCGCCAGGGGACAGGACAGTCACCTGGCAGTGTTTACCCAGCTGTCACCCAGCACTGATCCCTCTGCCTGCTACCTCGGGGGGGACTCAGGGACAGGGACACCCCTGCCACCCCCGGGTGGTCTGTGTGGGGCAGACCCTGCTGGCTGGTTTACTTCATGTTGGTTCCTGGGCAGCAGTGCTGAGCCCAACCCAGAGCCAGTGCTGCCAGGACACCACAGCACGTTAATGCTCTGCCTGTTCCCTCCGTGCAGACAGTCGGGAACAGCTGGACGGCCCCACCAGGATGTGCCAGGGAGCAGCCCGGCTCCGGAGTGCCCCGAGGATGCCCTGCCCGGGGAGCAGCAGGCGGGCAGCACGTGCCAGGTTGGTCCTCCCTGGTGTGTCCAGCACCAGCAGACACCCCGGGGAGGAGGCACTGGGGCTGGGCCTCCACCCGTCTGCAGAGCTGTTGGCTTCAGGCATCTCTGCTCCAGCCCTGCCAGTGTTTCCAGGCAAACTGGGGCTCTTCCTTGGGTCCCTCTCTCCATGCTGGAGGAACCCTGGGTGTGAGGATTGACTCTGCCTCGCTTGTACCTCTGCAAGGGGTCTAAACCGCAGGAAGTAGGGGAGGGTGTTTCCCCGTGGACTGGGAAACCATCACCCTGCAAGGTCCATGATCTGTGTGAGGATTTCTCCCTCGGCTCAAGCCAAGCCCACCCCTTCCTTGGCACTGGGGATTCCTGGCTCAGCCCTGGCTTCCCTCACACAGCCCTCATGCACTCGCCCACGGCCGCCCTGTGCCCCCCTCGAGGGGCCCCTGGCTGTGCCCCGGCGTGGGCAGGGTGCTCCCTCCGGGGAGGTCCCTCCCGCCGCTCCAGCCTTTCCCCCAGGAGCAAATATGGTCACGGAGCAGCGTCCCGGCCGTGCCCTCCCTGGAGCAGCGGGGCTGGCAGTGCCCGGGGAGCCGGGCAGGGTCCCTGTCTGTGTGACAGGGCACGCTGCTGCCCCGGGGGCTGGGGGGTTGTATGAACAGGACACTGTGGGCAGGAGAAGGGGAATTCAGTCCTTGGAATCACAGCCGTGATCTGGGTGGTGTTAACAGAGCCAATTCCTCCCGCTCCGCGCCTCAGCTTCCTCCTCCTGCTGCCATCCTCCTGTGCACACAGGCTCCTCCTTGTCCACCTGGGGACCTGCTGCCCCCGAGACATGGCCAGAACCCCCTGCCCTGCCCGTGGCTGAGCCAGGTGCTTCCTTGCAGGAGGTGGCTGGCTCCTGCCACCGAGGGGCTTGAGGGCAGCCAGGTGACCAGTGACTCCGAGGGGGACATGTACTGCGACCACCTTGGAGCAGGGGGAGCCCAAGAAGGTAATGGAGGCTGGGGAGTGCTGGAGGCTTTGCCAGCTGCCAGCCCTGCCCTGCCTCGGCTGCACAGGCACATCTGCAACTGCACAGACACATCCCCACACTGCTCAGACACATCCCCACACTGCTCAGACACATCTGCAACTGCACAGACACATCCCCACAGTGCACAGACACCTCCACACTGCACAGGCACACCGTTACACTGCACAGACACACCCTCACACTGCTCAGACACCTCCACACTGCACAGCTCTCCTGCCTCTGCTCAGCACTGCCGTCCTGGAGCCCAGCAAGCCTCACTGTGTTGGGACCCAGTGCAACTCTGTGCTTCGTGTCACTCCTGAAGCCTGTTCCTGTCACCAAGAGGAGGCTGAGGAGCCTCCCCAGCCCCCTTCATTTCTTGGTTCTGACTCTGGGGGGCACCTGAGTGAGACCCATGGCCCCACACAGGGCCAGTGCTGCCACTTTGACTGCACTCCTGCCACTTCTCCCTGCTGCTGCCACCTGTTTTGGCACTGAGGTGTCCCTGTGGACAGGAGGGAGGAAGACCCCCTCTTTGCCATCTGGAGCCTGGGCACCTCACTTCCCTCAGGTTCTAGAGCTCTGTCACCTCCCAGACTGGGTGCTGACTGTGTTACCAGTGGGATTCAGCTTCACTCAGCCACACACAGTCCCCACCACAAGGCAGAGAGGGGCACCACCGCTGCCCCTGGCATCACCCATCGTGCCCCCCAGCCTCAGGGAGGGCAGTGGGGTCTCAGGGCCCTTCTTCTCCCCCCTCACACAGGCTGGAGGGCCGCAGGGCCTCACCCCAAATGGCATCCAGGCCGGGGCTGAGCCCCTGGAGCCCCGTGGTGCTGGGCAGGGGCTGTGGGGCGAAGGCAGAAGACCCGAGGGGAGCAGCAGCACTGACCTCGAACCCTGGGCTCCCAGAGAGGTGGTGCAGCCTTTGGCCCCTTCCTGCTGCTCCCCCCCTGCAGGCAAGGCTGGCTGGGGGGCTCGGGGGGGAAGCAGGGGCTGCTACCACTCACAAGGGACCAAATTTGGCTCCAGCACCCAGGGGTGGGTCATCAGTAGCTGCAGGAAGCCCTGAGTGTCCCCTCTAAGCACCCCTTGGTCCCCAAGTGTGGTGGCTCTACCCCTCCAGGACACAGCCCCTCCGCTGCCTGTTCCTCACAGTGGTACTAAATTGTCCAAATTTGGAGAGTGTTCTGCTGGCCTCTCCAGCAGCTGGGTAGGGATAGAGGATTCCCAGCTCCCCCTCTACCCAGCTCCTGCCAGTGGTCATGTGGCTCCACTGGTGCCTTTGGATGTGGTGGTGCCAGGGGTGAGCTCTCCCCAGGAGGGTGGCAGGTGAAAACTGGGCCCTGTGCCCCTGGAGGTATTGGGGACACCCTGTTACTGTGGTGCCACCCACCACTGCTGCCAGTGTCTGGGGGGGCACCACCTGTGCTGTGGGGAGGGGACAAGGAGCCTCTTGCCACCCTCTGTGCTGTCCCAGATGCATTTGGAGCTTGCTGCTCCAGGGTGGCATTGCAGGGGTGGTGTCATCACCTTACCTGGGCACAGCCACCTGTCTCACCCTTCCCGTTTTACTGTTCCCACAAACTGGGCTGCTTGACCTTGGGAGTGAAGCTGTACCAAGGCTGATCTGGCCAGGCTGGGCCTGTCCCTGGGTGCTGCACTCAAGGGGTGGCAGCGAGTCCCTGCCTGTGCCCTGCTCACAGCACAGACTGCCCAGGGCTTTCCAGGCTGGTTTGGGGCCTGAGGGTGGGTGGGGAGGCAGCTTACCAGCGAGGGGTCCTGCCTGGTGCTGGGTGTCCTGCCTGTGCCGGGTGACACAAGGTGACCCATGTGCACCACTGCACCTGCCACATCAGTGGGCTGGAGGTCACCCACTGCCACCACCACTGCTGGGGGGGGCCATGGTGGCCCGTGTCCCTGGGGACAGCCCCGGTGCCACAGACTGGGGGCTGCTGGGCTGGGCTGGGCTGGGCTGGGGGCAGCCGTGATGTGGGCAGCGTGTGGCACTCCATGGGAGCCATTACCTGCTGCCAGTGCAGGGTGGGGCTGTGCCAGCCCCCGGGGCTCCCTGGGGGGCTCGAGGCGGTGCCCAGCCTGCCCTGTCACCCGTGTGCCCGTCTCTGTGCCCCCCAGATCCCCAGCCCACCGCGGGGGAGCGGGATCCCGGGAACAACCGCCGAGCTCAGCCCGGAGCTGGAGGCCCACGTGGCCAGCGCGGTGCAGCCCTGCAGGAGGAGCTTGCGGCGGGTGCGGGAGCGGCTGAGCCGGCTGGAGACGCTCACCTGGGCACAGGTACCCGCCGGGGGGGCCGGGACAACCACCCCCGGGCCGGCAGGGCTCGGCTGGCCCGGGTGGCCCAGAGGGCGGGGACACCCCGGGGTTGTGGTGGCACCTCCCGGCAGGGCCGAGGCTGATCTACCCCACGGTGCAGGCAGGGAGCTGCTGCTCCCTCATTCCCACCGCCCCCCCCCTCCATTCCTGCTGCTCCCCATCATTCCCACCGCTTCCCATCATTCCCACTGTCCCCATCATTCCTATTGCCCCTGTTATTCCCACTGGCTCCCCATTTCTATAGCCCTCATCGTTCCCATTGCTCCCCTCATTCCCATTGTCCCTGGGGTCCTGACCCAGCTGTGCCATTGGATCCCTCACAGGAGCCCCACATGGGCTCCCTTCAGCCCCTTCCCTCCCTGTCCCGGGGGTGCAGGCACTGGAAGAGGGGTGCCAGCCCCACCCGCACCCCAGACCCTGTCCTGTCTTGCAGGGGGACACGGCTGGGACAGACCCCGACCCGGCACTTACTCCGCAAGTGAGTTGGGGGTGAGGCAGCACTGTGGGGTGGCCCTGCTGTCTCACCACCCACGCCATGGCCCCCGGGGGCCTGGAGACACAGCGGGGGGCAGGTGACATCCCTAGGGACACATCCCCAGCCTCCAGACACCAGGGACGGCGCTGATGATCTCCAGAGGAGGGATGTGAAGGACCACCAAGCAGTGGAGGGCTGGGGCGGGAGGGGAGGGGGGTTTGGTGACATCGGTGCCACCTCTGTCCCCCCTCCACGCCCCCTTTTCTGTCCCCTCGCCAGGTGACGTCCCCGTGGCCCCTGACGGTGTCCCCCGGCACGCTGCTCTTCCTCGCCACCTGGCCCTTCCTCACCCAGTGGCTGCTGCGCCGCTGGCAGGGCAGGAACAGGTGACCAAGAGGTGCCCGCCACGGCCCCGCTGCCACCCCATCCTACCCCATCCATCCCGCTTGGCACCAGCCGTGGGAGCTCCGCGGACACAATCGCATCACCAGCCACGGGGGCTCCGCGGGCGGGACCCACCCCGGGCGGGGAGCCCCCGAGAGCCACCAGCGCCACCACTGTCACTCAGGGCCAGCCCCGAGGGGAGCGGGGCCGGGATCGCTTGGGATCCACCCGGGATCCGGGGGGTCCCATCCACGCACAGCCGGACCAGCCGCCCGGACACTGCGGGGTCCTGGGGCACCATCCGAGCCTGCCTCGATTAAAGTTGCCTTTTCGGTGCAGCCCCGCTGCCTGTGCCCTGTGGGGGAGGGGACGGGGCCCCGCGGCCTGGCCTGGCCACACACTGTCCCCAAATGGTCACACACTGTCCCCAAATGGTCACACACTGTCCCCAAATGGTCACACACTCCAGCCGGTCCACCTGCTCTGGCCAGGCCACCCCACTGCCCCCAACTGGCCACCCACCGTCCCCTCCATATCAGAGGCCCCGGTGGCAGCTGCCCTGGTCTGTCCCCAGGCCCCAACCTCCCCCCCAGGCCGGGTCCCATCCCCAGGCGAGGGGGGTGGCGGTGCCACCGCGGGGGCCCTCCGGTGCCACCAGGCCCCTGCCAGCGCCACCCCTGGGCCGGGGGGGCTGGGCAGGGCAGGTGACACAGCGGGTGACACAGACACACAAACATCACCACCGTGTGTCCCACAGCGGGCCCTCCTGTCCCCCTGTTCTCCCCCGCCCCCCCCTCCCCAAGGCCGTGGGGCCCCCCGAGCCCAGCCCCGCCCCCGGACGTGGGGCCCAAGGGGGACATCGCCAGTGGGGGTGGCAGGACCGGGACTGGGTCCAGGGCCAGGACTGGCCAGGGACCGGGACGAGGCCCCGCTCCGCCTTAGCTCCCCCCTCCCCCCAGGCTTTGGGATCGCAGCCCCGCGCCGGCCCTGGGAAAAAAAAAAAAGGGACGCGGCGCCTTTAAGAAGGGACTTCTTTCCGCTGAGGTTTGTTTACATCTCCCTCCGCCGGCTGAACCGATCGCCGCACCCATCGCAGCCCGGGATCCTTCCGCCCGCCCCCTCCCCCTCCCAGCCCGGCACCCCCCGGGCCCACCGGGCACCCCCCGCACCTCCCCGGAACCCCCCGGGCCCAGGGGGCTGTGCCGGGGCGGACGGTCCCGGAGCCGCAGCACCGCCCGCGGGCCCCTCCGCCCGTTGCGGGGACTCCTTTCGGGGCGGTCCCACTGCCGGGCCGGCGGGGATGGGGGGGCGCGCGCTGAAGGTCGCGGGGCCGCGCACGGGGAAGCGCCCCCCTCTCCGCGCGCGTGGTACGGCCCGGTCCCACCTCCCCGCTCGCGATTGGCTGCGCCGCGCGTGAGTGACGCCCGCCTGCGCCAATCCCCCGCCAATCCCGAGGCGGGGGCGTGCCCCGGCGCGCGGCCCCGCCCCCAGGCCTCCCTCCGATTGGCCACGAGGCGGCGGCGGCTCCCGGCGCTCGGCAGGGGCGGGGCCCGGCGCGCGTCCGGGGGTAGGGCCGCGGGAGCGGCGCCTGCGCGGGGCGGGGCCCGGCGCGCGCGGGTACTTAAGGCACGGCGGCGGCCGGGGAGCGGCAGTTCGGGAGCGGGCGGCGGCGGGCGCGGGTCGGGTAGTAGGGAGGGAGCGGCGGCAGCGGGGGCGCGGCGGGAGCGTGCGGTGCGCGCGGGGGGGGCGGGCCCGGCGGCGTTAACCATCCCGTACCCCGCCGGGCCATGGCCGGGGCGGCCTGAGCGGGGCCGGGTCCCTATGAGGCGCCGGTAGCGCCCCGTTCAGCCCGGAGCGAGCGCAGCCGAGCACAAGCCGCGATGGCCGACGCGGCGCCCGCTGAGGAAGCGGGGCCGGAGCCCCAGTGCGAACCGGAGCCTCGCTCCGAGGCTCAGCCGGAGCCGCCGGCGCAGCCCGAGCCCGAGGCGCAGCCCGCGGAGGCGCCGGCGGAGGACGGCGATGCGGGGCGGCTGCCGCCCCCCCGGGGCGGAGGCGGCGGCGGGCGGCGCCGAGGGGCGGCCGGCGGCGGCTGCGGGCGGAGCGGCGCGTCCCGGCCTCGGCCCGCGGTACCGGGCCGTGGGGCGCGCCGAGGAGTGGCCCGGCAAGAAGAAGCACCGTCGGCGGCCGTCGAAGAAGAAGCGGCGCTGGAAGCCGTACTCGAAGCTGAGCTGGGAGGAGAAGCAGCAGTTCGACGAGCGGCAGAGCCTCCGCGCCTCCCGGCTGCGGGCAGAGATGTTCGCCAAGGGGCAACCCGTGGCCCCCTACAACACCACGCAGTTCCTCATGGAGGACCACGACCAGGAGGAGCCTGACCTGAAGACCGGGCTGTACCCGCGGCGAGCGGCCGCCAAGTCGGACGACACGAGCGAGGAGGATTTCCTGGAGGAGGCGGCGGACGAGGATGGGGGCAGCGACGGGATGGGGGGAGACGGCAGCGAGTTTCTGCAGAGGGACTTCTCGGAGACGTACGAGCGGTACCATGTGGAGAGTCTGCAGAACATGAGCAAGCAGGAGCTGGTGAAGGAGTACCTGGAGCTGGAGAAGTGCCTGTCGCGCATGGAGGAGGAGAACAACCGGCTGAGGATGGAGAGCAAAAAAGCCGGAGGGGAGGCGGCGGACCCGGCGCGGGTGCAGGCGCTGGAGCGGGAGGTGGACAGGCTGCGAGCCGAGAACCTGCGGCTGCTGCGGGAGCAGGAGCTGCCCCGGCAGGAGAAGGGCCCCTGCAAGCCGGGGGAGTGACACTGGCACGGGGGGCGCGGGGGGGTTTTTACAGTCCCGGGTGGAACACACACGGTCCTTGTACAGAGTCGCCGCGGACCCTTTTTATGGGACTGAAGCGCTGGGGGGGGGAGGCGAGGGCTCCCCCTTTTTTAGGTGGCTGTGACGGGGCGAGGGGGGGATTGATGTATTGGTGATATCTGGTTTATGGGTTTATTTTATTTTTTTTTTTTGTGTCTAAACCAAAAAAAAATGGAAAAAAATTCCCCAGGAAAGCTGTAAATTGGCCAAAACTGACTATAAAAAAATATAGAGGTCTAATAAATTTAATTACTTGTAACTGTAATGGTTTCAGTGTGATTTCTAGAAAATAATCAGGATGGCATTCCAGCAGGGAATACATCCTGAGTTATTTTCATTATGTTATAATTGTTGTTTGATTAAAATTAGTTGTAATTCCCCATTTAACACTTTTTTGTTATTATTTCCCCCCCTTTATTTTCAATTTGAATGCTGTTGAAATAGTTAAAAATACTTGGAAAGGGGGTGAAACGGTGTGATGGACACTCACTGAGGTAGGAGTAACCTGAGGTCTGTCTGTTTGCCTAAAGGTTCACTTAAACTTGACTCTGTTTCCTCCCAGGTCTGTAGGAATCCAGGTCATCAACTGAAATCTGGGCAAAAATTGCCTAAAAAAAATATAAATCTACTTAAAGCTACAAGTGAGGGAGAACTCTTAAAGTGTTGGAGCAGCCCAAGGAAAAGTTTTGGTAGTCAGCACTTGGCCCCTGAAATGGCTGACAGGGAGAGGGGAAGGCGATGGCTCAACCTCCCTCCTGCACCTGAGGGGGGGAGGAGGAGGGAAAAGCAGGAAAAGCTCCAAGTAGTGAAGGTTTTTTTGGTGGGGAAACAGGTAAATTAAGGGGTAAAAAGGTGGAGGCGAAGGCCAAGGGGACTTGGAATTGGAGTGAGGTAATGGAAGCTGTACCTGGAGAGGCAGGAGCTGGGATTGGCCTGGGCAGGGATCCTGCCCGCAGGAATGGGGGGGGGAAGGGCTTTACACAAAAATTGAGGGCTCGGGGATGGGGCAGGAGGGCACGGGGGTATCCCCAGCACAGGTGGGTTGGTACAAAGTCGAGGGTTAAAGCGGCAGCGCTGAGGGGCTGGAAGGGTCAGGCAGATTTTAACCCCAGCCTGGCCAAACCTCCCTAAAGCAGGAGAAACCCAGGCTTTTATAGAAAAATGAGGGAGTTTAGTGTGAGGGGAGGAGGGGACAGGTGGGTTGGTACAAAGTCGGGGGTCAAAGGGGCAGCGCTGAGGCACCGGAAGGGTCACACCAGGTTTAAGCTACAGTGGGGGAAAACCAGCGTTTATGGAGGCGCAGAGGGGTTACGGAGGGGACAGGGGTGTCCCCAGCGCTGCCGGCGCGGGTGGGTCGGTACCAACTTCGGGGCAGCCGAGGGAGCCGCGGGGGGGGGGGGGGGTTTAACCCTCCCCGCTCTGGGGCACCGGCGGGGGAAGGAAACGGGCTCGGGAGCCACCGGCCCCTTCCCTGTGCCGTGACATCACCGCAGCGCGGGGGGATGATCCAGCGGGATCCCGCGGGAGGGGAGAGGGGACAAGCGCTGTCCCCTCCTCCTCCATCCCAGGCGTTTCTGTCCCTGCCGAGCGATTCCCTCTCCGGGATTCCCGTTTTCTCTCCATGTCCGATGGCACCGGGCTGGGTCCCGCAGGGGCCTGGCTCCGTGAAATGCAGCTCCTGGTCCATGGGAACACCTTGATCCAAGGGTTTGCCTTCATCCACTTACCCCAAACCTGCTGTGTGTTCAACACCCCCAAATAAATATTTTCTCTGCCAATGCTTTAAAAAATAGACCTTAAAAAAACCCAGAAAAGGACTGTAATGATCAACTCTCCAGCCTGCTCTGGCTCCACCGACTTTTCCTGCTTTATTCTGCTGTTTTAATGAACCAGGTTATCCCAATCCCAAGGGCTCAGTCCAGCTTCTGTGTGCAAACCCCTGCTGACAGGGACCAACAGCCTTTGGGGACCTTTGGAACCTCCAAAGGGTCAGTAATGGACAGGGAGCCCATCCCTGAGTTTCTCCCTGGCCAAGAGGAGAGCTCCCCTTCCCAAGCCTTCCCAGGAGCTCCAGAGCCAGGCTCAGAGCCAGGCTGGAGCTGATGGAAGCCTGATGGCAGCAGGAATCAGCCTGGGACCAAAAGTCTGGAATCATGGAATGGTTTAGGGTTGGTTTTGGTTGCTGTGAGGGTGGGGAGGCCCTGGCACAGGTTGCCCAGAGATGCTGTGGCTGCCCCTGGATCCCTGGAAGTGTCCAAGGCCAGGTTGGACGGGGCTTGGAGCAACCTGGGCTGGTGGAAGGTGTCCATGCCCATGGAGCTGAACAGGCTTTAAGGTCCCTTCCAACCCCAACCATTCCAGGACTCCATGGGCAGGAACCACCTCACCACCACTCCATGGATGTGGGAGGGCAACACCAATGCTGGATTTGGGGCATCAGCCTTGGAAACACAGGGCACTGGGAGACCCTCTGGCAAAGGGCTTTCCCAGCTCCTGCCCTCCCAGGGGGCTTGTTTGCTGAGGAAAACAAATTTCTGGAATTTCTGAGCTGAAATTCTGTCCTGGGGAGAGGCAGAAAACACAGCACCAACTCAAAACTGGGGCTACCCCACATCCCACCTGCAGGAACAGCAATTCCTCTTGGATAGACCAGTGCAGGGACAGAGCAGATCCCTGGAAACACTGGAAATAAAAGGAGGAATCAGCCTGTTAATGCTGCAGTGGGGTGAGGGGAGCCCCGAATCATGTCCCAGCAGCAGCTCTCAGAGCTGCTCCCATCTCCCAGTCCAGGCCTGAGCCCATTTAACTTGGCTGCTCCCTGATGCCATCCTAGGTTATAACCCAGGACACAGCACTGGCAGCCCCTCCATGTCCTGCCAGACTTTACCTGCACCTCCCTTCACTGGCTTTACCTTCCCGGACACTCTCATGGAGCTGCTGGGAATATCCTGGTGCTTCTGGGTTGTGAGATGTGCAGAATCTTGGTAAAAAATTAGGATAATCTGCAGCTGGTGTGGCCACCACTGAAAACCTGCAGCTCTTGGTGCATCTGGACCACACCAAACCCTGGCTGGGAGCTCCAGCCCCTCAGGATTGTTCCCCTCCTGCTCCTCCCACCCCACAAACCCTGAAGCACCTGGGCAGGTTTGGCAAATCAAATCAGTTTGGCAAATCAACTTGAAATGGGATTTTCAGCTGTCACAGGCAAAAGACAATAAAGGTCCCAGTTCTGGAAATGCAGCTGGGACACAAAAATATCATGGAATCACGGAATAGTTTGGGTTGGAAGGACTTTAAGGCCCATCCAGTGCCACCCCTGCCATGGGCAGGGACACCTTCCACCAGCCCAGGTCGCTCCAAGCCCTGTCCAACCTGGCCTTGGACATTCCAGGGATGGGGCAGCCACAACTCTCCATGTGAAGCTTTGGAGTTCAGGACCTCCTCAAGCAACATGGGGGCAAACACTGTCAGCAGAGTCATAACAGAAATCTAATTTAAAAAAACCCACCTCACCAAGAGCATAAATGTAAAATAACCCAGGTTTGACCTGGCAGAGCTACCTCTGACAGCACAACACACACTCGAGAGAGAAGCCTCCCAAATCTCCCTGTTTTACACCTAAACCCAGCCCCACAAACACAGGAATGGGCTTTGCCGAGGGAAAAACAGGGCCGGGAGCTGAAGTTCCACCGAGGAGCCGTGGGGACGCTGCTGAGAGCTCGAACAGCGCTGAGCGCTTCAAAAAAAAAACAACCTTTTTTTTTTTTTTTTTTCCCTTTTTAAAAAGCCTTTTTTTTTTTTTTTTTTGACTTTGCACAGGGAAAAAAAAAACATCCCCGGAGGTGCTTCCCCAGCCCCAGGAGCGGCATCAGCCCCTCCGGCCGTGGGTCTGTCACTCTGTCCCCAGCCAAGGAGCTCCCCGAGCCCTGGAAACAGCGAAACGCTTTTGTTTTTGAGGCTCTCGGCACCCCGGGGGAGGCCATGTTAGCTGGGATCCACTGGATCCTGCCTGGATCCGGCCGGGAATTGGCTGAAATGTATGAAACAAAAGGATTAAACGCGAGGGATGGTATTTTTTTTCCCTCCTATGCGGTGTATGGGACCCCCAGCACTCCCAGCCCCAACTTCCACAAAAACTGCGCTGTTCCTCCCCCGGCTGCTCCTCATGGGGGACCAGCCCCGCACCAGCTCGAGCTGCGGCTGCCGAAAAACATCAAGATGCTGTTTAACGCTAATTTTTACAGAAAACCACACACCACCCCCTAGCCCCCGCCCCGCAGCGGAGCCCCCGGGCAGGACCTGCCCCGCCGCACCGCCTCAGACCGCGGGGTAACCTCGACCCCCCGCCCCTCGCTGCCCCATGAGGCGCCCGGGGCAGCGTTGGGCTCCCGGCCCAGGGCGCTGACGGGGGAGCGGCCGGTGAGGCCGTGGCGCCGCCCCTCCCCTCACGACCAGCGCGGGCACCGAGCTCGGCTCCCGGGAGAGGAAGCACCGGCTCGGGGCCGCGGAGAGGCCGCGGAAGGACAGCGGAGGGGCCACGGAGGAGCCCCCGGCCCGTCCCCTCACATACAAAATGGCGGCGCCGCCGCTCCCGCACGGCCCCTCCCGGCCGCCATCGCCGCCGCCCCGGCCCCGCCGCCCGCTCGGCCAATCACCTCCCGCCGTGCAGCCGCGAGACGGCCCGGCGGCGCCAATGGGAATGCGGGGAAGAGGCGGGGCGCGGGACATTGTGGGGGTTGTAGTCTCCGGGTGTGAAGCGACCAAGGGGGTAATGCGGGCGTGGACTCGCTGTCCCAAGAGGCCCCGCGGCCACGCGTGGCGAGCGCGGGGTCCTGGCGGTGGAGCCGGGCCCGGCCCCGCGACCCGCGGGGAAACCGCGATCGGGCCCTACCGCCGGCCCTGACCGGGGTCCCTGCGTCCCCTTGGCCCCGAGAGCTCTGCGATGGGGTTTGGGCCGGGATTGAGACGCTGAAACCCCGCCCGGGGCGGGCTGAGGCCTTGCTCAGGCGGCCTGTGCGGGGCCAGAGGGGCGGATCCGGGGAGGGGCCTGGCTCGAAGAGGGGACCCCAGGACCAAAGTGGGGGGGTTATTCCCCTCACGGGTGGGACCCCAGGGCCAAAGAGGGGGTTATTGCACTTGCAGGGGGGAACCCCAGTGCCAAGGGGGGTGTCCAGTTCACAGTGATACCCCAGCCTCAAATTGGGGGTACTCGACTCACAGGAGAGACCCCAGTGCCAAAGGAGGGGTTATTCCACCTGCAGGGCTGACCCCAGCCCCAAAGAAGGGTGCCCCACTCACAGGGGATACCCCAGCCCAAAGTGGGGGGTACTCCACACACGGGGGGGACCCCAGTGCCAAAGAGGGATGTCCTGTTCACAGGGGTCCCCCAGCTCTAAAAGGGGGTGCTTGGCTCAGGAAAGGGGTGTCCCAGCCCCAAAAGAGGGGACCTGGCTTAGGAAGGGGCTGCCCAACTCTAGGCCCGGCCTTGAGCTTCCAACTCACACTCTTGAAAGCCTCTGTCCTTCTCCAGAACCGCTCCTGGATGGCAGCAGACGTGGATCACGATTATGTGGATCACAATTAGCAGATGGATCACAATTAGCAGCCCCCACCCTCCCCCAGCATGGTGAGAGCTCAGCACACTCAGGGGGTGACAGTTACCCCCCTTTCCCCCCCCCCAAATTCCCCCTCTACCCAATTCCAGGCTCCTCCATCTCAGCTCTCAAGGGCAGGAGGGACCCAAAGGGCCAAGTTCAGGAGCTTTCCCGAGGGTTTCAGAGGGATTTTTCCCACTGATGTCTCTCCTTGCTGGCTGAGCTGTGTGGGGTGTCGGCAGGGGGGTCACTCTGCAGGAATTTAAGGGAACAATGTGTATTTTGGGGATCAGGACACATAAAAGGCAAAAATAAGCAATAAATTTTGCAAATAAAGGCAACCCCCCCCCCAAACCTAAGAAGTCCTACAAAGTTGGTCACCTTGGACTCTTTCTCTGTGGGGCAGATTGGGCTTCCTTGCCTGTTCCTTCCCTTCCCCGCCTGCTCCTGCCCTTCCCTGCCTGCTCCTGCCCTTCCCTGCCTGCTGCTGCCCAAAGCAGAGCACGGGGGAGCATGGGGGAGTTTGGAGGAGCTGGGAAGCAGCCTGGGGTGCTGATAACCCCCCCTCTCCTGGAGCTGGACTTATCTCTGAGCCTGTGACCTTCCCGGCCCAGCTGAGCCTCACCCGTGTGCTGGGAGCCCACGCCCAACTCTGGCCCCTCTGTCCCTTCCCTGTGCTGCTTTTGCCCACACTGAGGCTCTCTGAGGTCCCAAGTGCCATTATTTGTCAGTCCCAGGGGTTGTTGTCCCAGGGATCCAGAGGCAGTCCTGCTCCCTGGGGTGCTTCCTGTGCCACGGGAACACCATCAGTCCTGTCCCAGAGCCCCTTTGCCTTCCCGGGTTGGAGGAACAAGTTCGAGGTTCCCAAGGCTGCCTGGAGGAGCTGGATCAGGATCTCACACAGGGACAGGGTGATTCCTGAGCTCGTGCCAGGGATTTTGTGGTTTACTGACCTGGATTGATTTATTTTCCACATATTTTCCAAGTGTTTTCCAAGCTCCTCCACACCCCGGCATGTCTGGCTGAGCCTCAACTCCCACCCATAGGTGCTCCCTCCAAAGCTGGGGTGCCACAACCCTTTCCAGAGTCTCAGGAATATTTCTGGGGCATTGGGTGTTTGCACAACCCCGATCCTGCAGGATTGGGTTTGCCCCCAGCCCCCAGGAAGGCTTTTTGTGAGGGGAATGCTGTGGGGATGGATTTAACCCGTGGCATGGGGGTGTCTCCTTCCAGAGCATTTCGGGTCTGGATTTGCATTTGGAGGGGGGTTACTGTGCCAAAGGCCTGCAATGGCAGCGCCCTGGATGGGCTGGATGGGACAGGGAGCTGCTTGTTGGGACCAGCCTGAGCTCGAGCAAAGCCCTGTCCAAAGCCGGGGCAGGAGTGGGGTGAAGGGAGCCCAGCGGGGTCTGGCACCCCCAGTGCCAGCTCCCAGTGCCCTACACCAGCTCCCAACAGCCATCTCCCAGTGCTTCCAGTGCTCCCATATCCCAGCGCTCCCGGCAACCATCTCGGACTGCTTTTAGCACCCAGTGCTTCCAGCTCGCATCTACCAGCACTCCCAGCTCCCAAATCCCAGCATCCATCTCCCAGCACTCCCAGCTCCCAAATCCCAGCATCCATCTCCCAGAGCTCCCAGCTACCATTTCCCAGTGCTTCCAGTGTTCCCAGCATCCAGCTCCCAAATCCCAGCATCCATCTCCCAGCGCTCCCAGTGTTCCCAGCATTCAGCTCCCGGTGCTCCCCGTCCCCCGCCGCTCCCCCCGCCCCGAGCGCTGCTGGGCGACACGTGCTCCCCACCTGGCCACGCCCACCGCCAGGTATGGCCACGCCCACCGCACCATATAAGGCTCTGTCTCCGCCCACACCCTAACATGGCCCCTCCCACCACACCCAACAAGGGCGTGGCCACGCCCAACCCGGAAGCCCCGCTCCGAAAGCCCCTCCCCCTGACCTGGCCCCGCCCCTAGCGCGTGCGCAGCCGACCCCGCCCACAAACACTCCCCCCGCCGCTCCTGGCCCCGCCCCCAAACTCCCACGTGTCCCCCCCCTTGTCCCCTGAGTGTCCCCAACCTCCCCCCGTGTCCCCTCCTGTCCCCTGGGTGTCCCTGCCCCATTTCCATGTCCCTTCTTGTGTCTCTGTGCCCCCCGGTGTCCCCAGACCCTCCCTGTGGCTGCCACGTGTCCCCATCCCTGGTGTCCCCATGTCATTGGTGTCCCCCCGTGTGCCCCATGTCCTCTGTGTCTTCCCACGTTCCTTCAATGTCCCCTGTCCCCCCCTGTCCCAGACCTCTGTGGGCCCTGTGGCTCCCATGTCCCCCCTGTCCCCAGTGTCCCCTTTGTCCCCTCAACGTTTCCCTGGTCCCCCCAAACCCTCTGAGTACCCCATCTGTCCCCATGTTCCCTGTGCCCCCCAAGTCCTCTGTGTCAGACCCAGGACCCAGCGAGGTGACCCTGTTCCCCCCCACATTATCACCCACAGCTGAGCCCTGCAGTGCCACCATTTATTGTAGGACCTACAAAAAAGCAGAGGCAGCGGAATCTGCACAAAAGTCCTGACTCAGCCCAAAGTGGGGGGGGGGAGGCTGTGCAGGGGGGCATCGGGGTGAACAGGGGGATCCTGCCCATGGGCAGGTTTGGGAGGGGGGTTGGCACCTGGAAATCCCATCCCAGCCGTGCCAGGGCTTCTCTGGGGTAGGGGGGGCATGATCCAACACATGGATGCCTGGATGGGAGTGCTAATGATCAATTAATTAATTAATTTTATAAGGCACAAGGAGAGGCTGTCTGTGGCGGGTAATGAACCACTGGGCATTTTGGATGGGCCACATTCCCGAATCCAAAAGCAAAGGCATGGGACAGGGCGGGGGTCGGTGACCCTTAAATGAAGTGCTGTCGGTAATGAGGCTGGAAAATCCCAAAGGATGGATGGATCTACTCCCTAATCCCTGGACCAACATCCAGCTTTTCCTGCTGTTGATGCCCCGTGGATGTGATGCTCCACCCAGCGCGGATGTGGCTCCCAAGGGATTCACCCTCCAGCCAAGCACTGCATCCCGGCGCATCCCGGCGCTGCCACAGATCCCCCAGATCCCAAATCTTTGTTCCCTCCCGGCCTTTTTCCTGCTCGTTTTTCTGCCCGTCACCGGGAGCAGCGTCAGGCCAACACTGACATCAAGTGGCTGCCGGGATCCTTCGCTTTCCTGGGCCGCATCCTGCCCTTCCCTGCGCCGGGAGCAGCCCAGCACCACCCTCCTCCTGCCCGGGAGAGGGACCAGCCGGGTCTCCATCCATGCCCGACCGGGCGGGCGGGATGCATCCAGCCGTGCTCCATCCGCCCGTCCCCAGCCAGGCCACCCCCGTGTCCTATCCTGTCCCCAGGACCAGTCGATATCCCAGCGGGATCGAGCCGAGCGCCGAGCCGGGAGCATCCACACACATCCCTCACCCACGGGGAGCCCCCTGCCCGCGGCACCCCCGGCCCGGGCTCTGCCCCGCCGCGGGCAAGGGCAGGGTGACAAAGGCACGGCGAGGTCGTGGTGGCCCTGCCACCGCCCGTTTGTCCCCAGTCCCTGCCCGAGGCCGCGGACTTTGTGCCGGGCGCGGGAGCGGCGGCGGGGACGTGTCTGGCGGCGCTGGCACGGCCCCAAATCTCGGCTCCAGACTGCAGGTAACGCCGGGTGACCCCCCCGCGGTGACACGGGGCTGCCCTGCCGATCTCGGGTCGTGATCCCCAGGTCCGGACTCAGCTCCCGGGGGAAATCACGGCGTTATTCCCGTTTTATAGCAGGGGAAGCTGAGGCAGAGTGGCCACACAGCCCTGCTTTTTGGGGGGATAAAGGCTGGAAAACCCCGGATTTTCCCTTCAAATCGCCGGGCTGGGAGGCCCGGAGGAGTTTTGTAACTCCCCATTCACCTTCATCCCGGCTTTCCTGAACCCAGAGCTGAGCTCCCCTGCGGAAGCTGAAGCCCAGGGTGGGGAAATTGGGATATTGGCTGCAGGTGGAGCTGGAATTAGGGGGGCAGGTGTGGGTGCTCAGCCCCTCTGCGGGAACCCACCCATGGGTGGGAAGGGGGCGGGGTGTGCTGGGACTGGATTTAACTCCCGAGAGACTCGAAGCTGGGGATTTGTGTTGGGAGGGTGGAGCAGGCTGAGCTCTCTGCCCTGTAATGAGGTGTGTTGAGTCTTTGCAGACCCCCCCGCCCTGGGGTTTCTCTGGCTGAACTCCCCATGTGGCAGATCTGTGACCCTGCACGGTGCCAAATGGAGTGTTGGGGGGTTTGGGGCTGTGGTTCAGGGTCCAGGACACAGTTTGAGGAGGGCTCAGTGATGCTGGTGGTTGTTTATCCCCCAAGTCCGGAAACGCTCTGCTGGGAAGGAAAGGGAGGGGGGAGCCAGGGCTGTTCCCAGCACCGGAGAGGGAGGGATGCCCTTGGTTCTACCCCAGGACAGCCCCATATGTGTGGTCCCAGTTGTCCTTGACCCCCAGTGTTGCCACTTCCCTCCCTCTCCAGCTCCCCGGTGGCTCTTCAGTGACCAGAAAGGGTCGAGAACCTGCTGGTGGCCTGGGACTGGAGGGACAGGACGGTGACAGGTCAGTGCTGTGGCTCTTGGGGTGGGGTTTGGGTGCTGCTACCTGGCACCCTTGGGTGTCACAGCCCTGTCCTCCCTCCCAGCCTTCGGAGCGTGGAGGGGACATGTAAGGAAACGCATCCTTTGCCCTCCAAGTGTGGTTTTCCTGGGGATTTCCTGGCTGATGCAGGACAGGGCACGGGAAAAACATCAGCTCAGAGCCTGAGGCACTCCTGGAAAGGGGGTTGTCCCCATCTAAGAAGCGACCTGGCTTTAAAATTTGGTTTGGTCCCTTTGGGTCTATCAAGATGGACCTCTTGAGTGTGATGGGGAGTGTGGGTACAGGTGGAGAGGTGATGGTGGTCTCAATAACAGGGAGAAGGTACAGGGATCCGGGGAGCAGCTGGAGTGGAGACGTGGCCATTGTTTGCCCCAGCACGGGGCTGCCAGAGCCTTGGGGACACATCCAGCACCATCCTGACTGTGCCAGCACCCCGTGAGGAGCCAGTGACACCACCATGTCCCAGGCAGGAGGTACAGTGGAGCCCTCTGTCCCTGGGGAGGCACAAAGGAACCCAGCACTGGTGTGACCCTCTGTTGTTTCCTCAAATCAGCACCAACCTCCATCCCATCCCGGTGCTGTTTCTCTTGGATTTTTGATCCTGAAAGCACCTTTTACCTCAAACCTGGCCTTCAGGGTGCTGGGCTGCTCCAGGAGCTCCTGTAGCAGCAGCCCCTGTCCCCACGTCCCCACCATGTCCCATCTGCACTGTGTGGGGAGGGTGGTCGGCCCTGGATGGAGCAGGGGGGGCACAGAAATAAGTACTGGGGGAAATGTACAGGGGGCCCTGCATGGCCCACCCTGCTCCATCCCCCAGGACCTGAGGAGACCTTTGAACACCGTGATGTGGTCATCAACACCCAGGACAAGGTCTCGGATGTGTACACGCAGCTGGAGAAGCTGGGAGAGTAAGTTGGGGGGGTCCCACATTCCCACGGCCTGGGCATGGACAGCCACAGCCCTGGTGGGATGCAGGGCGCTGGTGGTGACTCCTCCATCCCTCACCCTCGCTCTGTCCCAGGGGGAAGTTCGGGAAGGTGTACCGGCTGCGGGAAAAAGCCTCCGGCAAAATCCGTGCTGGGAAGTATTTCCGGACACGGACGGGCAAGGAGAGGGCGGCGGCCCGGGCAGAGGTGGAGCTGATGAACCTGCTGCAGCACCCCCGCCTGGTGCAGTGCCTCGCTGCCTTCCAGAGCCCCACGGAGCTCGTCATGGTGATGGAGTAGTGAGTGAGGGGGGCTGAGTCCTGTGTGGGGGCGGTGGGGATACTGCCCGGCTCTACCAGGGGGAGCACTGGCGGTGGGGAGGGGTCCCTGTGCCGCGGGGTGCTGGGGTGGGATGTAGGATGGAAGGGGAACCTGCAGACCCCGGGTTAAGGTTGGTGAGGTGCTCCCAGTGTGCTGAGTCTGGGTTCCCCGGTGGGACTGCCCCTCCTCAGGGCTGGTAGATCCCAGTGGGGTCCCCAGCACCTTGTCGTGCCCAGCATGGCACTGGGGAGGGGTCCCTGTGCTGTGGGGTGTGGGATGGATGGGGAACCTGCAGACCCTGGAGATAAGGGTGGTGAGATGCAACCAGAGCATCAGGTCTGGGTTCTGTGGTGGGGCTTCCCCTCCTTGGGCATGGCAGACCCCCCCAGTGGGGTCCCGCCCCTCGTTGTCCCCAGCGTGGCAGGGGGGGAGCTCTTTGAGCGCATTGTGGATGACGACTTTGAGCACACAGAGCCCAGCAGTGCCCAGTACGTGAGGCAGATCCTGGAGGGGCTGCAGTTCATGCACGGCCGGGCCATCGTCCACCTCGACCTCAAACCCGAGAACGTCGTCTGCGTCAGCCCCGGCAGCCACTGCGTCAAGATCATCGACTTCGGCCTGGCACGGAAACTGGGTGGGCAAGGGTGGGGGTCTTGGGGGTCTGGGGCAGGGATTGTGACCGTCACGGGGACAGGATTTGGCCCAGAACATCAGCCAGGAGCGTGGTGTCCTCCTGCCTTGGTGCCACCAAACCTGGCCCTTCCTGGTGACAACAAGATGCTCTGGGGAAACCCACGTGTCCCCAGCCCTGCTACTGAGGTGGAGATGCCCAAGACCCCTGTGGCTGTGGGTGCCCAGGAATGCTCTGAGAGAGCACCAAGACTCGTGATGGGTCCTGGAGGGCGGCAGCTCCACAGGGGCTCATCCACTGGTGGGGACCGGCATGTCACTGGGCTGCTCCAGGGGGGTCCTAGCTGGACGTGTGTCCTGGGGAGGTCCCAGACAGACATGTGCCCCTCCATCTCCTCTGCAGCTCCAGACACCCCCGTGAAGGTGTTACACGTCACCCCTGAGTTCATGGCCCCAGAAGTGGTGGCCTTTGAGCCCGTGAGCTTCTCCACGGACATGTGGAGTGTTGGTGTCATCTGCTACATCCTGTGAGTGGCCTCCTGGGAACAGGCAGCTGGGGCTGGAGGGGAGGCCGAGCTGCCACTGATGTCCTGGGGTCACCTCTGCAGGCTGAGTGGGGAGTCCCCCTTCCAGGGGGACACGGACATGGAGACGCTGAGCAACGTCACAGCTGCTCGGTGGGACTTTGAGGAGGAGACCTTCTCCGAGATCTCCCCCCAGGCCAAGGACTTCATCAGCCAGCTGCTGCAGAAGGACCCCCGGTAGGACCCAGGGGTGGAGTTGGGCGGGGTTTTGGGGTGCTGAGGTGGGTGGGGGGGTTACTCTGTGCAGCTGAGGGTCTGATGGTGGAGCAGCCCCCCCCGTGACCACCCCGTCTGTCCCAGCCACCGGCTCCCCAGTGCAGGGGCTCTGCTGCACCCCTGGCTGCAGCACCCCCAGCCCAGCAGCCCCAAGGCGCTGTCCAAGGACAGGATCAGGCAGTTCCTGGCGCGGCGCAAGTGGCAGGTACTGGGGGGATGATCAGGGTGTTGGGATGGGGGTGGCTCTGGGTGAGGCTCAGTGCTCCTTCTCTTCCCTGCAGAAAACAGGGAAAGCCCTGCTGGCCCTCAACAGGCTGACCCTACTGTCCCAGAGCCTGGAGAGGAAGGCATCAGAGGCTCAGGATGAGGAAGGTGATGGCCCCAAAACACCCATCAACCCTTCTCTCTGCTCTGCCATCCCCACCTTGGGCTCCTTCTGCCTCTTTTTGCTCCAACCTGCCCTGGTGCCACTAAACACCCAGGCATGTCCCCTCAGTGCCATTTCTGCTCCATGACCCAAGGTTCCTTCCATCCTTGGAGCGGGTGGATCCCACTCTGGGTGTGACCCAGATCTCTTGGATCCAGAGCTGATCCCTCCAGCACAGGAGGGAGGTGATGACTCCTCACCATTCCCTCTGCCCCTCTCCCACAGGCCAGGGCTGCAGCCCAGAAGAGGAGCAACCCTCCAGGGCTCTGCCCACACGGGGTCCTGGTTCCTCAGAGCTGCTGACAGAGCAAGAGGAGGAGGATGGTGGGAGCACTGCAGCCCCAGGGGAGGCAGAGAGCAGTGACAGTGAGGCTGTGTCAGCCCCCTCCTAGAGCACCTAGAGCAGATGAGGAGAGAGGAGCAGGGAGGTGGTGACCCCTCCAGCCTGCGGTGGATCCAGATCCCAGACCCCCTCTCCTGTGGTGAGCTCTGGGGTCCCACGGTGTCCCTGTGCTGGTGTGGGGACAGCTGTCCCTGCTGTCCCTGCAAGGAGCCCATGCTCCTATCTCTCCATGGCCACCCAGGCTCGAGCTGTCACCAATAAAGCACCAAGGATCTTTGTGCTCCCTGTGCTGGTCCTTTCCCCCCCCCAAAATCAATGGGAGGGGTGGGAAAGAGCTGCCCAAGCTGTGTCCCTCCCTTTGGGAGCTGGTAGTGGGCTCTCCCCACCCTTCTCTTCTCCAGCAGTGATGTTGACCCTGGGCACAGGGGCTGGGGTGGCTTTGGCAGCAGCCCTGGGTGTCCCTCGCTTGGAAGTCTTCCCTTGTCATCAGGGGGGTTTGGGGTTGTGTCCTGAGCCCACAGGAGCCAGGATGAGACCTGGTCCCTTCCACTCTCTCCATGTCTGAGCCAACTCTGGTACCAGCAGGGCTGGCAGGAGCCCAGGACCTGCTGTGTGAGCTCCATCCTCAGCCTAAGGAGGAAGAGCTGGGTGTGTGGGGGCCCTGGAGAGGAGCAGCCTGGACACTGGGTTGACCATGAGCCGTCAGTGGGCCCCTGGTACCAAGGGGGTAAGTGGGGTCCTGGGCTGCAGGATGTACTGCCAGCAGGATTTAGGGGGGATCCTTCCCTAATTCAGCACTGGTGAGGCCACCCTTGGAGGCCTGTGCCATGGTCTGGGGTCCCAAGTACAACAGAGGCACAGACACCCTGGGGAGGGCTCCGTGAAGGATGGGGGAGAGACTGGAGCCCCTCATCCATGAGGAATGTCTGGGAGAGATGGGAATGCAGCTGGGTGCAGGGAGGATGGAGCCAGGCTCTCCTCAGCAGTGCCCAAAGTCTGTGGGCACCTCCTGAAACACAGGAGGCTCCACCTGAACCTCACAAAACACCTTTTTACTGGTGATGGAGCGCTGGCACAGGGAGCCCAAGGGGGTTGTGTGCTCTCCATCCTTGGAGATATTAAAAAACCTGTCTAGGCCTGGTCCTGGGCAACCTGCTGGGGCAGGGGGAGGGACCAGGTGCCCTCCAGAGTTTCCTTCCAGTGTCAACCATTGTGTGTTTCTGTGAAAACCCACCTCCTGTGGAAGCTGGTGGCCACCATGGCAGGAGGATCCACGGCAGGATTTGGCATTCTTTGGGCTCCAGAGATGGTAGAACAGCCAGAGTGCCTGTGGCCCCTTGGCTGGGGGGCTCCATGGCTCTTCTCTGCTCTTCTCTTGGGATGTGTCACCTCCCTGTCCCCTTGGTGTGGCATCGACCCTCCAGCTGACAGGACTTTTTTATCAGTGCCCAGGCCTGCCTAGAGTTTCTGTGGCAAAAGACTGTTCCTGTTAATGATGTCCATGACTCTGACCACAGGAAGGACAGAGGGCTGGGGGGTGGCAGATTGTCACAGGCCCTGCCCAGGGCTCGGGGGTCTTGTCTCTTGTTGGAAGCAGGAGATGGAATTCAAGAAGGAACTTAATTTGGAAATTAGTGTGTGGACCTCCTGCTGGAGAAAGAAGAGCCCTTTTGGGACCCTCTGGAGAAAAGGAGGCTCGGGGGAACTTCTTGATCTCTCCAACTCCCCAACAGGAAGGTGGAGCGGGGGGGGTCGGGCTCTGCTCCCGGGGAACAAGGGACAGGAGCAGAGGAAAAGGCCTCAAGCTGTGCCAGGGGAGGTTTAGTTTGAATACTGGGGAAAATTTCTTCATGGCAAGGGTTGTCCAGCCCTGGCACAGGCTGCTCAGGGAAGCGGAATCCCTGTCCCTGGAGGGATTTAAAAGCCCTGTGGATGTGGCACTTGGGGACACGGGTCAGTGGTGGCCTCGGCAGTGCTGGGGAAACAGTTGGACTCTGATCCCAGGGGGCTTTTCCAACCTGAATGATTCCATGACTCGATTCCTTGCAGGGTCCAACCCTGGCCCTCCAACAGCTGGGTGAGACACCTCCTGACAGAACTCACCTGCTTCCTCTCCCTCCTCTGTTTTCAGCAGGAGCTGTGGATTCGCTGCTCCAAGTGGGAGGAGAAACTCCTTAGAAACAAATAAACAAACAGAAATATTCCATATTCTACCCACAGCATTTGTTTTCCCATCCCAGAGTACCAGAGGGAGGTTGAGGAACCCCTTTCACACACATCACATCCCAGTTTTTGCCCATTCTCTATCCCATGTTTTCCTCCTTACACAGATTCCAAACCCATCCCCTGGGAACCCTCTGAATGTGCTCAAGCTGCAGATGATAAGCAAACACCAAGTTGCTATAATCAATCCCTTGATGAGCTATTTACCATGTGACATTACCAAAATATTTCTGGTTGGGAATGATGTTTATCTTCCTCTGTTTTCCAAACTCCTTCGCAGCCTGGAAAATCCAAGTCCCAGGGCTCCAGACACGGAGTTTCTTGCTCTAATCCTGTATTTTATACTGTAAAAACTGATTTACCTTCAGAAGAAGCTGGTTCCTGGTTTCTTCTCCTTCCCATGGCCTAGCACATTAAAATGTGCAGTTCAGGAAGGAATGAAGAGTGGAATTATACCTGGAACTCATTACAGCCACTGAGAAATTCAGCAGCACTGAAAATAGAATTCTAATCTCAGCATCTCAGAGGCGAAGGAATTAAGATCTTGGTCCCTCCATCATGACAGACCCTTGGACTGACCTTCACTTCAGGCACACAACTTCAGAGCAGGTCCTGAAATCCTCAGAAATCCTCCATGGAGGCAGAAAGGATGAATGATGCCCTCTGGAGAACCTTGAGAGGGGGTTCCCACCTTATCTCAGGTCCAGCTCCTTGGAGGGATGTGAGGTGGGGTCAGCTGTCCAAACACCCTCAAGCTTCTGGAGCTTAATCCTCTAGTTCCAAGGGATCTGATAACCCTGGGTTTACCCTGGGCTGCACAGTCTAGGTCTGGGAATGCTTGTTTGGATGAGGGAATGCTGCCTGGGTAGCTCCAAAGTCAAGAAACAGTTTGTTTGTTGCTTTGTGCACCTACAAATTCAGTGGAAGCCCCCCCAGAAGATACAATGTCCTGCCTGAGTGTTTTCCAGGGAATGGAAATTAATTAAAAAAACAAACTGAAATCAACCTTAATGTAAAAAATGTAGCCCTGTGCACATGTTGAAGATGATTATTTGAATGTGTTGATTCTAGAACGGTTTTTTTAAGGACTTTTATTGCAGGGAGTGAAGAGCCTTGGGGTAATTTGAGTTGTCAGATAAACCTTAATGTATCAAACACCAGAAAAGAGCTGAAAGGAGAGAAGACACGAGGGTATGAGGACTTGGTGGTGACAAGGACATGGTGACAGAGGCAGGGGAGGCTCAGTGGAGAGAGAAGCTGCAGGTGCTGAAGGAACCTCAGGAACGCCTGAGTTGTGATGCTTTTACCTCTCAGCGAAGCTCCCCAGGGGAAGGGGGCACCCACCGGGGTGTCCTCACTTCCCAAAGGTCCCAGCCATGTCCCAGCCAGGTCCTGAGGGGTCAGGAGGCTCTTTGTGGTCACAGGAGCTCAACAACCATCACCTCAAGGTGCAGCACCCAGGGGAAGAGCAGGGGAGAGTCATGAAGTCCCCCCAGCCAAGGGACCACAGCTGGTTTGGGTGGTCTGGATCCAATCCCTGTGCCTGGGGTTGGGATGAGAAGTGGGCAGGACGCCCCCCTCCCCCCCAACCTCATCCTCCTGGTATCGCTGGTGCAAGGACTGCCATGTCCAACCTGCACCAAACACCTCCAGCAGCCCCAAAATCCGACCTTGGCTCTCTTTCCAGCTCGGTTCTGTGCCTGTGTGAATCAGCAGAACCCAAAATCCCTCATGGAACACCTCCCTGTGCAAAGGGGGCCACGAGCCCTGTCCTTCCCAGTGCAGAGATCCCGTTCCAGAGCCGGCTCTGGCAGCTCCATCCCCCACCGCAGCCCTGCCCGCGGCCAGGAGATGGTACTGTTGGGCTGGTCCTGCTCCTCCCGGCATCCAGAGCCTCGGCTGCCCCTTCCCAAGGTCCTCTCACCTTTCCCAGCCGCGGGCAGGAAGGTGTTGCCAGCGTGGGCCTGGGAGCTCTGGCAGCACTTGGGTTTCATCCCAAACAGGTCACCCGGAGAAGCTGTGGCTGCCCCTGGATCCCTGGAAGTGTCCAAGGCCAGGTTGGACAGGGCTTGGAGCGACCTGGGATGGTGGAAGGTGTCCCTGCTCATGGCAAGTGGGACTGGATGGGCTCTAATGTCCCTCCCAGCCCAAAGGATTCCATGATTTTATGATCCTGGTGTGCAGCTGGATGCTTATGGGGGTCCCAGACCTTTGGGGTCCCCTCTGCCCAATAGCAGAGCCCGTCCCCGGTGTGGGACAGCTCTGGGGCAAGCCCTGGCCCTACACATGGTCCTGGTGACATCTTCCCCCTGAACACCCCTCTGGGACTGCATTGGGGTGGCTGTCCCTGTCCCCACCAGGCGTCACAACTCCTTCCCTTAAAAACCCGGATCAGGGAATGAGACGTAAAATATTTAATGAGACACCGAAATATTTAATGAAACAAAAATATTTAAACCACAAAATGGAGCTTTGGAAAATGAGAACAAACCCGAATGTGGGTGACCCCGATTTTGGTGCCGCTGAGCTGCCCCACGGCTCCTCCCCGACCTCCCGCATCCCCACGGATGACGCAGCGTCACGCCGGGGAACCTCGGGAAGCGGTGGCGTGTCCCCCCCCTGGAATTTGGGGTTTGCAGAGGGCGGGACAGGTCGGCAGAACAGGTCTGGCACGTTCCCCTGGTCCCTGCGGTGCCGAGGGCCGGGTCTGACACCTCGGCAGGGCTTGGGGGGACCGGAGATGCCGCGAGAGCCGGACGGACACGGTGACGTTGGAGTGTGGCCTGGGAGCTGTGGGGAAAGGTCTGGACCACGGTGGATCCGGGGGTACTGGGATCCCCTCCGCATCCATTGCCCACCCATCGCTCAGCTGATGTCTCCTCGCATCTTAGGCTTGGGCAAATTTTGCCAGACCGCAATAAATCTCACTGAATGGCACCAAATCTCACCACATGTTGGTGAATCTCCCCAGATCTCACCGAGTATCATCGGTGAACCTCCCAAATCTCCCTCAGTCTCACCAAATCTCAGGAAATCTCACCAGATCTCAACAAATATGGGCGAATCTCAACAAATATTGGTGCATCTCACCAAGTCTCATCAAATCTCAACAAATCTCAAAAAATGTCCCCGAATGTCACCAAATCTCACCAAATATTGGTGAATGTCATGAGATATCACCATATATTTGTGAATCTCACCCAATCTCAGTCAATCTCACAGAATTCCACTGGCCCTGTCCCACGAGCCCCCTGCCCATGGCACCCCTTGGCGAGGTGGTTCCGCTCATCCGGCTTTATCCCAGCCTGTGGCACAGCAGGACCATCCCGGGCTGTAAAATAAAATAAGATAAATAATAAAATGAAATCATTACGATTTTAAAATAAGGGAAAATAAATTAAAATCATAGACAATAAGAAATCAAAGTGTAAATGAAATAATAAATAAATAAAATGAAGTAACACATAATAAAATAATAAAAAAATAAAATAAAACCAAAGTATATAATAGAATTGTAACAAATTGTTATAAGATAAAAAGGACATAAAATAAAAATTAAAATAAATGAAATGATAAAAAATAAAAATAGACATTTTAAAATAAAAAATAATAGAATGAAATGAGATTGACGTGAAATAATTTATTGAAATGTAATAAAATAATAAATGCGTAAGTTAAGAAATAAAATAAAAATTAAAGCAAAAATTAATTATATAAATAGAATGAAAGTAAATTAAAAAAGTAAAAATGAAATAAAAGCAAAACCAATTTTAAAAAGAAAAATAAGGGACGATAAAGTAAAATAAAGATAAGTAAGGATAAACTAAACTAAATTAAATTAAACGGAGATAAATAAATAATTATAATTTATTTTTAAAAATAATAATAAATAAAAGACATTAAAATAAAATTTAAAAATATAAAAATAAAGTAATGAAAATTTATAAAAATCTAATAAATAATAAAGTAAAAAAAATAATAATAATAAAAATTAAACAAAATAAAATAAAAATAAATAAAATAATAAATTGTAGCAAAATAAATAACATTTATTTAAAAATAAATAAAAGACATTAAAATAAAAAATAAAAATGATAAAAAATTAATAAAATAAATAAAACTGAAGTAAAATAAATAATTAAATAAATAAGTAAAATAAGTAATACAAATAAAATAAATAATAAAATAAAATAAAAATGTCAAAAGATAAAGTAATAAAAATAAAATAAATTAAAAAATAAAATATCATAAAATATAATAAAATAAATAAATAAAATGAGTAAAAGTTAATTTAAAAAATAAATTAAAGACATTAAAATAAATATTAAAAAATAAAAATTAAATTAAAAATCAAATATTAGTAAAAATAAATGAAATAATAAAATGTAATACAATAAATAAAATAGAAATAAAATAAAATATAAATACAGCCGGACTAAGCCCGGCCGCAGCAGCGCCGCTGAGCTCCCTCCCGCAGCCGGGGCAGGTGCCGGGGCCGCCTCTGGCTGCGGCCGGGGCGGGGGGGCGGGGGGGGCGGGCTGAGGCGTTTATAGCGCGATAACGCCCCGGAGAAGTTGCAAACGCCGGCGAGCGGCGGCGGGGACGGGCGAGGACGAAGCTCCGCGCGGAACCGCAGCCGCCCCGCACCGCCCGCCATGGGCAACGCGGCCGGGGGGCTGGAGGGGGGCGCGGCGGGGCGGGAGCCCCGCGATCACCGCCCGCAGCCCGGGCCCCCCCCCGCCGCCGCCGCCCCGCCGCCCCCCCGCCAGCCCATGCCCGGGGCCGCCGAGCTGGAGGAGAGGTTCGGCCGCGTCCTGGTGAGCGGGGACGGGGGTTCGGCGGGGAGACCCCCCGGGGAGGGGGGAGGGGGTGCTGGGGGGATCCGCGGTGGGGGTCCCGGACTTTCCACGGGGGACCGGCTGGACGGGGTCCGGAGCTGCCGAGGGGGGTCTCCGAGCATCCCTGCCGGCACTGGCATCGTTAGCATCGGTATCACCGTCGTCATCATTCTAATTACCATATTTTTACTATTATTCCATTAATCATTTAATTTATTATTTAATTAGCATTCTTATTAATAACGATGACTTCCCCCTCTGCTACCCCGTTCCCCGGGGGACACTCAGCCCTGCTCCGGGATGAACCCCCAGCCGCTCCCGTCCCCCCCCCGTTGCTCTCACGTTTGGAGGGGGGTCCCAGCCCCCCAAACTCTTGGGGTGACCCCGAGTCCCCGGACCCCCGCGGAGGCTCCGCCATGGCGGGATCGGCGGCAGGGCCGGAGCGCCGCAGGCAGCCGGTGCTGCGGATGGCGGTGCTTCACTCACCTCTTCCTCCTCCTCCTCCTCCTCCTCCCCGCAGCTGGGGAAGCCCCCCGGCATCGCTCCGGGCCTCCTGCGGGGGGTGGGAGCCGCGTTCCCATGGGATGAATGGATGGATGGATGGATGGATGGATGGCAGCTCTCGGAACACGGGGCGCTGCGGGAGATCGGCTCCCGCCCGCTCCCTCCGTCCTTGAGCGGGGCCGGCCGGCCGTGACCTTCGCGCCGGGATGGCCGCGGGGAGCCGGCCACGCTCCACCCGCGTCCCTGCCCTCCCCAGAAATGCTCCGTGGAAAAAAAAAATCGCTGCTTTAATCCCCTGATCCCCCCGGCATCCCGGGAGATGGAGCCTGTTCGCCGATCCCGTGCCGGGAGCGGCCGCGGGCAACGAGCTCCCATGGATGCAGCGGGATCGGCTCGGTGGGATCCCCCATCGCAGCCCCTGAGCACAAATTACTTGGAAGCTTTTAAACTCATGGCGTTTGGGGGATGATTTGGGGATGAGCATCTCAGCCAGAGCCTCTGGAGCTTCTCTGCCCCCAGCGTGGGCTCCGGGGCGGTGATGGCAAAGGGCTCTGCCAGGCGGGACCCCCGTGGGATCCCCGAAACCCCGAGGAGGGGGTTTGCCGTGGGACGCCCATATTGGCGGGTGGCTGAGCAGGGTGGTGGCGCCTGTGACGGCTCCGAGTGTCACAGCAGTGGTGGCAGGAGGGGACAGGCAACCGGGGAACCTCGGGGTGTTTCCGCTGCAGCCGCGAGGCCCCAGGAAGCGCCGCTTTCCGCCGGGCTGGGTCCAGCAGGTTGGAAATCCTGAAAAAAAATGGTCAGAAAAGGGAAAAACGGTGCTCCAGGCCCTCGGTGCCACCCTGTCTGCCTTCATCCCGAGGGAAAGCCCTTTCCCAGGAGCAGGGGGCAACCAGGGGGCTGCAGATGGGAACCGGGTGTCTTGTGAAACCGGTTGTCCCAATCCCGCTTCCTCCTTTTGCAGGGTCCCTTCCTCCTTCTCACAGCCTGGGGGGATGGGACAGGGGGTCCTTCTGCCCTCACCCACCACAAACAGGTTCCTTGACTCTGGATTCAACTTTTCCACCTCCTGAGCTGGTGAGATCAGTGATGGAGCAGAAGGTGATGAGCTGGGAATCTCCCGGTGGGACATGATCCAGACCTGACATGTTGCCGTGGTTACAGTGATGCTTTGAGAGCTCAGTGCAAACCACTTTCGGGCTGGACATCCCAAACTAGGAGAGCTGTTGGGGCAAAGCCTTGGCAGAAAAGCTAATGGGGGAGCCCAGGGGTTCCAAACTGCCATCAGGAAGGGGATGGATAAATCCACCACATGCCAAGAAATGAGGAATTTAGTTTTCCCAGAACTTTATTCCCCAAAAGTTGGCTCCTTCCCAGCTGGGGCACTGTGGCAGATGTCGCTTTGGCAGAGTGACGGGAGGGTTGTCCTGTGCCAAGTGGTTTGAGATGTGCCGAGGTGGCTTTTTGGGATGGAGTGGAGGAAGAGCATCTTTGCTGCTGGGATGGGGATGCTCAGATGCTCCTGCTTGGAGCAGTGAGGATTCTTCTCCCTTTGCACATCAAGAGGCAATACTGGGAATATAGAAGTGAAATTGTGAGTTGGGGTGTGGTGGAGGGAAAGCCGAAATCATCTGGGAGTGTTAGGCTGGAGCCTTGGGAATGGGGGCCGATGGGGACGGGGTCTGCTCCATCCAGGAGCTTTCCCTGGTCTGGGCTTTGCCGCCTCTTCTCCCAGGTCCTGGGGGAGCACATGGCACACGTCACGGCTGCAGATGTTTGCAGATGTTTGCAGATGTGCTCTTGGCCTCAGGGACGGGTCACCAGTGAGCCCTGGCCGAGTGTCGGCCTCGACTCAACCAGGAAACAAAGCTGGTGCTCGGCTTCCTGCTGGATCCACCCCCAGCCCAGTCCCAGCCCGGTGTCCAGGGCTGGCTGGGTGATGTGGAGCTGTGCTGGGGTGTCCCCAAGGGGGACGTGCCCTGCGTGGGGAGGGAAGGGGTCTATGAGCCAAGAGCCGCTGAATCAGGGACTGGAGAGGGTGTTTGTCCTCATACAGGACTCCCCCGTGTGAACCAGGAGGGCATCCCAGGGTGGGCAGGCAGGGATCCAGCAGGGATGAGGACATGGGGGCAGAATCAGGCTCCTCGGGAAGCTGTAACAGCAGCTTCCCAAATAGAGCCGGAGCCGCAGGCGGCTGCGGCCGCCCCCTCAGCCACCACCCCCCACCCCCGGCGGGACCGGCCGTCCTGGGGACCCGCCCGCTCCTCCTCCGGCCTGTCCCCGCCTGCCACGGGGAGGGGTTGGGACCTGGATGGATCCAGGGAGGCCCTGATGGGATGAGCTCACCCCGGGAGTGTCACCCAGCCTGGCTCACTGCATGCTGGGGGTCAGGGGAGCCCCGTGTGGGCTGATCCCAGGATCCTCTGAACCAGGATCCAGCCTGATCCCAGCGCTGAACCTCAGCAAGAGGCAGTCAAGGTCACTGGAGGGAACACCATGGGACAGCTGGCACTGCAGGGTTGGGCATGTCCCAAACCCCCTCGGGTGGGAGCATCGTGCTCCATGGCCACGAGGGATGGAGCATCCCAAGGCTGGAGCACCCCAAGGCTGGAGCATCTGAGGGGTGGAGCATCCCAGAAGCCCCACACAGGGGTGGGATGAGGGTGCTGGTGCCAGCTGGAGGGCGCTGGATGAGGGGAGATGCGATGTGGCTGCTGGGGGCAAGTCCCTGTGGCTTCTCCATCCTTGTCCCCCAAAGAGGAGGAGGACTGATTCCTTTGACCTCCCAAACACCTGGAGATGTTTGTCCTTCCTGCAGCCAGAGCCCCTAAACCACCACCTGGGGTGAGTCCCTGCCCCATCCCCTTCCCTGTGATGAGCAGGGTTGGTGCCTGGACTGGGATAACCTCCTGTGCCATGTGCTGTCAAGGCTTTCCATCCCCTTTCCATGGATACACATCCCCTTGTGCCACAGAAATGGTGCTCCCAGAGTTCAGCCTGGTTCTCAGGCAGCTTGTTGGAGTTTTGCAGCACAAACCCTCCCGTGGAAGATGCCGGAACGTTCTGTGCCGGGGTTTGGAGCAGAGCTCGGCTCAGCCTGGCTCCGCTCACATGTGGAACAAAAAGAAGTGTCTGACACCCAAAATAGCTCCGTCCCCCACTGGCCAGGAAAGGAAAAGGTCGTTTTGTACCAGAAAATGATGTCGGTGCTGCTTCACCTCCCCCCAGTCTTGGTTTTATTGTCAGGCAAAGCCCGGCTCAACCCCACGGCCCATGTCAGCTCCCAGCTGGCAACAACCCGGCACTGGGCACGGCTGGGATGGCACTGTGGGCTCCGTGGCACCTGTGTCACAGCAGGGGACGTTTGGGGCACCCACTGAGTGACATGGTGGGCTATGAGGCTGGGGGATGCTGGGAAGCCCCACACGGGAGTGGGAGGAGGGTGTTGGGTGCCAGCTGGAGGGTGTTGGGTGAGGGGAGGTGGGACAAGTCCCTGTGGCCTCTGCATCCTTGTCCCCCAAAGAGGAGGAGGAGAAGGAGGAGGAGGAGGAGGAAGAGGAGGACCGAGTCCTTCCTCTGACACCTCTGGGGTGCTCAGCTGCTGCTCTGCCCCACATCACCCCAGCACCCAGCCCCACACCTCCCACACCACCGGTCCCCCCTCCCCAGCAGGAAACGAGAACCGGTTTCTTTGTTTCTTTGTGCTGCTGCTGACGCTCCACAGGAGCCACTTCCTCCCCCCCAGCACCACATGCCCACCCGGGACGCAGCCACCACCCAGTTTGTACCCGAATTGTGCCACATCCTGCCACCCCTCCCAACCCTGCCCTCGAGGAAGGGACTGCGGGGCCTGGTGGGCAGAGCCACCCCTGCAGGGACATCCCAGCATCCCCCTGCCCCCCCCTGCACCCCTGTGGGGGGTCCTGTCCCCCTGGAGACACAGAGTCCTGGTTTATTCAGGTCCCACATGTGGTGACTGGAAGAGCTGATCCATGTAGCAGATGCCACCACGCCTCTCTGCTGAGGGGAGTGTCCCACAGAGAGTGCCACAGGTGCTGATGGAGCTCTAGGTGGGGTGTTTGGGTGCATGGTCCCTCTTGGCACAGCCCTGTCCCTTGGTCTGACCCTCCTGGAGGGCCTCACCCATCCCAAGGATGGCAGCTCGGGGACCACGAGGACAGGGCTGCCCTGCGATGGGGACATCCAGGTGCTGCTGTCACCTTGCCCATCCCAGGACCCACCTGGCTCCAGTGGCTTCATGGTGAGGCTATTTCTGACCCTGCACCCTAATTGTACCCCCTGCCCAGCTCCCCGTGTGAGCCATCCCCTGGCCAAATCCAGCTCCTCCCGCCCACATCTCCCGGTTTTGGCTCCTTGCGAAAGCAGCTCGACAGGTCCTCGGCGGGGGCGGTGCCGAGGTTCCCCTTCCTGCCGCCACCATGGCACCTCTCGTCTTGGTCCTGCTCCTCTGTGGGCAACCCACCCCCTGGGAGATGCCTTTCCCCAGGGATGTGGTGGTTCCAGGGCTGCATGCACCCCACGTCCCCGTCCTTGTCACCAGGGCTGGGGTTAAAGGTGACCTGGGGCCGGGCAGTGCCTCCCAGGCGAGCTGATCACCAAAAACTGGGTGTTTTGGCAAAATAAACCACCGGTGACCTGAGCTGAGCTCCAGCCTGGCCCGGGCCGTGGTGGGACACCCCGTGGTGTCCTGCCGTGTCACCAGAGCACCCTGGAGGCGGGAGCTGCCCCGGGGCCTCCCGGAGCAGTTTCGGCAGCGCCTGGTGCTGCTCTGAGAGCGGAAACCACGTCACGTCCTGCCGGGGTGGCTGAGGGGGCTGTGGTTGTGCAACGGTGGCACGGAGGGACACCAGCCCCTGCCCTGACATCATGGCTCTCAAGAAACACTGATTTCCCCAGACGGGCCTGTCACGCACCCCTGGCTGTGGGACGGGGTGGTGACTGTCACCCTCGAGCAGGGCCCGGCCTCCTGGGCCCCTCAGCTGTGTCACCAGCCTGTGTCCCCACCCCTCAGCCCAGGCACTTGGCACACTCATGACATGGATGGACGGGGCCAATTCTTCCTCCTGTCCCCCACCTGCCTTCCCCTTGGGGACCCCCAGGTGGGGACGTATCCATGGGATGCTCACATTGTGGGAATGGTGGTGTTCCCATCCTTCCACCAAAGTCCCCATGATTCTATCAGTGTCTCCATCCTGGGAATGGTGTTCTCATTGTCCCATCGGTGTCCCCATTGTCCCCCAATGTCCCCATCGTCCCACCAGTGTCCCCATTGTCCCACTACTGTCCCCATCGTCTCACCAGTGTCCCAATTTTCCCACTGGAATCCTCATGTCCCACCAGTGTCCCCATTCTCCCATGAGTGTCCCCCTCCTTCCACCAGTGTTCCCATGTTCCACAGGTGTCCCCATTGTCCCACCAGTGTCCTCATCCTCCCACCAATGTTCCCATTGTCCCACCACTGTCCCCATCATCTCACCGCTGTCCCCATCTTCCCACTGGAATCCTTAAGTCCTACCAGTGTCCCCATTGTCCCACTGGTGTCCCCATTATCCCACCAGTGTCCCCATCCTCCCACTGCTGAGCGAGGACAGCCGGTGCTGGGTGAGCAGTGGGTGCTGCAGCCCCGGGGGGTGTTTTTGGGGTGACCCCCCAACGCTGCCACCCTTCACCCCACAGAATTCCATGAACCTGCCCCCAGACAAGATGAAACTGCTCAACCAGTACGACAACGAGAAGAAGTGGGAGCTGATCTGTGACCAGGTGAGGTCTGGGCTCCCTGTCCCCAAGTGCCACTTGTGGCACCCGGCTGTGCCCAGCACTGCCACCCACCTCGTTAGTGGCACGGCACCTCGTTAACCTCATCAAGCATTGATGGAGCGCAGGGCTGGGGACAGGGACATGGTGGCTGCTGTGCAGGTCCCTGTGCCCTGGTAGGTGGCCCAGTTTCAACCTCTCCCTGGGGTTTGTAGGAACGTTTCCAGGTGAAAAACCCTCCGTTCCGCCTACATCCAGAAGCTGAAGAGCTACTTGGACACAGGTGGTGTCAGCAGGAAGGTGAGGGGTCCCCCCTGCACCCCGACCCCCCGGTCCCCATCCCACACTGGGCACAGGGACAGTACCAATGGTTGTCCCCATCCCACAGTTCATAGAGGCGAGTGCAGGAGTCCACGCAGGTGCTCAGGGAGCTGGAGATTTCCTTGAGGACCAACTACATCGGGTAAGGATGGAGTGTCATCGTCACCCAGCGCTGCCACCGTCCCCAGGATGGGGATGGACACGCTGCTGGCTCTGGATGGGTGGTGACAGCAGGATGTGGAGGCTCATGGCCTCATCCTGTCTCCCTGGAGGGGCTCTGATGGGAGGCTGGGGGTGCTGTAGGACCTGAACCCTGTGTTGGCTGTGGTACCCCCTGAGTGCCAGGAGGGACCCTGCTCCCACCCAGGGTGTCCCGACCCCTTGTGGGGTGGTGGGTGCCCATGGTCCCCAGGGCCAGGCTGTCCTGTCATGGCAGCAGTGGCAGTGGTGGCAACAGAGCCCTCAGGCTGTGCCCCCCACACATCAGGAGTGGGGTTCCCCATGGCACTCACCTACCTCGGAGAGCTGCCAGCTCATGGTGCCGCCTTATGTTCCCAGCGTGTCCCACCCTCGCTGGGGACCTCTGACCAGGGGCTGGCTCTGCTGAGGGTCTGGGGGCAGGGGAAGGGAGGATGAGGGGGGCTGGTGGAGCACACTAACCCTCTGCACCCTCCAGCTGGGTCCAGGAGTTCCTCAACGAGGAGAACAAGGGGCTGGACGTGCTGCTGCAGTACCTCGCCTTCGCCCAGTGCTCCGTCGCGTACGTGCTCCCTGGGTGTCCTGTCCCCAAGGCCAGGATCAGCCTCCCCTGGAGTTCAGTGGGGCTGGGGGTCCCTGGGGGCGTCCTCAAGGTCGGGATCAGCCTCCCCTGGGGCTCAGCAGGGCTGGGGGGTCCCTGGGGGTGTCCCCAAGGCCGGGATCAGCCTCCCCTGGGGCTCAGCGGGGCTGGGGGTCCCTGGGGATGCCCTCCCCTGTCATCAGAGCAATGGAGCTCTGGACGCTCCATGGCTGGGGTTGAGCAGGGCACCCCCAACATCCCTGGGGACTCCAGAGGGGTATCTGCCCACGCTGGGGTGCCACATCTCACCCGTCCCCGTGTCCCCACGGGCCGCCAGGTATGACATGGAGAGCGCAGATAACAGCAGCCCCGGCTCCGACAAGGGCAAGGAGCAGTCGCTGGAGGACCTGAACAAAAGCACCTCCTCGTCCCCCACCCAGGGCTCCTCCAAACCGCGGCCCCTCACTGTAAGGTAACGTGTGGTCCCGTCCCCAACTGTCCCCTGTCCCTGTGCCGTGTCCCCCCCGCTCCCCCGCCTCGCTGCACCCTCCCCCCCGCCCCGGCCGCGCCGTGCTTGGAGAGGGGCCCGGCAGGGAGACGCAGGCCCGGCCCCAAAAATTGGGTCTCCATAATAGACCCGGTGCTAAAAGTGGGTCCCCAGTGCTGGTTTGGGGGGACAAAGCTCTCAAGGGCTGAGCCCTGCCTGGAGCTGGGCTGGATCTGTGCCCCCTACTGCAACCCTCGTGGGATGCTCTGGGTAAAACCCAGGAATAAGCAAAAATTGGAGGTGCTGGAGGTTTTGAGGGGAGCAAATCGCACCCCTCTGGTTTAAAGCCGGGTCGGAGGAACGGGCCTGTGTCCCCCCAGGCCGGTGCCAGTGGCTGGTGGCTCTCGCTTGACGCCGCTCGCCCGCAGCCCCGTCTAACCCGCTCTTCTCTTGCACGCTGCCGGGGACGCGCTGACGGTAGGTGACGGTGACGGGGCAACCGGAGGGACGGGGACCACCCCACGGGACCCCGCTGCTAGTCACCGGTATCGGGGACAAGGCCTATAGGGCATCCCCGGTGGGCGGGGGGGATCCCGGGGACACCCCACCGCGGTCACCCCGGGAGCTGTAACGCGGCCCCCCGGGGAGCGCGGGGGTCCCTCGCAGTCTGGAGCAGCTCCGGAGGAGCCGGGGTGTCCCTCTCAGCCCCAGGGACAGGTCAAGAGGGGGACGTGGCACCCGCAGGAGGGTCCCCGTCCTTTGTCTCCCACCCCCCGTGTCCCCGAGCGCGGGTGCCCCCGGGGCGGCGCGAGAGCCCCGTTTCTCTCCTCCTGTCCTGCAGGCTCTAACGCGCCTCCCAGCTGCTGCCTCTCGAACCAGCACATCCACAACCCTCCTCCGCCACGTCCGCCCAGCGCCCCTGCGGTGCCCCGGGCAGCGATGGGGACAGTGCCCCCAGGTCACCCGGCAGCTCCTGCCCGCCCCGGTGAGCCTCCGAGACCACCCGTGCGCACGAGTGGGCCCCAAACCCATCCCACCGCCATCGCCCCGTCACCACACCGCCCCGAGGCTTCTAGACGGGCACGGGACACGGGGCTTTCGCTCCCGCGGGTGTTTCTCTCCCTGGTGTCCCCCCGCCCCCCCCGCTGCCACCCCCCGAGCGCTGGCCCCCTCCCCGCTTTGCGCTGCGCCCCCGCACCCCCGGCCCGCGCTCAGCGCGCTCCTTCCCCGCCCAGGCTGAACCCCTCGCACAGCAGGAAGACGCTGCGCAACTCCCCCGCCTCGTCAGCCAGAAGGACGATGTCCACGTCTGCATCATGTGCCTCCGAGCCATCATGACTACCAGTTGGGAGTGGGCGGGATCCACCGGGCATCCCGAAAAATCCCCAGCCCCCGCGGTGCCGGCGTCGGGGTGGGGACCTGTTCTCCATCCCCCTGCTCTGAGAGGTCCTCACTCAGCCTCCTCTCTGGTGGGCACCTGGCATGGGGGTGGCCCAAGGTCCCCAAGGTCCCTCGGGGTGGGGGTAGGAGGACACCAACCCCATTAATGCTCCTTTTTAACCCCCCAAGTCTGGCTTCAGCCTGGTGATGAACCACCCAGCCTGTGTCAACGAGATCACCCTGAGCCTCAACAACAAGAACGCCAGGTAGGACCTGCCCCCTGTCCCTGTCCCTGTCCCCCTGTCCTCTCGCCCACCCCACGGCCCTGACCCCTCACACTCCATGTCTCCATAGGACCAAGGCCCTGGTGCTGGAGCTCCTGGCCGCTGTTTGCCTGGTCCGAGGTGGCCACGACATCATCCTGGCTGCCTTCGACAACTTCAAGGAGGTGAGTCCCCAGCAGGGACACCGGTCCCCACAGGGACAGCCCTGCTCTGGCTGGGTTCCTGCCTCAGTGTCCCTGTGTGTGCAGAGCCCTGCCCCATCCTGGCCACACCCATCCCTGGCTCGCCCGGGGATGCTCCAGCTGCTGGGCTTGATGTCCCCACACCAGCTCGTGTCCCCAGGGCCAGGTCCCATCAGGGTTGGGATGGTGCCACTGGCGGGTGCCTCGTGCCCTGCCACCCCTCTGGGCACCCCCAGCCGTGTCCCCCTGGCCCTCAGCCCCCTGCTCCCTCCCCAGGTGTGCGGGGAGAAGAACCGCTTTGAGAAGCTGATGGAGTATTTCCGAAACGAGGACACCAACATCGACTTCATGGTGAGCGGCTCATGGGGCCAATGCTCTGCTGTCCCCAGGCCATCATGTCCCCAAGGGCTGTTGAGCCACCCAACTGTCCCCAGGCCATCATATCCCAAGGGCTGCTGAGCCCCAGGTCATCATGTCCCCAAGGCCACTGCACTGTCCCCAGACCATTAGGTCCACAAGGGCTTCTAAACCACCACACTGTCCCCAGGCCATCGTATCCCAAGGGCTGCTGAGCTACTATCCCCAGGCCTTCATGTCCCCAAGGGTTCTAAGCCACCAGACTGTCCCCGGACCTTTATGTTCCTGAGGACACCACGCTGTACCCATGCCATAATAGCCCCAAGGCCACCATGCTGTCCCCAGGCCTTCATGTCCCCAAGGCCACCGCGCTGTCCCTAAGCCATCGTGCCCCCAAGGGCTGCTGAGCCACTGGTCCTTCCCCATGTCCCCGGGGATGTGAAGCCACTACGCCCTCCCCAGGGGCACCTTGTCCCCGAGGGCCACCACCCCCCATGCCCCCAGGGGCCGCGGTGCCACCCCCGTGCCGTGTCCCCGCAGGTGGCCTGCATGCAGTTCATCAACATCGTGGTGCACTCGGTGGAGAACATGAACTTCCGCGTGTTCCTGCAGTACGAGTTCACCCACCTGGGGCTGGACCAGTACCTGGAGGTGGGTGATCCCGAGGGCTGGGGGTGCTGGGGGGACACACCACCGTCCCTGACCGTTGCCCCGGCTGTCCCGCGGCAGAGCCTGCGCCTCACCGAGAGCGACAAGCTGCAGGTGCAGATCCAAGCCTACCTGGACAACGTCTTCGACGTGGGGGCCATGCTGGAGGACTCGGAGACCAAGACGGCGGTGCTGGAGCACATGGAGGAGCTGCAGGAGCTCGTCAGCCAGGTGGGCCGCGGGTGCGTGGGCAGGAGCCGCTGACGCAGAGCCCCGAGGGAGGGACGGGGATGGGGCTGAGCCGGCGGCGCCTCGTCCCCCACAGCTGACGGAGAAGCTGCAGGATGCGGAGAACGACTCCATGGCCAAGATAGCGGAGCTGGAGAAGCAGCTGAGCCAGGCACGGCAGGAGCTGGAGGCGCTGCGGGTGAGCACCCACGGGCGCCGCGGTGCCAGAGGGAGGGCTGGGGGTTTGAGGTTTGAGTGGGACACCGGTGACACTGGTCCTGGGGGTTGTCACCTCTCCAGGAGCAGCTGAGCCCCCTGCGGCCGCCCAGCCCGCCGTCCCCGCGGCCACAGGAGTGCTACCGGCTGGCGCTGGAGCGGCGGCTGGCGGAGCTGGAGGAGAAGGGGCTGTGCAGATCCTGCGTGGGCCCGACGGGGACGTCGCCATCGAGATCGTCCCCGTTGTCATAGAAACGCCGGCAGCCCCCGTGGTTGCTGGAGAGGGCCACCGCCACTGTCACCACCGTCACCACCCGCCACCGGCACAGGTACCACGGGTGCGAGGGGGTGAACCCTTCCTGGTGGGGACAGCAGCACAGAGGAGGGGTGGCAGCGTGTCTCTGGCAGAGAAGCTGGGGCAGGGGCGGTGGGACGTGCCCAGGGACGCAGAGTCCCTCGGTGGCAGAGGGGATGTGGTGGTGGCACCGTGCCCTGCAGTGTCACCGTCTCACCCACCTCTTCTTTCCCTTGCAGATGCTCCGGCTCTGGCTCCAGCCCCACCTCCCCCACCAGCCCCTGCTGTCCCCGCCGCCCCCACCCCCTCCACCCCCCCCCCCATTACCAGGGGCTGAGCACGTCCCCCCCCCACCCCCCGCCCCTCCTCTGCCCACAGCCACCATCCCCCCCACCAGCCCCTCCACTCCCGGGTGCCCAAGTGCCACCACCCCCCCCACCGCTCCCAGGGGGGCTGGAGGGCCCTGTCCCCCCCCCTCCACCACCCCCACCCCTCGGGGGGGAGCTCCCAGCCGGGCCTGGTGCCCCCCAGACTGCCAATGGTTCAGGTGAGTGTGGCCCAGGGATGGTGGGGACGCCCCCCAGGTGAGGTCTGGGGGCACCCGGGGTGGTTTTTTGACTCCCCCACCCTGTGACGTATCCCCCTTGCCCGTGACCCCGCAGTGAAGGTGAAGAAGCCCATCCAGACCAAGTTCCGCATGCCCGTCTTCAACTGGGTGGCCCTGAAGCCGAGTCAGATCGACGGCACCGTGTTCACCGAGCTCAATGACGAGAAGGTGCTGCAGGTGAGGACAGGAGGGTGCTGGGGGGCCAGAGGGACTTGGGGGCCTGGCACAGGGGGTCTGGGTGGGTCAGAGCTGCAGTCTATGCTGAGGTTGCCCCTGTACCCACCCTGCACCCACCCGTGGTGTCACAGGGCTGCTGGAGGAGCTGGAGGTTGGAGCAGCTCCTTGGCACCACAGAGAGGGACAACACAGGGTCTGGCATCCTTCTCCTGTCACCCCATCCTTGTCCCTTTGCTCCATCCTCATCCCTTTGCTCCATCCTCATCCTCACATCCTGTCCTTTTCTTCTTCCTCATCTCCATCCTCTGGTCCCCTTGTGCCCTTCTTACCCCCTCCCTGTCCACTTGCCCATTCCCTCTGCTTGTTCCCTTGTCCCATCCTCATCCCCTTGTTTCATCTTCATCCTCTCACTCCTCTTCCCCTTATCATGGGGCCTCGTCCCCATCCCAGATGTCCCGTGCCACCTCCCTGCCGTGCCCTCAGCCCTGTGTCCCTGCAGGAGCTGGACATGAGTGACTTCGAGGAGCAGTTCAAGACCAAGGCGCAGGGCCCTGCCTTGGACATTAGTGCCCTCAAGGCCAAGGCCACCCAGAAGGCCCCCAGCAAGGTGACCCTCATGGAGTCCAACCGGGCCAAGAACTTGGCCATCACCCTGCGCAAGGGCGGCCGCAGCGTCCAGGACATCTGCACTGCCATCGAGACGTGAGTGTCCCCTGAGATGGGGGACAAGGGGGGACAAGGGCGGGCACGGCCTGGCTGGAATGAGGGGTTGGGATGGTGTGGGGTGTGCTGGGATGCAGGGACCAGATATGGAGGGATGGAGGGATGCAGGGACCAGATATGGGGACAGAGGGATGCAGAAACAAGAGATGAAAGGATGTAGGGACAAGACACAGAGGGATTCAGGGATGTAGAAACCAGATATGAGAGGGAGGGACGCAGGGACAGAGATGAAGGGACGTGGGACCAGCTGTGGGGGCAGAGGGAAGATGGGACCAGCCATGGGTGGCAGGGGATTGAGGTCCGAGGTGTGCCACCCCTCACAGGTACGACCAGCAAGCCCTGAGCCTTGACTTCCTGGAGCTGCTGCTGCGCTTCCTGCCCACCGAGTACGAGCGGACGCTGATCGGGAAGTTCGAGCGGGAGCAGCAGCCGCCGGAGGAGCTGTCGGACGAGGACCAGTTCATGATCCGCTTCAGCAAGATCCCGCGCCTGGCCGAGCGCATGAACGTCATGATCTTCCTGGGCAACTTCAGCGACACGGCCCAGCTGCTCATGCCCGTGGGTGCTGGGCACGGGCGGGCTGGGGGTTGGGAAGGGCTGGGGGACTCCTGCAGCCACCTCATGTGCTCCCCTCCCTCCCTCCCACAGCAACTCAACGCCATCATCGCCGCCTCCATGTCCCTCAAGTCCTCCAGCAAACTGCGCCACATCCTCGAGGTGAGAGCTTTGGGGTGCATGTAGGGTGCTGGCAGGGTCCCTGTTGGCTCTGTGCCCCCCTCCCCCAGGGTGCCCTGTCCACCCCAGGCTGTGTCCCTGAGCCGTTGTGTCCCTGCAGATTGTCCTGGCCTTCGGGAATTACATGAACAGCAGCAAGCGTGGAGCAGCCTACGGCTTCCGCCTGCAGAGCCTCGACGCGGTAGGGCCGGCGTGGGGCTGCTCGGGGGCACTGGCACTGCCAGGGACCAGCCCCGGGCACAGGGGGACACAGGGACCAGCTGGAGGGATGAAGGAACATGGGATTCAGTTGTGGGGATGGAGGGATGGAAGGATCACCTATAGGGTTTGGAGAGGCATGGGGAGCAGCTATAGGGATGCAGGGAACAGCTGTGGGAATGGAGGGATGAAGAGGCCATCTAAAGGGTTGGAGAGGCAAGGGGGGGGGAGTTAAAGAGATGAAGATACTCAGGAACTGGCTGTAGGGTTGGAAGGATGGAGAACAGATCTGGAGAGGTGAAGGGATTCAAGGACCATCTGTGGGGATGAAGGAAGATGGGAAGCAGCCATGGGGATGGAGAGAGGAAGGCCACATGTGAACATGGAGGAGATGTAGGGATGAAGACTCAGTCATGGTGATAGAGGGGTGCAGAATGAGCTGTGGGGTTGGAGGGATGCAGACCCAGCCATGGGGATGGAGGAAGATGGGAATCAGCCACAGGGATGGAGGGACGCAGACCTGGTGGTGGGGATGGAGGGGTGCAGACTCAGCCATGGGGATGGAGGGATGGAGGGATGCAGATCCAGCCATAGGGATGGAGGGATGCAGATCCAGCCATAGGGATGGAGGGATGAAGAATGAATATGGGCATGGTGGGATACAGAGCTGGCCGTGGGGATGGAGGGATGCAGACCCAGGCACGGTAATGAAGGGCCAGCAGAGCCTGCCCTGGGCAGGGTGAAGGGCTGGTTGAGGAGGGTCGGGGCTGACCCAGTTCTCCCCCAGCTCCTGGAGATGAAGTCCACGGACCGCAAGCAGACGCTGCTGCACTACCTGGTGCGGGTGATCACGGAGAAGTACCCGGAGCTCACGGGCTTCCACACTGAGCTGCACTTCCTCGACAAGGCAGGCACAGGTAGTGCCCACGGGCCCTGGGCTGGGGTTGTGGCAGCCCCTGGTGCTCCCAGCCTGCCCTGACCCCGCGCCCTCCCCCCCGCAGTGTCCCTGGACGGGGTCCTGCAGGACGTGCGGAGCCTCCAGCAGGGCATGGAGCTGACCCGCAGGGAGTTCCTGCGCCAGGACGACAGCCCCGTGCTCAAGGACTTCCTCAAGGTCAACTCAGAGGTGATGGAGAAGCTGCAGGCTGACAGCAAAACTGCCAAGGTGGGTGCTGGGGTGCTGTGGGGGGGGGGCAAAGGATAGGATTGTGTCCCCCGTTCCTACATGGGAACATCCTGGGGTGCTCCCATCTCTGGCCCATTGGAGAGGCTCCTGGTTGGGATGTGGCTCCAGCAGGAGAGCTGGGAGGGATATGGAGTGGGATGGTGAGGTGGGAGAGGCTGGAAGGAGGAGGTGGGTGTTGGGTGCTGCTGCCTGGCCCCTGCCCCCACACCGGGGTGTCTGTGCCCGCAGGAGGCCTATGAGTCGGCTGTGGAGTATTTTGGGGAGAACCCCAAGACCAGTCCCCCCACCACCTTCTTCCCCATGTTTATGCGCTTCATCAGAGCCTACAAGGTAGGAGAGGGCAGGGAGTGTCCTGTTTCTGAGGGTTGGGAGGGGATTTGGGGGGTCTGACCTCACTTGGGGCAACCAGCAGAAGCCACGGGCGAGGCTGGGGCCCATGGGGCTGGGAGACCCTGGGGCTTGGGAACAGCCTTTGGGATGGTCAGAGATGCTGGAGCTGGATTGGGGTGAGCTGGGAGCTTTGTGGGGGGCTGCAGTCCTGCAGCAGGACCCCCCTGGCTCAGCACACCCTTCCTACCCCTCTCCCAAGAAAGCAGAGCAGGACATTGAGCTGTGGAAGAAACAAGAGGCTGCGGCCAAGGAGGCAGAAAACAGCCCCACCGAGCAGCAGCCAGAGGTGAAGGAGCTCCCGTGTTTGTGTCCTGGTGGGGTCCCAGCTCCAGCCCCAAGTGGGCTGCGTGAGGAAGGACTAAACAGGCCCTGGGGAGGGAGAGCTGGGCGGGAGGTGAAGGTGAGGGCACCCCAGGTCTGTTGGGGGGTGTTGAGGTGGCCACGCCTCTCACCCACACTGTCCCTCCCCAGCTGCCCATCCAGAAGGCCAAGCGGCAGCAGATGGACATGATCGCTGAGCTCAAGAAGAAGCAGATGGTGAAGGAGCCTCTCATCTACGAAGGCAAAGATGGGGCCATCGAGGACATAATTTCAGGTGAGAGATGATTTCATGTGAGGGGTCGAGTGTCCCTCCCACTTCAGACCCAGCACTCGGTGCCAGCGCAAGACCCTCGGTCTGGGGGCTGCAGGGGCTCTCACAGGGGCTGGAGGGTCACCAAGCCCCACTGCAGGGATCAAAACCCATCTGCAGCACCTTCCCATGCCACATGGCCAAGCTCTCCCTGCCCTGTCTCATAGCTCTTCCTTCTATTCTGCTTCTTCCTCTTCTCTCCTCTCTCCTGCTCCTCCTCTTCCTCCTCGCTGTCTCTGGATCGCTCTGCTCAGCTCTGAAAACTGTCCCTTTCACGGCCCGGACGGGCAAACGCTCGTCCCGGCTCTTCTGCGACGTGAGTTACAACGAAGAGAGCCCTCTATAGGTAACGTGGGGCAGGGGCTCGGCGCAGGGGACCGGGGGCTGCCGGGCTGTCCCACCCGCAGGGGCTTCTCCCCACGCTGCACCCAATCCCGGGGGCACCCCGGCATCAGCCCCCCCGATACGGGCACTGACAGCCGAGGGTTGGGGGCCCACGGGCTGGTTGTTTGTAGCTGCTGCTCCTCCTGTCACTGGATGTGGCTCTTGGCTCCTTCTGAGCGTTCTTGTACCCAGACGGGCAAATCCCGGGCAGAGAGACGTGACAAGGGGGAAGGAGAGGTTTAGGTTGAATGTTGGGAGGAATTCTCCCCTGTGAGGGTGGGGAGGCCCTGGCACAGGTTGCCCAGAGAAGCTGTGGCTGCCCCAGCCCTGGAAGTGTCCAAGGCCAGGTTGGACGGGGCTTGGAGCAACTTGGGCTAGTGGAAGGTGTCCCTGCCCATGGCAGGGGGTGGGACTGGATGTTCTTTAAAATCCCTTCCAACCCAAATCACTCCGTGATTCCGTGATGGGTGGTGGGTTCCGCCGGGTGTGCAGCGAAGCTGAGCCGGTCCCTGCCCTTCCCCCGGTGCAGATCTGCGGAACAACCCGTACCGGCGGGGGGACAAGGGCCGCGGCAGCGCCAAGAAGCGGCCGGCGGGGCAGGGCCTGCAGGCCACGCCGGACATCGCGCTGTGACCGGCGCCGGCCCCGCAGCTCCAGGACCGGGGCAGGACCATCCTCCCGACGCAGAGGGGACAGCAGGATGCCACCCCACTGTCCCGGGGCTCCGCGGGGCGGGGGGACAGTGCCCGCTCCGAGCTGCTCCAGCCGCTTCCCGTGCCAGCTCCCCCTGCCCGCCCCGGGCTCTGGCGCAGGGACCCCCCCGTGCTTGCTTGGCGACGCCCCTGAGCTCCTCTCCCCCAGGCTGGGGGACCCTCCTGGGTACGGGCAGGGAGGGGGGAGCACAGAAAGGGCTCCGGCTTGTCCTGGAAGGCAAACAGGGGCTGCCCCGTCCCTGCCCCGGCGCTGCTCCATCGCCCGCCCGCCGCGGCACCAGCCCCGCACTGGTGTGTCCCACTCCTCAGCTTGCTGGTGCCTTGGATTCCCGCTGCGGGAGGGGAGTGGGTGTCACTCGGGACCCGGCGGTCCCCGCACATCTCCCGCACCTCCTCCGGCCCCGCAGAGCCCCCTGAGAGCCGCGTCCTCCTCCTCTGCTGCAGAGCTCCCACCCCGGGCCCCTCCCGTCCCCCGGGGCCCGGCAGCGGTGCTATTTTAACAGGGATTTTCTAAGTCTTCCTTCAAATTCCTCTGCGCTGCGGGAGCAGGGAATGCAACACCCACATGCGGGGTGTCCCCAGGATCCCAAGGCTGTGCCGAGCAGCAGTTTCCAGGATCCCAAGGCCGGGCTGTTCCTCGCCGCAGGGGAGGCTCCGGAGCTGCGACAATCAGCAGCAGGGACAATCTCTGCGAGGTGCTGATACCTCTGCCCGCCTGCTTCCCCCCAAATCCACCTCCGCTGTTGGGGCTGGAGCCTCTGGGATCCCCCGTGACCGTCAGCCCGGGGGGCAGGAGCTGCTCCCTGTGCTGGGCAGCCTCCAGCCAACACGATCCCAAAGGCTGCGGGGTCGCTGCTGCCGCCAGAGAGGCCCCAGAGCTGCACGAGCCTCCCGGTACCGCACCGGACCCGATCCCTCGACCCCTCGACCCCTCGGTCCCTCCTCCCCCGCCCCGCTGCTGCCGAGTGACCCCCAGCCCCGCACTGTGGCAATTAAACCCCTCAGTGCATCCGCTTCGTTAAACCGCCCCCGCTGCCAGGATGCGGCTGCACCTCCCTCCTCCTGCCCCTCCTCCTGTCCCTCCTCGCCAGTCCCGGCTTTAGCCCAGCTCAGCCCAGAGCAGCCGCTGCTTCCCGCTGTATTTAAGCTGCTTCAGCGCCGGCTCCGCGTCACCCGGGGAGGGGTGGGGAATGAATGTGTAACTTATAAATGCCTTTAAGCCAGAAATGTAAACCATTAACTGCTCATTTGTATACATTATTTTTATATACTGAAGGCCTGTTTAATTCTAAAGCAGAACTGGTAATAAAACGTCTCAGAGGATAATAAAGGACTTTGTTGGGGAGAAGGTTGGTTTGCAGGGAGGGGGGGATGCTGTGAAGGAGGGAGGGAGGGAGGGAGGGAGGGATGGAGAGAAGGAGGGAAGGAAGGACCAAGGTCCAGAACAAAGCCCAACACGGGCTGTTCTACACTGGGCTGGGCTGTCCTTGGAGCCAAGAGGGGGATGGATGGTGCTTCCCTAAACTGAGCTGTACCTTTCCAGAGAAGTCTAAGCCCTCCCCTCCACTCTGCCCTCATGGGATCCCACTTAGACCACTGTGTCCAACTCTGGGGTCCTCAGGAAACAAAGGACCTGTTGGATCAAGTCCAGAGAAAGTCATGGAGATGCTCCAAGGGCTGGAGCCCCTCTGCTCTGGAGCCAGGCTGGGAGACCTGCAGGGGTTCACCTGGAGAAGAGAAGGGAGAAGGCTCTGGGGAGACCTGAGAGCCCTTCCAGGGCCTAAAGAGGGTTTATAAAAACAGCCTGGACCTGCTGCACCTCCCAGGAGACCGAGCAGCTCCTGGTGCAGCAAATCCCCTGGAACAGGACAGAGGGAGGGAAAGGGACTGTCTTTTTGGAAGGAGATATGTCAGGATATGCAGCAAAGCCTGTGCTTAGATCCACCAGAGTTATTGCTGCCTCTTCATCCCCAGAAATCACAGAATATCCTGAGCTGGAAGGGACCCACAAGAATCATGGATTCCAACTCCTGGCTCTGCCCAGGGCACCCCAACAATCCCACCCTGTCCCTCAGAGTGTTGTCCAAACACTCCTGGAGCTCTGGCAGCCTTGGGGCCGTGCCCACTGCCCTGGGGAGCCTGGTCAGTGCCAATCACCCTCCCTGACCTCTCCCTCCATCCCCCAAACCCAAGGCTAATTAATACATAGCAGAATTTCATCAGACCAGGCTCCTCTTCCTGAAAAATATCCTATTCAGCACCACCCTCTAGTTCCTTGGAAAATGTATCAAACCACCAGCAATGAGAATAAAAAGATTTTTTTTTCTTTTTAGCTTTATTTTTTTTTTCCCTGTGAAAATGCAGGTCAAGAAATCACAGTTTTATAAAGTGTCATTCATTCCACACAAGCTCCTCATTCCGGCACCTTCCCCCACACCAGCACTGCCCATCCCAAACTGCTCCTCAGCTCCATCTTCCCTCACCAACAGCGATTTTTTCCAGACTTTCGGAAGGAGCTGCACGACAGGAGCCATCTGTGTTTATCACTCCCACTGCTGCTCGTCCTCCCCGCCCCGAGCTGGGGTTCTGTCCTAAACACTCGTTATGAAACCTCACCAAGTTCCAGCCAAATTTTGAGGAAAAGCTTCCCCTGGCTCTCTCCTGTCAGTATTGCACAGAACTCGGTTGGAACACGGGTTGGCTCTGCCTGTCACGGGAAGCCAAGGGGACAGAGCTGAGGGATCTCAGGCTGGTTGGAACCACAACCTGGAGACCCTCCCTGGGGGAGAAGCCCAGCTCGGGGCAGTGGGATGGCACCAGTGTCCCCCAGGTGGGTGACAGCTGACTCTGGGCAGGGACAGCTGCCACCACCCCCCACCCTGGGACTGGGGACCTGCAGCCTCACTCACTGCTGGTGGTGGCAGCAGAACAGGACTGAGGGCTCTGCACAGGACAGAGAGGCTGGAGATCCTGGGTAATGCTGGGGTGAGGGTGCAGAACACACCCCCCCACGGAGCTGGGGAAAGGGGCATCTCCACGGACCCACAGGGACACCGGGGGGGTTTCCTGCCCTCCCACCCCTCGTGCAGGTGGCCTGAGTTCAGGTTAATGCTGAGGGTGAAGGGCAGAGTCCTGCAGCCAGTCCTGCTGCTCCCACACCCCTGGGCATGGGGGCACCTCCCAGGCACCAGGAGCACGAGGTGCAGCCTTTGGGAGGGAACCCACCCTGCTTTTGGAGGGACACATCACCACAGGCTTCTCAGAAACAACCAAGAGGTTTTCCCTCTCAGAGGAAGCCAGGCACGTGCTTGGGAGCTCCTGGGAACCCTGGAAGAGGCACTTTGCTCCCTCCTGCTCCAGAGCTTAAATTCTGAGTAGTTTATGGCATCTCAAAAGGAATTGAGCCAACCTACCCATTCCCCCACTCCCTCCTGGAAGACATGTGTGTAATGTGTTAATTACTTACTAAAAAGCCTCTGAACGTGGCATTGCAGATATAATTAGGTGCCTATTTTGGACAACATATTAAGTGCTTTAGAACAAAAAGTGCTATAAAAATATACCCAGAGTGGTGACAGGTTTCAATTTTCTCCAAGAGCTCCACTTTTTTATTACATCAACAACTGGAGTTTTCTGATTAAGGATGTCACTGCCTGGTGTGGCAAAACCAGCCCATGTTCTGGGAGATCAAAGGGAAGAGCATCCCTTGTTTAATGAGTGCTGGTCCTCAAAAAGGAGGCCCAGAGTTTAACTTTCCCCAGTCACTTTCCAAGTGAACTTCAGCTTGGGAAAACTGCCAGCATTCCTGCCCCACTGTGTCCCCCAGACGTCCATGGATCCAGAGGGCCCACCTTGTTTTTCAGGAGCCGTTTCTCTGCTCAGCTTGGATGCAGAGCCCCTGCTTGGAGGCCACTGCAGTTCCAGAGCTCTGGAAGAGCCACAGCCACCACGAGGGGCTGTGATTTCCAGGTGTGCCAGGTCTTGGAGCAGTCCTGAACAAGCACACTCAGGGCTCACACCTCCCTCTGGCTTTGTTCTGGGCTGGGGAAGGGTGAACAACACCCACACACCTGAATTTCACCTGTGAGGTTTCAGGATGTTCGAAACATTCACAAATCAGTAAAAAAAAAAAAAAAGCTTAAGGCATTGCAGGCCCAGCTACCCATCCCACTCCATGAACCAGCTGGAAGGGAGGGGAGGATGGGAAGCCTCGTGAGGCCAGGCTGGGCCAACAGAACTGGGGCACTGGGCTCAGCCCTGGCAGCTGGGAGGGAGATTTATATAAACTCTGCAGCAAAATTCAGCCCTGTCAGAGCTGACAGAGCTACCATCCCCTCCCCTTCCTGGGGAGCTGCCTGGATGGGACAGGTCACCTGAAGTCCCACCTGAACAGTGGGAACAGGATGGAGGAACAGCCCCTCCATCTTCCCAGCAAGGAATTCCATACCCTCCTCCTGCCCTGTCTGCCAGAGACACCAGAGAGAGCACCAGCTCCTCCAAGACCTGCAAGTGGGAGCTGCAAGCAAAGCTCCTTCTGGGAACAAAGTTCTTTTCTGATTCAAGAAGGAAATGATCTGCGGGGAAGGGTGGGAGGTGAGACCAAGAACCAGCCAGTTCCTGCTGTCGATTCTCCCCGTGCAATAGGCTGGAGGTGGAGATGATGCTCCCCAAAGCCCTACAGAAGTGTTTTTTCCTCCATCTGGAAGGAAGTCAGGCAGCTCCTCTCAGCACAACCAACCCCCAGCTGCACTGAGGGCACCCAAACTCCTCCCCTGGGCGAGCCCAGCAGCTCTGGCCTCACCCCTGAGGCTGAGCCACAGTTCTCACCCAACCCCCCTGCTCTCCTGGAAAGCACAACCACATTCCTCCAAAAAGCAGGAATTTCCACCCACCATCCTCCAGCTCTATCACTCACACCCAAAACAAGTAATTCCCACCGTCCTGGGGAACATCTGAGCTCAGGACATGCCTTGGGACCGGGTCAGAAGGACGACACGAGCGAGGCCCGAGCGCAGTGGAGCCGCCGTCCCGCCGCAGCACAAACGCCAGCCACTGCACTTGGTGCTCCAGCACGGCAGGGGAGGTTGGAAGCTTTTGTAATTCCTTCTTTCCACGAGGTAAAAACCTCCAAAGCCAGGCAGGGCCTCAGGGCCTGTTCTCCAGCTGGCCGTGCTTGACGCGCCAGGTCCAGCCGACGCTGCAGTCGGGGGCCAGGGTGCACTGCAGGTCGATGCCAGAGTCGGGCACCTCCATGTCATAGTGCACTGGGTGCCCCTCCTTGGTGACCAGGCTGAAGGCAGGGACTGGGATCTGGGAAGCAGAACACACAGAGTGGCACCTGAAGCCTCCTTCAGAACATCCCGTCCCTTTGTCCCCCAGGCAAACAGCTTCCCAACGCAGGGAAGGGGCCTGGAGAGAGGCTTGTGCTTGGCAGGAACACCCCGAGCTTCTCCCGGGAGGAAGGGTCTCAGAACCAGACAGGGCAGTGTCCCCCCTGCTGCCAAACTGCTCCCACGAGCTCTGGGCTGTGGCTGGGGGTGCCTGGGGCTGTGAACTCCTCTGCAGGTCGGTGGTACTTGGCTTTGTAAGTCCACCAAAGAGAACCAGCACCACTGGAACATTTTCTGGACTGGTGCAACCTCTTTTACAGCACATTTTACACTCAGATGAGTCACAGTCCCACGGACACTCTGGGAGCTTCTTTCAGGGACTGCCAAGGATGCCCACAGAGAGGTTCACTGGAGTGTGCCAACATCTCCTCCAAACCAACAAGTTGAAAGCACCACAGCCAAACACAGCCTGTTTCCCTGAGCTGATGCTACTGCTCAGGATGAAAAAGGCACATAGTGATTTAGGGAGAGGGGAAAGAATTTATCTTTTTAGTTGAGAAAAAGGAATTTTTAAGCTGCAGCATAGGCACTGCAAGATGCAGATTCCTGTTGTCCCTATGACAATTAACAGTGGCTTATCATTCAGGTTCTACATTGGGAAAATTTCCTCACTGAAAGAGTGACCAGGCATTGCAACAGGCTGCCCAGGGCAGTGGTGGAGTCACCATCCCTGGAAGTGTTCAAACAATGAGGAAAGGTGGCACTTCCAAGATATGGTTTAGTGGGCATGGTGGGATTTGGTCAAAGGTTGAACTGGATGATCCTGGAGGTATTTTTTGACCTTAATGATTCAGTGATTCAAAAAACATCTTCTGGTACCACACTCACAACAGCAGCACTGAAGATCTATTACTAAAGGTGTCATTGGGACCCTTGACCAATTCCTGGTCCCTGGATTTCAGGTGCTATGAGCCTGTGTTAGGGAAGAAATTGCTCCTCAGACAAAAGGAATCACTTAACTCCCAGTTTGTGTCTCACCTGGCTGCTTATCCCCGTGGCAATGTCTCCCACCTTTTTCCTGTGGAAATCCCTGATGTGTAAATTTTCTCCACTGAGCAACTGGATCTGGATTTTCACTCCTGGAATGCACAAGAGGAGTCGTTACGACCTCACAGTCCACAGGAAAACTGACTGACAAGGCACACACAGGGGAAAAACTCCTTTTTGTCACTAAGCATTTCATTTATGTAGGTCTTTTGCTGAGCATGGAGCTTCCTGAAGACAACAATGACTCAGAGCAGAGCCAGATTTAGCAGGAAAGCAGCTGAAGGGATGTACTGATTTGCACAACATGCCCTCAAAATTACTTTGTGGACGTTTCTGGGTTATAAAACACACATCCTTGCGCATGGCAGTTGCACAAGGCAGGGCACACACAGCTCAACAGGCTCTGTGTGTTCAGGAGCTTCCCTGGATTTCACTGCACAGACCCCAGTGCCTTCCACCCACCCGTGACCGGGGCGGACTGGGCTCCTCACAACCCACCCTTGGGAGGGTCTGTGCTGACACAGCAACTGAAGGATAAAAAGAGCTCAAAGAACCCATTTCCCAGTCCCTCTGGATACTGAGGAAATGATTCCTGATCGTTTATCCCACCTGCAGCCATCCAGACCCACCGTTGAAGTAGCTGGGGGTGTCCGTGTGCCGGCTGCGGCTCAGCAGGTTGTTCCAGCTGAAGCTCTGCCCGTCTGCCTGGCTGTTCCAGGAATGAATCCCAGAGCTCATAGTGTCCCTCAAGCTCTGAGAAGCCTTCATGGAGTTCTGCAGAAATAACCACAAGTTTGTCAAAAGGCTCCTAAAGAAAATGAGCTTGCAGGAGGTAAACATTAAAGAGAAAGGTGGAAATCCACGGGGATTTAAGGCTGGGCTTTGAGTTCAGGCAACATTCCTGTGCCACCTGGAAAAGGGAATGAACAGCAATGCAAGAGTTCACAGACATTATGAGATATTCTCAATAGTTAAATCAATGATCAGCTGAAAAGCTGGATGAGAAAAGAGGGGTTTGTGGTACTGAGTGACAGGAGAATGAAGCATCACACAAAATATGTGTCACTTACTGACACTAGAAACACACGGGACAAACAATGAACTGCATAAACAACTACAGACCCTGCTGTGCTGCTGGGAAGGGTCTGTGTTATCCTTGAGCCATGGAAGGACAACCTGACAACATCAGCACAGTGGTCAGCACCAGTCCAAAGTCAAATTAAATGTAGGAGGCAGGAATTAGGGGGGGAAACCAAGCAGAGTCAGATCCCACACTGCACATTGTGTGTGTCAACAGCTGAGCTGCTGCACAGAACTCTCCCAGTCCTCCACAAAAAGCCCTGGAAGGCTGAGAAGAGGGACAGAAACAGGACACAAAGCTGCTCCCAGCCAGGGCTGACTCCTGCAGATGCCAGGCTGCACAATTTGGGACTCAATGTCTTTGAAAACTATGATTGAAGGGCTTTTGTCCTCCCCTGGTCCAACAAGGCTTGTGTAGTGTTTCTCACTGGCATTCCCTGCCTTAGGAACACCAGAGACAGAGCAAGCAAAAATGATTAAAACTAGTATTTCAGTATCTTGGACTATGCATTCATTAGCATCAATGGGTTAAAGTAAGATGATGGAGAACAGATCCAGAGGCTGGGAATGAAGAGCCAAGATTTGCTCTCTGTTTTCCTGCCCTGTTCTTCTGGTCTTGCCCTAAACTTCCCACTGGTGGCCAGAAGAAGACCTTGCACAGCTGCTTGGTCCAGCTTGGAGCAGCTCCTGCACCCACCACTGCTTCCCTACCTCCCTTCCCCTGCACAGAGTGGGTCAGAGCTGCTGAGATTGTCCACATCCACACACTTGGAGCTTCCTGAGTGAGCAGACAGCACAGGAGAGCCTCTGGAGGGAAGGATCCAGGCTGGACAGTGAACTAAAGCACAGCCACAATCCTCAACACCCCTCTGTGCCAGGACAAAGCTTTCCTCCCAAGGTTCCTTCCAGCAAACTGGGTGTCAAAAAGCAACAACAGTGACAAACTCCAGATCTCTGTCGGTCACAGCTCCCAGTTTTCCAGAGAAAACCCCCATCCCTGCCTCCATTCCCACTCACCCTCTCACTGGCGTCCGACACAAAGGGGCTGTCGATGCTCAGACAGGAGAGCATTTGCTCCTGCTCTTCCAGGGAGTAAGGCTGGGAAAGGCTGTTCAGAAACAGTTCTGCAGCAAAAAAAAGAGAAGGGAAGACATTTCCAGTGTTTCCTTCCATGCCCCTCTGCTCTTATCACAGTTCTGCAATTAATTCCCAAAGCTTCTTCAGCTTTAGCTGATGAACTGGTGTCAGTGAAACACATGACACACAGCTCTGAGCAGAGGGTACAGTCAGCACTGAAAGCAGGGAAACTGAGCCAGAAAGGACAAAAAGGGATTGTGCAATGACATGCAGCACCCAAAACTTCCCAGTTCTTGCCCATCCTGACACCTCTGAGATGTCACTGTAGATCCATGTGCATTATCGTGCTCAGGGAAAGGTCAAAGCAATGCCCTCAGCTCCTGCAGAGAGTTGCACTGACAATATCCAGCCCTTAAAAAGGGCTGAGAGAGACCCAAAGCCATTTGAGAAGAAAGCCCTCAGCAACCCCTAAAATGTCACTCCTCAGTTCCCTGACACAGTTACATTTTAAGCCACCTTTTAGAGTTTTAAATTCACTTACAAATAGAAGATATGAGAAAAAAAACCACCTGAAATGTTGTATTCTACTGGGGCAATGGAACTGGACTACGTGATTTCCACACTAATTTACTCCTGGTCTTCCAGTTCTGGATTGCTGCTGGTAACCAAATTCTTTGGCTGGTGGCTGTAGGTTTTCCAATGCCCAGAACAAAACAGTTGCAGACTGATTTTAACTGTACTGCTTTGCTTCACATCTGCCATCCCTTTGTTATTACCCTGGCTTACCCTTTTATTAAAAGAATGGTGTTTGAAACTTAAAATTCCAGGTGAAATTGGAATTCTGGCACTGTTTACACTTAAGCACAAGTCTGAAATGGGCTGTTTTCTAAGAGGCTCCTGCACTGCTCAGAAGGTCCCTCCCCTGCTCAGTGGAAGGAAATCCTGTTCATTACCTTTGTGGGGTATTTAATTGGTTAAGAACTACTAGTTTTGGTAATTTAGAGGAAGATTGAGCAATTTGTGTAACGAGAAAGGAACTGTGAACAAAACGACATCCAAGCTGAAAACCCAAAAATAACTGTCAGGAGGCCAAGAGAAAGCAGCTGCATTTTTATCCTGCTCTCAAGCAAAAAGCTGAATTCCTTCCCCAGCCCAGTGCTCACCAATCTCCAGCTGCTGAAGCTCCTGTTCTGAAATGGTTGTGGCTCTCTCCACGTGGCTGCAGCTCCTCAGGGGCACAGGAGTTGAGCAGAGAGGTGGGGGATCCCAGGTCTCAGGTGATTCCTTGTCCTCATTCCAACGGGTTCCCTCGACCTCCTCTGTTTGCTCCAGGGATGGTGGTGGCAGGACTGGGCTGGCACAGGAAACTTTGACTGACAATTTTGGGCCAGAGCCAGTCTCAGAAACTGGGCTCACCGTGGGGGACAGGGATGTCTGGGGGTTGTTTTCTTTGTTCAGAGATAAATGTCTGGGCTCTCTGTATTCGCCTTTCCAGGGGCTTCTCACACCTCCCACTGTAAAACCGAAAAAACATCAAACATTATCAAATAAAGAAAAAAAAAAAGATGTAAAAGCTTTCCTTCACTGGAAGTTTGCTGTAAAATGCCCAGCTTCTCCAAAAGATACAACCAGACACCTCCACAAATTCTTGCTGTATTACAGAACCACTCAGCAGGATTAAGTTGAAATAAATTATGATAGTCTTAGAGGCAAGACTGGACCACAAGTATGAGCTACAACTGAGGAAGCAACAAAGCTCTGCTTGCAGTTTTGCTGCATATCAGGCTCTCCAGCTGCAGCTGATGCTTCAGCCCAGCACACACCTGAAGAAACCCACAGAGAGCACAACATCTCCTCCAGCAGAGAAGGAAGAGCCTGTGACAGCACACAGGAAATTGTTATTTATTTGGGTGAGAAACACTCAGCTGTGGGCAAAAGCCATCAACCCAAAATACACATCAATGCTGAAACCTGTGGAAATGATACACTGGGCACGGGTGCTTCCCAAGGGATCACCCTGACACATCCAGCAGCTCTCCCAGTGGGGGTGTGAAGGTCGAGCTGCATTAGGACATTTCTACCTTCCTCAAGTGCCACGCTGGTCTTAGTTTTGAGCTCTGCTGCAGATGCCCTCTGGAGAGGCTCCTTCTCCAGCCCCAGCTTAATAATCTCAGCAGTGAGAGGGTTGCAGGAAGGTGGAATTTCCCTCAGAGGAGGCGGCTCTTTAGCGATCTGTGTGACAAACAGGAAGCGAGAGAAGTTACACCACAGAGGCTTCATTTGATTTCAGGAAGGTTCTTCCCACCCCCCGAGCATTTCCAGCTGAAATGAAAGCACTAAATGAGACCTGGGCAGTAATTTTATTATAAGCTGAGAAGTTAAAGTCACACCCAAGTCATGAGCGGGGTAAGGAAGGAGCAGCCCCAGCAGAGCAGTCAGAGGCACAGGGAATGCTGAGCTCTCAAGGCAGGGCTGGCACTGTGTCAGACACCCAGCTGGATCCCTGGCTGGGAATAAGAAGCTTTGGCAGCTCATCTGCTGGCTCTGGAGAGGGGCTGGGTCGCTCACCTTCAGGCAGAGGGGGTGGTTGTAGTACTGGGTCCAGGGGTGGCACCCGTTGAGCATGTGCAGCATCATACAGCAGCTGCTCCACACGTCCACCTTGGAGCCACAGCGCTTGCCCATCACCACCTCTGGGGCCATGTGGGTCTCTGTGCCCGGCACGTAGTTCCCTAAAAGCAGGCAGAGGAAAACTCACTGCTGGAAAACTCACTGTGAGCCAGAGAACAGTTCCAGTTCAAGGTGGGAAGCCTAAGGCAGAATCCTTGTCTTTTCAGAAGTCACCTCCAGAGAATCATGGAATGGTTTGGGTTGGAAGGGACATTAAAGCCCATCCAGTGCCACCCCCTGCCATGGGCAGGGACACCTTCCACTATCCCAGGTTGCTCCAAGCCCTGTCCAACCTGGCCTTGGACACTTCCAGGGATCCAGGAGCAGCCACAGCTTCTCTGGGCAACCTGTGGCAGGGCCTCCCCACCCTCACAGGGAAGGATTTCTCCCAATATCCAATCTAAATCTTTCCTCTTTTAGTTTAAAATAGTTCCCCCTTGTCCTGTCAATCCAGGCTCTTGTCCCAGATCCCTCTCCAGCTCTCCTGGAGCCCCTTTAGGCCCTGGAAGGGGCTCTCAGGTCTCCCCAGAGCCTTCTCTTCTGCAGGTGAACACTCCCAGCTCTCCCAGCCTGGCTCCAGAGCAGAGAGGCTCCACCTCAACCCAAAGAGCAGCACTGAGTTCCCTTATAAACTGTTCAAAGCCCACAGCTCCTTATAAGACCCATCCTTCACATATAGAATAGGGATTAAACCCCCTTCCAAGCAAATCTGGGAGGTAAAACATGAGCTTGACACTAGAAAACATATCCTTCCCTTTTAACAGCTGCATTAAGAAGCACTGTAAAATCTCACTGACCCAAAAAAAAGGCATTTTGCATTAGTGGGCATTGGGATTCTTCCCCAGCTCTTTGGTGAGGCTACATGACAAGCCAGAGAAGGATTTTAAAGTCTCAGTGTGGTTTCTTGCAGGGACAAGACACCAAATGCTGATGTAATCATGCAAAAAACAGAGCAGCCTTCTAAGCTGGGAGATGAGGACCATCCCCTCCCAAACCTGAGGCCACTCTGGCTGTCAGTGGGATGCACCACAGTAATACCAATAAATGAGACACTTGTGAGCAACGTTCAGGCTGGAAAATACAGTTGCTTGCAAATGAGCCAGTATGTAAATGTTCAGCAGAAAGAATGAGTCAGGAGGGCAGTTCTGCAGAAAAGGCAGCAGCAAAGCCTCACCTGTGACCAGGCACTTCCCCAGCCCATCAGGGTGAAGGTGAGCAGAGTGTCCAAAGTCACACAGGAGGGCTCTGCTCCCATCATCAGACAGCAGCACATTCTCTGCTGCAAAGAGAAGAGTTTCATCAGTCTCCTCTGTGTCATGGGCACTAAGATGGAAAAAAAAGTGTCAAAAGCCCATAGTTTTTTTGAGCCCAGAGGGTTTGTTACTCCTGTGGAGTGTCACTGGCTTAAGTACAGAGCTGTAATTATCTCTACTTATAAACTACCAACTACCTGCCCTGGAGATTCTTGTACCCCAGTGGTGGGGCAGCCTGGGCAAACAGCCTGTCAGACCCACTGCATGACAGACAGAGGTGACAAATATGATATTCCCAGCAGTTCAGAACCAAGGGAAACTCTAATTTCAAACACAGATCTCAAAATCTGGTAAGTAATCCCAGAACTTAATCTCCAAGCCTCTTCTAAGGAAAAGGGAAGAAGGAGGTACCTCAAGCACCACCCTACCTTTGACATCTCCGTGGAGAATGTTTTGAGCATGAAGATACTCCAGGCCCTCTAACACCTGGCCCAGGTAGCTGAGGGCTCTGTCCTCTGGCAGGCAGCCACTCTGCTTAATGAGCTGCCCTAACGAGCCACCTAGAAAGGAATCCAGAGAGTCCATGTTAGCTTATCTTTCAATTCTTCCCAGCATCATCAGCATTCCTGGTTGTTTCCAATGAAAAAGTGAGGATTTGCACTGACAGCCCCTATCTTGCACACATGGGTCTGTTCCTTCTGTTTATTCCCAGTTTATTCTGCCCACAGAAACCAGCCTCGTTTATGAAGCTTTTTGCTTAGTGTCAGTTTAAGTGTTGTTTTGGAGCAAAAGCAACTGCTCTGTGATCAGATCAGACATTTCTGGGTGCTACTGATCACCAGCTGATTTTTCCCAGCCCATTTTCCATGGTCCTGGCTGGAAAAAGAGCATCAGGCAATGGAAGTATCTTGGTTTGCTTGGACAGTATCCCCTTTTTCAGTGCCATGTGCCAAATCAACGTGAAGCAAAACCAGCACCAGCTGCATGTTTTAGTGAGAACTGGCAGCTGCTGATCCAGACAGAGACATTTTGAACTGGAGTGAGGTGGGACTGGGAATTATTCCCCCCCAGCGAGCTGGTCCAGCAGGGATCACACACACACCTATCCCAACCCACTCAGGAATGAACACTCTGGATACATCAAAGAACTAACAGATTAAAAGTGGGGCAGGAGGAAGAGGAGATCAATGTCCACTGCACTGTGCTGTTCCTTCCTCACCCTCCATCAGCTTCATGAAGATGGTGACCCAGGGGCCCTCCTTCACAGCCCCGTACAGGGGGACAACGCTGGGGCTCGTCACCGCCGCGCACGTCGTCAGCTCCTCCGCCCGGAAATGTTCCACCTGGACCTGGGCAAACAAGGCAGCACTGAGCAAATCCTGGGAGCAATCCTGGCAGGACTGACCCTCTCTGATGGCTGGTCTGGGTAACAGCAGAGGCACGAGGATGATCTAACGGGAATTGATGATCTAAAGGTGGGACTTGATCCTGGAGGTCTTTTCCAACGTCACGGTTCTCTGACCTTCCCTGACAGTGGGTACAGCAATAAGTGGGAACACTCAGGATGATCTGAACTAGTCCCTAAATCCTCAGTGCCTCAGAAAAGTGAGGGTTTATAAAAAAAAAAAGCCAGGTTGCAATGCCTCCAGCTTCCAGCTGAGGACTGGGAACCTTCAGGAGGAGGGTAACTTCTGTTTCAGTAAGAGGATAATTCTGACAGCTGAACATCCCGCTTTCATGAAAGAGGGGGGAAAATTAAGGATGGTGCAATACTTGGCAACAATTCAACTCTCCCCAAGCAGGAGGGAATATGAAATACAGCCACAAGTGTGCACAATCACTGTTTAGGTGGTATTCATCCTGAAAATGGTTAAAGAAAAACCCTGAATTCAGCCAAGTAAAATAAAGCAAGAATTTGCTAAAGACCAGAAGGAAAACATGAGTCATTAAGATTCTGGTGGGAAAGGATGCATCATGTTTCTTCACTGTCAGCAATCCAGCTATAGTTAGCTTTCTTTCACCTCAAGAATTCGGAGAGCAGGTGCTTCCAACACCAAGTCTGGTGAAAGAAGGTCAGGTAGTCCCCCCATCACAGGCAGGCAGCAGGAACTGGAGACAGTTACTCATGGAAAAGGAAAAAGATCATAGGAAGTGTCCCATCTGCACGTTAGAACTCTCTGCATTCACAGTTTGGTCTTGAAAGATGCATTTCTGATATAAAGAAGCATAATTTGAAACCCTCCAATATTTAGGGAAAAAGCTGACACTTTTAAAGCCTTCAGTCTCTCCTACTCTCATGTTTCCCTTTTCAGCACAACCATCCTCCTTCCTGAAAATGCAGCCCTCTAGGAACAGCTATTTCTCCCCAGTCTGTGTATTTGCAAAAGGGATAATACATTTAAACAGCTCCACACTGACAGAAAACAAGCTGGTCGAGTCCCAAAGAACTCCACATGCCAACTGTGAGGATGCAGGACAGGAATTATTTTCCTACATGCTTTAAAGACCTTTGTTTCTATCCCTGACACCTGAAATGGGTAAAGAACTGGTCATTTTGCCACTTACATCTTTCCACAGGCAACACATCAAACCCAGTGTAAATGGGGAAAAGTGAACATTTTAAACTGAAAAATGCAAGTTGCAGTTCTTTTTTGCATCTAATATTTTTGTACTCAAGACAAACACTTCCCACACGCTTGGTGAAGTTTTCTAGTGGAGGAATGTGAGAAACATCAGTTTGAAGAGGGGATGAAACCATTCAAGTTTAAATAAAATAGCTTATATTCTCCTCATCTTGCACTATCACTCTGCCTGCACCCCTGGGGCCCCCGTGGCAAAACAACACCCTGATCCAAGTTATAGTCCCCATGCTTTCTATATCATATGACAGTGGCATATCCTGGTGCAAAATGGATTCTCGTGCCAACTGCTGGAAACACACATCCTTTGCTGCATCTGTGACAGCAGCATCTCATTAGGATGTGCCAGCACTGTGAGCAGATCAAAGCTCTCTCTGCCTTCAGTGCCTTGGGTTTTTCCTACTTTATTCCTTTCTCACCACAGCATCAGCTGCCACGTAACCACTGACACCAGCCTCGGTTTAGGATGAGAATAATGAGATCAGCAGACAACTCCCACGGCTCTTTCTCCTCTGCAGCCACTCAAGTCTCTCAGAAATCCCTACTCTTGGCCTGGCTCAGCACCCAAGATCACTTTAAGGCCAAAGGAACTTAATTCTGGCTGCTAAGCTTGGCCCCTGTGCACATACAGGTTCTCCCTGTGCTTCTCTCCCTGCCATCACCTGGAAGTTCTTCCTTGGACACAACCACAGCAGCACTTCACTCTGGGAGGAGATTTATCTCCCTGTGTCTTCTTGTGCCAGGAAACCCTCCTCTCTCACACATCATTACCTTTTTGGCAGCACACTGGAATCCTGTCTGTTTGTCCTCTATCTTGTACACTTCTCCAAAGGAGCCAATGCCCAAGGAACCGTGGCATTTGGTCCAATGAACCTCTTCTCTGTACTCATAATCCACTGGCTTCAGTTTCTGCAAGTTCAAATCAGAAAACAAGATGAAGCAAATAAAAAAAAAACCACTTAAATGTTGAGCTGCACAGACAGAGGTCAACATTTTCAGAAGCAGCACAATGATATCACAGCACCTCTCCAAAAATCTCTGTGCAGAATTACTTCTGTCACAGGCTCAATATTAAATGATACAGGATCAATCTACTTGATTTCTGTGGGCTCTGATTTAAATCCACTGCTGTAAAGAAAAGCCACCAGTATTTGGATGGCTTTGGAGCTCCAAAGTCTTCCCTTCTCATGCAGGATATAACTACAAAGCTGAATCCTACAACAAATCAAGATTCATGTGACTAAATGCAGGCACTGTGTGTGAGCTAAAGCTGGTTATGCAGTCAGTAGATGGAGACTGTGCCTCAGGTGACACTGTAAATATATTCAGGCAGGTAAGTGACACCCTGAACTCCACAGACAATACTGACAGGGTCACTCTGATTCCAGAGAAGTCCTCTAAGAGGAGCTGAAGGTGGCAAGAGAGAACTGAGTTCAGAAGTGAATCACGCCTTAGGATTTACATGGGTTTGCTGTGCCCGAGCCCTGTGTTTGGCAAGGGATGATGGATGAGCTCCTGGCTCCCAGCAGAGGCACAGACATCCCTCCTGCACCTCCACATCTACACCAGGCCTGGTTTCTGTCTGTGCCATGGTCCAGGCCATCCAGAGGCAATAAATATTGCAGCCTGTTCTCCTGCATGGCCTGGGCTCCTCCACAGCCAGCAGAGAGCACGTGGCTGAACTAAGCCCAGAAGCCCTGCTCAGAGACAGGCCTGTGTGTCTGGGGAGTGGGCACAGAGAGGAGCCAAAATCTGAGACAGACAGGGCTTTACACATCCTGCAGAAATAACCCTGAGCTGAGCTCAGCTGGGTAAAACTCGGTGCTAACAACACCAAGGTCAGGGGTTCAATCCCCTGGATGGGCCCTTCACTGCAGGAGGTGGACTTGATGATCCTTATGGGTGCCTTCCAACTCAGAGCATTTTGTGATTCTGTGATAATAAAAAAACACTGCATCTTTATTTGGCAGCTTCAGCCAGATCAAGAACCCTTCAGAAAGCACAGTCTGGCTGCAGAAGTGAGCACCTGGATGCAGATTATCCCTGCTCTGAAGCCCAGGAGAAGCTCTGCCTCCCCCCCAGCAGATCACCTCGTTCAGCAGCACGCCTTCACTGGCACTTTCTTCATGGAACTGCTCCTCGGGGTCCAGCCCACCTCCTCTCCAGGTCTTGGCCAGGCTGGCTAAATTCTGGGGTTCACCAAAACTCACACTGCCCTTCAAGGCATCTACCAATATTCCTCCACAGAAGTTTGTCTGAGCTGGTTTTCACGGACTGGTTGATGCATTTGGGGAAAGTGTATTCTAAGTTTAGGCCAGAGAGGCGACTGTCCTGGTAGTTGAGGTCCCCATGGAAGTAGGACTCCAGAGCATTCCGCTTCATGGCAGGGAGAGGACTGTCCAGGTGGGGGAAATGGGGGGGCAGGATGTTGTAGGGAAATGGATGGAGAGTTTCAGGCTGGGGGACAGTGTCCCTCTGTTTCCAAACATGATTAAGGCACTGAATGGGGCTGATGAGCTTGTGCAGTTCAGTTTTGTAGTGGCTCCTTGGGGAATGGGGTTTGCCCGTGGACAGAACTCTGTCAGGTTTCTCAAAAGGCAGCGGATCATAAACTGAGTCCTTGTTAAATTCTGAAGCCCAAAAACTGTTTCCGTAAAGAGCACTTTGGTGTGATTCATCCTCCTAGAAAACAAAACAAAACAGCTGAGGAGGAATCTCAGTATAACCACCGAAAATCTACCTGTTAGGAGTCCACAGGGATCCCCCCAGCACAAGGGGAAGGTCAAGGATTCTCACCTGGACGGGAATGGGGGTGCAGCTCTCCTGTTCTGGAGTTCTGGGACTTCTCCTGCCAGCAGTGGCAGGTTGTCCTTTCAGCTTGGATCTCTTCTTGTGCCTTTTCTTCCTGGCCCTGCCCCTGTGCCTCCCCCTCCAGCAGGTGGGGGCCAGTGCCCCTCGGTGGCGTGGGCCACATTGTTGGGGATCTGGTCGAGACTGTCCGAGCGGCTGCTGGAAACCAAAACACAGCAGGGCCCTGAGCGTGGGGGCACAGCTCAGGCAACACCTCTGACCCCAAAACCAGCACTCTGCCCTCCTGAGAGTCACACAACAGAGAACTAGAACAGAACTTCAGGCTTGCTGTGTTTAAGTTCAAGATCCACGGGATGGTTGGGCTGCGAAGGATCTTAAAGACCTGCCCCTGGGCAGGGACACCTTCCACCAGCCCAGGTTGCTCAAGCCCCATCCAACCTGGCCTTGGGCACTTCCAGGGATCCAGGGGCAGCCACAGCTTCTCAGGAAATCCATTCCAGCCCCTCCCACCCTCACAGGGATAATCCTTCCCAATATCCCATCTAACCCTGCCCTCTGGCAGTGGGAAGCCATTCCCCCTTGTCCTGTCACATCATCCCTTGTCCAAAGTCCCCCTCCAGCTCTCCTGACTCTTTCTTGTACATGACAAAGTAAAGGGAAAAGCACTGAATGTCTCCAGGCTGCTCTGAGACAGTCTGTGGTTGACTTCTAGTGAACACAGAAATGATACATAAATGCAGTCTATTTAAAAAATTATTTAAATTCATAAAAGTGTTCATAACATCAACGCCTGCTCTGTTTGAAAGGAAAACAGACTTTGCACAAAGAAAGGGATGACTAAGTGAACTTGAATAAAATAGCTTTTAAAAGCCAATGTGCTGGTATGTGAAGCTTAATATTACAGTATGATTTCTAGGAACACATAGATATACACAAGAGCCCTGGCAGCACTCCAGCTGGGGGCTGCAGGAGGAGATGGAACATTTGTGTGCAGTTAGTCAGGGCAGAACTGGCTGGTCCTCAAGGTCCCTTCCAACCCAAACCATTCTGTGATTCCACACCAATCCTTAGATTTGTATGGAACTAACTAATCCTAGTTAGATTTTTAGAATCAAGCTGTAAGAGAAAACAGGATATTTGATCTTCAAATGAAGAAACCATCTCACTGACTCAGAGCAGTTATGAAACATTCATGTGTCTTCACTGCTCAGTGATGCAGCTCACAGCCAGCATTGCTCCCTCCATCTTTCCTGCTGTTTTACTGCTAAGGGATCCCATGAGCAGAGTTCTGGGTGATTAAAGCCCCTCAGAAAGGGGTCACTTTGCATTTCTGCTGTTGGTCCATGGGACACAAAGCCAGTGGGCACTGTCAAACCATGCACCCTCACACCTTCAGTGTCTGAAAGCCACAGGAAACAGCAGCACCTAATAAAAAAAAAGACCTGAAATTTACCCTTGGATCCTTCTACTCGGAGCCATGAACCTCAAAAAAAAAAAAATCACTCAGCCATTCCAAAACAAATTGCCAATCCAGAAACGGAGGCAGAAGGCTACCAGGACTGTAAATCTGAGGCACTGACAATAAGACAATGCAAGGTGTTCAAGTGGTTTGTGCTTATACTCATATTTTTTCCTAACACAACAAAAAAAGGTTTTGAGGAAGGTGTCTGGGGAAGACACATTCTTACCAGGCCTCAGACTGAAAAACTAACTCAAGCAGGAGTGCTTTTGGAAAAAATGCTGTAAGCACACAGAGCCAGGGTGATTTGGAACAAGTCCAAGCCAGCAGACACAGCAGTGAAGCCACCTCATGTGCTCATGTTGAGAAGTCTCTCACCTGTAACGTTTGCTGTGGGCAATAAAGGATCTCTCTGATAAAGTGGGGCTGAACTCCTGACTGTTTTCACCTGTGGGAAAGAAAACAGGGTCATCACTTGTCTTAAACAGCAGGCAAAGTGTCTCCTGGTAACAACTGCACTAAAACAACTCTGCCAACATGCCAAATCAGTGACCCAGACAAAGCACTGCACAGTCATGTCACACCACCCACGCCACATTCCTGCTCCCCCAGCACCAGGAAGCTTCCCAGCTATCTCCTGATCCCCCAGCTCTTTCCCAGCTGACAGCTTTATTTTGTTTTCCTCCTCTTTTAAACACCTTTCAGAAGCCAGGCAAGAACAGATGACCCACAGGACACAGATTTAGCTGAGCTGCACTGGTCTGTTATTTATGTTTTACCCAGTGGATGCTGCACATATTAGGAGATTTCATGAGCTTCCTAAATAGAGTCTGGCTGGTGTCACCAACTCCACCCCACTTGGGATTACAAATAGATGTGGTCTCAGCTCTCCAGGAGCGCCGAGGGAGTTGAAATCTCATCCCTCAGTGCACATTCCTGTTCCTCAATGAAGCCCAGCCAGGCCTGTACTCACATTCTGCCTGGGCAATGATAGAAATGGATGCACAGCCTCCTTCTGTTTCTTCTTTTGCTGTTCCTTTGGTGATTACATCATTCAGGATTTTCCACTGGCTGTCAAAGATGGCCTTCTTTGAATCCTCTACCTTGCAAACACTGCTCTGCTTCTCACTCACTGTCTCCTTCAGCCCCTCGGTCGCCGTGAGCTCCTCTTGTGCTTGACAGCTGCCTCAGGAGCTCCTTTGGCATGTAATTCCCATCACTGCCATTGCCCAGGCTCAGAGAGACACTGGGGGAGAACAGAAGAACAAAGCACTTGTCAAACTACTTCACAGACATGAGCAGCTTCACGTTCATGAGAAACTGGAGGCTGTGAAGGTATCAAATTATTGAATAATTTAAACAAGTCAAGGTCCTGCCCAAGCTCTGAGCTGGAGAAGAACCCCCCAGAGTGCCACCCCTCCATCCCTGACTTGGACCACTGAAATTCTGAATATTCAATGTTATATTTTCAGTACTGAGAATATGAGATCACACAGGTTTCAAAGGGAAATTTAGTTCTTGGTATATTCCCTCAGCTGAAGTACAATCAGTGAAACTCTAGAGAAGAGAAAAACTCCTGTATCACTAAACAGGGAGAATATTCAACCAAAACAAAGGAAAAAAAGGGAATACATGAAAGTTCTTCTCCTTGAGTGCACCTGGGAGGAATTACACTGTGCTCCCCACAGCACAGAAATGGCCAAAACTCAGGTAATTCCTTTCTTCCCTGAGCTCAGTTCACCCCCCAAATCCATTTCTCATTCTCCCTTCCAGGCTTGACATCCAGCCTTGTCTGTCCAGAGATCCTTCCTTCCTTCCTCTTCATCACCAACCACTTCTGAAATGCTTGGTCAAGCCCAGGAGAAGCAGAGTTCCTGCAGAGTGCAGGATGAATGGGATGTGGTGTTGGAGAGAGGACAGTGATGGTGCTGGAACAGACTCTGCCCTCCCCTGGGGAGCTGACCAGGAGCACAAAGGGAGCTCCAACAAGTCCCAGCACATGGCAAACCTTGGCCAGAACTGGGGAGGGTGGGAGGGAGCCAGGAGTGGAAAGGTAGAAGCATAAGGAAGCACAGACGCAAAGTAATGAGGGACAGGATAGGTAGGACAGGGGTATCCTGTGGGGTGAAAATGAGCAACACAGAGAGAGAGGATTTCCCTACGATACGAACCCCCAGGAAACACAACCTTGGCTTAGCCCCTGAGCCCCTCACCTTGGATTCTGGAGAAGTTAAACCAGTTGTTTTTTTTTAAAAAAGCATTTGCTCTGTTGCCCCATAACTGCAGAGATCCCTTCCTGGGGCTGGTCCTCTCACAGATCAAGTGGAAAACCTTCAACGGACATTTCCACCATCAAACAACCCACGGAAACCCACGGCAACACATACAGGTGTAAGTACCACAAGCCCAGTACAGGAGAAGAGGGACATTTGAACAGAGGCCAGGAAAACCAGGATCTCAGGACCATTTTTGGTCCACCTTTGAGGCTCAGCAGCTTCAATCTGCACCAGATTTCTTTTTTTCGTTTTTCTTTTCTAATTTCCTTTTTTCTTTCCTTTTTTCCCCCACTTGAGCAGCTGCTGGGACGACGGGACATTTACTCCAAGAGGCTCCTGGCAACAGGGATGACTCAGGAAAAATGCCAAAAGGAGTGGGTGCTCTGAAGGACCACAAGGAAAGGGGAATGGAGGTGTCTGGGAGCCAAGTGCATGAACCTCGGTTGTGATGAGTCACGTAACAAACTGGCAGGTGTACAAGGAAAGTCAACAATGACCACATCAGAGGCTAAACAGAGAACAGCTGCTGTGCAAAAGAAGTGCTGATGACAGTATCCCACTCATTACACCCGGCCTGCTCCCTCTCCTCTACAGAAATTATGTCAGTTCTCAGTGCTGTAAAATAATCACCTTGGAGCAGGCAGCAGCAGAAAGCAGAGCCTGCCAGATGACTAACCCAGCCACCAGTGACCAAACGACAAGTTCATGGCTATTTTTATACTCACTCTCTCCTGACTTGCATAACTCTGTCTCTCCTTGCCCTCCCTCACCTTCAAGGTCCTTCAGCACTGGCCAATTCCCCATGGCCAAAAAATACCTAATTCTACAAGTCAGAGGACAAACAGAGGGAGGGGAGAAGCAAAACTGCAAGTCCTTGTCACCCTCTGAGATGGAAAAGAATAACAAGGAGGAAACATTACTGCGATTAAAGTCAACAGAGCACTTACCTCCCCTAAAAGAGACCCGAGGCAGCAACTGTGAGCAACGGCCTCCAAGAGAGCAAACTCAGACAGTCTGATGTGTGACTCAGGGCTAGGAGGCTCTGCAGGACCAGGACCCTGCAAGTCCAGCCTGGTTTAAACTGTTGCTGCTCAGTTCTCAGGTCCTGGAAGGGTGAAGCCCCGATTTTTTATGGTATGTGCAGCAAAGTAGGGTGGGCAGAAGTTGTGATTAAAAAATAAGGAATCAGGGCTTCCAATACGTTTTGAGGTGTAAACTCTGCCTGGAGGAAAAGGAGGCTCAGGGGGAATCTTATTGTTCTCTCCAACTCCCTGGCAGGAGGGTGGAGCCAGGGGGAGTCGGGCTCTGCTCCCAGGGAACAAGTTGATAGGACAGGGGGGGAACGGCCCTCAAGTTGCTCCAGGGGAGGTTCAAGCTGGATATTTTGGAAAATTTCTACTCTGAAAGGGTGACCAGGCATTGGAATGGGCTTTACAGGGCAGAGGTGGGGCCACCATCCCTGGAAGCATTCAAAGAACAAGACTTGGGCACTTCCCTGGCATGGTGGATTTGGTTGAAGGTTGGACTGGATGCTCCTGGAGGATCATCCCAACCTCAGTGATTGTGTGATCAGAAATGAATGGGCCTGACTCATCTCTGAGCGCTTGGAGGGGCAAAGAGAGCTGCAAAGGGCTCCTAAACCCCTTAATTTGGACGTGGGCACTTGGTCTCTGCCCAGACCCCCCCCCCCTTCAGCCTTTCTCAGGGAAGCTCTGGATAAAATGGAGCCCCTTGGGAGCAGTGAATGGGCTTTTGATGCCAGGTTAGAGCCTGTTGCTCCTTATCTTCACCAAGGGTTTTACTCCGCCCTGGTTGATAATGTCGGTTCCACTGCTGTAAAACAGAAAGTGTGTTTTTACACAGTGGAAAGCCAAACAGTCTCAGTTTGAGCTGTGGAGGCACCGCTCCGGTGGCAACTCCTCCCCCAGACAATCTCTGGGAGAAACTGCCACACTGGATAAGGTCATCTGAGACCTGGAGGGAGGCAGAATTAAGGAGACACTCCAACACTACTAATACAGGAGATAACCACGTGCTTTCTGTCCTTTAAAACCCTTCTCTGAACAAGTCCCTCTCCAGCTCTCCCATCTCAACTGGAAGCTGGTTGTAGCAGGGACCTTAAAAGAGCATTTCTGTGCTTCATGAAGTTACTGTGTGTGGACAGGGAGAGTCAGAGCTGGACAAAAGTCATGCAACCACTCTCCAGCATTGACTCCTTCCACTAGCAAACCATAATATGGGATCCTGCTTGGTCTGCCTGGCTCCAGTTTCCCTGGACAGTGGCTTTGGGGAGAATTTCAGTGAATTTTGCATGGAGTAGCCCATAGATTTGGTTAAAAAAGACCTGGGAAAGAGCTTTTAAAATATACACCAGACTCCCTAAGCCAGCTTCACAGAATGCAGATTTCTTCTCATCTGAGTGCAACCGTTCAGAGACAGTTTTCAAATGACATTTTAGTTTGAAGGGGGGAAAACAAAAGAGAGGAAAAAAAATTCATGTTATCTCAGTGAGGTTTCCCACTTCCTTATTGAGAGGAGTTTTAAGCACAGAGCACTAACTCAGGTTGCCTTTGCAGCTGCTGCTGCTTTGCTCAAAACAAGGAGCATTTTTAGCCACGTTGCTTTGCTGACCACCACAACAAAGCAACAGCTGTGGAAGAGCCAGGAATTTCTTGCATCACCAGCGCAGGGAATGCCAGCTGAGAAGAACACACACCTTCTGGGCACCTTCCAGTGCTAACAGCTGTCAGGGAACACTGGAGAAAGTGCCAAATCTGCAGCCAGAAACTTACCCAGAGAACTGACTGCAAAATTATCAGATAATCAAAATTGTCAGCTAATCAAACCTTGTCAAAGAAAGGTGTTTTTCCAAAGGAAAAAAAAAATAAGATGGCACCTGTTAATAGGATGGATTGCATTAAAAATCTGGTTCGGGGCCCAAAGAATGTGTGAATATATAGATATAGATAGTAGATTAGATAGATTAGATAGGTAGATAGATAGATAGATAGATAGATAGATAGTAGATAGATAGATAGATAGATAGATAGATAGATAGATGGAAGTGCTCAAGGCAGGTTGGACAGGGCTTGGAGCAGCCTGGGCTGGTGGAAGGTGTCCCTGCCCATGGCAGGGGGTGGAACTGGATGAGTTTAAGGTCCCTTCCAACCCAAACCACCCCATGGTTCTGTGTAGAACCCCTTCAAACCCCAGGCACTGCTTCCCTTCATCCCTCCCACCCTTCTCTCCCTGCCTGGATGTTATCCAGGAGCTCCCTTCCCTGCCCATGTTTCAGATGGAACTGAAATTCAGACAGTTCCTTTTTCAGCAGAGGCAGTTTAAGGCTGTTCCTGTGCCCAGGCCTGGGCTGGTGATTTAAACTGCTCAGTGCTGTCAGCAGGAGAAGTTTCACTTTGTGTCAGAAGGGACTTAATAAAAAAAGTTGTAGCACTCACCACCACCCCCCCGACCTCAAAACACACTTAATGCTGCTTTAAGAGGGAAAAGAAAAGAGACTTCCCTTGTGCATCTAAGAGCTCCAAACTGAAAATAAATAGAATGCCTGACTGATTAAAATCCTGGTGAGTCAGAGCAGCAGTTGCTATTCCAGGGTGCTCTGAGCCTTCACCTCTGCTTGGATAACCACTGACCCACCGGGGTCCTGTGCCACCCCCTCGGGTCCCTCCCGTGTGTATCCAAGCCCTCCTGCACTCGTATTTTCCAGGGAAAGCTAAACCTCCTACCCAAACCCCCCCAGAACTGCCTGCCTGAAGCATTTCACTCTGGGCCTTAAGCGTGAGTAAGTCAACGCTACAGACGATAGGAAGTATGTAAACATATTCTTTAAAGTGGTTTGATAGTAAATATTTCCAAATCCCGCTTCAGCCACTGGTGTTGCTTACTGTAAACATCAGGATAATGAGCCTCGACTGCCTTTTGACTTGCCAGACATTAAGATATTGCAATAGTTTGGTTACAAAATCTGCGGGGAAATATTGGGCTGGGTTGAACCATGGGCAGAATTTCTCAAAGCACCCAAACCCACCTCTGCTCATTTCCTCGACTACAGCTCAGCCCTGAACAATTCTTTTCATGTTGCTGAACAAAGATATGAATAACACCATTTGTCCAGGGTTTACAAACACCACCACAACCCCATTCATTCAAAGAAGTGGCTAATTTTTCCCCAACTGCTCTGTAAACGAGGAGAACAGAAAGAATCAGAACAAACTTCAGCCTGGCAAGGATTTGCTTCCCAGCTGCTCTCAGGCCACTGCTTAATGACATCCTGGCCTTGACAACCCACTTGTGAAGTTATTTCCTAAACTATAACAAAATGACACAATAAAGCACCTAAAGGGACAACTTCCACCAACCACCACAAACACACATGATAATCAATTCTGCCCAAGCAGGCAGGGCTGAACTCTCATCAGTTGTTACTTCACATTGCTCTGCAACTTTACATTTCATTTATAAAATCTAGATTTATAAAATTTACATCACATTTATAAAATTCAGGGAATCAGTAAATCCCCAGGGAAGCAGTAAGGCTGGAATGCCAGGCAAACCCAAAAGTTTAGATACATTTAGTATAGATGGAAGCAGTTCTATGTGATCTTAATTTATGACTGGTCCTGCAAATTCAGTTATGATGATTTTACACTGCAAAGCAGAAATGTGAGCTGATTGGAATGGCTTCTAACTGTCCAGCCTGAGTAGAATCCCGTGGGACAAAGTGGGACAAATCCATATGGATTGTGGAACAGAGCTGTCTCTAGGCAAGACAAGGTCCATGCTCTGCAGGCCCTGCAGGGCCCTGATGTCACTAACCTGTGACCAGCAAAGCCCAGTGCCCTACAGACTCCATTCCCACATGTCTGGCCCTCCTGGGCCTCCCCCTGGTCCCTCCACGCATCCTCCCCATCTCCCTCTCCCAGCATCTCCAGACTCTTTCCTAACTCAGGTCTCATTTCCTCCCAGCCAGCTGCTCCTCTTGGAACATGGGAATCTTTCTGTCTTCCAGCCCTGGATCCCTCTGTCTCCACCAACACATCTGACACTTGCCAGCAAACTTGAAAAGTCCCAGAAGGAAAGCAAAAGGGTTCTGGTGCCTTTGCCTCCATCCTCTTGGCAGCCACAGTAACGATTCAGCACCACATCACTGTTACAGCAGCTCAGCTCTGCCCTCCCACATTCAACACGGGAAGAAGGCTCAGGACAGATCTTCATTAACTCCAAGTTCATTAATTGCAGTGATGTTGGATCAGGTCCCACAAATTCTTTCGGTTTTCGGTTGTTATATGTTTATTTGTTATACTCCTTCACAGCTTCAAGATTCAGCCTCTTAATACAGTTAAAATTTAATAGTTAATAGCAAGTGACTCATTCCCAAGGAATCCAGTGGCCGTGCCAATAACAGATTTCAACTGAGGTAAAATGCAATAAAGCAGCTCACTACAGACACGACTATTCTTATCACTAATGTCACAGCACACAAGTGCGAGTTATTACTCATGAAAGGGTTCAGAAAGGCAGTCGAAAAAGAAATTCAGACTTTGTTTATGGGTGCTGGTTTCACACTGCTCTGCCCTACATGTGCACAGCACCCAACACATGTTTCTAATGCAACCCGTTAAAGCGGACAGGAAGCATCTGAGATCGACCACAGCAGCAACTTATTAATCAGCAAAGAAACATTTTAACCTTTAGCCAGACAAAAACTAAAAAAAAAAAAAAAAAAAAAAAAAAAAAAAAAAAAAAATTAAAAAATGAGTTGTGTCACAGAGAGGGGTGAGGCTCAGAGCGAGAGCGGAGCGGGGGATTCGGTTGTGTTGGGATGAGCTGAGCTTGGCTCTGCCTCGTCCTACCTTCTCCAGAGCCAAGGATCGGCGAAGTCTCTGCAGCGGGAGAGCAGGGAATCGGGAATCCAGGGAATCGGGAATCCAGGGAATCGGGAATCCAGGGAATTGGGGAGCTCGGGGCACCGGGAGCTCAGGGATCCGGAAACTGCCGGGAGCCGGGAGATCAGAGAATCGGGGGGCCCGGGACACAGGGAGATCCGAGCACCAGGAATCGGGGAATCAGGAGCTCAGGGCACCGGGAGATCAGGGAATGGGGGAGCCCATGGCACTGGGAGCCCAGGGAATCGGGAGCTCGAGGCATGAGGAGCCCGGGACCGAGGACGTGCCGGGCAGGGCAGTGACATCCAGGCTCCGAACACACACACACAGACACAGAGCGCTGCGGCGGGTCTCAGAGAGCCCCTCAGCCGCTCGGACCCGCCCGGGGCCGCCCACCCGGGGCTCGCTCCCCTCACACGCTGCTCCCGCCGGCGGCCGCGGAAGCTCCGCACGGCCCTACCGCCGCGGCTCTCGCACCGAACACCGCCCCCCGGACCCGCGCCGGGCCCGCACCTACCGCTCCGGCACGGCTGGGTTCGGCACAGCCCAACCCGGTGCCCGGCTCAGCTCAGCCCGGCCCCGCGGCCCCTCAGGCCTCCTCGGCGGCTCCCGCTCACTGACAGGCGGTGCCCGGCGCCGACCACGCCCCCTCCGCCGCGCAGCCAATCACCGCCCGGTCTCCCCTCCAGACCCCGCCCCGGTGTCGGTCGAGCCCAATTACCGCGCGTCTCCCGCCCTCGGTCACGCCCCCAGCCGCCCGGGTTTCCCAGAAGTGGGCGGGGCTTCCTGCCAAGCAGGGCCCGCCCCCCCGCGGTCCCTCCGGGAGCCGCCGCGCTGCGCATGCGTGTTCGGCCGCGGGGGCGGGCCCCCCTCACGATCGTCCGCCATGTTGGCGGCGGCTCCGGCCGGTGCCGGGCGTCGCCGCGTCCCTCGAGTCTCTCTGACGGGGGTGGGAGGCGCCTGAGGCCACGTCGGTACCACCTCGAAGCCGCCTTGGTGGTACCTCGGTACCGCAGTAGCGCGTTCTGCCTGTCAGCAGCCGCCTGAGCCTCACCCCTTACACCGCGTTTGCCTCCAGAAGCTGAGACTTCCCATTCATTTTATTATTTTTCCCTGTTCTAAGACTGCGTGGCCGTTTCCCGGTGAAAGGGCTGCAGGGAGCGTGTCCCTCGGTGCCGGCGTTGCCCCCGCCGTGGCTCTGGGGAGTCAGAGGTGTCAGTCCCGCTATTTTCACTTGTGTAAATTTGTGATAACTTTGATAGATTCCTTCCTCCCCCTCCCGTAGCCTCTAATGCTCCCCAGTAAGTGACAGCTGGTTATTCACATTCTGGTTTGCCCAGGTACCGTTATTCTTTGCTTTGACACCGAAGGAAGGGGTGGGTGACTCGGTCCGTGCCCCAGGGAGGTGGGAGCCACGGGAAATAAATAATTTCAGAGGTCATTTCAGAGCTTTCAGGAAAGGACTCTGATGTACTTATAGAATCGTGGAATGGTTTGGGTTGGAAGGGACCTCACAGCCCATCCAGTCCCACCTTCACTAAATCAGGTTGCTCCAAGCCCCATTTAAGAATATCTTCCATTGCTCATTCCCTCTGGATTTGGACTCCTTCACCTTCAGTGTACACTGGCCCGGTGCAGGGGCATCTTGCTCAGCCTCTTCACATAGTTCAGAAATAAATTTTCAGTCCTAAGAACTCTTTGCTTAGGGAATAGAGCTGTGTGGGTTGCACTCAATGATCTTAGGGGTCTGTTCCACTCTGAACCATTGTATGGTTCAATATTGTGTTGCAAGAATAATCCCCCGTTGCCCTTTTAACTCTGGGTAGAACCCCCGAGTTAAATGAACCTGTCATGGGAGGTCACTGTGGGGTGTGTAGTCCACAGGCTTTCCTGCAGGTTGCTCCAGTACTTGTGGAATTGATTAAAGTGTAAATGGGATGTTTGCTGGACAAGATAAAGAACAACTGGAATCATCTTTACATGCAGTGCTTCTCAGAAGTTTAGATAATTTGACAACATTTGACATAATTTGCCTTTAAAAGTCTGAGGTTGTTTTCACCAGAATAGTTGAGGTGATTGTGATGTTGCATTTAAAGGTATTTATGGCCTTGATCTTTTTATCACAATAAAGGAAGTGGAAGGAAGAGCAAACAAAGCTTTTGACAAAATATAAAGGACCTTAATACTCATGTTATGGGTTTTGAACAAGCCACACTTTCCACTGGAGTTGGTGAAGAGGGAGGACAGGAGGAGGAGAGAAGCACATGTGGAGCTTGTTCCAAGCCCAGGTTCAACCCTTAAATCCAGAACACTCTGTGTTTCCTTTGTGGGTGAGTTGTGTGAAATGAACGCACGGTCTCAGTCTCACTGGCAGAGCAGCTGGTCACTCTTGGAGCTGTAAAGGACGTCCCGAAAGCAGGAGCAGAGTGTGAACAGTGTAACAATGGCACTGCAGCCAGCCAGCTCGGAGATGGGAAGAGCCCTTTAGCTGGGAGCAGCAGGAGCACGCACGGATCTGTCCGAGCTCCAGGTACCTCTGCAGCCCGGGCAGAGCGTTCGGAGGAGGGCGGGAGCACGGCGTGTCCATCCCCCGGCCGGGCCGGGCTCTGCTCTGTCCCCAGCGTGGTCCCCGCGCGTAGGGCCGGCTCCGGTTTCTATTGCAGCAATCAAAGCCACAGGTCGCTCTCAAGACAAGCTCGCACGGAGCAAATGCAAATACAGCTGCTCTGCTGTTTGTGTAAATCACCCAGGGCGTGCCCGGCCCTCGGGCTGGAGGGTTAACACACCAATAGCTGCATTAATGATTGCTGCAAAATATGCAGAGTCCTTCCTCGGGCTGACCCAGTAATGTCAAGACCTGCTTGTGTGATTGCAGTCACAGCTCAGAGAGCACACGCAGCCTCACAGAGGCCTTTTGTTCCTGCCTGGCTGGAGCACGGGGATCCACTCTGGGACACTGGGCAGACACAGCTTGGAGCTTGGAGCTTTCTATGTGCTACTCCACGTTTGGTGCTCCAGGTGTGAGCCAAGAGCTGCGTGTTACAACACAAGGACTCGCACCAGGCGGGCCCTGGACAGCTTCAGTCTGGATCTAGGGATGGGAACAGCTGATCTGCATCATCCCACCAGCCCCACTGGCATGGCACCATTTTAAAAGCAGAATTCTGACCACTTTTCCCCCTGCCACCCTAGACTTTCTGCAGCCACAGTCCATGCTCTCTTGTCCTAATCCCTCTCCTAGAAGCTGAAGTCCAGCCCTCCTGAGCACAGGAGATGTGGGGGCCACCGAGTACTGGCATTCCCAGAGTCACTGTTCTTGGGCAAAGGTCTCCCCTCCTTCAGGCTGTGTTGGAGTTTGGTGTCTGGCCACGGGCAGCTACCCTGGAGAACCTGTGTGGAGTGACTTGGGGGTTTGGGGAGATGGCAGCCTCCAGAAGACACAGGCCTGTCTTGTGGGGACTTTGTCCATGGGAAGAGCTCCTCCACCAGGAACTGTGGTAACAACGCTCCGTCCTCTGGTGGGGACACAGGATTGACGTGCCAGCTGCAGAGACGCTCCCTCCAAGTGGATCCTGGAGCCCCCAGAGCCGAGGTGGCCTCACTCAGGCCCCGCTGCTTTGGCTGTGACACTCGGAGCCACCTGGAGCCGCGGTGTCCAGCGGGCTCTGGGCTGTTTCCTTCCTCAGAACTTCACCCCGAAGCAACGGCTCAAACAGTTCACCGTCGAAAAGTTTCACTTCCCAAATAGTGCCGTGCTATAAATACCCTGTGCAGTGGGATATGACATTTACTCCCACACACGAGGCAGGCGTGCTTTGTGCCTTGCGTACTCCGGGCCTTAACCCTTGAGTAAACACGAGGTAAGGAGCCTGTGGGGCAGACTCAGCTTGCAGACTGGGGGTGGGTTGCTGAAGAGTAAATGGGAGGAGAATTGCACCAGGATTATTGCAGGTAGAGTGGAAAAACTCCCCTCTTCCAGCTCTTTGGACCTCATGGAGCTGAACATGTTGCCTTAGGAATATCAGTGCTTTGTTCCACTCTTATCAACAGATCTCAGAGCACTTTCCTGCCCAGACCAAAGAAGTACTAAAGGGAGTTTGCTTTAATTTTCAATTCTGTAACTGATTTATGATCCTTGACTAATTTCTTAGTTCCTTGTTTCAGTTCCATGTAAAACAGATGGTAACTGCTTTTCTCTCATTCTTTATATGTTGTGTATAGATATCATAGAAGCATGGAATGGTTTGGGTTGGAAGGCACCTTGAAGCCCATCCAGTCCCATCCCCTGCCATGGGCAGGGACACTTTCCACCAGCCCAGGTTGCTCCAAGCTCTGTCCAGCCTGGCCTTGGACAATTCCAGGATCCAGGGGCAGCCACAGCTTCTCTGGGCAACCTGTGCCAGGGCCTCCCCACCCTCACAGGGAGGAATTTCTTCCTAATCATAGAATCAGAGAATGGTTTGGGTTGGCAGGGATCTTAAAGATCATATATATATATATATATATATATATATATATATATATATGATATACAGAGTATATATGTCATACAGATAATATATACTAGAAATTCCACCAGTAGGGTCTCTGTAGAGTGCACTGACTGAAGTGCTCGGGTGCTGATGTTTAAAAACCATCACATATAAATATATAAACATCCTCTCTATAAGAGCAGGTTCGTAATATCCCTTTCTTATTGAGAAAGAGCTGAAGACACCTAGATAGGTACATTTAAAACTGAATGGATCATCTTATCTCATCCTCTTGCATAACATCACCTCAAGCAAGGTCTGTATCAGGCAAGTCTTGATCTAGAGCACAGTCAGCAGAGCAACCCAGCACTGAGGCCACTCCTCTGCTGGAAACGGAGCCCAAGGTTTTCCAAGCCCTTATCTGAGTGATTGGCACAGGAGTGTTTGTCTGGGCCTTTGCAGAAGAGGTCAACATGGAGCTGTGCCAGGGCAGGGTCAGGTTGGATCTCAGGGAAAGGTTCTTCCCCCAGAGGGTGGTTGGCACTGACCAGGCTCCCCAGGGAATGGGCACAGCCCCAAGGCTGCCAGAGCTCCAGGAGGGTTTGGACACCACTCTGAGGGACAGGGGGGGGATTGTTGGGGTGTCTGTGCAGGGCCAGGGGTTGGACTGGATGATCCTTGGGGGTTCCTTCCAGCTCAGGATATTCTGTGATTCTGTGACAGAAGTGACTCCTGGCTTTGGAAATGGGCTCAATTCACCTCCCTGGGTGGGGGATGTGAGAATAAACAAACAAATTCAGGCCTTTGCAGAATGGGTTTGATTCTATTGTAATCTTGGTTACACTACAATTCCTCCCAACTTCATGGCACATTCCAGGCTTGCCCCTGTGAAAATAAGAAACAACCTCAGTGGCTTCCCAAAGTTTTTCATCGGCTCTTTTGAGTGCCAAGCAGTTCCAATTACTGGAGTTTGGCTCTGCAGGGAACACGCTGCTGTGCAGCTTCCTCTCCTCTCTGCCAAAATATGATCCAACCGCTGGTGTCTCGGAGCAAGTTCTGCTCTGGGCTCTGTTCTATCACCAGGAAGCACATGGCCCTGCTCTCCAGCCCTGTGTCCTGCCGGGAGGAGCTGGAGCAGAGCGAGGGGAGCTGGGCCAGGGCTCAACTCCCTGTGCTCATCTGTGGGCAGAGCATCGAGTAAACATTGATTTTCCCTCCCTGCTGCGGGGTCAGTTGGGGATTTCAGGGCTTCACCAACCTGGGTGGAGCTGAGCCTTCATCAGATTGTCCTGCAGAGGCACCAGATCAAAGAGGAAATGAGCACTGGGAAGATAAAGCCAAGATTATTAAAAGCAGCCCCTGATTTTTGGGTCCTGGCTGCTCAGTTTGAGGAAATTTGAGCGTTCTTGTTCTTGGAGATTACAGAATTTCTCTTGTGATGATTCCTCAAAGGGTTAAAGGCTTTCCAAACTCAGCTCCCTAAAAATCACTTTTCTGGGAGTCATCAGAAACAGATGTCACTCACCACAGCCTTACAACACCTCAGATGTTTAAGGATATATCAGAAAATAAGCCCCAGATCTTTGTCAGAACATTGCAATATCCATCTGCTATTTTTAAGTCCCAGCTCTGAGAATTAAGCAGTAAATGAAAAATTGAAGTGTCACTTTTTAAAAAGAACGTCTTTATATGTAGTTTGGAGAGATCAAGCTCGTGAATTGTAAGAAGTTAAGGGGCTGACAGTTCTGTTTGATGAAATACTCTTTGCTTTAACTGGTGACTCCTTAACCCAAAATGTGCAACACCTCCCTGCCAAGGAGCTGGTTATAACTCAGCTCTTTGTAGCCATTTGTCAAAAATACATCCCAGCCACAACTTGTATTCATTAGCACTTGGATCTACATATCAGTCCTTTTGGGAGGGAAAAGGGTGCTGGATTTTCAGACCAGCATCTCCAGGAGCTTTGTCTTCACTGCTGTGTAGAGATCAAGGACTGAGAACTCAACCTGCCACTATCCCAGGTAGCTCCAAGCCCCATCCAACCTGGCCTTGGACACTCCCAGGGAACCATAATATATGAATAAAGGACCATTTATATGAATAATATGACCATATATATGACCAAATATGACCATTTATATTAACATTGTATCTATTATATAAATATATTATCTGTGGTCATGACTTTGAGCAATAAGGACCCAATATATGAACAAATGACCATTTTCATGCCCATTTCTCTTTCCTCAGTCCAGAGGGAGGCAGGAAGATGCATAGCATCCCATCTGTGATCCTGCATCTTGGACAAGGCTTTGTCATCCCTGCTGGGCAGTGAAGCCAAGGGCTGGAGCACCTCTCCTGAGAGAGCTGGGGTTCAGCCTGGAGAGGAGAAGGCTCCAGGGAGACCTTAGAGCCCTTGCAGTGCCTAAAGGGGCTCCCGGAGAGCTGGAGAGGGACTGGGGACAGCAGTTCCTTTCCAAAGTCAGCCCTCGGCCCCAGCTCGTGCTCGTGGAGCAGAAGGGCTGGGGAGCCCTGTGCTCCCGGCACAGCACGTGTGGGCTTGGGACACATCGGATGGACAACAAACTCACGGGCCTGGGCCCACACTGCTCCGGGCACTGCAGCTCTGCAGGGGCTGCTGAGCGCCACAACGAGCTGGTTACCAAACATCCGTGTGAGAGGCGCTCGGCTCCTGCCCCTCAGGAAAACCTCCTCCAGCTTCCTGGAAGTCCTGCTCACCTTGCTGCGAGGCCGAGCCGCTCGGAGCCCTGCCACCCGCTCGGGTGGGCAGCAGGACTCGGGGAGCGGTCCAAGAGCAGAGGAAATGCTGGGAGGGCCGGCACAGGGAGCCCTGCGGAGGCTCAGCTGTGGTGCGGCCTCCCCTCTGGAATGGCCCCTTTCGGCCCAGCCCCGACCTCCACTTGACCCTTCCGCGATCCCAGCGGCTCTCTCTGCTCTCGCAGCCCTTCTGATGCTCTCAGTTAAAGCCCAGCCGCTGCTCTCTGCTGGAGACGCTTCCCCCGCGGTCCTGCCCGGCTGTTCCGTGTCCCCGCCTCCTTCCAGCTTCCCCGGGAGCTGCGGAAGGGACGGGCAGCTGCCACACCGGCCGCTTCATCCCGGTCCCCCCGCCAGGTTCCTGCCTTACTCGAGGCCCTCCCCCTGCCCGAACACCTCTGCCACACCCGGGACCTCCCCAGCACGGATTAACAGAACAACTGGTTTGTTTTGTTTGCAGTTCTAATGCCAGTTACTAATTTTATCAGATTGGAAGTAGGAGAAAATGTTGGAAATAGTCTCGCATTTTCTCCCGCTTCTCATCAGTGCTGGGAAGGGCTAACAAGAAACAGAAAAACAGAAAAGCAAAGGCTTTTCCTTTCCTTCCCCCACAGTCCAGCTCCAGAGCTTTGTTCAGTGTTCACTCTGGGTACTCCCTCCCTCTCCTGATGTCCCCAGTCTTCCACACAGCTCCTCAGTCCAGTGACACCTCCCTGGGCATCCATACTCTCCCCCATAACTCTGCTGATCTCCTACTGTCAAAGTCTTACTTCCATCCATCCCTCCATCCACCATCCATCCATCCATCTATCCATCTCCATCCTTCTGTCCCTCCATCCACCCATCCATCCACCCATCCCTTCATCTCTCTGTCCCTCCATCCACCATCCACCCATCCATCCATCCATCCATCCATCCATCCATCTCTCCATCCCTCTGTCCCTCCATCCACCCACCCATTCACCCATCCACCATCCATCCATCCGTCATCCATCCATTCACCCATCCATCCATCCACCATCCATCCCTCCACTTGTCCTTCCCTCTCTCCCTTTATTTCCCAGTGCCCCTCTGCCCATAGACAGAAACCCTTCACCAACCTCAGAGCTTTAACTCCCTCTTTGTGATTCATTTTTAACTTCCCAGGAGAAGGATGATCCCGGTGGAGGGAGCCCAGCTTGGCCTGATCCTCGTTCCTGCTGTCATGTGTGAAGAGAGATGGAGGGAGATACATCCAGGGGTGCAGAGCTGGGCATGGACCAAGGGCAGCATGTCCAAAGTCTTCCCCCCTACAGGAGCCTGCAAGAAACTATTCCTCTTCCTGGAACCTAAAAAGGAGAATTATTTCCTTCCCCAGGTTTGACAGAGAGATGGGGGGTGACTGGGGAAATATCCACAGGCAGATCCACCGGGGGCTGTTGGAGGCAGGAGAACTGCAGCTAAAATTAGGATCTGGCAAAAACCAACACCCAGAATATCTTTGTTTTCCTAATGCCAAAAATGTCAACAAAACAACCTGAGAGCTCAGGGGCAGCATTATCTGGGCTGAGAATCCCAGGGTTTGTAGGGTCCTTCAGCTGCTCTGCCAGTAAATCCTGATGGCAACAATTCCACAGAATCCTGGTTATCCAGAGCCCAGGATGGAGCAGAGACATGGCACAAAGTCAGTTGTACACAGAACCCTGAAGCAGCAGTGCTCCAGCAATAGCAGCTGGCTCAGCCCTGGCATAGAAAGTTTATTAAGATAAATCAAAAGTGTCCAAAACCAGACTGTAAAAAATGTGTAAAAATGGAAATGGGCTAAAAATTCCATCAGACGTTTGGTATTAATCCCACAGAGAGAAAAAATGCATGGGATGCTTTAAAGGGAATTATGTCTAAATCTGCTCAAAACAACAAAGCCCTTAAACCAGCCTGGGGGCCATGGGGTTCTGTCTGCAGGTGAGATCCCATCCCTGGAAGTGTCCAAGGCCAGGTTGGACAGGGCCTGGAGCAAACTGGGCTGGTGGAAGGTGTCCCTGCCCATGGCAGAGGTGGGACTGGATGGGCTTTAATGTCCCTTCCAACCCAAACCATTCCATGATTCCATATTGAGTTTAGCTAAGAAAAGGTAAAGGAGTGACTCTGTCACAGACTCCAATGAAGATTCTGATGTTGGAGGATATTTATTTTAGCAAATGACAGAAAAACAAGAGCCAACAGCCAGGAGGAGGAAAGAGGCAAATCCAGGCTGGCACAAAGAGCAGGAAAGGCTCATTGAATCCACACTGACTCCATCAGTGAAGTCCTGACACGAAATCAAATGTCTGTCTCAGCTTGACCCTCTCCCACAGTAATTCCTGCATTAAAACAAACAGCTCCTGCCACAACATGGAATTGCAGCCCAAGATAAACTGATGGTTCTGTCCCAGCCCTGCCTCGTGTCGTGTTACACTGTCAGGGCTTTGACTCAGACACAAACTCTCCTTTTTGGCTCATGTAACACCAGCTGCAAAAAGAGCCCATTCATTGAGAGGATCCCGAGATGCTCTTGCAACACACATCACGGGGAAAAGCTGTTCCTTTGCCAAGTTTGGATGGGAGCCTGATTCTCTTCTCTGGATACCAGGCTCAGACATGTCTTAACAGATCAAAGAATTATTACAGATAAGAGCAGCAACTCTTGTATTAGATAGAAGCAGCTCCTACCCTGTGAGGATAAGGAAGAGGTTCTTTATTAAATTAGTTCTTCATTAAAAGAATGTAAATGCAGAACTTTAAAAAGTCACTTCTGAAAATAAAAGAAGTGTCTTTCTTAAGAGAAAGAGGTCTGAGGAGAATACAAAGCATCTTGCACCCCTCTTACTCACAGGACATTCATTGTCCCCCACTGCCAGAGGCATTCCCAGACTGCTGGAGAGAGGAGCCCAGGCAGAGCCACACGTGCTGTCCCCTGGCCCTTGGGCAGGGAGCAGCTTTCCTGTCTCACCAAAGGGCTGCACAGGCTGTTTTCAAAAATCCAAAGTTCACTTTCCCCAGTGATGCCATGTTTTAGGACTGGTGCTTCTGCTCCTGGGCACTGGGAACAGCATCTCCCCTTTTTGGGATGTTCTGTATTTGCCTGGTTAAGGGTGAAGAGTCCACCATGTACCTGCAAACAAGGCACAGCCAGTGGGGTGGACCCTGCTCCCACCCCACCCACAGCATCACTCACCTGGATGTGTCCAATTCAGGGAACCCAACCCTGAACTCTCCTGCTCTGTGTCTGCCCCAGCCTGCTCATGGCACAGGGACCTGTTCCAGGGATGCCTCAAGCTTTCCTCAGAGAACTGCAGAGGATTCACCTTCCAGGGAAAGCATTCCAGGGAAGGGCAACGGAGCTGGGCGAGGGGCTGGAGCACAAGTCTGATGTGGCACTTGGGGACATGGGTCGGTGGTGGCCTTGGCAGAGCTGGGGGAACAGTTGGACTCGATCTTAGAGGGCTTTTCCAACCTAAATGTTTCTCTGATTCTGGGATCCTTAAGGAAGCTTTGGGCAGGATGATGCTGGCAAGTCAGCTGAGCTCCTGAGCTGTGCTCACTCCAGCTCTCAACTCCTGGTCAGCTGGAGGTTAATTCAACTATTTCAAGTTCATTTTGTGGCTGGATTTTGAGCCTCTGGACTCTGGCTGGGCCACAGAGGGGTGGAGGATGGCAGGTGGCTGCCCAGGACATCCTTCCATGTGCCACTTCATGTCTCAAGCAGGGAGGACAAACCATCCAATCCCTTGGGGAGCTGCAGGCAGACATGGATGGGGGATTGTGCCCCAGGTCACGTTCTTTGACATTAAAGTGCTCCAAAAATGAGGCAGATCAAATCAGGTGTGTTAATGAGGCAGATCATCTGGCAAAGCACCTTGTCACCAACTGGCATCAGAGAAGGACTCCCCAGCAGAAGCTGCTCTCTGTGCACCTCCTGGTCCTTCTGTGCTGGGGGAAACCCCAAAGAGCCAACAGGGTACAGGGAACGAGCCCAAGGACAGCCCTTTCCCAGGAAACCCTCCTGGAGTCCAGCAATCTGCAGCTTTGGGACTTCCTGAGCTGGATGTTGTCTCTGGTCACTCCTGGATTTGGGGACAAGTGCACGGAGAGGACTCAAAAGTCTCTGTGACCCCCACAGGGCATCCTCCAGTGTCCCTGCACACACCAGCCCCTCTCAACCATTTCTGCAGGAATTTTTAATGCTGGAAGTGAGCACCTGGATATTTGCACCAGGAGGAGGCCCCTGCCCTGTGCCCGTGTGTGCCTGACAAACCAGCAAAGCCAGCCCCAGCAAACCCAGGTCTCTTCCAAAAACAATTACATCATGTTGAAGCCATCAAGCATGTGATTTCCCAGCCCGGGGAGGCACTGAGAGCCTCTCTCCAGGAGAGGGAGAGGAGCTGTGCAGGAGCCAGCTGGGATTCAGCAGGAAAGGTTTTATACGCTCTCCAAAGGAGGTGGTGCTCGAGCAGGACCCGACCCAGGAGCTGGGACTGCCAAGGCACCACACAGGAAGCAGCTGCAGCCTTGGGAGAAGGAAAACCCTTAAAACTTCAGAGCTGTCTGGGTTTTGAGCATGTTTCCTGGGAAATTGGCTTGTTTCTCTCAGAGCCATAAAAGTAAGGATGGATGTTTCCAAAGAGGGAATTTGAATCCTGGCAGAGGGGCTGCACCTGCCTGGTTTTGTGTGTTGAGGGGGTGTGAGGACATCCCACCTTGGTGAGCCCCACACTCCACACAGCACCTGGCTCCAATGGGGACAAACAGTGCTGCTGCATCCCATGGCAGCAGGATCAGGCTTTCTTCTGCTGCCAGCACCTCGTTCCTTGTCCCATTTTCCTGCAGCCTCGTGATCCAGGAGAGGGAAGGGCAGGGGTGAGGGAGCAGCTCTGCTCAGGCGTTGAGTGCCTGGCTCAGCTCAGGTCCCACGTGGACGCCTCACAAGGATCCCCTTTGATCCTGGCACAGCAAGGAGGCTGCAGGAACGAGGACAGAGGCCATGAGAGCTGCAGAATAACTAATCCAAGAGAGGGAACCTGCTGGGAGCTGCTGCCTGAGACAAATCCCAGTCTCGGGAGGCTCAGGTGTGCTGTCCCCGCCGGGACGGGCGGGTTTGCCCCTCGCAGAGCCCGGCTGGGAGCAGAGCTTCCCTGAAACCCTCGAGCTTCTCTTTCCTGAAAGCTCATTTCTGAGGATTAGCAGATGTCTTTGTTGCAGCCCTGGGTCCCTGCCAAGGGTTACTGTAAACACTTGGCAAGGTGCAGCCTCTTGGCACCGCACTGGGCGCAGGAGGGGGAGCACAGGTCACCTCCAGGAGTGGCAGTTGATGTTCACACTCCCAAAGAGGCTGTTAACTGCAAACACCCCAGGCAGGGCTAACTCAGCATCCCTGAAGTACCAGCCATATTTTGGTTTTCCCACCTTTCCTACCAAAGAGGGGTAAAGGGGTTAATTGCCCATCTGCTGGGAGCAGAGGTGCTGTTCCCAGACCTGGAAAATCCCACACACTGGTTGGTGTAAGGACAACATCTGCTGGTGCCAGGTGTCAGAAACAAGAAACGGCCACGATGGAAACTGGTGTCTGATCAAGGGTCTATTCCGGGCCTGAGCAGCCAAGAGTTACTGCAGTGGCACTGGGAACTGCTCACACTCCATGGCATCAGGAGAGTGACAGGAGAGAAGACCTGACGGGTGCCTCTGCTGTCATGGAATCTCAGAACAGCCTGGATCTTAGAGCCCATCCAGTGCCACTCCCTGCCACGGGCAGGGACACCTTCCACAGCCCAGGTTGCTCCAAGCTCCGTCCAACCTGGCCTTGGACACTTCCAGGGATCCAGGGGCAGCCACAGCTTCTCTGGGCAATTCCCAGTATCCCATCTATCCCTGCCCTCTGGCAGTGGGAAGCCATTCCCTGTGTCCTGTCCCTCCATCCCTTGTCCCAAGTCCCTCTCCAGCTCTCTGGGAGCCCCTTTAGGCCCTGGAAGGGGCTCTCAGGTCTCTCTGGAGCCTTCTCCTCTCCAGGTGAACCCCCCCAGCTCTCCCAGCCTGTTACTTGATCAGGATTTGGTTGCAGCCGCATGGGGACTGAGCGAGAGCTCCAGAGGATTCCCTCACTTAGGGATGGACTAAAGACCTGTGCAAGGTGTTTGCCCACAGCCTGCAGGACCAGCAGGGTCAGCTCCTGCTCCCCAGCTCCAAAGGCCACACTGTGACCCCCCGTTCCAACCCAGGGCTGCTTCTGGAGAAAACGTGTGGGTGATGCAGGACAGCCCCAAATTAACTCTTGTTTGATGCAAAACATCTTCTAGCAAAAGTCTGCTGTCAGTTCCTCTGTCAGTGTTGAGCCTGCCAGTGCCTTAACGAGCTGCTCCAACAATTAATTCCCTCCCCTGGTAGGAATGAGCCGTGTTTCCCAGCTCCACACGGCTCTCTTGGCCAGCAGTCCTGGCGTGCCTTCTCCTTTTCCCTGCCAGGCAGGAGAACCCTCCAGTGTCAGAGTTCTGCTCCCCCATGGGAACTGCCAGGGATGCAGGCTTTCCTGAGCCATCAGTGGCACCAGGGCTGTGGGATCCCAATCCCACTCCAGATTTTCCAGGCTGCTGATGTAAGCTCCCAGTCTGCCTGTGGTCCCTCATCCCACCTTCTAGAGCCCAATTTCCCCATCCTAAATCCCAGTAACCCCAATCCTATACATAGGAACTGTGTGCAGTTCTGGGCCCCACCATTTGAGCAGGATGTGAAGGTCCTGGAATGTTTGCAGAGAGGAGAACCCAGCTGGGACAGGCTGGAAGAGTAGAGCAGGAGAACCAAGCTGGGGAGCAGTGGGAGGGGCTGAGCCTTTTGTGGTGGTACCAGGAGAGAGGGGACAGGAGGAGGAAAGAAGCTGGGGAGAGATTTCCTGTGTGTTTGTATCGGTGGCCAGTGAGTCCCTGAGCACTCTGGGTGGCCTTGCATGCCCGTGGGACAGGGATGGGGACCCGGCAGGCAGACCCTGGCGGCAGGGCAGTGCAGGGGCAGCTGCAGCCCTGGAACCCCGAACAGCCCTGGGAGCTGGGGAGGCTGCAGGAGCCGCTGGCCGAGCCATGGCAGGGCTCGCCCACCCAACGTTGGGATGGTCCTGGCTTTGTTTGGAGCACAACAACCCTGTCCCTGCTTCTTTGATTCCTTCAACCTTAAACATTTCCTCCTGCTCTTCCCTAGAGCTTCCTGCTGGGAATGCATCTCCATTACTGACCTGGATGACGGGACACGGCGTTTGCCACCGACACGAACCCAGCGAGCGGCTGCTGGAGCAGAGGGTTGTGCTGCCATCCAGAGGGACCCGGGGGAACGAGCGGGCTGGAGCTTCGTGCGGTTCCACGTCTCTTTTCACTTATTTCCCTCCGGCCCTTGACTTCTTCTGGGTCAAACTCCCCGTCCTTGTGCCTTTCTGTGCCACACTCTGTGTCCTCCTTTCCCTGGGTGAACAACGTGCCCTCCATCGCTTCATTTTAAATCCACAGAACTCTCCTCTGGCTGAGTTCTGCTGGTCATGAATTCTGGCAGCCAGAGAAGTCCTGGGCTCCAGGGTCCAGGGAAAACTTTTTCATGCCCAGCTGGTTGGAAACCACTGAGGTGGACATCCAGGACCTCTCCTTGGCTGTTGTATTTCTTTTGAAAGCTAAGCTACACCCACAGAATCATGGAATGGTTGGGGTTGGAAGGGACCTTAAAGATATCTCGTTCTAGTAGGAGAGGAGAGACACCTTCCACCAGCCCAGGTTGCTCCAAGTCCTGTCCAACCTGGCCTTGGACACTTCCAGGGCTGGGGCAGCCACAGCTTCTCTGGGCACCCTGTGCCAGGGTCTCCCCATTCTTGATTTTGGGGGTTTTTTGGCTCTTCCACAGAGCCATTCCCAGCTTCCCCAGGAAGTGGAGCACAGAGGAACTGAAGGTCATGGCTCGCAGCTCTGCTGTCCTTGGCCCTGTCTGACTCCACCTGGGACTGCTCTCCCAGGGCCAGGAGAGCCCCAGGCCCTGCTGCTGTGCTGGAGTGCTTGGGAAGAAACCTCTTCACAGTTGCAACACCTTTCAATGACTGATTGGGGAAGTTCATGCCCTCAGGAGCTCCTTCTGCTGGGATGGCAGATGTGGGATGATGAATGGATGGATGGTTGTCTGCTGAGCTGTGCTGATATCACAGAGCTGAGCTCAGGTGCCAACCTGTGTGAGATCCAGGGATCTGAAAGATTCTGAGATGAAGGAAATACCTGTGACATTCTTTTGGCATTGGGAACCCAGGTGTCTGTGAGGGATCTTCCCAGGCATTTCACTGCACCTTTGGCAGCTGAAAACCTGCCCCTGAGATTAGAATTCCCACTTGGAATGGTGTTCCATTGCAGCTGGGTTAATTTAGGAAGGGAAGGGAAGGGGAAGGAAGGAAGGGAAGGGAAGGAAGGGAAGGGGGAGGGAGAAAAGAGAAGAGAAGGAAGGGAAGAGGAAGAGAAGAGAGAGAAGGAGAAGAGAGAAGAAGAGAAGAGAGAGAGAAGAGAGAAAGAGAGAAGAGAAGAGAAAGAAAGAGAAGAGAAGAGAGAGAAGAGAAGAGAAGAGAAGAGAAGAGAAGATAAAAAGAATGCAATGGAATGCAATGGAATGCAATGGAATGGAATGGAATAGAATAGATGAATAGAATAGAATAGAATAGAATAGAATAGAATAGAATAGAATGAATAGAATAGAATTCCAAGGGAAAAAAAAAACAATTTAGGGAGACTGTAACTATCCTTCAAAGTATTTTTTTTTTTGCTAGGTAAATTAGGAGCTGTTATTTTCTGGTCAGGATAAGCAGCATCATGCCCTCTCCCTTTGGCCCAGGGCAGGGCAGGGCAGGTGAGTGGCTGTGGGTGAGGGTGCTTTGTGTTATTGCTTGAGGCATCTACAGAAAGTGAAAGAGCTGATGGATAAAGAAAAGCCAATAAATCCCTATTTTCATGAAAACGATAAGGTTCAGGATCCTTTAGGTCACATCAGTAGGGATGAGAGATTCTGATGGAGCTGGATATTTATTTGGTACAATCCTTTTGGTTTCTGGAGCCTGGACAAAAGAGGTTGGTCCTTTCAGAAGTACTTTGCTGTCTTGGCTTCCCATCCTGTGCTCCTGCAATGCTCACAGGACGACAGGAGAGCTTGGAATCCCACCTCCAAGGACACTTGGCACTTGCTCCTTCCTTACTACAGCAGTTCCTGAAAAATGGTCCTTCTTTTTTTTTTTTTAATCTAGATTAGAGGAAATCTAGAAAACAGGATCTCTGAGGGAGGAGTGAAAGAATTGTTTGGTCCAGAGGAGCCAAGCCTGGGACAGCTGGGGATGAACTGATCTCCAGCCTCCCCTTCCCAGCTGCACATCCTACCCTGCTGGGATAACCCTCCTCAACAAATAAAAGAAGGGAATAAACTGCTCAGGGCCTGCCTGGAGAGGATGAGGAATCACAGGGGGAGCTGTGGTAAGAGCTTTAACCAGACACTGGGGCCTGGCTGGGTGTAAATCCAGCCCAGGACAGGTTCTCTGGTGCTGAGGCTCCCCTGGGGGAAGTTTTAAGGGGAAAAAGCACGGATTAAACAAACATCCCATGGGAGGGGTTTGAGCTGCATGGGATGACACCACAGAGCTGAGCTCACGGTGCCAACTTGTGTGAGATCCAGAGATTTCAGGGATTTTCAGAGACAGGAAATACCTGTGACATTCTTTTGGCATTGGGAGCCTAGGTGTCTGTGAGATCTTCCCAGGAATTTGGAACACCGTGGAACAAACATCCATGGTGAGGGGTTTGAGTTGTGTGGGGTGTGTTGGAATCACCCCTCCAGCTCTGCTTCTCCACTGCTGTTTCCAGCAGCCCCTCACTGCCCTCAGCCCTGATCCCGACCCCCCTCCAGAGGGGATTTTTGGATGGTTTCACTCCCCTCACTGACTCTCCAGCTGCCTCAGGCCCATGGTGTGTAGGGGAAGGATGGAGAACCATGGGGACATCATGGAGTGACCCTGGAGCTGGGTGAGTGTTGTCAAAGGCCTTGAGACTGTAAAAACTTCCTTTTTGTGTTTTTAAGAGTTTTAATCAGAACCATTTGGATGTCACTGGGGGGTAACAGGGTAACAACCCCCCCACACACACTGCTGTGCTCTCAGAGTGCAGGAGCCTGGGATTGCAATGATCACCCTTGTTATAAAATCCTAGAATGGTTTGGGTTGGAAGGGACATTAAAACCCATCCAGTGCCACCCCCTGCCATGGGCAGGGACACCTTCCACCAGCCCAGGTTTCTCCAAGTCCCATCCAACCTGGCCTTGGACACTTCCAGGGCTGGGGCAGCCACAGCTTCTCTGGGCAACCTGTGCCAGGGCCTCCCCACCCTCCCAGGGAAGGATTTCTTCCCAACATCCCACCTACCCTGCCCTCTGGCAGTGGGAAGCCATTCCCTGTGTCCTGTCCCTCCATCCCTTGTCCCCAGTCCCTCTCCAGCTCTCCGGAGCCCCTTTAGGCCCTGGAAGGGGCTCTCAGGTCTCCCTGGAGCCTTCTCTTCTCCAGAAGAGCCCTCTCTGCTGTCAGGGCTGGCTGTGGCTCAGCCCTCTGTCTCCAGGCCACAGGGTGGCATTTTTATCCAGGCTGCCACAGTCAGACCTGGGGAACATCTCAAGATGTTTCCCTTCTGTTTGGATGAATCTGGTGGGTTTGGCTGCATTCCCAGCTCTGCTCAGCCTGGGGAAATCACAAGCCTTGTATGTAAATACAGAGTGGCTCATAGTGAAGCTTTGCCACGGGGCAATTCCTTCCTGGAGAGGAAATGAAGCTGTTGGATGTCACTGAGGGACGAGGCATTCCCGTCACCCGTCCTGCTGCCTCCGGCTCCTCCACCCCCTCGTCCCAGGGAGACAAACATCCTCCAGAGGATTCTCAGGAACCATTTGGGAAAGATTTCCCTTATGAGAAGCAAAGGACTTGAGGACTCTGCTTCCTCCGGGTTCTTTTAACAGAGTGTCTGGCTCTGCACACACTGACCTGAGAGGGGATGTTGATGTTCTCCCAGTGTAAATGGGCACTATTTGTGCAACAGGCTCATGACAGATTTGGAAAGTCTCTTTCTGTCTTCAGAAAGCTTCCTGGAAAACTCCATAAAAGAAGACACAGTATCCACTTTCAATCCCCAAATCCTGGAAGCTCAATATTCAGTTTGTTTAGAGTTTAACATCCTCTCCCTGGTTCCAGACTGTAACATCACCGTGTGTGTGTCGGGCTGGAAAATTTGATGTGTTGTGTAATTTTCTTTATTACTTCCCCTTTTTGAAAAAGCAGAGAAGAGGGAAAGGCACAGATGGTTAAGGCTGGGGGTGCCATGGAGCCAATTTACCCAGCAGTGGAACTGTGGAAAGGAGGAAGGTGCCCCTGATAATGAAACAGAAGAAATATCAGAGGAAGCTCAGAAAAAAAAAGAAAAAATGAAGGATCAATATAATTACCAAAATCTCATGTTTTTTAAAGGGAAACCAGGCAGATGATTAGTTAAGAGATCAGAGAACATCCCTTATAGAATCATGGGATGGATTAGCTTAGAAGAGGCCTTAAAGCCCATCCAGTGCCACCTCTGCCATGGGCAGGGACACCTTCCCACCAGCCCAGGCTGCTCCAGCCTGGCCTTGGACATTTCCAGGGATCCAGGGGCAGCCACAGCTTCTCTGGGCAACCTGTGCAGCCAACATTTTGTCTGTCTAGAGCCCAGGTGAGCTAAAGGTTTTCAGGTGATAACAAACTCCTCTCCTGCCCAGGAACCTCCCCTGCTGATCTCTCCCAGCAGCTCCTCTGCTCCAGCTGCTTCCCCTCAGAGCTGGGGGTTGCTCCAGGCTCAGTCTCAGTTCCAGGCAGGAGGGATCCTCTGCACAGTTCCTGGAGAGGTTCAAGAGTCCCACGGCCCTCCTGCAGAAGAGCTGCTCCACATGTCACCCTCTCAGCAGCAGCTGGGGCTCCAAAGACATAAATAAGGCAGGAGAGAAAAAGAGAGGGCAAGTGGTCTGGACCATCTGCAGGGACAAGAAGCAGTGAATGTTCTCAGCTTTTCTGTGCTGTAACACAAGAGAAACACCCTGACAGGGTGATGAAGCTCCAAACCAGATGGTATCACAGAGTATGAATGATCCCCTTCTCCTACCTCTTCTGAGCTTTTGGGGCAGGTTGAACAGAATTCCACACAGGACTGCTGTGGGTAAGTCAGCCTTGCCAGGGGCTGTGGGTGCCTGGATATTTTTCCTCAAGGTCAGCTGCTGCCTTCCTTCTGCAAAGTCTAGGACTTTCTATAGGACTTCACCCTAAATCCATGGATTTTAGCCAAACCCTAATCAACCCAAAGAGTCAGGGCTGCTGGAATGGGGTTGGGGGGGGCTGAAGCCCCTCAGCACAGGGGTGACAATGTGTCAGGGACAGCAGCTGAGGCATCAAACCCCAGCCTTCCCCTGGGACCCAGCCCCTGAACCCTCAGTCCTTGGGCAGCACTTGCTCCTCGAGGGCAGCAGTTATCCCGATATTTACTGTGGAAGCAGGCAAGGACACGGGTAGGTGACAGCCCGTGGCCACTGCACAGGTCTAGATACACCCAGGGGGGTTGCAAACAGGAGCAGGCTGGGGACAGAGCCAGAGCCACCTCAGTCACAGCCACGAGCTGCTGCACACCAGTGACACCCACTGTCCCCGTGTGACACTGCCGCACCCTGCCAGCACACAGCCCCAGCCAGTGTCCCCCAAGGCCAGCAGTGCCCACCAGCTGAGGCAGCTGCAGGGGGGCTCTGGGGACATTTCACAGCCTTCAGGTCACACCAGCGGCACGAGGTGACAAGGGACATCCCCTTTCCCAGCCTCCTGCCCGTGCTTCTGGGAGAAGAGCTCAGCGGCTGGGAAAGCTGCTGCAGGGAGGGTGTCCCAGCACTGCCAGGACCTGGTGGCACTTCCCTGGGACCGGGAACCCCTCCCTGGGAAGGGGGGAGCTCAGGCAACTGCCACCCACCCCGACCACCCCCACGGTGGGATTGGAAGCTGCAAGGCAGGAGAACCCGGAGACATCCCGGGATGAGAGCCCAGAAACGAGTCCCCAGCGCCGCCACCCGACCCGGCACGGCCGGGGAATGCTGCTGCCTCCGAGCCTGGCACTTCCCACCCACCTTTCCTCCTCCCCCTTCCTTGGCCAAACCCAGCACAGAGAGGCGTCCAGCTGCCCCACAGCCCCCAACAGCCTGGGCTGCCAGAGCAGAGAGGTTCCTGTGCCCAGCGGGGCCCTTTGGACCCCCGGGGACCACCGACCTGCCAGCAGGGCTGCTCTGCAAGTGCTCCCCGAGTCAGGCTTGTGAGCACCCTCCTCCTGCCCCCCTTCCGGGGCACACACGTCCCCAGCCCTCACACCCTCCTCCTGCCCCCCTTCCCGGGCACACACGCACCCAGCCCTGCGACAGCCTGAGCCCACCCGCTGCTCTCGGTCCCGGCCCAGGCAGGAGACTCTGTTAAACAATGCCAATAAATACTTTATTACCAAATCCACGTTAAAATACTCTAAAGACTGTCCCGTCCTGCCTCGGCTCACGGCTCAGGGTCCCGGAGGAGGCTTGTAGAGCTCCTGCAGCAGCACCACTTTCATGGCCAGCAGGACCCTCCCGGCGGCCGGGGCGGCTCCTGCGGCTGCCGCGGGACAGCCTGGCAGCCTCCAGCGCCACATCCCGAGGAGCCACGGGCTGCCCAGCCCAGCCAGGCAGAACCACCACCAGCAGGAATCCCAGAGGACCATGTCTGTGGGGAGAGCAACCAACAGCATCAGCACAGCTCCAGGAGCCACCGGCACCGCCCAGCCCAGCCCCCACAGCTTCGTGCTGGAATCACGGAGTAATTGAAGTGGAAAAAAGCCCTCCAAGATCAGCAAATCCAGCTGTTCCTCCAGCACTGCCAAGGCCACCCCTAACCACGTCCCCAAGTGCCACATCCACATGTCTTTTAAACACCTCCAGGGATGGGGACTCCATCACTGCCCTGGGCAGCCAGGGAAGAGTCAAGACTCCCAGCACAGCCAAACACGCAGCAGCCAGGCTTGGATACACGGGTGACCAAGCTGAGCTTGGGAAGCAGGAGACTGCACCCCAGCCCAGTCAAGACTACCTGGTTTAGGAGCTTGTGCATGTAGGCAGAATAAGCCACCTTCCTCTTCTGCCTGTGGGACTGGAGGCAGAGGAGGCTCTGCCAGGCACATCCATCTTCTGCCTTCACCCTCGGGGGCTCGGGGAGCCTGGGGGTCCTGGTTCCATCCCTGCTGCCCACGCACAGTGCTGGGGTGATACTCAGCTGCTGTGGATCCAACACCTCTGCCAAGGGAGAACAGAGCAGGGGCTGAACACGCTGCTGCCCTCCACACCTCCCCCTCCCCCTGCTCTTCCCGGGGCACTAATTGGCATTGTGCAAATTAGGCACTTGCACTAACACCAGAAGCATTCAGTATATTACAGAAACAAAACCAAAAGACACCCTCCACAGAACCAAATGCACCAGAAAGTAAAACACAAATAGAGTATTTTAGGGAATTGGGGGGGGGGGGATTTTTCTCCTCAGCTCACCTCTGAGAGCTCCTTCAGCCTCGTCTTCCCCCGGGAGCACACAGGGAAGGGGAATCTGCTGCCTATAAATAGGGAGGGAGCTCATTGCTTTCAGCTGGGGCTGCAGCCACCAGGGCTCACCCAGAGCCCGAGATGAGCTCAGCTGGTTGGAGCCTGGTGCTGATAAAGCCAAGGTTTGGGCTCCATCCCTATGGGCATCATTCACTTGAGAGCTGGGCTCACTGATCCTTGTGGGTCCCTTCCCCTCAGAACAGCCTGGGAGCTGCAGGGGTGGGGATGAGGACAAGCACAGGGATGGCCACACCACCTCACACCTGCACACCCATCTCCTACACCCAAACCAGCCATTCTTGCCCAAAATGTTCTCTGGGGTGAATCTGGCCCTGTTCCCAGTACACTAATTAGTATCATTAATGTAATTAGCCCGAAGTGGCTGGTTCTGGATGGTACTGGGGTGTTCCTGGGGGACTTTTTATGTGGTTTATTCTGCATTAATTTTGAGGGTTTCTGGGGGTTCAGTAAGTGCCACAGTGAACAGGGTCTGGAGGGGGGGCACCCAGGGGTGCTGGGGGCAGGGCCTGACCCTGTCTGTGGGATCTGGGGGTGGGGGATCCCCTGGGTGCAGGATCTGCTTTCTTCCCCTCTTGGTACAGACCACGTTCTGTGGTGTTCTTCCTGGTGCTGGGTGCAGCAAAAGGGGTCAATGTGTCCAGGATGTGGGTTTTTTGAGGGGGGGGGGATCCCTGGGGTGCAGCCCCCCACCCTGCAGGGTCTTTGTGGGGGTTTTCCTGCAGGATATGGGATGGGGGTGGGTGTCCCTGCAGGACACTGTGAGGAGGGGTGGGGGATCCTGGGGTACAGGATTTGTCTCTGCTGAGGGAAAGGTGTCCCCCAGGTGCAGGACCCAGCCCTGCCCTGGGATGGAGATTCCACAGGGTGCTGGATGTGGCCCTGTAGCACATTCCAAATGCAGGATCCACTCCTGAGGCACCCTGGGCTGGGGAGAGGGGGGGGGTCTCTCAAGCTGTAGAATGTAACCCCTTAGCACCCTGTTCTGTGGGGTGGGGGCTCCCCAGGTAGAGGATGTGACAGCTTAGCACCTTGTTTTGGGGGGAGGGTCTCCCCACGTGCAGAATGTGACTCTTCAGCACCCTGTGCTTAGGGCAGGGGCTCCCCTGGGTGCAGGATACAACCCAAGAGGGAAGACTCCTCCAGCTGGAGGACAGCACCCTGCAGCCCCCCATCCGGGGGGTCTCCACGTATGCAGGATGCGACCCCTCAGAACCCTGTGCTGGGGGTGAGGGTCTCACACATAGAGGACGTGACCCTTTGGCACCCTGGGCTGGAGGGGGGGGCACTTCCCGGCTCCAGGATACACCTCGGGAAGGGAATTCCCGCGATCTGAACCCCTCCCCTCCCGGAGCACCCTGCGCTCCTCATCCCGGGGGTCTGATGGTGCAGAATGCGACCCCATCAGCACCTGTGCTCCGGGAGGTGGGGGTCCCCTAGGTCCAGGATACACCCCGGAAGGGGGTGTATCCCCAGCTGAAGGGCAGCACCCCGAAGCCCCTCATCCTGGGGGCCTCCCTTGTGCAGAATGCGACCCCTCAGCACCCTGTGCTGGGGGCTGAGGTCTCACCATAGAAGACGTGACCCTTTAGCACCCTGGGCTGGGGGGGAGCACTCCTCGCGTCCAGGATACACCCCGGAAGAATTCCCCCAATCTGACCCCCCCCTCCCGGAGCACCCTGCGCTCCTCATCCGGGGGGTCTGATGGTGCAGAATGGCGACCCCTCAGCACCCTGTGCTTGGTCCAGGGGACTCCCCTGGTCAGGTTACACTCTGGGAAGGAATCCTCTCCCCTCCGAACCATCCCAGCCCCCCCCTTTTCCCTGGATCCCGGCCCCGATCCCGGTCCCCATCCTGGCCCTGTCCCGCCGCCAGGGGGCGCTCCCGTCCCGCTCCGCCCCGCTCCGGCCGAGGGGGGGCAGTGCCGCGTGCGGCCGCCAGGGGGCGCTGAGCGCGGGGCCCGGCCCCGCCCCCCCGCAGGTGACCCCCCCCCCCCCCCCCGCCCGGGGAGCGGCCGCCTGAGCGGGGTCCCGAGGCCGGTCCTAGAGCCGGTCCTAAAGCCGGTCCCTAGAGCCGGGACTGTCCCCGCCGCCGTCCCCGTCCCGCTCTCGTCCCGGCCCCCCGGACGCGCCCCGCGGCCGCCATGGCGGAGCAGGAGAGCCTGGAGTTCGGCAAAGCCGACTTCGTGCTGATGGACGCCGTGACCATGCCCGAGTTCATGGCGAACCTGCGGCTGCGGTGAGTGAGGGGGCGGGCGGGGACCCCCGGCCGGGCTGTCCCGGGGGTTATCCCCTCACACCCCCCGGGTTGGTGAGTGGGGGTCAGGGATTGGGGATTTTTCCGTGGGATGGAAAGCCGGGTGGGTGTGAGGGTGCTCTGTCATCACTCGGGAAAACTGCCCCCGTATCCCCCTGTCCAGGCCCACCTGCCTCGTGGGACCAGGGAGGGTTGGGAGCGAAGGGACCTTGAGGACTTTACTTTTAAACAGCGTGTTGTCGATCTTAGCCTATATCCCAGAGTCATGGAATGGTTTGGGTGGGAAGGAGCCGTGAAATCATCCCATTCCACCCTCCACCGTGGGCAGGGATACCTGCCACTATCCCAGCGTGGCCCTGGACACTTCCAGGGATGGGCCAGGCACAGCTTCCCTGGACAACCTGCCCCGCTCCCCTCCCCTCGCCTGTGCTGAGCCCGGCGAAGTCGCTTTGGAGGAAAAAAACAAACAAAAAAGAGCAATAAAAGTCTCCAAGTCCAAGGTTGCTCCAGCCTGGAGTCGTGCGTTAACATTCCCTCGTCTTTATGGTTTTATTTTCCCCTGTGGATGCGATGGGTGCCGGGAAGATCCACGTTTCCTGCCTGTTCCCTCTGGGAAGTCCAGCTCAATCCTGGGCAGCGCTGGCAGAGCCGGGGGGACCCCGAGGCTGCCTTTACTTTCCGCTGTAAAACATTCATGGGAGCTCTTCCCGATAAACTCCCGTGCCCCTGCTTGTGCAAGGATTTGAGAATTGCCGGGGGGAGATCTGGGGGATAAAAATGTGTTTACCTGGCTGTGTCCCCCAGGCTTCCTGCCTGTTCCTCTCCTGCCGCTCGGAACCTGGGGATGGTTTGGAATCAATGACTCGTCAGGTCCGTGTGGATGTTGGACACCCTGGGAGTGACTCTGGCGGTACCCGAGGGAAGAGAGGGGGGCTAAGCTCCCTCAGCAGGCTTAAAACACTGAGGAAGGAGAAAATTAAGCTTTTTCGGACAGCTGCGATGCCTCCTCTGGGTGAAATCCGCAGGTTTTGTGGTCTGGCTGCATCAGCCGCTGAGTGCTCGGGAACCTTTGTGCCACACGGACGCACCCGTGTCCTGCAGGGTCAGGGCTCGCATCCTGCGAGGTGTAATAACAACCAGAATACTTCATGTTATTTTTCTTTTCTGTTTTGGATTTCTGTTTGGGCAGAGAGGGCATTTGTGCTTAAATACCAAGAAAAAGCAATGAGAATGGTTGAGCTTTGAGGCGGTGTCAGATTTAAGTGCGTTTTGCAGTGCCTCTAACAGTTTAAATTTGTTGTTCATTTGGGCACTCCGTGGCATTCTAATCATATTAGAAAGGGCTCCTGCTAATTTCCTGTAATTAGCAGGAAACTTGTGTGTCATAGTTTGTTCTTGGGGTTTTATTCTTTGGTTAATGTGTAATTCTCAGATGTACCTTGTCATTTCCAGTACAATGAAGGATTGGAAAAGGATTGCTAGATAGCTGAAAAATCAACATAGGATGTTGGCTGCCTTAAGGAATCAAATTAATTAGTTGAGAGGCGCCTTGCAGGGGCAGACTTGGCTAATTTTGTATGAAAGGATGAGCAGAACAAGAGAACAAACTGGTGGTTCTGGATCCTGGTGTGTAACTTGATTTATTTTTTCCTCTGTGCTGTTGCTGATTGTGCCTGAGGGTGTTGTCAGGACATCTCTCCTGGTGTCCTACAATGCTCAGGCTGCTCTCGTGTTTTACTGCTTTGGAGAGGGCAATCAGCTCTTGCTGCTGCCACATGTGGAGTTGTGTCAGACCCAGCTCCAGCCCGGATCCTGCCCTGCCCGGGGGTTGGGTGTCACCTTGTGCAGATGGCACCAGTCACCTTTGTGCTGCTCGTGTGCTGAGGGGTCGGTGCTGCTCCATCCTTCAGTTCCAGTGGTGGGTTTGTTCACTTTACACTGGGATGGGCTCCACCCTTTTCCATAAATCCAGCTTTCTGCCAGAGCTATTTCTGTTCGGGGTCACTGCCTGACCCAAGACGGGCTGTGCTGGATTTAGTTCCCAAGTGAGCCCCGGTGTGGGTGGAACTGAAACCATACAGTCTCGGTGCACACGAGGATATTTCCCCAGGGATGTCTCTAGTGGGAAAAAGAGAAAGGGTGAAGTTGCACTTTTCATTGCTGTAATGTTTGAGTTTGGTGGTGCTGACGTGGGCTGGGTGAAGCGTGTCTGGGTAGGGGGTGGATGCAGTGGGACTTTACTGCCTCCTTTCCCAGCCCTGCACTCGTGCCCAGTTATTTGTAGGTTTGGGTGGTGATTCAGCAGGAATATCACAGTGTCAGGACTTTTTCATGGCCATGTCTTACAGCTCCTTAATGAACTGGCTGTTTCACTGGACACTCAGCAGTCACTGAACGTTACAATTTATTGTAAATAAAAGTCATCCTGTCCTTGAATGCCTCAGTTCTCAGTCCCAGCCTCTGGTTTTGATTCTTAGTCATCAGAATAATTAAAAAAATGATGAAAGCAGGACTGTGGGAACAGTTAGTGTGGACTCAGTAACTTTGTTTCTTTAGAGAAACCTCCAAAGCTTTACCAGACAATTGTTCCTTGAGGGGTTTGTAAATCAGAATTGTTACAAACAGCCGAATTTGAGCAGTTTGTGCATCAGCAGCTGACTTCAGACAGTCCCTGCTCCCCTCTGGGGGCAGGTGCTCTGCTGCAGGAGGGGTTGGCATTTCAATTCCTGTCAGAGGATGTCACATTAATTAAAAGACTCCTTAAAACAGGGAATCTTTTTCATGTCCAGCAGCTCTCGGGTCTGTCAGTGGCAGCCAAGTATTTATTTGTACTCGAGTAAGGAAAGGGAGAACATCCTGCTTTGGATTAATAAAACCCTTTATTTCAGTGGGTTTGACTTTGTGACTGTGACTGTTCCACGCAGGTGGAGCAAGGTGGTGCTTGTGGAGAGGGATTGTTGGAGGGGCCAGAGCTGCTCAGCTTTTGCAGACACTGTGGTGTGAATGAAATTCGGTGGGAACTGTTGGGTAAGAGAGACAGGAAACTCTGCAGCACCTTGTTTTTCACTGCACCACAGAGAACATTTCAAGTGGTGAAAGGGATCATTTTTGATTTACTTCTGGATAAGGAAGAGGGCAAGGAGGTTATTTTTCACAAATACGAAATATCCTGGTTTATAGATTGTTTCTCGTCTTACCCTGCAAAGAGTGTTCTGCACAGTTTTGATAAAGAAATCAAACTTCAGGGCTCTAAAAACAGAATGTGGAATGCAAAGAGGGAGAGCTGGAGTTCCCAAATTCTCTGTTCTGCAGGCTCAGGGGTGGCTGCAGGAGTCAGCTCAGAGCAGCTGCAGGAGAGTCAAACCTGATCCGTCCCAACCCTGGGTAACCCCAGCACCCCTGAATCCCAGCTGAGGGCTCTGGAAGGCAGGGGAAAAGCAGACAATATTATTGCAGCATCAGGGAGTGTTTGGGGCAGTCTCACGTGAGCTGGTCTTTGTGTTCCCACATCTGCCTCGGGAGCAGGTGCCACCTGACTCATCTTCTCCTGCTTTCCAGAGAGTTGCTCATTTTTCATCAGCACTGACTGTGCAAATCCCCTCCTGGGAACACACCAGAGCTGTGTCACTGTTATTAAAGAACTCAAGGATGCATGAAAGGAAGGCAGGGAGAGCACCTGGTGATGTGTAATGATCATCAAATGAATTTTGGGTTGTTTTCCTCTTTTTTTTTTTTTTTCAACTAGTTCCAGCATGAAACCCACAGGGGAAGCCTGTAGTTGCTGCTCAGGTGGTTCCTGGTCATCCCAGCCCACCTGAGCCCGAGGATGTGGTGCAAAGAGCTGGGCTTTCATAGTCCTTGCAGTTGTGTCCCTGCACGTGTGGTGATTTCTGGCCTCTTCCAGCAGCACTTCATAAAAACACAGTTAAAAAAAAAAGTGTTAAAAGGTAGTTTTTCGACTGTTTCTCGAGTATTCTATAGCACAAATCCCAGCATTTTCAAATTAATCATAGAAACATAGAATATGTTGAGCTGGAAGGGACCCATCAGCATCACTGAGTCCAACTGCACAGGACACCCCAACAGTTCTAAATTCCTATTTATTGCAGACACTTTTGAAAGACTGATCATATTTTTTATGATTATTACTGTTTTTGGCATCAGGAATCTGTACTGAGAAATGTAGAACTGCTCTGAGAATGTTCTGTGAGTGTTTGCTGCTGAGGGAAGTGTTTGCTGTGCTGGGCGTGGGCTGGAGCCCTAGAAAAACCTTGTAGCAAACTGAAACAGGGACTTGAGCTTTAAAATCATGAAAAATTGGGCTTCAGAGTCATAAAATCCCAGAGTGGTTTGGGTTGGAAACTCATCCAGTCCCACCCCCTGCCACAGGCAGGGACACCTTCCACCAGCCCAGGTTGCTCCAAGCCCCGTCCAATCTGCCTTGGACATTCCAGGGATGAACCTGAAGTTCTGAAAGGCCAAAACCCCAGCAGGGATGTGGATCCCATTGGATTCTTGATTTGTTTCCTACCCTTTCTGCTCTTCCCTTGTTTAACCTCATTTCCAGGTTTGGAGTGAAGGGTGGTGTCTGTATTGCACTGATGTTTTTACACCACATTCCTTGTCTTTCCAGCACCATCTTAAACATTCATATTTTGGGTTGAAGTTGTGGTGGCAGAGGTTTGGCTTCACATGAGGTAGTAAACTGTATTTAATCCCAGCAGGGGAAATATTATGTGAAAGCCTGGTTTCATTTGTGCTTTTGCTAATGAAATATTCATGCTTCATAAACAAGCTTTTCATGCCTTTAAGTCATTTTAATTTCCTCGTTTTAAATAGTTATGAATATTTTAATTGTTCATGTAGTGTGGAATTAAAGAGCTGCTGCTGGGAAGAGTCTGTTTTCCCCCTGGAGAGGGGACCTGCCTCTGTGTGTGCTGCAGGACACTCCTTGGGCCAGTTGAGTCTCATCAGCTCTTCCTGGCTGCTTCTGAGTTGCTCAGCTTGCAGAGAGCTGTCTCGTGTCAGGATTTGGAATGAATGGAATGAAAATTCCCCTTGGTCTGTCAAAATTCGACTTACAAGCTTGGACAGGGTCCAGCTCGATCTTCAGAGATGGAAAAGGCCATTGATCTCACTTAGAAAGCAAATCCCAACTGGACAAGTAGCACAGGGAGGCTCCAGGCCAGCCTCCCAACTCCACAGGGAACAGGGTGATTCCTGACGGCATTCCCACGATCCAAGCTTTGGATGAGGTGATGTCCAGCCTGGAGCTGGTTTTGCTTCCATATGTGCTGAGTTTCTGTGGTTTCAGTGAATCCTCTGCCCTCCCTGCCTGGTAGAACCTTCTCAGGTGGGAGTTTGACAGGAGTCTTTTTATAGCAGGTGGGAGGGGTGGTGGTGAACAGTTTTAGCACCTGGGTGTTGAATAATAGATGAGGTTGGATTTAGGAATGGGATCAGTCTCAGAGGGCCTTACACTTCCAAACTCTTCCCCTGCTGGTCCTGCCTCCCAGCTGAGGCTGAGCTGTGTTCCTGGTCCTTGTCAGAGCACAGATAACAACATTTCATTGTGGCTGGGGAGGGACATTCGTGTTCCAAGGCATCAGGTGTGAAGGAAGGGCCCGACAGAATCAGCTCTGTAACCAGGACTGCTGTGAATTAGCTCAAAAGGGGACACTCCTTATTGCATCTTTTTAAATAAGCTGGTGTTTTCTGCTATCTGCACAAAGCACATCTGCAGTCAGCTGGTGTTTTAGGAATTCCTCAGCACCTTTTTCACAGAATCAGTTATGTTGGAAAAGTCCTCTGAGATGATCAAGTCCCCCCTGTGCCCAATGCCCACCTTGGCACTGAGTGCCACAGCCAGGCCTTCCTTGGACACCTCCAGGGATGGGGACTCCAAACCTCCCTGGGCAGCCCCTGCCAAGGCCTGGCCACTCTTTCCATGAAGAAATTCCTCCTGCTGTCCAACCTGACCCTCCCCTGGCACAGTTTGAGGCCGTTCCCTCTACTCCTGTCCCTTGTTCCCTGGGAGCAGAGCCCGACTTCCCCCCCGGCTCCCCCCTCCTGTCAGGGGGTTGCAGAGCCAGAGGTCCCCCCTGAGCCTCCTTTGCTCCAGGCTGAGCCCCCCCAGCTCCCTCAGCTGCTCCTGCTGCTCCAGCCCCTTCCCAGCTCCATTCCCTTCCCTGCACAAGCTCCAGCCCCTCCATGTCCTCCGTGCTGTGAGGGGCCCAGAACTGGACACACACAAGGTGTGACCTGAGCAGTGCCAGCACAGGGGGACAATCCCTGCCCCAGTCCTTGCTCTCATCTCTTCTCTTCTCTGCAATTATTCTGTCCATCCTGTGAAGTGCTGGGGGTCCTGAAGCTCCTCAGAGCGGACACTGCATCTCTCTGGGATGCTGGTGAGTAGAATCCTGTTCTGATTTTTGACTGCCACCACCCCTGTGAGGTGGCTTGTGTAACCTGCATTGTCTTAACTGCAGTAATTTATCATTTCCTCCAGATGAAGGTTGACTTTAAGATCTGCCAAACTCTTACAGTCAACATTAGCTAATGTTTTCAATGGGTCTCGTGGTCTCCTTTAGTCAAGAGTCCTTTATATTGACTTCTGTTCCAAAATCTGCCTCTTCAGGTGGCTTTGCTGATCTACCACACCAACCTCTTGTATTTCTTTGACTCTTTGCATTTCTTCTGGGCTGAACAAGCTTTTAGTCTCCCTGAAGGTTTCCTCTTTAGTCATATTTACTGGAATTCCTTTAAAGATTCAGATCTACCTCAGTATTTGGCTGTTACATCATCTCTCTCCTTTCTGCATCCCTGGGTCATGATGACATCTTTTTATGGAATGAAGACATTCTGAGGGGTGGGAGGACACAGATGCCTGCACACAGGTTTGCCTGGAAGTGTGAAACCAGGGGGCTGTGGTGGCAAATGCTCATTTCCAGCTCTCTGAAGCACAAATATAATTTGTGAAGAAGATTTCGTTTCCTTTCAGGGCTTTTTCGGTCGGATCTGATGAGGTGTCAGCTCCCACTGCTGCTGTCATGTGTTGATGTTTGTGTCTGTTAGACCAGGAGGAGGAGTAGGTGTTCCTTGTGGTGTGTTCATGTGCCAGAAGATTTGGCTGTCTTCTGTCTTTGGGAGTGAAAAAGGGGCATTAGATAGACTTAACTTGTTTGAAAATACTTTTTTTTTAAAATTCACATTAAACTGTTCCTGAGATAAGCTGTGTCTTTTGCCAGGAATGAGGTTTTTCTGGTCCCTGGGGTTGTTGCAGAGTTCTCCTCACCCTGCCTGCGTGGGAGCAACGCCCAGAGCACCTTTGGGTGCTGGTTTGGATGGACAACAGATACTGTCCTGCACAGATACAGCCCAGCTGAGGTGGGAAAAGAGGGATGGCATGTAAAGACCTTATAAATAAAACAGTTGTTGATGATAAGCCAGAGGACCCAACCCTGTCAGCACTGATGGTCCTGCAGTGCTCAGCTTCTCAGGCTCACCAGTAGAACTGTGACCGATGCTGGGGTGTCACCAGCCTGTCCTTGCTCTGCCTCCTGCCTGTCCTGGTCCTTTCCATTCTGCCCCCTGGAATTTCAGAGCACTTTTCTGTATGGAATTTAGATCTTCTCCTTGAGCAGTGTTGCAATATTGGTGCCCCAGCACAGCTGCCACTTGCCTGGTGTGAGCTGCCTTGAGATGTGTGACACTTCAGTCTGTGTGTGACTCTTGGGCTGGTTTGATCCAGAGCCTTCAGAAAAATGCACTGTTGGGTGAAAACACAGCATTAAACCAGTTCTGTGTCCCTTGGCAGCCACTGACCTGCCACGATGTTGTTTCTCATCCTTGGGGGTTTCTTGCTGTTCTCTGGATGTCAGCTGTTGACTCCTGTCCTTCCAAGAAGTGTTGTTCCACCTGACCTTCCTCTCTCCTCTTGCTGGCTGCCTGTATTTCTGTAACTGCAGTATCCTCCTGGCCATCCTTGGTGGCTCTCCTTGCCTTCAGTGCCCTCTCTGTGCACGTGGACTGTCTGACTTGGTCCTCTCTGGGCCTTTGCACTCCCAGTCAAGTGTTGTTTCCCCTGTGGTGTATCAGGCCCAACCTGAGCCATACACAGAGCCCAGTCTTGCACTGATTTTTGTGCTCATTCCTTGTCCTGTGCCTTGACAAACCCCCTTTCCCATGGAGCTCCTTCAGAATTATCTGCAGGGATTGGTTTTGCTCTCAGTTTTATCTCCTACACCCATCTCCCTGCCTCCCTCCTGTTCCACCTCAGGGACACAGCTTATCTATCTCCTTCCAGTGCTTATCAGTTCCTCCCTCAGCACTGATCTGTACCATGTCTGTCCCAGAACCTCCTGACCAGCATTCTTGGGGTTTTTCCCTCAGTTGCTCCTTTTGGCATGGAAGGAACACCACAGAAATGTCAGCACAGCCACTGCCCCCTCCTTCCATGTGTGATTTATGGAGCCACCCAAGCTGTGCCCCGGGAGCAGGTTGGGGTGCTCTGACCCTGGTTATCCTGCTCAGGTGGTTTCCTGGCTCCTCTCTGGATCTGTGCCCCTTGGAGTTGGTGTCCTTGGGTCTGGACACAGCCTGGCCCGATGTTGTCCTGGCTGAGGTGGGACAGGTGGAATCTGATTATCTTATCTTCACCTGCTCCTGTTTGAGGCTGATGTAAGTTAATTTAGGAAGCCTGAAGGCTCATTCCATCTTCCTGGGAAATAAAAGGTGGAGATCTGTGGCAGGACTCTGCAGTGTGTGGGTGGGAGGTGCTGCAAAGGGCTGAACGTGCAGTTTGGGGTGGGTGGGTCCGGGTCCATCTCCAAACACAGTGTTCATGTTGGTGGTTTTACCCTTGTCCTGTACACACCATCCTGCACCTTATTCACATCACACCAACTTGAGCTTTGTTTCAATGGAACCTCTGGAAAAGTCGCTTGTTCTGGGGCTCAAGGAGCTGTAAATACAGTTTAGGCCCCAGACAAATCCCAGGACATTCCTGAGCTCCGAGTCTCCCAAGTGAACTTGCCCCTGCTCACTGCAGAGAAGATCCTCTCGTTTGCTCCTCATACCATTGGAAAGACACTTTGCTGCTTTTCCTTGTGCTTGCAGGGCAGAAGTACCCCAGTGTTCTCCTAAAGCTGGATGTAAACACCTCCCTGGAACAGTAGCTGTTAAACTTTGTTGAAAAGTGCTTAGCAATGACAAAAAATGTTATTTCTGAAAGGATCTCTGTAGCACTGAGGGGTTTTTTTTTTTGCAAATGAAGTCCAAATTTACCACAAAAATGTCCCTGTAACCTCCTATAATTCAAAACATATTCCTTGTTTCCAAAGCACAGGCAAATTACCAGGGAAGCAGTTCTAAAATAAGACTGAGGTTGGATGTATGACTTTGTGGACAGTGCTGCCTGATAATAAATGTTTCCTTTTTTGAGTTTTTGCCTGTGTTGCAATAAGAAAACTTTGCTTTATATGGTTTGTGTGCTGACCTGTTTCAGGTGAGGAGGACACGAAGCACCAGCACAGAAAAAGGAGGTGTATTCCTCTCCCTTTTTCTCCCTGATAAAAGTAACATTTATGTCTCCAGCAAAACAAACAAATGGGAATCTTGTCTTGTTTGCTCTTAACTTGTTTTTTGGGCCGTGCTGCACATCCTGGCTTTCCAAGGATGCAGACATTCCTGAGCTAGACATCTCCAGCCTCTGGCAGCTGCTGCTCTGACTCTGTCTTAGTTACAGGCAACTTAAACCCCTCTGAGGAGATGCCAAGGGAAAGTCGATCCCTGTAAAGCTTTTTAAACCTGGGAGCTGGACTGGAGAGGAAACACAAGGAAAGACTGAACAATTTTGAAATTATTGGGAATATTTGGCTTAATTTTTCCGATCAGTTGGTAGAAAAACATGTTTTCCATTAAGGACTTAGAGTTTTGGAGACTTAAAGGGGGGCTGCGTATTGTCAGGCTGAGTCTTGTTTTTAAGCAGCACATCTTGGCCTCCTGGTTCCATTCTGGGAGCTCTGAGGGGATGATGTGGTTTGGGGGCTCTGCTCTCCCACCAGAGGCTGGGGTGAACTTCAGGGGCCAACTCAGATGTGTCACAACTGGATTTAGGGAGAAAACTCTCGTCAGTCTTCTCCCAGGAATTCTTCTCCATAGGATTGTTCAGCTGCTCTGCTGAGGGGCTGTTTGCTAAATTTAGTGAGCAGACCCTGTGCAAATAAACAGATCAGGGTGATTTCACTTGGTTCACTGTTTTCTTGTTTAGCTTGGGAGCTGCCAACTTCTTGTGTTGCAAACTTTGCAGCTGAATCATGAAAACTGTAGAATTGGGTCATTATATTTAGAATGTTAAACTCCCTCTGATACACTTTAAACCTTCTGCCTTTCCTGTGTTGTCCTTTTATCTAGGAAAAAAATTAACATAAGTAAATACAGTAAACTTAGTGACTTTTGAAGACATTCTGTAGCACCTTGACCAAATGAAGCAATAATTTGCTAGGGTTGCTTTACTATTGTACATTTAAACACAGTAATCACAGGATGGACCATGAACAGGTTCTTACAGAACCCTGGCTTGCTCAGTGACAGGGTGATGTGGTACCAGGGATATGGGAAGCTCAAGCATTTCACCAGTAGGGTCAGTATTGGGTTTTGTTTGTTTTTATCAAGATGCTTTTGCTGCCTTTTGGAGGGCTCCTCCATCCCTGTACGTGGTTATGTGGCAGAAATCTCGTGCTAGCAGGACATTTTCCCATCATTTGCAGTGCCAAAGGGTTTTCCACCTCAAGTGCCAAACTCTCCCACGTCTGATGAGCAGGGTAAGCCCAGAACCAAACTGGGAATGTTTTCAGGGGGAAAACTCCCCCATCCCCAACCTTTCAAGTGGAGATATATTGGCTGGTCTTGTTTAGGACAAATGAGCAGCCTGGGTTTATCCTGAGGGGGGATTTGATGTGGAAGCTCAGAGCACTAATGGCCAGATCCCAGATAATTTGCTGTGTAGGAAAATGGCCCAGTTGTGCCCTCCCATCTGGGCATCCCCGGGTGGCACAGGGAGAGTGGGAGCCTTTGGTTCCTTCCCTGGGGGAATGGGAGTGCATGGATATTTTGCAAACTAAAAGTTTCTATCTCCAAAGACAGGGATTCCTTTGTGTTTGACCTGGGGTTGATACTCTGTGTACACTCCAGTGCTGTGAAGTGCCAATAGTCCTTTTTTTTTTTTTTTTTTTTTTTTTTAATTTTTTTATCATGGGGAGGAAATAATGTGAAAAAACCTCCTATCCCATATCAAGTACAAACCATCCATGTGTCCGTGAGGACACTCAGTGTGTGAGGGAGCAGCACTGGCAAGATCAACCATTCCCTGCTTTTGTGTTCTGCTTTCTGACATATTAAGCCTTTTAGATATTCTGTGGCTCTTTCAAACTTCACAGTGATGAAAAGCTAAAACCCTCTTAATAAGGGTGAAGATGGTTCTATTCTTTTTTACTCGAGGGGGATGTATTTTAATAAAACAACAGCAGTTATCATGATACCCATGGAATCAATCACAAGTGCCAGGGGTGAAATTCTTTTCTCAGACTTGTGTTTCCCTCCCTGCTCAGTGCTCCATCCCCTTGGGTTGTCTGGGATTAACTTATCCTGCCATGGGAGTTTTCACACCAAGGATTTTTGCCTTTGAATTTGCATTTTTCACTCAGAGTGGAAGAGTTGGAGTAGTTTTCAGTGTCCCAGAAACTTTGAGTGAACACGGTGAAGGTACAGACAACAAAAGGATTTTATGGTAATGTGGGAATTCCTTTTACAGGAACTGTATCATGACAAGAACTGAGGGGTATTGGGAGGGATGTTCTTGCCCTTGGGGCTTTCAGGTCCTCTCTGGCCTCCCTGTACTCCTTCAGGTCCTGGAAGGTGCTGTGAGGTCTCCACACAGCCTTGTCCTGTCCAGGTTGAACAGCCTGTGCCTTGGATTTCCCTTGCTTCATTTACCTTGAACTGCCTCACAGAGGAGTTGAAAGAGCAATAATCTATTTTATTTATTCAGTGGGTACCATCTCCTAGTCTTGGTGTGACTTGCTTTCTTACTCAAGTGGAATTTGGGGCCCTCGTGAAAACTTACATTGTTAGAAGCACACTTGTGAAGATACTGTAGGAGATTATTCCAAATACAACCATCCTGTGATCTTAAACTGCTTTAAAATTGCCCAGGTGCTGATTAACTCCCTGACGAATTTGGCCAACACAGGTGGCAACGTGTGGACGTGGCTTTTTTTTGGTTATGGCCTTAGTTCCTTCTTTTCCATGGACAGATATGGCTGTGCTGGGGGAGCAGGTTGGGATTTCCTCCAGAGATGACTCACATTTGGCCAGATCCACGTGACCAAAACCAGGCCAGGCCACTACAATGTGTCTATTTAGGTTACTTAGTATTTTATCCAGTAGTCACTGAGCTTGCCCTGGTAGCCTGGATTGGTGAACTTGCCTTTCCCCCCCCCCATTTATCCACCCGAAGGCAAACAAAACCCCCAGGTGAGGGTGGAGTGTGTCTCAGTCTGGTTTTGCTGCTCCCCTGCCCTCCATCCAGCTGGAGTGGAACTTGCCCAAGGTCACCCTTGAGGCAGCAATCCCGAGTTATTCCTGCCGGGCCCCTGCCCCTTGGCTGGTTTCTGCAGACCCGGGACTGCTGCTGACACAGCCCGTGGGAGTGCTGGGGTTAATTAGCACTAATTTCCCAGATAGCCCCAGCTAATCTCCAGTGGATGGTGTTTCACTGTTGCAAAACCTCAGCAGCAGCCAGGGGCTGGTGGTGGTTTGTGTTTCTCAGTGGCTGTGGAGCTGCTGGGATGGGCAGGAGAGACCTGAGGGAAAACACTGTCCCTGTGGAGCCTGTGCTGTGCATTCCCGTCTGATCCCGTGCAGGAAGCAGGACTCGTCTGAGAGCATCATCCTGGGGCGTCCAGAGGGGTGGGAAAGGTTCCTGATGCTTTATCCAGAGCGAGACCATCCTGCCAGCAGGTTCCTCACCCGTCTGGAGTGGCAGCTCTCAAACGCAGCTGTGAGGAACCTGAACACACAACTGGAATGCGAGTTGAAAAGATTTGTAGTTGCTGTTTTTTTCTCTGCTCAGGACACTCTTCCCCGTTCTTTTCCATTCCCCAGCATTTTGTTGCCGAGCTCTTTGTCCTCTGGCCTCCGGTGCCTTACAAACAGTTTGTCTGGGGCCAGAAGCAGTGGCTTTGCTGTGGGTGTGTCACAGGTGTTTGAAGAGCTGCCTCTGAAAATGAATGACAAGGTTAAATGGGAGGCACTTGTCTACACTTATGGATTCCAGGGGCAAAGTTAAACACTGGGATCTAAACAAAACCCGAGCTATATCTTTCCAAGATGAAATTATCCTTGTTACGAGGCTCCTGTTACAGAGTTACTTCCTAATATTTACAGATACTGCTTCCTGAAAGGAGATTGTTATCAATGCTTTAGTGCTCCCTCGGGGCTCCAGCGTCGGGGGTGACCTGCAGGAAACCTAAAGGGGTTCATTCCTAATTTAAATTCCTTCTGTTGGAACAGGAATAACTCTTTGGACTCGGGAAGGTTTGGAGCAGGATCCCGTGTGCTCGGGGGCGCTCCAGCTCCCCTGGATGCAGGCCAGGGGTGTCACGGGGATGGTGCTCGGCAGTGCTGGGATGAGAGATCCCAGATCCCACTCCACCCTTGGAAGCTCCCACTCCTTGTGCTGCCCTTCCCTTCCCTTCCCCTGGCACTTGGCACAGCCCTTGTGTAACGTCCTGCAGCGGCAGAACTGGCTCCAGCAAAGCCCGGCTCTTGGACACGCCGGTGATTAATCAGGGAAACATTTGAACAACCTTAAATGGCAGGAGTTTGTTTTGGCAGGTGGGAGCGAGGGAGCCACCGCTGCCCTCCAGTGCTGGGGAGTCAAATCCCATTTTATCTGCCACGATAACTTCTCCTGTCTCAGGCTTTATACCTCAGCAAGAACTTCGGCACCGAATCCCCTTTTACACATTTTAGTCAGAACTGAGATGTTGTTTCTTCACACCCTCACTAAATGTTGCTTCTTGCTTCAGAAAATGCAGAGCACATACCTATGGTTGAGTAATGGAACGTCCCTCAGGACTGACATGGTGGCAGCTCCAGCTCTGTCCTGGACTTTGCCTTCCAACCCCAGGAGCTGGCACTGGAGATGGCCCCGGATATCCTCCAGGAGACCGGCAGGGTGAAGTCATGTACCAGCCTGCAGACTGAATTCTTCAATATTCTTCTAATAACCTTTCTGGAGGTGATTAAAGCAACTGAGCTCATCTGAGAGATTCCTTTAATAGTGTCCCTGGATTAGGATTGGGGGTTTTTAGGTTTAGTGAGACAATAGCTTGCCTTTAAAAGATCCTTGAGAAGTGAATGATAAGGGAGAATTGATTACTCTGGTCATTTTAGTAACATTCAGTCTGTGAATTATTTTGGATTCAGAAGCTCCAGATTCTCAGCACCTCTGCTGTTGTGTTATATTTTGAACAGGAATTTAGTTTTGACTCTAGGAGCAGGTTCCTGGCCTTTCTCCTTTTTAATCCTTTTAATCTCCTTGTTGGCCAACACAAGTTTCGTTGGTGCATCCATGAATTTCATGGCAGTTTGTTTGTTTTACTGAGGCAGAAAGCACTTACCTGAACCTAAATTTTTTATGCTCTAGAAAACTTCCAGCCTCTCTCTCAGACTGTAATGGTTAGGGAAGGCTAAAAATGACTGTTTATATCATGTTATTGCCCGAGATAGGAGATGTCTGTGGGCTGCAGGCCCAGGGCCAGCACTGGCTTTGGTTATGGGGTGTTCTTAATTCTGTCTTTCCAGAAAATGGTAATAAGGTGTGTTATTTGTCTGTGCTCAAGTAAAGGGAGTCAGCAGCAGGGAACTGCACAGGCACTGCAGGCTGGAGTCGGTGTTTGCCTTTAAAAAACCTCCCGCACAGATTTGAGACAGTCAATCAGGCGGGTTGTGAGTCTGGCAGGATGTAATCCATTTTCCTGAGTAGTTTTGATTTCCTTTGGCCTGTCTGTGCTCAGCTCGTCACTGGGCCTGGGCTGAATTGGTGTTGACTCCAAGGTGCTTTTCTCATTAATTCAAGCGAAGGATATCTGTGAAAAGATTATGATTTGCTTTTATCTGTAGTAAATGCAGCCTGTCAAGAAAACTTGTAAATGCTAAACCTGTAAGGGCCCATCTGCACATAATTTTCCAAGTCCCATTTTATGGCTGCACGTGCTGGTTGCAGTTCCTGGTGCAGAGAACCAGCTGGCAGACGCTGCTCCTTGTTTTTTAATAAGGTCTGAAGGCACAACACACGTCTGACACAGCCCAGAGAGTGCTGTGGCTAAAGAGTTTATTGAGTTTACTTGAAATCTTAAAGGGCCTCTAATTTAAGGCATGTTGATTTTCTCAGAAAGCTTTTGTTAGTTTGGCCACAGGCCATATTATGTAAGATATAATTATTTGGCCTCAAAGTAGTGATTTGAGCAAGGAAACAGTTTAAAGCTTGGTGTGGAACACAGGTGGGGTGTGTCCAGAAAGCCACAGGTTCCTTTGGTGCCTGTGTCACAACCAGAGCTGAGTCTCATCCCCCTGAGTGCCAAGAGGCAGGAAAATAGAAAACAATCAGGAAAAACTCCTGGTTTCACATTTTCCAAAGGGCTTGGTGGCTGAGTTTGCAGCTCCTGGGTGGTGTTGCCTCCTTGACAGACTCCAAGAGCTGGTGTGGGCTCAGCTGAGCAGGAGCAGGGTTTGGGTGGCTTTGCCCAGGATGGGATGGGGTCCTGCCACCAGAGCCATCAACAGGTCTAGTTGTGCTGGCTCAGGAGCCACAGCTGAGGTGGTTTTAAATCCTTTTTCCTGGTATTGAAAAGAACTGTTGGGAACCTCCTTAAATTCCCTTTAACCAGCTACTTCATTTTCCTTGTGGGTTTTTTTTTGTCTTTGCCCTAGATGGACTCAAGGCAGTCTGGATAACGTGTGTGGAATCACCAGGCCATGTTCTGCTGCACACAGTTTTCCTCTGAGATGACCTTTAAGGCCTTGTGTTGGTTGCATTTCCATTTAGGGAATCCTTGAGCTATTTGATATTACTGGGGGGGGGAGCCTTAGATAGAATCAGAATTTTCAGTGTTTGTTTTTTGATAGTAAATTGCCTTCTGGGGTGTCCTCCAGAAGTTCACACTGCAAATCCTACGAACAGGGCTGCTCTCAGGGGTGGCAGCAGCAGCTCCTGGGGTGAGGAACAATGTGGGGCAGAGAGGGGACACCCCAAGCACAGGGACAGGTGACTCTAAGGGTGTCCTGCTCATGCCCTGCTCAGCTGCACCAGGGGAGAAGAGGAAAGGTCTGGCACTGAAAGTGTTCCCTATTCCCTGAATTATGCTGGAGACCCAGGATTTCTCAAGATCCTGGACACATTTGTAGTTCTGCAGAAACTGTGCCTTAGTGCAGCACCAGGGAAGGCTCTGGGGTCATTCTGTGCCTCTTCCTCACACATCCAATGCTGGGACAGCAAGAGCTTGGTTGTACCAGGAGCTTTTTAATACCTGTGTGAATGTCTGGAGCTTCTCTGCCCTAAGACAAAGCAGGGAATGTTGCCAGCAGTGGCAGGAATTAACTTGCTGAAAGTGCTTTCCTGTCTTAAGCTTTTATGCCTCTTCAAGGTGGCATCACTGTCGTCTTGGGAAAGGTCAGATTAGTGTTAGATGGTCAAAATACCTGTCATGTATTTCCTGCTGAGTTACCAGGGGATGAACCAAGTCAATGAGTGCTGACAGACCACCCTGGACAAACTGGCTGAGGGGTTGATTTTCAAAGCTCTGTGCCTTTTACCTGCCTTTTGGGTGGACTTCTCTCTTCACTGCCACCAGCTGTGCTGTGAAGACAGTTGTGTCCAACCATTTTCCCTCCTTTTTTTTTTTTCCTTAATTAAGCTTGGTACAATGTGAGGGAGGGAGAGGAGCATGGGGGGGCCATGGACCAATTCCAGGGTTCAAGAAGCAGCAGTAAAGGTGCCATTATAAATGAGCAGTGGCCTGTAAGGGGCTGCAATCTGCTCATGTAGGTTACTGGGTTGATCCCACTGCTTTGCTAACGGTTCTTTAGTCTGTTTAGATATTTTGACAGTCCTTTCAGTCTGACCATGAGGAATTGGTCCCTTGTGACTTCTGGATCATTTCCCCAGGTCACTTTAGCAGTTGCAGAGCCTGTCTGTAATAACACTGAGCTGCTGTTTCTGATCAGCCTGACGAGCAGCCTCAGTAATTGCAGCGGTGTTGATGTAATTGTCAGCCAACGAGCTGTAATTTGCAGTTGGGCCCCACTGCTGGGCCAGTGCGGGGCTGGAGTTTATAAGCTTTTAAAATACTGCTCCCTTTGTTTTGTTAACACACTGCTCGGATCTGATGGGCCTGTGATGAAAACCTCCCACGTGCCAGGCTCAGCCTTTGCCTCGTAATTACACATTTACAAATAATTACACATTTACAAACAATCGATGCTGTGGGGAAAGTGCAGCAGGAGGAGGCCGCGATTAAACAACCAGTTTTTCACGTGCCATGTGGTGTGTGAGCTGGGGTGGGCTGTGTGTGAGCAGCTGGACGGTGTATTTTGGGGCCCTTCTGTCCCAGGGTGGGGTTGGTTTGCCCTGCAGGGGCTGCTGGAAGGAGAAGGAAGGGACTGTCTGAAACAGAGCTTTGGAGGTGAGTGTCACACAGCCAGTGCAGCCTCAACCAGTGGAGCTTAAATTATGTGTTCTCTGAGATCTCTTTGGAGACAGAGCTCGAGCAGGTGGGCAGGGAGGACCTCAGGAGCAAAACAATCTGAACCCACCCAGTTAAACCAGGATCATGAGCACTGCCCTGCTTGGGAAGGGTGGTCACTGTGTGAGCAGGCCAGCAAGGACCGATCAGAAAGGACCCCGAATTCCTGAGAGTCTCCCTGGTTCATCAGTTGTATGTTGTGTTACAGTTACAGTGTTTGAAACTGAAATGGTGTTTGACGTTTTTGGGGTGTTTGTACCCTCCTCTCTCCCTGCTCACTGAGGAAGATGAAGGGGCTTCAAAGCCAGGCAGCCGAGCAGCAGTGAGTTAATGTTTAGTTATGGTAATACCTGGTTTATTCCTTGCACATTTGATCCTCAGCTGCCCTGAGTGGATGGTGTGGTTGCAGATTAACCACCCCATTGCAGAGGTGCATGTGAGCCCCGTTCAGAGGCAGCAGGTCCTGGCAGAGCAGCCCTGGTGTGCTCTGGGAGAACATGGCCCTGTGGCTTCCAGGACCTGGATCCCTGTCTCCTCAGCCTGGGGAGCTCCAGGCAGTGAAGCTGCAGAGCTGAGGTGGCTCCACACAGAGGGGCTTTAGCCTTTTTTTAACACACAAAACTTTGGCCTTTTGCACCATATTCCCTGAGCAGGGACCCCGGGGAAGAAGCTGCAGAGATGCAGCAGGAGGTGATTCCCACTTCTGCAACGTGGGCACCACACACCACCCCCACAGCTGCTGGGGTTAAGGTTTATTTGTACAGTCAGTGGAAACCTGGCCAGTGCAGTCAATGGTGAATCAACCCCAAAATTTCACCTACCCACATGGAGGTATCCAGGGGAAGGTTTGTGGCTGGTGAGTCCAGTGGCAGGGCTGGAGCTGTGACTTGGGAATGCAGTGACTTGGCAGAAGTTTGGCCTGCAGGGCTACTCAAATGGAGAAGATGTAACCTGGCCTACACTCAGGTGCCCTGTGGGAGCAGAGTGTGGGCTGTGGAGAGCTCTGGGAGTGTGCACAGCCCTGTTGAGGAAGATCCCTGTCCCAGAACTGCTGCAGCTGCTGGGCTGGTGAAACCTCTGCTTGGCCTCTGTTTGTGCCTCTGTATTGAAAACAGGATAAATTAGAAGAAGTGGAGGTGGCTGTTGTGGTGAAGGGTTATGAGTGGTTTGGGGAGGGCAGTAAATCAAGTTCGACTTGATAAACTAAAAGTGGAAATAAATCCCCAAACTTGAGCTGATGGCATTACACTGGGTCTGTCACCTCCTCTCCCCCAGCCTTCCTTCTCTCTCTGCTTCTCCTCACTCCCCATATCCCCCCCAAAAAAGGGGGGAAGAGAAAGAATTTAAGGAATAACTCTGGTAAAGCAGCACTGCGGGGTAGAGGGGAGGGATGTTTGAACACACTGATCCCGTGTTTCAGGGTTTGCAGAGGCCATGCAGGAATCCTCCATTCTTGGCTGGTGGGGATCTATTGTTCTCTTCCCCAGAGCTGGATGAGCCACAGCCCAGATGAGATATTTTCAGGGTCCTCTTCAAGTGGTGTTAAACTGTTTTGGATCCCTGCTCTGTCTTGCCTGAGGTTTCATCAACAGAGCTGGGCTGAGGGAAGGGTTTTTCTTGTCTCAGGTTACTGGACAGTTGAGGAGGGTTTTTGGCATGGCCCATTTCCTAGAACCGTTGGCATTTCCAGTGCTGAGCTGTGATTCTTTCAGGGCTGGGACAGAAATCTCACCCCACAAGCAAACAGCTTCCAATGCTGGAGCCTGAGAGAGGAACAGAAGGGATAATTAGCTGAGTTTTATCTCCTCTGCCCTGGGACTTTGAGAGAAGTGCAGATAGGTGATAAACCCCCACCACAGCAGCATAATTACCTGTGCAGCTTATCAAAGCTGCTGATTTTCTATATGTAGGAGCATTTCCTTAACTGCTGGTGTGACTCTGTACCCCAGTTAAAGGCCAAAGGAGGGTGCTTAAGATGAGTGTAGATATGAAGTGTCAAATTCCTTTGTTCTCCTCCTCAAAGGACAGAGATGTGAGCAGGAAATAACTGAGCTTCATTTCTTTTCCTGTAAGTCTCCTTTGAATATATTTAGGAGGTAAAGAGTCGTTTCATAAATACATTCCACTCTCCTTTTGACAAAAGCAGGATTTGTAGTAATTTTGTTGGCACTGCATGAAAGGGCTGTGGCTGAAACTCTTGAACCCTTGTCCTTATCTGCAAGTCCATCAGACCATGTCATTGTAGCCAGAGCTGGAGATGAATTTTCTGACTGGATTGTGGAAGTGACCATTTTATTCCTGGGGTTCAGTGAGAAGAGCAGGTCAGAAGAGTGTGGGCAATATTCACTGGGAGCAGCCTCGTGTAAATATAAAAGTTAATTTTACAGATAGGTATTAAAAATATGGAATCATGGAATCCCAGAATGGTTTGGGTTGGAAGGGACCTTTAAGCCCATCCAGTGCCACCCCCTGCCCTGGGCAGGGACACCTTCCTCCAGCCCAGGTTGCTCCAAGCCCCGTCCAACCTGGCCTTGGATACTTCAGGGATCCAGGGGCAGCCACAGCTTCTCTGGGCAACCTGTGCCAGGGCCTCCCCACCCTCCCAGGGAAGGATTCCTTCCCAATATCCCATCTAAACCTTCAGCTTCAAGCCATGACTGTATTAAATAAAAAGAACATGAAAATGCTCCTTGAGGATTTGGATGAGTGCAGAGAGCTGTGTAGTAGAGACTGTTGCACTACAATATATTAAATATCTAAAATGCAAATAAGAAGGGTTGTGTGTGTTGTTTGAATTCTTTCATTAATACCTGTGAACAGAATTCCTTTAGTTACCCAGAGGCTGCTCCAGGGGGAGGGTTTGCAGCTTTGCTGCTCAGGGATGAACTGATGGCATGATGTGTGTGCTGGGACAGGAGGGTTGGCAGTTGTGTTCCCCTGTGGATTCCCAGCAAACAGTGGAATGTATGGATTGCCAGTGCTTTACAGCTGACAGAGTAAAGTGCTTTGATGAGCTTGAAGCATTCCTTGTTTTCAGAAGTCCTTGGAAAACTGGCAGTTGACCCATTCCCCTCATTTGCTGTTTCCTGATGGAGAGTGATCAGGGAGCTGACAGGGCACATCACTAAGTCTATCACTAATTATTATTACTAATTCAGCAGTTTATAATAGTTAGTAATTAGATTATTCCAACTCTGTGAGGATGGATGAGATATCCACTCATCCCTTCTGCAGCAGGGAAGGGTAACACAAACCACTTCACTTTAAAAAAGCACGAACAAATAACATGTTTTCCATCTAATAGGTGATTTTATGTGTAATTTTAAAAGGTGTGAAGAGATTGACAGTTTGTGACTGCCAGACCTGTTGATTCCAAGTGTTTCTTTGTGTCTCCTGGCAGCAGGTTCAGTGAGGGTTTATCAGCTGATTGCTGGGGGAGAGAGGGAGACTCACATAGCTGTGTTTGGAGGAGGATGTGTCAGCTCTGAGCTGTTAATTAACCCGATTTCTAAAAAAAAATTCATCAAAATAAAGCTGATAGCAGAATTAACTGGGGAACTGGGGAGGTCCCAGCACTGCCCTGCCTCAGACCGGGGCAGCTGCTCTGCTGCTGGTGTCCAAAATCAGTGTGATTATCCTGGAAAGGAGCAGCACTTCTACTCTGTGCTGCTGCTTTTCAGTGTCTGCCAAAGCTGAGAGTATTCACTTAACACCACTCCAGGCTAAATCAGTGCTTTCTGTAAATAATTAGTGGCTGAAAACTTCATTATTAAACGTTTTTTATAAACACTGTTTGCTCTGACCGTGAGACTGTCACTAACTAAGGCTCATTCCCTGACAAATGATACTTTACAGAAGTAAGAGCCTGCCTGCATCCTTGGGCTGATGTGTCATTTAAAAGATCCTGTTTTAAATAATTTCACAGGGCTCTGAATTCCACTGGCCCAGAATTAAAAATTCAGTGGTGTGGTCAAAGTCAGCTCAGCTTGTGGCAGATAAGTTGTAGATATTTTTCAGCTTATCTGTGTGTTAGTTCTGGTTTGAGTGGTGTTTGTGTTGTCTCACATTAGTATTATTTGAATAGTCCTTCAGCTGCTGAGTGGGAGCTGTCTGACAGAATAAACAATGTGTAAAATGTGAAGGAATTAAATGAACACAATCTCTCCAGTGGTAATTTGGAAGGATGAAGCCAGCAGCACGTAAATCAAGTAATGTGTTTTACTAATCAAACCTCTTAAGTCCTTTTCCATATTGCTAATGTTCCCCTGTTATCACTGTGCACACTTGGCATTTGGGAACTGCTCCTGCAGTGGGTGATGGATGCAGCAGTGGCAGCACTGCTGCTGCTCAGCTGCCTTTCCTCTCAAAGGATGTGCAGTGAGGTGCTTCAGGCTCTTGGGCAAATTCCTTTGCTTATCTTGCCAGTCCTTCCATACCCACAAGGGTGTTTGAATCATTCCCTGTGTTGTTCCTTCTCTTTTTCCCTTTTGGAAATTGGCCTTTCAGGGAGAGGGAGAAAGATCCTGATGGTGACTCTGCCGGGTGGGTCACACTCGTGGCTTTAACTGAAAGCTCTGCACTTGGGGGTGGTAAAAAACCCCTTTATTTTGCACCCAAACCTTCTGTAAAATATTAGTTGCTCTTTCATTGGGAAGAACAAACCAGTAAGGCCTTTCCAGCACTGATATGTAGACATGACCTCATTCCTTCAGAGCCTGAGGGTTGGTCTTCCAGGGCACCTGCTGCTCCATTCCTGGTGATGGGAGAGACTGGGAGATGGGGAAGAGGGGTTTCAGTACAATTCTGGTTCAGATTGTCACTGGGGACATGAAGCTTTTCTAGTACAAAACTAGGGGAAAAAAAAGTTCCACAACAAACCTAAACCAAATCTACATCCAAAATGGGAACTTCTCCTGGCTGGATGTGCTTCCAAGGAAGCCCAAGGAACCGTTCATGGACACGTTGTGTTGAAAGGGATTTGCTTTGTGATCTGCAGACTCAGTTTTCCCCTCTCCAGTGCTCGTGGCTCTTTGTCCCTGTGCCCTGGCTGAAGGCCTTGGTGTCTGTGCCCTGGAGAATGGTGCCAATGACCATGTGGGGATCCAGCTGGCCCTCCTTGGCCCTGCAGCAGCCGTGGCAGGAGGGGATCTCTGGCCCAGGGGCTGGGTGGGCAGCTGGAGGGGGAACATCTTCAGCTGCTGCTTGGACACTCTGGGCATTCATCCACCAAAGCCCTTGGCTGGCACCCTGAGGTGCTGCTGGAGCAGCTCTGGGCTAGACCACGGGAGCTGAGGGATCACAATGGGCTGGGAATGCCTGGGAATGCCTGGAGAAGCCTGTTGTCACAGCCCAATGTCCCACCCTGGTGTCACAGCCCAGTGTCACAACCAGACAACACAGCCCCAGCTGTGGCCTGTGAGGATCTGTGTGGAGGTGATGGTGCAAATCACTGCAGCAACTCTGGGAGAAACCCCAAAGCTGCACAAACTGAGTCAATGTTTGCATGCTTTGCCTTATTATTGTTATTTTTGCACGGCTCACATGGCCTGGCTTAGTATAAATCAGGAATCCAGTTTTATTTCAGCTGTAACATTCCCAGAGACTTTTGGAGTGCTGGCAGATGGGGTTCTGTATCTTGGTGCTGCAAGATGATCCCTGGGTGTTCCCAGCCCTGTGTCAGACAATGCTGCATTCAGGGGCTCGGGCACATCCACAGCACTGGCCACGAGCTCAACAAATCAGAGTATTCCTTTCCAGCACAACAATGAGGCAGCTGAACATCAGCAGCTCCAGCCAGCTGACTGCTAGAGGAGTCTCCAGGCATCTCCAGAGGAAACCTGTGGGATACTGGGACTGTATCTTGGCACCTGGGCTTGTGGAGAGAATAGAAGTGTAATTAGACAGCAACATGAGGTTCTGTTAATTGTGCAGCGTGGGCAGAGAGTTGGGAAGGTGGTGCAGGATATCACACCAGGTGTGTGGAAGAATATGGCTTAGAAACTAAGGTTTCAAGTCATGAACACAGTTGCTGCTGTGGCTGCAGGTTGGTATTTGTAGGAGGCTGCTGCTCTGTCAGCAGCCAGTGGTTGTTGTTTCCTGGGCTTCGTTTTTCTCCATGTTTCTGGATCTTTCTGTTGGGTTGCAGGATTTTACAGTCCCTTCAGCATCCCTTGCAAGAAGGTTGTTATTCAGAAGTCTTGCCTGGACACCCCTGGGACAGAGCCAGCACTGCAGAATTCCCACCCCACTGACCCAGGGACCTTCCTCGTGGTGCAGATCTGTCCAACCTCCAAACACTGCTCTGGGTTTCGCCTTTTGTGCAGCTTTTTGTGCAGTTTTGTCCCCCGATATACCTGAAGGTGGCAAACCCTTTAACACAGCAGTGTGTGACCCGATGAACAAAGCTGAATTCCCCAAACTGGGGGCTGAGCTAATCCTGGTGTGGCAGGTTACAGTTAATGCAGACCCAGGGATGGAAGGAGGAGGTGGTGAATGAGGGTAAAATGTCTCTTTTTAAGTACCCAACTGCTGTAACATCAGAGTGGGAGGAACATAATGGACCATGAGGTCAGATGTTGGCCACTGCAGGAAGCCACATGTTCCAAACACATCCCCAGCCTCAGCTCAGCCATCCCCAGCAGTGCTCAGTGGTCCCTGCAGCTTTCCCGGGATGCTGCCGTGGCACCCGCTCTCAGTCCCCAGCCTGTGTTGGCCAGGGTGCTCCATTCCCATTCCCCTTTTACATGGGCCTGTATAGTTCTTTTGTTTAATGAATTGTTCTGGCAGGGGGATACTCACCTCACCCATTTATAGGTGATTACTTCCACCTTGTCCTCCTCCTCAGTCGTTTTATGAGCCTTATGCATTTAAATGAGTTCTTTTGCATGACAAGCTCTGCACTCCCCTCACCTGCTGACTTGGTGTGTGATGGGGGCAGAGAGAACCTACCTGACTTCTGAGATTTTTTTTTTGTTTTTTTTTACTGCCCCTTTGTAGATTTTGTGCCTTTATTTGGCAGATAAAAAAGAGATTGTGGGCAAGTGGCAGTCTCTTGTTTGCTGCTATCCCATCCTGTTCTCCTCTTCCCTGGTTAGATCTGGGATAACTCACCCTCAGGATATCACTCAGGGCAATGTCCTGCTCAGAGCACAGTAATGTGATTGCTGCGCTAGGATTTCACAGTGTTCCAGTCAGACTTTTCACACGGAAACCGGGAGTGTGTTTTGCTCCACACGCAGCGATCGGGCACAAACTGCTCTGGTTCTCTCTACCTGTGCCTGCAGCAACTTTCTCTGTGCGGGTTGAGGATAAACCCACAAAGCATTTGTTGTCCTGGAGGCTTTTCAAAGACCTTCCTTTTGTCTCATTATCTGTTTCAAGTCTGCCTGTGCCTCCTGCTCTGCTCCCGGAGCTCCCAAACGAGCCTGCAGAGCTCCCCTCTGCAGCAGAGCCCGGGCCCTCTGACGCAAATAGAAATGAAAGTTCAGTGACTCCCGTGTTTAGTGGTTTGGCATTTTTTCAGTGCAAGGTTAGTACTTTATATTTAAGGAGAGGGGTTTTAATATTACCCCTGTTTCTATATCTCACAGTTTTAGCCTTTATCCATCTCCAGTTTTCCTTCCCCCAGCTTCACCTAGTGGGTTTGAGGGGCTGACTCAAGGCTGGCTTGGAGCTGAACCAACCTCGTCAAAATTACAGTTTGCTGAGCCCTCGGTTTGCTGAGGAAGATGTGGCAGTGGTCACTCAGAGTTTGCTGATTTTCTTTAGAAAAAAAAAAATGACATCATTACAAAGAACTCCTTTAACCTCCTTCCCCAGGCTGGCTGAGGGCTGTGGGTGAATGGAGGATTCCTCCCCCTGCCCCGTCTGCTCCCACAGCACAGGAAAGGAGTGGTGCTCCCAATGGCATTTCCTATTTTGTTAAACTGGCAGCATGTGAGAGCCGAGCCCCTGCAGGCCAACTGCGAGCAAAACCCTCACCTGCACATTCAATGAGCTTCATTTCAGCTCTTCTGGCCCTCGGGGTGGGTCAGAACCCCGTAGACACACATCTCCTGATGCTGCAGACATGCATATTCACCATCGGGACAGGCTTGGATCCTTTCCCGGTGCAGGGGGGTTGTACTGACTGGACAGTTTTTTGGGCTGTTTTTCCAAGAGCAGCAAGAATATTTTAGCAATAGTTCTGCCAACGCAAATCCTGTTTATCTGAGTGCTCTTGTGAGGGGCTGGTTTGCTGTGAGACACTTTGTGAGCGATCTACTGAAAGCCTTGAAGTCCCGCTTGACAGCTGAGTTTATTTTGAGATTTACCTAAAATAAAGTCTTTAAGTAGCACTGGACTCTCAGCAGAGAGACCCAGTATCACCTAGAAAAGGCACAAGTGCCTGAGGCACACAGGGTAAGTGGCTTTTAGTAGTCACTTGCTTCCCAAAGCACGAGGGGAATGGTTGTTGCCTTGTGTGAGTGCAGGGTACACATTCTCACCTTTAAAACCAGGTAAATATGGTTTCACTGCCAGAAGTTCTGCTTAAATTCCCTTCTTGGTGAGCACATCCTAAAGGCCCATCCTGTTCATGAACAGACTGTTCATGAACACAAGGCTTAGTTAAATATCTTCACGTGTGTTTGCAAAGAGAAGGGACTCAAAGCCTGCAGGATTGGAGTTTAATGTATACATTTGGGGGTAAAAAATAACTAAGACTTGTTACCCCCTTTGGGACAGTAACCCAAATCACATGGGGTGTTTCCAATGGGGAAAGGAATTGTCCCTCTGTGTACCAGAGGTGTGGAGCTGCTGGATTATTCTTCTTGCCATGCACAGAGAGGAAGGAGGAAAAATCTGTGTGCTCATACTCAGTATTTCATATTCAATATTTCAGTTTGTGCCCTGGGGTTCACAGATAAGCTGGAAATACAGAACATTTGAAACACTCAGTTTTTATTCTCTTCACCTTCAGTGGGACTAGGTTAGTTGTGGCCCAGTGCCTCTGAAGCACTCCTGATTTGCCCTGAGTTATTTGCTTTTCCCTTTTTTTTTGTGTTAACATTTCCTTTACTTTAAGCTGCTGCTGCTGCTCACAGATGAACTGGAAGTGTGTGCTCAGGGGATGGACCCTGTCCTGCAGGGTCCCTGTCCTGCAGATGTTGTTTGGGAGTGTGGGTTCCAAGCCCTGCCAGCTAACTCTTTTCTTTATTTGTACTGTGAGTGTATTTGAAGTTGCATCATTTCCTTGGTAAGAACGGTTTTATTTTTGACTGGAGTGTTTGTCAGGTGGAAGAAACCCTAAATGTTGAGTGCTCTCTGCTGGTGAGGATTTCTGCTCCAGTGCTCCCATTCCTGCAGTGGATTTTCCAGGGGGAACTGGATGTGAACATAGGGTGTCTGGACTTAACTCCCTTCCTTTAATATAAAGACTACAAAACAAAGTAAGAGCCTTTTTCTTGCCTTAGTGGTCTTCTTTCTTAGAGAATAATTTCTCTCCCTTTCAGTGATTTATAGTCTGTGACTCACTGCTTTTTATTTTCTCATTATCAATTGATGTTTTAATGAGGTAGTAAAAACTAGTATAAAAACTTCTCATGGAAGAGCTGATGTTCCTCAGAATAACTCACAGGGATTAAATACTCTGAATTTCTTTTTGGCTGCTGAGCTAATGGCCAGAGGAGACTGAGGGGACACTTACTGGGGTCTGCAGCTCCTCCCGAGGGGCAGCTCCAATCTCTGCTCTCTGTGAGCAGGGGCAGGACCCAGGGAACTGCTGGAGCTGTGCCAGGGCAGGGTCAGGTTGGGTATCAGGGAAAGGTTCTTCCCCAGAGGGTGGTTGGCACTGCCCAGGCTCCCCAGGGCAGTGTCACAGCCCCAAGGCTGCCAGAGCTCCAGGAGGGTTTGGACAACGCTCTGAGGGACAGGGTGGGATTGTTGGGGTGTCTGTGCAGGGCCAGGAGTTGGATTTGGTGATCCTTGGAGGTCTGTTCCCTCTGAGGATATTCTGTGATTCCATGACATTGATACAGAAATAATTCCAATGGAATTACTACAGGGAAATGTTTTCTTGTAGCACAAGCTGACGTGATTTCCATGAGAGACACAAACCAAGGTTTGACCGTGGGGGTGTTGCCTCAGGAGTAGATATTGGGGTTCCCTTTAGCAGACTTGCTGCTGTTCCTTTTAATAAAAACCAGTCCAGTTCTGCATCTAAACCTCAGCCCTGGAATGGCTGCGCTGGCCGTGGTGTGGATGAGTTTCCCCAGATGGGGGATGAGCCTCTCCAAAAAGCACCAAAGAGCTTCGTTGTCCTGTTTTGTGCCCTTGCCCTGCAGAGCAGTGGCTGTAACACAGCTCCTGCTCCCCGTTTCCACTGCCCTGGTGGGTTGTTTCCTTAAGTTTCCACAAGTTCTCTCTGGGCCAGGCTCTCCCAGCAGGAAAACAGTTCCTGCTGTTCTTGGCCTGGGCTGCTCTGAGGGATGAAAGGGGCTTTATCAGCCAGGAGGGGCGAGGAGCCGCGGCTCCCGTTGGGAACATCTGAGCCCAGCTCTGGAGTCTGAACTCCAGTGCTAAGAAGTGTAAAGAAAAATGAAACAAGAGGTAAAAATGGAGGCATCAGTTGTTCATAAAGTCTGGGTCCTTAGAGACAAGCTGGACACAGGTCTATTTGTCAGGCCTGGAGATGGATCCTTCTCCCTCACCTCCAGCTGCCTTTTGCCACAGAGGTGAAGACACAACTTGTCAGAGCCCAGTAAAACCTTTCAGAACTTGACTCTCTGATGATCCTTGTGGGTCCTTTCCAGCTCAGGATGTTCCATGGTTCTGGGATTCAGGCAAGGACACCGAACTGCCACAAGAGGAAACTTAAACTGGGCTCTGCCAGTGCAAGTTTACATAATTCATTACTTAAGGAAGAGGTCAGAGTATTGGGTGCTGTGATGGTGACTTGGCACAATGGGCCTTTATTCCTTTATTTCTCCTCAGCAGCTGGAACAACTCTCCCTTTACCCTCTCTGGGGCCATGAACTCTCACTCGTGTTTGTGGCAGCGCTGTGGGGCTTAAAAACTCACCCACAAACTGCTGTATCTTTATTTTTATCATCAACAGTGCCTTGAGCAGCAGGTATGTGCTGCTGGGCAGGGCCTTCTGGAGAGCACTCCATGTGTTCTCCAGTGAATAATTCACCTTCTTTGGATGTCCAGCTCCAGAAGATGGGATGATTCTGCTGACTGTGGTGTCCCTGTAGTGGTTTCCATTATATATTTATGTGTGATTTGATCTCCTTAATAGCAACAGTATTGTGTGGGTTTGGTTTTTCAAGCTCTCCTATGTATATGCAGAGTCCCTCAAGGGCTCCTGAGAGGGCAGGAGCCTGGTATCTGATCCTTTTGCACCTTCTGCCTCTTTGGGATCTTCCAAATACCACAATTCCCACCTGCTTTGTGCTTCTCAGAGTTAAAATCAGATGTACTCATATTGGTAATTATTTTAAGGTGATCTTTTCTGAAACATTTGTGGTAGCTTTCAAACAGCACATATCTCAAAAATATCTTTGCATTTAAAGTTTTGGGAAATGTATATCGAGACACTTTCAGTTAAAACTGATTGCAGGAAGAAGAAGACATTTTGCAGTTTTTGGGTCTTTTTAGTGCAGCATTTCAGGAGGAAGCTGGAATTGGAGGCACAAGCACTCCCAGAAAGTGGAATGCTGGTTGCTGGATGATATTTCTTGAGTTTTATTACACCTGCTAAAAACTGAGACTGCCAAGATGCTGCAGAAAATTCTCAAATGAACAATAGAAAATGTCAGGGCTGTCACCACGTGGGGGTGGTAATAAATTCAATAAAGTAATGCTGGAATTTGTGCCGGAGTCCAGGAGGGATTGGAGGCCCCTGGGCTCTGTTGGAGGGGTTCTGGTGCCATCTAATGTTGTGAGGTTTAAGTGCAGCTGCAGACAGGTAGTTTTGGTACAAGCGCCGTGGTTTGGGAGTTGATCCCGAAGTCTCCTGCCATCCTTTCTCCTCCTGAGAAGCAAAGGCTGTACAAATTCTTCTGCTGTTAACCTGGAATTCCTCTGAGCTCTCCTGATAGGTAACTTCCAATAAAATGTGGATTTCCTTGGAAACAGCTTTTAACTTAAAACACTTTTTATAAACAAGCTTCCAGTTATTTCCTGTCTTGTTTGCAGAAAGAATCCAAGGGCCAGGTAGGGTTTAGGAAAGATGCAGTTTAGGGTTGTTTTTACACATTCTTAGGAATCTTTCTCCTCAGCAGCAGTGGTGATACCAAAGTGCCTTCCAGTAAAAAGGATGGGGTGGAAGCTCATTGCTGGAGCTGAAAGGCTGCAATTCCCTCCTGGGCTTCTGTCTTTGTTTATTTTCTTCCAAGTGTGATTAGACCTCTCAGTGAGGGACTTCTCTGGCCTTTGGCTGGGTCGTGGACAACTGCAGAACGTGAAAAAAAGAATTTGCCTTTAAATCCACTTTATCAGATTTTATTTGCTCCTCACACTTGTGTTGACTTATTGGCAGCTGTGGAGACAGTAAATTGTATCTTGTGCACCTGTCAGTGAAGCAGCAGTAGAAATGTCCTCTGTAGGTGCTAAACTAAAAGTTGATAGTTGTTGCACCCTCAGGTCTCTCTGTCCCTGCTGTGCCATCCGGGGAATGTCCATAGCCCAGGTTTTATTGTGGTGTTCCCATGGATCAGAGTTCACTGCTGGACTCTGGGCAGGTGTGTTCCAAACCTCTCCATTTGACTCGTTTCCCCCCTTTTTGTCTCCCCCCGGGCAGGTTTGAGAAGGGCAGGATTTACACCTTCATTGGGGAGGTGGTGGTTTCCATGAATCCCTACAAAAACCTCAACATCTACGGCCGGGACACCATCGAGCAGTACAAGGGCCGGGAGCTCTACGAGAGGCCCCCCCACCTCTTCGCCATCGCCGACGCCGCCTACAAGGCCATGAAGAGACGCTCCAAGGACACCTGCATCGTCATCTCAGGTGAGCTGGGCCGGCCTGGGGACATCCTGGGGAAATCCCAGGCAGGAGGGGGGTTTGGCTGTAAAGAAAAAAACTTCATTAGTCTTAAGGCTCATTTGCGTTCGAGTCCGTGTATGGAGACATCGCAATTATTTCTTCTCTCTTTCAGTCCTTCAGCCTTCTCCCAGCCAGGCAGGAGCTGGGGCTGTGCCTGCAGAGGGCTAATGGGAGCAGGAGCCTTATCCCACTGCAGGGATCCACAGAGCAGGGCCTGTCTCTGCTCAGGAGCTGCTGGTCGTGCCCCTGAGCTGGTCTGGGCTCGTTCCCTGCCTGGATCCTGGCACTTCCTTCCCTTGATGTCCCCGAGCTCTGAAAGGCGAGAGCCCCGGGCTGGGGGGCTGAACAGTGGCCCCTTGTCCTGCCCAGCCAGGCTTTCTCCTCTAACAATATTCCTTTGATCCTCTGTGTGCCAGGCCCGTTCCCGACCTGGGAAGTCTCACATCACAATTGCTCCGAGCCAGCACAGCCACAGGGTCTAGAAAATGCCCCAAGTGCACACAAAGATGGTTTTAAAATAACAAATCAAAACCCCCCAGACGTTGTTGGAGTAGAATTGAGATGTTCTGTGCAGTGATTTGCTTTGCTTTTTTTCATCTCTTGGGTCCCCTGGTGTTTCTGCCCCCAGGTGAAAGTGGAGCTGGGAAAACCGAGGCCAGTAAATACATCATGCAGTACATTGCAGCCATCACCAACCCTGGGCAGAGGGCTGAGGTGGAGAGGTAAGGCCTTGCCTGGCAAATGAGGGAAATTTGGGGATCTCTTTCAGTGGGCTCTGTAGCTGAGGGTGTCTTGTATATGCTGATTTTTACAGCAGTTCCCCAACTTCTTCAGATACTGCTTTTACTCTGGAATTTTGCAATATTAATTGCTAAAATCGTGCAGAAAAATTAAAAAAACCCCCAGTATCTAGAGGTACCTTCCAAGCAATACCAACCATCTGATGATATTAGAGGTCTTTTCCAGTGATTATAAATCACTTTTCCTGGGGCAAATTGCCCAAAGTCTGGGTACATTAGGACAGCATGTTGAGTGCAAGGAGTGTATTCCATGAGCTTCCAGGCTCACATGCTCCTGATTTGCAAAATGTGCCCGTTAGTCCTGGAGTTAAAAGCATTAGAACAAAGAATGTGCCTTTCTGCTGAAACAGATTTAACACTAACCTCCAATAAACTTTGCAAAAGAGCTCAATAAATTGGTTTCAAAACTGAAATGTGGAAAGGAGCTGAGTTTTTGATGCTGTTTTGAGTCAGGATTTGGTCTTTGAAGCAAAGAGCCTTTGCTTGCTCTAAGGAGCTCTGGCAGCTCCCAACTGCTTTCCCATGGGATTGCTGATGTCGTCCACATCTGCCCAGCTGTGTCAGCAAAGAGCTGAGTCCTTCCCCAGAAATGCTCGTGGAACAGATTCCATGGTTTTGAGTGTTCTGGTCTGGACTTAGCCCGTTCCCTCTTCCATCCCTCCATCCTGCAGAGTGAAGAACATCCTGCTGAAATCCAACTGTGTGTTGGAGGCCTTTGGCAACGCCAAGACAAACCGGAACGACAATTCCAGCCGGTTTGGGAAGTACATGGACATCAACTTTGATTTTAAAGGAGACCCAATAGGTGGGCACATCAATAATTACCTGCTAGAAAAGGTAAGGCCCCCTCACTGCCAGATGAGAGCCTTGGCTGGAGTTACTCTTGCAATATGGGCTTTGCCAGCGGAAGGTTTTCTGTTCAGACAGGTGAGGTGTGAGGGCAGGGAAGATAAATCCAGGGCTTAATTTTCCCTCAGGAGTCACTAAAGTCCCTGCAGTGCCCTGTCCTGGGACACCATGGCTTCCAGAGCTCACCAGGAAAGAGACTTCATTACTCAGGCACTTCTGTGCATGTGGGTGTGTGAACTTTAATCTCAGCTTTAATTCTGGATACAATTTGCCATCTGCACAACTCCTCCTTTGTGAGTCCCGGCTCTGAGATCTCCCTGCTGGATCAGCAGGAGATCTCCAGGGCTGTCAGTAGCAACAGTCTGCTTGAGAAGTGTTATTTTGGAAGGAAGCCACAGCCTTGTGTGGTGTTTTAGTAGCATTGTTTTTATGTCTTCCAAGTGATCCTGAGCATAATTATTTTTTTCGTGTCATTAAGTGGTGTCTGAAAACACTGGGATATGTAAAAGTGTAGAGAAAAGGGGTGTGAGCCATTAACAGTTCTTGTTGTGAGAGACATGTCTGGCTTTAATTATGTGTTTGACCACATCTGCCAACAGCATTTTGTTTGTGTTTTTTTTTGCTCTTCCCTTTATTTCCCTGAAGTTTATTTTCAGAATAAACACTTTATTTAAAAAACAAAACAAAACAACAAACCCAAACATTTAACTTGGGATACTTTGATGCAGAAAAAGGGCTGGGACTGCAGCTGCAGCAACTTAAATCCTGATGATTTATTCCTCCTGATTGTTTATTTCGTATTTCGTATTCCCTACTTCTCCCAAGTTAAATTTGTTTCCATTTGAAAGCGGTTGAGGCTCTGGCCTGAACACAAACATTAACAGACAGTGGCTTTGCACTGCAGCAGGAACACAGAGAATCATGGAATTACACAATATCTTGAGCTGGAAGGGACCCCCAAGGACCATCCAGTCCAACCCCTGGCCCTTCACAGACACCCCAACAATCCCACCCTGTCCCTGAGAGGATCATCCAAACCCTCCTGGAGCTCTGGCAGCCTTGGGGCTGTGCCCACTGCCCTGGGGAGCCTGGTCAGTGCCCAACCAGCCTCTGGGGGAAGAACCTTTCCCTGAGATCCAACCTGAGCCTGCCCTGGCACAACTTTGTGCCTCATCACTCTCATATGTTCAGACCTGTAACATGAAACAAGGATTTGTTGCTTGTTGACTGTCTGGTGCATTTAAGTGTCTTTGTGCTGTGTTACCCTGGTGTGCACTGAGAGCTCTGGGATGGAGCTGTGGCTCCCTAAACAAGGCCCTTGTGGCAGAGCAGAGCATTCCCTGGGTGCTGTGACCAGCCTGTCCCAGGAGGGTGGAATTGGTGACCACCAGGCCCCTGAGCATTTGTCTGTAGTCACTGGGCCTGCTTTTCATTTCCAGTGACTTGCAGATGACACCAAGCTGGGGGGGAGTGTTGATCTGCTGGAAGGCAGGAGGGCTCTGCAGAGGGACCTGGACAGGCTGGAGAGTTGGGCTGATTCCAACGGGATGAGGTTCAACAAGGCCAAGGGCCGGGTCCTGCACTTTGGCCACAACAACCCCCTGCAGCGCTACAGGCTGGGACAGAGTGGCTGGAGAGCAGCCAGGCAGAGAGGGAACTGGGAGTGGGGATGGACAGGGAGCTGAACATGAGCCAGAGTGTGCCCAGGTGGCCAAGAAGGCCAATGGATCCTGGCCTGGCTCAGGAACAGTGTGGCCAACAGGTCCAAGGAAGTGATTCTTGCCCTGGACTCAGCACTGGTGAGGCCACCCCTGGAGTGCTGTGTCCAGCTCTGGGGCCCTCAGCTCAGGAAGGACATTGAGGGGCTGGAGCAGGTCCAGAGGAGAGCAACGAGGCTGGGGAAGGGAGTGGAGCACAAGTGCTGTGAGGAGAGGCTGAGGGAGCTGGGGGGGCTCAGCCTGGAGAAGAGGAGGCTCAGGGGAGACCTCCTGACTCTCTGCAACTCCCTGACAGGAGGGGGGAGCCAGGGGGAGGTTGGTCTCTTTTCCCAGGCAACCCTCAGCAAGACAAGAGGGCATGGTCTCAAGTTGTGCCAGGGGAGATTTAGGTTAGAAATTAGAAAGAATTTCTTTCCAGAGAGGGTGCTCAGCCAGGGAAGTGGTGGATTCTCTGTCCCTGGAGGTTTTTAAGATGGGACTGGATGTGGCATCAGTGCCATGGACTGGGAGCCACAGCGGGGTTGGACCAAGGGTTGGACTTGATGATCTCGGAGGTCCCTTCCAACCCAGCTGATTCTGTGATTCTGTGATTCTATGATTCTAAATCATCCTAAAACTGAAATGACATTTATTTGACTCTTCCACGCGAGGAGTCCTGCGGTTGCCCCTCGAGATTCCTGGGTGCAAGTAGGACATTGCAGCTGTTACACAAGCTGGTCTTTCTGATTATAGACTTCAGACTCCACATTCCCTGCTGTGTAGTGGTGTTCCCAGCACAGAGCTGGGTTGGGGCTGCCCCGGCCCTGGGGAGCTCCGTGTCTGTGGGAGGTGCTGGGGGAGCACAGCCACAACACCCACGTTTGTGTTTTGTCTCCCCCAGTCCCGTGTGATTGTGCAGCAGCCCGGAGAAAGGAGCTTCCATTCCTTCTACCAGGTTTGTATCCCCTTTGCTGGACCAAATCACTTGTGTCCAGTTTCCAGAGTGCCCAGAGCTCTCACCCTCTCCTGTGTTTTCCGGAGGGTTCCCTTGTTGCAGCATCTTGGGTGATCTTGGGTCCTTTAGCTCTTTGTGCTGGGAAGGAGCATGGGAAGATTGATTGTTTTCCATCCTCCAGTCCCTTATTAACACATTTATAAACTCCAGAGGAGGCTGACTAAACAAATATGGTAGGACATTGGACTTTGACTCACTGTTTTATTTGTAGCAAGTCTAATCCCTCTGTTTTCTCTTAAGGCCTTGAGTGCATATGGAAGTAATTTTATGACACCAAGTTGACTTCCTTGGTTTTTTTGGAGGTCCTTTTTAATGTCTTCCACATTGTACAGTGGTTCCCTGGTTGGCCTGTTAGTATAACCTTGATTCTCAGCCTAGCAGGGAGGGAAACACAGGTTTGTTTATTTTTTCCCCACTTACTCGGTGCTCCACGATGGCATGTTAGCACTTTCCTCATGGACAGGTCATTTCCATATGGAAGAGTCTCTGTGCAGAGCAGCAAAGGGAAATGTGGTTGCCAAGACACAGCTGTGGCATGTCACAGATGTAAACAGGGCTGGTCTGTGAGGAGGCTCAGGCTGGTTTTTTAAACAGTTGTGACTCACAAGGACAGTGATTTGGGCAACCACCACCCCACACCGTGCATCCCACACGTGTTATGCTCCTGACTCCAGATACTGGAGCAGGAATTAATATTTTTGTGACTTTACTTGTCAAGCAGATGAATGAGAAACAGAAAAAGGAAGGATTTGGTGTTTTTTCATTCACCATTTCTTAACCCCCTCTTTGTGCAGCTCCTGCAGGGAGGTTCTGACCAGCTCTTACGTTCCCTGCACCTTCAGAAGGACGCCTCAGCCTACAGCTACATCTGTCCTGGGGCACAGATCAAGGTGAGCCTGGCTTGGAGGCAGCTTGGCTTAAAACTGTAAGTGCTGCTTGAAATGCTCAAAGCACTGCTGAGCCAGCAGAAGCTGAGACCAATATTTATGGGATGAATATGGAAAGGTGACACTGGTGTTTTATTTTTAATGGAGTTTCTGGCCCTTGGAGACAAAGCACATGTGTGCTTAGAATCATAGAAAAAATAGACTTGTGTATATGGAAGTGCAGTTGTGCATCCTACATTTAAACATTATAATACTCATTACATGATTAAAAGCAGTAAAATTATGTATTAATTAAGGCAGGTGTAGATATTTGACCCATTACCAGTGACAGACATTCCACAGTGGAGAACTTAAACTGCTTTCTGGGCCAAAAAGCCATAAGGACTCATTTCTTTACAGTAGGACCATTTCAGTTACTGAGGCATTCAGTCTTCATGGCCTCAAGGAAAGAAGGAACAAACCCATGAAGTTTTTAGGACAAGATCAGGTGCCCTTGACTTCAACTTGTTAGGTGGGACTGTCACACAGTAGACATTAAGAGGTTCAGAAAATTGCTGAAACAAGTTGAAGATAATTTATTGACACAGGTAAAAAAAAATAAGCCAACTGGGAAAGACACCTCCTGGGTAAATAGAATGGAGGTAGGGTGATGATTGGTGCCTGTCTTGGCCACAGTGATTATGAAAAGATTGCATTTTAAATCTTTGGTGATATGAAAAAAGCTGTTAGCAGAGGTGCTGCCCTGGATTTTGGGAGAGCAGGCCACAGGATGCACAAGGAACTATTTAGTGAGATTCCCTGGGAATCTGTTTTCAGTAGTATTGAGGTCCATAAATACCAGACACTTTTTGGGAGGTGTCTTTCCAGAGCACAGGAGGAGACAATTCCAGTGTGTCCAAAGTCAAACAATCAGATGGTTGATTGAACTTGACTGAACAGGGATCTCCTCCTGGAAATTAGAAAGGAAAAGAGAGCAGGGTCAGGCTCCATAGCAGGGATGCAGAGGTGCTGTTCACCACATGTTCAGATGCAGCTGGAGTTGTCTCCAGTGTTGTCCCTCGGAAGCAGAGTCCAAACAAAAGGCTCTCTGATGCCCCAGTGGCTTTCATGAGGTTCTCCTTGGCACAGGAACCCACAGACCAAGAGATGCCTGATCAGCTCCTCTGGAAATCTGCAGGGAAAGCAAACCCAGGCATTGGGAAGGAGGGAGGCAGAGGAGGGTGGAGAGCAGAGGTTTCCTGCTGGTACTCTGCAGCTCCTGCCTGGAGGGTCTGTGAGGGCACAGCTTGTCCCTGCTGCTCTGGGTGTTCTTATGAACCATTTCTGCTCTTTCTCACTGAATTCCACTGGGAAATCTGTTGTGCTGGGGTGGATTTCTGTATCTTACCTGCCAGAACACGTGTGTGCAGTGCAGGGTTCAGTGTCCAAGCATGTGAGATGGCATTGGAACAAACTGGGAAACCTCATGGCAGTGTCTTGCATCTGAAAAATATCAGAGTACATATCTGTTTCCCATGGACTTGGGAAATCTTTGCTGAATCCCATTAAATCCATGCTGTCCCAAACTCCTCTTTGCCCTCAGTGTTCCATCAATGATGGTGCCGAGTTCAAAGCAGTGGCTGATGCCATGAAAGTGATTGGCTTCAAGCAAGAGGAGATCCAGACTGTCTACAAAATCGTGGCAGCCATTCTCCACCTGGTAAGGTCCCTGCTCCTGGGTATCCCTGGGCTGTTCCTGGACTACCAGCAGCTCGAATTTTCCTGCTGCAGAAGCAGTTGGAAGGTCTGTTGGCTGGGAAATTCTGCACGGCTCCCAGTGGTGAGGGAAACTCCTGGCTGGGACAGGACACGGGGAGGATGGAAGATCACATGTATTCCTGCACATTCCAGATCCCAAACCAGACACACCACTAAGTACTGGGAGCTGTTAAATGTTCTGAAAAAGGAATTGTTGGGGTTTGGCAGTGAGGGGATGGGGAGCTTCTGTCCCCTTTTGCCCTCACACACCATCCCCGTGGTGGTTCTGCTGCAGGGACAGTGCTTCACTGCATGGTGGAGCCTTGAGCACAGGGCACACAGGAGACCTCTTAGTTTTCCATGTTCTGAGGCTCAGGAAACCCTAGAATGCCCTGGGTTCTCCTGGGACCCACAGAGCCTCCTCCCCTGTGCAGTGTCCCTCTAGCTCAGCTCTTGTGTTTCCCTGAGGAGAGAGGAGGGTGGCAAGGAACACTGCAGCTCTGCTCCAGCTCCTTCTCCTCCCTGGGGTAGCTGTGCCCCAGTGCTGGGGGGGAACAGAGGCAGAGCAGAGTGGGGAACAGGCAGGATGGGAGAGCACCCAGTCCTGGGGGTCACACAGTGCTTAGTCCTGGCAGGGCAGGTGCCCGGGAGCAGAGCTGTGGAGGTGCAGTGCTGCCAGTCCAGTCCCCGTGGCACTGACCTGCTGGCTTCCCCACAGCATTCCCATCCCTCTGTGGGCAGGAGAACTGCAGCCAGTGGTTCTGTGGTGGTGGCAGTGAAGATACATCCAGTGTTTATATCCATAGTGTCATTTCCCATCCCTGGACTCTCAGCCTTGAGGTGGTGTTTGATTAAATCTCAGGAGGTGTTTGATGTGATTTTTCCCAAGAGCTGGACTGAACACTGAGCAGGGATGCTTTGCTTTGAGTCAGGCTTTGCCGCTTCCACTGATGTTGGAGCTTTGTGAGCACGTGGATATGCAAAGTGTGGCAGGAGCTTGACTGCCTGGAACAGCGGGTGGAATACGGGTGGAAATGGGGGCGGACAAAGGAAATCGGGCAACTCCTGGACACGAAAGGACATGGAGAAATCCACCTTCTCACTGCTTGTTGCAGGGGAACTTGAAGTTCTCCGTGGATGGGGACACTCCCGCGATCGAGAACGGGCAGGTGGTGTCCACCATCGCAGAGCTGCTCTCCACCAAGGCCGACATGGTGGAGAAGGCCCTGCTGTTCCGCACCGTGGCCACGGGCAGGGACGTCATCGACAAGCAGCACACGGAGCAGGAGGCCACCTATGGCAGGGATGCCTTTGCCAAGGTGAGTTCCAGCTCCCTGTCCCTGGGGGGTGACAGTGGCTCACACACCTTCCCCCCACCTGTGCCCCCGTTTGAGCTTCTGGCCCCAGAAGACAAAGCATTTCTTGGAATCACAGGAAAAAATGTGCTTGTGCACTGCCTAAAATATACATATTGAAAATATACATATTGAAAATATACATATTGAAAATATACAATGTTCATCCCACATTGAAACATTATAATGTTCCTTACATTATAAAAAGCAGTGAAATGATTCATTGATAAATGCAGGTGGAGATATTTGATCTGTTACCAGTGACAGGCATCCTGTGCTTCCTGATGGAGAAGCTGAACTGCTTTCTGGGCCAAAAAGACTCATTTTTTACCATGTTGGTAGCGTTGCACTTGGTACAGCAAGGAACAGTGATGCCCCAGGAAAGGATTCAGTGTGGAATTGCTGTCAGAACTGCACAGCTTTCAGTGCTCAGGAGCATTCCTGGGTGGATCAGTGAGCACAGTGCTTGCTGTGCATCGTGTGGGTTTTGTTTCTGGATGTACCCACACTCCTGTGTTCTGTGGGGGATTGTGGCACAGCCCCATCCCTGCCCTTCCCAGCAGGGATCCAGCAGCCACAGCCAGCAGGAGGGCAGGGGCTGCAGGCCAGGCTGGCACCTGCAAAGGGAATATGTCATCCAGGGTGGGATGTTTTGTGAAATAAAATTAATTAAGCAGTTAAACACAAGGAGTAGAGAGTGGAACTGCAATATCTAGAACACAGGTTGGAAACCCAAAGTGTTATCTTTTTTTTTTTTTTTAATAACCTCAGAATGGTTTGGGATGAAAGGGACCTTAAAGACCATGTAGTTCCAACCCCCTGCCATGGGCAGGGACACCTTCCACCAGAAAGGTGGGTACTGATGGCAGGAGTGACAGTTGTCCCTCCTTTGCTAAGAAATCAAATGATAGGGGAAGAAGAGGTGAAGTTATGAAGATCCTTGATTACTAACTTGACCCCTTTTCCTGATATAATATGTTTGCCCAGCTGCACAGCACATTTTGAACATGTAGACTTTGAAGACTCTGCCTACAGAACATTTTCTGTCTGAAAGGGGAACTGGAATATTTTCCTGCCGTTGTGTTCAGTCGTTAGGTTTCTATAACTGACCTTTCACTTGGCTCTTCTTCACTATTGTTAAATAATTCTCAGGAATGGAAGTTATTAGGCAGCTGAAAAGCCAACTGGGATCAAATTAGAGAACTGCTGTACCCAGTGACCTCACTGGGATTTCAACTCTGTATGAATGAGTTTAGGAAGAAAGACAAGAACTATTTTCCTGGAATATTTTCCTCAGCGAGTGGCTGCTCGGTGTTAGCAGGTTGTTATCCATAGCTCTGATGGAGGCAGGGCAGAGTGAGCTGTGAGGCCCCATGGGTTGAATTTGCTGGGCAGGGTTGGGGCAGGAGCAGCAGGGCCTCAGGGTGTGTGTCCTGCAGGCCATCTACGAGCGCCTCTTCTGCTGGATGGTGACACACATCAACGACGTGATCGAGGTGAAGAACTACGACACCACAGTGCATGGGAAGAACACGGTCATTGGAGTCCTGGACATCTATGGCTTCGAGATATTCGACAACAACAGGTGAGCCCCGTTGTCAGAGCCCAGTGCTGAGCCTCCTCCTTCCCCACGACACTCATCACCTTTTTTCTTTGTTCTGTTATTGCAGCTTCGAGCAGTTTTGCATCAATTACTGCAATGAAAAGCTGCAGCAGCTCTTCATTCAGCTGGTCCTGAAGCAGGAGCAGGAGGAATACCAGCGAGAGGGAATTCCCTGGAAGCATGTGAGTGCCCTGGCAGGGCAGGGAGGGGTCGGGCCGAGGTCAGAGGACCAGCACAAGTCCCAGCTCTGAGGCTGCTCCACGTGCACGTCCCTGCTGCAGTCGATGGGACATCTGTGTCCCTGCCAGCTGTCCTGGCAGACGTGCTGTCACACCAGGCTGGGGCAGGAGCCAACCAGTCACCTCAAAGATGGGAGAATAAGGGACTCCAGGTCTGAGAGAAAACCTGCTGTGGCATCTCTGTGATGCCACACACATCACTGTGTGTTTCTGTTCTGAGTGCTTCTGTGTTTGGTCTAGTTATTGATATTAACATGTAAAAATCTTGACTTTTCCTGTTTAAATTCCCTTCAGGATGTCAAGGACAGGATGTGCAGTGTCACTGTGGTGACTGCACACAGCTGAATTCTAAAAAGCATTTTAAAGTGCATTCTGTAGCAGAGGTTTGTATCTGAGGGGTTTGAAAAATGATTTTCTCTGCTATAACGTGGTAAAGAGTAGCCTGTTTGATTTGGAATTAGAGATCTGCAGACTCAGAGCTGATTGCTTCTCCTGTGCACGGTGGGCCTCATCCTCACTGTCAGCACTGTGCCTTTTCTCCAGCCAAAGTCCCAAATTCCCCTGTTCTTTGTTTCCTCCAGATCGATTACTTCAACAACCAGGTCATCGTGGACCTGGTGGAGCAGCAGCACAAAGGGATCATTGCCATCCTGGACGACGCCTGCATGAACGTGGGGAGGGTCACGGACGAGATGTTCCTGGAGGCTCTCAACAACAAGCTGGGGAAGCACGCCCACTTCTCCAGCAGGAAGGTACCCTCCCCTGCACCCTCAGACCTTCCCTTCACCTTCCCCAGGCTTTGCTGGAATAAGGAGGGAGGATTCTGAGCGTGGCTGGGCTGAAATCATCCCGACTGAGTGTGAGATGAGCTGCCCGGAGCAGCCGCAGTGCCCAGCCCCGGCTCGGCAGAGGGAGCTCCAGCACGTCCAATGGCACATCCCTTTTATTCCGGGATAAAAGGAGCCTGAGCTCGTGCCTTGACACATCATGATGTCATCTGTAACCAATCGATGCTCCGCTCCAGCCCACGTGCTGCTCTGCCCAGGCTGCTCTAACGCACAGTGACAGTGAAATTATCCACACTCCTGCTCTGGCACAGGAGTGCTGGGGGTCCTTCCCCTCATCATTGGCTGCAGAACGTGCTCATCTCCCCCTGTACCTCACAGCACCCAGGCCCCCCCTTGCCTGGCTTTGTCTGGCCTACAATGGGCGAATTAAAAGGCTTCATTTATTCCTCACTTGGCAGCAGATTGCAAAAATGGTCACCAGCCTGATTAATTTGAGAATCTTTCACACTGAGTAATCAAATAAGGGCCTTTAATTTATTGATGTCTCTCCGCTCAGGAGCGTTGTCTGAAATGCTTTGTGAGTGCTGGTTCCCCCCTCCCCTCCCACCCCGACACAACATTTATGTAGGTCAGAAATAGCAAATTAGCCTGGTTGTGTAAGATATGTGCTAAAGGCTGCCTGGGGGGAGCCAGGGTAAACAATGCATCTGGCTGGGAATGAAAACAAACCAAAGCACCGTTTCCTCCCAGATGTGGCTCTCCTGAGGTGCCCTGTGGCACTTGAGGACACCTCACCTGCCACGTGCACCCGAGCTGAGGGAGGGGGATCAGGGATCCTGATTCCAGTGTTGACCCAGATCCAGCAGTGACACGGCACGTTCGGGGAAAACTCACCTGGAAAACAAGTGAAGCCCAGTCTGGGTTCCTGTTTGAGTGCAAACTGCTTCCTTTAATGCTTAGGAATAGTGAGACCCGTCCAGGGGGGATGGAGTCTGGGATCCTCTGCAGGGGGTTGGGGTGGAAGTGGTCCAGTTTCTGGAGCCTCTGGTCAGTAGATGTGGAGAAAGGAGCTGGAACTGGGTTCCTGTCCTGTCCTTGGTCTCAGGGGAAGGGGTTCCACCATGGAGGGAGCAGATGGTCCTTCAGGGGCTGGAATTTCATAAAGTGTCTGGGAGGCTGTAAAACGAAACATTAAAAATCAGCTCTTAGCTCGAGTCCTTCCCTTCAGGAGTCCCTTCCCAGCAAGGAGACATTAAAGGACAGGGTGCAGCTGCAGCGTTGCTCAGCAGGAGGTGGCGTTGTCAGGAACTGTCTGCACAGACTGAGGGGGAAACAAGGAATCCTGCTATAAATAATGCTTATGGAGGGGATGATGGATCTGCCTGGCTTGCTAATTTCTGGCTAAATCAATAGAACCTTGAAAACATTGACCCACAAACCTCTCAGCATAATTATTACTTTTCCTCCCCCTCACATCTCTACAGTCGTCCTTTACCAGCACCTCAGATCTCTTCCCACCCAGAACTGCTGGAGGAAGCCTGAGCTTTCCAAACCAGCCTCTTCCAGCGTGGATTACAACAAAGGGCTGGATTTTGTGTCAGGATTTGCCTTGACAGGGGCAGTGGGTCCATCCACACACCATGAAGTTCCCTGTGGGTGGAGGCTGTTCCTAAACACATCCTGTGCTGATGTGTTGGGAGCAGCTCCCACCCTCAGCCCCAGTTCATGCCCCACTGCTCCCCTGGCTCCATGTGGATGAGCTCTGAGGGGCTGCTGTGTCCTAAATAGTCCCTGTCCTAGTTTGAGCCCCGCCTGGCTGATCCCAGCTGCCTCCTTGGTTGTCCTGGTGAAGGCCAAACAAACCCAGGGAATACTGGGGAACACTTCCACTGTGGGCATTTGGGGCAAAATGTTGTGTTCCTGGAGCAGGGGTTGTCCTTCTCAGAGCTGTCTGACTCTGGATGTGCAGCCTGCTCTGATGGCACTTCCCAACATCACTGTTTGCTTTCCCAGCCTCTTCCAATTCTGATTCTTTTCTGTTGGAGTTACACTCTGGAAGGATCAGGTGCAGTGAGTGTCCATGAATGCCCAGATCTTCAAAGTGTGGAGAACATCAATCTCAACCAGCTGGTTATGAAGGGAAGAGTCTCAGTCAGAATGTCAGTCCATGGTGGTCCAGCTGATGTTGTGTCTTCCAAGTCAGTGGGCAGGAGGGTCTTGGAAGTAGGAGAGAGATCAACATGAGACAAATGTGTAATGATAAGGTGATAGACACTCCCACTCTCCAGTGATCTGCAGCCCAGGAAGCTCCTGAATCACTGCTGGTATCCTTAATAGATCGGGGTTTTGGTTTTTTTTAATTGTCAAAGGATTCCACAGCTTAGATACACAGGTGGAGTGCTCCTTCCTTCCTGTTGTCCTCTCTCCTCCCTTTTCCCTTTTAGGTTCCATCTCTCACCTCCTAGTTTTTAAATGGCAAACCATGGTTCACATCATCTCCATGTGATTTGCCATTGTCTCTGGGCATTTTTAAATGGCAAACCGTGGTTCACATCGTCTCCACATGATTTGCCATTGTCTCTGGGCATTTCTTTCTTAACAGTTATGTGTGGGGACCCTTGCTCTTGTCTTTCAGAGCCCTTAAATTCCAGGAGCTGTCAGAGAGGAGCCTCCTGGAAAGGCTCACAGAAAGCCAAGCAGATGATCCCCAGTGTTCAGAGACTTTCTGGTCTTCTTTTTTTATGCTAATTTCATCAGATTTGCTCAGTAGACACAAAGTTTGGACAGAATCACTTTTTAGAAAAATGAAAACCAAAACAACAAAATCACTGATCCATGTTGCAGCACCTCCCAGTCTCTCCAGAGCTGGATGAGTTTTAGGAGGAGCTCGTGCTGCCAACTGTGTCCTGTCTGGTAGCACAGGCTCGTTTCCTTTGGCATCGGCTTTATACCTCTTTTACTGACTTGTTGCTTTGAGCTGTGTGTTTGGGTGGCAGAAAAAGGCTTTCCACCCTCCCCAGCCCCGTGCTGGGAACGCAGCTGCAGACAGAAAAATGACTTTGTTTTCCTGGTATTGCCTCGTTTCTTCATTTTCTCTCTTCTGCTGCACCTTGGTCATCCATCAGCCCTGCAGCTCCCGCTGCTCTCCCTGCTCCTGCTGGGCTGGGCTTCCCACACCTCTGGAGCCTCCTGGGCACCTTGGAGCCCACACTACTTGGGTTCCTCCTTTGGGTTGATTTTGTGTAAAATATATTCTGTGTTGCTTTTTTCATCCATTCTGTTAGTTTGAGCCAATCTGTCTTCTCCTCTTGGACACGGGTGAATTTTTGGAGGGTATCATCCTGCTCCCAGTCACCTCTCCTGCCCTGCACTTCAACCATGCTGAATTCCTCCTTTATTTTCCCAAGACTCTGGGGGGATTGCAGATATTGTTCCCAGTCCTCAGTGTTGTTAAATGGTGCCCGTGCTACCTGCAAAGACTTGAGTCATCTCCTGCCCCTTTTGCCTGTAACAAAAACGCTCATTTTTTAACTCATTCTCCTTTTTTAATTAAGCTGAACCTGATGGATTTTTTTGGCTTCTGCTATTCCTGAAGGGATGAATTTATTACAGCCACTGCTGCTGAGCAGCTGCCACTGGACATCCCTTCCAGAAGGGATGGGATGGGAATTTGAGCTGGAGTGGTGGATCTGTTTGAGGGGTGTCAGAATGACCAGGAGTGCTCTGGGACAGAACAAGCCCTGCTGTTGTAGCTGTCACATTTTAATTGGCTCATTTCTTTGCTGAGCAGTGACACAGCAATGGGAGAAATATAAAGGAAGACTTAAAAAAGAGTCACAAATGAACTCGTGGGTGCAATGTTTCTCTACAGGCACAAGTGTTCTTTCTGCATAATGGTGTTTCTGAGAAAATATCAATTTTTTTAATAAAACCACAGGCTCTTGCAGCTTGGTTTTGTACAAATTTATGTTCTTGTGGTATGAAAAAACACATCAATATTTAACTGGATTTCACATCTGCACGTACATATATGAAGTGGAATAATTAGAGTTCCATGGGGGCTGTAAATCCGGGGCTGATGCTTTCCTGTCAATCCAGGGGTGATATTTTAATGTCTGTGGATTTATTTCAGCTTTGTGCCACGGACAAAACGCTGGAGTTCGACAGGGACTTCCGGATCAAACACTACGCTGGGGATGTGATGTGAGTCTGTGTCACAAATAAAAAGTGGCACCTTCTATTTTTGTCCTTTCCCCAGCTCTGGAGTGGTACAATATTCTGATTTACTGCTGCTGCTGGTGCGAGCCAGAACTCTGTCACCCACAATTACAGTGTGCAGCACTTGCTTATCAATTAAATCTCCTGCTCTCCAGAGTGGGGGTTTGTGCTTGGAATGAGACAAAAGGAGGGTGAGGGGAGGGGGTGAGGGGAGAGCTGTGCTCCAGGGAGAAAAGGAGGGAAAAAAAGGCAGCAGTGTTTATGCAGGGAAGCTACACTGAGCTAATAAAATCTGGTTTAGACATCTGTTTAGAGTGATTATGTAACTCTGGTTTAAATTCTCAATCAGTCTGAGCTCAGAGCACGGGAGGGTTTAACCTGCAGGAGGGTTGGCAAGTCAGGGATGTGTGCAGGAGGTGGGAGCAGTGGGAAGGAGGAGTAAGTGCAAGTGAAAGGTGCACATGTTCCCTGGGAAAGCTGTTGTCTGGAATATCACTGGAGTTGTCTAATGCTGTGGGATTTGTGTAATTTCCTGTGACAGCAGAATCTAAAGGGAGTCACTGAGGAAATAACTCAGGATTTCTTTTACCTTGGGATTAAATTTACCTTCAATTTAGAAGGCTAACCAGTGTGTTCGTGTTGGAGATTTGAGGGTGGGGAGGCCCTGGCACAGGGTGCCCAGAGAAGCTGGTGCTGCCCCTGGATCCCTGGAAGTGTCCAAGGCCAGGTTGGACGGGGTTTGGAGCAACCTGGGCTGGAGGAAGGTGTCCCTGCCCATGGCAGGGGTGGCACTGGATGGGCTTTAAGATCCCTTCCAACCCAAACCATTCCATGATTTTATGGTTTGAGGGTGACTCCATGCAGGGATTTACATGCTGTGGGGCTCTGGATCCCAGAGCTGCAGTTTGGTTCCCAGGTGGGATCTGGAGTTTGGGAAGGAACTGAATGGGAGTCGCTGAATGGGGAGACTTTGGACCTCTTCCCTGAGGACAGAGCACTTGAATCTTGGAGAAGAGATAAAACCCTGAAGCAGTGATGTTCTAGAAACATCCAGTGATGTTTCTGTTGGAATAAAAGTAGGAAGGAGTCCAAAATGTGTGTGTGTGTGTCTTGATTTCCAGGAGGGTTCCCCAGGCACTGGTTATAGGCTGATTTTGGGCCTCTCCTACCAGAGAATCTTCCCTGACACCAAGCAAGGGGCAGATTGGACATACTGAAACCAGACCTTCATTTCCCTAGGATTTAGCTCAAACACTCAGTTTGGAGGCAGAAATCCTGAGTGTAACTCTTGAATTTGGGCCACCTACAACCTTCCCAAGCCCTGGGAGGTGTCTCAGCCTTTCTCTGCACAGCTCAAACACCTTTCTGAACCAGGGATCTGCAGTGTCTGTAGGAGTCCAGGGATGCTGATTCCACCCAGAAAACAGCAGTTCACAGAAGGACTTTACTGCTTTGCAATTAACTCTGTTTTCCTTTTTTTTTTTTAGCTACTCAGTCACTGGATTTATTGACAAAAACAAGGACACTTTATTTCAAGACTTCAAGCGCCTCATGTACAACAGGTAGGAGCATTAATGAGGTGAATTTTAAGCTGATTTGTCAGAATCCTGTTTTGTGGAGTGGATGGGAGCAGAAATTGAGCTTTCCACTGGTTCTGTCTCTGTGTGAATAAACACATTGCTTGGGGATCTGAGCGTTGTTCGTCCACTGTGACCTGGGGGCTCTTACTTGGATTTTTCGGATTAAAATCCCTGTACATGTTGGTTTTGTTCTGATACAGCCTTTAATTGAACTAAATGTAAAGTGTTGGTTTGAAACCAACTGATTGTGCAACCAAGATAGTGCAGAGATTCCTTGTGCTGCCTGATTTGTCATTAACCAGGTTGTTGCAGATGTACCATCACTGCTCTGGCCTTAATCAGTGCTAAAGATACTGAGCAGCTTTGGTCAACAACAGATATCCTTGACCTCAGCTAAAACACCCTTTTTGGAAAGAAATGACAGGGTAAACTGGGCAAATAGATTTGAATCCTTTTGTATGTGCAGTGACACGAGAATGTAAACCATGAAGTCACGAGTTGGGCAAGGCAAAGTTGCCTTTGAGAAGCAAATTGGAAACCCATCAGAATATGTGTGTGAGTGCCCAGAGAGCTGCTTTCCTTCACAGCTGGCATTAAACCTGGTCTGGCTTTGGTAACTGTGGCCCTTCTGCAGCTTTCAGAGGTGACAGGGGCACGGACACCCTGTTTTACCTGGGCAGTGTTAACTTGGTTCCCTGTCCTGTGGTGTTGGCTCACTGTGCTCCCCTGAACAGCCCCACTGTTCCTGTTTTCAAGACTTCCCATCGACCAAAAACCTTGCAAAATATTTGCTGTACGGAGGTTTTGTTATATTTAGCCTGTTTTCTGTGAGGTCTCTGGAAAAGCCCGTTCCCAAACAGCCCTTGCAGCACATTAAAGCTGTGACAGATTGGCCATTGCATTGCTGGAGCTGTACTCTGTTCCTGTCTGTTCCCCAGCTCTCACCATCCATCAGGGCCACTTTACCTCACCCTCAACCCTTCAAAAATATAGGCTAAAGTGTATAAATTGCTTTATGTATCCAGAGTGGTGCAGAAATACAGCTTGAAATCAGGTCACAGGTTCCCAGGGAGGATGTTGCGGGTCTTACTCTCTTCTGTTTTGATTAAATTCTTTATATGTTGTGTCTGTAAATCAGACCCTGCCTTTGATGGATCACCCCAGAGGGATTGTCACTGTCCCAGCCCTGCACATCCTGATCTGAAGAGACGAATGTGCTGCTTGTTTTTCCAGAATATTCAGTTATAAGCTTGAACTTGCTCTTAGAAGCAGGAGATGATGTGCCCAAGAATGTCACTCTGATGCTTTGTGAGCTGAAAGCAGCAGTGGAGCTGGGCAGGAACGAGCTCCTGAATTTTGAATGGAGTGGAAGTGCTGTTAGAGTGGGAATTAAAGAGACTCTCTTGTAGCTCCAACCCTGTGCTGAAGATGATGTGGCCTGAAGGGAAGCTGAGCATCACTGAGGTCACCAAGAGACCTCTGACAGCTGCTACTCTGTTCAAGAACTCCATGATTGCACTGGTGGACAACCTGGCACTGAAGGTAAAGATTCCTGCTTCCAAATTGACTCCCAGCTTCTGAGGAGCTGGGTGTAGCTTCTCCCTGGAGACACTCCCCCCTTCCCATCACTGCCATCCCTCAGGGAGTGAGCTGAGCAAAGGCAGAGGAGCTTTGGATGTGCCAGTGGGCAGCTGGGAAGGTCTCATGGGAGGGTCACCTGGAATTCTGTTTCCTCTGGGACCAGTGGAGCTTTCACTCATAGAAAGCCAGTCTGTCTTAGGTGATAGTTATTATATCAAATGAACAATCATCTTTAGCAAAGCTCTTGGCAGAGGGCCCAGAGGAGGTTGTTCATGGTGCAGAGATTCTCTCTGGCTTCCAAATCCGAGGGATTTCCATGAAAATACAGCCAGGCCTGTGTGAGTTCCTTCTTCCCTCCTCTTTGCTGTGGCAGAGGGTGAGGAGGGAAACCTTTTATTTCACTAAATAATTCAGTTCTGTAGTGGAAGGCATGGCTTGGGCAAAGCACCACGTGGTGTGGAGGAAGGTGGGTGAGGGAATGATGTGGGAAGGGGCTGTTTGAGGGGGGGGATCCCTCCTGTGAGCAGAGATCACCTCCTGAGGGGGTTCAGTGCACACAGAAACCCTGGGGTGTTGTTGGGGAGGGCTGTGAGCAGGGGAGACAGCAGGGAGGCTCTGCAGGTGTCCATGGAAAAGCTTCATTTCCTTGTTTGTTGGAATAATTATTCCAGGCCACCTGGAAGCTGTAAAAATAGAATAGTCAAGGGAATGGCCTGTGGTGGTTTGAACAATCCTTGCAGCTTCCAGCAGGGCACAAGGGGTTTGAGTGGCACCTTTTCCATCCTGAGTCAGTGGGCACCAGCATTCCTCCCTGGAATTGGCTGGGCTGTGTGGAGTGAGTTCCTCTCAGGCCATTTATCATCAGTGTCTCTCAAATGCCAGCCTTTTCCAAGGCATAACCTGGAGCTGTTTCCAAACCAGATTCCCAAGGAGGTTCCTGTGTGTGTCTCAGTGTGGTCCTTTCCCATTCTTTACCTTCCCTAAACCTTCACTGAGAAACTTGTATTGAAGATGTTGGGGTTTTCCTCCTTTTCTGTTGGATTGCATTGGGGAAAATTGTCTTGGAGTGTTGTATTTCCCATGGATCCCATAAAGGGAAGGCTCTCATGTAACAGATGTGTCTGCCAGGACTTGACAAGGGCTCTGCCAGGCAGGGAGGAGCCAAGGGCTGCCAGGGTGGTGCAGGGCTTTATGGCCAACCTTGAGTGTGCTGGAGGGCTGGAACAGTGGGAGTGACACTCACACCTTGGGGTCTGCACTTGGAAAGTTCTCCTGCACAACAGCTTGTGCAGGTACTTCATGTGCAAAGTGAAGGAACCTGGATTTAGCCATTTTCCATGGAGATCCTGGCTGTTCTACACCTTGAAAAACCCCAAACATTTCACAGGATTACAGAATTGTTAAGGTTGAAAAGGGGCTTTGAGATCATCAAGTCCAACCCTCAACCAGCACCACCACTGTTCATCCCTAAACCATGTCCTCAAGTGCCACATCCACGGCTTTTTTGAACACTTCCAGGGATGAGGAGTCCACCACTGCCCTGGGCAGCTGTGCCAGGGATGGACAACCCTTTCCATGAGGAGATTTTCCCAATATCCGACTGAAACCTCCTCTGGCACAGCTGGAGGCCGTTCCCTCTCCTCCTGTCCCTTGTTCCCTGGGAGCAGAGCCCGACCCCCCCCCCAGCTCCCCCCTCCTGTCAGGAGCTGTAGGAAATATTGGTGAGACCCCTCCTGCAGCCAGGCTTGTGTACTTTAATTTTGGGGAGGTTGGTAGGTCAGGCTGCTGAACACAACCATTGTGTGCTGCAAACAGTGACTCAGAGAGCAGAGGTGAGTGAGTGCTCCTGGGTGGCTGCCCTGCCCCAGGGGCTCTCTGAGGTGACTTTTGGGGCAGTTCATGATATGTGCATGTCATTAGCAAGCCAATAACTGGATGTTCAGGCCTTGATTTTGAGATACTGGCTGTGCACAAATCACTGGGTGCTCTGCCCCTGGGTCCTTGCCAGTTTGGATCCTTTTCTCTGCCCTTCCCTCTGCTGGGGCTGCTGAAGCCACTCTGTTCTGGGGGCACCACCACTGCAGTTCAGGTGCTCTAATCCTTCCTTGGGCCCTGTTACTCATTTTTTTTCCATGCTGAACTTGGGGCTGGAGTTGCACTCTGTGGGGATCAACAGTGACAGCATCTGTGTGTCTGTGGTTCAGACCCTGCAGGACGTTTTTGGGAAGCCTGTGGTCATAGCTGATGGAAACAGCTCTGAAAATAGGCTTGCACAAGCTGTGTGAGCTGCTGTGGTTTAGGGGTGGCAGAGGAATAAGGTTCCATTGGGAGAGGTAAAATCAGTTCATGTTTTGCTCAGCTGTTTCTCCAAGAAAACCAAGAAGAAAGGCTTGAGTTTTGCTGCAGTTGGAGCTAATGATTTATTCACATTATCTGAGTGTACCCAGTGCCTTTTGGGCACAAACCTCTGACAGACAGAAGAAAACACCCCTGTTTTGGTTGGTTTTTGGATGGAAAGCCCAGCTGGCTCCAGGAATGGCCACGTTCCCTTTCTCAAGCACGTGCTTGACTGCCTGTGCTGTTCTCTGGAGGGTTTGCTCTCCCTGAGATGGATTATTTTGGGTGGCTTTTTTGTAAATCCTGGCACAGGAGGTGCTGTGGCTGCCCCAGCTGGGAATGAGGAGCTTCTCTGGGAGCTCTCTGGACATGCAGCTCTTCCTTTGTTCTTTTCTTTTTTCCCCCCCCTCCTCTGTAACTCCTTTTGTTTGACTCTTCCTTCCATCCCTCCCCTCTCCTATCCAGGCTGACAGGTTTCATCTCTGGTAAGTTATAATGTCACCAGCTGTGACTGATGGGACAAATCCAGCACAAATTTGTCAGTCCTGTGTCCCATCCCCTCTCATCTAAGAGCTATAAACTGTTGAACAGAAGCCTCCCAAGGAGGAGTTTGTTCAGTGTGCAATGGCTTGAAACTGGTTTGTTTTCTTTTGAACACCTAAAAATCTAAAAATCACTCAGTTTGATTGAAAAATAAAATGAGTTGCAATTAGGCATTTAAAGAGCTTTCAGAGCAGGGTCTTTGTGTCTCTGCATTTCAGTTCTTCCCTTTAGAAACTGCAGTTCTCTGACAGGAAGAATGGGAGCTGCATAATTATCCCCCCCGAAGAGCTGGGGCTGGGGGGATTGGAAGCCTGGAATAATCTACTTTAGAATTTACCCTTGAAGCTGTCGTTGCTGAGAGGCTTTAATTGCACTGTAATTGCACTGATAGATGATCTCCTGTCTGTGCAGGCACTTCCCAATCCTGCTTTCCAAAGGGTTTCAACCTTTTATAGCAAAAACAGACACATTTGGTCCCCTTTGTGCTGGACCTGAAGTCAGAGATTTGAGGGGTTTTGCATTTTTGAATGTGGAATATTTGTGATATCAACCTCAAAAAGTGATTTATGTTCCTCTTGCCATCAGATGCAGCACAGGGCAGGTCTGGCATGGCCTGGCACCACCTGGTGTTGGTGACCCTGCTCCTGACACCGAGAGAGGTTTGTCCCTGATGGTGATGAAGGGATGGAGAAGTGGCCCAAGGTGAACATCAGCAGGAGGGGATGGGGAGAAGTAGAACTGGGCACAGCCCCAAGGCTGCCAGAGCTCCAGGAGGGTTTGGACAATGCTCTGAGGGACAGGGGGGGATTGTTGAGGTGTCTCTGCAGGGCCAGGGGTTAGACTGGATGATCCTTGAGGATCCCTTTCAACTCCACATATTCCATGACTCTGTGGTTCTTTAAGTGCTGACCATTCACCTTCACGGTTCCCAAGTTCAGGTGTCATTCAGAGCTCTCTGTGTATCCTGCATTTTCCCTGAACAGCTCATTTCCAGTCCCATGGGAGCCTGGTCCCAGCAAAGAGTGGGAGAACAAACAGAACAGGGATGGGATGTGTTGGGAGGGATGCTGCCTCCAGCTCCCTGGCAGGAGGGGAACCAGGGGCGGTAACAGGAGAAAGGACAAGAGGAAACGGCCTCAAGTTGTGCCAGGGAAGGTTTAGGTTGGATATCAAGGTTGGATATCAGGAAAACGTTTTTCACTGAAAGGGTTTCCAGCCCTGGCACAGCTGCCCAGGGCAGTGGTGGGGTCACCATCCCTGGAAGTGTTCAGAAAACCTGTGGATATGGGTCAGTGGTGAAAACGGTGGTGGTGCTGAGCTGATGGCTGGACTCGATGGTCTTAAAGGTCTTTTCCAATTGGAATGATTCCATGACTCTGTGAATTACTGTGGCAGAAGGAAGTGCTCCGTGCTGGTGACTTTGTAGGAGACCTCACCCAGAGCAGAGCTGCCTGGTGTGTCATGGAATCATTTGGGTTGGAAGGAACCCTAAAGCTCATCTCAGAATCACACAACATTCTGAGTTAGAAAGGACCCACAAGGAGCATCCAGTCCAACCCCTGGCCCTGCACAGCAGCAATCCCCCCCTGTCCCTCAGAGCATTGTCCAAACCCTCCTGGAGCTCTGACACTGCCCTGGGGAGCCTGGTCAGTGCCAAGCACCTCATTCCACCCCTGCCGTGGGCAGGGACACCCTCCACCAGACCAGGCTGCTCCCAGCCCTGTCCAGCCTGGCCTTGGAGTGTCCTGGGGAAGCTGCATCCCTGGTGTTCCTTTCCTGAGCCCTCCACTCCCTGAGGAAGCGCTGAGTGAGGAGGGCACTGCCCTGGCAGGGGCTCAGCTGTTTTTGAGAGCTGGGCACTGTTTCCCTGCATCCAGCTCTGCCTCAGTCCCCTGGGAAGGAGAGGAGCCAAACAAGGCTGTGAGGGAGCTGTGCCTGCCACACTTTGTGGGAGCGATGGAGTCACCGGGAGAGGGGAGGTGACGTAAGGACGGATGTTGCCCACACATCCTGCTGCTTATTCCACATTCCTCGTACCTATCCCTGCTCCTGAGCTGCTTCCTGGAGGGTGGGCAGCTCCAGCATGCTGCCAGCTCTTTGTGGGTGCTTAGCTCAGATTTTCTTCACTCTCCTCGTTGCTTTATATTCCCATCCCAAGGACAACCCTCCAGGAGAAATCCCAGCCTGGTGCTGCTGATGGCATCCTTGAGAAAGCAGGAAACACTCCAGCCCAAAACCTTCCCCAGTGGCTTATATCAGCCTTTAGGATATGCTTTTCCAAGGCCTCCACGTCTTGGCCTGTTCACTGCTCACACTCATCAGTGAGTGGAGGATCCTTGGGTGTCTCCACAGTGCTGCCAGCTCCAGGTTGTGTCAGGGTTAGCCAGGAGAGTCAAGGATGGTCCTGTTTCTTCAGTATTCCTGCAGGGAAACAGCAATTCTGGGCCTTTCCTGTTATCCTGAGATTAGGTGGGTGACCTCAAATCATAGAGAAATCATAGACAGAAGGGCTGAAGGGGACCTGGCAGTGCCCCCAGTTCACCTCGTGTTTGGGGACACCTCTGCCTGTATGTTCCCTTCAGATGCTTGTTCAGGCTGTTCTCCCTAGTGATGGAGAATCCCTCCTTTCCTCAGGCTCTGCTCCCACTCCTTGTTTTCCTGATGCCTAATTTGAGTTTTTATACCATGGTTAAAGCCACAGTTCTTCTGTGTCCTAAAGCTGAATGTTCACATTTCCTCATATTTACCCTTTAAATGTATAAAATCTACAGCAGGATGGTTCTGTGGCTCCTTGGTCCTTCTAGACTAAACCTGTATTTCCTCTGAGTCACATTTGCTGGATTTTTTGATCTTTCTTGTTCTTGCCTGCACTGACTCACTGTTCCCACTTGAACTGCAGTGCCCTGTGTGAGGTGTTCAGAGAATTAGAAATCTATTGGTTTTTTTGTCTTGCAGTTTTCCCGTTCTTGTGCCCTTTCCTAGAAAAACATGAACTTGCCTCGTGTCAGCTTGAACTCCTGCATGTCTTTTTAGCACCAGTGTAAATCAGTTTTTCATTATTTATTAATCAACTATTTCTGCTGAATGTGGAACTTTGCATTTGTTCTCACTGAATTAACCCCTCTCTCCTCCCCCGACCACTTCTCCTCTTTGTTACCATTGTGGGGTCTTGAGGCCGTCCAGGAGTGCTGGAACACAACAGACCCCTCTGGAGAACCCTTGGGGTTCCCTTTTGAGGTCCCTCTAGTTCCTCAGAGCAGTTCACAGCCCCCCAGCTTCATCTGGTCCAGGGCAAGGTTGCTGAAATGTCATTCCTGGTTTATCAGTCGTGGTTATCAAAGGGGACATCTAATGTTCAGCTGTCACCCAGGCTGTGTGTCTCCCTTTATCAAGGTGTCAGATTGCTGCAAACTGCTTTTTGGAATGCTGCAGTTCGTGTGTATCTGTGGCATGTCCTCTGAAGGTCTCTGCCCACACTGGGACCTCCTGAGCTCGCTGGGATCCTCTGAGTTCTCTCCTTGGCTGGTGCTGAGGTTTGGTGGGCAGTGAGCTCTGCCAGCCTGCAGGAAGTGCCACTCCCTTTGCAAGGGCTACTTGAAAAGTAACACCTATCAATGTGAGAAGAATACAATTTTGCCTTGAAAAGCTCTGGTGGGCCTTATATGGAGCTGTGCCAGGGCAGGGTCAGGTTGGATCTCAGGGAAAGGTCCTTCCCCCAGAGGGTGGTTGGCACTGCCCAGGCTCCCCAGGGCAGTGGGCACGGCCCCAAGGCTGCCAGAGCTCCAGGAGGGTTTGGACAACGCTCTGAAGGACAGGGTGGGATTGTTGGAGTGTCTGTGCAGGGCCAGGGGTTGGACCCCTCCCAGCTCAGGGTGCTCTGTGGTTCCATGATGATGGGTTGCTTTTCCACACCCCACCAAGGTTGGAAGTGGGATAGCAAGGGCTGACAAGAGAAAGAAAGGAATGAACTCCAAAACCCAGTGGGATGGAAGTGCCTAAGGGTAAAGGCCTCGTAGCTACCCCTCACACTGGTGCTGGTTACAGACCACGTTGACCTAACTGAAAGCTGCCTTTAATCAAATAAAAATGATAGGAAACATCAAAACACTCTGACAGGCCTGATGTCACTGTGAAAGCTGTGATCCTGTGGGATACACCAGAGCATCCAGGATCAACCCAGGCAGGGGCAGGACCCCTGGACTGTGTGGGGTGGAGTAAAGCCACCCGTCCCTGTCCCACCTTCTCTGCCCCCTGCACACCCAGGGTGGTGCAGAGAGAGGAACTCACGTGCTGCTGGGTTGTGTTTGTCCTGGGGAAGGTCCTGTGGGCTGGAGGCAACTGGAGGTTGGAGTTCAGTCATTCCCATCCTTCAGGCCTGTTGGAACAGGGTTTGGACTTTGTTCAGCACAGCTAAAACTGAGATTAGCTGTGTGTGCACAGACCCTTCTGTGTGTGCACAGCCCTTTCTGTGTGTGCACAGCCCTTTCTCCTGGGTGAGCCTGGCTGTGATCAGCCCACAGGAGCCCTCCTACATCAAGTCCCCCCAGCTCTGTGACGAGGAGCGTTGTGGGCACCGGCTGAACTCCCTGGGCCTGCTGGAGAACGTGGGTCCTGTAACAGGTCCCTGCAGGGTGTGAAGGGGAGGAATGTGTCACTGTCACCTCTGTTTTAACCCTCTGATCCCTGCTGGGCAGCCAAACCCTGTCCAGCGTTCCGGGGTGCGCTCCCAGCTCCGTGTTCTCCCAGTGTGTGCACAGACCCTGCTGTGTGTGCACAGACCCTTCTCCTGGGTGACCCTGGCTGTGCTCTGTTGCTCTGTCCCCCCAGGAGCCCTACTACGTGCGCTGCATTAAGCCCAACGACAAGAAGTCCCCCCAGGTGTTCGACGAGGAGCGCTGCAGGCACCAGGTGGAGTACCTGGGGCTGCTGGAGAACGTGCGCGTGCGCCGGGCGGGCTTCGCCTACCGCCAGACCTACGAGAAGTTCCTGCACAGGTAAAGAGCTGCTGGCAGGGGGATGGATCAGCTCCTTGCAGGGCATCTCCACCCTTGGAGTGAGATGTAAAAAATGTTCAGGTTTTGTTTGTTTCTTCGTTGTTTTGTTTGCTTCAAACGTTGGGAACGTTTCGAGTAAGTATTTTAACGCGCGTTTTGCAAAGTTGTCTTACCCTGATCCACGTCTCCCCCCTCCAAAACTCCCCATAAAACACACCCACTTTCATCTTCCTCAACACCATACTCTTCCACTTCACAACCCTCCTTATTCTATTCCCTGTCACTGGAGCCTTAGAAAGCAAAATACCCAACTTGTAAACCACTCGAATAGTTCATGGAAAACGTTGGTCTTGTAGAGCAGAGTTTGAAGGCTACTCCCTTCCTAGAGTTTACCATTCAGAAAAAAAGGAAATAAACCTTTAGCCCCAACTCCCAAAGCTGGTATGTTCAATTACACCACTTTTTGACACTTCCCTATCCTTAAACACCCCCCCCCAAACATTTCATGTGTTTGGATGCACTTCTTTGCATTAAACCATCTGCCCCTGTTCACATCTCCCTCGTGCAGGAATTTTCATACAACCTGAATGTGTAAATCTATGTAAAGGAGTGGGATTTGGCTCTCCCCTGGAGGGAAGTCAAGTCCTCTGGGACTCCTGATCTGTGGGTGTGTTTGGTGTAAATCAGCTGTTGGGTCTCACAGGGTCCCCGTTGCCCTGGTTTTGTGCCAGGGTGTGTGTCCTGCTCAAACCCAGCTCCTTGTCTGCTAAAATCCATTTGCTGTGTTACCCCACAGCAGGAATATGTAATGAGGTTCTTCCCCAGAGCATAATCCTAAAACCTGAGCTAATTAACCTGTGTTTCCTCCCTGAACGTTGATTTTTGCAGAGAGGGACAGACAGACGTGGTGTGTCTGGGGAAGGTCCACAGTGTCGTTGTGTGGGAGGAAACCCCTGGACTTCAAAACTGGATGTCTGAGAAAGGGATGGTATCATGACCCCATTAAACATGTTTTTGATACTTTTTGGCCCCTTAATTCCCACCAGACCTGTGGCAAATGACATGTTTTAGGCTGAAATTTATCTTAAGGCTTCAGTAATTTAACAGTGGCCCTGCGAGTTCTTCCTCCTCGGGTGGAACAGGGAATGGAGGTTCAGTTCTGTTACTGAATCAGGAGGAAAGGGCCAAGGGGGTAGAAAAAGAATTGGACTGTCTGAGCAGGTGAGAAGTCATGAGTTAGAAACAAAGTGCTGGTGAAAGACCTTTTGCTGTTCAGAGTGAAGGTTTGCCTGGATAGATCCTGATCCCCCACAGTGGCATGAAAGGCTCCAGCTTCCTAAACCCAGCCTGCAGTGCTGGGGATCAGCTTCCCTGAACATCCTGCAGTGCTCAGAGTGTGCTTTCACCTCACATGTGGAATTCATTACAATTTCCTCCTAAGATCTGTGTAATCACTATTAATGTAAACAGCTGCTTTGCTTTTAATGAATGTTTGATGAGCTCCCTGTAAGCTGCAGCCCAGAAGTGTTTGCAGCCAGGAAACCAAATCAGCACATGGCAACTGCTTCAGCTTTTTTGGGCAGTTGGGACACGTGTTCTGCTCAGCCCTGGAGTGGGATTAAACCTCCAAACACCCAGGGTGGGATCAGACACTGTGTTTGTGTGTCATGGGGTTGCTCTGAGCCTGCTCTGCACTGACTTCTCTGAATTAAAAGATGAGGGAAAATATTCCTCTGGCCTCCTGGCCTGGATATTATTCTTTGTTCCTTGTCTTTGGGTGAACCATTCCCTCTTAGGGGCTGAAGGATGTGATCAGCTGCACATTCCTGAGCTGGTTTTGAGCAGGGATCACATGGGATTTCTGTTCCTTTATATTCACATTTACCAGGCTTATTGGGAGACTGGGAACGTGGAGGAGACTCCAGGCCCTTCAGCCTGGGCTCTTGCAGTGCATGTGGGGCCAGTCTTAAGACAGATCCTGAGTGATGTTGAGATGTAACTTCATCATCTGTTTGCTTCCAAGTTCAGGCCCCAAAACAGACATTTAACATTTAACTCCCTGACAGGCCCCTGAGGCTTTCAGGTGTTCTGAACCCAGAACAGATCCCTGGGTTTTGTGTTGCTGATTCCTCTTAGAGGGCAGAGAAGTTCTAGATCAGGTTATATATAGATAAGAGATAACATATATATATATAATACATATATGAGGATATGTATGCCTGGTTTTTATCTATATGTATGGACATGTGTATATAAAACATAACTTTCCTTTCTGTAGAAGAGTTTGTTGCTGTTTAGCCCTAAATCCTGTGAGGGAGTTGGTATCTCCCCTCTCCCAGTAGGAATGAAGTGAAGCACAGTCAAGGCCATTAATAAATGTCTTTTTTAACTTCCCTTGAAATGAGAAAAACTCTTTGGGCTCTGGTGAGCAAGTCAGGCTGCCCTCACCAATTTGTAGAAAGTGAGATGTAGATATTTTCAGCTGAATCAGGAGATGATGTGCCTTCACTGCATCTTCCAGTCAGGTGCCACATGTGTTGCCTTCCATGGATGGAATGGGTTCTCTTGGTTTAATATATAACTCACTATCCAAAAAAATGCTGATTGGGTTTCAGGCAGGTGGTTGGAAATGGATGCTCAGTGTGTGAGTGCCCTTGGAAACTGTGGGATGTGCAGGCAGGCCAGGGCAGGGCTGTGGTGGCAGTGAGCAGGTTTATTCTGGGTTCTACCTCACTATAATTAGCAGCCAGGCTGGGACTGTGAGTGGCTGTGGCAGCCAGGCCGTGCTGGAGCTGTGGGGAGGGAGCCCCTGGCATTGGGAGACCCGTGGGAGGGACGGGAACAGCCGGAGTGCCGGGATGTCCCAGCACCTGTGGGACACAGGAGGGGGGCCAGTGGCCTCAGGGTGTCTTTGGGTGCCATAGTGGGGTTTGTTGGAAAGGAGGAGGAGGATTTAACATTTGAGGCAGGTTTTCAGCTCTCTGACATCCCTTTCTCCTGCTCCCCTTGGCAGGACAGGCCTGGCTCGGAGCCTGGTCCATAGGCTGGTCCATGGCCTGGTCCATAGTCGTGTTCCCAGCCTGGTCCATACCCTGGTTCCCAGCCTGTTTCCCAGCCCTGGGGGTTGCACTCCCACCCTGCTTGGCTCTTTATTTTTAATTTTTCCCTAACATATTTGTCTCAAGGTGGAAGGTCTTCCCAGTGACTGAATTCTCGCAGGAACATTTTCCTGGTGGGAGCAGGGAGGGGAACCAGTGTGCAGTGTGGATGCTTTTGCCAGCCAAGTGCACGTGCACAATCTTCTGCTGTGAGTCTGAAGAGGGGTTTTATAGGGCTCCTTATTAATCAGTGAGCTCCCTGTGACCTGATGGTGTTCCCTGTTCAGTGTGCACCTCCATTTCCCCCTGTTCCACAGGATATTCCAAAGGCTGATTTGATGAATGAACGTGACACTGGGATGTATTTCCATCCAGGCTTATTTCAGCCTGTTCAGCACCTCCTGCAGTGCTCCCACCCCCAGGAAAAGGCTGATTGTGTGGCTGTTTAAGTGTGGCTGAGAGTTCTGAATGTCTGAAACATTGAAATTAATGCTTGGCTGGGCTTGGGGGCTTTTAAGTGAGAAGTGGCTGCAATCTCTCTGTGCTTGTTTTATTTAGAACATGAACGTGGCTCCTGTTGCAGGGAAAGTGTCTATTACAGTTTTTATTATGCCCATAAATCTTGTGCAGAAAATTCGTTGTTGCTTTTTTTGCAAAGGCCTGTTCACCTGATCAGCACTTTGCAGGGCTGGGAGATCTTGCAGAGGGCTGGGGCTGATCCTCATACTTTGTGTTTGATTTGTAGTTCTCCTGGTTCCATCCTGCATTTTCTGTAGTGAGAAAAGGGGTTTGGAGGGGGAGGATGGGAGGAATGACTGACCCACAGCTCCAGGGCAGGGGTGATGGTTGCACAGACTGGGGCAGTCAAGGGGCAGCTGCTGGGGGAAGAGACAGAGTCTGTCAGAACTTTGGCTCCCAAAGTGCAGAATTTTTAAATCCAGGTTTTCTGACAAAGCCACTGGTTGCAGGTGGCTTCTGATGCAGAATGTGAGCAAACCAAAGCTTTCCTTCCTCACAAAAACCCTCCAAAATTAAAATTGTATGCCGAGTGTGAATAATGGAACTGCCAGACCTGCAGGAGGCCAGTGCTGAGGTTTGTCCTGTTGCATCAGCTCAGTGCTGATGAGATGAGCTCCTCCCAGCATTCTTTTCCAGCTTCTCATAAAACCTCTTATATTAATTTTTCTTGGATTTTGAGGATCATGATTCCCCCAGAGAACATCTTGAGGCTCTTCTCTATCAGAGAGGGACCTGGCAGTTTGGATTGACAGGAAGCTGAACATGAGCCAGAGTGTGCCCAGGTGGCCAAGAAGGCCAATGGCATTCTGACCTGGATCAGGAACAGTGTGGCCAACAGGTCCAAGGAAGTGATTCTGCCCCTGGACTCAGCACTGCTGAGGCCACCCCTGGAGTGCTGTGTCCAGTTCTGGGCCCTCAGCTCAGGAAGGACATTGAGGGGCTGGAGCAGGTCCAGAGGAGAGCAACGAGGCTGGGGAAGGGACTGGAGCACAAGTGCTGTGAGGAGAGGCTGAGGGAGCTGGGGCTGTTCAACCTGGAGAAGAGGAGGCTCAGGGGAGGCCTCCTCACTCTCTGGAACTCCCTGACAGGAGGGGGGAGCCAGGGGGGGGTTGGTCTCTTTTCCCGGGCAACTCTCAGCAAGACAAGAGGGCTCGGTCTAAAGCTGTGCCAGGGGAGGTTTAGGTTGGATATCAGAAAGAATTTCTTTGCAGAGAGGGTGCTCAGCCATTGGAATGGGCTGCCCAGGGAAGTGGTGGATTCTCTGTCCCTGGAGGTTTTTAAGATGACTGGATGTGGCATCAGTGCCATGGACTGGGAGCCACAGCAGTAGTGGACCAAGGGTTGGACTTGATGATCTTGGAGGTCCCTTCCAACCCAGCTGATTCTGTGATTCTGTGATTCTGTGATTCTATGATTCTATGGTTCTATGATCCGTTTGAATCAGTTCTAAAAGCCGTTGAAGGTTGACCTCGTTGAGGACCTCAGTGACGCTTCTCCATCTGTAACTTGTCCCTTGTCTCCCCAGGTACAAGATGATCTCAGAATTCACGTGGCCAAACCACGACCTGCCCTCGGACAAGGAGGCCGTGCGGAAGCTCATCGAGTGCCACGGCTTCCAGCACGACGTGGCCTACGGCAAGACCAAGCTCTTCATCCGCACGCCCCGCACGCTGTTCACCCTGGAGGAGCTGCACGCCAAGATGCTCGTCAGGATCGTCCTCTTCCTGCAGAAGGTAAAGCTCAAAGCTCGGCTCAAGGTCATTAAAACACCTTTTTTTGCCTCTCTGGGCTCGCTCGCAGAAGGGCCGAGGCTGCACCGGTTTGGTCACTGCCTGGGGTGTTTTTAAGGCTCTCTCTGTGCCTGCACTGAGCCCTTCTTGGGAAGAGCAGATTCTGCAGCCGTTGCTGCTGCTGCTTCCACGTTGTTCTCATGAGTTTCTCTCGTGCCTGAGCTTTTCATCTTTTAAAAGATTCTGCTCTGCTGCACCTCAAGCTGTCCTTGTTCAAGGTGTAATAGCACTGCCAGTGTGCTGTCAATGAAGTGCAACAAGCACAAATAGCACTCAGTGACCTGAACTTGGAAAAAATCTGAGTTTAGAGGGATGGTAACAATCCCAGGGTCATGTGAGCTGGGCCTAGAAGAAGGCAGAGATGCACAGAGCACTTCTGTGAGGCTCTTCAATCCCAACAGGAAAAAGATTCCCAGTCTGTGTGAGGGAGTTTGTCAGTTGTGCTGGTTGTGGGGCTTTGTGGCAAAAGTAAGTGTGGAGTGATTGATTTGTGTTTGCTCAAGTATTTCTGGATTCCATTTATTTTCCCTTGTAACTCAAAACTCTCATCCCCAGCACCAGGACATGTCTCAGTGCCTCTTCATGAGGCCTTGGTGAAGTGGGATGTGCTGTGAGCTCCAGCACCCAAAACATTGTTGGTTACTGATCAAAAAACTCACTCTTTTCCTCTGTGGAAATGAGTTGCCTGGGAGCTTCGGGGACTTTTGTGGCTGAAACACAGAATCCCAGAAGGGGTTGGATGGGAAGGGACCTTAAAGATTTTTCCCTGCACCCCCAGGGTGATCAAGGCCATGAACTGTCCCACATGTAAACCCATCTCAGCCTCTGTTGTGCATCACTGTGACACATGGATTGCATGAGAGGGCCTTAGACAAGGGCCTGGAGGGACAGGACACAGGGAATGGCTTCCCACTGCCAGAGGGCAGGGTTAGAGGGGGTGTATTAGGAAGGAATTCTTGGCTGTGAGGGTGGCACAGGTTGCCCAGAGAAGCTGTGGCTGCCCCTGGATCCCTGGAAGTGTCCAAGGCCAGGTTGGACAGGGCTTGGAGCAATTTGGGCTGGTGGAAAGTGTCCCTGCCCATGGCAGAGGGTGGGACTGGATGGGCTTTAAGGTGCCTTCCAACCCAAAACCATCCTCTGGTTTTAGTACTTGCTGAAATCTGTGTCTGTATGAGAGAGATCTGTCTGGCCAAGAGCAGAGATGATGGGACTGACTGTCCCAACTACAGGGGTTGTTGATTAGTTCAAGATTTTTAGAAATGTGTTTTTTAGAATGTGTATTTTCTTTGTCGTTCTTGGAACTTCTGAACCCCTTTCTGTCCATCACAAACAGAAACTGCTGACATGTGGGTGTAAAAACTTCACAGAGCAGAGACTCCCTCTGAAGCTCTGCAGGTAACACAGGTTTGCCCAAACCCTCCAAACCTGATGCACTGACTCAGTCCTGGGGAAGTTTGAGAGCCTGAAGCAGCAGTTCCCCACTGCAAGCCCCAACAGTCCTGTGAACACCCCAATCCATGGTGTTTGCAGTGCCTTGGATGCGATTCCCTTTCTGGAAAGCCAACCAGTTTGACCAGTATGGGAGCAGAAAGTGTCAAGCCCAGGGTTGGTCTCTGTTGGTGTTTGTTGTGCTGAATGGTTTGTGTTTAGGAAGGAATTCTGTCATTTTGGGTGTGATGAGTTTTTCTGGACGTGCCAAGCTCAGGCTGTGCAGGATGTGGGCCCTGCCCGTCTCTGGGCTTTGTGGTCCAGAGTTTTCTTCCCTATTTTCAGCAGGGTCCTGCTGCTGAGTTCACCCCTTTCTTGGATACTCATCATCATCATCATCATCATCATCATCTCCCAGGTCTCTTCCCTGGAAGGAGCAGCACACTTTTCCAGAAGCCTGATCTGAGTTATTCCTTTGGGGTGACCTGGGGCTGATCTGTGGGGCCCCTCACACACCCCAGGAGGTGTTTGTGGATCATCAGCTGGGCCTCCCCCGTGCTCTCTGAGGTTTCCAGGGAGAAGTTTCCTCCCTGCAGCCACTGGGTGAGCACTGGGTGAGCACGTTGGTCTCCTTTGGTGCATCCAGGGGGTCACTGGGACACACCATGAACCCAGAGTCTCCTTTTGCTGCAGCAGAACAGGGTGAGTTAATGAACTCCTCCTTGGATAAAGCTGCAGGGGGGACACCTTGCTGCCAGGGGACCCTGGTTTTCTCATGAAACCACTGAGGGATTGAGAGGTGACCTTTTTGGAAAGGGCAAGGTGCAGTTACTGGAGGGTCATTTTAAAGGCTGTCAGTGCTGGGGAAGCTGGTGATGGCTTCAGATCCACCCAGGGAGAGGCACAGCTTTGACAGCAACTCAGCTTTGTGGCTTTCTGCAAAGATCAGGATTACACAGTCTGGGCTGGGATCTGGACTGGGCTGGACCCTGGAGGAGAGCAGGGCTAAGGATTTTTTGCCCCCAGAAGTACCAGATGAGGAATAATGGATCAACTCTCTGGCTCCACAAGGGATTTTGCTGTAGTGGTTTTGTGTGGCATCAGCTGTGCTGGGTCATATGTAGAGTGACTGTGGTGCTGTTTGGGGTTCTGTTGTTGCAACAGCAACAGTGTCAGAAGTTGAATTGCTGGTGCAGTTGTCCCGTGGCTTCTCAAACCTCCCTGCTCTGTGTCCTCCTCTCCCTGCAGTGGGCAGGGACTAACATGAGGCCTTTTCTTCTGCACAAAGGATTGGAAGTAGGACGTGGAGGCAGCTTTTTGTTACTGCTCTGTGAGAAACCTCCAGTGGGGTTCTGACTCTACCTCACAAAGGATTTGGGGGATGAGACGAGCTCCTCAAGTGGTCACAGTGCTGAGGGCTCTGAAGAAATCTGGGTGGCCAGAGCTCCTTTCCTGTAGCTCAGCCCTCTCTGCTTATCCTGAATATTCCTCAGCCAGGCTCTGGAACACAAAGGGATGCAGGGAAGCTGTTTAAGAGTCTTGGAACTTGCAACTAAAACAAGGAACACTTAACAAATCAATAAATGCTTATTAAACAACCCATCAACAGAAGAGTGTTGGGCTGATGTCTGAGGTAGGAATTAGATACTTTGTAAGGATCAAATCCATCTGGGAAATGCTTGAGTTTGTCTCCACTTTCAGGATGTCTCCTGTGTCACTGTCTGCTCTCCCCCCAGCTCTGTCTGGGATCCCTCCCGTGTTTGCTGCCGGCAGATGGGGCCGTTGGAGACTGGAAAAGGAACAGTCAACAGTCACAGATCACAAATCCCATCAGAGGAGGGCTCTGACCAGACCCTCTCTGTGCTCTGAAAGCATCAAGGAAGTCTTGTCTGTCTCTAAATTTTTGTTCTCTGCTTGCTTTCAGTTGTTCATTAAAAACTCACACAAAAATTTAATTCTTTGCACCTTTTTGTGCCCCGTGGTTTTGCCCGTGAGCACCAAAGGCTGGGGGAGGCAAACTGTGAGCACATCAAGGAGGATTTGATTTTCTTTCCAGTAATTCAGCCTTCTGTTGTGTTGGAGTTCCTCAAATTTGAGTTTAGGAAAAGGGAAGGATGGAGATGAGATGTGGTGACAGTGGGCATGTGAGTGACAGGGACTGAGGGCAGATGGAGGCTCAGCCTCCCAGCAGCTGATCCCAGCCCAGGGCCCAGCATTGTTTCCCTCTGCACAGGAATGGGGGCAAGTGAAGAATCCACATTTAGCAGCCCTGTTTCTTGGTGCCTTTAAATGATCAGGCTCATTTTTCTAATGAAACACGTTCTGTGGCTTATTCTCCCCAAAAACTCCCCAGGCTTTCCAGAAGGGGGGCAGGAATTTCCTTCAGTGAGTGACCCTTCACCCTCCAAACGGTGCTGCTTCCTCTGTGTAGTGCTGCTCAGGAGTTTACACTGAATTAAACTGACTTCTAGTTTAAAGAGATAATTTCCCTTGCTTTTGTTCCACGTCTCCCTGATGTCTCCTCCTTTAGATTCATGTCCTGCACTGCTCTTTTCTCCGTGCTAAAATGTCAGTGAGATTCCAGGCTGTGGTTTTCCCTCAGCCCCAGCCCAGCCAGGGAGCAGATGTGATGGGACTGAACCAGGGCACCTTGCTGGCTCCGGGAGAATTCAGCAAGTGGGAGCCGTGTCCAGGGTCACAAACCCCGTTTGGCAGCAGGGACATCACTGGGGGCACTTTGGAACCCCCAGCTGAGATCTCACAGCTCCCTCGTGGTGCTTTGTTCACTGTCCCTGTGCCTCTGCCAGCTCTGGGATTGTCACTGGGAATGCAAATGGAGCAGCTCTGATGTTAGTAAGGGAGATAAAAAATAAATTATAAAGAAAAAATTAAAAGATAAAATAATTAAAAATAAAAATAATAAAAATAAATAAAATAGAAATAATAAAAAATAAGTAAAAAGCACCACTCCCACGTGGTGCTTTATTTGTTGTACCTGTGCTCCTGCCAGCTCTGGGATTGTCGCTGGGAATGCAAATGGAGCAGCTCTGATGCTAATAAGGAAAATGAAAAATAAATGATAAAGAAAAAATAATAAAAAAATTAAAAATAAAATAATAAAAAATATATCTAATAAAAAGAAATTAAATATAAATAATAAAAATAATATTAAAATAAATAATAAAAATTAATTTAAAAGCCCCACTCCCTCGTGGTGCTTTATTTGCTGTACCTGTGCTCCTCCCAGCTCCGGGATTGTCACTGGGAATGCAAATGGAGCAGCTCTGATATTAATGAGGGGGAAAAAAAATTTTAAAAATAAGGAAATAAAATAATAAATTTTTAAAAATAAAAATAATTTTAAAATAAAATGTGACAAAATAAATAATATAAAAAGCCCCACTCCCACGTGGTGCTTTATTTGCTGTACCTGTGGTACTACCAGCTCTGGGATTGTCACTATGAGTGCAAATGTAGCAGCTCTGATGTTAATAATAAAAATAAAAAATAAATAATTAAAAAATATTAAAAAAAATAATAAAAAAGTAACAACATAAAAATAAATAATATAAAAATTGAAAATAAAAATATTCTGTAAAGACATAAAAATAATATTAAAATAAATAATTAAAAATCATTAAAAAGCACCACTCTCACGTGGTGCTTCTACCAGCTCTGGGATTGTCACCATGGATGCAAATGGAGCAGCTCTGATATTAATGAGGAAAATAAATAAATAAAGAAAGAAAGAAAGAAAAAGAATGAAATAAAATATAAATAATAAAATTTTCAAAAATAAAAATAATTTTAAAATAAAAAATAAAATTAAATAATATAAAAAGCACCACTCCCACGTGGTGCTTTATTTGCTGTACCCGTGGTCCTGGCAGCTCTGGGATTGTCCCCGTGAGTGCAAATGGAGCAGCTGTAGTGTTAATAAGGAAAATAAAAAAATAATTTTTTAAAACATAAAAATAAACAAAAATAAAAAGTAATAGCATAAAAATAAATAATATAAAAATTAAAAATAAAAATATTCTTAAAAGACGTAATAAAAATAATATTACAATAAATAATTAAAAATCATTAAAAAGCCCCAGTCCCACGTGGTGCTTTATTTGCTGTCCCTGTGCTCCTGCCAGCTCTGAGGTTGTCACTGGGAATGCAAATGGAGAAACAAAAAATAAAGGAGAGCTGCCCTGAGCTCCGCTGCTTTCCCTGCCCTTGGAATGGTTCCCGCTGCTCATCAGCCGGGCAGGGCTTTGTTCCGGGCGGGAGCGGCACGTGCGGCCCGGGGGATGGATCCTGTCCTGGAATTCACTGCTGAGGGATCCTGTCCCTGGAATTCACTGCTGAGGGATCCTGTCCCTAGAATTCACTGCTGATGGATCCTGTCCCTGGAATTTACTGCTGAGGGATCCTGTCCCTAGAATTCACTGCTGATGGATCCTGTCCTGGAATTCACTGCTCAGGGATCCTGTCCTGGCATTTATTGCTGATGGATCCTTCCCTGGCACTCACTGCTGATGGATCCTGTCCTGGCATTCCCTGCTGATGGATCCTGTCCCTGGCATTTATTGCTGATGGATCCTTCCCTGGCATTCCCTGCTGATGGATCCTGTCCCTGGCATTCACTGCCGATGGATCCTTTCCTGACATTCCCTGCACCGGGTCGGGGTCATTTTGTCAGCCCGGCCCAGCCGCACGCGGGAATCGCTCCTGGAATCTTCCCTCCTGGAGCAGGGGCAGCGGGAATGTCCCTGTGCGAGCCCAGCTCCTCCTGGGACACAGCCCGGGGCTGGAAGGCACATTCCGTGGGCATCCTGACATTCCATGGGCATCCCGAGGTGTCCGTGGTGCCCGGATCTCTCCGTGGATGCTCAGGAGCTGCCTCACCACGGCAACACCCCCCAGCCCAGCGGAGCCGTGGCTGATGTGACATCATTTCATGTCCCACCTTCCCTCTCCTCTCCGGCCCCGGGAGCCCCCGGGCACAGGGGGAGCAGCAGCCACAGGGGAAGCTCCCACATGGCCTCGGGAAGTGTTTCCTGGCAGGTTATGGAGGGGCAGGAACGATCTGATGGGTCCTTGGGTCACTGACCCACGTGAAGAAGGGGGTACAGGGCACTTGCCTCCCCATTCCAGGCATTTTCCATGCTGGGTGCTGCCTGGGAGTGGGAACAGGTCTCTGATGAGCTGTGGGTTTGCACCCTGAGCCCAGGCTTTAATCTGCAGGAGGAGCTGGGCAGGGGGTGCTGAGGCTCCTTCCAGAGGAGCTGGGAGGGACCAAGGCTGGCCTTGGTCAGCTGGTCCTCAGTGACTGACCCCACACTGCTCCCCTTCCCTGTGCCAGGAACATCCCTTGTCTGCTTCCAGGGAATCCACTGAGGCAAAAAACCACCGTGCCCACCCCCAGAAATACCAAAACAAACAGAAAAACTCCCATCTCCTACCAAAAAACAAAAGAGAAAAGGCAACTTCCTGCCAGTTCAGCCCCACAAGCACCTCCCCTGCCTTCAGTCATGCTGGTGAAAAGGAGAACTGGGGACGTGCCCGTGGGGGAAAAGCAGGAGAGTTGGACCCTGCCCTTTCAGTAGGTGCCTGGGGGGACCTGGATACCTTCTTGTTGTCCTTCTTCTGCTCCAAGAAATGCTATGGAAACACACTCTGACCTAAATAAATGTGAATACCTGTTTGTGGTTGGGCTGGGGAGGAGGAGAGAGGGTGCTGTGGGTGTGCATCACTGTGTGAGAGGTGGTCCAGCAGAGCATGGAGAGCAGGGAAACGGCCTTTTCTGGGGTCTGGTGTCCCAACTTGGGGACCTGGAGCTTCAGGGCTGTTGGGGGCACCTCAAAACCTGGTTTGTTGCCTCCAATGAACGTGGGGAAAAAACAACAACACGAAGAAACCCCCCAACTCTTCCCTGAGCCTATTGCCACCATCAGAGAACGTTTGTGCTTTGAGCTGGTTAAACAAACCCCCTGTGCTTCTGAGCTTGTGAATTATTCCAGGTTCTATCTCTGCCTTTTGCAGCTGGAGAGGATTTTTTTCCTGGCTCATCCATGTGTGTCACAGACGAATTGGGAAGAGCAGATTCTGCAGCCGTTGCTGCTGCTGCTTCCACGTTGTTCTCATGAGTTTCTCTCGTGCCTGAGCTTTTCATCTTTTAAAAGGTTCTGCTCTGCTGCACCTCAAGCTGTCCTTGTTCAAGGTGTAACAGCACTGCCAGTGTGCTGTCAATGAAGTGCAACAAGCACAAATAGCACTCAGTGACCTGAACTTGGAAAAAATCTGAGTTTAGAGGGATGGTAACAATCCCAGGGTCATGTGAGCTGGGCCTAGAAGAAGGCAGAGATGCACAGAGCACTTCTGTGAGGCTCTTCAATCCCAACAGGAAAAAGATTCCCAGTCTGTGTGAGGGAGTTTGTCAGTTGTGCTGGTTGTGGGGCTTTGTGGCAAAAGTAAGTGTGGAGTGATTGATTTGTGTTTGCTCAAGTATTTCTGGATTCCATTTATTTTCCCTTGTAACTCAAAACTCTCATCCCCAGCACCAGGACATGTCTCAGTGATGTTTGTGTCCTTTAGATGAAAGGGAGTAACATTTTCTAGGCTTTTGCTTGGCTCTGTGTCCCTGGATCTGCTTTGTTCCAGAAAGGCTTTTAACAGAGTGGGGCTGAATCCTCAGCTGCCTCACTCAATACATGGAGGGTTTGGCTTCTTCACCAACAGATGGAGGGTTTGGTTTTCTCCTTCAATAGTTGCAGGGTTTCTAAACTAAATAAATGTGGGGTTACTACACTAAATAAATGTGGGATTTCTTTACTTACAGATGTAGGGTTTCTTCACTCGAGAGATGTAGGGTTTGGTTTTCTCCTCAAGGTTTTTAAACTGTGGCAGCTGCTGTGCCATGTCAGACTGGAGGTCCATGGAGAGCACAGTCCTGTCTCCAGGAGTGCCCAAGGCCAGCCAGTGCCTCAGGAGCACAGCAGCAGGGCCAGATGTCTCCTTAACACTTCCCCAGTCCCTTTGGATATGTGGGGTTGGGATGACGTGAGCTGGGAATGGTTTTTCCTATTCCATAACACCTCCTGGGTGTCTCCTCCCTGGCATTGGCAGACGTGTGGCAGCAGCTTTTGGGATTTGTAGCCTTTGGGGAGCTCAGCTGAGCCCGGGATGGAGAGCTCTGGCTGTTTGTGTCCTTGCAGCTGCCAGTCCATGGGATACCTGCTCATCCCTGCCCTGCTGAGGCAGGATTTCACTCAGGACTGGCAGGGAAGGAAGCTGTGAAGGAGAGGAGAGCTGGAGAGGGACTTGTAGTGTCACTTCTGTTGTGAAGCTGGAGAGGGACCCAGGACAAGGGATTGGAGTGCAGGGGGAATGGCTTCCTGCTGCCAGAGGGCAGGGTTAGATGGGATATTGGGAAGGAATCCTTCCCTGGGAGGGTGGGGAGGCCCTGGCACAGGTTGCCCAGAGAAGCTGTGGCTGCCCCTGGATCCCTGGAAGTGTCCAAGGCCAGGTTGGATGGGGCTTGGAGCAACCTGGGACAGTGGAAGGTGTCCCTGCCCATGGCAGGGGGTGGCATTGGATGGGCTCTGAGGTCCCTTCCCACCCAAAGCAGTCTGGGATTCTGTGACTCTGGATGTCTGTCACATCCTCTCCCAGTCCTCCCTTCCCATGAGAAGTGTCCCAGCTAATTCCATTTCTCCATGTTTGGAGATTGTTCTGTGCTTCTGGTTGTCCTTGGGAGCCTTTGCCAGCAATAAAAGCTGCAGGTGATGGAATGACCTGTAGTTCCATGTCTTCAGCATGAAAACCTCTACCTTGAATTTCCATGAGATGAGAGAAGGTTCCTGCCTCCTTCTGATGGCAGCAGCCTTGTTCTGGTGACTGCAAACTTCTGTGCTTCCCAATCCAGGACCTTTGGCAGTCCTCAGCTGTTTATATAAAGTTCTCTCCTTATTCCCAACATCTCCCTTCCATGGAAGGGGAAGTGGTCACAGCCCCAAGGCTGCCAGAGCTCAGGGAGTGTTTGGACAATGCTCTGAGGGACAGGGTGGGATTGTTGGGGTGTCCTGGACAAAGCCAGGAGTTGGACTCGGTGACCTCCTTCCAGCTCAGGATATTCTTGATTCCTGGTTGTTGAGGCTTGGATTTAAACCATTTCCCTCCAATGGGATCCAAATTCACTCCAATGGGGAAAAGGCAGAGGACAAACTGAGGGGTGTGGATGTAGGCAGTGGGTGCTGAGGGGGGTGTGAGCCACTCCATCACACCCCTGCCCTGGGAGATGACCCTCTGGAAGCAATCAGGGCTGGGGTAATTAAAGCTTACTGGGATTGAACATTTATCCAGCGTGTGGGACGTAAATATTTAATCACTCTGCCCGTGTGAGAGCCTTTAGAGCTGGGCAGGGAGGTTCCTGCCACTGTGAATGATGGGCTTTTGGTTTATCCTTCCCAGCTTGGCTGCCTGCAGGGGCAGCCTGGGCAGGGGCACATGAAATATTGGTTGAGGGAGAAGGTGTGTGGGGCAGGAAGGAGTTTTTTCCACGGGTTGGTTCTTTGTAGAACTGCTCAGAAATCCAGCACTGGGGTTTCATTTAGACAGGCTGGGTTTGTTTGCTGCATTCTGGGCATTGGTTTGCTTGCTCATGTGTTTGGACTGGGGGCTGTGTGGGTTTTCTCAGTGTTTGCAGAGATTGCAGCATTTAGGTCAAATCTAGATTATCCCTTTTTCCATGGAAGATGTGCAGGAGAGGCAATCCCATCACTCTGGGCCCACCCTGGCTGCTCTGCTGGCTTTCCCTGTGCTCTGCAGGGCCTATGGCATTGTTTTCCTCTCTTTCTTCCTTTTTCCCCCCCTTTTTTTAATGGGGAATCAGAGCTTGGAGGCAGCCTGCAATGTGCAGCCAGGCCTGCAGTGCCTGGATTGGTGTGCAGGATTTATGTGGTGCTGAGGTGATGGACGTGATCTGTGTGAGGCTTCTTTCATCTCAGAAACTCTGCTAGAAGCTCACTGAGGTTTTTAAGCTGATTCTAAAGGCACGTTCAGATCTCCCCTGCCAGTCATCTGACACTTAATTTATTAAATTTTAATCAAAACCCACGTGAATTAAACATACTTCATCAAAAAAAATAATCAGTGCTTCCCCTAAGCTGGGATGTGACTCCTGGTTTGAGTGAAGGGTTTGGGTCTTTCTGTGCAAGTCTCAGTTCTGCTGCACTGGGAGGAGTGGGATCACCACTGGGATCACCTCTGGGATCACCTCTGGGATCACCTCTGGGATCACCTCTTGAGAGGGAAGCAGGAACAGCAAGGAACTCTCTTACTAGAAGCAGCTGTAGAAATAAATACTCTTTGTAATGTTCAGCATTTTCAGCTGAATTTCTGGTGTTCAGACTTAGTTTTTCCAACCTTCTCCTTTCTCTCTATCCCTTCTCCTGGCCCCTTACTCCTAATTGCGTTTCTCCTCTTAATTTTTCTTCCCCTGACCTTCAGGAGGATGAAACACAGAGAAGGCAGAGGTATTGAAAGAGATGAGAAGGGACCGTGGGTGGGGCTGGATGGGGGAAATGTTTGTTTGCTTTGTTGTTTCTGTTTTATTGTAGGGGCCTAAAAGCTCCTTTTTGTTCCATTTCCAATGTAATCACAGTTATGTCTCTGCTCTTGAGTGCTTCATTTGCTCGTGGGTCCCTTCCCTGCCTGCACGTTGTGGAGCCAACACCTTGTGCTGATTTTTCCCTTCCTCCACCTGCCCTGCCTGGTGTCCTTGTGGGGACAACTCCCCTTGTGGGGACAATCCAGTCCTTGTTCCTGCTTGGTCACAGGGCTCTGTGCTAATCAATGGCAGGATCCATTGCTTTGGAGTCTGCCCCTGGCTGGATGACTTTGAAAATTGTCATCAAACAGGGTTTTTGGGGATCCATCACATTCCCCCACTCCCTCCCTAGTGCCCTGCTCACATCTCCACCTCCTCAGCCCCCTGGAATGCTGCCAGATCCCTCTGGTGTCCTGTCCCTGCTGTGCCTGGCTGGGACTGGGAGCTGTGAGGAGGCAGATGGCTCTGGAGCTCGTGCTGAAGCCGTTCCAGCAGTGTCACTCTGATTTGAGGCTCGTTCTGCCCCGCGGCTGATTTTTCCTGAAAGATCCCTGGACTCGGCTCTCCGAGTCTGCTGCCCCTCTGTCAGGTTTGCTGGGAGCTGGCTCGGGATTCAGGAGCTGTCAGGGCAGCCTCAGGAGGTCAGACAAGGACATCTTTAGCCTCATTCCCATGGGAAGCCGGGGTAACCAGCAGGGAAAGCCACAGGAGGGGGGGAAGGGGAATATCAATTTCTTCCTGCCTGTGGGAGGGATGAGGGCTCTGCTGGCCCTGGTTTGTCCAGACCCTGCAAGATTTGCTAAAAACTACTGAAACCACCAGGTGGGGAGTGGCTGGGTTGAAGTGGAAGCTGAGAGTTGGTCAGATCTCAGAAAGGTGATGCAGGTGAGCTGCTAAATCCCTTCTGAACTGTGTGTGAAAATCCCTTGGACATTATCCTGGGTGCAAAGGGAAGTAAAACCCTGGATGTGCAGGTCATTCTGTTGGGTTTGGGGCACAGGTTGCCCAGAGAAGCTGTGGCTGCCCCATCCCTGGAAGTGTCCAAGGCCAGGTTGGAGCAACCTGGGATAGTGGGATAGTCCCTGCCATGGCAGGGGGTGGGACTGGATGGGCTTTAAGGTCCCTTCCAGCCCAACCATTCTATGATTCCATGATTCTGTGATCCCCCTCTGTCTTGTCTGTGCCCCTCTGCTCACAACTGCACAACTCAGAGTGCACAAAGTGCCTGCACAACAAGGACTTTGCTGCTTTGATGCCTCCTGTTGTCCATGGGATTGGACAGTCTGTGTTCCTGGAAGTGTCTGTGGGACCATCGGGCAGCTCAGAGTTACTGAGGGGCTGCTTGAAGCAGAAATGAGCCCTGGCTCATTCAGAGAACCACCAAGCCAGAAAAACAATTAATCAGGGAAATATTTGTCCCTCATTCCTGGGAGAAGTTTGTTCTCACCTTTGACTGTCTCCTCACCTTCAGGAGGTGCTGGTGGTGGCTCCTGGGGAGGCCCTGCCGAGGTTACCCAGCGATGACAACTTGATTTGAGGCCGTGCTGTTCATTAATACTTCCCTGTGTGTAGCTGGGGGGCATTGCCTGGGCTGGATAATTGGATTTGGGAGGCCAAATTGTGACACCTCTTGCTGTGCAGCCGCTTTCTGTGGTGATGCAGCTGATCCAGCATCGGGACAATCTGTTCAGCCTTTGTCCTGGCTGGTGGAGAGAGGACCCACAGCGAGAGACTTCCCTCCAGAGCCCAGAGCAGTGAAATCCAGACCTTGCTCTGTGTCTAAAAAACCGGTTCACAATGGTTTGGGGGAAAGCTGGCAGAAGTGAAGCCCTGCAGAGTCTTTATCAGCTTACACAGATTTACTGTGGGTTCTTTTCTGGAGATCCTTTTTATCACTCAAAGGCTGTTTCTCTGCAACCTGGACCCCTTTGTTCCTCATTTCTGTTCTTATTAAATTAAAAAATGAGAAGTTAGCAAGAGGGTTTTAGCCAGTTGCTCCTGCTTATTGCCCATACATCCCTTACAGGTACATTTTATGACTGCTCATAGGAATCTGCTTAACAATCTCAAGCAATCCAAGTCTTCTTTGCTCTTCTTTAACAAGGGGCACAAATTACTCCAGTGCTCTTTTTAAATACTCAATTGTTTGGTTCTAGTCGGTGATTCTGTCAAATTCCAGAGTTTGTGAGCATGCTCTGCCCTCAGACAGGGAAATGCCAGCTTAAATCCAGCCTCACACACACTCCAGGCCCTGTGCAAGGCAGGTTTATCCTGTGGCTGCAGGAGGCCTCAAGCTTCTGAGCAGCTCTGGTGCCCTTTCCATGGTGATCTAAAACCACAGTCACATCTGAGGGTGCTCAAAGTGGCTGCTAAGCACAGCATGTGTGGTGCAGGGGATGCTGCTTCCCCTCAGTCAGTCTGATGACTTCAAGGAATAAACGAGGAGAGTGTTCTGTAGTGTTTTATCCACACACAGGGTGGAAGTTCTGTGCTCACTGGGTAACTCCTGCTTTGTCTCCCTGCTGATTTGTTGGTCTGCTCAGTCCAGCAGTGATGGTTCTGCCCTGCTTACAGGGGCTGCTTTCTGGGCTTCCTGCTCTGACCCTTCCCTTCCCTGTCCCGTGTCCAGCCTGGCTTCCCCAGCTCTTCCCTTCAAGTGCTGCAATGGTCTCTATTCCCACACCTTTGGAGAGCAGCCCTGGCAGGGCTTGGGGCTGTGAAGGAGCTCATTGCCTTTGGTCACCTTGTGTGTGTTGGTTGTTCTCAGAATCACAGAGTGCTTTGGGTTGGAAGAGACCTTGTAGACCACCCAGTGCCACCCCTGCCATGGGCAGGGACACCTTCCACCAGCCCAAGTTGCTCCAAGCCCCGTCCAACCTGGCCTTGGACACTTCCAGGGATCCAGGGGCAGCCACAGCTTCTCTGGGCAACCTGTGCCAGGGCCTCCCCACCCTCACAGGGAACAATTCCTTCCCACTATCCCATCTAACCCTGCCCTCTGGCAGTGGGAAGCCATTCCCTGTGTCCTGTCCCTCCATCCCTTGTCCAAAGCCCCTCTCCAGCCCTCCTGGAGCTGAAGCAACTCCTCAGGCCCTGCCAGAGCTCCATGGATCATGTCTGTTGGGAACAGGAGATATCCCACACAGGGACAGTGGGGAAAGGAGGATGAGGAGAGGTTACTCTGACAGAGGTTAAACGAAGAAAGTCCTCTGGTTTTGAAAGTTTGGGACCCAAAATCTCGATTTCTCTTTGAGTGTCTGGGGAAAAGCAGCCCCTCCCATCCCTGCTCTGGTTGCTGCCCAGAGCTTCCTCAGCCACATGGCAGCACTGGCAGGGAAGCTGCCAGGGGAACCTTTGACTTCAGCTTCCTCAAGCAACTGTCGTGTTGAAAACTGCCTCGGGTAATTAATGAATTCTGCTGTAAATAGAAGGCTTGATATTCATCACCATTGCTGGGGGATGTTTCTCAAGAGGGAAATGAGCTGGCGGGGCAGGGAAGCTCCCCGTGGGTGCAGGAGGCTCGTTACCCCTCCAGTTACTTTCTGCAAGGAAACAAAACCCAGTCTTGGCTGGGTGGGTTGTTTTGGAGGGCAGGTCCAGGAGGGCAGGGATCCCCTGGGAGGTGTGAGAGTGCTCAGCTGGGTTCCTCTGTTATGGGATGGGAGCTTCCCCTGCCCAGCCCTCCTTCCTCCTGCTTGGGGGCTTCTCCTTAGGAGTTGGTTGCCATGGGAGCACCTTCCTGCACCACCACCCTGGCATGGGGTGCCAGGAGAAGGCCAGAACCTGCCTATGGTGCCCTCCAGGCACAAACACAACTCTCAGTGATGCCAGTGGAGCTGGTCCCCATCCCAAAGCTTGGGGGGATGTCCTTTGTTTTGCATGTTTGGTTGCTTTTCCACAGAACAGATATTCCCAAACTATTTTCAAAGCAAGCTTTTTTTAATCAGTTAAAATTGTTTCTTGATAATTGTTCTCGATGGTAAATTAGCAAAGAATCATGGGATGGTTTGGGTTGGAAGGGAAGGACCTTCCAGGCCACCCAGTCCCACCCCTGCCACAGGCAGGGACACCTTCCACCAGCCCAGGTTGATCCAAGCCCCGTCCAACCTGGCCTTGGACACTTCCAGGGATCCAGGGGCAGCCACAGCTCCTCTGGGCAACCTGTGCCAGGGCCTCCCCACCCTCACAGGGAAGGATTTCTTCCCAAAATCCCATCTATCCCTGCCCTCTGGCAGTTTGAAGCCATTCCCCCTTGTCCTGTCCCTCCATCCCTTGTCCCAAGTCCCTCTCCAGCACTTTAGGCCCTGGAAGGGGCTCTGTGGTCTCCTGGGAGCCTTCTCTTCTCCAAGGGAACACCCCCAGCATTCCCAGCCTCTCTCCATGGCAGAGGTGCTCCAGCCCTTTGATCATTTCCGTGGCCTCCTCTGGACTCTCTCCAGCGGGTCCACGTGCCAGGATCTCAGTGGTGTTTTCCAGCAGCGTTTTACCTGGATTTGCTTGGGAAGTCACTCCCTTGAGATAAACCCGTGGCTTTCATCGCTGTGAGAGGAGCATGAAAAGCAAACCAGCATCCTGCTGCTCCTTGCTAAAGCTGTTTCCCCCCCTGGCTCAGGTCTGGAGGGGCACCCTGGCCCGGCTGCGCTACCGGCGGACGAAGGCAGCGCTGACCATCCTGCGGCACTACCGGCGCTACAAGGTCAAGTCCTACATCCGGGAGGTCTCGCGGCGCTTCCACAACGTGCGGCTGCTGCGGGACCGCGGCAGGAACGTGCAGTGGCCCACGCCCCCCAAGGTGCTGCGGCGCTTCGAGGAGGCCCTGCAGGCCATCTACCACAGGTACACCCCAAACCTGCACCCTGCAGGCCATCTACCACAGGTACACCCCAAACCTGCACCCTGCAGGCCATCTACCACAGGTACACCCCAAACCTGCGCCCTCCTCACCCCACAGCTGCTGCTGGGGCCTGAAACCTCGGGCAGAGCACTGAGAACATCGTGGGGGGGCAGAGGTGAAGTGGGTTTGGCCGAGCAGGTATTTATTGTTTCAGAGATTTACTGCTGAGTCACAGAATGTTCTGTGTTGGAAGGGACCCACAAGGATCTTCAAGTCCAGCTCTCAAGTGAATGACCAGTGTAGAATCACAGGATGGTTTGAGTTGGGAGGGATTTTAAAGACCATCTTGTTCCAAGCCCCTGCCATGGGCAGGGACACCTTCCACTAGATAATGTTACATTAAAATAAATTAAAATAAGATAAAATACAATCTTAGAATCTCATCGAATCACAGGATGATTTGGGTTGGAAGGGACTTTAAAGATCATCCAGTTCCACCCCTGCCATGGGCAGGGACACCTTCCACTAGATAACGTTCCATTAAAATAAGATAAAATAAAATCATAGAATCTCATCGAATCACAGGATGGTTTGGGTTGGAGGGGACCTTACAGCCCATCCAGTTTCACCCCTGCCATGGGCAGGGACACCTTCCACTAGCCCAGGTTGCCCCAAGTCATTTAATGAGGCTGGACATTGTATTTTCTTCCTTGGCCCCTTTCTGGCCTTTCTGCTTGGTTTTAAAAGGAAAGAGCAGCTGCTGTAGGATGAGGGGAAAGAGAAAAGGGATCTTCCTGGCTTCTTGCAGCAAGGCAGTGTTTTCCTGCAGTGAACTGAGCAATGTTCCCCTGGTCACCCATGTTCTGTGGGCAGAAAAGGTGTTTGTACTGTTATCAAACCTCCTGGTATCTAAAGGCCAGTGACTTTTTTCTCTGGGAAGCTTCAGGCAAAGTAGTTATAATTCCAGTTCGAAAAATTATGAATTTCTGAAAGTGGCTGAACAAAAGAAATGTTGGCTGGAGGGGCTGTCAGAGATCTCCCATCCAGCCATCTGTTTGCAGGAGGGGTTACCACCAGCTCTAGATCAAGTCAGCTTTGTTATTTTCCCCAGCTGTCTCTTGAAAAAGAGACATCCATCCACCCACAGCCTGTCTGGGTAGAGAGCCCTGCTTTCAGAATAAGCACAATTACCATAACTACAGAGTTTTAGTTGCTAAAAGTCTTTTTATAGCATTAATCCTGGAGAGGTGGTGCTGCTGCTGAAGGCTGGAGTGTGGTGTGGGGCAGTGGATGGGCTGTTCCGTGGTGCAGTTGGTCAGGTTTGAATTGAAGGGCCAAATTCAGCTGTTAAAGGAGAATGATGTTGTAAACGAGCCCAAAAAATGGGCTTAGAAACTCTTTATTGCAAACAGATGCACCAGGAGTTGACTTCTGGGTGTGGGAGAGGAAGTTTGGCAGCCAAAGCTCTCAGGTTGGAGATGATCTGTGGCATTAGAATGTCAGCTGGCATTTCCAGCTCTAAGGAAGGACTGTTTAGGGGGGTCCTTGTGGCAGCAGGAGTCCCTCCAGGGTGTGGTCCAGGCTGTGGCACTGACTGGGGTGTTCTGGCAGGTGGAGAGCGGGTGAGCTCATCCGGAGCGTCCCACCAGAAGTCCTCCCCCAGCTGAGGGCCAAGGTGGCTGCCATGGAGGTGCTGAAGGGTCACAGAGCTGACATTGGCCTCCAGAGGGCCTGGCAGGGGAATTACATCGCACTGGTGAGTCTGAGGGACTGGCACAATCCCTGGGACAAAGGGGCCAAAAGGGTGGAAATCTGGAAAAATGACTGTTGGTTTCCTGGGAGGGAGAAGTACTTTGAGGTTTCCCGTGTAAATGGGTTTACGTAGTTCAGAATCTTGACTTCCACTGCTCCAGGAGTGATTTTTCTGAGTTCTGGGCAGCACCAGCAGTTGAAAGTGGTGAGCAGTGCCATCAGCTCTGAAATGGGCCAAGGCAGACATCAGTAGAACACTAAAATGCTGGATATAGTGGAAAAAGGCATAGAATGAACAGGAACAAACCTGGGCAGGTTTGATGGCTTCCCTTTGCTCTCTTTCCTTTAAGGGTTTGCTCAGTGGAGGTTTGGTTTCACAAAGCACAGAACGCCCTGGCGAGGCGCGGGCGGGAGGGAGCCTGGTCACTGCCATCCCCCCTTCCCTCAGTCCCCAGGGAGGGTCCTGAGCCTGTGTTTGCTCTTCCAGAAGCCAGAGAGCCCCCAGAGCACGGGCTCCTTCGTCCCTGTGGCCAACGAGCTGAAGAGGAAGGACAAGTACATGAACGTCCTCTTCTCCTGCCACGTCCGCAAGGTACCACATGGGCTGCAGGGAACTCCCTGGATCCAGGGAAACCTTGGGAAGCCAAGGGCAGGGGAGTGACCCCAGGGATGTTTGAACAGGCAGCAGGTCAAAGCAGTCATGTTCCAAGGAACTGTGATTTTTAGGTGGTCCCTCAGCACCTGCTGCACCAAAGAGTTGGGTTGGGTTGGGTTGAGTTGGGTTGAATTGGATTGGGTTGAGTTGAGTTGAGTTGGGTTGGGTTGGGATGGGATGGATTGGATTGAGTTGGGTTGGGATGGGATGGATTGTTTTGAGTTGGGTTGGGTTGGGTTGGGATGGATTGGGTTGGGTTGGGTTGGGTTGGGTTGGGTTGGGTTGGGTTGGGTTGGGTTGGGTTGGGTTGGGTTGTATTGGGTTGGGATGGGTTGGGTTGGATTGGATTGGGTTGGGTTGGGTTGGGAAGGATTGAGTTGGGATGGATTGGGTTGGGTTGAGTTGGGTTGGGTTGAGTTGGGTTGAGTTGGGATGGATTGGGTTGGGTTGGGATGGACTGAGTTGGGATGGATAGGATTGAGTTGGATTGAGTTGGGATGGATTGGGTTGGGTGGCTGCTGGAGCCTCATGTCAGAGACAGGAATAAATTGTAGGAAGGTGTCCCTGCCCGTGGCAGGGGGTTGGAACTGAGGGGTCTTTAAGGTCCTTTCAACCCAAACCATTCCATGAGTCTGATTCTGCACAACTGATTTGGGTCTGACATTTTTTGTAGCAGAATTGAGGTTTTTTTCTTAATTTGGTTGGAAGGTTTAACGAACTAATTAGAAAAACATGCTTGCCTGATTTTTATGGTAGCTCCTAATGATGCTGGTTTGAAATGTCTGTCAGGGAAGGATAGTTTGAATTTTACAAAGCCAATTTCAGTGGCAGGCCAGGTTTGCAGATATTCCAGTGTTTTTAAAAAGCTGTATATTTTTATTCCTTTTTATTTCTAAAAATGTGCTGCTGCAGTTGGTCCCTATGTGCATAATTACCCTTTATGATTCTGCAAATATTATATCTAACAGTAACAACACAATTCATTCTGCAGCATAGAATCTCACTTTATTATAAAACTTTGCTGGCATTATTGAGTTGTATTGTTTATTCAACAGTGATTTGTGTTTATAAAAATAGAAATCTCTAATTGCTTTCCAGGCAGAAATATTTCAGTGGAGTGATTTGTTGCTGTTCCCATGTTCTCTGTAAGAACAGGGTTTGCTGGTGGGATGAGTGGTTTGGGTGAATGTTGGTGTCAGGACTGGAGGAGGATCAGCTGGGTCTGAATCCAAACCTCTTTACAACCCTGCAGCACTTGGGCTCTGTTGGGGACAAGGAAACACAAGGGGAGTTTCCCTCTGGCTTTTCTCAGGTTAGGCAGAAAACAAAATAATTCATCTTCTGATTCATTTAATGAACCTGTTCCAGTTGTTGCTGTTTCTGGCTGAACTGGGATGAATGTAAAAAGGACAATATTCAGAAATGTGGTGACAGGAACTGTGGTTTGGCTGGGAATGGAATCCCTCATTCTGTGTGTGGTGTTTGGGTACCTGCTGGGGGAGTTTTCCCTTGCTCACTGTTACACAACGTTTAAGCTGTTAAGTCCTTGTGTGTCTCCTCCTGCTCCTGGTTCAGCTCCCAGGGACAATCCCCTGTGCAAGCCCAGGGCAAAGCAGGTTCCTGAAGCCCAGATCCATCCTCATCCCATTCCCTATTGCAAGGACAGAGCTCCTGCCTCAGGCAAGAGTGTGAGCAGCAGTTTTGTGTTCCTGAGGAATGCAGGAATCCTGAGCATTCCAAGGGCCGTGTTCCTGCGCCTCCTGTGCTGGGAGGATCCATTTGGGGTTTGTTGGCACTGAGGTCCCAGCACTCCAACAGTAAAAGCAGTCTGGGGATGGAATAGGTGCTCCCCACCAGCAAGTGGATTTCTCCTGAGCCTGAAAGGTTCCTGTCAGTGCTTTCAGAGGCAAAGCTTTAGCTGACTGTGGGGGCATCAAAAAGGCAGCTCAGCTGAAAGCAGAAATACTGCAGAGGCTGCAGGGTTACAGACTTGCAGCCTTGTGGGGTTTAAATTATCTTGTGGGTTTTTTGATCTTTTGAAAGGTTAAATTGTTGGTTGCTTTCTTCTCTCAGAGAGGTCAGGCTTGATCCCCCACTTGTCTGCTCAGTTAGGGATTCCTTGGCACAGCTTTTGGGGTCATCAGTAAGGAAACCCTACGCCTGGAAGTGTCCAAGGCCAGCTTGGACAGGGCTTGGAGCAACCTGGGATAGCAGAAGGTGTCCCTGCCCATGGCAGGGGGTGGGACTGGGTGAGTTTAAGGTCCCTCCCAACCCAAACCATTCCATGATTCCGTGATCTCAGCACTGCAGCTTTGTGGGATCTGTGAGCCTGGTGATTCCAGCACATCTCCATGTTACAACTCAAATGCAAACAACCATCCAAACCACTCCTGGAGGCAACATCTTCTTGAGGGAACCATTTGTCTTCCTTCTTGTATGGACAAGGAACATCCAGGCAAACCTGGAGTGAACAGAGGAGGGAGGACAAACAATGCTGAGCTTTGGAAGGGAACAAGACAAGGACTTGACATTTGAAAATTTAAGCCTTTGCCTTTCCAACCAATGCCCTCCTTTAGGTCCTCTGTTCTGGCTTCAGTCTGAGCCCTGGATTTGCAGACTGTGTGAGTGACCCCATGCACTGACTGCAGGAGCACAGCCTTTACCCTGGGATCAGCCTTCCTTTGCCCTTCACATGGAACAGTTTCTATCCTAAGCTGTCTCTTCAAAATGAAGTTTTTCTCTTGTCAAAAATACAAGCTGTAACATTCTCTTCTTACCCCAAAGCAACAGCAGTCCAAGGGTGTGCCTCAGGGCAGGGGGATCTCTCCTGATTGCTTTATTCCCTTTTCATTTTTAGTAAAGAAAATCATCAGGTTTCTTCCTTTTAGCTTTAACTTCCCCGTGTCCTCCCAGATGTCACTGGCACAGGGTGGCACTTGGTGTGGCACGTGCAGGCTGGGCCCGTGTCAGAGGGGACAGGGGGGAGGTTTGTCACATTCCTGATGCTAAACCTGGTTGGTTGTGCATTTACAAATTGGCTCTTTGTTTCTCAGCTGAAATTTGTTTCATGGGAAGTTTTAGCAGGGAACTGAAGAATGAGTTACAGAGATGAAAATGTAATTAATTGTCAGGTGTTTTCCTTGCTTCCCTCAAAGAATTCTCCTGAACCAAGCAGCATTAAGAATAAAGCTGCTCAAGTTCATCCAGGGGGTATTTCCATGATTCAGCTTATTTGAGGATTCTTGGGCAAAAATGGTGCTGTTCCTGCTGGTGCCTTGGGCAGGGGAATGAGAGGGCACTTTGGTGAGCTGGGGTGAAGATTTGATTTCTGCCTTCCTTTGTGGCTTCTGTGAGGTCCCGAGTGACCAAGCCACGTGTGAGCTGGTTCTTCACTGTCCCCAGCAGTGGCAGGGGCTGCTCTTTGAACTCTCAGATCACTGCAGTCTAAAACACTTCTTTCCTTGAACAGAAAAGATGTTAAAAGGTTCAATACTGGACAGCCTGAACAGACAGGGGTTAAACCCAACCTCACATATTTAAACATGTTTATGTTTAAATACACACAGGATGTTGGTTCACCATTCAATTCCTCGAGACAGAACTTTTTTTAGCTGATCTAGTGAATTCTTCAGGAAGAATCTAGAAGATTCTAGATCAGGAGGAATTTCTTCATGGAAAGGGTTGTCAGGCAATGGAAGGGGCTGGAATCCCCATCCCTGGAGGTGTCCAAGGAAGGACTGGCTGTGGCTCTCAGAGCTCTGGGCTGGGGGACAAGGTGGGGATTGGGCACAGGTTGGACTCGATCATCTTGAGGGGCTTTTCCAACCTAAATGGTTCTAAGTCGAGGGAGTAAATTTACCCAGGAACTGCTCTCCAAGTTTTGAGAGCTGCTGGTGAAGTTTTCTTCAGCTTTGAGTGCGTGGGGTCCCAGTTTCAGCAGCTTGAGCTGAATAACAACGGGTGGCTCTGTTTGGAGCTGTTTTTATGGAAGGGCTCTGAAGAGGCTTTGAAGCCTCACTGGAGGGAGGTGGATGTGCTTTGTGGTTGCTTCCTCTCAGTAGGTACAGGTAGAAGCAGGTCATTCCTGCCTGTGGAAAAATCCATCTTTTCTGGGCATTTGTGGTGCTCTTCACTTTCTCAAAGGAAATTTTCAAGATTTTTGCCTTAGGAAACCAAATGCATATTTCATGCAAACCTCCAGGTTTTGTTGGATCACCTAGGAAACAACAGATTCTCTTTTTTTTTTTTCTTCTTAGAATAAGGCTTTTCTTCCCACTTTTCCCTTGTCACTTGTGGCACCAAGCTCCCTTGAGAGGAACAGCTCTTGAAGGCTGATGCCCTGCGGTGTCCAGAGGCTGCTGACAGAGACCTGAAAAACTTACTTGGAGATTTTCCAGCTCTAGGCCAGACCTTCATTTCCCCCATAAGCTTGTCAAGAAGCTTAAATTAGGACTGATTTGTATTTGGATCAACAAGATATAAATACAAAATGCCCAGAAGGTGCAGAGAACACAATGCTGGGAAGGGCTGTTCTCCAGGAGGGAATGAGCTGTAGCTAAGAACATAAGGCCTGTCCTTACTCCTACAAACACAACAGTGGGTTTGCAATGTGTCTGAGTCCTTTCTGGGTCTGCTCCCCAACATGGCAGTTTTTACCTAAATTTTTACCTAAACCACAGCAGGTTTTATTGACATAAATAAGCTGTAGCTGTACAAGGCACCTGAAGCAAAGTGGTTGCTTGGAAAAAGCTGAGAGGGCAGGAGTTTGGGAGCAATCAGGATTTGCTTCTCAGGTGAAATAAGCTGCTGACCTCCCCTTTGGAACATCTCTGGAGCTGAATTTATGGTCCAGTGGAAATACTAAAAGAAAGACACTGAGGGGCTGGAGTGTGTGCAGGGAAGGGAACGGAGCTGGGAAGGGGCTGGAGCAGCAGGAGCAGCTGAGGGAGCTGGGGGGGCTCAGCCTGGAGCAAAGGAGGCTCAGGGGGGACCTTCTGGCTCTGCAACCCCCTGACAGGAGGAGGGAGCCGGGGGGGGTCGGGCTCTGCTCCCAGGGAACAAGGGACAGGACAAGAGGAAGCAGCCTTAAGCTGTGCCAGGGCAGGTTTAGGTTGGATTTTAGGGAAAATTTCTTCATGGAAAGGGCTGTCCATCCCTGGCACAGCTGCCCAGGGCAGTGGTGGAGTCTCCATCCCTGGAGGGGTTTAAAAGCCCTGTGGATGTGTCACCTGGGGACGTGGTCAGTGGTGGCCTTGGCAGTGCTGGGGATGCTCTCAGGCCTTTTCCTTCCTTTATGATTCTGTGAAAGCTGAGCATGTTTTCCATCCCTGCTTCCTGGGCAGCAGCCACAGGACCTTCTGAGGTGGCCCTGGTGTCACAGCACTGAATCTGCTCTGTTTGTCACCGTGGGCTCTATGCTGGGGGTGGGCACAGACAACACACCAGCAGGGCCATGGCAGTGAGCAGGAGACGTTATCAGACTCTAAAAAAAAAGTTAAAATAAATCATCTGAGCTCTGTGTGGGGCAGATCCCAGACTCAAAGGACTGGAGAAGCCTTTGGTTCAGCTGCCAGGACCCAGCAGGTGCTGAGCCCTGAGCTGCACAGCCAGAGTTTGAGGAGTCTGAGGAGCCCGTGCTGCTCTGCTCCAACACCTCGACGTGGCACCAGGCCCTCCTAACCTACTTTCTCTGGGCCATTCAGTGTTTCAGAGCCTTTAGGTTTTTTCCCTCCCATTCATCTGCTTCCTAAAATAATCCCAGTTACTCAGCATGTCTTGCTGTGAGACTTCCCAGGCCCTCAGTCATGTTCTTCACCTTCTCTGAACTCTCAGAGTCTCCCTCACACTCCCCATCCCGGTGCTTTCCCAGCTATTCCAGGTGAGCCCTTGGCATCCAGGACGTTATTCCCGTATTAATCCTTATCCCTGCCAACACTCTGCTTATTTTGAGTTGCCAGGCTTGTTTGTGCCAAGATCTCTCCAGAGCTGTCTGAAATCATCCTCACTTACTTTTTCTGGCTCGGTGCTGTTAATGTAAAGCTGTCACAGAGCTCCCCAATTTGCATTTTTTTGCCTTTATCTGCTCTGAACTTTGTCACTCTGCTGCCTGTTGACTGAGAATATTTAAGTTCTCCCGTTGTCTCCTGACTTCACCCTGGAAGATCCTATTTATCACATCTTACCCTTGTCTCCCCTTCCCAGCTGATTAATAAATACCTCGGTGACTGTGATGCACCGATGGCTCTGCTTTTGCCTCACTCAGAAACAGTTTCTACTTTGTGTCCTACTTTCTGATGCACTTCTGACAAAACTTTACATCCTGTCTTGTGGTTGTTTAGCACTGAGGGGCATCTGAGAGCCTGGGGGACGTGGGAGCTGCTGGAGAGAGTCCAGAGGAGGCCCCGGAGATGCTCCAAGGGCTGGATCCCTCTGCTCTGGAGCCAGGCTGGGAGAGCTGGGGGGGTTCACCTGGAGAGGAGAAGGCTCCAGGGAGACCTGAGAGCCCCTTACAGGGCCTAAAGGGGCTCCAGGAGAGCTAGAGAGGGACTGGGGACAAGGGATGGAGGGACAGAGCCCAGGACAAGGATGGGCCTCAGGTCTGGGCTGTCCCAGCCCCTGGTGCCCCCTGAGCTCTGCAGGGCAAGGATTCCTTGGGGAGTTTTTGGGGTGCCAAAGGTGTCACGAAGGAACAGGGCTGAGGGTTCAGTGTTTGTTGCTGGGGGAAGCACCTGTCCTTGTCTGAGTGAATCCCTGGACTTCCCCAGGGTGCCAGAGCTCCACTGGAGAACTGGGAATGTTGCTGCTCTGAGGCTCCACGTTCCTCTGTAAAATGGGATTACAGGGCCCGTCTTCCCACTCCACTGTTCCAAGAGCTGTGGAGAAAACCTGTCTGGGAGCTCTGTGAGTTCTGGGTGTTCATTGTGTGAGTTCTGGGTGTTCACTGTGTGAGTTCTGGGTGTTCATTGTGTGAGTTCTGAGTGTTCATTGTGTGAGTTCTGGGTGTTCACTGCATGAGTTCTGGGTGTTTTCTGCCGGAGTTTGGTGTACCCATGTGTGAGTTTGGGACATTCATTACTGCAGAGTTTCATTCTGGATGTTCTTGCAGTGATTAGTGGGGCTGAAAATGGTTTCCCCCCCAGGTCAATCGCTTTAACAAGGTGGAGGACAGAGCCATCTTCATCACTGACAGACACCTGTATAAGATGGACCCTATGAGGCAGTACAAGGTGATGAAGACCATCCCCCTCTACAACGTAAGTACAAGGGCTGGGGAACCTCCTCTGAGTCTCTCTCAGGGCAGTGCAGCTACTCTTCAGCTTCATTTTCATCCCCATAAAATGGAAAAAGACAATTTTTTATATATTTAATGCCTTTTGAACAGTTACAGTGCAGTTATTACAGCACCAAAGCATCATGGTGGGATCCTTGGGGTTGTCCTGTGCAGAGCCAGGATCCTTGTGGGTCCCTTCCAACTCAGCATATCCTGTGATTCTGTGGTTTATATCATATTAGCTTTTAATTTCAGTGCATAAAATAAAAGCTAAACCCCAAACTGCCTCTTACACATTTCTACTCCTTCCCTATTTCAGTGTTACTTGCTGTGTGCAGGATCCTGGCCCCATAAGGGGGTTGGCATTTCACAGCAGCTCCTGGCACTATTTCAGTGTCTCTGAGGGTTTGTTTGGTCCTTCCTGTGGTGCTGCAATTTATTTATTTATTTGTATTTGTTCATGTTTAATGCAAATCTCACCAGAGCTAAATCTGGCACTGGGGGGAGGTCTGGCCTCGGGGGTGGAGCTGCTGGGGCCGAGGCAGCAGATTAGCAGGGCTGGGAGGGTGTGGGAGCACCTCCTCTCTGCTCCTCAGCACCCTGGAGGGGGGGATTCAGCTGCTGTTCATCTCCCCCAGCCCGAGGTGGCTCTGCTGTGGTTTATCTCCCCCCTGCAGGACCTGGCTCCTGCTCAGGCACACGTTTTTGGGATGTTTGCCCTCGGAGGAATGACAGAGCTGGCACCTCTGTGTGGCTGAGAGGGCAGAGATGGGATTAGGGTGAGGGTGAAATCTCCTCTGCAGGCTGTGGAGGGAGTGACTGGCTCAGGCTGCATCCCCTGGTGTTGGTTTAGTGCCCTCCCCAGCCCCAGCTGGGCACCCACTGCTGATTCCTGCATCCTCACCCTTCCCAGAGTGACCAGGCCACTGCAGCTCACTTGCTGTGTCAGCAGCTGTAGGTAAATCTGTATTTATCACAGGTTTAGGACAATGTCTGCTTTACCTGCGTGCCTGATGGGTTTAAAGGTGCAGCTTGGAGATTTCCAACAGCAGGAGCCCAGCTCACTGTTGGCAGCCTGAACATTTCCCTCTGAAATCCTTAATGCCTTAAAAATTACAGGAGGTGGGCGAGTCAGACACAGTTTGGGGTTACATGGAGAGTATCTGTTACTCAGAAATGGCAGTAATTATTGCCTTTTCACCAAAAAAAGGTGTGTCTAAAGTAGAATATCCTTTCCTGCAGAGGTGGAGCACAGGCTGTGTGCTGCCTGTGTGTTGGTTCTCTGGGTGCTCTGCAGTTCCTCAGGCACCAAAGCAGTTGATGGGCTCTGCAGATGAGCCTCTTGCTCTTAGAATTCTTGCCTGTAGATATAAATCAGCTTTATTTGGAGATCTGCAGTTGTTCCCTTTACCAACCTACCTCAGGGATTCTTGGCTGGTTTCCTTGACCTGAGCAGGGATCCCTGGCACTGAGGGCTCCTGGAGTGCTGGGCACAGGGGAAAGGAGTCCAGAAGACCCTCTGCTGATTCCTCCAGTGTCAGAATAATATTCCAGAGTGGAAATTGGATCAAAACAAGCTTTGGTGAATTCAGGGGTGTTAAATTTCTACCTGCTGGCCACAGCCTCTCCTTTTACCTGCTCCTCCTGCACTGTGGTCCTGGGGAACATTCCCAACCCTGCCCATGCACAGCAGTGGGGCCGTGGGGCCAGGGCTGATGGACTGAGCCCTCTCTGAGCTGCAGGAAGGTGGGAAGAGGAGAGAGTTTGGGGAAGTATTTGGTTCACACACAGCACATGAAATGTTTCACAGAATCCCAGGATGGTTTGGGTGGGAAGGGACCTTAAAGCCCATCCAGTGCCACCCCCTGCCATGGGCAGGGACACCTTCCACTGTCCCAGGTTGCTCCAAGCCCCATCCAACCTGGCCTTGGACACTTCCAGGGATCCAGGGCAACCACAGCTTCTCTGGGAATTCCATCCCAGCCCCTCCCCACCCTCACAGGGAAGAATTTCTCCCCCCGTATCACATCCAAACCTGTTCCCTTTCCATTCGAAGCCGTTCAATTTGTATTTCTTTTGCCAGGATTTCCTAAGTTGAACTCTGGCAATTAATGCTGTAATGCAGTTGTTTGTTCCTTTTTGTAGTTATATTTTGTCACAGATGCTTTGTATATGCATTGTCTTTCACCTCCAGCCTGCCTTGCACACTCTCCCCTGTTTTTCCCTGTACCTGATCCCCTCTGTCCTGGCAGCCCTTCCAGTGGAATGGAGGTGGAGTAAGTGGCTGATTAGTGACACAGATTCCTTCCCTTTTGGGGCAAGAACAGCTGTTTGAAATGTTGTGAAGGTTTCTGGTGGGTGATAATCCCAGCAGTGGGGATGTGTCTGGGTGTGCCAGCCCTGTCCCACGTTGGGTGTGTGTTCTCTGGAAGGACAGATCACCCTCCCCACAGGCAGAGGTGAAGATCCTTTCCCTGCTCCCTGTCAGCACAGCAGCACCCTTAGGGGTGGTGTTTCCATGGAAATCTCACCGGAGACAGTCAGCTGGTGGCTGGTGAACCACAACCTTGGGTTTGGCTGCAGAAATCCCTCCCCATCTCCCTCAGCTGGGGTTGCCTGGACGTGGTTTAGCACAGCCCTGCTCAGGGCTCTGCCCTGGGACGAGGGGGAAGGGCTGGAAACTAAATCAGCTTTGATTTGGCTTAGATGGCAGGAAGGAATCCTCCCCTGGGAGGGTGGGGAGGCCCTGGCACAGGTTGCCCAGAGTAGCTGTGGCTGCACCTGGATCCCTGGAAGTGTCCAAGGCCAGGTTGGAGCAACCTGGGACAGTGGAAGGTGTCCCTGGCCATGGAACTGGATGTTCTTTAAGGTCCCTCCAACCCAAACCAGACCACGACTCTGTTATTTGTGTCATTCTGTGCACATGACCAGCAGGACCTTCCCTTTCGACCCCTCTGGATGAAGATGCTGCTTTGGGGGGATTTTCCATGGGAATTTTCCCTGTGGATTTTCCTCATGCAGTTCCCTCAGAAGTACCAATATACAGTTATCTTTTTTGTTCTAACCTGAATTAAAACCAAACAGATAATGGCAGAGAGGAATTAAGAGGCACCCAGGCAGCAGAAAGGCTCTTGCAGGCACCGTGCAGTGGGAGCACAATGAAGGATGTTCTGTGGAAGCTGAGGGGTTTTTTTCCTGCTCTTCAAGCAGAGCCAATATTAGTGTTGGTAAATACTGAGATAAGCACCTTCTCTGAAATGATTTCTTTTGTGTTGCATTGATTTGTTCAGAGAGTCTTATGGGGAGGGGTGAAATGGGAGGAATTTTGAAGGGCTCTTGGACTCCTAACAGGGTTCTGTTGAATAATTAATGTTTAAATTGCCTTTTCAAATCCGACACTGCGACTTGTTCATCTTTCACACTCGCTGCACATTTAAAACCCCGATGGCAGCAGTCCCCGTGGTGCTATTGTGCTCACAGGAGGGTATTTAAGCATGCAAATTAATTTTAAGGGACACTATAAAGCCAGGCAGCTGTTAATGCCTGTGCATGAAGTGGAGCTTGTTTTGAAAGAAGAGCCTGGGCAGAGAACAAACTCCCCTGTGCCGGGGTTGGTGCTCACAGGAGGTCCCTGCCCGGGGTTCCAGGGTCAGCAGTTGCTGCCCTTCAGTTCCTGGGGGAACAAACCAACAAAATCCCAGGGATTCAGACCTCGGGAAGTGTCTCATCCCAAGAACAGGGCACAGGCTGTTGGCTGAGCTGGGCTTTTCTGGGATGTGTGAGACAGGCAGAGCTGGAACAGATTTCTTGGAAATAATCTGTCGTGAGTGTTAAACCAAACCCAGGGGCCAGCCTGGGCCTGGGTGGGATCCATGGTCCAAAGGAGTCAGGAATGTCCAGCTGGAATTGGTGCTCACCCCCCAACAGGCTCTGGGGCTCCACAGGAGCATTTTTACTTGAGGAAAGGAATAATGAGACTTTGATTTCCAAAAAAATGGTGCATGGGTGCCTCTCACTTGTAGGAGGATGTGACTTCTCTCTGCAGATCTCTGGGTGACCCAAAGGAGTCATGTGGCCCTTTAGTGGAAGGGGGAGCTCTTCTGTGTCCTCTCTGTACTCATCATCCTTTTGCCTATTTTATTTATTTTATTTTAATTTATTTGTTATTTTTTTAATTCTATTTTCTTCTATTTATTTTATTTGATTCTATTTTTCTTTTTTAATTTTATTTATTCTTTTTATTTTATTTTAATTCAACTTTTTACTTCCTTTTTAAATTCTATTTATTTTTTTCTATTCTATCCATTTTATTTTATTGTATTCTATTTATTTTATTCTGTTCTATTTATTTTATTCTATTCTGTTTGATTTTATTTTATTGTATTCTGTTTTATTCTACTTATTCTATTTATTTTATTCTATTCTACATTTTTGCATTTATTTTATTTTCCTTGCTCTTTTCTCTGGTTTGATGTCCTTGCCTTTTGATGCTTTCTTTTTCCCCTCCTTACCCTTTGTTTCCTCAGCTCAGATTCATTTTCTGCTTTCTCTGATGTTCATCTGAATAACCTGTGCACCCACATTGCCCCCCCAGGAACTCCCTGCTTTTCCTTTGTGAGATGATGCCAAAGCTTTTGCTGAGCCAAGTGCAGCCACTTCCCAGACAAAAAGAAAACAGCAGAAAATAAAAAACCCAAACCAGACCCCCACACCTTTTTATTTTGTCAGAACAGCCAGACCTTAATCCAGGCCTAACCACGGGAATCATCAGGGCTTTGTGGGCTTCATGGTTTATATTCTTGTTCTATCCTTGTTTTACCTGTCCCAGGTCACACAGTCATTCCAGCTGGAAAAGCCCTTTAAGATCCTCCAGTCCAGCTGCCAACACCATGGTCACCATTAAACCAGGTCCTGAAGGGCCACATCCACATGTCCTTTGAGTGTCAGGGTCCCAGAATCCCGGGATGGTTTGGGTTGGAAGGGACCTTAAAGCCCATCCAGTCCCACCCCTGCCATGGGCAGGGACACCTTCCCCTAGCCCAGGTGGCTCCAACCCATCCAGCCTGGCCTTGGACATTCCAGGGATGGGGCATAAGGTTGTTCTTGCTTTCCTTCTGCCCCCAGCTGGTGGGGCTGAGCGTCTCCAACGGGAAGGACCAGCTGGTGGTGTTCCACACCAAGGACAACAAGGACCTCATCGTGTGCCTGTTCAGCCCCGAGCCCTCCAGCGACAGCAGGATCGGGGAGCTGGTGGGAGTCCTGGCCAGTCACTTCAAGAGGTCAGTGCTGGGGGGGTTGTTGGGCACTCAGGTCACCTCCTGCAGTCACTGTAGTGCCAAATTCCCTGCATTGCTGGGATACTGGAGCTTTTCCTGGCGTTTTTGGGATTCACCTTTTGCCTACAACACTTCATTGCCTCTTCCCCTTCCCTGCCTGTCAGAACTTGGGGGTTTGGGGAGAAATATCACTGAGGCTGCTTTTACAAACTGGCCTTGATTTTTGTGGGTTTGAGTGTAAAATAACCCACAGGGAAGGGTTTTAACACCTCAAAGGTGATGAGGGGGGGCTTTTCAGATTTAAGTGTTTTAAATTTTCTACGGGGAGCAACGCTGCAGAAACCAGAGCTGGGTCGAGCACTTTAAAAGTATTAGAACACCAAATCAAGGCTTGGTTTTCATGATATGTGTTTTAAATGTTACATTTAGATGTTATTCAGAAGAACACTGTAAATAAAGTTACAAAATATAGTAATCCCAGGGTCTGATACAGCAAAAATAGGGAGCCCATGTGTTCGTTAACAATGAATTAATTTAGCATTTAAATAGCTGAGATAAACCAAGTACTTATCTCATGCCTTAAATAAAAAAACCAGATGTTTATATGTCTCTCTCAATATTTTAGAGAGATACACAATGGCTCTTAGAGATTCACAATGGCTCCTGAAGGCTTCTTTCAGCCAAACTCTTAATTTATGAAACTGAGACAGAGCTTTTTGTTTCTCCAGTTGCTCCCAGTTGTGTCAGCAGGTGATTTATTGCTGAGCTGTAAAATGTCATCTGTGTTTCCTGAAATCTGTTTGCCTGGTAAATCCCTGTGCCAGGGCTGTTTGTTGGGGATCAGTTGGTTACCTGGTCAGCCAGGATTGAGCTGCTGGAGCTCCAGCTGGAGCAGAACAATCCCCTGGATTCCAGCAGCGAGTTCTGAGCAGTCCAGAGCAGCCCCAAGAGTCACAGGAAGGAACTCTGTGGAGAAATGGGGTGTGGAATGAGCACTTGGGAGAGTTCCCTGGCTCCTCCAGAGCAGATTCCCAGGAGGAATGTTGCTGATCAGCACGTGCAGCCTTTCCCAATATCAGTTGTGACTGATAGTGTTGAGCCTTTGTAAGTAAATCTTCACACAGAGCTGTGAGTGGCAGGAAAATGAGAGGGAATTTAGGTCCCTTTAGGTCCCTGGGTATTTTTCCTGTGAATTCAAGAAGGATGTGCTGGCCCAGCCCCTTCTCCCCACGGTGATGTGGAGCTCAGGGCTGTCTGTGCTGTTGGAGCAGGGGCTGAGTCCACTGGAAATGAAACCTCAGCACTGGCATCACTTGTCTGGGGAAATTCAGGCCTGAAAGGCAACAGAAAACATTCTCTGGTTTTGCTTTTACCTAAATATCATTTAATCTCAAAGGCAGCTACTCTTGAAGGTTCAGGAGGGGGTGTAAAAAACACACTTTCTTTGGGAATCCTGTGGAGTTGCTGGAGCTCTGTCATGTCTGGCATCACCTTCGGGGGGCTGGTGCTGCTCAGGGCCTTGCCAGGTCTCCAGAGTGCTGTGAAACTCTTGGTTACACTCCAGATCTTGTGTTCAGTGGCCAAACTGCCCAGGAATCCTGTTCCTTTTCCTTGGATGAGTCCCCAGATCTCCAGCCTTTGTCACCTGTGCCACCCTCCACCCCAGCCACTTGTGCTTCATTTTAAGCAAGGGTGTTGTGTGACCATCAGCCTGAAATATTGACCTTCATCTAAGGGTGTAAACCACTGATTTTCAGGGTTTTTTACTGATTTTAACACTGACATTTCTATCTTTAAAAAGAATTAGGTTTAATCTAATCACTGTCTGGAGGAGAATGGCAGTTAAATACACTCACATGCTGAGAAGCTCCACTTAAATTAGCATTATTTTAGTGCTTCAAATGACAAATCTCAGCACAGCTGGTTAAAGGGGAGAGCTGATCTAAAAGCCCATTTTTCCCAACATCCAAGAAAAGTTCCTGGATTAAAGGTAATGCACAGGACAACTTGCATTTAGCTTTCCTAATATCCCAATATCACGGTTTCCCTCTTTAAAGCAATATCTGTAAATCAAAATGGAAGGAAATATTCATGGTTTCAGTCACTCTCAATTTTCTGAGAGTCAGAAAATGCTGTCAGTGATGGGATTAGCTGACCCCTGGCTGGAGAGGGGCTTTGGGAATTCCTCATTAACCAGGATTAGCTGGATGTCGTGTGCCCGTGGCAGGGGTCGGGTTTCCCTGTCCTGCCTGGGAGGAGGTGGTTGCTGAGAGCAAAGCCTGGGTTCAGCAGGAAAGCCCTGAGCCTGAAGGTTCAATTTGTGACCCACAGTGGGATTTCAGAGCTCTGCTCCACGTGGGAGCAGCTCCCGTGGGTGCCAGGGCTCCCACTGGGGTCCTCTCTGAACACACAGAGCTGTTTCCAGCCATCCCAACATCCCTCCTGGAGCCCTGCTGGGAGGTTTAGCAGGGCTGGGGTGTCACAGCCACCTGTGGTTATGTGGGGGGTAGAAGGCAATGATATTTTAGCTATTTGTGCAATAAAATCATGTCAGTTCAGTGCCATCCTGTGTGTAGGGAAGAGGAGGGGGAGGCTGGTGGGGTCACCTGTGCTGAGGGTGCTCAAACCTCATTCAGCTGCTTTGTATCAGATTTTATTATTTTTTCCAAACTCTTTGAGCTGGAAACTTCGTTGCTGAGACATCTGTTTGGTAATTTTGGAGGTTTTCAGCAATAAATAGATTGGACACTTTAGAACAGGCCTAGAGGTGACATCTTTAGGTTCTGAATTCTGGCAGCTGCTTCTGGAGATGTGACCCCATTCCTGTTCTTGGGCATAAAAGCTTCACATTTGGGAATGTTTTGCCTGAGTTCACATCTTTTCACCTACCTGAAACTGCATCTTTTAAAATTATTCCTGGTAGGAATGGCCTTACCTGGAGGTTGTGCTCACAAGGGAGTGTTTATGGAGTGTAAAACCAACACGATGCTTCCGTGAGCTGGAAAATGTTCAGTGGAGTTACCAGGAGTTTGAGTCATCCTTCTAATAGATGAGCTGGGTTCATTTTTTTTTTAACAATGCACTTACTTAGGCAGCTGAATTCCCAACAGAAATTGTGGGAGTCCAGCTGAGATGCTGATGTGGCCACAGCGAGTTGATGTCTGCCTGCAAAACATGTCCATGAGCTGAGCTCCCCTGGTGTTTGCTGCTGTTCTCTGGCTGTCTCAGCCCCAGGGATGGGCATCTCCTGCCAGAGCCCTTGTCCCTGCCAGGTGAGAAGAGCTGGGGTTGAGTGAGGGCATGGAATAACTGGGAAAATCCTCTGGCAGCAGAGTGTGGTGGGTGGTCCCTCGTATGAAATGGGATCCTGGGACTCTTTTTCCTGCTCAGCGGGAGGCAGAGATGCTCTGACATGACCTGGGCAGCACAGAGCCCTCATCTTGGATTCCCAAGGCAGGGAAGCAGCTTTTGGGAGCTGTGGATGTGGCCACAGTGTCCCTGTGAGTGCTGGAGCCTGGGCTGGGAGAGAGGGACCTGAGGAGCTCTTGGAGGAGAGAGGGTGGCTGTAAAGGGGGAGAATTATCAGCCAGGAATGACTTGTCCTGTCCATCTTTTACACTTTCGTGGCCCTTCAGGCTCTAGAAGATGTTCCAGCTGCTCAGTCCAGCAGACTCAGGACTCTCTGGCTGCACTTCCCTGGGAAGACCCTGTGGGAGCCACATTCCTTTGGCTCTCCCCATCCTTGGTCACACTGTGACCCCGTGTGGGTGCTGTGACCTGACCCCTGGGGGTGTTCAGGCAGCTCAGGTGTCCCCACAGAAGGTTCCCAAGGCCCATCCTGTTCCCATTTATTCAGTTGTTGCTGTGTTGGAGCTGGCAGGGTTTGTTCTGTCTCGCTGCCCACGCATTCGGATCACTGTGTCACTGCTCTCCCGTGCTTTCTGTTCCCTAATCCCCACATTGTCTGCAGCCACAGCCCTTGGTTTCCTTCCAGGATTCCTGAAGGGCAGGGGGAGTTACCAGTAGACAGCAATCCCTGCAGAAGCCCAGCAGAAAATCACTTGCCTGAGGATAATTCAGTGTTTTCCAGCGCGCTCGAGACCCGTCGGCCAGTTTGGGTCCTCAGTGTGCCCTGGATTCATTTCCCTTCGTTCTGGGGCCCCCCCAGGGTGTGCCTGGAGCAGGAATTCACACCCATGGATCTCACCCCATCCCAAGGTGTATATGCACATATTATAGAATCATGGAGTGGTTTGAGTTGGGAGGGATCTTAAAGCCCATCCAGTGCCCCCCCTGCCACGGGCAGGGACACCTTCCCCTAGTCCAGGTTGCTCCAACCTGGCCTTGGACACTTCCAGGGCTGGGGCAGCCACAGCTTCTCTGGGCAACCTATGCCAGTGCCCAGAATATGTGGGGAAAACAGATGTATATATTCTTAGGTATGTGTAAAATGTGGCAATTCTGTGTATAAACATGTGTGTAAATAGATTTAAAAAACCTGGGGAGGGGGAGTCTGTGCCAGCAGAGAACAGAACCCCAGAACCATCGGGGTTGGAAGAGACCTTCAAGATCATCCAGTCCACTGTCCACTGTAACCCTTCAACAGCTAAACCAGCCTTTCAAAATAAAGTGAAATATTACCAGGTTTGGTGGAAGGTGCCCAGCCTTCCCAGACTTCCATATCAAGGAAGGCTGGCCTGGGGAAGGGCATCCTTCCAAAACATCCTTCCAAAACATCCTCCCAAACCTCTGTGCCTGACAGGGACAGATCTGGGATCAAAGCTTTTACCTGCTGAGTAACAAAGAGATCCTGCTGCAAACAAGGATCCTGGGCCAGAGTTTATGGCCTGAGCAGAGCAGGACCTGGAAGGGGAGCAGTGGGATCACACCTCGGTGGGGTCCAGGGGCTGCTCCTCCTCGGGGTGGGTGCAGAGAAGCCCAAAGCTGAGCCGGGGCTCAGCCTGGAGGAGGCACCTCAGGGCATTCACAAAAGCCATTTTTGGGGAAAAAAAGACCACTTTGACCACTTCCCTGCTATTCAAAGCTTCAGCCTGAGGACTGGAGCTGTTCAAAGCTGAGGATGAGGCGTTCAGCCCTCACCCCCTGCCCTGCATAAATCAGTGTTTGATAAACCCCCACCGGGACTGCAGCGATCTGGGGGGGTTGAATCTGTTTGGTACAAAGAGAAGAACTCAGAAATGGGGTTTTTTTCTGGTGTTCTGCTCTTTGCACCAGCTCCTGGTGTGGCAAACAAAGCCTCCTTTTTGTGAAAGGTGTTAATTTTTGCCCTGTCTAAATGGTGCAGTTTGAGGTGATTTTGTCATTAGTCTGAATGTGGAGGGTTTGTCACAGAGATGGAGAGAAACACCCTGTAAATACCCATTTTCAGCCCATTGTGCAGGAGAATTTCGTGTGTGTTTGATGCTGTCTGTAAACAAAGCCAGGGGAGATTCGACATGATGTGAATTTGCTTGTTTAGGGAAAAATGCTCAGCTCAGTGATGAGCCCGGTCTGGAACACAAATCATTTGATTAAAATGGATTCAAGCTTTTCATTATCAGATTTTTTTTCCACTGATAAGGAGAAACAAACCTTCCAGCTCAGGCCCAGGAATCAGACAAAAGGTTAAACCTTCAAGTTGTCATAAAGGTGGGGTTTTTTCATATCAAAACTCAGCTGATTTTCATCAGTTTGAGACTGTTTCTTTCTTTCAAAGCTGTTTGCCTTTCTGTGATAGAAAACCTTGATTAACTGCTGAGATTTATAGATAAGGGAGCTAAAACAGCACCTTCTGTGGAGCCAGTGCCAGTCTGGAGGGGATGATGGGGATGTTAACCTTGGGTTTCTGGGACAAAGCAAGAAAGAGGAGCCCAAACTGGGATTTAAGCTGGTGATGTGTCTTCCCAAAGCCTCATTTCAAGGAAATAACCATCTCCCAGGTCAGAGCCTGCACACAAAGGAGGGTTGAACCCCTGGTATCAAATTATCCTGTCACTGAAGCTTTGAGGAGGATCCCTGAGCTGACAGTGGGTGTGTCCAGGGCTCATTCCCAGGCAGCTTCCAGAGGTGCTGGTGAGATCCAAAGGAGCTCAGGCCACTCAGCTGCTCCCAAACTGCTGTTTCCTGTGATCTGTCCTTTGTCCCCACTGCCAGCTCTGCTCAGCCGTGCCAGGCTGGCACCACTGTCAGCAGGGCTGGGGCTGACAAAGGCCCAGATTTGATCCAGGTCACAGTTCCCTGGCATTCCTTTTCAGGGCTTGAGCTTTGTTTTTTGTGCAGGATTTCCAGTCATAATCCATTTTTGGGAAAATTCTGCTGGGTTTTGGGTTGAGCCCTGACCCACAGCTTTGAATCACCAGGCACTCGACCCTGGGCAAGGAGGGTGGCAAAGTGGTTTCCTTATACAAAATAAATGTGAAAAAACCAGTATAAACTAGAAAAATTGGCTTAATTCTCTTGACTTGTCTTAGGAACTTAAAAAAATCTTCCAGGATTTAGCTAAAATTTACTTTTGGCTGATTTATGGTATTTATAAGGTTGGGTGGTGCTTGGAGCAACCTGAGCTGGTGAAAGGAGTCCCTGCCCATGGCAGGGGGTGGCACTGGATGGGCTTTAAGGTCCCTTCCAACCCAAACCATTCCATGATTCCATGATAATCATCTCTAGTAATTCCTCAGTTGTAATTTGGGTTGAGAAATGACAGTTTTCCTTTGGAAAATACATTGCATGGATGGAAGGTTTGTTGTCCTGAGCGACTCCAGGACATGGAGAGGTGGAATTGCAGCACCTGATGAGGCTCAGTGTCTGTTGAAATTATTTTATATTTTGGAAAACTGTTATTGCAACTGAGTTTTTGCAAACACTTGTCCTGTGAGAGGGGAGCTCGTTAAGGAACTCAGAAGAAGATCATTCCCTGTCTTAGAACTCATCTCCCCTCTGCTGCTGCTGTTCCTTCTCTGATGGGTCCCTGGCCAGGGAAGCCTCCCCAGCTCACATTCCCATGGAAAAACAGCTTTTTGTTGCACTTCTCAATGTGTTCCTGGCATGGGAAAAAATCCTTATCTCCCTCAGCCCTGGATTTGTAATATTGGGAACACAGTGAGCTCAGGAGAGGGGTCTGAGCTCTCCACAGGCTCCTGACTTTAGCTTTTGCAGCAGAACTGGAAATCCTTTATCTGAGTCTTGGGCTCTATATCTATAGTCAGTTCTCTGCCCAATACTGTGAATAGCAGCAATTTATTGGATTTATGACCTTTTTTTTTTTTTGAGTCTGAAGGGATTTATTGGTGAGTTTTTCATTCCCTAACCTGTGTCCTGCTGCTGTTGTTTCGTCAGCACCAGTTCTGTCCCAAACCCTCTGGAAAGAGGACTCTGCTGTGGCTGAAACACATTCCAGTTCCTTTATTCCAGCACTTTTGTGTAACTGTGGTTCTTCCACAGCAGCACCTGGATGCTGCAGGTCCATCCAGTGTCCTCCTGGGATGGAAATCTTGGTGAGAATGAAGTCGTTGGAGCTCGATGTGCTTTGAAGGAGATTTAACAATTCCCATGGTTTGGTCCCTTGGTGTTTCCTGGAATTGTTTTGTGTTCAGGGCACTTCAAAATCAGTGATTGCTTTGGGAATTTGGACCCAGGTTTCCTCAGGAACCATAATTCCTGTGGAAATGGCTCTCCAGTGACCAGAGGAGCTCTCAGTGACCAAAGGAGCTCTCAGTGACCAAGGGTGCTCTCCAGTGACCCAGAGGAGTTCTCAGTGCCCCAAAACTGCTCTGCAGTGACCAGAGGTGCTCTCCAATGACCAAACATCCTCTCTAGTGACCCACAGGAGCTCTCAGTGACCAAAGATGCTCTCCAGTGACCAAAGGAGCTCTCCAGCCCCCCCACCCCATTGTAAGATATTCCCTCCTGAAGCTTTTGCAGAGTGTCCTTGGAGCTGCCCAGTTCATTCCCTCTCTGCAGGTCGTGGATCTACTGGATGGAACAGGTGAATTCTTTCCATTCTTGGCCAAGCTGTAGCAGCAGGAGGAGACTGGAAGGATTATTTGTGGTGTGGCGGGAAAAACCCAGCATTGAAATGTCAGAAATGGTGATAAAACATCCTGGAATAGAAAATCCAAAGCCATCCTCCCCCTCCCCCTCCTCCCTTGGGGTTGCAGAAGCCATCAGACCCCTAAATATGAACATTACAATATTTTAGAGCACTTAACATTTTCTGTGCCCTTTTATGAGTCTCCATCCAGCTCCCTCCTGTCCTTGAGACATTTATGATCAGAATATAATACCAGTTAAGGCAGTCCCACCCCAGGAGCTGCTGTGGGACAGTGATACAGCTCCAGTCCAGCTTCCCTTTGGTGCTGGGAACTGGGGATTTCCTCCAGAACAGCTGTTAATGTGGGAATAGGAAAATGAAAACGTTTCATCTTAGCAAACCTCTTTCAGTGTGTTCATTATCACACCTTTTAACCTATTATTATTTTCAGTCCTGACCCACAGCTCTGGGCATTCATTCAAACTGTGACATGAATTCACACATTTTTTCCCCCTGGAAGTGTTCCAAAGACACGTGGATGTGGCACTTGGGTGGTGAACACAGAGGTGCTGCTGGGTTGAGGGTTGGGCTTGATGATCTTTAAGGTCTTTCCCAGCTTTAATGATTCTGTGATTCCATGAACCATCACCTTACCCACTGTTAAACAACCTGAGAGCAGCACAAAGTGTCTCCTGAAGAGCCCTGGGTGGTACAAACAGCCCCAAATCACAGAATCACAGAGTCATGGAATGGTTTGGGTTGGAAGGGACCTTAAAGCCCATCCAGTGCCACCCCCTGCCATGGGCAGGGACACCTTCCACCAGCCCAGGTTGCTCCAAGCCCTGTCCAACCTGGCCTTGGACACTTCCAGGGATCCAGAGGCAGCCACAGCTTCTCTGGGCAACCTGTGCCAGGGCCTCCCCACCCTCCCAGGGAAAGATTCCTTCCCAATATCTCATCTATCCCTGCCCTATGTCCTGACCCTCCACCCCTTGGAAACAGTCTCTCTCCAGGTTTCTTGTAGCCCCTTCAGGTCCTGGAAGGCCACAACAAGGTCACCCCAAAGCTTCTCTTCTCCAGGCTCAACAGTCCCAACTCTCCCAGCCTTTCCTCCCAGCAGAGCTGCTCCAGCCCTCTGACCATCCTGGTACCTCCTCTGGACTTGCTCCAGCAGCTCCATGTCCTCCCTGTGCTGGGCACTGGGAGCCTCCTGCTTCCCAAATCTCAGCCACAACCAACTTCTACATTTTGGCTTTATCTGGGGGGGTGTGACTCCTGCCATCTGCCTGGCAGCTCGTGTGTGCTGGAGCACAGGGATGTGGGGTTGGCAAACAGCTCCTGGAGAGGAGGAATCCTCCCCCTGCCTGCAGTCCCTGTGCTCCTGAGCTGCTGGAAAAGCTGCAGGGTTGGACTCAGAACAGCTGCAGATGTATTTTGGTGTGAACACACAGCTCCCAACTCGAGCAGGTCCTGGAGTGTTGAGTGTGTTCAGCACCTGCTGTGAGATCCCAGCCCAGCCCTGGCCCCTGTGTCCTCCCTGGGCTGTGGGAAGGGGCTGATCCAGGCTGGCAGCACCAGCAGCTGCTGCTCCCAAACCTTTGGGGCCTTAAAAACGGCTTGTGGTGATGCTCAGATGTCCCTCTGAGCTGTGCAGCCCCTCTGTGCCCAGGGAGTCGCTCCCAGGGTGGGTTTCCCACCTTGATTTCCCACCTTGGGGACTCGTTATTCCCATCTAGAGGTGCTTGGTGGGTTCCTGGTCATCAGCTCTGGGCCAGACCCAGAGTCAGGCTGAGGAACAGCTTTGCCTTTGAATTGCACCCCTTCAGTTTGGAGAGGGCTGAATGTCAACCCAAAAGGTGTTTCTGTAAAGATAAGGATTGCAAGGCTGTAACATTTTTGGAGAGATGGAAATTTAATAAAATAGAGGGTCACTGGGTTGGTCACATTTGAAACAATGGGGGGAGAAGATGCACTTTTCTCTTGAGTATTTAATATTCAAGGGAATATCAAATGTTGATATATTGAATATTTGATAAATATTTCTGCCACTTTTTACATTCTTACATGAAAACAGACATTAATAAAGCTTTCCTTCTGCTTTTCTGCTCTGTGGCACCTTCAGCAGAGCCAAAATTGCTCTTTTAGGCTTCCTTCCCTCCACCTCTGGCCTCGCTCATTCCATCTCCTGAGCTCAGGATTTGGGTTGTTCTCTAAGAGAACATTTTTGGAGATGTCTAAGGAACTTTTTAAATGGACATTAAAGATTTGGCAAAAGCATTGGCTCCCAACAATTCCTTCTGAGGCCGAAGCCAAATAAATTCCTATTTAAACGTGACTCCGTGAACCTGATTTTGGAAAAACAAACCCAAGCCACTTATTTCTTGGCAGGCTTTATAGCTTTTTATTTTGTCTTTTTGCAACAGATACAGAACTTAATGTGTGAGCTGAAGGTTTAAAGCTCATGATATAAAGCAAAGCAGGCTGGAAAAAAAAATCATGTTCCTGGTGGAAAACTGAAGTAGAACAACTTAATCTACTGAATCTGGTGTTTTGCTCTCCTTAAAAACCCTCCTTGTCATGTCTTACCCAAATATCTGAGTGTGTTTGGTCCATGGCTCTCCTTTTTCCCCCCTTGCTCCACCAAATTCCTAAATAAACTGTGGGGTTTTATGCAATATAAGACAGGTTTGCAGAAGTGCAGTTATGGCAGTTTTTGTGGTTAGTTTTAATGTGTTGGCTGGGTTTCAGCCCTTCAGAGCCTTAAATCACTTTTGATTTGCTGTCCCTTAAACATTGCTTTTCCCCCCACCCTTGTCAAAACAGACTCATTGAGGGTGATCCAAGGCAAATTTCCCTGGAAATCCTCTTTGTTCATGGAGTCAGGCTGAAAGCCTTTGCTCCTGCCTGTGGCTGGGGAGTTGTGTGTGATAATTTATTGTCCAAATAGGATATTTTATGGGATGTTCTAATGCTACATTGAGGGGAAAAGAACAGAGATTGCTGGTGTGGATCCCCCAGATGTTTTTTTCCGAATTTTTTCCCCAAGTAAGGAAGGTTTTTACAGTGAGGGTGGGGAGGCCCTGGCACAGGTTGGGCCGAGAAGCTGCGGCTGCTCCATCCCTGGAAGTGTCCAAGGCCAGATTGGAGCAACCTGGGCTAGTGGGAGGTGTCCCTGCCCAGGGCAGGGGTTGGAATGGGATGAGCTTTAAGGTCCCTCCCATCCTGTGATTCTGGGATAACTCTGTTCAGAGGAGCCAGCTGGAGTTCAGGCTCCCTCCCCACCCGCCGTGGTGGTGGATCAGGGTTGTGCCTTGGCCTGTCCCAGCTCTCAGGACAGCCCTGGGAGCTGTGTTGTTCCCAGCCCTGAGCTCTGGGATCCCTTGGGGATGCTGTAAACAACTAAAAATCCCACGGTGGAAAATGTCACCTTAAAGGATCTGACCTCAAAAAAGAGCTGCTGGTGCCAGGCTGATGAGGCCTGTCTGGAGCTGCACAGCCTGGGAATGATCAGTGACAGCCTGGATTGCCTGGAAACCTGGGATTTGGAGGCAGAACATGGAGTACTCAGGGCTGGGGGGAGGGGGGAAGATTTGGCTGTGTTTGTGTGGGATGGAACAGGCTCAGAGCTGAGCAGGGTCTGCAGGACCTGCCATGTCCGTCCCGGGATTTACGCTCCAGGCAGTGGCTCCAGTGCTCATCTCACCCCCAGCACCAGCATCATCCCCTTGCAGCCTCTCCAGGGCAGCTCCACAGGGTCCTTCTGGCACTCCAGAGCCTTTTCCTGGGAGTTCAGTGGGAATTGCTGCAGTTGGAGATGCCTCCAGCGTCTCCACCGTGCTGCTCTTCCCGAGGGGAAACAATGAGCCCTTTTCCTGCTGCGACGCTCCCTGGTTCCATAAGCAGTTGGCAAAAGGAGCTTCATGTGATCCTGGAATCACAGAATATCCTGAGCTGGGAGGGACCCTCGAGTCCAGCTCCTTGGAGGGGGTTTGGGGTTGGAGTGGCTGGAATGGCTGGGGAGGGGGCAGCTCTCAGTGCTGATTTCATTCCGGGTCATCCCATCCTTTCTTTCAAGGATTTCTTTTGGGAGCTGCAGCACTGGGGGGGGGGGGGGTGTAAATGCAATTCAGGTGATACAAAGCAACTCAGGGAAGGCCCAAAAAGCACCTACTGCTTCCACCTTTGGATCCTATCCAGCCTTGGAGGTGGAGGAGCTGGTTTGTTGTCATTCCCACTAATGGGAATGTTGGGGTAGGAGGAGCTCTGGACATGCACCAGGTGTGGAGAACAGCAAGAGGCTTCGCCAGCAGCAGCAAACTCAAACTTTGTAGCAGCATCATTTTCCAGATGTCCCTCTCTCTGGTGTCCCAAGGACCTCGAGGAGCAGCACTGGGCCTGTTCCTAGGCTCCTCAGCAGCCAAGGCTTGGGAACAACCTGCAGGATTAATTCTTAGAGGTAGAACTGAATAGGGTTTAAACTTGGGTGTCAAACAGCATTTCCACAGCACTACCCAGCCTGTCTGACACTGCACTGGAGCTGCCCTTGGCTTGGTGTGAGCACTCCAGGGAGCTCTGTGGGGAAGGGGCAGGGAAAGGGCTTTGTCCCGTGGGTCCATGTCCCTCTGGGCTCTGAGTGGCTCAGTTTGGGGCTCTGTCCACTGGTGACACCCTCCTGGCCTGGACATCCCTCCCTTTGCCCAGCTGGCCTTGGCCTTGGCCTCCCATGGGCCTCTCCTCCACAGCCATCCTCCCTCTCACTTCCCATCTCTCCTCTGTCCCATCCCTAAAAAGCACAAGGTGCTCCCCAGGCTCCTGGCACAAAGGGCAGTTTGGTTCTCTTCCCAACTCTCTCTTTCTTTTTTTCTTTCTTTCCCCCCCAAATCCCTCTGTAGAACAGGGGCAGGGAGGAGTGCTTGGAGGTTCATTTCCTCAGCACAAAACCCCTGAGAGGTGGGAAAAGCCCTCAGAAAGGAAAGGGGATAATGCTCCCCACATTCCTTGTCAGCAGCTTCCTCCACACCCCTAGTTCCACACTGGGGGCCTGGGCAGCAGCTCTGTGTGCTGGTGATCCCTGAGTGAGGAGATGCCCATCCCAGGAGGACACAGCTGCTCCCAGGAAGGCACCACAACGTTCCAGCCATTCTTTCCTTCTCCAGCATTTCCCTCGGCTGAGGACCCCGGTGAGCGACAGCAAACAAGAGCAACAACAAAAAAAAAGCTCCACCACGGTCATATTTACTGGTGACCTACTTAAAACCCCGTCTCCTGTGCCCTGTTGGGGTGTGCTGCAGTGCTGCCTGGCTCCAGTCTCCCGGGGGTTGCTGGTGGAATGATAATGAATTCAAAACGTGGCCCCTCTCCTGTTCGACTGCGCTTTCTCAAAGACATGTTTTTATTTTTTATTGCATCATTTAGGCTTCTCTTTTTTCTCCTCCCTCACTTGTGATGTATTATTCCCATTTGTGGTCTCCCTGCTCTGTGCTCTGGCTGCAGGCAGAGCTGCTGTTTGAAGTGATGTCGTTAAATCACAGGATGCCTCAATCTTCTGATAATTTCTCTGGTTTTGAGGAAAATGAGGCTCTTAGCTCTGTCCTGGAGAGTCTGAGCTGTGCTGTCAAAGGCTTGTGTTTGTTGAGCATCATTTTTTCTTGCTGGTGAAAATAATCCAGCAGGGGTGATTATTTATTTAACAAATACTTTACACCTATCCAGTGTATTTTTGTAGGGTTGCTGTAAATGGGTTTGCAGTGCAGGGGGGGGAAGTCATCAGCATTTTGCATATTCAGAGAATCATGGAATGGTTTGGTTTGGAAGTTGCCCAGAGAAGCTGTGGCTGCCCCTGGATCCCTGGAAGTGTCCAAGGCCAGGTTGGACAGGGCTTGGAGCAACCTGGGCTGGTGGAAGGTGTCCCTGCCCATGGCAGGGGATGGCACTGGATGGGCTTTAAGGTCCCTTCCCACCCAAACCATTCCATGATTCTGTGATTCCATAATCACACCTGAAATGCTCATTTCTAGTGACTCCAGAACCTTCTGGGTTTCCACCTTCAGGAGCACAGAGCAGTCCATGTTTTCACAGCAGCCTGAATTCCCTGATCTCAAATCCAAATGGTTTTTCTAAGCACATGTATAGAAACACATAAAATAAATACTGTGGGGTGGCTTCTGCATTTCTTGGCCCCCCATAACTGTGTTGCTGGAGCTAAGCCCTGTTGGTTTTAGGTGTATATAACAAATTCAGCTTCTTGCAGTCCCTAGGATCATGGAATTGTTCAGGTTGGAAAAGCCCTCCAAGACCAGAGTCCAGCCAAACCCCAGCACTGCCAGGGCCACCACTAACCCATGTCCCCAAGTGCCACATCTGCATTTAACCCCCTCCAGGGATGGGACTCCCCCACTGCCCTGGGCAGCCTGTTCAGATGATTGTGCAGCTAATTCTTGTCTTCTCACCAAACACTGTTGCAGTTGGGGTTGTTTTCATTATTGGAGGTGCAGAGGGAGCATTTCCCACCCTGTCCCTGCCACCTCTGGGTTGTTGCCATGTGCTGCCCCTGTAGGACAGGAAGGACACTGCCCTGTGCTGTCCCCACAGGAGGTGACAGCAATCGTGGAGGTGAGGGGAGAAGAGCTAATTAGCTCCTCTATACTGGTAAAACCACTCAGGATCTATGGAAATTAATTCAGTTTCTGGCTCCAGGGCACTGGCTTCAAATTAGAGTGTAAGTAATGTTTTGTTCTGCTCTAAGTAGTGAGGAGGAGCTGGTCAGGGCAGAGCATAAACATGGGAACAGCTTGGTGCTGTTGGAGCTCCAGACTGCTGATTCAGGAGGAGGAACCTCAGCCCTGGTGTCTCCTGAGTCAGACTCTGCCCTTTCCTCCAGCTGGGAGAACTCACAGGTGATGACTGAGCTTTATAAAGTGAGTTTTTCGAGCCTTTGGAGTGGGTGTCACTGCCTCATTAGGGAAATTGGGATGCGTGTGCCTGTTCTCAGGCACACAGTCCTCACCCCTCCTCCCTCCCAAACCAGCAGGAGTTAAACTGGGACTGACTGGAGGAGCTGCCAGAGCAGTTCTTGCCACCAAACGTGGCTCTGGGAGGAAGAAAGTCGAGGTTGCAGTGAAGGGTATTGTCTGTCCAGGTCTGTGTCCACAGGGGTTGATGGGGGCAGGTGAAATGGAGGATTTAAAATCACACAGAGCAAACAGGAGAAAGGAACAGCTCTGCTTTTGTTGACCAGAGAGTCTTTGTCCCAGCCAGTGGGATTTTAATGCCACCCCGTGTCCACGTGTCCCAGCTGCCCTCGTGGCTGTGTGGGCTCTGCTGGCTGATGTCCCCTCCCAGAGCCTGGCACTGATCAGGAGAAGTGTCTTATCTCCTCATCTGCTTTAATTTCAATTAATCTTCCAGAGCCCGTGGTATAAATTAATATTCCCAGTCCACAGGGTGCCTTGCATAAAGCCTTTTTACATATAAATGGCCCCATATATCCTGTAAGAGAGCTGTGATTCACGGGCTGATACGTGTTAAAGCTGAGGTGGGAGCCAGCTGACTAATTTATACCAAGTAATTAGATCCTGAATTAAATGCACAAAAAAAGATTGTTATTTTTTTATCCCTCCTTGCTTTTCCTTGTGTGAACTCAGATGAGCTGATCCTGGAGAAGGGGAGGTGTTCTTCCTTCTCCATCACCCCCTCCTGGTATCTGCTGGGAGCCTCGAGGGGCAGCTGCAGGAAGATTTACAGGGATGGCTCCTTCTCACAGGAGTGTGTTTGTGTTTGCCTGGATAGATCACTTTGACAGGGATGTTTTGTTGATGTACAGGTGGAGGACAACCAAAAGCAATAAAATAAACATGTCTTTTTATAGATCCTGGGATGGTTTGGGTTGGAAGGGAGGTTAAAGCTCATCCCCTTCCACCCCCTGCCATGGGCAGGGACACCTTCCACCAGCCCAGGTTGCTCTAAGCCCCATCCAACCTGGCCTTGGACACTTCCAGGGATCCAGAGGCAGCCACAGCTTCTCTGGGAAATGCCTCCTCACACCCCTCAGCCCACCCCTGGCACGGGAGGCCATTCCTTTGCTCATCTCATGGAGATGCCGATGGGAGGAGAGTTCCAGCGGCTGAGCTGGGCTGTCACCTCCTGCCCACCATGGGGACAGCCCCTCCTGAGCTCCCAGTGGCCACATCCCCTCATTCTGAGCCCCCCAGCTCCTGCCAGGTGGATGCCACCATCCCTCCATCCCATGGACCCGCTGGAGTCTGCACCCGGGCTGAGAGTGGATCCAAACCCTGCTGCATTCCCAGCTGGGATTCCAGCAGAGAGGCTGGAAGGGCTGAGCTCTGCCCGTGCTGGGAAGGACAGTGAACCCTCCCCACGTGTCAGACAGGGCCAGCAGTGACTCCCAGGGGGTCCTTGGCAGGGGGGGGTTGACCCCCGGTGCCATCTCGTCCTGCTGCAATCCCAAACCCCAGCCCAGTCTCCCCAGCCAGCCCAGCTATTTTTAGCTTGGTTTCCCAGGGAAACGAGGTTTTATGTGGCTGCTGCATCCTCAGATTGACAGTGAGGGAGAGAGGTAGCAAAGACCATTCTCTGGGAGATTTTTTTTTTTGAAAATGGCTCGTTTTGATTAAAGAGACAAGCCCTGAAATGTGGGTGCAGCCAACACGGGGGGGGTTCAGTATCCCCAGCCCACCAAGTGTCCCAGCATGGAAATGCCAGGCTGGGAGTGAGGGAAGGGTGTTGAGGGACAGGGAAAGGGTTTGTTGGGGGTTATTGATTTTTTAGGAAAGCAGACTGCAGTTGTTTCTCCACTCTCAGCACATCTTCTTGATGGTCTTCATGGAAGCAGAAAAGGTGCTGTTGTGGTGCCTCCAGCCACGTGCAGCAGCATCTGCTGAATGCATCCTTTTCCTTTTTTTTTAATGTGGAAAAGGGGAAAGGAAAGACATTTCAGTGCCTGAGCCCAGGGACCTTGGGCTGCTGGGAACTTTTCAGCCCCGTGAGATTGGCACATTTGGGCTTGGTGTTCTCATCTAAATCCAGGCTGTGACACTTCCTCCCAGGAACTTTTGAAGAGGGTAAAATGGGTGATTAAACCCCTTAATCATCAATGTGTCACCTCAACAGCCAGCCCATGAGGTGTTTCAGCTGGAGGGTGACGTGGGAGAGGATCCTGTTTTCCAGAGTCATTCACCATGAGGGGCATCCCCACCACTCAGATGTGAAGTGGGGGTTTGAAGCAAACTTTAACCAGTAGAGGTGTCCAGTGCCACTTCTAAATCCCTTGTCGTACATCAAGAGTCTGCCAGGGGCTGGTAGGTGAGACCCAGGACCTGCAGGAGCCTCCTGCCTTTGTGCAGTGGGACAGGGGGTGTCCCCAGGGTCTCCCAGCAGCAGCCCGTGTTCAGGGCCTTCATTCCACCATCCACCTTCAAATCTGAGCAGGGTTAATTAATCTCCAGCAGTTTAACGGGTCCCACTCTGGGGCAAGTGGGATAGGGAAGCCAATTCCCCAAGTGTCCATGGCAGCTTGTTGTCCATGTGCAGTGTGGAGGGAGGTGTTTGCCCAGCTGCTGGTCAGGGTGGAGTTTGGCTCAGGCTGGAATTAATTTGCCTTGTAATAAGGAATTACATGAAGACTTTTTTAATGTTAATAGTCCTCTTGTGCCTCTGTGACAGCTCCACTGGTGCTGTACCCTGCAAATTGGCCAGGAGGAACCAGGGACGACAAGAGGAAAGAACAGGACACGAGGATGAGCTCGGAAAGGGCAGGAAAAAAACAACTTGGAGGGAACCTGCTTTAAAGAAAGCTCAGGCTGGTCCAGTCCTCACACCTCAGTGGGACTGAACTGGGATTTCAGTGCCCAGGGGAACTCCCCACTGTCCAGCCTGCCCCTAGGAGGTGCTGGGATGTGTCAGTGGGTGACAAGGGTCTCCCACTGGTGGGAAGGTCCCCGGGCAGCTGGAGGCTGAGGAACTGCAGGGGGAGGGATCAGTGCTGGTGACTCCTCTGCTGGGGGCTTCAACTTTGGGTTTCTTATCACAGAATGATCAAATCAGCAAGGTTGGAAAAGTCCTCTAAGCTCATCAAGTCCATTGCCAAGGCCACCACTGCCATGTCCCCAAGTGCCACATCCACTTTTAGATCCCTCCAGGGATGGGGACTCCACCCCTGCCCTGCACAGCCTGTGTGTCAGTGCTGGACAACTTTCCATGGATAAATTTTCCCAAAATCCAACCTGACCCTCCCCTGGCACAGCTTGAGGCCGTTCCCTCTCCTCCTGTCCCTTGTTCCCTGGGAGCAGAGCCTGACCCACCCTGGGTCTCCTCTCCTGTCAGGGAGTTGCAGAGTGAGAAGTCCCCCCTGAGCTTCCCCCCTGAGCAAAGCAGGGCTGGGACAGATTAAAGTTTAATAAGAAACCTTTACTACTCACTTTCTGTATGTGAGCAGCAGGGCTGGTTTTAGTGCCAGTTTAGGGTGCTGTGGGGCACAGGAAGAACAGGGAGAGGGGGTGATTCCCATGGCTGTGCCCAGGCTGGGATGGAGCTGGAGCTTTTGGTGTCAGTAGGGTGGGAGAGTGATAGACCTTGATGAGGTAACGAGGTGAGCAAGGCTGGGCCATCACTGTGAGTCCTGTCCAGGCTGTTGCCACATATTTCCTTTAAATAAATTGAATAACTTTTGTATTTATGAAATCTGAGATAACCTGCAATGAGTGATGACTTTGAGGTTACACCCAAAACTGTCACCACCTCCTGGAGCTGTCACTGCCAGGCCTGAGCTGCCTCATCCTTCCACTGGGCAAATATCCTCCTCTGAGTGACCTTGTGCTCTTAACGTGCTCTCAATCCAACCCTGCCCTCAGTGCAGCACTGAGACACCCTGGGATGTGCCAGAAGGGCTTTGGACAAGGACCTGGATCAACAGGACAAGGGGGAATGGCTTCCCACTGACATGGAAAAGGGTTCGATGGGATACTGGGGGGAAATTCCTCCCTGTGAGGGTGGGGAGGCCCTGGCACAGGGTGCCCAGGGAAGCTGTGGCTGCCCCTGGATCCCTGGAAGTGTCCAAGGCCAGGTTGGAGCAACCTGGGCTGGTGGAAGGTGTCCCTGCCCATGGCAGGAGGTGGCACTGGATGAGTTTTAATGTCCCTTCCACCCAAACCATTCCATGATCTTGCTCACAGGATTAGAGGACGTTTTGTTCATATTTATGTGGGGAAAAATAGCAAACTTGATGACTTATCTGAACACAGAGAGGTCAGTGCTGCTGGCCCAGTGTCCATGACCTCCCTGGGATTCTGGATTCCTCGTGTGGGGTCGTGCCAGTCCCATGTCAGTTGTGATCACACATCTCCTGTGGCTCGTGGCAGTGGATTCACTGTGTTGTGGTTGTAGCTGGAGCTAAATATAGAGTGGGAAAGGGCAGGATGGCCAACACTGACCTAGTTCTGGGGTTTGGCATGGTTGGCTTTTTTTGAAGACTTAGTAAAAAGAGATAAAAGCTGCCTGCCTGTCACCTTGGCTTCTCAGGGATGCTCTGTTTGCAGGAGGTTGTTCCCTGGTCGTCCCCCTTCCTTTGGGTTTGGTGAGAGAATTCAACCACACTGAGCTCAGTGCAAATCTGAGTGGGGATGGGGAGGAGATCTGTGAGGAGGAGTTCAGTGGTCCCCTGTCCCTGCCCCTGATTTGCCTTGTTGTTGCTGCTGGGGAGGTCACTGAGCCTCTCTGGGACAGCCAGGACGTGCAGGGAACACTGGGAGTGTGCAGGACCCCACAGAGCCCAGTCATGGGGTACCCAGTCACTGGGGGCTGCTTGGAGATCAATTAACTTGGGACTGTAAAGCTCATTAACCCAGAGAAAAACATCTTCAGTCCTGGGTTATGAGCAGTAGGGAGAGGAGGGATTGTGAGCCTGGCAAAGGCACAGAGCAGGTTCACGTTGCATTTGGTTCCACTTTGGGGGCTGTTTGTCCAACCAGCTCCCAGCAGGCAGCAGTGGGATGGAGAAAACCAGGTTGCCTAAGGATTGGGTCCTTTTCTTGTAAATACCAACCCTGGCATAGCAGCTGATCCCTCCTCCCTGCTCACCTCCCACGGGCAGAGTTGGTGCATTTGCATTCCGTGGCCAGTGCAGAGCACACACGTGTTGTGTGACAGCCACAGACATGGCAGGGTGGGGTTTGCTTTGCCTTCCCCCCATGAAGTGGTTATTTGGATACCCTGGCAGTTAATTCTGCACTTAGTTTATTTATTAGAGTTCTCCCTCCCCCTGAGATTTGGGGGCAGAGTGGGGACAGAGGGACCCTCAACACCAGTGGAGAGAACCCAGCCTGAAATGCACCTTTGCCTTCAAAAGACAGAATTATATTTCTTCTTTCACTCCCAAATATCAACTGTCAGCAGAGGGAAATGTGGGATGGCAAAGTTTTTAAGTGTGCAACAGCTTTGTGGGTTTTTTTTACCAAGAGCTTATTTTTAACCATAAACTTTCCAGGGGAAAGTTCTCAACTTTCCTCTGCACTTACAAAAGGTCAGCTCCTGTCCCAGACTGTCCTGTGTGAATCTGCTGCAAAGTCCTGCTCCCAGTTGGAGCCTTCACCTCCCCATCCCTGCTCTTGACTTTTGGGGCAGCCTTGGGTTGAATTCCCAGCAGTCCCAGCTGAATTCCTGCCCCTTGTCTCAGTTTCTCAGAGCAGTGATCTGACAGGGCCTCCAGGCTGGGATTCCAAGAGACTTAGCAGGTGCAAATACCAGGGGAGATGGAGGCCCTCTGATCCATCTCCTTGTGCCCTTTCTCCCTGAGGGAGCTGTTGAGCCCCACATCTCCCTCCCCCCGTGCCAGCACTGCCATGTCCAGATAAAAGTTTTCTCTGCCCCTGGGAAAGTTTGTCTTTAGTCTGAGCCTTCCTGAGCTGATGCCTCCACAGGGTTTGCACTGGGTTTGCTGGTTCCAGGTTTAATTAAGCTGGGGTTCCTTGGTGTCTAGACAGGTGGGTCTCACTGTGAGGGCACTTGGTGAAGGATCTTTGTGGGGTGACGCCCTCGCCCCATCCCGTTTGAGGTGTGCCCTGATTCACCCTGGCCCTGCTGAAAGAGGCCTAATGGGCTTGGTCTCCTTGTTTCACCTGTCATCCTCCTTGTTTTCTTTCCAGCAGACTCAGAACTGCTTTTTCAAGGTACTTGCCCAGCTGGAATATCCCTAAATATGCATAAAGTCCCAAGTCATGTCTCCTGCACAGATCCCCGGGAGCACAGCACACAGAATGTTAAAGCAGGGGCTCTATGAATCTTTAAACAGAGGTAACAAGCCATGGAAGGGGTGGTAGGTGATGAAATGGAGGTGAGGAAAGAGGCAAATGAGGTCCCTGCTGTGTGAGTGCCCTTTCCCCAGGTTCTGAGGCTCCCTCACTGCTCACGGGGCTGTGGCTTTGCTGTGTCAGCTCCCAGCCTGTGCTGGGCACTGCTGATTATGCAGAGCAGCTCTAAAGCTGCTGCTTTATCCAAGCCATGAACTTCCACCAGGGAAATTAGGGAGGGGTTTTTTTCCTGCCGAGTAGTTGAAGGAAAAAAGGCTTTATCCAACCCCATCTTCCCTGTGTGTCCACATCCCACTGGCTCCTGAGACTGGGTGTGGGTGATGGGGAGTGACCACGGAACCCAGAGCAGGTCATGCCAAGGGACACTTGCCCAGCCCTGGAAGTGTCCAAGGCCAGGTTGGATGGAGCTTGGAGCAACCTGGGCTAGTGGAAGGTGTCCCTGCCCATGGCAGGGGGTGGGACTGGATGGGCTTTGAGGTCCCTTCCCATCCAGAGCAGTCTGGGATTCCATGATTCCATGATCTTGGACTTGAAGACCAAGCTCTGATTTCATTTGCAGTGGGGCCAGTTCTGAAATTATTCAGAAATTACTTTTAAACAGTATGTTGTTGATCTCACCCTGTATCATAAAATCATAGAATCATGGAATGGTTTGGGTGGGAAGGGACTTTCAAGATGATCCAGTCCCACCCCCTGCCATGGGCAGGGACACCTTCCTCTAGCCCAGGTTGCTCCAAGCCCTGTCCAACCTGGCCTTGGACACTTCCAGGGATCCAGGGGCAGCCACAGCTTCCCTGGGCACCCTGTGCCAGGGCCTCCCCACCCTCACATTCCTTCCCAGTATCCCATCTAACCCTACTTTTTGTCAGTTTGAAGCCATTCCAGCCTTTTTCTGTCACTCCATGTTCTTGCAAAAAGTCCCTCTCCAGCGTTGTTTTAGGTGAGGATGCAGAACATCAATAAATCTGATTATCAGATTCACCAGCTCTTTTCCAAGGAATGAGGAGGAGAGGCAAAGGGGAGTGCCTGGAATACAGGGATGTGTGATGTTCCCGTGTCAGCAGCCTCGGAGACCAGCATGGGGTCGGTGCTCCTCAAGTGTTCCTTCACAGGCTGGGAAATTCCAGCATCATCAGCTCATCCAGGGCTCATCCCTTTTGGCATCCCTGGGAGGTTGGTTGCCAATGATGTGTTGCTGCATCTCCTGCTCTGAGTTCAAAGGAATTGGGTTAATGAGCACAAAGTCAGCCATCAAATTACCCTGACTCGACTGCTGCCTCCTGGATTTCCCAGTGCATCCCCTTTTGATCCCTGGGATGGAGGCAATTAAACACGGCACAGGCCATGGCCACCTCACAGCCTGGATTCAGACCCTGTCCTTTCTCTGACATGGTCTGGAAAGGGTGTGAGAATGAGGAGGTGGGGGAGGGAGAGACCAAAACTGAGTGGAACAGCTTTTGTCTGGGGAAATAAAGCAGATATGGAAATGGGCTGTAATATCTTAAAATCCTGAGGTGCTCCAGCAGGCTGGGAAAGGCAGCCCAGCCTGGCAGAGGAGCTCGGGAGAAGGACAGATCCATCAGGAGTGACTGTAACTGAGGGCTCTGGATTCCACCCTGCTTGGGTCACACGAGGTGCTGCTTTTGTCTGGAAAAGCAGGATGAGGGAAGCACCACTGGGGGACAAACAGGGCTGGAAAAGGAGCTTCTCTGGGCTGCTGCAATTGCATCGTGTGGCCTCTGGAGCAGAAAGGGATGCTCCCTCCATCTGTTGTTGGCATAACACAGGAGTACAGACCTGACACAAGGATCAGTCCTTGGCTTTCCAGGGGTTTAAATATTCATTGGAAGGGTGTCCTCTCCCAGGAGCTGGGAGGGAGGCACAGATCTCTCCAGCAGCAGCAACCTGCAGCATTCCTGCTGGGATGGAGCAGTGCTGTGCTGCAAGGCTGGCCCTGGGAGTGTTCAGTGAGGGAGTGCCAAAATCCAGAGCCAGGCTGCTGTGGGGATGCCAGGCTGCTCCCAGCTCCTGCCCTGGGCTGTCACCAGCCCCAGGGAGCAGCACAGTGCCCCTCTGCTGGGTCAAATCTTAAAATTCCCTTCAAAACAGAAACCTCTGAGGAATCCTGGGGGTTTTCATTCTGCTCTGCTGAGGTTTGCTGGGTGTTGTCACCTGAGCTCCAGAGAGCAGGGACTGGAGGTCAAGGTCTGTGTGACAGTGAGAATCAGGAACAAGGGCATCTCCATCCCAGCTCCTTTTAGCATCATTAAAATTACTCAGGGAGCTCGTGGAGTTGGGCACATCCTGTAACTGCCTGTGTTGGGGAGATATATTTTTGCAAAGAAAGGCTGTTCTGTTGTGCTGTGACTCAGGCAGGGGGATTGGGAGCACAGGGAGGGATGCTGGGAGAGGATGTTTCCTTGGAGAGGAGGGGGTGTGCTGGGCTGCAGTTCCAGATCCTCACACGTTGAAGCAGGAAATTTTGAGCTCCTGCAAATGTTTCACTTCCTGCTCCCAGGGCAGGGGTGGCTCCGTGGATCCCAGAGGTGAGCCTGGAGCAGCTCCAGGGTGCCAGTGTGTGCCTGGGCACTGCTGCTGGGCTGGGCTGGCAGGATCTGGGGCTGCAGCCTGCTGTGGTGGTTACCTTGGTGTGTAATGGCCCATTTTCAGCCCCTGCAGATGGGATTTGTCCTCAGTATTTTGGATTGAATTGTCTCTCACAGCCTTGACTCAGTGCAAAGCCAGGAGCTGGGCTGGGCAGGGCTGGGGATGGAGCTGCTACCAGCCTGGCTCTGCCCTGCCTGCACCCTGCCTGCACCCTGCCTGCACCCTGCCTGCCCTTCCTACAGCCTGCCTCTGTCTTGGCCTGATTCTGTCCCTGCCTGACTCTCTCCCTGCCTGCCCTGCCTGGTTCCAGCTCCTCTTCAGCAGAACCACTCCAGCATCTGCCCTTCCCCTGTGTCCTCAGGGATGTGGTGGAATGGCCAGTGCATCCCACTGCACTCTGGGGGAGCCCACCTTGCTTTAGGTGACTGTGAATTAAGGGTCCCTTAAGTGTAAGCACAAATTCAAGATGTATTTTTTGTGGTTTTTTTTTTTTTTTTTTTTTTTTAAAAACCTGAGTATTTTAAAATATTTTACTCAGTTTACTGACTCTGCAGACACAGGAGCTCAGGCCATGCCAGTTCAAACCCAGAAAGGAATATTTTTCTCCATGGATCCAGTGGTGGCCTTGGGAGGGATCCTGTCACTGTGATGCCTCCCAAGGATCTCCTGTGACAGCCAGAGCATCTTTTGTTTCAGCCTTTCCAGGAATCAGCTGGAGCAGAGCCAGGGAGGGGATGGGAAGGGGGATGGGATGGGATGGGAAGGGGGACAGGGGGAGGGACAGCAGGGCTGGGGATACAGATGTGCTTCTCCTCTGGCAAAGGGGAAGGAAATGGGATCCTTTCTGTGGCCCCACGTGGTGACACGGGTACTTGAGGGGGGGTGACAGTGGTTTCGGGGTCCCTGAGCAGGGACAGTTCCCATGGCAACAGCAGCAGCATCCCAGGCTCTCCCTGTCACACTGGTGATTTAATGAGTTCATTTCCAAATCCTCAACAATAACAACAACAACAACAATAATAATAATATGCAAATGGCTTGGTGGCCACGAGGCCAGGGGCACTGCTGGGGCTCCATGGGGAAGCCACGTGCAGGTTTCTTGGAGCAGGGAGGAGGAGGAGGAGGAGGAGGAGGAGGAGGAGGAGGAAGGCACCCACCTGCATCCTCGTGGGCTCCAAGGAAGGGCATTTTCCCTTATTTTTAGCTCCGTGTGCTCGGGGGGGGGGGGGTGGATACAAACCCTGAAGATGCAGATTGCTCAGCAAACTCCCCCTCAGCTCTGCAGCAGTGGGGGAGCTGCACCAAAAAGCCCATTTCTCCCAAGTGCCACCAGTTTGGGCGTCCCTTCCATGGTTGTTTTGCTTCTCACACACAGCCAGGCTTTAGCCATGGCTCTCACTCTGAGCAGCACCATGTGAGGCGTGGATAGGGTGATTTTCCATGCTGAAAATCTGATTTTTGCTACAGAAAATTTTCCACACTGAAAAAAATATATAAAAAAAAAAGCTGCTCTTACCATGGGGCTAAAGTGTCCTTTCCAATTATCATCATATTTTTCCCCCCTTATCCTCCTGTAACATTTTCTCTCCCTCACTGGCCAGAGCTGGAACAGCCAGAACAAATCCATTTCTGTGTTTCTAAAGGTTAATTTTTTATAGATAACTAAATCTTTTAACACATGGAGACAATAACACTCTCTCGTTCAAAATAAGCAAACTCCTCCGCCTCGGTTTTGTGGCAGTCACCAAAAAAAACACATCAGCTGCAATTTCAAAGTAAAATTAAAATTTCCTTGTGTTTGTCTGGTTTGACAAGATTTATTGCAAGCTCTCATTATGCAGCAGGTTCAAGGAAACCTCTCCAGAGGACACATAACAATTTAGAAAATGAAAGCCTGAAACAGTTTATTATTAGAAGGTGGGTTGGATTCTATAGGGCTCCTACACGGAGATATTTCATTTGGTACATTGGAGATATTTTTGCTGAAGCCATTAAACTCTTGGCACACAAGCCTGTTATTAAAACTGATTTAGACTAAGACAGGATAAATACTTTGAACTCTATTTAATTGACTTATTTGACTTCAGAATTCAATCTCAGGCCTGGGACTAAAGAGAATTCAATTCACAAATTTCCCCTTGGTGCACAGGGGGAGCTTTGGGGACGGGTCCCCTGTGTCCCCTGCTGTCACCCAGCCCAGGGCAGCACCTCAGAGCAGGCTGCAGTGTAGGAATATTTCTCTTTTTTGCGTGTATCATGAGCTCCAGGGTGGGAATGTTTCCCCCTGTGTTGGTGCTGCATCTCATCCCATGGGCCCTGGGGAGGGACAGGGAGCGTTGGTGCCCTCCCTGTGTCACAGCTGTGCTGCAGGTCTCACTCAGGAGCTGAATGTGAGCTCTGTGTCCGTGTCTGTGTTCAGGAATCGTGTGCCAAAGGGAAGTTGCTGCTCAGGTACACAAAGATCAGGCTCCCCAGGGCAGTGGGCACAGCCTCAAGGAGAGTTTGGACAACACTCTGAGGGACAGGGTGGGATTGTTGGAGTGTCTGTGCAAGGCCAGGAATTGGACTGGATGATCCTTGTGGGTCCCTTCTCGCTCTCTGAAGGTTAAAATCTGGTTTTACACAGTCCATATTACATTTTTGTAGCCCTGTTTTCCCTTGTGTCCATGCTGCCAGCTCTGGCTGCGGGACTTTCACATCTGAGACACCTCCACCTCCCAGCCCTGGCCAGATACTGGTTTTTCCAGGGTGATTTTTCTCTGTCCCTGCAATTCCCTCGGCGTGTGGAGATGAAAGCAGGCGGTGTGTCTGTGGGAAGAGCAGGGATGCACCTGGGATACACCTGGGATACACCTGGGATGGCTCATCACTCCTCTCTGAAGCACTTTGCAGGTCTGAGCACGTCACGTGGTGAGACATGGGACAGGCAGGGCTGGTCGGACTGGGCTGCCTCAGGAACGGCCACAGTGGCCTTTTGGTGCCAGGGAACAGCTCCTGCTGGAAGGTGCTTCCCCAGTAGAGTGTCCTGTGCATCCTGAGGCTGAGCCAAATTCTCTTCTTTATGGTTTTTCTCCTCTCCAGGCAGTGCTCGCTCCCCCCATGTGATCTCTCTGCAGTGAGGCTGGGCCCGGCTTTGGGGTTATTTTCTTTCAGACAGGGTTTTAGTAGGGCTGTGTCTGTGTGCTCCAGCTCTGGGGCATCTCCCCTGGTGTGGCATTGGAGTTTGTCCTCCTCCCACCAGCCCAGGGCACAAGAACACTGCCTGTGGCTTCCCGGGAGGACACTTGGCGTGGGCTGAGCTGGGGAGGCTCCCCCTGTGTGTGAGGAACACCAGGAGCCACCCTCGTATTCCAGAGCAAAATGATCCTTTGAGAAACCCCCAAAATGAAGGGGTTGAGAAACCATTGGCCAAAATCTGTTTGGTCACCTGCCAGGGTCTGGTTTAAGTCAAGCAGGGCTTAAGAACACACAGTAGATTTGTTTTGCCTTGGGTATTTTGACATTTGCTTAACAATAACTCTCGTGCATGTACAGAAATGATGGGATGTCATAAAATCAGGGAGTGGTTTGGGTTGGAAGACACCTCAGAGCTCATCCAGTCCCACCCCCTGCCATGGCCAGGGACACCTTCCACCAGAGCAGGTTGCTCAGGGCCCCATCTGACCTGGCCTTGGACACTTCCAGTGTCCACATGGTGATGCAAGCAGAGGCTCAGCTGGTCAGAACAGGATCCTGAACTTCCCAAAGGAGCTCTGCTCACAATCCCAAAGTCTGCTCAGACTCCCAAACTCTGCCCACACTCCCACCTTCTCCGGGATCCTGCCTGTGGGAGCTGGGGACATACAGTGCCCAGAGCTGCTCAGGCAGCTCAGGAAACACTGACATTTGTTTCATAGCCCTGTTTTTAACTTTCTGCTGGAAAGCAAGCCAGGCTGTGTGCTGTGTACACAACATTCCAGGTGGGATCACCCCTCCAGGTTTGGATTGGCAGCGTTGGCTTTGCCACATGACACAGGTCAAGGCTGGATGTTTTCCTCTTCCCTTGCAAAGCCTAAACCCAGGTGGATGGTCACTGATATCCCCAGGATGATCCCACAGGGATGGAACAACCTTGGCACTTTGAGGTGACTCACTTCAGTTAATATGATAAATATTAATTATCAGCATCAAACAAAGAGATGGGATAACACAGATTCCCACTTTATGATCCCCAGAGCATTAGGAGAGGCATGGCCAGGAATTGGTTTCTTCTCTCCAGTGTCTTCATAAATTCCAGTTTCTCAGGTAACAAAGTGGTATCTCTGGGATGATGTGAATTAAAATACATACAAAATACAGAAAACACTCCCAGTTCTAGCCAAGAGCTTGGTGAGCTGTCCTTGAGGGTGCAGTCAGGGCAGTAAAATTCCCCAGTAAATTAGGAGTGCAGAGGAAAACAGTTCCCAACTGGCTGAGAATGGGGGGGGGGGGGGCTTTTTCCTCCTGTCCTGCTGCTCTTCCCAAACAAATGGCAATACTCTGATATTACCCCTGATATTACAGTGGTGTTTCCACTGTGAGTTATTCCTGCAACATCCGAGCCCTGAAAATAGATATGTTGGGGGTGCTTGGGAAAAGTCTGGGCTTGGGGAAGTGTTTGCTGTATGTTTGGCTGTGAAGCTGCATGTTGGAAAAACCCTCTCCAGACTCCTTTGCCTCCAGAATTCCAAGTGGAATGGGCTCCTTCAGGACTGAGCTTTCACAGTTTGAATTTTCAGCTAAAAGTCTGTTATTGGGAGTCATGGACTGGGAAGAAAAAAGCTTCCCATCTTTCAGGCACAGCATTCCCAGCTCCGTTGGCCTCAGTGAACATCCTCTGCTGAGACTTTTGCTCCTTCAAAAGCTGGAGCCCAGATAATGCCTTCAGAAACCATCCCAACAGTTCCTGACTCATCCTAGGGCTGATTTCTTTGGAAATTGTAAACCTGCTGGAGTCAAGGCTTGTGAAGTGCAGAGGGAACCTCTGGGGGCTGTCTGGAGGCAATCCTGGAGTGCTCTGCAGGATCACAGGAGGGTGTTAAGTAGAACATCTCCTTGAAACACTGTGTTATGCACAAGGATAAAACCAGGGGATGCTGCCAACAAAACTGGAGGAACTTAAACACATTATCCAGTCTGGTACCCTCAGAGGGAGATAATTCTGTGCAGGTGAGTGGTTTGGAAAGTCCTTGATAATCTTCAAAGAGAAAAATGGTGGCAGGTCATTGAGAGGTGTGATCTCTCAAACCAGCAATCCACCATCACAGCACTGTGCTCCTGCAACAAAAAAGGGTCTCCTGACAACATGAGGAAGGAAATTCTGTGTATTTGTGAGAGGGAGGATTTCCAGAGCAGAGCATTTGCTCACAGCAACATTTCCTGGAGCGATGGTACTGACTCCTGCTGTGCGTGGAGTGATGGAGAAAAGGACATGCTGGAAATGTTTTCACAAAAGAAAACATTCTGATTTAAAATGCAGAAAAACAAACTATGTTGGCACTTGATAAGGTCAATTTATCAGTTTATTGAGGATTCCTTTCAGAGCTGGGTTGATGGTTGTCTCTGAACACTCAACAAAAACATTCTCCCCGTGTACTCAATATTTGGCACCTTTTCTTCAGGGCCATGGTAGAAACTTTGACACAAAGTCCTGGTCGTGTCTGACATGAGTCATTCTTGTTCACTCCTCAGTCTTGCAGCCCCAAACCATCCCATATCCCAGTCTGACCACTTGTGTGCTGCTGGTGTTCAGGCAAAGAAGGGCCAGGGAATGCCAGGGAATGCCAGACAGCCCTTGGGGTGAGAACCTCCCTGCTGAGCCTGGAGGCCAAACTCCAGCAGGATCCTTGGGTGGTTCAGGTCAGACTGACCTCCTGCTGTGTTGGCAAAGGAAAGGTCTTTGAAGTTTGCAGGAGGTGTCCTGGCTCTGGAACTATGAACCCTCCTGGGTCCCTGGAGACCAGCACTGTCAGGCCTCCAGCAGTGTCACATTTGTCATGTTTGTGGCTCCCTGCCCTGATAATCCCCTGGGATAACCTTGGCAATGGATGCTCCTGTTGCAGCTGAGGGGCCTCTTCCTTTAACAGCCATTCCCTGCTGCAGTTTCCGAAGCTCCCGAGCATTTCCAAGGGCCTGAGGACAATCCATCTTCTTCCTCCCCCCCCAGCTGCCTGCAAAGACCTTGGCAGGGAGAGGTATAAAAGCAGCAAAAGCCCCTCTGGTTGTTCCAGGCCAGGCTGTGCTCACCACCTGCCCAGGGCTGGTGCCACACCACAGTGGGAATGTGTTCCAAGAGGTCAGGCAGAAAAAACATGGAATTCCCTCCAGAAATATCACATGTCCAACACCCTTGACAGAGGTCTAGGAAAGGTTTATTCCTCTGAATTTGGATTGAAGGCCAGGTTTGGCCTCGTCGGTTCTCTGATGATCTGCAGCCTTGGTGGGAGGGAATGTGGAAAGGTTGGTCTGGGTGAGGAAGGCAGGGCAGGAGCTGCTGCCAGGGGTGTTGGGGTCACCAACAGTGAGGGGCCTGTGCCAGTCCCTGCTGTGCACAAAGAGGAGCCCTGGCCCAGGCAGTGACAGGGATCTGGCTGGGGCACATGGCTGGGGACCAGCAAAGCTCCCACAGGGAGAGGGTTTGCCAGGATCCGGGTACCAAAAATCTCCACTGCTCCTTAAACTGGAATATCCCTATTTTCAAGTATTTGTCTTGTTACTCTGCCCTTGAGCAAACCTGGAGCTTTTAAACAGCCTGTGCAGTGCTGGCCCTGTCTCTTGGCTGTTTGTCACTTGGTCAGGGCTGGCAGGAAAGTTGGGCACTCGACCAGTGTGTGAAGGGGGTCACAATGGGGCTGCAGGGCTTGATGGGTGTGAGGCTGTGACCTTGGCAGTGGTGGGGGGGACAGGGTTGGGAGGTGGAAGCCTTGGCCTGTGAGGGAGGGGAGGCACTGTCTGTCCAAGACAAAACCCAGTGATGCTGCACGACCAAAACCCCTCTGGTTTGTCTCTCAAATGGAGCTGTGGGGGAAGAGCCCTCACTGCAGGAGGGGCAGGAGATGGGGGGGAGGAGGAGGCTGATGGAGCTTCAGGTCAGCTTTGGAGAACAGGGAAAAATTGTCCTATGTTTCTTCTCTGGCACCATCTGAGTGGTTCCAGATGAGCTGAGCTTGGGCAGAGGGTGAGTTGCTTCCTGCCAGTGCCTGGTGCTTGGCCAGGATGGCAGGGGGAAGAACGTGGGGTGGGAGCCCCATGATATGCTGAATCCCTGCCCACCAATGCCCTCCCCACATCCTGTCTCCCCTCTCCCTCCTTCCCACCACACTCCCAGCTCCTTGCTGCCCACTGCTCCCTCCTCATGTTGGCCAACAACCACATTCACTCCTTTTTAAAAAAAACCCCTTTATGTGAGTGTGGTGCTGCTGCACCCACCTCAGTGGGGCAGGAAGGCAGGTGGACCTGAGCAGCCTCAGAGCTTGGCTTTGGGCCTGCTTTCATTCTCACTTGCTGAAGGAGCTCCCTGAGCTACAGGAGCTCCCTGAGCTAAGCCAGGCTGCTGTTCCACCACGGCCGGCTCCGCTTCAGCACTTCCCAGAAGAGCTGCAAGCGCAGTTTGGGGCTTGGGTCACACAGCTCCTGTCACCCTCCAGAGGCAAACACAGCCTGGCTGCTCTCACCTCCCCCCAGGGGGGTCTGCCCAGGGCTTTTGTCACCTGTGGAAGGGTTAATTTGGCTCCTGGGCTTTGCCCCTTCACAGCCCTCTGGTCAGCGGGCACGGCCCAGCCGGCACCTCCTTCCTTCACTGCCCCAGCCCGGGCACCTTCCTCCCACAGCTCCCCCCGTGCCCAACACCACAGAGGAGTTTTCCACCAACTCAGGAGGGAAGGGGGGAGCAGTTCAGTTGTCCTGACAGCCCAGAATCCATGGGATGCACCCTCGGCAGCACAGGCTGCTGATCCCTCCCGGTATCTCCGGTGGGGTTTGTGGTGGCAGTGGCTGAAGCCACCCCAGGCCCACGTGCCAAGCACCGCTTCCCCTTGAGTTCCATGGGTTTTGTGGCAAAGCAGGGGGGTGGAAATGGTGCAGAGGGAAAAGCTGACACAGAGCAAGCTCTGCCCCCCTTTCTGAGCCAGGGGCGGCCTCGGCCATCAGTCACCAGGGCTGCAGCAACTCATTATTGACATTTGATTAACAGGGAGCCCACTTAGGGCTGAAAGTGCTTATTCACAAAATCTGGTTGCACTTAAGATTCCATGAGGAGGCACAGGCTGCACTGCCTGCTCTCCAAACCCAGGGGCTCATTAAACTCAGCACGTGCTGTGGTGGAGCCCTGTCCATCCCCATCCTGCTGGGGATGATTCCCCCAGTTTCCAACCTGTTAATTTAATTTTTCCTGTCTGATGGCACAAGGGCAGAGGAGGTGGAATTGTCTATTTAGGGGTTTAAAAGCCATCTTTGACCTAAAAAATTGAAAGTTGTTGGAAAATGGTTTTTCTGGGCTCTTAATTTACCAGAGGAGTTTTGGCCCAGGTAAGGAGCATTAACCTGTCCTGGAATCACAGAATCTTTAAGGCTGGGAAGGAGATCCAAGATCGAGTCCAGCCATTGGTTTGGTCTCTACTTCAGAGTTTGTGCTGCTTATTTTGAGCATTTTCTGGTTTTCCAAAGTAAAACCAAAAAGGTTAAAAGAATGAGAGCAGAGAGGATTTCAGCTGTATTGATTCCAGGCTGAGTTCAGTTTGTAAATATAACTCCAAAACACTAAATGTAACTGCCAACTCTTGTTAATTGTTCTTGTTAATACTTTGTGAGCTACCAGTGATTTTACTAAATCAAGTTGTTGATTCAGTAATCAAAGTAATGACAGTGCTTCAATATTCTTTTAATTTGAAGTCACTTTAGATGCTGCAGAGTTAAGGAATCATGCTGGAAGCTTATTGCCAAAGGGGATTTCTGCAGACTTATCATTTCAAAACCCAGCACTTGGAGTTTGTTTTAGTAAAATGGTAGAAAAAGGGCAGTAAATCTCTGTGGCAAATTGGAAATGTTATTTTGGATTTTGAGAACAATTGTAATGGAAAGTATTGACTCGGCACAGCTTTAATTTAGGTTTTAATTACCATTTTCTTGTAAGTAGTCTTTAAACCCTTCCTACAAAGCAATGAACACTCCAGAGGTAAAATTCCACCCCTAGGAATTGAGGAGGAGGCAGCTGGAAATAGCACAGCACCCTGTTCTCTCTTTTCTCTGTGCCCTTGTGCAGCATTCAGCTCATCCCTGGGGTTTTTGTCTCCTTTGGATCCTGCTTTTCTCTCCATCCTGGCTCCAGCATTTGTCCAGCTGTCAGTGTCTGGTTGTCCTGTGCCTGGAAGCCTCCAGGAAAATCTCACATTCATCTGGATTAAGATCAGCATTTTCCCCTTAAAGGCTGTGAAGCCTCTTTAGTGCTCTCCAGGAATTGTTCCCATCTGATGCCTCAGCCAGGGGTGAAGTTTGGGAGCAGCTGGTCCTGCTCAGCCCCCCTGAGCCATCAGGTGTAACAGGGTTTGCTTCCTCCCTGGTCCCAAAATTGGGTCTAATTTTCAAGGTGACCCCAGTCAGGAAAGGGACCTGGAACAAGTGACCTCAGTGATCCCCTCCAGCCTGGATTGTTCTGGGAGTTCCTTTTCCAGGGACCAGTGGTGGCAGAGTGGGCAGTGTGGGACTGGGATGAACCCTGGTGGGAGCACCCCTGGCTGGACACCTCTGGCTTTTTGGGTCAGCTGGGAGCAGGAGCTGGGAAATAACCTGTAGGCAGAGAAGGAAAAATGCATGGAAAAAGCTGGAGAGCCATCTCAGGCTTCCTGCTGCCCTGTGCAGGGTGGCACAGACAGACACTCCAGCTGAGGGCTCAGAACTTCCCTCCTGCTCTGACCTTTACATTTAGACTCTAAAGTGGAATTTTTGGAAAATCCCTTCCAAAGCTGTCATTCTGCTCGTGGCCAAACTGCAGCCCATCACTTGTCTTCTGGCTTCTCCTCAGCAAATAAACCTGGAGAGGAAAAACAGACAGAGGGAGATCCAGTGAGAAGCAGCAGCAGGTGGTGACAGCACATCCATGGTGTGGGGTGGAGTAGTGACAGGACAAGGGGGAATGGCTTCAAACTGCCAGAGGGCAGGGTTAGATGGGATATTGGGAAGAAATCCTTCCCTGGGAGGGTGGGGAGGCCCTGGCACAGGTTGTCCCGAGAAGCTCTGGCTGCCCCTGGATCCCTGGAAGTGTCCAAGGCCAGGTTGGAGCAACCATGTCTAGTGGAAGGTGTCCCTGCCCAAGGCAGGGTGTGGGACTGGATGGGCTTTAAGATCCCTCCCAACCCAAACCATTCCATGATTCCATAGTGCTCCTCCTGTACAGACACATCCCCAGACAGTGTCCCTGTGGGAAGGTGGGATCCAGCTCCTCCCCACTCTGTGGCCATGGGAGGCTGGATTTGGGTTGTGGTTTCCTGTGTGAAAGAGGATGTGGAGGAGCTGCTGGACTGGCCATGAGCTGCTCTGCAGCTTGTCCAGCTTCTCCCCAGGTGAAGCTCTGCAGCACAGGAGGCTCCAGTTCTCTCAGACTCAGCTTGATCAGCAGGAAACGTCGGGGATTTCCCAGCAGACCAAGAGAGAACACCAGGATGGTTCTCACAGGAACAGGAGGAGCACATGGATGCTTTCAGCAGTGGAAGTGGCAATTAATAGGCCAACACAAGCTGCTGCATCCTTCCTGAGAGCCTGTTAAATGTCAGTGGGACTGAAGTGAAGCCCCAGCTCTGTGTGGCAGCTTCTGCTGCAAATCCGAGCCAGTCCCACAGGGACACCCTGCCTGCTCCAGGAGTTTTCCATTCCCAAACAGCAACTGGCTTCTTTGAAATCGATAGTGCATGGAAAGAGGGGGGGATTTGTCTGTGGCTTTGAGCAAATTGTGTTTTCTCCTCCTGCCTTCTGGTGGGGAATAGTTTGGGGGCTGCCGGGCCTGGTTTTGGGGAGTAGAGAGGCTGTGAGTTAACCGGTAAATTCCCAGTAAGTCACCTTTCTTTCCTCTGATCATTTATTCCACTGTTACCTCTCCCATCACTCAGGCCAGTGGCTGGAATGCTCCTATCCAAGGAGACTGCAGATGGGAACAGGAGCCTCTGCTGCTGCCTAGCCCAATTCCAGCCAGGATGCCTTTGAAATTTAATACAGCTCCTAAAGTGCTTCCTTAGGCTCCTGTTAACAGCTGCTCTCAGAGGGGCCGGGCTCCTGCTTCAGCAGCTCGGGGTGTGAGTCCCAGGACCTGCTGCTGCTGCTGCTCACGTTTCCATGTGGGGCTGTTCATCATCTCCTGTTACCACTTGCTCCCTTATCTCCAGCAGGAGTTATCTCTGGAGCAGATCTGGAGTGCTCAGGGTTCAGTTGTACCATTTGTCTGTGTAAATGGCAAATGGGATAATTAGCCAGAGTCATTTAGGGTGGGAAAAGTCCTTTAAAATCCTTTAAAAGCCCAACCGTGAAATCTGCAGGATGAGCCTCTTTTTCCCCCTCACTTCACACCTCTGTTTTCAAACACTTAATCCCAATAATGGCAAGAGTTTGGATGTGTGGCTTGTCCTCTTGGCACGAGGGTGTGGAGGACTTAGAGTTGGATGGATTTGGTGTCCTGGGACATGGTGTTTGTTGGGTGAGTTAATGCAGCTCCTGCTTGACAGAAGGATCTTCAGGAGGTGAAGGTGCTGAGTTGCACAGATTTACCTCAGCCTGGCGAGCTTTGCCCTGTGTGCACAGCAAAGCCCACCTTTGTAAGGTTAAAATCAGAACTTGGTTTTAATTTAAATATCATATTAAAGAGGGGAAAAAAGCAGCTTTTAAAGTTGCAGCAATGCAGGCTGGTAAGTGCTGGCTGCTGCTGCCTCACTCCACAGGGGCCACAGCATTCCCAGATAACACTCCTGTGCTCCTGCAGCTTCACTCTGGCTCCTGGATCTCTACATCCCCCCCAAGGACTGAGCCTCACCTCCCATCCCTGCAGCAGCACAGGAGGGTCACACTTTGAGAGGGGCTCAGAGATGATGTAAAAAATCACAGAACCCTTTGGGTGGGAAAAGACCCTCGAGATCACCAAAAATCATTGCAAAGGTTTGCTTTTTGAGCACAGAACTGCAGATTAATAAGCCTTAATTGGGCTGCCCTTCTGCTGGCAGCAGCTCAGCTCCTTTTGGGAGGGACAGTGAGAGCCAAAGCGAGCAGAGAAGCTCCAATTAGTGGCCTCAGTGCTTGCACTGGCCAAGGAGCACCTAATTACCTGTCAGCAGCTTTCTCCTGGTCACCAGTGTTCCCACATGGAGCCAGTCATTCCAGCTGTTTCCCTCTCGTGCTGCAGGAGCTCAGCAATAATTCCATGCAGCAATTTAAAGGGAGTTGGTTCTCCCCTGAATGGAGTCATGGGAAGGTGCAGAGAGAGTCGGGGGAGTGTCATCACCTTTGGGAAGTGCTGATACAAAAAGGTTCAGGACAAGGGGGAGTGGCTTCAAACTGCCAGAGGGCAGGGTTAGATGGGATATTGGGAAGAAATCCTTCCCTGGGAGGGTGGGGAGGCCCTGGCACAGGTTGTCCAGAGAAGCTGTGGCTGCCCCTGGATCCCTGGAAGTGTCCAAGGCCAGGTTGGAGCAACCTGGGATAGAGGAAGGTGTCCCTGGTGGAACTGGATGAGCTTTAAGGTCCTTCCCCACCCAGGCATTCCATGATTCTGTGATCTCCTTCCAGCAGCATGTAAAAGGATGATGCTACAGCACAAGCTCACCCTCACTGCATGGGGCTGCAGGTGAGTGTCTCACCAAACCCAGAGCTGCATTTCTCAGCTGCCAGCTCATTCCCAGGTGGGTCTTTCCCAGCCTGGCTCACAGAGCAGCTCACCTGGCCTTGCCAAGTGAGCTTGGCAGCAGCAGGTTTCTGTGACCTCTGTTTCTCAGTGATCTCAATAAGCCTGTTGGTTCTCCAGGGGCAGGATTTTAGCCCTGGAGAAATCTGGTTTTCGTGGATCTCAGGGTGGGGAAACCCTTTCTAATCATCCAAGCAAATCGCTTGTCCTGCCAGGCCACAGACATTCACCCAGCGAGAGAGAGAATTTCTCAATGCCCAACTCTGTTGTAAGACATCCATGGCTCAGTGCACATTGATAAGAACAGGATCTGTGCCAGGGCAGAGATCAGGAGAGATCAGCACTTCTCCACCCCGGGGTCACGCCCGTGCTGGCTCCCTTTGATCCTCAGGTTGGCTTTGCATTTCCACGCTCTGCCCCCGTGTCCCTCAGCCCAGTTGTTGTGTCACCAGGTGCCCAGGGTGTCATCAGCTGTTCTCCCTCGGTGTGTTCTGCCTTCAGAGCTGTTGGATCTGGCAGAGCAGCTCTGGGCTGCCAGGGGGAAGGGGCCAGTTCCCTGTGCTGCCGACAGGAAGGGAGAGCCACGAGCCCGAGAGCGGATGTTTCGCAAGAGGATTGGGTTCATCTTTTTCTTGTTTCTTTTACTGCAACCCCCCCCATCATCTTCTATCACTGCAACCAAAAACCTGTGGTGTGAAAAGCCAAGATCCTGAAGTGCTTTTGAACTGGGTTTAAGAATATTCCATGTCTGTGATGTTGGTGGGAAGGGTTCAATCCCCGATCGCTTCAGAGTTGGACTTGATGATCCCTGTAGGGCCCTTCCAACTCAGAATATCCTGGGATATCAAGTGTTTAAAAGTGTTATCATGAGCGTGAGATAGTCCTTGTGCAAATTTTGCCAAGCTGAGGGGTTAATTTGGCATTTGGGGGGGCTCCCCTTGAGCTCTGCAGCCACCTCTCCTGCGGGCAGAGCCCTCGGCGCGGCGGGGACGGCTCCTCTCCCAGAGATTATTTCCCAGTGGTGGCATCTTATCTTGTCACTGCAGTGGCTCTTGAGAAAATGTACAGGGAGGCTCTTGAACTGCCGTGACAGCCTTGGAACAAAGAGTTCATCTGGTTCTGGGGGAAGCATTTGCTCTGCAGCTCATTTCTCCCCGTGCACAGCTCAATTGCTCAGTTTGTCACAGGAAAAGGGAGAGATTTAAGGAGGATGGAGGCTGATGAGGAACTGGGGGTTGGGGGGATGGGGATATTTTGCTCAGCTGGAATGACTGCAGCAAAATAAATGAATGCTGAGTGCTGGAGCCGTGCAGATCTGATTTGTTAATGGCTTTGGCTTCGCAGGCGTTTGGTTGATGTAGCAAATTTCTCAGTGCCATGTGTGGAAGTGCTGATTTCTCCCAGCAAAATATGGAAGAGGAAAATAGGGATGATTCTGCCTGCTGAAAGATGGGGCTGGTGGTGGTGAAGCTCCACCGTTTGGTACCTCCAGACAGGATCTGAGATGGCTCAGGATTGGAGTTCCTTGTCCTTGCACAGCCCTGTGAAGTGCTCAGTGTCCCTCTTGGGCTGGAAACCTTAAGGATATCTCATGCCATGGCTTATTCTTTGACAAATTTGTCTGGCTGTGGAGAAACTGATACAGGAGCATAAAGTCCTGCACATCACCAGGTCCATTCTCCCCAGCCTGTGGCAGCACAGAATCCCTGTGGAGGGATTGTGTAGGAGTGGGATGAATCCAGAAGGTCACAGGTTGTTTGGGATAATGGCCACGTTGTTGGGGTCAGGGCAGTGGCACTGCCAGGAATCCCAGCCCTTGGCCTTCGTTCTGATCCCCACGGAGCAGCAGGTCAGGGCTGGGAAGGGAAGAGGCTCATAAATAGCATTTCAGGGAAAACCTGCCCTCTCTGCAAGCAGAGATAGGAAGAAGGATCAATTCTCCTGGAGCTGAGAGTGCAGACTGTGCCAGACAGTCATTAAAGGCATTTTCCTGTGCCTGGTAACGTGGCTCTGCTCTCGAGCTGCATCCCAGGCCTGCTTGGGAACAGAGCCGTGTTTATTCCAGGGAGAAGGAGGCTCCAGCAGCCTCACTGCTGGGGCACAGGCAGTCACCAGCCATCCCTCCCTGCAGGCTGAACAGTCCTTGCACCTTCCCTGGGGCCAGAAGCTGGGTGAGGTGCTCCTGGGATCATGAACAACCTGTGTGATAGGGCAGGGATATGGATACAGCCTGGGATCTCCAGCGGGAGATCACCTGCAGGGTGGATCTGAGGCAAATTCCACTGGACCTGCAGTGTTTCCAGGATGGGTGGCTGATGACAGACATTTGGATGGATGTGTCCATGTTGTATTTATGTGTATTTATGTCCATGTTGTAAGTGTCCAGGGTTGTTCTCCAGTGCAGTCACAGTGACAGCCTGACACGGAAATCTTAATGTTGTTGCTGTGCAGATGCTGAGGGATGTTCAGCCTGGAGAAGAGAAGGCTCCAGGGAGACCTTAGAGAGCCTTGCAGGGCCTAAAGGGGCTCCAAGAGACCTGGAGAGGGACTTGGAACAAGGGCCTGGAGGGACAGGACAAGGGGGAATGGCTTCAAACTGCCAGAGGGCAGGGTTAGATGGGCTATTGGGAAGGAATCCTTCCCTGGGAGGGTGGGGAGGCCCTGGCACAGGGTGCCCAGAGAAGCTGTGGCTGCCCCTGGATCCCTGGAAATGTCCAAGGCCAGGTTGGACGGGGCTTGGAGCAACCTGGGCTGGTGGAAGGTGTCCCTGCCCATGGCAGGAGGTGGCACTGGATGGGCTTTAAGGTCCCTTCCAACCATTCTGTGATTTTGTGACAGTGGGAATCAGCCTGGCAATGTGTGTCTTCCCTTCAAACTTTTCATTTCTAGAAGTAAAAATCTCTTTGTTTATGCACCTGTTTTTCATGCCAACTTTGCCACAGGGAAGAGTATTTTTCGCACCATCCAACACATTTTTTCAGCTGTTTCTGCAAATCCAGACACCTCGTGGAGTGAGGCAAAGGAAATGCAGAAATAGGTCAGGTATTTAAATAAGATGTAGTTGTCTCTCTTCACAGCAAGTTGCCTTTTTTCCTGCCTGTGTGAATTGTGCTAATGTATCAGGGAATAAAGAGAACAAAGGGAAGCAGAAGTGGCAGCATTTTCATTCTGGGATTGCAGCTTCAGAGCCCTTTACTTTGCAGAAGTGATACTGAGACCACTCTGGAACATCTCAGCAAATGCTCCCGCAATAATAAACCCCAAATTGTCTGCTCAGCCCCTCTGAATACATAAAATCCACTTAAAATCCTGCCTGTCATTTTGCTGTCACATAAAAAATTGATTTCCCTGCACAGCCCCAGTGCTGGTTCTGAGCCGTGTCCTTGATGCCTCGTGGTGTCATGAATGCATAATATGGAGGAAACACGGGGAAATTTGGGTGCTCTCAGGAATCATCTGGCGTGAAATGCAGAGGACAGGCTGCCTTTGGTCCTTAATTGTGGGTCTGTGTTTTTGAGCTCAGTCTCTGTTCCAGGAGTGCCCGTGGCTGGTGCCACGCTCCTGCCAGGTCGGCTGTCACCCTGGCTTAGGCTCATCCGCCTGCCCCTGCTCCCTGGAGAGGACATTCAGAGCCCAGGATGAAATCCCTCTTTTTAAAATACCTCTGTGATACCTGCACTGCTGAAAGGACTTGGCTTCCTCACTTTTAAAGTTTGATGGAAGGAAAATCTTCCTCACAAAACCCTCCCCGTCCTTTGTTCTCCTCGGGCTTTGCGTCTTCGATCCCGACTCCCTCCGATGCTTCCAACCAGAGCAGTGATGATTTTCCTCATGCCTGAAATGTGATTAGGCTCAAAGTGTGTCATTGGGATGCTGTAATGCTGATCCAGAGATGGTGTCAGTGCTGGGCTTTCCTGCATGGACAGTTTTATGCAAAGGGAGTTTTTTGAGGCAGTAGAAGCAACTTTTCCCTTTGTTATCTCTGCAACCCTGCTCAGTCCTCCTCCTTCCTTCCTGCCCTTCCAGATTCCCCCTTCCTCCTTCATTCATCCACTCTGCTGCATTTACTGCTCTTGTCTTCTCTTTTCTGTCATCCAAATTCTCTTTCATAACCAGCCATTCCCATCCTTTGTGCTGGGAAACGGAGGCCAAATTTCCTCAAGCCTGTTCCAAATGTTGCCTGGCTTGTTTGGTGCAGATGAGGTGCATCATCCTGAGAACAGCTGTAACCTGTTCAAATCATCCCTAAAACACCCCCCACCCCTGGAAGTCTGCTTGTAGCCTGTAGGGATCAGCCAAAGCCAGGTGATCCGAGTCACTCCATGACCTGGGTGTTTGTTCCTCAGACCCCGCTCAGGGATTTTTCAGTAGCACCCACCTCGCTCCAAGCTGCTCCTTGGCTTTCTTCTGACCTTCTCGTGTATGTAAGCTCGTGTATTTAAGCCCTGCACTGTTGCTGTGTCTCTTTGGGCTCCTCCTGAGGGCCCTGGGTGTGCTCCTGCCCCAGGGAGCTGGTTCAGAACCAGAACCTGGCTGTGGTGATGGAGCAATGAGAGGTCTGTGCCCTGAGTCACCCTGACGTGCTGCTTCCCCTTCCCATCCATCACCTCTGCCTGACCTTCCCTGCCCTGTTCCACAGGGTTGGGAACGTGTTTTCAGCTGTCCTTGCCCGGGACAATGTGTTGGAAGGGAACAGGGAGCTGCCTGCAGCCTCTCTGCTGCCACGTCCTTCCCCATCCAAGGGCTCCCACGGGGGACAGCAGAAATCCCAGGGGTGGAAAAATCCCTGTGTCCCGGTGGTTCTGGCCACGGCCAGGGGTGTTTCTGACAGGAGGGACGTCAGCGAGGCTCCTCAACATCAGGTTAAAAGCCTGTCATTAACTGAAGGATGATTCAGCTTCCTCAGCTGAAATGTCACCGTGTGGATGCCGGGAGAGGAGGAGGAGGAGGAGGAGCCACCTTCCTCCCTGGCACAGCACCCCGAGCACCCCCTCCCTCTGAGCTCCCGTGCCGTGAAAATTCATGGGGTGACACTCAGGACCGAGCTGGGGAGCCCCGAATCCCTGGGGAAGATGCTGGGGGGTGTCACCGGTGAGGGTGTGACCCTTTATCGGGGGCTGTGGGACCGAAGTGCTGCTCGGGGACCGAGCTGCTCTCGGGGAAAAAAAAGCTGCAGCCGAATCCAGCACAACAGCAGCTCTTTTATTTCATGGCGTTTCTCCGTCCCCCGAAGCTTTAGCTGATTTTCTATTAGAAAAGGAGGAAAAATCTGGGTTTTCGGATCAGATCTGGGAATGGGGGCAGGATCCAGCGCAGCTGTTCCAGGTCAGCGGAGGGGAGACGTCTCCCGTGCTGACAGAGCAAGGTTATCCCGACAGAACGTGCCTCCTTGCTGGAATGTGCCCTCGGGGCGGGATTAGCTCAGCATTGCTGCTGGACAGAGCGGTCCAGAGGCCCGGGAAGCCGCTGGCAATGGAACATGATGTCACCACGGCCCGCATTAAGTAGGTCACGGTGACACCCCGCCCGAACCCCTCGGCTGTGGCAGCCGTGGGGGGCCGGACCCACCCCCCGGGGATGTAAAACACCCTGAGGAAGGGGGGGTTCGTGCAGAACTGTGCTTCTGCAGGGGTTACCCGGGGTGCCTGGCAGGAACTGAGCCCTCCCTGCTCTGCATCAGCCCTGCTTGGCAGCCAGGAGGCATCAGATGGGATGAGGAATATCCAGGTTGCCATAGCAACTGGGAGCTGCGGCGCTGGGAGCAGCCGCTCTCCATCACCCCCCCATCTCCATCCACTGCCTCTCCATCTCCATCCACTGCCTTTCCATCACCATCCACTGCCTTTCCATCACCCCTCCATCACCTCCTCCATTGCCCCTCAGTCAACCTTCATCATCTCTCCATCTTCCCTCCATCACCCTCTATTGCCCTTCCTTCACCCCTCCATCACCCCCTCCATTCCCCCTCCATCTCCACTGCCCCTCCATCACCCCTGTCCTTCCATCACCCCCCCCTTGCCACTCCATCACCCTTCAGCTCCTCCCCATCTCCCCTCAGTCACTCTCCATCACCATCCACTGCCTCTCCATCACCTCCTCCACTGGCCCTCGATCACCCTCCCCTGACATTCCGTCGCCCCTCAAGCCTCTGCATCACCCCTCAATCACCCTTCATCACCCCCCATGGCCCCTCCATCACCCTCCATCTCCTCTCCATTTCCCTCCACTGCCCTTCCATCACCCTCCATCACCCTCCATTGCCTTTTCATCACCTTTCAGTCACTCTCCATCATCCCTTCCATGCCCCTCCATCACCCCTCAATCACCCTTCATCACTCCTCCATTTCCCTCACCCTTCCATCACCTTCTCCATCAGCCCCCACTGCCCTCCCGTGCCCCTCCCTCGCCCCTGTCCCACCCCTCCAGCCCAGCCAGGCTGGCACACACAGGGGGGACACTCCCTGGGGACACTCCCCATTCCCGTGCAGTGCCCCTGGCTCAGGGTGTTCCCAGGATGTCAGAGCCCTCCCTCTGCATTCCCAGCTCTGGTTTAAATGAGCTCAGGGGGATGTGTGTGGGACATAAAGGAGCTGAGCTGTTCCCCTTCATGGGCCATGGGCAGGAGCAGAGCCAGGGCGGGTGGGGACAGGGACAGGGACATGTCCCCACACGGCCACCCTGCGAGGCACCACTGAACCAGATCATTCAGAGTGATCCCAAAGAGGAATAAGAAAAGAAAAGGGAGGGAATTTCGAAAGTGTGCACACTTTGGATTTCCTTGTCATATTTTAGGGGTTCTCTTGGAAGCTCAGTGGCAGCTTCTCCCCTCTCGTGGCTTCAGACCTCTGCCAGGCTCCGAAATATCCATTGAATTCACAGCCCTGCACGTCCCAGTGGGAAAACTGGAGCTGCTCATCCTTTGGGAAAGGGAAATGGCAGCAAAGCTTCACTGTTTCCAACATCCATCAGCTGTTCCAGTCACTGTTGGTCCTCCAGAATTGTTGCCCCTTTTAAATTTTAATGGAAAACATCTGAATAATCCCACACACTTGTCCTCACAACCCCCTGTACCTCACAGGCTTGTAGGAGCTGAACAAACACCTCCAAGGTGACTGAAAGGTGCTGGATTCCCTTTCAGGTATTTTTGGGAGGGAATTTCTTCCTCAAACTACAGCAATTCAGGCAAAATTTCATTAGCAGCTGCTGAACACTCTGGGAGCATCCTTTGGGGGGGGCTTTGCAAATGTGCCCCAGTAAATGTGGAGCTGGTGACTCCATCCCAGCAGCTGGGCCATGGGCAGGACCAGCAATGGGAAGAGAATATAAGGAAAAGGCTTTTGCTGCTTCTCAGCCCTCCTGGGACTCGAGTCCCTGATGTCCTGACCGGGGAGGCAGCTCTGCACTCATCTTCCTGAGTGCTCTTATTTAATTTATGTGCTGGTGCATTTCTGATGCTGGTTCTTGGCATCCCCCCCCTGCCCCCAGAAGGGCCAATGTGCTGCTTCACTCTGCTCCAGACAAGGGCTTTGAATCATATTTTTGGCATGTGGTGGTTTCTATAAAATATGTAACACCCCAGTGTCCTGTGGCCACGCTGGAGCTGGAGCTGGATGAGCTCTGACTCCCCAAAGCTCTGCCAGGGCCCAGAATAGCTCAGGAGTGTGACTTAATTGGAGGCTGCAGAAGAAGCTGCTGGTGGTGCTGAGGGCAGGGCTGGTTTGGGGGATGAGGGGGAGCAGCACGGGGTGTCCCCCCACCCACAGACCCCATGTGCCCCATCCCAGCTCATCCCATCCTTCTCCTTCCCTCCAGAAACTCAAAATACCTTGAATTTGGAGAGAATTTAATCCAACAGACTCAAAGGACACTTTGGGTTGGAAGGGGCTTTAAAGGTCACCTCGTCCAACCCCCGTTCCTGTGATATCAAACCACACAGGGAGCAGGGAAGGAGAAGGAGCAGTGTGGGGGGTTTTGGAATTCCCTGAGTGCTCCAGGGGGCCTTGTGGCAGGTCAGGGGTCTCTGGCAGAGTGTTCCATCCATCACCCATCTCTAGGCACAGCCCTGGCAGGTGGGTGCTGCCCTGGCCCTCCCTCAGGGTCTGGGATCTGCCTTTATTTCACGGGATTGAAAATTTTTCATTTTGCCTGCTGGAGGAAATGAAATATTTAACACAGTTTATGCTTTTTTTTTGTCTCAAAACCACTTTTGGGGCTTTCCCACCCTAAAATAGTAACTTTGAGGTGCAGACCCATGGCTGGGACCTGCCCCCATTGACCCATTTGGGTGTTTTATGGCAATTTGGGAGAGCAGGAGCAGCCCCTGCCCCCTCAGCCCAGGATCCTCTGCCCAGGAGCACATGAACCAAAGGGGTTTGCTGGAAGAGACAGAAGTATTTCAGAGCTCACTGTCGTTCCAGAAAGCTCTCCCTGGATGTGCAAATGCCCCAGTTCCTAAATCAGGGAAGGAGGAAGTGCAGCTCAGTGGCTGCTCCGGGGTCAGTGGCAATAAATGCATTTTAAGAATGAGAGAGCCAAGTCCTTAATGGCCTGGGTTTGCATCTCAGCTGGAGGGGAAGGGATATACCTGGATCTGCTGCAGACACGTCACGAAAAAGGCCCATCAGTGTTTTGGCAGCTGCTGCCATGCCAGGAAAGTGGATTTTATGGCTCAGACAGGAATGGATGTGACTGTCCCAGCAGCAGCAGAGCTGAGCACTCACAGCTGGCTTTGCCTTGCCCTGTGCCACTGGACATATGTGACACTTTGCACTGGGAATGTACAGATATTAACAATTCTTGTTTCTCATTAAAAGGGGAAAACCAGCCCTGCTGATGCAGCCTGATGGTGAAATGTGTGGTTCCCCAAACCCAGCGAGTGACTCTGTGGTTTGCTCTGGTAACTAAATGTCAGCAGGGGCAGCACGTGGGCAGGGCTGAGCCAGGAAGGCTTGAAAGCCACTTTTTAAGTGGAGAGGTGGAGTTTTCAGTTCTGTTTGTGGCCTGGTGCTTTCTCTTGCTCCTTAACAAATGGCTTTTGAAAAGCCACTTCTTGCAGCCTCTGAGGTGATTTGGCTTGAGTAGAGCACGAGGTGCAAAACTGGGCTGGGAATAACACTGTAAATGTTTGCTGGGTTTGAAGAAGGAAAAAAAATTCAGTGTATCAAGTGTCACTTGACTGGAGATAATTGTGAAAAATCACAGAGTGAGGAAGGACCTGTTCAGCTCAGTGACCTTTGCTGGCACTAAAATGCCTGGAGGGCTTGTTCTGACCTTCCACTGTGGAAATGTGCCTTTTGATCCTGACTTGAGATGCCCTTGGTTCGTGTCTGACTTCTTTGATCCATCCTAATGTCTGATCTCCTCCAAGGCCACCTGGTTTGGAGGAGCTCTGTGACCCCCACAGCTCCACAGAGCTCGGAGCAAACATCCTGTGAGGCCTCAGGGAGGGTTTCACAGGGCAGGTGTCACAAACCACGCCGTGGTTTAGGATGTTTTTGTCCCCCTGAGTGCACGTGTGGGTTGTGCAGCACCTGCTGCACGAGTGACACACTGCCCATGGTGTGTGTGCCCATCCAGCTGCTCTGGGATTAGCAGAGAGGAATGATCTGCACCCAGAAATGGTTCATCTCCTCACCCTGGGATTCTCAGGAAGCCCTGGGATGAAGGGGGGCTGTGGCTTTGGGGCTGGATGGAAGGGCATTCACAGTCCAAGAAGGGAAAGAGGATGGTAAATTATTTTCTGGATTGCTCAGGACAGTAAATCCTTGCCTTAACCTCCTGTAGGCCCCTGAGCCAGGGTGTCCCAATAAGAGCTGGGTGGGAAAAGGTGCTTTTTCCCTCTGATGAGGAGGATGAAGAGAGCCAAGGAGTCACAGGGGTGATGCTGTCAGAATGAGCTGAGTCTTACTGAGGGCAGTTTATGCTCTGAGTGTGTAAATCTGCTTTGAAGCTGCCACCCTTGAGATGTGCCTGCCCTGGGAGGGGCAAGGGCAGAGCTGGGGGGAAGTGTGAGGGTCTCTGGGGTATTTGATGCAGCAAACCTCTCTCCCTGGAATGAAATATCCACCTGGGATTGTTTGCATGTGATGCTCCTCATGCCCTGGGGACAGTGGGTTTGGGGGTTCTGGTGGTCACAGGCAGTCAGGGCATGGGGAGGGTCTGTCCTTGCCATGGGGCAGCTCTGGGTGATGCAGGGGAGACACAAAATGCACACGAGGTTTCAGTGCAGGCTTCACAACTTGGCTACACTGAGAATCAGCTGCTCTCCTGTTCTGTCTCCTCTGAAGTTATTGTGGGGTTCATTTTCACAGTGGGGACTGTAAACTTCTTCTCTGGGCCCAGACACCCCCAGTATCATTGTCCTGCAAGCTGCACAAACCCACAAGTGGCCAGATGAGATATATCCCCATCCCTGCCCTGCCAGACACCAGCCTGGGCCCTAAACCCTTGTGCAGAGGACACTTTATCTGTCCCCAAATGACACCTGTTGTACCTCAGATATGTCCATGTTTATTACCCATCTCGTATCCAGTGTCTTTTCAGACCCTGCTCAAGAAATTCTCCCCTGTGAGGGTGGGGAGGCCCTGGCACAGGTTGCCCAGAGAAGCTGTGGCTGCCCCTGGATCCCTGGAAGTGTCCAAGGCCAGGTTGGACGGGGCTTGGAGCAACCTGGGCTGGTGGAAGGTGTCCCTGGTGGAGCTGGATGAACTTTAAGGTCCTTCCCAACCCAAACCATTCCATGATTCCATGATTCTCACCTCTGCCACCCAGTAGCAGTGAGCTCCACATCCCGGAGTGATTCCCAGCAGTGACACCACACATTGTCTGGAAAGCTGATTTAGCCCTCCTTGGAATTCTCAGAATCCCTGTTTCTGCCCTTGGCTTTTGTTGGGAAGCAGAGCCTTGAAAACTGCCTTTTTTTAGACCTCTCCAGTTCCTCCCTCTCCACTTCCTGCATATTTTCTTCATGCAGAATATAGCTCCTGCTTTTTTGGGTTCTTTTTTGCAGCCTCCCTTCATCTGGGAGCCTTTTTGATGTTTTCTTTCATGGCTGTACCCCCTGCAAGGCTCAGCCTGTGTCCAGATGAGGCAGCTCTGACTTACATAAGGTGTTCCCATTTTTTCGGGTGTTCTCCATCCTCCCCTCCTGCTCCTCCCATCTTGGTTGCAGCTGCAGGCTTTGTGGTGTCACAGAATCATGGGACATCCTGGGTTGGAAGCCCACAGTGCTGCCTGCCCTTCCAGAGAGAGGCCTTGGTTTAAGATCTAGAAAAATTGGGTGGTTTAAAGCAGTCCCCTCTGGAATCCATCCCACTGGATTCACTGCTGCTGAGCCCTCCTTTCACACCACACTGCACATGGAGCTTCATTTCAATCCCTCTGAAAATCCCTCGGATCTTTGTTGTCCTGAAAATCAGGCACCTGGCTCGGCTTTGCCACCTCTGCCCAAATTTTGCTTCCTAAAAGAGCCCACGTCCTGCTCTGTGGTGGTGTTGGCTGCAGCCATAGGCAGGCAGCACCTCACTTAAAGGTCCTGGGAGATCTGTGTGACCCCCTGTTCCACCCCAGCCCCCTGTCAGTGACCCCCTGTTCCACCCCAGCCCTGTCAGTGCTGGGGCTGCAGCCCCAGAGCCCCCCAGCCCTGGGCAGGGCATGTTCCCAGCCCCCACCCCTGGATGGAGCTCACAGCTGCCCATGGGGAACATCTCCCAGACAAGTGCTCTGCTGGATTTTCAGGCCTGTTACAGCTCCTTGCAGGGCATTCCAGGTCACCTGTGGTTACTCCTAAGCAGGGAATCATGGAATGGTTGGGGTTGGAAGGGAGCTAAAAGCCCCCCCAGTCCCACGGGCAGGGACACCTTCCACTAGCCCAGATTGCCCCAAGCCCTGTCCAACCTGACATCTTGCACGTTTAACATTTATTTAACATGTTTATTTAACTTTTCCAGCCTTGTGTTGCCAAAGCTCCCTCTGATCTTTGCCTGCTCCCTCCCTTGGCCGTGTCCTTCCCCCCTCGAGTGGGTGCTGAGGCTGTTCCTGTGTCTGCAGAGCTGACAGATGTCTGGGGCCATTTCTGCACCACTTGGTTTGTGTTTTCCCTGAGGTCCTGGATTAAATGCTCAGTCAAAACTCTCACATTTCATGGGCCAGTGAGCTGCTTCCACTCCCAGTCCTCCCCTCTCTGCTGGTTTCCCTTTTGCCAGCGCTCACCCAGGGCCCTGCTCGCTGAGCCAGGAGATCCAAAGGCAAAGGAAAAGCCCAGCCCTCACCACGAGCTGGGATCAGCAGCTGGAGAAGCTGCTTCCACCCAAAAACATTCCTTGCAGTTGCACGAAGAGCTGTGTTTGCAGGAAGCACCAACACCTTGGCATTTATTGCACACAGAAATTACTGTCTGGTTCGTTCCATACTGACATTCCCACCTTGTTCATTCCACACAGACATTCCCATGTGTTCCCTGGCAGGACAGGAGCAGTGCTGGGGTAGATCCCAACTTCCTCACAAAACCTCCTTTTCCCTTTCCATTTTCCAGGCCATTTCACTCTTCCTGGATTCTGGGGCTGGGGTTTCTGCCCTTGGCAGGGGCTCAGCTCACATCTCGCTGTCTCTTCTGATGGAATCGTTGTTAAAAATAAGTCAGCTGATTTCCCAGGAGCTGCATCTGTCATTTCCTGGTGGACTTGACTTCCATCAGTGTGTGGTGACACCTGGGCTCAGTGAGGAGCCAGAGCTGCCCAAAGGGCTGGACTGTGCCTGGTGCCCACAGGGAGTCATGGAATGGGTTGGGTGGGAAGGATCATCCAGTCCCATCCCCTGCCATGGGCAGGGACACCTTCCACCAGCCCAGGTTGCTCCAAGCCCCGTCCAACCTGGCTTTGGACACTTCCAGGGATCCAGGGGCAGCCACAGCTTCTCTGGGCAACCTGTGCCAGGGCCTCCCCACCCTCACAGGGGAGGATTCCTTCCCAATATCCCATCTAACCCTGCCCTCTGGGAGTGGGAAGCCATTCCCCCTTGTCCTGTCCCTCCAGGCCCTTGCCCCAAGTCCCCAAAAAGTGGTGGGAGAGGATTGTAGCGTGAAAACTCCTTTTTCAGCTTAAGTGTGAGTGGAGCTGGGACTTGTCTCTGCTGCCTTCAGGCTCTTGCAGAGCCCCAGTGATCCCCAAAGGGCATTTTCACTGTGTGTTGCCCTTGTCTATGAAAGACTTTGTTGACTTCCAGGATTGCTCTGGACCTTCATCTCAACCCCTTCCTTCAGGATATAAATTCCATGGGAACTTGGGGAAGCGCCTCCCCAGCTGCTTGGTTGTAGCAGCGGGATCTGGAAGGTCCTTGCTCCGATTTCCCGGCCGATGCAGCAGCTGTTCCCTCCCTTTGGGTCACCAAACAACCCTCCTGTGCCCGGGGCACCAGCAGCTGCCACGTCCCCTCCTGGCTGCAGCACCAGGAGCGAGGCTGCTGTGACCAACAGGCTGGAAACCAACCTGGCATTCCCACATTCCCTCCACCCCCCTGCTCGCTGGCGACCGACCAAGCGCCGGGGCAGCTTCCAAGGGACCCGAGGTCCCGGCAGGTCCAGCTGCTCCTGGAGCTGGTGGCAGGGCTGGCATGGGGGTGCCCGGCAGGGAGCACCAAGCCAGGAGTTTGTCATCCCTGTGGAGCTGCAGATCCCTTGTGGGTTGTTCCTTGGATGCCGTCCAGGAGCTGTCCTGCTCCCTCAGCAGAAGGCTGAAACCTCAGGCAGCACGTGATGAGTGAATGAGTGTTGGCATGGTGGGATCTGGGAAGTGTTTTGGGGAGAGTGAAGCCCTGATTGAATGGAATTGTTACACCTGGCAAAGATCAGAGCACCTCCTCCAGGTCCCACCATCCCAGGACAGCATTAGATTTACGTAGATGTGTTTGGTTGATTCTCCTCCTTCCAGCAGGAGCTGGGACCCAGAGAGATTCACCTCCTTGCTGCAGGTCCCACAGCCTTCTGATTGCCAGGCCTGGGTCCTTCTTGGGGGTCAAAATTCAGGTTACTGATGTTCCTCTCCCCAGATCCTCTGCCTTGTTACCCAGAACCTGCTGAGGGCTGGAGGAGAGGAGAGGGGAGGAGAGGAGAGTCCTCATCCCTTATCCGTGTTGCAGACACTTGGTGCTAAACCTGCTCCCCAAGCACGTGGGGACAGGAATCTCCAGGAGGCTCCTCCTGCTAAGACATGGTAAAAATAGCAAACTAAGCTGGGATTTCAGCCTTGACTCACCCAGGCAGGAGTAAATAAGTATTAAATACCTGGGACCACGTGAGGGCTTCGTCTGCTGTGCCCTGGCAGCCCCTTCCAACCAACCAACCAACCAACCAACCGTTTTTAAGGAAGTGGTGAAAATCTGAATTACTTGGAAGCTGCATCAAAATGTGGCTTAAGGGATGTGGCACAACTTGAACAGTGGAGTAAAAACTGCACAAAGGAGTTGGGCTGTGGCTGTGGAAATACTGAAATGGCTCAGGCAAGGGAGGGCCTGGGGTTTGGGAGCCAAACAATGGGATCCTGGCACATCCTCTCTGGGGCGTTTGGAGCATCAGGAGAGGCAGTGGAGTAATGTCAACAAGTCTTTAAACCACTCAGTGTTATACTAAAAATGCTGGAAATTCAGGAGTTTGAAGTGTGGGTGAGGTCACAGGAGAGAATTCCCAAAGGCCAAGTCCCTGGATAGCTCTTCCCAACGGCAGTGGCTCAGGGGGGTGAATCTGCTGCAGTGTCCCCCCCTGGCAGTGACCCCCAACAGCCAAGGAGAGGCCAACGTGGCAGAAACTCCTGATTCGTTTGTGGGATTAATTTTTTTACTGCCAAAATTGGGTTAAGGGGTTAAAAAGCTGAGAAGGGTTTGCAGGGACACAGTTGTGTCTGACACAGGGTTGTCCAGAACCATCACCCTACCCGTGATTCCTCTGGCTGTTCTGGGCTGGGCTTTATTCTCTGAGCTCAGCCCAGGGGTGTCCCTGTCACTGCTGTAGGTTCAGGGCTCGCTGGTGGGGTCACCCGGCGAGGGGTGGCCGAGGTGGCAGCAGCCCCTGGACCCTCTGCAGCCCTGTCTGTGCTCTGCCCATGGAGCATCAATCCCAATCCCAAATCTCCAAGTGCAGCGTGGAGGAGCGGGGCTGAGCCGAGCCCAAAAGCCGGCTCAGAACTGAGGCCTGGCTTAAGGGGGCGTGCTGGGCTCAGCGGGGGATGTCTCTGACCCCAAAGGCCTCTCCCGGCCCTGGTGCCACCTCCCGTCCCTCTGACTCGCGTCCCTTTTCCCGGCAGGGAGAAGCGGGCCCTGCACATCAGCGTCACCAACCCGGTGCAGTGCAGCCTCCACGGGCGGAAATGCACGGTCTCCGTGGAAACCAGGATTAACCAATCCCAACCGGATTTCACCAAGCATCGCTCCGGCTTCGTCCTCTCCGTGCCGGGGAATTAACACCCGGCCCGCCCTCCCCGCGCCCGGGACTCGCCGGGGTTCGGTGGGAGATGCTCGGCGGCGACGCGTCAGGCGCCGGGAACGGGCTCGGCAAAGCTCGAGGTTTTGGAAAACCCGAATTCGAGGGGGTCTAGAAAAGCCAAATTCACGTGGAACAAAGGCTTAAAATAGCCGGTGACCTGTTCTCCATCTTACAAACCAGGCTGGAATATCACAAAAGTGCTTTGGAATTAGTCCAGAAAGAAGCATTTATAGGTACTTCCACCCTTTCCTCCCTTTCCCACATTGATTTCTTTCCCCCTCTCCAGTTTCCCCCCCCGTGTTTCTTTTCCATGTGTTGTTTTTTTTTTTTTGCAATATGATGCAGCCTCCTCCTCCTCAGGAGGAACCAAAGATACCCGGCTCAGGGAGTCTGGTTCTGTAGGACCAAATCCCCATGGAACCAGGGCCAGGTTTGGAAGGGAGGCCGGGAGACACTCCACACTCCTCCAGCCCACGGAGCTGGGACGGTACACGGAGACACCTCCAGAATTGCTGCTTTCCCACCGGGAATTCCTTAACACACCGAGGCACCTCGGCTGGTCCAGCTGGAGAGGGGCCTTCCCGTGCAGGGCCTTGTTTTGTTACCCCTGCATTGCTTTTGCCTTAATTACCCTCCCCAGGGACCTAAATCCAGTGGGTTCCCATTGGGACCGTGTGGCCTTGCTGGGTTTTTGGATGATCCACGTGGCTTCGTGTCTGTGCCAGCGCTGGGGTTCAGGGAGGGAAAAGGGACCCGTGGCAGGGGGTGAACCCAGAACCACGTGGAGCTTTGTGGGGCCGAGGCCGCGGCTCCAGCGCTTTGCACTATCCAACACTAACCCCGGGAACCCCAGGGGCAGCAGCACAGACCAGCACCAGGGCTCTTCCCTCCAGGGAGCTGTCCCGGCTCTTCCCAGCAGTGGGATGTGGGTGTTGGGGTGTTGGGCTCAGCTCTCCCGGTGGCCCCACATTCCGCCCGCGCCTGCCCGGCCCCAATAACCCAGAGCTCCGTGTGTCCGGAGGGACCTGGATACTCCCTGCTTTATTCTGGGCCCTGCCGTGGCTCCTGAGCAGCCCAGGCTGTTGGGATTGTACATTGGGATTGTCCTGGCACTGCTGGTCAGGTCAGGATTCCCAGCCCTGGAGGCGGGGGCTGCGGGGTGACCCCACCTTGGGGTCCCTGCCCGGCCGGCGAACTGGGAGCACTTGTTTAACGGAGCATTCCGGGAATTGGGAAGCCTGGAAGAGGCTCTTCACTAATGACCTCCTAACGAAAGGCTTCCCAAAGCTACGGGGGGTGCAGGGACAGGTCACTGCACCTCCAGGACGGGGGGCACCTGAGTGTGGAGCAGTTCCAGCTCTGTGTTACCTGGTGCAAGCTCAGCCCTCCTGTACGCCTCTCCAGGGATGCTCCACACCATTCCCGAGGTCCCTGGCCTTGGAGCAGCCCTGCCAGCATCCCAGCACCACATCCCAGTCCCCTGTGCCCCCTCCCAGCCTGTGGCTCTGGGATGCTTTGGGGCTCTGCAGGAAGAAGCTCTTCCAGACGCCGGCAAACCCGAGACACCCCCCACGGCCGGGTCCAGGAGGGGACAGCGACAGCCCCGACTGTCCCCATGACTGTGCCCATGACTGTGCCCACGACTGTCCCCATGACTGTCCCCACGACTGTCCCCATGAGTGTCCCCATGAGTGTCCCCATGAGCGTCCCCACGAGTGTCCCCACGACTGTCCCCATGACTGTCCCCATGAGTGTCCCCACAACTGTCCCCATGACTGTCCCCACGAGTGTCCCCACAACTGTCCCCATGACTGTCCCCACGCACGCTCGGGACCACCACGGGCCCTCCAACACCTCCTCTCATCCCACCTCAGCTCCTCGGGAGGAGCAACTCCGTGGGACAGCCCAGCTCCAGAGGGAACATCCCCGGCCTTGCCGTGCCTTTGGATTTGCACTTCTCGCTTCGCTGTCCCGGTGCAGAGGCCCCCCCGCACTAACCCCGGCCAGGCAGTGGCAGGATTTTAATCAGCACTTTTATCCACTTTCCCTCCCAGTGGAATGGTTGTTTGGAATCGGGATGGACGGCAGCACAGCACAGGCTTAGGGAATTTCTGTCACCATGAGATGGCAATATTGTATGTGATGAGATGTCTTTATAAAATATATTATCTGTTCCTGCTCTGGTTTTATATATATATATATATATAAAAATATATAAAATATATATATTCCTGGTTTTCCCATAAATTAACTATTTCTAAATTGAATCTGATTCTCAGCCGGGGGCGATAATGCAATGAACCTTTTTTTTTATTATTATTATTTTAAATCGCTGATATTTTAATGTGTAAAAGAAAAAAAATACCTACTATAATGGACCTGGGTTTTGTTTACATAATTCACTGTAATAAATAATAAAAAAAAAAGCAATTAGTTGCATCCCACCATGGCCGTGCCTGTTTCTGCAGAGATGATGATGCTCGGAGGGAATGTGGTGTTTTGGTGTCCCAGTATCCCGATTTTCCCCCTCTGGCTGCTCCTGGACCTGCTGCTCTCCCACCGTGGGGCGACCCCGGGGCTGATAACGTGATTAAAGCTGCTTTAAAACCCTCTGTCGTCAACACAAATCCCATTCCCAGCGTTGCCAATGGAGGGGTGGGAGCGCAGAAAAGACTCGGCCACGAGCCACTGCCGTGTAATGGATGGTCAGTGCATTTTTATTTAATCAGCACAGTACAAAAATAAATAAAAATAAGGGGAGGGGATTAAATTACAGGCACACTGAGCCCCATGACACAGTCGGTCGGGTTATAAACCACACATACTTACAAACACACTATACACATACATACAAAATGAGACAAATATAAATTAATAAGTAACAATACCCACCAATTTGGTCAACAAAGATCTACAGAAGAGATTGCACTAAAAAAACGTACGTACACATGTATCATTAGCAGGGTCCAATGTACAGCCATGAAGAGCTTCAAGTGAAAAAAAAATCAAAAAAATAAAAGTAAATGGCACGTTATTTCTCCCTCTCGTTCGCCAGTTTAACGCCCGATGGACCAGAACTAAACTAGAACTGAGCACACGGAGAAAAAAATGATGATAAAACCCAAAAAGAAGGTCTCAGTCCCCAGGCCTGATACGGGAATACCGGCTGAGACTGCGGTGTCGGGGTGGTGTTGGGTCTTTGTGCATGGGTGTAATTTTACAGCCATCTCTCGTTAAGGTTTTTTTTTTTTTTCTTTTGATTATTATTTTTTTATGCGTTTTTTCCTTTTTTTTTTTTTCATCTGAAGACACAAAATGCTCCCGTTTTGCATGCGCAGTAACCACTGGAAAAGCAACAATGACAGAAGAAAGAAGGGTTGTTTTTTTTTTTTTTTCTCTCTTTCCCCCCCGCAGGTTTTGCAGTTCGTTGGGTTTGTTCTAGAAGAATTCATATAGCAGCATGTGGCGGCTCCCCTTTGCTTGCACACTCAAGTAGATCCTTTACACAATACTCATGATCAGTGCACGATGGGAACAAGACATTTCACATTGATCTCATGAACAGTAGCGGTGATTCCCGTCACCCGGACCCGCTCGGGAATTCGAGTCTCTTCAAAGAAAATAAATAAAGGAGGGGGTGGGGGGGACGGGGGGAGATGGGGGTGGGGGGTCCCCGGGCCGTGCCCGCGTCTCTGTCCCGGTGAGTCCCGACCGGGCCGGTTCAGCCGCCTCCGCTGGAGCCTTTAGAGGAATTTTTTTCCTTTTTTCTTTTTTTCCTTTTTTTTTTGTTTCCTCCTTTCCCCCGCTACCTGGGCTCGGTGATGCGGTGACCGGCCCCGCGGAGCCCCGCTCCGCTCCCGGGAGGTTGTGGGGGGGTTCTTTTCCCCCTCTCCATCCACGATTTGCTGGGATCAATCCGGCGGCGGAGCCGCAGCATCCCCGGGCCCGCGGCGCGGGGAGGGGGCGGCGGCTGGAAAAGCGGCGGCGCAGGGGGGAGAACCGGGGGTCTGCGCTCCGGTCCGAGCCCCCCGTGACCCCCCCAGAGTGGATGGGGGAGCGGCGGCACCTCCCGCCCTTCCCCGCCGGGCAAATCCCCCCGGGAAGCGGCTCCGGGCCGGGCGGGCGCGGCGTGTCCGGGGGGCGCGGGGGGCGGCGGGCGCTCACCGGTCGAGGCCGATGAGCAGCCGGCCCTTCTCCTCGGAGCCGCTCTCCTTCTTGAGGTCGGCGAAGACCTGGGTGAAGTAGTGCGGGTCGGCGTTGACCTGCAGCATCTTGGGGCTCATGAGGTCGATGATGGAGAGGCAGCGGTCCCAGAAGGCCTCCTTACAGCTCTCCACCAGGAAGGGCTTCAGCGGGTAGGAGATCTCGTTGCCCATGTAGGAGTAGGAGAGGTACAGGCAGGTGAGCAGCACTGCCTGCAGTTCGTGGTCGGTGGCCACCTCGGCCGAGATGACGTCCCGGCACAGCATGTAGAGGAAGACCACGTTGGCGGGCGTGATGAAGCCCTGGTCCTGCCAGCCCTGCAGCAGCAGCGAGCGGTCCACGGAGCGCAGCCAGAGCACGGGGTCGGTGGGCGAGAGGTGCTTCAGGCGGTAGCAGCGGCGGCACAGGAACTCGCCGAGGCAGCGCAGCAGCTCGCTGGTGCTCGCCTGCACCACGACCCTGCGCGGGGTGGCGGCGGCGGCGGCGGGCGCGGCCGGGGGCACCTTCTGCGCCGAGGCGAGGGCGGCGGCGGCGGCGGGGGGCGGCGGGGGGGCGAAGGTGGCGAGGTTGGCGCAGGAGAGCGACTTCTTCAGGTTCTCGTTGTTGAGGTGGGTCACGTTGCTCTGGTAGCCGCCGTTGGGCTGCACCTTCTTGGAGCTCTTCTTCTTGGCGGAGACGGCGGCGATGCGCTTCCAGGGCAGCACCGAGATCAGCGAGTGCCGCTTCAGGCCCTTCTCCTTCGCGTTCTTGCTGTTCTGCACCGCCGTGTAGTGCCCCACCGTGGCCGCCCCCTCCTCGAACAGCGGGGCCTTCCGGTAGCTCGGCGACAGCGACAGCACCGTGCCCATGGCGCCGGCCGCCCCGGCGGGGCCCCCGCCGCCGCCCGCCCCCGGCCCCCGCGGCCCCCGGCCCCGCGGCCCCGGCCCCGGCCCGGCCCGGCCCGGCCGGACCCGCTCTCGCTGCTCCGCCGCCGCCGACGCCGCCGCTCAGCGCCGCGCCCGGACCCGCCCCGCGCCGCGCGCGCTCCCGCCGGCGCAGTGCGCGCGCCCGCCGCCCCCACCGCCCCGCCCCGCCCCGCCACGTGCGCCCGCCGCGGCAACGGGGAGGACACGCCCCCACCCGCACAGGCCACGCCCCCCGCATGACCACGAATGGGAGAGACCCCGCCCCTACCAGCCCAGGCCACGCCCATCTCCGTCTCCTTCATCGTGATTGGTCACGCCCCCCCCGGCTATCAGGCCACGCCCACACAGCACAGACCACGCCTCCGTATGTCACGAATGGGTTCGGTCACGCCCCTCTCGGCTGAGGCCACGCCCATATCGCGCAGACCACGCCCCGATATTCCCTATATGGTTTGGCCCCGCCCCTATGGCACAGGGCCACGCCCACACCGCGCACATCGCGTTTCTCCGAATGACGGAGGCCCCGCCCCCTCGCCCCGGCCCCGCCCCCCGGGCGGCCCCGGGTTGGGGTCCCGGTGGTCGCGGCCCCCGCCGATCCCGCGGGCAGGGCCGGGCAGGGCCGGGGGGAGAGAGTGAAATAACAACGGAAATTATTTTCAAAAAAATCTCAAAATTAAGATTTAAAACCCTCCTCTGCCGACACCCGCCCCCCGCCCCCTGGACCCGCGCCCTGGACCCGCACCCCGGTGATGCCTCCCCCAGCTCCGGGCCGGGGGTCGCCGCTGGCCCCGAGGGTCCTGGGGCACGTCCCTGCCCGGTACCGCGTTCCGAGGCCGGGCGGGTTCCGTGGGAACGCTCTGCCCGGCCCCGGTTGGAGCTGCCGCCACCGCCGTCCCCCCATCGCCGGGACCGGGACCGGGACCCTCCTTCCCGCAGGGACAGGAGCTGCGGTGGCTCCGGGAGCCACCGGCCAACCCCGGGCTCGGCGCGACCTGCAGCGACACTCAGAGGCGGCTCCGGGCACGGGGACCGGGGCTGCCCCCGGGGGACCCTCCGGCCCGGGCATCGGGACAGGGAGAGGTCGGGCTTGTCCCTGCGCCCGCCAGGGCTTCACTAATGACCCAAACTCATTTATACTGATTTATGCCCCGCCCCAGAGCTACGGTTGCGGATCCCCCTCCCATAGCACGGGAATGTCCAAAAAAATCCCAAAATCTCCCATGAGGATGGACCTGTCCCAGAGCACCCAAAAAACTGCCCGTCCTTCAAAGGGCATCCAACGCTCTGGGGGAGCTGGTTTTTAAGGGAAGGTCAGGACTCTGCACGTCCTCCTCTCAAACAGCTCTGGAGACTTTGCTGCATCATGGAGGAGGACAGTGAAGGCCCAGTCTGGGCACTGCTGTCACTGAGAATTCCCTTTGTCCATTAAAAACATCCCCTGGATCTGAGCAGCACAGAAGGCCTGGGTGTGACAGCAACACCCTGCTTTTATTTTCAGCTTTATTAATTTTAAGCCGAAAGGGTTTAACAACAGGCTCTACCATTTGAGGTTGGTTTTGGCCCTCATTTTAATATGCTTGGAGGCACCTGGGAAAACCCTGACTAAAGTGTCATTAAACCTCCTTGATCCCTCATAAGGCAGCTGAGCTGGTGTCACCACAGACCTGCTGCATCATCCTGGCTCCTGGTTGGGTCCTCTCAGCCTCCAGCACAGGGGTCTGTCTGCTCCCCCATCGTCACCTGTGGGGTCAGGACCAATTCTGTCCCTGCTGAGGGACGATGGCCAGAGCTGGACATCATTTGCAGCAAGAACACACAGGACTGTAGCTGAAGGAGGGGAGATTTAGATGGGATATTTGGAAAAAATTCTTCCCTCTGAGGGTGGGGAGGCCCTGGCACAGGTTGCCCAGAGAAGCTGTGGCTGCCCCTGGATCCCTGGAAGTGTCCAAGGCCAGGTTGGATGGGGCTTGGAGCAACCTGGGCTGGTGGAAGGTGTCCCTGCCCATGGCAGGGGTGGCACTGGATGGGCTTTAAGGTCCCTTCCAACCCAAACCATTCGGGGATTCCATGACTTCAAAGCCATCCCCACCTTTCTCTATCCCAGCCCTGCCCGTGCCTGTCCACCAGCTCCAGCTCTACTTCCACGAATGAATTTCCCTTCCCTCACCCACAATTTGCAAGGTGCATCAGCAAGTCCCATCCCCAGGGATGCATCCCCAGGGAAAACACTTCAGTGGCATTATGGTGAACTGGCCAGAGCTGCTTTGGGGAAGTATTTTATGAGTTACTTATAGCTTAAAAATAGAACTATTAAAACTAAAACTGCACTTCCCTGCAGCCCAAGCCCTGAGTGAGAGCAGAGTGAAATGCTTCACCTTTTCCTGCCTCTGAGGGCAGGTTGGTGGTGCAGGGACACCATCTGGTGTCCCAGCTGTGTGGGTTTCAGACATGGAAATTCAAGACATCGCATCAATGACACCCTAAAAACCCTCCCCAGCCTGAAGAGGAATCCTGGCCTGGCCCTGTAGTGTGAGACTCCAATATGGCATCAGGGCACTTTCAGGAATGGCTGGAGGACCCAGAGGCCAGATCTTATTGATTTTTAAGAATAATAATAATGGAAAGGGTTGGGTTGGAAGGGACCTTAAAGCCCATCCAGTGCCACCCCCTGCCATGGGCAGGGACACCTTCCACCAGCCCAGGTTGCTCCAAGCCCCGTCCAACCTGGCCTTGGACACTTCCAGGGATCCAGGGGCAGCCACAGCTTCTCTGGGCAACCTGTGCCAGGGCCTCCCCACCCTCACAGGGAAGGGTTTCTTCCCAATATCCCATCTATCCCTGCCCTCTGGCAGTGGGAAGCCATTCCCCCTTGTCCTGTCACTATCAACCAGCATAAAAAAATCCCTTTCCTTTCTTTTCATGAGCCCCCCATTATTATTATAATATACTTAATTCAGTAGAACTCAGGAGTTGTGCCAGGAACAGGTCACAATGCACAAATCTTTAGTGATGCTGTCTCCAACACGACCCCTCACATTTGGTGTCTCCAAATACCAATCCCAATGATGCTTTGGTGAGGGGATGATCCCACCCTTCCCTAAGGGAAAAAAAACGTGCCCCCCATGTGCCCAGGATGTGCCTCAGTGGCTGAAAACAGGAGACAGAAGTTTTTGAAAAAAAAATTCTTTATTGGAACTCATCTGAACATCAGATATACCTGGTGTTGGTTAGCAAGAACCGTTTGTACATTTGATATTGATGGTGCCAAAAACCCAAACAGCGACTGACTGGAGGAGATGGAAATTAAGAATAATAAAATAAAATATAAGGTCAGAAGAGGTCAAAATGTGAACAGAAAAGGGAAAAATCAGCCAGTCTAAGAGTCAGCGTGAAGGCAGAGTATTTCCTGATAAAACAGAATCCTTATACAAAATATAAATTTTGTAAGAAAAACATGGAGAGGGAAAAAGAGACAGAGGGAAAAGGAGAAATAAAGATGAGCAGGACAGAGATGCAGAAGCTTACACTGCCCAAATGGCATTAAAACCTACTGGAAACCTCACCAGAAAATGGAACATGCTGGAATACACCGTGCTCCACCCCCCACATGACTTTGGGACTAAGGAGGAAGCTCCCAGCGAGCTGCACTGGGCTATTCCAGAGGGCCAAGCTGTCCCACATCAGATGGGGAACAAAAATCAAACACTGATGCAGCAGAGTAAATGTGGACAGTCAGGGTCACCTGCTCTTCCTACCAGTGCAGGTGGGGAGGGAGAAAACATTTAAAACCTAGTCTATCTGCAAACAAGAGCATGCAAAGTCAGGCTCAGGGGAACCTGCGCCGGCCCCTCCGCCCAGAGCGGGGCCGGGGGGACCCCGACAGCTCCGTCCTGCAGGAAAACCTCCCTGGAGCTGCTTCCCGGGGGGGCTGAGGCCTTGAGGCTTGAAAAATAAACCAGCAGTCTGTACATTTTGGGTTGGTTTGGTTCAGTACAAATGGAATCGAGTTGGCTGCTCGTGCTCCACCAGCACAGCTCCGGTTTCAGGGTGGAGGAGAGGAAACAAACTGGATTTGGGCACCTACTGGTAACAAAACGCTGTCCCTGCTGAACTCTGCCGTCCCTCAGGAAGTGGAAAGCACATGTTTAGGTAGTGTAAGCCTTTTTCCTTTTATTTAGAATACCCTCTTTGTTTAAACAATATTTCCCCCCCCAGATACAAAGTTCGGCCAGTAAAGATTACATGGAAACTGGAACACGCATCGTCTGGAATACAAGATGCACCGGATGAGGAAGTTTAAAAACTTTCCGAGCGAAAAGTAGAACAAAGAAGAAGAAGAAGAAGGAAAAAAAAAAAAAAAAAAAAAAGTCTCCTAACATTTTCCCAAAGGTTTCACTCTCCTGTCACACACACTCTCCAAATGACAGCTAGCAAATTCAACTCTGCAAAGAGAAAACAGAGCCACGTCACTCGAGAGGAGAGGGAACAAGGCTCGGGGACACAGCCTGGGAGTGATGGGGATGGAGCTCTGTGAGCCTGGAGAGGCCCCACTCACCTATGTCAACTTCTTGGCTTTGTTGTAGAGCGAATCCACTACTTTGCTCATGTTCTGGATCGTCTCGAGGGCGGCCTCGTAAGTTTTGTCTACCGGGGGCTCGTCGAAGATGATCAGGACGCCCTCGCCCTGGTCGAGGATTCCTGTGGGAACAAGCTGCCTTTAGCACTGGGATGCTCCATGGGTCACGTCTTCCAACAGTACAAAATCAGGGATCTACCCCAGAAACGCCCAGGGTCTGGGAAGGGCTCGTGTGTTGCGCTGGACTGGCTGATTTTGGTCAGGACTGCATCAGCATTCCCAGGAAAAAAATACATCCCAGGGAACAGCCTGAGAAGCCATCCAGGAGAAGCTCATTCCCTACAAGCTCCCTGCCCCTGCCCTGTGCCCAGCTGGATGGATCAGCCCAGCACTGGAGCAAGGCTAAAAAGGAGCTGGTCTATAATGGGACTGTTCCCAGGTGCCAGGTGGGCTCTGTCCTTCCGGAGTGTTCTATGCCCAGCGTGCTGCTTCCAGCTTCCCCTCCCTCAGCCAGATCCAGGGGCCTTGCTGATTGACACAGGGACAATATAACCACAGCAGAGCTGCTTCCTTGAGGGATCACTAGGGCAGCACCTCTGCTGTGGGCCCAGCTGACCCAGAGCACCTCCTGTGCCATGGGAGTGCCCCTTCCAACAGAACACTCTGGATACAAACCACCTGGGAAAGGTGACCACAGCCCAGGCAGCTCCACGGGGCAAGAGTCCACCTGGGGGTCCCACACCCTCCTTGGATGCTCTCACAGCACAGGAGAACCCAACAGTGCTCCTGATTAGTGAAAAATCAATCCTTGGGCTTAAAGAAGGCAGATGGAGAAGCAGAAGAGCCTCCCTGGCTGTCACCTGAGCTGAGCAGGGGGGCTGAGCACCCCCAGGGTTCAGAGGAGGAAGAGGAGTCCAAGCACTGTACACACACAGGCACCAAGGCACTCAGGACTGAGGGATGCAGAGACTCACCATGAAACTTCTTGTCCAAGATCATCTGTGACAGCTTCCTTTCTACCTCAGCCTGAAATTGAAGCAGAGAAATCAAAAGTCTCCCAGAAACACATAAAAACATGTGAATTTTGCTGCTCCACACTCAGCCTTGGTGGGACATGAGCACTGCTCAAGAGCAGCTACTTCCTCACTGAATGTCAGGACAGGCCTGGATGCTACCACATGCTTTAGATGCCTCAGGAAATTAAGGAGCAGCTTTTAATGAGGAGAAAACCCAGAATGTCCTGCCTCCTTGTTCCACAGATGATGCTGAATCTGCCACTTCAGACAGGCTTTACTCCTCAGGGGATCTGGAACATTCTAGCTCAGTTCAGCAAGGATTAGGTCAAGTTTTATTTAATCCACCCAGCACCAAGCAGGCCCATGGGAGGCAGCTCCTCTCCAGCTCCTTGGGCAGAGGGGACACAGCTGCAGTTAAAGAGCTGCAGAGCAGCTTTTACTCCAAATATTAAGGATGTGTTAAACACCAAGGGCTGGTCTAGGAAAAAACTGTGTGCCAGGAGAGGTTTGGGCTGGAAAAATTTCTTCATGGAGAGGGTTGTCCAGCCCTGGGCAACAGGAGAATCCCCATCCCTGGAGGGGTTTAAAAGCCACATGGATGTGGCCCTTGGGGACATGGGTCAGTGGTGGCCTTGGCAGTGCTGGGGGAACAGTTGGACTTGATGTCAGAGGCCTTTTCCAACCTCAGTGATTCCTGTGACTGTGACCACAAAGCTGAGCTCAGCTCACGTCCAAACCTCTGCCCTCACTGCCAGGACACGACAGCAGCACTCTGGGATGCAACTTCCTGGGATTACACTGGATTTCCCTAAAACTTAATCTGGCTGGGATTATCTGTAAAGCAGTTATTGCAACAGTCAGTGTGACAGTCACAGCCTTGATGACACTGCAGGGTGATTAGCTGGATCCTGGATTTTAAAGGTCTAAGAAAGGTTCCCCTGGGTATGCTCAGGGGATTAAACCCAGGGCAGCAGGGAAGACTGAGCCAGTCAGGACAGGAGCTGTTCCTACAGCAGAGGAAAATCTGTCTCCAATAAAAAGCAAGTGCCAAGAGAGGGAGTAAAACCCATGTAAGGGAAGGGGATGTTACAGCAAAGTCTAGAGACAGAAAGACTTGATGCCTCCCAGGAACTGCCCATGTTAAAGCTGAATTCCCAAGGGGATATTTGCCTGGGAATGCTGTGGAGCTCATCTGTCACACTTCTTGTTTAGTTCCCAGTGGCAAATGCCATTTAACCCCAATTCCTCTGCCCTTTTAAGATGTGCCACTGATTTCTAGTGAGGTTCTTACCTTTGAGAGCTTGATGAGGCTGGATATGTGTTCAATCTACAAGAGAGACCAACAGAGTCAGGTAAATCTTTCGCTGCACTTTGGACACAGAACACAGAGGTTTGGGGCTCTTTGGAACAGCTCAAGGGCCTGGAAATGCTCTGGGCTAAAAATCTGCAGTGGCTTTGTCCTCTCTGCAGCTTCAGGTCCTTTGTGTCTAATTTTAACTGAAGGTGGACTGGACACCTAAAGCCCTTTCACTCTGAAACATGAAATATTTCATCTCAAAGACGTGGCAGCTTTGCCCACACCCTGTCAGAGCTCATCAAAGAAAAACACTGTTACCTTCAGGGTCCAAAGCCAGTCGCCTTTCAGCAAGCAAAAGGGAAACAGGTGGAAAGGCCAGTGACTCTGGAATGTGGTTTTCCAAAGGTCTCAGCCCCCTCCTGACCATTTTTTCAGCTGAACACGATGAACCCTGAGCTCTGAAGTGCTGAGTAGCTCTGAGTAAGGAGTATTCCATGAGGAAACAAGTCCCTCACCCCCCCAGCAGCAGGGGACAGAGGCACCAGCTGGATGTGCTGCTGGAAACATTTACCTGTACTCTGGAGAAGGGTTCAATGACTCTGATCAGGTTCTGTTCCAATAAATTATCATAGAGCTTGGCCAAGTGAGTGTTTATGATGGGGTCGTCCCTGAGCTCCACCTTATAGTCTGTCAGGGCCTGTGGAAGAAATAGTTGAGGTAGAACAGGTTCTCTGAGGATGAAACCCCCTCCCCTCCCTGCCCAGCACAGTATCATGGCTAATCCAACCCCAAACTTAGCTAAAAGCCAGGAGGTCATGACAGCCCAGCAGCCTTTCAAGCTTTTTTCATCCTCACATAAGCCCAAATCTCTGCTTCACACGCAGCAGGATTGGCTCCTGACATGGGAATCTTCTGTGGCTATTCTTGCTGGAGCCAGGGAAAATTTCAGGAGGATACACAGCCCAGTGAACAGCACCAAAAGGAAAACTGCTTCTGAGTTGGCTCTCCAAATATAAAAAGTTAAAAAAAACCAGGTTCAAACAAGTTTACCCCCACACTGAGAAAAGCAAACCGGTTGATTATTGAGGGGTATTTGCTTGGTGCACTCTTGTTTTCTATCAATGTTTCCATGGTTTCCTGCTGTGGGATGTAGCAGTTCCTACAGCTTTCCAAACCTGCCATTTCTGACTGGTTTTTGTCCAGCCAGGCCCCATTTGCTGTCTCACCTTTTCAAAATCTGCCAGCGACCGGTTCTTGCTGGCCTGTGCCACGCATTTTAGTGCTTCTGTCTGCGGGGAAAGAAGACCAAAAAGAGGTTATTTCTTTCTGGAATCTTCTCTCACTGAGATTATGCAAACTGTGCAGTATCCTGGGAACGTGCTTAAGCAGGAAACCAGGAATGTTCCTTGTGCTACAGAGCCCTGGGAGTGTCACTGCCACAAGGCAGAGCAGCTGCTGAGGGGGGAACGTGTCCAGCAGCTGCAGGACACGGTGTGGAACCAGCCCCACAAAGCACCCAAGTTGTGCAGGTCTGAGATCACCAGCTGCAGGCTGGGAGCAAGTTTGACACTGTTTTTAAGGAAAATGCCCCGTTAGGCACTTGCTAAATGAAGGTGGCCATTTTCAGCCCTCAGGCTGAGTTCCTTCCCTTCAGCATGGCCACATCTCCTCTATTGGGTGGCAGGGGCCCAGCAGCAGTCCCAGGGACACCCCACCAGGGACAGCATCTTCTTGTCTACCCATTAATTGCTGGAACAAAGCAAGAACCTCAGCCCCAACCTCATTTCCCCCAAAGAGAAACCTTGGTGGGTAACAACACCAAGGAACAGCAGAACAGTGCCCAGGACGTGGCTCTGGTGCACAAGGCCCAGGCTTCTGCTGCCCCCTTTCTTTTTGGGATTGTCCTGTGCAGAGCCAGGAGTTGGACTTGGTGATCTTTGTGAGTCCCTTCCAACTCAGGATATTCCACAGTTCCCACTGAGCTGACCCCAGGGCTCCCCATGCTGTTCCCCAGCTGCTGCAGGAACTGCTGATCGTGGCTGTCTCAGCAGGACAGTTTGGACAATACCCAGGATCTCCCACCCAGCTGCCCCTCCTGCTCTGGAAAGGAGCCTCCAACCAGCTGGCAGTCTGGGGAAGGGGATGAGGCAGGATTAGGGCTGCCCTTCCTGCTCCAGGAGGGATATCCCCACACCAGACTCTTCCCCACCGACCTCCTCTGGTAATTCCCAATCCCCTGTGGGCAGTGAGAGCACAGACCAGCCTGAGCACAGCCCCAAGGGCAGGAGGCTCCCAGCCTGGCCCTGGCACACCTGGTTTCTGGCACTGTAGTACACTCGATAAGCATCCCTGGATTTAATTTAGGAGAAGCATTCCCATCCTGGCACATTCACATGCCAGAACGAACAGAAGATTTAACAACTCCTTCCACCTCACAGCCCCCCAGGACTCAACCTGCTGGGCTGGGACACGAGGCCCTGATGCCATTGGGCAGTTTGTGGTTCATGAAGGGAGGAGAAAAACAGGGCAAATGAAATGAACCCCCCAGGTTCTCAGGTTGTGAAAATCACTGGAATTCCCTTGAAGGCAACTGACTACTGGTAATGATTCTTGGTAATTTAATCAGTTCTGGATTTCACTCAGGAGTGGCATTTTGGTATGAAAAGACCAAAGTGTTTGACAAAAAGAATAACCCAGTATTCTGAGAGATAAGAGGAAGATAGGAAGGATTAAGTTTCTATACCTGTCTTCCTGCATACCGCAGAGCAAGCTTCCCACTCACTAATGCTTGCACATCTTCTGGGCTAGAGAGGGGAGGAAGGGAACAGAGCATTTATTCAGCAACAAGGTCAGCTTAAACCTCAGAGTGCCTCCAAAATTCCCAACTGACAGCAAATTACTACAGTTCAAATAACACCATCTGAGAAGCATTGATTAGGTGATAAAGCAGACACTGCTTGAGTTCCCTCATTAGAACTCAGAACCTTATAAACATCCCCTGGAAATGCAGGGATGTCCTTCTCAGCACCATTTGCCACGTACCTGTTCAGCATGATTTTGCACAGCAACATGTACTTCAGCGCAGTGATGGCTTTGGGGTTGTCAATTGAATCATTTCCCTCAAATGCCTCATAGAAATATGAATAGGCTGTTTTCCAGTCCTTCTCTTCTGCTGCATGGATAATACCTGTGGGAGGGACAAACCAGAGGTCATTCTGGACATAACTGGAAGAGGACAGAACAATTTGGTTGCTCAGTGGTACTCAGCAAAGGGAATCCTGTGCCCCCTTTCCCTCATCTCTTATCAGAATAACATCCCTGCCCTCTCTTATGAGGACATTTTAAGAAAGACAAGTTTGGGGCACTTCAGGTAAGTGCCTGTAAATTGGGTCAGGACTGTGTAATGGGTCAGGAACACGGTGTAATGCTGCAGTGCCTGGGGAGGTGACAGACCATCCACCACTGGGGGTTATCAAAACTGGGCTGGCAACACAAGTGTCAGGAGCAATGTCATGGGAACTGGGGAGACGGGTGGGCAGCTTGAGGTCCCACCGAGCATCATTTTCCATTATTCCCTTCAGGACGAGTCACTGATGTGCCAGGAGGAGTCCTGGATGCCCCCTTTCTCCTGGAGGCCTCACCTGACTGCATGTCCAGCGCTGCCTGCAGCTTGGGGGGACAGTAGATGGCATTGGCCGTGGTCCGTGCCGAGGTTAAGGCTGCTCTTGCTTTTGGCAGGTTGCTCAGGGCATGGTAAGTCTTGCTCTCTAACAGCTGCACTTCCACCAGCAGTGCCTTGTCATCCATCTTCTTCAATTCCCGCAGGAGCTGGGAGCCTGGGAGAGGGGAAGGACAACAGCTCTGGGACCTGCTGCTCTCAAACCAGGGCCCTAAAGGTGAGACTTGAGGATTTTTAAGCATCTCCTAAGATCATGGGATGAGGAAGGAATGCTTTAAGCACAGGATATTTACAGGGCAAATGTAGGAGGTGGGAATGGACAGGCTAAAGGATGCCAAGATAAGCTGGCACATCAAAGCCTTGTGAGGACAGAATGAGCCAGTCTTGGAGAAAACTTGTCTCCTTCTTTCCCCCCACTAAACCAAGAGGTAACTTAGGGTGAGCAGAGATGAGCACCTCCTCCTCCCTTGCTGTTCTCAGGGGCTGAAAAGTAGATCTGAAACTGCATTATTGGGTAGAAAAGAACAGATTATCCCAAAAACATCCCAGAGATACTCCCTGCTTACCCTGACCCCCCACAGCCATGGACACAACACTGACCCCTCAGGAGAGCATCACAGGGGCTGTCCTAGAGGTACAGGCCTTCCCAAGTCCCCAAGTCCCACCACCCCCCAAGGGATTAAACTCGTTAAGCACAGCTTTGGAGTGTGGCCTCTGATCAGTTTAAACCTGAGTTCATTACATTTCTGTATGCAAATTAGTTCTAACTCTATCCTGAATTCCATGTACAACAGCACTTAACTTGGTATTCTGATCAGACACAAGTCCCCCAGGTGACTCTGGACATGACACAGCTCATGCCACCACTCAGGTTCAGAAGTTGTGGGTCCCAGGTGAGCACTGTGTCCATGCAGTCACCCCTCAGCCCTGCTCTGCCACACTGCTGTGCTAACACCCCTCAGCCACCTTAAACCTCACTCACAGCTTAAACTTCACTCACAGCTTAAACTGTCATTTCCAAAATGAGCATTTAAAAGGCAGCAGGGGAGCTGTAAGATGACCTGCCTCACTCTGCTTTGGGGCAGAGCAGGAGTTCGTGTGGTTAACGACCATCTCAGGTGGTGCAGGAGCAAATGAAGTCCTTACAGCACCTCACCAGAGCTGGTCTAAGGACACACACAGAGGTTCTGCCATCTCCCAGCACTACCACTGCTTTCCTGGGGTTGTGCTTGAGCAACGGGACAAAAAGCTGCTTTCTCCCTTCAGCCTGACCACAGCAGTGTATTCCAGCATGTTCCAGCAGCAGCCAAACTCCAGCCTTCAACTGGATACAGCCTCCAAAATTATTTGTAATTAATAAGTCACAGAATCCTGGAATGGTTTAGGTTGGAAGGGGCCTTAAAGCTCATCTCATTCCACCTCCTACCACGGGCAGGGACACTTTCCACTAGTCCAGATTGCTCCAAGCCTCGTCCAACCTGGCCTTGAGACCAGGTGAGATGGGTGAGGATGGTGAAACAACGAGAACAAAGACATCTCTAAGAGCTGTTATCACCCAGCTACAGCAACAGATGGTAGAACTGACACAGCACTGAGGAGTTAACAGCCAAATCCTACAAAACTTATCAAGGAACATGACCCAGCCCGTGGTTTCCCTTGTCAAGAGTCATTTAAAAGCAGAGATCTACTACCACCATCTAGTGGGAGCCTCACCTAGTTGCAAAGCTTCTTGGTACATCTTGGTGTCGAAGTAGAGAGAGACCAGCCTGGCCTGGAGAACAGAAAAGGAACTGCTGTGAGGAAAGCCAGAACAGATTTATTTTGTAAAATGAAACTTTGGACGTTCTCATCTGCACAGACTTCACCAAAATTAATCTATATTTGTCAAGTTGTGGACAAAACCCTGCCTTTTTTTTTTTTTTTTTTTGAGAAGAACCACTAATTTCAGTGTAATTAATGCCCACCCACGAGACACACACACAAAGACAACACACACACAAGTCCTCTACTTTTGACAGGTGTTAAATCTGATTAAAGGGACGATGTGACCTACAGGGGTTTGGGATCTAGTAACCTACCTCCAGAGTCTGGCGTAGGAAAGTCCTCTTCTCTGATTTGGCCCATTCAATACACTCTAAACACAGGTCCACCTTAAAGGGAGCAGAAGGAAATTAGTCCAGCCTAAAAGTCAAGGTTAACCAGGCAAGGCTAAAAGCTTTCCTTGTTAGTGCCTCCCCCCAAATGCCTCCGAACGACACCAAAGGTGTCGTTCAGAGGCATTTGGGGGGAGGCACTAACAAGTTTAACCTCACAACTATGCTATTTTCAATAAAGGAAAACAAATTGCAGGTGTTTTAGGGCCTAGACCTTTAGCAGTACAAAGCAGCAGAGGTGCCAGGTTCTGTTTTGGGTGCCAGGAGCCAGCTGGTGCCGCTGGGTGCCCCATTCAAAGCACAGCAGTGGCTTCTCGAGGGTTTTTTTTTTTTAAGGCTGAGACTCCCTTGATGAATAAAAGCAGTGGTGTCCCACCTCAGTTAGAAGAGGGTTTAGCAGTGGCCTATAATATATAAGTCATCCTGAGGTGCCAGGCTCAGGAAATCCTTTTCCCAGGATCTCTGGAGCACAGCTCCGGAGCAGGACTTGTCGGCTCCTCCTCACTGCTTATTAAATGTGAACATTTTATAAAAAGCCATTATGAGGTTTCAATTTATTGCCCAGTGATGGCTGGAGCATTAGGAGCTGGAGAAACCTCCAATTTCATTGCTTTACTGGGCTCCTGGGAGTCTTCTCAACACCAAGGAAGCAAAAGTCCCTTGGAACACTTCTGAAAGGATTCAGGACTGCTGCATCAGGAACCTCGTAGGTTAGATGTCACCATTCCTTAAGGTTTTGGGTTTGGAATATGCTTGAAAATTAATAATTTTGACTCATTGGGTCCTATTTCCATTGCTGTTATTCCAATCCCTTTTGCAACTGCACCTAAATATTGTCCTTTACACCAAGTTAACTTTAGAAGAGTCTGAAGCTGCTCATCTCCTGATGATTTAAGGATTTCCCTCTTCTCTCACCTGCACATCCCACCCCACTTCCTGACCCCTTCTGCTAAAGGGGGGCAAAACATTCTGTCACCATTTATGGTAACATCACACAGAAGGCACAAACAGCAAAAACAAAACAGCTGTTTTTCTAATCAGCAAATGGAACATTTCCTGTGTTACCTGCACTGAAAGGTGATGGTTCTGTGCTAATTTGGCTAATGAGAACATCACCTGCCCCTCAGCATGGCAGAACCAAATCAACCCTGCAGTCTGTCAGTCCCTGTCTGCAGGTCTTATGTGGGTTTTGTCCTTGATCTGCTGCTCCTGTCTCCCTTTTCCACCTAAGGGACTGGTGTGCCAGTACAGCCCACTGCAGGTCAGTGCTGCTTGGGAGTGGCTCCTCAGCACTTATAAGTTGCTCCTGTTCTTATCCCATTCTCAAATAACCAAAGAGTGGGGAAAGACCCCAAACAACAAAAAACTGTGTCCTAGGGAGCTGATGAGAACAGACTGAATCCTGACTGTGGGCTGTGTTAGACTATCCTGGGTTTTCTGTGGAGAAGTTCATCCACTGACACAGTTTACACCTGTAAAACTCTTTCCACTCCCACTCAGGAGTAACTTTCATGCCTCTGTGGACTCAAACACCTCCCCCACTGTGTCTCCAGGTGGAAGATGCTGAGTAACACTGACCACTGAACCCCAGCAGCTCCTGGACAGCTCCTCTGTGCCATCCCACACCAGGCCCACCTTTCCTGGCCCCGGCTCCCTGGAGCAGGTGGAGCATCTCTCACATCCCCAACACTGACCACGCTATAAAATACTCCTAATGCTGTACCTAAAATCATTTAGGTTGGAGAAGACCCCAAAGATTGAGTCTAAGCATTCCCCCAGAATGGCAACCACTGACCCATGTCCCCAGACGCCACATCCACACATCTTTCAAATCCCTCCAGGGTGGGGACTGTGCCACGCCTGGACAACCCCTTCCATGAAGAAATTTTCCCTAATATCCAACCCGGCCCAACTTGAGGAAACAACACAAACCTAAGACAGGGTGGGAACCACTCCTAACCTGCAGCAGAAAAACATGGTTGTGAATCAAATCATCTGATGTTTTATTTATAAAATACATCCAAGTGCATTTAAGTGACACGAATAATTCTTGAGTGCGAAGCAAACTAGGTCAGATAAGGGTATTGCAGCTTTTGAGGAACAGCTGGAATTGCTGCTGGATCTGCAGCCTCACCTCCTGTCCTGTGCCTGCCTCCATGTCAAGGAACAGGTCGAGCAGGGACCGGACTAATTGGGCGGCCTTGGCTTTGGTGACGCGGTTCAAGAAGGGCAGGATATACCTCAGGAGTCCTCCCAGCTCTGGAGAAAAAACAAACCCAAACCATGAAATACAAGAGCCAAGAGCTGCTGACTGGTCTGCACACAGCGTTTATTCCACCAAACAGGCAGTTTCTCCATGTTATTTCCACAGGACACAGTGATAAATGTCACCTGCAGCAAACAGGGGGCTCCAGCCTCACCCACACTGCCTGGTGCTGCAGCTCCCCACTTACCACCAGCTGGAACTACTTCTGCCTCAGGCACCTTCTAAAAATGTAAGAATCTGCCAAATGCTTTGAGATTTCTCTGTAAAATGGAGTTTGTGGTTTAAATGTGTTTTTATGATCTCAGTTTGATGCTAGACCCAGGAAGTCGGATACACTCCCTGTTCCAACTGCTGGAAAATGACATTCCTTAACACTCCAACTGCTGGAAAATGACATTCCTTAACACTCCAACTGCTGGAAAATGACATTCCTTAACACTCCAACTGCTGGAAAATGACATTCCTTAACACTCCAACTGCTGGAAAATGACATTCCTTAACACTCCAACTGCTGGAAAATGACATTCCTTAACACTCCAACTGCTGGAAAATGACATTCCTTAACACTCCAGCCACACCTTTACCTGATTAGCTCTTACCTCACATTTCTGCTCGTAATAGGTATATTTTAAGCTATAAACTGAGTCTTTAGAAGAGGTGGAAGAAGGAAAAGTCTGTCTTTAAGAAGAAAAGTCTGTCTTTAAAGTGTCATTCCCAGAGAGCAGGAATGTGGCTGTCAGGGCACAGCAGCTCCAGGAGTCAGTGTCACCCTGGGAGTGACCTGTTGGAATTGCACAAGTGAAAAGTCTCCCACAACAAACAACACGTGGCCAGCGGGGCAGGTCCCAGCCAGGGCTGTTTACAGTCTGGGAAGATGATCTTCCAGCAGAGCAGGATTCAGTGCTGACTCATCAGCAGAGGGGTTTACACTGAAATCACAGTTATTTGCCCCAGATTTCTGAGTCTCACCCAAATATCAGGTGGATCTCACACCACTGCGTTTACAAGATTCAACAGTAATAAAAGAAAAATCAAATGAAGACTTTCAATGACTAATTCAGGAATCTGCAATATACTCTGTATCAAACTGGTATCAAATCAGAACTAAAATAAGAGACTAATTTTATTTCAATTGGTATATGGGGGAGTATCAGGAGGATTTCAGTTTGGGAGGATTCCAATAAAAACAAATGAAAACAAGGTTTCTTCCTTATTTCATTTAGCAGTAATGCAAAGTAATTGTCATGAGAATATCTTACTAATATCTAAAAATTATTCCTCATATTTTTTACTTTTTCAACCTATTTATTTTAAGTTTAACCAAGTCTGATACAATTCATGTCTCACACTCCTAAGAAGTGGAACCCAGTTTTTTCCAATCCAATCACTGATAGTGATCATGGAATAGTTTGGGTTGGAAGGGACCTTAAAGCTCATCCAGTGCCACCCCTGCCATGGGCAGGGACACCTTCCACCAGCCCAGGTTGCTCCAAGCCCCATCCAACCTGGCCTTGGACACTTCAGGGATCCAGGGGCAGCCTCAGCTTCTCTGGGCAACCTGTGCCAGGGTCTTACCACCCTCACAGGGAGGAATTTCTTCCCAATATCCACCTAACCCTGCCCTCTGGCAGTGGGAAGCCATTCCCCCTTGTCCTGTCCCTCCAGGCCCTTGTCCCACATCCCTCTCCAGCTCTCCTGGAGCCCCTTTAGGCCCTGGAATGATGTTGTACTGACATTTTCAAACATCTCAAAGTGCAGATTTAGAACAAACAGAACTTATCTGGGGTGTGCCCTGGATCTTCAGAGCAGCCTCATTCCCAAACTGCAGTGCAAGAGACCCTGAATCCTTCCACAATTAAATACTTGGAACAGGGAACAAAACAAGATGCTCTGTCAGGCCTTGGCCTTCATAAAAGTTTGACTTTCTCTCTGCCAGAGCACACATGGGCAAGTTTTTCTAGAACTAAGGTACAGCTGCTTTAATATCTAAGCCCTTACAGTGCCCAGCTTTGATTCCACAAGGAACTGATATCTGCTGTCCCACTTCACCCACACCACTCCTGTTCTGAGGTCCATTTAACCCCCAGTACCACTCATGGATGCAAATCCCAATCATCTGAACCCAAGCCAAACACTTTGGTTTCACACACAGCAAACAAACCCCCACGACAGCAGCACACAGCTCCTTCCAGCACCTCAGTTCTGCACAGAGCCACTCCCAGGGATCAGGATGTGAGCTGGGAAGGGGGGCTCTGGATCCATCAGCTCTCAACCACTCCCAAGCACCTCCTCCCGTGCAGCCCTGTGCTACCCCAGCCCCTCAGGACCAGTGGAATCATGGCTTTAGTGCCCAACATACTCCTCCCCACAGGAACTTTAGAAGAAAAAAAGAAAAATCAGGTGAAACATAATGCAGGATGTGTCCAACCTTTCCACTGATGTGCTCTGCAGCTGCCTCAGAACTCAGGAGAAACCCAAGTCAACAGCTGGAATCCAGCTGTGCACTCTGCAAACTACAAGTTCAGTCACACGGGATCAAAGTTCCCACAGAAATTTCTCTTCCCTACCAACATAACTATCAACTATTTTTAGGATTTTATTTTTTTCAAGTGAATGCAATGCCTGGTAAAGGGGTGTGATTGACAGCTCTGGAGAAGTGATGAGCAGCAGCTCTGGAAAATTAAGCCTTGCTGCTCATCCTCGGGGAAAGTGCTTCCATGAGCTCACACATCATGGATCCAAATTCCTGATCCGAGTTATTCCAATTCTATAAAACCCTAGAACTGTCACAAAAAAAAAGGAATTGATCTGTGAGTTTATCTGCTTGATAAGGATACAGGATTGAAGAGGGTCACTGGTATTACTGTTGTTTTTCTAAACAAAGGCTGCAATTCAGCAGAGTCATGGAATCATGGAATGGTTGGAAGGGACCTTAAAGCCCATCCAGTGCCACCCCTGCCCTGGGCAGGGACACCTTCCACCAGCCCAGGTTGCTCCAAGCCCCGTCCAACCTGGCCTTGGACACTTCCAGGGATCCAGGGGCAGCCTCAGCTTCTCTGGGTAACCTGTGCCAGGGCCTCCCCACCCTCACAGGGAAGGATTTCTTCCCAATAGCCACCTCTAGGGATATTGGGCACTGCAACACCTCAAACCTGTCACCTGTCACCACTTGCTAAAACTAAACCTGGAAAAGTGACAGGAAGGGAAGGTGACAGAGCCTCTCCCACAGCACCAGCACAGCCCCAAGCTGGGGTACCCATCCCTTCCCCCCCAGCTCCACCACATCTCCAGAAAGCACATCCTGCTGATCCCACTCCCATCTACACACACACAACTGGCCTGTTAATGTCACCACATTAATTTTCTTCTACCCAGAACAAAATCACTCTGCAGTTCAGTGTTCTCTCTAACACCCTGCAAATACATTTCAAGTTTGCTCCTTCATAACCCTGAGTTTGATGGGTTAAGGTTGTTATTTACAATTTCTTAGCCTTCCCCTTAAAAAGAAATAAATCTATTAGCTGCCCACCCTCTCAGAAAACCTTGGAGTTCTTTATACTGGTGTAAAACTTCCACTTAAACTCAAGACTACTCCAAGCTCTGCAGAGATGAGGAGGCCACATGGACTCTGCTCCCAGTTCTGCTCCCCAGCAGCACATCCCACACTGACCTGAGGAGACCCTGGTGATGGTTTCCCCCTTTTTGGCCCAAACACTCACATCTCCCTTGGTGCAGGGGCAGAACCATGTTTGGTTTTTTTCTACATGAGTAAACAGCAGAGTGCAAAGGGCACTGGCACAGTGACACCCACACTGAGCTGACTGACTTCAATTAGGAAAGGGGCACTTGTACAGCAGCTTCCTTTGTCCTGCTCCAGGCCTTCCTGCAGGAATCCTGGGCTGGAAGGGTTTATTGTTCCCCAGAGGCTCTGGAAGGAGCTCCCAGCAGGAATCAGAGGTGCACACCTGAGTGAAGGGACACGAACAGCACCTTTGTTTCCAGCACTGCTCTCAGGGACAATCACCTCCCGTCCCCAGCCCCTTTAAATGGGATCCACAGTGGGGTTGGGGTCTGGAATGCTCAAAACACCTGTGGATATGGGCAGAGCACTTAAATGGCCCAGTCAAAGAGATGTTTCAAAAGGCTGGACAGTGGGACACCAGGGGGTAGTTCCCCAACAAATATAAACTGTGCTCTGGATCAGCAGCTCCCTGAGCCCTCACTGAGCCTTCCCAGTGTCAGCTCTGGTGTCCCAGTCCAATTCCAGTGTGATTAAACCTCCTGCTGGGCTGCTTTCCCCACCAGTGCCAGACTCAAGAGCACACACACCTTCCACTCCTCCCCCTGACCCACTGCTGTGCACAGGCAGAAACCCCAGGGCTGCAGCCTGGCCAGGGAACACCGACACGGTGTGACAGCTCCTGCAATGCTCCAGGTGAAAAGTGCCCCCAAAAAAGGCACAAAGACAACCCCAAACTGCTGAGTGCAAAATAACCAACCCCCTGCCCTGAGGAAACAGAGGACAGGAACAGATTCTAAATAATCACTGAACAGAGAACTCAACTCCATCTCTGTCCCCTCACAATGGAGGGACTGTCCCATCCTGCTCCCATGTGGAGCTGGGCAGGCTTTGCTGATGTCATGGCCCAGCAGATAAATCAATTAATTGTGAGGGAAGCTGCTGGAGACAAAGGACTTTATGGGACAAACTTTCCCATTTGAAACAAGGCTCTGAGGTAATTAAAAACCAATCAGGAGACACTTCTCATCCCAAACATAACGACTTAACAAAACTTTAATCACTTGTACTAAAAGATCAACACATCCAAGGGTCACAGACTGAACTGTACAGCAGCATCATTTGGGACACTGGGACAAGCAGCACAAGATTAACATTTTATGTTGTTTATTTATTTTTTCAGGGTTTTTTTAGTTTAGTTTCTGTCCTGTCTCTGAGAAAACATTCCCTGCCAAAAGCTACTTTTCCTGCTGTCCCATAAATAATGAGACTAAACCCACTGGCTGCAGTACCTCCTGTCAGCTCAGCTGGATCTCAGACTCACCTTCTGCCTGCCCAGTCTTGGCCAGTAGTGATGCCAGCTCCAGGATGCTCTGCTCCTTGACTTGCACTGCTTCCTCATCGTTCTCCTGGACATCACGTTTCACTGGGGAAAAAAAACACAGGAAAAGTTGCTTTGGTGCTGCTCCAGAGGACAATCCCTGCTGGTCAGCTCCTGGAGAGGTGCCCAAAAGCAGGAGCTGATCCCACAGGCACCGGTGAGTTCGGCCCAGCCCGAGAGGTCAGGGGGGCAGGTTCTGTGGGAAGTTTAAATTCAGTTTGCAGAGCTTTGCCTATGCTCCATGAGGGTATCACAGCTGACAGACCCCACTGCAATCCCAGCTCTGAACAGTCTCATTCAGTTTGTCCAGCTGTGCAAGTGGCATTTACAGACACCACCACACACCAGAGCCACAGAACCAAATAAAGGGCATTTAATGGGATTTCCGGGGTTATCCCACTCTGGGATTGCTAATGGTGCTGCTCTGTGTGTTAAGCTGAGATCCTGTGGATGAAATGCAGCACAACACCATCTCTGACAGGTGAGTATGCCCCCCCTCACTCAGGTGTCACAGCTGCTGGCAGTGCCACTACACTCTGTGCCAGGTGAGTGACTCTGCTCCCGGGCAGGTAAAGGGCCAAATGACACCCAGAAGCACCAATTCATGAGTTATCCCTTTCCTTCCCTGCCACCACCCCCAGAGCAGGGAATCCCTCCAACTTCCCCACAAACAGAGCCAAAATCCCAGCTCTGAGGGGACTAAACCCTCCAGGAGCCCAGACTATGGCTCTCAGCCCCTCTAACCCAGTGTGGTGCCCAAAGAGAGGGAACTTTGCTCTCAAGGAGAAGAGCATCGCACGACACTCCGGGCTGCTCCTGATCCCCCGACCCACAGCTGGGGCTGTCCTGACCGAGCCTGACCCGGCCCAACGGGACTTGAGAACACCAACCCCTAAACAATGAGCAGAACACCGAGGGAGGCACAAACAACTCCTAAAGCCCTGACAGCCCCTCCGAGCCCGGACACGAGCACCGGGAAAGCTTGTCCCGGCACGGCGGGGTGACAGCGGGTCACGGCACCTCCGCAGAGCCCCCGCACGGCACAAGAATTAAGGCGTTAGTGCTTTTGCACCGGTTTCGAGGGCTCTCCACTCTCTTACCCCCAAATCATCGACAACCCCTTCAACACCTCCAATAAACGCCCAGGGCACGGGGTGTCACCAGCACCCGCCAGGGACGAGCAGAGCGAACACGGGGTGAAGTTCTCCGGTGAGGAGTTCAAACCGAGCCGCGGTACAACGAAAAATCCCCTCAAGGCTCAGCGTGTGCGGCGGTGAGAGGGTTTACAGGGAATTCCAGAGCTGCAGGAGGAGCCCTCGCCGCCCGCCCTTCAGCGCGGCCGCGGCACCGCAACGCGAACCCCCCGCGAACCGGCACAGCCCGAGCACCCCCTCACACATCAACGCTCACACAGCGCCGGCTCCGACTCCTCCATAGCCCCGCGGCGCGGAGCGGGTCGGGCCCAAGGCCGCGCTGCCCGCACGGTGAGTCAGCAGCGGCGCGGGGCGCCGGGGGGGGCGCGTTGCAGGCGCGTTGCGGGCGCGGGGCGTGGGGCGCGGCGGTTGCCGGGGCGCTCACCGATGGAGTGCAGGATGCCGATGGAGGCCTCGCGGTCGGTGGAGAGCAGGGACTGCGCGCGCTGCAGCTCCAGCACGGCCGCCGCCGCCATCTTGCCGCTCCTCCGCCTCGCCGCCCTCACGGAAAAGGCGCGGCTGCGGCGGCGGCACCGCCCCTTCCGCGCGCGCGGCATGTCGGGAACGGCGCGAGGAGGGGCGGGGCGGGGCCTGAGGGGGCGGGGTTAAGGAAGAGGCGTGGTCTCGGGGAAGGAGGGGGTGGTTTGAGAAGGGCGCGTTTGGAGGGGAAGGAAAGTGGGCGGGGTTTAGGGAGGGGGCGGGGTTTGGTGAGGGGAGGAGAAATGGCAGAGAGTGAGGGATGGCAGAGAGTGAGGGATGGCTGGGAGTGAGGGAGAGGTTGGAAAGAGCGTTTGGCGGAGGAAGGGGGCGTGGTTTGTGTTAGGGGGCGTGGTTTGGTGAGGGGAGGCAGACTGGGAGTTAGGAAAGGGGCGTGGCCTGCGGAAGTGGGCGTGGCCTAAAGCCGAACGATTTGGATGGGTGGGGCGTGGGGCTTTTCTAAAAATGGGCGTGGTCATGCAAAACAGCTTCTTGGGGGAGTGGCCTGCCGAAGGGCGCGCTCGCCGGGGAGAAGGGGGCGTGGTTTCAGGGGGGAGGGCGAGTCTTGAAAAGGGGCGGGACCCTGATGGGCGTGGTCTATTGAGTTGGATGATGTATTGGGGTGGGCGTGGTCTATGTAGTGGGCGTGGTCTGTGACTCCCGGGGGTCCCGCCCCGTCCTGGGGAAAGGAGGGGAGGGGTGCGGGGGGAACACGGGGCCGAGGGACCCGCACCGCGACCTGCGTGTGGCTCTGGCACCGAGACCGCCGTGGGGCACCCTGGGGGACCCGCTGTGGCTGCACGGTGGCGTGGGGTGAAGGGGGGGGTCCCACGCGGGACACCCCCCACCCGTGGGCCTGGCGCGGGAGGGGGGGCTGCAGCGTGGGACCACATCGATGGCCGTGGGGATCCCACGGCCCGCACAGCGCCCCAGACAGCCCCGGGGAGGGAGGAAAGCCCCGGCAGGGCCACGGCACCGGTGACGGCAGGGCCCGTGGGGGAGGCTGTCCCTGTCCCCTCCAGGAGGATGATGTCCCTGTCCCACCAAGGAGGATCCTGTTCCCATCCCACCGAGGAGGATCCCATCCCCATCCCACCACCGGATCCATCCTCGTGGGCAGGAGAGCCCCTTTCCAGTGTGTTCTCCCCTTGTTCACACCCCCCTTCCCACCCCTGCCCCTGTCCCGGGAGCTCTGCTGGCAGTGGGGGAACAGACAGACTGGGTTGGGGGGACACCCAGCCCTGCACCCTCAACTGGGCAGAAAACGGCCCCCAAATCACCCCTGAGCTCCCCAAAACCACCCGTAGCCGATCCCATCCTGCTTCTGTCTCCACCATGGTCCCAAACAGCCCAGGATGAGCATCCTGCAGACCAGCACCTTTCCTCCACTGGAAAAACAAATTGAATGGCTTGAAGGGTCAGTTTTATATCAAACTGGGAATAAAAGCAGCTTTCCCTGGTGTGCCAGTGCTCCAGGGAACCCCCAGAATGGTGGAATCACCCCGGGGGGGTGACAGCCCTGGGAACAGGCTGTAGTTTGACATGGGGAGGTGACACCAAAAGCAGTGGATGGGGGGGGAGGTGCCTTTAGGGCCATTCAACCCCTGGCTCTGTCTCCCTGCAGTTGGAAAAGCCTGGAGAGCAGACAGTGGGATGAGTGGTGCTGAGACCTGACCCACTGCCCAACTCATTACATCTGCAGCACTGGGATGGATCCAGCCCTGTGCCCCCAAAAGGCACTTAAAAACACCCTCAGAAATGGAGGGATGATATATTTTGGCGATCAGAGGCCCAAAAAGTGGCTTCGAGGGGGGAATGGAGGGAGGATTTTGGCAGAGGAAGGGCCGGGGCTACAGTGGAGCCGCTGGCTCGAGTTGCTGTGGGCAAACATTGGGGTCCATGACCAGGGAGCCCCGTGTGCACCAGGCACATCCTGGAATTCCAGAGTCCATCTACCCTGGCACTGAATCAGTGACTGGATTTAATAAATTCACCCCCTAAAAAAGAGCATTAAATGAGTTTTAAACCCCATGTCCACCCCTGAAACCCAGCAGGCGTGGGTGTGTGGTGACAGGGGGTGCCTGTCCATCCATCCCTCCATCCATTCTCCATTCATCCATCCATCCATCTATCCATCCCTTCATCCCTCCCTCCTTCTCTCCCACCCACCTTCCCTCCCTCACTTCTCTTCCCTGGAGAAGGCAGACAAAGCCAAGCAGAGTGTTTGCCCTGCTGGGTGGTGATGTCTTTCCCTTTATTAATAATAATAACTAATAAAAACAATTAATAATGCATAAAAAGTAGCAATTTGAGCCAAAGGAATATTTTGTTCAGCCTAAAATGGCTGTTTCAGGGTAAAAGAGGTGGAAACAGGGAGTGGGATCAGGCCCTGGCAGTGCAGGGGTTATACCCTGCTGGGGTGACTCTGGGTTTTGGGGTACCCTCGATGAGTGGCCCCAGGGATGGGGGACACAGTGCCATGGGGGAAGCACTCCCAGTTCTCTGTTTTGAGGTGTCACCCCTCCCCTGCTGCCCCTGCCCTGGGTTTCCTCTTGGGCTGGGTGGTCAGAGCTGGACTGGGGGGGCTGGGCAGCAAAGAGGGGTCACCCTCAAGGTCCCTGACATGATGGCTCCTCCAGTCCCCAAACAGGGCAGGGACTGCCCCGACAGACTTTAACCCCTCCTGGCCCAGTACGTCAGTAGGGACCAGAGTGAACACAAGGGGACCACCCTGGGGCTGGGCTGGGGACCCCCAGGGGCCCACCCAGTGTGGGGAGAGGGGGGGAGGGAACCCCACAGGCCCTGAGGGGCACCCATGGGGTGTGCAACATGTGTGTGTGTGTGCCTGGGGTGTTCCTGGGGTGTTCCTGGGATGTTCCTGGCATGTACCTGGCACGTTACTGGGGTGTTCCTGGTGTGTGTCTGGCATGTTCCTGGTGAGTTCCTGGTGTGTTCCTGGGCTGTGCCTGAGCTGTGCCTGGCATGTCCCTGGTGTGTGGTGTTTGCTCACGTCTGTGGATCAGGCACACACACACGTGTGCATGCGATGGGACACATGAGTGTGCACATACGTGTGCACCTGAGAGCTGCGTGTGCGTGGAGGCACCTCCGTCCTGGGGAACCCCTTGCACGCACCCCCCTTCCCCTTGATACCCCGCTTTCACACCCCCCTCGAGCACAAACACACCCCCTTTGCACAACCCCCAAGCACAACCCTCCTCCTTGCACCCCCCCTTGGACACCCGCTCCCCTCCACACCCCCCGTGCACACCCCGCTCTCCTCCTCACGCCCCTCGCGCACACGCTCTCTCCCTGCACATCCCTCTCCGCCTCGCACGACCCCCTTGCCCCCCCCATTCCTCCTCTCGCCCCCCCACCCCGCTCCCGCCCCATAATCGGCTCCAGCTGCACAAACATTCCCGCACCCGGAGCCGCCGCCGCCTCCGGAGCCGCCCCCGCCCCCCGCCCGGATCCTCCCCCCGAGCCCTCCGGGGCCCCCTGCCCGGACCCTCCCCCCAGACCCTCCCCCGGCCGGGGCAGCCGTGCGGGACCCGCGTGGCCGTGGGGCAGCCCCAGGCAGGGCAGGGAGGGGGCTGGAGGGGAACCACGTCCATCCCACCTGTGTCCTTCCGTCCATCCGTCCGTGTCCCTCCATCCATCCATGTCCATCCATCCCATGTCTACTCATCCTGTCCATGTCCATCCACCCCATGTCCATCCATCCCCTGTCCATCTATTCCACCCTTGTCCATCCATCCCCTGTCCATCTATCCTACTCATGTCCACCCATCCAGTGTCCATCCATCCCATCTGTGTCCATCCATCCCATATCCACCCATCCTATCCATGTCCACTCATCCCACACCCCATGTCCATCCAGCACATCTATGTCCCTCCATCCTGTGTCGATCCATCCCGTGTCCATCCATCCCATGTCCATCCATCCACCCATCTGTGTCCATCCATCCCTTGCCTGTTCCCCCTATGCTCTCTGGAGGGCACTGGAGGGTGGTGGGATCCCACACTCCCCCATCCCACGTTCTCCAGGAGGTGCACCAGGATGGAGATTGGTCCCATGCCCACCCATCCTATATCCATCCATCGTTGTTTTCCAGGAGGGGTGCTGAGATGGAGATTCCCACACCTGTGTGTCCTGTATTTCCAATGGAGGACACCGGGAATGACACAGATCATCACACCCACTCATCCCAAGCTCTCCAGGAGAACACCAAGACACAAAAGTGGCCCCACATTCCCCACTCCCCCACCCTTTGGGTGGAGCCGGGGTCCCACACGGCTCCGGGGGGCAGAGGGATGGGGATGGATCCCACTCCCATCCCGCGGCACCAGGGCGGGATGGCGGGATGGGGACAGGATCCTCCACCTGCCTTGGGAGCCGCAGCCCCCTGAGGGACCCCCGAGCCGCCGGGGCCCCTCCCGCTTCCCGGCAGCTCCGGCTCCTTTAAGAGCAGCGCGGCCGGAGCCCAATTTAGCCGACGGCCGCCTGTCCCCGCTGGCGCCCGGCCAGGGCTCGGCCTCGGCCGCGGCCAGATCCCGCTCCAGCGCCCGCCCCGGGGCTGGGGGGGCCGGGGGCACCCGGGGGGACCGCTGCCACCTTTGGGTGCTGGGCCCCGTGGCCTCAGGTCCCTGATGGCTCCGTCGCCCTGGAGGTGAAGGCACACGGAGCCAGGAGCAGGCTGGGGACAGCCAAGGATGTCCCCACGAGGCCCGGGGACCTGTCATGCCAAATGATCATGGGGACACCACAACGAGATGTCCCTTGTCACCTCCCTGCTCCCCATCACCTCCCTCTGCCACCCCCCATGACACTGCTGGGGACCGGGACAAGAGGGGACAGTGGAAGGGGAAGGGACAGGGGAGATGGACCCCATTGTCACCTGGGGCTGAGAATGGGACAGTCCAGGGACAGGGGAGCCTGGGGGCCATGGGGACAGAGCTGAGTGGGGGACAGGGTGGGTCCCTGGGGACACGGGACAGGACAATCCCAGGAGACAGGGTCCCTGGGGTATGAAGGACAGGACAGACAAGGGGACAGGGTCCCTGGGGGATGAGGGACAGGACAGCCCACGGATATGGGGACAGGAGAGCTCATGGCCAGGGCAGCCCATGGTCCAGAGGATAGGAAAGCCAGTGGCAAGCAACAGGAGTGACTACGGACTGCGGGACAGGAGCACTGGAACAACCAGTGCTTGGGACACACCACAATCCATCCTTCTCCCAGCAAGACCAGTTCCTTCTCTAGCACTCCCTTCCCTGCACTGGTTTCACCCCGGGGCTGCCTCTGTGCTGGGACGAGCCCCCCACGGCTGACCCGACCGTGGCTGCTCCTGGGGTCCCCCCCTGTCCCCGTCCGCACCAGCACGAGCCCCGCGGGCACTGGTGGCACTGGTGTGATGAGTTGAGGGTGCTCTGGGGCCGGGCGGGCGGCGTTTGCGCGTTAATTGACCCCCGCGGCTCTGGCAGCTGTGAAAACAGAGCGGGGCTCATTAGGGGACATCAAAGGACCCCCAGCACGGCCGGGCGGGGACACGGCCCCACCCGCCACCGGCGTTTGCTGCCTCTTCACTTGGATTAAAAAGGGAAGAGGAGGATGGGAATCACCAGGCTGGGAGGGCTGGGGACAGCCCTGAGCAGAGAGGAGGTCCCTGTCCCTTGTTCCCTGTCCCCTCTCCCCTCTCCTTGGGGTTAGTGGGACCTGGGGGACCCGTTCTGTGGGTGACCTGTCCCCAGGGTGACTTGGACAGGGGTGATCCATCCCCGGGGTTAGTTGGGTTTGGGATGATCTCTCCCCAGGGGTGACTTGTTCCCGGGGTGACCTATCCTCAGGGTCACCCATTCCCAGGGTGGCCTGTCCCCAGGGTTAGTTGTCCCTGGGGTGACTCATTCCCAGAGGGATCCATCCTTGGGGTGACCTGTCCCTGGCGTTTGCCTGATCCAGGGTGCCCCATCCCTGGGGTGACAGACCAGGGGATGGAGGGGACATGAACCAACTGCTGCTTGCAGACACCCTCCAGTGCCTCCCTGCTTGGGCTGCAAACAGCCCCAAGAGCCAAAAACCTCCAAAACCCCCTCAGAAATTTGGAAAAGGTCACATGGCACAGGATCCGGCCCAAGTCCAACTCCAATTCCAGCTCCACTGCAGGATCCTGTGGGGCCCAGATGGGGGGACAGGGACCCCCAGTGGGTCCCAGCAGTGCCCATGGGGTGCCCTGAGAGCCCTCAGCACCCCCGGGGCTCAGGAGCAATCCCAGATCCCAGCTCTGTTTTCCAAAGCCGGGACATCCAAGCCTTTTAAAAAAACCCCTCCTCTCCCAGCTCCTGCATTCCTGGGTGGAGAGTTTACATTCCCCCCGTCCCCCGTGATCCCGATCCGCGCTTCGCCTCCGGAAAACAAAGCGGCCTTGGGTGGGAGCTGCTTTTTGGGGAGCAGGACCTTCCAGCTGGATAAGAGACCCCCATGGGCAGCACCCCAAAGCCAAAGCACCCAGTGCCAGGCTGGATACAGCCCAGGACTCCCATGGCAAGGGGGAGCCCCCTGAGGTGGCACCCCAAGGGCAGGGATTAAGGGGTGCAGGGGGGTCCCCCGTCCCCTTGGCTGAGGCTGGTCCTGCCCATGGCACCACCAGCACAAAGACAGCAAAAATCACCCCATTTTCATTCCCTTTCCAGAGGCTCTGAAGAAGGGGGGGAGGGGGAGGGTGACAGGGGTGGCTGGGGTGTCCTGGGGGCGTCAAGGGGGTGCTGATAGGGGTCCCGACCAGCCCAGCCCGACCCTTAAATTGCTTCTCCAAACCACAGAGGAGGGGGAAAAAAAGCCCTGGATAAGTTTCTCCCCCTCTTCTCTCCCCCTTCCAAGTCATCGCTGGAAAATTAAACCGGATCCAAAGAGTTTTTCCTTTCCAAAATGTGCTGGAGAGGCACTACCTTAACCCCTTCGGCTCCTTCCTCGCCCACACCGCAGGACTGGGATGTTTCAGGGGGTTTCGGGATTGTCCCGGGGCTTTGCTGGGGGAAGGGGAACAGCACAATCCCCCTGCGATCCCTCTTTGTGCTCCAGGGATCCCCAAACCCTCTGGAATGCTGGAGGTGAGAAGCACTGAGGCTCCCCGGGGCCGGTTTTGGGGCACCCCCGGGGCCAGTGCTTCCCGGCCAGGTCTCCCTCTCCATTTTGGGAAGAGTATTTTTTTTCATTCCAACTAAATCCAGCTGATTAAATCCATCCTTTCCCCCCCCCAGCTCCCCGCCTGGAGCTTGTCCCTCTCCAGCCGAAAATCCCAATGTCCCCCCTCCAGCATCCCCCAAATCCTGACAAACCAAACTGGAGTTGGGACCTGCTTCTCTCCGGAGCTTCGGGATTGGGGGCCCACCCCAGCCAAACCCCTAATCCCAGAGAAAATGTGAGCTATTTCCTCCAGGAGGGGGGCACAGGAGAGGCCCCCCCTCCCACTGCAAACCGAAAATTCCTTATTTTTTTGGGTTAAAAAGCTCTTTTTTCCCTTGTAAGGCGCCTTGTTCCAGCTGGAGGGAGGTGCTGGCTCATCCCCACGGGGCGATGGAACTGGGGGGCCCCACAGCATCCATAGGGACCCCTCTCAGTCCCCCAATTTAATCCTTAGGGTTGTTTTGGGGGGAAAAAAAAACCAACAAAACAAAGCCCTCAGGAATAATCTGGTGGTTTTTTTGACTCGTTTGTATTTGGGAAGGATTGTTCAAAAAGGAATTTGGGAGGAAAACTCATCGGCCAAGTTGGGGGGGGCCCAGGAGGAGCCCCCGGGGGGAGCAGCCCCGGCCCAGGGTCTCGTGGGAGTGAACAAAGGGGTGGGGAAAGAAAAATCCACTTTTTTGGGGGAGTTTCGAAAGGAGAGCGAGAAAAATGGGCTTTTTATTGGGTTTTTTTGCCTTTTTTTCCCCCCTTTTTTTCCAGGGGCCGCTGGAGCAGCAGCCGGGGGGAGCTGGGATGGAGTGGGAAGGGGGGAGCAGGGGGCTGAGGGTCCTCTCCAGGCTTGGTAGCGTTTTTTCCCTTTTTCTCCTCTTTTTTCTCCTTTTTCCCACCTCTTTTAAATTTTTTCCCCAGTTCCTTTTTCTCCCTTTTTTTTTCTCTTTTTTCTCCCTTTTCTCCTCTCCTTTTTTTCACTCATTTTCCTCTTTTTCCTCTCCTTTTCTATCTTTTTTTTCTTATATCTCCTTTCCTGTTTTTTCTCCCTTTTCTCCTTCTTTCCTCCCTTTTCTCCAATTTTCCTCCCTTTTCCCCCTCTTTTTCCTCCCTTTACACCTTTTCCTCCCCCTTTTCCTGCCTATTTTTCCCTCCTTTTATCTTTTTTCCTTTTTTCTTCCTTTCCTCCTTTTTTTCTTCCCTTTCTCCTCCCTTTTCTACTATTCTACTTTTCTGTTATTCTCCCTTTTTTCTCCTCTTTCTTCCCCTTTTTTTCTTCCTGTCCTCCTCATTTACCCCTTTTTTCGCCCCTTCCTTTTCCTCCCTTTCCTGCTTCCGCCCCCTTTTTCTCCTATTTCCCCCTCCCTTTTCTCCTCTTTCCTCCCCTCCGTTTCCAAATTTTAAATAGAAATATATATAATTAAATTTACAAATGCTATTTACAGGTTTAATTACAAAAAAAAAAAAAATCAAAGAGAAAGAGAGACACCCCTTAGACGTTAATAAATCTAAAAATAAAAAATATATAATAATCCCCCCCTCCAAAAAAACCCCAAATTTCAGGCCGAATGGCGGCGGGGCCGGGGGGGTCACACCGTGGTCTCGCCCTGCTTGCTGTTGGTGAGCCGGGTGTAGAACTTCCTCCAGGAGTGCAGGGTTTTCCCTGACCATATCCAGAACCCAGAGGTGATGCCCACGATCAGAGTCATGAGATACTTGATCATGTAGACGGTGAAGTCGGGGGTCATGCGGGGGGTGAAGTGCAGCGGGCAGGGGATGGCCAAGCTCTTGCAGTTCTGGCTGATCCAGCTGCGCTCCCAGTGCTCCCGGAACGCCTGCTCGTAGAAGTAGCAGGCGATGACGATGGTAGCCGGGACGGTGTAGAGGACGCTGAAGACCCCGATGCGAACCATGAGCCGCTCCAGCTTCTCCGTCTTGGTCCCGCCGTGTTTCATGATGGTGCGGATGCGGAAGAGGGACACGAAGCCGGCCAGGAGGAAGGAGGTGCCGATGAAGAGGTAGACGAAGAGCGGGGCCAGCACGAAGCCCCGCAGAGGGTCGATGTTGTTGAGGCCCACGAAGCAGACGCCGCTCAGCAGGTCCCCGTCGATCTGCCCCATGGCCAGGATGGTGATGGTCTTGACGGCCGGCACGGCCCAGGCGGCCAAGTGGAAGTACTGGGAGTTGGCCTCGATGGCCTCGTGGCCCCACTTCATGCCGGCGGCCAGGAACCAGGTCAGGGAGAGGATGACCCACCAGATCGAGCTGGCCATGCTGAAGAAGTAGAGCATCATGAAGAGGATGGTGCAGCCCTCCTTCTTGGTGCCCTGCACCACCGTGCGGTACCCGTCCTCCTGGAAGCGCTCGTTGCAGACCACCCTCTCCTCCAGCACGAAGCCGGCGATGTAGGCCACCGACACCATGGTGTAGCACCCCGAGAGGAAGATGATGGGCCGCTCGGGGTAGCGGAAGCGCTGCATGTCCACCAGGTAGGTGGTGACAGTGAAGAAGGTGGAGGCGCAGCACAGGACGGACCAGATGAGGATCCAGATGCGGGCGAAGCGGATCTCGTCCTCGTTGAAGAACATGTGGCCGTCGGGCCGGGCGGGCTCGCAGGGCGCCGCGCAGTCCTTCTCCCCCAGGAACTTGTAGTTGAGGTAGCTGGGCACCTTCAGCGCCCGCGGGCAGTGGAAGGGGTGGTCGAGGGTGGCGTAGCGGGGGGCGCCGGGGGTGCCCTGGCCGGCCAGCGGCGTGGCACTGGTGAGCAGCGCCGGCGAGCCGCCGTCCTCCGAGTGGTTCTGCCCCACGCAGATCTGCTCGGCGCCGTGCCGGGGGAAGTTCTCGCAGCGCAGCCGCTCCGGCCACTGGAAGCCGAACTTGTTCATGAGGGCCTCGCAGCCCTGGCGCGCCCGCTCGCAGATGGAGCGGCACGGCGGGATGGCCTGCTCCAGCACCGTGCACACCGGGGCGTACATGGAGCACAGGAAGAACTTCAGCTCCAGGGAGCACTGCACCTTCACCAGAGGGTAGAACTGGTGGACCTCCAGCCCCGCGTCCTCCTGGTTGGTGTGGCCCAGCAGGTTGGGCATGATGGTCTGGTTGTAGGCGATGTCGGTGCAGAGCGGGATGGAGATGGGCTGGCAGAAGCCGTGGTCGGGGATGGAGATGCCCTTCTCGCCGTGCAGCTGGGCCCGGCCCGGCGCCAGCATGCTCAGCCCCGCCAGCAGCCAGGCCAGGGCGGGCAGCACCACGGGGGGGGCCATGGTGGTGCCCCGAGTCCCTGCGCCCCGAATTACTGTGCCCGGTGCCCAGCCGGACGGACCGTCCTCCCGTCCGGGTGTGCCGTGCCCGGGGCTGCCTGGACGGCTCCCGGTGATCAGCTCTGCCGTGCCCGGTGCCGCCTGGATGACTCCCGGTGTCCGAATCCGCCGCGTCCGGACGGCTCCCGGTGCTCAGCTCTGCCGTGCCCGCCGCTGGCTGGACGGCTCCCGGTGACTGGACACTCTCAGCTCCCGCCGGGATGACTCCCGGTGACGGGACCCGCCGTGCCCGGTGCTGCCCGGACGGCTCCCGGTTCCCACTGCCCGCCTGCCCCGGGTTCCCGGCGGGACGGCTCGCGGTGTCCCGATCTACCGCTGTGTCTGCTCGGACTTGGCGCTCCCGGTGCTCGTCCCAGACACTCCCGCTGTTCGTCCCAGTCACTCCCGGTGCTCCGCGGCGCTGCTCCCGCTGCCCGGACTCGGCGCTCCCGGAGCCGCGGGCGAGCGGCGGGTCGGGGAGAGGGGATGGCGGGGGGTTGCCGGGCGGTCCCGGGGGGTGGTCGGGCGGTCCCGGGGGGGTCCCGGGGGGTGCCCGGGGCGCGGGGAGCGGAGCGGCCGCACCGGACGCTCCCGCCGCCTTTGTGAGGGGCAGCGCCGCGTCCCCGCGGGGCGGGGCCAACCCCCCGAGCCCCGCCCCCTACCGGCCCCGCCCCGCAACCTAAGCCAGTCACATTCAAACCTGGCGGTGGCCACGCCCCACGCCCCCCTGGCCACGCCCCCTCCCGTCCCGGGGGTCACCGGGCCCCCCCGGCCCGAAAAGTTTTTCCGAGTCGGGAAAAGTTCCCCCCCCGCGCCCGGGTGGGGTCGGGCCGGGGCCGCGATGAGAGGGTGCTCCCGTGTCCCCTGACGCCGCCCGTGTGCCCTGTGCCTCTCGTGTCCCCTGCCCTCCGCCTTCCGTGACACCCCCCCGTGTCTTCTGACACCCCTCCCCCCGTGGCCCCTGTGTCCCCCCACCCGTGTTCCCCGAGCCTTTCGTATTCCCTGCCCTCCGAGTCTTCCGCACCCCGCCGTGTCTTCTGCACTCCCCCTTGTCCCCTGTGCCTCTCCTGTCCCCTGCCACCCTGTCCCCAGCCCCAGTGTGGCCTCTGCCCCTCCGTGTCCCTTACACCCCCCCTTCGTGTCCCCTGACACTCCCCGTGTCCCCCAGTGCCCCCCGCCCCCCCGTGTCTTCTACACCCTGCATGTTCCCTGTTCCCTACCGTGTCCTCTGTCCCCCCCGTGTCCCCTGTGCCCCTCCTGTCTCCTCCCTGCCGTGTCCCTGGACATGCCCCATGTCCTCTGCAACCCCCCATTGTCCCCTGCGTACCCCCTGCGTACCCCGCCACCCCCCCTGGGGTTCTCTGCACCCCTCTGTGTCCCCTGTGCCCCCCTGATGTCCTCTACACTTCCCATGCCCCCTGACTCCCTGCTCCATGTCTCCCCCCACCCACGCGGCTGCTCCCCCCCAGCCCAGGACCCACATCCCCCTGACATGTTCTGGGGGGTCCCCCACTGTCCCCTGGTCCCACTTTAGGGTGCAGTGGGGCAGGATTAGCCCCCTTGTCCCCCTGAAGCCCCCCCAAAAGCAGGGGTGCCTTGGTCCCAACACTACTTGTAGCCTGGTGTCACCGAGGTGGTGCCACCACCCCATAGGGTGCCCATGGCCACTCTGGGGTGCTGCACCCCCACAGGACCACTGTACAGTCAGGGATGTCCCCAAATCAGCCAAGGGGGTGGGGGACATCCCCCATCCTGCCCCCCCTACAGGCCCCACAGCTCCCACCCCAACCAGGGCCGTGGTGAAGGGAACTTCTGTCTCCAAAAACAGGGCAGGGGGAGAGAGCCGTGGGGCTGAGATGCACTGGGAGGGGCTGGGACACACTTGGGGGCACTGGGACGCACTGGGTGGAACTGGGACACACTTGGGGGCACTGGGACACACTTGGGGGCACTGGGACATGCCAGAGGGGGACAGGAATATGCAGGGGGGAACCAGGACGCACTGGGAGGATCCAGGACATGCTGGGGGGATCTGGGACACACTGGGGGATCCAGGACATGCTGGGGTGATCCAAGACTCACTGAGAGGGACCAGGACACATCAGGGGGTCAAGCACACACTGGGGGGCACTGGGACACACTGAGGGGACTGAGACACACTGGGAGAGACTGGAACACAACGGAGACCCTCATCGGGGAAAGAAACTGCGGGCAATCACCCCAAATTTCGGCAGCAGGATGGGGGGCTGCCCTTCCCAAGGCAGGGGCAGTCAGGGGGATTGTGGTGGGCAGCCCCCCACCCCCGTCCCGCTCCGTTCTGGGGGTCTTCTGGCTGCCCCCTTCCCTCCCTCCCTCCGCGTCCTCCCTCCCTTTCTCTCCCTTTCCTGTAACTTAAGCTTTTGTTGTGAGCAGGAGACCCGGGCTGCCGTGAAAAGAGGGGGCCCCACCGCCTTTCAGAGCGTAATTGAAACCATTGCGGCTCCTGGCCGAGGGGGAAGGGCAGGGGGGGCTCCAAAATCAAAGCCTGGGGGGGCGCAGGGGGGGAGGACGGAACACACGATGCTCCCGGCCCCCCTCCCCGTCGGGACGTGCCGGGTGTCACCGCGGCGGGGGCGGGACACGGGGGCTCCCCGCGCCCGGGGGGGGAGGTCGGGGCTGGCGGAGGGTCCGCGTGGCCCCGGCGAGGCCGGGACGGGGTGGGATGGGTGGGTTTGGGGTGGGAGCCAGGGCCGGGGGTGACTCCGGGGTGCTGCCTTTGGGGTTCCCGGGAGGGTGCTGGGCAAGTGCCCAGGGGTCCCGGGCGGGGGGGGGCTGCGGGGAAGGGCCTGGCACGGTGCCGGCGGCGGGGGCTGAGCCCGGAGCCCGGCCAGCACTGCCTCCTGGCCCCATCCTACTCCCAATCCTGCTCCCAGTCCCACTCCCAATCCCGCTCTTTTGCTGCTCCCCCGGCTGCTCCAGCCACAGCTCCCCTCGGCCCCGTGGGTGCAGAGTCCAGCTTGGGTGACCCCACCGTGTCCCCAGGCCCACCAGGGATGGGGACGGAGGGGAGCAGGGGTGTCTGAGCAGCCACGCCGATTTGGCTTCCTAAAAGCTCCCGATTTTGGCTTCTTTTCACAGCGAAAGGGCCCTTCTCATGTCCCCCCCACCGCGTCCCCTGCCACCCGTGTCCCCTGCCCCCACCACATCCCCAGTGCCTCTTGTGTCCCTTTCCCAGGGGGGTGGTAGGGGCTGTCCCCATGCTCCCTGTCCCAGTGGGTGCTGGTGGCTCAGGAGAGGGGGCCCCAGAACCCACAAATGGTCCCACCCAGAGTGGGTGCTGAGCTCTCCTGAGGAGGGGGAAACCTGGAGCAGATCCTCCAGCCAGCCCTGGAAGGACCCCCTGGGTGGGCTGAGGGTGTCAGGGGACATCCCAGGGAGGCAGCCAGAGGGCTCCTGCCTGCTCAGGGGTGTCCCCTCACAGGGACATTCAGGGTGGCTCAGGGAATCCCTTGAGTCCCACTTGTCCCTGTCACCAGGCTCCCAGCCCCATTCCTGAGCCCTGCCAGGGCTGTGTCGGGTGGCAGAGTCCTGCCTCCTCCCCAAAAGGTTCCCTGGGGGTCTGGGGTTGATGTCCTGCCTGGGGGGAACCTGTGAGGACAAGGACCCACCCTGGCACCCAGCAGGAGGGGGTGGGTGCTGCCAGCAGGCCAAACTGGGCTGTACTGGGAGTATGGGGCCAAACCCAGCTCCCCCCCAGCTCCCCATCACAAGGGCACTTGGGGGGTCCTCCCTGCACCCATCAGGGCCAGGGATGGGCAACACAGTTGTGAACCCCCAGGTCCATACCTTGGACCCCCTGAAAGCACCCTCAGCCCAGCCACAGGCTGGTGTCCCCTCTCTGAGCCTCTCCTCAGGAACAGGCACCATGGGGAGAACCCTGGGGGTGGCACCATGGCTGGCACTGGCCCCATGCACAGCCCCACGTGTGGGCTGGTGGCCAGCACCGATCCCGAGGGCAATATTTTGGGGGGGGCACTGGCAGCACCACCTCGCACCACGTGTCCCTTGGGGTGGCCCGGAGGAGGGCGAAGCAGGGAGGAGCTGTGACAGGCGGTGCCAGGCGGGCTGAGGACCTCGGGGGTCCCCCAGGAGCGCAGAGGAGGGAAAGGGCCCCCGGCCCTGCCCTCGGCTTTGTTTCACACTTAAGAGCCTCTAATTAAAACCAGGCACAAAGGCCCCGGCTGGCGGCGGGCGCGAGGTGCCAGCGGGGACGGTGGTCTGTCACCAAGGGAACAGGGAGGGGACACAGGGTCCCTGGCACAGGTCCTCCTGCACCCCGGGGCGTGAGCAGGCACACGTGTGCACACACATGCACACACACACACGTGAACACACAGTGCCCACAGGAGGGGTGACGTGTGGGGACATGGCAGCAGGGCTGGGGGGTCGGGGGTGCTGAGGGGGTCACAGTGTTGGGGACTCTGTGTGTGTGACAGCTCTGCTGGCACCTGGGGGGGGGGGAGGGTGTGTCTGCACCCCTGTGCCCAGCTGAGCTGCACGCACGCTGTGCTGTGGGTTAGGGAGGGCAGGAACCAGTGCTCAGGCCTGGTTTGTACTGGTCTAAACTGGTCTAATGGTCTGCAGTGGTTCCATGGGGTGGGAGAGGTCTGTGATCAGCACTGGTCAGGTGGGATGGGGCTGCCAGCTGAGTCCTGGGGTACCCATGGGGTGAGTTGGGGGCAGAGCTGCTCCCTGGGGTACCATGGGGTACCCACTGCTACCACCAAGCTCCGGGGTAGTAGTGGGGTGAACTGAGCCCTGGGGTACCTGTGGGGTGGAGTGTGGGGTGCCCTCAGCCCTAGGGTACCAAGCCAGGCCCTCAGGTACCCCTGGGGCGGGCTGTGGGGCGAGTTGAGCCCTGGGGCACCCCCGGGTGGGCCATGGGGTGCCTGAGCCCCGGGGCAGCCCGGCAGGCAGTGGACACAGCGTTAGGCAAGCCCTGGTACCCAGAGGGTCCCGGGGGGACTGGTGGGCAACCCTAAAAGCAGCTGTGAGGAGCTGGGGGGACGAGCCCCCACCACAAACGGGTCCGACCGACCGGATCCCAGGGGGTGGCACGTCCCCGGTGCCACGTGGTCCCCCCAGACCCGCTCCCGGTGCTGGCGGGGCACAGAGCCCACCGAGGCGGGCGCGGGGGAAACCGGCTTAAGCACACCTTGACCTTGCTGGCAGGGGAGGGATCCCCTCGGCTTGTCCGACACATCCCCCGCCAGCGCTGGCATTGAGAGCGCGCGAGCCCGCGCGAGGAGGGGCCGGCTTGAAAAGGCAGCTTAGGCATCTCCTGCTGCGAGAGATGGATTAGGGGCTTCGGGGAGGCCGGGGACGGCACAGCCACCGCCGGGATATTGTTTGAACCCTTCCAGGGATGGGGCAGCCACAGCTTCTCTGGGCAACCGGTGACAGGGCCTCCCTGCCCTCACAGGGGAGGGTTTCTTCTGTATTTCCCCTCTTTCAGTTTAAACCCATTCCACCTTGTCCTGCCACTCCAGTTCCTGATGAAGAGTCCCCCTCTGGCCCCTTCAGATCCTGGAAGGTGCTGCGGAGTCTCCACACAACCTTCTCGTCTCCGGGCTGAACAGCCCCAGCTCTCCCAGCCTGCCTCCATAGGGGAGGTGCTCCAGTCCCCTTATCCACTTCATGGCCTCCTCTGGGCTGGCTCCAACCATTCCCTGTCCTTCCCATGCTGGGGGCAGCAGAGCTGGATGCCCTGGGGGCAGCAGAGCTGGATGCCCTGGGGGCAGCAGAGCTGGATGCCCTGGGGGCAGCAGGGCTGGATGCCCTGGGGGCAGCAGAGCTGGATGCCCTGGGGGCAGCAGGGCTGGATGCCCTGGGGGCAGCAGGGCTGGATGCACTGGGGGCAGCAGGGCTGGATGCCCTGTTCCCGACGGGGTCCCCCGGGGTCGGCAGCCCCGGCCCCCTGCGGGTGCCCCCGGCGCGGGCGCAGCTGTCGCTGTCAGGGCTGTCAGGGCTCGGGTATTTTTAGAGCCACCCAGGGACTGTTTCTGCCCGTGCAGAGAGTGACGGGTGTGTGGGGGTGGTGGTGGGACACAGGTTTCCCTTTTTACTCTGATTTAGGGCTGGAAACGCCCCGTTTGTGCCCAGAGCTGGCAGTGGATCGCATGGGGTGTGAGGCACCCTATACTGGGGGGTGGGGGGTGGTCTGGCCATCTCGGCCCTGCCCCTGTGCTGGGCTGGGGTCTGTGTTCCCAAGGTGGCAGCCCAGGCCCCAGGGGCTGTTCCTGGTGTGGGGGGTGGCCCCTGTGGGGGCAATGGAGAAGGGACTGGGTGCCCCCCTGGCCATCCCTTCTGTCCCAGGAACAGCTGTGCCCCTGGTGGGGACCCTGCCAGCACCGGGCATGTGACAGGAGGTGACAGAGCTGCTATTTATACCTGTCCCTGTCAGGGCTGGGTGTGGGGACACCAGAGAGCCCATGCCACGGGCCCAGGGTGACTCTCAGGGTCCCCTGGGTGCCCCGCCTGTCCCACAGCACCACCCAAACCCCCCTGTAGGGTGGGGGGGCTCAGCATGGCCTGGAGGCTCCTCCATGGTGTCACACAGCCATTCCAACTGCCCCCAGCCCACTGGGGACAGAGCCACCCCTGTGCCTGGGGGGGCACAGGACTGTGCTTCATGTCCCCATGCCCAGTGAGGACACTGAGCTGTCCCTGTGCCTGACAGTGGCACGAAGTTGTGCCCAAGAAGGACACTGAGCTGTCCCTGTGCCCAGTGGGACACTGAGCTGTGCCCAGCCCCTCCAGGTTAGTGGGTACTGGGGGGCAGAGGGGGACAGGTGTGTTCCCCAGCAGTCACAGGTCCTAGTGGACACATGTCCCCAGCAACCACAGGCCACTGGCATGGGGAGATGCCAAGGGGGGGGGCATTCATTCACAGCCTCCCTCCTGCTCCTCCAGCAGTGGGGTAGGGGGGCACAGACCCCCAGAAAGCTGCTTTACATGAGAAGGGGCCTCCCTGGCCCACAGAGAGGGGTGTGGGCTGAGAGTGTCAGGGGACATCCCAGAGAGGCAGCCAGAGGGCTCCTGCCTGCTCAGGGGTGTCCCCTCACAGGGACATTCAGGGTGGCTCAGGGTCCCACTAGGCTCCCAGCCCCGTTCCTGAGCCCTGCCAGGGCTGTGTCAGGTGGCAGAGTCCTGCCTCCTCCCCAGAAGATTCCCTGGGGGTCTGGGGTTGATGTCCTGCCTGGGGGGAACCTGTGAGGACAAGGATCCCCTCTGCCCACACATACACTGGGGGCCTGGGGTCCCCCAGCCTGGGGACACTGTGCCCCCCAGGCACCTCAGGCAGAGAAGCCCCAGGACTGATCCCCCAGCTCCCTGCTCACCCCTTGTGGCACCCAGGGAAACTGAGGCAGGGCTGAGAGGCCTTGGGCAGCACTGAGGGCACCCAGCCCCAGGGTCACCCCTCTTCTCCAGCTAAGCACCCCTGGGGTGCCAGGCCCCCCTCACCCGAAGCTGAGGCAGACAGGGCTGGGTGCCCCCCACCCCGGGGTGATGATGAGCACCAGCTTCTGCACCCGGCAGACCTGGGGGGATGTGGAGAAGGGGCATAAGCCACCAGCACACTGGGGTCCTGCCAGGGGAGCTGTCACCCTCCCCAGGGCTGGGGACACCCACTCCCTGCTCTGGGGCTCATCCCACCCAGCTCAACACAGCCCCACCTCCCTGTTGACCTGTCTTGGCTCAGCACCCCATGGTGGGTGAGGGTTCAGGGAGTGGGTGGGGGTCCCACTGCCTGCCTGGGGAGCAGGAGCTCCCTGTCTCGGGCACAGCCCTGGTACTGGGCCCAGGGTGCCCACCTGGGACCCAGGGTTGGGCTTGGCTGCAGGACACTCCTGTCCCTCTGACCAAACCACCCCCAGAGCTGCTCCACATGGCACAGTTGAGCTTCCTGGGCAGGGCTCTGGGGTCCAATCCTGCCCACCTGGAAGCTTTGGGAGGACAAGGAGTGGACAGTCCCTTGCAAAAACACCACTGGAAGGAGAAAGGCTGCTCCCCACCCTGCTTAAGCTTCACCTCCCTCCATGGGGCCAAGTGCCAGGGCAGTCCTGGTACCCACTGGGGACACCAGCAGGGACAGACCATGGCCTGTGGAGGAGAGGCAGAGCCCTGGCAGCTCTGGGCTGGCAGCAGCCCCTCACCCAGGCAGGTGGGAGCGCTGACCTGACACGGGACAAGATGGACACTGGGGTTTTTGTGGGGAGCAGAGTAAAGCACAGACAGGCACTGAATCAACAGAACTTTCTTAGGCTAATGAGGAGGAAATTCAAGGAGGTTTCTGCCCAGCAAAAGCTCTCACAGCCACCCTGTGGTGCAGAGGCCCCAGCCCTCAGCCACAAGGTCCCCAGCACTGTTTGAGAGAGAGACAGCATGAGAATCAGAGATTATGAAGGGATTGGGATGGACCTTAAAGCCCACCCAGTCCCACCCCCTGCCATGGGCAGCAACATCTCCCACTAGACCAGGTCACTCAAGGCCTCATCCAACCTGGCCTTGGACACTTCCAGGGATGGGGCAGCCACAACCTCCCTTTCCTGGGAGGTTTTTCCTTCCAGAGGGGATTTCCTGGGGACGTTTCTGCAGGGCTGCTGAGGTGGGGCAGCAGGATGAGCACAACATTTTGTCCCAGCAAGTGAGAGGCAGAGGTTCCATGAAGGAGCTCTGGCTCAGTGCAGGAACAGACCGAGCCTGGAGCCACCCCGGGAACACAAACCACTGAGTGCTGCAGGACTCGGGCAGGGCTGGCACAGGTGTGCCTTTAGGGCAGGGCTGGCGGCACACGGGGGCACAGAGAACTCGCCGTGGGCAGCCCCGATCCCGAGCTCCTCCCCTGGCCAGGAAAGAAAGCCCTGACCCTCCGTCTCTCATGTGCGGTTGTTGGGCCACTCTCGGCACTCCATGGGCAGCAAGAGCTTTCTGTGCTGGCACCTTTTGTCTGGGAGGAATCTGTGTCCATATGGAATTTTGGGAGTCAAACGGCCAATTTCTGTGCAGGGCTCTGAAAAGCAAACGACTGCACTTCCCCCCAGGAAAGAAAGCCCTTGAGAGACGGATTGGCTGCCCGACTCCCAGAATTCCATATGGACGAAGATTCCTCCCAGACAAAAGGTGCCCACACAGAAAGCTCTTGCTGCCCATGGAGTGCCGAGACTGCACTTGAGAGAGGGAGGGTCAGGGCTTCTTTCGGGAGTCAGACGGCCAATTTCTGCGAAGGCCTCCGAATAGCAAATGACTGCTGTGCCACCCAGGAAAGAAAGACTTTACCCTCTGTCTCTCATGTGCAGTTGGTGAGCCAGTCTGGGCACTCCATGGGCAGCAAGAGCTTTCTGTGCAGGCACCTTTTTCCTGGGAGGAATCTTCATCCGTAATGAATTTTGGGAGTCTAACGGCAAATTTCTGCGCAGGCCTCTGAAAAGCGAATGACTGCCATTCCACCAGGGAAAAAAGACCTTACCCTCCGTCTCCCAAGTGTAGTTGGTGCACCACTCTTGGCCCTACATGGCCAGCAAGAGCTTTCTGTGTGGGCACCTTTTGTCTGGGAGGAATCTTCATCCATATGGAATTTCGGGAGTCAAAAGGCCAAATTCTGCCCAGCACTCCTGCAAGCAAACGACTACTGCGCCACCCAGGAAAGAAAGCCCTGACCCTCCATCTCTCCAGTGCTGTTTGTGCACCACTCTCGGCACTCCATGGGCAGCAAGAGCTTTCTGTGGTGGCGCCTTTTGTCTGGGAGGAATCTTCGTCTGTATGGAATTTTGGGAGTCAGATGGCCAGTTTCTGCACAGGCTTCCGAAAAGCAAACAACTACCGTGCCAACCAGAAAAGAAAGTTCTGACCCTCCATCTCTCAAGTGCCATTTGTGCACCACTCTTGGCACTCCACGGGCAGCAAGAGCTTTCTGTCCTGGCACCTTTTGTCTGGGAGGAATCTGTGTCCATATGGTATTTTGGCACTCAGATTGGCAGTTTGAGCGCTGGGCTGAAAAAGTGAACAACAGCCCTTCTCCCCAGGAAAGAAAGCCTGGAACCTTTGGGTTTCGGGTGCAGTTGGTTGGGCAGCCTGGGCACTCCATGGGCAGCAAAAGCTTTCTGTGGTGGCACCTCTTGTCTGGGAGGAATCTTCGTCCATATGGAATTTTGGCAGTCAAATGGCCAATTTCTGAGCAGGTCTCCAAAAAGTGAACGACTGCTGTGCCACCCAGGGGAAAAAAGCCCTGACCCTCTGTCTCAGCTTAATGAGACTGAAGCGTTTTGCTAAGGAGGATGAGTTATGAGGCAGACCAGACTCCTCTCTCTCAGCAGTTGTAAATCCGAAGTTAAGAGGCTGCAGTCGAGGAAGTATGGAAAAAGGAAAAATAACAGCCCTTTATTAAAAGATATATGTGTATTGGCAGAACAACAAAAGAACACAAAAGCACCTAAACAATAATCCTGTACCCAGAAGTCCCCCTCAAAAAGGCAACAGATCAATGTTTCCCGTCCTTTGGCGCAATTCTAATCCCGGTTGGCAGAGGGTGCTGTTGGATCGCCGGAGGAGCAGTCGCAGGGATACGCGGGGTCAGCATCCCGGGAGTCCAGCGCTCCACAGTCAAACAGCCCGTGGCTCTGCTGTGTGTCTGCTCTCCCAGCCACGCTGCCCTCCCAGCCCGCACCTCCCAGGAGCCTCCCTCTGTCTCCCGCACTGACCTCCGGGAACATCGGAGGCAGCTGCAAGGCAAAGAGAGGATGGTTAGAGGAGAAATCCAGAGCTTTCCTTGGGGTCTCCCCAGGGTAGGGACATCAATGGAGCCATGCATGGAGTAGAGGGAGGGTTATTTGTGGGATGCTGTGAAGTTCCCACCCTTCAATATGCCTTGGGATGGCTTTTGAGCCTATGGGCACTTCTGTCTGGGATGAGCTGAGGGCACTGCCAGCATGGCATGAAAGGAGACATCTCCTAGTGCCTGAGCAAGAGTCCAGCATCATCTTAATTTCTTAACCTCCTCCACTTCCAGAGACCCCAGTGATTGCTCAGAGGTGCCAGAAACAGAGCCCACCTGTAACACTGGTGCCTGATCTGATGGATATCAATAGCACATTCCCTGCTTCCCACTCCCATCCCTACATGCCTATCTCAAAGCTTGCGTGGGTCCGTTCCCGTGTCACACGTGCAATCCTGCTTTCTCTTTCCTTATCCTGCTGCAGCCTGAACAGCACAGGGCATCCCTGCCCCCAGGGAGTGCAGCTACCGGGGCAGAGCAGGCTGGGGCAGGATTCCCGAGGGGAAAGGCACTGGCTGCCTCCCACACCTCTCCCACAGCTGGCTGGGACTGTAGGAGGGCAGTGCAGAAGAGCCCTGTCACCTCCTCCCACCCCAACCCTCCTCTCACCTGCTGATTGATGGGAATCGAGTCTTTATCCAAAGAGACAACTCGAAACTTCACTGGAAAAGGGAAATAGAGATGGAGGAGTGAGTTCATCCTCAGGGAGGATGGAAATCCCCCCTGAGCCCTGCAGTGCCCCTCAAGCAGCACTGCCAAGGTGGCCTGGAATTGCCCTCTGTCAGTGCTGGGCATTCCAGTGCATCCCAGGATGAGCCCTCCTATTCCCACGCAGTTTAGGAGCAAGGCTGGGCCTCCTGCAGCCCTCTCCCAACAGGACCTTCAGCCCAGAGGAGGGTGGTGCATCCTGCCCCCATCACCTTGCTGGCCAGGCTTGAGGACAGGTTTGTCTGTCTGTATGAAGATCCCAGGGCCCAGCATTTTCAGCTTCACCTCCTTCTTCTCAGACATGTTCAGGGAATCTCCTTGGATTGAGATGTTCAGGTCTAGATTTTCTTCCTTCCCACTGATGGGAGCTGGAGCCTACAGGGGGAAACATCAGGCTGCAGGTGAGGATGAGCCATGGCCAGGGTGCTCTGCTCACTCTGGGTGACCCCAAGCACTCCTCACCCACAGGGACACCTTCCCTGAGCCAGGGGCTGGGAAGAAATGTCCCCCCAACACCCTGCTCTGGTCTGCAAGTCTGCTACCAGGGGATTATTTTAGACTCTGGGTAACTGGGCTGAGCCTGGAGTAGTTCTGTCTGCATGAGGGATGAGACTCTGCCAAAAGATGGGGAAGTCACATCTGCTCCCAGCCCTGTGTGGGGTCACAGCCCCAGCTCAGGGCAGCTGGTGGAAACTGCTCTGCCTGGAGGCACCAAGGAGCCCAGGATATCCCCAGGACATCCCCTCCCTGCTCAGGGCTGTTTTGGGGTGACACTCACAGGGAAGGTGAAATTCAGGTGCATCTGAGGCTGCTGGACCTCCCTTTTCAGCAGGGAATGGGGTGGGTTCTGTGCACTCCCAGCAGCTCAGTGGTCACCTGGACCCAGAGCATGGCTGGGCAGGGGTGATACATCACAGCTGGGGTTGTGACCACAAACCTCCTGGCAAGGAGAAGTGCTGACAAGAGGGGTGTGGGGGTGAGACAGAGCCCAGCAGACCCCATGGAGACCTCAAAGAGCCCCTGGACACTCAGGAACCTGTGCTGGGGTGCAGCACCACCTCCCCCAGCCTCCCCACGCTGCCTCTGGGCTCCCCTTGGCTTCCCGGCTCAAAGCAAAGGGCACCTGCAACAACCACCCCAGGGCCACCAGCCCAGCAGCCCCCAGTGCCACGTCCTTGATGCTCATGGGCAGGGACAACCCCATTCCCACCCTGGCCAACAATCCCCAACAAGGGAGTAGCTCCCACCAGGAATTCCCGAGGAGCCAAGGCTAAAGCCATGCCAGCAGGCACAGACAGACAGACACAGAGGGGGCTGCAGATGCCCCAGCCATGAGGTGCAGGATGAGGGAGAGGATGGGTAGGGCTGGAGACCTCATGTCTCCAGCTGGAAGTGGTTGTCTAGGATGGCCACAGCCTCCTCCTGCAGGCCTTGGATCGCTCTGGACCCACGTCTGCCCCTCTGCAGGCTCTGAAATGGGATCTTTGCTTCCCATCCAGTGAGCAAACAAGGACTGGTAGAGGGATCCACAGGCACCTGCAGATACAGCTCAGGTCATGTTTACCCACAGCCTTCTGGGTTCAAGGCTCTGCTGGATTTTTGCAATATTAGGAAAGGTTCCTACAACCTGCAGAGGTTCAAACCCCAGGGGCAGGACTCACCTGAACACTGCTGTGCTGGGAAATGGTGCCAGGGTGGAGTGGGAACAAATGGGATGAAAATAGGCAGCACATCATGATGACATTGTATTATATGAGTTTGTGATGATTCCTCAGAAAGGGCAAGTTTACAGGTGTTTCAAATTTAACCAAACAGTAGCTGTTTGGGCTGATCACACATCTGAGGCTGCATTTTTGCCCCATTTCCTCCAGTTTCATCAAATCTGGGTAGAGGAACAGGACAGTGTTGTGTTGTGGTGCTGACTGTGGCTGCTCTCATTCCTCTTTGCCCCACTCTTGGGAGTGGACACCATCCAGGGCAGGGGCTGAGCTCCCTCCTTCTGTCCTGGTGGGAATTCCAGAAAGCTGAGGCAGCTCCACAACAGCCACGTGGTATTCAGAGCACATCTCCTGCTCTGCAGGGTTTCCTCCCTGCTTTGCAGTTCCCTTCCTTTTGGAGATGTGTGTAGAGGCAGTGCTGTGGGAATCATGGAATGGTTTGGGTTGGAAGGGACCTTAAAGCTCATCTTATTCCACCCCCTGCCTTGGGCAGGGACACCTTCCATGAGACCAGGTTGCTCCAAGCCTTGTCCAACCTGGCCTTGGACACTTCCAAGGATGGGGCAGCCACAGCTTCTCTGGACAAAACGTGCCATCACCCCACAGGAAGCCATGGAGGGGGCTGACCTCTTTCCGTGGGATCTCAGATGACCACGGCTGCTGTTCCCAGGCCTGCCCTGCTCAGGTATGGCTGGATACAGCCCTGTGCCCAACCCCTGCCCTTTGGAGCAGCCCCACACAGTGTTGGTGTCCAGAGGAGGCTGGACCTGCCACCCCCAAGGGCAGGAGTTGGGAGCATGGTCCCAGGTCCATCCTGCCCCCTCCCCACCCTCAGGATGCAGCTGTGGGTCAGTGCCCTGACAGGCATCCCAGGGGTGGTTCAGTGTGACCAGGAGCTCGTGGCTCCCCCAGCACTGCCGAGGCCACCACTAACCCAAGTGCCACATCCACACAGCTTCCAAATCCCTCCAGGGATGGGGACTCCACCACTGCCCTTGGCAGCTGTGCCAGGGCTGGACGACCAAGCAGCAGGGCAGGGTCACTGCAGACCCCATGTCTGGAGGGCCAGGGGAAGCAAGGTGCTCCCAGAGTCCCTGTGCTGAAGTTTCTTTCTCTCCCCAAGCTTTCACCTTTCCCTGACAGTGGAAAAGCCAGTAAGGTCTCTGCCTGGGACCTGGCTGTTCAGCTTGGACAATGCTTTTCCCAGAGAAGCTGTGGCTGCCCCTGGATCCCTGGAAGTGGCCAGGGCCAGGTTGGACAGGGCTTGGAGCAACCTGGGCTAGTGGAAGGTGTCCCTGCCTGTGGCAAGGGGTGGGACCGGATGGGCTTTAAGGTCCCTTACAACCCAAACCATTCTGTGTTCCTATTAATGCATAACCCCTAAACCCAACCTTTGCTGGGCTCAAAGTTCTGGGCAGCCAAACCCCAAGCAAGGTGGTGGGCATGTGGTGGGACCACCAAATCAGTTCAGACCCAACAGACTGAGCTGCACGCTGGGAACCCTGGCAGGAAGGAAGGGATTAAAGGGATTTTGTAGGGCATGGGATGCTTCATGTGCACACTGCCCTTGACCATCTCCGTGTGACAGCTCCTAGTCTGGTGAGTTGTTGCTCGTGGGAAGCCTCTTTCCTGCTGCTGATGTTTTGGTATCTGTCTGGGCAGACGATTGCCACAGATTTGCAGGATTTCCTCCATAATGAGCCAGCTGCTCCCGAGAGCAGGAATGGTGCCAATCCACAGTGCTGTGCCCTCGCTTGCCCGTGGCTTGCAGGTTTTAGCTGAAGATGGGAGGTGAAGCCTTGCCCACCATGCTTCCAGCACAGGGGACAGCCCCCCCCTCTGCAGTTGTCCCTGCCCTGCTGCAACCCTGGGTGGCTGGGACAGGAGCTGCTCAGCTGGGAAGGAGCCAAAAGATGTACCAATCCCTGCCTGACTGCGAGGAACCAGCCAGGGAAGTTGGCAGCTGGTGGATGGGTCTGGCTATGCCACGGTCTGGAAGCCATGGGGAGACATCTGGAAGCCTCCTGCTCCAGGTGGGCACAATCCAGGATCCTCTGGGTATTTGGGGTTTTAATAGATGCTTTTCCTGTGCACTTACTAAGGCAGGGAGAGCTCTACCTCAGGGTCAGATCAGTGTCACTCTCCCCCTGCCCTGTGCTCCTCACGCCATTCAGCACCACACCCCGGGGATACGGTGTGGTGTCCATAGGGATGCTCCATGTGCACGGATGCAGGCCCCCAACACGGTCCTAAGGAGAAGGATTCCCCCTCCCCATGCTCCCCCCAGCTCCTCAGACACAGGTAGGACACGAGCACACCCAGCACCAGCTACAGCCTGTTTAATCTTGCAGCCTTGGCTCACAACTCAGTGTCGAGGATGCTCTTCCCACGTGGCAACATCCCCTGGACCTCGTGTCCCCCCAGGCCACATGCTGCACTCTGGACTCCTCCCCAGAGCTGGCTGTATCCCAACAGCATTTTAGGAGCCTCTGGAAGAAGAACCCAGCACACCCTTGGGGGAAGTCAGGGGTGGAAAAGGGTGCTGTGAACCGCCAGCCCTGCCTGGAGCTTCCCCCCCTGCCCAGTGTGCAGGCAGGAGCCATCCCAGGGGACAGACACAGCTCCAGGTCGGGGGGACACAGGGGATGCACAGCCATAATGAGGGGTTTCGGGGGGCACCTCGCTCTGTTTTTGGGGAGCTGCCTGGTCCCTGTCCTGCACTGCTCTGCTCCCCTCGCACCAGGGCACCGTCCTGCCGGGGCGGTGGCAGGGCTGGTGGACACATCCTCAGGGGACAAGGGGACAGCATGGCCCAGCCTCTGGCTGTGCCACCTCCCTTGTGTCCCCGAGGGACTCGCTCCCTCTGCCTAATAAGTGGTCCCAGTTGGGTCCTCCTGGCACTGGGGGCTGCCCGTGCCCCCGCCCTGGTCCCCATGGGGGTTCCCAGACATCTCAGCCAGGGCATCGGCCATGGCCCCGCGCACAGCCTCGGTCAGCTCGGGGACATCCTTGGGGCTCAGGCCCCGCGTTTCCACCTTGGGCAGGATTCGGATGGTGCACGTGCCTGGGAGAGAAGGGAAAGGCCAGGAATGCTGTTAAAGGAATCACCAGGAACCACCTTCACCATCAGCTGCCTCCCCACACCTCAGTGTCCCACAAAGAGACCCCCACGTGCCTCCTCGCCCCTGCCAGCCCTGCCTTCTGGCACAGGAATTCTTGTCCATCACTTACCAGAGGTGAACTTCTTCTCCTTGGAGCTGAAGAAGTCCCAGTACGGGGAGATTACAACGGGGAAGATGGGAACCTATAGGACACGGAGGGTCAGGGGTGCCTTTCATACAGACCCCCTCCCCAGGGGGGACTCCAGCTCCTGCGGTGCCCCAGGCCTCAGCAGATCCCTGTCCCACCCTGGGTCCTGCACAGCACAGTGCCTGTCCCAGGGGACCAAAAAGCCCTCCATCCCACTGTCCCAGGGTGCACCCCCACCCCGCTCTATCCAGGGCGAGCGGAAGGGGTGGATCATGGAATCATTCAGGTTGGAAAAGACCATCGAGTCCAACCCTTGACTGAACATAAGGATATTCCCTCACCTGAGCCTGCACAGCCAGGTGGAAAGCCCCACGCTTGAAGGGCAGCATGGATTTGTTCTGGTTCCTGGTGCCTTCGGGGAAAACCCACACTCGGAGCTGCACAGGACAGGGAGACGGGTGAGACTGGACCACAGCCAGGGCACCTGGCACCTTCTACATCAGTCCTCCACTCACCCCCTTTAACTCCACGGGTGTTTCCCCCCCCATTACCCCTTCTCCTGCCAGCCCCCCTCACGTTTTCACGCCACATGGTCCGGGCTGTCTGGGAGATGACATCGATGGCAGCGTCTCGTCTGTGGCGGTCGATGAAGATGATACCACTGAGCCAACAGGCCCAGCCCACAGTGCCCATGTACAGCAGCTCCTTCTTGGCAATGGGCACACAGCGCTCAGGAATGACCTCTGCCATGCCTGGAGGAGGGATGGCAGAGCTGTCAAAATACCTTCCCAACCCCGGATTATCTGAGGCAGAAAAATCAGCTTGGAAAATTATTCACTGCTTGGAAGTTTTAACTCCCAGGTTTGGACAAAGCAGCTGAATACCAGGAACATATTTTTCAGTGCAGCCACCCCATCCCTGAGGGGTGATTACTGCAGAGAGGAACCCTCCAGAGGGGACAAATTAGATCAGTGCACAGATAGATTATTTAGTCACTTACACCCTAATATAGCAGCAGGTTGGATTTTTTTAAAACTTGATTTAAAGGACTTTAAGTCGTGCCCAATGGCTTCCAGAACCACCCAGCCCCGTGGCTGTGGTGACCTGGCATCATCTCCTGTTGTCCCAGCCCTCTCTCTGCAGCACACCCCTGTCCCACCAGCTCTTCTGGGCTAAGCCCACCACACTTCCCTGCACAAATCCTGGGATTTGTGACCCCACTGGGACCCCCCAAAGCGAGCCTGGACCCCCCCCCGCAGCACCCCAAAGGCTGCCCATGCAGTGATGGGCACCCCCCCTCCCTTGCACGTACCCACGAGGTCAAGGGAAGCTTGGTGGTTGCAAACTATCACATAGGGCTCCTTGATGTTCAGGTGCTCTGTGCCCCTCACCTGCATTTTGATGCCACAGAAGCGTTTGAGGGGCAGGATCGCGGCGCGCAGGAGCCTGCGGAGAGAACCCGTGTGGGGAGCAGATCTGCACAGCCCCCAGGGAGCAGGAGGGGCCAGCCTGGCCTTGGTCTGCTGCTCTGGTGGATCTGTGTTCAGTCTCGGGGATGCTTTGCTTTTCCCAGCAAAATTTATAGCCTGTATAACTCATAACTAACCCTCTACCCAACCCCAAGGTGAGGCCTCGGGGTCTCAGTAGCAGAGTCTGCCCTGCAGTTGCTGAGGAAGGACAGGGACCAGCACAAGCTGGTGGGAGAGGAAAAACAGGCTTTGTGGTGTCCAGAGATGATGGGAAAGCAAAAAGAGGAGGAGAGGAAGGAGAGGGAGGCAGAGGGAGGGAGGGAGAGGGGAAGATGGGGAAGGAAGGGGAGAGAGAGAAGAGGGAGATGGGATGGAATGATCACATCCCAGTGAGGACAGCTGCCTCTGGCCAGGTGAGCTTCACCTGGAGGCTCCCCCGGGTGCCCAGCTGGATCTGTGTGTGGGCTGGAAGCCCAGAGCCCAGCACTGCACATACCCAAAGCCAGAGGAGCTGGACCACAACCAAGAGGTGCTGAGATGTAGATGGACTGGAGAGGGACGTGCAGAGGGACAGTTTTGAGATAGACAGGTACACAGAGATGTGGATGACTCCAGGGCAGCACTGCAGGGACCAAGATTTGTGATGCAGGTGGAGTAGGAGAGGGTAGGGAAGGGAAAACCAGACCAGATACATTCCTTAGAGGAAATCACAAATAGCTTCACTGGACCTGCAGTGTCGGGAAGAGGTGGAGGTTTCATTTGTGTGGCATCACACAGTGATGTCACATCCAGAGAGGGCTGGACAGGAAGGATAAGATTGGGATGACAGTGAAAGGTGATGCTCAGTATGAAAATAATGAGTGGAATGGAGGGAGGAGGGAGCAACAGGGATTACAGCACCACAATGGAGGTAAAAAGCTGGGCACTGTCCAATCCACAGCACAAAGAGTCACTGCACATACCTGGCAGTGACTGCTCCCAGGGAGCCCACAGGGAACAGGGAAAGGGCTCAGCACCAGGCAGCAGGGAGAAGTCAGGGAGGAGAGAGTAGAGGCAGACACAGAGGGAGAAGGAGGCATGATGCTTAGAGGGTCCGTGGAATCAGAAGACCACCCAGCCCTGCAGGCTCAGAGATCCCTGTGTCTGCACAGAAGCAGTGCCCCAAAGCCAGGACTAATGACAGGAATGCGCTCCCAGCCGGAGGCTTTGGGATTTGGAGGAGAGGGAGCTGGGTGTGCTGCTCTGGTGGAGTTTGGAGTTGGTGGGACAAGATAAGGCAGAGTGAGTCACCCCCGCGTCACTGGGTATTCGCCCTGAGCCGGAAGCATTGGCAGCAGGGCTGGAGCAGCCCTGGATGGGGGGTTTGTGTGTGTGTGCGTGTGTGCACAGCATTCCTGCACATTCCTTGGCCATATTGATCAACATAACTGGTCTACTCTGGCCTCCAACCAGGAGGTCTGGAGACACACCATCTATAACGCTGCTGATGCCTTTGAGAACGCAGCAGGATCACCCTTGAGGAGAAAGGACAATGCAGAAAGAATCGTGCCTTGCAGAATTTATCATCTAAGGAGTCCTTCTGCTGTGCCTTTTGTAACTGGACATGTCTATCTCATATTGGCCTCTTTAGCCACCAGAGTGTTTGTAACAAACGTGGGTAGAGCCCTTCCCAAATCTTCCTTCGCGAAGCCTGGCCTGATGATGATGATGATGTGTGCACAGCATTCCTGCACAGAAAGGACCAAGCAGAGAGGCTGCACAACACACTGATAACATCAGACCTTTGACCACACTCCTGCCGAGGGCCACAATCCATCAGCACAGATCCGTGATGGCTCGAGCTCAGCGAATACCTCAAGCTCGGGTATTTTTCACTCTGACATAATTATATCTCTGCTGGTATGTTATCATGCCCAGGAATCCAGCAACGGGATTGCAACACCCTTAAAAGCAACCAGATCTTCCTCTCGTGTTGCACAGCGACATTATCTCGGCTGCCACCACCCCTGAGCACAGTGACAGCATGAGGACACAACTCATCGGGGCACGGCTGTGTCACTCCTGGCAGCTGATGGCACCAAGACACCCCAAAACCATGGAACCATGGAATGGTTTGGGATGGAAGGAGCCTTAAAAACCAGCCAGTGCCACCCCCTGCCATGGGCAGGGACACCTTCCTCCAGCCCAGGTTGCTTCAAGCCCCGTCCAACCTGGCCCTGGACACTTCCAGGGGTCCAGGGGCAGCCACAGCTTCTCTGGGCAACCTGTGCCAGGGCCTCACCAGCCTTTGCCAAAGCATCATCCCTGAGGCTCCCACAGGGCAAGACCTGGCTGCAGTGCCAGGGAGACAGCACTGGATGTGTGTTTGCACCCTGCTAATGATGGTACCTCCAGTCTTTGCCAAACCCCCGTCACTCACCCAACTGATGACCTCAATGTTGCCATCAAAAATGATCCGATTTACTCTCCTTCTTGCCCCAGGGACCTCAAGTCCCGACCCAGCTGGCCACCTCCATCATGGTGTAACCCTCCCTGGGCATGGCCAGCACCTCTCCACCACCCCACAAGGTGCAGAGACACCTTCACTGCCACATGGACACGACCACAGCCCTCGCTACGGCCCCAGGGCCCAGCCACCAGCTGTGACACAGCTCTGGGTATGGCCAGGGCAGGAGAGAGTGTGTCCACAAAACCACAGGAGCTCCTCCACCTCAGCCAAGCCCAGCCATCTCCACACCATCTCCACACTCCCAAGGCCGTACTCACTTCATGTTCTCCACGGAGCGTCCCCGAAGAGCCGCGAAGGGGGACAGGATGGTGGCCATGGCCACGAGCCAGCAGTGGAAAAAGGCCACCTTGCAGAAGTAGTGGAAGGTGGTGTTGTACCTGTACAGCAGCAGCCCTGCCAAGGGCAGGAGCAGCAGCCCATGGAGCAGGACCACCTCCATGGTGCTGCCCCTGGCCAGAGGGTGCTGGGGAGCTCAGCCCTCGTCCCCGGGAGGAGGGCGAGTGGCGCCGGGGACGCCGAGGAGCGTGGCAGGTGACTCAGGTGTCTCGGTGTGTGGGTGTTTGGGGCTGGTCCAGGGGAAGGTACTGTGTGTATCTCACCCTGTGCACAGGCCTGGGGATGGACCAGCTCCCATGGGATGCAGGGCACCCCACCGAGGGTGGAGAGAGGAGTGAGTCAGCGCCGGGACCCTGAGTCACCCCCGGTGTCACCCTGGGTAAGTGCCCTCCCGGGCTATCAAAAGCCATTGCAGTGACTCCAAATTGATGTGATCAGATCTGTCACCCACAAAAGTGTCCATGACCTGGGAATCTCTCCTGTCCAACCCTGGGAAAGGGGGTCTCAGCTGGTAGGGACAGCAAGAGCTGGTCCTGGTCCATGCCCATCACCCCAGCAAGGCCTGTCACAGTTACCTGCTGGCACCGTGGCTGATCCCCAAACCTCACCCTGCAGAGTATCAGATTATTGGAAGATACCTCCCCAACTGGGACAACATCAGGCACGTGGTATCAGTGCTTCCCACCTCTCTTCTTCCCCCAGTTTGGGAAGAGGAGCCCCTGTGCCCTTTCCCTCCCATCTGCCACCAATGTCCCGGCAATGCCTCGGAGGGCTGAGCTCTGCTACCCCCTGCTCCCACCCCAGGGAGGAGATGGAGGAGATGCCAGCCCTTGTCCAGAGGAGATGCCAGCCCTCGCCCCAGTTGGCAGCCAGGGGCTGCATTGCACTGGGTGTGCTCACAGGTACAATTAGCACCACAGGGCTGTAATTAGCCTCTCCTTCTGCTCTCTTGCCCTCGCACTGGGCACACAGGATCCAGGCCAGCTCTGGGCTGCCCTGTGGAAACTCCAGTCTTGCTTTCAGAAATCAAGTGCTTGTCACTGCTCAGATAACTGTGGCCTGGTCTCAGCCACCAGCAGCACCTCCCAGCCTGGGGGGTCCATGGCCCAAACCACAGAATCATAAAATCACGGAACCACAGCACCGGTTGGGTCAGAAGGGACTTTAAAAGTCATCTCATTCCACCCCCTTTCCATGGACAGGGACACCTTCCACTAGCCCAGGTTGCAACTGGAGAGTGTCCCAGTTTGACCAGTGATCCAGGGAGGGCTCAGGGGTTACGTCCACCATGGGTGTTGCAATCCCCATTGCTTCACCCTCCCGTTCCTCTCATTATTCTCATATTAAAGCTAAGATTGGGTTGTATCTCGAGCCCACCCTTCCTGTCCACCCCATTCCAGGTGGCTCCTCTCCTCCTTCTTCCCTTTTTGTGTCTATGTGGAAACCTCTATGCACCAGCCTGGTCTCCCACCAAACTCAGCTTTGCTTTTGCATGTCTCCCTCCCCTTCTGCTCTGGCCAGCCAGTCCTGCCACCTCTCAGAGGGTTCCCAGCTGGAGGAGTTGGGCTTTCATGCTGCAACCCAACGTGACCCTCCTGCTCCACATTTGGGGGCTTCTCCTCCAGATTCAGCAGGAGCCAGGCTGGGGAAGATCTGCCTGTCCCAGAGCTCAGGGAGGATAAAGTCTCCCTTCCACCCCAGAGGAGGGGCAGGGCAATCCTCGTGCCCAGTGGGGGCACCAGGAGGGGATTTAAGGTGCAGCTGCTCTTCTGCATCCTCTGAGCTCCAGAGGACCACCAGCCCTGAGGTCTCCTGCCAGGAACTCTTCTCTTGGGGACAGTGTCAGAAGCAGGGCTGTCACCCCAAAGTGGGGTTGGGGAGGTAGCAGAGGCAGGGAACATCTTCCACCACCCAAAACACATCTCTCTCCACTTCCTCCAGCTTCCTGGTGAGCAGAGGGGACACTGAACCCTGGGAAACTCTATGATCTCCCTTTTTCAGGCTCCCCCACCATGAGTGAGCTGCAGGGCAGATCCAACTCTCCCTGCACTCACAAAATATTCTGAGTTGGAATATGATCCACAAGGATCATTGAGTCCAACTTTTAACCCTGCACAGGACATTCCCAAGCGTCACACCAGGAACATCCCACTCTGCTTCCCATCCCCAACCCCCAGTACCCCCTCACACTACACCAGCACCCACACCAGGCACTGATTTATCCCCCCTGGGTACAAGAGGCTCTGCACCCCCCTCACCCTCCAGCCCCGAGGGAGCCCCGCGTTCAGGCACAAAGCCATCAGCCCATGTAATTAGAGATGCTTAATTAGTGACAGCAGGGTGCTTTCTTAACAAAGCAAATTAATTACAGGCAATGTGCTGCATTGAGATCTGAAGGGACTAATGAAGACTGGGACCATCTGGGCTGGGAACATCTCCCCTCTCCCCTCCCACCAGGACACAGCACAGCCCGTGCAGTCCTCATGGACGCAGAGATTGGGATCAGGATGTCACCTGGGGTTGGGTGACAGGCTTTGTGACACCCCCTGCCTCGAGGTGGCTCAGGGGGAGGAAACCACCCCGAACTGATGGGTATCCTGAAGCACCCATCCAGGATCTTCTGGGATCACAGGCTGGGATGTGCTAGAGGAACCACGTTGGGAAGCAGGGAGCTCACAGCCTCTCCTCCAGCACGCTGTAGTACTCTGTGGGGAAAGGGAGGAGCTGGAGGGTGTGCCAGGGATGTCCCGCCCCGGATCGGATGGATACAGGGAGCAGGGAGGGCTCAGCCTCGGTGAGGGCTGCCTGGCTGATCAAAGCCAGGGAAGATGTTCCTCATTGAGGGACATGGGGAGAACGTGTCCTTACCTGATGCCGGTGGGACGTTGGGCCCCACGGTCCCGGTGGCACTGGGGGGTGGAGGAGGGGGCACCACACTGCTGGAGGGGAGCAAGGACAAGTGAATGTTGCATTGATGTTCCCCCTCGTGTCTCAGCTTGGGCTGGAAGTCCTGTTCCACCAGGGACCAGGTGGCATAAAGCCCCCCCTCGTTACTCACACCTCATCCTCAGCCAACGAGCCCAGGAACCGCACAGCCCCCGGACCCCGATCCCGCTCCGGGTCCAGCCACGGCAGGATGGGAACAGGACCCGGGTAGGGGATGTAGTGATGGTGGAAAACCACAGCCTCCTCCTCCTCCTCCTCCTCCTCGGTCTGCAAAGGCATCGCCAGCGCCTGTGGGGAGGAACAAAAGGCAGGGCCGTGCCAGCTCCTCGTGCCCCTGGGCCCCTGCTCCCGCAGCACCAGCCAGGCAGTTCCCACACTTGGCTGCTCCCAGGGTCCAGCTGGGTGGGCTCGGCCCCCCACAAAGCCCCACGGTCAGCCAGCGTGGGGACCCGGCTGCTGGGGACGGGGGGGGGGGTGGCAGCCCCACAGATGGGACCTCAAAACGCTGCTGGAAGAACCCTTTTGATCCAGCCACACCAGGGTCCAGTCTGGGCCAGCACTGCCCTGGCGGGCACTGGGAGGGCAGGGAGGGGGTGGATGCCTAGAGGTGCCAGCTGGCAGCGAGCACAGCAGCTGCCCAGAGCCCAGTTCCCACCCCCGCCCAGAAAGCACCATTGTTTCCCCCCGAGGAGATGAAATGTTTAATGTGATTTTGGTTCGAGGCGAACTTTAAAATGACAGCCCTTGCAGAGCCATCCTTGCCTGCTGAGCACACAGGGAAGGCCCTGGCTCTTCCCAGCTGGGCTAAACCACCTTCCAGCAGCCTGGATGTGACCTGTGCTGGCAGAGCTGGGGGTCAAACTAGCACAGAGAGCTCCAAAACCACAGGGGGCTGCAGAGCCTGCACTGAGCTGGGCTGAGACCACCCAGCTTCTGCAGCCGGAGGAGTCCCATGCTGTGCCAGAGTGGGACATGGTCATTCTCTTCTCCTGAGCAGCCCTGGAAAGGTCCCTTTGCCCACCTCTTTGCTGCCTTGGTCCCTTTGCCCATCCAGCACCCCTGGCCCCTACCTGAGCAGTGGCTGGGGATGGGCCAAAGCCGAAGGACGTCAGTGCCGACACAGCCAGGCTGTTCATCAGCACCTGGTGCATCTGGGAGTTTTGAATCATCATCAACTCGATTAAATCTGCCAGAACGTGGAGGGTTCTGCGTCAGAGAGGGATCAGAGCAAGGGCAGGAGAAGCACAGCCATGGGATGGGGCGGCACCGAGGCTCATCCTCGTTCCCAAGCAGCGGGAGCGAAGCCAGACTTCCCCCACCCCAATCTGGAAGGCCCATGAGGCATTTAAAAATTCTTTTGCTCGGATGAAGCTTTAAAATAGCCATATTTCAGCCTTTTCTTCTTTGCAAATGTGATTAAACATCTGGTCTGGCTCGCTGGAGGCTGATTAGTGGTGCTGGAGGCACCAGACTTTCCACCCGCTCGGAGAACTGCTCCGGCTCTGGCAGCGTGCCATGGCTTGGCAAAGCCTCTGCCTTGGCACCAGCTGGCAGAGCTGGTGTCCTTGGGGTGGCAGGGCATGGGAGCACACCCAGGTCAGCTCTGCTTTGTGCCATGTCACACACAGGATGCTCAGAACCCCCCGGAGGAGGCAGGAGCTGGGGCGGGACCATGGGGATGATCCCCAGGGCCCCCATGTCCATTCCTGGGAGCTGGGTCTGGGAGAAGAACAGGTTGGGGATGTTTGGTGCCTCCTCAGCCCCTGCCTGGCTCCACACCAGGATCTGGGACCCAGAGCAGCCGTGCATGTGCAGATCAGCATCCCAGTCCCCTTGGCTGAGTTTCCCCTAGGCTGAGGTCAGTCCGACTGCAGAGGACACACACAGTCTGGGTCTGCATCCCCAACAGAACATACCCATTTGATGCAGGTGAGAAATTCCCCTGGAAAATATCTGTAAAGCTGCCAGAGGGGCTCCCCCTGAGATCCTACTGGCTTTGTTCATGAGACCTGCCCAGAGAAGCTGTGGCTGCCCCATCCCTGGAAGTCTGGACAGGGCTTCGAGCAACCTGATCTAGGGGAAGGTGTCTCTGCCCATGGCAGAGGGTTGGAACTGGATGAGCTTCAAGGTGCCTTCCAAACCAAACCATTCTGGAATTCCATGATGCCGTGACCTGTGAGTCCCTGTTAGTTGGAGTCTGGGTAAAAAAAGGGGTTTGGGCATCTCTGTGCCCCATGTGCCAGATCCCCAATGCTTCAGAACTGCAGGGATGGGCTCCCAGGACACCCATGAGGTGAGTGGCCCTTCAGCAAGGAGCATCCCAGCACAGCCTGGGAGGTGGCCAGAGCTGGAGCTGGGAGGAAGGAGTGGGCCAGCAGCCAGGCATTGAACCAGGGGGGAAGGACATGAAGTTCTGGCAGCTCTGAATGGATCCCACCCACGCTCAGGGCTCTGAGGGGCTGGGCTGGGTCTCTGTTTTCTTTCCACAACAATTTTCAGCATCATCTTTCCTCCATGGATTTTTAAGGACAATTCAACCTTCCTCCTCCCCAGAACGCTGCACAGCTTTGTCCATGGCCTGTACTCAGAGCCCACAAGCCCCCCTGTCTCTGCTCCCCCAGCCCTGGGTGGCACAAGATTGGGTGAAATCCCTACAGACAGTTGCACATCCTGCCTGAACATCCCACGGGCTGCCACATGTCCCAGTTTGTCCCCATTTGCTCCCATCTCACATGGCCATGGAGCCCCTGTCACCCTGGCTGGCCCTGGTGATGCCCTCATGAAATGGGGCTTTGGACAAAAAAAGCAGATGAATTAGAATCAAACAAACAACAAAACCCAAACAAAACCCAATCCAAAAACCCAAAGCCCAACCCCCCAAAAACGTTCCCTGGGAGCACCCCTGGTGTGGCCAAAGCCAGCCCAGACTTCAAAGTTTGGTAAACCCCCCCAAAATCCCATCCCATGGGGCCAAGCAGCCGTCCAAGGGCGGTGTGGCTGTTCCTGAGAGGCTACAGAGGGTGGGCACAGCCCCCCTGCCTGCCCTGCATCGGGAAAAGGCTGGAAAAAGAGAAGAGGATGAAGTTAAGCTGGGTTTAGCGCTGACCTCTGCGACCTCTCCCATCACGCACCTCCCCGGACGGGCGGGGGTCCCGCGGGGGGGGCCAGGACAGCCCCGGGCCCTGGAAGCTGCTGGAGGATCATCACGGGCTGCTGGGACACCGGCACGGCTCCCTGGGGACATCGCAGGGATCGGAGCTGGAAGGGAGGAGGGAAAGGAAAACCCCAGGAATGTCTGCTCCGGGTTCAGTTGAGTGCCCTGTCAGTGCAGCCGCGGAGGAGACGGGACAGGGGCTGCTGGCAGGGAGCAGGGAGCAGGGAGCAGGAACAGGGAGGGGAGCTGCTCCCCGGGAGGAAGGGGGTGGGAGCGTCGGAGGAGGGGGTCACTTCCTCTGACCCCCGTCTTTCCAGGCGCGCAGCCCTGCAAACGTGGGTGAACTGCACCCCTGGCGAGTCCCCACCTTTGGGGACACGTCCCCGCGCAGGGATGGCCTTCCCGGCTCCAAAGGGAGCAGGGAGGCGTTTTGTACCGAGCAGCTTTGCTGCCTCACAGCCCTCAGTGCCCCCCCAAAATCCCGACCCCAGCCCCCCTCTCCTCCCGCCTCATTCCATTTCCCACCCCCTATCCCATAAATCCAGAGGCAGAACTGCTCTCTGGGGCTTACGCTCTGTGGGATGAAGTAGGTCCCTGCTGGGGGGTCCCCCCGGGCCCCGTGAGGGTCTCCTGCTGCCCCCCTTTCCATGGCTCGGGCGATGGGGGGAGCGGATCCGCAGCAGGAGCCGGGATCGTTGCCACGGCTGCGAGGGAGAAACAAACCCGGAGGCTTGACCGGGCAAGGAATGTCCCTGGGCTGGTTTTCCCCGCAGTGTATCCCCAGGAAAGGTCCTTTCCAGCGCTGGCAAAAGCACCCGGAGGGGCCGGGAGGCATCTGCAGCGTGTCCCTGTGGGGCTGAGCCGTGTCCCCTGACCTTGGGGGAGCCCCGGGATGGGAGAGCAAACCCGGCGAGGTGTTTGTGCAGGGAATGGTGGGAGATGGGTCTGGCTGAGTCTGGGGCAGGTTTGGGTATCAGAATGGGGTTGGCTCTTCAGGATGTGCAGTACCTGCTGTCTGATGGAGACACCCCTGCCTGTCTGTCTCTGTTGGTGGAGGGAGAAGATCCTTCCAAGCCATGGGATGTCCCCCTCAGAGGTCCTCAGAAACATCCCCCTGGGCACAACCAAGGCACAGTGGCCCAGGATGTCCCTCAGCCTCAGTCTGGTCCCCAGGATGTCCATGGCACAGTTCCAGGTGCCCTGGGTCTGTCTCCCAACCTTCTGGACCACTTCCCCGGGGATGCAGTGACCAACCAGCACATCCTCCCATGGAAATCCCGGCAAGGTTTGGTGTGAGCACAAACCAGTGGTACCAGGGCGTGGCTCCAACCTGCTGCTCTCCCTGCCACCAGTCCCTCCCAGGATGCTGCCAGGGGGATTTGTGTCCAGCAGACCACAACCAGCTCACGTGTTCCATTTATCTCCCCCGTGCAGAGAGCTCTGCATGTCCCAACTCATCCCAGGGAAACGCTGTGGCTGGGAATGGTGAGTCTGTGGGAAATATTTAATCCCCAGCAAACCCTTTGCAGTGAAAAACCACTTTCTCCCCTCCAAGAGCCCAACTGATCCCAACTCCGCCGGCCTCAGGTATCTCTCCCCCACCTCCACCAGCTGCATTTCCGTGGCTGCCCCTCTGAGGGATTATTTCCATGGATATTGCATCCAAAATCTGCCCTGCACCAGTAGCACAGATCTGGGAACTTTTCCCAGGATCTCAGCCTGCAGCCAGCCCTGCTCAGGGACAGATATCTCCAAAAACTCTTGTTCTGCCCCAGATTGGCACCGAGACCCCCCCAAGTGCCAGGGGAGGAGCTCTCCAAGGGCCTCAGCCCCCAACCACTGGCTCCAGTTGGGCTGTTTTCTGCTTGATTAGATTTTTCTCTGTGTTCTTAATTTTTCCAAACCCCTCTGGATTGTTTTTCTGCCTTTTGTTCTAACTCCCAAATTCCAATTATTTGCACATTTAATTACTGTGCTGATTCCTCCTCGTTTCTGGCAGAGCCTGATGAGCAGAGCCTGGCTGTCAGTCCTGCTCTTATCTGGGGGAGGGATTCAAGCACCAGGACGAGGGGTCTAAGGAAACCTTGTGCCAGAGGGGGATGTGAGGGGTGGCAGGAGACCTACTTGGAATGTCCTCAGCCCTCCTATGGCAGCCTGAGCCCCTCTGGAAGTGTTGTGGTCTGGCCTCCTGCATGGGAGAGGAGAAGGAGGAGAAGGAGAAGGAGAAGGAGGAAAGAAGGAAAGAGAGAAAGAAAGGAAGAGAGGGAGGAAGGAAGGAAGGAGAAAGAGAAAGAGAGAGAGAAACAAATAGAGAGAAACAGAGAAAGAAAGAAAGAAAGAGAAAGAGGGGAAGAAATGAAGAAAAAGAAAGACGGACGGGAAGAAAGGAAGAAAGAAAGAGAGAAAGAAAAAGAGAAAAAGAAAGAGAAAGAAAAAGAAAGAGGAGGAAGAAATGAAAAAAAAAAGAGAAAGAAAAAAGAGAAAGAGGAAGAAAGGAAGAAAGAAAAATGAAAGAAAAAAAAGAAAGAGAAAGAAAAGAAAAAAGAAAGAAAAAGAAAGAAAAGAAGGAAGAAAGAAAAGAAAGAAAAAGAAAGAAAAGAAGGAAGGATGAGCAGGAGGATCAACAGCCAGATGGATGCTGAGTGCCATGATAGGCACTGGCCAGGAAAGCAGAGCCTGGGCACAGGGAAATACAAGTGTGAGGCCTGTGGACTGGGGACAAAGGCAGCTGTGGCTGTGCAGTCCCCAGGACACTGCCCAGAGACACCTTTTATAGGCAGAAATGATCCTCCAGCTGGAGGTACCACCTCTTCTCACCAAGGAGGGGGGCTGAGGACCCTCATGAGCCAACTCACCTACACCAGGGAGAGGTGACAGCCCAGGGTCAGTTTATATTCCCCACCTTGGAGTGCTTGGTGATGGCACATCAGCCATCCACATGTACATCCTAGAAAACCAGGGCCCAGGAGGGATCAGAGGAGTTTACAGTTCTGGTGGGGATGGACCCCCCTGTCCCCAGTAAGAGCCACCCTGCCAAACCCAACCCCCAGGATGAGACTTGTGCCAAGAGACACCCTGAGGATGCTCAGTAGATGATTTTGTTGGCAGCCCTCCCTTTGGAAGCTCTCGAGCCTTTCTCTTCCTGTAACTCTGGGATTCCTTGTTCTGGAAACCCTCACCTAAACCTCAAACCCAGAGCTGGGATCTCAGCCCTGTGCCCTGGTTAGGCAGAGCATGAGTTCCATCACAAGCTTTGCTTTGGACCAGGAATTTTGCCTTTCAGGACCAAGGCAGTGGCCCTGAAACAGGGTCAGGCCCCTGGGGACCAGGAGGGACAGGGACCCTCTGCCAACCCCTGGGACAGGAACGTCTGCACCGTGTGGGTGCTGCACCAGGTGCCTGGAGCAGGATCCAGCCCCTCCGTGCTCTCTCTGCACAGATCTCTGCTTGCAGTGCGAGCAGGAGACACTGAGCATGGACAAACTTTGCCACATGAGCCAAGCAGGGGCAGCCAGGGCACGAGGGCAACTCATCAGAGCGGGCTCAGCAGGATGGTGATGCATCGGGCCGGGATGAGCTGTGCTCTGATGTGGCCTGGCAGCAATGACACCCTGAGCTGCCCTCAATAACACATCCCTTGTGCCATTTCCCTTCCCTGGAAACAAAGGAAACAAACTGGAGCCAGAGAGATTCCCAAAATGAGGAAACACCGGCAGGAGTCAGCAGCCTTGCCTAAGATTCGTGGAAGATGAAGTAAACACCACTGAGGCAACACATCCCCCTGTAATCCCTGCTGGCTCCAGAGGGGGATCAGAAACCAGTCCAAAACCAGTTTGTCATAGCACACCAGGACAAGCCCAGGATGTGGAGTGGCAGTTTGGCAGCTGCTGTCCCCTGTGCTGTCCCCCATCACACTGTCACTCACAGCCACTTGGGCACACCTCTCTGGAGATGCTCTGTGGGTCCAGGACTGTGAGTGAGTTTAAGCTTCTCATTTTGAAAGGTAACTACGAAAAATACCACTTTCCTTTTCTAGGAGGTCTCATACTGCTGGTGCTTTGAGACCCATCATCCAGTCACTGTGGTCTCCTCTTCCTCCAAATCACCCCTCACAGACCCTTTCCTGCCACAGAGCCCAAAACCAGGGAAGAGGTTGCTGGGGCAGGGTGGGGACACCCCACTTTGCTGTAAGGTGGGATGGAGGCAACACAACACGATTAGTAATTTCCAGCCCTTGGTAAATGAGCATTTGGCACTTGCAAAAAAAGATTCTTGTCAGTGACTTCCTTTGCTTTGGAAACGGCTGAGTCATCCCTAATTCCCGACACACACCAGCAACGATCCCAGATCCCAGCGCTGGAGGAGGATTAATGGGAGCACCCGTGGCTGAAGGGCAGCCTCTGGGGAGATTCCCTGGGGATTTGGCAGGGTCACAGTTGCTGCTGTGTGCCACCCACAGCCCTCCATGGCTGTGCTGCCACACCAAAGCCATGTGCCCGAGGCAAATCCTCCCATCCCGTCCCCTCCAGCCACTCACCACCATCCACCTCACTGTCATATGGGTGGATACGACCACCCCATATGGGACCACAGTGTGCTGGTCCAGTCGGGGTTCCCAGAGGGGGCTGCAGGGTCCTGGGCTGGCCAGGATTTGCAATCAGGTGAGATCATCCTTGTTTATTTTCCACTTGCTGCTGCAAAAGGGAACAATGGCCCTAAAACTGGCAGGGCTGGGCAGGTCACCTCGCACCAGGAAGGAGGTCAAACCACCATTGTCTTGTCCCAGCTCTTCCTCGCTGGAGGAAGGGCAGGAGCAGCTCAGGAAGGTGTAGGTGGTTGGGCATCACCTGAGGGATCCCCATGGCTCTCCACTGGACAGGTGCTTCCTGGGGAAAGGGGAGAGCAATGCACATCCCACGGAGAGGTTTTGCCAACCTCCCCTGGCCCTTCCCTCCACACGGACCAGACCTGCCACTCCAAAACCGGGGACAACCCCTCCAGCCCATTTGCCACCAGGTGGCACCAAATTAAGTGGCCTTGTGGGGACACATTGGGCCACCCCCAAACCAGACCCCATCCCCTGTCACTCCGTGCCCAAGCCCGTGGGGCGATGCCAACTGGGGCACAGGGTTATTTGCAGCAGGGGTTTTGTTTAAGCTGCTTCTCGGCACCCCTCCCACGTGTTTAATATGCTTTGGAAAAGTAAATGGTTACGTTTGGGTGTTTACATTCTAGCGGAACCATTCGATGTTAATGAGCCTGGCCATGCCCGGCAGCCTTTTGTGTCAACGTAACCACGGGCTAAGAGCAGAGTGGGCTACTGCTAATGATGGCAAACGAGGCCTTTCAAATGTTAAGGGCCTCGTTCTTTTATCTGCATTGTTTTTAGGGTTATTTAATTTACATAGCAAACCCTGTTGGGGTCTTCATTGGCTTCGTGTCTCCCGATGGAGGGAGCAGTTATTGGGAGCTGCTGCCTCGTTAAAGATGGTAATGATGTTGCAGTACTAAAATTAGCAGTAGAAGCGGTTCTCCCTCCTCCCACCCCAGTACAAAGTGCAGTGAAGCCCCCCCAGCCCTCTGCCCTTCAGCACTGAGGCCCAAGGGGCATTTTCAGTCCCTTCTTTCACCGTCACCCACACCCGAGTTGTGTCGGTGAGGAGGATTTTGGGTGGCCTAGGGGTGCAAGGCTGGTTCTCTAATCCCAAGAGATTATCACAGTGTCTTCCCTGCACTCCTGAGTTTCCTCCTCCTTCCTTCACCTCTCCTGCCCTCTCTACTTTGTCAGTAGAATCATTAAAATGGTGATGTTTGAGTCAAAATTCGCCTTGCTGGAGTGGCTGGGGCTTTCTAGCAGGGACAATTACATATATATATTTATTTTTCATATATGCAATATATATATTATATATATATTTATATATTTTGTATAGACTTTTGTATCTTTTTTTATATAAGGAGAAGAGCCCAGGTGATGGTTGGGGGTCCATATCTGGCCCCAAAGGCAGCTGGGAGGGATGCAGGGAGGCAGCACTGGGTGTTTGTGCTCGGGGAGGTGTGTGTCCATCCCAGGCTGTTCCTGTTCCCGGGATCCCCCAGCACCCCCCTGCTCTGCTCTGGTTTGGCACTGAGGTTACAGCACCCAAACCACCAAACTGAAGAGCTCAGCCAAGACCAAAAGTCTCCATTGGGGCAGAGTTCAGGTTATTTTGCAGAGGTGTGGGCAGCTGCTGGACAGTCAGTGCCCACCCTGGGCCTTTCTGGGCCTTACTGGGCAGGGGGGTTGTTTTGGGGAGGGATTTGGGGGTGCTTCAGGGAGGAGAGGCAGGAGCAAGCAGGCAGGGTGGTGAAGGGGACAGGGATGGGCAGCACTGCCTGTCACAGGGGCCAGCAGAGCCTCCTGCCACCCTGGGGGAGGGCTTGAAGGAGCCCCACTGCCCCCAGGCCATGGGCACAGATGTGTCCAGGCAGGCACACGTGTGTCAGGGCATGTGTCTGTACACGTGTGTGTACAACCCCAGGTCACAACATCTCCTCTGGGGTCCTCACCTTCCTCCAGTTCCAGCTGTGGAGCTGCCCGGGGTGCAGCGTGACCCTTGGGGTGCCCCCTGCACCCCATCCCGGCTGCACCCCCACTTCCCACAGCCTTTAGCCAGCAGTTTTCCAGCCCTGCAGCATCCCAGGAGCAGGTGAGAGGGGTCCCTGTGCCTGCTGTGCATCCCCCTGGGCCCAGCTGGGAGCAGGTAAGGTGGTACTTGGGGGCACAGCAGTGGCCGGGCTGGGCAGTGCCAGGCTGGGGGGTCCCTCCCGAGCTGCTCCTCTGTCCAACCCTCTGCGTGGGGAGGGGGAGCGGAGGGTGGAGCCTCCATATTCCAGATGCAGGAGCTGTGACATTCGGGCTCGCAGAGGAACAGAGCCCGTCGGCACTCGGGGACAGCCAGAGCCGGGGGGGACACGGGCACTGGGTCAGGGCACCGGGGTGTGACCAAGGACCTGCTGCAGGAAAGGGTCCTGGAGAGAGACAGGAGCAGGACACGGCTGGGAAGGGGCAGCGAAGAGGAGGTGCCCCCCGGGAGGTGCCGGGGTCCCCCACCCTCGGGGACATGCGGGAGGAGTTGGGCTGTCCCCGGCCCCTCGGGCTCTGAGCCGGGACACCCGCTGGTTCCAGCCATGGGGGTCCCATGGCAGCCACCCCCGAGGCTGCTGGTCCTGCTGTTCGTCCTGCCGGTGCTCCAGGTGAGTGTCCCTGGGCACGGCGGGGCCGTGGGGGCACAGGGTGGGCGGTGGGCACGGTGGTCCCCCCCCGGGACAGCCACCCCAGGGGCGGGCAGCGCTGAGAACACAGTGCTGCCCTCCGGCCAGGGTGGGATCTTCCCATCCCATCCCCATCCCATCCCCATCCCTCCGACCCGGGGTGACGCCCTGCGAGCTGCCGGCACCCCCCACCCCCTCGGGGGCTTTCACAGCAGCTCCTGAGGGGGGGATGTGCTGACCCCGGTGATCCTGGGACCCCCCCCATGGCTGGGACAGTGCTCGGGGACCAGCCAGGACACGGCTCCCCAGGGATTCAGCTCCAGGGGCTGCCCCAGGGGGTGATGCCTCAGGGATGGACCCTCCATCCCCGCAGAGGTTTGAGGGGACTTTGCTCACGTTGTCCTACACCCCTCGAGGAGCCCCAAACCCCGAGGGCCCGGGGGAGCACCCGCAGGGATGGCTGGAAGGTGTAGGGGGCAGGGATCATCTGTGGGTGCTCCCAATCCAGGGGCAGAGCCGTGGGGATGTTGGCACCGAACCCCCATGGAACTCGGGGGACATGGGGGGGTTGTGCTGCTGGAGGGATCAACGGTGAATAACTCCCCCCTAGACTTGTCAGATTGCTTCTGGGGCAAAGGAAAAGAAAAGGGAAATAGGGAGAAAGGAAGGGAAAAAGGGAATGGAAAAAGAAAGGGGAAAAAAAGAAAATGAAATAGGAAAAAAAAAGAGAGTAAAGGAGGAAGGTTAGGTTAGGTTAAATGGGAAGGGAAGGGCAGGGCACCAATGCTTAGGAATGGGCATGAATGTATGAGAATGGGCACAGATACTTGGGAATGAACATGGAAACTTCATGGCCTGCTCTCAGTTCAGCCTCAATCTCCTGGCTTTCCAGCTGGAATCAAAGGAGGCAAATCCCAAAAACAGACATTCCCAGGCAATCCAATCCCTGGACAAAGAGCCACTACATCCCTTGCACTTTTGGGATCTGTAGGGTCAGGACATACCCCTTGATGTTTCCTCACTTCTTTTAGCAAACCAGCTTTAAGGAAACTGTGCCTGTTTTCCAGCATCTCCCAAAGAGCTGGAGAACAGGAGAAGGGTGAACTCCGACAGCGGTTGCTGATACTTCCAATTAAAACACACCAGCCTGAACATGAGCAAACCCTGGGGAAGGATTATCCATGCCCTAAGAGGTGGTTTTCATATATCTCTAATTACATGGTTTCCTTGCTGAGGTTTGGAATGTGCTGGGCAGTGAGGCCAGGCTCTCCATCCATAAACTCGGCTCCACATGGGCCTGGTGCTGTGGTGGAGCCGTGCCCTGAGGCATCACAAACTCTCAGAGGGAATTAGAAATAATTGCAGTGGTTCTCTGTGGTGTTTGCAAGGCAAACAGCAGAAAGTGCAGGAAATGTCAGGCTCCAGAGCACAGTTCCATAGCTCAGCTCTCCTGGGGCAGCTGCTGCAGAAATAGGGAATTTTGTCTGGAACCTGCCTGTTAATGCCCAACTTCCCACTGATCCAGTGGAAAGTGTCCCTGCCCACAGCAATGGGGTGGAACTGGATGGTCTTCGAGGTCCCTTCCAACCCAGACCATAATGTTATTCTGTGATTCTGCTGCCTGCCCTTTCCCTTTCCCAAGGTGCAAGGGACACATCCCGACTGTTCCGTCGTCTTCTATTTCCAAAAGCAAGAAGAGGAATGTCTGAAGATTATCAGGAGTGAGAGCCAAGCTCCAGGAACCCCTGGGCAGGAAGGTGAGTGTGAGCACCCACCACGCACCAGGATCATCTCCTGCAGGATTTGCTGAGGGGTCTCTGGAGGGTGATCCATGATAGAGGGTTGCAGAGGGAGCACGGATGTGGAAAAGCAGGAATCTTCAGGGAAGTGGAAAGCAGCACCCAGGGAAAGGGTAAGGAAAATTCCTTGAGAGCCCTAAAAATGCTGCTGCAGGGAGAGAAGGAGGCTGAGACTGCAGTCAGGGTGGCTGAGAAACACAAACGACTTCAGGGACTCCATCCTGACAGATTTATGGAATCATGGAATGGTTTGGGTTGGAAGAGATTTTAAAGAACATCCAGTGCCACCCCCTGCCATGGGCAGGGACACCTTCCACCAGCCCAGGTTGCTCCAAGCCCCGTCCAACCTGGCCTTGGACACTTCCAGGGATCCAGGGGCAGCTACAGCTTCTCTGGGCAACCTGTGCCAGGGCCTCCCCACCCTCCCAGGGAGAATTTAGGGCATAATGGCTCTTCCAGAGTGGTCTGTGCCCCTGGCAGAGCCTCCTGTCCCATCCACCTTCTCTGCACTGATGCCAGGCCACCAGCACCAGAGTCACATTGTGCCTGTCACCACTTCACATCTTCTTGCCTTCCTAATTCAGTTAGTTTTAATGCAAAACGTGTTCTAAGCAACTTAATTTTTACATAGCTGGGACTTTTAAACAAATTAACTGATTGAAAAACAGTTTTGAAGTGCTGCCTTTTTGCCCGTTTTTTAAAATTGCATTTCAGTTTCTGTCCAATAGCAGCAAACCCAATTTTCTGGGCAAAAATTATCACCTGGAGAATAAGGAATGCGTCACTCAACGGGTCTCATCTAAAACCAATGTAAAAATTAAGCTTCTCAATAAATGCATGTAAAGGTGCATAATTGCTTAGATAACTGCAGAGATGCAGTCTATCATCCAGCTTAGCAGAGAAAAGCCAAGTTGATTGGAAAAGGTCCACTTTGCAGCCCATTTTGTGCCAGCCTGGGGGAAGGAATCTCACTGTAGGAAAATAACCAAGGAGCACAAATGCATAATTAAAATCAGGATTTAATCCCGTGTTTCCTGCCAGCAGAGTGCCACCTCTGCTGCCCACCTGTTCTGGATTTATCCCTTCCCCTTTGCTTGTGCCAATGGGGAGGGTCCTGTGGATACTGTGATGCAAAGTGAGGATACTGGGAAAGGTTCAGATCCCCTGGAAGTGCTGGGAGGTGCTCCAGGGTCTCCCCAGAGCCTTCTTTTCTCCAGGTTGAACGCCCCCAGCTCTCCCAGCCTTTCCTCGTAAAAGGGCTCTTCCATTTCTTGGATCACTTCCATGGCCTCCTTTGGACTGTAGGTGCTGTAAGTTCCAGAGGGGGCCAGGAAGATGCTCCAAGGGCTGGAGCCCCTCTGCTCTGGAGCCAGGCTGGGAGAACTGGGGGGGTTCACCTGGAGAAGAGAAGGATCCAGGGAGAGCTGAGAGCCACTTGCAGGGCCTAAAGGGGCTCCAGGAGAGCTGGAGAGGGACCTGGGACAAGGGATGGAGGGACAGGACACAGGGAATGGCTTCCCACTGCCAGAGGGCAGGGTCAGATGGGATACTGGGGAGGAATCCTTCCCTGTGAGGGTGGGGAGGCCCTGGCACAGGTTGCCCAGAGAAGCTGTGGCTGCCCCTGGATCCCTGGAAGTGTCCAAGGCCCGGTTGGACAGAGCTTGGAGCACCCTGGGCTGGTGGAAGGTGTCCCTGCCCATGGCAGGGGGTGGAGCTGGATGTTCTTTAAAATCCCTTCCAGCCCAAACCATTCCATAATTCCATGACCCCTAGAATTGGAGCTCTCAGTGACAGTCCCAGTGGCCCTGCTCAGTTCACTGATCCTGCAGAGCAAAAATGAAGCCATACCTTGACACAGTAGTGACAGCCCTGCAAATCCCTCCCAGACTGGTCAGATTCCCACAGCCTGCTCTGCTGAAATCAGGGGAATTTAATTAGACTTGTCTGAATCCACATTCCCCGGCTGGGAATAGACCTGGCTCCAGGTTAGTAATGTATATTTGCAAGGTTAATAATAGAGATGTACAAGGAGGAGAGCTGTCCTGGAATGTGATGTCTGTGTCTCATCCTGGGGTGCTGCAGCACTAATTCTTCAAGGCCCTGAGTCTGCTTGGCCGTGTTTATTTCCAAGGCAATTCGGGAGTCGTTTGAAGAGGAATTTAGTGCTGGAAACAGAAGCAAAACATGTTTAAGCTGATCACTGTTAGCAAGTCTTGCAGGGCTTTCTCCTGTCGTCTGGAAAGACATCCCGAGCTGAGCCTCCATGGCTGCTGTGTGCAGAAATACAGCATAAACCTGTATTATTTTAGAACCCACAGGCAGTTCCCAGCCCATCCCACACCCTCGTCCCCAGGATCTCCCCGCAGGAACTCCGGTCTGATGGAGCCCCAGGAAATACCGGGTCCCCTCTCTCCACAGGGCTAAAAGGAGATCTCAGCGCTGGGGAGGGGGGGTTTGTTCCCAGGACTGGAGCCAGGATGCTCCTGATTCCTGAGGGGGAACGGCGTGGCCCGGAGATCGGGTGACGGCTCCGCTCTCACCTTACACCCGCGGGGCTGGGTCTGCTGCGGGCTGTGCCGGGGGCTGCGTGTGTCCCCTGCGCTGTGCCGGGACCGGGGGGGCTCCGTGTGTCCCCTGGGCTGTGCCGGGACCGGGGGGGCTCCGTGTGTCCCCTGGGCTGTTCCAGGAGGCTCCGTGTGTCCCCTGGGCTGTGCCGGGGACTGGGGAGGCTGCGTGTGTCCCCTGGGCTGTGCTGGGGGTCGGGGGGCTCCGTGTATCCCCCGGGTTGTGCCGGGAGGCTCCGTGTGTCCCCTGGGCTGTGCTGAGGGGCTTCATGTGTTCCCTGCACTGTGCCAGGTGGTTCCGTGTGTCCCCTGGTCTGTGCCGGGGCCGAGGGGCTCCGTGTGTCCCCTGGGCTGTGCTGAGGGGCTTCATGTGTTCCCTGCGCTGTGCCGGGAGGTTCCGTGTGACCCCTGGGCTGTGCCGGGGCCGGGGGGCTCCGTGTGTCCCCTGGGCTGTGCCGGGGCCGGGGGGCTCCGTGTGTCCCCCCGGCACGTCCCTTCTCTCCAGCACTGACCGTCCCATCCCTCCCCAGGCTGCCGGACCGAGTGGGACGGGCTGAGCTGCTGGTCGGCCGTGCCCGTCGGCCAGTCCCGAGCCATCGCCTGCCCCGACATCCTCCACGTCTTCAAGAAGTCCAAAGGTGCAGTGAATCCCACCCGGACCACTCGTCCCATGGGATCGAGGGCTGAGCTGCACCCACCCACCCTGCCAGGGGCTTTTGTGACACCCCAGCCCTTCCCCTGCCATCTCACAGCTCCTGCCTCTCCAAAATATGTCCTTGGTATATCCTGCAGTCCAAGCAGGGGACAGGCAAAAGCAGAAATTCAGGTTGTTGCCACGCCAGAAAAGTCTCCAGATCCTTTCATCACTCAGTGCCCTGTGGGTAGAGCATTTAGGGACCTCATCCTCCAGCTGGGTGACAGCAGGACAGTCCCTCTGCTGCTCGGTGCCCTCCTTTCCCACACAGCAGCCAAATGCTCGGGACCACTCCAAGCCACATGGATGTAAAAAGCAGTGTGGGATTGTGATGATTTCAAGTCCAGGTGTTCTCCCAGGGTGAGAATTGCTGCCAGGGGAGCTGCTGCCTCCATCCCCCTTGGAGACAGCGGGGTGTGAAGGAGAGCACCCAATCAGTCCCCCCAGCAGCTGAGCACGGGGCATAATTGGATAGGCAATGGAGAGTTGGTAAATGCATGCTTAGGGCCGGAACAGCTCAGGAGAGGTTTGATGAAGCTCTCACAGAATGAATAAGCACTTTTTTAGCCTAAACTCCCTCCCTCTGTGGGGATTCATGCCTGCTTTCACACCCTGCCCTAAGTTGCCCTCCAGGAGGGCAGCGATGTGAGCTGGGAGGGATGGGGCAGCCAGGCCACTCTGGTACCACACTGCTGTCCCTGCTGGGCTGCTGCTGCTGTCCCAGGTAGGACATTTTGGGGGTGCTGATGCAGAGGTGATACCTGTGGCTCTCATGAGGTCCCTTCTTGTTGCTGCAGTGCTGATCCAGAGGAACTGCACCGAGCTGGGATGGAGCTCCCCCAGCCCTCCCTACCACAGTGCCTGCGAGCTGGAGGCCCTTGGCAGCAACAACGACACTGAGGCCAAGGCAAGGGGGTCCCCTGGGGGCTGTGAGGCACCCACTGCAGCATCACCCTGCCCACATCACTCTGCCCACATCACCCACCCCACATCGCCCTCCCCACACTGACCCACACTGTTGGGCAAAGAAACACGAAGATCCTCCCAGGGTTGTCTCATTTGGCCTCATCCTTGTTGCTGGGATTCCTGGAGGAACCTGGGCTGGGTCATCACCCTGTCACCTCCCTGCCATCACAGACCAGCACCTCCCAGTCCATGCTGCCTCGCTCCACTGGTGCTTTCCTTTCCAGAAAGGCTATTTTGTCACCATGAAGGTGCTTTACACCTGTGGCTACTCCACGTCCCTGGCAGCCTTGTTCTTGGCCATCGGCATCTTCTCCTGCTTCAGGTAGGGCTCAGTCCTGGCTGCTCCTGGGCTGCAACTGGAGCAACACAGGGTAAATCCTCAGCAGGGGATGCTGCCCTCAGCCTCTGCCCTCCCTGAGCAGCCAAGCTCCATCCCTGCCAACATGGACAATAGGGCAGCATGAGAGAAACAGCAGCATTGTCCTTCCCTGTCCTTCCCTGCTGACACACAGATTGAAACCCTCGGGTTGCCCTTTCAAGCTTTGCTTTTGCAGACCTCGCTGTGCTGCAGATTTGTGCTCTCTGGAGGTGGTTGAGGATGTTCCCCAGCACACCTTGTCCCTGGGCAGCAGCTTCAAGTGCAGCACAACACTGTTCTTCCTGATTTCAGGGCAGGAAAACCTTCTCCAGGGCTCTGTGCTTGACCATCACAAACACGTGGTCCCTGGGCTGGGCTCCAGCCAGGGAAGGGGATATTAGAAGTTCCTTTGCCCCTTGGCTGTCTCTGCTGCTCCCTGGGCGCAGAACAGCTCTTCCTCCCACAGGAAGCTGCACTGCACCAGGAACTCCATCCACATCCACTTCTTCACCTCCTTCGTGCTGCGGGGGACTGCTGTGTTCATCAAGGACAGAGTCCTCTTCTCAGACGAGTCCATCGACCACTGCACGATGTCAACAGTAAGACACTGAGTCCCAGCCTGGGCAAGGTGCAGGGAGGGCAACATGAGGTCATCTGGAAGAGTCTGAGTGGGTTTGGAATGGATTTAGCACTGCAAAGAGGAGAGAGAGAGGCTGTGAGCCTGGGGTGGACAGTCTGCCTTGGGAGGACTTCAGGAGGTTCATGACAACATTTCTGCATTGGCCTCATGTGCAGAGATCATGGTCTGCCCTCAAAGCTCTCCCTGGTCTCAGGCAGTGTCCCAGCAGGGCTGAAGCTCAGCACAACCTCAGCAGCACCAGGTACATGCAAACACACCTGGTACTGCTGGATGCACAGATTTGGGGTTCTCAATCAAAACAGAACCCCCTGAGTGCAGGTACCACCCTGTGGACACCACGGACACAACCACAGACGTGGGTTTCTAAAGGTCCTCCAAAACCAGCCTGTGCTCACCTGCCCATGTTGCACAGGCAGAGCAGAACCTGCCCCGGGTGATGGGTGGGATTGGTGCAGAATCCCTGGAGCTGCACTGAAAGGCCATCACAGGTGTCCTTGAGGGGATGGAGAGGGAGGATGACCATCCTCTGTGCCCCCCAGGACAGGGTCTGGTGCCATCCAGCACTCTGAGCCTGCCCCCTCCTCATCCTGGCAGGTGAACTGCAAAGCAGCCATCGCCTTCTTCCAGTACTCGGTCCTGGCCAACTTCTACTGGCTGCTGGTGGAGGGCCTGTACCTGCAGACCCTGCTGCTGCTCACCTTCACCTCCGACAGGAGGTACATCTGGTGGTACATCCTCATCGGCTGGGGTGAGTGTGGGGCTGTCAACCCCTGGGCAGGGCCCCACTGATGGGCTGGGGGCAGGAACCACCTCCAGGGGCAGGAACCACCTGCAGGGGCTGCCTGCTCTGACCCCCCCAGCCATGGCTGCTCTCAGCACACACCCCCCTCGCCCCCAAATCTCTCTGCATGGCCATGGTGCTTGCTGGGGCACCTGCCAGCTCCTGGAGCTGGCTGGGAAGCGTGACCTGACCCAGGACAGGTCCTCCCGTCTTCCCACGTCCACCTGGAGTTGGAAACACCGATCCCAGGTGCCCAGGTTGGATGTGAGAGCACACGGGGGAGCAGGAGGGTGGCCAGGAGGTGACACACAGAAGTATCACCATCAGTGGGCACCATCTCCATTTAAACCTGGAGAAGGTGGAAAGATTGTCACGTTCCTGCCACATCCAGGGGCCCAGACCTGACCTAGACACGTGGGTCTGGGGACAAGGGAGGGAGGGGTGGTGCAGGGCACTGGGGAGACTCCACATCCCTGCCTGTCCTGTCCTTGCAGGTGTCCCCATGGTGACAGTGGCTGTGTGGGTGGTCACCAGGCTGCAGTATGACAACCATGGGTAGGAGCAGACATCCCTCTTCCTTCTCCAGGCCAGCTCAGCCACGTGTCCCCCATCCAAGTCCTGGGGGATGAACCTCTTGCCCGGGAGGCTCAGGAGGGGAGAACTGGGCCAGGGCTTTATTTTAATGCTGTTCCTGTTTTCTAGTGGATCCCGTGGCAAGAGGTGCTGTGCAAAGGGGGCACGGGGCTGGTCAAAGGGGTGGCAGGGTGACACCTGGGCTACAAGGGTCCAAGTGGGTGGCAGAGCCACTTCTCCTCTCCCGTAGGTGCTGGGATGATTATGCCAGCCTGTACTGGTGGGTGATCAAGGCTCCCATCCTCCTGGCCATATTTGTGAGTGTGTCCTCTGAGAATCCCAGCCCCAGAGCTGGGGGGTCCCACATGGAGAGGGGGAACTGAGCAGGAGGCTGTGCAGAGCCTGAGACGTGGCTTCCCATGGCAGGTGAACTTCCTCATCTTCCTCAATGTCACCAGGATGTTGGCACAGAAGATCCGGTCCCCAGACATCAGCAAAAACTACAAGCAGCAGTACATGTAAGGGCTACGAAGGGGGGCTCCCCTCACCCTGGTTTCTGGGGGTCCCAGGGCAGCAGGGACCCCTCCCCGGAGGAGCACAGAGGAGGAACATCTGGGAGGCTCCAAGACCTGCCTTTCACAGAGAACCTGCTTGGGGTTAAAACCAAGCTCTTGGGAAGGTCTCACGGGGCAGCAGGACCACCCAGGCTGCCCCTCATGCCACCACTCTCTGCAGGAGGCTGACCAAGTCCACGCTGCTGCTCATCCCTCTCTTCGGGGTGCACTACATGGTGTTCGCCCTCTTCCCCGAGCACGTCGGCGTCGGTGCCCGGCTGTACTTCGAGCTGGTCCTCGGCTCCTACCAGGTGCAGGCTGGGGGAGATGGGGAGGCAAAGTCCCCCTGTACCCATCCCATCCCGTGATCACACCCTGGGAGCCCCTGGGATGTGCTGCTGGGGCTTCACACTGTTTTGAGAGAGGGCTGTGCCCCGGGCACCCCTCAAATGCGGGGGCTGTGTCCTGGTGAACAACTTGCACCGATCCCCTGCTGCCCGTGGGATGGGGTGAGAGCTGTGGGAGGATGGAAGTGCAGGCAGCAGATGAGCACAGAGGGGTCCAACCCCTTTCCTCGGGTGAAACTTGCTCTTCCTGTCCTTCCCAGGGGTTCCTGGTGGCTCTGCTGTACTGTTTCCTGAACGGGGAGGTGAGTGTGTCCCCCAACACCCATCCCTGGGCTCCACAGCTGTCTGGGCACACAGAGGGTGCACAGACACCCCTGAGGGTGCACAGACACCCCTGAGGGTGCACACATGGGCATGATGGGGGTCCCCACCCTCCTGCACCCCAAATCCTGTAGAGCCCTTGGAGCAGCTCCTGCCCCTGCGCTGAGTGCTGGGGGCTGTCCCTGGGTGCCAGTGCCACCCGTGGTGTTGGTTCAGGTCCAGGCTGAGATCAAGAGGAACTGGGGCAAGTGGCAGTTGTCCATGGAGAGCAACGTCTTCAACCTGGTGACCCAGGACTTCACAGCATGATGAGGACGGCGGCTGGGGGGGAAACACCCCCTCGGGGGGGAAGGGGGGAGGGTTGGTGCAGCTCCATGGCTACAGTCCCAGAAAGGCCAAAAAAAAAAAGATTTTGGATGTTCTGGGTCTGGTATCCTCAGAGTGTGGTGTGAATGGCTGTAGGAAAGGCTCTGCCTGCTCAGGTGCTGGTGGCACTTTATGGCTCTGTGTGACAGTGCCTCACCCACTCAAAGCTCTCTTTGGGCTTTGGTCAGAATTTTAGGTAGAGTAAAGAGAACTTCTCCGCTCTTCTACCCCAAGACCAGGCAGGAAACCCAATTATCATTTCACAAAGGGCAGTTGGTGTTTTTCATTTGCACTGGAATGAAAAAAAAAAGTGGTCCTGACACTGAAGGCATTTTTTGATGGCTGTTCCCTCTCTTCCTTAGTGTACAAAACCATTTCCCTCATGGGAAGATGCCTAAACACAGCCAGGAGCCTTTCTGAGGGTGGGAGAAGCAAATAGAGAGAGAGACAAAACTCCCTACAAGAGTTCCCCAGTGGCCTCTTGACTCAGTTCCTCCCTGATTTCCAAAATGTTCCCCTCTCTCCCATGCCCATTGATTCAACTGGGGGATACATTCCACCACTCCCTGGGCCTTTGCACTGAGGAATGGGACAGTTTGCAATCAGCAGGACTCACTGGCTTCCCTGGGGACTCATTTTCCAGGGATAGCAAGTTTTGTGCCAATAAAATTTGTTCTGAGGTCCAGCACTGCTTTTCAGAGGGTTGATTTGCTCTCCAAACCCAGCCTTGGTACTGGGGGTGCTGGAGGGTGGAAACCCTGCCCATAATGTAATGCCTGGTAACCCCTCATGAGGTGGGAATATCTACCTTTTCCCTGCCTGCTGAAACAGCCAGGCTTTGGGCATGGCCATGGAGAGGGGATGGAGGAGGAAGGTGAGGAAGAGCACAAGGTGGTGCATCACGAGCTGTCCCAGAGGTCCTGGGGTGCCCTGGCCCCTCTGGGTCAGAGATGCCACCACCACACCATAGCCTGGCCCCGTTCCCCACCATGAACATCCTTCATCCTCCCAGACTGAGCTCCTGCCTTGGCAAACTTTGTCTCCAGGAGCAAGAGAGGCCTCAAATGCCCTTTCCCAAACCTCCTGGCCTCTCCCAGCCACACCGAGCTCCCGAGCCACCCGATCTCAGTAGAGCTTCTCACACTGCCTAGGTTGTCATTTCTCTGTGTTGCCACATGTCCTTCCTTAAATAAAACCCACTTGCTGGCCCCTTTCCAGGCTGCAGGATGTCCAGAGATCCCGTTTGGTCTCTCAAAGAGGCCTTGAGAGGGAAGCAGAGCCCCAGACCTGATCTGAGGTGAGATGGAAGATGTTCCACTAAACAAGCCCCCTGAGCCAGCAGCATGCTCTGCATCACCAGCCAGGAAACCTCCAGAGGAGCACAGCAGCTGTCAAATGAATGCCTGTCTGCATCCAGGAAGGGACCACAAGTGAATAGACATCCCTGACCATCATTAGGAGGACAATGTTTCAGCAGGGATGAGGCAGCAGCAGCAGTGGATTGTGCCAGGGCGGGGGATGCTCAGTGGGAATGTCCCAGTTGCCAGCTTTGAAGAACAGTGGGTTTGCACCTATTTACAGCTGCAAATGGGTTTTCTGGGTGATAAACCTGAAACTCCAAATGATCTGCTGGGGTTTGCTGGGCTTTGACCCCCCCTGGTCTCCATGGAGCGAGTCAGGAGCCCACGGTGAGTGTGGCAGGGATGTGCCACCTCCGTGGGGATTGGACATCAGGCCTGGCCTGCAGGAAAGGTTTTCCAAAGCATTTGCTCTGTCACTGGTGTGGACCTTGCCCTGCAGCCACATAAGATCAGAGAATCAGAGAATTATGGAATGGGTTGGGTTGGAGGGGACCTTAAAGGGACCATCTCATTCCACCCCCTGCCATGGGCAGGGACACCTTCCACCAGCCCAGGTTGCTCCAAGCCCCGTCCAACGTGGCCTTGGACACTGCCAGGGATCCAGGGGCAGCCACAGCTTCTCTGGGCAACCTGTGCCAGGGCCTCCCCACCCTCACAGAGAAGATTTCTTCCCAAAGATCCCAGTGATCTTAGGGGTCTTGTCCAACCTAAACCATTCTGAACCTGTATTTGGGCAGACTGAGTCCGGGTAGAACAGGAGCAGGTTTTCCCCGTCCCTCCTCCAGCACGGCCGGGGGTGTCACAGCCTGGCATCCCCATCCCCCAGCCTGTCCCGGAGGTGCTTTGTGTCCCCCTCAGGGCTGGAGGGGTGTCCGGGGAGGGGGGTGTTTTTCCTGGAGCCGGAGGGTGGCACTGCGGCCCCTGCACAGGCACCGACACCGGATCAGGGTGTCAGCGCTGGAGCGCGGTGTCCCCGCACGGAGCACGGGCACGGGCACAGCCGGCGGGGGGGACCCGGCCCATCCCGGGGTGCCAACGCCCGGTGGCTCCAGCCTGCTGGCAGAACCCAGGGATTAAGGTAAGACACCACACTGCTTTGGGGGAATGTGCATCCCAAGGCTTTGGAAAGAGGTGGGACCCCCCAGGATCGCTCCCGACAGCCCTGGGAGGTTACCCAGCGGCGGGGATGGGAACAGGGCTGAGGGCTGGGAGCGCTGTGCCTCTGCCTGATGCTTCGTTCCCTGCCTGCACCCCCTGCTCCTCCCGGGACTGCCAGGCCACCCTGGATGGGTGCAGAGGGTGCCCTGTGCTTGCATCCCCTCTTTCACCCCGGCTCCAGGATGTTCCTGCCTCTCCAGCTTGGGGAATTCACCCTCCCTTTGCCCCGGCTCGCTGGGGCAGCTCGTTTCCTCCCTTCCTGTGCAGGCAGCTCCAACTCTGCCCAGCTCCTGCCTGCACAGACACCAGCAGATACTGGTCCCACAGAGCCCCGGGGATGCTGCCAGTCCCGCGGTTCTGGCAGTGAAGGAGAGCTGGGGAGGGACTTTGGACAAGGCCCTGGAATGATAGGACAAGGGATAATGGCTTCCTACTGACAGAGGGCAGGGTCAGATGGGACATTGGGAAGGAATCCATCCCTGTGAGGGTGGTGGGGCCCTGGCACAGGTTGCCCAGAGAAGCTGTGGCTGCCCCTGGATCCCTGGAAGTGTCCAAGGCCAGGTTGGATGGGGCTTGGAGCAACCATGTCAAGTGGAAGGTGTCCCTGCCCATGGCAGGGGAGTGGAATGAGATGGTCTTTAAGGTCCCTTCCAACCCAAATCATTCTGGGATTCCATGATGCATCCAGCATCACAAGCCCAGGTACCTCAAACACTCCGGGGTCCCTTAGGCTGGACCAAGCATTGCCCTTATCCCACCCAGTCACACCAAGAACTCATTTTTCCCACCCAAATTCATGTTGTGAGTACCTCTGGGTACCCCAAGCTCCCATTCCTGTGCAGGGGGACAGGAGCAGTGCCCTTGTTCCCCCTCAGTTCTGGGCTGAGCACCCCGGGGTGCCCCCAGAAGGGGAGGAGCCACATCCCAGAGTTTCCACACTCATGTGCCTCATTCCAGATTTCTCTGGGCTCTAGGCAAAGTAAAAACAGGCATGTGCAGCTATCACAGGCTTCCCAGTGGTGACAAGGCTGGGCTTGGGGGAGCTGCAGCTGCTGGAACCCCCCAAACTTCCTCTGAATTTCCTGCTGCAACCAACTGAGCAAGTGGAAAGTCCCCACAGTCACAGCAGGAGGACGTTCCCTGTCCCTTCTCTCCTCACCAGCCAAAACCACTGACCCCTGGACGTACAGGGGGTGTTCTTTTCTCATGGATAGGGGCTGTTGCTTTGCTGCTGAGTTCCCAACAGGCTCCTGGTGCAATCCCTGCCTTGCAGCAATCCCCTGGCAGCTGACATGGGGCTCCTCACTCTCTCCTTCCCTTGCCTTTATCCACACTGAGCCTGGGTGAGGCTCCGAGTCAGCAAGAAGAGCCCTGGGGTTGGTTTTTAGCTGAAGAAATCAAAGTTACACCTCCCAAAGCACACCTTTGGCATCCCCTGTGCAGAGCTAATTCTGCACCACCTCTTTCCCAGAAGCCAACCCCGGGCTCCTGCGCTGCCTCATTCACACGGTCTGGAATAGAAAAGGAAAATTATTTTGAGAAGCAGAACTGAGCTAAAACTTCACTTCCCAGCACCCTGGGTGCTCAGGTCTGCAGTCTTGGCCCTGGTTTTATGGGTTGTGTGGGATGCTGGTGATGACAAAGAGCCCCAGGGTGGGGGGCTGGAGGCAGGGAAGGGGATTGCCGTGGGAAATCACCAGGGAGGGATGCCAGGCTAGGGAGGAGAGGTGCTGCAGCTCCACTAAAGGCCACACCATCGGAAAGTCCCTATGGAGTGTTTTGGGACAGTAGAAGGGACAGAGACAGTGATGTTGGAGAGATGATGAGCCCCCTTTGACCAGGCTGAATGCTGGGGTGGTTGGTCCACCCCCAACACAGCCCTGAGCACCCCAAAAGGGGGTCCTGCAAGCTGGGTCCCCCTCTGTGCTCTCCTCCTAACCCTGGGTGCCCACCAAGCACCCCGTGTACCCCCAGAACTGCTTGGGCATGGCAGGAGCACCCAAAAGCATCAGGAAGGGCGTGAGGGGAGACAACCCCATGGCAAACCCCTATTTCTGTGTCACCCTGGTTCTGGCTCAGATCCCCCGGGGTCCTCATGGGCAGGACACGCAGTGAGGGCACAGGGTGAGGTGTGTTGGTGTCACAGCAGGGTGACCCCGTGTGGCTCATGGGATGCTCCTGGTGTGCAAAGGAACACGGTGCTGGTGCAAGAGGATGGGGGGGGGGGGGGATGGAGAAAAACCCGCCAGACACGCCTGGTGTGTAAGGAGGAGCCACAGTCAGCGCTGGGTGCTGCACAATGGGAATACCGTTCCCAAAGAGCCACGGGCTTGGAGACAACATTGGCAGCGGGGTTGGCACCGACTGTCCCCCACCCCCCGCCCTCGCAGTTGTCCCTCTGCTCTTTCCAGTTGCCTGTCACTGCTGGGAGAGACCGGCGGGGAGGTGCTGGCCAGGGTCGCCTCCACCTCCCCTCCAGCTCCCCCACGTCCCATGTGGTGCCGAAGCCAGCCCAGAGCCACCTCCACCTCTGGGACACCGCGTCCCCGGCCGGGAGCATGGCCAGGGCAGGGGGGGTCCCCTCGGGCAGGACCCCCCGAGCTGCGGGAGATGCGGCTGCGGGGGCTGCGGGCGCCGCCGGCCCCGGGATCAGCGCGGGGGGGGGACACACGAACGCCACAGCTGAGACGGGCCGAGGCTACCTGAAGGACCCCGCATGTCCTCAGGTTTCACTCATGACCATCTGACAGCAGCGGCAGCTGCTCTGCCAACAGGCACTCGCGGAGCCAAAGCCTCCTCCAGGAGTCGAAGGGAGAAGGAAATTCTGGCCCCAAAAAGTCTCTTCCTTGGGATTTCGCTCTCTCTCCACCCAACAGTAAGTACTGGGTTAGGCCCTGGGCTGCTGCCCGCTCACCTGGGCAGGGTCTATGGGGTCTTGGATGTCCCCAGGTTTGTCATTCTCGCTGTGCCTGCAGTGTATAAGCAATGCCTGGGGTGTGCAGTCTTGGTGCTGGAGGCGGATGGGAGCAGGACACCCCCAGAGTCACCGGGGTGGTATTTAGGGCTGTAGGCACCTGCTGGACCCCCCTGCATGGAAAACAACCCGTGAGAGGGGAGAAAGTGCCCTCAAAGGTGCAGGCAGGGCATGAGGAGGAGTGTGCCAGCAGCCAGGGGACCCTCAGTGGCCACTGACCTGTGCTGGGACGAGAGGGGACGGTCAGGGACGTGACGGGCAACTGATTTCTGAGCCACCTTCCCACCCGGAGCAGGGGAGCTACAGGCAGGGCTTAAAAGTCGCAAGTCTCCTTTCTCCTGGCTTCTCCTCCTGGAGGTCTAAATATAAACCTCGGCTTGGCCAAGCCAAGGTTGTAGGAAAGGTCTGCGGGTGCTTCGCAGTGTCTCCTTCTGGGAAGGCACCTGCCCCTGCAGAGCCACTGTCCCCCGTGGGGCAGCAGGGAGGGACCCCCGTGGGGAGAAGGGGAGGAGGTGGGACCCCTCTGCCGTGCTGGGATGGCAGTGATGGGATGGCACAGGGGTGGGAGGCCTTTCACACGCGGGGGCCGTGAGGACACAGGTACAGCCCAAAGCTTTGGGGTGCTGGGGAGGGGGGATGAGCCCATTGTGGGCTCACGTCCTCCTGCCATGGGAAGCAGAAAAACAGGCAGTGCCAGGGTGGGAGTCAGCTCATTTTTTGGGTGCTGTATTCACCATGTGCCTGTGGCTGTGCCAGCTTCCATCACTCGCTGCACGGGCAGGACCCACCGTGCACCTTGTGACGTTCTGGGGTTTACCCAGGGGCAATCACCCCCCTGGCCCCCCATCCCTGACTGCTCCCTCACTCCCCACAGCCGGGGCTCAGTTGCAGAGTGCAGTTTGCAGACAAGCAGGAGCATTTCCTCCCCTGCCCACACTGCCGCTGATGGAGTTGTCAGGGATCAGCCTGGGAATGTGGCAGGCAAAGGATTGAACTTCAGGGAGGCAACAACTCCATAAAGCCCTGGGAACAGCAGGAAATCCCAGTCGGTCCCGACACACAGGAGACATCCTGAGTGGGTTGATGCCGCGAGTGCCGGAACTGCCTCCTCCAGCCCTTGCCAGGAAAATGCCTGATTGAAAATGGTTTTGGGGCCAAAAGAGCATATTTCCAGGAACTGGTTAAATAGCACAAAGTCCTGCCTTGACTCTATAGTGCTAATATTTGAACAGAATGTTCTGTTTTCTGGTGTGGGCAGAAGGTCAGGACTGAAGGGCTCTGTGGAGTTTTTTGGTCAGCTCCAGCTTCATTCGGAGATTTGCTGGATTTGGGGTAGGAGAGCAAGCAGCAGCGGGTCATGAAGAGAAATCCATCATCGTTTCTGTTTCCAGGTTGGACTAATGAGGTCGTTTCTGTGCAGGGGAGGAAGGGGGAGAAAGTGATGGATGCTTTGGGGAATTGTGAGGGCAAAGTTCCCAGCTGTAGCTGCAGAGATAGTGGGAAGGGTGCCCAGGCTCTGTGCCTATCCAGCTGCCTCCTTCCTTGGTTACTCACGCAGCCCTTGGAGTATCTCATCTTTGGGTCTTCATTCTCCATCTCCATGTGGATTTGAATGGCATCCCTTGGGAGCTGGAGGGCAAGAGTGGTGGTGTGGGGGGCAGCACCCAGAGGGCTGTGACAGCTGCAGGTGCTCTGTGCTGGTCCTGATTTTCAGGATGTCTGGTCCGGGGTATTGGGGTACAGAGGCTGCGATGGGAAAACGGGCATCCTTCAGCCCTGGGATGCTGCAGGGATATTACAAATCCCGCAGGAGCAGCAGGTCCCAGACCTGCTCCCAGTGCCGTGTTGGTGATCCCTGTGGGAGCCGGTGTCAATTCTGGCATCCCTTGGAGGTGCTGCATCCCTGCCCCCCGTGTTCCTCGAGTGTGGGGGACCCCGGGGGGATAGCAGGTAATTCCAGCCCCACGTCATCCTCCCTTCCCCCACGCTGTCCCCTCGCTGCCTTCTCAGCACAGCTCAGATCTTTTCCGAGCCTGACACGAGAGCTGCCGGCAGGGAGGAGCAGGAGCTCGGGACGACACCCGAGTGCCGGCAGTGGGCAGTGGGCAAGCGCAGGGTCCCCTCTTTAACCCTTCACCGCCTGCTCGAGCCTCCACCTCTACCAACCCCCCCTCCCCTCAAAATAAACCCAAATCGCCCTCCACCCCGGTGTCCCCTCTGCAGCGATCCCCTCCCGGGGGTCACAGGGATAGCGGGATGGCGGGAGGGGGGATGGGGTGGCATCCCCCGCTCCGGGCAGGAGGGGGTTAGTGCGTTGCTGCAGGGTGTTGCAACCTCCTATTTCCATCTGTGGCCGGGAAGAGTATCCCAGGACTTCACAGCTCCCGGGCTGTGTGTGCCACCCCCGCCCCCAGCACAGCAGGTACCCTGGGGTGGGCTGTGGGCACACGGGCATCGAGTGCCACAGTCCCCGGCAACTCCAGGACAGCAGAACTCAGGGAATTGTATGAAATTAATCTCCACGTGGCTTATGATGCTGGTGGCACCTGCAGGGCTCAGGATTTCGGGGGGGACAGTGGTTTGTGTCCCAAGGGTGCTGGTGCCCCCTCAGCACGTTGAGTATTAAGGATTTGACTCCCTGTCAAATCCGCCAGGGACAGGACGGGCTTAGCTGTGTCTTTCCAAGGAGCTGGGGCCAGGGAGCAGCACCTTGTCTGGCAGGTGCAGAGCAGTTGTGGTGGTGGGGACCCCGTGGAAGGTGCTGCTGCAATGGGCTGTGACACTCAGGGTTGTGCATCGTGTCCTTCTCCTCCCTGTAAATCCCCCAGCGCTGGCACAGCCCTCAGCTCACTGGTGTCCTTGTCCCAAGATGGAGTGGGTTGGCTGCTGCCAGGAAAGGGGCTGGAGAGTGCTAGGAGGTCTCCTCTTGGTTTGCTCAAGACAGGCAGTCTCCAGCAGGCAGAAAACAGCAGAGCAGCATCACTCCCTTAGCAGGAAACTCATTCACCATGTGCTTAAAATCACAGTCATGGAATAATTGGGGTTGGAAGAGACCTTAAAGATCATCTTGTTTCACTCCCCTGCCATGGGCAGGGACACCTTCCACTGTCCCAGGTTGCTCCAAGCCCCGTCCAGCCTGGCCTTGGACACTTCCAGGGATCCAGGGGTAGCCACAGCTTCTCTGGGCACCCTGTGCCAGGGCCTCCCCACCGTCACAGGGAACAATTCCTTCCCAATATCCCACCTAAACCTACTCTCTGTCAGTGGCAAGCCATTCCCCCTTGTCCTGCCACTCCAGATCTGTGTCTAAAGTCCCTCTCCACCTCTTGAATTTGACCCAGGCAGCCACACCATGGGTCTGGTCTGGACCCCCCTGGGGGACTGTGGTGGCACATGGGGAGCAGGAACCTGCTGCAGCATCTCAGTGCCCCTGTTCTGGCTGGGGAAAGGCATCTCCTGTTGTTGGGCTCACTCTGGAATTACTTTCCAAAGGCTTTCAGGCCACCCCTTTCGCTGGGGGTTAAGGGGGGGTTGCAGCAGCACAGATTCATCCGGCGCCCCGGGATGACGGATGCTGTTGGAAGCATCCCACATTCCTGCTGGCACACTTGGCTTGGGCCACGCTTCAGGCACAGGAACAAACCACACCCGGAGGAGGGTAAAAAGCCACGGTGGTGACAGGAGGCAGCACAGGGGGCACTGAGGGCAGCCAGAGGTGCCTGAGCCACCCAGTCCACGGGGCTGCCCCGCTGAGCGCTTTAAAACCCCAGGAATTCAAAGGATAATGCTGAAAATTGAAATACTGATTTTTTTTTCTCATTCTCTAGCTCTTCTGAGCCAACTACTATTTGATAACAGAGTGGGAAAAGGCTTGGGGTGATTCCTGATTTCCTCATTGGTGTTTTCTCCTTGTGAAAACTGAGCCCCCTCTGCTTTCACAGCAAAGCAGCCTAAAAATACAGTGAATTTCTAGAACTGCCACAGTGGTGGAGACCCAGCATCCCACAGCAGTGTTGTAGGAGCCATTTGTTTGCAGAAGAAAATTTTGGAGACTTCGCTTATCTTTCCAGATGGTGTTTGTAATGTAGTCACAGCAAGGCACTAAGGGATGACAATTTATCCGGGGATGGTAAACATCAGACTCTTAAATGGCTCATTATCGTGTTACAGAAAGGGGTGTAAACTTGTTTATAAAATGGCTCGTTTTGTCTGGCACAACTGAGGGTGTTTATCTGAGTTACTGATAGAAATACATATAATCCTGAAAACAGTAATGTGGCTCCAGGCCCTGCTCAGCAGCCAGTAAATCCCCCACCTGCAGGACTTAGCATGAACCTCTCCACCCCCAGTGCTATTTGTGGACAGGAAAAAAAAAACATTTTACATTAGATTTTTTCAGTTTTCCCACTTTTTCCCCCCCAAATTTATGGAAATTACATTAGGAAATAAACAAATAAACATGCCAGAGGACTTTTTCAGCCCCTAGGACCATGCTGGAAGGTTTTTTTCTTCAACCATCAGACCTTACAGCCAAGTTTTTTGTCACCCTGTACATTTGTGCTGTCCTGACCATGCCAAGTGTCTGTGCCCTTGGCTGGCTTTCAAACAAATGCATGTTCTCCTGGCAGTGGACTCCTAGTCCATGGGATTTGGGGTTTTTCAAACCTGTTTAATGTGTGCAGGGGTAGAGAGGGGACCCACTAAGGAGGATTCATGGGTTGGGAGAGCAAGACCCAAGGCATGGCTCAGGGGTCTTGGAATCAAGGAATGGTTTGGGTTGAAAGGGACCTTAAAGACCATCTCATTCCACCTCCTGCCATGGGCAGGGACACCTCCCACTAGCCCAGGCTGCTCCAAGCTCCATCCAGCCTGGCCTTGGACACTTGCAGGGATCCAGGGGCAGCCACAGCTTCTCTGGGCACCCTGAGCCAGGGCCTCACCACCCTCACAGGGAAGGATTTCTTCCCAATATCCCATCTGACCCTGCCCTCTGGCAGTGGGAAGCCATTCCCTGTGTCCTGTCCCTCCATCCCTTGTCCCCAGCCCCTCTCCAGCTCTCCTGGAGCCCCTTTAGGCCCTGGAAGGGGCTCTCAGCTCTCCCTGGATCCTTCTCTTCTCCGGGTGAACCCCCCCAGCTCTCCCAGCCTGGCTCCAGAGCAGAGGGATCCAGCCCTTGGAGCATCTCCATGGCCTCCTCTGGACTCTCTCCAGCAGCTCCATATCCCTCTTACGTTGGAGGCCCCAGAGCTGGATGCAGAATCCCCCCCTCACCTGCTGCCCACACTGCTGGGGGTCAGCCCAGGACACAATTGGCTTTTTGGGCTGTAAGTCTCCTCCTGGGCCGGTGGGGATGTGCAGCAGGAGCGTGGATGGTGTTTGTGGCAGCCCTTGGGACACATGTCACCCATGGCTGAGCTGTGACTCATCCCCAAACCTCTCAGGGCCAGCTGCACTGTCCTGCCCCACCCCGGGGTGTCCCCATGGGCATAAATAAATGGGGTGCAGAGGGTTGGGTTATCCCATGTGCTCCAGCCTCTGGGTGCTGGTGGGGTGGCAGTGGTGCCTCCCAGAAGGTTCTGGGCTGCAGGTAGCAAAGGAGGGGGTGCTGCAGGATTGGGCTTTGCTTGTGCTGTGATGGGTTTGGACTGTGTGTGGGTCTGGTTTCCTGAGCTGCTGGGTGCTGGCTCATCTCCCCTGGTGCTAACACAACTCCAAGAGTGTGGGCCAGCCCTGGGCTCACTTGGCACCATCTGTCCCCTGCTCATTTCCTTTGTCACACGAGCCCCTTGTTCCTCACTAATCCCTGCTCCAGGGCCCCCGTGCCGGGCACTGGGAGCACTTGGCTGAGCATCACCTGGCTCTGCTGGTTGTTGCTGAGTGAAGCTGATTTACACTTGCTGGTGGCCATTCTGGTTGTCTTCTCACTTGGATTTACGTCCCTATTGGTCTCTCTGGTGCTTTTACAGTGTGACCTCTTATGTGGCTGAATCTTGCAGGGCAGGTTTACAGGTAAACTTAACTTATAGCTCCTTGAGCTGTGTTTGAATGCTGCAGATGGTCAGGGGGTCCCACTGCTGCCTCCCAGGTTCTGGGTATCCATAGGGCTGAGATCTCTCAGGAGCAACTTGTCTTCACTTGAAACACCCCCAGTTGTATCTGTCCTTGTTAACCCAGCCCTGAGTATGGTGGGGAAACAGCTGCATCCCTCTGGACTGATTCCCCAGGAGACTCCAGGTTTGCAGATGCTCTCCCAGAGCAGAGGGAGGGGCAGAGCCCCAGGGCCAGGGTGACCTCAGAGACTCTTTGTCCACCACCACCACGTGTCTGTATGCAACAGCCAAGAACATCCTTCCCCCTCTTCCTCAGCCCACGAGAGGTTATTTTCTGTGCAGGGATGAAGTGCCAGCTCTGGGTGAGGTGACTGTCCCAGCAGTCTCAGACAGGACCCTGCCACCCTGCCATCTGTGCTGGTTAAACAGAACCAGCACCACTGGTACCTCCCAAACCACCTCTGTTATTTTGGAGGCTGATTCATTTACATGTTGCCTCAGAGTACCAAAAATATCAGAGCAAACTGAATTTCCTTCCAAGTCAAGGCCAGGTACTTCTGAGCAAGAAGCTGCTCCCATTTGCCTGCTGGTAATTGCTGATGCTGGACTGGGGGGTGAGATGCTCATCCATGTTGTGTCACAGGAGGTGTGTCCAAAAGCTGCAGCTCATGTGTGTCACAGCATAAAGGAGTTACCCGGCTTAGCTGGGCTGCCAAAATTTAAGAAGGCAATAAATAGCAGATCAGAGCTTTATGACTGATTTTTCAGCAGGATAATCAATGGGCAGGAGTCTGCCTTTAATTCAGAACCCTCAGAGGTCCCAGGTCTTGGAGAGCTGGGGCAGAGCCCCGTGGGACCACAGGGGTGATTCGTGCCCAGGGCAGCTCCTGTCTCTGGGCCTGAACTGCTTTTACCCATTGGAGAGGCAAAGAGTTTGATCTGGGTTATTTATAGCAGCTGCTATAAATGTGCCAGGATGTGCCAGGCCGGGAGCAGGGGCTGCTCACCCCATCCCCATGGCCAGGGAGGCTGGTCCCAGGGTGAGACACCTCTCGTGGGGTGGGGGACTGGGCTGTCTGTGTCCCACCCCCTCTGGTGTGGGAACTGGGGGAGACAGAGGGGCTGGGCTGAGCCCCTCACACAGCCTGTGTTCGGCTCTTGGTTCCTCTTTTTGGAAGCAACAATCGACCAGAGATGCTGGTGGCTTCAGAGCTGTGGTATGTGGGAGCTGGGCATGGGTTTAAGTCCTGTGTTTGATCCCTGGGGTCATCTCACTATCTCTGTGTGGACACAAAGGGGTCAGAGCAGGACCAGGTGCTGCAAAAGACCCCGAAAAGCCAGGAAGCATTTTCATACTCAGGGCAACATCCCCTTTGAGGCCTCCCAGTATAGCCTTGTGGGGTGGTGCCCACCCCCAGCACCTCCCTCCATGGCCCTGCTGGCACCTTCCCTTCCTTTCTGCTCCCCTTCCCAGAGCCACAGGGCTGGCTCTGCCTCCCTTCTCGCCCCCTGTGCTCCCTCCTCTCCATCACCCGAGGACAGAGCTTTCCCTGTCTCTCTGACCCCTCAGCAGCCACGCCTGTCTCTGCTCCATCAGCCACCGACACGGCACGATGGCTTCATCCCAGCGAGAGGGAGAGCAGACGGGCAGGAGCAAAGCCGGTGCTGCTTCCTCCAGCTCCCCTCCTGCTCCCTCTCCCGCCGGGAGAGGAATGAGCAGAGTCATGGGGCTGCAGAAACCTGAGCCCGGCGCTGATCGCTGGTGGCAGCTGGAGGCAGAGCCACCTCCGCCGCGCCACGGGCCGGGCACAGCGAGGGGACACGGCCGTGCCGCGGGTGGGAGGCTCCAGGAAAAGCGTGGAGCAGGCAGCACCCCCTGCACTGAAGAGCTGGACAGCAGCGTTGCTGCTGGAGGGGCTGGAGCCCCACTACACATCCCATAGCACAGACTTGTCCTAACAGCTCTGCGAAACCCTGTTCCCAGGGAAACTGAGGCCACCGCGAGCAACAAGCTCCTGTGAGTCCTCAGAGCTGCCAGAAGGTGAGGTGGGAAGGACCCCCACGGGTGCTGTGGGTCCTGCCTGAGCATGTCTGAATGATGCTCCAGGGAGTCAGACTCAGTGATCCCAATGGGCCCCTTCCAATGGGAGGTGTTCTGTGACCCATGCACCAGTGTGTCCCTGCTGGGACTTGGGGTGATAGGGCCAGACACAGCCCCAGTTTCTGGCTTGAGCTTTGGGGCCACTGGTATCGAGGAGCAAGTTTCTAGAGCTGCTCAAGTAGAGCATGAAATGGGTGTAAATCCAGAATAATTCCATGAGGAGCAGCAGTGGTGGTACCTGCTGCCCAGGCACCATCCCAGCCCCTCACAGAGACACGTGGGGGCAAAAATTCTCTTCTGGCTGGCTTTGATGAGGTCCCATCCTTGGGTCCAGCAGGAGTGGGAGGGGATGGGCTGTGCCCTTCTAGAGTGGCTGCTCTGGGCTCTGATTTGCATCACTTTGGGCCACAAGCTGGGTTGGAGCTGGACTCCACTTTGCAGTGATGTGACTCAGTCCATGCTATTAAATAACCTTGTACAGCAATGGCAAAAGCCTCCCTAAAACAGAATCACAGAATCCTTCGGGTTGGAAAACCCTTCTGAGATCATCAAGTCCAACCATTCCCCAGCACTGCCAAGGCCACCACTAACCCATGGTCCCAAGTGTCACATCTACATATGCATCCCTCAGGGATGGGGACTCCACCACTGCCCTGGGCAGCTCTGCCAGGGCTGGACAACCATTTCTGCAGAGAAATTTTCCCAATATCCAACCTAAACTTCCCCTGGCACAACTTGAGGCCATTTCCTCTTCTCCTGTCCCTTGTTCCCTGGGAGCAGAGCCCGATCCCCCCCCCCCAGCTCCCCCCTTCTGTCAGGGAGTTGCAGAGAGTGAAAAGGTCCCTCTGAGCCTCCTTTTCTCCAGGCTGAGCCCCCCCAGCTCCCCTGTGTTCCAGACCACAGATTTAAATACAAAAATTGACGCTCTGTCCACTTGATTTTCTTTCTAAAAGTTGCCCTTTCTGAAAGGCAGCAGGTTGCTGCCATCCCTGCAGCAGCTGCATTTTGAATGAGCACCAAAGCCATGGTGCCAAAATTCAATTCAGCAGCGACAGCAAGGGACTGTGGAGGTTTCTAAAATGCAGTTACACTGCTCTGCTCAAAATCAAGACCTCCCTGTGCCATTGCTTTATCCCCTGGCTTCACCATCACCACAGGAACGTTGCAATACCATTATGCACCCAGAGTGTCTCTTCCCATCAGGGCTGTAAATGTCCAGTTGTCCCCAGCCACAAAGGATTGAGGGTTTACAGCTCTCAGCACAGCAGAGTTGGGGCTCTGAGGAGTATTGATCCTAAAGCTTTTCAGGGTCAGGTGCTCGACAGCATCACGGGAAGTTTTGGGTTGCCAGAGGGATGCTTGTTTTGGGGAGGGTGAGGCACAGAGGTCCAGTGATCCCAGTATCCCTGCAAAGCAAGACTGAGCATTGAGGAATATTGGGCTCATCTCCAGCACAAGCTGGGGGTTATGGGTCAATATCAAGGCAAATCAAGGCGAACCAAGGTACAGGGGCTCAAAGCAAGAACCTTCCTGGTGTTGAGGAACTCTGTGCCAGGTGCCTCAACCTCTCTCAGGGCATGGCAGACACACCCTCCGGGTGCAGCCACCCCTCCCCTCCCCACTTTCCCCTCTCCAACCATTTTTGTTGTTCTGCTGCAGAGGAGCCATCCTTAGCTGTCCTAAACCACCCAGCCTATTCCTGTCTGGGGATTTGTCCTAACATCAGAAAGTGCCATTATTGCTTTGCTTTTTGGCTCCAGGTAAGACTTTAAGCCCTTGCTGTTGGGAGCAGAGCCACCCAGCACTGCAGGTTCCTTGTGTTCCCTGTGGCTGGGTGCTGTGACATGGCCATGGCCCTGCAGGACTCGGATCCTCTGGCTGAGGAACCTCTTCCTTTGGGCACCACACGTCCCTTGCGTGAGGAGCAGGAGGGAAGCTGTTGCTGCCCTGCCAAGGGGAGGAAGCTGGAGCAGTGCCACTGCTGCCCAAGGTGTTTTGTTTTGTTGAACAGCCGTGCTCTAGGTTGTGAAATTTCGTGTCTAACACACCCAGCTGGTGCCAGGGACACCAACTGCTCAGCTCATATGGTGCTCAGCTTCACAGGGCCTTCTGATCAGAGGTGGAATGGGGTCTGGGAGGAGAAAAGCTCACTTGGTGCTCTAACTAACCCTAACCTCGCCCCAGCTGGGTGAGGGAAGGGACTGTCCCACTCTGCTCTGCACTGGGGTGGCCTCCCCTGCAATACTGTGGCAGTTTTGGGCACTCAGTGTGTTCAGCTGGAGGAGACTGAGGGGAGACCTCACTGCAGTTCCAGATTCCTCAGGAGGGGCAGAGGAGGGGCAGGCCCTGAGTTCTGCCCTGGGGGGATCAGGGATGGGACCCAGGGAATGGCCTGGAGCTGGGTCAGGGCAGGGTTAGGTTGCATATTAGAAAGAGATTCTTCCCCCAGAGGCTGGTTGGGCACTGACCAGGCTCCCCAGGGCAGTGGGCACAGCCCCAAGGCTGCCAGAGCTGCAGGAGGGTTTGGATGATCCTCTGGGGCACAGGGGGTGACTCTTGGGGATGGACCTGTGCAGGGCTGAGGGTTGGACTGGATGATCCTTGTGGGTCCCTTCCAACTCAGCACATTCTGTGATCCTGAGGAGAAACACATGGGATGCTCTATCCATGAGCGATCCACACATAATAACCCTTCACGCCAGCCCAACATTCCTGTGACAAACCCATTCGCAAAAACCCCACTGAGATCCTGCATCGCCTGGGCAGAAACACCCCCAAACCCATTCGCAAAAACCCCACCAAGATCCTGCCACCACCTGGGCAGAAACACCCCCAACCCCCCGCTGTCCCCTCAGGCTGGGCGCGGCCGGCCCGGAAGCAGAATGCGAGGATGGCCAGCCTGCCCTTCATCCCGGGCCCCGAGAACCTGCGCCCCTTCACCCCGGCCTCGCTGGCCGCCATCGAGCAGCGCATGGCCGAGGCCGAGGCGCTCCGGATAAAGAGGCAGCATGTGGAGATGCCCGAGGAAGAGGAGGTCAAGCCCAGCAGTGACCTGGAAGCCGGCAAGAACCTGCCCCTCATCTACGGCGACCCCCCCCCGGAGCTCATCGGGACCCCGCTGGAGGACCTGGACCCTTTCTACAAGGACAAGAAGGTGAGGGGCAAAGCTCAGCCCATGGGTAGGCTTGGTGTTAGGTGTAAGTCCCAAGGAAAAGACCAAAGCAGGGACCTTCTCTCCCTTTTACCATGCCCCAGGGTCTCCTCTTGATGATCCACAGCCCCAGACTGTGGTTGCTTTTCCCTGTTCCTTGGGAAAGCCCCAAGCCTTTGGAGGTGCAAATATGCGTAGAGGTCTCTCGTCTAACAGCAGCTCTTGGTCTGTGGGTGTGTCAGGGGTGTGCAGAAGGGTTAACCCATCTCCTTCCCCTCTTTTCTCCACAGACATTCATAGTCCTCAACAAAGGGAAGTCCATCTTCCGCTTCTCGGCCACCCCTGCCCTCTACATGCTGGGGCCCTTCCACCCCATCCGCAGAGGAGCCATCAAAGTGCTCGTCCATTCATATCCTTTGATCTCTGGGATGCTGCTCTGCTGCTCAAACCCTGGTGCTCAGGGTGCAAACAGATCTGGGAGAGGGCTGAGAGAAGGGTTTCATGATGGTGTGGTGAGGAAACCTCTTGGGCTGCCCCCCAACGTGGTCAGGACCCACTGACCAGCCATCCAGTTCTTTAGGAGTGGGAGATTGAAGGCTTTGGGCACCTTGGTGGCACCAAGAGCTCAGCCTTGGTTGGAGAAGGGAGAAATCTGTTTGATTGAAGAAGGGAAGAAATCTAAGTGGTGGAGCTTCCTAGGAAGAGATTGAAGGTGTTTGAGGTCCGGAGAGACTTGGAAAGGAAGGGAAATGTTTATGGGTCAGGGGATCCTGTCCCACCTGGGAAGCGGGTGAGTTGGGGAGCTCAAAGGATTATTTGGGAGAGGGAAGGGAGAGGAACTGGGACATTGCAGTGCAGGGGAGGGGACAACTTGGGCAGTGCTGGGGCTTTTGATGTGAGACAAGCAGAGATGGAAAGGCAGGAAAGGACCCCAAGAGCAAGAGGGGCACTAGGGTGGGTGGGAAGTGATCCCAGCAGAGCTCTGGTGGCTGCCGCAGTCCGAAAAGGGGGGGGATAAGCACGGGTCCAGGACACGAGGGTGGGATGCAGGTAGAATGATTTATTCAGGCGTGCGCAGGATTCTTATCGGTTCAGGCAGGGAAAGGACCAGAACATAGGGTGGGGTATCAGACAGACAAACGGGGGAGCAAATCAGGATAAAGGCAGAGGTGAAAGAGAGAGGAACGTGGGAGGAACCGGGGAGAGAAGGGGCGAATGGAGGCTGTTTCCTCCCTGCAGCTCCTCCAGCCAATCGGCAGAGAAACAGGGGAGCCGGGAGGCAAACAGGCCGGGATATGCCCGGAAGATACAAATTCTGGGGGAACATACAATGTGTGTGTACATAATAACTATAAAGTCTGCATTATAAAGTCCGTTCAATCACTGTACATCCTTTTCCACTTCTGAGATTTTCCCCATTCTGATTCCTGGTCCTTCACAGGTGGCAGCAGGGGTTGGTGGCCAGGAGTGGGGTAGAAAAAGAGGGGGTGTTTGTGGCAGAGGGGTCAGAGAGGCAGGGAAAGCTGTATCCTGGGATGATGGAGAGCAAGGAGCACAGGGGGCAAGAAGGGAGGCAGAGCCAGCACCAGGGAGCCAGGAAGGGGAGCAGAAAGGAAGGGAAGAGGCCAGGATCACACATGGGAGCAGAGGGTCCAAGGGAAAAGTGTAGGCACAGGAGGAGCAGGTCAGGGTGAGGGAGCAGGTCAGGTGGGAGCCAGGACAGAAGGAGCAGGGATGCTTGGCTTCATAACCGTGGGAAGGGGATGATCCAGGCAACAGCCACAGCATTTCTCCTTGACCAGGTTTTAAATTATTCAGCATGTTCATCATGATCACCATTTTAACCAACTGTGTGTTTATGACCATGAACAACCCCCCGGCGTGGTCCAAGAATGTGGAGTAAGTCCCTGTGACCTCCCCCGGCCATGGGGGCCACCCCAGCTTGACAGGACCAAGGCTGAGAGAGGGGTGTTGAGTTCCAGGCACCCTTCAGAGCAGGAGGGGTGTCACTGGAAAATGCTGGTGACCTTCTTGATCTCAGGAGGAATCTATGCCAGGCATTGCAAAGAGTGTTTCAGAGCTACCCAAAACGTGGTAGGGGCACCATGACAGGAGTCCACTGTAGAGCAGGTTGGGTTGGGTTGGGTCACTGGTGACATTCTGGAGAGGGTGAGCAGATCCACCTGTGCAAGGGTCATAGACAACCTGTCCCAGGTGAGAGGGGGCTATCCAGCATTTCCTGCTGTGGTTCTGCACAGTCAGGTCTCAGTGGGGCTTTACAGAGAGCATGGTGGTGTTGGGACATCAGCAGGGATCAGAGGTGTTGCAGAATAGTCCCCAGAGGGATGGGTACCTCAAGATGTCCCAACTTACCTTATGAGGTGAGGTGAAAAACTCCCCCAGTGCTGAAGCACCCCAGAAACTCAGCAGCCCCCCAGACTCCGCTCCCCAGCGTGGTCCCACTGTCAGGGGTGGACAAAACCTCATCCCTTGGACCTTGTGCAGCATCCCCCGAGTCACTGCTCCCGTTCCAGATACGCCTTCACTGGGATATACACCTTTGAGTCCCTCATCAAGATCCTGTCGAGAGGTTTCTGCATCGACGACTTCACATTCCTGCGCGACCCGTGGAACTGGCTGGACTTCATGGTCATCTCCATGGCGTGAGTTTGGTGGGATGGGGGATGACAGGAGGTGTGGACACTGCTGAGTGCCTGGCAGAGACCCTGAAGCCCTTTCCTCTCCTGTCCTGCAGCTACATCACCGAGTTTGTGGACCTGGGGAACATCTCTGCTCTCAGGACCTTCCGCGTCCTCCGCGCCTTGAAAACCATCACCGTCATACCAGGTGGGACTTAACGAAGGGCTCTCCCCTCTGTGTCCTCCCCTGAGCTCAGATGTTCCCACCTTTCACAGCAATTCCTTGTTCTTTTGACAGCTCTAAGAGAAAACAGAGGAAATAAGGTATTCCATGCTTACAATTTTCCACAAAATTCAGCTTTTGGGTTGTTTGGCAGGAAAAACCCTTGCTGAGCCAGACATCATTTTTAGGGCTCCTTGGAGATGCCTTAAGGGGGTTTGTGCTCACAGTGTGTTTATGGGCTTGATAAACCAAATAGCTCAGTTCTTGGAGCCATGAACTCAGTTTTGTCCCCACTGCTGAGTTTGCTTGGATTGAGATATTCAATGGGTATTGGTGCAAGAGCCACGTGGTGAGTGTTTAATATCACCCCAAACCTCCTGCCTGTGGTGTGAGGAGCACGTTACCAATTACCTCTGATGGCTGTTCCCCAAATCTGATACCACCCTGCTTTGGTACCAGCTGATGCAACCAGTGATCCCACAGAAGGGATCACTCAGACCCCTTGAAGAAGCACGAGACTGAACTGGAACTGATAATCCCCTGTGGTGAATAAATTCTCGTGTCCCTGCAGCCTCTAGATCTTTAGGGTTCGCATCTGAACATTTTTTGCCCTCATCAAACAGGCTAAAAATTGCATTTAGCAAAATGTAAACTGCTGCTTTTTTAGGGAATGACATCCCCCAGAGGCCCTGCAGAAATAGCAGTTGCAAAAATAAGCTGGTTTGAGAATGGCTGACCTTGGCCATTTCCCAACACAGACAAACCCTTGGAGAACAAGGTTTTACCTCAATAGTTTGGGAAGTAAGGAGCAAGTGTGATGAGAGGGCTGAAAATCATGTCTTTGGAGAACTGCCTCCACATGAGAAAGCTCTGTGCTCAGAGATGCTTTTAGGATCAATGTCGGGATGTCCCAGCATCACCCATCACCCGTGCAGACCTTGGGTGATGGGAACACCATCCTCCCTGGTAAAAGCCCACCAAGGATCCATGGATGAGCCTCCTCTGTGGAGGAAGCAGCGATGCTGGGAAGGGGAGATGAGTTAATCCAGGTGGTTAATGCAGATGTCACTTTGTCACCTTCACTTGGACACACTGGGGATTCTCCAGCTTGAAGGATCAGGATGGAGGGTCTGGCTGGGCTCCTGACCACCCAAGGGACAGCAGCACATGTGGTGTTGGACCACAGAGGCTTTCCTGGAGCTGAGGGAGGTGCTCAGCATTGTGCAGCTGGGCCAGCAAGAGCTTTTCCATGTGCCACTGCAGTGGTTCGGGCCAAAAAAGGCCAGATTGTGACATTTGGGGGAAACAGAAAGTCCAAAGGCATTGACAGGCTGGGGTGAGCTTTGGCTCGTGATGTCTCAAGGTTGGGATGGGGAGGCTTGGCCAGCATCAGTCCAAGGGAGAAAGTTTTGGGAGAAGGGTTTTTACTGCTCAGCAATGTGTGGGGACAGAGGGACAGCTGGGATGTGACACAGGACACAGAGCTGGGGGTCTGAGCCCATGGGAGGGGAACTTGATGACACCACATATCCCCACCAGATCCGGTAGCTTTTGGGAACGCCACAGCACGTTCCCCCACGATTAGCAAAGGAGTAATTAGCTCAGTGGTGACACAACTTCTCCTCAGGGCTGAAGACGATCGTTGGGGCTCTGATCCAGTCAGTGAAGAAGCTCTCAGATGTCATGATCCTCACGGTTTTCTGCCTGAGCGTGTTCGCCCTGATCGGCCTCCAGCTCTTCATGGGCAACCTCCGGCAGAAGTGTGTGCGGTGGCCCCCTCCCAACATCACCTTCCCGGGGGACTTGGAGCTGGACAATGACACGTTGGCCAACTCAACATTTTATGACTTTGTGGATGACTTTGCCAGCAACTTCACCGGCAACTTCACCGGCAACTTCACCAGCAACAGCACCTTTGATTTCGAGGCCTACATCAGTGATGAAGGTAAGTAAATGCTCACACAGCCCCTTCTCTCCACACCCATCACCCTGGTTGGCTCCTCTGTTTCCCTGCTCTTCCTGTGCCAGAACAAGATGGTTTGGTCACACAGATCTTCCTGCCTGGGTGCTTTGCAAGGAGATGTGGTGGTGGGTGAAACAGGTTGTGCACACACACAGGAGGCACAGATGGGATCAAATCCACCTTGACAGGGAAAATGTGGTCCTCCTGGACAATCTAACTCCTCCAGAAATGTTTCACCATTGGATAAACCAGTGTCTGCATCTCTCACTTGCTCATGAGGGCACAATCTCCCACTGGGATGGTCAAAGCAGGGAGACCAAACCCTGCAGGAGCAGATGGGACTTCAGATGGAAACAGAGAGGGAAGGATGCAGCAATAACATTTCTCACCCACTTTCACAGCTGCATCATAGCTGGGTCCTTCCCCAGGTCCACAGTGAGCATTGCAACACCACGACAGCCACGGGAGGGGAAGGAGGGAGAGGTGGGACCAGCCCAGGTCCTCAGGCAGTCATCCAAAACTGCTCCTTTCCTATCCCTTCTTTGAAAATTTGGTCCCAAAGTGTGGGATTTTGTTTGTTCTTTGGTTTTGAGTTTTTGGGTCTGCACTGGAGTTCTAAGGAGGAGCTTTAAGGAGCCCTGGTCTGTGAGCAGGGTGAGCTTCTCCACTGGGGAGGGGATGGGAGCAACAGGAGGAAGGCAAAAGCCATGGAGCAGTAGCAGTTTCACAAGGTTTTTCTGGGACTCCTGCAGTCCCCCATGCTCACTGTTCCCTGTGAATGCCCTGCTTTTCCCAGCAAAACAGGCCAGCCCTGATCCTTTGACCACATGTTAACCCACTTTCCCAGGACCCCTGACCCTGGCCAGCTCCAAAGCTGTTCATGGGCTTGGGAGTCCTCTGATTAAACACTGCCATGAACTAGCACCAACACAGAGAGTAAAGTCAGAAGAGACACCCCAATGTCCAGTGCTGGGATTCAGTGACATTCCCTGGGACTCAAGGAATTTCCCTGACAGCAAGTTGCTACCAAGAATTTGAAAATCAATCAATAAAATTTATTTATGTATTTATTTATTTATTGTTATGTCTTGCTCTTTCCTCAACTCCAAAGCCAATTTCTACTTCCTGGAGGGAGCCCTCGATGCCCTGCTCTGCGGGAACAGCAGCGATGCCGGGTGAGTGCAGTCCCTGCTGGGGGCTGAGGGCCCCTCTGGATCCCTGGGAGGGGATGAGGGAGGTGGTGCAGCCAGCTTGGGATGGGACGGGGCTGGGAATGTTGCTCTGCAGGCAAATAGTCTGGGAATCCCAATGGATCAGCCTGGGGGGGGGTATCGGTCTGGGAATCCCAATGGTATCAGCTTGGGGGGGGATATCTGTTGGAGCATCCCAATGGTATCAGCTTGAGCAGATATGGATCCAGGCATCCTGACTGTATCATCTTGGAGGGGGTATCAGTCCAAGCATCCCAACTGCACCAGCTTGGGTGGGTATGGGTTGGAACATCTTGCTGGTATCAGTTTTGGGGAGTATCAGTCTGGCCATCCTGACTGTATCAGCTTGGGGGGGGGTTGGTCCAGGTACCCTGGTGGTGTCAGCTTTGGGGAAAGTGGTATCAGTCCAGGCATCCAACTGTATCACATTTGGGGGGTATCATTCTGGGCATCCCAACTGTATCAGCTGGGGGAAAGCATCCCAATGGTATCAGCTTGAGGTGGTATCTCTCAGGGCATCCTGACTGTATCAGCTGTGGGGAAGGTGATATCAGTCCAGGCATCCAAACTGTACCAGCCTGGTGGGAAGGGTCCCCCCAGCGCATCTCCACGTCCCCAGGGCTGGAGGGTCTGGCTGTGGGTGCCAGAAGGGGCAGTTTGGGGGGCTCACACCAGCTGCCCCCGCGGCTCCTTTGGCAGGAAGTGCCCCGAAGGGTACGAGTGCATGAAGGCAGGGAGGAACCCCAACTACGGCTACACCAGCTACGACACCTTCAGCTGGGCCTTCCTGGCCCTCTTCCGCCTCATGACACAGGACTACTGGGAGAACCTCTTCCAGCTGGTAGGCACCACATTTCTGTCCTTGTGCAAGAGCTCCTCTTGTTTCAGTGCTGCCTCTGGTCTGAGACAGGTGAAAAGTCATTGACTGGAAACTTGTGGGTTCTTGTCTTGTGGTTTATGGATCCAGCCAGGATCAGCAGAGGTGGTGCCTGGTCCCATCCAGTTCCCTGACCTGAGAGTGCAGTTTATTTTCCAGGGCAAAGCCCGGGTGTGCTGCAGTGGTGCTGTCAGCTCTGTCATAGAAATCAGGGATTTATAAGGGTATTTATTGCAGCTCTGGCTTGAGCTGAGGGAGAGGGTAAGGAGGACAAGACATGTCACTTGTGCCCTCATTGAGTCATCCTCTAGGGAGACACCACAAAACCTGGGTCCAGAGGCTGTTCAGGTAAAAGGAATCCTATGTCTAAGGCTACCCGTGTCCTCTGGAAAGGATTATACCCAGATCCAGAGTGAGAAAAGGACCACCTTGTCCCAAGGGTGAGACCTGAGAAGCTGGGGGCTGAGGGACATCAGCCCCTCACAGCACAGCGAGTCACTGAGGAAATGCTGTCCCACCTCCACACGTGCTCGCAGCCCTGGGAACAAGAGGGCTGTGCTGAGACTTATGGCTGCTTCCCACAATTCCTAACCCAGTGCTGCAGGAAGGTCCACTGGGCAATGACCAGCCCTTAGGGAAGCTGGGAGCAAAGTATTTTCCTCCTCCCACAAATGAGAGGGTGTCCCAGGGCAGGACATTTCCTTGGAATCATCGCCAAAGCGATGCTGTGACAGCCCTGCCTCCTCTTCCCACAGACACTGCGTTCAGCGGGGAAAACCTACATGATCTTCTTCGTGGTGGTCATATTTCTTGGTTCCTTCTACCTCATCAACCTCATCCTCGCAGTGGTGGCCATGGCTTACGCTGAACAGAACGATGCCACGCTGCTGGAGGAGCAGCAGAAGGAGGAGGAATTCCAGCAGCTCATGGAGCAGCTGAAGAAGCAACAAGAGGAGCAAGAAAAGATGGTTGGTGGGAAGTGTGGAGGCCGAAATCTCAGGAATGAGGGAGAAAAGGGAGGCAGCAATGAGTGTAGTGGTGCATCAATTTATGTAAAATCCAAGCATGAGGCCCATTTGGTTCATAGGAAAGGAAGATAATCACTGAGTAACTATTCTGTGGGTCACAGATGAATCAAAAAGTTGAGATATGATCCTGTGGGGTAAAAAAAAAAAGGCTGAAAATATTTGATTTCCATATGCAAATCCCAGGACGGGGAGCACTGGGAGGCAGCAGAGAGGAGCAGCATGGAGGGGGGTGGTGTTTGAGAGGAGGAGGTGAGGGACAAGGCATGAATGTCACCAGAAATAACAATAAATCTCCCTGGAGCACATCAGGAGGCTGGCAGGGAGCTCAGGCACAGAGTCATCAGGGTACAGAGGTGGTGCCCAAGGAAGATGGGGCAGCTGCAGCAAAGCTCAGTGTGTTTGCAAACCATTTGCTTTGGCCTGGAGACAGAAGAAAGGGCTTGAGAGACCCTGAGTCTCACTGGGGAAGTTCTGGTGCCCTCGTGGGAGCCAAGGAAACCTGGTATGGTGGAAGGTGTCCCTGCTCATTGCAGGAGGGTTGGAAATGAATGCTCTTTGAGGTCCCTTCTTCAAACCATTCTGGGATTCCATAAATACCAGATTGGAAAGGTCCTCCAGGATCATCTGTTCCAACCTTTCTTGGCAAAAGCATGACCTGGACAAGAGACATTTGCTCTGTCGTGATCCCAGGGTGTTACCTTAGCCCCTTTTTGGTCCTTGGGTGTGTTTTTTCAGCACAATGTGCCTGTAAAAACATGGCCAAAAGCCTCCATGATGTCTGGGACCATCTCTAATCATCATTTTGATCTATGTCAGCAACATCCACGGGAGCCATCCCTGCAAATCTGTTAGTTTGGGCAAAACACCAGCTCCCTTGCATGCAGAGAGACACAAAACAATGTTTGACTGTCTCTAGAGCTTATCTGTGCTGAGCCACAACATCCTCTGAGGAAGTGGCTTGTTTTTATCTGGCTGCTCCTGTTTGCAGGATGGGGCTGGGCAAACCCTGCCCGAGGGACTCCAGGGTTGGGGGGTCAGGATGAGCAAATTAACCAGGAGTTGGCCAGAGGCTTTATTAAGGGATGTTATTCCTTTCTAGTCCCATAGACAGATTAAAAAGACAGAGAGAAGAAGGCTGAGTGTGAGGGTAAAGCACCTACGAGGTGCTTGGATCTGTTTAATATGCCATGACTAAATGTGGAAACTGTGTTAGATCTCAGTGATGTGCAGTGGGAATAGAGATGTCCCCAGTCCTCTGTGGCATCCTTAGGGTGTAGTAAACTTCAGATGTTAATAGCAGTGTCAGAAAGAAAAAGAAAAAAAAATAAATAATTCGTTGTGCAATAATACAACATCTGGGGGGGGGGAGTAATTAAATTTTGATTCAAACATTCACAAATTCAGTGCAAGTCCAAAAATCTTGGAGATCGCACTTCAGAATTATCTTTGAAGATTCTTCTTCTTTCCCATTTGGAATGAAAGCATGTTTCAAAGGGTAAATTTTCCTGCAAGACAGATGTGAGAAGGTTTGCATAGTTTTGTCCTTATGAATTATTCCTCTTGACCAAATTTGAACAGATTTAATTCATCAGTGTAAGTGAAAGGGAAAGGCTTGGAACTGCTGGTGAGCTACTGCAAAGAGGTGTAGAATTCCAGACTGGTTTGGGTGGGAAGGGACCTTAAAGCCCATCCAGTCCCATGGGCAGGGACACCTTCCACTAGCCCAGGTTGCTCCAAGCCCCATCCAACCTGGCCTTGGACACTTCCAGGGGTGGAAGGGGTTTTCCCAAGCCCTCCCCAGCCTGGTGCCCATTGTGGGATGGTCCCAGGGCTGTGGCAGGGGGTGATGGGGCTGTGGGTTGTTGTGCAGTTGCAGGACCGGCGGTCCAGCAGCAGTTCCCTGCGAGGCACTGTGGCCGAGAAGGAGCAGAAGGAGCACGACTCGGACCTCAACAGTGACCAGGACAAGGCCAAGGACTGCAACGGGCAGGTGATCCCCAAGATCACCCTGCAGAGATCTGACACAGTGATTGATGTACGTGCTTGGCTCTGCCTCTGCCATCCCCTGAGGGTGCCCACCCTGACAAACCCCCCTGGAGGGACAGGCCTGTGCCCAGCTCATTGTGGGTTGGGTCCTACAAGCCTCCAGCCCACCTGGGGTTCCCACCTTGCACCCTGAGGTCTCTCCACACCGTGCCCTTTTCTCTGCCTGCTGTCCTTCAGTGCATTAAACAGCTTCTTCCCTTCCATCCCTTCTCCCCTTCTAGTTCAACCCAACTTTTGAGCCAGAGAAACAGGACCACAACCACCTCACTGTGGGCAACCAAGACGGGCCAGGACTCGAGAAGAGGGTGGGAAGTGCCATCAGTGTCATCTCCAACGCTGTAGAAGGTACATTTCCCCCAGCCTGGGTGAGGGCTGTGGGTGCCCTGTGGTGTGTTGGTGGGTTTGGGTTGGTGATAGTGGCTGTCCCAAATCCCCAGCCCCATGCAAGGGATGGGTCTGGGCCTGGGGTCTCCATACAGGGTCGGGGCACTGCAGTGATGCCCAAGCAAGGCTTTTCATCCTAGCTCACTTGGATGGTGCCTGGAGGCAATAATCCAATATCTCACACAAATTAGGGATTACAGTTGATTAGAGAAGTCTCCAGAGCCAATTTCTCAGGAGCTGCTGTTTCAGCTTCAGCAAAAAATACCATAAACTCAGCAACAGCAGGCTCTGTCCTCCCTGAGAACGGGCACAAAACCCTCTGACCACCCCAGAGGAGTTCCCTTGGATGTTCCTCCAATCTCAGTGTGGCAGGGACACCTCGGATCCTGCCCAGAGGCTGAGAGCAGGATTGGACCAACAGTTCCCTGACTGATCTGCCTTTACATCCCTCTCCAGTTGGGAGGGTAAAGTCTGCAACATCACTGTGCCCGGGCATGGGAGGGCTCCTCCTTTTGGGAGCCCCCATATTAAACTCATAGGTGGTCTAGGGCTGGTTCAGGGCCTCAGGAGAAGTCACTTCTAGAGGGCACTTGCCCACCAGGGTGAGGACAGGATAACCCTGCACTGACATCATCATCTTTTCCTGCCCTCAGAGCTGGAGGAAGCTCACCAGAAGTGCCCGCCCTGGTGGTACAAATTTGCCCACACCTTCCTGGTCTGGAATTGCTGTTTACCGTGGGTGAAGTTGAAGGAGTTTGTCAAGATGGTGGTGATGGACCCCTTCGTGGACCTGGGCATCACCATCTGCATTGTGCTCAACACACTCTTCATGGCCATGGAGCATTACCCCATGACAGAGGAGTTTGAGAACGTGCTGTCTGTGGGGAACCTGGTAGGCAGCTCTGGGCAATCCATCCTTCCCATTTAGGGGCACAGCAGCCCCATCTCCTACCCTGTGGGCAGATCCCCCCCTCTGCTGCTGTTGTGATATTCAAACAGTATGGATTCCTGCCTGAAAACACATCCCTGAGAAAGCACTGCAGGGGCCTGACCACAGCATCCCTCCCCAGGGCTGGAATCCAGGATGGTCCAGATCAAGGGAATTGGTGTGGGGGTGGGATCCATCATTCCCTGCTCTCCTCCTGCTGCAGCCTCTGCCTGCCTTGGTGCATCTCCAGTGTGGCCACGGCCTTGCAGAGCTCTCCTGAGCATCCTCTACATCACAACCCAGGGTCAGGCACGAGCTGCTGCCAGCCCTGGCTGACACCACGCTGTCCTCATGATGCTGGGTGGCCACGGGGCAGAGAGGGGGCATTCCAGACTGTGGGAGCAAACTGGTCCCCACTGAGCAGGAAGAAACAACACTGGTAGCACTAAAAATAGTAATAATCAGGGCTTTTCCCTGTGAAATCACTGCAAATCTGAGCTGTCCTGATTTTATAGGCGTATTTAGCACCCAGCTGTGGCTGCTCCTGCTGCGAGCTCAGGGCAAGTGGCTTTGAGCTGGATGGAATCTGCTGGTGGGACAAGACCAGGAGGCCCCTGGTAGCAGGGGGAAATGCATTAAGGGATGCATTGCCCACCTTGCCCTGCTCCAGCACTTGCTGAGACCTCTGTGAGCACAGGCCCTGGAGTGACAGATGCCAGTGGCTGTGCCCAGGCGGGCAGGACACTGTGCAGCACATTTCTGCTTTGTCTCTGATTTCAGGCAGGAAATACAAGGGGATTAATGGGCTGGTGCTCAAGGCACGGTCGTGCTGCAGGATGGCTCCAGCCCTTCCTTTGGGCCAGCAGCTTTTCTGGCTGGGCATGATTTGCTGGGAAAGGGCCAGGTAGGGATGGGAGTAGGAGAAGTAGCTCCCACTGAGATGTGGTTTCCCCCCAGATTTCCTGTCTGTGCCAGAATTAAAGCTACAGTGCTGCTGCCTGTCCCATGCAGGCTGTAAAGGGCAAGAGCAGGGATCAGCTGGCAGGAGCAGAACAGGGGGTGTTTGTGAGCTGGCATTCAAAGGGCATGTGGGGGCCATCCCTTGGGATACTGGAACAGGAACAGAACAGGGGGCATTTGTGGGCTGGCATTCAAAGGGCACGCAGGGGCCATCCCGTGGGATGCTGGAGCATGAACAGAGCAGGGGACATTTGTGGGCTGGCACGCAAGGGCCATGTGAGGACCATCCCCTGGGATGCTGGAGCAGAAGCTGGGATGTTGCAGCCTCTCCTCCCTGCCCAGTGGAGGCACAGACCTGTGTGTGCCAACACCATCCACATCCAGGCCAAATCTGTCCCTGGGCCCCTCTGCACGTGCTGTGTCATGGAACTGCATCGAGGATGGTAATTGTCACATCGCTGAGCCCTCTCTGGAGTAACATGATAATACAAGAGCTGTTGTAGTCCCAGGGAAGGAGTAATGTGTAAAATCCAGATCAGCTGTCACAAGGCTCAGGGAGGGACAGGGGCATCCCAGTAGCAGCCCAATTCCCAGTGCTGGGTGTCTGTGATTCACCAGTTATTCAAAAGGGGTCTCTTTGCCAGTGAAACTTTAATTTTTAATTTCCAGCTGCTAACTCACACCTCTGTGTCCCTCCAGAAGGAATCAGTCACCAGTACTCCCAGTCTGGCTTTACCAGCCACACTGGGCAGCAGCTGGGGAGCTTGTTCCCAGCTGGGACTGGACCTAAAGGGGCAAAATTCTTTGGGAATACACCAAAAAAGAGAGGTGCTGCCCACCCCCACCCCAAGGCTCTGCACTGGTTTACAACCGAAGTGACAGGGTGCTGCTTCCCACAGGTCTTTACAGGGATCTTCACGGCGGAGATGGTCCTGAAGCTCATTGCTCTGGATCCCTACGAGTACTTCCAGCAGGGCTGGAACATCTTTGACAGCTTCATCGTCACCCTGAGCCTGGTGGAGCTGGGCTTGGCCAACGTGCAGGGGCTCTCCGTGCTCCGCTCCTTCCGCTTGGTAGGTGCTGGGGAGGACTCTCAGTGCCTGGGGGCTGTGGCTGTGATTGGCACCTGGGTGGAGATGGCTTGTTCAGCCTCCTCTATAGCGGTCACCAACTAAAGATAACACTGAGAGTCAAGATAAACACTTAGGAAAGTCAGAGCCTGTGCTCTTCCCAGAGTGATTGACCCCTCCTGCCTTCATAAATCAGCCACATGGAGGTGAGATGGCAGCGTCACAGCCTTGCTGACACCCTGTGGCAACAGCAGCCCCAAGCCAAACCAACACCTCCCCTCCTTGCTCCCCACAGCTGAGGGTCTTCAAGCTCGCCAAGTCCTGGCCCACCCTCAACATGCTCATCAAGATCATTGGCAACTCCGTGGGTGCCCTGGGGAACCTCACGCTGGTTCTGGCCATCATCGTCTTCATCTTCGCCGTGGTGGGGATGCAGCTCTTCGGGAAGAGCTACATTGAGTGCGTGTGCAAGATCTCCGTGGACTGCACCCTGCCCCGCTGGCACATGAACGACTTCTTCCACTCCTTCCTCATCGTCTTCCGCATCCTCTGCGGGGAGTGGATCGAGACCATGTGGGACTGCATGGAGGTGGCCGGCCAGACCATGTGCCTCATCGTCTTCATGATGGTCATGGTCATCGGGAACCTCGTGGTGAGCTCTTAGGGTGGGGGTGGAAGGTGGGGGGCAAGGGCAGAGGGTGTGGTGGGGTGGAGACAGAGTCACAGAATCACAGAGTCACAGAATCAGCCAGGTTGGAAAAGACCTCTGAGGTCATCGAGTCCAACCCATGACCCAACCCCACCTTGTCAACTAGACCAGAGAACTGATGCCACATCCAGTCTCTTCTTAAACACCTCCAGGGTCGGTGACTGCACCACCTCCCTGGGGAGCCCATTCCAATCCCAATCACTCCTTCTTCCTACTGTCCAACCTAAACCTCCCCTGGTGCAACTTAAGGCTGTCCAGCTCAGCTCATCTACAGGGCTGGTTGGAGCTGGACAGGAGCACTGGAACAGGGCTCCACCTCCCTTCCATGGGCCTGGTGGGACGTGCTGTGTGTCAGCCCTGTGTGAAACAGGGTGAGAAGCGATTTCTGAGGGACCTTCAGCTGAAACCAGATCAGGGACTGAAGAGGAAACTGAGGCACAGAAAACAACGGGCTCTAGGCAGAGGCAGGAGCAACTCTGGGACAAAAGAGAGCTCAGCTTCAAGCTGCCTTTCTTCTCCACTTGGCTTTTCAGGCTTTCCTCCCTGCTTCCACCCCCTGCAGTGAGGGATGGAGGCAGTGCTCTATCCAGCACATCCCAAGGCTGGCCCTTTGCTTTCGGCAGCAGCCCCCCCACCCAAGGCTCTTGGAGATTCCCAACATTCCCAGTCCTCACCTCAGTCCAGGAGGTGATACCCTGGACCCCTCTGCACCTCCTTCCATGGGTCCTGGTCCTCATCACCCCCTCCCTGCCTACCTCCCTCCCCACTAATCCAAGCTGCTCACTGCCTGTCCTGCAGGTTTGCAAGTTCCAGGAGAGCATGAAATCCTTTCTAAACTTGGTAACCCTCTCACTGGCAGCTTTGAAGCTTGTTTTCCAGTCTGTGTGGGCCCTGCTCTCCCTTCTTGAGGAGCAGGGCAGGGGAGGGAAGCGGCCGCCTGCCCGAGTCGCTCCTGTTACTTGCTGGGGTTGTGTAAGCCCTTTGGAATTTGCTTTGAAAAACTATCTGCCCGGGGAGCTGCTGATGCCTCCGTCCCCAGGGCGGCTGGCAAAGCCCTCCAGAGGGGTGAAAGGAGCCCCAGGGAGAAACACAGAGCACCCCATGGCTCGGGTCAGGGACTGGACAGCCTGGAGCATGCCACTTCCAGGACAGAAAGTTGGGATTTCAGTGCTGCTTGGTTTCCCTGGCTCATGAAAGGTATTTGAGGCTTTGAACTGGTCCCCAGAGCAGGACAGAGCTCGCCCCAGTGTGTCCTGAGGTCTGTGGGTAGTGCTGGGCAGACGAAGGGAGCAGCCCTGTGCACCCCTTGAGCTGCCCATCACCCACCATTCAGCAATGGTTTGTGATGCCACCTTTGGAGGGGAACCCATTCATTTGGATTGTAATGGTGAATGAGGCTGAAAATCACCCATAAACAGCTGGAGCCTCTGCAAAACCATCTGCAGAGAGCACAGAAGACTGGGAATCACAGCCGGGCCTCTGGAAATGTTTCCTCTTCTGGAGCCTGTTTTTGGAATAGGACAGCCCATACAACCCTCCAAGAGACTCTCCTGGAAAAGACAGGGGGGCAGCAGGATTTTCAGCTGGTGGGGCCAGCGACAGCCCTTCCAGAGGTGCAGGGGTTCCCCTCCCTGAACTGCACCCCAGCCCTGGCAGCTCCTGCCACGCTCTGCGCTGCAAAGCAGAGAAACATGGAGCACAAACACGTAGAGAGCCGTCTCTGCCCCCTTCATCCCCTCTGCCAGGCTCTCCTGGCCCTGTCTCAGGTATTTCCAAGTCCTGGAGCCTGTCCCAAGTATGCCAGAGCCTCCCAAGTATCCCAGAGCAGGGAGGTGTGTGTTTCTCTCCGCTTCCCCTGCGGGAGGCATAAGGTGACGGGTTGGTCGTCCTTTACTGTTAATGACACTTTGAGCATTTCCTTTGGGGTTATTAAGGGAAAAGGGAGGAAGTCAGTCGGGTGACAAGGTAAGGGATTCCTGTCCAACAAAGCCAGAGCCAACGGCAGCTATTAGCTGTAATTGGTACTTAACGTAAGCATTAAACTGATGGGCCTGGGGGATTTATTTAAAGACGAGGTTTAAGGCATATGGTATGAGCCATGTGAAAGCAGCAGTGACCTTGGATAGCAGCTAATTCCCAGCTCAGATACACTGCTGGCACAACAGGGCACAAACATCAACAGCTGTGGGCTGGGCCCATCTCTGCTCCAGGCAGTGGGTGCCTGGCTGGGTGCAGGGGTGCCTGTCCCACTCCTCTTCCCATGGGCTGCTCCAGATTTCTGGCATGCAGGGAGTCAAACTGTGCCAGGGGAGGCTGTGGAGGGGCCCGGTCATGTTTTGGGCATGGTGAAGTAGGAGAGATCTAGAGGAAGCAGAAGAGCCCACGTTTGGAGCTGTACAGAGCATTTGCATCCCATAAGTTGAGATGAAATCCCATTTTTCATGGAGCAGAGCAGTTTCTGGGAGACAGGGATGAGGTGTGGGGGGGTCAGGCTCCTCTGTGGCACCGGGGTGTGGGAGACCCTCAGGAGCATGCTGGGCATCTGAACTACCAGGGAAGAGGAGAAGAAGAGTTGCAGCTGGGAGGACAACAAGCAGGAGCTTTCTGCTTGGGGAGAGAAATGACATAACCATAGAATCAGAGAATCCCAGAATGGTTTGGGTTGGAAGGGAACTTAAAGATCTTCCCATTCCACCCCCCTGCCATAGGCAAGGACACCTTCCACTACCCCAGGTTGCTCCAAGCTCCGTCCAACCTGGCCTGGGACACTTCCAGAGATGGGGCTTCCTCACCAGAGCTGAGTTGCATCCCTGTGGGTGGTGGGGAGTCCCACATGGGGACCAGCCAGGCCAAGAGGTCCAAGAGACCAAAGGGAGGGACACGGTGAAGCTGGTTTGAGAGGGGCTGAAGCCATGGCTGGTATGACTTACAAATGGATCAGCAGGACCCAGGCAGCTGGGGGTGATGCTGAGGGCATCAGAGCCCAGGAGGAAGTGAGGAGGAGCATGTCCATGTCCTCCAGGAGATGAGGCTGGCATCTCTGCAGTCCCCAGAGCTGGGTGAGGGGAGCACAGAGCCCACGACACGCTCAGCGAAGGGGTTTCTGCACAGCCCCTTTGGGTGGTCCCTGCGGAGCTGAGCCTGGTGCTGGATGTCAAGGCTGGTGTTTTTGTGGTTTTGTGTGTGTGTCCCCCCCCCCCCCTCCAGGTGCTGAACCTGTTCTTGGCTTTGCTGCTGAGCTCCTTCAGCGCCGACAGCCTGGCGGCGTCGGACGACGACGGCGAGCTGAACAACCTGCAGATCGCCATCGGCAGGATCAGCCGCGGCGTCGCCTTCGCCAAGGCCGCGCTCCTCACGCTGCTCCGGCGGCTCTGCAAGGGCAAGAAGGTGGCCCCGGAGGAGGAGCAGGAGCCCAGCAAGAGGGAAAACTCCGTGCTGAACCACGTGGACACCACCCAGGAGACCAAGTCGGGGGGGTACCTGGACGGGATCGCCGGCAAGGAGCACATCTTCATGGACGAGCTGGATCACATGAACTTCATCAACAACCCCAACCTGACGGTGCAGGTCCCCATCGCCTCGGAGGAGTCTGACCTCTACGAGGAGACCAGCACCCAGTCTGAGACCGAGGACACCACCAAGGTAAGGAAGGCAGGTGGAAAGGTCTCACCCCAAACCAGGGCTTGCCCCGTTCTTGCTCTGCTGCTAAAAGAATGGTGCTTGTTTGAGTTACTTTTGGCTTTTCCACAGTGTGTGGCAGGAGCCAAACTTGGGGTTTCCCAACCTGGCATTTCCCAGTGTAAGTTAGAGTTGGGGGTCGGGTCCAAGCAGAGGTTTGGCCTGTTTGGGGTCAGATTATGGGGTTATTGCTAATGCCAGAGGGGCCCTCACACCCCAGGGATGGTGCAGGGACCAGAGTGCTCAGTTTGGGGTTAAAGATGTTCCAGAGGAATCTGATGCCAGGAAATCTGCTGATGGCACTATCATTGGATCCACTGCTAATGCCTCCAAAAGCATCACCAGGGGGGGCATGAAACCAGATGGAGGAGCTTAGCAGGAGTGAACATGAAGCGATGCAGGTTGGATCCAAAGCTGATCAGACAGCTGAGATCAGCACTGAGGTGTGGGGGGAGCTGTCAGGGTTCATGGGACACTGATCACCTCACTGGGAGGGTGGCAGGGGGACAAGAAACTCAGGAATAGTGGACACAGAAAGGAGGGTGATGGGCTGGTGGGAAATTGCTGCTCACACCGAGGTCCTGGGGAAATGTGGGGAGGCTGAGGGTGCTGTGGTGGAGAGAAGCAGATAAATCAATCTGGAAAGGGGTTTCATAGGAATAAAAAGCAGTTCTGATGGGGGGGTTTGTCATGACTGTCGTTGGCAAACGTGTCTGCCCAGGAGCTGAGGGGCCTGTGGGAAGCTCTGTCCCAACTAGTCCTGTTGTGTGCCAGGGTAGAAGGCAGCACGGTGCTGCTGAGCACCTGGATGTGACTGCACAGGGAGCCCAGGAAGAATGAACCAGAGTTCCCAAAACCCTGGAGCCACTTGCCTCCCCCCTTCTGCAGGATCCTCACAGCTCAGCGCAGTGACAGTGGCTCTGCAAAAAGAGGAGACTATCCTGATTCTTTGTTTTGAGCTGGGAAAACAGTGCTTTCAGCAGTTGGAGCTGCAGGAGGGGACAGAAGGAAAGGTGGTGGCTGGCTGTGACCCATTGTGACGTGCTGCTAAGCTGTACTCAGAAGGGACATGTGTGCCTGGAGCACCTTGGTCAAAGCAATGGACAAGGAGGGGTTGTGCTGTCATTCCCTTTATTGTTGCCAGCAGGACGGTTGAGAGTTGGTATTTTCCCCCAAATTTTTCCTACTACAACTGCAGTCCCATGGCACTAATCCCCTGCACACCCAGTCTGTGCCAGAGCACACTGCACAGAGGTGATGTCACACCTCACAGAGGTGATGCCAATGCCAACCTGGCCACCACAGGGGGACACACCCAGCCTGGGCTGTGGGGTCCCCAGGAACCTCAGTTCCCTGCCACCATGATGTGCTTCCTGGCAGCTGGAGAAAAACCTCAGAGTGCAGCTATTGGACACGTGCTGGCACAGCTCTGGGGTTTAGGGAGCGTGTTCAGCTGATGGCACCCACTCCAACAACCTGCAGAGAGACCTTGAGAGTCATCCCTGGCTGCTCAGCACATGCAGGGAGGGAAAGAGCATCTCTCAACAACTAAATACCAGTTCAGACCATCATTGCTGCTGGGTTTGGTGGCTTAATCCAGTCAAAGGGATGTGCAAGCCAAGGGGGGGCCTTCACAACCTGGTCTCTGCCCCAACAGGCAGGGTGGGCAAAGGGCTGGCACTTACCATGGAATTACCATATGGCTTGGGTTGGAAGAAGGCTGAAAGGCCACCCAGTCCCACCCCCTGCCATGGGCAGGGACACCTTCCACCAGCCCAGGTTGCTCCAAGCCCCATCCAGCCTGGCCTTGGACACTTCCAGGGATCCAGGGGCAGCCAAAGCTTCTCTGGGCAACCTGTGCCAGGGCCTCCTCACCCTCACAGGGAGGAATTTCTCACCAATATCCCATCTAACCCTGCCCTCTGTCAGTGGGAAGCCATTCCCCCTTGTTCTGCCCCTCGAGGCCCTTATCCAAAGTCCCTCTCCAGCTCTCCTGGAGCCCCTTTAGGCCCTGGAAGGGGCTCTAAGGTCTCCCTGGAATCTTCTGCCTTTTAGCCAGGCAGAAAAGGACCTGGGAGTTTGGATTGACAGGAAGCTGAACATGAGCCAGACTGTGCCCAGGGGGGCAAGAAGGCCAATGGATCCTGGCCTGGATCAGGAACAGTGTGGCCAACAGGTCCAAGGAAGTGATTCTTGCCCTGGACTCAGCACTGGTGAGGCCACCCCTGGAGTGCTGTGTCCAGTTCTGGGCCCTCAGCTCAGGAAGGACATTGAGGGGCTGGAGCAGGTCCAGAGGAGAGCAACGAGGCTGGGGAAGGGACTGGAGCACAAGTGCTGTGAGGAGAGGCTGAGGGAGCTGGGGGGGCTCAGCCTGGAGAGGAGGAGGCTCAGGGGAGACCTTCTCACTCTCTGCAGCTCCCTGACAGGAGGGGGGAGCCAGGGGGGGATGGGGCTCTTCTCCCAGGAAGCAGCAGTAGGACAAGAGGGCTCAGTCTTCAGCTGTGCCAGGGGAGGTTTAGGTTGGATATTAGGAAGAAATTCTTCACAGAGTGATCAGCCATTGGAATGGGTTGCCCAGGGAGGGGGTGGAGTCAGCATCCCTGGAGGTTTTTAAGGTGAGACTGGATGTGGCATCAGTGCCATGGGCTGGGAACCACGGCGGGGTTGGATCAAGGCTTGGACTTGATGATCTTGGAGGTCGTTTCCGACCTGGCTGATTCTCTGATTCTATGATTCTCTTCTCCAGGCTGAATACCCCCAGCTCCCCCAGCCCATGTGAAATGGTAATCAGAAATCAGGTCTAATTGGTGAGAGCCCTGAGCTGGCCCCTGGGGAGGGTTGGTGCCGGCAGGGTGTGCTCACATGCCTGAGATCAGCTCCAGGTGGAGCCAAAGCCCAGCACACCGCTTGGTACCGAGGACAGCCCGCCGTGAGGAGAGAAAACCGGGGGGGTTCTCCGCATGGGCTGCTCGGAAGATGCTGATAAATACTCTCCCCCTTCCAGAGCAGCTCCTTTGCGAGGCAAAGGTGTTTTCAGGGTGAAATGAGAGCAGCAGGATCCTCGCAGCTGCTCTGCTCGAGCACTTTAGCATCTTATGGTTGTTTCATCCTTTGCAGCTCAAAGCAGTGAGGAGGGGACAGGCTGGTCTCTGGATGTGCAGGATGAGTGCAGGGGCTCAGGGCTCCTCCTGGAGGCTTTTTCCCTGGGGGTCTCATCCTGCTGGGGAGGGTGATGTGTCCTGGGATATGTTCTGGGCTGTGGTGCATCACAGGGATATTGTCAAGGGAGCTGAGGGAGCTGGGGGGGCTCAGCCTGGAGAAAAGGAGGCTCAGGGGGGACCTTCTGGCTCTGCAACCCCCTGACAGGAGGGGGGAGCCGGGGGGGGTCGGGCTCTGCTCCCAGGGAACAAGGGACAGGAAGAAACGAAATGGCATCAAGCTGTGCCAGGGGAGGTTTAGGTTGGATATTGGGAAAATTTCTCTGCAGAAAGGGTTGTCCAGCCCTGGCAGAGCTGCCCAGGGAGGTGGTGGAGTCCCCATCCCTGGAGGGATTTAAAAGCTGTCTGGATGGAGACATGGGTCAGTGGTGGCTTTGGCAGTGCTGGGGGGTGGGGGGGTTTCGGTGATCTCAGAGGATTTTTCCAACCTGAAGGATTTTAAATGCTCTGAATTATGGGGGTCGCGGGGGTGTGCAGCATCTGAATGCCAAGGCTCAGGGCTGGCAAGGATGCCAAAAGCCCTGGATTTGGGTGGAAACCCCCAGCCAGGGTGGACGTGCTGTACCAGGTCTGTGATGGAAGTTGCTCTGCAAACCTGCGGGTTTGGGGGAGCGTGGGGGGGCTCATAAGCCCCCAGGGATGGGGCTTGGGGGCTCTTGCCATGGGACCAGCACAGTTATCCCCATCCCCACCCAAAAGGACCTGCCCTGAGCACCAGCCAGAGAGCTCCTGGGTTCCATGAGCTGTCCAAGTGCCCCTCTAGGGACACCTTTCCCCCCATCTCCAGTGTGGCTGCTCTGGTTTGTCCCCACCTCGTCCCTTTGCAGGATTGTCCTGGAGCAGATGGTCTCTGTGTCCTTCCCCGGGGTCACAGCCTGCCTGGCCCCACACCAAGGCCTCCTAATCCCCTTGGCCCTCCTCTCCCCTCCTCCAGCCCCAGCAGAGGGTGGTCCCACTGATCCTGGAGAGCCACCAGCTGACAGCTCGTGCCACCCCCGGTGCCATGTTGGGCTCCTCCGGGCAGTGTCCTGTGCCTTCCCAAAGGCTCCCCCAAAGCAACATCTTCTCATGGAGATGTGGCTGTGGCCGCTGGAGCTGCAGGCAATGACAGTGCCTCAGTTCACTCCAGGGGCTCTTCCCTGCTTTTTGGAGGATGGAGCAGCTCTTTTATGCACTTCCAAAAGCACGAGCAGCCTCGGGGGAGGATTTTCTCCTTCCCACGAAAACCAACACCATCCTGTGTTGGAGATACCTATCCAAGATCTTCTGGTTCCTGCTGCTCCCAGGTAGGACAGGCAGGGTTGGGGGTCTGCTCTTTATTCAAGTGCTGCAGAAGGTCTTCTCGGAAAGCCAAAAAAAAAAAAAAAACACAGAGGAAAAAGAATCCCAGGGGCTTGCCAAGGTTTTCTCTTGTCATCAGCCCCTCCGGGCCTTGCTGAGTGGTGTCTGGGAAGTCAGCCAAGCTGAGCTGTGGAGCAGGATGGAGCTGGAGAGAGGTATTTGGGATGCAGGTTTTGAACTTGGGTGAACCTCAGGCAAAGGGCCCTTCGGCACGAGCCGAGCCGGCAGGATGTGAGAGGAGTGCCATGGTGGCTTCTTAGGTTTCTGTAGGTCTTATTGCACCAAAGGGGGTTTGGCAGAGGAATTCCTGAATGGGGACACGCAGAGGAGGAGGAGGAGGAGGTGAGAAAATCAGCCTGAGGTGATGGTACAAGTAGATGGGAAGTGGACCTGCTGTGCTGAGAGGAAGGCTGGGATGAGGGGACCTTTTGCTCCTCTGAAGCTGGATGAAAAGTGAAGCTTGTGAAAGCTCAGGTACCAACAACCCTCCAAGGTTTGCAGCCCTGGACAATTCAACAGCTTCACTCTGGGCTGTGTTTCCATAGGAGAGGGACTTGGGGCATCCTCCAAGCCACGGGGTCCCACCAGCCAGCTGTCCCGGTACTGCCAGGTCTCTCCGGGGGCAGGGGGAGGGTGGCTGGAGGCAGCCAAAGCCCAGGAGTGTCCCTCCTGCAGGGGGGACAGCCTGAATCCTCCTGTCCCTCTGCAGAACCCCCTGTGCAGCGACAACGCCTCATCCCTGTGCAGCACCGTGGATTACAAACCCCCCGCGCCCGAGGAGGAGGAGGTGGCAGAAGTGGCCGAGGAGAGCAACGAGCCCGAGGAGTGTTTCACCGAAGGTGAGGGGCCAAGCAGGGCAGGAGACCCTGTGGAGAGGGGCAGGGGGGTGTGGAGGGGCCAGTGCCAACCAATTCTTGCAGCATAAGGACCCCCCAGGCTCACTGAGCTCAGCCCAAATTCCAAATCCTCCTGTACTACCCCAGAGACGATCCCCATGGGACTCCCCTCTTCCACCCCACCTAAGCCCAGCAGGGTCCTGCTCCAGCCTCCACCACTGACGGTTTGAAACGCCAATAAAAACCATGGATAGTGTCTCCGTGGTGGAAACACCCTGGCCAGGAGGTGACCCCCGGCTCTGTGTCCCACCCCCAGCCTGCGTGAAGCGGTTTCCCTGCCTCTACGTGGACATCACCAGCGAGAAGGGGAGGACATGGTGGAACATCCGGAAAACCTGCTTCCGCATCGTGGAGCACGACTGGTTCGAGACCTTCATCGTGTTCATGATCCTCCTCAGCAGTGGGGCACTGGTAGGTCCCACCTTCCGCCTGGTCCCACTTGCTCTGCAGCAGCTTCCCAGCGTGGGGGAGCACAGGGAGGACCCGGGCTCTGGGTGTGTCCTGGTTGCCTCCTGTGCTGTCACACAGCTGTGGGCAGATGTTGGATTGAAAAGCCCATTTGGCTCAGGTCTGTCCAATGTACAGCCTTGCAAGGGGGTCTAAACACACTCTAAGATATAGTGTGGCCACCCCTCCCCAGCGTCCATGGGCTCGAGGGACGTGACTGCAGCTCCCACTCCAGTTATTGATGTCAACCACAAACTACCTTCTGCACCTTCTGTTTGGCCTCACGTGGGCACTTGGTGTGTTCAGCTGGAGAAGAGGAGACAAAGGGGAGACCTCATTGCAGTTACAGCTGCCTGGGCAGGGGCAGAGGAGGGGCAGGGACTGAGCTCTGCTCTGGGGGGACCAGGGACAGCAACCAGGGAATGGCTGGAGCTGTGTCAGGGCAGGGTCAGGTTGGATCTCAGGGAAAGGTTCTTCCCCCAGAGGGTGGCTGGGCACTGACCAGGCTCCCCAGGGCAGTGGGCACGGCCCCAAGGCTGCCAGAGCTCAAGGAGTGTTTGGATGACACTCCCAGGCACAGGGTGTGACTCTTGGGGAAGGTCCTGTGCAGGGCCGAGAGCTGGACTCGATGATCCTTGTGGATCCCTTCCAACCCAGCATATTTTGTGATTCTGTGACCTGGGTGCCCATTTAAATCCACCTCATTAATAAGCTGTGTGTCAGCCCGTTGGCCTTCTGAATTTTTGGGCTGGGTATAACCCAGAGGCCCCTGGAAAGACCAACCTCTCTGCAGGTTTGGAGGCGAAGAGAGAAGGAGGGAGAACAGAGGGACTGAGGGGGGTTTTCAGACATACTTTACATGTCTGCATCGTGCTCTGAGGTGCAGTTTGGGGATGTCTGAGGTTGTAGCTGGTGCCGGAATTGAAAGCTGTGCTAAACGAGCTGTGCAACACCTGGTCACCACACCCATACCTCTGACTGCTGACACCTCACACACCACGGGGGTGGAGCAGTCACCCAAACTCCTGAGGGCGTTTTCAAAGCATCCAAAGGCGTGGGTTGGTGTCCTGGCTTTTGACTTCAGATGGGTGGGAATCTGATGCAGCTGGACTTTTTTGCTTCAAGTCAAACACCACCCCACAGAGCCAACAGGAACTTGCAAACAGGAGTTAGGCCCCAAGTTGATCGGGTACATGAATAAATGCCACCCATCATCAGGCTCTCAACTTCCCACGCTTCCCCAAGCCCTAGGGAAGCAGGTGTGGATGTGGCTGCCCTGGGAAGCAGCGGGTCTAATGGCAGAATGACTGTCATGTAGCTCCGTGCCTCTTCCAGGCGTTCGAGGACATCTACATCGAGCAGCGGAAGGTGATCCGGACCATCCTGGAATACGCCGACAAGGTCTTCTCCTACATCTTCGTCATCGAGATGCTGCTCAAGTGGGTGGCCTATGGCTTCAAGGTGTACTTCACCAATGCCTGGTGCTGGCTGGATTTCCTCATCGTTGATGTACGTGATGAGCACCTCTAGAGCCGGAGCCAAGGGGTTTGGGGGCATTAGGGGATTGCAGCAGGCTGCTGGAAATGAACCCACACTGTATTTGAAAGGATAATGGTGTGGCTGTGGAACAAGGGCTGGGAACATTTGTTAAAATAATGGTCTTCCACGGGATGGACCATTTCTTTCCCTGGTTGCAGAAACCCTTTCAAACCACCTCTGTTTTACACCAAAGCCAAGAACAGCCTGTGCTGTTCTACCAGATCCCAGCAGGGATATGAAGGGACATGGGGTCTCCTAAATGCTCCGTGACAGAGCAAGCTGTTCTTCCTGTGCAGTATTTCTGTGTCCCCCATCAGCTCCACCCTCACACTCAAGAGGTGGGGACATCCTGCCCCATCCCTGGAAGTGTCCAAGGCCAAGTTGGACACTGCTTGGAACAACCTGGTCTAGTGGAAGGTGTCCCTGACCATGGCAGGGGCGTGGAACTGAATGAGCTTTGAGGTCCCTTCCAACCCAAACCATTCTGGGATTCTGTGATCCTTGAGGTGGCTGGTCACCACAGACCCCAAGGACTCAATGTCTATGTCCCAAAACTAGAGCATGGCCACCAGCCTGAGGAAGTGTTGGGGAGAGAGGGAAGGCAGGAGCTGGAGGACGTGGCTTAGTTGTGTTTCCACCTGAGATGCTGCTGATCCCTTGGGCTGCTCCTTCCAGGTTTCCCTGGTCAGCCTGACAGCAAACTGGCTGGGATACTCCGAGCTGGGAGCCATCAAGTCCCTGCGGACACTGAGGGCTCTGAGACCGCTGCGTGCCCTGTCCCGATTCGAAGGCATGAGGGTAAGTGACTGCCCTGTGTGCTGCTGGCTCTGACATGGACATGCAACACTGCACCCTTCAGCAGCCACCTGCACCAGGGACACGTCCCAGCTGCTTTTCAGGGGCCTCCAGATCAAAGGGACTGATGCTTTGGTCCAGTCTGAGTGCACTTGGTGCTGCTGGGGCACGGGCACGTGAAGGTCCAGGTCATTATTGGCCTGATGCCCCAGCCAGGTTCCTCCAGGGTCTCTTCTCCCTTTGCAGGTGGTGGTGAACGCCTTGCTGGGCGCCATCCCCTCCATCATGAACGTGCTGCTGGTCTGCCTCATCTTCTGGCTGATATTCAGCATCATGGGGGTGAACCTCTTCGCGGGGAAGTACTACAGGTGTGTCAACACCACCACGGGGGAGCTCTTCGACACCAGCGTGGTGAACAACAAGAGCGACTGCATGGCCCTGCTCTACACCAACGAGGTCAGATGGGTCAACGTCAAGGTCAACTTCGACAACGTGGGCTTGGGATACCTCTCCTTGCTGCAGGTGGTACGTACCAAGGGCAGCTGCCACCATCCGAGGTGCAGGGCAGCGTGGTTGGCATCAGGGCTGCAGTGGGATGCTGCCCTGATGCCCACATGGGGTCTGTGAGCTGCTTCTTAGCTCCAAAGCTGGTTTTTAACACCAAAAAACCACTACAGAGCCAAGGAGGAAAGGGACAGGGTATTAGATGGGAGGGGAAGGTGTCAGCAGGGAGCTGCTGCAGAGGATCGATAGCCCCAAGCCTGGAGGTGCAAAAGAACCCCTGCACAGCACAGGATGCAGGAGTGAGGAGGAGAGGCTCTCTCTTACCCCCCTGACCCATTTGGAAAGTCCAGTCTGCCGTAGCTGTGGGCTGTGGAACTTTTGCACAGGGAGGGTGATGCCTGGAAAAAGGGGGCACGTGTCCCCTGCAGGTGGTGGGTGAACGCAGCCGAGTTCCACAGAACTCACCCCAGCTGAGCCAGGCAGCAAAGGGGAACTGCTTAGCACAGTTTTAATAAAAATAGAGCTGTGGGCTCCGTTATGGGCCGGGCTGGGGCTACTCCCATCAGATCCACTGGCAGCTGCAGAATCAGAGCATGAGCCAGGCTGATTAACCTGCTTTTAAATTCAGCTTCCTCTTCAGTCTTGTTGTTCCATCAGATTCAGGAAACAAGATGTTCAGACCTTTTGTTTAACAAATCAGCAGCAAAAGGCTGTAAAAGACGCAGTGTAGTCCCCATAAAAGGTGCAGTGTAGACCCTCACCCTGCTGGGATGGGAATCCAACTGATTATGGAAACAGTGGCACAGAAGTCAGGGCTATGGAGGTGGCACAGCTTGGGAGTGGGAGGGAGCCAGGGTGCAGCTCTGCTGTTGGGAAAATGTGCTTTGGTTTGGGGAGAAGCATCAATATCTTCTTTTCCCAGCCTGGTTGGCAGCAGTGTTTTGGGAAACACTGGTAATCTCAGCCCCAGAACAGCCCATGCATGTGCACAGGCAAATCTCCCTGTTTCTGCATTGGGACATTTTTCTTGTGGATTCAAGCCATGTCCCCCCTCTCCTGCCAGTCCCATGGAGAAGCTGTAACTCCAGGCTGAGCAGGAGCGCCCAGAGCTAAACCCCAGACACGCACCCATCACACTCCCTCCCCTCCCAGCCCCAAACACCTCCCAGAAAACATGTTCTGCACTTTCAGAGAATCATAGATTCATTTAGGTTGGAAAATACTCTCAGATCATTGAATTCAACCATTCCTGTTCCCTCAGGCAACCTTCAAGGGCTGGATGGACATCATGTACGCTGCCGTGGACTCACGCGAGGTGAGGGGACACGCAGGGAGGTCTCACAACCAGCTCCAAGTACCATCTCAGGGGTTGATTCCCCATAGCAGACTGGGAACAGGGTCCTGGAGCTGAGGTGCAGCTCAGCACAGGCTGGGATAGATCCTCAGCTGCAGCATCACCTCTGGCTCTGCCCTTTGGTGCTGGGGGCTGCCTGCATCCCACCCATGGCTTCAGCAGGGGCATGGGCTACAGACTGGGGACACCCACAGAATTTATCATACCATGGAATCCCAGAATGGTTTGGGTTTGAAGGGATCTTTTAAGATGAGCTTTAGCTCATCCAGTCCCACCCCCTGCCATGGGCAGGGACACCTTCCACTAGCCCAGGATGCTCCAAACCCCATCCAACCTGGCCTTGAACATTCCAGGGATGGGGCAGCCACAACATCCCCCCTGCTGAGGTGCACAGCCTCAAAAAGAGCAGCCAGCTGAGTCCCTGTGCCACCCATGTCACTGTCACCTGCATCCCAGCTGCAGCCTGGCCCCCACACCAGGTTCCCACCCCACCCAGATACAGCTGGGGCTGAGTCCACTCCTTTTGGCTTCAGTTCGGAGTCCAAAATCCCTGCTCAGCCTGGAGGGCTCATCCTTCACCCTGCTGTGAGCTGATGCCCTCCACGTCCCCTGCAGCTGGAAAAGCTTATCCCACCCTGCAGAAAGTGCCTGGCTTGCCTTGAGCAATAAATGGGTTATGAAAACAAAGCAGCCAACATTTAACCTCTGGGTTAAATGGGTTATTAAAAAAACCCAACCAGCTGTTCTGAAGAGTGTCATGCAAAGGCTGTTTCTACCATGATCCATCCCCAGCAGTGTCCATGTGGACACACACTGCCATGAGTTGATGCAGCAGGAAGGGCTTCCTGCTGTTCTCTAACAAACCAGGGAGGGTCATCCCACACACCCACAGCCCAAACTCATTGTTTTCATTGCCTTTTTTTAGCACCAGAAACAGCAGCTCTGCTCACCCCAGGGGCAGCTGCTGGTGCTCAGCTTCCAGGGCCCTCTGCAAACAGAGCTCAGGCTCCTGCCTCCCAGAGCACCTGGGGCAAAGAGCTGGTTTGGGAGCAAACCCACCCTGTCCTGCCAAGAGCTTTCTTCGAAATGGGGGAAGCCAGTGAGGACAGCTTGGCACATCTCCAGCCAAATGCAGAGCAGAACTAAGGGATGCCCCTTGAGATGAGTGTTGCCCAAGGCTGCCAGGCTGAGCCACCCCCATGTGCTGGCGTGGCAACTTAACCCACTTTTTCCTTTCCCCTCTTGGCTGTACTTCAGCCCTTGGAATGCTGACTGTTGGGAGGAAACTCACTTTTGCTCATTGATATCTCTGCACCTGGGCATCCTTTCCTGCTCCCCAGCCCATGCTGTGGGATCAGGGGTCAGCATTTCCTTGTCCCCCCAGAGAGTGTCACATGGGTGTCCCTTCCTGTGGTTGTTCCCACAGGGATCACTCAACCCACAGGGCCAAAAGTTGTGGAGCAGCCACCCCACGGCTCTGTCCCAACACCACGACCCCTTCTCCGGGGTTTTGGGGACACACTTTTGGGAGAGGATTAACCTCACATCTCCTCTGTCTCTTGGACAGATTGAAGAGCAGCCACAGTATGAGATCAACATCTACATGTACATCTACTTCGTCATCTTCATCATCTTCGGCGCCTTCTTCACCCTCAACCTCTTCATCGGCGTCATCATTGACAACTTCAACCAGCAGAAGAAAAAGATGAGTATTTTCTGGGTCCTGCAGTGCTGTTCTGTCTGGGGTGCTGGTCCAGGATGGAGGGTGAGGGGACCAGAGCCACCACACCCAGGGCTCAGATGGATCCCAGGACTCTCATCCATTAGTGGCTCCCTGCACTGGACAAAGGGCACACAAGGCTTGGTGTCCTGGTCATAGCATTTACACAGGATTTAATTCATGGCTTCAGGGGGTGGAGGCAAATGGAAACTGCATTTTCTTCTTCCTGTGCTATCACCTTTCCCACCCTGTGACCATTTCTCATTAATTTTCTATGCATCAAGTTGAGGCTCAAGTCCTGCTTTTGAGCAAGTAGCACAGGACTGACACCTCGGGGGTGCTGGAGCGGGGAAGCAAGAGGAGGGAGGGCAGGACGTTGTTGGTGCTGAGTGAGGTCCCAGCAGGACCACTGAGCCAGTGCAGAGAGCAGTGCCTGGCAGGAGCTTGGCTGGGGACACTTGGTGGGCAGGGACATGGTCAGAGATGTTTGGTGGGCAAGGACATGGTCAGAGATGTTTGGTGGGCAGGAACATGGTCAGAGATGTTTGGTGGGCAGGAACATGGTCAGAGATGTTTGGTGGTGAGAGGTGAATTCTGGAGACTAACAGCAGCGATTCCCTCTATACTTTGGAGGCAAAGACATCTTCATGACAGAAGAGCAGAAGAAATACTACAATGCCATGAAGAAGCTCGGCTCCAAGAAACCCCAGAAGCCCATCCCCAGACCGTCGGTAGGTTGGGTTAATCCCCCTGGAGTGGAGCATGCAGGGAACACTTCGTTCCACCAGTTGTCCCAAAGGGAATGAGAAGGATCTGGAGAAGATCATTTGCAGGGCAAGGAGCCACATCCTGGCTCCCTGTTGCTACTTTTCAGACAGGAGCTCTCTAAAAGCTGGGGCTTCAGAAGAAGTTGACATCAGGCCACCTCCTTTGTGTCTGCCCTTCAGCCCTGGCTTTGCTGGCAAGGGCATTGAGGGCATGCCTTTTGCAGGTTTTCTCCTAACTCAGCTCCCAGCTCCTCTGTGGAAGAGAACTGGGCTTGGGGAAAGCTCAGCTTCAACCCCCCTGGAAGGGACACTGGTCCAGCCAATGCATTCACGACTGAAATTTGGATTTGGGTTTGGTAGCCTTGCACAACTGAGGCCTTTTCCATGTGTTTGTGCCCTGTTAACTGTGGATATTACTAGAAAGTGACTGTTCTCCGTGCCCACACCTCCTGATCTGGTGTTACCAATGGGCTCCATCCTGTGAGGTGCTGGGTATCCTCCCCCCATAACTTCTGGGGCTCTGAGACCTGTACCAGCCACAACCCTGAGGCTTTAAGTGCTCTTTTAAATGCGGTTCCTTCTTCTCTTTCTGTTTGTGTCTTTTATTTTGTGTGTGTCTATCCTGTGTTCCCACCCCACCTCTGGTGCTCCATCATCACCCACGTGGCCCCTACGGCAGAACAAGTTCCAAGGGAAGGTGTTTGACTTCGTTACCAAGCAAGTGTTCGACATAACCATCATGATCCTGATTTGTCTTAACATGGTGACCATGATGGTGGAAACAGATGATCAAAGTGAGCTCAAAACATCCGTGCTCTACAAGATAAACATGGTCTTCATCGTCATCTTCACCGGGGAGTGTGTGCTCAAGATGTTTGCCCTGCGTTACTACTACTTCACCGTTGGCTGGAACATCTTTGACTTTGTGGTGGTCATACTCTCCATCCTAGGTGAGTCCTTCTGGTCCCTCCAGTTCCTCAGGGATCCCACTGGATAATGAAGAGTGGAAATGGTCTCACCAGTCCACAACCACTAAGCTGCTACTGGTCCCCTCTTACACCCACGCTTTGAGCAGGGCCAAGCCAGCAGGACCCTGAGACAGGAGGGGTGTGAGGCCACCCCATACCACCAGCTGGGTGAGGGGCTGGGGATGTTTCTCGCTCCTCCTTGGTGTTATTCCCCCTTCTCTCCATGCTGCTGAAATGGAGCAGCCAGTGTTTAACCCTTGTGTCAACCCTGTGCTCAGAGTTTATTTTTTTATATGGCCCCTCTGTCCCCAGAGGAGCAGAGTGTTGTGTGCCATCAGGGGTGGCCTCACATCCCTGTGTCTGCCCAGCTCTGGCACATGATGGTGGCTGCAGAGCAGGGCAGACTCACCTCTCCTTCATCCCTTCCCAGGTATCGTCCTCTCCGACATCATTGAGAAGTACTTCGTGTCACCCACTCTCTTCAGGGTCATCAGGCTGGCCAGGATTGGCCGTGTCCTCCGGCTGATCCGAGGGGCAAAAGGCATCCGGACTCTCCTCTTTGCTCTGATGATGTCCCTGCCTGCCCTGTTCAACATCGGCCTCCTGCTTTTCCTCGTCATGTTCATCTACTCCATCTTCGGGATGTCCAACTTTGCCTACGTGAAGAAGGAGTCGGGGATTGATGACATCTTCAACTTCGAAACCTTCGGGAACAGCATCATCTGCCTCTTCCAGATCACCACGTCAGCAGGGTGGGACGGGCTCCTCAACCCAATCCTGAACAGCGGCCCCCCAGACTGCGACCCCGAGCTGGAAAACCCTGGAAGTTCGGTGAAAGGGAACTGTGGGAACCCCTCCATCGGCATCTTCTTCTTCTGCAGCTACATCATCATCTCCTTCCTCATCGTGGTGAACATGTACATCGCCATCATCCTGGAGAACTTCAACGTGGCCACGGAGGAGAGCAGCGAGCCCCTCTGCGAGGACGACTTTGAGATGTTTTATGAAACCTGGGAGAAGTTCGACCCGGATGCCACCCAATTCATCGCCTACAGCACCTTGTCTGACTTTGTGGACACCTTACAGGAGCCACTGAAGATTCCCAAGCCAAACAAGATCAAACTAATCACCATGGATCTCCCAATGGTTGCTGGGGACAAAATCCACTGCCTGGACATCCTCTTTGCCCTGACTAAGGAGGTGCTGGGAGACTCAGGAGAGATGGATGCCTTGAAGGCCAGCATGGAGGAGAAGTTCATGGCTGCAAACCCCTCGAAGGTTTCCTATGAGCCCATCACCACCACTCTGAAAAGGAAACACGAGGAAGTGTGTGCCACCAAAATCCAGAGGGCCTTCCGGAGGTACCTCCTGAGGCGCTCGGTGAAACAGGCGTCCTACATGTACAGGCAGAGCAAGGACGAGGACGCCCTGGGCGAGGATGCGCCCGAGAAGGAGGGTCTGATTGCCACCAAAATGCAGGAGATCTATGGGAACAGTGGGACAGAGGTGGAGACAACCCCTGCCATTGGCCTCGAGCCCATTCCCAGCTCAGAGACGCGAGATGCTCCTGAGGAAGCAAAAGCTTGGGGGAAGGAGCGCGTGGTGAAGGAGTCGCTGGTGTAACAGAAGGAGCTTCCACCTCTGGCCCAGCCTGAAGAGGCTTCATTTGTATCTCCTGCCCAAGAGCTCTTCCATGCACAGATCACTAGATCTTATATATTGAGCTAATTTCAGATGTTTCAAGCAGCCACCTTTCGAAGCAGGATCTCCTCCCGGGTTTTCCAGCTCACTGCACTTGCAAAGAGTTTAATTATTTTTCTTATGAGAATTGAATGTGAAAGCTGTTGTTGGTGAAAGAGAAACATGTTAGTTTTGAAATGATCTCATCACGGTAACGATGTTTTTCAGACATTAACAAAAGAGTATGTACATTTAAGGTAATTATTTATTAACGTTATTTCACAATTAAGAGATTTTCTTGTATATTATTCTTCCAGAGTGCAGCCAAGCAACCAGTGAAAGATGAGCCAAGTGAAATAACATTAAGAATAATTACAGAAAACAAAAGGTTTTGTGAACAAAAATCTCCAAAGTCTTAAAGTAGCACCTTTCTTTTGAACCTTTGAATAAGCTTGATGATTATTTTTTTGTTACCTACAGAGAAAGTGCAATTATGTCTTAAAAATTGGTTTGCATAGCCAAAACAAAGCATCTGCAGAAATGTTCTCAGGGTTAAATATCAGGTTTTTGAGGTCTCTGAATATGCGTTGAAACCATAAATCATTCAGGGCTCTATGATACGAATGTAAACACTATTCATAGTCATGTTTTTTCTCTGTTTTCCTGTTTCATCCAGATTTTGTGACAGGAAAGCAATGGGCAAAGGCAGGGTTTGGAAAACCTCCTCCAAGAATCCCCAGTCTCTGTGACAAAACCTTCTAGGGTTTTTTCTACCCCCGTTGCAAGAGGAAATGTCCTGTTGGAGTGCTCTTGATTGGCGTTCCCAATGTCCTCTTCGTTAGTGTTAATTAAGGAGATGGACCCCCAGGGATCGGAGCAGGTGTTTGGATGATCCTTTCCATGAGCTGCTTCAATGGGGTCCCTTAAATCCCACACAAGCCCCGGGGGGTTCAATGCAATGAATGCTCCTACCAGGGTGTGAATCCCAAAATCCTCAAGCAGAGATTCCTTCCCTTGGCTGGGACTCCAGAGAGGATCCTGTGGCACGTGCTGGGTTCTCTGTAGAGCTGGATGGGGCCATTCAGGTCCTTACCAGGAAATCTCTGGGTAGAGGAGTGTTTTCCTGTGGGAAAAAGAGGTTTGTTGCTCTTTAAACAGGTGGTCAAAAAGAAAGAAAACCAAGCAAAATGGCACTGGCACAGGTTGCCCAGAGGAGCTGTGGATGCCCCATCCCTGGAAATGTTCAGTTCCAGGTTGGATGGAACTTGGAGCAACCTGGTCTAGTGGGAGGTGTCCTTGCCCATGGCAGGAGGCTGGAACTTTAGATTAAAGATGAGCTTTAAGGTCCTTCCAACCCAAACCGTTCCATGATTCTACAAAAAACACACAAAAGGCCCCGAGTTCACCTCTGACCACCTTCTGCCTTCAAAAGGGGAAAAAAAAAGCCTCATGAGATCAAAAACAACCACGAACCAAAACCTCTTCCACTTAAAACAAGGGCTGTTTCTTGAAACCAAAGGGTCTGTCTTTTTTGTATGATTCTAATTAATTTCTTTTCTCGGGCTGATTTGGGCACTGAGCCGTTCCGGATGCCCCACGTTCAGGCTGGCCAGGAGCGGTGCTGAGCTTGCTTCTACCCACGTGTCATCCCATAGCCTTGTGCTTTCTTTTCTGTGTTGTTGCTCCCTGGAACAGGAGCCTGAGCTGGTGTCAGCAGCGTTTCTGTGGGAAGCATCCCTGGCACGGCGGTTCCCAGCCCGGGTTGTGGTTCACAATCGATGCTGCTTGTACGTACGTGTCGTCAGTGATGGGAAAAGTGCCACAGAGCAGGATTTGTGTGAGCTAAAGCTGTTTTACTTTGTACATTTCTTAAAATAAACAACTGTAAATGATCTGTTATTACGATACCAAGTGCATTGGGGTGTGTTAGAGGGGGGAAATGTTTTCCCTGAGCTGGGAGGGGTGAACAGCCCCTCCCTTTGCTCCAAGGCTTGGCCTTGGACCTGCCATCCTCAGTAGAGCCTGGTGGTCTGATCCTGCACTAGAGACCCCCAGGCACGTCCAACCCAGCCCCCAGAGCTTCTGCTCTGCTGACAAATCCATCCCCTGGAGCCCTCAGTGCTCACAGCGATGAACCCAACTCTGGGAGCTACAGGAGGTGCTGCTGCAGGTTCCAAGGAGAGGGGTGGGCTTGGAGGAGATGCAGACCCCCTGAGCTGCCCCATGGCAGGCTCTGTGGGGCCAACCCCCCCCCAGCAGCCATGTGGGAGCAGGTCAGCATCACGGGGAGAAGGCAGTGGTGGGCGAAGGAGGTTCCTGCATCAGTGTGTGGCTGGAGGAGGAGACACCTCTGGGACTCGGTGACATCCCCGAGGGACACGGCATGGCTGTGTTTTTGCTCTTGCTGGAACAGCTCGTCCCAGGGCTGGTGTAATTCAAGTTGGGAGCAGCGTGGTACCAACGCAGCCAGGGGGCTGGAGCAGGGAGGTGGCACAGCCCTGGAAAGGACAGTGGTGAAACCCAAACCCTGATGAATAGGGACGGGCTGGTGAAGGTGCAGCTGCCCGGCAGTGGCTCTGGACTGTGAGTTATGGAGTCAGGGTGGTCCAGAAGAGGAGGCATGGGGACACAGGACCCTCTGCATCCCTTGTCACATGTTACTGCAAACACAGGGGACTTCCAGGGGAGACCAAGCCCCTCCAGCCCAGGTCTGTGCCTGTTCCAGGATGCCAAGGAGCCCCCAGGCAGTGCAGTGGGTGATTTGGCCATTGTCACTGCAAACCCTCTTTAGCTTGTGCTCTGCTCCTGGTTTTACCTTGCCGGGCTTTCCCAGGTGCTTCCAGCATCCCACCTCCCATCTCCAGCCCCAGAGCCTGCTAAAACCCCCTCCAGTGCCCACCAAGCACGTGGGCATCCCATTGCCTTTGCCTTGCTGGGATGTCACGGCCAGACTCTGCTCTTCCAGCAGGACCCAGGGGGTGATGGCAGCAGGGACTGAGCGACACAGCCCCTTCTCCTGCAGTGCCAGGAGAAGGCACCCCTCCCATCATCCCTCTTTCCCTCACGGAGCCAGTATTTCTCTGGAAAACTTTATTTCTCTTCTTTTCTGTCCCTTTGCACACAAGGTGAGGCTCGAGCTGGTTCCCAGCATCCGCCGGATGCTCGGGACTGGCAAAAAAAACCACCAAACTTGCAGAAGATGAAGGTTTGGGGAGGCCCCAGGCAGTGGCACCCAGACTCTGGGGACCAACACGACTGGCAAAAGACCCAAAGGTGTTTTTCACTTGAAGTCACAGCTCAGTGCTCACCTGCAGCCACTAAAGTGCTGCAGCTCAGGGGGCACAGCACGGAGGGAAATCACGTCGTGCATCAAAATTCACCTTGGGGTGCCTCACTGTGCTTCCCCAGGGTCGGTCTGTCTCCAAAGGATTCATGGAGAAGGGTCTTGGTCATGGAAAATGGGGTGTGAAGCACCCACAACACTCAGGCATGGCTGGTGGCCAGGGAGGTGAGACCTTATTTTGGCCATCTCTTCCCCCCTTCTCTTCTCCCTGGAAGTGTTTAAAAAACCTGTGGATGTGGCACTTGAGGGCATGATTTAGTTGTGAACATGGGTCGACAGCTAGACTTGAAGATCTTTTCCAACCTTAACACTTCCATGATTTTATGACTCTGGATTCCACTTTTCCCTGGAAGGGCAGCTGCAGGGACTCTCTGCAGGGGTGCAGCGATGGCAGTACATCCATAAGTACATCCATAATTAACTCCATAAACATCCTCTGTTCCTACCCCTGCTCCAACTCTTGGCAACTGGGCCAACATCAACCCCTGCCCACCACTTGAAGGGCCAAACACCCTGGAGGGGATCTTTGGAGCTTGGGGGAAACCCTGGAGGTCACCTCCATCCTCTATCCCCCAGGGACATGGCCGGGAAGAAGTCACATCCTGCTCCCTGGACTCATCCCCTGTGCTCATCCCAGGTTTGGCATCACAAAGGGCTTTGCAGCCAGGGCTCCTCTCCAGCTCTGCTGCAGATCCACAACAGTCCTGGTCACCTCCATCAAATATCAGCACCACGATGGGCACAGCCTGGGGACATGGGGCTGGACAGTGCCCGGGGACACGAGAATGGGCAGTGCCCAGGGACACGGGGCTGGACAGTGCCCAGGGCAAAGGCACCTGCTGGCCCAGCGTCTGCACTGCATTCAAAACCAGCCCCGAGGGGAAAGTCCCCAGCAGGAGGATTTACATGAGCAGGAAAGGGGCCGTCTCGCGCAGCAGCAGCTTTGCCATTTTTAGGTCCCGGGGCCGGGCCGGCGGGAGCAGCCGCTGCGTTTTGCAGAAGCAAAGGCTGGATGTGTCTCCCTGCCCCGTGGGGTGAAACATGGCTGATCTGTGCATGAGGCTCTGGGTGCTCCAGGTGAACCTCTGGCTGCTGGCTCTGGTCACAGGTAGGCATCAAAGGGGGTTTGCACTTCAGAGCGAGGAACCGTGTGCCCAGGGGATGCACTGGTATGAACTCTGTGCCCAGGGGATGCACTGGCATGAACCATGTGCCCAGGGGATGCACTGGCATGAACTCTGTGCCCAGGGGATGCACTGGCACGTGTCCCCTGCTTGGGGGCTTCACCCTGCCTTTCCCTGAGTTAGTTTTAAGCTTTGCTCTGGCCTCTCTCAGTCCTGCTCTGGGCTGGAAGCCTCCCAGGTGCAGCAGAGCCTGGGGGGGGACACACAGTGCTCAGGACTTAACGCCCGCCTCAGGTTTTAGGTTTTGCTTCCCACTGGGGTGTGGAGACAGGGCACGTTTTTGGCTGGTCAGCTGGCTCTGGCAGGAGCCCAGTGCCAAGCGGGTTCAGGGCCTGCCTGGCTGTGGTTGCAGCTGTCAGGAAAGAAGGGTTGTTGTGGTCTTTTTAACTATTTTTTGCTCTCAAAGACCTGAAGATGGGGCAGGCACATCACTGAGGCCATGGCCAAGCCACAGCCCTTTGCTCTGTGGGGTTCAGTGCCTGGGAGTAGAGGAGAAATAGGAGGAAAACGGCTTTTGGGGGAGATTTGTGGGCCCTGTGTGAACATCCCTGTGCTGTTCCCTTTGGCATCCCCATGGAGAAGCAGCAGCTAAACCCAGGACATGACTCCTGTCCCCTTCCATCGCCCCTTGCCTGCTGCAGGGACACCCACGAGAACCTGCAGCAGATCCCACACAGATTCCTTGGCAGGGGAAACTTGAGCCCATGGGAGGAAGGGCATTTAAAGTGTTTCTGTGTTGGCCACACAAGTCCAGTAGGGATTTGAGGTCGCAGGGTTTCAACGTGGTTCTCATGGTGACTTCAGGGGAGGAAAGGGGAAGCTCAGCCCACCTGTGGCTGCAACAGAACTCCTGCTTTGGAAGGGTGTGAGGACTTTCAGGGTGAGGAGCCAGCCTGGTCTTCATTTAGAAACACCAACAGAACACGGAGAACAAAGCCCTGTGTCTCGCTGACTGGTGGCACCATAGGTGACAGGGACACGTACCCAGCACACAGCCTGGTCAAGGCACATCTCCCCATCCTGGAAAAAATGAAATGGGGCTGGAAGGGAGAGTTCACCTGCAGAGATGTCAGTGCTGGAGGTGAACAGGGCAGCATAGACCTGGAAGGGGCTGTGGGGCAGGGAGAGGGGCCCAGGGCCAAGCCAGGATGTGCCTGGGGCAGGAGGTCTGCAACAAGGTGGCATAAGTTGAGGTGAAGCTCGGGCTGGGGAATTGAACCTCTCTTCTTCTTCTTTGTATTCTTCTTCTTCTTCTTCTGGGGGGGTGGTTTGCAGCTGCCCCAGTGTGCTGGGAGGTGGTGCAGCCCCCACCTCCATGCCAGCTCCTCCACAGTGAGATTTGGCAAATCTTCACCAGAAGCAGAGTGGGCACTGAAGCGGGGCAGTAAACAGGGCTGGTGCTTCCTGCGCAGCTGCAGCAAGAGGAACTGAGGCACAGGGGCACTGGAGCTGTGGGCAGAGGCACCCATGGGGGCTGGGGGGGTCCCCACCTCACGCCGCTTCCTGCGCTGCATCGCAGACCCCACAGCTCCAGCCACAGCCCTGGTCCCGAGGGGCCGTGTGGTCACAGGGTCTGAGAACCCCCCCAAGCATCACAGGGCTCCGAATCCAGGGAAGTCCCAGCAGGGGAAGTGTTTCTGTTTGATTCAGAGTGTAAATAGAGAGGGATGAGTGTCTGGACCCTTCCAGAGAGGCATCAGCCTCGGGATCATTAATAGTGAAGGCGATTTTCACTGGGGTGTCAACCCAAAAACAACCTGCAGAAGATTCAGGAGATAGGATGGAAACAGAAGGGTTTGTACCCAAATCTGCACTGCCCCATGTCCCCTGAGCAGGGCTCTGTTGATGCTCCCCAGCACTCCACTCCATATGGAGTGGGTACGAAGGACCCATGGCTCATGCCATTCCATGGGGGACACCCTCCGTGAGCTCCTGGCCATTATCTCAGGGCTCTTCTTCTGTCTTGCAGGTGGGATCTCAGCAGACAAGAACAACACCAGCAACAGCACAGGTACGGCTCAGACCCACTGGGCTCCTCCCCTGTGTGTCCCCAGGGTCCCTCCCACCTCCACTGGCCACGGTCCTGCAGGCTGTGACCTCCTCCATGGCACATCCCCAGCCCCGCACCTTCCTCTCCCTCCACAAAGCCAGATCTGTTTTGTCTTTCCTAAGCACCCACACGTTTTCCCTCTGCATTTGCAGAGAATGTTGCATGAATAAGCCTTTCCTTGGCGCCAGGCACTGGGCTCATGCCACAGTACTTGTGCCATTCCCCCCCATAGGGCTCTAAGCATGAAGTTTGCAACTCAAAGGAGCCCTCAAACTCACCACTCTGGGACCAAAACATGGCAAAAAAAAAAAAAAAAAAAAAAAAAAAAAACAAAATAAAGCAAAACGCAAAAAATGTGGAAGTCTGAGAGAAGTCAGATGGGGAGATGGGGTTGTCCCAGCAATGCTCTGTGGTGCCAGCACTGGCTGTAATCTGGGAGCTGGGATTAACAGGATGTACACAGAGAGTGGTGGGAGCAGCACCGAAGTATTGGAGTGAAGCCATTCCCACAGAAAATGGAGTTTCCATTAAAAGTGTGTTTCCACCAAAAGGCTCCAATTTCAGAGAATCACAGAATATCTTGAGCTGGGAGATGATCCTGGGTCCACAAGGATCAAGTCCAACTCCTGACCCTGCACACGACACCCCAAATCCCACCATGAGCCTGGGAGCATTGCCCAAGCAATCCTTGAGCTCTGGCAGGTTTGGGGCCATGACCACTATCCCAGACAGAGATAATTCAAAACCAAAGCTGAATGCTCAAGAGCAGTATAATCCATGAAAGTGGGGAGCTCCTGATGTGGGAGATACTGGGGGCTCTCGTGGGTGCCAGACCTGTGACTGCCCCTGTCCCTGCAGGCAGTGTGTGCCCCTCCGTGCACCAGCACCCACGGTACGTGGCGGTCAAGAAGAACATGCCCATCTACTTCATCTGCTACTCCGACAACCCCGAAATAATGCAGTGGTACAAGACAGCAGAGGACAGTGAGAACATCTGTGGGCTGGATGATAACACCTCCCAGTACACCATCAACAGGACAGACACCTCCATCAACCTCACCATCCTCAGTGTCACCTTTGAGGACAGTGCAATCTACGTGTGTGACAGAAAGAACGTCCTGGAGAAGAAGGACCTGCATGCGTGTGGGACAAAGCTCCGAGTCTTGGGTGAGTGGGAGCTTCCAGGGAATGTTCCTTCTCCTCCTCCTCTCACCCTTCCACCTCCATGTGAACCCCACATCAGGCTCCTACACACCCACCTCTGCCTGTGCTGGTGGGACCCCTCAGATACAACCGTGGGTTGTTGCTCCATGGCACCACGTGGTTCCTCATTGCCAGCCAAACAGCAGGACAACCCTCCCTGGTTTGCCCTGGCATGCCCATCCTGCAAAAATACACCCCAGGGACCACGTTTCTCTAATAAATCAGATTTATCCTGCTCCTGGCCAGTGGTGGGTTCTGCCCAAATTGTCTCATCCCAGAGATGGTCCCTGATGCCAATCCTGGGGGCAGTTTACAGTGCTCTGGTCTCTCCCAGTTTGGAGGACATGTCATCCTGGTCCCTCCACCCACCCTTGCTGACACACCAACCTGTGGCCATGGCGAGCTCATCCCCAGTCCCTGGGAGTCTGGCACAGAGGTGAGACTTGGGCTCTCCCCATGATATTGCTCCCAGGTCACAGCAGCCTCAAGCAGATCCAGAACAGGAACACTCTGAAAGATGCCATCATCATCATCCAGTCCATCCTGCTTGTCATCTTCATCAGCATCCCCATACTCCTCTTGCTGGACAAAGTAAGTGACAGTGTCTCCAGCAGTGGAGATGTCCCCAGCTGTGCCACTGTGGTGCTCACAGCAGTGTCCATTCTGGGCAGGACAGTGAGGGGGATGGGGATGGACCAGCACCAATTTTGGGGCTAAAGTGGGAAAACAGGCATCTAAAATGCTGTGTGGGACTATGTGGATTTGCCTGTGGAAGTGGTGGGACCTGGCCTGGGGGACCAAGGCTGGGGACAGGGGATCCTGGTGGGTGCTGACACCAACCTGTGACTCTCCTCTCCACAGGGTGAAGGCAAGAAAGGCCCAGAGGAGGACCACACCTATGAGGTAATTAACTACAGAAGGACCTTTCTAATATCAACCTGGGCCTTGAAACAGGGAGTTGTGCCTTTGCTGGGTGTCTGCTGGGTGTCACCAGCCCCTGTAGCCTTCTTCCTTGGGAACCTTCCTCCCAAGTTCACATCAGCCATAAAGAGCCGCTCGTAGAACCAAGCCAAGCTCAGAGCACAGCCAGCCATGTCTCCATCTTCTCCCTGCCAGAAGCTGCTCCAGTCTTGGGGAGAACAGCCTGGAGATGGATCCCCACTTGGAGGTCCTAAGGGGGGGATGTGCTGTGGATGGAACCATGGTCCTCCTGCCACGTCTCAACCTCCTTCTTATCTGTGCAGGGGCTGGAGGTGGAGCAGATGGCCACCTACGAGGACATCACTCCTTTCCGGGACGTGAAGGCCAAGTGGACAGTTGGGGAGCACCCGGGTGAAGAGTGAGGGCTCCTGCACCCACGGCCAGGCCGGCACCAACACCCTGCCAGGACCTGTGGGGGCGGATCCCCCAGACCACAGCTCTGCCGGGCACCTGGATCCCGGGCTGCAGTCCTGGGATTGCAAACCACCTCCAGCAGCCCTGCACGGGGCTGGGATCCTGCTGCCCTCGGGCGCTCGCTTTGCTGTGCACAGGAGGCTGCCCTGCCCCGGCTGTCGCTGTCCCCGCCCCACTGATGAACCCCTAAACTAGAAATGAACCCCTGTGTAGAAATCAGGAGCTATCTGTGATCCCCCCAGCAGCAAAATGGCCCCACAACCCGGGCAGCCCCACCACACCTGGGCAGCCCCACACCACAGGCAGCCCCACAGCCCAGACCTGAGTTCCTGCATGGTTAATGCAATGGAAGTACTGGGGGAAAGTGGATGTCCTCCAGTCCCACCATCCCCGGGAAGGAGAGGACCAGGCATGACCCATCTCCAGCTGCAAGGACCCTCCTGGGCTGTGAGCCCCTGCTGCAGCCCTGGCAGAGGAGCTGAGGTGTGCAGCACCGTGTGAGTGTTATGAGAAGTGACTTTTGGGCCACTCTTAACTGTCTGTCAAGTCGTGGATGTGTCCACAGGCCAAGCTGGCAGATATCTGAGATGGAGGAGCCTCCAAAAGCACCTCTTTCTCCCCAAAGACTACAAGGGAAGTTGGGGAGACAGGTCTCAGCCAAAGGCTTGCTCCTCCCCAGGCAAGAGCTGGCCCATGTCACAAGGACAACCCCATGGTGAGGGACACATGTGGCCTCAGAACCTACAGGAAAGCTGTAAATTGTGGGACACAAACCTCCAACTGCATTTTGAAGCCCTAATAAAGGTAATGGATAAACCTCATCCTGCTCCATCCTGCTGTGCATGGTCTAAGGTTGTCCCATAAGCCTGGTGCCAGTGCCCTGGGATGCCCTGGGAACAAGGAGCAGTTTTTCATGGGTCCAGCTTAGCTAGAAACCAAACTTCACCCCTTCAAACGTCACCCTGAGGGTGGGCAGGGATGGAAAGGAGCATCTCCAGGATCCAAAGCATGAGAACAGGGCCCAGAGCCAGGAGCTCCACTCGTGGCTGCCTCTGGTCTTGCAGGAGAGACTAAAAACCATCTGGAGAGGAGCAGAGCGGTGCTAATTGGGTTTGTTAATAAAACTATCTTGGCACAGCAGCAGTAGCTGCAGGGGGGGTGGGCTCAGGGCCAGCTGGGCACCTAAACCAAGGCTGGGGAGCCAGAGGGGTTGGCTGGAGGAGACAGCACAAGGGGGTGACAAGAATGTTGTGGCTTAAACTGCTGTCACCCTCGGAGAGCCCAGGGCCCCCATGCCCCTATGGCTCACAACTTTTGGGCCTCCAAGAAGCAGCTGGAACTGCTCCACACCCCAAAACAGCCAGAGGAAGGTAAAATTATGAGCAAACAGGGCTTTTCAGAAGGAACGGGATGGTTCTTGTTTACCAACAAACCACCTCCATGGAAAACTGGAATTCTGTTTAAATAGCACAAAACCAGCATTTTGAAACTGATTTTTACTAGTTGAATAAAACTACCCTGAACTAGTTCCACCACATGTATATAAAAGTTGCTTAAACATATTTTACTTATTAAATTGGTTTTTTAAAGAAAGGAGCATTCACAGTGAGAGAAAAGAACTGGCTGTTCCTGGTTTCCATGTTTACCAAGATTTTAGGAGTAGCAGAGCTCATCCCTCCATCCCCTGCTTTCATTTTCCAAATGGAAGAGGAAGGCATATTTTCTGGCCTTCCCAGCTCCCAAGGGGTTCCTCAGCTCTATGTATGCAACTAATTCAACTGGTTGAGCTGAGTAATACAAAAAATAAGGAGAATCTGCTGTTTGCAGCTGGCAAGGAACCACAAGTGTCAAAAGCAGTTTCAGTGACACCAGTTCTGCTCTGCTGCTCCAGAGGCTTTGGCTTCCTTTAAAATGTCAGAAGTAAACCAATATTTCTGTGGTGTTACTGGTTTATTTTAGATGCTTAGACTAGATTCTAGGGAGCCTAGAGATGTGGTTTGGCTTCATTCTGTATTGAGATAGGTCTGTGTTTAAAATGCATTTAATGTAAATAAATACATGTCAGTATATACAATCCAGTCTCTGTGTTTTGTCCTGATTTCTATCATAGAATCCCTGAATCATTTAGGTTGGAAAAGCCCTTTGAGATCATGGAGTCCAACAATTCCCCCAGCATTGCCAAGGCTACCACTGACCCATGTCCTGAACTGCCACATCCACAGGGCTTTTAAATCCCTCCAGGGATGGGGACTCCACCACTGCCCTGGGCAGCTGTGCCAGGGCCAGACAAATATTCTGGGGAAGAAATTTTCCCTAATAACAAATCTAGACCTCCCCTGGCACAGCTTGAGGCCATTTCCTCTCGTTCTTGTGAGAAGAGACTGACCCCCCACCTGCCTATAACCTCCCTCTAGGTGACTGTAGAGAGCAGAAATCCCTGTTTCCCTGCCACCAGTGGGATCCTCAGGCAAACAGACAGGGTTGCAATCCCGGACCTTTTCAGCCTCACCTTTTCAGATGGATTCAGGGAAACTGAGCAGCTCCAGCTGCAGCAAATAAATCCGAAATGGAATTTATTTTCAGAGCAGTGAGCTGGCAGAGGTAATCACCCATCTCCTAAAAGCTCTGCAGAGCCTGGGCTTTGGGCTGGCAGCAGCTCCTGGGTCAGGATTCACTTGGCTGTGCTCACCCATCGGGGTGGGAAGGTCCTCCCCACACAGCCACCCAGGCTGGAGGTCACCAGAATCCAGGGAGCAAGGAAAGCTGTTTTCACTTGTTTAGATGCTCAGGGTAAGGTGGGTGGACACGGGACCAACCCCCAACCCGAAGAGAACTGAGGGACATTTTTTTTTCTCCTCTTTCAAAAAACAAAAGGAACTCGGAAATCACAGGGGGACACGGGATGCTTTAGGGTTGCAAATGCAGGCGTTCGGAAGCTGGAAAAAGGGCCGAGCTGAGGTCTGAGAGCCGCTTATGCAACCGCAGTCGTGCCCTGGGCGCGCCTGCCCAGCCCAGCGCTGCAGTCACGCGCTGCCTTCGCCGGCGCTTCTGCCTCATTGACTGCCCAGACACGGCTGGGGACAAACCCAGCCTCGGGGGAGCCGCACAGCCCGGCCCGGCCCCGCCGAGCTCGGCTGCGGCACAGACACCGCGGGTTCAGCACCGTGCTCCCGCTGCCAGAGCACAGAGTAACGAGGTGGTACCTTCAGTCCTGTGGGCTCAGTTTTGGGTACCACGATATAAAAAAAAAATATTGAGCAATTAAAGAGCATCAAAGGAGGCCACGAGGGTGGGGAAGGGGATGGAGGGGAAGCCTTATGAGGAGTCTGAGGTCACTCGGTTTGTTCAGCTTGGAGGAGACTGAGGTCAGACCTCGTTGTGTCTTTAACATCCTCGTGAGGGGCAGCAGAGGGGCAGCTCCGATCTCTGCTCTCTGTGACCAGCAACAGGACTCGAGGAAGTGGCTGAACCTGAGTTGGGGGAGGTTTAGGTTGGATATTGGGAAAAAGTTTTTCACCCAGAAGGTGTTTGAGCACTGGAACAGGCCCCCCAGGGAAGTGGTCACAGCACCAAACCTATCTGAGTTCAAGGAGCATTTGGACAACGCTCTCAGGGACAGGGTGGGATTGTTGGGGTGTCCAGTGCAGGGTCAGGAGTTGGACTCAATGATCCTGATGGGTCCCTTCCAGCTCAGCATATTCTATGATTCACAGGCAGCAGTGCCCGGGCTGGGCTGGGGAGCTGCTGCTCTGCTCATCTCTGACAAATATTGACATATTTAAACACGATCTGGAGTAGAAAAACACAAAAACACACCCAGATGTTGCTGGCTATTGGGTGACAGGACACCTGATACTGCAGGACCCACTGTTCCCTCTTCTCTAGGGACTGACATTTACCCTGTGACACCACCACGTCTCCAGCAGCAACAGCCGGGGGCTTCTCGGAACACACCCAATGATTATTAACGAGCTCTCCACCCTCTGCTCCAGCTGCCCTGGGGGTGATGCTGCTACTTTGAAACCAGAGCCACACTGGGGAGCACAGCAAACCCAGGGCCTGGGGGGAGCTAAATCACCACCCAACCAGGCACAGTCCCTGAACACCAGAAAAAGGGCCAAAAAAGGGCAGCTTGGGGCAATCAGTGCTCTGTGGGGAGCACTGGAGTTGCCAATCCCAGGTTCTGTCTTGCTTTTCTCAAAAGCAGGGATAGTGTTCTGTGTCCTCTCCTCTTCAAGGCCAAGTTGCACAGGGTTTGGAGCAACCTGGTCTAGTAGGTGTCCCTTCCCATAGCAGGGGGTGGATCTGGATGGTCTTTAAGGTCGCTTCCAACTCAAACCATTCTGTGATTCCATCAGTCCCTTCCCCATCTCCTCCACTTCCTTTCCAAACCCACCCTCTCCTTAATCCAGAGGTATTTCTCAGGCAAGAGCAGGAAGATGCTCATAACCAGATCTTCCCACAGCCTTATCCAGCTGAGGATGAGAGAAACCCCCCAGAGCTCTGGCATCTGGATTTGCAGTGGGCTGGCTGGGATCCAAACGAGCACCTGGACAGGACAGCTTCATGTCCCACCTTTGGCAAACCAGCTCAGCAAAATTATTTGCTGAACTTTCAGCTTTTTGGTAGAAAGCAATAACTTGGTAGAAGTAGGACTCGTGACAATATCCATCTAGGTGTATCCTTGCTAAAATAATATAGAGGAAAACATCACAGAAGGGTTGGAAAAGTCTTCTAAGACCATCCAGTCCAACTGTCCCCCCAGCACTGCCAAGGCCACCACTAACCCACGTCCTCAAGTGCCACAACCACACATCTTTTAAATCCCTCCAGGGATGGAGACTCCACCACTGCCCTGGGCAGCTGTGCCAGGCCTGGACAACCTTTCCATAGAGAAATTTTCCCTAATATCCAAACTAAACCTCCCCTGGTGCAACTTGCCAGTTGCTTTAGGCCAAAGTGTCCCCAGCTGGCCAGTCAGCCCTGCGGACTGTGGGCCAAGGCTGCAGAGCCCTGCAGGAACATCGAGTGGACACCACAAATTCCACCATGTAAAAGCACTGATCTGATCTGGGATGGGTCTTGCAGTGATCAGGAAACTTCTAATTGCAATAAACAGCAGAATATGGTGAAATCATGGAACACTGATTTAATCCCCAGGCAAACAACCTCCCCAGCCCTCACTCGTGTGTGTAACGTGTGTGATGAGGTGACACCTCCCTGAGCACTTGTGCATTTATTCAATGGGAAGATATGGAGCTGTTGTTGTGATCATGGACACACAGATCCATTTTAAACAGACCCCCTGCTATATAAGGGGGTGCCTCCACAGTTTCCTTTACCAGATGAAAGGAGGAAACATTCAGTGTCAAGGAACACCTGAGCAACTCACCAGGCAGAAATGGCTCCAGGTACATTTTATTTCAGTTTTAAGGGACTGGCAGTGCTGCTGCATGTGTAGGGTGATGGGAGATGACAATGGGGTGGGTTCTGTGGTGAGCTATACCCTCCTTGCTATCCCTAAATTAAAATATGGAAATTTATAAATCCATGAAATTTTCCCCTGCAGTGTGACTTTAATCCATGAATTAATCTTCAGCCTAAACGGGGCAAGGAGAGGGTGGAGAACATGAAGAACAAGGTCAAGTCACAGTTATAATAGTTATTATTACCATAAATGTTGGCATGAATATTAAAACTCATATTCCAAGCTTAGGACAGGGATCAGGATTATGTCTAATTCTCATGTCCAAGTCCCACAGGGTCCAGGTCATTCCTCCTCCAACAGATATTTGTCTGAGATGAACTTTGTGGTCTTTGTAAGCACAGATGGACACTTGTGTGAAACGTCATGGGTTGGAAAGCTTTAGGCTTGACAAATGTCACCAAATCCTACAGGTCTGTCCCAGAGAGCAAAAGCAGCTGGTCACAGAACAGGGAATGTCACCAGCTCTCATCCCAGTGAGTGCAGAAGGTGACACCTCATCAAACCACAGCTAAAGTGAGATGCTCCCAGGCCCTCACCTGGTCTCACCATCCCCTGCCTTTCCACAGGCCAAGCCTATGGAAAAACACGAGTGTGTCAGGGAAAACTGTAGGGACACACCTCAGTTTTCATGGAGCAGCCATGACTCCAGGCAGAAATATGCTGCTGAAAACACTGAGAGCAGTACAAGCCCTGAGGGCAGGTCTAGTGAAAGGGTTTCACTTGGGCTGGTCCTGGGCAGGGCCAGAGGTTGGACTCAATGATCCTTGTGCATCCCTTCCAACTCGGGATGTTCTGTGATTCCCTTGATTCTGGGGAGGGCTGAGCTCACCCACAGCATCCAACAAGGACCAAGGCAGGTGAGGGCTCAGCCAGCATGGACAGAAGAGGCTGGGAGTGAATTCCCAGATGCCACCCCCTCCTCAGCACAGTCCCCTGCTAACAGCCTCCTCTCTGCTTTGCTGCAGGGTCCTGGTTTTCTCCTCTGGCCATTGCCCTGATCACTCTGGGACTGCAGTGGCCACAGCAAGTTGCCACCTTCCCGGCCATGCCCCTTTCCAGCCTGTTTGCCAATGCTGTGCTGAGGGCTCAGCACCTTCACCTCCTGGCTGCAGAGACCTACAAGCAGTTTGTAAGTGATGTGGCCTCAGGGCACCTTCTCCTGTTACTCAGGATTGTAGGACTTCCTAGAGACAGAGACTTTTCTGCTGTTGGTGTCTTTGTCAGCTCTCAGTGAGGAGAAAGAGTCCACAATTTGTGGAGAGACACCAGAACAGGTTATAAGTAGTCAGAATCTTTTTCTGTCCAGCATTAAATTCTGAAAATGGTATTTGCTTCATATCTAGATGTGTATGTCTGTAATTTCAGCTGTGGACTGTAAACCTTTTGTCAGGATCAGCCTATTGACTCAGTCATGGCCAAGCAGGTTGAAATGAAGAGATGAGTTTGAATGCCTCAAACTTCTGTGTACTTTCATTCTAAGAATTTTCCAGGGCTCTCAGAGGCACTTACACAATCAGTGTTTCCAGCTCCACATTTTGGCACTTGTCAAGTCTGAACATCTCCCATTCTGTCCTCTGTTAGTATCTTGCACTAATTAGCTGTACAATGCTTAAGTTTTACTATTTAATATTGAAGGGAGACTGCTGTGCCATCCTCGTGCTCTCTCCCATCAGCCTGGAGACTCTCTCCTCCTCTCAGCTCCCTGTCCCATCTCTGACTCCCTCCTCAGGACATTTCTGCCCATGTCAAGACCCACTGCACAGGATAAGCTGGGAGGTGGCACTGATATTTTGCAAGATTTCCCTGTGTCCATCACCTTTGGCCCTGGGAGAGCCTGAGTGCTTAAAACCACCCAGTGGCTGCTGCTGCCAGGCACTGGCCTGAGATGTCCCTTTGGCAAGAGCTTTCCTTGGGGATCATCTGCTCCCTGGGAGTACCAGGTGTGTTCTGAGTTCACCTCAGCACCTTTCCTTCATGAGAGGAAGATCTTTAGGGCCAGTAACTATTGTGCCAACACACAAGCTCCTGTTTCCCACCCTGTCCAGAGGTACCTCGTGTTTCACGTTTATTCTTTCCAATGAGTAACCATGCAGGACAGCTTGGGAAATGTCTGTGGTCTCCTCCAGCACACAGGTGACAGATCTGAGTGTATCTGGGATGTCTCTGCAGGAACGCAGCTATATTCCAGAGGACCAAAGACACACCAACAAAAATTCCCAGGTGCCATATTGCTACTCAGAGACCATCCCTGCTCCCACGGGGAAGGACGACGCCCAGCAGAAATCGGTAAGTTCTCTCCCCCAGGGCAAGCACAGACCTGTCTGAAGAGTCCTCGTGGCAGGAACAGAGGGTTTCCATCTGTGAGGACTTTGGTGCTTCCTCCCTCTTCTCCCTTTTTCACTATTTAAACCCTGCATGAAGAAAGGAGGACTCTTCTGGGTTACATTATAAACCATATTCTCACCTCAAGCATTGTCTGCACAGCACCTGGGTCTGGGTGGTGCTTCTCAGGCTGAAAACTTGTCTGCTGAGGCTGCAGGAGCAGTGACACATCTCTGGGTCACTCCAGGCTGTCCCAGAGGGAGCAGGACACTCTACCAAACACCCCACACACAGCTTTCACCCTTTGTTGTCCTAATTTCAGGACATGGAGCTGCTTCGTTTTTCCCTGGTTCTCATCCAGTCCTGGCTGACCCCGGTGCAGTATCTAAGCAAGGTGTTCACAAACAACCTGGTTCTTGGCACCTCAGACAGAGTGTATGAAAAACTAAAGGACCTGGAAGAAGGGATCCAAGCTCTAATGAGGGTAAGTCACAGCACATGGCATGACTGTAGAGTAAGAGAATTCCTGGGCACGGGGCACTTGGCTCTCAAGGACAGCACAACAAAGTTCATTGTCAAGGTTCACTCTACCCCTTACCAAATGGTTAAAGCACACTGAGGAAAAGCAGACAAAAATCCAAAATCAATCAATCCAAATCAAAACAAACCCAAAACTATCTATGTGGAGGACTGGGGGGGGAGGAAAAAGGGTAGGACAGGGTAAGGATAAAAAGGAATACGGTTTAAAGGCACAAGAGCACTTAACAGCATTTAACTTAAACCATAACTGAAGTTAAACAATTTAGCAAAGGGTTCATACAAGATTTACTACACCACAACAGTAACTCACAGTACTAACTCACAAATCTAAAGTACATCAGAATCCAGGAAAGCAGCATTACCATCTTCTATGGCATATGCACACAGACATAAAGAGTCTGGACAAGGTACCTGTGGACGATTCCCCTGGGATTCAGGGAAATCCTCCCTTGGGATACCTTTAGACCTTCTCAGCAGGCGAAGGGCTGAGCCTTGAGGAGTGGGGGGATCAGCCCCGTGGATTGGGATCTTCCAAGTGCAGCAAAACGGAAAATTGAGGGCTCTGAGAGGCCCCAGCACAGGGAGGTCACTGGTCACAGGAGAGCTCAAAGGGTCTCACTCAGCACTGCTGGTTATAGGACCCGCACAGAGGAGGCTTTAGCCACAGGAATTGTCCATCCTGGCCACAATTCAAGTCAGCGACTTTCTTTGAAAGTTTGAGAACAAAAATATGATTCCACTTGGGTTGTTATTCAGGGGAAAAAATAAGTTTCCAAGACTTTGTTAAAAAAAGCAGGAGCTCGGCAGACAGCACCAGCTCCTGCGAGCACAGAGTGTTTCTGATAAGGTCAAGAGGAGCTCGGCCCAGGTCACAGAATCACAGAATCACAGAATCACAGAATATGCTGAGCCCACAGGGACCCACAGGGATCATCGAGCCCAACTCCTGGCCCTGCACAGGACCATCCCCAAGAGTCACACCCTGTGCCTGAGAGTATCGCCCAAACTCTCGAGCTCTGTCAGGCTTGGGTCTGTGACCACTTCTCAGGTCCATCAAGGCTCAATGAGCATTTCTCAGACCGTAAAGCGGCCTGGGGAAGCACTGCCACAGGGGAAAACCCCCCCTGACCTCTCCCAAAGCTCAGCCTGGGGATGCTCATGCCCAGCCCTGCCACCTCTCCATCCTCCCCCAGGAGCTGGACGACCGGAGCCCGCGGGGGCCTCAGATCCTCAAACCCACCTACGAGAAGTTCGACGTCCACCCGCGTGGCGAGGACGCGCTGCTCAAGAACTACGGCCTCCTGTCCTGCTTCAAGAAGGACCTGCACAAGGTGGAGACCTACCTGAAGGTGATGAAGTGCCGGCGCTACGGAGAGGGGAACTGCATCGTCTGACCCCCGGGATGGATCCCCCTCCTGCTCCAGGCCCTCTGCCACAGCTGCCCTGCTCCCAGGAGAGAAAATCGGAGAATAAACCTGCTACTGCCAACAGGCCTCTGCTTTTTTGGGGGGACAGGCTCTTGTGGGAGAGGGAAGAATGAGCTGCCACCGGGACAGGGTGGATTTGGAGCAGGACAGGGGGGATTTGGGGCTGGTGGGGGGGGAGGATTTGGGGTGGGGTGGGCAGACTTGAGGCTGACAGGGTGGATTTGGGGGTGGGCTTGGGGGTAGATTTGGGGCTAGCGGGTGGGTTTGGCTTTGAGGGGTAGAGGTGGGGCTGAGGGAGGTGAATTTGAGGCTGGGGTGGATTTGGGAGTAGATTTGGGGCTGGGCAGTTGATTTGAGGCTGGGGGAGTGGATTTGGGGGTTGCTTTGGGGCTGGCAGTGGATTTGAGGTTGGAAGGTGAGGTTTTGAGGCTGGGTGGAGGATTTGGGGCTGGAGGTGGATGTGGGGCTGAGGAGGGTGGATTTGAGTGCTGGGTGGTGAGAATTTTGGGGCTGGGAGTGGATTTGGGGGTAAATTTGGAGCTGAGGAAGTGAATTTGGGGATGAGGGTGTGGCTGGAGTGGTGGATTTGGGGCTGTGGGATGGACTTGAGGCTAGAGAGTAAGGATTGGGGGCTGAAGAGCAGATTTGGAGCTGGAGGGGGATTTGGGTCTGAGGAGGGTGGACTTGGGGCTGGGGGGACTGGATTTGGGGATGGGGAGATGAATTTGAGGCTGGGGTAGATTTGGGGCTGGGAGACAGATTTAGGGCTAAGGGGAGTGAATTTGGAGCTAGGAGTGGATTTGGGAGTAGATTTTGGTCTAGGCAGCAGATTTGAGAGTGGAGGCTGAGGATTTGGGGCTGAGGATGGATTTAGGGCTAGAGGGTGGATCTGAGTCTGAGAAGAGTGGATTTGGGGCTACGTGGTGACAGTTTTGGGGCTGAGGGTGGATTTGGGGGTAAATTTGCGGCTGAAGAAGTGGATTCAGGGCTGGGGGTTGGTTTGGTGGTAGATTTGGCACAAGGGTGCATTTGGGGCTGAGAGGGTGGGTTTGGAGGGTAGATTTGGGACTGAGGGGGTGAATTTGGGGCTGGGGGTGGATTTGGGGGTAAATTTGGGGCTGAGGAAGTGGATTCAGGGCTGGAGGGGGTGGATTTGGGGTGGGAGGTGGATTTGAATAGTAGATTTGGCGCAGGGGCAGATTTGAGGATGTGAGGGTGGACTTGGAGGGCAGGTTTGGGTCTGAGGGGGGTGGATTTTTGTCTGGGTGGTGGATTCAGGGCTGAGGGAGTGGATTAGGATCTGAGGAGGGTGGATTTGGGAGCAGATTTGGGTGGACTTGGGGCTGGGGGAACTGGATTTGGGGCTGAGTGGGATGGATTTGTGGCTGATGGGGTGAATTTAGGGCTGGGGTGGATGTGGGGGTAAATTTGGGTCCAAGGAAGGTGGATTTGGGAGATTTGGGGCTTAGAGGGTGAATTTGGGACTGGGGTAGATTTGGGGCGTAGATTTGGGTCTGAGGGGGGTGGACTTTTGTCTGGGTGGTGGATTCAGGGCCGAGGGAGTGAATTTGGGCCTGAGGAGGGTGAATTTCAGGCTGGGGTGGGTTGGGGGGTAGATTTGGGTCTGAGAAGGGTGGATTTGGGAGTAGATTTGGGGCTGGGGGGACTGGATTCGGGGCTGAGGGGGATGGATTTGTGGCTGGGGGGTGGATTTGAGGCACTTTCCCCTCACGTTCCAGGCCGAGGCAGGAGCGGGATGGCCGGGCCAGGGCCGGGCCGGGCCGTGGCAGCTCCATCCCTGCCGTGACCGAGGGGCTGGAGCTGTGGGGAGCGGGGCCTGGGACCTGCCCGGGGCCACAGGAACAGGGCCCGGGACCCCTCTGGATCCCCCAGGATCCCCCCAGGGCTGGGGAGGAAGGCCCAGGGCACCCCCAGGGCTGAGTTATCTCTCCTCCCCCTCAAGGCAAGGCCTCAGCCCTCCCCATCTGTACTGAAGGCTTTACTAATGTGCTGCTACCACACTAATAATTTATTTTTAAATCCTTCCCTTTTTTTCCTCCTATTTTTTTTTTTTTGTTTTTAATAATTTTTCAGTTCCCTTGTCTCCACCACAGGGATGTTGGCCCAGCCCAGGGGGAATTCCAGCCCCAATTCCCTGGCCAGAGCCCAGCACAAGGTGGAAGAGCTGGAACCAAACCCCATTAATCTGCCTGCAAAACGCTGTGCCAATATTTCACTGAACAGTAAATCCACACAAAGCATGGCAGGAGGCAGGTGGGGGCGAAGATGAGTAAGAAAATTGGGATTCTCTTAGTCAGGATCCAACCTGGAAAAGTGAAGGCTCCAGGGTGACCTAATTGTGGCCTGAAGGGGGTCTACAAGAAACAGGGAGAGAGACTATTTACTCCTTGATGCTGCAGTTGCCTTGACTTAAATCCTGAGAAGAAATTACATCTTGGAATTGTACAGTAAAACTACTTTTGGGGGGTATCTTTGTGCAGAAATGCACATATATATTTTAGATGGGATGGAAAAACATGCATTTAGGGTACAGGATTGTTACAGGGCAACCTGACAAGTCTGACACATGACAGCATCCAGGGCTGCTCTTTATGGAATCTGTGGGAGGGAAAATCCTGGTAAAGCCACAGTAGGTTAAATCAAATGATTTTTTAATAAGTTCTTAAATAAATCAAACTTTGCATCTAAAAACGCACTTTGCAAGCTTCCTTTTACCCAGAGGGAATGCCTGGTAAAAGCTTTGGAGAATCCCTGCACGTGATTGTGGGATCTGAACAAAAATACCTCAATACCATGGTAAAACTGCTCATGGTGCTTGGGGGGGTGAGTTCTGTGGGCCAGCCCCAGCACGAGCCAGCCCTGAGCAGGGGCTTTTCATCTCACTCCATCTAGAAACACCATGGCTTATCTGGGGAGGCTTTTTGTCCAGGTTACCCGGCTTACCTGAGCAGGTACAGGCATTTTTCAGCACAACCCTCATGGCAACGACAGCAAGGGAAGCCCTGGCTTGTGAGGGTCATGATTTGGGTCCTGCTCCTCTGCTATTAGAGTAGCTGAAATGAGGGCACAGAGAGGTGTCCCCAAATCCCCTCAGTTGTTGTAGGTCATTGCCAGCACTCAGCTCCATCGCTGCTTGCACTCGTAGTGTCATTTATTGTGACCCTGATTTGCTTCCATTTTTCCCACAAAAAGGGACTTTTTGCAATTTCTTGTCTGCACATTGGCTTGAAAGGAGCCAAGTCCAGGGTGGTCTTGGCCTCTCTGGAGCTGCTCCTGTGGTGAGCCAGCCCCGGGGCTGCCTCTGGCACTGGAACAGGCCCCAAGGCTGCCAGAGCTCAAGAAGTGTTTGCACAACACTCTCAGACACATGGTGGGATTGTTGGGGTGACTCTTGCAGGGACAGGAGCTGCACTCGATGATCCTTGGGGGTCCCTTCGAGCTCAGGTATTCCATGGTTCATTCCTCCTGCAGTTTTCCTGGAGCAGTGTCTGACCAGCCTCGTGACACTTTGTTCCACCTGGTGACACTGAGTCACCTGGTGTCCACGGGCAGAACTGGCTCCCTCCCTTACTGAAGAGTAGCAGCAAAACTGGAGTATTTTGGAGTGTGACATAACCAATATCCATCAGAATTTTTTTTATAAGTCCAGGAGACGAAATGTCTCCAGGTTTGTTCTCTCTTCACATTCTCCTCTGTACAGCCCCTGCTATCCAGCCTCTTTTAAACCCATGGAGAGCTGACCTAACTAATCTTGACCGTAAGAGAAGCAAGCAGCAGAGTCAAACAGAAACTTCTGTTCTCCCAGCAGTCATCCCTCATCTCCCTGCCCTCTCACTCCCCTTCTGTGGAGGTATTCCCTCCCTGTGGGAGGGAATTCAGCACTCACTCTCCACAAAGCACCAGCCAGACTGATGGAAAGGGAATTTGGAAGAACTTGCTGGGTGTCAGTCAACCTTTCCAAAGCAGAAATGTTCCTGAGTGGTGAATTTCAGGGAGACTGCCCCTTGTACGTGGTAAAAATACGTTTCCAGGTGCAGAGGGATGAAGATAAAATTTGTTTTAGGGAGGGAAATTTGCCCTTGATTTCTCTTTGCAGGTCAATGAATTGTCTTTGGAGCAGTTGGAGCTCAAAGAAAAAGTTTTGTCTCATCTCAGTTTTGATGATGCCACTGAATTAGAGCAGCTCTGTCTTCACATCGTTTCCAGAAGTTTTGCAGTGTTTCATTAGGGATGAAATTTGAACTCCATGAGATGCCACGTGCGTCATAAACAACATTTGCTTTTCTTCCAGATATGTAACAGTGAAAGAAATGGGCAATAAACCTAATGTTGCTAAAATTAAGACCCCAAATATATGCTGGCTTTGGAGAAAAATTGTTTTCCTGTCAACTTATTGAGGTCATCTATATCTGGAACCAGTGGAGCTGTATGAGTATTTAGACAGAATAGCAGGTGTGTGTAGCAATCCCAGAACAACAAAAGGAACAAGCCTTCCCTGCAGGAACCCACATAAGGCTCAGAGTCGCTCGAATCCATGGGAAAAAGCTGGAGGTGGAAGGCATCTCACCAGCAGGAGTAGCTGTGGGACTGACAGTCTTTTGCACAGGCACAGGAAAAGTATTTCTCTAAGTGAAAACTGTTTTAAAGAAATAAGCCTAAGTCTTGTAGCAATGTGTTGAGACCTTTGTGCCAAGTGAGCCAGAGGTGTTGAACTATAAGTAATTGGAGCATTATCATTATGTAAAACAAAGAATCTTTTTCATTTCAAACATGCTTTTCATTAAATTAAATAAAATTCTGTAGTGTGGAGGCAGGACAAGCAATGGGAAGGGGCACCAAGCTCACCAAATCATGAGGTTGAGGGGTTGGGGGGTGTGTATTTGATAACAAATCCCTTGGAACTGGTGCTTCCTCCTTATCTTTGTGCTGTCCAAAACCTGAGTTGTCAGAGTGGGGTTTAACCCACCAGCTCCATCCCAGGGCTTCAGTGCTTGCCCGTTCAAACCGCAGTCCCACTGCTGGCACTGGACACCCGAGCACAGCCTCCCTCCCACACACACACGGAAACAGCCACACACACACACAGGCGCTTCCCCCGTCTCACAGGACACTCTGGCTGCAGAAAACGGGATTTATTGGGAGAGCATTCCCAAAAGGGAAAGACAAAACAGCTGGACAAAAAGGGCTGCGGGGAGGGGACTCTGCCACACGTGCTGACCCCCTGGACATTGCAGCCCTGGCAAGGCTGCGCGCTCCGGAGCCTGCGCGGCGGCAGCGGCTGCTCAGGACACCTGGGGCTGCCTGGATCACCTCTTCCTATTCCCTAAGGAGGAGCTTTGGAGGGTCCAGGGCATCCCACCCCCTGTTCCCAGGTCCCCAGGGAGAACTATGGGGGTCCTAACCCATCCCACCTCCCTCTTCCCACCCCCCTGTTCCCAGATCCCCAGGGAGAAGCTTGGAGGGTCCCAGGGCATCCCACCTCCCTCTTCCCACCCCCCTGTTCCCAGGTCCCCAGGGAGAAGCTTGGAGGGTCCCAGGGCATCCCACCCCCATTCCCAGGTGCCAGGGAGGCTCCTCAGGGTGTCCTGAGCACGGCAGCCACCTGCAGCATCCTCTCTGCAGAGAGGGGTCACGGAGTCAGCGGCCCAGATTTTGGGGGGCTGGAGGCAGGGCAGCGTCCGGCCAGGAGCATCTTGGCTCTGGGAAATCCTCAGACTTCTTCCATCTGGAATAACAGAAAGGAAATCACATCCAAGGAAATAACATTCAAGGAAAGAATCAAGGAAATAGCAGTAAGGAAATAGATCTAAGGAAATAACAGCCAAGGAACTAGGTTCCAAGGGAATAGCCAAGGAAATAACAGAAAGGAAGCAGAATCTAAGACGATAACAGTTAAGGAAATACCACTCAAGCAAAGTCTCAGCAGTTCCTCTGTTGGAACAGAGGCTGGAGCACTGGCATCCCACTTACTTCTTCTTCACCTTCTTGCAGGTGAAGTTCTTGGCATTCTGTCTTTTTCTGAGAGGCATCTGTGTTCCCTTGCTGTCTCTCTTTTCGGGATTCTTCTTCCTCTTTATCGAGAACATCCATGATGTATTGAGCCACCAGCAAATCACTCTCGCTGAGCTCAGGAAAGTCCTGTAAAGTGCCATGGAAGAGAAGGATTGGGAGAGGTGAGGATGAGCAGGCAGTGCAGACAGATAGGCAGCACTGGCACCTTCTCCCTGCCCTTACCTCTACATCCTCTAACTTCCTGTACTTGTTCTTCCTCCACCTCCGTCGCAGAATTACAAGGAAACTGAAAACAAGAGAAAAAACAGGAAAAGAAGCAGGCGGGTTTGGACAGGGAGGGCAGCAGCAGGGCCAGCACCTCTCCCTGCTCAGGGGCCCTTTCAGGAGAGCCTAAGGAAGATCAGGAGCCCCAGAAGGGATGGCACTGAGTGGCCAAGCTCATCCAAGCCATCCAGGGGTGAGCAGCACTGTCACAGAGAAGGGCTGGTTGGGATGTGCTCTGACATCTGTGCCCATCGCTCCCACTCTGGGCTCCTTTGCTGGGTCTCTCCCAAAAGCAACGTGTTTTAAACACAGGCAGGGGAGTCTTTGGCAGCGGCTCCTGCAAGGCTGGGGGGCCTGGGGATGAGTTGCTCTTCAGAGTAAAGACTGTTGGTGGCACAGCAGTGGCACGGGCAGGCAGTAATTACCTTCTCCACACAGTGCACAGGCATCGGCAAAACACTGCACAGGGTCGGGAGCAGAGCTGGGGAAGGAGAAAGGGAGACTTGTAACATCAGAGTTTTCTTGTGATACTCTGCAAAACAACAGAGGCCAAAAGCTTCTTCCTCCAACCCAGCCCATTCTATACACGTGCAAGTCTCTGCCAGCAGCCACAATTTTTAAAAGAGTCTGTCCCCCCTTCCCCATTTCCCTCTTCTCCCTGCCTCTGGAATGTGAATGAACTCCCAGAGCTCTCCTAATCCCATTGCTGCATGGCTGAAGGCAAGAGAGCAAAGCAAAGCTTTGCTGGGGAGAGTCAGGACGGATGCCAGGACAAGCTTCCCCCAAGCAGGCTGAACCCTGCTGAGCTGGGGGTGTGGATGCTGCCACAAGCTCCAGGGTTGGCCAAACATCTCCTGTGCTACCCGGCACGTGCACGGGGCTCCTCAGCTGGGCTCTGCAGCTGCAGGGCTTGACTGACAGCTGTGTTTCCAACAAGATACTGGCTTACCTTAAGGGCGCACATCACTGTGAGAGAAATGACAGCGAGGACAGACAGCAAGACCACCAATGTGATTGTGTCATCCACGGGCTCTGGTTTCTTCTGGGACAAAAGGAGACAAGTTCAGCAGAGGAGAGAGGGTTGCTCCTTCCATTCCCCACTGCCCTGAAGGACACATCCAGCAGTGCCCAGGAGCTCTCCTACCTCCCCTCTGTGTTTCTTGACCTTCTCCAAGGCTGTGCGTCTGGAGATGTTCTCATCTATTGGGCACTGGCCCATGAGATCAAAGGCTCCCTCGCTCTCTTGTCTATTGCTGAGCAGACTTAGAAGCAGCTCAGTCTTGGAGACCATCTTGGCACACGACAGCTGTAGCCCGGGCCGGCTGCAGTCCATCCTCAGGGCTTGTTCTACATGGGTAAGGAATATCTGCAGGCCTTCGTCCGGCACCAGGTGATGGTACCCCATGATTTCAAAGACATCTTCTGGAACCGGCAAAACATCTGGGCCCTCAGGGCTACGTGGTTTGTTGAGGGACCTGAACTCTTCCTCTTCTTCCTTCCAAGATGTCTCCATGGTGTCAGGCAGGAGGGGGAAGTGCCCACCTGGAGAGGAAGGCTCTCCTTCAGCCCTGTCCTCTACCCTGCTGATTGCAGCGGGGCCGTTGTTAACCAGCGGGTCAGACAGAAAATCCAGGTTCCTGTTTAGACCCTGCTGGGCTTTGCTTTCTCTGCCTCTGGGCTCTCCCTGGGCTTTGGCAGGGCCCAATGCCTGGTAGAAAAGCAGATTTTGGCCAACCCAATACTGGCTGTCGGTCTTCTTGTGCTCTCTCTTTTTCCAAATGTGGTTCTGCCTTGGAGACAGAGCTACATCCACACCTTTGTGGTGTCCAAAGACAGAGTCTTCATCAGTGGGGTTTAATCCACCAGCTCCATCCCAGGGGTTTAATGCCTGCCAGTTCAAATGGGAGCCCTTCTGCTTTTGTTCCCAGACTATGATTGACTTTTCCTCCGCATCCTTCTCCCTGACAGGCTGGGGCTGGCGTGAGACGATGCTTTTCATACTCATGATGCTTTTAGCCTTGTGCAGATTATTCTTGACATCATCATCAACTGTTTTGCCTTCCTGCCTGGAGAGGTGCTCAGGGGGATATGAATTTGCTCTGGAATCCTTGAGGCTGCTGACATCCCCCTCAGTGCTGCTCAGGGTCAGGGCAACCCCAAGAGTTACAGTTCCATGGTCTCCCAGCGAAGGCTCCTTGGCCCTGAGGTTCAATACTGGGCTGCTCTTTGCTTTTCTGGAGGGCTCCACTTCCATTACTTCTCCCTGTGTCTGTGCCACAGGACCTGTGTGAGCTGGAGAACACCAAGACAGCAGATCAGCAACTCGGCACAAACACAGGGGCAGAGGTTTACCCCGAGCAGCAGGAGCTCCTCTCTGAGACAAGGGAGTGGGTGAGGGGAGTGGTGGATGTGTTGGGGAGGGGAGAAGAGTCCTTAAATCACTCTGATTGTCCCCTCAGGGCAGAACAGGAGAGGTTTCTTTTCTGGTGTCTCCCAGGGCTCTCTTTGGATGGGAGGGAAACATCCCAGGGAAATGGGTTTGCTGTTGGAGACTCTCCCACAGCTCGATGTGAGCCAGTGCTGGTTTCTAAATTCCCCAAAAAGCTTTGAAACTCCGAGTGAGCCTGGCAAGGAGAATCAAGCCTGAAACGGGATTGTGGAATTCACCTGGAGCAGGAGCTGCAGGCTGTGCCTGGGCTGGGGCAATGGCTGGGTGGGGTGGTTGGTCACCCCGAGACTCTGCAGGAACCAGTGAAGAGAGAGAGAGCCCAGACTGAAGATCAGCCCAGAGGCTGCTGAGGCACTAACAGTGTTTGGTGTTCATCTAATGCCCTGCAAAGCACATGGGGGCTCCTGCTCTCTCTCCTGCACATGGGCAGGGAGGTGACACAGAGCCTGCAGAGCCTGTTGAGGGGCATCCACGCTCCTTCTGGGTCTTGGGCTTCCCAGGGTGGGTTTGAGGCAGGTTGGGGCCCACGTCACCGTGCCAGAGCAGCACAAACACTGCTGCACCCTTTGGCCACATGTGTGCTGGGTCAGGGACCCCTCTGGCCCCTGAGCTGTGACTGGCCTAGCAATGGTGGCACTGGAAAGGCTCAGGAGGTTCTCAGGGGAAATTGGGGGTTAGAAGCAGTGCCTGGGAAGGGCACAGGACAGGCCTGCTTTCCTTGGCCACATGCACAGGGTGGTTTGGAAGCTCCTGTGTTTGTTTAGCCCAGAGAGCTCTTTCTTATCCAGACAGTATTTGACACACCAGATATGTGTAATGACAAGGAACTTTCCAACCCATGCTTGTTCCAAGTCTTCTGTAAGGGGAGATCAGGAATTGCCCCAAAACGGGGCCGTGCTGCAGCATCTCCTCAGGCTGGAGGCAACTGGGCACATTTGAGGGCTCCCCCAACCTCAGCAGGACACCCACCAGCACACTGGGCACTGCTGCTGCTGCACAGGTTCTGGCAGAGGAACTGGATGGTCCTGCACGGGGTCTCGGTGCTGGCATGCTCCTGGCAGAGGCAGCAGGCCACATCACTGGGCAGTTTGCTAAAGACAAGAGGTTATTGATTGGAGGAAAACCCAGCGTCCCAATCCATGTCTCTGAGGCCATGGGGGGCAACCCACAGATAAGGCCTCGGGGATGTGCTTCCATGTCTGCCACAGCTCTGGAAAACTTCCCTCACGTGAATCCCAAAACACCAAAAACGTGATTTTTCCTTTGAAAGTGGAACTGGTCCCAAAAAAACACTTGAGAGAGAGAAACAGACCCGCCGTGATCTAAACCCCCCTTTGAAATTCTGCCTTGGAGCTGCTGAGTTTGGGAGGTTCCTGGAAGTCAACAGGAACCCTAAAGCTTCCTGGGGTTGTTGTGATTTAGTGGCAGAGGGATTTGTTTCCCAGGCAGCCCCTCTGTCTCAGCACTGAGGCTCTGCTGGTGGCTGGCCCTCAGTCCCACCTACTCACAGGGTTTCCAAGTGCACTGTTGTCTGCAGGAGCAGCAGCAACGTCTGCGGAGTCACTTGAGTTGCACTCAGGTCCCTGTGAGCATTTCAAAGACCACATTCAATTTTCAGGTGACATTCCCACAACTCTGCTCTGAGAGCAAGCCCAGGCCCCTGAGGAGCGTGGGGGTGCTGGCAGAGGGATCCACTTCTGCCTAATCAAAGACAAGCCATTCAAGACCCCACCGGCCTTCTGCTTTGCCCTGCTCCAAACCATGGCCTTGCAATCAGGAGGGGACCCTGCAGCTCTCGGGGCAGACAGATGCCAACAGAAAGGATTCTCCAGCTCCAAACCCTCCTGCTCTTCCCTGGGGGCAGCTCCAGTCCCTGAAGGAGGCAGGAGCCCCAGACTGCTGCCAACAGTGCTCAGGCAGGACTGGAGCATTCCCAGAGCCCTGTGGCCACTCCGTGGCCCCAGACCTGGACGGTCTCTTGTTTCTGAAAGTTTCTGTCCCAGCTGCTTGGGTGCTTTGCAGCTGGGGACACACCACAACTGATTGGACTTGTTCTGCCAGTGCCAGGGACATTTGTGCCTCCAGCACAAAGAGGCTGGGAGAAGAGGCAGGTTTGCTCCTGGATCTCTGCTTTCCTGAGGACAGGCCACTGGAGAGACACAAAGATCTCTGTTGATCTACTCCAGAGGAGTCAATACTTACAAATAGTTGACTGAAGGCAGCTTGAAGAATGCTGTGTCAGCAATCACGGTCAGGGGGTTGTGGCTTAGGATCCTGAAAAAGCAACAGAGAGCTGTGAGGGGTGATGGGAAGGACGTGAGCTCTGTGGGTCAGGGCAGGTGGGGATGGCCTGGCTGGTTCAAGGAAGCCCTGGAGAAGAGAAGCAGGTCAAGGGAAAGGGGCTTTCTGGCTGCAGACTCCTGGTGCTCCCTGGCTGACATCCACAGTGGGATTCAGTACTTTACACAGGGCAGAGCAGCTCTGCCCCACTGTCCCTGCAGGGTCTGGCTCTGATGGGCCTTTGGACCTTGTCCCACTTACAGCTCCTCTAGAAACTGCATCCCGTGCCATGCCTGGAAAGTGCCGCTGTGGATCTGTGTGAGGCCATTCCCACTGAGGTTTCTGGGGAAAGAGAAGATGACAGAAATCAATCGGGTCTGTCCTACAGGATGCTGGGGCAAAGAAGGATCCCTTTGGAGGAAATGTGCTTTTACCAGGGGACATTTAGTGACTGTGCTGAAAACAGGAGCATTTTCTAACACAGAAACGGTTCTAAACAGAAAGATTTCACCAAAGAAACTTCCTGACTCACAGAAGCCTCAAGAAAGGCAGTGGCTCAAAAGCACCTTCCTCAATCAACAGGATCCTATTGCCAGACAAGTCCCTGTTCCAATGAGAAGACAAAATGTTCATTCCATGGGCACTGTCCTTTTGACTTGCATTTGCAGCCTGGAACCCAGGAGGACAAAGGCCACTTGCCCAGGGCTGGGCTTGCCCAGAGCAGCAGGGCCCCAAGGGAGGGGGAGGCAGTAGCCCGGCATGGTGGGCAGGGGCCAGTGCTTACAGGTGCTTCAGCAGGAACAGCCCCTCCAGGGAATGGCTCTTCACTGCCTGCAGCTCATTGTCCCTGAGGACTCTGCAATGACACAAACGGACAATGGTACAGCAGCCGCTCCACAGGAGGCAATGGCATGTTCCTGGGAAAATACCCTGCGGCAGCTTTCCTGAAGCAGCTCTTGGGGCCCCTGCAGGGATGGTCCCCACTCATGGCCAGCAGGCCCTTGCTCCTGGCTGGCTGGAGCTGAGCGGAGCCTGATCCCTGGGCAAACAGCCACGGGGACGGTCCCGTGCCCGGCACACAGCTCACGGCGTTTCTTGGCATCCTGGGAAGGCCTGGGGAGTCACAGCCCTCCGTGCGGAGCAGCCCAACTTTGACTTCACTTGGGAAGGAGTTCTGTGGTGCTGCTGCTCCAAAACCAGACCAAAGGATGGAAAACACCCCAACTGCTGACATTTGAAATGCTGCCTGGCACTTACAGAGTCTCAGTCCAGGGGTATTCCTTCCATGCTTGTTTAGCCAAAGTAGCAATCGAGTTGCCAGTGAAATCTCTGCAAAGGAACAACAGATGCTGGTACCCCTGAGGAAAAGCCCTTCCCCTGCCCATTTGGCTGTGGAGCTGGAAGTGGGATTTCCCTGGAGAAGGCACGGCTTGGCCAGCCTGGCTTCACCCTGACAGTGCAGCACAACCCCCCAAAGGCACCGTGTCTCCTGGCAGTGACTCTGCCGGCTGTCCCGGCTGGGCTTTCCAGCAAGAAGAAGGCGTCGAGCAGGGGAAGCTGGAGGGGGTGTGTGGGGCAGCCAGGACTCACAGGACGGTGAGGGCCCGTCGGCGGGTGGCCGGGGGCACGGTGGCCAGGCCGGCGTGGCGGCAGTCCAGCAGTCCACGCCTCTGGCAGCGGCAGGGGTGCGGGCAGAGCTCCTTGGACTCTCCTGGGCAGGGAGTCACTGCCAGCAGCAGGGCCAGCAGGAGCAGAGCACGCACGACACGTGTCAGCAAGTCCATGGCGAACCACGACTGGCTGGAGTCGCCTGGGATGCAGAAAGAAGGGCTTGCCTTGGTGGTGTTCGTGTCACAGTGGGGATGCTGATGTCACAGTGGGGATGGTGATGTCACAGTGGGGATGGTGATGTCACAGTGGGGATGGTGACGTCACAGTGGTGGTGCTGCATCAGAGCTCACAGCTGGACTGGAGTTCAGGCGACTGTCACCAAATGACTCTGCCATAGAGCCATAAAACCATGGAATCCTTGAATGTACTGGCTTGGAAGGAGCCTTAAGGCTCATCCAGTTTCCCCTGCCACTTCCACGGGCAGAGGCACTTTTCACTAGAGCACTTTGCTCCAAGTCCTGTCCAGTCTGGCCTTGAACACTTCAGGGACAGGATGGGGGAGCCACAGCTTCTCTGGGCAATCTGTGCTGGTGCCTCAGCACTCTCACAGGGAAGAATTCTCCCCCAATACACAATCTAACCCTGTTCTCAGTCAGTGTGAAGCCATTCTCATTTGGATTGGGTTTGCGTGGCCAGGTTTTGGGAGTGGAGGGGAGGCTACAGGGGTGGCTTCTGTGAGAAGCTGCAGGAAGCTTCCCCCATGTCCAACTGATCCAATGCCAGCCAGCTCCAGGACGGACATGTCTCTGGCCAAGGCTGAGCCAATCTGAAATGGTGGCAATGCCTCTGAGATAACATCCTTAAGAAGGAAAAAAAAGTTATTACATAGATGTAATTGCAGCCAGAGCAAAGTGAGAATGTGTGAGGGGAACAGCTCTGCAGACACCAAGGTCAGAGGAGAAGCAGGGGCAGGAGGTGCTGCAGGCTCTGGAGCTGAGATTCCCCTGCAGCCCATAGTGAAGACCCTGCTGAGGCAGCTGTGCCCCTGCAGCCCAGGGAGGACCATGGGGGTGCAGAGATCCACCTGCAGCCTGTGGAGGAGCCCACGCTGCAGCAGGTGGATGCCTGAAGGAGGCTGTGAACCATGGGAAGCCTGTGCTGGAGCAGGGAAAGGACTCTGACTCCTGTCCCTGAGCAGTGGCCGAACAACGTGGGATGAACTGACCGTGTCCCCCATTCCCGTCTCTCTGCGCCGCTGGCGCGGAGGAGACAGATCCCGGAAGGGAGGGAGGGGTGGGGGAAGGTGTTTTTAAGATTTATTTTACTCCTCATTTTGGCACTCTGATTCTGTTGGCGATAAATGGAATTACTATCCCCAAGCTGAGGCTGTTTTGCCCTTGACGGCAATTGCTGAGTGATCTCTCCCTGTCCTTATCTCAACTCAGGAACCTTTCCCTGTATTTTCTCTGCCCAGTCCAGTTGCACAGAGGGACTTTGGAGGGCACCCGCCATCGAGCCGGGGTTAACCCACCACACGACTGCTCTGGGAGACCGAGGGGAGCTTTTGAAACCCGGGGAAAGCTCGACATTCCCGCCAGGAGACGCTGAGGGAGCCGCAGCCCCGCAGGGCGGGAAGCGTTGGGACCATGAGAGGCGGCAGCTCCACCTCAGGGCGGCGGCCCCGGGAGGGACCCCCGTCCCAAAGAAGCCGAGGGGAGCTTTGGGAACGCCGGCAAAGCCCCAAAGCCCTACAGCAGCGGCAGCAGAGGAGCCGCGGCCTCGGCAGAGAAGCGCCGCAGCTGCGCCTCAGAGGCAGCTCCGCCTCAGCGCGGCGGCCCCGGGAGCCGCCCCCCCCACGCCCTCAGCACAAAAGCGCGGGCCAAGGGGTCGGGCCGGGCCGGCTCGGGCAGCGCTTGGGCACGGCGGGCTCCAGGCACAGGCTCACAGCACCACGGAGGGTGGAAAAGGCCTCCAACACCATCCACACCAACCTGGGACCTTGTCAGCTACACCAGAGCCCTGAGTGCCACCGCCAGGCCTTTCTTGAACACCCCGCCAATGGGGACTCCACCACTCCCTGGGCAGCCCATGCCAAGGACTGACCACCCTCGCCATGCACAAATTCCTCCTGAGCTCTCTGTTTCCTCTCTCACACACCCTGACAACTATTGGAAGCCTATTCAGAGCCACATTTAACAAAGCTGTGTCACAAGGTTGTGCCTTAACCCTCTCTGAGATGATGGCCATGCTCGATGACACCAGCCCCTCAGGCAGGGTCAGTGTCCAGCTGGTGTCAGAAATCCTCTCACCTTGGAAGCCCTTTTTGCCCTCCAGCAGCTCGGGAGTCACAAAGTCCTTCAGAGCCGTAGGGCGGGACGAGGCTGCCTGGAGGAGTGAGACAGGAGCCCATGAGCAGCTGAAAATGCCCTCACCCAAACACTTTCCAGGTGGCACTCTTGAACATTTCCCTCCTGTCCCAGGGTTGCCTAAAAGCAGTACATAAAAGAAACTTCTAAGATTCAATTTTTGAGTTTTAGAAGTCAGGCATTCTTTAATTGGCACTGTGATGCATTGCTCATCATTTTGCCAAAATGCACCTGCTTAAAAAGGAACTGGGTGTTGCCTGGCTGGGGGCCTCAGTTCCCCTCCTCATTGTTTCCTTCAATCATTTGGCTCAGCTAAAGGGACTTTCTATCTTGTACATTATCAGTTCTTATACATTTCTGAACCATGATGTCACGCAGGGTTCCCAGGGCCACCAAGAGCTCCCACTCTGTGCCACCGCTCTGTTCAGCTCCCTGGGCTTTCACAGAGTCCAGCACCTCGTCAAAAAGCTGTTTATGTCCAACCCCATCCTGGCTGCCTCTCTCCTTGTGCTCTTTGTTTGTGCTTGAGCTTCAGGACCAACCACAAGCCAGGACAAGCTTCCCCCAAGTAGGCTGAACCCTGCTGAGCTGGGGGTGAGGATGCTGCCACAAGCTCCAGGGTTGGCCAAACATCTCCTGTGCTACCCGGCACGTGCACGGGGCTCCTCAGCTGGGCTCTGCAGCTACAGAGCTTGACTGACAGCTGTGTCTCCAACAAGATACTGGCTTACGGTAAGGACACACATCAGCATCAGGGTAATGATGGCAAGGACAGACAGCAACACCACCAGTGTGATTGTGTCATCCATGGGCTCTGGTTTCTCCCAGGACAAAAGGAGACAAGATCAGCAGAGGAGAGAGGGTTGCTCCTGATTCAAAGAAACCTTCGGACAATCTGAAAAGCACTTTTATTACAGCCGGGGAATGCAAAGGGGCAGGTGTTCTCCCCAGTGCACTCCGCTGAGCCAAGAAATACCATAGTCTTTTATACAGTTTGATTGTAGCAAGTTCAAAATTATCTTTACACACACTCTTTTTGCAGTCTGCCTTATCTAAATAGACATTTAGTTTTACTTCTTATTCTTACCATTATAGAGTAGTTACATAAAGTTTTATCATTTCAAGCAGTTTCAGGTTCCCCACCCCTCTCTACAGTGAGGGCCCGTCGGCGGGCTCATGTGAGCTATGATCATCTTCCTGTATCCGGGTTTTCCCATTCAAAGGCAAAAAAATTTTGACTTTTAGGGTCCAAAGGCAAGCAGAAAAAGGCATCTTTTAAATCTAAAACAGAAAACCAGACATATTCATTTTTTTAGTTTAGTTAGAAGTGTATATGGGTTAGCTATCACTAGGTGGAGCTCTTCAACAATTTTCCTTTTCTATCTTCTAGTTTGAGAGGATGTTGTTTAATTCTTACCGGCCGTGTCCCAGGTTTTAATCTTACTGTTACAGGTTGAGCGTGTCTGGCCCTTCCTGGGGTCCCATCAGCCCAAACTCCAGGGTAGATTTGGTCACAGATTGCTGGTGGTACTTCTCCCGATATCTGTGGCTGGATTAGAGCAAGACTTAAAATTTCAATTAATTCATTTTTCTTACTTTAATTTGCATATCTCCATTGTTGAACCTAATTCAATTTTTCTAATAGATCCCTTCCCAAAAGTGATTTAGGTGCATGAGGCATATAAAGGAATTTATGTATACCTAAAGTTTTACCTAATTTAAAACTTAGTGGTTTCATAAAAGATACTTTTTCAACTTGACCAGTGGCTCCTATCACATTCAAAGATACATCGTCCATAATGCTTAATTCTTGATTTAACACAGAGAATGTTGCTCCAGTATCTACTAAAAAATTTTATTTTATGTTTATTTTTCCCCAGTTCCATTATAACCAAGGGGTCCCTGGAGGCAAACCCTTCGGTCCCCGTTAATCCTGGTCCAATTCTGCCATTAAAATAGGGTTTTTTGCTTCCTTTGAGGGCGTTTTTTCCAATGTCCATTTTCTTTACAAATTGCACATTGGTTTGGTCTCAACTTCTGATGGTCACTACTTCCAGGGTGCCGTCCAGGTCTCCTAGAGCGACGGTCTCTTTTATCCAGGTGTCAGAGACTGAAACAGTTAATGATTTATGCATTCTAAGAGACTTCTGCAGGCTTTTGACTTTCTGATGGGCAACTGGGCCCATCCCCCCCGTCCTCCAGTGCAGCAAGCCCTGAAAGGCGGGAAGAGCCGAGTTAACTCCGCGCCAAAAAGGGGGACACCAACCTATGAAAACAATTCCCCGCCCTAGGGGAGGTGCAAAGGATATGGATTTTGACTGGTGACTTTGGGGTTTTGGCGGGGTTTTTGCTTTTCCTTCTCCCCCCACCACCTGCGGATCAAGACATCGCTGGATCCAGTGGGTGGTGATTATCTCATCTTCTTTTTTTTCTTGCTCTCCCTTACTCTTACCCTGTCTTTCTCTCCCCTATGCATTTTTCTCCTCCCCAGAAAGGTTATGACAGCACCCAAAATGTTAACATACCTATTGATGCAGAATTGTTAAAATAAATCTTGTCAATGTATGTTTTCAGACACCAATTATTAAGTGTCGTTTCACTTTAATCCACCCCAAAGGAATTATTGATAAAACCTGGGTTACCCCCTCCCCCCTCTTTTCCTGGGGCGGGTCGTAACACCAGGGCAGCGATGGTTGCCTTTGTGATGGTTTTACCTAATTTCTGTCTTTCTACTCCAACTGGGTCATCTCTATATTTACGAGCAATATTCTTCCAATTTTCTAAATCTCCCATATAGAAATTGACTTTAAGTTTGATAGGCCCCTGCCGTCCTGCAGCCTCTCTTAAAGGGGCTTGTATAGTCCGCCTGGCCTCTGTGTGTGGGGAGACAGATTTTGCTCTCGTTTTACTGTGTGTCCGCCTGCTCAGGGGAGATAAGGATGGGGAGTAGGAAATTCCCCATCTTCCCCTTTCTCCGTCCCTGTCCCTCCCCTGCTGTCTTGAAGATGCGGACAATTCACTGTTTGGTCCTGAGGGGGGGGCAGGAGCCCCTCCTTCGGTTATTTCATTTGCCCTTTCTCCAAAGGGACTTACATAATCCTTAATTCTACTTTCTAACTCCCTGTTGGTATATTTCAAACATCTCTGTCCTATTGAACAGGCTGAACAACATCTTTTGAGTTCTCTTATACCTTGTTTTACATTCTCTTTCTCTAATGTTAGAACAAACGGGTCTCGTGGGGCTAAATTAATGCCACACTCCCTCTGCCATTCTGGGTGTTCCCTCAAGCAAAAGAACATATCAGCATAAACTACCTCGTTCCATCTTCCATGCCTTTGCAAAACCAACATTAACTGCAGTAAAATATTATAGTCTAATGATTGGTGCTTTGGCCACTTTGCTCCTTCCTCTAGTTTATAGAGGGGCTACCATTCTGAACAATATTTGATTACAGTTTTCTTGTTAGTAATCTCACCCTGAGATTCCCCAATTTCTTTCCAGTGTGCTAAGACACATCCTAATGGACTTTTATCAACCTCTTGTTTTCCTTGCCGGCTTCCCATTTTTAGCTTTTGCTTTGGCCTGTTTCTAGTCGTGCCCTTTGCACAGATGTAAACTCGTGGTTATCTGCAAATTTCAGTTATATACTTTCAACACACACCATACACACTGCACCAGCTTTGAGGCAGGAAAGTTCTGAGTCAGCCCTGTTGGCTTGTTCAAGTATCTCTTGTCTGGTAGCAATCCTCAGTCTGGCAATAAGAAACTCCTTTCTTAGGTGTTTGCAAAATAGCCACGCTCCACACTTACTGATACAAGGTAACAATCTCACAATCTAAGTATTAATGAGAAAAGAACCACCTTTTATTCCTTTTTCGCCTTATTTTACCTGCAGATTTTGTTACTCTCTCTTAGATACTGTATAAAACCGTATCTAAACTTAACTATTCCAATGTTAAGATCTCTCAATGCCACTCTTGCCCCTAACAAGCCAAAATTGCCAACATTTAACACAGATTACAAGTATGAGGTGAACAATTTTACAAATTGAGCAAAGATATGGGTTTGCACTTTCAGAGGTTGTCAGCCCTGGAGTTTGTGGCATCTGCAAGCGGCCAGCAAACTTCCTGGCTTAATTCCTGCAAACAATGAGTGTTAAGGTTCTGCCTAAAACCATAAAACCACAAAACCACAAAACCACTATCTCCCATAAACACACGAAGGTAGTCCTTTTGCCGTGGTTAGGAGAAAACAGTAACATATATGAAAACAAATATAATTTCTCAATATTTGCTTACTTAACATACAGCAGTAATTTTATGACATGAGACAATACTTACAGACAAAAGCAAACAATACAATTCAGCAAACACATGGAACACAGACAGATGGTTTAAAACAAACCCAGATATAATATATTACCAAACTTATGATAATCGCAATTCCAAAACCAAGTCCCAAATCTAGCCACAATGGTAAACCCAAAAACATTTGTACCTCTTTCCAAATTCTCTTAGACTGAGGAATTTGATATACCTTCGGTGAGATTTTAATTCACAATCAAAAACCTATGCCACCCTTTAATGGGACTGTTAACCCATAGTCAGAAGGATGCGGCCCTCTGCCCAAAATTCCTCTTAGCCCGAGAAATTTGGTATAGCTTTGGTGAGACTTTAACTCACAATCAAAGCCTATGCATCCTCCCAGTAGGACTCGAACCTACTATTAAAAGGGTGTTGCTCTTGTTAGCTGCTAGCAAGCTCAGAGCCCTAAAAACCAGCATACAACTTACGGTTTCCTTCCCAAAACCCTAGGGAAAAATAAAAGAGTGCTTTAAAATTTGTATACTTGTGCTTTAAAGTTTGTACATTTGTACTTTAAAATTTGTATATTTGTGCTTTAAAAATTGTATATTTGTGCTTTAAAGTTTGTATATTTGTGCTTTAAAATTTGTATACTTGTGCTTTAAAGTTTGTACATTTGTACTTTAAAATTTGTATATTTGTGCTTTAAAAATTGTATATTTGTGCTTTAAAATTTGTATATTTGTACTTTAAAAATTGTATATTTGTGCTTTAAAATTTGTATACCTGTGCACAGGGTCTTCATCTACTCCCGTGGTGATCCAGCGGAGCCCGGGGAGCCTCACCGGAGTAACGTCCCGGGGCGCGCAGAGGGTCCCCGGTTTCAGAGGGTCCTCACCGGCGAGCAGAGATCAGTCCCATCTGGGGTGCCAAATTGATTCAAAGAAACCTTCAGACAACCTGAAAAGCACTTTTATTACAGCCGGGGAATGCAAAGGGGCAGGTGTTCTCCCCAGTGCACTCCGCTGAGCCAAGAAATACCATAGTCTTTTATACAGTTTGATTGTAGCAAGTTCAAAATTATCTTTACACACACTCTTTTTGCAGTCTGCCTTATCTAAATAGACATTTAGTTTTACTTCTTATTCTTACCATTATAGAGTAGTTACATAAAGTTTTATCATTTCAAGCAGTTTCAGGTTTCCCACCCCTCTCTATGTGCTAAAAAGCTTTCCCCATTCTCTAAGCTATTTTATCTCAATTGCCCACAGTTTGGGCAGAAACTTTTAAGCAGTTTTACATTTTGCAAAGTCACACTTTGCTAAATAGCTAAATTTTATTTCATTTTCTGTTTCACTCCTTCCATTCCCCATTGCCCTGAAGGACACATAGCAGTGCCCAGCAGCTCTCCTACCTCCCTTCTGTGTTCCTTGCCCTCCTCCAAGGCCGTGCATCTGGAGATGTTCTCTTGTAGAAGACGTTGGCCCCTGAAAACAGAGGCTCCCTCATTCTCTTGTTTCTTGCTGAGCAGACTTAGAAGCAGCTCAGTCTTGGAGACCATCTTGTGCTGAGGAGCCAGAGTCTGACTGGGAACATTTTAAAGCCTGGAGAGAAATTTATGGCACATGACGGGACTCTATCTTATGGACTTGCTTGTTTATATCCAGTTTTAAACACTGTTTGATGTGTTTTCCTCATATGATTGCATTAACCCCATTTTCCTGTGTAGCCCGGGGCATGGCCAGGCTTGCCCAGAGCTGTTTTCCTGCCAGGAGTTGTTTGCTCCCTCATTTTCCCGCTCATCCCGCACTGATTGGCTGAGCAGTGCTGCAGTGCGGGGGGAGTCCCCATTGGGCCCTAATGTCCGACTCCTCCCACGCTCCTCCTCCCTTCCTGAGTTCCCCTATCCTGTTATGCCCTGGGATGTCAATCTCATGCTCCTCCCCTGTTACCAAGCCCTTCTGGCCCAGACCCTATATAAGTCCCTGCTCTGCCTCAATAAATTGTCATTGCACCCCGACCTTCTACTTTGTCAGTGTTCTCTGTGGAGTGTTACGGTCCCATTCCCTCACCCACCAGACCGTTGTCTGGCACCAGGTGATGATGGACCACGATTTCAAAGACCTCTCCTGGAACCAGCAAAACGTCTGGGCCCTCAGGGCTACCTGACTTGTTGAGGAGCCTGGACCCTTCCTCTTCTTGCTTCCAGGCTGTCTCCCTGGTGTCAGGCAGGAGGGGGAAGTGCCCACCTGGAGAGGAAGGCTCTCCTTCAGCCCTGTCCTCTACCCTGCTGATTGCAGCGGGGCCGTGTCTATTCACGGGACCTGTCGCCGGCAGAGACGCAGGGGAGCCCCAGCCCCGCCGCTCCGCCGGCCCAGCGCGGGGAGTCTTGAGCCCCTGACGAGCGGCAGCTGCGCCACAGCGCGGCGGCCCCGGGAGGGAGCCCCGTCCCAAAGAAGCCGAGGGGAGCTTTGCGAACGCCGGCAAAGCCCCAAAGCCCCACAGCAGCGCCAGCAGAGGCGCCGCGGCCTCGGCAGAGAAGCGCCGCAGCTGCGCCTCAGAGGCAGCTCCGCCTCAGCGCGGCGGCCCCGGGAGCCGCCCCCCCCACGCCCTCAGCACAAAAGCGCGGGCCAAGGGGTCGGGCCGGGCCGGCTCGGGCAGCGCTTGGGCACGGCGGGCTCCAGGCACAGGCTCACAGCACCACGGAGGGTGGAAAAGGCCTCCAACACCATCCACGCCAACCTGGGACCTTGTCAGCTACACCAGAGCCCTGAGTGCCACCGCCAGGCCTTTCTTGAACACCCCGCCAATGGGGACTCCACCACTCCCTGGGCAGCCCATGCCAAGGACTGACCACCCTTGCCATGCACAAATTCCTCCTGAGCTCTCTGTTTTCTCTCTCACACACCCTGACAATTATTGGAAGCCTATTCAGAGCCACATTAAACAAAGCTGTGTCACAAGGTTGTGCCTTAACCCTCTCTGAGATGATGGCCATGCTCGATGACACCAGCCCCTCAGGCAGGGTCAGTGTCCAGCTGGTGTCAGAAATCCTCTCACCTTGGAAGCCCTTTTTGCCCTGCAGCAGCTCAGGGGTCACAAAGTCCTCCAGGGCTGCAGGGAGGGATGAGGCTGCCTGGAGGAGTGAGACAGGAGCCACTGAGTGGTGGGAAATACCCTCGCCCAAAAACTTCCCAGTTGTCACTCCTGAACATCTCCCTTCTCTCCCAGGGGCTCCCCGGTACACCAAGAGCTCCTTCTCCATTTCCACCGCTCAGTTCAGCTCCCAAGGGTGTGCAGTGGCATCAGGAGTGAAAAGTCTCCAACCGTCAGCCTGGGAGCCAGGCGGGTGTGAGGGAGCAGGGCTAAGGGATGCCAGGAATGGACACAAGTCCCTACTTGGGGCAGCAGCAATTCCCCTTCCAGCCGGTCTCACCTTCCCAGGAGGTGGTTTTGCACCTTGAGGGCTGGGACAGTGATGCTGTGGATGAAGGTCCATCCAGGTCTGAGGTGTTCCCCAGGGTGAGTCAATCCACCCATGCTGGTTGAGAGGGTCCCCTGGGACACTGCCCTGAGGGGCAAAGGAGTCCAGGAAGAGTGGACATTCTCCAAGAAGGAAACCTTAGGGCACAGGCAGGAACAGGCCAGAGGACAAGCTCGCAGGGAAGCACAGCAGCTGAGGAGGGAGCTTTGGCTGGGACTGAGGGAAAACACAGAATTTATGGCTTTGGAAGAAGGGGCAGCAATGCAGGAGAACAGTGAGGATGTCACCAAGTTATGCAAGGAGAAAGTTAGAAAGGCAAAAGCCCAGCTCAAACTTAATTTGGCCACTGCTGTAAGAGAGAACAGAATGTGCTCTCTTCCCTTCCCTGCTCTACAGCCTGTCTCTCGCTGTACTCCTTCTTCCTCCCTCTCCTCTGAAGTTTCTCAAAGAACCTGAAGAAATCAAAAGGGGAAAATAAGGATCAAAAGTGAAGACAGCTGTTGATGGTGGTTGAGGGCAGAAAGGCTGAGTGTGCCTTGCCCTGTCAGGGAAGCAGCCACTGGAGGAGTTGGGAAGTGACATTTCCAGCAGGGCAAACCTTTGGAGTTTGCAAGGGAGACGGGGAAAAAAAGAGGCTTTTGGGCATCATCTCCACAGAATTCCTGCTCCCAGTCCATGAACAGGGAGGTTTAGCCAGGGAGGGCAGCAGCAGTGCCAGCACCTCTCCCTGCTTCTGGCAGGTGTTTCAGCAGAGCCTGAGGAATTTGGGGAGCCCCAGAAGGGACAGTGCTGGCTGGTGTGGCTGGGAATGAGCCCTGGCTGGGAAAGGCATCTGGAAAGGATGGGAACGAGTTCTTTAAAAGCCTCTCTGGGGAGCAGGGCAGGGAGAAATAGGGCAGAGCCGTCCCCAGAGGAGAGTCTTGCTGGGAACTGGAGCAGAGAGGGATTTCATTGTGCTGGCAGCAATGTGGGACCCCCCAGAGCCCAACCCCCAGGCCAGCAGCGGTGCAGAGAAGGGCTGGTTGGGATGTGCTCTGACATCTGTGCCCATCGCTCCCACTCTGGGCTCCTTTGCTGGGTCTCTCCCAAAAGCAACGTGTTTTAAACACAGGCAGGGGAGTCTTTGGCAGCGGCTCCTGCAAGGCTGGGGGGCCTGGAGATGAGTTGCTCTTCAGAGTAAAGACTGTTGGTGGCACAGCAGTGGCATGAGCCACTCAGCAATGATTTCCTACTGTGTCGGGGTTGGGAACCATCTGCACAAGATCTGAAGCGCAACTGGAGAAGGAGAAAGGGAGACATGTAACACCAGAGTTTTCTTGCCATACTTTGCAAAACAGGAGAGGGCAAAAGCTCTCCTAACCCCATTGCTGCATGGCTGAAGGCAGGAGAGCAAAGCTTTGCTGTGGAGAGTCAGGACGGATGCCAGGACAAGCTTCCCCCAAGCAGGCTGAACCCTGCTGAGCTGGGGGTGTGGATGCTGCCACAAACTCCAGGGTTGGCCAAACATCTCCTGTGCTACCCGGCACGTGCACGGGGCTCCTCAGCTGGGCTCTGCAGGCAGCTACAGGGCTTGACTGACAGCTGTCTGTCAAAGGAGTTATCAGCTTACATGGAGGACACACTTCAGCATCACAGAAATAGTGGTGACGGCAGACAGGAGTACCACTAAGGATATTTCTTTGTCCCTGGGCTGTCGTTTCTAGAGTGAGAAAAGGAAACAAGATCAGCAGAGGAGAGAAGGTTGCTCCTTCCATTCCCCATTGCCCTGAAGGCCACATCCAGCAGTGCCCAGCAGCTCTCCTACCTCCCCTGTGTGTTCCTTGCCCTCCTCCAAGGTTGTGTGTCTGGAGATGTTCTTTTCCATAGGACACTGTCCCGTGAAAGCAGAGGTTCACCTGCTCTCTTGTCTCTCGCCCAGCCTTGGAGACCATCTTGGCCCAGGCCAGCTGCAGCCCGGGCAGGCTGCAGTCCGTCCTCAGGGCTCGCTCCATGTGGGCCATGAACATCCGCAGGCCTTCGTCCGGCACCAGCAAGCGCAGGGAACGATCGACCGTGGTTTCAAAGTCCTCTTCTGGAACGGGCAAAACGTCTGGGCCCTCAGGGCCACCTGGCTTGTTGAGGAGCCTGGACCCTTCCTCTTCTTGATTCCAGCCCACCTGGAGAGGAAGGCTCTCCTTCAGCCCTGTCCTCTACCCTGCTGATTGCAGCGGGGCCGTTGTTAACCAGCGGGTCAGACAGAAAATCCAGGTTCCTGTTTAGACCCTGCTGGGCTTTGCTTTCTCTGCCTCTGGGCTCTCCCTGGGCTTTGGCAGGGCCCAATGCCTGGGAGAAAAGTGGATTTTGTCCAACTCACTATTGGTTGCCTCTCTTCTTGTGCTCTTTGTTTGTCCACATGTAGTTCTGCCTTAGAGATAGAGCTACCTCCACATCTTTGTGGTGTCCAAAGATGGAGTCTTCATCGGTGGGGTTTAACCCACCAGCTCCATCCCAGGGCTTCAGTGCTTGCCCGTTCAAACCGCAGTCCCGCTGCTGGCACTGGACACCCCAGCACAGCCTCCCTCCCACACACACACGGAAACAGCCACACACACACACAGGCGCTTCCCCCGTCTCACAGGACACTCTGGCTGCAGAAAACGGGATTTTTGGGGAAAGACCAAACCAACTGAGCAAAAGGGGCTGCGGGGAGGGGACCCTGCCACACGTGCTGACCCCCTGGACATTGCAGCTGCTCAGGACACCTGGGGCTGCCTGGATCACCTCTTCCTATTCCCTGAGGGGGAGCTTTGGAGGGCCCAGGGCATCCCACCCCCTTGTTCCCAGGTGCCCAGGGAGTAGCTATGGGGGTCCTAAGCCATTCTGTCTCCCTCTTCTCACCCCCCTGTTCCCAGGACCCAGGAAGAAGCTATGGGGGTTCTAAAGTGTGCTGGGGGAAAAAAGTTTTCCCCCTGCAGTTAAAAAAATGGTAACCCCCCAGGGCTACCCCAGGGGGGTACTGATCCATTGTAAATACTGATTTATCACTGGAGAGATAGTGAAGATTATGTATATGATGTATTATAATAGTCAGTTGTCTACTCATTGTAATATAATCCCCTTCCCCCCATATTGAGTCTTGTCTTGTGTTTGGAAAACCCATCTCACACTGGGCTGAGATGTGGGAGGGGGGCTTGGACTCGGGAATTGGAGTTTGGGGCTCTCAAACCAGGACATAAAGGCATCCCACCCCCCTGTTCCCAGGGAAAAGCTACGGGGGTCCTAAAGGCATCCCACCTCCCTCTCCCCACACCCCTGTTCCCAGGACCCAGGAAGAGGCAATGGGGGTCCTAAAGGCATCCCACCCCCTTGTTCCCATGGCCCCAGGGAGAAGCTTGCAGGGTCCCATTCCCAAGTCCAAGGGAGGCTCCTCGGGGTGTCCTGAGCACGGCAGCCGCCTGCAGCATCCTCTCTGCAGAGAGGGGTCACGGAGTCAGCGGCCCAGATTTTGGGGGGCTGGAGGCAGGGCAGCGTCCGGCCAGGAGCATCTTGGCTCTGGGCAAAGGCATTTCCTCAAACTTCTTCCACCTGCAATAATGACGGCGGCCTGAAGGATGCTCTCAGACTGCAGGTTGGCAGGCCAAAAGATTTTCTTACAAACAAACTTGTTCTGTTTAGCTACTTTTCCTCTGTCCACGCGCTCATATAATACATGTCATTGGTTAAGTGTTCTTGTTCACCTCTCTGTATCTCATCACTAATTGGTCTCCAGCTTCTGTGCACACGCCCCATCCTGTCTCCTGACAGGTCACCGGCGCCATCTCTTCTCATGTCCAAACACATTCCTCTATCTGCAGCTGCTTTTCTTCTCTTTCTCACACTTTCTTCCTTAATGACCTTTTACTTGTTCCTTTGCCAGGCCACAGCTGTAGCTCAAGGTCAAAGCTGCCTTACTACACAAGAACAGCAAGGAAATCACATCCAAGGAAATAGCACAGAAGGAAGGAACATTCCAGGAAAGGATCAAGGAAATAGATGCTGTTTCCTTTCTGTTCTTTCCTTGGCTATTCCCTTGGATCCTAGTTCCTTGGTTAGTTCCTAGGTTATTTCCTTAGATCCTGTTTCCTTACTGCTAAGAAGATAACAGTTCAGGAAATAGCCCCCGAGCAAAGTCTCAGCAGTTCCTCTGTTGGAATAGGGGCTGGAGCACTGGCATCCCTCTTACTTCTTCTCTGCCTTCTCGCAGGTGAAGTTCTTCACATTCTGTCTCTTTCTGGAAGGCATCTGTGTTCCCTTGCTGTCTCTCTTTCTGGGATTCTTCTTCCTTTTATCAAGCACATCCATGATGTATTGAGCCACCAGCAAATCCCCCTCGCCGAGCTCAGAGAAAGCCCTGGGAAGTGCCATGGAAGAGAAGGATTGGGAGAGGTGAGGGTGAGCAGGCAGTGCAGACAGACAGGCAGCACTGGCACCTGCTCCCTGCCCTTACCTCTTGTGGCACTTTGAGCCACCACAGAAGTCCAAAATCCAATTTCCAGGCTTTCCCCACCCCTTCCCACAATTTATCTCAACACCAAAGAGAAAACTTTCAGGCAAGAGGCTTCTCTAGGGGAAAGGGGAAGTATATACATTTTATTCTACACAATAAATACACAATAAATACTTGTACAACCTAAAGGCAACTATAGATATTATACATTTCTATCAGTCCTTTTAAGCCTCTCCCTTTAACTTTAGTCCAGGAAAAGCCCTTAGGCTGATAGGTAACACAGTCTCTCTCTCGTGGCGGTGTTCAGAGAACCAGAATGCTCCCCCCACCAACCCTATGGGGGTCCTAAAGTCATCCCACTTCTCTCTTCCCACCCCCCTGTTCCCAGGTCACCAGGGAGAAGCTATTGGGGTCCTAAAGGCATCCCACCTCCCTCTTCCCACCCCCCTCTGTTCCCAGGGAGAAGCTATGGGGGTCCTAAAGGCATCCCACCTCCCTCTTCCCACCCCCCTGTTCCCAGATCCCCAGGGAGAACTTGGAGGGTCCCAGGGCATCCCACCCCCACCCCCTTTCCCAGGTCCCAGGGAGGGTCCTCGGGGTGTCCTGAGCACGGCAGCCGCCTGCAGCATCCTCTCTGCAGAGAGGGGTCACGGAGTCAGCGGCCCAGATTTTGGGGTCAGCTCTCTGTTCGGTACTGTCTCTGCTGCCGCTCCTGCTGCCCACTCACAGTGGAGAAAGGCTCCTTCAGCTCTTGGCCACAGTACTCAGCCCAGTTTAACACTGTTTCCGAGTTTCCGCAGCCCCAGCCGGGGGGTGTTGGGGACGATGAAGAGAACAACCGAGAGGAATGGGAGAGATATCAGGCGTGGAGGAGAATTTATAATTCCTAAAAAGACCTTTACCACTGGAATGGACTTTTCCAGCCTAAAAGGGCTGTACATGGACTGGACAGTTATACCCCTGTTACCCCCAGTTGTTTCCAGTTTACCCCAGTTTATTATTATGGAGTTATCAGTGTGTTTGTGCCCCTGGTTGTTGTTTTAAAACCCTGTCCTCCATATTGTCTCCTTCCTCCCCTCACAGTTTTCCCGCCAGAGCCTGTTGCTCTCCCCTGCTTTCCCGCTCCTCTGCCTGTGATTGGCTACAGTTTGCTGCAGTGCAGAAGTAGCTCCCATTGGCCCTTTCCCCCAGATACCCTAAGTCACCACCCCTCCTAGTCCTAATATCCAATCTTTACCCTTCCTGACCTGTCAATCCTTCCCTCCTCCCCTTGCTTGAGCCCAACCCCTAAAGTCACCCTATATAAGTCTGTGTTTCCCTCAATAAAATCGGCATTGCTTCCTCACCCTCAGCTGTGTCCTAGCCTTTTTGCAGTGCCCTATCCTTTTCCTTTCAACCCACGAGCTGTGGCAGGGGGGGGCTGGGGGGCCTTGGTTCCCAGTGGGGCTCCTGGCCCCTCTCTCCTCGTGGCTCAGACCATGGCTGCCTCTCTTCCAACTACGTCACCATCCTTCTTTTCTGGTGTCATACATTTTAATTTTGCAGGGGCGCTGATTGGGTTTGTGAGGGGTCAGGCTTAGCGGCTGATTTTGGGCAATGCTTCTTCATGTGGCCTTTTTGCCACAATTAAAGCATGTTTGTGGTCCAGTTAGAGCAGCAGCAAGTAGTCTGGCTTTATGAGACCTGGACCCCACATTTTTGCACGTGTCAATCATTTCAAGGAGGCTAGGGTCCTTAAGCATATACCAATTTATTAAATAAAATGTCTTGACTTCTTTCTGCTGAACCTGGCAAGCAATTGCCTCCCTTAGCCTTGTGATGAAGTCTACAAATGGTTCCTTGGGTCCTTGATTTATCAGTGTGAAGGATGGCATCTGGATGTACAGCTCGGCCACCTTCTTCAAGGCCTCAACTGCCAATTCTTTTGTAATATCCAAATATTTTAAATCTACAAGGGCCTGGTCTTGCCACCGGGTATAATTGCCCTCTCTATATAGCACAACAATTGCATTATTTGCTGGAATTCCTCGCCTATCAATTTTTTCATTGACATATTTAATTATGAGCTTTTTCCACTCAGCCTCAAAGGCTGATGATTGCACAGTGGAAAGCAGGCCATCAACTATCGCCCTGATATCATAAGGCTGTTTCCGTGTGTGTGTGGGAGGGAGGCTGTGCTCGGGTGTCCAGTGCCAGCAGCGGGACTGCGGTTTGAACTGGCAAGCACTGAACCCCTGGGATGGAGCTGGTGGGTTAAACCCCACTGATGAAAACTCCGTCTTTGGACACCACAAGGATGTGGAGGTAGCTCCATCTCCAATACGGAAATACATTTGGACAAACAAAGAGCACAAGAAGAGAGGCAACCAATACTGGGTTGGACAAAATCCGCTTTTCTACCAGGCGTTGGGCCCTGCCAAAGCCCAGGGAGAGCCCACAGGCAAAGAAAGCAAAGCCCAGCAGGGTCTAAACAGGAACCTGGATTTTCTGTCTGACCCGCTGGTTAACAACGGCCCCGCTGCAATCAGCAGGGTAGAGGACAGGGCTGAAGGAGAGCCTTCCTCTCCAGGTGGGCACTTCCCCCTCCTGCCTGACAACACAGAGACATCTTGGAAGCAAGAAGAGGAAAGGTCCAGGCTCCTCAACAAGCCAGGTAGCCCTGAGGGCCCAGACGTTTTGCCCGTTCCAGGAGAGGACTTTGAAACCACGGTCGATCGTTCCCTGCGCTTGCTGGTGCCGGACGAAGGCCTGCGGATGTTCATGGCCCACATGGAGCGAGCCCTGAGGACGGACTGCAGCCTGCCTGGGCTGCAGCTGGCCTGTGCCAAGATGGTCTCCAAGACTGGGCTGCTTATAAATCTCCTCAGCAAGAGACAAGAGAACAAAGGAGCCTCTGCTTTCACGGGACAGTGTCCTATGGAAAAGAACATCTCCAGACGCACAACCTTGGAGGAGGGCAAGGAACACACAGGGGAGGTAGGAGAGCTGCTGGGCACTGCTGGATGTGGCCTTCAGGGCAATGGGGAATGGAAGGAGCAACCTTCTCTCCTCTGCTGATCTTATCTCCTTTTCTCACTCCAGAAACAACAGCCCAGGGACAAAGAAATATCCTTAGTGGTACTCCTGTCTGCCGTCACCACTGTTTTTGTGATGTTCAAGTGTGTCCTCCATGTAAGCTGATAACTCCTTTGACAGACAGCTGTCAGTCAAGCCCTGTAGCTGCCTGCAGAGCCCAGCTGAGGAGCCCCGTGCACGTGCCGGGTAGCACAGGAGATGTTTGGCCAACCCTGGAGCTTGTGGCAGCATCCACACCCCCAGCTCAGCAGGGTTCAGCCTGCTTGGGGGAAGCTTGTCTTGGCATCCTTCCTCACTCTCCCCAGCAAAGCTTTGCTTTGCTCTCCTGCCTTCAGCCATGCAGCAATGGGGTTAGGAGAGCTTTTGCCCTCTCTTGTTTTGCAAAGTATGGCAAGAAAATTCTGATGTTACATGTCTCCCTTTCTCCTTCCCCAGTTGTGCTTTGGATCTTGTGCAGATGGTTCCCAACCCCGACACAGTAGGAAATCATTGCTGAGTGGTTCGTGTCAATACTGTGCCAACAAGAGTCTTTACTCTGAAGAGCAACTCATCCCCAGGCCCCCCAGCCTTGCAGGAGCCGCTGCCAAAGACTCCCCTGCCTTTGTTTAAAACACGTTGCTTTTGGGAGAGACCCAGCAAAGGAGCCCAGAGTGGGAGCGATGGGCACAGATGTCAGAGCACATCCCAACCAGCCCTTCTCTGTGACAGTGCTGCTCACCCCTGGATGGCTTGGATGAGTTGGCCACTCAGTGCCATCCCTGCTGGGGCTCCCAATCTTCCTTAGGCTCTCCTGAAAGGCCCCTCGAGCAGGAAGAGGTGTTGGCCCTGCTGCTGCCCTCCCTGTCCAAACCCGCCTGCTTCTTTTCCTGTTTTTTTCTTTTGTTTTCAGTTTCTTTGTAATTCTGTGATGGAGGTGGAGAAAGAACAAGAAGTTAGAGGATGTAGAGGTGTCATAGTTTCAGATTGCTCCCCTTGAAGCTGGAGGGCTCATTCCCAGCCACGCCAGCCAGCGCTGTCCCTTCTGGGGCTCCCCAAATTCCTCAGGCTCTGCTGAAACACCTGCCAGAAGCAGGGAGAGGTGCTGGCACTGCTGCTGCCCTCCCTGGCCAAACCTCCCTGTTCATGGACTGGGAGCAGGAATTCTGTGGAGATGATGCCCAAAAGCCTTTTTTTCCCCGTCTCCCTTGCAAACTCCAATGGTTTGCCCTGCTGGAAATGTCACTTCCCGACTCCTCCAGTGGCTGCTTCCCTGACAGGGCAGGGCACACTCAGCCTTTCTGCCCTCAACCACCATCAACAGCTGTCTTCACTTTTGATCCTTATTTTCCCCTTTTGATTTCTTCAGGTTCTTTGAGAAACTTCAGTGGAGAGGGAGGAAGAAGGAGTACAGCGAGGGAGAGGCTGTAAAGCAGGGAAGGGAAGAGAGCACATTCTGTTCTCTCTTACAGCAGTGGCCAAATTAAGTTTGAGCTCGGCTTTTGCCTTTCTAACTTTCTCCCTGCATAACTTGGTGACATCCTCGCCGTTCTCCTGCATTGCTGCCCCTTCTTCCAAAGCTGTAAATTCTGTCTTTTCCCTCAGTCCCAGCCAAAGCTCCCTCCTCAGCTGCTGTGCTTCCCTGCGAGCTTGTCCTCTGGCACATGGGCACAGCCTGTTCCTGCCTGTGCCCTAAGGTTTCCTTCTTGGAGAATGTCCACTCTTCCTGGACTTCTTTGCCCCTCAGGGCAGTGTCCCAGGGGACCCTCTCAACCAGCATGGGTAGATTGACTCACCCTGGGGAACTCCTCAGACCTGGACAGACCTTCATCCACAGCATCACTGTCCCAGCCCTCAAGGTGCAAAACCACCTCCTGGGAAGGTGAGACCGGCTGGAAGGGGAATTGCTGCTGCCCCAAGTAGGGACTTGTGTCCATTCCTGGCATCCCTTAGCCCTGCTCCCTCACACCCGCCTGGCTCCCAGGCTGACGATTGGAGACTTTTCACTCCTGATGCCACTGCACACCCTTGGGAGCTGAACTGAGCGGTGGAAATGGAGAAGGAGCTCTTGGTGTACCAGGGAGCCCCTGGGAGAGAAGGGAGATGTTCAGGAGTGACAACTGGGAAGTTTTTGGGCGAGGGTATTTCCCACCACTCAGTGGCTCCTGTCTCACTCCTCCAGGCAGCCTCATCCCTCCCTGCAGCCCTGGAGGACTTTGTGACCCCTGAGCTGCTGGAGAGCAAAAAGGGCTTCCAAGGTGAGAGGATTTCTGACACCAGCTGGACACTGACCCTGCCTGAGGGGCTGGTGTCATCGAGCATGGCCATCATCTCAGAGAGGGTTAAGGCACAACCTTGTGACACAGCGTTGTTTAATGTGGCTCTGAATAGGCTTCCAATAATTGTCAGGGTGTGAGAGAGAGAAAACAGAGAGCTCAGGAGGAATTTGTGCATGGCGAGGGTGGTCAGTCCTTGCATGGGCTGCCCAGGGAGTGGTGGAGTCCCCATTGGCGGGGTGTTCAAGAAAGGCCTGGCGGTGGCACTCAGGGCTCCGGTGTAGCTGACAAGGTCCCAGGTTGGCGTGGATGGTGTCGGAGGCCTTTTCCACCCTCCGTGGTGCTGTGAGCCTGTGCCTGGAGCCCGCCGTGCCCAAGCGCTGCCCGAGCCGGCCCGGCCCGACCCCTTGGCCCGCGCTTTTGTGCTGAGGGCGTGGGGGGGGCGGCTCCCGGGGCCGCCGCGCTGAGGCGGAGCTGCCTCTGAGGCGCAGCTGCGGCGCTTCTCTGCCGAGGCCGCGGCGCCTCTGCTGCCGCTGCTGTGGGGCTCTGGGGCTTTGCCGGCGTTCCCAAAGCTCCCCTCGGCTTCTTTGGGACGGGGCTCCCTCCCGGGGCCGCCGCGCTGAGGTGGAGCTGCCGCTCGTCAGGGGCTCAAGGCTCCCCGCGCTGGGCCGGCGGAGCGGCGGGGCTGGGGCTCCCCTGCGTCTCTGCCGGCGACAGGTCCCGTGAATAGACACGGCCCTGCTGCAATCAGCAGGGTAGAGGACAGGGCTGAAGGAGAGCCTTCCTCTCCAGGTGGGCACTTCCCCCTCATCACCTGGTGCCAGACAACGGTCTGGTGGGTGAGGGAATGGGACCGTAACACTCCACAGAGAACACTGACAAAGTAGAAGGTCGGGGTGCAATGACAATTTATTGAGGCAGAGCAGGGACTTATATAGGGTCTGGGCCAGAAGGGCTTGGTAACAGGGGAGGAGCATGAGATTGACATCCCAGGGCATAACAGGATAGGGGAACTCAGGAAGGGAGGAGGAGCGTGGGAGGAGTCGGACATTAGGGCCCAATGGGGACTCCCCCCGCACTGCAGCACTGCTCAGCCAATCAGTGCGGGATGAGCGGGAAAATGAGGGAGCAAACAACTCCTGGCAGGAAAACAGCTCTGGGCAAGCCTGGCCATGCCCCGGGCTACACAGGAAAATGGGGTTAATGCAATCATATGAGGAAAACACATCAAACAGTGTTTAAAACGGGATATAAACAAGCAAGTCCATAAGATAGAGTCCCGTCATGTGCCATAAATTTCTCTCCAGGCTTTAAAATGTTCCCAGTCAGACTCTGGCACCTCAGCACAAGATGGTCTCCAAGACTGAGCTGCTTCTAAGTCTGCTCAGCAAGAGGCAAGAGAGTGAGGGAGCCTCTGCTTTCACAGACCAGTGCTCCAGCCCCTGTTCCAACAGAGGAACCGCTGAGACTTTGCTCAGGGGCTATTTCCTGAACTGTTATCTTCTTAGCAATAAGGAAACAGGATCTAAGGAAATAACCTAGGAACTAGCCAAGGAACTAGGATCCAAGGGAATAGCCAAGGAAAGAACAGAAAGGAAACAGCATCTATTTCCTTGATCCTTTTTTGGAATGTTCTTTCCTTCTGTGCTACTTCCTTGGATGTGATTTCCTTGCTGTTCTTCTGTAGTAAGGCAGCTTTGACCTTGAGCTACAGCTGTGGCCTGGCAAAGGAACAAGTAAAAGGTCATTAAGGAAGAAAGTGTGAGAAAGAGAAGAAAAGCAGCTGCAGATAGAGGAATGTGTTTGGACATGAGAAGAGATGGCGCCGGTGACCTGTCAGGAGACAGGATGGGGCGTGTGCACAGAAGCTGGAGACCAATTAGTGATGAGATACAGAGAGGTGAACAAGAACACTTAACCAATGACATGTATTATATGAGCGCGTGGACAGAGGAAAAGTAGCTAAACAGAACAAGTTTGTTTGTAAGAAAATCTTTTGGCCTGCCAACCTGCAGTCTGAGAGCATCCTTCAGGCCGCCGTCATTATTGCAGGTGGAAGAAGTTTGAGGAAATGCCTTTGCCCAGAGCCAAGATGCTCCTGGCCGGACGCTGCCCTGCCTCCAGCCCCCCAAAATCTGGGCTGCTGACTCCGTGACCCCTCTCTGCAGAGAGGATGCTGCAGGCGGCTGCCGTGCTCAGGACACCCCGAGGAGCCTCCCTGGGACCTGGGAAAGGAGGCGGGGTGGGATGCCCTGGGACCCTCCAAGTTCTCCCTGGGGATCTGGGAACATGGGGGTGGGAAGAGGGAGGTGGGATGCCTTTGTGTCCCCAATAGCTTCTCCCTGGGAACAGAGAGGTGGGAAGAGAGAAGTGGGATGACTTTAGGACCCCCATAGCTTTTCCCTGGGCACCTGGGAACAGGGGGGTGGGATGCCCTGGGACCTCCAAAGCTCCTCCTTAGGGAATAGGAAGAGGTGATCCAGGCAGCCCCAGGTGTCCTGAGCAGCCGCTGCCGCCGCGCAGGCTCCGGAGCGCGCAGCCTTGCCAGGGCTGCAATGTCCAGGGGGTCAGCACGTGTGGCAGAGTCCCCTCCCCGCAGCCCCTTTTGTTCAGCTGGTTTGTCTTTCCCAACAAATCCCGTTTTCTGCAGCCAGAGTGTCCTGTGAGACGGGGGAAGCGCCTGTGTGTGTGTGTGGCTGTTTCCGTGTGTGTGTGGGAGGGAGGCTGTGCTCGGGTGTCCAGTGCCAGCAGCGGGACTGCGGTTTGAACGGGCAAGCACTGAAGCCCTGGGATGGAGCTGGTGGGTTAAACCCCACCGATGAAAACTCCGTCTTTGGACAGCACAAGGATGTGGAGGTAGCTCTATCTCTAAGGCAGAACTACATGTGGACAAACAAAGAACACAAGAAGAGAGGCAACCAATACTGGGTTGGACAAAATCCGCTTTTCTACCAGGCGTTGGGCCCTGCCAAAGCCCAGGGAGAGCCCACAGGCAGAGAAAGCAAAGCCCAGCAGGGTCTAAACAGGAACCTGGATTTTCTGTCTGACCCGCTGGTTAACAACAGCCCCACTGCAATCAGCAGGGTAGAGGACAGGGCTGAAGGAGAGCCTTCCTCTCCAGGTGGGCACTTCCCCCTCCTGTCTGACACCATGGAGACAGCTTGGAAGCAAGAAGAGGAAGGATCCAGGCTCCTCAACAAGCCAGGTAGCCCTGAGGGCCCAGACATTTTGCCCGTTCCAGGAGAGGACTTTGAAACCACGGTCGATCGTTCCCTGCGCTTGCTGGTGCTGGACGAAGGCCTGCGGATGTTCATGGCCCACATGGAGCGAGCCCTGAGGACGGACTGCAGCCTGCCCGGGCTGCAGCTGGCCTGTGCCAAGATGGTCTCCAAGACTGGGCTGCTTATAAATCTCCTCAGCAAGAGACAAGAGAACAAAGGAGCCTCTGCTTTCACGGGACAGTGTCCTATGGAAAAGAACATCTCCAGACGCACAACCTTGGAGGAGGGCAAGGAACACAGAAGGGAGGTAGGAGAGCTGCTGGGCACTGCTGGATGTGTTCTTCAGGGCAATGGGGAATGGAAGGAGCAACCTTCTCTCCTCTGCTGATCTTATCTCCTTTTCTCACTCCAGAAATGACAGCCCAGAAATGTTGGTTTTGATACTCCTGTCTGCCGTCACCACTGTTTTTGTGATGCTGAAGTGTGTCCTCCATGTAAGCTGATAACTCCTTTGACAGACAGCTGTCAGTCAAGCCCTGCAGCTGCAGAGCCCAGTTGAGGAGCCCCGTGCAGGAGATGTTTGGCCAACCCTGGAGCTTGTGGCAGCATCCACACCCCCAGCTCAGCAGGGTTCAGCCTGCTTGGGGGAAGCTTGTCTTGGCATCCTTCCTCACTCTCCCCAGCAAAGCTTTGCTTTGCTCTCCTGCCTTCAGCCCTGCAGCACTGGGATTAGGAGAGCTCCAGGAACTTTCCAGGGTGTGCCCAAGCTCAGCAAAGCGAAGTTGCTGTTCCTTCAATACATCAGGGATGTCCTTGTTGCCAAGGAAAAAGCATTCTGGAAGAAGATACATTAGGAAGAAGTCAAGTGATGGAGAGAAGCCTTTCAAGAAGGTGACACAGACATCAGGAGGAATTTCTGCATGGAAGGGCTGTTCAGGCATTGGCATGGGCTGCCCAGGGAATGGAAGTCCCCATCCCTGGAGGTGGTCAAAGAAGGCCTGGACGTGGCACTCAGTGCTCCCTTCTAGCTGACAAGGTTGTGGTTGGTCCTGAAGCTCAAGCACAAACAAAGAGCACAAGGAGAGAGGCAGCCAGGATTGGGTTGGACATAAACAGCTTTTCGATGAGATGCTGGACTCTCTGAAAGCCCAGGGAGCTGAACAGAGTAGTGGAACAGAGTGGGAGCTCTTGGTGGCCCTGGGAACCCTGCGTGACATTGGAATTCAGAAATGTATAAGAACTGAGAGTATGTACAAGATAGAAACTCCCTTTAGCTGAGCCAAGTGATTGAAGGAAACAATGAGGAGGGGAACTGAGGCCCCCAGCCAGGCAACACCCAGTTCCTTTTTAAGCAGGTGCATTTTGGCAAAATGATGAGCAATGCATCTCAGAGCCAATTAAAGACTGCCTGATTTCTACAACTCACAAATTCAGTCTTAGAAGTTTCTTTTATGTGCTGCTTTTAGGCAACCCTGGGACAGGAGAGAAATGTTCAAGAGTGCCACCTGGAAAGTGTTTGGGTGAGGGCATTTTCTGCTGCTCAGTGCCTCCTGTCTCATTCCTCCAGGCAGCCTCATCCCTCCCTGCAGCCCTGGAGGACTTTGTGACCCCTGAGCTGCTGCAGGGCAAAAAGGGCTTCCGAGGTGAGAGGATTTCTGACACCAGCTGGACACTGACCCTGCCTGAGGGGCCGGTGTCATCGAGCATGGCCATCATCTCAGAGAGGGTTAAGGCACAACCTTGTGACACAGCTTTCTTTAATGTGGCTCTGAATAGCCTTCCAATAGCTGTCAGGGTGTGTGAGAGAGGAAATTTCTGCATGGCGAGGGTGGTCAGTCCTTGGCATGGGCTGCCCAGGGAGTGGTGGAGTCCCCATTGCCGGGGTGTTCAGGAAAGGCCTGGCGGTGGCACTCAGGGCTCCGGTGTAGCTGACAAGGTCCCAGGTTGGCGTGGATGGTGTCGGAGGCCTTTTCCACCCTCCGTGGTGCTGTGAGCCTGTGCCTGGAGCCCGCCGTGCCCAAGCGCTGCCCGAGCCGGCCCGGCCCGACCCCTTGGCCCGCGCTTTTGTGCTGAGGGCGTGGGGGGGGCGGCTCCCGGGGCCGCCGCGCTGAGGCGGAGCTGCCTCTGAGGCGCAGCTGCGGCGCTTCCCTGCCGAGGCCGCGGCGCCTCTGCTGCCGCTGCTGTGGGGCTTTGGGGCTTTGCCGGCGTTCCCAAAGCTCCCCTCGGCTTCTTTGGGACGGGGCTCCCTCACGGTGCCGCCGCGCTGAGGTGGAGCTGCCGCCTCTCATGGTCCCAACGCTTCCCGCCCTGCGGGGCTGCGGCTCCCTCAGCGTCTCCTGCCGGGAATGTCGAGCTTTCCCCGGGTTTCAAAAGCTCCCCTCGGTCTCCCAGAGCAGTCGTGTGGTGGGTTAACCCCGGCTCGATGGCGGGTGCCCTCCAAAGTCCCTCTGTCAGCACCCTGTGCAACTGGACAGGGCAGAGAAAATACAGGGAAAGGTTCCTGAGTTAAGGACAGGGAGAGATCACTCAGCGATTGCCGTCATGGGCAAAACAGCCTCAGCTTGGGGATAGTAATTCCATTTATCGCCAACAGAATCAGAGCGCCAAAATGAGGAGTAAAATAAATCTTAAAAACACCTTCCCCCACCCCTCCCTCCCTCCCGGGATCTGTCTCCTCCGCGCCAGCGGCGCAGAGAGACGGGAATGGGGGACACGGTCAGTTCATCCCACGTTGTTTGGCCACTGCTCAGGGACAGGAGTCAGAGTCCTTTCCCTGCTCCAGCACAGGCTTCCCATGGTTCACAGCCTCCTTCAGGCATCCACCTGCTGCAGCGTGGGCTCCTCCACAGGCTGCAGGTGGATCTCTGCACCCCCATGGTCCTCCCTGGGCTGCAGGGGCACAGCTGCCTCAGCAGGGTCTTCACTATGGGCTGCAGGGGAATCTCAGCTCCAGAGCCTGCAGCACCTCCTGCCCCTGCTTCTCCTCTGACCTTGGTGTCTGCAGAGCTGTTCCCCTCACACATTCTCACTTTACTCTGGCTGCAATTACACCTGTGCAATAACTTTTTTTTCCTTCTTAAGGATGTTATCTCAGAGGCATTACCACCATTTCAGATTGGCTCAGCCTTGGCCAGAGACATGTCCGTCCTGGAGCTGGCTGGCATTGGATCAGTTGGACATGGGGGAAGCTTCCTGCAGCTTCTCACAGAAGCCACCCCTGTAGCCTCCCCTCCACTCCCAAAACCTGGCCACGCAAACCCAATCCAAATGAGAATGGCTTCACGCTGACTGAGAACAGGGTTAGATTGTGTATTGGGGGAGAATTCTTCCCTGTGAGAGTGCTGAGACACCAGCACAGATTGCCCAGAGAAGCTGTGGCTCCCCCATCCTGTCCCTGAAGTGTTCAAGGCCAGACTGGACAGGACTTGGAGCAAAGTGCTCTAGTGAAAAGTGCCTCTGCCCATGGAAGGGGCAGAGGGAACTGGATGAGCCTTAAGGCTCCTTCCAAGCCAGTCCATTCAAGGATTCCATGGTTTTATGGCTCTATGGCAGAGTCATTTGGTGACAGAGTCGCCTGAACTCCAGTCCAGCTGTGAGCTCTGATGCAGCACCACCACTGTGACAAGAGCATCCCCACTGTGACATCAGCATCCCCACTGTGACATCACCATCCCCACTGTGACGTCACCATCCCCACTGTGACATGAACACCACCAAGGCAAGCCCTTCTTTCTGCATCCCAGGCGACTCCAACCAGTCGTGGTTCGCCATGGACTTCCTCACACGTGTCGTGCGTGCTCTGCTCCTGCTGGCCCTGCTGCTGGCAGTGACTCCCTGCCCAGGAGAGTCCAAGGAGCTCTGCCCGCACCCCTGCCGCTGCCAGAGGCGTGGACTGCTGGACTGCCGCCACGCCGGCCTGGCCACCGTGCCCCCGGCCACCCCCCGACGGGCCCTCACCGTCCTGTGAGTCCTGGCTGCCCCACACACCCCCTCCAGCTTCCCCTGCTCGACGCCTTCTTCTTGCTGGAAAGCCCAGCCGGGACAGCCGGCAGAGTCACTGCCAGGAGACACGGTGCCTTTGGGGGGTTGTGCTGCACTGTCAGGGTGAAGCCAGGCTGGCCAAGCCGTGCCTTCTCCAGGGAAATCCCACTTCCAGCTCCACAGCCAAATGGGCAGGGGAAGGGCTTTTCCTCAGGGGTCTGTTGTTCCTTTGCAGAGATTTCACTGGCAACTCGATTGCTACTTTGGCTAAACAAGCATGGAAGGAATACCCCTGGACTGAGACTCTGTAAGTGCCAGGCAGCATTTCAAATGTCAGCAGTTGGGGTGTTTTCCATCCTTTGGTCTGGTTTTGGAGCAGCAGCACCACAGAACTCCTTCCCAAGTGAAGTCAAAGTTGGGCTGCTCCGCACGGAGGGCTGTGACTCCCCAGGCCTTCCCAGGATGCCAAGAAACGCCGTGAGCTGTGTGCCAGGCACGGGACCGTCCCCGTGGCTGTTTGCCCAGGGATCAGGCTCCGCTCAGCTCCAGCCAGCCAGGAGCAAGGGCCTGCTGGCCATGAGTGGGGACCATCCCTGCAGGGGCCCCAAGAGCTGCTTCAGGAAAGCTGCCGCAGGGTATTTTCCCAGGAACATGCCATTGCCTCCTGTGGAGCGGCTGCTGTACCATTGTCCGTTTGTGTCATTGCAGAGTCCTCAGGGACAATGAGCTGCAGGCAGTGAAGAGCCATTCCCTGGAGGGGCTGTTCCTGCTGAAGCACCTGTAAGCACTGGCCCCTGCCCACCATGCCGGGCTACTGCCTCCCCCTCCCTTGGGGCCCTGCTGCTCTGGGCAAGCCCAGCCCTGGGCAAGTGGCCTTTGTCCTCCTGGGTTCCAGGCTGCAAATGCAAGTCAAAAGGACAGTGCCCATGGAATGAACATTTTGTCTTCTCATTGGAACAGGGACTTGTCTGGCAATAGGATCCTGTTGATTGAGGAAGGTGCTTTTGAGCCACTGCCTTTCTTGAGGCTTCTGTGAGTCAGGAAGTTTCTTTGTGGTGTCTTTAGTGAAATCTTTCTGTTTAGAACCCTTTCTGTGTTAGAAAATGCTCCTGTTTTCAGCACAGTCACTTAATGTCCCCTGGTAAAAGCACATTTCCTCCAAAGGGATCCTTCTTTACCCCAGCATCCTGTAGGACAGACCCGATTGATTTCTGTCATCTTCTCTTTCCCCAGAAACCTCAGTGGGAATGGCCTCACACAGATCCACAGCGGCACTTTCCAGGCATGGCACGGGATGCAGTTTCTAGAGGAGCTGTAAGTGGGACAAGGTCCAAAGGCCCATCAGAGCCAGACCCTGCAGGGACAGTGGGGCAGAGCTGCTCTGCCCTGTGTAAAGTACTGAATCCCACTGTGGATGTCAGCCAGGGAGCACCAGGAGTCTGCAGCCAGAAAGCCCCTTTCCCTTGACCTGCTTCTCTTCTCCAGGGCTTCCTTGAACCAGCCAGGCCATCCCCACCTGCCCTGACCCACAGAGCTCACGTCCTTCCCATCACCCCTCACAGCTCTCTGTTGCTTTTTCAGGATCCTAAGCCACAACCCCCTGACCGTGATTGCTGACACAGCATTCTTCAAGCTGCCTTCAGTCAACTATTTGTAAGTATTGACTCCTCTGGAGCAGATCAACAGAGATCTTTGTGTCTCTCCAGTGGCCTGTCCTCAGGAAAGCAGAGATCCAGGAGCAAACCTGCCTCTTCTCCCAGCCTCTTTGTGCTGGAGGCACAAATGTCCCTGGCACTGGCAGAACAAGTCCAATCAGTTGTGGTGTGTCCCCAGCTGCAAAGCACCCAAGCAGCTGGGACAGAAACTTTCAGAAACAAGAGACCATCCAGGTCTGGGGCCACGGAGTGGCCAGAGGGCTCTGGGAATGCTCCAGTCCTGCCTGAGCACTGTTGGCAGCAGTCTGGGGCTCCTGCCTCCTTCAGGGACTGGAGCTGCCCCCAGGGAAGAGCAGGAGGGTTTGGAGCTGGAGAATCCTTTCTGTTGGCATCTGTCTGCCCCGAGAGCTGCAGGGTCCCCTCCTGATTGCAAGGCCATGGTTTGGAGCAGGGCAAAGCAGAAGGCCAGTGGGGTCTTGAATGGCTTGTCTTTGATTAGGCAGAAGTGGATCCCTCTGCCAGCACCCCCACACTCCTCAGGGGCCTGGGCTTGCTCTCAGAGCAGAGCTGTGGGAATGTCACCTGAAAATTGAATGTGGTCTTTGAAATGCTCACAGGGACCTGAGTGCAACTCAAGTGACTCCGCAGACGTTGCTGCTGCTCCTGCAGACAACAGTGCACTTGGAAACCCTGTGAGTAGGTGGGACTGAGGGCCAGCCACCAGCAGAGCCTCAGTGCTGAGACAGAGGGGCTGCCTGGGAAACAAATCCCTCTGCCACTAAATCACAACAACCCCAGGAAGCTTTAGGGTTCCTGTTGACTTCCAGGAACCTCCCAAACTCAGCAGCTCCAAGGCAGAATTTCAAAGGGGGGTTTAGATCACGGCGGGTCTGTTTCTCTCTCTCAAGTGTTTTTTTGGGACCAGTTCCACTTTCAAAGGAAAAATCACGTTTTTGGTGTTTTGGGATTCACGTGAGGGAAGTTTTCCAGAGCTGTGGCAGACATGGAAGCACATCCCCGAGGCCTTATCTGTGGGTTGTCCCCCATGGCCTCAGAGACATGGATTGGGACACTGGGTTTTCCTCCAATCAATAACCTCTTGTCTTTAGCAAACTGCCCAGTGATGTGGCCTGCTGCCTCTGCCAGGAGCATGCCAGCACCGAGACCCCGTGCAGGACCATCCAGTTCCTCTGCCAGAACCTGTGCAGCAGCAGCAGTGCCCAGTGTGCTGGTGGGTGTCCTGCTGAGGTTGGGGGAGCCCTCAAATGTGCCCAGTTGCCTCCAGCCTGAGGAGATGCTGCAGCACGGCCCCGTTTTGGGGCAATTCCTGATCTCCCCTTACAGAAGACTTGGAACAAGCACGGGTTGGAAAGTTCCTTGTCATTACACATATCTGGTGTGTCAAATACTGTCTGGATAAGAAAGAGCTCTCTGGGCTAAACAAACACAGGAGCTTCCAAACCACCCTGTGCATGTGGCCAAGGAAAGCAGGCCTGTCCTGTGCCCTTCCCAGGCACTGCTTCTAACCCCCAATTTCCCCTGAGAACCTCCTGAGCCTTTCCAGTGCCACCATTGCTAGGCCAGTCACAGCTCAGGGGCCAGAGGGGTCCCTGACCCAGCACACATGTGGCCAAAGGGTGCAGCAGTGTTTGTGCTGCTCTGGCACGGTGACGTGGGCCCCAACCTGCCTCAAACCCACCCTGGGAAGCCCAAGACCCAGAAGGAGCGTGGATGCCCCTCAACAGGCTCTGCAGGCTCTGTGTCACCTCCCTGCTCATGTGCAGGAGAGAGGGCAGGAGCCCCCATGTGCTTTGCAGGGCATTAGATGAACACCAAACACTGTTAGTGCCTCAGCAGCCTCTGGGCTGATCTTCAGTCTGGGCTCTCTCTCTCTTCACTGGTTCCTGCAGAGTCTCGGGGTGACCAACCACCCCACCCAGCCATTGCCCCAGCCCAGGCACAGCCTGCAGCTCCTGCTCCAGGTGAATTCCACAATCCCGTGTCAGGCTTGATTCTCCTTGCCAGGCTCACTCAGAGTTTCAAAGCTTTCTGGGGAATTTAGAAACCAGCACTGGCTCACATCGAGCTGTGGGAGAGTCTCCAACAGCAAACCCATTTCCCTGGGATGTTTCCCTCCCATCCAAAGAGAGCCCTGGGAGACACCAGAAAAGAAACCTCTCCTGTTCTGCCCTGAGGGGACAATCAGAGTGATTTAAGGAGTCTTCTCCCCTCCCCAACACATCCACCACTCCCCTCACCCACTCCCTTGTCTCAGAGAGGAGCTCCTGCTGCTGGGGTAAACCTCTGCCCCTGTGTTTGTGCCGAGTTGCTGATCTGCTGTCTTGGTGTTCTCCAGCTCACACAGGTCCTGTGGCACAGACACAGGGAGAAGTAATGGAAGTGGAGCCCTCCAGAAAAGCAAAGAGCAGCCCAGTATTGAACCTCAGGGCCAAGGAGCCTTCGCTGGGAGACCATGGAACTGTAACTCTTGGGGTTGCCCTGACCCTGAGCAGCACTGAGGGGGATGTCAGCAGCCTCAAGGATTCCAGAGCAAATTCATATCCCCCTGAGCACCTCTCCAGGCAGGAAGGCAAAACAGCTGATGATGATGTCAAGAATAATCTGCACAAGGCTAAAAACATCATGACTGTGAAAAGCATCGTCTCACGCCAGCCCCAGCCTGTCAGGGAGAAGGATGCGGAGGAAAAGTCAATCATAGTCTGGGAACAAAAGCAGAAGGGCTCCCACTTGAACTGGCAGGCATTAAACCCCTGGGATGGAGCTGGTGGGTTAAACCCCACTGAGGACGACTCTGGACACCACAAAGTATCCACACTGCCTTCAAAACACTCCCCTTCGCACTCCACAGCAAAGGGCCGTCGTTTCTCCAGGTCTGTCAATATTCAGGACTACTACGATGCTGTGGAACAGACTGAGAACATCATTGGGATGGAGGAAGTGGAGGATAGAGAAGAGGAGGAGGAAGCACCATCTTCAAAGCAGAACTATGGTTGGACTCAGAAACAGCACAATAAGAAGGCCAGCCAGCAAAAGCAGCGGGACTCCCATTTGAACTGGCAGGCATTAAACCCCTGGGATGGAGCTGGTGGGTTAAACCCCACCGATGAAGACTCTGTCTTTGGACACCACAAAGGTGTGGATGTAGCTCTGTCTCCAAGGCAGAACCACATTTGGAAAAAGAGAGAGCACAAGAAGACCGACAGCCAGTATTGGGTTGGCCAAAATCTGCTTTTCTACCAGGCGTTGGGCCCTGCCAAAGCCCAGGGAGAGCCCAGAGGCAGAGAAAGCAAAGCCCAGCAGGGTCTAAACAGGAACCTGGATTTTCTGTCTGACCCGCTGGTTAACAACGGCCCCGCTGCAATCAGCAGGGTAGAGGACAGGGCTGAAGGAGAGCCTTCCTCTCCAGGTGGGCACTTCCCCCTCATCCTTGACACCATGGAGACAGCCTGGAAGCAACAAGAGGAAGGGTCCAGGCTCCTCAACAAGCCAGGTAGCCCTGAGGGCCCAGACGTTTTGCCCGTTCCAGAAGAGGACTTTGAAACCACGGTCGATCGTTCCCTGCGCTTGCTGGTGCCGGACGAAGGCCTGCGGATGTTCATGGCCCACATGGAGCGAGCCCTGAGGACGGACTGCAGCCTGCCTGGGCTGCAGCTGGCCTGTGCCAAGATGGTCTCCAAGGCTGGGCTGCTTCTAAGTCTCCTCAGCAAGAGACAAGAGAGCGAGGGAGCCTCTGCTTTCACAAGATTGTGTCTTCTGCAAGAGAACATCTCCAGACGCACAACCTTGGAGGAGGGCAAGGAACACACAGGGGAGGTAGGAGAGCTGCTGGGCACTGCTGGATGTGGCCTTCAGGGCAATGGGGAATGGAAGGAGCAACCTTCTCTCCTCTGCTGATCTTGTTTCCTTTTCTCACTCTAGAAACGACAGCCCAGGGACAAAGAAATATCCTTAGTGGTACTCCTGTCTGCCGTCACCACTGTTTTTGTGATGCTCAAGTGTGTCCTCCATGTAAGCTGATAACTCCTTTGACAGACAGCTGTCAGTCAAGCCCTGTAGCTGCCTGCAGAGCCCAGCTGAGGAGCCCCGTGCACGTGCCGGGTAGCACAGGAGATGTTTGGCCAACCCTGGAGCTTGTGGCAGCATCCACACCCCCAGCTCAGCAGGGTTCAGCCTGCTTGGGGGAAGCTTGTCTTGGCATCCTTCCTCACTCTCCCCAGCAAAGCTTTGCTTTGCTCTCCTGCCTTCAGCCATGCAGCAATGGGGTTAGGAGAGCTTTTGCCCTCTCTTGTTTTGCAAAGTATGGCAAGAAAACTCTGATGTTACATGTCTCCTTTTGTCCTTCCCCAGTTGTGCTTCGGATCTTGTGCAGATTGTTTCCAACCCCAACACAGTAGGAAATCATTGCTGAGAAGGTAATTACTCCCTGCTCGTGCCACTGCTGTGCCACCAACAGTCTTTACTCTGAAGAGCAACTCACCCCCAGCCTTGCAGGAGCCGCTGCCAAAGACTCCCCTGCCTGTGTTTAAAACACGTTGCTTTTGGGAGAGACCCAGCAAAGGAGCCCAGAGTGGGAGCGATGGGCACAGATGTCAGAGCACATCCCAACCAGCCCTTCTCTGCACCGCTGCTGGCCTGGGGGTCGGGCTTGGGGGGGTCCCACATTGCTGCCACCACAAGGAAATCCCTCTCTGCTCCAGTTCCCAGCAAGACTCTCCTCTGGGGACGGCTCTGCCCTATTTCTCCCTGCCCTGCTCCCCAGAGAGGCTTTTAAAGAACTCGTTCCCATCCTTTCCAGATGCCTTTCCCAGTCAGGGCTCATTCCCAGCCACACCAGCCAGCACTGTCCCTTCTGGGGCTCCCCAAATTCCTCAGGCTCTGCTGAAACACCTGCCAGAAGCAGGGAGAGGTGCTGGCACTGCTGCTGCCCTCCCTGGCTAAACCTCCCTGTTCATGGACTGGGAGCAGGAATTCTGTGGAGATGATGCCCAAAAGCCTTTTTTTCCCCATCTCCCTTGCAAACTCCAATGGTTTGCCCTGCTGGAAATGTCACTTCCCGACTCCTCCAGTGGCTGCTTCCCTGACAGGGCAGGGCACACTCAGCCTTTCTGCCCTCAACCACCATCAACAGCTGTCTTCACTTTTGATCCTTATTTTCCCCTTTTGATTTCTTCAGGTTTTTTGAGAAACTTCAATGTAGAGGGAGGAAGAAGGAGTACAGCGAGGGAGAGGCTGTAGAGCAGGGAAGGGCAGGGAGCACATTCCAGTGCTGCCCCTCTGCCCACACTGCCTGCTCATCCTCACCTCTCCCAGTCATTCCCCTCCATGGCACTTTCCAGAGAACGCCCAAGCTCAGCGAAGCTGAGTTGCTCTTTGTTCAATACATCATGGATGTCCTTGATGCCAAGGAAAAAGCATTCCGGAAAGCGATACAACATAAAGAAGGCACGTGAGGGAGAGAAGACTTTCAAGGAGGTGAGGAGGAAGGAAGAGCAATGGCAGTGCTTGTTCTCTAACTCCTGTTCCAGTAGAGGAACCGCCGAGGCTTTCCTTGGATGCTATTTCCTTGACTGTTATTTCCTTGCTCTTACTGCAGAGGGAAGCCAAAAGCACCCCAGGGAAAAGCACCCCAAAGCCACAGTGGGGCAGTGCCAGCACCCCAGGACAAGGTGCCTGTGCCCAGTCACTCCAGTGCACCCCCAGAGCCGGCGCACTTTTCCCTCCCTACAGAGGAGGCTGTGGGCACCCCAAAGAAGGCATCAAGCCCTCAGTCTTTTCTTTATCCTCTGTGGCAATGTTACCCCCTGCATCCAATAAAAAATGGAGATTCTCCTTTTTCCTCCTCTGTTTGTTGATGTCTTTGTAAATGCTCTTTCTGTTGTCTCTTACAGCAGTGACCAGATTAAGTTTGAGCTGGGCTCTTGCCTTTCTAACTTTCTCCCTGCATAACTTGGTGACATCCTCGCCGTTCTCCTGCATTGCTGCCCCTTCTTCCAAAGCTGTAAATTCTGTCTTTTCCCTCAGTCCCAGCCAAAGCTCCCTCCTCAGCTGCTGTGCTTCCCTGCGAGCTTGTCCTCTGGCACATGGGCACAGCCTGTTCCTGCCTGTGCCCTAAGGTTTCCTTCTTGGAGAATGTCCACTCTTCCTGGACTTCTTTGCCCCTCAGGGCAGTGTCCCAGGGGACCCTCTCAACCAGCATGGGTGGATGGACTCACCCTGGGGAACTCCTCAGGCCTGGACAGAGCTTCATCCACAGCATCACTGTCCCAGCCCTCAAGGTGCAAAACCACCTCCTGGGAAGGTGAGACCGGCTGGAAGGGGAATTGCTGCTGCCCCAAGTAGGGACTTGTGTCCATTCCTGGCATCCCTTTGCCCTGCTCCCTCAGACCCGCCTGGCTCCCAGGCTGACGATTGGAGACTTTTCACTCCTGATGCCACTGCACACCCTTGGGAGCTGAACTGAGCGGTGGAAACAGAGAGGGAGCTCTTGGTGTACCAGGGAACCCCCGGGAGAGGAGGGAAATGTTCAGGAGTGACAACTGGGAAGTTTATGGGCGAGGGTATTTCCCACCACTCAGAGGCTCCTGTCTCACTCCTCCAGGCAGCCTCGTCCCTCCCTGTAGTTCTGGAGGATTTTGTGACCCCTGAGCTGCTGGAGAGCAAAAAGGGCTTCCAAGGTGAGAGGATTTCTGACACCAGCTGGACACTGACCCTGCCTGAGGGGCCGGTGTCATCGAGCATGGCCATCATCTCAGAGAGGGTTAAGGCACAACCTTGTGACACAGCTTTGTTTAATGTGGCTCTGAATAGGCTTCCAATAATTGTCAGGGTGTGTGAGAGAGAAAACAGAGAGCTCAGGAGGAATTTGTGCATGGCGAGGGTGGTCAGTCCTTGGCATGGGCTGCCCAGGGAGTGGTGGAGTCCCCATTGCCGGGGTGTTCAAGAAAGGCCTGGCAGTGGCACTCAGGGCTCCGGTGTAGCTGACAAGGTGTTGGCCGGTCCCAGGTTGGCCTGGATGGTGTCGGAGGCCTTTTCCACCCTCCGTGGTGCTGTGAGCCTGTGCCTGGAGCCCGCCGTGCCCAAGCGCTGCCCGAGCCGGCCCGGCCCGACCCCTTGGCCCGCGCTTTTGTGCTGAGGGCGTGGGGGGGGCGGCTCCCGGGGCCGCCGCGCTGAGGCGGAGCTGCCTCTGAGGCGCAGCTGCGGCGCTTCCCTGCCGAGGCCGCGGCGCCTCTGCTGCCGCTGCTGTGGGGCTTTGGGGCTTTGCCGGCGTTCCCAAAGCTCCCCTCGGCTTCTTTGGGACGGGGCTCCCTCACGGTGCCGCCGCGCTGAGGTGGAGCTGCCGCCTCTCATGGTCCCAACGCTTCCCGCCCTGCGGGGCTGCGGCTCCCTCAGCGTCTCCTGCCGGGAATGTCGAGCTTTCCCCGGGTTTCAAAAGCTCCCCTCGGTCTCCCAGAGCAGTCGTGTGGTGGGTTAACCCCGGCTCGATGGCGGGTGCCCTCCAAAGTCCCTCTGTCAGCACCCTGCACAACTGGACAGGGCAGAGAAAATACAGGGAAAGGTTCCTGAGATAAGGACAGGGAGAGATCACTCAGCAATTGCCGTCATGGGCAAAACAGCCTCAGCTTGGGGATAGTAATTCCATTTATCGCCAACAGAATCAGAGCGCCAAAATGAGGAGTAAAATAAATCTTAAAAACACCTTCCCCCACCCCTCCCTCCCTCCCGGGATCTGTCTCCTCCGCGCCAGCGGCGCAGAGAGACGGGAATGGGGGACACGGTCAGTTCATCCCACGTTGTTCGGCCACTGCTCAGGGACAGGAGCCAGAGTCCTTTCCCTGCTCCAGCACAGGCTTCCCATGGTTCACAGCCTCCTTCAGGCATCCACCTGCTGCAGCGTGGGCTCCTCCACAGGCTGCAGGTGGATCTCTGCACCCCCATGGTCCTCCCTGGGCTGCAGGGGCACAGCTGCCTCAGCAGGGTCTTCACTATGGGCTGCAGGGGAATCTCAGCTCCAGAGCCTGCAGCACCTCCTGCCCCTGCTTCTCCTCTGACCTTGGTGTCTGCAGAGCTGTTCCCCTCACACATTCTCACTTTACTCTGGCTGCAATTACACCTGTGCAATAACTTTTTTTTCCTTCTTAAGGATGTTATCTCAGAGGCATTACCACCATTTCAGATTGGCTCAGCCTTGGCCAGAGACATGTCCGTCCTGGAGCTGGCTGGCATTGGATCAGTTGGACATGGGGGAAGCTTCCTGCAGCTTCTCACAGAAGCCACCCCTGTAGCCTCCCCTCCACTCCCAAAACCTGGCCACGCAAACCCAATCCAAATGAGAATGGCTTCACGCTGACTGAGAACAGGGTTAGATTGTGTATTGGGGGAGAATTCTTCCCTGTGAGAGTGCTGAGACACCAGCACAGATTGCCCAGAGAAGCTGTGGCTCCCCCATCCTGTCCCTGAAGTGTTCAAGGCCAGACTGGACAGGACTTGGAGCAAAGTGCTCTAGTGAAAAGTGCCTCTGCCCGTGGAAGTGGCAGGGGGAACTGGATGAGCCTTAAGGCTCCTTCCAAGCAAATCCATTCCAGGATTCCATGGTTTTATGGCTCTATGGCAGAGTCATTTGGTGACAGAGTCGCCTGAACTCCAGTCCAGCTGTGAACTCTGATGCAGCACCACCACTGCGATAAGAGCATCCCCACTGTGACATTAGCATCCCTACTGTGACGTCAGCATCCCCACTGTGATGTCACCATCCCCACTGTGACGTCACCATCCCCACTGTGACGTCACCATCCCCACTGTGACATGAACACCACCAAGGCAAGCCCTTCTTTCTGCATCCCAGGCGACTCCAGCCAGTCGTGGTTCGCCATGGACTTCCTCACACGTGTCGTGCGTGCTCTGCTCCTGCTGGCCCTGCTGCTGGCAGTGACTCCCTGCCCAGGAGAGTCCAAGGAGCTCTGCCCGCACCCCTGCCGCTGCCAGAGGCGTGGACTGCTGGACTGCCGCCACGCCGGCCTGGCCACCGTGCCCCCGGCCACCCCCCGACGGGCCCTCACCGTCCTGTGAGTCCTGGCTGCCCCACACACCCCCTCCAGCTTCCCCTGCTCGACGCCTTCTTCTTGCTGGAAAGCCCAGCCGGGACAGCCGGCAGAGTCACTGCCAGGAGACACGGTGCCTTTGGGGGGTTGTGCTGCACTGTCAGGGTGAAGCCAGGCTGGCCAAGCCGTGCCTTCTCCAGGGAAATCCCACTTCCAGCTCCACAGCCAAATGGGCAGGGGAAGGGCTTTTCCTCAGGGGTCTGTTGTTCCTTTGCAGAGATTTCACTGGCAACTCGATTGCTACTTTGGCTAAACAAGCATGGAAGGAATACCCCTGGACTGAGACTCTGTAAGTGCCAGGCAGCATTTCAAATGTCAGCAGTTGGGGTGTTTTCCATCCTTTGGTCTGGTTTTGGAGCAGCAGCACCACAGAACTCCTTCCCAAGTGAAGTCAAAGTTGGGCTGCTCCGCACGGAGGGCTGTGACTCCCCAGGCCTTCCCAGGATGCCAAGAAACGCCGTGAGCTGTGTGCCGGGCACGGGACCGTCCCCGTGGCTGTTTGCCCAGGGATCAGGCTCCGCCCAGCTCCAGCCAGCCAGGAGCAAGGGCCTGCTGGCCATGAGTGGGGACCATCCCTGCAGGGGCCCCAAGAGCTGCTTCAGGAAAGCTGCCGCAGGGTATTTTCCCAGGAACATGCCATTGCCTCCTGTGGAGCGGCTGCTGTACCATTGTCCGTTTGTGTCATTGCAGAGTCCTCAGGGACAATGAGCTGCAGGCAGTGAAGAGCCATTCCCTGGAGGGGCTGTTCCTGCTGAAGCACCTGTAAGCACTGGCCCCTGCCCACCATGCCGGGCTACTGCCTCCCCCTCCCTTGGGGCCCTGCTGCTCTGGGCAAGCCCAGCCCTGGGCAAGTGGCCTTTGTCCTCCTGGGTTCCAGGCTGCAAATGCAAGTCAAAAGGACAGTGCCCATGGAATGAACATTTTGTCTTCTCATTGGAACAGGGACTTGTCTGGCAATAGGATCCTGTTGATTGAGGAAGGTGCTTTTGAGCCACTGCCTTTCTTGAGGCTTCTGTGAGTCAGGAAGTTTCTTTGTGGTGTCTTTAGTGAAATCTTTCTGTTTAGAACCCTTTCTGTGTTAGAAAATGCTCCTGTTTTCAGCACAGTCACTTAATGTCCCCTGGTAAAAGCACATTTCCTCCAAAGGGATCCTTCTTTGCCCCAGCATCCTGTAGGACAGACCCGATTGATTTCTGTCATCTTCTCTTTCCCCAGAAACCTCAGTGGGAATGGCCTCACACAGATCCACAGCGGCACTTTCCAGGCATGGCACGGGATGCAGTTTCTAGAGGAGCTGTAAGTGGGACAAGGTCCAAAGGCCCATCAGAGCCAGACCCTGCAGGGACAGTGGGGCAGAGCTGCTCTGCCCTGTGTAAAGTACTGAATCCCACTGTGGATGTCAGCCAGGGAGCACCAGGAGTCTGCAGCCAGAAAGCCCCTTTCCCTTGACCTGCTTCTCTTCTCCAGGGCTTCCTTGAACCAGCCAGGCCATCCCCACCTGCCCTGACCCACAGAGCTCACGTCCTTCCCATCACCCCTCACAGCTCTCTGTTGCTTTTTCAGGATCCTAAGCCACAACCCCCTGACCGTGATTGCTGACACAGCATTCTTCAAGCTGCCTTCAGTCAACTATTTGTAAGTATTGACTCCTCTGGAGCAGATCAACAGAGATCTTTGTGTCTCTCCAGTGGCCTGTCCTCAGGAAAGCAGAGATCCAGGAGCAAACCTGCCTCTTCTCCCAGCCTCTTTGTGCTGGAGGCACAAATGTCCCTGGCACTGGCAGAACAAGTCCAATCAGTTGTGGTGTGTCCCCAGCTGCAAAGCACCCAAGCAGCTGGGACAGAAACTTTCAGAAACAAGAGACCATCCAGGTCTGGGGCCACGGAGTGGCCAGAGGGCTCTGGGAATGCTCCAGTCCTGCCTGAGCACTGTTGGCAGCAGTCTGGGGCTCCTGCCTCCTTCAGGGACTGGAGCTGCCCCCAGGGAAGAGCAGGAGGGTTTGGAGCTGGAGAATCCTTTCTGTTGGCATCTGTCTGCCCCGAGAGCTGCAGGGTCCCCTCCTGATTGCAAGGCCATGGTTTGGAGCAGGGCAAAGCAGAAGGCCAGTGGGGTCTTGAATGGCTTGTCTTTGATTAGGCAGAAGTGGATCCCTCTGCCAGCACCCCCACGCTCCTCAGGGGCCTGGGCTTGCTCTCAGAGCAGAGCTGTGGGAATGTCACCTGAAAACTGAATGTGGTCTTTGAAATGCTCGCAGGGACCTGAGTGCAACTCAAGTGACTCCGCAGACGTTGCTGCTGCTCCTGCAGACAACAGTGCACTTGGAAACCCTGTGAGTAGGTGGGACTGAGGGCCAGCCACCAGCAGAGCCTCAGTGCTGAGACAGAGGGGCTGCCTGGGAAACAAATCCCTCTGCCACTAAATCACAACAACCCCAGGAAGCTTTAGGGTTCCTGTTGACTTCCAGGAACCTCCCAAACTCAGCAGCTCCAAGGCAGAATTTCAAAGGGGGGTTTAGATCACGGCGGGTCTGTTTCTCTCTCTCAAGTGTTTTTTTGGGACCAGTTCCACTTTCAAAGGAAAAATCACGTTTTTGGTGTTTTGGGATTCACGTGAGGGAAGTTTTCCAGAGCTGTGGCAGACATGGAAGCACATCCCCGAGGCCTTATCTGTGGGTTGCCCCCCATGGCCTCAGAGACATGGATTGGGACGCTGGGTTTTCCTCCAATCAATAACCTCTTGTCTTTAGCAAACTGCCCAGTGATGTGGCCTGCTGCCTCTGCCAGGAGCATGCCAGCACCGAGACCCCGTGCAGGACCATCCAGTTCCTCTGCCAGAACCTGTGCAGCAGCAGCAGTGCCCAGTGTGCTGGTGGGTGTCCTGCTGAGGTTGGGGGAGCCCTCAAATGTGCCCAGTTGCCTCCAGCCTGAGGAGATGCTGCAGCACGGCCCCGTTTTGGGGCAATTCCTGATCTCCCCTTACAGAAGACTTGGAACAAGCATGGGTTGGAAAGTTCCTTGTCATTACACATATCTGGTGTGTCAAATACTGTCTGGATAAGAAAGAGCTCTCTGGGCTAAACAAACACAGGAGCTTCCAAACCACCCTGTGCATGTGGCCAAGGAAAGCAGGCCTGTCCTGTGCCCTTCCCAGGCACTGCTTCTAACCCCCAATTTCCCCTGAGAACCTCCTGAGCCTTTCCAGTGCCACCATTGCTAGGCCAGTCACAGCTCAGGGGCCAGAGGGGTCCCTGACCCAGCACACATGTGGCCAAAGGGTGCAGCAGTGTTTGTGCTGCTCTGGCACGGTGACGTGGGCCCCAACCTGCCTCAAACCCACCCTGGGAAGCCCAAGACCCAGAAGGAGCGTGGATGCCCCTCAACAGGCTCTGCAGGCTCTGTGTCACCTCCCTGCCCATGTGCAGGAGAGAGGGCAGGAGCCCCCATGTGCTTTGCAGGGCATTAGATGAACACCAAACACTGTTAGTGCCTCAGCAGCCTCTGGGCTGATCTTCAGTCTGGGCTCTCTCTCTCTTCACTGGTTCCTGCAGAGTCTCGGGGTGACCAACCACCCCACCCAGCCATTGCCCCAGCCCAGGCACAGCCTGCAGCTCCTGCTCCAGGTGAATTCCACAATCCCGTGTCAGACTTGATTCTCCTTGCCAGGCTCACTCGGAGTTTCAAAGCTTTTTGGGGAATTTAGAAACCAGCACTGGCTCACATCGAGCTGTGGGAGAGTCTCCAACAGCAAACCCATTTCCCTGGGATGTTTCCCTCCCGTCCAAAGAGAGCCCTGGGAGACACCAGAAAAGAAACCTCTCCTGTTCTGCCCTGAGGGGACAATCAGAGTGATTTAAGGAGTCTTCTCCCCTCCCCAACACATCCACCACTCCCCTCACCCACTCCCTTGTCTCAGAGAGGAGCTCCTGCTGCTGGGGTAAACCTCTGCCCCTGTGTTTGTGCCGAGTTGCTGATCTGCTGTCTTGGTGTTCTCCAGCTCACACAGGTCCTGTGGCACAGACACAGGGAGAAGTAATGGAAGTGGAGCCCTCCGGAAAAGCAAAGAGCAGCCCAGTATTGAACCTCAGGGCCAAGGAGCCTTCGCTGGGAGACCATGGAACTGTAACTCTTGGGGTTGCCCTGACCCTGAGCAGCACTGAGGGGGATGTCAGCAGCCTCAAGGATTCCAGAGCAAATTCATATCCCCCTGAGCACCTCTCCAGGCAGGAAGGCAAAACAGCTGATGATGATGTCAAGAATAATCTGCACAAGGCTAAAAACATCATGACTGTGAAAAGCATCGTCTCACGCCAGCCCCAGCCTGTCAGGGAGAAGGATGCGGAGCAAAAGTCAATCATAGTCTGGGAACGAAAGCAGAAGGGCTCCCATTTGAACTGGCAGGCATTAAACCCCTGGGATGGAGCTGGTGGGTTAAACCCCACCGATGAAGACTCTGTCTTTGGACACCACAAAGGTGTGGATGTAGCTCCATCTCCAATACGGAAATACATTTGGAAAAAGAAAGAACACAAGAAGACCGACAGCCAGTATTGGGTTGGCCAAAATCTGCTTTTCTACCAGGCGTTGGGCCCTGCCAAAGCCCAGGGAGAGCCCACAGGCAGAGAAAGCAAAGCCCAGCAGGGTCTAAACAGGAACCTGGATTTTCTGTCTGACCCGCTGGTTAACAACGGCCCCGCTGCAATCAGCAGGGTAGAGGACAGGGCTGAAGGAGAGCCTTCCTCTCCAGGTGGGCACTTCCCCCTCATCCTTGACACCATGGAGACAGCCTGGAAGCAACAAGAGGAAGGGTCCAGGCTCCTCAACAAGCCAGGTAGCCCTGAGGGCCCAGACGTTTTGCCCGTTCCAGGAGAGGACTTTGAAACCACGGTCGATCGTTCCCTGCGCTTGCTGGTGCCGGACGAAGGCCTGCGGATGTTCATGGCCCACATGGAGCGAGCCCTGAGGACGGACTGCAGCCTGCCCGGGCTGCAGCTGGCCTGTGCCAAGATGGTCTCCAAGACTGGGCTGCTTATAAATCTCCTCAGCAAGAGACAAGAGAGCGAGGGAGCCTCTGCTTTCACCAGACAGTGTCTTCTGCGAGGGAACATCTCCAGACGCACAACCTTGGAGGAGGGCAAGGAACACAGAAAGGAGGTAGGAGAGCTGCTGGGCACTGCTGGATGTGTCCTTCAGGGCAATGGGGAATGGAAAGAGCAACCCTCTCTCCCCTGCTGAACTTGTCTCATTTTGTCCCAGCAGAAAGCAATGAAACAGTCCCGGGAGAGATTCCAGTTTGCGATATTGGTGTTGATCTTCTATGTTACATATTTCATATTGCATTGTCTCATTGAGGTAAGCCAGTAACTCCTTTGACAGACAGCTGTCAGTCAAGCCCTGCAGCTGCAGAGCCCAGCTGAGGAGCCCCGTGCACGTGCCGGGTAGCACAGGAGATGTTTGGCCAACCCTGGAGCTTGTGGCAGCATCCACACCCCCAGCTCAGCAGGGTTCAGCCTGCTTGGGGGAAGCTTGTCCTGGCATCCGTCCTGACTCTCCCCAGCAAAGCTTTGCTTTGCTCTCCTGCCTTCAGCCATGCAGCAATGGGCTTAGGAGAGCTCTGGGTGTTCATTCACGTTCCGGAGGCAGGGGGAAACAGGAAGCTGAGAAGGGCAGACAGTCTTTTGTAAAAATTGTGGCTGCTGGCAGAGACTTGCACGTGTGTAGAATGGGCTGGGTTGGAGGAAGAACCTTTTGGCCTCCGTTTTTTTGCAGAGCATGACAAGAAAAATCTGATATTACAAGTCTCTCTTTCTCCATCCCCAGATATGCTCCGAGCCTCATGAAGATGATTTCCAACCCCGATGCTGTAGGAAATCATTGCTGAGAAGGTAATCACTCCCTGCTCGTGCCACTGCTGTGCCAACAACAGTCTTTACTCTGAAGAGCAACTCATCTCCAGGCCCCCCAGCCTTGCAGGAGCCGCTGCCAAAGACTCCCCTGCCTGTGTTTAAAACACGTTGCTTTTGGGAGAGACCCAGCAAAGGAGCCCAGAGTGGGAGCGATGGGCACAGATGTCAGAGCACATCCCAACCAGCCCTTCTCTGCACCGCTGCTGGCCTGGGGGTTGGGCTCTGGGGGGTCCCACATTGCTGCCACCACAAGGAAATCCCTCTCTGCTCCAGTTCCCAGCAAGACTCTCCTCTGGGGACGGCTCTGCCCTATTTCTCCCTGCCCTGCTCCCCAGAGAGGCTTTTAAAGAACTCGTTCCCATCCTTTCCAGATGCCTTTCCCAGCCAGGGCTCATTCCCAGCCACACCAGCCAGCACTGTCCCTTCTGGGGCTCCCCAAATTCCTCAGGCTCTGCTGAAACACCTGCCAGAAGCAGGGAGAGGTGCTGGCACTGCTGCTGCCCTCCCTGGCCAAACCTCCCTGTTCATGGACTGGGAGCAGGGAATTCTGTGGAGATGATGCCCAAAAGCCTTTTTTACCCCATCTCCCTTGCAAACTCCAATGGTTTGCCCTGCTGGAAATGTCACTTCCCGACTCCTCCAGTGGCTGCTTCCCTGACAGGGCAGGGCACACTCAGCCTTTCTGCCCTCAACCACCATCAACAGCTGTCTTCACTTTTGATCTTTATTTTCCCTTTTTTTTATCAGGTTCTTTAAAATACTGTGGCGGAGAGGGAGGAAGGAGGAGTACAACAAGGCAAAGGATGTAGAGCAGGTAAGAGCAGGGAGCACATTCCAGTGCTGCCCCTCTGCACACACCCTCACCTCTCCCAATCATTCCCCTCCACGGCACTTTCCAGCACTTGCCTGTTTCCCACCACTTCAAAGTCAAACCCAGAGTATTCCCAGCAAGTTGAAGTGTGTAGGAAAATTTCTTCCTCCAGACCCCAGTACTCTGCATTGCACAGCACATCCAGGGAGTTGTTTTCCTGGGAATCGAGGGCCTGATGGATGTTTTAAGACAAGCAATACCTGTGCTGCTTCTTCAGGTCTTGTTCTGCTATAGGAACTGTTGAGGTTTCCTTGGATGCTATTCCCTTGGTGGCTATATCCTTGAAACCTAGTTCCCTAACTGTTATTTCCTTGTCATTTTCTTAGTCTTATTTCCTTGGATCCTATTTCCTTGGAGTCTGTTTCCTTGGCTATTTCCTTACTGATGTTTCCTTGACCCTTTCCTTGAATGTTATTTCCTTCACTGTTACTTCCTTGGATGTGATTTCCTTTCTGTTATTCCAGATGGAAGAAGCTTGATGAAATGCCTTTGCCCAGAGCCAAGATGCTCCTGGCCGGACGCTGCCCTGCCTCCAGCCCCCCAAAATCTGGGCCGCTGACTCCGTGACCCCTCTCTGCAGAGAGGATGCTGCAGGTGGCTGCCGTGCTCAGGACACCCTGAGGAGCCTCCCTGGGACCTGGGAAAGGGGGTGGGATGCCCTGGGACCCTCCAAGCTTCTCCCTGGGGACCTGGGAACAGGGGGGTGGGAAGAGGGAGGTGGGATGGGTTAGAACCCCCATAGATCTCCCTGGGGACCTGGGAACAGGGGGGTGGGATGCCCTGGGACCTCCAAAGCTCCTCCTTAGGGAATAGGAAGAGGTGATCCAGGCAGCCCCCGGTGTCCTGAGCAGCCGCTGCCGCCGCGCAGGCTCCGGAGCGCGCAGCCTTGCCAGGGCTGCAATGTCCAGGGGGTCAGCACGTGTGGCAGAGTCCCCTCCCCGCAGCCCCTTTTGTTCAGCTGGTTTTGTCTTTCCCGGTTGGGAATGCTCTCCCAATAAATCCCGTTTTTCTGGAGCCAGAGTGTCCTGTGAGACGCCGGGTGTCGGGGGGGGAGGAAAGGGGAAGTGTCTGGCGCAGGGGGAGGTTGTTTCCGTGTGTGTGTACAGACTGGGGAATGAGAGGCTGGAGAGCAGCTGTGGGAAAGGGCCCTGGGGGTCCTGGTGGGTGGCCAGTTGGCCGTGACTCAGCAGTGCCCTGGCAGCCAGGAGGGCCAACCCCGTCCCGGGGGGCATCGGGCCCAGAGGGAAGGGACTGTCCCACTCTGCTCTGACCTGGGGCAGCCTCACCTGCAATATTGGGGCAGTTTGGGGGGGACACAATATAAAAGAAGACACTGAATATTAGCATTCAAAGGAGGCCATGAGGACGATGAGAGGCCTTGAGAGGAAGTCGTATGAGGAGGCTGAGGTCACTTGGTTTGTTCAGCAGGAGAAGAGGGAACTGAGGTCAGACCTCACCGGTGTTTTCAAATTCCTCCCGAGGGGCAGTGGAGGGGCAGCTCCGATCTCTGCTCTCTGTGGTCAGTGACACGACCCAGGGAACTGCTGGAGCTGTGCCAGGGCAGGGTCAGGTTGGATCTCAGGGAAAGGTCCTTCCCCCAGAGGGTGGTTGGCACTGACCAGGCTCCCCAGGGCAGTGAGCACGGCCCCAAGGCTGCCAGAGCTCCAGGAGGGTTTGGACAACGCTCTGAGGGACAGGGTGGGATTGCTGGGCGGTGTGTGCAGGGCCAGGGGTCGGAGCGGACGCTCCCTGCGCTCCCTCCCAGCTCAGGACATCCCACCGCGTCCCTGTGGCCCCGTCCCGGTGCCCGCGCGCGCCCCCGCGCGGTGCCCGCGGGAAGGCGGGAGGGGCGTGGCCCGGCTGCGCGGTGACGTCACGAGGGGCGGGTCGTGCGCGCTCCCGGCATTTCCGGGTTCCCCGGGCGGAGGCGCGGAGCCGGTGAGGGGGGGTGGGAATGGGGGGGGTAACGGGGGGGCGGTGTGAGGGGGGGTCTGACATGGCGTGAGGGGTGTTGGGCGTCCGTGGAGTGCAGGGGAGGGCCCGTGCGGTGCAGACGGGGCGTGCGGGGAGCGGGGGTCTGATAAGGGGTACAGGGTGATTGAGGTCTAACAAGGGGTACAGAGTGATGGGGGCACAGGGTGAGGGGTCTGACAAGGGGCACAGAGTGATGGGAGTCTGACGGGGGTACAGGGTGATTGTGGGTTGACAGGGAGTGCAGGTGATCGGTGTCTGACAGGGGGTGCAGGGTAATGAGGGGTCTGACGAGGGGTGCAGGTGATGGGGGCCATGGGGTACAGGGTGATGAGGTGTCTGATGGGGCGCAGGGTGAGGGGGTGCAGAGTGGTGCAAGCAAACACTGCCCCCCTCCAGCTCCCCACGGCCACTGACCCTTCCCCACACCAGCCTGCACCTCCCCAGGCAGGGCCCGATGTCCCCCCACCCAACGGCCCCCAGACCCCCAGCCCACCCGTGCCAGGCCCCACACAGGTCAGGGTTAGGGTGGGGTGGCAGCAGGTCAGGTGCACCCTTCTGTGGGGTCCCACAGCGGGTTGGTGCCTGGTCCTCAATCCCCTCCCACCAGCACTGACACCCCAAACCTCTCGGCCTGTTCCTCCACCGGCCCGAGATCCCACTGCCTGTGGGATCCCTGCAGCTTTCCCTGGTTTATCAGGCATTCCATCCTCAATAAACCACGGGTTTTTCACTGAAAGTGACCAGCTCTGGGTAGTTATTGTGAAAATACAGAGTTTAAAAAGTCATCTCCTTGTTGCCTTCCCTTCCAGTGACCCCCTGTCTCCCATCCCCACGGATGCGAACCCCCCGCTGCGCCGGATGGCACCGGGAAAACCAACTGGGAAACTCCAGCGCCGGGAATCTGAAGGGACACAAAAACTGGGAGTATTAAATCTGGGAACACCTTGCCTCGACACGCTGGGGGTTTCAGAACCCGCTTTGCCCCTGCGCGGCAGCTCCCTCGGAAAATGAACTCCAGCTCTCCCTGCGGCTCCGGCAAATTGTAGCCTGGTGCAGGAGTAGGCAACAGGTTGAAGGGAATTCCCGGGTTGGAGTGTTGGGAAGCGCAGTCTCACCATCCAGGCTGGGAGCTCAGTGGCTGCTCCTCCTGCCCCGGCTGCTCCTGGGCTCCCGCGGGGCAGAACTCGGAGGGTTCATCGGTGACAACACTTCCCTGGCCACCAGCAGGTTTGTGAGCTGTGAGGAGAGGGTTCCGTGGGGATGAGGGTGGTGTGATGGACCTGTTCCTCATGCCAGGCCTGTGTTCCTGCCCTGAGTATCACAGCAGTGCTGCCTCAGGCCAGGCTGGGTGCAGGGAAGGAGCCAAAGTCAGACCATGAGGGTGATCTGTCCAGCCCTAACCCTTGCCAACCTGTTTCCAAGGGGTTTTATCCTCCACCCAGCCACCCCACCAGCCATGCCAGCTGCCTCCTCTGCTGCCAGGCTGCCTCTGCCTGGGCTCAGCTTGTGTTTTTAGCGTGGCCAGGGTGGAATGCAGGAGCTGGGTGGGAGGACAGGGTTGTCCCCACACCGGCCCTTGGACCCACCATCCCGTCAGAACCCCCATGTCCTGGGGCAGAAGGTGACTGGCACGGCCCTCGTGCTTGGAAAATGACTGGCCCCGTGTCCAGGCCTTGAGTCACCAGCTCACGCCGCCGTCGTGGGCTGTTGTTTTCCACCCGCTGAGCACAGGCAGTGACCTGCTGTTTATTTATAACTCACTTCTTGGGAGACTGAGGAGCCGAGCTCTGGGACGGGGGGCTCTGCCTCTGCTGGCACAAGGCTTGATTCCAGCAAGAATCCCAAAGAATCTGGCTGGTTTGCAGCAGTTTGGGAAAGCAGCAGCTCTGCCCTTGCGCCAGTGTCTCTCCTCCTCGGTAGGTCAAACTCCTTCTCTGGGGCTGTTCCTCACTTGTTTGATTTTCACTCGAGCTGCGGGGGTGGTGACTGCTGGGAAACCTCGTGGGTTTTCTCTGCTGTAGATGGGCTTGTCTGTGTTTGCACATCCATCCCATCTCTTATGCCTTCAGGATCACAGGGAACAGCCGTGGCTTTCCAGGATCTGCCTGGTAGTGCTCCAGAGCCCCCTGGTTCCTTCTAGAGCCAGTGCCAGGGCTGCCGATCCGATTTCCCTGTGTTCCTCAATTTCCTCCCAGCACAAGTCTTGGGTGAAATCCACCTTGGAGCTGGTTCCTTGCACTCATTATTCAGGAAAATGTTGTCCCAACATAAGTGGTGCCGCGTGGATTTGTGGTGCTGGAACAAACTGGTCGGACTGGTCGTGGTGGGAGTGGAGAGTCCTGTGGTGAAGGCGGCGAGTGCCCTCAGTGTCTTACCTCCTGCAGTTGCTGGAGGAGGTGATGTTGGCAAAGGAACATGTCTTTTGGGGGAATAACACTCGCTTTGTAAAACTTAGGCAAGGTCTTTGTAAAACTTAAGACGAGGTCTTTGCAAAACCACCACTGTCACCCCTTTCCCTGTGACCAGCTCAGGATGTCAGGGTGGCCAATGCCAAGAGCACGGGTGGTGGCTGCAGTCCTGGAGCTGAAACACCTGTGCTGCCTGTCTGGGCATGAGAAATGCTACCCTATGCCCACCCTTGGGTCTTCTCCCACCCTCAGTGTCTCAGGTGGGATGTGTCTCTTGTTCACAGGATGTGGTGGGAAAGGGTACAGAGTTTGTCCAGCCCCAAAGAACCAGAGCCTCCTGGATGGAGGGCAGAGATGGGGATGGCTCCCTGCTGTCCTCATCAACCACTGCTGCCCCTTAGGGGTTGCCTCGCTCCCCAAACCCCCCAGCAGCCTCTTGAGCCAGAGGTCAACTTCCCTGTAATCCCTGCACTCTCCCATTTCTGTGTTGCAACTCAAAGGGAGGAAATCTTATGACAAGTTGTGGCAAAAACAGTTTCCTTTTCTCTGAAATTGCCTGTGAACTCTGGAAACACTGAGGATCAATCCAGGGTTTGGCCCCAAAGAGCTCTTGTCCTGCTGCTCCCAGCAGGAGTGGCTGGTGGGGTACCTGCAGGGGCTGCTCTTGGTCTGGGCTGCTCCTGATTTAAACTGCTCTGGATTTGGGCTGCTCTGGGTTTAAACTGCTCTGGATTTGGACCACCACTGCCCTTGGGACTGGCCATGGCCATGTAGGAGCTGTTCAGTAAAGCACAGTTCTGCCCAGGCTTGGCAGCAGAGGGGCAGGTTGATACCATCAGCTCTGCTCAGGGAAAGCTCTGGGATTTTTGTGTTGGCTTGGAAATAAAACCTAAAACATCGATGCCCATTCCAAGGCCATTGTCTGCCAGGGGCATATCCAACCCTGTGGCCAGTGCTGGGCTCTCCTTCTCTTGGATGTCAAGTGATTCCAACTTAAGGGAATGGCTTAATAGGACAAGAGGGAATTGCTTCCCACTGCCATAGGGCAGGGTTAGGTGGGGTATTGGCAAGAAATTCTTCCCTGGGAGGGGGGTCAGACACTGGCACAGAGAAGCTGTGGCTGCCACATCCCTGAAAGTGTCCAAGGCCAGGTTGGACGGGGCTTGGAGCAACCTGGGCTAGTGGAAGGTGGGATTAGGTGGACTTTGAGGTCCCTTCCAACCTGAACAATTCTGGGATTCTGTGAATAAATTCCTCCTCCAACCTCTCACATCCTTAGGAAACTTGGGGCAGTAGCAAGTGCTGGAGCAGCTCTTGGACCCTTTACCATGCTGGGATCCATGGTTTTTGGTCAGGGATCCAGCTGTGCCATGGGCATCTCTCTGACAGCCACGTGTTCTGCCCTCAGGGGCTCCAGGGACACCTCGGTTTTGGCAAATGGCTCCCAGAGAGGAACAGGGCAGGAAGCCAAGAGTCAGAAGTCAAAGGTCCCTTGTCTGCAAACCCCCTGCAGTGGCAGATGACCCAGCCAGGCTGCCACTGCCTGCTCACATCTGGTTTTCCAGGGTTTCCCATAGTGGGAGGGCACTGATTTTTCTCTGTCTCCCACCAAAGCCTCAGAGCAGCCCTGGCATCTGCACCCCCTGGAGTGGGAAAGTCCTGGGGTTTATCAGCCTCATGGAGAACCTGCAGCCTTCCAGTGCTTAAAGGGGCTTATAAAAAAGGTGCAGAGTGACTTTACACAGGCAGACAAGTGACAAGAAAAGGGAGACTGGGTTTAAACTAAAAGAGGAGATTCAGACTGTATATTGGGAAGAAATTCGTATCCATGAGGGTGGTGAGGCCCTGGCACAGGGTGCCCAGAGAAGCTGTGGCTACCCCATCCCTGGAAGTGTCGAAGACCAGGTTGGCCAGGGCTTGGAGCAACCTGGGCTGGTGGAAGGTGTCCCTGCCCATGGCAGAGGGTGAAACTGGATGGTCCTTAAGGTCCCTTCCAACCCAAGCCATTCTGGGATTCCATGATTCCTTCCCATCTTCCCAGACGGCTCTGTGCCCAGAGAGTCTGTCCCAGCTGGGTTGGGCAGCAGCATTGCTGCTCCTCCTCCTCCTCATATCTTCCCACAGCCTGCTTTGGGGTGACACCCCCTTGTCCAGGCCACCTCATGCCACTCCCATGGTTTTTGGGTGCCATCCTTCAGGCTCAGACATTGCAGGTGACACAGGGAGAAGGGCAGCCGTCCCTGGCCCTGCATGTGGTGCTGCTGGCTGGACCTGCCTGGCAGCTCACCCAGCCTGGGGGCTGCCTGCTGGAACCTCGCAGGGGTTAATTACTCCCTCCCAGGCTCTTGGCCATGCTCTGTTTTGCCCAAAACTCTCCTGGTCCCTGGAAAGTGTGGCACCTTTTCATGAGGTTGTAGCTCACTCCCAGCTCGGATCCAGCAGCATCCTGGCCATGAGCACCTGCAGAATTCCTCGGTGCACGATCCACCCCTTTTGTGTGGCACCAGAAGCCCTTCAGGTGGCAAGTGAGTCGGGTGTAACCCCACTGGGTGCTCAGACATCTCCTCCTCTCCCCAGGTGACATGTGAAGGCAGCGCCCGGCACCGGGAGCGGCAGCAGTGGAGATGCATTCCAGCCATCTCGATGATCCCAAGGAAGCTATACAGGTGAGCCAGACCCACCCCAGTGCTCCCCACATAGCTCCAGGTACTGCCCAGTGCAACCCCCAGTCACTGCTGGGGACGTGGGTGCTGCCAGCTGGGATTGGGATGGTTTATATTGGGATTGGGATGGTTTGTCTGGGCAGGGGGATTAAAGGAAATAAGGTGTGTGGGGCTTTGCAAGACCCCACATGGGTGGGGCAGGGAAGGTGCTCAGCCCCAATACCTGGGTGAAGTGGTATTGTCACCCCCCCCCCAGTTTGGGGTCTCTTCACCCAACTTTGGGAGTTTAAACACCTTTAACAATATCAACAGCAGCAGTTAAACCTGAGTGTTTAGTTCATCCCACAGCAGGATGACTCCATATGTGGCTGATAAAATCATTTGCACTCTTTAATCCTCTCAGCCCGTGGTGCTCCTTCCTTGGGCCAGCAGACCTGGGGGGCAGCTGGAAAACAGCACCCCAATAAGGGACACACTCCCCCCACTGTTGTCCTTGAGCTCCAGCTGCTGGAAATCTTATTTAGATGCTGAAAAAAATATCCCAGGCTGGAAATTTAATATGGGTTAGTGCAGCCAACCCAGGCTCGAATCAAAGTCTGCCCAAGCCCTGGTCAGGGAATGTTCAGCGTTTGCCTGGAATGCTGCCTGATGCTGAAACATGGCAGGGCCCCAGAGGAATTTGTGGTGTTTTCCAAGTGCCTGCTTGTAAACACAACCTGGATTTGAAATAAGGTTGGTTGAGACACCCAGGCTCAGCTGCATGAGGAAAAAAATCCTCTCCACAAGCGTAAAATTCACTGAACTTCCTGCTTTTGACTGGTGGGAGAGAGAAGCAAAGCTGCTGGAAGGTAAAAATCCCAAGTTCCAGCTTCAGAACCTGCTGAGTCTCTTCAAAGGCAGGAGCTGAACCCCGGTGTCCTTCCAAACCCCTCTGTTTTGGGGGCCCATCCCAGCAGTGCCTGAGGTTTAACCAGCATGACCAGCGAGGTCGATGGCTTTGATTTCTGCTGGTGGGACCAGTCAGCGTGTCACATGTCACATGCTACTTGGGCTGACCTGCACGAGCTCAGGGGCTCTGTTCCCTCCTCTGAGCTTCTCCTTTCTCACCCACACTTACTTAATCCTCGTGTTTCCCCCGAGAAATTGCCTTCCCTACCCCCTTAAGCCATTTGCTGCCTGCAGAGGAAGCACCACATGCTCCAAAAGCAACCCCAGCTCTGAAACACCACAAAATTGCATTAATTATTATTTTTTTAACAAAATAAGCTACATGAACTGTAATGCCAAGAGTGTGAGACCCCAGCTCAACCAGTTCAGCTACAGTGCTCCCAGTTCAGCCACTGCAAAGGAGGAGGCAGGAATCACGTGGTGCTTTGCTGTGAATGAGCCTTGCTGGTTTTAAGCCCTTTTACATGAAAACCTTCCTAATCATTTTCTTTTTATGATCCAAACATGCACCTCCTGCCTTTCAGCTGATCAAGAAGCAGCTGGTGAATGCCATCAAGGCTCTGCAGAAGCAGTACGTGAGCTCGGACGCCGTCGTCACCAGCGATGACGGCAATGCCAACACACTCTGCAGCGCCCTGGAAGCTGTTTTTGTGCATGGGCTGAAGGCCAAGCACATCAAGGCACAGACTGGGGGGAAAGGGAAGAAATCAGGGGGTCGGGGACCCCTTCCCCAGCCGGTCTTTTGGGGCCTGCTGAAGAGCATCACCCATCGGTGAGTGCCTGTTGCCGCTGAGAGGGATTTGTGTGCTCGCATTTATCCCTTGTCTTTGGTGCAGTAAAATTCAGGGAATGGTGGACAGCAGGATGGCTCAATGCATCTCTACCCCATCCTGCATGCTCAGTCCATTCAGTTTGGGGAAGAGGCACCCTCACAGGGGTTTGGGGGGTTGGAGGTAGGAGAACGAAGCCCCTGCGGTGCTGAGAGGGGCTGGGCCCCCTATGGCCCCTCTGAGCATGTGCTGGGGGTGAGCCGATGTCCCCAAACAGTTGAGGGATGAAACTGTGAAGACACACCCCTTTCTATTTATTTTTGGGTGCCAGGCTGTATGTGGTGGTTCCAGGTCCCCCGTGGAACCCCAGTGACTGCAGTGGTGTCTGGCAGCAGCTGTTTATGGGATGCACATGCAGGGATCTGGTCTCTCTCCTGACCTGGATCTACTGGGGCTGGTTGGCCCTGTTTCCCCACATCCCAACAGCCTTCGAGGAGGTCTCTCTGGGTGACTACTATTTACTGGGGTTTTTCTGAGCCACTCCCTAAGCTAAATTCTCCCACAGTAAATAACAGCCCCCACACAAATTGTTCTGAAAGCCTCATCCAGCTCCATCACCGACTCCTGAATTATGAAAGAGCGGATGAAAATAATTCTTTCACATTCTACAGGGGATATTTTTGTGCCCTTTGAAGGTTTATTTCTTCTGTCTTGAGAGACAGATTAAAAAAGAAGTCTTACAAAACTTTTGCCCTGGTTTTTGAGGCGTCTGTGGTGCCAGTGTGAGCTGGGAGCAGGCAGGATCCAGGGACCGTGGTGTCGCTGTTGGATCTTAGGGAAGAACAGTTGAATTCCAGAGGCTGAGATTGCTTGAGGAGCTCGACCCAAGCCAGGTTGTTTTTTTGGGGCTGCCACAGCAGTTTTCACTGTGTTTTGGCTGCTTTTAAATTTGAAGTGAGGATTTAGACACGTGGTTGTCACCAAGGAGGATCCAGCCAGCACAAACCCCACTAATATGCAGGGACAGTAGGAATTCCCCCCTCTGCATCCTTGGTCCAGGGCAAGCAATGGGTGGGAGATGCCTCCAGCCAAAGAGAGGAGAAGAAGCCGAGGCACCCAAGGGCTGCCTTCGGTCCTTACCAACATATTTAGCTTTGGGGCATTCGGGAGCTATTTTTCTCCATGGCAAACCACATTTTCCATGAAGGAAAGAGATTTTCCACAGCCTGATTTATCCCAGCTTCTAAACTCCCCATAGCAGAGCAGGTTGGGCAGTTCCTGATGGAGGCTTTGCTTCTCCTCTGCCCCGTGATGGACCTAAACGGAGCTGCTCACGTCCTGTTCTGTCCTTTGTCCTCCTTTTTCCCAGGAATATTGTCTCGGAACTGGAACAGCTCATGTTTATCAACACAGACGTGGGTCGCTGCCGTGCCTGGCTGAGGCTGGCACTGAATGATGGGCTCATGGAGTGTTACTTGAAGCTGCTCCTGCGGGATCGCTCCCGACTGTCCGAGTACTACCAAGCGCCCGCTCTGCTCCTGGATGCCGAGGAGTGCGAGTTTCTCCTCTGCTACTTGCAGGGTTTATCGTCCCTAACCTTCGAGCTGTCCTATAAATCAGCAGTTCTGAATGAGTGGACCATCACCCCCCTGTCCCTGTCGGGTCTGTGTCCCGTTTCGGAGCTGCTGGAGCCCCTCACATCCGAGCCCCACAGGAAAGCGTCGCTGGGTTCCATCTCGCAGTCGTCGGGGTCGGACGAGATCGAGATCCAGCCCTCGGTGCTGCCCATCGGCAAAGCCAGCAGCAAGATCAAGCTCACCTCATCCTCGCTGAGCCTGAACACCACGAGCTCGTCCCAGCTCTCCTCCAGCCTGGGCTCCGACAGCATCCCGCCAGCTCCCTGTGCCCGCAGCCCCGAGCGCAGCGAGGAGCCGCTGTCCTGCGACTCCGACCTGGGCACGGCCACCGCCGAGGACCTGGACAGGTCACTGCAAGAGTGAGTCCTGCCCCAGCTCTCCTCTCCAAAGGGATTTTTAACCCTCTCTGGGCTCTCATTATTTTCTCTCTATAAGAAGGAAGCCTTTCTCCCTGTTTTTCTTTCACAAGCTATTTTTTTCCTCCTGGAAAGGGCCTTCGTTGTTTTTACGAACCGCTCGGCACAGCTCACTGAGCCCCTGCTGCACTGCAAATGAGCTTGTGGCCACTGAAATGTGTGTGTGTCCTCTTTAGCAGGGCAGAAATGTCAGAAAAATGCTGCTCCCTGGTTTCAGGAATGTCACATCTCCCTGGTGCACGCTGGGGGTTACTCCAGGGCTTTCCATGAGGGGAAAGAAATGAGTTTGGTCACAAGGAGGGTTATAATTTGCAGCTTCTGCAGATCATTCAGAGGAGGGAGGTTGTTGGTTTGTCATCCTTGTGATTTATTCCTGCCGAGCATCCAGCACAAAGATTTCCAGGGTTATATAAGCTCTGAGAAGTCAGTAAATATTTTCCGTACCACCTTTAAAATGTGACTCTGAGGGAGCCCAGCCTCGGGATGATGCCTCTTCCCAGTGAAGGTCTTCAGGAGGGTTTAGAGCTGCAGGCTGTGCTCCCCCATCTATAACAGCATCATTCCCTACTTTCAGGATTTTGCATCTTCCAAAGGTCCTGGAAGAACCTGCCTTGATTGGATTAAACTCGTGATGGAGATGCTGTTTCAAGTTTTAATCTTGGGCTGGTTTGATTCTGGGGCTGGCAGTGAAGCGGGGCCATGGGAACAGCCACTCCTCTGGCCAGGCTCCACTATTAATTGCTCATTAACGAAAACAGTTGAAATTTGGCACATGGTCCAAGGCTGGATTTGCATCCAGGAGCCGTATGTGGGGCTGGGGCTGTGGGAGCACCCAGCACTCCCCGCATCCATGGAATCAAACCCCTTTAATGTGTGTAACTGGGGAATGCTCCCATTGCAGGCAGGGTCCTGCTGCCGTGCCATGGGGCTGAGGCTGCTCTGTGGGGCACAAATCCCACATTTTTCTGTTGGCATCATTGGGATTTTCCAGCCCACACCGTGCTGCCAGCCCATGGAGGCCGGCAGTGCTGCCGAGCCCTTTTTACATGGTTATAATTTACAATAACTGGGGGGGTTTTACAGGTTTTGGCCATTGCAGCTGCATTCAGACCAATCATTTTTCCCTTTCAAGGGTGTTGTCCGAGTTCAGCAAAGCCAGGCCGAGCCCAGAGGCTCCGGAGGGACGGCTGGTCCCCAGTGTGCTGGGCTGTTCCCCCCGGCTGCCCGCGGGACCCCCGGCACCGACCCCCAGAGTGCACCAGGAACCACCCCCCGGCACCAACAGCTCCGCTCCAACAGGTGACACAGCACCCACCAGCCATGAGGAGGGAGATGCTGGTGGCACAGCCAGCATTCCAGCCCCACGGAGGGATGGTCCAAGCAGAGGGGAGCGCGGCAGCGGCGAGGGCAGCCTGGCAGTCCGGAGTCCCACGGCCGAGTACCTGCTCTCTCCGCTGCTGGGCTGTCCGGTAGGTCTTACAGCTCCTTCCCTTCCCATCTCCTTGGTGTTTTGCTCCCTGACCTAATGGAAAAGGAGAAACAAAACTCACGATGGTTTTTTGAGTAGGCAGCGGTTTCATAGAATTTGGGAATCCCAGAATGGTTTGGGTTGGAAGGGACCTTAAAGATCATCCAGTTCTGACCCCCTGCCATGGGCAGGGACACTTTCCACTAGACCAGGTTGCTCCAAGCCCACCCAACCTGGCTTTAAACACTCCCAGAAATTGATTTCTCCAAACGCCCATCTTCTGCGCTGCTCCCACTTGGTTGCCAGTGATACTCCCACTCCACAAGCATCTTCCTGGACTCCATGGAGTAGTATCCATGCAGCTGCTCTGGGAGAAATTGGATCAAAGTCTGTATTCTCTGGTAAAAGAGACACCAAAGCCTTTGAAGCCCTGCCTGGCCTGTCAGTCATCCCTGTCCAGGAGTGGCTGCAGCAGGAAGTTTGTTAAGGATATCTGGAGAGGGATGAGCTCTCACACCAAATCTGGCTGTGGGCTGTGTGCAAGAGATACAACAGCCCTGGAATCGAGGTTCTCATGGGGACTCTTCTTCCTTTATGGTCCACGTAAGAGGAGGAAAAGGGTGACTGGACAGGAAATAAAGTAGTTTCCCAGCGGAAAAAACCCTCCTGCAGCACATCTGTTCCCAGAGTGGGATGGCATTCCCGGGTGCTGGGCTTGAGCAGCGGCGGATTTCCCCTGCTGCCACACGGAGCTGAGCCACATCCACTCGCTTTTGCTTTTAGGAAACTCTTTGAACAGCCTCGTCCTCTGTCTAATTTGTTACTGACTTTTCCGTCCTGGTTCCCATTGTTTCCATCCTGGTTCCCATCCTTTCCACCCTGGTGAGGTTAAGATATACCTCATACCCCCCAGACCGTTCCTGCTCTCTGCTCCTTTCAGTTCCCTCCCGCTTATCCCGTTTCCGCTGCTTCCTCGTGGCCTTGAGCCAGTTTGACCTAATCTATGTATAACATACTGTGTCAACAGGAAATTCCCCCTGCTCTCCCATGACTCACGGAGCAACCTGCATTCCTGCCCCAGGAGTAAGCTGGGAGCTGCAGGAGCTGCACCACCCCCCCATGATTCTGCCACAGGGTGGTGACAGCTCTAGTGCTGTCACTTACCTTGTTATTCAGGATAAAAGGCTCTTGGAAAGCTGGGAAGGGAAGTTGAGAGGACATTCCTGGTGGGATGCAGCCCTGAGTGTAGGGATGCTGCTCCCTCGTGCCAGGGCACTGAGCTGGGTTTTTTCCTACTGCTCTTTGTTCAGGAACCTTGTCCCAGAACCTTGTGCCTTTCAGGAGGAATTTCTTTACTGAAAGGGCTGCCCAGGGAGGTGGTGGAATCCCCATTCCTGGAAGTGTCCAAGGAATGACTGGACGTGGCACTCAGTGCTCTGGGTTTGGTGACAAGGGGGAATTGGTCACAGGTTGGACTTGAAGATCTTGGAGGGCTTTTCCAACCTTAATGATTCTGTGATTCTTGTAGCCAGAAGAACTCCTGGAGAAGTTACAGCCATGTTTTCTTCTGCCCATGGGTCTCATCCCTCCTGACATAGCAGACAAAGATTTCTTCTGCCTTCCCTGCTTTATTTTTTCCCTGCATGGCTCAGGCCAAGTGTTTGTGAGCCACAGGTCTTCTATTTCATCCTGGACATCTTCCTGTACCTCTCCCCATCCCTGCTCCTCCTGGAACATAGCTGGTGCTGCTGCTCCAGGCAAGCTCATGCTGTTCCATGGCAGGGCTGGAATCCCACCCTCCATCAGGACCCTCCAAATGCCTGTGGTCACTGCAGGGAATGTGCTCTCCCTCCACAGTGATTTAGGGGGAGAGAACTGATTGATTTTGCACTTTATAATCCCACCAGGAGAGAATCCCAGTATTTCCCAGCTGTTGACACAGTCCCACTGTCCCTGACTGGAAGGAGCAGGGGGAGCCATCCTCCTGGGAATGGCAGCAGAGAATCATGGAATGGTTTGGGTTGGGAGGGACTTTAAAGCTCATCTGTTGTACTCCCCTGCTATGGGCAGAGGAACCTCCCACTGGATCCCACACATCAGTGCCTGGAATTTGGTCTGCACAAAGGAGGGATCTTTGTGGACATGTGTGTGTGAGGGGCACAGGGTGTTCGATAAGTTTGATAATTAATATATTTAATTTTTTAACAGAAAAGAAAGAGCTGGATCTCAGAAGATGATTTCTACAGACCTTCCCCAGGAGAGAGCAGTGGGAGCACAGCAGACACCAATGGCTTCGGGCCTGAGGGGGACAGTGAGGGGCTGGCCCCGGGGCTCGTCAGTGCCCTTGACTTGGAGAGGCTCTCGGTGCCCTCCTCGGAGAGTGGGAAACCCAAAATGTCCCCCAGAACGGGAGCAAAAGGGCTCAGTGTGGTGCACCGCCGGCAGATGGGTACGTGCCACCTCCTGCTTCCCTCCAGTGCCTGCCCTGGGCAGTGCTCAGGGATTATCCCGGGTCATGATGGGCTGTTTGGGCAGCAGCTGTTGGCTGGTGTGAGCTGGTGGCAGCACTAAGAGCCACAGAAGACAGTAGAGCAGCTTCCCAAGGCATTGCTGAGCCCATGATGGCTCTGGTGGGAAGTGTTTTAGGGGGAGAGGGTTTGTCCACCCTCAGGACACCTTTTCTTTATGCCATCCCACTCATTCTCAGCCTCAAACCCAAATGCAGGTGGACAGAAACCCAAGTGCAGGTGGACAAATGGTGGAGACCAAGGTCCTGTCAGCTCCTGCCCCATGCCACCATCCTCCAGGACAGGCTCTCTAAGCTGCCATGCCTCTGGGTTGCTTGCTTCGAGCCCCCCTTGGCTTTTCTCTCTCTCTCTCCTGGCTTCTCCTTTTTCAGTTAAACCAAGACACTCTTTTCCCCCAGGTCTTTCCAACCCTTTCCGAGGGCTCCTGAAGCTGGGCAGCCTGGAGCGCAGGGGAGCCATGGGAATCTGGAAGGAATTCTTTGCGAGCTGTCGCCGCTGGAGCTCCGGCTCTTCCTGGACCACGAGGATCGGATCTGTGGGAGGCTACTCCCTGCTGCGCTGCGAGTCCCTGGCGCTGAACCACTCCGACGGCCGCTTCGAGCTGGTTTTTCCTGGGGAAGAAGATCTACCTCCGAGCCCCTTCTCGGGATGAGGCCGAGGACTTGGCTGGACAGGATCCGAGAGGCGCTGCACAAGTGCCGGCCACAGCTGGAGGAGGACGAGTGGGAGACTCTGGAGTATTCCGAGGATGGAGGTGAAGCCCAGCCCATCCAGGGTGACTCCAGTGCTCTCCAGCACAGCGACGTGCCTGGGAACAGCTGGACTGTACTCCAGCCCACGAGCCGGAGCTGGATGCGATAAAGAGGCTGTTCTGTACATGGCCTGGACAAAACCTGGGTCCCTTTCATTTTTTCCCCTGTCCTCGAAAACTCTGAAGGCTTTAAAATCAGGAACAATGACAAAATTTTAAGCAACAGTTACGGCATAGAGACCCTCCAGGACATCCTCCCGGACACGAGCCTGGGGGGACCCGCGTTCTTCAAGGTGATCACCTCCAAGGCTGTGCTGAAGCTGCAGGCTGAGAACGCAGAGGAAGCAGCCTCGTGGAGGCTGTTGGTCCGAAGGGCCCTCATGGCCTATCTGGAGAGCGCAGAGGAGGCGCTGACACTGGGTGGGAGCTTGGATGGGCACTCCCAGGTCGTCCTGAAGAACATCGTGAAGGAAAACGGCTTCTTGCTGCGTACCTGGTGGCCATCCCCATGGAGAAGGGCCATGGACTCTCAGAGCTTCATCTGTGCAGGTACAGTTTGGTTTGGATTGGAAAGGATCTGAAAGACCATCTCATCCCACCCCCTGCCATGGGCAGAGTCACATTCCACTAGCCCAGGTTGCTCCAAGCCCCATCCAACCTGGCCTTGGACACTTCCAGGGATGGAGCAGCCACAGCCTCTCTGGTTTCCCCATCCAACCACTAAGCCTCTCAGTGGAGCTTCAAGTCCCAGTTGGTGGCACCTTTGATGTCTTGTGGGCACAATCCCCATCCCACCCTGCCCAGCTCCAAGTGGGATGCTGCTGGGCTCCCATTTATAGATGCTTTGTACGGACAGTCAGGAAACTGGGATTGAAGCAACCTTAGCTGGATGGACCACAGGCCCAGGACTCTCTCCTGGGCATTTGAGGTCGCAGCCTGTGGGGAAAGTGCAATCAAGAGCAGGTTTTTCCAGTAAGGCAGCACAGGAGCAGGGATTGCAATGGGATGTGACAGCTGATTTGCAAAACAATCATTTACCCTTCCCCTGACGCCTCTCAGCACACGGGGCAATGCTGGTGGCACCCTCACTGACCTTCACAGGAGGTCATAATTTGCTCTTTACCTCGCTCAGTTAATTAAATTTCAGATTTCTCTCCTGCCTCCAATTATATTTCTTGTACCTCCAGCCAGGTTGGTTTTTTTCTTTTAATCTCTCTCCTTTTTTTCATAATATGACTTTTTTTTTCCGATCTGTTTGGTCTCTGCTTTCCCTCCAGGCTCTGTCCTGCATCTTCTACCTCCCAACAGATGGACGCAACAAGCCAAAAAGGACAAATTTCCAGTTGTTTATGTGTAGGTTTTCTTTAGGGATCTGCCTGCCCTGCTTTCACCCCCACTCTTAGCCTGGGATGTGTTCCCTTCCATCTCAGGGTAATGAGCAATAAGAGCTGGGTTTCATTATAAATTCAGAAAGCAGCACATGACTCTCCATGAATGTTTTTGAGGGATGAGCTCCCAGACACCCCAGAGTGTGACAGGTGGGTGTCAAACCCAAGCTGGATCCCCATTGCTATAATAAAGGGGATTTGGGGTTAATCCATCTAACTTCATCCTGGAAGATGAGGTTTGGGGATCCTGTGGTGGCAGCAGGAAAGCAAAGGGCTGAGTGAAGGTAAAATCGGGCAAAGCCACTGGTGGAAGGTAATGGGGCAGCAGGTGGGATTTAGGTTCGTCCCTAAACCACTTGGATATTTCCAGAATTCACTTTTCCTAAAAAAAAAAAAAAAAAACAACCAAACAAACCCAAACAATTGAACCACTTGATGGATAAAAGTGGGTTCAGGGATTGTCCAACCTTATTTTTATGGAGAAAAAGTGAAGTGGTGCCTGTTGGACCATCATGGTCCAACAATCCACGGGGAAGGGCCTGGGGAACATCACACTGAAAATCCTACAAGTGCTTCAGCTGATCCCCCACCCTTCCCAAAACTTACTTGTTCCATTCCCTGCCCCCAAAAGTTTCTCCCTGTCCTGGCAGTGATGGCTGCAGGCTCAGGTCCCCTCTCGTTCCCTGCTCCCCTCAGGCTGCTCCAGGCAGATCGGCTTCTCCTTCGCCAAGCCCCGGCTCTGCGCCTTCTCCGGGCTCTACTATTGCGACAGCTGCCACCGCGATGACGAGACCGTGATCCCCTCCCGCCTCATCCACAACTGGGACCTGACGAAACGAGGGGTGAGTCCTGGGCTGGGTCCACGCAGGGAGCAGGGAAACGCTCTGGCATCTGCCCACACTTCCTGAATGTCCATCTGGGCGTTCCCCAAGGTTGGAGGTGCCCACCCCAGACCCCTCCCCGAGCCTCTCCTCACTCCGTGCCCACCTGTGCCCTCTCTGTGCCCCAGGTGTGCAAACAGGCCCTCAAGTTCCTCTCCCAGATCCGTAACCAGCCCCTGATCAACCTGAAGCTGGTCAACGAGAGCCTCTACGAGCACGTGGAGAGGATGGGGCGGATCCTCCGGAGCAGGGAACAGCTGAAGCTGCTGGGGGATTACCTCATCATGTGCCGCAGCGGCGCCCTGAAGGAGCTGAGCAAGCGGTGAGGGCCCTCTCTGGGTGAATTCCCTGCTTTTGCACCCCGTGGTCTCCTGTTCTCCTCATCACCCCTGTCAGAGCAGTGCTGCCAAGGCTCAGCTGGTTTTTTCGCTCCTATTATCTGCCCTAAGGAGTTATCCCTCTGTTGGCTGTGTCAGCACACTGAGCTGTGACTCAGGAAACACCTTCCTGGCCGAGGAGCTTCTGGCTGGACAGGAAACACCTGGGAAAATAGATGAGATATTTATTTTCTTTTTTCCCCCTGCTTTGAAATGCTCTCACACGATTTCCAGTGGCAGGATTTGGGATGTGTGGCACAATAGGAGAATAGGCTCTGCAGTGATTTCTTCAGTAATCTGCATTGTCCAGGCACCTTCTTGCTCCAAAGCTGTTGGAGATGGGGTGGAAACGATCTACTCCTTTCTCTCTGTGCTTCTTTGCAGGCTTGATCACAGGCATTACCTCTTGGAGTGTCCCCACAAATACAGTGTTGCTGATCTGAGGCAGGTGAGTCATGGTCATAGAATCACAAATGGTTTGGGTTGGAAGGGACCTTAAAGACCATCCAGTCCCACCCCCTGCCACAGGCAGGATACCTTCCACTAACCCAGGTTGCTCCAAGCCCTGTCCAACCTGGTCTTGTCATAGGGATTTTGCTGGTGAAGACACCCAGGGTCTGTGGAGACACCCCATGGTGCTTCTTCAGCAGGAGTTTTCCAACAGTTGGATTTTTCAGTGATTCCAAGCCAGGAGCCCCATCCTGGCAGGTTGTGGGTGCTGCTCTCAGTTTTCCGGGGTCCTGTTGCGACCTGGGTGTGGGTTGTGTTTGAAGGACAGCCTTGCCTTCACGTGGCAGCTCCAAGAACAGGTGTAACCCAGCACGAACCCAGCGGGGTTGGGCTCCAGGAGCACTGACCCCCCTGTCCCACAGATCGCCGACGGCGTCTTCGAGACCTTCCTGCAGTCCCTGCTCCAGTTCGCGTCCCACCACGTCTACAGCTGCGACCTGTGCACCCAGCGCGGCTTCATCTGCCAGATCTGCAACAGCAGCGACATCATCTTCCCCTTCGAGTTTGACACTACCACCAGGTGAGCCCCCCCTCTGACCCCCTGCAGCCAGGACACCCAGGGGCACAGCCTGGCTTCTGCCAGGAGCCCCAGATGGCCCCTGGGTCCCCCTCGGGGGTCTGCACTTCCAAGGCATGTGGCCTCGGGGTGAACTGGGAATGGGTCTGACGTGGCTGTGTATCCTCGTGGTGCCCATATCCCAGTGGTGCCTGTGTCCTCGTGGTGCCCATGTCCTCATGGAAACCATACTGTGGTGCTCACATCCTCATGGGAACCATATTGTGGTGCCCATGTCCTCATGGGAACTGTGTCCTCATGTCCCACATCCTTGTGGGAGCCATATCCTTGTGCTGCCCATGTTGTCATGGTCCCCACATCCTTGTAATGCCCATGTCCTCATGGAAACCATATTGTGGTACTTACATCCATGTGGGAACCATATTGTGGTGCCCATGTCCTCATGGGAACTGTGGTCCTCACGTGCCACATCCCTGTGGAGCCATATCCTTGTGCTGCCCATGTTGTCGTGGTCCCCACATCCTTGTAATGCCCATGTCCTTGTGGAAAACATATTGTGGATCCAATGTTCTCATGGTGCCCATGTCCTAATGGAAACCATACTGCTGTGCCCATGTCCTCGTGGGAACCAAATGGTGGTGCCCACGTCTCCTGTGGTGCCCATGTCCTTGTGGGAGCCACATCCTCATGGTGCCCATGTCCTTGTGGGAGCCATGTCCTCATGTCCCACATCCCTGTGGAGCCACCCTCATGCTGCCCATGTTGTTGTGGTACCCACGTCCCTGTAGTGCCCATGTCCTCATGGAAACCATATTGTAGTGCCCACGGTCTTGTGGTGCCCATGTCCTTGTGGGAGTCACATCCCCGTGGTGCCCATGTCCTCACGGGGGCCACATCCTTGTGCTGCCCATGTCGTGTGTGGGAGCGACATCCTCGTGGTTCCCCCATCCTTTGGGACTCATTGTCACGGTGCCCACGTCCTCGTGCCCGTGTCCCCATGGGACCCATCAGCCCCAGGATGAGCTGAACCAAATCGGGGCTGTTTGGGGCAGGAGAGGACCATCCTCACAGAGCCAAGGTCTCACCAAGACAGGTGGCTTTGCACATTGAAGATGCAGAGCCACCAGCACCTTGCTGTCAGCCTGCAAAGGCCTTGGTGGCAACCGAGGGGCTGGAGGGAGGAGGAGCAGGAGGAAGGTGCTTCTGCCTCACTCACCTGGCCAGTACATCTCCCATTCAGATTCAGTCTGGCCCCTTCCAGGGGCTGCAGGAGGGAAGGGGAAGCAGCAATGGGACTGTCCTACCCCCATCTACAGCCAGGGAGGGGAGGAAGGATGCCTGGACATGGATTTCATAGAATCCTAGAATGGTTTGGGTTGGAAGGGACCTTAAAAAACATCCAGTCCCACCCTCTGACACAGGCAGGGACACCTTCCACTAGCCCAGGTTGCTCCAAGCCCCATCCAACCTGGCCTTGAACACTTCCAGGGATGGGGCAGCCACAGCTTCTCTGGGAAACAAAGAGCCAAATGGGCAGCACCGTGAGATGTGCTGGGAAGAGGCTGAGGATGTTCCCAGCAGGACAGGGATGACAGTGGCTCTCACTGGGATTTTCCCTCTGCCCAAAGAGCTCCCATCCCTCACAGGCAGGGACCTGCCCTGCAGCAGGGTCGACTGTGGGCTTGGATGCAGCAGCTGGACAGAACTTGGAATCAGGAACAGGGGGAGGGTGGGTAGAGGGGGGTTTATCCCCACCACCATCAGGGTTTGCTGAGGAAGTCAGTAGCAAACCCTTCCAGCCCAGGAGCCTGCTCCATTGTAGTGGAGAGAGATCCACATCTCCATGGTTATTTCATAGAATTATGTAATTGTTCAGGTTGGAAAAGCCCCCTGAGGTCATCCAGTCCAACCATTCCCCAGCACTGCCAAGGCCACCACTAACCCATGTCCCCAAATGCCACATCCACACAGCTTTAAATCCCCATGGGACTCCACCATTGCCATGGGCAGCTGTGCCAGGGGACACCCTTTTCCTGAAGAAATTTTCCCTAATATCCAACCTAAACCTCCCCTGGGGCAACTTGAGGCCGTTTCCTCTTGTCTTGTCATATCCTATTTGGCACTGAGCACAATCCTGGCAGAGAGATTTCACAGGCCGATGGTCTGCACGGCCTCACTTTGCCTGGCAATCCCTAAAAGTGAGCAGCACGTCCCAGAACCTGCAGAAAACACCAAGGATAGCGGGATTCGTGGGTGCCCCGTGCTAAGTGGCTGTCAGTATTTCCGTGGTGGCTGAGCAGCGCTGCTCACTCCCCTCCCTGCTGCAGCGACAGCATCGAGCTCGTTATCGAGAAAACAACACTCCCAGGGGGCCCGTTTTCCCTGGAAAAAGAGCAGCCAGGCTCTGGAAAGCGCCGGTATGTGTGGCTGAGCCGGCTGGCAGCCGGCTGGAGGTCTCGTGCCCCTTAAAGCCGAGCTCGGAAGTTTGTTGACGTCTTTCTTTTTCGACCCGACGGAGGAGGAGGAGGAGGTTGTGCAGCAGGAAAGCGGCTCGACCGCCGTCCTCGCGGAGCTAAACCCGGCTTCCTGCCCCTCTGCCCGCCCCGGGGTCACACCAACACTCGCCGCAGGATGTGTCTGCAACACCTCAAACAATGACAACCCCCCCTCCCCGGCGCGGGACCCTCTCCTGCTCCCGCAGCTCGGGCGCTTCCTGCGCCGGGGCTCGGGCAGGTGGAGGCAGGAGATGCCAGCTCTCCTCGGAACCAGCCCCGGCTTCCCAAATCCCCCCATCCCCGGGGAGCAGCCACCACGGCTGCTAATCTGAGAGGCCACGTAGAAGTGTATTCCAGTGGGGAAATGTGTATTTCCCGTTCCCAATCCCTCCTGTCCATGCACAAGTCTTCCCCTATCCTGAGCCCCTCAGGGTTTGCAGCTCCTGTCAGGAGCAGGATTTGACCTCGGCTGTGATGTCGTTGTCCTTTTCCTGACGCTGCCGGTGTTTCGTTGCTCTGCTGCCACGGATCCTTTGGGGAATTAAGGTGTTTGGTGCTGTTCACACATGGATTGTGCACCAGGTATTTACACACTGAAAGATAAATCTGGCTGCCCCGCTGGCATGTGGCTGAGCAGCATTTTGCTGCCACTGGGGAGTTGGGGATCACACCCAAAAAGTGAGCTCAGCCCTTGTAGTGGGACGTTTGTCCTGTTGATTCAGCACTGAACCCCCCACCCGCGCTGGGGGGTCCCCCCCGGCTGCTCCATGCAGGGTGTCACTGTGGCTCTTCACGTTCCTGCTGCTGCTGAGCTGGATTAGGGAACAATCAGGACACCTCCCACCTCAAGGGCAGCACCATCCTGGCTGCTGTCCCCTCGCTGTGGCTCTCGTGTCCCAACAGTGTCCCTGCCACATGCAGGTCCCACCTTCAGGGCGGGGATCTCTGATTGTGCCCCAGCCCTGGCAAGCAGAGGGCCCCCAACAGTGATGCCATCGCAGGGGTTGGTGTCCTGGGGTCAGTGTCACCGGGTCGGTGTCGCTGTGTTGGTGCCACATGGGTTGGTGTCACAAGATTGGGTCAAGGGGTCGGTGTCCAGGGTTTGGTGTCTCAGGGTTGCTGTCACAGGGTTTGTTATTCCAGGGGTAGTTGTCACACCTTTGAAGCTTCTCAGTGCTGTCCCCGCTGTGAGAGCAGGGCACAAACCTCAGCTCAAACCTCACTGGGTCTCTCTCCCACACTGGCAGCTGCCGGCAGCACCCACAATGCTCCTTCCGGCTCGGAGCTGCTGAGGTGGAAGTTTTGCTCGAGCAGCTGCTGCTCCTGCACTCAAGGCTCCTCCTGAGCCAGAGCCAGGCTGGGGCTCAGAGAACCCTAAGACAGGGAAGTGTTCCCTGTTTGGTTGGGAGGAGGAGTTTGGTGTTTGCTCTGATGTTACCAACACAGTGGGTTTTTTTTCCCTGTTTTCCCAGGTGCAGCGAGTGCAAAACCGTCTTCCACCGGGACTGCCAAGCCCGGGCCACGTCGTGCCCGCGCTGTGAGCGCCGGCAGCGGTACCAGCAGCGGCTGGAGGCCAGCACAGAGCCCAGCCTTTAGCCCCCAGCACCGACCTCAGTGCTGCCCTCGGCTTCTCATCCAGCCAGATGAGCCCCAAGGGATGGGGATGGCAGGAGGCAGAGAGCACAGACCCCCTGCCCGGGAGCCCATCCTGCGCCTGGGGACAGGGACAGTGTGGGATGGGGACTCCAGTCCTGTGGGACCCTCTGCCCACCCAGGGCTGAGCAGGGCAGGTGGAAGGTCCACCCCTCCTCACACTAACCAGGTGCTGCTCCCTGCCACCCTCCTGGTGCCAATGTCCCCTCCCGGTGGAACCCAGCAGCTTTCCCGGGTGTCAGTCCAGATTTCCAATCAAGGATGGGAGAACTGACGTTGATCAAAGCTCTAGTTTTTTAAGATGTTCGATACTGAAAAACTGGTATTTTTTTACGTGGGGGTTTTGCACAAGCTGGGCTGCTCCAGGGTGACGGAGCCGCGCAGGGAGGGGACAAAGTGACACTTGTGCCTTTAGGGACCTGCGTGCCCGGGGGGGACCGTGGGCACCCCGAGCATCTCCCACTCAGAGAGCCCACCCAGCGCCGTGGAGAGCCACAGGCTGCTCCTCCCCCCCGATGCTCATCCTCGGGAGAAATTTTATTTTCCTTTAACCCCTCCCCGTGCAAAAATAAAGTTTATTTAACAACTAGTGAAGCTGGTTTTGGGTTTCCTTCTCTACAAGGAAGGGGCCAGATCACAGGTTCAACCTGACACGTCTCTATGGGAGGAGGGTTGGGAACAGGGGATGCTGCCTGTCCCTTTTCCTCTGTCCTCCTTCCTCCTGCCTGTTCTCTCTCCATCCTTCAGGGGTTTTGCAGGGTGGATGGGGGACCCTTCCCTTTTTTCCCTGCCCCATTTTCCTTCCCACCTGCCCCACCGGTTTCAGCCTCTCCAGTTGTTCTTTTCCCTGCCATCCCGGTGCCAGAAAGATTTGGGGTGTGCCCACCAGCACAGTGAGACTCCCCGGGGGGTGGAGGCAAAAGCCAGGGCACGGCAGCTCCCGTGGGACCCCCCCGACGGGGTCCCCATCCCTGTGCCCGGGAGGCCGTGCCGGATCCGGCAGCAGCGCAGATCCCGGCTGAGCCGGCGGGGCTGGGCCCTTCCTGCGGCAGGAACCTCCCGAGGAGCCGTTTCCTCGTCGGGCAGCGGCGGGTCCCCCTCCGCCATCGTCCCTTCCCGCCCGCCCGAGGGGAGGAAACGGGCTGGGCCCCACCACCAGCCCTGTCCTGGGCCGGGGGGCTGGGCACCCAACCCCGCCGTGGGGCCCGGCCCCGTCTCTCGTCGAGGGGCAGGAAACCGAGGGCGAGTCGAGACGAGCCCGGCGCGGGCACGAGCGGGACCCGCGGCCGCGCGCCCGCCCAACCCCAGCGCCGGCGGCAGGTGAGGTTTGGGGGGCTCGGTGGCTTTGGGGGCCCAGGGACTTGGGGCTCGGTGGCTTGGGGGGTTTGGGGATGGGGACGAGGACGGTGGCGGTGACCCCGGGGCTGTTCCCACAGGTTTGGGTGGTTTGTGGAACAGCCTCGTTGGGCTCAGAGGCTCAGTGGGGACCCCGAGGGAGCTGAGCTGGGGGGTCCTCGCACACCCCAGGAGGGGCTGGGTGCTGAGTCACCACTTCCCTGCCCCGTGTCCCGCAGGTGGAGGTGCAGGGAAGGCCATGGAGGCAGCGGTGCCGGCAGAGGAGTCGCTGGTGCTGGTGGAGTACGGCTTCGAGTACCGCGCCAAGGACGGCACCTTGGTCTCCATCAAACCCAACGACGCTACATCCTCCTCAAACGCACCAACCCCCACTGGTGGCACGTCCGGCGGAGCGGGGACGCCCGGCCCTTCTACATCCCGGCCCAGTACGTCAAGGAGCTGCCCCCCATCGCCTCCCCAGCCCCACTCGACCCCCCGCCGTCGGGACATGTCGCGACAGAGCCGGCCACGCTCGTCCCCCAGCACCCACCAACCTACGAGTATCGGTTCGTCAGTGCCACCGAGCCGGGGGAGCCATCGGGGGGGTGCCCGGTGCCCCGGGGGGACTCCGTGCCAAGGAGGGACTCAGTGCCCAGGAGGGACTCAGTGCCCAGGAGGGACTCGGTGCTCCAGAGGGATTCCCCACCGTCACTCAGCTCTTTTCGGGTCCCCTCGGGGCTGACCCCCAACCCTGCCGAGCCCGTGAGACCTTCGCATTCCCTGGATGACCTGGCACGGGTGACACGGGCACAACGCGGTGCCACCACCACGGGGTCTCGCGGGGACTCCCCAGGACACGCTCGCCCGCTCGGGAAGAGCCGCTCCGAGACGCTCTGCGCCCCCGGCAAGGACAGGGATGTGGCCAGGAGGTGGCCTGGGGCCGGCCCTGCACCTCAGGTACGGAGACATCCCCGCTGCTGTCCCCAAAAGCTGCGCGGGGGGGGGGGACTTTGAGTATGTGGGCAGGCAGGACACCTGGGTCCCTCTGCTGATTCAGTGCCCCACTGCCACCCTGTGACCCCCGGCACAGGGTGGGGTGACACCCCGGCACCACAGGCACTGCCAGGCCCCCCCGTGTCCCCCCACCGAGCTGACCCTGGGGGGCAAACCTACAGGTGAGCTCCCCATAGAGGTTTGCCAACATTAACCAACTAGGGGGAGGGATGAGCACGGGGCACCTCCCTGCACCCCCTCCCTGCACCCCCCCGCACACCTTCCTCCCTCAGCCCCCCACTCCGTGCCTCAGTTTCCCCACCCTCATGGGCCCCCGTGGGCTCTCCCAGTCCCCCTACTCTGCAGAGCTCCGTAGTCCCTGGGTGGGGTTCTCGGTGCCACTCGTGGGGGGGCGGGGTTGGGATGTCCCTCCCAGGTCCCGGCAGCGTTCCGGGGTGAGAGAAGGCAGAAAGGGGTTAACAGGGAAGCGCGGCAGCTCCTCCCTGCCGGGGCGGGGGCCTCACCTGGGCGCCTCACCTGGGCGCAGCACCTGGGCACCGAGGTGGGTACTGGGTGCACCCCGGCACAGGCCAGCGCCCGATACCCCCAAACCCACGCCCACCCCACACCAGTAAGTAACGAGGGGCCCTTCCCAGCGGCCCCCAGGCTACACCCCTGCTGGGGGGCATCCAAAGGGTGGGGGTCCCCCACTGGCTGCTCTCCCGCCACCGGCACGGGCTGGGGCACACGGCTGGGACGGTGCCAGCAGAGAGGGGGTTCCACGGCCTTGTCCCCGCCCCCACCCCAGCACCTCACTTTGGGGTAACCCCAGGAACCTGCAGCACCCCACTTGGGTGTCCCCCACGTGGAGGGGGGGATGGAGGGATTGTGCCACCTGGGAGGGGGTGTTGCTTGAGGAAAGGGGGTGTTAGTGGTGGTGGGCTGTGTTTTACACCCCATTTTTACCCCATTTTCCACGCTGTGCCCTCAGCTGTGCCCTTTGCACACCCAAAGCCACCGACCCCGCTCTGGTGGTGACCCAGTGGGGTCCCCAACCCCAGTGCCACCACCAGATCATTCCCCTTCCCTGCCCAAATCCAACTGGTGCCAAAACCATCCGGTATCAACCACGATGGGACCATGGTGGCCTTGGCTCTGCCACCATGTGCTCCCCCACCCCACCCTGACTGCTGGGATGGGGCAATCCCGGTGCGGGGGGACGCAGCAGCCCTGGATCGGCTTCTGATGGTGCAGCACGACACCACAAAGGCTAACCTAAATTTGGGGGGGATCGTCCCGGTGCAATTCCTGCTCGGGTGGCCTTGGCTTTGCCGGAGCGGGTGACGAGTGAGGGTGATGGGTGACAACAGCCCCCAAGAACAGCCAATTGCGCCCCGGGCGTCTCTTCCGCTCCCGAACCCCGGCAGGAAGCGCGGCGGGTGCAGGGCCTGGCTCAGGGTGCCCGTGGTGTTACCGGAGCCTCCCGGTGCCCCCACGGCTGCCTCCCACTCCAGTGCCCCCCACGCTGCACCTCAGCCCAGGGCCCCCCTGCGATGGGTGACCGGGAGTCAGGGGGTCCCGGCGGGCCCGGAGCAGGGTTGTCGAGGCTGCTGCACTTGGGGAAGGTAGGCAGCACCCACGGGTGCACACAGGGGGGCTGGGGGGTGTTTTGGGGTCCTGCTCCTCCAAACTCCTCTTGGGTTTCCCTGGCTGTTTACGGGCACTGGCGGGTGCCACGATGCCCTTTCCAAAGCGGTGAGGGGCACCAGCCCACCCCCCCCCCCCAGGGGACAGGGGGGAGGGGAGGGGGGGAAAACCCCACCAGGGATGCACCTATGGGCAGAGGGAGGTGCTGGGGGGCTCCGTGCCAGGGATCCACCATGGTCAACCCCCATGTCCCCTGTCCCCAAGAGGGGGGTTGCCCCCTGTGCTGGATGGATTCCAGCCTGCTCACCGTGCAGGGGAGGTCGTGGGGGTGGGGGACGGGCGGGAGGGCGAGGGGGTGTCATCGAGTCGCTGTTCCCTCAGATCCAGGGTGTCCCCAGGGGACACTGCGCCCCTGTCCCCCCACCCGTATGAGGGCAGGGCCAGGTTGGGACCTTTGTCCCCCGTGGCCTAGTGAGAGGCTCCGGCTGTAAAATGGGGTAGTTCAAAGGGTTTTGCCAGGGGGGTTTCCCCACTGGCAGCACCCACCTGGTCCCAGGGGACACATCCCCCCACCCTAAGCAGCCCTGTGTGTGGGGGTCAGCCAGGCCAGGCCAGTGCTGGGGCCTTATTTTGGATGTGGTGGGACTGTCAGCAGCATTCGGCCCTGGGGGGGACAGAGGCTGTGGGTGCTGGTGATGGGGGTGCTGGAAATGTCCGGGGTTGCAGGGGAGTGGTACTGGAAATGTCCAGGGGTGCAGGGGATGTGGGTGCTGGTGGTTTTGGGTGTGCTGGTGTGTCAGTGATGTGGTCCGGAGGTGTCCTGGGGTGCTGGTTTGAGGTGCAGATGCTGTGAGTGCTGGTTGCTCTGAGTGCTGCTGGTGGTGATGTGAGTGCTGGTGCTCTGGGTGCTGGTGTTGAGGGCGCTGGAGTGTGGGTGAGGGTGGGGGGTGCTGTGTAGTGTTGGGGTGCTGGTGTCGGGGAGGTGGGTGCAGAGGCTGAGGGTGCAGAGGATGAGCACGTCGGTGGGTGTTGGGTGGCAGATGTTGGTGCAGATGTGCGGGTGTTCGTGGTTTGGGTGCCAGTGATGTGGGCTGATGTGGGTGCTGGATGCAGTGGGTGATGCAGGTGCCAGTGACGTGGGTGCTGACGCAGGGCTGTGTGTGCAGCAGGTGACACAGGTGCCGGTGTGATGTGGTGCAGGTTGATGCAGGTGTTGTTGGTGGCAGGTGATGTGGGTACCAGTGATGCAGGTGGGTGCTGATTGGAGTGCTCACATAGTGGGTGATGAAGGTGCTGGCTATGAGGGTCCTGCCTGCAGCAGGTGACACGGGTACTGCTGACGTGGGTGCTGGCACCGGGGACCACGATGTCTCCCCACGTGCTCAGTCTGGACTCCCATCCCCTCTGCCAGCGAGATGCTCCTCCCGCTGTGGGTGCTGTGGGTGCCCCTCACCTCCACAATCCACACCCCATCGCTGGCACCTCATGCCGCACTCAGTGGGGTGCCCAGGAGGGCGCCCCAGCAGCAAGAGCAGGATCAGTCTCCTTAACTCCCCCACCTGAGCACACTGTGGGGACATCCCAGGAATGCCATCCCCTGCAGCACCCGGTGACCCCCTCGTGTCCCCCCAGGCGCACAAGGAGCCGGAGGAGCCGCCCGATCCCATCTACCTCAACATCCAGGAGCTGCGGGAGGAAGAAGCCGCCGCTGCCAGCTCGGTGCCGGAGGAGCCCGGCGGCTCCGTGTCGGACTGGGGAGACACACACGGACACGGAGAGTGGACATTTGTTTTATTTAACCCCACGACGGGAGAGACCACGTGGGATTGTCCCTTTGGGCAGGCGGCCGACGGAGTGAGTCCCGCCGCCTCTCCCGCCTCTCGCTCGCACACAGCCCGGAGTTTCCGAGTGGGAGCAGCACCTGGGAAGGAAGCGGACAGACTTTTTTCTATAATTCGGTAACAGGTGAGACGTCGTGGGACCCCCCCACTGCGGGAGACGCAGGCAGCCAGGATATGTACATGGGGGACGCGGGGGGGTACACCCCACGGAGCAGAGGGTGAGCACCCGGCGGGGCACAGGGTGGGATTGGGACTGGGGGGAGACAGGGATGGGGATGGAGATGGAGATAGATGGAGATGGAGATTTAGAAAGGATGGGAGATGTGATGGAGATGGAGACAGAGGTGGAGATGGAGACAGAGATGGGAGTGAAGATACAGATATGAAGATGGGAATGAGACAGGGATGAGAATGGAGAGAGAAACATGGATGGGGTGGAGATGGAGACAAAGATGAAGATGAGTGAAGTTGGAGATGGAGACAGAGATGGCATAGCGATGGAGATGGAAATGGGGATGGAGATGGGAATGGATATTGGGATTGATATGGAGATGGAGAAAAGGATGGCAGTAGAGATAGAAACAGGAATGGGAATGGAAATGGAGACAGAGATGGAAATGGAGATGAAGACAGAGATGAAGATAGAGATGGGATGGAGACAGGGATAGGGATGGTGGTTAAGATGGATATGTAGGTGGAGACAGGGATGGAAATGGGGATGGAGATGGAGATGGTTGGAGGTGGGGCAGCCCCACCTGGGTCAGCCACACGGGGATACAGATGCTCTTGGTGGGGCACAAGATCCTGACCTGTCTCTTCTTTCCAGCCGCCCACTCCAGAAACAGACTATCCGACCTGTCTCCAGATGAGCTGGAGGTTATCCGAGGAGGATTACTCGCCCATGGGCTCTATGACCAGGGGTCTGCTCTCTGCTGTCCCCGAGGCGCCTGAAGAGCTGGGCTCAGCCCGGGCTGGTAGGGCACGGCCACCACGAGGGAGTAGTGTTCTACCCTGAGCACTTCTCTGACACGGTACGGGGACAGGGATGGGATGGGATGGGAGGGGATAGGGATGGGGATAGGGATGGGGATAGGGGTAGGGATAGGGTTGAGGATGGAGATGGGGGCAGAGAAAGGGACAGGGAATGGAACAGGGATGGGGACAGGGATAGGAACTGGAATGGGGACAGGGATGGTATATAGACAGGGACGGGCAGGGACAAATATGGGTAAAAGGGGTGTCTATCCAGGGATGAGCATCCTCACAGGGCCTCAACCAGTGTGTAGGGTGAAGACCAGCACCCACCTGGCAGGAGCACCTCAGGCATCACCTGATCCCTCCCTCCCTCCCTGCCCAGGTGCCATCAGGTGGCCGCCACCACCGTGCCAGCAGCGGCTCCAGCCAGGACAGCGGCTCTTCGCCTGGCACGGCACCGTGTCACCGGCACTGGGCATCAAGGAGGAGAAGGTGGTGAGAGCCCAGGGAGGGGCACCCAGCCCTCCCCCACCCCAGAGCGGGCAGGGCAAGGGGCAAACCTGACACCCACCCACCATCCCCCTTTACCTTCCAGTTCAAGAGCCTCGAAAAAGCCGGGGTGCTCAACCGGACCAGGACGGTGGACAGAGGGAAGCGGCTCCGGTGAGACGTCCCCGGTGTCCCCAGCACCCAGGGAGGGAGTCCAGGGGACAGAGGGGACAGGGGCTGTGCTGTCTCCTGTGTGACCTCCCCTCTCTGCTCTCCAGGAAGAACTGGAGCTCCTCCTGGACAGTGCTGGAGGGGGGGATCCTCACCTTCTTCAAGGACTCCAAGCACTCGGCTGCCGGTGGCTTGGTAAGAGCCCTACGGCCTTGGGAGGGGGGCAGCTCCCACAGGATGGGACCAGCACCCATGGGAATGGGGTCAGCACCCATGGGATGGGGTCAGCACCTGCAGGATGAGGGGCAGTATCCATGGGACAGGCCAAGGATGATGGGATAAAGACAGCACCTGTAGGAGAGAGGCAGGAACCCAGGGATGGGACCAGCACTCCTAGGACAGGGCCAGCACCCACGGGATTGGGCCACCATCCATGGGACAGGGGAAACATCCCACAGGATGGGGCTAGAACCTGCAGGATAGAACCAGGCCCCAGGCCAAGCCAATGCCCTGCACAAGGACCCCCAGCATGGGTCCCCACACTGGGGGGTGTGTGCTCACACCCCCAGCACACACACTCCCCACACGGGATCTGGGGGGAGCCAGTGTTGGAGCACCTAAAACAACACCAGATCTGGTCTGAGAGAGCAGCAGGAAAGCAGTGCCAGACCAGCCCCCCGTGCCCAGCCCCCTCTCTGGTGCCCACGGATGCAGAAGCTGCCGTGGCTCTTGCAAACACCCTGTGGTGACGGTGCCAGGGAAGGACAGGGGACACCACAGCCAGGGGGGACACAGTGCTGGCCCTACCTCTGGGGTGGGGCTTCAGTGCTCCGTCTGGGGGGTGCAAGGGGTCTGGGCGAGGGGAAATATGGCCAAAGCACCCCAAAAAACCAGTGTGTGGGGGAAAGCCAGTGAGTCTGATGCTGTGAAAGAAAACTCAGGGGACTGTCCCTCCCTGCAGACAGTCACCCACTCTCTTCCTGCTGTGTCACCAAGAGGGACCCCAAAGGACAAGCCCTCCCCTCCTGGCTCCCCTGGCAGGACTGGGGATGTCCCCCAGGTGATGGCAGCTGTAGGTGACAGCCACAACCCCCACACCACCATGGCAGCTCTGAACCCTGGTCCTGAAGAGACCATGGGAGGGGACAGAGGGGACACCTGCCACCCCTGCCTTTCTGGAGGAGGGCAGCCCACACCCCCCCAGCAGGACCCTGGTGTCCCCCTCCCCTCTGGGCAGGTGCCACCCTCAACCTCTTGTCCCCACAGCGGCAGCCCAGCACCCTGACCACCCCCGAGCACACAGTGGAGCTGCGCGGGGCCACCCTGGCTTGGGCTGGCAGGGACAAGTCCAGCAGAAGAACGTCTGGAGGTGAGTGGGTGACAGTGGGGGACACATATGTCCTGCAAAGATGATGCCACGCCTGCTGGTTCACCCAGCAGTGGTGGCAGTGGGGACAGTGAGTGACATCCCGGGCAGGGAGCACAGGGACACACTGTGCTGTGGACACTGTCCTGTTCTGACATGGAGAGGTCACGGGAGACATCCTGCCTCCCAGAGGGGTTTTTCCACTCGGGCTTTGCACAGGGGGAGGTTTCCAGCCGCTCCAGCCCGCAGCAAACGGCAGCATTGGGGTCATCTCCATAACGAGTTGGGTGCCGTGCTCAGCCACAGCCTGGTTGCCAAATCCGGCGGTCGGTCGTGGCAGCCCCGTGCCTTGCCTGACCTATTTGCTGTTGCTCTGTCAGCTGAGGACGCGCGAGGGCTCGGAGTTCCTCATCCAGCACGACTCGGAGCAGATCATCACCGCCTGGCACAGGGCCATCGCCGACAGCATCGGCCGGCGGGTGAGCAGGCGCCGGCCACCCCCCCGCCAACCACCCTGGGGATGGGCCCCGGGGTCTCACAGTGACCCTTCCCTAGGGCTCGACATCTCCGGAGAGGAGGACGCCGAGAGCGGGGCTGAGTTCGGCTCCGGGAGAAGCTGGGGAGCGGCGAGGAGAGGATGGGCGGCGTGAGCTTGGGGCGCCCTGGGACGGGCATCCGTGGGATATCCGGCTACCGGAGGTGGGACATGGCAGGAGCCCCCTCGGGACGGGGCTGAGCTGTGCCTGTTCCCCAGTGCCGGGCAGGTGCCGGGCAGTGCCAGCGCCGAGAGCGACTCCAACAGAGTTCGGAACAAACTCCGCAAGTTCCTGCAGAGGCGGCCGACGCTGCAGAGCTGAGGGAGAGGGGCTACATCAAGGGTGGGTGTCAGGGGGGAGGGACCGAGGGTGGGGGCTGGGATGGGCTGCTGGGAGCATCAGGCACCAGGATGGAGTGATGGGCTGGGGATACATCAAGGTGCTGGAGAGAGGCTGGATCCAGGGTGACTGCTGGGATGGGGTGCCAGGAAGGGTGCATCAAGAATGGGTGCCTAGAGGGGGCTACATCAAGGGTCGGTGTCAGGGTGGGCTGCATCAAAGGAGGGTGTTGGGAAGGGGCTTGGAACAAGGGTGGGTGCTGAGATAGGGTGCTGGAATGAGGTGCCAGGATGGGGTAATGGGAGGGGTTGCATCAAAGGTGGTGTCAGGATGGGGTGCTGGGAGGGGGCTGAATCACAAGTGGGTTTTGGGATGGGGATGATCACAGGTGGGTGTCAGGATGGGGATTAATCAAGGGTCCTGGGTGCTGGGATGGTGTGTCAGGATGGGGACTGCACCAAGGGGGATGTCAGGATGGAAACAAGTCAAAGATGGGTGCCAGGAACAGGTGCCAGGGTGGGTCTGAATCAAGGATGGTGCTGTAATTGGGCTGAGTCCCCTCGGGATGTCCCCAAGTGGAGGGGAGGTGGGGACAGCTGAGGATAGAGCTGGGACAGTGGGTTGAGAGACCAAGCCCAGCCCTGCCCGACGTCTTGGTGATGGGCTTGGGCATGTCCATCACCTCCAGCCACCCAGTGGCACACCTGTATGGACACAGGACTCTTTGTGATGTCCCAGCCCTGTCCCCCAGCTGCCACCCTCCCAGTGTCCCTGGCCTGTGCTCATGTCCCCGTGTTCCCCAGACCAGGTTTTGGCTGCTCGCTGCTGGCACTGTGCGGAGAGCGGGGACGGTGCCGCGCTTCGTCCTGCAGTGCATCCAGACCGTGGAGAGGAGAGGTACCACCCCGGGGACAGCTGGGGGCACCGGGGTGGGGACAGCTCTGGGGACAGCCTGCAGGGCAGGCTGGGTTTTCCCTGGAATCCTGGTGCTAGCTGTGGGATCGGCCATACCGGTCGCTGTCACCATGTGCCACCCAGCTGTGGGCACCCTCCAGGGACAGCAGGGACACGTGGGGACCAGAGCTCCCTAGAGAGTGGCTGCTGTCCCCATCCTAGTGTGGGTCATGGTTAACTGGAATCTTTCCCCCCTTCCATCTGCCAGGTCGGACATCGATGGGCTATACAGGGTCAGTGGCAACCTGGCCACCATCCAGAAACTGCGCTACAAGGTGGAGCACGGTACGGTGGCACCGGGGGAAAAAAATGGGATATAACCCCCCTCCAGGGGCAGGGAGGGGACACAGGACTCCCGCCCATCCTGGGGCTCTGGACTCACCTGAGGTGCTACCCTGGCCCCCAGACGAGCAGCTGGACCTGGATGACGGGCGCTGGGAGGACATCCACGTTGTCATGGGGCGCTGAAGACTCTTCCTGAGGGAGCTGCCGGAGCCACTGTGCCTTTCAGCCACTTCGACAAGTTCATCGCTGCCATCAGTGAGGGACGAGGGGGGAGAGGGGGCGGGATGGAGTGGATGTGATGTGTGGGATGGGGGATGGGATGGGAGGGTGAGATGGGGACAAGGATGGAGAGGTACAGAATGGGGACAGGTGTGGAATTGATGGGATGGGGACAAGGGGATGGGGACAATGGGATGGGGACGGGTGAGAATGAGATGGAGATGAGGATGGGAACAGGGGACAGGCATAGGGTTGGGATGGAGACAAGGACAGGGATGGGGTTGGGGAAGGCGTGGGGACAAGGATGGGATCAGGATGGAATGGAGATGGGATCGGGAAGGGATAAGGATTGGAATGGAAATGGATGCGCATGGGGATAAGGACTGGAATGGGGACAGGGACAGAGGGATAGGATGGGATGGAAATGGGATGGGGGTGGAGACGGGAACTGGGACAGGCAAGGTGATGAAGATAGGGATGAGGTGGGATTAGGACAGGGATGAAGATAGGGATGGAGGGGGATGGGAATGGGGACAAGGATGGGGGTGGAGACAGAGATGGGGACTGGGACGGATGCTCTGGCTGCTGGAGCCAGCACCCCACTGTGCCTTCCCCAACCACAGAGATCCAGGACCCGGCCATGCGGGGCCAGTGCATCCGGACCTGGTGCTCTCCTCCCGCCCGCCCACCACGACACCATGAAGGTCCTTTTCCGCCACCTCTGCAGGTGACACCCCCTCGCTCCCAAACCCACCCCAGGAGCTGGGAGGGGGAACAACTCGGGGTCGGGACAGGCCCCGGGTTTGGGGATGTACCGGTGACACCCCCCCCCATCCCTGCAGGGTGATCGAGCACAGGGAGGAGAACAGGATGTCGGTGCAGAGCGTCGCCATCGTTTCGGGCCCACCCTGCTGCGGCCGGCGAGCGAGGAGAGCAACATGGCCATGCACATGGTCTTCCAGAACCAGGTGGTGGAGCACATCCTCAACCACTACGGCTACATCTTCCCAGAGGGATAAACCCCCAGGACACACCCTCAGCAGTGGGAACTTGACGGAGCAGCTCCTCCAGGAAGGACTCGGACACGTGTCACTGTGGACAATGGGTGGTGGCCGTGGCTCTATGAAGGACAGAATGGTGGCCCAGCTTGAGGGATGGGCACCCCCAGGGGTCCTCCTCAGCCACCCACTCCCACTGGGGCCAGATCCACCCCAGGGGGGTGTGGGGTTTGTGGGCCTCCACTGGTCAATTGACTATGGAGCCCTGCAGTCCACAGCTCGCCAGGGCCAGCGGCATTCCCGGGATGAGAGGATGGAGGTGCCCAGGCTGGCAGTGCCTGCAGGGACACGGCACCAGCGGAGGGAGGAGGAGGGGAGAAGCCAGGCTGTGCCATGGCCGGAGCCCACCGCCCGATTCCCGAATAAAGAGCCCGTTCAGCTGCCAGGGTCAGGTGGTGTTGGCAGGACATGGGGACGTCCCAGGACCTGGGGGCACATCGATGGACCCTTGGGGACACCGTGTACCCTATGAGGATGAGGGAACCTGAGACTGAAGGCCACCAGGGTGACCAGGGACACCCTTCCCAACTGGAATCACCAAATCCCATGTCACCAGAAGTGTCACCGCAGGCAGTGGGGACAGGTGATGAGAACCATCATGGGACGTGAGTTCCCATCACCCAGAGCCACCCACTTGGAGTGGGAACACTTTGGGTCATGATGGGGACGATTTGGGACACAACCAGGACCATGTGGGATGCAAAAGGGACAGCAAGGGACATGACTGAAGTGCTTTGGGACATGGCAGGGACACAGGGAGGATGATTGAGGACACAGGGGTGACACTTTGGGACACAACAAGGACAGCTGAGCGCATGGCAGGGGTTTGGGACATGGCGGGGTGGCTGGAGCACAGAGGGAACACTTGAGGACACAGCAAGGGCACTTTGGGGTATGGTGGGGATATGTGGGGATGTAATGGGGACAACTATTGGGTGGAGCCACTTTGGGATGCAGTGAGGCCGCTTTGGGGACACGGGGATGATTCAGGGATGCAGTGTGGGAGGTTGGGACACTTTGAAACGTAAGGGATGCAGTAGGGACACTTTGAGACGCTTTGGGATGCCGCAGGGAACTTTTGGGACACTCTGGGTTGCAGCAGGCACACTTTGGGAACTTTGGGAGCCTCACGGGACTCCCCGGGCCCACGCGGGGCGGGCGGGGGCGGTGCCGGGGCAGAGCCCGGCCGGTCCCCGCTCCCATCCCGATCCCACCCGCTCCCTCTGTGCTCCCTCCCCGCTCCCATCCCGATCCCACCCCGCTCCCGGCCCCGCTCCGCGCCCCCCGCCCGGCTCCATCTTGTTCGCGGCCTCCGCGGAGCGGCTCCAGGTGCGGGGTGGGGGCTGGGACGGATTGGGGGGGCCCGGGAGGGTCGCAGGGACCCGCCGAGGGAGGCGGAAGGGGGCCCCCGGTGACCTCCCTCCCGGGACCCCGGCCACCCCCACAGCCCTCCCCCTAAGACCCCTGGCGATATAGGGGACCCCTGGGACTGACCCCCCCATAGAGCCCTGCAGGACCCCCCCCCCTCCCAGAGTTCCCATCACCTCCTCCCCCCGCCTCTGGACCCCCTCAGTGACCCCCCAGGGCCAGGCGGGACCACCAGCCCCCTGCGCCCCGCTCCCTCCCAAACGGGGCTGTGCGGGACCGGGAACCGCTTGGAACCACCAGCAGAGCCCCCCCCAGACCCCCCCTACAGCAGCGACCGCCGCCCAAGACCCTCGCAGGACTCCCTGGACCCCCCCTACACAGCAAATCCCCCCCTCCCAGACCCTCACGTGAACCCCCCAGCATCCTCCCAACAGCTCAACCTCCACCCACCCCCTCGGACCTTCCAGCAGCAACTGCCTCCCCCAGACCCTCAGGGGACCCCCCGGACTCCCCCTGCAGCAAAGCCCCCTTCCCAGATCCTCGCAAGACCCCCCCAGGACCCCCACAACAGCTCACATTTCCCCTCCCCAAACCCTCGCAGAGACCCCCCCAGACCCTCCCAGCAGCCACCACCTGCCCCAGACCCTCACACGGACCCCCAGAATCCCACAGGGACCCCTCAGACCCCTGCAGCAGCAGAGTCCCCTCCCACATCCCCACAGGACCTCCACCGACTGCCACACCCCCTCACAGGGCCCCCAGACCTCCCTTTTCCCCTTGGTGCCACATCCCCCATCCCAGCCAGGGCAGAGACCCCCACCCGGGGCTGGGAGGGGAGGAGGAACTGGGTAACCCACCCGGGGCTGGGGGGGAGCTGGGGACACCCCCAGTGCTGTGCCCCCTCCCCAGGACCAGGCACCAGGGGGTTACAGCAAAAACCAGCTTTGGCATCCAAATCCCTCTTAAGGCTTTAATCTCATGAGAAAGTGTGGGGGGGGAGGGGGCAGTGCCACCGCGTGTGCCCCCCCTGCTGTCCCCAGCCTTGGGGGGGGCACGGGGACAAGTGCAAATTTAAGACAAATTCCTAAACCTGGCTTAAAATTCAATGGGATTTAAGGGGGGGGGGGGAAATGGGCAGGAGGATGCAGTGGGGAGAGGGGCTGGAGGGTTTGGGGAGCCCCCCCTCCCCCCCCGTGGGGGGCCCAGGCGCTGGTCAGGGTGTAAAGGTCGGTGCTGGCGGTGTTTGCACACGGAAGTGGCACCGTCCCCGTGTCCCGTCCCGGCGGGGCCTCCTCCGGCTGGCACAGCAGGTAGGGAGGGCAGGGATCAGGGATGGAGCCCCCCAGCCCGTGGCATGGGTAGGATGGGTGGTGGGGGTGTCCCCCACACAGGGTGGGCCCGACAGGGACCCCAGGTCTGCCTGTGTGGGGACACGGGGTCCCCTGGGCCAGGCACAGCCATGTCCTGTGTCCATGGGGACACAGAGGCCCTGCTGCTGCAGCAGGGGCCCATTGGAATTGGGATCAGGGGGTCCCATAGAGACGGGACTCTGGAGGTCCCCACGGCCCCATAGGAATAGGAATAGAGGGGTCTCCTTAGGGACAAGATGCTGGGGGTCCCCATTGGGATCAGGATTGGAGGGGTCTCCTTAGGGACTAGTCCATGTGGCCCCATAGGGACAAGACTCTGGGGATCCCCATGGCCTCATAGGGACAAGTCTCTGGAGGTTCCCATGATCCCATAGGGGTGAGACTCTGGGGGTCCCCATAGGAATCAGCCTCTGGGGTCTCCATGGCTCATAGGGAAAAGCTCTGGGGGTCTTCGTAGGGGTCAGGCTCTGGGGGGTCCCCATTGCCCATAGGGACTGGGCTCTTGGGATCCCCATGGCCCCAGAGGGGTGGGGCTCTGGGGGTCCCCATAAGGACACTCTCTGGGGGTCCCCACAGCCCCCCATAGCCCAGGCCTTGCTCTCCTGACCCCAGTCCCTGCCCCATGTCCCCATGGCCATGGTGATGGGATGGGGGGCAGCCACCCCACACCCAGCATCGCCCCTGCACCCCCAGGTGACACTGCCTCTGGAAGGACCCCAGGATCCATCAGGGAGTGACACCAGGTCCTAACCGGGCATTTTGGGGTGCAGGGAAGGAAAGGAGAACATCCATGGGGTTCCAACCCTCCCTGTCACCCCTGTCACCGCAGACCTCGCCGTGCTGGGATGGCCCCGGATGCCTGAGCCCCCTGGCCCCTCCCCAGCCATGGAGACCGTGGTCATCGTGGCCATCGGGGTGCTGGCCACCATCTTCCTGGCGTCCTTCGTGGCGCTGGTGGTGGTGTGCAGGCAGCGGTACTGCCACCCCAAGGACCTGCGCCACCACTACGACACCAAGTGAGTGACACTGTCAGGGAGGGACCCCAACGGGCCCCATGGGCTGGGGACAGGGCTGGGGATGTGTCCAGCAACATCAAGGGGACAGTGTGGGGGACAGGTCATCAGGGGGACAATGAAGGGGACACATCCACTGTCATGGGGGGACGATGCAGGGGACATGTCCAGCATCATCCGGGGCACAGTGAAGGGGACACGTCCACTGTCACTGTGGGGATGAAGCTGAGGACACATCCAGCATCATCAGGGGGACAACGAAGGGGACATGCCCAGCATCATCAAAGGGATAAAGCTGGGGACACATCCATAATCATCAGGAGCACAAAGCTGGGGACGTGTTCACCGTCATTACAGGGATGATGAGGAGGAGATGCACAGCATCATCAGGGGGACAAAGATGGGGACGTGTTCACCATCATCAGTGAGGCAAAGATGGGGACACATCCACTGTCATCAGGGGGACAGTGCAGGGGACGTGTCCAGCATCATCAGAGAGAAGAAGTTTGGGACTTGTTCACCATTATCAGGGGGATGAAGCTGGGGACATGTCCAGCATCATCAGGGCCATGGGGCAGCCCAAGGAGGTGGCCTTGTCCCCTGGGATGTCCCCCATGTCCCCAACAGACCCATCGTGGACCTGATGGGGACCTCGGAGACACCGTCGGAGCCCTCGGAGCTGGAGCTGGACGACGTGGTCATCACCAACCCCCACATCGAGGCCATCCTGGAGAACGAGGACTGGGTCGAGGACGCCTCGTGAGTGTGTGTCCCCTGTGTCCCCCCACTGCCAGGGACCCCTGTGCAGTGCCAACCCCCCACCTTGGGATGCAGGTGGCAGCTTTGGGGATCACCAAGGCATAGGGATGGTCCTCAAGGTGGTCTTGGGGTGGGAATGTCCCCACAGGTCTGGGGGACATGGGGGTGTGGGGCTGGAGAGGGGACAAGGATGGAGGGGATGACACACGTGGGTTCACACCCTCCTCCCTCTCCACAGGGGTCTGGTGTCCCACTGCATCGCCATCCTGAAGGTGAGTCAGGTGGCACTGGCAGCAATGGTGGCACTGGTGGTACTGGTGGTGATGGTGGGTGGCACTGGGGTACCAGTGACACTGCTGCTGATGGTGGCACCAATGGTGATGGTGGCAGCAGTGACACCAGAAGCACTGGTGGTGATGGTAGCACTGGTGGTGATGGTGGCACTGGTGGTGATGGTGGCACTGGTGGCAGTGTGGCAGTGGGGTACCAGTGACACTGGGGTGATGGTGACACCAGTGGCACTGGTGGTGATGGTGGCAATGGCGGGTGGCACTGTGGTACTGGTGGTGGAATGGGCCAAGTGACATTGGTGCCAGTGGTGGGTGGCACTGGTGGCACTGGTGGTGCTGGTGGTTGGCACTGATGGTACTGGGGCAGTGGTGGCAATGGTGACCCTGCTGTCCCCAGATCTGTCACACGCTGACAGAGAAGCTGGTGGCCATGACCATGGGCTCGGGTGGCCGCGTGAAGTCCCCTGCCAGCCTGGGTGACATCATCGTGGTGGCCAAGCGCATCAGCCCCAGGTGATGGGGGGCTCTGGGGGGTCCCAGGGTTCTGGGGGTCTCTGGGGTTTTGGGAGGCGAGGGTCGAGGGCTCAAGGGGGAGACTCCAGTGCTCTGGAGGGTCCCCAGGGATTTGGGAGGGGGAGATTCAGGGGCTCTGGAGGAGTCTCTGGGCTCAGGGTGTGTCCCAGGGCTCTGGAGAGGGGTGTTCCAGGTTTCCAGGGCTCTGAGAGGAGGTCCTGGAGCTCAGGAGGGTCCTGGGGCTCTGGGGGCAGTCCTGGGGCTCTGGGGGCACCCTGGGACTCTGGAGAGGCTGTCCCTGGACTCTGGGGTTATTCTGGGGCCTCTGGGGGGAAGTCTTGGGGGTCAGGAGGGTCCCAGGGCTCAAGGGGAGGTCGGTCCCAGGGCTCAAGGGGAGGTCCTGGATATCTGGGAGGGTTCCTGGGGCACAGGGCGGGACTCTGGGACTCTGTGGGTGTCCTTGGACTCTGGGTTACTTTTGGGGCTCTAGGGGTAAGTCCTGGGGGTCAGGAGGGTCTTGAGGCTCTGGGAGAGGTCCTGGAGCTCTGGGAAGGGGTCCTGGGGCTCGCGGGTTGTTTTGAGACTCTGGGAGGAGGTCCTGGGCGTCAGGAGGGTCTTGGGGCTCTGGAATGTTCTTGGGTCCCTGCGGGTTCCTGGGACTCTGAGGAGGGTCCCAGGTCTCCCAGGAGGCTCCAAGGGGGTTCCTGAGAATTGGGAAGGGTGTGGTGGATGCTGTCACCACAGTGTCCCCTGGGGTTAACGCTGTCCCCACCGCGGGTGGACGACGTGGTGAGATCCATGTACCCACGCTGGACCCCAAACTGCTGGACGCCAGGTGACACCGGCAGGAGGGACAGGGGCGTTCCTGGGCTGGGGAGACACCCTGGGTGGTAACACAGATCAGTTCCACCCCATGCCACACCGCTGGGGACACCCACAGGTGGCCCAGCAGGACAGGGAGGGCCTTTGGTATTGAGCCCATAGCACAGGGCACAGAATATCCTGAGCTGGGAGGGACCCACACGAATCATCAAATCCAACCCCTGGCCCTGCACAGACACCCAACAATCCCCCTCTGTCCCTGAGGGCGTCGTCCAAACCCTCCTGGAGCTCTGGCAGCCTTGGGGCTGTGACACTGCCCTGGGGAGCCTGGGCAGTGCCAACCACCCTCTGGGGGAAGAATCTTTCCCTGAGATCCAACCTGACCCTCTACAAAGGCCCTCAGAACCTCCCCTGGCACTTCAGGCCATTCCCACAGTTCTCTCACGGGTCACCAGAGATGGACAAACTGAGGCTGGGGTCACGCACTGGGTGACAAAGCCACCACGGGGCAGGGAGGTGACCAGGGAGTGACATGACAGGTTGATAGAGGTGACCAGGGAGGTGACCAGGGAGGTGAGGAAGGTGGCCAGGGAGGTGACAAGAAAGGTGACCAGGAAGGTGAGGGTGGCGATTAGGGAGGTGACAGAGCTAATGAGGGAGATGACAGAAGTGACCAGGGAGGTGACGGAGGTGACCAGGGAGGTGACACAAGAGGTTGACAGAGGTGATGAGGGAAGTGGCCAGGGAGGTGACAAGAAAGGTGACCAGGAAGGTGAGGGTGGTGACCAGGGAGGTGACAAGGGAGGCAACAGAGGTGACCAGGGAGGTTGACAGAGGTGATCAAGGAGGTGACAGAAGTGACCAAGGAGGTGATCAGGGAGGTGACCAGGGAGGTGACAGAAGTGACTGGGAAAGTGACAGGGGTCACCAGGGCGGTGACCGGGCGGGTGACCATCCCGTGTCCCCGCAGGGCCGCGGCGCTGCTGCTGTCCGTGAGCCACCTGGTGCTGGTGACACGCAGCGCCTGCCGCCAGCCCAGCGCCCGCACCTGGGTCGAGCGGTCGCTGGCGGCGGCCGAGGAGCACATGGCCGTGCTGCGCCAGGCTGCCATGGCCACCGAGACGGAGCGGCCCCCCGGCCCCCCGGAGCACGGCCGGCAGGAGCAGTCGGCCATCTGAGACCCCCGCCCCCAATAAAGGACCTGTGCAACCCCCCAGTGAGGGGGGATCTGGGCATGGGCCGGTGATGTGTGTGGAGGGGCGGGAAGGGGTGTCTGGGAGGGAAGAGGGAGGGGTTGGGAGGGAGGTTGGGGGTGTGGAGGGGTGTTTAGAGGGGATTTGGGGGGTTGAGACGGTCAGAGGTGGTTTGGGGGAGGTTTGAAGGGGGACATTGGGAGTTTAGAGAAGGTTTGGGAGGGCTTGGAAAGGAGTGTGGAGAGGATTTGGGGGGGAGGTTGGGGGTGTGGAGGGGGTTTGGGGGGGAGGTTGGGGGTGTGGAGGGGGTTGGGGGGTTTAGAGGGATTTGGGGGGGTGAGATAGTTGGAGGTGGTTTGGGGGGAGGTTTGAAGGGAGGCATGGGGAGTTTAGGGAAGGTTTGGGAGGGCTTGGAAAGGAGTGTGGAGAGGGTTTGGGGGGGAGGTTGGGGGTGTGGAGGGGGTTTGGGGGAGAGGTTGGGGGTGTGGAGGGGGGTTGGGGGATTTAGAGGGGATTTAGCAGGGGGTCAAGATGGTTGGAGGTGGTTTGAGGGGAGGTTTGATGGGAGACATTGGGAGTTTAGGGGAGGTGTGGGAGGGCTTGGAAAGGAGCATGGAGGGGGTTTGGAGGGGTTGCAGGGGGGGGTTGCAGGGGATTGGGGGGTTGGAGGGGGAGGGAGAGTTTGGGAGGCTTTGTGGAGGGGGATTCAGAGGGATTTGGGTTGGGATGTTGGTTGGTTTGGGATGGTGGAGGTGGTTGGGGAGTTTCAGGGGCCTTTGCAGGAGACTGGGGGGGTTGAAGGGGGATGGGAGTTTAAGGAAGGTTTGGGAGGGGTGTTGGAAGGGAGTGTGGAGAGGGTTTGGGGGTGTAGAGGAAATTTGGGGGGGCCGAGGAAGGTTGAGGGTGGTTTGGGGGAAGTTTTTAGGGGGGTTGCAGGTGCATTTGAAGGGGGACATTGGGAGTTTAGGGAGGGTTTGGGAGGGCTTGGAAGGGAGTGTGGAGGGGGGATTGGGTGGTTGGAGGGGGGTTTTTCCGGGGATTTGAGGGTTGGAGAGAGAGGGAGAGTTTGGGAAGGTGTGTTGGGGGGTCTTAGAGGGGCTTTGGGGGGAGTGGAATGGCTGGAGGGGGTTGTGGAGGATTTGGGGGAGTTGTGGGGGCTGAGGGAAGTTTGAGGGAGTTAGGAAGGATTTGGGGGGGGCCGTGGGAGTGCTGCCAGCCCCAGGAGTGAGCCCCGGAGTCAGGGCTCAGCAGGGGTGAGACCCCATGCCCTGGGCTGGGGGTCCTTGCCCTGGACAGGGGGGGTCTGTGCCCTGGGCAGAGAGGGGTCCATGCCCCAGGTGGGAGCTCTGCGTCCAGACAGAGGGGCCCCGGGCAGAGGGGTCTGTGTCCCGAGCAGGGTGGGGGCTGTGCCCCAGACAGGGGTTCCCGACCCCGGGCAGGGGGGGCCGGTCTCAGGGGGCTCAGGGCCGCGGGCAGAGGAGTCTGTGCCCCCTCACAGAGGGGTCCCTGCCCCAGACAGGGGGGCCGGTTCGGGGGGCTCAGCACAACGGGCAGAGGGGGTTGTGCCCCAGGAGGGGGCTCTGCGCTCGGGGGGCTCGGCACCGCGGGCAGAGGGGCCTGTGTGCTCGCACAGAGGGGTCTCTGCCCCGCACGGGGTCGGTCTCGGCGGTCCAGCCCCCACCCCCCGGGCCGGGGCCGCCCCAACTCATCGCACGAAATGCCCGGGCTGGAGTATGGGGGGCTGCGGTCACGTGATCGCAGCGTCACGTGACAAGGGCGAGGGTCAGCGTGAGGAGGCCGCTTTGCCCCGCCCCCTCACTCGAGTTGGCCAATGGAAGCGGGGTGGGGATACGGTGGCCAATGAGGGGCGAGGGGCGGGGTTTGATGCCTGCTGGGGGTGGGGCTTGCGGCCGGGACCGGGAGCGGGTACGGGCGGGGGGACTGGGAACGCTGGGAGGTACTGGGGGCACTGGGAGGTGCTGGGAGCACTGGGGAGACTGAAGGTCTCGGGGAACACTGAGAGGCACTGGCAGAACTGGGAGGTACTGGGGCGGCAGGGGGTCGCAGGGGCACTGGGAGGTGCTGGGATCACTGGGAGGGGCTGGGATCACTGGGATGTACTGGGAGGAACTAGGATCACCGAGAGGCACTGGGGGTCAGGGGGGCAGCTGGGAGGCACTGGGAGTCTCGGGGGGCAGCTGGGAGGCACTGGGAGTCTCGGGGGCAGTGGGAGGAACTGGGAGCACCCAGCGGTACTGGGAGTCACGGGGTCAGTCGGGAGGCGCTGGGAGGCACTGAAAGGTACTGCGAGGAACTGGGAGTCACGGGAGCCACTGGGAGGTGCCGGGATCCCTGGGAGGTTCTGGGGATACTGGGAGGTTCCTAAGAGTCACGGGGGCCTCTGGGAGGTACTGGCGGTGCTGGGAACGTTGGGAGTCGCTGGAAGTCACGGGAGACTGGGATTCCCCGGGAGTGATGCGGGGGAGGGGAGTGCTGGGAGTCCCGAGGGAGCGCTGGGAGGTACTGGGAACACTGGGAGTCCCTTGGGGCACTGGGAGTCACGGGGTGCTCTGGGGATACTGGGAGATACTGGGAGTCATGGGGGGGCACTGAGAGTCATGGGGGGGGCACTGGGAGTCGGGGGGGGCACTGGGAGTCATGGGGGGGCACTGGGCAGCACTGGTCCGGTGCAGCGGGGGGGTTGGGGACAGCCCAGCCCTGCCCTGGTGGGGTCCAGCGGTGGGGGGAGGGTCAGCGTGACCACCCAGGGGCCCCACAGAGTGGGAGGCATCACCCCCCACCGTGGGGCTCAGGCAGTCCCCCGTGACACAACTGGGGGGGGGGAACGGGTGTGACCGCACGGGGAAAGGGAAATGAAAGGGATTGTGGAAGTGGGAAGGGGGGGGAAAGCGGGGGGGACCATCCTGCACCGCATGGAGATGTTATCGGGGTGCTCCTGCCCGCGGTTGGGGGTGTCAGAAACCGCAGTAGTGACCCTCCCGCTAGCTGTGGGGGGCCCCCCGGCAACCCGAGGTGCCCCCCCCCAGCACCCAAGGTGTCCCCAGGGTGGTGGGGGGCTCTGGGTGAGGTGGCGGGGCTGGGGCTTTTCCTTGCACGTGGCTGCTAAGAAGAAACGAGGAGTTTGGGGGGCAGAGCCGCCCCCCCCCTCCCCTGCTCGATGAGGAGGAGAAACTGAGTCCATGAGGGTGTGGGGGGGACCCACAGGTGCCCCCGGAGACATGAGGACCTCGTGATGCTGTGGGTGGCCCTGGCCGGAACGGGGGCCTCCAGCTGCCATGTTCCTGAGGGGGGGCCATGCCCCGTCACCCGGTGAGTTGTGGCAGGGTTTGGGGGGAGGCACAGGGGGGTCCCCACAAGCAGGGGATAACCCCCCGTGCCCCTCCCCAGCCCCTGCCTGCCCGCAGTGCAGTGGGAATGCCAGGATGGCTCATCCTGCCCTGCCAGCACCAGTCTGCTCCCTGCCCGAGGTGAGACCCCCCTACCAGTGCCTACTTTCCCCTCTCCCTGACATTTTTGGGGATCTCTGACCCCCTCATGTCCCCACAGCATGTCCCCTGTGCCAGGGGCCAGCGCTGCTGTCCCCGAGGGTCCCACTGCGGCACTGACGGGGAGTCCTGCGTCCCAGACCCAGGTATGGGGGGACCACGAGGGATGGGGGGCTACAGGAGGGGACAGGAGGGACATGGGGTTCCTCACCGTGTCCCTGCAGCCCCCCGTGCTGTGCCCTGTCCCGACGGAACGTCCGAGTGTCCCCGATGACGCCACGTGCTGTGTGACGGCCAGCGGCGCCTGGGGGTGCTGCCCCATGCCCCAGGTACAGCTGGGGGGGGACATGGGGGTGCTTTAGGGGAGGACACGGCGAGGCCATCGCCGTGACGAGTGTCCCTGGTACCCCGCAGGCCTCGTGCTGTGCCGACAAGGTGCACTGCTGTCCCCACGCCACCACCTGTGACCTGACCCGCGGGCGCTGCCTGTCCCCCGGCGGTGACAGGGACGTCCCCCTGAGCCGACCTTCCCGCCTGGAAGCGCCAGCCCCCGCCCCAGGTAAGGGGTGTCCCCCTCTCTGGGTGCCCTCGCTGTCCCCATGGAGGGTACACAGGGGTAGGGACGGGGTTTGGTGACATGGTGTGCCCGCCCCTGCAGTGGAGCTGCGCCAGGTGCTGTGTCCTGGCGGCCGCTCGGCGTGTCCCGACGGAGCGACCTGCTGCCAGCTGTCCCCATCCGAGTATGGCTGCTGTCCCCTGCAGAACGTGAGTGCTGGCACCGCCCTGGGCAGTACCCCATGACAGGCAGCCTGTGCCAACCTCCTGTGCCGGGTACCCCAAACCAGGCACCCCGAAACAAGCACCCCGTGCCAGGCACCCAATTCTGGGCACACTCAGCTGGGCACCCCAAACCAGGCAATCTGGGCTAGGCACCCCATACTGGGCAGCCTGTGCCAAACACCCCATGCCAGGCACCCCAAATGAAGAACCATCAGTAGGCACCCCAACAACCACCCCTCACTATGCACCCCATACCAAGCACCCTGTGCTGGGCACCCCACACTGGGCAGCCTGTAACAAACACCCCAAACCAGGCACCCCAAAATAAGGACCCCTCACCAGGCAGCCTGTGCCTGGCACACCAAACCAGGCACCCGACATCCACCAGTCACCCGTCCCTTCCAGACAAGTATCCCAAGCCAGATACCCTAATTCCAGGCGCCCCACTCTGAGCACCCCGTGCCCAGCGCCCTGTACTGACCCCCCCATGCCAGCTGCCCACATTGGGCACCTGTGACTGTCAGCCCATACTGAGCACCCCATGTTGGGCACCCTGTATTGAGCACCCCATGCCGTGTCCCCCATACCTGGCACCCTGTACTGAGCACCCCACACCAGCCACCCCATGCTAAGCACCCCAGACTGGACACATGTATTGGGCACCCCACTCCAGGCACCTCATACCATGTCCACCATATTGGGCACCCTCTGTGCCATGCCCCCCATGCCATGCACCCCCCAGCAGCCCCCCTGTCCCCAGTGTCCCTGTCAGCCCTGTTTCTCTCCCCCCAGGCCGTGTGCTGCAGTGACAGGCAGCACTGCTGTCCCCAGGGCACCACCTGTGACCTGACCCGCTCCACCTGCACCTCCTTGGGGGGCTCCATGCCCTGGCAGCTCTGCCCAGAGGTGAGACACCCCCTCCCGAGGGCACCTGTGCTGTCCTGGGGATGGGGACACCGGCTCTGAGTGTCCCCGTGTCCCCAGCTGGTGAGGTCAAGTGTGACGAGGAGACGAGCTGCCCCGACGGGAACACGTGCTGCAGGCTCAGCTCGGGGCCTGGGGGTGCTGTCCCCTCGAGCAGGTACAGAGGGTGGGGTTCTCCTGTACCCCCTGGGACAGGCAGATTTCCCCTGTCCCCTGGGTATGATGAGAGATGTGCCCTGTTCCCCCCTTGGAGGAACAGGGGTGGGGGTCCACTGTCCCCTGGGTGGGATGAAGACAGATGTCCCCTGTACCTTGGGTGGGATGAGGGCAGATGTCCCCTGTACCCCTGGAAGGGACAAGGGTGGGTATCCCTTCTACACCCCCCCAGGACAAGGTTAGGTGTCCCCTGTTCCCCTGGAGGGACAAGGTGGGGGTCCCTTTTGCCCCTGGGACAGGCAAATGTCCCCTGTCCCCTGGGTTACGATGAGGAGAGATGTCCCCTGTTCCCCCTGGAGGGACAAGGGTTTGGGGGGTCCCCTGTGCCCCCCGAGACAGGCAGATCCTGTCCCCTGGGTGGGATGAGGGCAGATATCCCCTGTCCCTGGGTGGGAATGAAGGCAGATGTCCCCTGTACCTTGGGTAGGATGAGAGCAGATGTTCCCTGTTCCCCCTGGAAGGGACAAGGGTGGGAATCCCTTCTACGCCCCCAGGACAAGGTTAGATGACCCCTGTCCCCCTGGAGGGACAAGGGCGGGGGTCCCCTGCAACCCCTGGGTGAAGCAGATGTCCCCTGTCCCCTGGAAGGACACAGAGGGCTCCCCCCACCAGTGTCCCAAGGGGGGTGGTGGTGACACCGGGGTCCTTTGACACCCCCCAGTCAGACCCCCTGTGCTAACTGGGGCCAGTTTGGGGCTCCAGGGGCAGGACGGTGGACGAAGGGACATGAACCCCCAGGATGCTTCAGGGACCCTTCCCGTGTCCCGCTGAGGGGGAGGGGGGTCAGGAGTGATGACGGGGTCCCCCATAGCTGGGTCAGGAGGGGACTGGGGACTGCAGGAACAGACAGGAGGGGTCACATTTGTCCCCGGGGGTCCCCAGCATGAAACTGGGGGGTGCCTGGGGGCTCCCCTGTGCTCAACCCCCCCCTTTTTGCCCCCCAGGCCGTCTGCTGCCCGAACCACGTGCACTGCTGCCCCCAGGGCTACACCTGCGACCCCTGAGGGGGGCAGCTGCCTGCAGGGGGGGGCACCCGCCTGCCCTGGGTGAGGAAGACCCCGGCGCTGCCCCGGGGGGGACAGGTGACATCGGGAACGATCAAGTGTGATGAGGAGACGAGCTGCCCCGACGGGAGCACGTGCTGCCGGCTCAGCCTGGGCACCTGGGGGTGCTGCCCCCTCGAGCAGGTCCGGGGGGGCTTCTTCCCACCCCTCCATGTGGGGACAAGGACACATTGGGGTCCCCAGTGGGGTGGGGGGCTGAGGTGGTGTGCCCAGGGGGGTGGGGGGACCTGGGCTGTGCAGAGATCCCAGGGGTGACCTTGGATGGGGGGACATGGCTTGCGGGACCCCGAGGGGCTGGGAGCACCTGGATGGGGGATGTGGGGACATTCAGCAGGACATGGCCACTTCCTGTCCCCCCCACAGATCCACCTCTACCCCGTGGGGTGGAGTGGGGCTCCCCTGTGCCCTGGTGGGACAAAGGCCAATGTTTCCTGTCCTCGCTTGAGAGGGACAAGGCCAGATGTCCCTTTGGTCCTTGAAGGATGAGGCAGATGTCCCCTTTCCCCTGGGTGGGGTGAGGACAGATGTCCACTGTCCCCCAGGAGGGATAGGAGGTCTCCCACCCCCCAACATCCCACAGGAAGGGGGTGAAAGCGGGCCCCTTTGCTGGCCCTCCCCAGTCAGACCCTCTGTGCTAACTGGGACCAGTTGGGGCTCCAGTGGCAGGAGGGGATCCAGAGACACAGAGCCACCAGGATGCTGAGGGACACAAGGGTGCTCAGGGACCTCCATGTGTCCCATGGAGAGGGACAAGCATCACGAGGGGGTCCCCCTATCTGCCCCCCCCCTCAAAGTGAGGATGAAGCCAGGCTGGGTCGGGGGGACGGGGGGCGGCAGGAACAGACAGGAGGGGGCACCATTTGTCCCCTGGGGGTCTCCAGCATGAAGCTGGGAGGTGCCTGGGGGGCTCCCCTGTGCTCAGCCCCCCCCTTTTTGCTCCCAGGCCGTCTGCTGCCCCGACCACGTGCACTGCTGCCCCCAGGGCTACACCTGCGACCCCGAGGGGGGCAAGCTGCCTGCAGGGGGGGGGCACCCGCCCTGCCCTGGGTGAGGAAGACCCGGCGCTGCCCCGGGGGGGACAGGTGACATTGAGGAACGTCAAGTGTGATGAGGAGACGAGCTGCCCCGACGGGAGCACGTGCTGCCAGCTCAGCTGGGCACAGGGGGTGCTGCCACCTCGAACAGGTCTGGGGGGTGTCCCTGGAGTGTGGGGGTCCCTGGGGTGAGGTGGGGGTCCCAGGGCATGAGGTGCTGGGATGGATGGGGGGTTCAGACAGAGCATGACTTTGGGGCCAAGCAGGGCTGGGGGAAGCAGTGAATCCCACACTTTGTCACTGCCACATTTGTCACTGCACCCCCCTGCACGGAGGCTCTGTGGGCACCTTGGGGACAGGGTTTGGCACAATCCCTGGGGCTCTGCTGGTACAATGGGACACACGGAGTGGGGGATGAGGATGGCACCCAGATGCCCAACTGCCTGGGTACCCAGACACCTGGATCCCCCAGACATCTGTGTCCCCCACTGCTCCCAACCTGTCCTGTGTCCCCCTCCAGGCCGTCTGCTGTGGGGACCACAAGCACTGCTGCCCCCGGGGCTACACCTGCAACGTGGCCACTGAGAGCTGCGAGAAGCTGCTGGCACCCCACCCCGCTGCTTCCAGCACCTGCAGAGCACCCGTGGGGCACCCTCCCCCCTGCGCTGGGCACCCCCATGCCCCCCGCCCCGCTGCGAGCCGCCGGTGCCCACCCAGGTGCCCCCGTGCCCTGCGGTGCCACCAGCTCCTGCCGTGGCGGGCAGCGGTGCTGCCGGGCCCGGGGGGGCTCCTGGGGGTGCTGCCCCTTCGCCCAGGTTAGTGGGGGGGACGCCAGGGTGGGGGTCTGGGTGGCATCACCCCCCTCCCCTCCTCACCCCGTTGTCTCCGCAGGGCTCCTGCTGCTCCGACGGCCGCCACTGCTGCCCCGCGGGGTCCCGCTGCACGGGGGGGGGCTGGGGGTGCAGCCCCCAGCGCTGGGACCTGCCCTCCCCCCCCACCAGGGAGCTGCTCTGATGGACCCCCCCCACCCCGAGTGCCTCCACCCCAATAAACGGTTTCTAGGAGGAACCCCACCGCTGGTGCTGGTGTGGGGGCTGAAACGGAGGCAGGAGGCAGAGGCTGGGGGGATTTTGTGTGTTTAATATATTAATGCCTCTAAGGAGCAGGCAGGACGTGCAGGCAGGCGCAGGCAGCAGTTCCCTGCCCAGCCTGGCACCTGGGGGGTCCCCATGTCCCCCCCCACTGCCAGCCCGGCCCCCACTGGCCCTTCTTCATCCTCACCACGTAGAAAACGTTTAGAAACACAGTTAAAATCCAAAGGGGGATGAGGTGGGGGGCAGCGACAGGGACCCCCCAGGCTCCTACGGCAGCTTGGAGGCACCGCTGGCTCGGGGGGCAGTGCCAGCCCCCCCTGTCCTGCAGGGACACAACAGGGACATGGCTCAGGACTGGGGGGGGAATATGCAATTCCCACCCCCCAAATGACAGGTGCTGTCATGGGGAGGGACACAGAGGGGACAGGGCAGGGGTCCCAAGCAGATGTGGACAGAGGTGGCCTGGTGGTGATCCCTGTGCCCCCCTCCCCTTGCTGGAGAGTGGGTGGGGGTGGGACAGGGACAGGGCAGGGAGGGGTGGCGGCAGAAAGGGACGGTGGTGGCAGGGTGGTGTGATGGTGGTTGAAGGGGGTTGTGATGGGGTGGGACAGTGATGGGGACAGGATGGTGGCCGGACAGGGTGGTGGGCTGGGATGGCGGTGGGAGAGGACAGTGACAGGACAGGATGGCGTGGAATGGGACGGGATGGGATGGCAGTGGGACGGGGACAGTGACGGGAGAGGACACTGGCGATGGAATGGGTGACAGCAGCAGCGTACCCGCCCTCCCAGCACACCCCCCCCGGGACTTGCCCCCCCTCCTCACACTCACTTGACGTTGAAGACCATCAGAGGTCGCTCCTCCCGCTTCTGCCAGGGGCTCTTGCGGTCGCCGCCCTCGTCCCCCCATCGCCGACCTCCGTCAGCGCCTCCTCCTCGGGGCTGGTCAGGGAGTCTCGGGGGGCTTCGCTGGCGCTGCTGCGCCCACTGCCCCCCCCCCGCCGCCCCCCGCTCCCCGCTTCCAGCAAGGGGGCCAGCGAGCTGTCCTCGGGGGAGGGGGCGGGCAGGGGGGGCCGGGGCCCCCCGTCCTCCCCCCCGCCTGCGGCGGCCCGGGGGAGGCGGGCGGGGGGCGCGGGGCCGGGCCCCCTCTCGCTGCCCTGCAGGTCGATGTAGGAATGCCGGACCTGGGAGGAACGCCCGTCCAGGGACACGAACCAGGCTCGGGGAGGGGGGGGACCCCCCAGTTCCAGGAGCTGTTGCCCCGCCAGCGCCTGCAGCTCCCCGTTGAGCTGGGCCACCGCCGACCCGTCCAGCAGCACCGGGATGGCCACCGAGCCGCTCACCGGTTGGGGGGCGCGGGCACCTCCCCAGTTTTCCCCTTCCTCAAAGGGCTGCCCGGAGGACGGGGGGGCCGGGGGGGCGGCCGTGGCTGCCGAGGAGCTGGACCCCCCCATCGGATTCGGGGGGTCCCTCCGGCTCGCCGGGCGCCAGGCGCATGTACCGGGCGGGGATGAGCAGGGTGGGCATCACCCCCCGGTAAACATCCTCGGGACCCCCGCCCCGGTCCAGGGGCCCGCAGAGGAGGAGGGGGCCGGGGGGCGCCAGGGAGGGCGGGCGGGGGGGGGGCTCAGGCAGCGGGTGCTCGGTGGGCTGCCCCCCGTAGCGGGAGAACCCCGAGGGCGAGGGGGGCCGCGGGGGGAAGGCGGGGGTGCCCCGGGGGTGCTGCTCCTCGGGGGGCTGCAGCCCGTCCACCGAGCGGGCGGCCCTGAGGCGAAGGCATCTCCGGGGCGCCCATAGTCCTCCGTGGCGGGGGGCTGGCGGCGGCGGGGGGCCAGGGTGGCCGCGGGGGTCCCCCGGGGGCCGGCGCGGAGCGGGGCGGGGGCCGGCGGCTGGAAGAAGTCCGGGCGGGCCGGGGTCAGCTCGCGGGTCGAGGGGGGCAGGCTGGGGGTGGGCAGGTCGGTGTCCCCCCCCGAGGAGGCGGTCTCCAGGTGGCTGCCCCCGCACAGAAGGTCCAGCTGGGACACGGATGTCGCCTGGTCCCGGCGCGCCCCGTCCAGCGGCCCCCGGCAGCGGCAGCTTGCGGTGCTGAGCACGGGGCTTCAGGCACCGCCGCCTGCGGGGGGGAGATTTGGGGGGGCACCCGTGGGTGCGGGGGTCCCCCAACACTCCCCCCCCCCTGCTTCCCTCGTCTGCTGGAGGGAGCTGGAGTAGGGGGTGCTGGGGAATGGTGTCCCCTAAATCCAGCTCTAGGGCACCCTGAGTGCTGGGGAGTGGTGTACCCCTTCCCAAATCATCTCTAGGGCACCATGGGGTACTGGGGAGTGGTGTGTGTCCCCCAAATCCGGCTAAAGGGCACCCAGGGGTGTTGGGGATGGTTGTCCCCCCTCCCAATCCTGTTCTAGGGCACCCAGGGGTGTTGGGGTTTGGTGTCCCCCACTCCCAATCCAGCTAGAGGGTATCCAGGGGGTGCTGAGGATTGGTGTCCCTCCTCCCAGTCCAGCTTTAGGGTGCCCAGGGGTTTTGGGGACTGGTGTGTGTCTCCCAAATCCAGTTCTAGGGCACCCAGAGGTGTTGGGGATTGGTGTCCACCTTCCCAATCCAGCTCTAGGGCATCCAGGAGTGCCAAGAGGGCGGTTCCCCTCCACAAATCCAGTTAGAGGGGGCCGGGGGGGTGCCACAGGGTGGTGCCCCCTCCCCATAGCCAGCTATAGGACACCAATGGGTGCTGGGAGGTCGTGCCCCCCATTCCCAAGTGCCATGGGGTGGTGCCCCCTCCCCATAACCAGCCATAGGGCACCCAGGGATGCCAGGGAATGCTCCCCCCAGCTACAGGGCACCCAGGGGTTACAGTGGGTGCTGACCCTCCATTCCCACATGGAATGTCGGGGGGGGTGAGGCAGGGGGGTGTTCTGTTCCCACTCCCTGCCAGGGTCAGGGGGGTGCTGACCTGCAGTAGTAGATGAGGAGGCAGAGGAGGATGAGGACGAGGAGGGCCAGGGCACCCAGGATGGTGAGCAGGAAGATGGTGTGGTAGGTGGTGATGTCCGTCACACCCGCTGCCATCGCCACCAGCCCTGGGGACAGTGGGGTCAGAGGGGCAACAACCCCCTCAGGGGCACCCCAGGGGGCTGCCACTGCCCCCCTGGACAGCCCTGGGGAAAGTGGGGTCGGAGGGGGAACCCCCATCCCACCAAGAGCACCCCAGGGTGGTGCCACTCTCCACAGACAGCTCTGGAACGGGCTCAGGGGGAGAAGCCCCCCACCAGACCCCAGGACGTTGTGACCTCCCCCCAGCCTCAGACAGCCCTGGGACAGGGGGGTTAGAAGGGAACCCCCTTCCACCAGAGCACCTCAGGGTGATGCCAGGCCCCCAGACAGCCCTGGGGACGGTGGGGTCAGAGGGGAACCCCACCCCACTCAGAGACAGTCTGTCCCCAGGGCCAGGAGGAGCCAGGTTGGTGGCACCCACTGGTGTCACCTCACCTGTGCCGGGGGAGGGCAGAGCCGCTGCCCAGTATCCCAACTGGGAGGAGACGAATGTCCAGTACAGCTGCCGGCCTTCCTTGCGGATCAGCCCCGTCCCGTTGCGGACCCACAGCCCTGCAGGGACACCCACGCCGGGCTGAGACCCCCCCAAACTCATCACACGCCCCCCACACCACCCCTGTCACCCCTCTGCCACCTCCCCCCGAAACCCCCAAAACCAGCACTCACCACTCTTGGGGTCAAACCTCCAGGCCGGGACACTGGTGGCCACCACGGCCGCGGCCTCGGGGGCCAAGGGGACGGACAGATGGACGGGGCCGGCCAGCGGCACCTCGGTGCCGTTCCCGGTGAAGAGGTGCACGCTGAGAGCCGCCACCGGCGCCAGCTCCAGCCACGTGCCATTGGCTGCGGGGACAACGAGGGGACATCCAGAGGGGGGGATGCCATGGGGTGTCCCCCCCCCACAAGTCCACAGTGTCCAGAGTGCAAAGATAAAAATATAAAATAAAATAAATCAAAATAAACTAAAAATGAAGTAAAAAAAAATAAAAATAATATTAAAAATTTTAAAATAAAATTTTAAAAAATATCATTAAATAAAAATAATTTTTTAAAGAAGAATTAAAAGTAAAATAAAAAGCAAATGTAAAAGTGAAATAAAATAAAAATGAAATGAAAATTAAAAAATAAAAAAATAAAAAATAAAATTACATAAATGAAAATAAAAATGAGCAAAAAATAAAGTAAAAAAATAAACCTAAAAATAAAATAAAATTTAAAAAATAAAAATCAAATTTAAAAAATATCATTAAATAAAATAATTTTAAAAATAAAAATGTAAAATAAAATAAAAATTAAAAAATAAAAATGAAATTTAAAAATATCACTAAATAAAAATAATTTTTAAAAGAATAATTTAAAAGAAATAAAAATTAAAAAATAAAAATTAAATTTAAAAAATATCACTAAATAAAATAATTTTAAAGAAAAATTTAAAGTAAAATAAAAAGAAAATGTAAAAGTAAGATAAAATAAAAATGAAATTAAAATAAAAATAAAAAATAAATTAAAAAATAAAAATTAAAATTAAATAAAATAAACATAAAAGTATACATAAAATAAAATTTAAAAAAAATAAAAATTCAAAAATTCAAAATAAGTTAAAACTAAAAACAAAAAATGAAATAAAAAATTAAAAGTAAACATAAACATAACCAATAAAAATAAAATCAAAATAAATCAAAGTAAAATCAAAATAGAATAAATTTTAAAATTTTAAAATAAAAAATAAAATAAACCTAGAAATAAAAATAAATAAAATAAACCACAACAGAATAAATAAAAAATTTTTTAAAGAAAATAAAAAAGTAAAAGAAAAAGAAAATATACCGATGCCGTCCTGCTCGGCGCCGAGGAAGGCGGGGAAGGCGCGGGCCAGGCTGGGGCCGGAGGCGGTGGTGAGGGACGCGGCGAGCTGGCTGTAGGTGGAGCTGCGGGGCAGGCGGGCTGCCCGCCGAGGGAACTGCGCCCACGGCTGCCCACGGCCACCTGCGGGGGCACGGCGGGGGTGGCAGCACCTGGGGGAGCCGGTGGTGCCACCCTCTCCCACCCAGGTCCCTTCCCCCGGCTCACCTGGGGATCCAGGGGATCTGGACCAGGTCCTCGTAGAGGATGAGGGTGGCAGGGCGCTCCGGGAGCAGGTACAGGCTGATGGAGGCGTAGACTGCGAGGGGGGCAGGGAGGAGGGTGAGGGGGGACCCCAAATACACACACACACACTCTTAGACCCCCCAGGGCAAGGGGATGGGGGCACTGATGGGGAATGGGGGTGGTGGGTTCCCCAGAGAGGATGAGGAAGGGGGGCCAGGGCAGCAAGAGGTGAGGGGCATGTGGGCACAGGCACAGGGACAGGGACAGGCGGTGGCAAGCTGGGGGCAGGGTGGGGGTACCCCCTGCATACCCCCATCCCTGTACCCCTCCAACCCTGCACCCCCATCCCTGTGCACCCCCATCCCTGTGCCCCCTCATTCCTGTACCCCCCTACACCCATCCCTTTACCCTCCCATCCCTGCAACCCTTCATCCCCATGCCAATGCACCCACATCCCTGCAGCCCCACCACTGTATCCCCATCCCCAACCCCATCCCTGCACACCCCCATCCCCATCCCTGCACACCCCTATCCCCATCCCTGTACACTTCCATCCCTGTATCCCCATTCCCACCCCTCTTGTCCACCCCCACATGTCCCACCCCCCTCCAAGGTGACCCCACTGATGCCACCCCCCACCCTGGGGACAAGGACTGGAGCCCATCCCAAGGGGGCCCTGCAACCCCCCCACCTTGGGAAGGGGGAACTTGGGTCCACCAGGACATGGTTGTCCCCTCCCAAAGGGGCCAGACCCCCCAAACACCCTTGTGTAAAAGACTCCCAACCCAAAGGCTCTTTGGAGTCCCCCATAAGGAAGGGACTGAGGCCTGAGTAAGGGACTGGGCATCCCCAATAAGGGATTGGGATCCCAGAAAAGGATTGGGATCCCCACAAAGGGACTGGGGATCCCCAGGAAGGAATCAGGGACTTAGGAAAGGACTGGGGTACCCCCAGAGGGACTGAGGATCCTCAGGAAGGGGCAGAAGGGATCCAGTAAGGGATCAAGGAACCCCAGTAAGAGACTGGAACCCCTCATACCAGTAAGGGAGGAATGTGAGACCCTGTTTAGGGCTCGGATCCCCCCATGAGGGATTGTGGTCCCCAGTAAGGGACCAGTTCCCCCAGTAAGGGATCAACAACTCCAACAGTGAAGAATCAGAATCAGGGTCCCCCCAACAAGGGCTCAGAACATCCCAGTAAGAAATTCTGAACCCCTTTAGAGGCTCAAAGCCCCCCAGTAAGGAATTTAAAATCCTAAGCAGACTTAAAGTCCCCCAGTAAGGGATTGTATCCCCCCCCACCATGGCTCAGAGCCTCCCAGTAAGAGACTGGGGACCCTCACAGGCACTTGAAGTCCCCCACTAAGGGATTGTGTCCCCCCAGTAAGGAACATTGAACCCCATATGGGAGTCAGAGCCCCCCAGTAAGGGATTGTGTCCCCCCATCAGAGCTCAAAGCCCCCCGCTAAGGGACTGGGGACCCTCGTGGGAACTTAAAGCCTCCCAGTACGGAATTTAACCCCCCAGTCAGACTCAGAGCCCCCCCAGCAAGGCCCCCCTGCCCGGGGTGTCCCGGTGGTGGCTCACGTGGCAGTTTGGTGACGCGCCAGGGCGCGGAGGCGGTGACGTATCCGCGGCGGGCGGCGGTGACGAGCAGCCAGGAGCCCAGGCGGTAGGGCACGGGCAGGACCCCCGTGCCCGTGTGGTCGGTGGTCCCGGCCGCCAGCGCGCTGCGGGCGCCGAACACGTCCAGCACGGCCTGGGCCAGCGGGGCCAGCGTCCCGCTCTCGTACACCTGCACCCGCAGCAGCACCTCTGCGGGCAAACGGGGTGGTTAAGGAGGATGTGGCAACCCCCCACGGTGGGACCACCGGGGGGACACGGTGATGGGGCCAGGGGTGTCCTGGTGGGTCGTGGAGCCTGTGCTGGTGGAGCGTGGGCACCGTCCCAGGGGGTCCAGGGCCACCGTCCAGGGCCTCCATCCCAACGGCTTGGTGGGACCTCTCCCAGTGGGTCATGGCCACCACCCTGATGGGTCATGGCCACCATCTCAGCAAGTCATGGCCACCATCCCAGGGGGTCCCAAGCCACCATCCCAGCAGGTGGTGGGACACATCCTGGCAGGTCATGGCCACCATCCCAATAGGTGGTGGGATCTGTCCTGGTGGGTCATAGGCACCATTCAGGGGGTTCTGGGCCTCCATCCCAATGGGTGCTGGGATGTGTCCTGATGGGTGATGGTCACCACCCTCATGGGGTCACAGGCCACCATCCCAGCAGATGGTGGGACACATCCTGGCAGGTCATGGCCACCATCCCAACAGGTGGTGGGACCTGTCTCGGTGGATCGTGGCAACAACCCTCGTGGGATACGGGCACCGTCCCAGCAGATGGTGGGACACATCCTGGTGGATCATGGCCACCAGCCTGGGGGGTCAGAGGCCACCATCCCAGGAGGTCACAGGCCACCATCACAACAGGTGGTTGGACAAATCCTGGTGGATTATGGCCACCAGCCCAGGGGGTCAGAGGCCAGAATTCCAACAGGTGGTAGGGCCTGTACTGATGGGTCATGGTCACCATCCCAGCAGGCGGTGGCCACCATGTCAGCAAAATGGTGGGCCCCATCCTGGTGGATCATGACCACCACCCCAGCAAATCACAGGCACCATCCCAAAAGGTGTTGGGACCCATCCCAGTGGGTCATGGCCACCACCCTAGTGGTCCACAGTCACTATCCTGGCAGGATGGTGGGACCCACCCTGATGGGGACCATTCCAGAAGGCCATGGGCATCATCCTGGTGAGTCATGGCCACCAACCTGACGGGCCATGGCCACCATCCCAGCAGGTGGTAGGACCCATCTCAGTGACCACCATCCCAGCAGGTCACAGCCACCCCCCAGCTGGGTCACAGGTGCCCCCCAGTAGGCAACAGACACTGCCCTGGGGGATGTGGGCACCACCCCTGTGCCCCTTTCTGTGCCCACCCTGCTCCCCCTTGAGGGGGACTCATGGCCCCAGGGAGCCATGCCCATCTGGGTGGGTGCACTCAGTCACATCCCCCCCCAGGGAAGGCCACCCCCCCAAGGTGCCACTCACACGTGTCACAAGTTCGGGGGGGTCTCGACCCCAGCGGGCCCCACCAGCAGCGCAGGGGGTGGTCCCCCACCCCGATTCCCGCTGCAGGGCAGGGGTGGGCCCGGCTCAAGGGGGGTGTACCCTAAACCCTGGTGTGCCCCCGGCCCCCCCCGAGCCGGCGCCGCTCCCGCGCATGATCCGCAGCCTTTGGCAGCGGTCCCGGCTCCGGCGCCGTCACCCAGGCAACGACCTCCTTCATCCCGCGCCCCGGGGCTCCCGGCACCCCCCGCCTGTCCCCCCGCAGCCCCTGCTCCCCAAAGCCCCCACACCACCCAGCCCACCCCCGCCCCCGCCCACATCTGGCCCAGATGTGGCGATGGGCGAGGGGGAGAATTCGCGGCAGTTGCTTCAGTGATGCACCGGGGGTGGGGGGTCAGGGATGGGGGTCCCGCATAGCAGGGACAGCCGGCACCCAGCGGCAGGAATGTCCCCGCGGCCACAGCCGGCCACCCGCAGCTGCCGGGGGACAGCTGACACCAACGGCCACCCCGCTGTCCTCCGGAGAGGGGGGGTTATGTGGTGCCACCCCCAGCGCGGGGGTACAGCCGTGGCTGCCCCCTTCCCCACTGTCTGTCCCCCCACTTTCTCCAAGGGGTCCCCGGAGGCTGGCACGGCCACCACGGGGTACACTGCCCCCCCGCTGGCTCCCCAGTGCCTCCCAGTCTGACCCCCGTGCCTCCCAGTATGACCCCACGGTCCCACGAAGGATGGGCGGGGGGTGCCAGGCCCCGGGGTGGCAGTGGGGAGCCCCGTCACTGCTGTCACCCCGCGGGGACAGGGACGGGCAGGGGTGATGCCAGTGGGGAGCTGAGCCAGCACAGACAGGACTCCCCTCATCCCCAGACATGCCTCAACTAGGCACAGGGGCATTGCCAGGAGGGTTTGGGATGGGGGTGAGGGATCACAGGGAGCCACAGGGATCCCACAGCAGCGCTGCACCCCAAGGCCCCCCCTGCCTGCCCAATGCACCCCCCACCATCCTGCACCCCCGGGCGCTACTCAAGACCCCCCACACCCACCCACCATCATGCATCACCCGGTCTGGGACCCCCACCCACCCTCCTGCATCCCCAAGCTCTGCCCATCATCCCCACCCAACTTCCTTCACCTCCCCGGTTTGTGACCCCCACCCACCATCACATACCCTTGGCACTGCCCAGGACCAGCCCCCCCCATCCTGTACACCAAGGTGTGGGACCACCCCCACCCCCTCATCTCCCCCAGGCTCTGCCCATGACCCCCACCCACCCAGCCGCACCCCCTGGCACTGCCCAGGCCCCCACCCCACCCCCCACTCATCACCCTCTGCCCGCCAGTGGCCAGAACAGCCCGGGGAGGGGGAGACGGACAGACAGACGGGGGGGGAGCAACAGAGGGGGGGCAGACGGACAGACAGAGCCGGGGGCAGACGGAGGATGGACAGGGTGATGGATGGAAGGGATGGACGGGGGGCGCGGGCGCGGCGGGGTTGGGGCGGGCAGGGCCGGGGGTGTCGGGGCCGGGGAGTGCCGGGGTGGGAGTCGGGCGGAGGGTGGTGCTGGCGGGGTGTCGGTCGGGGGTTGATGTCGGGGCCAAGGGATGCCGGGGGGAGGGATGTCGGTGCGGGGGTCGGTCAGGGGTGGGGGGGTCGGTGCGGGGGTCGGTCAGGGGTGGGGGGGTGGGTGCAGGGGTCGGTCGGGGGTGGGGGAATCGGTGCGGGCATCGGTCGGGGGGTGGTGCCGGGGGGGAGTGGTCGGGTTGAAGGGATGCCGGGGGGATGTCGGCGCGGGGGTCGGTCAGGGATGGGGGGGGTCGGGGCGGGGGTCTGTCTGGGGGATGATCGGGTTGAAGGGATGCCGGGGGGATGTCGGCGCGGGGGGTCGGGCGGGGAGGTCGGCGCGGGGGGGGGGTGTTGCCGGCGGCTCCCCCCCTCGCCCCGCACACAAAGGCCGCTCTCACCGTGCGCTCCCGGCTCCGCCGCGCCCCGCGCCCGCCGCCCGCCCGCGGCCGCCAGCAGCAGCAGCACCGGCAGCGGCGGCAGCGGCGGCAGGAGGCGGCGGGGCCGCATGGTGGCTCCGCGCCGTTACCCCGCCATGCCCGGCCCGCCCGGCCCGTCCGCCCGCCCGCCGCGGGGACCGGGCTCCACCTGCCGGAGCCGCCGGGCACGGCCGCCCCGGTGCCCACCCCCGGACCGGCACCGCCCCGCCGCCGGGACCACCCACCCGGCACCGCCCCGAGACCCCCAGGCCCACCCCCGGTACCGCCCCGAGACCCCCCCAGACCCACCCCCGGTGCCGCCCCCGGCACCGCCCCGAGACGCGGGACCCGTCGCCGGTACCGCAGCGGACACCGGGATTCCTTCCCGGGACCCCTGAGAGACCTGGACCGCGACTCCGTACCGGCACCGGCATCCCGGACTGACCCTGGTGTCGGCAGCGGCAGCCAAGCAGCTACCCCCGACGCCGGCACCGACCCCCGGAGCCACCTCTGACAGTGCCCCGAGCCCTGGCACTAATCGCGGTACGGACCCCGACCCCGGGTACCCACTCCCGGTACCGCCCCGAGGCCGGGACCGGGACCCGGAACCGCAACGTCATCCCAGGACTGACGCCGGTACCGGCACCGGCATCTTTGCACCGACCCTGGTACCGCGCCGGGACCCCCGGGACTCATCCCCGGCACCGCTCCGAGGCCCAGGACGGGGACTCGGTACCGGCACCGGCATCCCAGGACACACTCCCGGTGTTTCCTCGAGCCTGTGTCAACCCCCGGTACCTCACCGGCATTTCGGGACTGACCTCCGGTACTGCCTCGATCCCCCGGACCCACCCCCGGGACTGACCGCGGGACCGACACCCACCCCCGGTCCCGGCCTCCGGTGCCGCACTGGCATCCTGGCAGACATCCCCCCCGTACCGACCCCCCAGCACCGCACCAGCCCCCCGGGACTGACCCCCCCCCCCATCTCCCCCCAGCCCCGGCACCCGGCTCCCCAAACCCCCTGCCCCCCTCCAGCCCCCCAGCACCCCCCCATTTCTGTGGTACCACATGTGCCCCTGGGGCATCCACAGGGCACACGGGGGTCCTCAAAAGCCCCCCCCCCTTGCCTCTGTGCACCCCTGTGTGTTCCCTGTCCCCTCCCCAAACCCCCCCAGTGCAGGTCCTGGGGGGCACCCCCATGTCACCCACGGGCAGCACCCGAGTGCCAGGCAGGGATTTATTGTCTGGAGGGGAGCAGAGGGGGGCTGGGGTCCCACGGGTACTCAGGGGAGTGGGGGACAAGGGGGTTGGGGGGAGGGGCACAGGGGGGCCACGGGGGACCCCACTAGCCCTGGGCACCCCCGGGCTCCTGGGCCTGGCTGGGATCCTGTGTGTCCCCCTCGGTGGGTGGCCGTGTCCTCTTGAAGAAACCCATCTGGAAGGGGACAGAGTGACAGCCAGGCCCTGTGGGACCCCATGGCACTGATCCCAGGGACCTCACAGCATCACCCCCCAGGGATCCCTGTGACACCACCCCCATGGCCCCCATGGCACCACCCCCAGAACCCCACAGCATCACCCCCCAGCTGCCCCCCACCCTGTCCCACAGCCCCCACCCACAGGTCTGTGTCCCCCATTTCATGGTCCCTCCAGTGCCAGTGAGGCCCCACCACCATGGTGGGTGTCCCCGGTGTCCCCAGTGTCCCCCTACACCCACTCACCTTCCACATGAAGAGGCTGAGGAGGGTGAGGAGCAGGAGCCCGGCCAGGACCCCCAGCACCACCCCCCACACCGGCACGGCCCCCTTGACCCCGGGGCTGACACGAACCACCTGGGTGACAGCCTGCGGAGGGACGGCTGGGTGACACTGCTGCCACCACAACCTGTCCCCGTGTCCCCGTGTCCCCAACAGCTCTACCGTGGCGTTGCCGGCGGGCAGGACGCGGGGTTGGACCCGGTAGGGCATGGCCGAGGTGCTGAACCACGCCTGGGACTGGATGAGGAACTGGGACAGGAGGTGCTCCCGCTGGGGACACACGTGGGGACAGACGTGGGGACACACGAGGACACATTGGGGACACGGCATCAGGGGTGCTGGCAGCCACTGGGACACCCATGACGCCTCTCATGTCATCCCCAGTGCTGCTCTCTGCAGGAGGGGACATGGAAGGGACGCCCGAGGGCCACAGTGCCACCCTGTGCCCTCGCTGTCCCCAGGAGGGAACAGTACCTGCTGCAGGGTGTCCATCCAGAGCAGGGCGTGGACACTGACCAGTGCCCGCTGGTCCTTGCCCAGGCTGGGCACGTGGCAGGTGATGTCCACGCACGTGGCATTGTCACAGTCCTGAGGGACACGGCAGGCGTTGGGGACCCCCACCCCGGGGGACACCCCCAGCCCTGCACCCCTTGTGGGCTGCAGGTCCCCGGGGTTATCATGGGGCGGGGTCCTCCACCCAGCTCCACATCCATAACGGGATGCAGGTCCCTGGGTGCACCCACTCACCGCAGGGATGGGGTCCCCCACCCTGGAGGCACCTCCAGCCCCCTCCCCATAATGGGTGCAGGTCCCCAGGGTCACCCACTCAGCACAGACAGGGTCCCTCACCCTGGCACCCCTCAGGCCCCACCCGTCGCGGGGTGCAGGTGCCCCGGGGTCACCCTCTCACCACGGGGACAGGCTCCCCCAGCCCCACCCCCGGGGGCTCCTCCGCCTCCCGGCGCTCCCGCTGGCGGGTGCCGTTCCCGGGCGCTGCTCCCGTGGGACGGGCGACCTCCAGCTGGAAGGAGACAAAGGGGTCACACCCACCCCCTTAACACCCACCAGCGCCCGCGGGCGGGCACTGGCCCCTCAGCCACTACCTGGGCGGGGTTGAGGTCGGGGTGGTGGGTGCAGTTCATGCCCCCCTCGGTGCCCAGCTCCAGCAGGTAGAGAAGGATGCGGCCGCCCAGCCGATGGGGGACAGCGAGGCGCAGGGTGACCCCGCTGACGGTGCTGGGACCCTTGTTGTGGAGCTGCGGGAGGACAGGGGGGTGACACCAGGGAGGGGACAGAGGGGACAGCCCCCCGGGCACGCGGGGGGGGCAGTGCCCTACCTCATAAACGTGCTCCACCTTGATGCCGTGGTCCTCGAGCCGCCGGCTGCCCTCCACCCCCTGCCAGCTCGTGGGCAGCACCGTCGTGTCTGGCAGGGAGTTGCTGGTGGGAGAGGGGGGGTCAGTGTCCCCCTTTGTGTCTCCCCCCGCGTGTCCCTGTGCCCCCCAGACCCTCACCCTCGCAGCTCCATCTCTGCCTGAGCCTCCACGGGCACTGTCACTGTCACCGACGCGTTTGTGGAGCTGGGGCTGTTCTTGCTGCGGGGGGAGGGACAGACACCGAGTTTGGGGACACGCTGAGGACACCGATCCCGAGTGCCAGTGTCCCGACAGTGGGAGGGGACAGGGGGATGGCAGTGTCACCTCTGCAGCTGGAGCTGGAAGGTGATGGCATCCCCCATGTCCTCCAGCCCAGACACGCTCAGCTCCATGTCCACGGTGATCTGGGGGGTAGGAGGGAGGTCGGTGACCACCCCAATGCCAGAGAGGGTGATGGGCACAGCAGAGAGACCCCCCCATCCCCTTACCTGGGCCCCTGCTTTCATGGGGTTGCCCAGCTCACAGAGCACCACGTGGGTCCCGTTCTCCTTCTTGGGGTTGCAGCTCAGCTTCTCCTGCCCCTGTGGGTGGGGGACACAGGGAGGGGACACGTCATGGACCCCTCTGTGCACCCTCCACCCCGGGGACCTGCATGGGCCGAGGGCAGGGCGTGAGGCCCCCACCCTGGACACCCCTCACCACTGGGCAACCCCATGGAGGGTGGCAGCCACCAAGGGCAGGACATGAGCCCCCCACCCCAGACACTGCCAAGGGCAAGGTGTGAGCCCCCCACTCTAGGTCCTCTCTGACATCCCCCACCTCTGGGCACCCCCGGGGAGGGTGATGCCCACAAAGTGCAGGACATGAGCCCCCTATCCCCAGATCCCTGGGCACCCATGAACACTGGGCACCCACATGGAGGATTATGACAAACAAGGACAGTGTGAGCCCCCAGATCTGGGTCACCCCCCCATGCTGGGCACCCCCTGACACCCATCACCACTTGGCACCCCCGTGGATGGTGATGGCCACCAAGGGCAAGGTGTGAGCCCCCCACCCCAGACACCATCAAGGACACGGCGTGAGCCCCTCACCCTGCACACCCCCCAGCACCCATCACCGCTGGGCACCCCCATAGAGTGTGACACCCACCAAGGGCAGGGCATGGTCTGCCCACCCTGCACACCCCCCAAAACCCTCTGGTCACCCATGGAGAGTGTTGGTCACCAAGGACATGGTTTGAGATCCCCACCCTGGACATCCCCAACACCCTTCACCACTGGGCTCTCCCATGGAGGGTGACAGCCACCAAGGGCAGAGTATGAGCCCCCCACCCCAGACACCAACAAGGACCCAATGAGAGACCCCCACCCTGCACACCCCACCACACCCATCACCACTGGGCACCCCCATGGAGGGTGACAGCCGTCAAGGGCATGGTGTGAACCCTCCACCTCACACACCACCATGGGCAGAGGGAGCCCCCCACCCCGGGCACCACTGTCCCCCCCCGTGGGCACCCACCGGGATGGTGCTCCGGGCTGCCTGGTAGTGGGTACCAGGGGGCAGCTGCACCCTCAGCTCGGCCTCGAAGGCGCCTTCTCCCGCGTTGGAGGCGTGGGCACGCAGGCGCAGCGCGGCCTCCGCCCCGATCAGCAGGCGCTGGCTGGGGCTGGGAGACACGGGGACACGGGGACAGGGCTCAGCACCCCACGGGGACACCGGCCACCCCCTTCACCCCCCGTCCCAGGTGCTCACGTGTCAGCGGCCAGGTGGAGGTCAGGGATGCAGAGATTGTCCTCGCCACAGTCCTCCAGGATGATGTGGGTCTGGGAGGGGGACAGGGAGGGGACAGGGGGACCCCCGTCCAAGGTGCAGTGTGGGAGGGGGAGTCACTGGGGACAGCAGGGGATATGAGGGGGGAGTTCCTGGGGAGGGATTGGACTAGTGGAGGAGGCAGAGGGGACATCCCAGGGGGGAAGATTTGGGACAGTGTGGGGTAGAGAGGGGTCATTCCCAGGAGTGATTGAGGATGGTGGAGGGGTGAGAGGTGACACCCTCGGGGAGGAAGAGCAGAGGGGACATCCAGGGGACTGACTCAGGAGAGGGGAGAATACTGTGGGACACCCCAAGGAGGGAGCAGGGACAGCAGGGGGACATGCCGGGGAGAGATTGGGGATGGCAAAGGGGACAGAGGGGACATCCTCGGGGATATGACTGGGGCGAATGGGGGACAGAGGTGACATCCCAGGAGGGACTGGGGACAGTAGGGTGAGCACAGAGGGTTGGGCAGGAGGGACAGTGGCAGGGCACAGTGGGGGGGCACATTCCAGGGGGGACAGGGGACAATGTGAGGGGTAGGAGGCACATCCCAGCATGAAACGGGGACAGCGAGGGGGCGGGGCAAAGTCCCGGGGAGGGGCTGGGGACACTGGGACAGGCCAGGGACCCCGGGGCTGAGCACACCCAGGCTGGGGATACCCACGTGTGCCTGGCCCAACCATGGGGATGAGCCCACTCCGTGTCACCACAGCCATGTCCCCCCACAGCTGCGTCCCCCCTACCTGTGCCTGCACCAGGGTGTTCCCATAGAGCACCAGCCCCGGGGCCTCCTGGGGCAGTGCCAGGGCCACGCTGAGGGCCACCGGGCTCAGCTTGTCCTTGAACTCGGCCTCGTCCTGGGGACACCATGGGTAGAGCGCTCTGGAGGGCACCGCGAGCCCACTCCACCCCAGGACCCCCACCCACCACCGTCCCCATCCCTGTCACCCACCCTCCTGGGACACCGTTGTCCCCAAGCCCTGTCCCAATTCCTGTCCCCATCCCGGCTGAAGATGCCACATCCCCATCCCTGTTCCCCACCCTCCTTGGACTGTGTCCCCCCGCCCCGTACCCGCAGGTAGGCGGTGAGGTTGCGGCACTGGGGGCGTGTCCCCGGTGTCACCACCAGCTCCTCGCGCCAGGACGACTGGTGTCCCTGCAGCAGCAGGACCCTCCGGGACAGCCGGGGCTTCAGCCGGTCCAGCTGCAGCTCAGCCTCCAGGTCTGGCAGGGCACAGGGCGGGGTGGCACTGGTGACACCCCCGGGACACGCCAGCGGTGCCCGTGTCCCCCCCGGGTGGCGCTGGCACTCACGGATGGCCGAGGGGATGTGCTGGCCCGTCACGCTGACACAGAACACCACGTGGAAGCTGCGGGGGAACAGAACCCGGGGGTGCTCAGGGACCTGTCCCGTCCCCACGGCAGTGTCCCCACTGTCCCCACAGCAGTGTCCCCATGGCATTGTCCCCACAGCGGTGTCCCCATAGTGGTGTCCCCGTGGCATTGTTCCCATGTCAGTGTCCCCATTGTCCCCACAGCTGTGTCACCACAGTGGTGTCCCCACAGCGCTGTTCCCATGGCAGTGTCCCCTCATCAGTGTCCCCACACCGGCGTCCCCGGCACACGCCTCACCAGCTGACACGGATACCGGAGTCGGGCAGGACACAGTCCAGGATCTCGGGGTTCAGCCCATCGGGGACGCTCAGCTGGGTGTGGGCCACCACCACGGGCTGTCCCCTGGGGAACGCGGACATTGCTGAGGTGCCAGGGGACCCGGCAGGGACTCCCGGACCACTGCAGGGACGGGCACTCACCGGTACACGGCCACCTTGGCCGCCCCGTAAGCCCCGACCAGCAGATCTGCGGGGACAAGCAGAGTGTCGGTGCCGGGGTGGTGACACCGGGGTGGCAGGGCGATGGTAGGGCGGTGACAGGGTGGTGGCACCCCGGGGCCGTACCCGGGTAGCCGTTGCCGTCCAGGTCGGTGCCCCCTCTCAGGGCGAAGCCGAAGGCGGCGGGGCCGGGGAAGGGGCTGTCGAGGCGCTGGGTGGGCACCGGTTCCAGCCCCTCGCTCTGCCCGCGGAAGATGAAGACCTGCCCTCTGCCATCGTCACTCCCCTGCGGGGCACCCACGGCCACGTCTGGGGACACGGGGGACGTGAGCGCCCACCCAGCGCCACCCACCCAGCACCACCCACCCAGGCGCTCCCGCCTCAGTTTCCCCAAGGTGGGGCACAGGGGGGTCCCCTGGTACAGCCCCCTCGCCACCGCCCGCGCTGTTACCGCCGAAGCCGTCCTTGTCCAGGTCCCCCAGGCTGGCGATGGCGGCGGCGAAGCGGCCGTAGGGGTGGGTGCCCGTCAGGGTCTGGGGGGGCCGGGGGAGGAGCTGGTGCCCCCCGCCCAGGTAGAGGTAGAGCCGCCCCAGTTCGCTGCGCTGCCCGTCGGGGCGCCGGGCCATGTACAGGGGGGCACCCACCAGCAGGTCATCCCGCCTGTGCCCGGCGAGGGGTCAGGGTGAGGGTACTCAGGTTTGGGGGCTGGGGGCACCCAGGGGTGTGCCAGGCGCGGGGCGGCACCTCTGGGTGTCCCCGGGGGGACTGAGGGGGGGGACACAGTCCCGGCTCTCACCCGTCCCCATTGACGTCGGCCACGGCCACCGTGTGCCCGAAGTACGATGCCACCTGGAAAGGGTCCCGGTGGGGGTGGCATCAGGGGAGTGCCAAAGACACCATGGGGTGCACTGGGTGATGGGCAGGGGGGATCGGGGAGCAGCTGGGGGCTGGAGGGGCTGGGGGGCTATGGGGAGGAGTGCAGGGGTGCCATGGAGCCCCGGGGGGTGCTGAGGGTGGCACAGGGTGGAGGTACCTGCTCGCTGTCGATGCCCCGCAGCCGGCGCAGGGTGTTCCCCGCAGTGAAGATCTCCACCTGCCCAGGACAGCGTCAGACCCCAGCCCGGGGGGGGGCGACACAGTGGTGACCCCTCCAGGTGGCACCGGGCACGGGGCACCGGGCACCCCCCAGCACTCACCTCACCCCTCGTGTCTCTCTTGTTGGGGACCCCCACCACGTACTCTGTTGGGGATGAGAGCCATGAATGACCCCCCCGGGGCATCGGGGGGGCATGGGGATGGCACTGGGATGGGCACAGGGATATCCCCAGGACTGGGGTGGGTACGGGGATAACCCCGGCACTGGTGTGGACACAGGGATAACCCTGGCAATGGTATGGGCTCAAGGATAACCCTGGCACTGGGGTGGGCTCAAGGATAACCCTGGCACTGGGGTAGGCACAGGCATATCCCCAGCACAGGGATGGGCAGAGGGATACTCCTGGCAGGGTATGATGGGTGTCGAGGTACAGAGACAGGACAAAGGGTGTGACCTGGCACAACCTCTGTCCAGCATCCCTGGGAGGGGAGGTCTCCCCGGGGTGTCCCGGGCCCATCACCCCCTCTCCCCCCGCAGGTGGCCCTGCCGCCCACGCCCCTCCCAGCCCTACCTTTGGTTCTGGGGTCGCCATCGAACTCGCCCACAGCCACCGAGTACCCTGCAGGGAGAGGAGCACCAGTGAGCCCGGGGAGCCCCGGCAGGAGCCGGCTGTGGGGCGGGGTCCCCGTGCCCGCTGCTCACCCCGGTACCCGTCCTCGTATTCCAGGGACACGGGCACCGTGGGGCGCCCCGGGGTCCCCAGCCAGAGCAGGGACGTGCCGTGGAAGCGGCTGAGGATGGTGTTCACCTCCACGGAGTACAGGAGCCCTGCGGGACACGGGGATGGGCGAACACCAGCGCTGAGGGGGCACCCGCTGCCACACGCCCTGGGTTGTCAGTGCCACTGCGGGTGGCACTGAGGGGGTGGCCCATGGGTGCCCTCCTCCCGCCGTGCCCACCCGAAGGGGGCACTCCGGGAGCACCAGCCCGGCAGGAAGGACTCACCCGTGAAGTAATACCCGCCGGGGGCACCCAGCACCAGCGTGCCGTCCTGCGGGAGGAGCTGGCCTCAGCACCGCCCTGGGGCACCCCCACCCTGGCATCCCGCCCAAACATCCCTTATCCTGGTGTCCTTCACCCCCGCGCTCCCACCTCAGCATTCTTTATCCTGGTATCCCCACCCGGGCAACACCTCAAGGATCCTCACCCAAGTACCCCCCACCCCAGCACCTTCCATGCTGGCACCCCCCCCCCGAGTATCTCCCACTTCAGCATCGCCCACCCCAAAATCTTCCACGCCATCATCCCTTTTCCTGGCATCCGTGACCTTGGCATTCCCACCTTGGTATCCTCCTCAAGCATCCCCATCCAAGTATTCCCCACTCCAGCATTCCTCAAGCATCACTCCCAAGCATCCTCACCCAAGTATCTCCCATCCTGGCATCCCCTCCATCCTGGCATCCTCCACCAGAGCATCCATGACCCTGGCATCCCCACCCAGGCTTCCCGCACCCCAATATTTCCCACTCCAGCATCCTCCACCCCGAAGCCCCCACCCAAGTATCCCATATCCTGGCATCCCCCCATTCAAGCATCCTGCACCCCAGCACCTCCACCCAAACCTCCCCACACCCTCTTCCTCCCTCCTGGCACCCCCACCCCAGCATGCCCCACCCTCTCACCCCCATCCTGAGGCCCCTTCCTCTGGAATTCCCGCTCCAGCATCCCCCACCCTGACACCCCCACTCAGGTACCATTCCGGCCACACCCTCTGCATTCCTGGCAGCATCTCCACGGGAATCTCGGGGGGCACGCCGGGTGCGCTGCTCCCTGAGTCCCCCCGAACCCCTACGAGCCCCCCGAGCCCCCCGAACCCCCCTCACCGGGGTGACGGCGGCGCTGAAGCCGATCTCGCAGTAGCGCTTGTCGTGCTCTGCGGGCACAGGGCAGGGTCAGACCGACACGGGGTGGGGGGCACTCCCCGTTCCTCCCCGAGCCCCTTATCCCCCTCACCGTAGTTGCTCTGGCGGTAGGTGTTGGCCATCGACTGGTCCCGGCAGGGCGAGTACCAGACCACGCGCCGCAGCCCCGGGGTCGCCACGAAGCAGGTGCCCGTCGGGGTCCGGAACGCCTCGTCTGGCCCGTCCACCGCGTTCCAGTGCTGCAGCGGGGCGCAGGCCTGGGCAGGGGCACGGGGATGGCACAGGGTGGGTGCCCACCCCGCCGTCACCACCCACGGGTGCCCAAACCACCCCCCGCCGGCTGCACCCACCACCAGTTTGCCGTCCCAGCCGGTGACGGACGCGCCCAGCCACTGGTGCGACTTGTAGGTGTGGAATTCCAAGGTGCCCTGGGTCTCGGTCTCGTCCCCTGGGGGAGCGGGAGAGGGGGATTTTGCGGCTCCGGCACACGCCCTGTGCCCACCCAGCACCGCACGGCGCCCACGTACCCGCGGTGTCGATGGGGAGGGGGCGGCAGGGGGTCTCGTCGGGGGGCCAGGAGCAGAGGAAGACGGCGCCGGGCTGAGCCACGCCGGGCTGGGAGGTGTTGGCACGGGGGGCCCCCACGGCCACGCTGGGCCTGGGGGGCAGAGCGGGTGTCATCTGGGGGGGCGGGTGCTGTGCCCGACCCCCGCCCCGCGGTGTGTCCCTACCTGCCCTCTGTCATGAGGAAATCCAGGGCGAAGCCGAAATAGCTGCCGGGGGGTCCCGTGTACTCGGTGGGGGGTTCCTGGAGAAGCCCCAGGGTGGGGGGCAGGCGCAGCCCCCCGAGGAGCAGCAGCACCCGTAGCAGCCTCATGGCCACCCCGAAATGTGGCCACAGCCCCGGCACGTCCCGGGGCGGTCCCGGCTTATCTCGGAGGACGCAGTCGGGGCCGGGGACAGCAGTGATGGGGGGCGCAGGAAGGGCCCCCCCGAACGCGCATCCGCTCCTGCGGGAACAGAGGGATGTGGGGGGGACGCGCTGGGTCGGATGTGGCCGGAGCAGGGTGGGTGGGGGGCAGGAGGTGGCAGTGCCACCGGGGGACACTGGGAGGGCTGGGGGGACAGGGGGGCAGCACAGCACCCACTACCAGCCTCCCACCGGGGCCGAATCCAGCCCGCCCTGGGGTGCCTGTCTCGGGGGGTTATTTCGGGGTGCAGGCAGCCCTGGCCAGCGGAAACGCGGCGGGGAGGGGGGTGGACAGCAGGGCACGGGGCCCCTGCATCGTCCCCGGTGTCCCCTCCGCGGCCGGATGGAGCAGACAGCACTGGCCCCACCAGCACTGGGCACTGCCCATAAACTGTCTCCCCCCCTTCCCCAGGGTAGGGACACCCCAAAACCCTCCCAAGGGGTCGAGCAGCACAGGGAAATGGCTCTGGGAAGGGGATGGGTGCCAGGTGGGGGCACAGCCCACAGCCAAGAGAACAAGGGGGGTTCCTGTTCCCCATGGAGGAGCTGGTGCCCCTCAGCCAAGCCAGGTCTGGGGTAGCTGTGGGGGCTCAGCCCCGCCTGGACAGTGGCTGAGCCCCTGAACCCACCAGCACAATTAATTTAAACTCAATTAATTAAGGACCCTCAGGGTGCCTCGGGGCTCCAAGGGCTCCTCATGCTCACCCAGAGCCCACGGCAGGGAGAGGCCCCGGAGCATCTCCCTGTGATCCAGCCCCACCTGTGAAACTTCCTTTCCATCTCTGAAGCTCCAGGTGGGAAGCAGGACGGAGGGGTCAGGGGGTACTGGAGGGCACAGGGAGGCCACCACAGTGCCCAAATGGCACCTTGGCTCCTGAGAGGGGACACAGCCCCAGAGGCCGGACTACTCCAGCCCTTCGGAGCAGCTGCAGTTGGAAAACAGCTGGAGCAGAGCTCCGAGGGGTGGGAAGGGTTTAACTGAGCCCGGCTCAGCTCTGTGCCCCGGCAGAGCAGGACACTGGGCTCAGGGGCAGCTGCTCCTCCTCGGGTGGTCTCATTCCTCGCTGGCAGCAGCATCCAAACCCAGCTGGAGCCCACACCAGGCTCCTTCAAGGCCACTGTGATTCCTTCTCCCGTTGAATTACTTATTTCCCTGTTCCTTGTAGCTCTTCTGCACCATCACTCATCAGCCTCCCCGGCCCAGGGCCACCCAGAGGACAGACAGGCAATGGCAGGTGGCACCCTGTGCCCCCACCCTGGCAGTGTTCAGTGGGGTTTGGATTTTTTTCCTTTAACCAAACCAGGACCTTATTTAGGAAAGGAGAGGTGGGTGATCCTCCTCCTGAGCTCTCACGGCTTCTGACACTCGCCCGGGCTGGATCAGCAGCACAGCCTGGGGCAGAGGGACCCCAGGGATAAAACTCCCAAAATCCCATGGCATGACCTGGGCAACCCCAAGCTCCTCGACCACGGTGGGGACAGTCCTGAGGAGCAGCTGAGGGAGCTGGGGGGGCTCAGCCTGGAGAAAAGGAGGCTCAAGGGGGACCTTCTGGCTCTCTGCAACTCCCTGACAGGAAAAGGGAGTCGGGCTCTGCTCCCAGGGAACAAGGGACAAGAAGAGAGGAAACGAGCTCAAGCGAGATTTAGGTTGGATATTAGGGAAAATTTCTTCCCCAAAATGTTTGTCCAGCCCTGGCACAGCTGCCCAGGGCAGAGGTGGAGTCCCCATCCCTGGAGGGATTTAAAAGCCGTGTGGATGTGGCACTTGGGGACATGGTCAGTGGTGGCCTTGGCAGTGCTGGGGGATGGTTGGACTCCATGACCTCAGGGGGCTTTTCCAATCTGAACAATTCCATGACTGCAGGACAAGGCTGCAGCCCAGGTCAGGAACTGCTGAAGAAGGAGATGGAAAAAAGGGATATGAAGTCTGACAGACCCCCAACACCACAAGGAGCTGCTGGGAGTGTGGAGAAGCAACACCATCCTCAGGGGCAGGAGCTGCTACCTTCCCCACCTTGGCTTCTGGCCGCTGTCAGATGACACAGGAATGGACATTTTCTCTATCTTACAAGCAAAATATTCCCATTAAAATATGACCCAAGCATCCCCTACCATAATTTAAGGAGAAAGTCACCTGATGCAGCAGCTCCATGCCATCACACACCACCACATTTTTTTTTCCACAAATCATTGGTTTATTAGAAAGGTTTTTTTCCCTCATTTTACAGCATATATATATATTTATATATATATCTTATGTGACAAAGTTAAATACAGTCTGTTTATGCTCGTTAAGTAATGACAGGTTAATTATTTTTAGCGCTATCCTGGAAGTCCAAAAACAACCCCAGGATGGGGTCGGGCCCTACAAAGCTCAGCTCTGACAGTAACACTGAATTGTTGGGTATTTACAGGAAATTGAGTCCCTTTTTGTGACCCCTGTGTCACTCTGACCTGCTCCAATTTCTCGTTTACACAGTGAGGAAGTTCGGGGGGTTTGATCCTTTGACTCCACACTCCAGGAGGGGACAGGGAAGAGGATGGAGAAGGGGACAGGGGTGCCACTGCATCCCCTCGGTGCCTGCTCTGAAATCCCACCCTACAGAGCCTCCCTGAGGTGCCCCAACCACCGTGACACGAGGGGACCTGCACCTGCAGTACCCCTGTCAGCAAACCATCCCCTGGGATGGGACAGGGAAGCTCCCACAGGGAAGAACTGGGAAACCCCTCATGGAATAAGTCAGGCAGCCCCAGCTCAGTGTGACCCTGTGTGTGGGATGGGAACGGTCCCAAGGCTCTCCTGCACCAGGAGCCTGTGCACATCACTACTTCAAACAGGGGGAAGGGAAAAGGAAAGAGGGGGAAAAAAAAAAGGATATCTGTACTCTGGGAGACACTCTGAATTCCTGCTGCTCCCCACGCTGCTCCAGTGCCCATTCCTATGGCAGGGAGGAGAGCAGCACCTGCTGGAGTCACCCCTGTCCCCACCCCCTCACTGTGCCCAAGTCTCACCTGTTCGTTTTTTTTTTCTTCTGCAAAATTCTAAATGAAGATTTTTTTATTTTTTTTTACATTTTATAGTACATAAAAACTTCAAAAATACATGAGCTTGATAAAATATACATGCTTAGTTCGTTCTGCATCTAGCTGAAACTATAAATTGAACCTTTACAAGTGTCTTGGGTCACCTACAGCAAACATATTTACACAGAAGCCACCAGAACAAGTACCACTAAGAACTGGCTGTAAAAAATATTATTGCGATATACTACAAATGTAACCTTTGATAGGAGCTACAAAAAGCAGCATCTTTGTTTACAGAGTTCAGTGCAATTCTTTACATTAAAAAAAAAATAATCCTATAAATTAATAAGGAAACAACCATCAGTGTTACAGAGGAAAGAACACGCTTCGCACCCCCGGCTGCGCTCCTCGTCCTCTGTATTGCTTCAATTCCTAACAGGATTTTCCTTCTCTCTCCCATCCCAGTGCCTTTTTCCCAACACCACAGAAGATGGAAGTCAGAGTGATTTCTTTTTTTCCCCCCCCTTCCAGGAGAAGAGTGGTCAAAGCCCAGACTGGAATTCCCAACCCCAACGAGCAGCTCTCTCCAGTCCGGGATATGCAGGCGCGGTCCTGGCACAGGAGAACACGGATGCAGGATGGAGAAGGATGGGAGCTCCGGGCACACACACAGCTCCTTCTCCTCTTTACAGTAAGATCTTACTTCCACCTTTGCTGCTCACACCAAGAAAAAACCCACATGTGCAGTGACAGGAGCCAAGAAGCCTCCTGTAAGGCCTGAAAACTGAGGCCTCCTCGCCGGGATCCGCAGTCGACAGCTCCCGAATGTTCCATCGCCAATTACACACCGGGTTCAATCATGCTGACTATTTTAATTAGATGACCTCATTAAAAGGATTTTGAGAGACCTATTAGTGTGGATGAGACCTCATTTATTATATACAAGGCGGCAGAAGGAAGATGACCAAGTGTAAGAACCCGGGGGGGGAAAAAAAAAGCCTTTCCAAGTGTCTCGCTGGTCTGCAGGTGAAATGGTTCTTGGAACGGTGCCGCTGCGTGCACGAAGTGTGGGAGCGAGACATCCCTGGGAGTGGATATGGACAACGCTGCCGCCCAGCCCTTGAGCCTCCGGCTTCTTCGGCTGCTCAAGAGTGACAGGAAATGCTCAGGCCTCACCCGCCCGCTGGATCAGCTCCAACCCCTTCCCAAAACTCCGAGGTTCCTTCGTTCTGTCCTTCATGTGCCGTGGCTGGGTGGGTGCTGCAAGTCCTGTCCTGAGAAAATGGGGTGCAGCAGGGGGTGGAGGTGCAAGGCCGTGGCGGCGGCGGCGGCCGCGGGCCTCGGGGCCAGGAGGGTCGGGTAGAGAGCGTGCGGGACCGGGTGGAACGTGAAGGGGCCCGGGTGGATGGCTGAGGCCGGAATGATGTGGATGGGGTGGCTGGCCAGGAAGGTGGCGGGGTGCCCTGGAATAATCGAGTGGGTCAGGTGGGATAAGGAGATGGGCGTCAGGTGGGGCTGGGGGATGTGGTGGACCTGAGCGAGGGGCTGCGGGTGGGGGTGCGGGTGGATGCCGATGGCGGCGGCGGCGGCGGCGGCGTGGTGCTGCAGGATGGCGTGCTGCACCGTGGTGATGGACGTGGCCGAGGCCGCCGCCGGCTGCTGGATGTGGATGGGCTGGAGCGCGGGCGCTGCCGGCGCCAGGGCCGCCGAGGCGGGGAAGGCCTTGACCTGCTTGGCCAGGAGCTGCTGCTGGATGTGCTGCTGGGCCGCCTGCTGCAGCTTGCTGTACTTCTCCATCTCCTCGGGGGTGAAGGTGATGGGCTGGCTCTCCAGCGGGGCCAGAGAGGAATCTTCTGCCCCTTCCCGATCCCCTTCCATGCTGGGCTCGCCGCTCTGAGGCACATAGCCAGGAAAGTGCTCGACGTCTGGAACTAAGGGCATCATACTGGTTTCCACTGGGACCGGCTGGCTGCCCCCATCCATAGGTTCCAGCCCATCACCATCGTTCGGATCCGAGAGGAAGTTGTGTGACATGACCAGATCTCCGGAGCCAAAGCACTCGGGGAGCGACGGCGCTTCCAGGGGAATCGACGGCATCTCCACGGTAGGTTCGTCGCGTTTCGGCTCGTCCAGAGGTTTGTCCTGAATGACCATCACTACATCTTCAAGGAGAGACTGCCCGGCCAGCTGACCCTCCTCCATGCCTTGGGAACCGTCCTCAGCATCCGACAGCTCTTGCTCCTCACCCCTCTCCAAGCCAGACTCCTCGTATCGTTTGGAGTTCGGTTTCCGCACCGTCGGCAGCTTCCCGATTAACGGGAGAACCGGTTTGTTGCCCAAGGAAGGAGGAAGTTTCGGGCCAAAGTAGCCCTGGGGAGGATCTTTGAGCTTTATGCCCACCTTGTTTGCCCCCGCCAGCACCTCATCAGCCACACAGGGCTTCTTCTCAACCTTCCTGGACTGAATCTTTTCCAAGAGCAGCTTTGCAGTGACAGAGTTTCTCTCCTCAGGACTGCAGTCCCCTTCCGAGGCCCGCCCCGTGCCAGAGCTGCTGCTGTTCTGGGAGAGAGAGCCAGATCCTTTCAGATCCTCTCCTTTGCCCTCCTCTTTCTTCAGCAGCGATCCTTCACCTCGGCCTGTCCGGAAATAGTGCGGGGATTGGGAGCGATAGATCTTGGACCTGATGAAGTCCCTCCTGCCAGACCTTCTCTCCTCGGGGCTCTCGTGGCCCCGTGAGCCCTTTCGAGACAGGGACCTCTGCGAGTGGCTCCGGGTGCTGCGGCTCCGGTCCCGGCTGTAGCTGCGGCTCCGCTTCCAGCTCCGACCCGTCACACTCCGGCTCCTCCTCTTGCTCCGACTGCGGCTGCAGCTGCTGCTGCGAGTCCTGCCCCGGCTCCTCGATCTTGACCTGCCCCGAGGGTGGGTTCGGCTCCTGCTCCGGCTCCTGGACCTGCTCCTGCTCGAGCTGTAGTCATCCTCCGACGAGGAGTATTTGCGCCGCTTCGAGCGGTGGTTCGAGCTGTTGTAGTCGGAGTCATCCTCCGAGTCCTGGGAGCGTTTGGAGTGGCAGCGGGAGCGGTCGCTGTAGTCGCTGTAGCTGTCGTCGGAGTAGCTCCTGCGGCGGCTGTACCGGCTGTGCTCCGAGGAGGCGTCGGAGCTGCTGGAGTAGGACCTGTGGGAGGAGTGCCCGCGGCCCGAGTGGGAGCGGCTGCGGGAGTGCTCGCTGCCGGAGTCGTAGTCGTCGCTGTACTGGGACGGGGATTTCTGCCGGCAGTGCTTCCCGTGGGAGCCCTCGTCGCTGTCGTAGTCGCCGCTGCTCTGCCGGCTCCGGCGGCCGGGCCGGCCCTGGGACGCAGCCGGGCAGCGCCTCCGCGCAGCGGGGACCTGCTGCAGCTCAGCCTTGTGTTTCTTGCTGCCGTGCTCTTGGCAGGAGTTACCCCCGTCCTCTTTTTTACCGCTGCTTCCCTCCTCGGCAGACAGGGATTTCCTCTGGGACTCCTGGGAGCACCGCTTTTTCTTCTGGAAGTGGCTGCAGTCTTCTGACAGTTCGGGTTTCAGCACCCGGTCCGACTCTGTCGAAAGGGAAGATTTGCCTTTTTTGTGCCTGTGCCTTTTCCGTTTCTTGGGTTTCTCTTCCCCCAGCTCAGCTTTCCGGCCCTTCTCCTCAGCTTCCTCCTTGTGTCTGCGTTTGTGTCTGCTGGACTTTTTGTGCTTCTTTTTCTTTTTGTGTTTATGGGACCTCCCCGATTTACTCTTCCCCGTTATGCTCTTACTGCTGTCCTCCCCCTCCCCCTTACCGACGCTGCCCGGGCCGGACTCCTGCTTGCTCTGGGATTTGTTCTCTGTTTTCACAGCAGAACTGTTGCCTACACTTTCACCCTCCTTGGCTTTGCTCGCCTCACCAGACTCTGTGCTCTGAGTGTTGTCTTTACAAAGTCCCCCTGGATCCTTGGATTTCTCTGCCCCTTTCCCTTTGGCATCTTTGTTGCGGGAGAGCTTGAAGTCGAAGTACAGGGGGTTACAGCTGTAGGACACAGAGGGCTCAGCTTTGGTGAATATGAGCAGCTCTGAAGGCCACTGCAGTGTTGTGCTCTCATCTTTACTCAAAACTGGGAAAAAAGGTCCTGTCGGGTGCTTTGGTCCCTCAGAGCCATCTCTGCAGCCCAAGGCAGGTGGAGCAGCTTCTTTAGCAGTGTCTGGCTCGGGGGGTTTGCTCTCTGGAAGGTGTTTGCTCTCCTCTGTACTTTCATTCTCCTGGATGTCTTTTGGTTCTGTTTTGCCCTGCTGGGATGTGGTTTCAGTAGTACTCTGCTCCTTCTGCTGCGCCGTGCTCTCAGTGGCTTTCTCCGTGTGCTTCCCGGGTTTGGGTTTGGGGGAAGTCCCCTTTTTCACTTCATTTGTGTTTTTTTTGTTCACATTTTCAGCTTCCATTTGTTCAGTTGACTTCATGAAAAGCAGGAATTGAAAATTGGGCTTCACTTTACAGTGGGCTGGGGGGATGTAGTGGTAGTACTCTGGTTCCACAGCCGTTGGTCCATCTTCTCTCCTCATCTTCTTCAGTTTTGATAAGGTGCTGGCCAGGGACCCGCCGTCCTTGTCGTGCTGGTCATCGTCCTCCTTGCCGTCAGAATTGTTGGTGCCTTCTCCCTCCCCGGACTTTTGCAGGCTGCCAGCCTCTGAAGACCCCTTCTCATCCCCTTTTGCCCCATCTGAAGAGCTGGACTCTTCCACATGGTCCTTGAAAACAGAAGCGATGGTCTCCAGCTTCACCGGGGTCTTCTTCGCGAAGGAAAAGGACACCCCGATCTTCTGCAGCGGAGTCCCCAGAGAGCTCTTGATGCCAAAGCTGATGGCTTGCGCTGCCTGGGAGGGCGCCTGGCTTGGCATCACACCCTGTCCAGTGTTCAGGAAGCCTCTGTCCATAGTCATCTCTGCAGCCTGGCCAGAACTCGTCTGGACGAAGGAGCCGCTGTTGGCCGCAGAATCATCGTCGTCTCCACCTTCCTCATCCACGGCCACAGTGGTGGTTCTGAACATGGGCCCACTTCCAGGAGCACTGTGGGAACAGGGGAGAGAGAGAAAACAGCTCACTGGTGTCCATGTACCTCTGGAATGGGATTCATGCCTTAGCTGAGACAGTCCTACACAGTTCAAGTGCTCTTGTACCCACACACACGCAAAAAATAACATTATACAGCCACCTGGAGTTTTTAATAATATTAATTAACTGAAGAAAATATATGGATGGATAAAGCACTTTGAGGATGTTCTGGATTATCAGTTTAGTGAATTCATTCCTACCAAAACTACAGCATGAGCCTAAATGTTAGTGTGAAGCTTCACCTTCAGAATCTGCATAAGATTCTGGAGCAGGAGTGCCAGCACAGCACAGGGCTGCAGCCCACCCCGAGCTCCAAGGGTGCTTGGGACCACCCAAACTCACCACTCAGGCTGCCTCCTCTGCTCAGCCAGCTCGTGCAGGCGCCGGAGGGCCTTCTCCTGCTTCCTCTCATCCTTCCGTGACCTCGAAGAGACATTGCGAGCAAATTCCCTTTGCTTGAGATCTTTCAACCTCTGAGGCAAAAGAAAGCAGGGACAGATCAGATCAAAGCTGTTTGCATCTCGTTGCTGTAGCACTGGAAATTACGGTGTCAAACCCCTCCCCAGGGACATTTATTGAGCCAGGATGGAGCAAGAGCATCTTAGCTCAACAAACCCAACGGAGCACAGTGCCATCCTCCCAGCAGCTAAAGGAAAACACAACCACTGATCACTTTTGGCTATGACTTCACATCTGTGTACATCCCTTTCCAAACAACGTTACTGGTTATCTTTAGCACGGACAACAAAGCTGACTTCGAAGCAACAAGCAAGTTCTGGAAGGAAAAGGGGGAAAAAAAGGAGGATTTTTTATTTGCTGCTCTTGCAGGGTGCTTGACAAACAGTGCATGACACGAGCCTGAGGAGCACGGGCCAAAGGACAGGAGGGTTTAGCTGGTGCCAGAGTTACCTAGGAATGACATCTGACAAAAGCAATGTACCAATTACATTGGAGAAGGAGCCAAAAACCCCATGCAAATGATTCCGTAAGCAAATCAAGGATACAACATACACCACAACCAGTTACTTGCTTTCCTGACAGTAGTTCTGAGATGCTCTCTCAAGAAACAAACTACTCTAAATGCAGGAGGGTCTCTTGGGGTTGAGTACTTTGGGGGGCAGAAGCACTGAGTTCCCCAGAAATCTTATCATGAGGGAATAAACACACTGCCAAGGAATTTCAAACACCCTGACATCACTGAGGAAGTCTAGGTAGCCAATTTTAATAGAACATAAACAGCCAAGACTTCAGAACATTTTGGAAAGTCCTTGTCTTGGAGCACTAGGAAAAGAGGCTGCTGGTTTTCCTTGGAATATATGTGGATATTCACAACACTTTTTTAGGGTGCTCTACAGAAGTTGAAGTAACAGAAAGCAGCAAAGACAGACCTCTACCATCCTGAAGGGACTCACTGTTCTTTTTTAGTGCACAATTCAAAACCCTTTCAAAAGGCCCAATTCCAGAATGCATCCTGTACTCAGCTTTTGAAAGAAGTTTCATGTTTTTCAGGCATTTCATGCAGGGCCTGAGAGATGATGGGACTCGGAGCAGGAGTCACTGTGGAACAATTCTCGTACAGGATGTACATAGCACTGGTGAATTCTAAATACTTCTGGCTGGCTGACTGTGCCTCTTTCCTGGAGCAGAGTCAGCCTGCCACACACAGGAACAGTGGATCTGGAAACCAACCCAAAGCTCAAATTAGAGGAATTAAGCTGGCCCAATGTAAAGAGAACATTGCTTTGTGAAAAAAGGGAAAACTGGACGAGACAGAGGATTCTCTTACCTAATTGTATTTACTAAATGTGGTTGAGGGGCTACCAAAATCAGAGGGGAAGACACACAAAGAAGATACAGCTACAGACACCAGTAGAAAGAAACTCACTCTTGTGATCTGGGCTCCAAAATTAGAAGGGTTTGCTTTCAATACATCAGCTGAAAACGTCACATCACAAAGAAAAAAAGAAAGTAAAAATATAACAAGAGTGGAAGAGAGGAAAAAAATAAAAAAATACAAGCAAGCATTACTAGAGAGCTGTGGGTGTGTGGTGCCAGCTACTCTACAGAGCAGGAGAGGAGCCAGCAGAGCTACAGGACCAGGATGGGGGTCTGGAGAGGGGGGACACAGACACGGACACGCACGGACACAGCAATGATCCCACCTGGAACAGCAGAGCTACTTTCACCAGGACAAGTAAAGGGCTCAAGGGTTTTGTGGTGTATGTTAAACGTTGAAGAGTAAATTTTTTTTCCAAGAGGGAGGAAAAAAAAAAACAACAACCAACTAGATGGGACTAAAGCAACGCCATCGGCTTTTTCAGGCTGATTTCGAAAGCGTGTCCGAAATGCTCCGGGAAGTTACAGCCACCAACAGCTGACAAAACTATTTAATGGGGGCTGGTGCCAAGTCTCGAGATCACTCACCCATTTGGAAAAAAATATGACCCAGCTATTTACACCAGACATGAACTGTGACCTTTTCCTTTCAAGAGGAAGGTGTGATGGTGCACCCAGAACCCTCCCCAGCCCCTGATCACCTCCAGGGACACAAAGTGGGCTCAGAGTTGTTGGGAATAATGCAGCTGCCCCCGAGCTCTCCTGCCTTCACTACATGGCAATTTGAATGCAAACAGAATTAAATACCCTTTTTTAAATGCTGACCTTTACGTGTCTTTGCAGCCCCAGCCTCCCACTCTCAGCACTTAGAAATTAGAGGTGTGAAGCAAATGAACCACCCCAAAGCACTGTAACCCCACAATATCCACCACAGCAACCTCCAGCTGCACCCAAACCTGTGCCCTTCAGGGTGACAAACCACCGACTGTGGTGTTGAGGCTGCTGAGAATCTGTTACTCCTCAAACTGGGGAAAAGTTGGTCTGGCTTTACACAGGACTAAGAGATCTCAAGGCTGAGTTTCTTTTTGTCACACAGGAGCCAGAAGGAAGAAGGGTCTTGCTGGGGGAAATACAGGGTAGAAAAGCTCCACAAATGCACCATGCCAGCTCCTTGGGAATGTAAAATATGGAATGTAACATTGTTCAGTTTATTTGACTGCCCTAAAACAAGGCACCTATCATTGGAAATGACTCCTTGAGTTTGCAAGAGACCTGCCTGGACTGCATTATCTTCCATAAATGCACTCTGGGGTAGGGAAAAGGGGGACAACATGAGCCCAGATTGCTCATCCGTAAAAACAACTCAGGAATGGAACTCTGAAAATAGCCAGAACTTCTCCTGACAGGGGAGAAGCAATTCCAGGCCTGAAGTACAATTTTCCAGCATGAAGGGAGCACATGGAGCACTGAAATGCTTCTCATACACTTCAGGCCTCAGCCTTCCCAGAAAGTCATCTGAACTAAACAGAGACTTAAGCCAGGCTTACATTAAAGAAATTTCCACCTAATCCCAAGGCAAGTGTTCATTATTCCAATCCTCCAAAACCTCTAAATTCCTTTTTGGATTGCACCATGTGTTTGGGTGTGAGGGAGGCTGGACAGCCACAGAACTGCCCCTTCCCCCAGCACAGCAGAGAAATTTCAACAAGGATTTAACACAGCCACTCCATCATCCTTGGGCAGCTTCTCCCCTCCAAAAGGAGCCCTGGGAAACCACCTTCTTAGGGTGAATCCTGCCTTTTTAAAGTCTTCTCATAGTGCTGAGCAAGACTATGATTTTTTCAACAGGATTAGAGCCACCAACCTGTATTAAATCAAACACAAGCTTCATGCTGCTATGAGATTTCAAAATTAGGAGGCATTTTTTGCTCCACAGGCAGTGTGTTTTCTGAGGAAGCAGTAACGTATTTTCAAGCTGTCGGATGATAACGACAATCAAGGCAAGGAATATTACTCTGCTGGTTTATTGCTTCAGCTGTCAGAAGGGCCACACCAGTGAGTGAGTGACCAGCACATTAGGACACAAATCACCAGCACTTATATGAAGTTACTCCAGATTTCCACACTCTGGAAGCAGCACTTCACTACCTCCAGCCTTCCTGTGTTTTATTAATAGCTGCCACCCCCCTCAGCTTTGTAACAAAGAAGAGTATTTTAAGTTTTCAGCCTTGTTTCTAACAAAATCATCATCTCTACATTTCCCCAGGAGTGCAAATGGAGCTCCTGAAGAGCAGGTTTGTTATCAAATCTGCAGCTACGTCCGGACTCCAGCACAAAGAGGCCACAGTGATGGATTATCTCCCGATCCCTGCGTGGCTCAGGAGGGGCCAAATTGGCAAAATCCACCATCACCTTACAATTCCCTGCAAATCAGCTTAAACCAGCTGCCCTGCAGCATCTCTGAAAAGCTCCAGAGCCCAGCACAGGCACAGCAAAGGGGGGGGGGGGCAGGGAGCAGGAACAATTCTAACAGGAAACCCACAGAATCATCACAGAATGTCCTGAGCTGGAAGGGATCATCGAGTCCAACTCCTGGCCCTGTACAGGACACCCTAAAATCACACTCTGTGCCTAAGAGCATTGTCCAAACACTCCCTGAAAGGCTTGGGGCCATGAAACAACTCAGCACACCCCAGATTTTGCTGGTGAGGTGGTCCCAGGTGAGACCTCCCCAGTACCCAGCTGGGGTGTGGAGCTTTATAGGTTCAGAACCAGCAGTAAATGGATCTTCTCAGTTGAGGTGACAGAGCCCTGCAGTACCACTGAACTGAGGCCCTATGGGAGACATTCCTGGGCTAAAACTGCAGAGCAGAAGGAGATCATGTTATTCTCACAATACAAAAGCCTTCTGACAGACCTGAAGATCTGAGACTTTCATGCCAAACCTCAAACTGAGGGGATGGTCAGACCTGATCCACGGACAGGATTTGAGGCAGGACTCCTGTGGCATCAGAGCCAACTCCTCCCCTGCTACTGTTCTCAAGTCTGCAAATCTCCATTAAACAAAATAATAATAACAGTAGTAATAATAATAATAATAATAATAATAATAATAATAATCATGTACTTCTCATTCCATGCCAGTAGATGTCTGGCTTTCTGAAGTTTTGATGTATGCTTGATTCTTTGCCACAACAGCTTCTGGGAGTTAACAACACCATTAGCTAAACACAAGCTCCAAGGATGGTAACCTTTATTGTTTTATCCAAGTGAGAACACAAGCCTGGCTTATCTTTGGTATTTGGTAATCAACATTCTTTGCATGCTCATTAATGAAGTGAAAAGGAGCAGAGAGGAAATGGCCTGCAAATGCTGTTTTATTGCATCTTAATTTCCTCTCTGACATCACATTTTCCACTTAGGAAAAAATATGATAATGTGACAGAGATGGCCCAGTGACCCCAGCTCTGCCCTGCAGGAGGTTGACAACCCTTGGAATCACACTGGAATCACACTCCAGGTCTGGTATGCTGAGGGCTGGTTTTACTGAACATTCTCCATGTCCAAGTGCTCCTCTCCAAATGTGTCTGTCATCAGCAAACGAGCAGCTGAACAACCAGAACTGGGTTAAGAAAAATATCGCAGGATGGTTTGGGTTGGAATGGACCTTAAAGCTCATCCAGTCCCATCCCCTGCCATGGGCAGGGACACCTTCCTCCAGCCCAGGTTGCTCCAAGCCCTGTCCAACCTGGCCTTGGACACTTCCAGGGATTCAGGGGCAGCCACAGCTTCTCTGGGCAACCTGTGCCAGGGCCTCCCCACCCTCAGAGGGAATAATTTCTTCCTAACATCTATCTAATCTAAACCTACTCCCTCCCAGCTTAAATCCATTTCCCCTTGGCCTGTCACTCCAGGCCCTTGTCCAAAGTCCCTCTCCAGCTCTTTTGCAGCCCCTTAAAAGTCAATTGGTGGGATTTTTTGAGGATAAAGCATTTCTGAGGTAGAAGAATCTCCCATGTAACACCAAGTACCTCAGAGATTCTCTCCTCAGCCTTCTCTCCATTTAAGCTGTGCTTGGAGGCCCAAGTTTTTGGAAAGCACAAGTCCAAGTCTCCCCAAACCAGGAGACTCGGGCTCCGGATTTAAGAGTCTTCATCAACCCCAGCAGTGACTGTGTTGGTAATTCTATTGTGCTTTAACAGATCCCTCCCTCTCAGCATTAGAAGCAAAGATGCAGATAATTAGGGCACAAAGAGAGCTGCAGATCTGTAGTTTCAGTTCTTAGCTCCACCCTGTTTCCCAAAGAACTTCTTTATGGAAATACATTCCCTTTGTCCTTTAACAGGGAGAATCTATGCAGAATTAATCATCTACACATCCAAAACAACACACATTTCAGAGGGGGAAAAAGCTGCATAAAAGCCTTCATTTCAGTCCTGGTTATATTCTCCCAGGGAACCTGGCACAGGTTCACACAGGAACACGTTTGTTTTTCACAGGGGAATGTTTTGATTCTGCTGGGTCAGTGACTCAGTAAACAGCTGAACCCCTCAGCAGGGGCACGGGCAGGAAAGGAGTGCCTGGGTGTGAGATTCTGTAAGTTCTTGGCTTGTTAAAAAACCCTCACAGTAAAGGCTGACTGGAAATGGTTCAGAACTGACACCTCAGGTAATTCCAACTGTAACACCTTCTGCAGGCTGCTCCAAGTGCTGGGCCCTGCACATCCAGGTTTACTGGACAGGAATACACACACTGGGTACAGCCCCAGGTAAGGGCACCACCCTCATCTTCACACAAACCTAACGTGGAGTTTCTATCTTGATGTCAAAACCCCAAACTGAATTAAGGGCCCACTTGGATGTAATGCCCTAAGGTCACATTCCCACTGAGCCCAGAGTGCTCCAGGACTGTGGGATCTCCCAAGGATCAGGATAGAAAAGCAGGACAAAAATCACAGAATCAAAGATTGTTTTGGGTTGGAAAAGACCTTAAAGCCCATCTAGTCCCACCCTCTGCCATGGGCAGGGACACCTTCCCTGTCCTCTCCAACCTGGCTTTGGACACTTCCAGGGATATACACTGGGCCCATATTCACCACCCAAGCTCCTCTCTAGCTGCAGAAGTTTTCTTCCAACATTTTCCACCTTTTTTCTGTACACTTTTATTAATTATTACTCTGTTGACAACTGTGACTGGACACCATCCGAGGCAGGACCCTTCATAACCTACCAGGCCTTTAGATCAAGATCTTACAGCTAAAAAAACCACCATTAAAGACATCAGCAGCTTTCCAGGGTACAAGAAGTTAAGAGATCCATGGTTAAAGACTTTTCCAGTTGCTCACTGAAGGATCTGTGAGGGAACTGAGCTTATTGTCCCTCCTGCAGTGCCATCTGCACCCACTCCAGTTGCTTTTAGTCCTCTGACTTCCCCCAAGAGGGACCAGAGGGTGACCAGAAGGTTACAGGTCTTTAAAACAGCTGCACTTCTCATCTCAACTATCAACCTAATTAAAAAAAAAGCTAGGGAACAACACTGCACACCTCCAGCAGGATGGATTAAAATGCGGCAACTGAAACAGGTTTGTGAGAATAAATGGAAGGTTGTTTTCCCAGGTAAGGAAATTCTGCCTTTTGGATAGAAACTTAGTGTTGAGGTTGGTTCAGATGGAGCCAAATGCTCTAAAAAAACAGGATAGCCAGGAAATGATAGAATAAACCTCCCCTTTAATTGTTTGGTGTTGGCACAATTTTGGTGGGTCCAAAATTTATCCGGTTGGGATCAATACACTTACCTATCATCCCTGTTTGGCAATAATCCTGAGTTCCTTCCTGGAATACAAGACAGTGTCTTTATAACTGGGGAGCAGAAAGGGATCTGAGGGTGGAACATCTATTTACAGGGACAGCCTGTGGCTCGCTGCACCACAGAGGGATAAGCAAACACTTCAACGTCAGGGGATGTGGAACTAAAAATACTTAAAAGCAAAAATGATCCTGGGGAAATCAAGCCAAGAAAAAGGGAAAAACGAGCTCTGTTGCCTCAAAAATTACCACTGAGAAGACAAAATACTGCAGATAACATTATACCAAGCCAGGTTGCTGTAACTATCTAAGATACTGTAGCAGCTCATCTTTCCAAGAAAGCCAACTGAGTGGCCTACTTTGAAGAAAACTTTCTGGTTTTCCTCAAAAACTTTGTGCTCCCCTTTCTGTAACCTTGCCTTCTTGTCCAAAAAGGCAAAATGTGAAACATCAACATGCAACATATAAAAAGTACAGCTTTTTTTTTTTTTAATTAAAGTACCTTAAAATTTAGACTGGACACAGCAGTGAGATGATGTTACTTATGCAAATTCACCCTCATTATGTCTCTGGAGTTTCAAGTTCACTCCCTGAACACAGACCCAACAGGGTCACACACATTTCAGCCTGACACAAAGCTGGACAAGCAATTTTTTCCCTAAGCAAAGCATGATTGCTTCTTTGTCTAAATCCCTCTGTAACTGGAAATTAATGCTGGGTGATGCAGCCATAGTTTGGAGGTTCATTTGCTCCAAAGCCTGCCTGAAGTGACTGCAATGGATGGAATTATCCAAGAACATAATTCCTTTCAAAATAATCAGCAACCCCTAAATTCTTCCTGCTGATGAGATGTCCCCACCCTGTGTGTCTATAAGACATTTTTCTCTCAGGTCACTCCTGCTGATCACTCCTTTTATACCAACAAGGGGTGGTTGCTTCCACAGGTTTGTTTCTTCCTTCACAGCATCTCCAGGTGCTAGAACAGCTCTGGGCCTTGCCAGGCTCACGTCAGTCCCCCATTAGTCACCGAGGGTTTGAACAGGAGTTGACATAATTGTGCTGCATCAGCACACTGAGAATGTGACACAAACAGGTCCTTCCACCTCCTAAATAAACGCAGGTCGTTGCACTCGAGTTTCAGCCAAGCTGATGGAAACCTTCAGGTGAAGTTCACAGCTCTCAGGTGTCAGGACTGTGCCAAAACAGCCCTTTGCCCAACACAAAGTGAATGAAGGCATTTCTGCTCTGAATTCCACTAAACCAAACCTGGTCACAGAAAACTGCCCTGCCACGAGAATTCTTGTTAAGACTCCCTTACAGAATCTACTTGGAATACTCTCACATCCTACATTTAATCCACACACAAAAAAAATCACATTCTAATGCCATATTCCTGTTTTTAAGCCGTTCACTGCTATTTTGCAAGCTCTAGTACCCTGCAGCACATCCTCCACGAGGTATCAGCATTTTAATGATTGTGTTGTTAGAATTTATGACTAGGAACATCAAAACCCTCCTCTGAGCCATTCCAGCTCTGGCTGAGCCCAACACTGCTGTCTGCTGTGCAGTTACATCTCATTTAGCAGCTTAAGTGGTCAAACAGACCAGGCTAACACATGAACTTTTTATTATTTACTGTGCAATGTGAAATACCCTGTGAACACATCCCTACCTTGGGAACAAAGCCAGCTCCACACAGACTCTGAATCCGCCTTCTCCTGAGGGTTACAGGATTTGGGAAGTGCTCCTTTGACACAGCCCATTATTTCCTGGTCTGTTTTCAGTAACTCAACAGAACACAGACTGAAGTACTAAAATACTCACACGTGGTGTATCATCACTCCCCAAAGCTGTACTGTGCTAAAAGTGAACTGGGAGCCATCCATATCCACATGTTCTATTCCCAGTTTAACAGCAGCCCATTCTTGCCCCTGGGTCTCTCAGAACTGGGGCTCCTTGATGCCAATTGTGGATTGGGATTTGGGGTTTCTCTGTTGTTTTGGAATTTTAAAGGCATGGTGGGCATGAAAATCTTACCCAGCAACATAAAACACCTATTCCTGGAGCTATAAGGAAAACAGATACACCAGGGAAATTCCAAGTATTAACCACAGACAAGACCACCACGATGAACGTCAGACTGGTGAACTGTGCTATCAGCACTTGGTTACCTGTTTGTGAGCGTGGTCATAAGAGTTTATGTGGTTGTCAAACTCCTGATGCTTCTGATACTGCTTGTCACAGAGTTCACAGTAGAAGTTTGCTCTGAGGTCTTCCAAAGCCTTGGCAATGGCCTTTTCTTTATCAACATAATCCTAAAATATTAACAAAAAATGCTTCTGTTAAACATCCTGTAAAACAGACTGGAAGATGAAGAGTTAGTCCTTCAAGGAAAAGTAGTGTTTCAGAAAAACTTAGAGTATATTGATGGTTATATTTATTACAGAATCAACTGGATTGGAAAAGACTTCCCAAGATCATCGAGTCCAACCTGTGCCCAATTCCCACCTCATCCCCAGCCCAGAGCACTCAGTGCCACGTCCAGTCCTTCCTTGGACACCTCCAGGGATGAGGACTCCACCACTCCCTGGGCAGCCCCTTCCAGTGCCTGACAGCCCTTTCCAGGAAGAAATTCCTCCTGCTGTCCAACCTGACCTTCCCCTGGCACAGCTGGAGGCCGTTCCCTCTCCTCCTGTCCCTTGTTCCCTGGGACCAGAACCTGACCCCCCTCTGGCTCCCCCCTCCTGTCAGGGGGTTGTAGAGCCAGAAGGTCCCTCCTGAGCCTCCTTTTCTCCAGGCTGAGCCCCCCCAGCTCCCTCAGCTGCTCCTGCTGCTCCAGCCCCTTCCCCAGCTCTGTTCCCTTCCCTGGACACACTCCAGCCCCTCAATGTCTTTCTTATCGTGAGGGGCCCAAAACTGAACCAAGGATTTGAGATTCTTTTCCAGCTTTCCAGCCACTCTTCCCTCACCCTGGAGCACTCCATGGGGTTGTTGTGACCCAAGAGCAGGACCTGGCACTTAGCCTTGCTGAGCCCAGCTTATCAAGCTGAGCAGTCTTTGCAAATTCACAGGTGTGATTCCAGAACTTTGCAATGCCACCGACTCCATTTCTTACACAGAATATTACCTTGTCAGAGCACAGGTATCACTAGAACAGACTTAAAACAAGGCCTCCAGCGCTGACAGGAGAAGGCAGCTCTGCCTCAGGAGAGCCTGTGGGACTGTCTGTGCTCCAAGGAGAGGTTCAAAGCCTTGAGCTCACCCACAAACGCACCAGCAGCGTGTAAGATGCACTTTGTGCACACATCAAACCAAGGAGGATTCCTGCCTTTGGAACAGAACTTCAAATGCTGGTGCTTCCTCCATTTTGAGTGCTAACAGCTGCCTGCTTGATCTTGGTTTGTGTGCCTGAATTCAGGAGGGAGGAATGCAGCTCCAGCTGGGAATCACTGCTCAGACACCAAGGAGCCCAACCCACCCCAGCAGATTCCCTGTCAGTGAAACCTTCCCAGGAGCAACACTGTCCATCAGGCTGAGCCCAGACACAGGGATCACACTGGGCACAGGGAGCTGCATCTGATGAACAGGGGGAAGGAGACCACTTTGAAGGCTGCAGACAGGATTTGTTTCCTTATAATTCAGCAGTTTTGTAGGTGGAAAACCAAACCTGCAGGCAGAGGTGGTGTCTGGATTGGCAACAGTCACATCCTGAGCTCTTTAGCTACAGGTTTTGGGGGGGCACAAGCTCTGGGACTCTGGGGCAGTCCCAGGCCCTCAGGTGGCTGTAGTGGCTGGAAATGCAGGTGCTGGAAGGAGCCTGTGCTGCTCCCCAGCCCTGTCCCCAGGGCACAGCCCCAGCTCAGACACACCTGAGCCCCAGACACAGCAACCTGAGGGCAAAGCAGCCCCTCCCCTGGCCAGGCTGGCTCAGTTACAGCCCCACCAGCAGAATTAATAAAACATCACCACTCTGCACAGCCACTGGGGAAGGTTTACTCTGAGGAGGTGGAAGCTTCTGCACTGCTTCTTACTCAAAACCAGCTGCAAACACTACATCCCAAAGCCCACTGTAGCAGCACATCCCAAACAGCCACTTCCCACAGGCAATTCAACTGGAATAAAAAGAACTATACAAAAAAAATAGCCTAACATTAGAGAAAAAGCACTGAAGGGTTTAAGTGTTTCCATCTTCAATACAAACTTCTCATGGGAAGCTTCCTTGCCCAGCAAGAGGAAGCAGCAAACATTTAAGAGAGATAAACCGTGCAAGATTTTTTTTTTCTTTTTCAGTTCAGATCTTGTTCAAGGCAATATGTTTTATCTCCCAGTTACCACATCAAAACTGCATTAAAAGAACACTACTGAGCATGTTTCATATGATGCAAAATTTATGTAAAAAATTTCAGCACCTGAGGAGGGGGAAAAAAATATCTGAAAAATTCCTGTGCTAATGTTTGGGGTTGTTTTCAATTTAAAGCACTGTTCACCTCCTAAATAAAAGAGATGTATTGCAACTTCCTGCTTCCATCTATTACCAGATGCTCTTGTTAAGAAGAAAAAAGACAAAAAAAAATCAACAAATCTGGAGGTTTGAGCCTGAAGCAGGTCCCCAGGAAGACAAGAAAGGAAAACAGAGCAGCGTGAGATCCACAGAACACTGAGGTTTAACGTTCCTCTGAATCCCAGAACAAGCTTCCTGCACCATGGGTAGGTTTTTTTGAGCAAGCATCCCGTGGCTGAACAATGAAACTCAGCCATTTGAATGATCAGAATCCATACAAAAGGAGGGAATTAAAGAACATTTATGGTTTGCTTCTTGGCTGCAGAGTTATCCCGAATTCCTTTGAGGCTCCCTGAATGGCTAATCAGGATGCACAGTTACATAATGGCCTCCCGTGGAGCAACGCAAAAATAAGGACTGCAGAGATTTTGCACAGATTAATACCAAAATGCAAGGGGTAAGGATGAGGCATGATAATAAAAACCCATTGGAGTTGGGAGAGGCTGCTGCTGCTGCTCCAGAGCTCCTGGAATATGCCCGGGCTGGATAAGGGCAGGAAGAGAAAAAGAGTCTCAGAGCAACACAAATTCAGCTGCATTTGAAAAGAGAATTGCAAACCCCAAGAACTTCAGAATCCTGGAATGGACTTTAAAACCAAGGACCTTAAAAGCATCCACTTCCACCCTCTACTATGGGCAGGGACATCTTCCACTATCCCACAAGCCCTGTCCAACCCGGCCTTGAACAATTCCAGGCACGGGGAATTCACAGCCCTTATGGGCACCCAAAAACCTGCAGTTCACTGACTGAGCAAGTCAAGGGCTCAAAAAAAAAAAAAAGAAGAAATGAGGCTATAAATTTTTGTAGCTGAACAAACTGCCTGCAGAATTAACTGTTCAGCTGGGGAAATGGAATTTTAGATTTGCCAAGGTTATGTTTAATTTTAATGGAATTGAAACTACTCTTCCATTATTTCTCAAAGAAATAAAATTTATGCAACTCTGACACTTCATTTGGATGTCTCAGGCTCTTCCTCAACGCTGGTACTTCCCCAGTCTCAGGACAACTGAAGAAGCAGGTTTTCCTAAAACCTGATGGGCTGGGAAGAGGACGAGTGGATTAAAGGACCAGCAAAGACCAGGTCCCCACAGAGAACCTGGTTACAGCTAATCCAAGAATGCTCCAGCACGTCACACTCAACTCCAACACCACAGCTCATTTTTATCAGCCTCTGGCTTACAAAATAACCCTTCAAGTTTTGTAAACCCCATGGAAATACAGAATCATTATTTTTTTTTTTAATGTTGGCAGAGCAATTCTTCCAAAGAACTACAGCCCATCGATTTCTCCAAGCTGGAGCCGTTTCCTACCCTTCCAAATTAAGCAGGATTTATGCAATAATGCACTACTCCCAAGACAACACCTCCTCTCTCCCAGCCCCTCTGCAGGTTTTGCACCAACAACGTGGCAGGTCCACTAGAAAAATCTGGCAGCCCTGGGCACAGGGGAAGAAATGTCCTGCTCACCATAAAACTGGTTTTTTTTTCAGAACAGCAGCAAAGCACACAGAGAAAAGCCCTGCTGGTGTCCTGGAGCTCTTCAGCAGCTAAACAAACACCAAGGTTAATGCCAGGAAGTGAATAACCAGTTTGTTAAAATATAAATCATCTCAACAATGATAGAACCCAATAACACTTAATTCCTGCCACCAACACTGCAGCCTAAGGAGAAGAAATCAGAACAAATCTTTTCCCAGCCAGCCCACGGACACTCTGATGTTGATGCCCCCCTTTCTGTACCTTGTATTTCTGCCTCAGCTCCTCGGTGTCTTCCTTCTCCACCTCCAGCACTCGCCTCCGCTCTGTGGCATCCTCGGCATAGTCAAGCTTTTTTTTAAAAAAAAAAAAAAAAAAAAAAGATAAGAGATGCAATTTGTCCCATAAATACTTTGCACTCCCACTGCCAGAATGCACAGCTTAAAAACCATGAGATTTGAAACAGAACCTCTGCATGCTGTGCTTCGTTTTCTCTGTGCAAAACGGGTCATTAACGCACATGAGGTGCAGGGTCCTGTCCATGCCAATGGCAACCTCAGCTTTGGCGGGGGAGAAAATCACAGAGCTCAGGGATTTTGGGGAGCATCCAGACCCCAGAACTCAGGTCCCCGTGGATAAACAGAGAGGAGAAGCGTTTGAGAAGTGTTTTTTTGAGGAGAAGTGTTTTCTTACTGTGTCGATTTAAGAGCAAGTTGTTCTGCAGCTTTGATGCCAAATTCTCACTTGGAAATTTTTTCATTTTGCCTTCCCCACCCGTTCCCAAGAGCCATGCAGGGCTGAGGGGGTGGGTGGAGGGGACCTTACCTCCATCTCCATGCGGCCCATGCCCATGACATCATACTTGACGACGATAGGGATGGGATCTGTCCTCCCTGGAAGAGGAACACACAGAGGGGCATCAGGAGCAGCCCGGCACCGCAGCTCGGGTACACATTGGGTTTGGGTGGTTAGAGATCTTGCCTTGGAGTGCAGAGACCAGAAAGCTACAGTGAACCAAACACGAGCCATTCTCACAGCTTACAGCCAAACCTGCACCCCCAGCACTCACAAAGGGCTTTTCTCAACAAGAACTGGCCACGTAAAATGTTCTTGTGGTTCATGTTCCCCCGTGTCCCTCACGGCTTCCACATGGGGCCAGACGTGCTCCTCATCCTCCCACAGGAGGGAAGAGGCTGTTAAACACATTTTGTTGCTCTAGCTCATGAATAATCACTTAGGACTTCCCTGTAAAGGGTGTGGAAGCCTCCCTCCCACCAGCTTTTGTCCCTCCCCAGGAGCAAGGAATGCCCAACTTCCTTCAGCCATGGCCAGGTGGGTGACACCTGCCCCCCAGGAGATGCTCTGGCACTCCTGTGTCACCTGTAAGCTGTGAAAAGGACTAGTTGCGAAGAAAATTGACTTTGAACTAATCAAACTATGCTGGAGATTTTTTTTTATTTTTCTTTAAAAAAAAAAAAAACAAACATATCTTTAATCCACTCATAACCAGCCAAACAAAGCAAAATGGGGCAGACAAGCACTTTACTACCACAGCTTTTTTTTTTTTTATTATTTTAAATTATTATTATTATGTTTGATTTTTACATCACAACTGGCACTGTTGGTTGTGATGTAACCCACTGAACAAAGTACTTACCTTCTCCGGTGCATACCTTTAGTGAAAAAACAGAATGTTTACTTCCCTTATTATTGCTCTTGTTTGGTGTAAACAACTGTTTTGTTATACACACATACACAGGTATTATACCTTTGGGCTAAAAGATCCACAGGTTTGAATCGTGCCAAAAAGATTCCATGTGCAAAAGGTCCAAGTCTTTAAAAATGCCTCAGAAAACCTGGTGAGGTGGGAACTCTTTGCCAGCATCAGCTCTAATTCCTGCCAAAGCCACAGCCCCAGAGGGGCTTTTGAACCTTAAAGTACAGAGGCATGGTTTTTATTCAGAAATAAGTCAAATAAATCCATTTAATTAGTTGCTCTATGGATTTGCTGATACACCCAGGAATTTGACAGGCAGGTATCCATCAGGTCCAAAACCAGCGACCATGTTGATCCAAAACACTTTGGATTGAGCCTTGTTTTGGGTACCAAGGTTTGTCAGGGTTTCTCTCATGCCCAATGGTATAATACAGTAAGCAGTGACTGCAATTTTTAGCAAAAGGACCAAATCAAAGACAGGTTATAAAAATGACTTCCTAAGTGCAATATCACTTTCATAACGTCTCAGCCAGGGATTTACTGGTAAGTGGTGAACCCAAATGGAATGGCTGGCACCAGGTGCCAACAATTTATTATTTAAATTGTTTTTCCAAGCTTTTTTTGGTTTGGTTTTATTTTTGTTTGGTTGTTTGGTTGTTTGGTTGTTTGTTTCTTTGTTTCTCCAGCAATGGACATCCTTGGATGCAGCCTCATTGCCCTGGTAAACCCCTGTGTACAAACAATGCATCAGTACTTTTGCCTTCTAAGGCAGTCAAAGTTTTGGTGTTTTTTTGTTTTGTTTTGTTTTTTAATTCAAAAATCTATTTGGAAATTGCAGTAGCAAGTGCTAGTGCCCATCGTGTTGGGGGGAGAAAAAAAAAATCAAGTTTGGACAGTATTAGAAATTTATGTTTAAACTGATTTTGGCAGTTCTAACACAAACAGAAACATCCCTTCTTAGCAATACCCTTTAATGAACAAGGATCAGACAAGTGTGCATAAAGAAAGGAAAGGAAAGGAAAATGAAAGACCAAGCAGAAGGATGATGGCTACAACAGAGAAAGTAAGCCTAACATTGGTGCACTGATGACAAAAGGAGTAATTCAGTCTGAAAATAAAAAATTACCACTGCTAAGTTTACCATCACCACAACAAGTCCAGGATCATAACGCTGTAAAAAAGAAACACCATTTGTTAGGCAGAAACCATGAGGGGCAGAAAATAGGCCGTTTGGCAGGGAGGATGGGTTAAAAAAAATTCAAACCAACAGGAGGTTTCTTGCTCACCCCTCCACCCCACGACCGTGCTCTGGGAACACTCGGAGCGGCTCCTTTTGGGTGTTTTGGGAGAGGCCGAGCTCCTGGTGACAGCCCCGTCCCAGAGGGGCACGAGGCACATGGAATCAGGCAGTTTAAAAAGGAAACAAACTGGGATCTTAAGGAATTGTGAATGTTCTGTGCCCAAAGGAGCTCTGGTTGCAGGTGAGAGGAGGATATTCCATGCGAAAAGCGATGCCTTCGTTTTTAACTGAATCATCCTTTCCTTACAAATGAGACACCATGGGGTGACATCCAGGGGACAAGCACCATGTCCAAACATGGCACAGCAGCAGTGCCAACCCCACACTGACCCCCTGGATCTGGCACCGCTCTGTGTCCAAGGAAAGCCACGGTGGAAGAGGGACAGGGACATGCTCAGGGCCACCTCTCACCCTCCTGGCTGCCAGAGGGAACATGGACAGCAGCCAAAGGGGGAAATGGGACTTTTTCCTTTAGCTCTTTAAGCTCTCCTTTGAAAGAACTTCCTCAAGAAAATTTATCCTACTGCTGGGCATGCCAACAGGGTCTTTCCCAGCACGTAAATGTGGCTCTTGGACGCCAGGGGCCTCCCAGGTTTGGGGTTCCTGCTGACTTGGGTACATCAACACACTCTGAAGGGAAAATAAGCTTTCAAGAAAAGCCCAGAATTCCCACATTTCCTGCCACACCACAGGGCTGCAATCAATGCCACACGGACACCTAATCCCCCATGGGATAAATCCTGCAGAACACACAGTTGTGTCCCAGCCCCCTGCACCCCAAAACATTGATCTTCTTTCTGGAGCAGGTCACAGACTCCTTCACAGACTGGTCACTGTGCACAGACCCCAAACCAGAGAGGGTTATTGCATAAAACACTTCCACACACAGGGAAAACCTCTGGGGAAAGGACAGAGCAGGAACCTCCAGAGGGATGAGAAAAACAAAGAGCTCACACAAGAGTCGCACCTTAGAAAATCCAATCTCAAAGTAAATTAGGTTTGTAATGATTCCCTGGATTCAGAAATGAAATGAGACTCCCAAACTGAGCAGCTGTGTCTCCTTTTGCTTTCCTCTTCCCCAGGAAAAGGGGAAACCTTCCTCCCAGCTTGTGAAAAATTGCTCAGTCCCAAACAGACCCCAAGAACAACCCCCTTCCCAGAGCCCTGCAGGGGCAGGGAGCACCTGCCCGGGCAGGCTTCTCAAAATTCCCACCTTTTTCATTCCACAAAGTGATTGGATATGAGCAAATACTTCACCCTCAGTGCTACAAATTAATAAATCTTGGGAAAAGAGTTAATCCTAACGCTGCAGGGATGTGGTGTCAGACACAAGTCCCACTGCACACAGAGGACTGTGGGTTCAGGGCCACACTCTGGCTCTGGACATGGGCTGGATGCTGCTCTTTGGAATGGGAATGCTGGACCTCCCACCTGAGACCACCCAGAAACACCAGCACTGTCAATATCAGCACACATTTCATCTTGGTTTTAAACAGTCAAAACAGAAAAGAATTTTCATTGACAATCTGCAGATTCAGGAGAACTCCTCCCTCCAGCAGCAGCAGCATGGGGAACAGAATTCTAGAAATGTTTGAGTTGGAAGGGACCTTAAAAACCACCCCGTGCCACCCCCTGCCATGGACAGGGACACCTTCCATCAGCCCAGGTTGCTCCAAGTCCCATCCAGCCTGGCCTTGGACACTTCCAGGGATCCAGGGGCAGCCACAGCTTCTCTGGGCAACCTGTGCCAGGGCCTCCCCACCCTCACAGGGAACAATTTCTTCCCAATATCTAATGTAACTTCATCCTTTTTTTTTAGTTTAAAACCTCTACCCTTGTCCTATCATAACAGATAAGTTTCTCTGTTAAACAGACATTCAGAAATAACAGGATGTTCCCACTAAAAAGAAGATGAATCCCCAAAATTGTTCACATAATTCAGTCAAACCTCTTTCAGTGCATCCCTCATGCACAGTGTGGAAGCACCACTGAGATAAGAGAACAGCCTGAATCCTGCCTGCTGTGTCAACATCTTCATAGAAATTCCCCCCAGGTACAAGCTTTGTGGGATTTAATCCTAGAGGACTGATTGATATCACACTCTTCACTGGAGGAGAATTTCACAATCTAAGCATCTCCAGAGGACACAGACAACAGACAGAGGGACGTGGTCTCGTTGGGCACAGAGGATTTCTCCTTGTTCCTTATCTTTATGCTATAATCAAAACCACAACAAGACACAACCTTCCAGGGGGTTTTAATTGCTCCTGGAAAGGGACTGATACAGTGGAAAGACAGCTTTGTGCAGGCAGCACAGGGCAGTTTTAGGATCACATCACTGGGTTTGCTCTGGTGGGTAAGGGCTGGTTTGTTCAGTCACCACAAACCCCACTGCAGGCTCCGGAAGGGCAACAGGAACCTGGAGTCAGAGATCAACACCAGGAATGGATCCATACATTCTGGGCCCTCACCTTCAGCTACACTGTCTGAGAAGTGTGAGATAGGGACGAGTTTCATTTTCAAAGACGAGGATTTTCCAAGCTCTCAACACTCCTGGGTCTGTTTTGATGCAGCCGGGGGGGTTTGGGCTCTTCTCACAGGGAACAAGTGACAGGATAAGAGGAAACAGCCCCAAGCTGTGCCCAGGGGAGGTTTAGGTTGGGTATCAGGGGAAATTTCTTCACTGAAAGGGTTGTAAAGCATTGGAACAGACTGCTCAGGGTAGTGGTGGAATCATCATCCCTGGAGGGATTTAAAAGCTGTGTGGATGTGGCACTTGGGGACATGGGTTAGTGGCAGCCTTGGTAGTGCTGGGTTCCCTGTGAGTCTGTGACAGCCCAAGAGCTCTCACACTGGAAATTCAAACTCCTCATTCAGTGCATCAATAAGAGAGAGGGGAGAAAATCCCCTCAATTTTCACTGGTGCACAAGCCTGGGGTGCTCAGCACTGGCTAAAAATGACACCACATTATCAAACTCATTCCAACTGCTGCGAGAAGCAAAGAACAAACAAGGGCAACCTTTAATCCTGGTGTCCTTTGGGAATTAGATTTGTGAGCTCATCCTGTTTGTGTCAGATTTCTGGAAGGGGTCAAAACAATCAAGAGATTCAAACAAAGTCTGAAGTGTCCATCATCCTCAGTGACAAACATCGAGTCCCAGAGAAGAGAAAGTGTTTTCCAACAACACAAAAACTGCCCTGTGAATTTAATCCTTACTAAGCAGGGGAGAAAAGAGGAGAGAAAGACAAGTTGTAAACACCCCAATCACATGGAAAACTTCCAATGGGAGCTCCAAACTTCTGAGACACACAAGAGAAGGCACATAGTGGACTCTGGGACAAAAAACATCCCTAATTCAAATACTGAGCAACGGATTGAAGAAAAACACAGAGGATGTTGGAGCAAGAACACAATTCTGGGATGATTTAGACCAGAAATTAGAGATAAGAGTTGCTGTCTGTATTTTCTCAATAAGTGGAGAGGGCTGAAGGGTCTGGGCTGATCTGAGGCTGTGCTGCAGGAGTGAGGCAGGTTGTGCATGGTCACAACCACTCCCCCCACTCATCTCTCACAGTTTAATAAAACTGCTTTGCCATTACCCAGCACAAAGGGCCATAAAGGCTCGTTCTAAGCCAAGAGAAGGTCGTGTGTCACAATAACACGTGTCACTGAAAGCACAAGGATTTCACTGGCTACACCCACTCAAACAACCCATAAACTCACCACCTGCAATCAAAGGAAGGATCTTGCACATTCAAAAGCAGACAAGGGGCAACTGCTTCCCCCAGAGGACACTGAGGCATTAAGCAAACCTCCCTTTAGGTCTGTGGTGCCATGGGTTTTGACAGAGCAATGAAGATGGGCGTGATGATAGCAGCTTTCAAAGCCACAGCACCCAGGTTTTTCAAGCTCACTCACAGGAAAATACCACTCTTACAACCACTGCAATGATTTATGTTGCAAAAACAAGCATGGAAATGTTCACCCATGCCAGATTTGAGGTTCCTGGGAGGACATGTTAAGATACAAGAAGATAAGACTGTATTCAGAGCTATTCCTTGGGTAGGGCTGCCAAGCCCTTCCACACCTCATGAATAAAGGCACTGTTCGATATTTTTTCTGCCTCTTCTGTATTTTCTTGTATTTATTACAAAGCTCCAGAACCCAGAAAGAAACCTAACACCCCTCAGATGCTCATTGTTCCATGTTCACAGGCCTGACACACATCCACCGTCTGCTTCCCGGGATCAGAGGATCCAACAAATGGGAAGCACATTAACACCCGAGTCGGGGCCATTTGGCGAGCGGTGACAGCACCAGGATCCCAGCCTTGCAATTCAAACCCCGAGCTCTTTTCTCCAAGCTGCAGCTGCCAAGGGATCACATTTGTGACTGATCTCAGTTGCCTGAGTGGTCAAAGCTCTGTTTATTGCTCCCCACAGGCTGAGGAACCTGGAAGCAGCAAACACAGCGTGTGGTGCCCGCGGCCACCTGGCACAGGCTTGGAAAGGGACCCGGAGCGCCCTGTCACGGATGAGGATCCCCCAGGGCTGCCAGGGAGCAGATATTTCCTGCCTGAGCCATGGGATCACTGCTTCACCTGCAGCTCTCTGCTCTCTGCAGCTCCCAGCACTTGTCAGACGCTTCTGCTCTTTCACTGTGCTCATCCCTTGGACCAGGAGGGAATGTTTTCCCTTGTCTGAACAGATTTAGTGAAGAATGTGCCAAGGAAGAACTGCACCACAGTGATACTGGAGGGGGGGAGAGCTGACTATATTTATCAGCAGAGAATTTGCAAGTCAGAGCAGAAATCCACTTGTGTGTTGTGGGTTTTTTTTAACTGAAAATCATGCAACAAAAATACAGTTTGATGGAGGAACTGAATTTTGGCATTTTCTAACAGATTTGATAAGCTGTCTTTGCTACCTACCACAAAAGGATAAACTAAACCCGAAACACTTGTAACTGAGGCTCCCTGTGTCACTGGTACACTTAATACAATCAGTTTGCAGCACACCTTGATCAACAGGAACAGCACTGCCCTGATAATCTCTGCAGGGTTACTGCTTTCAGCCTGACTGGAAGGGGACAAGGGTGCAGGAAGGGTTCCCAGCTCCACATGGCTCAGAGAGCTCCCAAGACACAGCCCTGCCCTCTCCTCCCAGCATTACATCAGCAGAGCTGCTCCCCGGGAAGATCCAACCCCTTCCGGAACAGTTATGCTGAAACAACGCCAAAATTTTACTAAAAACACAAGCAAACACGGAGGGAGGTATTACTGAACAGGAAAAGGAATCACAGAAGGCATTTCTTTAGGACCAAAGGCTGCAGGGAAAGCTGCTGCCACCACAAGGACCTGCCCCTGAAGGGATGTCCCTTCTCCAAACACAACCACCTGCTGCTCCTGTTTCCTGAGCACTGCAGACAACCCCAGGCCCAGCACCACCCACCCTCCAACTCAACATTTCCATCATACTCAAGTGCTGAATGAGCTGCCTCAGTCCCTGAGGGACAAACTATCCCAGAGGTTTTAAGGCCCAGTTCCAGTTCTACACTAAATCCCCACGTTACCTGAGTTATTTGATTCACAACAGAAACACTGAAGAGCAGCCCAGCCATGACAAAACCTTTTCATCTGTTGCCACTGCAAAATACCAGATTGTGATTCACCTCTCAGAAATACCACAAAAGATCAGGATAATCTCAGCCTTGGGAATACTGTGGGAATGTGAATTAAATCAATGCTTTTAAATCCATCAAATTAATACAGGACACAGTTTTTGCTATAGGGAAACTTAACTGCTTCCTGTAGAGGTGCTGGAGCTGTTTTTAAAGGAGCTGCAGTGAGGCAAGAACACTTCCTTAAGAGAGAACTTTAAAGAGGTAAATCTACAAAAGTGTGTTGAACAATTACAGTTATTAAAACTGGCTAAGGACGAGCTGGACCTGAACTCCAAAGCTGGGCAATCCTTCCTCTGAGTCCCTTCCACATGGTCAGTAAACATCAAACCTTCCCACTGCCCTCTCTGAACTCCTCAAACCCTCCCCAACCCCTGCTATGACCAAGGAAACAGCAGGGTAACCTATTCAGCTTCCCCACATCTAATTAAATGAGATTAAACTACTAGTTTTAGTCTTCCAGACATATCTCTCAAATACTATTACCTCATATTAAACATAGAAGTCCAAAAGAAAAAAAAAATCCAGAAGTTTTCAGCACAATTATTTTTTTTTAAACAAGACTTGTCAAAAAAAATTGACAGGGAAAAGCTGAAGAGCTTATAAAAATATTTTCAACTGTGTGATTCAAATTATACCACTTCTGCACGTCAGTCTCATGGCTTTTCATAATACTCCTTTAATATATTGGGAAATACTCATTCCAAGAGAAATCATTAGAGTATTTGAATTCAGATTTCACTCAGCCCTCTCATTCCCCTTCCGACTTATGTAACTCCTGATTTATTCACAATCCTCGGGCTCATTTAGCACAGGACTTCACACGAAGGTCAGCCAGTGTTTTTAACCACATCTCTTCTAGTTTCATTTTACCAGCAAACCACAAAATTCTGGATTATCAACTCCACGTGTTCCCCCAAAGATAAAACAGCTACAGTCACCATTTTCTCACTTGTCACAGCACAACCATCACATGTCTCTATGGAAAAGTGGCTCCCCAAGCCACACTTCCCAAAATAAAAAAGATCCCTGTCAACTGGCAACCCCCTCTTCTGCTTTTTCACATTCAGTGCCTGTTAGCGAGTTGAAGCACCATTTCCAAATATAACACAAGTTGTTTGTGGGGAAAAACAACATGAAAAACATCAGGAGGAGAGATGAGCAGAGGAATGACTCTGCTGAATTCGTTATGAGCATGTCTGAACCAGGATCCAGCACTGGTGTGGTCACAGTTGACAGCACTCCCTGCCTGATGCTCCACTCAGCACATCTCCAATTAAATAAAAGATGCAGATGTTTCTTTCTTCCCCAAGTGGCTCAGCTCTTCTCCTTAACAAGAGTTACACCACAAGGCAGCTGCTCCAGTGGGTACAGAACGACTCTGCTTCTGGAATTTTGCTGAGAATGAGCCACTCTGTACCACAACAGCACATTTTTACCACCAGCAATTGGCAAGTGTGAATTTTAGGCTGTTCCAGATCCCACCCAGAGGCAGCTCAGCACCCTCACCACAGGATTCCATCCACAGTGGGAAGTTAGGATGAAGGAAGCCATCCCAGGGGACAGTCCTGCAGTGGGAAGTTCTTGTTGGACAACACCACAACAGCCTGACTACAGGAAACAAACGTTTCTGACTGGCAAGTGTAACGTGGGATAACTTTGGGATTCACAGAACTAAACAGGGAGCCCCAGTTCAGATAAACATCTAGAACCAAAAGTGACATAACAAAACCCAGAAAATTCATCCACTTCCCTTTTAATTAAAGTGCATGGACAAAAGATGAATGCAATATGAATTGTATTTATGTAATCTCAGAAGTTTTGAGGGTCTGATGCAAGGGCTCCACATCCACAGCTCAGGGCTTCTGATTCTGCTGCACCTCCTCACTACAGGCTAATTCAGATTCTAGGCTCAAGCACAGCATGAACCAAGAAGAATTAACAGCATAAACACTCCTACATCTCTTTAGAAACCTCTCCTGGTCTTTTCTCAGCAAGGCAGTGTGGAAGAGGGGAAGAACTTTTGTTCTGCTCCCCCATTCTCAGCACACATCAAGTGACTTCGCTCTTCAAACTCCACGAATAAGATTAAAACTGGATGCAAATGTTTCCTTCCTGACATTTTGTATTTGGATTTTTGGGACAAGTCATGCAAAAAGGTCACTGGATAATGAAATAAATGCTCCCAACACGATCCTCACCAATGCCACAGGCTCTGGCTGCTCAGAACTCAGGGAGAAAAGCTGGAGCAGCAGCACCCCTCCATATCCTCTGCTGCCCAGGACATGGGCTGGAGAAGCTGGATAGGGCACTGCTCCCCTTCCAGAAGGTCAAAGGTACAATGAAATTCCTGCCCATGTTCCAAAGCCTACGTTAGGGAGGTTTCAGCACTGAACTGGGTTTAACTGGATGGGTTATTTTTACTCCTGTGCTCCTATTAACATGCAGGAGGAGCAGGACAGCCCTCCCAGCCCATCCCCACGACTTGGCTGTAGCTCCCAGACAGGTCAAATCACCAGAGCTTCAATAATACGTGAGTAAGAAACGTGGAACAGCTTCAGTGCCGTGAAAGGCACAGTGGGAACATCTAAATGGGGACAAGTATCAAAGTGCAAATTCCTGCTGGGCCCTTGGGACACGGTGACACCACCACGGGCAGCCCTGGTGTGCTTGTTCCTGGGACAAGGTGACACCACCGCCCTCCTGCCCCAACTCCAGACCTCCAGTCCCATCATCTGTGTTCAATCCATCACGTCAGTGCCAGCAGCACCTTGGGAACAGGCCCCTGGGCTGTGCTTTGGGATCCACCTGTGGCTGGGATAAGGCTTTACCTTGGTTCAAGTCTCTGTGTTTCCACACTGGTGACACACGGAGCAACAGGGCACCCAAAAGAGAAAGCACACCCAGTTACATCCCAGGAGCCAAAGGCCAAGAGGTGACAGCTACAACCCCATCCTGAGGCTTGGCCCCAGCAGGGACATGACAGGACTGCAGTGCCATGCATTAACCAGAGGAATTCCAGGGAAACCCTGTTAGAGGAAGCCAGAAGCATTAACCACCAACACAGTCCTGCCTGAGAGGTTACAGAGCCTCAGTCCAGGGGATTAATGTGCATTCCCAGAGTTTGTTACCTCTCCACAGTCCTCCAACTGCACAGACACACCCATCTCTAACAGGTTCATTCGGGGAATTCCAATTACAAGCCTCCAGGTCTTCAGACTACGAGCATGGGAACATGGGACAGTTACTCTGAGCTTCAAACACTTCCAGAGGTTTCTATAGAAACGGGATTTAGTGTCACAGGAAGAATTTAGGGTCGAGACAGCAAGAGGACAAGGTGTTCTGGTTCAATCAGCACTACAGTGTCCCAAGGAGATGGGCTAAATCCCTGACAAACGTGCTGGGAACAGAAATAAGTGAAACCCGTGACATCCCTGTGGAGAAACCAGGAGTGAGCCTCTCCCATCCATGAGAACCTCTGCCACCACTTCCCATCTTCAGGGGGCCCTTTACTCGCCTTCTAACGGCTTCTGACCCCTGAGAACACACACAGATCACCAAACTACCTCCAATCTTTAATTCTTTTAATCCCAAAGCATCCAGCCAGCAGAGTATCATCCCAGTTTGGAAGCTGCACCACTCCCTGTCAGTGTGTAGGAAGTTACTCCTCCTCCCTCCACAGTGACACTCACACCACACACACACCCCACATCTAACCTGCACCAGCAAGTGAGGCAGCAGCTTCCACTTCCAAACTGCTAAATGTGAAACTTAACAGTGCAATTGTTTGGATATATTAATAATGGAAAGAAAATCTAATCTAGGAACAAAAAGCAGAGATCATTTTGTTAAAGACCAAGGCTGGTGTTGAAGGTTTCAGACACAGGAGACTGGACTTACCCTGCAGTGACTTTCCCAATCCCTGGCCCAGCTTCCACCCATGTTTCTGGAGTAAGCGGTGTCCAATATTATCCTGACAGACAGAACAGAGAAAACAAACCAAAAATATTCCAATAATATATTCTTCGCTTCCCGCTGACATTTAAACATGTGATGAGCAAGAGATCTTTCTACATATATATGCATGCAAAAAAAATGCTACTGAAAAGGCAATAGATGCCCAATAAAAGGGAAAGACAAATGTCAAAAATTGCTGGCTAGAATTTTTCCAGGGGGATGGGTATCAGGGACGGTCACTTTCTGATGGTGTGCTGGGCAACTTTTGTGCATCACGTTTAAAATAAATAAAAAAATAATAGTAATAATAATAAAAAAAAAAGCAATGTGGGAGAAAATAAAGTGTACCAATAAAAATTGACAGTAAAAAGCATAAAATCAAGCTATTTATACAATCATATCCATCACCTAGACAGCACCACTTAAGATTTTTTTGGTAAAGAAAATCTACAATGTGTTTAGTCATTTTGTTTGTGTGTCAGGCTTTTATAATACTGAGTAAGTTGTAAGTGCAAGACTGCCCCACCACTAGAAACCAAAACACAATCAGAGCAAAATCCAGGCTAGACTTGATTGGGTTTTTTTTATATATGTGTATATATATATAAACTAGCATGCAGCCAATATTAAACTGAAAAAACAGTGAGGTTAGTAAAACAAAAAAATAAAATCAATTAAATAAAATGAGCTCAAGCACAGACTGGGTGATGCATTTCACATGTAAACTAACAAAAATACTAAGATGTTAGAATGAAACAGGCCTAGCAATAAGTTAACAGCAAGGAACCATTAGTGCATGTAGGGGAAACAATAAGCATAATGTCTCATCTTCCTAAACAAAAAAGCTATTTTGGAATAAGTGGAAAAGTACTGACACAGCAATTAAGTGTCAGTCTTTGGAAATCGGGCTGAGCAAGGCTCAGGGTGGAAATTGTTGTGTTTTTCTGCAAGGTTTGTGCCCCCAGACAAAGACCAGAGCACTCAGGGCACCCTCCAACCATCTGAGCTGACAGCTCTGCCCTTGGTGACCAGTTTACCCAGTTAGAAGCAGTGACCAACTGCCAACTCAGCAAAGGAGGACTCTGGGCTGGGACCACGTTCACCTCCTAATCATCAAAAATAAAAAAGGCACTTGTTGGTTATTAATTCTCATAAGGCAAACAACTTGAGATATACAGAAATATCCTGAACTATAACAGGATCCATAACACTGAGGGTACATGGAACCTTAAAAAAGAATTTTATATATATATATATATATGCTGAAGGTTTCTTTAATTAAATAACCAAGTCATCAACAGAAACCAGAGTACCAGTGGTTTTGTCACTCCACAGGGTTTGCAGAACTTTGGTGAATCAGCTTGAAAGGCACAACCTTTCTAAAGATATTGGCTGCATGGATATATTTTTCCTCAAAAAGATGTTATCAAGGATAAATTCTGGAATTTTTCCTGATATCCCAGTGAAGCACTGTCTGTCTGTATTTCTCAAGGAAATGTCTTTCCCATGGTACTGGCTCTCCCCCAGGACATAATTAGGGCTCTGGGGGGGGGGGGAAATTTGAACCAGGAGAAGTAAAGGAATGTCTTGGGATAAAAGCAATAAACCAAGATGGAATCCCACCAACAAACATCACGGAGAGGACTAGGACTGTCTGTCTGTTGGGAAGAGGAGGAAAACTTACCTGCAGGCACACCTGCCCTGAGCACAGAGTGCCCAGTCCTGGAGCTCGAGGGGCTGGGACAAGGCACTAATTGTCCTACCCTGACAAAGGATCTTTGAATCCCTCTGTGCTGACAAAAATGGCTGCGATTCCCAAAAAAAAAACCCAAAACTAAAACAAAACAAATAAAAAAAAATTAAATAAATCCAAAGGACAAGGAGTACTTTGCATCTTGGCCAAGTGGAGATGAGACATTGTGCTGACTGTGTGTTATGAATGCACTAAAATAAAGACAGATGAAGCAGAACGCTATTCCAAAAGCAGTGCAAGTGGAGTGAAAGCATTTCCATACGAACCTGGCTTTAAAAACTGGGCTGTCAAAAGAACAGTTAAATGTAACACAAAGTAAGAAACTGTCCAATCACTAATGGTAGGTTTTTTTTTTTCTTTTGCTTTGTTTTCAATTCACTGCTTGCAAGTAATGTATTTATTAAAGAAGAGTGAAAGCATAAAATAAATTCAACAAGTCAAGACCAGCTGGGAGATTCAAGAGCGGTGTGTTGTGACTGACACAGTGAAGGGGGAAACAAATGTTAAAGGGAAAAAGAAAAATTTAGAAGGGTTATACACATTAGCACCACTTTTACAGAACCACTCAAGAGGATGGTCGCGAGTTGTTTGACATAAATTGGAATTATGCCTGAACATTGTCCTGTCTCAGTTCCCAGGAAGGGGGTGGTTTTCCCAGCCCAATTTTTTCCATTTGTTTGTTTACACAGTGGAGTTAATTTTAAATCCTGATGAATTGAAATGGAGCATCTTCTGTTTCGCTGAAAAGGGAGGACAACTCCAGTAATTTAATATTAATATTTGAGCTGGGACCTGGTCATTAGTCTGCTCATTTCCAGCCACGTTCAGTCTCCTCCCTCCTTTTCCAATGGCTCTCCCAGCCCTCTGACAGAGGCAGACTGACAGAACTGCCCTTCAGTGCAAATGCTGCCCTAAAAATGAAATGACTGAAGGCCAGGCTTGCTGGGGCCAGTCTGCAGAGCCTGGGGAGTAGCCAGGGGTACTGGGACCAAAATTTGACACGGAGCAGCGAATGCTGCAACAGCCAGCAGCTTTTTTCATTTAAACTGCATTTTTAAGTGACAGTTCTGTAAAAGTACAGCCTCTTTCACATAGAAAAGATGATTTTTTTCACAGAAAACTTCCTGTCTGTGTCAAAGGCTGTCATTCCTTTTGAACAGACTATCCTCAGCTGCAGCAGTTTTCCTACAGAAGAGCTGCACTGATGCACAGAAATGCCACAGCCGAGGAGGGCTGGCACGAGTCTCCTCACTTTCTTCCTCTGCCATCCTGGAGCTCCCTGTGTTACAGCCACAATAAAATTTACTGAGGCAGCCAAAACAGGTGTCCCAATAGGTGTTTGAGTGAGCAAGGGGGCTCTCCTGTACCATCCAAGGGGGTGGGCACCCAGTCGTGGGGGCTGTGGGTGCTCCATGCAGGGAGAGCAGCTCTGGGTGGAACAACTCACACCCCCCAGCATTATCTCACCCCTCTGGAGCTGATCACCAGTGATCATTTCTATTTACAGATGGAGAACTCAGCATTAATGACAGAGCATAACTTTTCCAAAGGGTATAGGAAATGCAAGGTCTTGACTGCACGAAACCCTCATGGAGCTGGGGAAAAACCCCATCCCAAGTGAGAGGCTCCACCAGCTCAAACTGGGCTCCTCAGTTCCCCATCCTGTGTCCTCACAAGATGCCCTTGGTTGCTTTCCACAGGGATCAGTGATTCCTAAGTGGGATATCCCCAGTAGAAATTTCTGACAAAGGTTCTGGCCAACAGGAAAAGAAATTGCTTCAAATCCAAACATCTGTCGACTGCAAAGGTTTTGGGTGATGCCTGTGGGGTGATGCTGCGTTACGGATAAACCACAGCACTCGTTTTGCCTGACAGGTTTTCCATGAGATCCCCAGGGATTGTATCCCCACTGCCCATCCCAGCACGGGCAGGAACCATTCGTCTCTTGAGTGGATTGTAAGCTGTGCTCACTGTGTATGGAGGAATCTATAAGCAAGGATCGGATGCTACTGGGTGAACCCATGCAAACAAGAGGTTGAAAAGATTCCCAAAACAAAACCTAGAGCTCACTACAGATGACACAATGAAGACCAGAGAGAAAAGCCAAATAGTAATGCTACACCATTCAGCTTCCAGAAGCACATTATTTATAGCGCTGTCCACATATGGCTGCTGCTAAATGTCAAATCAGCAGCCTCATCAAATGACACTTTGGAACTAGTGGAGTCCACAGATCCGTACAGATTTCCAGTGCGACACAGCCCGGCCCCGGCTCGGCCAGGCTCCAACAGCCCGTGGTGTCAGACACCACCGACTGCAGCCTGGGACGTGGGGAGCTCAGGGACCTCCTCTGTGCCCCAGCAGCATTAGAGAGAGGGGAAAGGACATTTGTTAGTCAGGACAAGGACAAACTAACAAGCTCCAGGGTGAGTGGGGGTTCCTAGTGTGGCCTCCAACCTGCAGCGGTGCCGGCGTGGGTGGAGCCCTGACACTGCCTGCACGGGGACGGGGCTGCTCCGGGGGGCTCTAGGGGGGTCCCAGTGCTGCCTCCTACTCCATCTGCACTGCTGGGACGAGGCAAACCAGGAATTCACAGCAAAGAGATTCGATAAAAAGTAGAGATAAGGAATTAACGTGAAGAAAATCTGGATTCTGTTCAAGCTGCAATACTTTGTGACTTCCCGTTCGGGTACCTGAACTCAGTGCACTCAAAATACTTCAGAACAAACACATGCAGCTTCTGGGATCTAAAAAAAGGGTGAAGTGCTCTGATTTTTCAAGGACATCAGACAGCAGTGGTTGCACTGACGTGAACAGCCAGTGTAAGTGCAGCATCTTTCAAACCACAACAAGAAAAAACGTTACTTGGGGGGGGAAATTATCAGTATTTGCAGCTCTGAAGAGTCCATTGATATGAAATATTTTCTTCAATTTAGTAATGGAAAATAGCTGGCACTCGTTCAGGTCCATCCCTAGCTCCTGGCAGCTCTGTTTTCCATAAATGTACTCTGGTCAGAGTCGCATGTTTCAGTCCAGACATCTTTGGCCTAAACTCGCTGTACACAGCAGGATTTCCACAGGAACAAAAACACCAGTAGGCTAATTGAGGACACGTTTCAACATTGTAATGATCTGTAGACTCCCAAAACCTATTTTTCCAGCCACCTTTGAGTTGCATGCTGTAGCAGTACAGTCAGCACCTCTCAACAGATAATGCTGCAGAGATGGATCTCACGTCAGCCGGGAATGTCGCTCGGACACGGTACGGGAAACCCTCCACCCCAGGATCTCCAGCCCAGCTCCCCGTGGGCTTTGGAGCATTTCCACGTCACTAACATGTGGGAAGCTGTATATAAGAGAATATATTTAATCCACCCTTCAGTCTGTACTTCTAACTGGGGAGTGCTTTGATCTGCTGTGGCTATAAACACAGGATGGTTCATCATCCAAACTGTTTCCACGCTGTGAAGCAGAGGCTCACTCATGACTCTGAGCAGATTCCTTGGAAAAGGCCAGTTGGATTGCTAACAGAGAACTGGTAAACGATTATCAACCAATTTGTTAATATTGAAATATTATTGAAATAATATTTAGATGTGTGGTAGTTTCAAAATATAGACTCGCCCTTACTCCTTCCCTCTCAATTTCAGCTCTGGGTGAGCAAACAGCTTAAAATACAAGAAAAAAAAATTATTAAAAAGCAGAATGAACATTCCTTTCCTGGTGAAAAATCTTGCAGGAGAAGTGCCCCACTGAACCCTGTCAAGAAAACTGTTCCTTCTGTTAATGTGTGTAATCTGTCAATTCAAAAAGCACATTGGTCATTAATAGTGTGGAAGGAAAAATCACCTCCACAAGTGCCAGGAAACTTGACACTCCCCAGATGGAGAGTTTCTTTTAAGAATCAACAATGTATTCTGCAAAGATCATGTGAGGATGAACTCCAGAAGTGACCAGGTTGTTCCTGACACTGTCCATGAGGCCAAAAAAACACCCCATGCAGCAACCACAGCTTTGAAATCCTGGGACAAGGACATTGGCACAGCTGCCCAGGGCAGGGTGGAGTCACCATCCCTGGAAGTGTTCAAAAAACGCCTGGATGTGGCATTTGGGGACATGGGTTAGTGGTGGCCTTGGCAGTGCTGGGGGAATGCTTGGACTCAATGATCTTAGAGGGTTTTTCCAATCTTAATGACTCTGTGATTCTCTTATTACAAACAAAAGAAGAGTGAAACAAACTGTATTTTGAAGAAAAATTTGAGGTTTTAACTCCTCCTCCTCCCAAAACAAGACAATCTCTTGTACTCTTTACCCAACTGTTTTCAAATATAACCATTAGGCTGAACTGTACCTACCAAAAAGTTGTAAAGATTAATAATGTCCTGACATTTGGATGGTGAGAGAGATATATATGAATAAAATATTACAGTCATAATTTAATTTAATTTTGCTGCTGCAGTTCAACATTAATCAAACTGCACAAAGCATTACTCCTACAGATGATGTGAAGTGCACTGTGAGCCCACATGCCCTCACTGCTGGGCCCAGGCTACCTGGCTCGTGGTTTAGGCATCATTCCCTTTGGAACACCAGAGATGTGATCTGTGACCCCTTCTATTCCTCTCTTTGGGAAAACACTTTTGGAAATCAGGTAACCAGTCTGGTCTGCAAGGCAGCATTTGAATATTCCGAAATTCTAATTTCCGACGTGGCCCAGAGTAGGCCACCAACAAGTACTTCCCATTACATTTACATCAGGAATCCAGCTTGGCATTTTAATTAAAATCACCAGGTAAGTTTGAAGCATTCAGGAGAGCTTTGGGTAGGAATTCCCATCTCTGCAGCATTATCTCATGCGTCATCACTTACTGCCATGCCTAAATCTAGCATCATGCCAGCACATTAAGACAGTAGGTACTATATGCAGTGTTCACTGGACCAGAAGAACAGAAATAAGAAGGGGGAAAGGAAACCCTAGAGAAGAAATTAAAAAAGGCAGACCGTGCAATACAAACCAGATCATGGCTGCTTAGCTAATATGGGCCAACTGCTGCGGAAGAAAAACGTCGAACACCCCAAGTTGTGTAAATTTTTTTGGTAAACATCTAAACACGCACACAAACACACACAACACCGACCTACACACCAACGAGAAATAGAGACTGAGCTGCTGCTAACACTTAGTGCCTCCTGAGTGCTGACTACGGGGTAGAAACTTTCATTATTTAGCGGGGGAAAGAAACACTCGACAAGTAATTTCTTAACAAAAGTCTGGGCTGGGCTTAATCAGAACGCTGCTAAGTGTCCCTGGATTAGTCACTGCAAGTTTTCTTGTTTCTGCAAGAAACTGAAACTGAAACTCAGTGTGCTAAACTTGGGTCCATTTTAGGCTGAACGAGCTCAGTTTAGGCTGAACGAGCTACTGTGCCTAAAACCAGCAGAAGGGGCTTTGCAAAGAGCAAAAGAGTCAAAAAGCTCCTTTTTTTTTTTAGCTCCAAAAAGCTTAAAAAGGTAAAACTAAATAAAACTTAATTCTTCCCCGTCTTATGGGGGGAAATATATTCCACACCTAATTAAAGGTAAAGCAACTTTACAGAAAGGCTCAGGGCAGTTTCAGCTCTGTGGGGAAGGACTGCTGGACTAACACTGATCCCTCTCTCCATGTTCCAGGTGTCATTCTAACACTTTTACACACCAGTAGTTTTCCAAAAATATAAACTAAAAAGGAGCAAAATACATTTAACTACACTATTCCATCAGGTTTGCATATGAATTAAACTGATTCTTCAAAGAAAAGTATAAAAACAAAATAAATACCTACGAATGAATGTATTATTTTAATTAAGTCCTGAAATATCACGTCGAGCTCAAATTTAAACTCACCTATGGTTTTAGAACTACTTCAAGATTAAATCCCAGGCCCACTTAAGCTCAGCATGCAATTTACCACCAAAAATTAACCCTGACTGCCACCAAGGTGCCCACTCCTCTGAGATTTGACTGCATTCACATCAAGTACCATCCGATCACGGCCCAGTTCCGGGTGGGATGGGGGTGCTGATAAGTGGGGGGGTCTTACCGATTCAATAGGCTTGTCTAGAGATGCCTGTTCTATCTCCAGGTGCCCCTCTTCATACTGATCAAAGTGATTGCCCTGCAAGAGAAAACAAGGGTCAGCTCCCACAGCACAGCACACACTGCCAACAGTTTCGTTTGGGGAGTCAGGTTTGGCTACAGTGATATATTTTATATAATTCTGCTAAAAAGTAAACTTGTTAAATGCAAGCTCAACTCAGTGTATCAGCTATAAGGACAAAAAAAACCCCTAAAAATAAGTCAACTTGCTGATAATCATAAATTGTAGAAGTTGGCAAAACATCATACATTTACACTGACAATGCTTCTGGGTTTTTTTTCCTTAAGAAAGTCTGTGAAAACACTGAGCATGAGCAGCAGTGCCAGCCTGGAAACCACACAGGACAAGAAGCAGCAGGAATTGACCCTCCCACCACTACAAAGGGTTTTTGCAAGGCTTTCCCAGCAGCAGGAAATCCAAACTGCTCCAGGGATACATGTGATTTCACACACCTTAAATCAACTAAACCCCACAGTGGTACCAAAGGAAACCTGTCCCTGTGCCCACAGTGCTTGTCCATGGTTTGGAACAGCCCTTCCCACAAATTTAGGTGGCTGCACAGTGATCTGGCAGTGATCTGTCCATGGGAGTGATCCTCCAGCACAGTCTTAGTTTTGATCTCAAACAACCTCCTCCCCCACCAGCTGACCACCAAATGGCAAAATTGGATCTTCCCACTTTTTTGGCTGGACAATGAGCATACAGGATTCCTGAGCTGGGAAGGCAATGGCAGCCCTGTCCTCCAGGATGACTGATGGTGTTGGAACACACCAGGGAAGGGCCATTTCAGGAAAAACAAACATCTCCACTGCAGCTCTGCCATAGCTTTCGAGGTTTCTGAAGTCTCAAATTCCTGAGATTGCAAACATGGTGAACCATTTTTGGCTGTTCAACAGGTCCATGATGTAACAAATCCACATGAGCACAGACCTGGAAAGGGAAAACTCGGACTTCCTAGCTATAAACCCAGAAGGAAAGAGGAGAGATTCCTGCAGCTGGGATGAGCCCAAAAGCCACTGAAGGGAGTTGTTTCAGCAGGCTCCTTACATTCCCAGGCTCTGCTCAGCACCACAGGAACCCCAGGAGGTGCCAATCCTTGGCTGTCACCCTCCACTCCTCCCCCAGGCCCCCCAGTGCCATTGGAGCCTCCAGCTGCTCCATGCACTCCAAAACCCTGGCAGGTTTTATTTGCATCCCAGCTCCACAATCACTTGGAGGAGGAACACACACACCACTGCCAAGAGAAACATGTTGTCACCCTCCTCCTTTCTACCAGCACTAACTTTTCCTTCTGCAGGAATTTTAATGGAAGCCAGCACGTCAAAGAGCAAACTGCTGTTAACGCACCGACAGCTGGAATATCACAAGCCTCCCAAAATCCTCTGGAAGGAGCGTTTGCATCCAGCAATGCAAATCTGCAAGAGACCATCCTGACTGAAACCTGGTGCCAAGAGAACATGCTTTGATGCTGGTGCCCCAACTTCCAGCCCATCCATCATCTGGAGTCCCCGGTGGTAATTCATCCCGGCCACGCTCTGCTCCCAGGCGGCATCTTTCCCACGGCCTCTCCAGAGCAAATTTGGGGCTTAATCTGCAGGCAGAAATCCACTCCCAGCTTGCTTTTTTTTTGTTTTGGACAGCCTTCAAGGAACAAGCTGAAGGCAAACTTACCATGCACGAGCAGTGGCTGGGCTGCTTTAAAAAGCCAAAAACCCCCGGGGTGTGGATGGACAGACTGTGCGTGGCAGTGCTCGGGAGTCCGGGAGCCCAGCACGGAGCAGACACCACAAAACCTGCCCCAATGGCCCAGGGACACGGCCCAGACTCCCAAAAAACAGCGCCCAAGAGAACAAGAGCAGCCAGGAGTGCACATGCTGCTTACACTGGCAACAACACATAGCTAAACTTCATGTATTTAAAAATTAAACCCATGTAACATCAATTAACACTTGAAACCCTCTCAGCACAAAGCAGACACCTCCTTTCACTCGCTGCCTGCAGGTAGCTCAGAACACGTCACTAAATTACCTGGAACAGGCGAAATATTCCTGCCCACTCCCTGGCTCCTGCAGAGCACTGCCTGCCAAGACACTGAGAGCTGTTTTCACCAAGGCAAGGGTCAACCCCAGTTCGAGAGCAGCAGGTCTGGCTGCTCTGAGGCTTCACTACTTGCTTTCTCAGTGCTTAAAACAACATCTCCTCCCAGAAACTGTGCAAAAGGCTGAGCACTCCCTGTGCCACGGCCCGGGCAATGAGAGAGCAAATAAACCATTCTCCCCAAGCTCTGGTGATCCCACCACTACCCACTCCATATATTTTGGGGGTTATTTTACATATTTATATTTTTGGGGAGTTTATTATCTACTTGTTCCTGGTAACAAGTAGGGATGGGTTGCTTGTTTTTACAAAGAGCAGCAACACTAACACCAGAATTTTCCATAGAGGCAGGTGCTGCCTGTCTCCTGGAATTCATGGGCACACAAATGCCAGCAAGCACAGGGGACAGGCCCCATGGGAATGCTGACAACATGCTCCTGGTGCCTGTTCCAGGCTTGGAAATTCCAGGCTTCAGGATAACAAAGTGTCCAAAATGAGCTGAAATCAATAGTCATCGCAGACACTGCTCTTTATTTATCAGTACTTAAAAGAAATGATAAAGGAATTTTTTCTGTCCACCATTAAGTGACTCATCCTGGAAAAAGGCAAGTGGACAATCCAATGGTCACAGTGGGGCTGGATTTTTGGGGGTGTTCAGGCTGGTGGTGCCCAGTGAGGGAGGAGAAAAATGGTTCTATGGCCACAACAAACAGGCAACACTCTCTGCCAGTGTGGGGATCCCAGGCCTTCTGGAGCTGGGATTTGGGGGGCTGGAGGTAGCACAGTCTGTCCCTTTGCCTCCTCATCCCTGGAGCTGGCTAAAGAACAAGTTGGGGGGAATTCCATCTGTTTTCCCTCTTTTGCAATCCTTCAGCCTGGCACATCAAATGGATCCATGTAACATTTCTGTTTTGCTGTACCTTTAGACAATGAATCAGAGAAGACAAAATACTTTAACATTTAAATCTAACAATTAATTAAGCTCTAAACGCTGAATGTTGAGAATAAACTACATTTCTGGCAAACACGAACCACAAGCACAGACCACATTTCAGTATGATTTTGATCTGTGTGTTCTGCAGACTTGAGGGATGATTCCCTCTTCAGAGGAAACCTGTAGGTGAAAAGAAGGATTCAATCCCTACAATGCCCCTCCATTTTACAGCTGCCTGTATCAGGCTCTCTCACTTCTGCTTTGTGAAACAAGATGTGTTGCACTGTCCCCTTCTCACAGACACTCCCTCCATCCACCCCAAAATACCAGAGCAAATTCAATGAGAGGCTTCCATGTAAGCAGCATTTATTGCTCTCACTTTGTGCTACCTCTGCTAGTGCTTCACTACAACCACACTGAAATTCAATATATTTCACTACTTCATGAGGAGCAAGGACAAGCCTCCAACATCTAAACACTCCTCACACACCACCTGGCTCCTTGCTGCACTTGTCTCCAGGAGCCAACATGTTTGTGCCCTGTGATTTTTTGTGTAATATCATCTGAACTTTGGCTCACTACCCACTCTGGTTACTCAGTCACATGTTCTCTGCTCTCTCCCCCACTTTCCCATTGTTTGATCCTTGCCTGAAGCTCTTGGCCAAACCTTAAGTCCTGGAGCCCTCACACGCTGAACCATTGAGTTATGAACACGGCATTTGAAAAATCAACCAACAAAAGCTGCCTCCATGCAGGGTTTCAGACCCCTGTCCTCCCTTATTTGGACTGGAAATACTTCAGAGCCCTGGTCCAATAAATGTAATTTTGTCCCAGATTAAACCCAGTGGAGTCACTGCATTTCCTGGGACAATTCATAGCTCAAATTCAAAGCTGCTGCTTTCCTGCTCACAAGATCCCAAATGTTTTAACAGTGAGACCCAGTTGGTACCATTAAAAAAAGAATTTAGGACCCTAATTACACTTTCATCCCAAAATCATTAGTGGTAAGAATTGCTGCCAATAAATGATTCAGTGAAAGTGAAATGAATTGTTGATTTAAGCCCATTTGTCAAAGTTTAATATCACAGAATTCACTCCCTCCCCAACACAAGGCACCTTTCCAGGAAGGTGGGCAAAGACAAAGCACATAAGGACACACAGAAATTACCGGGAGGGGAAACCCTTCCAAAGAATCTTCATGACAACAAGGCAGAAGAAAATCTGCTCCCTCTCACACCCCAAAGGGTGTATCCAAAACCAGAGCAACTCGTGGGCACTGCCTGCATTCCCAAGTCACCTAAAGCATCACCAGCACAAAGGGGAAGGAATGATGAGTCACTTCAGCAGCTTCAAGGCCATCAGACCGCCCTGGACATTAATCACTGGACTGCTCCCTGCGATCTGCCCGATCACAGAGCACATGAAAATGTCAGCAAGCAGAACACATCCCACACAGTGCTCATTCCTGACAGGAATTAGTGCTTTCCCTAATGAACAGCCCTAAGTTAACTGTGTATTATCCCAAAAGCCTCCAGCCCAGCAGCTGGGAACACCGCGCTCAGCGGAGATGGGAACAGGCTCCAACAAAGGAGCAGGACAGTGGAGATGGGAGTGCAGGGTTTTCCTCTCAGGATGCTTCCCTTCAGCTGTCCTTCAGCTCCACCAGAGCTCAGCCACACCAGCCTGGTGGTTATTAACACCAAAGATGATGATGTGAGTTACAAAACCCAGCAGAAGTCCAGCAGGAAGAGCCCAGAACGGGAAAACCTGTGGAAAGCGCTGCCTGCTCCCCAAACCACAGTGACAGAGCCTTCAATGGAGGGAAATAAAGAAAAGTTCTGGCATAAAACCCCGTGGCTCTGCCTGGGAGCATTAAACCAGGGATGGCTGGAGAGGGAACAGCCAGAATGCAGCTGCTGAGACGTCACAGCAGAAACAATCTATTTATGTCCCTACTGGATTTCAGGACGGGCTCAGGAAGGCACTCCAAGGCTGGTTCGCGTGACCAGGACAATAACAATTGAAATAAAGTAATTTTGCAGAAAAGCCTTGACTATACTCACTGGTATTATTCCTTAAATGCACTGGAAAAGAGCACAGCATGATCGTGATTGCTTAACTGCACTTGAAAAGAGCACAGTGTGCTTCCTTAGATATTCAAAAATTAGTTTTACGCTGGGAGAGTTATCAGAAGAAGACTCGAAAAAATCACATTTATACTGCATTTACTCTAGAAAATGGAATTTTAAAACACAAAAGCAAATCGGCACCACTTCTGCATATCCTATTTATCCATCACTTCAATCAATAAATCTTAAACTCTAAAAATATTAAGTCAAGCAATAAAATTTAGGGTTGTTAACCACAAGTCCCACTTGAAAACATTTAACCAAACCCACTCCCCATTCCCGAAAGTCCTGCAGCCATTAGGCTGTGAACCAGGAATATCCAAAAAGAGAAATGAGTACCCACAAAAAAGGCTGTTTTCTAGTGTGGATAAAGTCAGGGCAGACTGTATGAGCTCCAGATCCCACAGTATTTTGCTCCCGGAGCTGGGAAGCACAGCTGACATTTCCTGCAGCCCTCCCGGGATGGGTCAGCACAGATGCAAGGTCTGAGCTCAGGGAACCGAAGCAGCATCTGAGCACAAGTGAGCAAATGCCAAAACCCTCCCTCCCTGCATGCACATGGCACCTTCCCGAGAGGGGGGGAAAGAAACTCAGGGATTCCAGAAGGAAATATCCTGTTAAACGTACAGTTTTCTTTTCTAAAGGAGAGGGAGCAGTTACAAGACCTTCAGAAGATAAGGCACCTTATCATCCTTTCCCTTTTCCCAAAGCTGGCTCCCGGCACTCCTGCAAACACTGCACAGCCAGGACAGCCGTGAGAACAGTGCCTGTGCCCCACCAGCACCACGGCCAAGCCAGGCTCAGGAATTGCTCTGCTGGACCTGACTTTTCTGAGCAGGAATGTCAGCAAACCATCGACACTCGTCTCGTTTTGTACTTGGTCCTCTTTTTACAAACCTTTCTGGCTGGAGCAGCTGTTTCCAGACCCTCCGGTTTCACTTCCCCACACGCTGCCCAAGGGTGACACAAACCAGCACCTGCAGCTGAGAGGGACACGTGGGACACACTGGAGAATAAAAACCCACTCCAGGCACGGATGAATTGTGAGAGGGAGGAGTGACAAGGTCTGCCAGTGCTCCTCTGATTTTGTTTTTGTGGGGCTCTATCCCTGCCATCACACCGACCTCAGCAGCGAATTTCAGCCAGGAGAGGGAGAGGGACGGTGCTAAACGCAAAGCCGGCTCACCACGACTGATTAAGTGTTTGTCACACACAATCAAAATGTAACGGGTTTGTAACATCTCTGCAAGACCCACACGGCCCTACACACACTGACTACAGATCACAGCAGCAATTCCTGCTGCCCTTTCCAGCTCGGCAGGACCTGATGACTCCATAGGATGGAGGAGCTCCAAAACATAATTGATGCAGACAACCGTGTTGATCTTTAGAAATCCATCCAGAGAATTCAAAAACAACTCCAGGAAAGCGTAGCTTAGATCAGTTCTTGAATATTCATCATGCACTCAGGAGAAAATACATGTTCAAGACCAACATGCTCCTAGAAGGTAGATCCATCCAACCCTGGAAACTTTCTTGGATTAATTTTAAAGGCCACATGGGTTTTCAAAGCTATAAAAAGCAATACAAAAGCAATTTTGTACTGGCACCTGGAAAGCCTTTGTTAATGCTTCCCAGAACAAAACCATCCTTTTTCCTGTTGTTCCCTGCAGTGTCTGTAAAGACACACACAAAAAAATAATCAGTGATCCTTTCCAAACCACACAGAGGTGAAACATTCCCAAACAACACGTTCTCACTGTTAGAAATCTCTTTTCCAGTCCCTTCCCTGTATATAAGCAATACAAGAGGGAAGTAGGGACACAGCACATCTGCACACCCCCCAAACAGCTGAATATTTACAGTCAACATCTTGTGAAAGCTGCAGCAAAACCTCATTTTCGGCAGACACACACATCAATTATTCTGAGAGTACTTAACAGGAAAATCCTCTCAAGTCAATACAACAAAAGCAATCACTTGAGACTGGGAGATGAATTTAAATTGGCACCGTTTGAAAGAAACACCTTGGAATTGCACGCTGAGAAGCTGATGGCACCTTTTGTTTACCAAACTAAAAATTAATTTTGATGGCAAAGCTCTACCTGTTAAGTCCAAAAACACTGAAAAACCACTCACCAGATCTGGTTTAAACCAGGAAAACGTGCCTATGAACACCCACTTAGAGCTGTCCAAATAAAAACACGTTCTACAGATAAACAGCTTGTACCACAAGGAGTGGGAGCCAGAGGCAGGTCCCTGCTTTGCATAATTTGGCACCAAATAAGAACAATTCCATGTCTTCCAGATTCCTTCTGCTGCACCAACGGCAGCTGGGGATCTGTTCCAGCACACAGGGATGCTCTGCAGTCCTTCACAGCTGCACCCAAGAGCATCAGCACTGGCCTCACCCAGTTTTCTCTTTGCCCTTTCTTAACACACCTCGATGCAGAAGGTGTTGCAGCTTCCAGCACCCACATCTTCATGGCTAAGCAGGACTTCCAAACAATCACAGTCATGGAATGGGTTGGGAAGGACCTTAAAAACCACTTCATTCCAACACCCTGCCATGGGCAGAGACACCTTCCACCAGCCCAGGTTGCTCCAAGCCCTGTCCAGCCTGGCCTTGGACACTTCCAGGGATGAGGTAGCCACAGTTTCTCTGGGAAACCTGTGCCAGGGCCTCCCCACCCTCACAGGGGAGAATTCCTTCCCAGTATCCCATCTAACCCTGCCCTCTGGCAGTGGGAAGCCATTCCCTCTTGTCCTGTCCCTCCATCCCTTGTCCCCAGTCCCTCTCCAACTCTCCTGGAGCCCCTTTAGGCCCTGGAAGGGGCTCTCAGGTCTCCCTGGAGTCTTCTCTTCTCCAGCTCTCCCAGCCTGGCTCCAGAGCAGAGGGGCTCCAGCCCTGGAGCATCTCCGGGGCCTCCTCTGGACTCACCCCATCAGCTCCAGGTCCTTCCTCTGCTGGGGGGCAGAGGGGCAGAATCCCCCCCTCCCCTGCTGCCCACGCTGTGGGGTGAGCCCAGGACATGGGGGGTGTCTGGGATGCCAGAGCACATTGCCAGGGCACGTTGAACTTCTCATCAACCAACATCCCAAATCCTTCTCCTCGGGGCTGCTTTCAATCCATTCTCCCAGAGTGCCTGGACTGCCCTGACCAACATGCAAGGCCTTGCACTTGGCCTTGTGGAACTTCGTGCTGTTCCCACAGAACCACCTCTCCAGCCTGTCCAGGTCCCTCTGGAAGTCCCATCCCTTCCCTCCAGTGTGTGACCCCACCAGACAGCACAAGGGAAAGAGAAAAAGCCCTGATGGGACAGGGTGCTAATCATTTCACATTTAGGGTGTAATTTATTCACCACTACAAACTTCCAGCTTCCTGCCTTCTTTTCTTTCTTAGTGTGGTGTCTGACTCGACAAAGGGTTGTTCCTAAACCAAAGCATCGCAGAAAATCTCACTCAGGAGCACGTTAACTGGATTCAAACCCCATTCAGTGCTTTTATCAATGACCAGAGGACACAGAGCCAGCTCAGTCTGCAGATCAGGAAGCCCAACAAAGGGTGAATGCACGATGTGTTTGCACAGAGCAACCTGACCCCGTGTAAAAGTCCCCAACACCAGGTCTGCTTTCCCAGAGCCCTGTACAAACACAGCCACAGCACAGGGCTGCACCCAGCAGGCAGCAGAAATCCCACTTAAAACCTCCTCATGCAACAGAAAGGATAAAAATACAGTCCAAGGGTGTGCAACAGAGGAATAAAGTAGTAAAAAAGATGTTTATCTCTGGATGTTATACAGATAAGAGTCTACTCTAGACTCCTCTGTGTTAGTTTTATAGTCACAAGTGTGGACAATTTAAGATGCAGAAAGCTGTAAGAACACAAAGGGGAAATGCCCTACTATAAGAGAATTCAGAGGTCAGGTTGTTAAGGTTCTCAGAAGAAGCTAAAACTGAGCAGAAATGTTATATATGCCCTCATACAAGAGACAGCATAGTGATGTGTGCTTTGGCAAAGCAGAGAAGGACATAAAAAACAACAATTAAAAGCTGAATATATTAAAATCTACAAGAAGAATTAAGGAAAATGAACGTTTCAGTGACTAAACAACCAGAACAATCTACCAAGGAAAATATTCCCCATCACCAGGTGTCTTCAAGACAGAGATACTGCAGCCAAACATCAACTCCTGGACTCAGAGCGGGATCAAAGGATGGGAATTGAAGGCTAAGTGATACCTGGATGTTTGAATGGCATCCTGATATCAACCTCTGGCTTTAAAACTGTGAATGGTCAGAATCTCAAATTAATTGCCCATAGAGCTGCTTGAAGGGGGAAAGTACCAAGAATCACCACAGATTTTAAACTGTGTGGTAGGAGAGAAGCCTCAGCCGAGGAAGTGCTGCCCAAGAACTGCAGTGGTGCTTCTTATCTGATGAACTCCTGAAGCTCTGCATCCCCAGACAGTGGGTGGCTGGAACCTGGTTAGCAGGGTGGGTTTTGTTTTGCAGGGGGTGACTCAGAAGCAGCTGAGGCAGCTCAGACATGGTTTGTGGGGCTGTAGAAAGTGTTTCCTTTCCCGTTCACTCAGCCTCTGCACTGGAGAACAGACAACACAGAGTGGGGAGAGGCACAACCAAGACAGGAAAGAAGGTCTAAATAAAATTAACTCACTACCTGAGTCCCAGAAATGCACACTGAAGTTCAGACCCTCCTGTGATGTTCTAAAACTGGAACCAATACTTCTTGATCTACTTTATAACACTTTCCCCCAGTCTTCTCCTCCCTTCCTCACTCACACAGGGAGGTAAAAAAACCAGTCACAGTTCTGCTGTTCCAGCTTTGCTCAGCTGAGAGGTCAGAGCGTCCTGCCAAGGAGGTAAGAGCCATATTCCTCCTGTGCCGGGCCCACACCAGAAATATAATCCCAACCTAATGAAAAATGAGCATCTCCAAACAGTATGAACAGATTTTTAAAAATCTCCGATTAATTCTTCAATTAGAAAACAGCCCATGGAAAAGGCTGGCTGACTGCTTGCAGCTACTCCTGCCAAAGGCAAATTCACACTCCAGGATCTTGGATCTGCTGGAAGCTCAGCGTAACACATTTTGCAGAGATTCCAATCCTCGTTCCCCCACATTAAGTTTTTCTTCTCCCAATTAGTCAAGGCGGAGGAGACAAAATGACCCCATTTATCTCCTTGCCGCGCAGAGAGGAGCCATCAGCTGCCTGTGCCACCTCCCCCCGAGCAGCCAGGCCTGCTGAAGGACATGGAAACCAAATGCACTTCCCTCAGGCAGCACCTGGGAAGTGAACTGGAGCTGCAGCCAGAGCACACACTCATTAAAGACGGGTTCAAACCCTCCCAGCTGTCCAGCAAAGTGCTGCCTAAGCTGCTTGGGAACACAACTTATCCCTGACACTCTGCCAATTAAAAAGCATAAAATCCCCCTGCCAGCAGCACTCAGCTCAACCTGCTGGAAGCAGCAGCGGCGATGTGCTGGGTTAGCTGTTCAAATCCCTTGCGGAGGGGAAAAAAAAAATCCCACCTATCCTCTTGGGATAAGCAGGAGGAGCCGAGCTGAGGTTCAGGATGGCTACACTTCCACCCAGTCGGGAAATCCAGGTATTCCTGCTGGGTGGAAGTGTTGTCCTGTTGTGCTGAGCATACAACAGTAAAAAACCCCGAGACAGAACAGCCTGTGTTCCGTCTGGCTAATGATGCCAGTAAGTGCAATGTACGTAGGAAGAGGAAATTATTGTACACACAGACACATATGGCTCGTGATATTTCTGCCTCAACAATGGAACGGAGAGAGAGGCAGCAAGAAAACATTTTCTCAACATCTGGGAGTAAGTGGGAGCTCCACTGGGTTTCAGCAATATAGAGACATCCATAATATTTATTCTTTGAGTTTGCACAGCTAATCTAAAGAATAAAATCATTGCAAGCACAAAAATAGCACTAAAATGTATATTTACTTATCGCAGCAGTCTCATGTGTTCACACAGCTTTCATTAATGTTTCTAAAATATTCTGCTGGTGTAATCTACAGCTATTGTTCGTAATTCCTTGAAGTTAAACTGGTTCCTGTTTGTCTCTGCCAGGGAAGCCTGTCAGTCAAGGGGACAGTGGCACAGACAAGTGACAGAGCCTGTGACAGAACTATGACAAACTCCATGACCCCTTGCCTGAAGGGTTAAGCTTGTCAGCATCCCACTCAAAAATAACCCTTCTTGTACAGAAAATAGAAAAAGACTGGGATTTATTTGGGTGAGCCACTCAGCGATTTCACTTGCCACTGCAGAGCTTGGAGAGAGGCAAGAGAAGGAAGGTCAGGGATATCCTTCCTCCTCCACTAATCCATCTCCCTGCCCAAGGCTCCCAAAGGAAGAGCTGTGCCAGCCTGGCCAGGGAAAGATCCGTATGACAGGCAGAGCACAGCTCAAGGCCTTTCACTGGAGCTGCCCTCAGGTTCAGCACCTTCAAAACACAGCCAGAACCAGGGGCTTTCCCTCGAGTTTCTCTGAGGTTTGAGAGCTTAGGGAAAAAGGGAAGAGGATCTTTGCCTTTAGTGCAGCCTCTAAAGCTACAGAGCACAGCAACAGCGAGACAATCCTGTAAGAAAACCCCCAAAGCCCTTAATCAGCTCACTGCAGTGATATCCTCCCGGGCCATTCCTGCTCCTTTGGTAATTTCAACTTCCAAACCATCCTGAGCTGTTCAAGGTTCCTTCCACCCTACCACAGAGATGGGTCAGAATAACTCCTCCTCTCCCTCCACACCACCATCTTTATCTTTAAGGATATATGACTTCCTTATCCTTACACTAGCCACTCTTTTCCACAGGGTTACCTAACTCCATGAGAGCATCTCCACTCCTTCTGCAGTTCTCTCCATGCCCACCACGTTGGTTTGGTTGCAGTTATGGGAAGGTCCCCCCCTCCCTCTTATCTCTCCAGTTCTCAGCTGATCCCTCTGCCCAACCCTTCTCCCTCAGCACCTTTTCATGCCCTTCAGACCCTTCGTACCTTCTCTTTCTCAGCTGATTTAGGTCCTTCCTTCCTGAACCGATTTCCCTCCAGTGCTGTTTGTTTCCATTCCTGTCTCTCCTGATCGCACTGATCTTCCTTCAGCAAGGCATGGGGGAGGGAGGAACAGCTCCCAGCAGCTCTCTAACCTTTAATCCACTTTTCTCCAGCACATCAGGAGCTCAGAAACCCGAGGATCACCTCTGCTAACCCTGCACTGCCAGCTCTCCCTTGCCCACATCAACACTCATCTTGCCAAACAGATCTTCCCAACACAGAATCTTTTCAGTGGCTGATAACAATAATTAGAACTCTAAAAGGCTTTTTTTTCATCCAGAGACTCTCTTCCATTAGCCACAGCACTAATCCCAAAGCATCTGCCTTTTTCCAAGCAGCTAAAGGGTTCCTTTGACCCACGCTCTTTACTCCTGACCTTTTGTTTCTCTCCCTCTCTCCAGAACATTACACATCCTCTCACTTTGAGATCACAAGTAGAGCACCCCAGAACGAAACCCGAGAGATCCCTCCAGCCTCCCTCCCCCTCCCCACGCCTCCATCCCTCTCCAAGCCGTGTAATTTTAGAGCCCATCTCCCTCTGGCCACACTCCCTGGGTCTCACCAGCCTGGCAGGGACGGGGGGTCACGTCTGGAGTCACATCCCCTCCAAAGACACAAATTTCACCTGCTGAGGAACTGGAACTGAGTGAAAAGGGCATCCCTGCCACTGATAGGAACGCTCCTACAAGGCACCTGCATCCAAACTGATGACTTGCATGAACAGAGTCCTATTTTTGCTGTATTTTGAGGGCAGTATTTTCTAGGGGCACAGGCGGGTGTGTTTGTACCTACAGTCGCAGCAGCCCTGCAAACACTTGGCACAATGAGCATTTCCTTTATCCCACACCCGTGTTCTATCTCAGGGGACCACCATCTAAATAGAAAAAAAAAAAAGTCAGAAAGTCTTCTCTGAAAGCAACTTTGAACCTTATTTTTCCTTCCTTCTCATCAAAAAGCCTTCCTCCATGAACTGAACTACAGTTCAGAAAAATCATTAGACTGCTGACCTGTCCACAGGACCTGGAGCTCCCTCCAATTCAGCGTGACCTTGGCCAATCCCCCTTGGATCTGCTCTTTCCCAGCTCACTGTTTTCACCTTCAATCCCCTGCAAGCCCCAACCGGCTTCAAACTGCTCTTCCCAGGGGACCGATTCCACTTTTCCCTCAAAGGAAGCTTTAACGCACAAAATAAAATGTCTGTCTTCTCACTGGCACATTTTCAGGGAGAGGAGAACAGAGAAGTGACCCTCCCATAAAAACAAGTCCTGCCCTTTTATTTTTCACTGTATCCTATGGGAAAGACAATAAAAGCCTGGCATCTGACACAGATAAATCCCAATTTAAAACAGTGCCCAGGGAACACAGGGCTGTGACCTGGTTATTGTCTCTGGGCACTCCAAGGTTTCGGGATGGGGGAATGGAGCCCTGTTTCCTACCTGACATCACCACACATTCCCTCTGCAAGCCCAGAGCCACGACGCAGTAACAGGTTTTGCCACTACAATTATTTTTCTTACCCCACGAAGGGCAAGGACACGACTGCAGAGCTCACCCATCCCCCGGGTACCCGACTTGGTTCACGTTCCCCATCTCTCATGTGTTCTCAAGCCCTGTTCGCCCCAGTTCCTGAAACACAAACTTCAAAGCCAAATCGGACTATTTCAGTGTTAATTACGGCTCATTACTTCGTTTAAGGAAATACAGGATGCAACCCAGCCCGTGTTTGGGGCTGTGGCAGGAGCCAAACCTCCATCCACACACCAGGCAACACACACAAACACGCTGAAAACATATTTCTTCGTGTTTCTAACACGGTTTAACAACAATCTTTAAAACGTGCATCCCTTAAAACATCCGGAACCACCATAAATTAGTCACTCCTGGATGTCCTGCCTGCTCCCAAGGCTGCACCTTAATGCCAGATTAAGCAGAATTATGCAAGCTCCGCACTATAAAAACCCTCCCAAAGCTTTAGGTGAAAGGCCCGAGCGAGGATGAGCAGCCCCATCCCAACCGCGGGCTCCCGAAACAAGGGATCGCCAACCAGCCCATCCACAGCCCTCCTCGAGCCGCCTTATCCTCGCTCCTTTTGTTTTCCTTCCTAACCCCGAGACTCTCCCGGGATGAAGTCAGAGAACAACATGTCATTGTTCGGGCTTAATGAGTCAACGTTAATTTTCGCATTGTTTATTTAAGCCCCCTTTTAAAAACGGCAGCAGTGGCGTTAATTACGTTGAAACGCCGATGTTCTCGGCTGGGGGGGGGGAGGGATGAAATGAGATGAGAAGGAAGAGGCGTTTTCCACAGAGAAGGGGGTCGCTGGCAGATGTTGGGACAGCGGCGTGCGGGGCTCGGGGGGGGGTGGTCCCGTCCCCGGGGGGATGCCAGCCCTCACCGGGGGGGTTCCGAGCCCTCACCGAGATGGGGGTCGGTCCCGCCACCGGGGGGTGGGGGTTGGTGCCCTCTCGGGGGGGCTGTGATGCGACCCCTCACCGGGGGTGTGTGTTATCCCCTCACCGGGAAGGGTGTGGGTTGTTCCCTCACCGGGTGGTGGTCCGACTCCTCACCGGGGGGGCGGGTCCCCTCATCGGCTGACCCCGCCGGGTCACGGTCGCCGTCACGACACGCCCTCCCGCTGCCCCCCACAGCCCCCGTGTCACCTTGACAGCCACCCCCGGCCCCCCGCGCTCCCCTCCGTGGCGGAGCTCCGGGCCCCGCGCACAAAGCCCCGGTGAGCGGGGGGTGAGGGGGACGGCTCGGGGCGGCGCTGAGGGGCCCGCGGCCCCGCGGGGACAGTACCTGGAAATCCCTGTCCTCGTTGAAGCGGGAGAACCTGTCCGCCATTTCGCGCCGGCCCGACCCGGCCCGGCCCCGCTCCGGCCGCCGCCGCCTCCGCCCTCAGCACCGCCCCCGCCCGCACCGCGCATGCACCGCGCGGTCACGTGCGCCAGCAGCGCGCGCGGTCACGTGACCCGCCGGGCCGCCCCCTCACGGACAGGCGGCACAGAACGGCTCCGGTTCAGCGGGGGCGGCGGCACGGCGGGGAGAGCGGGGACGGGCTCGCACTGCCGGCCGCGCCCCCTAGGGCTTGCCGCGGCGAGTTACGCGTCCCGCCGAGCCTCGCTGCGTCTCCGGAGGCAGCGCGCACGGGGAGGGGCACGGCGCACGCGCTCCGGCGCGCTCTCCCCCTTTCAGCCCAATGAGGGCGCGAGCTGCGGCACGGCGCGCAGCGGCCTCCCCGTCACACACACTCCCCCCCCCCCACACACACACCCCCTCCCCACACACACTCCCCTCCCAGACACCCCTCCCTCAGTACGCGCGTGCGCAAAGCCTTCACACGGGCGAGGGCTCGACCCCGGCGTGAGGGGAAAAGGAGAGCGCGAGCCCCGCTTCGGTCTTCCCGCCTTCCCCGGGTCGAGCCAATAGGAGCTGCCCTAGCCTCTTGAGTGATGGCGGCATCAGCCAGTAGGAACACGAGCTTTCCCGCCCTTCCAACCTTGAGCCAATGGGAGCTGCCTCCACCGCTTGAATAATGGCTGTACCAGCCAATAGGAGAGCAAGCTTGCTGCCGCCCCCTCGTGGCGTGTGCTGCGGGTTGCGCTGCCCGCTGAGAGCGGCGCAGGCGCAGAGGCGGCTCGGAGGGGCCACAGCGGGGGCATAGGGATGGGCTGAGGGGAACTGGGGGGAGAGTGAGGGAAACTGGGATGGGAGGGAGGGCACTGAGAGGGGAGGGAGGGAAACTGAGATGGGAGAGAGGGCACTGGGATGGGAGGGAGAGGAACTGGGATATGCTGAGGGAACTGGGATGGGAGTGAGGGGCACTGGGATGGGACTGAGGGGCACTGGGATGAGGCAGAGCCCTGAGGTGGATGATGGTACCCAGGGCCAACCCTGAGGTGTAATGGGGCCCGGTCCTGCGCTGGCTCATGGTACCCGGGGCCAGTGCTGAGGTGGTGCCCAGCTCCTTGCCCTGAGCAGGGGGGGTGTGCCCGGCTGTGCAACCACAGCCCTGACCCGGTGTGCAGGGGCACGGGGGCAGCACCCTGGACAATGCGGGGGGGCTGGAGCTGGTTCTGGAGTCTGGGATCTGGGGGTGGAGCTGGGGTCAGGGGCTGGGTTTGGGATCTGGGTCTAGGTTGGGATTTGGGGGCTAGGGCTGGATTTGGAGGCTAGGGCTGGGTTTGGGGTTCAGGGCTGGGTTTGGGGTTCAGGGCTGGGATCTGGGTTTGGGGCTGGGACTGGGTTTGGGGCTGGGATCTGGGGGCTGGTTTCGGGGTCTGGTTGTGGGATCAGGGATCTGGGTTTGGGGTCTCAGTTTGGGGGCTGGATCTGGGTGTGCAGGAGCCGCGGCAGACGGGGCCCTGCCCCTCCGCCCTCCAGCACAGCTGTCACCAGCTGTCCCCGAGCGCGGTGCCTGTGTCTCTGTCCTTCCACACGCCCTGACAGCAGGAAAAACGGCTCCCATCTGTCTCTCCATTCATTCATTTCCCCTCTCCCCGCAGCAGCAGCCGCCACCGGGCCCTGCTGCCCTCTGCTGCCTGCCAGGGGAGGAGCTCGGGATCGGGGCTGCCCATGGCGAGTTCTCTGTGCCCCGTGTGCCGCCAGCCCTGCCCTAAAGGCACACCTGTGCCAGCCCTGCCCGAGTCCTGCAGCACTCAGTGGTTTGTGTTCCCGGGGTGGCTCCAGGCTCGGTCTGTTCCTGCACTGAGCCAGAGCTCCTGCATGGAACCTCTGCCTCTCACTTGCTGGGACAAAATGTTGTGCTCATCCCGCTGCCCCACCTCAGCAGCCCTGCAGAAACGTCCCCAGGAAATCCCCTCTGGAAGGAAAAACCTCCCAGGAAAGGGAGGTTGTGGCTGCCCCATCCCTGGAAGTGTCCAAGGCCAGGTTGGATGAGGCCTTGAGTGACCTGGTCTAGTGGGAGATGTTGCTGCCCATGGCAGGGGGTGGGACTGGGTGGGCTTTAAGGTCCATCCCAATCCCTTCATAATCTCTGATTCTCATGCTGTCTCTCTCTCAAACAGTGCTGGGGACCTTGTGGCTGAGGGCTGGGGCCTCTGCACCACAGGGTGGCTGTGAGAGCTTTTGCTGGGCAGAAACCTCCTTGAATTTCCTGGACCTCACTGCCACCGTCCAAGCTTGCTCGGCCCCGGCAGATGAACCTTAGGATTAAAGGGTGGGCTCAGCTCAGCGCACACTGTGTCTCACCTAAAAAATCCACTGCACAGGCTCGAAGGGCAAAGACCCTTCCCAAATCTTCGTTCGCGAAGACTGGCCATACTATACACATAGCCTAAGAAAGTTCTGTTGATTCAGTGCCTGTCTGTGCTTTACGCTGCTCCCCACAAAAACCCCAGTGTCCATCTTGTCCCGTGTCAGGTCAGCGCTCCCACCTGCCTGGGTGAGGGGCTGCTGCCAGCCCAGAGCTGCCAGGGCTCTGCCTCTCCTCCACAGGCCATGGTCTGTCCCTGCTGGTGTCCCCAGTGGGTACCAGGACTGCCCTGGCACTTGGCCCCATGGAGGGAGGTGAAGCTTAAGCAGGGTGGGGAGCAGCCTTTCTCCTTCCAGCGGTGTTTTGCAAGGGACTGTCCACTCCTTGTCCTCCCAAAGCTTCCAGGGCCATCCGACTCCCAGAATTCCATACAGACAAAGATTCCTCCCAGACAAAAGGTGCCTGCACAGAAAGCTCTTGCTGCCCATGGAGTGCCGAGAGCGGTGCAACAGCTGAACCTGAGAGACAGAGGGTCAGGGCTTTCTTTCCTGGGTGGAACAGCAGTCGTTCGCTTGCAGAGGCGAATTTCAGCACAGACACACACACACAGACACACAGACTCACGTGTGTGCAGGACACACACATGTGTGTACAGGCACACAGACAGGTGTGCAGGACACACACACCTGCATGTAAAAGACAAAGACACACACACACACCCAGATACATGTGCAGGACACACACACGTGTGTACAAGACACACACACACACAGACACATGTGCAGGGCACACACACTTGCATGTAAAAGACAAAGACACACACCCCCCCCAGATACATGTGCAGGACAGACACACCCATATACATGGGCATATACAAGACACACAGAAGCATACAGACACATGCATGTGCAGGATGCACACACATGTGTACAGGCACACAGACACGTGTGCAGGACACACACACGTGTACAAGACACACAGACAACGCGTGCAGGACACACACACATGTACAAGACACACACACACACACAGACACATGTGCAGGACACACACAGACCCACATAGTCTCACATGTGTGCAGGACACACACATGTGTACAGGCACACAGACACATGTGCAGGACACACACACGTGTACAAGACACACACACAGATGTGTGCAGGACACACAGACACATACATACAAGACACACAGAAACACACAGACACACGCACGTGCAGGACACACGTGTGTACAAGACACACACACGTGTACAAGGCACAGACACACACATGTGCAGCACATACACACATGCATGTACAAGACACACACACACACAAAGACACATGTGCAGGACACACACAGACCCACACAGTCTCACATGTGTGCAGGACACACACACGTGTGTACAGGCACACAGACGTGTGCAGGACACATACATCTGCATGTAAAAGACAAAGACACACCCACCCACCCAGAAACACGTGCAGGACACACAGACACGTGTGTACAAGACACACACACACACAGACATGTGTGCACACAGTCTCACGTGTGTGCAGGACACACACGCACACGTGTGTACAAGACCCACAGAGACATGTGCAGAGTACACGCACACGCCTGCGTACAAGATGCACAGAAACACAGAGACACACGCGTGTGCAGGACACACACACGCGTGTGCCCTTGCCAGCCGCCCCACCCGCCCGTGCCCTTGCACACCCGTGCACGTTTGACACGCGTGGGGAAAGAGGGGGGGGGGGGGAGGGTGGTGTGTGTGTGTGTGTGGCCCTTTAAGAGGCGTGGCCGCGCTCCCTGCCCGCCGCCAGGCGGCGCCAAGCCCCGCGGGGGGAAGTTCCGCCCCCTTCCCCGGGGGACCGCGGGTTCGAGTCCCGGCCCCGCCGCTTCCGCATCCGGGGTCGGGTCGGGGGGGGGCGGTCGCGCTGCTGCCATGGTAACGGGAGCGGGGGGATGGAGGTGGGTTTGGGGGTTGCTCTGCGAGAGATTCGGCGTCTCTACGGGGGCCCCCGGCGACCCCGAGGGGCCCCACGGCGGAGGCCTCCGCCGTGGGGCCCCTCGGGGTCGCCGGGGCCCCCGCGGGGTGGGAGTGGGACAGGGACAAGTTTGCCCCCCCCCCCAAGAGTTTTGGGGTCTTTATGGGATCTGAGGTCCCCGAGCCCCCCCCCCTCATCTTGTTGTGCCCCCCGTAATCCCATTTCCCCCTCTTTTCCCACAGTCCTGCCGCTTCCAGAAGCTTTTTGGGACGGACGGGGAGCTGGAGGACGAGGTGAGGGACTCCCCCCTAAGGGCTGGGGCCACCCCAGCTTGGCCGAATTTTTTGGGGAGCTGTTTGAATTCCCGGCGCTCTTTTAATTCCCCGCAGGATTTCCTCTCCGCCGTGGAAGACGCGGAGAACCAGTTTGTGATCCCTGGATACTCGTCACCCAGCGACGCCCCAATTCCTCCCAGTAAACCCCATCCCAGTAAACCCCACCCCAGTAAACCCCCAACCCTCCGACCCCTCGCCGGGCAGGGGGAGCATCCCGCGGGATTCCAGGGACCCCCTCCCAGGGGAGCAGCCCCCCAGGATGAGCTGGATAATGAACTTTTCCTGGCTGCCTGCATGGAGCTGGAGGGGCCCGAGGGGCCGGCGGGGGCCGGCGCTGCCCCATTGCCCCCCGGGCGTGGGGAGAATCCCACACGGATACGCCCAGGGAAGGAGAACACGCAGGAATGTGGGATCCCCAAAAAACTGAGAGTGGGAGAGGAGCCGGTCCCCAGCTCCAGGGGGGTGCAGGACAGGCAGGGCCCCCTCCCCACTCCCAAAGTGGTGCTGAGGCCCAGCACAGCCGGTTCTTGGACCCCCAGGCCCCCCATTTCCATGGGAAAGCCGGGAAGCTCCGCAGGGTCCGGGTCCATCCCTGCTCCGGGGGCTCCATCCCTGAGGCCTTTCCAAGCACCCCTGCGAGGCAGCAGCTCCTCCTCGGGGCTGGGGGTGCCCTGGACCCCTCCAGCACTGAGCTGCCCCCAACCCCAGCAGACCCCCAGGCCCCCCTCCAGACCCCCTGGATCCACGGAGCCCCCGAGGCCGCCACTCCCGATGGCTGCCGGATTCCCGAATCCCACCGTGGTCCCCAACGCCCCCGGCCCCCCGAACCCCCCCGTGGTCACCAACCACCTGGTGCAGCTGGTGACAGCAGCCAGCAAAGCCCCTGGGGCGTCCCCCCGAGTCCCCCCGTGCAGGGAGAGCCGGCGCTTCCCGGGGCCCGCCGGGATCCTGCCCCAGCAGGTGGGTGATGGGGATGGGGATGGGAATGGGGACAGGATGGGAGTGGGGATAGGGATGTAGGTTGGAGTGGAATGGGGGTAAAGGTGGGGATGGGAATGGAATGGGACTGGGGACAGGATGGGATGACGATGGGGTGGGGATGAGAATGGGATGGGGATTGATTGGGGATAGGGATGGCATGGGAACAGGGAGAAGGATGGGATGGGGATGAGGATGGGGATAGGGACAGGATGCAAGTGGGGATAGAGATGGAGATGGGAGTGGAATGGGGATTGGATGGGGATGGGGATTGGATGGGGTTGGGATGGGGATTGGATGGGGTTGGGATGGGGATTGGATGGGGTTGGGATGGGGATTGGATGGGGACGGGGATGGGGATTGGATGGGGTTGGGATGGGGATTGGATGGGGATGGGATGGGGATTGAATGAGGATAGAGACAGCATGGGAACAGGGATAAGGATGGGATGGGGATGAGGATGGGAATAGGGATAGAGATGGGGACAGGAGTGGAATGGGATGAGAATGGAATAAGGACAGGATGGGGATAGGATGGGAAGGTAATGGGAATGGCATAAGATGGGACAGGTTGGGATGGGAGCAGCTGATGGAGCGATGCAAATCCCTGGACACCTCCCTTTATCCCATAAGCACTCTGGGAAGCTGCTGGAGGAGATCCTGGTTTCTGCTCCCCAGACTCCAGCTCACGGAGCTGTGGCAAAGCCACGGACACAGGTAACACAGACACTTCCCCCCCAGCTGCAGATCTGGCTGGGAATCCCATCAGCACTGCTGTGGGCTCCCAAAGAGGGATGCTGGAAGGGGAGGGGGTCCCTGCGGCTCCAGGGTGGTGACTGTGGTGGTCCCATGACTCCAGGCACTGCCCAGCTCCCCGCTGCCCACGGAGGAGGATTTTGGGAAGGGGCCCTGGCTGGCCATGAAGACGGAGCTGGGGCTGGACGAGAGGGATCCTGGCTGCTTCCTCCACACCTACAGCGTCGTCATGGTGCTGCGGAAGGTGAGGGGGCCCACACGAGGCCACCAGACCCGGGATTCGGCTTCCAGCTCTTCTCTCACCCCTCAGAGCTGTTTTTAGGGCCGGGAATCAATGTGGGGAGGGGGCCGAGCTGGGCTGAGCATGGACAGCCATGTCTGCACGGGGACATCGGTGTGACAGGGTCACAGACTCCTGGAACGTCCCACGCTGGAAGGGACCCACAAGGATCATCAAGTCCAGCTCCTGGCCAGGACATCCCAAAATCCCCCTTTGTGCCGTGCAGGCAGCCCTGAAGCAGCTCCCAAAAAACAAGGTCCCCAGCATGGCCGTGATGATCAAGGCCCTGACCAGGAGCAGTGCCGGCGCCGGCGCCGTGTTCCGGGATCCGACGGGTGAGTGGGGCCGGAGCTGTGCCCGGGTGGGGCTCCTGCCCCTCACTCCCGGGGCTCAGGGATCCCATCCTCATCCACAGGGGAGATCCAGGGCACGGTGCACCGGCTGCTGCTGGAGGAGAGGCAGAGCGAGCTCCGGCCTGGCTCCGTGCTGCTCCTGAGGCAGGTAGGAGGGGTGGATCACATCCCAGGGGAATGGGATACAGGGAACTACTGGGATGGTAATACAGCATGTCAGCTGTCCCATTCCCTGTTCCTTAGCACCTTGGAATTGTGAATATAAATATGTGGATAAGGGACTATTAGGGTAAGGGGAACTAGCAGCATGTTAACAGGGTCCATCACCTGCCCCATTCCCAATTCCATAACACCCTGGAATTGTGCATGAAAGGATGAGAGGATAAGGGAATATTAGGATGAGAGGATAAGGAAATATTAGGATAAGGAGAACACCCAGTGTGTTAATGGGGTGTATCACTTGTCCCATGACACCATGGAATTGTGAACATAAATATTAGGATAAGGAGATAAGAGAATGTTAGGATAAGGGGAACTACCGGTGTGTCAATAGGATACATATCTCTTTTCTTATTTCCCATTTTATAACATCCTGGAATTGTGAATATAATTATTAGAATAAGAGGAAAGGGGAGTATTAGGGTAAAGGCATAAGGGGAACTACCAGCCTGTTCATATGGTACATCACCTTTTCCATTCCCTATTTTGTGACACCTTGGAATTGTGGATATAAATATTAGGATAAGGAGAACTACTGGTGTGTTAATACATAGATCACCTTTCCAATTCCCTGTTCCATAATACCTTGGAATTGTGAATATGAGTATTAGGGTAAGGGAATATTGGGATAAGGAGAACTACCACTGTGTTAATTGGATATATCACTTTTCCTATTCCCCATTTTATAACACCCTGGAATTGTGAATTTAAATATTAGGATAAGCGGGTAAGGGAATATTAGTATGAGGGGATAAGGGAATATTAGGACAAGGTGAGCTACCAGTGTGTTAATAGGGTACATCACTTTTCCTATTCCCCATTTATAACACCCTGGAATTGTGAATATAAATATTAGGATAAGGGGATAAAGGGAACTACTGGTGTGTTGATAGGGTACATCACCTTTCTCTTTCTTTTAAAACCTTGGATTTGTGACTGTAAATATTAGGATAAAGGAACATTGGGATAAGGGGATATGAGAAACTACTAGTCTGTTCATATGGTACATCACCATTCCCATTTCATAATACCCTGGAATTACAAATATAAATATTGGGAAAGGGTCTCACACACTTCTACACCTCTGATTTTTTTCTCAAATACTCCTAAAATTTCACCCTGCACCTTAAAATTTTCATTTGAGCTTGTCATAAATGGAAAAATGTACCTTTGGGGTGTTATCCAGGCACTCCTCCACAGGCAAGGAGCTGGAGCTGGCTCTGACCCCCCTCCCTTCCCTCATAGGTCGGGGTCTTCTCCCCCTCCCACCGCAACCACTACCTCAATGTCACCCCCAACAACCTGCTCAGGATCTTCCCACCCGAGCCCGAGGGCGGCTGCTCCCAGCAGCAGGTGAGGAGGGGACAGTGCTGGTGGCTCTGGGGACATGTGGGAACCCTCGGGAGGAAGGATGGATAAATCCCCCCTGGGCCCCCGGTTAATTCATCCCTGCTGGGTTTTGCAGGTCCCTGCCCAGGCTGGGCTAATCCCAGACCCCCCTGTGCAGCCCCCCCAAGGTGTCCCTGTCCCTGGGGACTGGGGACACTCGAGGACAAGTGGCCACAGCACAGAGGAGCATCCAGGGGGCTTTTCCCTGCACCCACCAAGCCCCAGGCCCAGGCAGGAAGAGCCAGTGGGAGCTGATGGATGTGACATGGGTGAGTCAGACCCGCTCAGGGAGGGACTTTCTCCTGCTCCATGTCCTGTGGAAAACAGGGGTGGGGTGGTGACTGCTCTCCTCTGCAATGGCAGAGGGAGGGTCTCAGAGAAGGGGTTACCTGGAGAAGCTGTGGCTGCCCCATCCCTGGAAGTGTCCAAGGCCAGGTTGGACAGGGCTTGGAGCAACCTGGGTTGGTGGAAGGTGTCCCTGCCCATGGCAGGGGGTGGAACTTGATGAGCTTTAAGATCCCTTCCAGCCTAAACTTTTCCATGATCCTATGGCTCTATGATATGTCCAGCCTGGAATAAAGGAAGTTCAAGGGGCACCTTCTCCCCCTCCACAGCTCCCTGACAGGAGGGTGGAGCGGGGGGGGGTTGGGCTCTGCTCCCAGGGAACAAGGGACAGGACAAGAGGAAACGGCCTCAAGCTGCACCAGGGGAGATTCAGGTTGGATATTGGGAAAATCCCTTCATGGAAAGGGCTGTCCAGCCCTGGCACAGCTGCCCAGGGCAGGGGTGGAGTCCCCAGCCCTGGAGAGATTTAAAAGCCACGTGGATGTGGCACTTGGGGACACAGGTTAGTGGTGACCTTGAGGGAATGGTTGGACTCAGTGACCTTGGAGGGCTTTTCCAACCTGAACAATTCCGTGGTTCCATACCCATGTAAAACTCATGGATTTCCCCCCACTGTGCCGTGCAGATGACCTGGATGGGCTCCTGGGAGAGCTGCCCGAGGATTTCTTCTCAGCCCCAGCCCAGGCTGACTGTGGCTGACCCCAGGAGCTGCTGGCACAGGCTGGGCCGTGCCATGGCCTGGTGAGGATGATGATGATGCCAAGGAGCAGGTGCCACACCTGCCACCTCTGCGTGCTCCTCTCTCTGTGTGTCTGCTCTGTTTGCTGTGGAGCCAAGAGCTGGGGGTTTCCAGGGGGGTCCCTGGGGGACATGGCCTGAGTGCTGTCCCCACTCCTCCAGGCACAACTTCCCCTCACTCCCAAACCTGCATTAAAGGGCTGTTCTGTCCCTGCATCACCAGTGTCCTTGTGTGTCACCATCCTTCTGGACCCCAAACCCATCCCCTGGGGGCTCCCCACTCTCCCTCCCCTCCCTGGGCAGAAGAGGCCATTCCCCTCGGGGTCCCGCAGCCCCTCAGGGTTGGGGAGCCCCAAATCCCACCCCCATGGGACGTCCCCACCTCGCACCCACCAACAGGTTAAACTCCCGGCACCCCGTGACTCTGTTTACCACCCAGGAGTTATTTATAGGGCTCCTGGCTCCGGGATTTGATTCCACATCCATGTGTGGGGCACGGCCCTATTTATAACCCCCCCAAGGCGCAGGGGGCCGGTCGCTGCCCCCCAACTGCCCCCCCAGCCCTCTGGGGGTGCCCATGGCCCACGAAACCTTCGCCTTCAGCTCCTCGGCCCTGCGCTCGCTGCGGCTCCAGCGGGAGCTGCTGGAGCGGGAGGAGCGGCGGAGAGCCTTGGCCCGGGAATGGGCCACGCGCCGGTTCCTGCCGGAGCCCCCCCGGGCCCCCCCGAGCCCCCCCCGGCGGCGCCGGTACTGCCGGGACCCCGCCGTGCACAACGCCCTGTACGCCGGGGACCTCCCGCGGGTCCAGAGCATCTTCAAGGATGAGGCCACGGCCAATTTGGTCCTGGAGATGGTCAGCGAGGAGCTGGTGTGGTCACCAGAGCAGGGTATGGGGCTGGGGGGCCCTGCCCTTCTCCCTCCCTCCTTCTGTCTCCCTCCTTCTCCTTCCCTCCCTCCTCCCTTCCTTTCTCCTTCCCCCTCCCTCCTTCCCCCTCTTTCTCCCTTTTTTCCCCTTCTCTTTTCCCCTCTTTTTCCCTGTTTTTTCCCTCTCTCTCCCTCCTTCTCCCTTTTTTCCCTTCCCTTTTTTCCCTTCCCTTTTTTCCCTTCCCTTTTTTCCCTTCCCTTTTTTCCCTTCCCTTTTTTCCCTTCCCTTTTTTCCCTTCCCTTTTTTCCCTTCCCTTTTCCCTTCCCTTTTCCCTTCCCCCTTCAAATTAACAGGGACAGCCAGGGCAAGGGATGGGGTTGCAGTTCCAGGGGGGCTGAGGGGAGCAGGGCAGGGGGATCCAGTTTGGAAGGGGTGGGCTGTGGAGAATGCCCTGGGAAAGGGGGTACGATCCCAGGTTTACTCCACACAGGGTTTTCTCTGGCTGGAGGTGGAGGTGGGGGGATATTGGGGTTCACAACCTGAGCTATGGGTGGGTGGGAGGTTCGGTGCAGGGTCTGGGGGGGTGATCGGGCCTGGGGCAGCACCCGTGGGTGCCCTGCTGACCCCCCCTGCTCTGGCAGGGCTGTGGGTGTGGGGTCTGGGGTGGGTGGTCAGGGCAGCCCCCATGGGTGCCTCGCAGGGCTGTGGGTGTGTGGGGGGGTCTGCTGGGGGGTGGGTTTTCAGGGCAGACCCGTGGGTGCCCCACTGCCCTTCCTGCAGGGCTCTGGGTGGGTTGGGGGGACCCAAGGAGTTGGACCTCCCCCCAGCAGGGCGTTGGGGGGGGTGAGTGAGGGGGGTAGGTTTTCAAGGCAGGCCCCTGGGTGCCCCACTGACCCCCTTGTGCGGGGATCTGAGTAGGTTGGACCCCCCAGGAGGTTGGACTCCCCCAGGCAAGGCTGTAGGTGGGTGGGGGGTCCAGTGGAGGGTGGGTTTTCAAGGTAGGCCCCCGGGCGCCTTGCTGACCCCCCCCACCTCCTGCAGGGCTGTGGGTGGGGAGGTGGGGAGGTCCAGTGGGGGGTGGGTGGGCACTGCAGCCCCCACGGGTGGTGCAGATCCCCCCCACCCCCAGCAGGGCTCTGGGTGGGGAGTCCGGGGTGGGTTTTCAGGACAGATCTGTGGGTGCCCCACTGACCCCCCCCCCACAGGGCTGTGTGTGGGTGGGGTGTCCAGTGGAGGGTGGGTTTTCAGGGCAGCCCCCTGGTTGCCCCACTGACCCCCCCCAACAGGGCTGTGGGTGCTGAGCCCCCGCCGGCAGCAAACCTCGGCTCTGCGCATCGTCACCGCCCGGGGCTACGAGGACTGTGCCCGGCACTTGCTGCTGCGGGGGGCGGCGGTGGACGCCGTGGTGGGGGGCCGGGCCCCCTTGCACGACAGCGCTGCCGCCCCCCACCCCAACTGCGCCCGCCTGCTCCTGGCCTTCGGCGCCGACCCCAACGTGCTGAGCGCCGAGGGCTCGGCCCCCCTGCACCTCTGCACTGCCCCCCAAAGCCTGCGGTACGGGGAGGGGGGCTGGGAATGGGGGGGCACCTGCGTGCCAGGCTCCACCTCCTGCCCAAATCGCGACCACCGCCTCTAAACCCCCCAGAGCTCAGCCAAGACCCCTTATGCTGGTGGGGCCCCCTGTTTGCAGCCCCCCAATGCAGCACCTGTGTCCTGGAGGTGTCCCATGGGAGCCAGGTCTCTCTGGGGTGTCCCAGGGGTGTCCCATAGGTGCCAGGTCTCTCCAGGGTATCCTATGGGTGTTCTGGGGGTGTCCCACGGGAGCCAGGGCTCTCTAAGGTGTCCCAGGGGTGTCCCTAGTGGTGTCCCAGGTGTCCCAGGGTTCTCCAGGGTGTCTCAGGGGTGTCCCTTGGGGTGTCCCTGGGGGTATTCCAAGTGTGCCAGGGCTCTCCAGGGATTCCTAAGGGTGTCCCTGGGGATGTCCCTAGGGATGTCCCATGGGTGCCAGGGCTCTCTGGGTTGTCCTGAGAATGTCCCTGGGGGGTGTCCCCACAAGTGCCACCTCTCTCCATGAGTGTCCCCCTCACCCTTCCCCCCCCACACCCTCACCCAGGTGTGCGGAGCTGCTGCTGGCGCACGGCGCGCGGGTGAACCTGGGCACTCGCGACCGGCAGGTGACGGCCCTGCACGTGGCAGCTCGCCAGGGGCTAGTGGCCCACGTGGAGCTGTACCTGCACCACGGCGCCGACCCCTCCCACCGCACCCACCAGGGTGAGACCCCCCTGAACGCCGCGGCGGCTGCAGCCGAGCACCCCGAGGAGGCCGAGCGGTACCTGCGCGTGGCCGAGCGGCTGCTGGCGGCCGGTGCCGACCCGGGGGCCGCGGGGCGCAAGGGCCACACGCCCCTGCACAACGCCTGTGCCAACGGGCACCCCGGGCTGGCCCGGCTGCTGCTGTGCCACGGCGCCGATGCCACCATCCCCAACGGCGCCGGCGACACCCCCATGGACTGTGCCCTCCGCGCCGTCCACGAGTACCGGGATCAGCGCCCCGAGGAGACCCTCGTGCTCCTGCTTGACCACGGCGCCCGCCCCAGGCACCCCAAGGTGAGTGGTGGGGGGTCACGGGGTGGTGGTGGCGGTGTCACCCCCTCGGTGACACGGCTCTGCTGGCAGATGCTCAGGTTGTGCTGCCAGCACCCGCCGGCGCTGGAGGTGATGCTCAACGCCTACGACCGCGTGCCGCCCGCCGAGGGATGGGCGGGGGACGTGCCCCCCGAGCTGTGGGAGGTAAGGGGGTCCCCTGAGGTGCCCTGGGGTGTCCTTGGGTGTCCCTGCTCCCCGGTCCCAGCTCGCTGACCCCCGCGTTCCCCCCAACCCAGGAGCACCGGGAGTTCTACGCCTCAGCCGTGCGCATGGTGGGGCAGCCACGGCGGCTGCAGCACCTGGCACGCTGGGCCATCCGGAGCCACCTGGGCTCCCGCTGCCACAGCGCTGTCCCCAAGCTGGCACTGCCACCCGCCCTGCGATGGTACCTCCAGCTGCACATCGAGGGGGTCATTTCTTGAGAGCAGCCCTTGCTCCCCCACTGGTGTTCCCTCCCCGTGTCCCCTCCAGTGCCCCCATCACTGTCCCCTCCCTGTGACCCCCCCATGTGCTGGTGTTAATAAAAGGACGTAGCAGAGGTGGCTCTTGAGGCGTCTCTGTCCTTGTGGGGAGCAGGTGGGCAATGGCTACTGCTCCAGGGGGTCAGGGGACTGGGGGGACAGGGCCAGGGGGTCACAGGTCTCAAGGAGGTGACAGATGGGCCCTGGAGGATGTGGGGGCTGCAAAGGGGGGTGAGAGGCTCTGGGGATGTGACAGGCAGGGCTGGGAGTGTCCAGACCAGGGAGGCTCAGGCCCCAGAGGGAGTTCCTGGCCCGGAGGGGGCTCAGCCCTGAGGGGGGTTCAGCCCCCGGGGGTGGTTCAGCCCCAGGGTGGGTTCAGCCCAAAACCCCGCCCATTGTGACCACGCCCCCACTGGTCGCGTCCACCAATCATGGGCGTGATGACCCACCCACTGGCCCCGCCCCGCCCGACAGGCCCCGCCTCCTGCCCCGCCCCCGAGAGGGATGCGTTCCGCTGGCCCCGCCTCCTTCCCCACAAACCCCGCCCAGTAGGCGTGGCTCCGCGGGCGTGGCTGTGACGCGCCGCGCGCGCGCCCGCCGCCCGCTCCCGCCCCCTGGCGGCGGCGCCGTCTGACGTGGCGCTTCCGGCGCGCGGGCGGCGGCGGCGGGAGGCGGTGAGTGGGGAGGGGGGGGCACCGGGACCCCGGGACAAACCGGGACCCCCGGGGACACAGAGGGGATGGCAGGGACACGGCGGGATCTCCAGGCACAGCGGGATCACCGGGGACACATCGGGACCGCCGGGGATGGCAGGGACGCCCCAGAACACAGCGGGACAAACCAGGACCCAGCGAGGACGGCAGGGACACACCGGGACTATTAGAGACCCCCTGGGGTGGAAGGGACACACCGGGACGGGCAGCGACACACCAGGACCCCCGGGGATGGTGGGGACACAGCGGGACCCCCGGGAATGACGGGAACACACAGCGGGACCCCCGGGGAGGGTGGAGCACAGCGGGGCCGTGAGGGACTAGCCGGGACACACCGGGACGAGCAGGGACCCCCCGGAGCTGGCAGGGACACCACGGGATCCACCGGGACCCCCGGTTCCTTCCACCGCCCCGGGCCCGGCCCGGCTCTGCCCGTGCTGCCCGCCCCTCTCACCGCATCGCTCCGCTCCGCCCAGGTCGGGGATGGGCTGACACTGCCCGGGCTGGGCACCGAGGGGCTGTGGGACCCCCCGGGACCTTCCACCAGCCCCGGCGAGGGGAGCGCGGCCTCGACACTGCTCGGGAGCGAGAAGGAACCACCTGCGGTGACGAACTCCCGTCCCTCGGGATCTCCGGGTAGCGGGAGCAGCGCCGGGATCTGTTGGAAGGTGACCGCGGAAGGGTCCCTGCTGCCACCCCGGGGGTCCCCGCTGGCGTCCACACCGGGCACGGGGGGGTTGCGGAAGGAATAAAGACCCCAGGCTGAGCGGGGGGATCCCGGAGATGGAGCCCCCCGCCGCCCCCCTCATCCCGGGGGTGGGGGACGAGGTGACGCTGGTGGCCGGGCTGGCGGTGCTGGCGCTGGCGCTGGTACTGGCCTGGCTCTCCACGTACGTGGCCGATGGCACCAACCAGGCCCTGGGCACGGGGGACGCCGCTGTCATCCGCCTCGGGCCCCTCCCGCCCTACGGGGGGGCCGCGGGGGCGGCAGAAGCCCCGGAGTCCCCCGGGGTCCCCGAGAACACGGAGGAGAAAACTGAGGAGGAAGAAGGGGCGGTGGCGCAGGGGGACAGCGGCACCACCCCCGACCCCGGCCTGGAGCAGCTGCTGGATGTCCAGAGCTTGTCCCAAGGGATGGCTGAGCCCCGCGCCCCCGGGGAGGGGGATCTGTGCCCCGGACTCATCAAGATCCGCCTCAAGTTCCTCAACGACACCGAGGAGGTGGCGATGGCCCGGCCTGAGGACACCGTGGGAGTCCTCAAGAGGTAAGTCCTGAGGGACAGGGGACATGGGGAGCAGTGCCAGGCTGCCAGCCCACCCCCCCACAGCTCCTGTGCCCCCCCCCAGTGCAAACAGCCCTCACCCAGCAGAATGGGAGAGGGGTTTTATCCATCTTGTTCTTCCAAAAACACCAAGGAGGGGGGATTTAAAACAAGTTTAAAAGAGGAGGTGGCACATGGTGGCGGTGCCATCGCTGTCCCCCTGCGCTGTCCCCTCCCCGTTTTACAATGAGGGGGAGGGTTTTCCACCAGCCCCAGGTGTGTCCACAAGCCCATTCTCTGCCACCTCCAACCTCTGCCCTCCTCCCACAGCAAATACTTTGCGGGCCAGGAGAGCCAGATGAAGCTCATCTACCGCGGGCAGCTGCTGCAGGACCAGGCGCGGACACTGCGCTCACTCCGCATCACGGACAACTGTGTCATCCACTGCCACCGCTCCCGGGGAGCCACCACGGCCACCCCCGCCCTGCCCGACCCTGTCCCTGCCGTCCCCACGGCCCCGGGGCTGCCCCTGGGCGGGGGGACCCTCATGGTCCCCACGGTCATGGTGGTGCTGGCGCTTGGGTGGTATTTCCGCGTCAACTACCGGCAGCTCTTCACCACCCCGGCCACCGTGTCCCTCATCGGGGTCACCGTCCTGGTCACCTTCCTGGCCTTCGGGGTGTATGGACAGTCGGGATGAGGCGGAAAGGAGCTGGGGAGACACTCCAGTGTCCCTGTCCGCACACTGTCCCCGTCCCTGTGGCATTACAGTGACCAGAGCCAGCATGGCAGGGGCTGTTTGGCCCAGCCTCGCTGCCAGATTTTATCCCCCCAAAAAAGGGCTGTGCCCCCCCCAACTCAGAACTCCATTCGTCCCATTCCCAATCCCAGCTCTGGGGGAGTGGGACAGCACTGGAACGGGCCGTGGCTTCTTCTTTTTAAAGCAAATAAAGGGTGTTAAGTCACCCCAGCGCTCACCTTCCCACCCTGGGGTTGCTTATTCCCCCCCTTCCCGTGCTTTTGGGGGGGTTATAAAAACAAATCCAGCCTCACACATAGTAAATGGAGTGGTGGTCGGGGGTGGGGGGGTAACAGCCCTGCTTAATTAACCAGCCGTAATTAATGCCAGGGATACCAAGTCAAGATGCAGTTTTATTTACAGGGGCAGCCACAACCCACTCACGGGACACACAGACCTCACAAGGGCTCAGCTCCCCCCGGGAGGGGGGACACGCAGAAACACTGGGGGCTGGGGGGTGAGGACACTGACCTGGGGGGTCACAGGGCACATCCAACCCCCCCCAAGCCCCGTTACACCCCTTGGACCCCAAATTTGCAGCGCCTCTCCCGCAGCCAGGGGGGCTAAAGCTGTTCCCCCCCCCCTCAAGACCCCAGCTCGCTGCGCCCTCCCCAGGCAACTGAGGGGGGGCTCAGGGTGACCCCCTGTGTTTTTGGGTGCCCACACCCCCATCCGCAGGCCCCGGGGCACACTAAGGCCAGCTTGGTGCGCTCCGGTGGCCAGGCCCCCCCAGCCCCAAAGCCACACTGGGAGGGGCCACACAGGGGTCCCCATGCAGTGAGGAGGGGCCCCCCCGCAGCGTTTTGGGGTGCCCAGGGCTCTGTGGGACCCCCCCCCCAGCCCAGCCTTTAGCAGCAGTTTGAAAACAATAGTGAATCCAGAGTCGAGAGCACCATAATTTGTGAGCCCCACCAAGAGGACGAGCCACGGCACTGGGGTGGGGGGACAGACACAGTCCCCCCCAGGGACACAGGGCCAAGGGAGGTGGGGGGGGGGGGGGTCAGACTGCCATGGGGGGTACAATGGAGGGGACAGAACCAACTCTGTCCCTGATGCAGCCCCTGTGATGAAGAACAGCTCGGGTTGGGGCGTTATCGTGGGGCTGGGGGTGACCTGGATCCAGCCAGAGGGACCTGTCCCCCCCCCAGCCCACACAGCAGGGTGCTGGTCCCGGCCCCCCCAGCCAAAAGCAGAGCCTGTGGGAGTGCAAACACCAGCCAGAGCTGGTGGGGGGTCCCCAGTGACCCCCCTGATTGCAGCAGCAGGTCCCCGGGCATGCGGGGAGCGGAACAACAGAGCTGCCCTGGGGGTATGAGGTGGGGGGGCTCTGCCTTGAAGCCAGACCCCCCCCTTTTGCTCCACTCTCAGCCCCCCCAGGCTGTCCCTGGCAGGTTGGGGCCCCCCCTCCCCACACAGTTCAGCACAGAGACAGTCACAGCAGCTACCCCCCCACCTCCAGAGCCCCCCCCAAACAGCCCCAAACACGAAGGATGCAGCATGCAGCCCCCCCAGAGCCCCGTGTGAGGGCACTGCCAGGCCCCCACCAGCTGAATCCAGACACAGCTGAAGAGATTTGGGGCACGGGGGTGTCCCCACTTGTCCTCTGAGTGGGAAACACCCCCCTCCAGCGTGCCCCCCACCCCTGAGCCAGCCCAACCAGCGAGAGCCAGCCTGGGGCAGGGATGGGGGGGCAGCCCAGGGTGGGGGGCTCACCCCAAAACCCTGCAGCAGAGGGGATCCACACCCCCCTCATCCAGGCCTGGACTTGCCCAGGGGGTTCAGGTGCCCCCCACCCCGCTGGGGTAAGTGAGGAGTGGGTGTGGGAGGGGGCACAGCTGGATTTGGGGGGCACTGGGGAGGGGAAGGGGGTGGTCATACCCCCATGTCCGAGCCAGGCACCCCCTCAGTGCCCCAACGGGAGCCCCACGTACAAAAACTGTCACAGAATAAATAGAGGCACTGGGGCAGGCAGGGAGGAACGGGGGCACTAGTGGGGGCTCCCCAAATCCAGCCCCGCTCCAGCGACGGCCGAGTCCTCCATGCCCCAGGTACCCGCTTTGTGTCCAACCCAGGGGGCTCTGGGGGGGCTGCCCCGGCCCGTGGCCGTCCGTCTGTCCGTCCTGGCCCCCCCTCCAGCTCTGGGGGGCTCAGTTGATGTCATCATAGATGCTGGGGGTGTGGGGGGCGGGGGGCTTGGGCTTCTTCTTCTTGCTGGAGCCGAGCCCCGGGGCGCCGCTCACCAGCCCCAGGTGGGGCTTCTTCTTCTTGGTCTTGCGGGACTCGGAGTTGTTTGTACCTGGGAAAGGGGAAAAAAGGAAGAAATGAGGGTGTCAGGGAGGAGATGGGCCCCCCAAAAGAGAGAGGATCCCCCCCATCACCAATCCACACCCAGGACAATGTACCCCAAAAAAATTCCCCCACCCAGGACGGTGGGTGACAAGATGTCCCAGATGCTCCAGGCTTGGAGCCACAGTGTGTTCATCCCCTCTTGCACCGGAGAGACACCAGAAGAGCCAGTTTTGCCCCCCCCGAGGGGTCTGTGCCCCAAGCTTTGCCCCTCAAAGGGGTCTGTCCCCCAGAATTTGCCCTGCAGAGGGCTCTCTGCCCCAGGATTTGCCTCCATGAAGGGGCCTGTTCCTCAGGATTTCCCACTCAGAGGGGTGTCTGCCCCCAGATTTGCCCCATGGAGGATTTTATGTCCCAGTATCTACCCCATGGAGGGGTCTGTGCCCCAGTATCTGCCCCACGGAGGGGTCTGTACCCCCAGATTTGCCCCACGGAGGGGTCTGTACCCCCAGATTTGCCCCACGGAGGGGTCTGTGCCCCCAGATTTGCCCCCCAGCCCCCCAAACACTCACTGGCTTTGGAGGAGGCCGAGTCGGAGGGGGAGATGTCGGAGGAGCCGTCCCACTGCAGGCGGCTCATGAGGGCCTGGCTCTCGGCCACCTCGAAGCTGTCGTTCTCCACGCCGGCCTCTGCCTCGGGCAGGGACCTGGGCACAGGTGTCAGGGGGTCTCCAGCCCCTGGCATGGGGGGTGGGGGGAACAGAGCCCCCACAATGCCAGGGGGATGCCCCGAGCTCAGCCCAGCTCCCCATCACTGCACATCCCAACCCCAGCCCTAACCTCCCGTCCCTTCCCGGGGGCCTCCCTGTCCCCAGCCCCCCCTGAGCACCCGTGCAGCCCCCCCCAGTCCCTGTTCACAGGGGACAGTGACCCCAGGACCTTGGGGACCCCCGAGGCTGTGCCCACTTACGCGGAGGGACCGAGGAGGTAAACCCGGACTGCCCTGCGCTGCTCATCCGTGTGCTGGGGACACCGCAGGGACCTGGGGGATGGCATTCAGGGTTCAGCCAGGTGCTTCCCCTCACCCTGTGGGCATCCAGGCACGTTGGGGACCCCCACGAAGCCCCCTCCAAGCCCTACAGGGATGCTAGCCCGGGATGCTCTCACCTGGTACACATCTTCTTGGTGTGCTCGGAGATGACCCCGCATTGCTGGGGAGGGAAGGGACAGGTGAGTGGGGGGGGGACACAGGTGAGTGACCCCTGGGCTGTGCTCTACCATCACAGCCCTGGGGACCCCAATCCTAGGGACCCCCTGAACTCCCAGTGCTGTCCCATCCCCCCAGAGAGAGCAGCCGCCACCACCCTGGGGCACCACATCCCCCAGGATCAGATCCACTGTACATCCCTGTTCCCAGCCTCTAATCAGCTCCAGTGGGATGGAGCTGAGCTGGGAAAGATCCCAGGGGTCCCAGCCCCCCTGTCTGGCCAGGGATGAGGTCCCTCTGGAGCCCCCTGTGCCCCCCATGCCCCCCAGTCCCACACCGTGGTGAGCAGTGTCCGCAGCTCCTCGGGGCCCAGCGTCTCGTAGTTGATTCCTGCCGAGTTGCTGTACTGGGGGGGCAGAGAGCGGGGTCAGGGCTGGGGGGGCAGCAGGGGGGATCCTCCCAGGGGGGCAACAGGACCCCCCTGGGGGGGCAGAGGAGGGACCAGGTGCTGTTTCTCCTGGGCTCACCTTGAAGGGATCGGGGTTCCCACCGATCTCACCTGGGAGAGAGGAGGGGTGAGGGGGGATGAGGGGGGTCCTGCCTGTGGTCTGGCCCCCCATGGGACCCCTGATGCCCCCTCCCACTGCCACCATAGTGAGAGCCCCACCTCCCCACAAGCCCCACCCACTGCAGCTGCCCCACCCACCCCAATACCTGCCCCTTTACACCCCACCCATCCAAAATACTCCACCCTCATTTACATCACCCCACCCAAATGCCACCCCCCCAAAACCCTGCTCCCACCCCAAGCCCCACCCCCCATGATGCTCCGCCCCCACAGATGCCCCACCCCAGGTAGTGTAAGCCCCTCCCCAATGCATAAGCCCCACCCCCAACAGTGTAAGCCCCGCCCCCTCACCATTTTTGTGTTTCAGGGACTTGGACCTGCGGGGCGAGTTGGGGTTCTGCAACAAGAGGGGGGTGTTGAGGGGTGTCCCATGTCCCCCCCATGGTCTCCCCACACCCCACAGCACCCCCTGCCCCCTCACCTTATCCGATTTCCTCTTCTTTGCTACAGGGAGAGACAGAGAAGGGACAGATTTGACCTTTTCTGGTGGATTTGCAAGCCCAGGGCATCCCCTTCCCCATGGACAAAACCCCTCCCACACCCACCCTGGACTTGGGGTCAAGGGCCACAGGGCAGGTAGGACACATCCCCCACCCCTGAGGGGACCAGGGACCCCCCCACCTTTCTTCTCAGAGCCATAGGACCAGTCGTTGTCGTTGATGTCGTCGTTGTCCTCCTGGTCACTCTCTGACTTGTTCAGGTTGTTGCTGCTCGCGATCCTGTGCGGGGAGGGGAGGGGGATCATGGCCAGGACCTGTCCCACGTCCTCCATGGAACCTCAGGATCTGTCCTGTACCCTCCCACCTCCCCAGCACCCCAGGGTTCATTGTGCACCCTCATACCCCCTCCAGGATCCATCCCCTGCCTCCCCCAGCACCCCAGGATCTGTCCTGCACCTCATATCCTCCCCAGCACCCCAGGACCCATCCTGCATCCTCCCCAGGACCCATCCTGCATTCTCCCATCCTCTCTGGCACCCACATCCTCCCCAGCACCCCAGGATCTATCCCACATTCTCCCTAGGACCCATCCTGCACCCTTCCATCCCCCTTGGCACACCAAGATTCACCCTGTACTCTCCTGTCCTCTCCAGCACCTCAGGATCTATCCTACATCCTCTCTGGCACCCCAGGATCTGTCCTATGCCCTCCCATCCACCCTGGCCTCCAGGATCCACCCTGCACCGTCCCTGGCTCCCCAGGATTCATCCCACACTTCCCATCCTCCCCAACATCCCAGGATCCAGAGAGGGACCCCCACCAAGAGCAGGGGGGGACAGAGGACCCAGGATTTCCAGTTTGTTTTCCCAGGATGGAGTGAAGCCATGGGTGAGAACAAGAGCAACTGGAGGTTGGACTCCAGGGTAGTCAGGCAAGAACAGACACCCCACAATAAAAAGCAAGGAGAGGGGAGACCTTGATGCTGAATTCCCATCCCCAGGCTCATCAGTGTCCGAATCTACTGCACCCCCACAGAGAAGAAACCTACCCCCAACACCCCTTGTGCCTCAGTTTCCACACTGAGAACACCTCCAGCCCTCCCCACCCTCATCCCCCCTCACACCTCAGTTTCCCTATGGATAAGACACCTGGCTCTACACTCCCAACCCCCTCGTGCCTCAGTTTCCCCTCTGAGAACAATCCCATCCCCCCCCCAACCCTCAGCCTCCCTCATCCCTCAGTGTCCCCATGCAAAAGAGATCCAGCCACTCACCCTCAGTCCCTTTTGTGCCTCAGTTTCCCCTCTGAGAACAATCCAAGCCCCCCCAACCCTCAGCCCCCCTCATGCCTCTGTTTCCCCACTGAGAAGACACAGCCCACCTCGTGCCTCAGTATCTCCATCCAGAAGACACCCAGCCCCACATCCTCAGCCCCCCTCATGCCTCAGTGTCTCCATGGAGAAGAGACCCAGCCCCCCACCCTCAGCACCCCTCACGCCTCCGTTTCCCCTCTGAGAACACCCCCAGCCTGCCCCCCCTCACGCCTGAGTTTCCCTATGGATAAGACACCCGGTCCCACACTCCCAAGCCCCTCGAGGCTCCGTTTCCCCTCTGAGCACACCCCCAGCCCCCCAGCAGGGCCCCCCACACTCCGGGGTGCCCCCCCCAGCCCTCGGGGTGCCCCCCAGCCCTCGGGGTGCCCACCTGCGGTTGGCGATGCGGCTGCTGTTGCGGCCCATGCCCAGGCACTTCTCCAGGTGGGGGGCGAAGCGGGAGGCGGCGATGCTGCGGCTGCAGTTGGGGCACACGCACTCCTTGTTCTTCCACTGGTTGTACACCTGCCCGAAGATGTCCACGCCCGGCTGGTCCACGATCTCTGCGGGGGGGACACGCTCAGACCCCGCCCCGAGACCCCCACTCTGCTCTGGGGGGAGGCTCTGGGCTGCCAGACCCTTCCTTTAGGTTGCCAAACCCAACCGAGACCCTCCCAAAACTCCCCTTCTGCTCAGCGTGTCCTTCGGGCTGCCAGACCCTCACAAGAACCCCCTGACATCTCCCCTCTGCTCTGGGGAGAGCTTTGGGCAGCCAGGCCCTTCCTTTGGGCTGTCAGACCCTCCTGAGATCCCCACTTTGATCCTGGGGGTTCTTTCGGCTGCCAAACCTTCTTGAGACCCCCTCTCTGCTCTGGGGGGTCCTTTGGGCTAACAGACTCTCCCTTTATGGTGCCAGACCCCCCACCCAAGACCCCTGTTCTGCTCTGGGGGGTCCTTTGGGCTGCCAGACCCCCTCCATTCCACTCTGGTTCAGGGAGGTCTCTGAGCTACCAGACCCTCTGTTTGGGCTGCCAGACCCTCCCAAGATTCCCCTCTGCTCTGGGGGGTACTTTGGGCTACCAGATCCTCCCCAATAGCCTCAAGGGAGCTTTTGGAGGGACTGAAACCAGCAGCAGCACAGTCAGGGGGGTCTCCACTCCCCTCCCACCCCAGCTGTGCCCCCCCATAGCCCAGCACCATGTTTTGGGGTTCAGTTCACCCCACATTTACCCCTCTGGGACAGTTTGGTCACTGCCAGGGGGACATTTGGGTGTTTAATCCCCCTCAGCACCCCTTAAACCCAACCCCCTGTGCCTGGGGACCACTAATTCCCCCACAGCTTCTCCAGTGGCACTGGGAGCAGGGGGCTGGCTGTGTCCCTGTCACCAGTGTCACCCCGACCCCAGGGGGAGCTTGGGAGGCTCACCAAAGTCCTTCATGCTGTCGGGGTCCGTGTCATCCAGGAAGAAGTACCCACACTTGACAGCCCGGTGCACCTCGAAGCAGAGCCCCAGGCAGGCATCCTCCACCAGCTCCGTGTAGATCTCGTGTGCGATGGCCTGGGGGGGCCAAGGGGGGCTGTTAGTGATGGGGGGGGGGACAGAGGGACACCCCAGGGGGCACACAGACCCCGGGTGGGGGGCAGCTCACCTCCAGTTTGCTGTTATCCAGGCCAGACAAAGACATATCCTCCATTTTCATTTGCAGCTGCTCGCGGAGAAGTCACGGCAAACACTCATAGCACGGGACACGGGGGGGCTGGCAGGAGTCAGGGGGGGCATGATGGCACCTCACCCCCCACCAGGAGAATCCCCCCTGCCCCCCTCCCAGCCAAAATCCCACTGCACACCCTGGGATGGTCCCAAGATGCGCTTTGGGGGTACCCAAGAGGAAGAGTCCCTGCGTTAAACCCCCAGGAATGAAGGCGGGGGCTCGGGGGTCTCCCAGCTACCCATGAACCTGCCCCCAGACTGACATGGACCCCTCTCAGCACAGCAAAGACCCCCTCCCAGGCTGGTGGGGAACACTGGTTGCCATGGGGGATGTGTCCCCCTGTGTCCATCCTGTTGTCCCCCACCCCTCAGGACAGGCCCAACCATCACCAAGGCATCAAGCCCTGCCCAGAAGCCCCCCTGAGCCCCCCCAGCCCCCCAGGATTGTCTCTGGACTCCAGGGGTGCACAGAGCACTTGTGGTGCCCCCCAAACCAGCCCCCCCACCTCAGGGTGGGTTTTACTGCATCACCCTCCCTTGCAGAGGATGGAGGGGGGACAGGGCAGGGAGAGGAGCAATGTGTGCCCCCCACAAAAGGGGGGCCTGGACCCCCCTGATGGGGTCTAAAAACCCCAAACTTGTGTCCAGACCCCTCTCAGCACCACTGGTGCTGACCAGTGGTACCCCTAATTGTCATGGAGGGAGGGCTCTGATCAACCACTGGATGCGGGGGACACAAGGGGGGTCCCCTTGTCCCCACCCCACAGCCCAATCCCCCCGAGCTGGGGATTTCTCTTCCTTTCACAGCAAAAAGAGGAAACAGGGAATTGGATACAGGGAACTGGCTCAGCCCTCACCCTCCTGGGACCCCCCTGGGCCCCCCCCGGGTTGAGGGGTTGGTGTGGAGCCCAGAGAGGGTCAGGGGGGGCTGCTCAGGGCCCCCCCACTCCACTGCAGGCAGGGCTGGAGGCTCAGGGGGGGAGGTTCGGGGGTGGGGGGATGAGAAGTCTGGATGCTGCATCAGGCTGGGGGGGTGAGGAGAGCAGGAAAGGGGGGGGAAGGGGCCTCAGGGGGGTCTCACATAGGGCTGGGGGCGGGTAAGGAGGGTCCTGGGGGCTCTCAGGATGGGCAGGGGGTACAAAAGTGGGGGGAATAAGGAGGGGTTTAGAGGCACCCTTGGGGCTCCTGGGAAAGGCAGGGGGGACAGAAGGGGGGCTCAGGGCCTGGGGGGTCTCACATAGGGCTGGGGGGGTCCAGGGACAGTCCCTGGGGGCCCTCAAGATTGGGAGGGAGACGGTAGAAAAGGGGAGGGAAGGGGAGGGGTCTCAGGTCCTGGGGGTCCAGAGAGGGTCTGGGGACCTCTCAGAACGGGGAGGGCAGAACACAGGGGGAAAGAAGGAGGGGCTCAGGGTCTGGGGGTCCAGGGAGAGTCCTGGGGGCTCTCAGGAAGGAGGGGGGGGACAGGAAAAGGAGGGAAAGGGGGCTCAGGGGGTCTCCCATAGGGCTGGAGGGACCCAGGGAGGGTCCCAGAGGATTTCAGGATTTGGGGTGGACAGAAAAGGGAGAGGGGAAGAGGGGGGGTGTCTCAGAGTCTGGGGGTCCAGGGAAGGTCCTAGGGGTTCTCAGGATGGGGAGGGGGATAGGAAAGGAAGAGGGGCTCAGGGGGTCTCACACGGGGCTGGAGGGGCCCAGGGAGGGTCCTGGGGAGCTCTCAAGATTGGGGAGGGGGGGCAGAAAAGGGGAGGGAAGGGTCTCAGGTCCTGGGGGTCCAGGGAGGGTCTGGGGGGCTCTCAGGAGGGGGGGACAGGAAAGGGGAGGGAAGAGGGGTCTCATATAGGGCTGGGGGAGCCCAGGGAGGGTCCTGGGGGCTCTTGGCAGGGGCGAGAAGGATATAAAAGGTGGGGGAAGGGGCAGTCTCAGGGCCTGGGGGGGGTCTCACATGGGGCTGGGAGGGCCCAGGGGGGGTTGTGGGGTCTCTCAGGACGGGGTGGGAGGAAGGGCAAGAAAGGTGGAGGGAAGGGGGGAGTCTCAGCGGGGGCCCAAGGAAGGTCCTGGGGGTTCTCGGGGTGTGGAGGGGCAGGAAAAGGAGGAGGTAAAGGGGATCTCAGGGGGAAAGGGAATCTCAGGAGGTCTCCAACAGGGCTGGGGGGGCTCAGGGACGCTCCCGGGGGCTCTGGGGGTGGGGGAGACGGCCCGGGCAGGGCAGGGCATGGCCGAGGGCATTCCCTGGGGTGATCCCGGGCGGATCGGGGGGGGGTCCCTGAGCTCCGGTGGGGGGGGTCCCGGGGCGGGGTCAGCGGGCCCCTCTCCGGTGCGGCGGGGGCCCCCACGGCCCGGCAGGGCCCCGGAGGGCGGGCGGGAGCTACGGGGCCCGGGCGGGGCGGGGCGGTCACTCACCGACCGGCGCGGAGGGTCCGCCGGGGCCGGGGCGGGGCCGGGTCAGCGCCCGCCGCCGCTCCGGCGCGGGGCCCAGCGGCGGCGGCTCGCCATGCTCGGGGGCCGGTGCCGGGGCCGTGCCGGGGCCGTGCCGGGCGGGCGGAGCGGCCGGGCCGGGCCTGGCGGTGCCTCCGCCCGGCGGCGGCGGCGGCCGAGGGGGGTGAGGGAAGGGAGGGGGGGTGAGGGGGGGAGGCGGGGCGCCGCGCCCGGCGCGCGCCCGGCCCCGCCCCCCACCGCGCGCCGCTCCCGGCCAATGGGGAGGCGCCGTGAGGGGCCCGCGGGCCAATGGGAGCGGCCGGAGCCGCCGCCGCGCCGGGCGCGCGGCCTTGGCGGGGGGCGGTGGGGAAGGGGCGGGGCGAAAGTGGGTAGGCGGGGCGAAGGGTGGGCGGTGTTTGAGGTGGGCGGGGCCTGGGGGGCGCCTGCCGGGGCCCCGGAGCTGCTCCCGATCCGACCCCTCTGCGGAGACCCCCGGACCCAAGGACCCCCGAACCCTCAGACCCCCGAATCCACGGACTCTCGATCTCCCCGGCCCTAATGCAGAGACCCCCCGGCCCTCCCGATGTTCCCGAACCCTCGGGGCCCCGATTCCACCGGACCCCCGATCCCGCGGATCCACGATCTAGCGGACCCTCGATCTCCTCGGAACTGCCCCAGGCCCCCGAACCCCCCCGAAGTTCCCGATCCCTCCCGGATCCCTCGACCTTCAAGGACCCCCAAACCCACGGATCCCTGGGGACTCCCGGGATCCCCGATCCACTCGGCCCCCCTGATCTCCACTGTCCCTCGAACCCACGGATCCCCGATCCCACCAGAGCCCCCTGATTCCCCCGCAACTCCCCCAGACCCCACCGAACACCCCAATCCCCCCAGCCCCCGACTCCACCGGGCCTCTCATCCCGGGGACCCCCAGTCCCGGTGTTGCCCCCATTCCCATGGATCCCCTCTCTCCGTGGTCCCCCCATCCCTATGGATCCCCGCCTTCTCCAGGGATCCCACCAGTCCCACGGACCCCTCATCCCAAGGATACATCACCCCTAGGGATTACCCCATCCCCATGGAACACCCACACCCCAAAGATCCCCCCAACCCTATAGATCCCTCCTACCCTTAGAGACCCCCCCAGATCTCCCCTCCCAAATGACGCCCCTGATCCTCTTCCCTACGGATCCCCCCAGCAGATCCCTGTGCCATTCCAGATCCACACATCCCTCCACAATCCCAACCCACTCCCCACTAGCAACCACTCCAAATCCCTGGGGATCCCCCCAAAATGATCCCCTAGGGATTGTCCCCTCAATCCCCTCAGGATCCCCCCCAAGTGGACCCCACAGGAAGGAGGGAAAAACACTCCTCACACTTGACTTTTTTTTTTTTCCTAAAGTTTTATTTTTTATAGTAATGACATGAGAACAGAAACATTATTTTTCACTTTATTATAAAAAAAAAAAAAAACCACAAAAAAAAAAAAAACAGCCAAAAAAAACAGAGAAAAAAAAAAAAGAAAAAAACCCAAAAAGCTCCAAAATAAACAACAACAACAAAAAAAAAAGAACTGAAACCCCAAGCAAACCGGGAAACCGCGGACACGACCCCCCGCGTCCCGCTCAGCCGTACAAATTCCAAGTCGGGATTATTATTATTTTTCTTTTTTTTTTCTTTTTTTTTTTTTGTCTTTTTTTTAAACCTACAAAAACACTCTTTAAATATTAGAAAAAAAAGATGATTTTTTTTTTTAATCTTATTTTTTTTTTCCGGTGGGTTTTTTTTGCCTTTTTTTTTTTTTTTTTTTTTTTTTTAAGGAAAATCAAAAGAACTTCCATCTAAAGGATCCCGGGATTTTGTGGCAGTGCCAAAATGCACTCAGGAATTCTCTTGCAGCGCAAACGCCGTCCCCCCCCACCCCCTCCCCAAATTTGTCGGCGCTGTAAGAATTTTTCTTTTTTATTATTTAATTTTTTTTACCTTTTTTTTCTTTTTTTTTTTTTAAACAGAAAAAAAGAGGGGGGGGAAGGGGAGGTAATTTTTTTTTTGTCTTTTTTTTTGTACTAAAAACACATCCACTGAAACACGACGGTGCTGGGTACATTCAGCAGAAAAAAAGGGATGGGGGGGTTCCCCTTAGGGGATTTTGGGGGGGGGGAAGGGGGATTAAAAATTGGGAAGAAAATGAAAGGAAAATCCCAAATGGATTGGGGAAGGGGAGGAGGAGACAGAGGGATGGACAGACAGACATTATGGAGGAGGGGGACACCATCTGGGTTCTCTTCGGGGCCCCGGTCCCGGGGGGGACACAGGGGGATTGTCCGTGCGGGAGCACCCGGGTTCGCCCCCACCCCCACCAGGTTTGGGGTCGTTTGCCCAAAATGGTGGTTTTTCAGCCCAATTTGAGGCCGGGATAAGGGGTGCTGCCCCCCCTGCCACCCTCAAGTCTTCAGGGCGATTTGGGGTGCTGAGAGCAGCAAACCTGGGAGGGGGTTAGAGATGGGAGGGGAGGGACCCCCCTCAAAACCCCAAACCTGCAGCTTGACCCCCCCCCCTCAGCCCCCACTGCGATTTGAGTGAAAAGAAGAGAAAAATGGCCAAGTTATAGCCCAGGGGAGAAAAAGCCCCCACCAGCCCCTCCTCCCCAGTTGGGAGGGGGGCAGTGCCCTCCATCCCCTTCCCTGGGGCCCCCCAAATCCTGTCCCACAGCCCAGCTCGTCTCTGGGGTCAGGATGGGAGGGGGCAGAAAGAACCAACCTTGTGCCCCCCCCAATACAGTGGGGGTCCCCAGTGACACTGGGTTGGGTTTTTTTTTGGGGGGGGGGCGTGGGGTGGGGGGACAGGAACCCTGCAGGGAGGTGCCGTGGGATTGCTGGTGCTCGTGTCTGCTTAAAAAAAGGGGGGGGACCCCTGACAGGCCCCCCCCCAATGCACCCACCCCGGTCCCCGCGGCCCCATCCCCCTCCCAAGGAGGGGGGCATTGACCCCCCCCAAAATAAACCCAAACCACACCAATATTTACAGCATGGCCCGGGGAGCACGAAACCTCCACGGTGGGGGGGACAAACTGGGGATAACTGGGGGTAAACTGGGGCAAGGGGAGTGCTGGTGTCACACCCCCCCCCCCAAGATTTTGGGGCAAAGGGAGAGGAGCAGCTTCACTGGAGGTGGAGGGGAAAACGGGGGAAGGGAGGGGAAGGAAAACGGGTGGAAAGAGGGAGGGGGATGTGGACGGGGGGGGGGGAAATGAAAAATAAAAGATGGATCTTTCTCGTTTTATAAAAAGGAAAAAAAAAAAACAAACAAAAAAATAAAATAAAATACAACGGCACAACAACCACCGACAACAGAGCGGGGGGGACCCCGCGCCCCCCCCTTGGTCACGCTGAGCCCCCGGGTGTCCCCCACCCTGGCACACACTCGCACGCTCGCACACACACTCCCCCCTCCCTTAATCCCCCCCCCAATCCCACCCCCCACCAAATCGGGGACGCGCGGGGGGGGGGTGGTCACGGTCCGGTCCGTGGCCGGCGCTCCCAAGTGCCGTGGATGCAGAGTTCCCGGGCAGCTCCCGGTGCAGCTTCCAGACTGTACAAGGGGGTATTTTTGGGGGGGGAAGGGACACCCCCACAATGCCGAGGGGGGGTGCACAGAGGGGTGGAGGGGTTGCAAAAGGAGACACTGTCCCATCGGCTGAGTCCTGAGCGCCTCGGCTCGTGCTCCGCGCCCGCTGCCGGAGGGGCTGCGCGGGGAGGGGGGGATATTTTTTTTCTCCGTTTCTGGGTTTTTTAATAAAAAAAAAAAGGTGTGTTGGGGGAGGGGGCGGTGCTGTGTTTGTTTCTGTTTTTGTTTTGTGTTTTTTCGTTTTCCTGTGTGTTTTTCTTCTCTTTCTATAAAGTCCGGAGCTGGCAGCGAGGGGGTGATGGGGGTAGGGATGCCCCCCTCCCCAAAAAGAATGAAATTCAAAAAAAAAATAAATCACTTCCCCTCGGGAGTAAAGCAGGGGGGAGGGATGGGGGGCCCCCTCCTTGCCCCCCAGCCTGGGGGGGGCAGCCCCCTGATCCCCCTCCGTAGTGTGAACTTGGTGGAGGGGTCCCCCCGGCCCCTGTTCCTCGTGTTGGGGGTCCCACGGGGGGGCTGTGTCTCGCCCAGGGGGTCAGGAGGAAGCAGAGGAAGGATTTTGGGGGTCTGTGAGTGGGATTTGGGACCGAAACCGAGAAACCAAACGACGTTACGAAGAGCTTGGCCGGATCAGTTGGAGTCGGAGTCGGAGGAGTCCCCCGAGGAGGAGGAGGAACTGCTGCTGCCCTCTGAGTCGTTGTCATCCTCATCCTCATCATCCTCATCTTCGTCATCCTCATCGTTCTGGGAGGGTGATGGCAGAGAGGACGGGGGGGTCAGGGCAAGGTTTACCCATCGCCACCCCCTTGCCCTCCCTGCTGCAGCACAGAGGGGTCCCCACAGAGAGCGGGGGTGCAACCCCATCCCTCCCACCGCTGTCCCCCAGGGACTTGGGGGGGTGAAGGAGGAGGGACGCCGGGCAGGAGTCAGGAGTGTGTTTGCAAGGGCTCAGCTCAGGGATGCCGGGCGGGGGGGACGTGCCGGAGCAGCGCGCGGGGGTCCTGCCCTCACCTCTGCCACTGCCTCGCTACACGATCCGAGGGAGGGTACCCGACCCGCCTCGTGCCTCAGTTTCCCCCCTCTAAAGCCAGGGAAGGAAGAGGCGTGAGCTGAGACCAGCGAGGGGGTGGAAACACCTCACCTGTCCGGTGGCGAGCACAAGGCACGGACACGGTTTCTGGCCCCAGCGCCATCCAGCATACTCTGATTTCAGTTGCACCGGTGTAAAGCTTTGACTCTGGTGACTTACTCGGCATTCACACTGGCGCAAACGGAGCCGAGACCAGACTCAGTATCTCCACCAGGAAAAAGACAGGAGATTTTTCTCTGCTCACTGGGGGCTCTGCACATCCCCCCCGCACCTCTACGTCCCGAGGCTGCTCCTGACTACGCCCCGCGGCTGCTCCTCGCGCCCTCCCCGGGAACACGGGGGGGATCCCATTCCCCTTCGCCTCCCTGTGTCCCCCCCTGCTTCCCGGGAGCTGCTCTGCCACGGTTCTATCTGAGCCTGGCTGCAGATGCCCCCCGGCCCCGGATGAGGGTGAGGGGGGCAGAGTGGGTGCAATGGGAACGCTGGGGGGCCCCGGCGGCCCCGCCGCCCTCCCCGCGCCCTCCCCGTGCCGCAGCCTCACCTCGTCCCCGTCCTCACTCTCCTCCTCGCTGCTGGACTCTGAGGAGTCACCGCCTTCCTCCGACGAGTCGCCGTTGTCGTCGTCATCATCCTCGTCTTCATCGTCGTCTTCCTCCTCCTCTTCCTCCTCGTCGTCATCCTCCGACTCCTGCGAGAGGGGGTTGATGTGGGTGGGTGCCCCGGGACACCCGAACCCATGGGTGCAGCACCCACCCCGTCCTTGGCCATCAACCTTTGGGTTCCTCCATCCACTGAGTAGGATCAGGTGACTCCCCACCCCACACCGTGATGGAGGCCTTTCCCCATTTATGCTGCAAATGGCCCCAAAAAGGCTCCCTGAGTGGGTGCCAGGGACAAAATCCATCCTGAATGGGTAGTAAGCAAGGATTTGGGGAGGGCCCGTGGTTTATGGTCTCGAAGAGAGGGCAGGCAGCTGGAAGCACCAGGGATGCCTTGAACAAGCAGTGTGGGTCCCCACAGACACGTTCCCCAGGGAGGGGGCATCGAGTGTCCCCATGTGGCTGTTGTGACTCACCGACTTGGACTGCATCGTTGGCTTCATCTTGGGGTTGGGACCCCGGATCTTCCCTATGCTCTTGCGTTTCTGCAGCGAGGGGAGACAAAACAAAACCATTTAGGGCTCAAGCTCTGCTCCTTCCCAGTACCCAGCCCAGAGAAAATCCCACTGCGGAGCTGCCACAGGGGTGAATCCCCCTTGGAGGGGCTCTCAGAATGTGACACATCCAAACCTCATCCAGGGCTGACCCCAGCCTGGCCCCAGGCCCTTGAGACACCCAGTACACCCCCAAACCCCCAGGACAACCCCCCCCAGCAGTGCCACACAGATACTCACATTGGAAATGTGTTCCTTGTAGGCAGCCCGCTCCTGGGGCGAGAGGCTCTGCAGGGACAAGACACAGTAAGGGATGGGCAGACACCAAATGGAATGGGGGATGGAGCAGGGAAGGGCTCTAGCACAGGGCACACCCTCCTCATATATATACATTTTTATCCTTTTAAGTTACAAAATGTCAAAAAAGGGCCTGGAAATGGTGGTTCCCCTCAGGAAGGGTTTGAGCAGAGACCATGCCAAGCATCATCCCCAAAATCAAGGGATCCCAGAGCCCGCCACCAGGCATCAGGCCCAGCACTCACCTTGAGCCAGATGTCAAGGTGCACCTTGTACTGTTTCTGCTGCTCCTCTGCCAGTTTTTGTAGTGGTCCTTCTGGCCCTGGGAGATGCGCTGCCAGCGGCTGCCGATCTCCACCATCCGCTCCTTCAGCGGGAGGTGGTTCAGCTCCCCGTTGGACAGCAGCTCCTGGGAGAACTTCTGGTAACCGTTCCTGCAGGGGTGAGCATGGGGATCAGATTGGGATAACAGCTCAGGTGTCCATAATCCCCCTCCACCCAGCCCACCCTCCCTCCTCTTGCAGCTGCTCCAGGCTCATCTCACCAGCACAGCCAGACCCCGCTTTTTGGATCCCGGGTACTCACATGGGGGGTTTCTTCGGCTCTCCCTGGAATTTCATTTTCTTGGCAGAGTTGGTGGAGCACGGAGGGGCCCGCATCTCGCTCAGCTCCCTCTGAGCCAGAGGAGAGAGAGGGGTCAGGGAGAGGGGTAGCACTAGCCACTGGACACAGTGAGGGGCAGGACAGGGCAGGGACCCACCTCGTATCGCTTCTGATCCTCCGCCGCTTTCTTGATCCACATCAGCTTCTCCTTCTTCTCCATGTTGTTCCAAGTGGCCTCCATGGCCTTCAGCGCTTTGCCCCGGTCGTTCTGTACCACAGAACCACCACGATGCATTAGAGGCACTCAAAATGCCCAGGACACTCCACCCTGTTACCCCGCCTTCCCCACAGCTCCCAACCCAAACCCAGGTGTGAAAGCCAGGGAGAAGGTACACGGGAATTCCTGCTGGTGGGAGCGATGATCCCAACCTCCAGCTACTTTCCCAGCCCACTCCTCACCTTAAAACGAGCCAGGTAGTCCCCGATGACGCTCTGTTGCCAGATCTCCTCGGCTGTTTTGGGAGACTCGGGCAGTTTCCCGCGCTCCTCTTTATCTGAGCCGTGTTTCTTCTCTGACTGCGCCTTCATCGCCGCCTCCCGCGCTTTGTACTTGGCCTGGGAGGGGGGCACAGCAGGGGGTGAAGGTGGGCACAGCCCCCAAACACCAGAAGGACGATGCAGCTCCCCCCAGCACTGTTCCCACGGTAGCACCGACAGCCCCCACCACGCCCAATGCTGTCTCCAGACTCCCCCCCACCGGGAAAACCACTAAGCCTTAAAACTGAGGCTCAAGGATGCTCTGAGGTTTCTTAAGCTGGTGGGTTTTGACCCCCCAGGTGATGAGAGGGAGGGGGTACAGCTGGCAGCGCCCATTGGTGCTGACACCAGTGCCTGGGTGATGCTGTGTTGCTCCATGGGATAATCATGCCCCTTGGAGTAGGACAAGGACAGGAGCATCTCCGGAGATGCCCGGGGGAGCAGTGGAGAGGGGGATAGGGGAGGAGGAGGGTCAGGGATGGTACCAACCTTCTTCTTCTCTGAGAGGTCGTTCCACATGCGGGCCAGGAGCCGGGTCAGCTCGCTCTCCGACAGCTCCGGCCGCTCCTCCTGCAGCTGCTTCCGCTTCTCCTCCGAGAAGATGAACATGGCAGAGATGGGTCGTTTGGGCTTCTCGGAGCTGGCCTGAGGGGGGGACATGGGGCCGTGAGGGGGTTGAGCCCATGGAGGGACCAAAGAATCCAGAAATGAAGCCCTCCCCCCCCCCCCGAGATGCCACAACCCCACCCCACATGTCTGGCACGCGCTGCCCCATTCCTCCCAGTGCTGCTCCCACCTTGCCGGTCTCTGGTGAGGATTTTTTGGATGCGGGACTCGTCGCCCCTTTCCGGTTGCCGCCCAGCATCTTCTCCTCGCCCAGCACCCGCTGCTGCTCCTCCTCGGGCAGGCTCTGGGTGGCACAGGGGGAGTGACATTGTTAGGACAGCCCAACGCTAATGAGGCCTTGAGGCAATCAGGGAATAGGGGCACTGGGGAAAGGGAATTAACACTGGTCCCAGACAGGACCAGCATCAGGCACTGCACGTGTACAGCTTGGGGGTCCCTATGCTGTCAGCTCCTTGCCGCTCAACATCCCTCTCCCCCAGCTCTGTCCCCTTCCTGGCTCAGCCTCATCTGCTGTTTCTTGGTGAAAGCAGGGGGGCAGGTGCCCAGGTCCAGGCACACCCCTGGGTTTTCCACCCCCTCCCTCTGCAGCCGCAGCCGGGGCCGCGTCACATCCGCCCAGGGGACGGGGACGATACCGGGGTGGCCTCGGTGTGGCTCCCCCGCCTACGCCCCAGCGAGAGAAGGAAGTGAGAGGCTTTGCAGCCACAGCCACTGAGCACTCCTCTCCTCCAGCTCCAGCCCTCTGCTCACCCCAGCTCCCCTCCTGAACTGGGTGGCACAGCACCCTCTCCTCCAGCTCCAGCCCTCTGCTCACCCTGCCTCCCCTTCCAGTGCCCCCCACCTCCCAGTGCCCAATTGGAAGTCGCTGGGTCGGGCATTAGGATGATGGAAGGTCAAGACTATGTGCAACCATCTGCACAGCACCCATGGGCAAGTCCAGCCACGTTCTGGAGGAGCAGAGGGCAGCTCCCCACTTGACCCATCATAGCCCCTGGGCAGGGTTTTCCCCCCTTCCAGATTTGGGACCTCCAGCACCCGCTGGCCAAGCACTCCCACACCACTCACCTCCAGAAAGCGGAGCAGCTCAATCTCGTAGTCTTTCTTTTTCTGGAAGGAGACATGGGTTACATAGAGATCCCTCACCCCATCCCTGCCTCCTGCAGCCCCCAACCCAGCCTCAATCCCTTGGGAATCTCATGCTCCACCAGACCCACACATGGACTGGGAGATGGGATCAAAGAAGGTGACCAAGGACCTCGGGGGGAATCGGTGGTGCAGACAAGAAAGGGGACTGAGGAAGGGTGAGGAGCGTGTTTCCAGGGAGATCTGTAGCCCCAGCTCTCCCATCCTATTGCTCCCTCCCCATACCTGCCTGTCCCCCTACCTGTCCATCCTTGGCCACTCACCTGGTCACACTTTTTGTGGTATGCATCCTTTTCCTTCTGGGAGAGCAGCTTCCACTGCTGGCTGCACAGCACCATCCGCTCGGTGCTGGGCACGTCTTTCATGTTGGCCATCAGCTCTGCACAGTACAGGGAGTAGCTATTCCTGAAAAACCCACGGAGGGACCCAGCATTAGGGACAACCTGCCCCTGCAGGCTGGAAAAACCCTCTAAGATCACTGATATGACCAATCAACTAACGCTGCCAAGCCCACCACTAAACCATGTCCCTAAGTGCCACATCCACATTCTTCCAGGGATGGCAACTCTACCACTCCCCTGGGCAGCCTGCTCCCATGCCTGACCACCCTTTCCACAAAGAAATTTGTCCTGAAATGTCATAGAAAGGTCCCTTGCTGGTGGCCCCCGAAATGATTTGTGCTCCTCAAGCCAAGCAGAGCCCCATTTCCCTCATCAGCAAGAACCAGTGTCCGCAGAGGCAGCGCAGAGCTGGACACCACGGCGTGGAGAGGGACAGCACTCACGGAGGTGGCTTCGTGGGTCGTCCGTCAAACTTGTCCTTGAGCTGCCGCTCGGCCTTGGTGAGGGTGGAGCGGGTGATTCCCTCCTCGCTGATGTTCAGCTCCGGGTGCTTCTGGATGTAGTCCCGCATGATCTCCTGCGGAGGATGGAGAGCGGTCAGAGGGGCTGCCATCCCCGCCTGCCCGGGGGCCGGAGGAGGAGGAGAGAGAAGCCAACCATCGCCCTAGTCCTCTCCCTGGGGCTGCTGCTCCCTTCCTCGCACATGGCTGGAGGAGGCAGGGCTCAGACTCACTAGGGACCTGCCGGGACCTGCCTGAATCCCCACGCTGGCTATCGGGAGAGGCTGGCTGTGTGTGGCCACATTGACTTGGAGTGAATGTTGGGGCGAGTGTGGAGGGGACGGGGTGAGGCTGCTCCCTACCTCGTACTCCTTCCGCTGTTCCAGGGCCTTATGAATCCATTTCAGCCTCTTTTTATCCGAGAGTTGAGACCACTGCTTGCCCAGCGACTCTTTCACCTCCTTCGTGGTGGCCTGAAAACCCAAAGCCAGAGGTGAGGGCAGAGGGGTAAAATCCAAAATCAAAAAAAAAAAGAAAAAAAAAAGAAAAAAAAAAAAGAGGAATAAAAAAATATGAAAAAAATGACAAAAAATAGCGTGGCCTGGTGGGGCCTGACGGCACCCACCGTGGGGCCGTGGGGGCTGCGAGCCGAGCTCACGGCCGGGGAAGGGGGTGCGTGGGAGTGGGGGGCATGGCCAGAGGTGGATGTTTGTGCTGGAATTCCTTCCTGCCCTGACTCAGGCTGTGGTCACCCCTTCCTGGCAAAAAGTGTTGGAGGGGCTGTACCCCTGAGCCTCTTCCAGATGTGCAGAGCCCCTTCTTACCTCCGTCCAGGCTGCTGGGAGCTTCCTGTGGTGTCCTCCAGCCCGTCCCCCCCTAAAATGCTTCTCTCCCTTCCCCCTCCTCTCCCCCAGCAGCGGGTCCAGGACCCCCCGACACTCACACTCACACTCACTCCCACCCACCGTACTCACATCTGGACGCACTTTCAAGTAGATCTTCTTCTCATGGTTGTACCACAGCTGCTGGGGAGTCTTGGGTTTTTCGGGGACGTCGGATTTCTTGGCGTTCTGGATGAGATCTGGGTGGTCTTCCCTTTACCAGGCAGTGAGGTGGGGAAGGGAGAGCGTCAGGGAGGTGGCAGGGGGAAGGAGAGCACCCCTAAACCTCCCTGCTAAGGGGCAACTGTCACTGCAGGGCTGAGCTTCCATGGGCTCAGGTACTGCGGGGTCCCCAGAAAGAGCAGGAGGGCTGAGGAGAGATTTGAGTCTGTCCCTCCTTGGGGAGCATGAGCTACGTACACCCCCAGGCTCAGCTGCATCACTGGAGCAGCAGCAGCGAACACCAGGATCCACTTGGATTACAGCCAACATGTTAAAAGGGAAGGATCTTGAGGATCAGGGTGGTAACTTCAGCTTTTATCAGTGCTGGTGGCAGGGCTCCTGTCCCCCCCTCACAGACCCTGACCCCCAGAGCATGGTTGCTCCTCTGCTCTCCCCCTCATCCAGTCTCCCAGCCAGAGGGATGCTCTCAGACAACATTTCCTTGCTCTTTTTTTTTCTGCATTCCTTCTTCCCTTCAAGCCAAAATGCTCATCAGGGATTCCCCGGTGAGCTACACGCAGGAGAGGAGACTGGATCTGTCTGGAGGGGCCCAGGGAAACGGGGGGGGACCCTGCCTGCTCACCTGAACCTCGCCAGGTTCCTCTCAAACTCCTGCTTCTCTCGCTGGAAGTCCTGGATGTATTTCATCTGGGGACACAAAGCCACCAGGGAGGTGGAGAGGGATGTCAGCACTGGGGAATGGGCAGGAAGATACATCCCTGTTGACCTGGCTGGGCATTCCACCACCCCCAAAGAATCTTGAAGGCTCCCCAGCCCAGGGAATGATCCTGCAGCTCCCAGTAGAGGGCTTCCAGCCTGCCCAGGGATTCAGCAACAGGGTATCTCCCCTCTTCCTGCATCCCAGCAGCCCCGGGAAAGAGGGCACGGCAGGACCTTGTGCCTGGATTTTTCCTGGACACCCCAAAGTGAGAGTTGGGACCTTCAAAACACCTGCCCAGGCTCTGGCATCTCTAGATGGGCAGATCTCTGCTCCCAGCATCTCCCAGAGCCTGTCCCTCCATGCCCTGGTCAGACAGGGCAGCACAGCAGGGTGTGTGACTTAACCCCAGCCTTAAACACAGATCCACCCAATGGCAAAGTCACCATCCAGGTCTGTCAGGAAAAGACGGACTGACGGACAGACCCAGCCAGCCTCCACCCCACAGATCCTGGGAACCAGGACGGGAAAAGCCAAGGAAGCCTTACAGGTCTGACAGGACTAAACGAACACCTCGTTTCTCCCGTCGAGAGCCGGATTAAGCCCTCGCCAGGCAGAGGTTTGTGCTCTGCTGGTTTTACTGGGAGGGCTGGGCAGAGCCCAGCATGCAGAGGCACATAGTGGAAGGGGCTTGCTGACTACCCCCCAGCAATACCTTTTTCTTCTCGGGAAGCTCCTTGTATTTCTTGGACAGGATCTTGGTGAGATCCAGGTTGCTCATTTCGGGGTGAAGCTTGGCGTACTTGGCCCGCTTCTCCATGAAGAAGCGGAAATAGGGAGTCAGGGGCTTCTTGGGGAAGTCAGGGTGTTTCTGGGGAGACAGCAGAGTGGACACTGGGTATGGAGCCAGGCATAGCCAAACCCAGCGGCTCCCCCAGTCCTGGGGGGACCTGCCTCCATCCAGCCCTGCTGATGATCCAGCTCCCTGACATGGGAACTGCAGGCAATGAATGAGGGGGAAACCACTGGGAACAAGGGCTCCACCAGGAACTACAGTATCCCAGGAGCAGCTTCTGGCCACCCAGAGCTGTCAGCACAGAGTGAGAGGGGAAACTGAAGCAGGAGGAGGGGAGGGGACCCAACTCCCAGGGATGGAGCATCAGCTGCCCTGGGGCCACCTGGGGGAAAACATCACCCCTCTCAACCTGATGGGTCAGGAATAGGATGGTAGTTTCCATGAAGAAGCAGAAACAGGGAGTCAGGGGCTTCTTGGGAGATAGCAAAGTGGACACTGAGCACAGAGCCAGCCACCAGCTCCCCCAGTACTGGGGGGACCTGCCTCCATCCAGCCCTGATGATGAACCAGCTCCCTGACACAGGAGGGAGAAACCACTGGGAAAAAGCGCTCCACCAGGAACTACAGTATCCCAGGGCTGGGAATCTCAGGAGCAGCCTCCAGCCATCCAGAGCAAGAGGGGAAACTGAGGCAGGTGGAGCAGATGGGACCCAATTCCCAGGGATGGAGCATCAGCTGCCCTGGGGCCGCCCGGTCGAGAGCACCACCCTTCCCGACCCGGCGGGGCCAGGAATAGGACAGCAGCTTCCCGGCCCCCCTGGAGCTAAACTTGGCTGCAGGCTGCCAGCAATACAGCTGCCCATATTAAATGTACCCGGGACTTGGCCCGGGCCCAGCGCCTGCGGCCTCCGGAGCCTTGGGCAGACGGACGCCGGGATTATGGGCAGTGAGGTGCCTGCAGGGGCTCCAGCGGTGGAGCCACACGGATCTGAGGTGCCACAGGGCTGACAGCCCCCTGTCCCAGGGAAGAGGGACGTCGCCCTTTAGGGACTGAGCCTAATTCCTGCCCAATACCTTGAGCTTTTTGCCTTTGTAAGGGTTCTTCACATGCTCTTCAGCATCCATAATGAGCTCCGTGAGGGTCCGGAACTTCCTCACCTGTGCGAGAATGAAAGGACACAGATGTGAATGGGGGACAGGGCAGATCCCTGGCATGGCAGAAACCCACCAGGTTTTATAATGCCACCCCAAAAACGACCCTTCCCAGTCCCTCCAAGGGGGTCACAATGCTGATGGCAGTGGGATGGTGTCAGCACCAACAGCCGAGGGTTCCAGGAACTGAACTTGAACGATTCCCACAGCCCTGGGGGGTCACCAGGACACTCACTCCCTGTCACAAAGCCCGGCTGGAGCCCCATGCGGTGTCAGTTACCTCGTTAGAGATCTCCATCCACTTCATTTTGCACATCTCCCCCGAGAAGTCCTTGAAAGCCACTTTTTCCCAGTCCAGGTGGGACTCGGTGGTTTTGAACTTGCTCCCGTCGTTGGAGGGCAGGTTATTCTTCATGCACTCCAGGAGGGTCAGCATGTCCTCCTGCGACCAGCGGTCTGAGCAGCAGAGAGATGGGATCAGCAGCAGCCAGGGGCAGGCAGCTTCCCTTCCCTTTCCTTCCATTTGCTTCCTTTCCCTTCCCTTCCCAGCAGGATACCGGGACTACAGCTCCCGGCGTTCCGCTCCGGACCGCACGCCAGGACACGTAATCTCCACATGCTGCCTCTCGAGATTAAAGATCAAAGGGACGTGGCTGTTTCCATCACCCTCGAGCAACTCTCTACCGGGCCAAAACAATCCGGGCAAAGCGAGAAATTCCACTCGGTGCAAACCAGAGAGACTCGCTCATCCCAGAAAACCATCAGATAAGGGGTGGCTCTGCTGCACGGGAGCAGAGGGCTATTTCCTACACCCTGCGGAGCGAGATGGGAGCGATGAGCTCTCCAGCCAAGGAGGAAACAGGGAAACCCACTTTCTAAGTGGAAAAGATGTGTCTGGAGCAACGGGAAAACCCCAGTGTTGCTTTTCCTGCACCTCGGAGAGCTTTGCCATCACCTGGGCCCAGCTCCATGGTGACCTCTGCCAAGGTCAAAGCTCCCACACCACAAAGTGAGGGCGGGCAGAGCCCAGCACAGCCCCCCCGTCTCACAAGGGGTCCCTGACAGCGCAGGGGTGGTGATTATGTCACCCCAACATCCCCCAAAATGCCAGGAGGAGCACCCCCAGTTCCCATAGGGACAAGCCACTGGGATGGTGGGATGGGCACATGGCAAAGCCGGAGGGCCTGGAGCAGCCACGAGGGCAGGACACGCAGTAGCACCATGCTGGGACAGGCAGCAGGCAGGATATCCCAGCCCTGAATGCCTCACCCAGCCCCAACCTTGGGGCTGGTTTCCTTGCCAGGGGAATTCCTGACTGCTCTGAGCTTCCACGCCAGCTGGGGAGCACAACCCCGGGTGCTCTGCAAACATGGGTGGCTCTGGGAATGCAGCGGGGCCCTGGGAGCGGAAGGAGAGGTCCCTGGGGATGTGGGGATGGGCTGGAGGAGGAGCAGAGCCCCGAGCCGCTCGCCCACACGGTCCCTTGCTGCCTCATCCCGGGATGGGCACTTGAGCTCCCCCGGTGTGGGACTGGTATTCCCCTGGTGTGGGACTGGCATTCCCTGCCCCACATCACTGATGGGTGAAGACCGGGAGATTTGGAGCTGCCTACGGGATATGGAGCATCCCAGCGAGATGGGGACAGTGGGACACAAGAGCATCTTTGAGATGGGGACAGTGGGACACAGAGCATCCCAAAGAGGTGGGGACAGCACAGCAGGTCATGGGTTTGAGTGGAGCACTGCTCCCTCCATCCTCAGGAATGAAACCAAGCTCCCAGAAATACCCAGCTGCAGACATTCCTCCAGCTGCAGCTCTCCCTCTGCTCAGACTCGATATGCAGGAAAACCACCTCCATGTCCTGCCCCTGCAGGGGTCTGGTAAAGGGCAACCCCCCACCCCATATCCCAAATCCAAGCAAGGGATGTTACAGGACATGCAGGACCTGCAGCTGGTGCAGGGAGCGCAGCCAGGACCTGACCTTCCATCCCAATTTCCCCCCTGGACCTGCCAGGTCGCAGGGGAGCAAGGCAGAGAACAGTTTGGGATCTGGCTGGTCCCTTTAGTGATCTCATCAGGGATTAATTAGAGGGGGAAGATGGAAAGAGTCCCCTGGAAAGCAGGGAGACCAGTGGCTTGGCATGTGTCTCCATATTCCCAACTTCATCCTAAAACATTATGAAGAGGGAAACAAGATGGGAAACCCACAGTGCTGGACGGGGATCAGAGTTGGGGTGGGCACCAATGCAGCCCCAAATTCTCTCTTCCTGTTTTTCCCATCCATTTTCCAGCTCCCTCCAGGCAATGACCAATGAGGCAGAACAGGGCTGGGAAGTTGGTGCTGACTTTACTTGCAGAAATCAGGAGGAATTACCGAAAGCAGCATGGCCACAAAAATCCAGAGGGGAGGGAGAAGTGGACAAGACCCCTCCAAACCTGCTCTCATCAAGCCCCGTGCCTCAGTTTTCCCCTTCCGACACAGAAACACCCGGAGACCTTTGGCCCTGCGTGAACCCCCCACCGGCAGACAGCCAGAATAACCACATCCCACAGGAATACATAAAAAACAGCGGAAACATCCCAAAACCCTCATTGGCAGCAGAGTGGGACAACAGAGACCCCACACTCAGCCCCCCATCCCTCTGTTCCCCCTCCCTCAGGCTAGGGTTTGTCAAAAAACACTGGAATTGCAGAGTTCACCCACCAGGATGAATGGGGTTGTCTGTGCCCTGGGACCAATTTATCCTGGCTCTCCTGGCACCGGCCGGGCCGGGTCTATATTAGGAAAGCTGCCCCGGTGTAATTAAATCCATCTAAAGTCCCGGAGAAGGACACGTGCTCCGGCCGGGTTCGCTCGAGGCAACAACCCGACTGCGGCATGGGAGGAAATCGGGGGGACCCCGTGGGACGGAGGGGCTGGACCCCATTTGGGGGCCTTTGGGGGACCCGGGGAGTTTTTGGGGGGGTGAGGTAGCAGAGCCCTGCAAGCTGCCCTGAATAAACATCCTTCTTTTTTCCGTTGTTTTCCTGCCCCTTTTCCAATAAAAGCTGAAGCTCTGATGTCATCCCGGGGTCTGGAAGCCGGAGGCCCAAGGTAATGGCTCGGCTTTTAATGCAGCCCAGATGTGAGGGGGGAAGGCAGCACCTCTGTGCCAGGCCCCTCTTTCCCAAACCCCCACAAAACTCTGGTGCCCAAAAAGAGCATCCCAATGCCAGTGCACTGGAGCGTGTATCCGTGTGCTCACACACGTGTGTGTGCGTGTTCTCTGCGGCAGAGAGGGATCGGGAGGGGCAGATCCTCCCCCCTCCCTGATCTGCTGGCAGTTGGGATCACGGATCCTCCATCCCTCCTCCTCCTCCATCCCTCCTCCTCCTCCATCCCTCCTCTTCCTCCATCCATCAGGGAAAAGGGGCGCTCAGAGGTTTTTATATTATTATTTTTAAACATGGCAGTGATATTCCCGTGGGAATGCCAGCGTGGTTGGAGGGGCTGCGGGGGGGTTCACCTTGGTTTTTGGGAGCTGTCATTTCCAAGTCTGCAGGGCACTCGGCTTCGCCGTTCATCCTCCACCTGCCTGTGCCCAGCACGGTCCCGCCGGCTCCCTCCTTGCCCGCTTCCCAAAATCACTCCCCACTCGGATCTGCAAGGAAAAGGAGACCCCTGCTAGGCATCCACCCCCACAATGGGGGAGGCCCCCGACTCCTGATGGGGAGTGGGGGGAACCTGACTCAGGCATCCATCCATTCCCCCCACGCCGAGATGAATGAGGTGCTGGGATCCCCCTGTGCATCCCTGAGAGGTTTGGGGGGGATAAAGAGGGGGTGCAGGATCCCAGAAATCCAGGAGGGGGTATCCTGAATGGTGGCGTGACCCCCACACTGGTGGGGGGATGAGAAAAGGGGTGTGTGGGCAGGGAAGAAGGGTTCAGGGGGGTGTCCCCAAGGTGGTGGGCAGGATCCGTGGGGGATCCCCACAGATCCTATGGGAGAAAGGTTCAGGGGGGCTCCCTAAGGGGGGGTGGGATCCATAGACCCAAGGTCAGGGGGATCTGAGCCAACAGGCATCCCAAAGAGGGATCTCCCAAGGGAGTTCACTTCCCCCCACAAAATGGGGGTTTCAAAGGAAGGGGCACCACAGATCCAATAAAATCCTCCCTGGAGGGGGGGCATGCTTGGAGAGGGGTCTCCCAGATCCAAGGGAGCTGGGGGGGGAATATTTGGGGAGCTCTGGGAGGTTTAGAGGTCTTCCAAGGGGGGAGGACAAGCTGGGGGGGAAGGTATTTCAATGGAGAGGCTGTAGGGGAAGGATCCCCTCAGATCCCATTGGGACAAATCTTACAGCTCCATGGGGAAGGATTACCCAGGGAAGGGAGGGGAGCAGGTGAGAGGCCTCAGTGGGGAGACCCCAAAGCATGGAAGAAGGATGGAAGCTTGGGGGGATCCCCATGAGGAGGGACCCAAAGGAGGGAATCCCTGGAGGGCAGATCAGAAGCCTCAGAGGGGTCCCCCTGAGGACAGGCCGCAGGCCCGGGGGGAGCAGGCCCAGGCCTGGGGGGAACTGGGCCGGGGCAGGATCCCAGGGGGAATCCAGGCTTGTGGGGGGATCCCATGGGCAGGGGGGATCCGGGGGCTGCTGAGGGGAGACCAGGCCCTGTGTCTGAGGGAGAATCTCCTGGGGCAGTGGGGACGGCCCTGGGGTGCAGGACCCCCGGGCCCCAGGAGGGATTGGGGATCACCCTGGGAGGGATCAGCTCCCAGGAGAGGGAATCTGGGATCACCCTGGGGGGGTGCAGGCCCCACCAGGCCTGAGGGGGTGGGGGACCCCTGTGGGGGTCAGATCAGCCCCTGGGGGGGACAGATTTGGGACCACCTGAGGGAGATCAGCCTTGTGGGGTGGTTGGGGGATCCCCTGGGGGTGGATGTGAGGGGGTGCAGACCCCACCAGCTCCTGGGGTGGGGATTGGGCATCACCCGGGTGTGGATGCGGGATCACCTCAGGGTGGAGGGGGGCTGGCAGACCCCACCAGCTCCTGGAGTGGGATTGGGGATCACCCGGGAGTGGATGTGTGTGTGGGGGTGAAGACCCACCTGCACTTGCGGTGGATGCGGGATCACCTGGGGAATGGATGTGGGATCACCTTGGGGGGGATGCGGGAGGGGTGCAGCCCCCACCTGCCCCCAGTATGGGACTGGGGATCACCAGCGGGTGGATGAGGGGGGGTTGGGATGGGGTATCACCCAGGGCTGGATAAACCCCTAGGGACGGGGTGGGGGGAATCACTCCAGCCTTGGATCAACCCCCAGGGGGGCGGATCTAGGACCACCCCAGGGGCTGGCTGAAGGATCGCCGCGGGGGTGGGATCAAGCCCAACCCCCGGGGTGGGTGGGGTGCTGTAGCGTGAAACCGGGGATCTCCCGGGGGTGGGAAGCGGGGGCGGAGGGGAACATACATGGGGGGGGGGCGTCGGCGAAGAGGGGGGGGTGTCGTGAAAGGCGGGATCGCGACAGGGGGAGGGATCCATGGGATCATGGCGGGGCGGGGCGGTGCGCGCGCACAGGGATCCCCGAGGGGGGGAATGCGGGGGGGGTGGGGTGGGGTGTGCGGGATCCCCCCGCTGGGGAGAGGCGGGAGGTAGGGGAGGGTGGACCGGATCCCGCGCCTGGAGGGGGGAAGGAGGAGGAGGAGGAGGAGGAGGCGGGGGAGGAAGGGGCCGGGCCGGCGGGCGGAGGCGGGGAGCCCGCACATGCCTTGCGCCGCCGGCCAGCTCCAGTCTCCTCCTCCACCAGGCAGCAGGAACCGGGTGGGACCGAGCGCGGGCGGCCCCGGCGGCGCCTCCCCCGCCCCCGGTTCCCACCCGGGCGCCAGCGAGCTGAGCCCCCCTCCCTTTTTTTTTTCTTTCCTTTTTTTTTTTTTCTCCTTCTTCCCCCCAACAACACCCGGGCAGACAATAGAAGGCGAGTTCGGGGGGCCGGGGGGTGCGGAGAGGGGCCGGGGGAGCGCGGGAGCGCTCCCCCGGCCCCTCTCCGCACCCCCTGGTCCCCCGGAGCGATGCGATGCGCTGCTTCATCCCCCCCTCCTCCTCCTCCTCCCCGCATCCCCCCCCTCCCGCATCCCCCCATCGTTACCGGCCGCTCTCCGCCGCGGCACACAATGGCCGGGCTGCGCCCGCCTCCGCCCGCCGCTCCTTCCCCTCCACCCGCGGTTATAAAGCCGAGACAAACCCACCTCTCCGGGCTGCTAAAGGGGGAGGAGGAGGAGGAGGTGGTGGTAGTGGCGGTGGTGGTGGTGGTGGTGGAAGAAGGAGGGAGGAGGTTGGAGCGGCGGGGAAGGGGGGGGTGCGGGGGGGAGCTCTAACCGAGCCGCCGCAGCCCCAACCCCGCCGCCGGAGCCGCTGGGGGAAGAAGAAGAAGGAGAAGGAGAAGAAGGGAGGAGGAGGAGGAGGGGAAGGGGGGGCGGGGATGCCCGGCTGGGGGCGGCCGGGCAGCTGCAGCGAGCCGGGCGAGGGCAGCGCGACCTCCCCGCACCGACCCCCGGGGAGCGGCTCCTACCCGATCCTCCCCCCCTTTCTCTTTTTCCCCACCGCCGCCCCCTCCTCGCTTTTCCTTTCCTCGCTTTTCCCCCCCCTCTCCTTTCCTCCCCTTCTTACCCCCCTCTTCTTCTCTCCGCGACCCCTCCTCGAGCCCCGCGAACACCCACCCACCCAGCGGGGGGCTGGAGCCCCGCTCCCGGTCCGGAGGGAAGAAAGGAAGGGGAAGGAGGGGGGGGAAAGGCGAAAAAAAAAAAGGAGGGGGGAGAAAAAAAATATAGATAAAAAGAAAATAAAGGGGAAAAAAGGGCGTAAAGGGGGGGGGATAAAGCGAGGATAAGGAGGGGATGGAGCGCGGTAGGGGTCGGCCGAGCCCCGGCACGCACCGGCGGAGCGCGGCGCCCAGCTCCCGCCGCGGCGCGGGACTCACCCGGGCTGGGGAAAAACAAGCGGGCAGCGCTGGAAGCCTGCCCCCGAAATCCAGCTGCGGCACCGGGGAGGAGGGAGGGAAGGCGAGCGGGAAGGAGGGAGGGAGCGAGGAGGAGGAGAGGGAAGGGAAGGGAAAAAGGAGGGAGAGAAGGGGGGGGCACACCGGGGCCGCCGAGCCGGGCGCTGCCCCCCGCCCCGAGCCCCAGCGCGGTGCCCCCCGCGGGCGGGCGAGGCGGGCGAGCCCCGGCGGTGGCGGCTTCCTGCCCGCGGGGCCTGCGCGAAACCAGCCTTTCTAAAAAAAAAAAAAAATAATAACCTCTCCTTTTTATATATATACGTATATATATATATATATAAAAAAAAAATTCGCTCTGGTGGGCGCGACCCCCCTCCCCGATCCCGGCGGAGCGGCGGCGGAGCGCCTTACCGAGCCCGGAGCGCGGCGGTGGCGGCGGCGGCAGCGGCGGCGGCAGCGGGAGCCCGGGGAGGAACAAAGCGCCTCCTCCAGCCCCGCCGGCGGAGCGGCGCGGCGGCGAATGGCGAGCCCGGGCGGCGGGCACGGCGCGGCGCGGCGGGGCACGGCGGCGGCGGCTCCCCCGGCGCGGGCACGTACCGGCGGGGCCGCCGCTTTTTTGGGGGGCGGCGGCGGGGGCTCGGGGCTCGCTCGGCGGGGCCGGGGCGGGGGAGCGGCGGTTGAACGGCGGCCAGCTCTGCAGCGCTGGCCCCGGGCGTGGACGCGCTCCAGTCCCCGCAGAGACGATCGCGCTTTCCCCCGCCTCCATGGCGCTGCGTTCGCTCTTCCAATCAGCCGGGCTGAGCGCGGCCGGGATCCGCCGGGATCTCCCCGCCAGCCCCGCCGCCCCGCCGCCGCTTTCCGCCGGGTTTTTTATTGCTCTTTGCTTTTGCAACACTGTGGTGAGAAGAAAAAGAGGAGGAGGAGGAGGAGGAAGGAGAAGAGGAGGGAAAGGGGGGGTGGGGGGGGGGGGGAAGGGAGGAAGAAAAAAAAATTAAAAAAAAAAAAAATCTCCTTACATGTGCAACAATCCTCGGCCGGCGTTTGCATAAAGAAAAAATAATTAAAAAAAAAAAAAAGAGAGAGGAGAAAAAAAATAAAGCGGGGGGGGTGGAAGCGGAGCGGGGGGGGGGGAGCCGAGCCGGGCCCCCACGGCACGGCGGGGCCGCGCTCCTGCCCGCCCCGCGGCCCCGGGACACGGCGGGGGGGGGGGCTCTGCCCGGCGGGGCGGGCGAGGGGCAGCTTCCTCCCCTCCTCCCTCCCTCCGCTCCCTTTCTCTCCTCTCCTCTCTCTCTTCCCTCTCTCTCTCTCTCTCTCTCTCTCTTAATTTTTTTTAATGGAATTTCTCCAACTCCACCTTTGTTGTGCTGGGCGTCATTCCCCGCAGCCAATCCCGGCCGGGCAGCGCCTGCACATTCCCGGCCATCCCGGCTGCCTGCACAGTACGGGCCATCCCGGGCTGCTTCCGTGCCACCGGCCGCCGCCACGCTACCGAACAACCCCCCCCCCCCCCCGGCACCGGGTGCCCCGGGCTGCCTCCCCGGCTGCCTCCCCTTCCATGGTACCGATCACCCCCGGCCACCGCCACGGCAGCGGCTGCCTCCATGGCACGGCTGCTTCCGCGCTCCCGGCTGCCTCCACGGTGCCGGCCACCCCGGCAGTCCCGGCCTGTCCAGCCGCTGCCACGGTACCGAGAACACCTCCGCGGTACCGGCTACCCCGGGCTGCCTCCACGGCGCCGGCTGCCACCGCGGCGCCGGCTGCCTCCACGGCACCGGCTGCTTCCACGGCACCGGCTGCTTCCACGGTATCAGCCACCCCGGCTGCCTGTACAGCACCGGCCGCCCCGGCCACCACGGTACCGGGCTGCAGCCACGGTAGCGACCACCCTGCCTGCCCCTAGGGCACCGGCCGGCCAGGGCTGACCGTGCTGCGGCCACAGGCCGCCCGCCTGCGGCGGCTGTTCCCGGCTGGCGACACATTCCCGGCTGCCGGCGAGCTCCGGCCATCTGCCCGCTGCCGGCCGCCTGCACGCCACGGCTGCTCCATCCAGGCCGCCAGCGAGTTCCCGGCCGCCCGCGCGTTCCCTCCGGAGAGCTCCGGCCATCTGCCCGCTGCTCCGAGGCCGCCGGGTCGCCGGCGTGCTCCAAGAGCTCCAGCCATTTGCCTGCTTCCCAAGCCAGGCTGGCACAGGCAGCTCCGGCCGGCACCTGCCACGAGGCAGCGGGAGCTGGCGGGGACCCCCCTTAAGAGATGCAGGATGATCTGGGAATGTGGGGCCACACGGCTTTGTGGGCTACGGGCATCTCCCTGGCACGGGAACAGCCAGTATCTGGGGGATTTTCACCCTTGTTTATAAGGAAAAGGAAAAAAAAAAAATAATCCCTAAATCTGCGTGCAGTTGGCCCCCCCTCACCCCAGCTGATTTGGGGGTGCGGGGGTGGTGCCTGGCTGTGCATGTGGCTTATATGGGCTTTATCCCAAGGGAAGGATCAGCCAGACGGAGGGACAGCCGGACAGCCGGATCCTCTGCCACGTCCTGCCTCCGGGCTGTGCCAAACCAGGCCGGGCAGCTCCGGCGCTGGGCGGTTAATCCCTCCTGCGAGAGCTTAAAAATAAAAATATATCTATTTATTCAGCGGGGAAAAGGGCCTGGGCTGGGCTGGATCCCCAAATTGTGGAAATTGTCACTGCTTTGCAGGAGGGAAAAATCGCAAAAGGAAAAAAACAATGTAAACAAAGAAAATATTTAGGGGCAATCGGGTCAAATATATGAAAGTTGACATTTTATAATTTTTAACTTTTTTTTTTTTTTTTAAGCAAAAAGCCATTTTTGGAGTGTCAGTGTGCTCCAGGCCCAATCCCCCCAACGTGGTTTTGTGGCTTTTGTCACTGAGAAGGGACACCAGAACCCTGGGAATCAGCCACAAACCCTGCAGCAGGTGGGCTGGGAGTGGGGACCCCCCCAAATCTTCATCCCAACCCCTCCCCTCACTCCATGGCCTTCCCAAACCTCACTTCCAACATGGGAATTTTCTATTCGCTTTTATTTGTGTCAGTGAGTGGGTTTTGGGTGCAGCTGCAGGTTTTGAGGAGTTTTATTGGTTTTCCACTTTTTCTGTGCACAAACAGTGACAATGTCCCACTGGACACCTCCAGGAGATCCCAGAGTGTCCCATGTCCCCTGTCCATGGATGGCATGGAGCACTCTGTGATGCTGCAGGCACTGTGACTCTCCCCTTCCAGGGGTGATGCTCCAACGTGATCCCCCTCTGGAGCTCCATGCTTCCCCCTCCTCATTAGCAACCAATTAATAAGCATTTATTTCCCCCTCATTACTCTACTCCCATCCCTAATTCCCCCTCCCTCCATTTCCCTGAGCTGAGGCAAGTTCAAAGAAGAGCTTGACCTAAATTCCCAACCCCAAACTGGGCTGGATCCCGCAGCAGTGACCTCGCTGCCATCTCCCAGAGAATAACAAATTCTTCCCAGCGTGGAAAACAAGAAGGATGGGTGCAGGCAGATGCTATCCTCCTTCACTGGGATTTGGAGGCAAGGATGGCCTCTGGATGGCACCTGGCATGTCTTGTCCACGTGAGGCCGGCACAAGGAAGGGAAGCTGCTGGATCCACAGGCCTTGGGCTGGAAAACACCAACCACGTGCCTCCATCTCTGGAAAACAGGGGGTAGCAGCTATGCCAGGCTTGGGAAAAGCTGGTGGCCACGCTGGGGTTTATCCCAGCCCCATGGGAAGAGTTTGGGATCCTGGTTTGGAGCAATCGAGGATGCTGATCCCAGTTCCTGCCCCATGGGAAGGCTGGGGGCGAACAGGCACAGCCCTTCCCATGGCCCCGCTCACAGAGCCGGTGTCTCCCGTTCGTTAATGGGATTATGGATAATCGGGGTCAATCCAGTGCCAGGGGCTGGGGGAGGGGCAGGGGCTGCTCTGCTCCCTGTGCCAGCAGCCCTGGATCAGGACGTTCCCAATCCCCCTGGAGCAGGGACAAGCCAAGGCCATGTGGCAGTGGGGCAGCACCCTGGAGTGCGGGGGGATGAGGGGGGCTGAGCATCCCGGGATGGCCACAGGAATCCCTTAGATTCCCTGACATCCTGGGATGGCTACAGTGAGCAACCCAGGGTGACTATGGGGAGCATCCTGGGATGCCCACAGGGAACATCCTGGATGGCTGCAGGGAACGTCCAGGGATGTCTGTGGGAAGGATCCTAGGATGACCACGGGGAGCATCCCAGAATGGCTGCAGGGAACTTCATGGGATGACTTGGGGATGCATCCTGGAGTGCTGGGATGCAGTGAGTATCCTGGAATGACTATGGGGAGAATCCCAGGATGGCTGTAATGAGCTCTCCAGGATGCTGGGATGCAGCATTCCAGGATAGCTGTGAGGAGCATCCTGGGATGACCGTTGGGAGCATCCCAGAATGACTGCAGGGAGCACTCCAGGATGTTGGGATGCAGGGAGCATCCTGGGATGACCATATGGAGCACCCTAGGACACAGGGAGCACCCCAGGATGCCATGACAAGCATCTTGGTGCAACTTCACTGCCCATTCCAGGGGGATGGACATCTCCAAAGGCTGCTGCTACTCCTTTTTGGAAGGAATTAAACAAGGGAATTAAAGCAGAAAATTGCCAGTTGGAAAGAAAACCCCCGTTTCCTTTCTGATTTTATTAATTTCTTTATTAAAGCCTGATACAGAGGTGGGGGGAAGGGAAGGAGGAAACCCCAAAGATCGAAACATTTCTTCATTTCAGACATATAATTAATAAAACTAAACCAACCCCAAACACAAGGCCCCGGGTGCGGCCACCCACTCCCACCCCCCTACTCTCCCACCCACCCCCCCCCGCTGATTTTGGGGTCTAAATGAGCAAAAATGAGCAATTTGGAGCCTGATCTGGTGTTCTGTGCCCTGGCTGGATCCAGTCCTTGAGGGTGATCAGGGCAGAACGAGCCTTGGCAGGATCAGGGGGATGCTCAGCTGGACTGGGAGCAATCCCAGCAGAAACAGGGTCATGGTCAGCAAGCAAGGGAAAAATCGAGGAAAAACTACACAGATTTACCCGGAACGCTATAAAAATAAAGAGGACTAATTAACTAACTAACACTAATTCATGAATGGAGTGAGACTGACAGACTGGTCCTTAGAGTTTAGGCCCTGACCAGGATCCTTAAAAATCATCTTTTATAGAAAATTCTGAATTTTGATATAATTCTCTAGTATATACACACACACACACGGCCCTGCTGCAGCAGGGGCACAACCAGCCCTAAAAATAAATAACAAACCCCCCCAGTAGCATCAAATATACAGATCACTCCTTGCAGCTGCTTTTTTTTTTTTTTCTATTTTTCCTCAATTTTTTTCATTTTAAGGTACTTTTTCATCCTTTTTTGGGGGGGGGGAATTTTGCTTGGCTATGAGCGAATCCTACCTGCAGAAGCATCGGCATAATTATAAGTAATTTTTTTGGCTGTTTTTAGCATGATTATTTTTGTTCTAAATATATAAACTCCCTCACTGGACTATTTACATCCCAACTCTGGGAGGTGCTGGAAGTGCAGCGGAGCAGCTGGGATGATCCCACTGGAGCAAACAGAGGAAATGGGAGAAGGGGCTCCGTGGGGTGAAGGGTCTTTCCCAGCTCGCTGGAATGTTCATCTGGGGAAGAGGGGCCAGGCTGGGGGTGTCCCCGCGGGCTGGGAGCTTCCTCCAGCTCCTTCCCATGCCCAGTGCCCGCTGGTGGCCTCGGGGAGGGGATGGTGACACATCCCACCTTGCCACGGGGTGGGGGTGGCTCGTGGAACCCCCCGAGCCGGGGCAGCCCCTTCCCCAGCGGGCAGCAGAGTGTGGGTGAGATCACACCATCCAAAATATTGTTAAAAATAGACCAAAAAAAAGGGAAAAACAACAAAAAAATAATTCCATTCCCGGGGCGTGCAGGTGGGGACAGTGTCCCCAAATCCTCCTCCGTCACCCAGCGGCCCCGGGGTGGCAGCAGTGGTCATAGAAGCGGGTGGGGGGGCTGGGGGGGCGTTGGGGGGCCGGGGGGTCCGGCCCTTAACTGGGCATCTGCACCTCGTTGTACACGTCTGTCCCCTCCTCCTCCTCGAAGGTCACCACGGCATCATCCGCGTCCAGCTGGAGAGAGGAGAGGGAGTGAGGGGGACAGGGATGGGGACAGGGATGGAGATCAGGAGTGGGATATGGACAGGGAGGGGAATAGGGAGGGAGATCAGGACGTGAGATATGCACAGGGGATGGGATAGGGAGGGAGATCAGGAGTGAGATATGCACAGGGGATGGGGATAGGGAGAGAGATCAGGAGTGGGACGGGGATAGGGCCAGGGAATGGGAACAGGGATGGAGATGAGGAGTGAGATAGGGACAGGGGAGGGGAATAGGGACTGGGAATGGGGATAGGGATGAATATAAGGAAGGGGACAGTGGTAGAGATGGGGACATGGGTGGAGAGAATGATGGGGATGGGGACAGAGAGGGGATGGGGTCAGGGTTGGAGAAAAGGATGGGTATGGGGAGGGGTCAGGATTGGGGTCAGGACTGAGGACAGGGACAGTGTCAGGGATGGAACAAGGTAGGGGCTGGGATGGGTATGGGAATAGGGGTAGGGATGAGTCTGGGGACAGGGATGGGGATGGGGACAGGAATGGGACAAGGACAGGGTGAGGATGGGGACAAGGGTGGGAATGAGGGATGCAGATGAGGACGGGGATGGAGACAGGAATGAGAGTGGGTACACAGATGGGGATGGGGACAGGAGTGAGACAAGGATGAGGATTATGGGGATGAGGGGACAGGGGCAGGGACAGAGATGAGACTGGGGACAGGGATGGAGATGGGAACACAGATGGAGATGAGGATGGAGGCAGGAATGAGAATGAGGAAGGGGATGAGGACAGGGACATAAGCAGACACAAAGATGGGGCTGGAGACAGTGATGGGGATACATATGGAGATGAGGATGGGGACAGGGACAGAACCAGCACAGGGACAGGGACAGCACAGTGGTGGCTCCCAGCACGTGCTGGGGCTACGTACACATTTGAGCTCGATGTCCCGGAAGATCTTGGGGAGCAGGAAGCGCCGCAGGGGCACGGTGAGGATGAGGACGAAGGGCAGTGCCAGCGAGGCCGGGGTGGACTTCACCACCCACAGCAGCACAAGGACAATGATCTGGGTGAAGGTGAAGAGGTGCATTCGCCAAGTCTTCACCTGTGGGACGAGAAGCCCAGGACTGAGGTCAGGGACAGCATCCCATCCCCTTCCCAGGGTGGTGGGTGCTGGAGTGGGGGCAGGACCAGTGGCCTGAAGAGCCCAGTGAAGGTCAGCACGGAAGGAGGAGGCTCTTTGGGGAGCCTCAAGCAATTTCAGGGTGCTGCAGCACAGGACACCCCCAAACCGCTGCCACCCATGAGGGTGACCAGGGCTCACTCACCCTGGTGACATAGGGCTCGTCAGGGTGGTACTTGGGGGGCATCAGCAGGAGCAGGATGCGGTCGAAGAGCTGGATGCCAAAGAGGGAGGTGACCCCCATGTAGAGGAAGATGCCGAAGAGCACGGCCAGCGGGATGTACTTCAGGATGGGCTCCATGAGGATGGAGACGCCTGCGGTGGAGAAGGGAGGTTGGGGAGAGCTCCTGGGGGACCCCCAACCCTCACCTCCCATGGGGGGCACCTCCCCAGCTCACCGATGAGCACGGCCACCAACAAGCTGCTGATGCGCTGCTCCTTGACCTCCAGGATCTGGGATTTCTCTCCGGGAGAGGAGGCCTTGCTCATGACGGTGAGGGCGTTGGCGTGGGTGATGGTGCGCACGGTGGTGGCACTGAGCCAGGGCATCCCAAAAAGGGCCGCCAGCCCCCCCATGGCCACGATCAGCAGCAGGTCCAGGTGGAAGCCGCTGCCCTTCACCAGCTTCCTCTCGGGCTTGCTGACGATGAGGCTGCAGGGACACAGGGTGTTGGTGACACAGCACCCCAGGGAGGTCCCCTCTGTGCCTGTCCCACCGGGCACCCCGCAGCCCTCCCCTCCCCGTATCCCCCATCCTCACGTGGTGATCTGCGTCTCGAGGAAGATGAGGATGAAGACCAGGAGGGCGGGCACCACGGAGGCGAACATCATCCAGATGGGGAATTTTTCGTGCAGCCCCATGGGGTTGATGAACCAGCCCCGGGCGGTCGAGTTGGTGACCTCCAGCCCCTTAGGGACGCTCAGTTTCTGGATGGGAGCAAAGCGGGGAGTGAGGGGGTGGGACACAGGGATGAGCACCCAGCTCCATGTCCCCATGCTGGGGGCACCTGTCCCCCCCCAGCCCTGCCCTCACGGACCTGTGTGTACGTGTCCTTGATGAAGAAGTCGGCCAGGGCCATGATGAAGATGGAAATGGGCACCCCAAAGTCTCCGATCAAGCGCCGGACCTGTGGGGACACAGTGACCACATTAAACCCTCCGTGCGACCCCCAGCTCAGGGGTTCTTCCCCACCTTGTCCTCTGCAGGAACAGGCAATGAGTTTGCCCAGTCTCAGCCACTGAGCCCCTGTTTTGCAGTGGGGAGGGGGGACAGCACCGTGTCCTCCCTGTGCTCACCTTGCCTGGCAGGAAGGCGCTGTTCTTGAACTTGCGGAGGAAGAAGGCCAGGAAGAAGGTGCCAGCCATGAGGATGAGGGACAGCAGGGCCGTGTTGGGCTCTGGCTCCGAGGGGTCAAAGTCAGCCTTCACGCTGTACTCCCGCTTCAGGGGTGTTGCTTGAAAATCTGGGGAGGGAAGGGGAGGAAGTGAGCGAGGATGGGGATGGGGGTCCCCTGCACCCCCCCTGCCATGCTGGGAGCCCTGCAGGACCATCCTGGTGGGTGCAGGGTGTGTGCCAGGGGGATGGGCAAGGCTGGAGCCCAGCACATGCTGAGCAGGGGGGATATTTAGGGTTGGTTTTCTCTGTGGTTCTTCAGAAACAAGGCCAGTCAGACAAGTGTGTCCCCACTGCAGACCGTGGGTCACCCAGGGTGTTCAGGGAGGTGCTGAGCTTGTCATGGGGTGCATGGGGGCACCTGGGTATGACACACACCCACGTGTCCTGCCTGTCACCTCCCCAGCACCAGCAATGTCCCTGTGGGCACCCAGTGCACGGAGTGACACCATCCCAGTGCACGGGGTGACACCATCCCAGTGCAACCAAGCAGCCTGGAGGGGTCTGAGCCAGGGATGGGGGGAGGAACTGGGGCTCTTTAGGCAGTTGCTGGGCAAGGACCATGTTTGGTGCAGCCCAGGTGGGACATCTCTGTGGGGTTCACCTCCCTACCCCAAAATCCCCCTGCAGAGAGATGCATGAAGCACAGAATAGTTAGGGTTGGAAGGGACCTCATGAGCTGGGGAATACCTGGAAAAGGGGAGAAAACACCAGGAGGTGGGCTCCGTCCCTCACCTGCATCCCACTGTTTCTATGGAAACCCAGGAGATAACCACAACCTGCAGCCCCCTCCCTCCTTCCCCACTGTGGGACCCCCCGTGCCCCTCACCGTGACCAGCTTGGAGAAGGTCTCGAAGATGAAAATGAGGGAGATGAGGAAGGAGAAGATCTCCTGGGTGTAGCGGGACAGGAAGCGCACCAGGAAACTGCCTCAAAGGCCACCACCACCAGCACCAGCAGGATCATCCAGAAGCCAATCCAGACCCGGCCCACGATGTATTCCAAGTCATTGCTGCTGCAGAACTGGGGAGACAGAGGGCACAGCCCCTGTCAGCCCCCAGAGCTCCCCAGCATGGGCACCGAGGGGGCTGGACCTTGGCATCCCACAGTGGCCCCACACATCCTTCCCCAGGACAGGGATGGGTGGTACCTCAGTGTGGCAGGACTCTCATGGCAGCACCCCTGGGCCATCACCTGGATGGCTCTACCTGCGTTGGTGTCACCCCTGGGCTGTCACACAGGTGACATCACCCTTGTACATCATCCATGTGCCATGCCACCAGTGCCATCCTGCATGTGCCATCCTACATGTGCAATCTCCCCCACTACATCCACCAGTGCCATCCCACAGTGCCATCCCTGCATGGGGCACCCTCCTTGTGCCATCCCTCACGTGACAGCCATCATCCTATGCCATCACCCCTGTGCCATCCCACCAGTGCCATCCCACATACAGCACTCCCCCTGTGCCATTCCCCAGGACATCCCCTCATGACATCCTCCCTGTGCCACCCACCCTGCCATCCCCGCTGTGCCACCCCCACTGTGCCATTCCCCCCACAGCAGCCCCCTGTGCTTCTCCCAGGGCTGGTGGGGAGACCCCAAGCCCACTGTGGGACTGCCAGAGGCTGGTGGGGGGCACCCACAGGCACCAGGGGGTACCCACCCCATAGAAGGCTTCCTCGAAGACAAGGAGGGGTCCTGAGAATCCAACGACAAGGAGGGGCTGGGCACTGAGGAGGCTGAAGAGCACACACTGCACGCAGGTGGAGATGAGCAGCTCCGACACCCCCATCATGCCCTTGGTCTTCTCACCTGAAAGGGAGCAGGGGCCGGTGAGGGCCAGGGTGGGGGACACAGCGCTGTGCCCCCCGGTCCCACACCCCTCGGCACTGGGATTAGGGGGTGCATAACCCCCTGGGAGCATCCCACGGGATGGTGATGAAGGAGGCGGAAGCCCCCTGCTCCCCCACCCAGCTGGGGGGGACATCCCCGTCCCCTGGCGTGTCCCCAGCCCGTCCCCCCATTACCCAGCAAGCCCCCGAAGGTGACAGCAGGTGACAGCGCCGCGAAGTAGATGAAGATGACACGGCCAGGCACTGGGGGCTGAGGGCGTCCTGATGTCGCTGAGATATTTGGGGTACCGGCTGCAGATGTCCCGCACCAGCCCCCAAAGGGCCGCCCCGTCCTGCGCAGGGGGTCGTCGTCCTCGCCGCCGGCGCGTCCAGCCCTGGGGACACATCGGGTGGTCAGGGGGGACCCCGTGTGCACGGGGGGTGTCCCGCCCGCCACGGGGACAGGGGATTTCGGAGGGGGGGTCCGGGTGGTCCCTGACATACCCAGGTCTTTCAGGAAGCCCTCGCTGGGCGGTTTCTCGGGGGCTTGGTAGCGGCGGCGGAGGAGTTCGCGCTGCAGCGGGACCAGGGCGCGGAGCAGCTGCTCGTTGGGGGTCTCGGTGGGAGGCAGGACAATGCTGGCCTCCAGGAACTCCCTCCACCGCCCGCACCAGGTCCTGCCGGCCCTCGGCCAGGTAGGCATCCCGGCGAAACACCTGTGGGATCGCCCGGGGATGGGTGCTCAGCCGGCTCCGGCACCCCTGAGCGTCCCCGTGGGGATGGGGTGTCCTGGGGACATGGGGATAAGGGGGCACATGGGGGCACAGGGGCTTGGGGACAACAGGCATAGGACCACAGGGGCATGGGGACACTGGGATAAGGTGTGAGATGGGGGCACAGGGGCTTAGGGACAGGGGGCGTGGGGATAAGGGGTATAGGAAGATACAGGGGCTTGGAGATGGGGGAATATGGGGGGAGATGGGGACACAGGGGATTTGGAATAGGGGCATGGGGATAAGGGGGGACATGGGGGCACAAGGGCATGGGGACACAGGGATAAGGAGGGACGGGGGCATAAGGGGATTGGGGACAGGATGCATGGAACCACAGGGGCATGGGGACATAGGGATAAGGTGGGAGATGGGGGTAGGGGCTTGGCACAGGGGTGTGGGAGCCCAGGGCACGGGGACGTGTTTGCTTGGACACATGGGGTCAAAGGGACACTTGGTCTCAGGGACATGGGGACACCAGTTCATGGGGACAAGGGGACACAGTGGCAGGGGGACACAGGGATCAGAGACAGACATTGCACAGGGGATGAGCCCTGTTAGAGGGTGCAGCCCCGAGGATGGGGACTCAGGGTGCTCAGGGGGGCTGATGGCGGTTGGCAGTGGGGGTGGCAGTGGGGTGGCAGTGGGGTGGCAGTGGCAGTGGTGGGTGAGCCGTACCCTCTCGGACATCATGGTGGCGATGGCGCGGCCGATCTCGTGGTAGCTGATGTTGGGGCTGTCGGGGCCCAGCACCACGAAGAGGAAGCGGACGGGGAGGGACACGTCCAGGACACCGTCCAGTGTCACCGCGTCCTTCAGGCGCACAAAGGCCAGCGTTGGCTGCTCCAGGAAGGCTGCACGCCTGGGGGCAGGACGGGACGGGACGGGGGTCATGGGGGACCAGGCACAGGGACACGGGGACATGGGAGCACAGAGACACGACAGGGACCGAGGGTACAGGGACATGGGGACATGGGAGCACAGAGACACAACAGGGACACGAGGGTACAGGGACATGGGGACATGGGAGCACAGAGACACGACAGGGACATGAGGGTACAGGGACATGGGGACATGGGAGCACAGAGACACGACAGGGGACATGAGGGTACAGGGACATGGGGACGTGGGAGCACAGAGACAACAGGACATCGGAACACAGGGACATTGGGAATGGAGACAAGGTGACATATAGGCTTGGGGATGTTGGGGGACAAAGAGAATGGGATGGGAGCACAAAGACATGAGGACACTGAGGCACAGGGGTACAGGGACATGGGGACACAGGGATAGATGGACATGAGAGTACAGGGATATCAGGGCACGGGAGCACAGGGACACACAGATAGGTGGGCATGGGAGTACAGGACCTTGGGGCACAGGGACATGGGGGACTTAGAGACATGAAGACATGGGGAGATGGGACATGAGGACAGGGGACATGGAACAGGGACCCGGAGAGCAGCACTGAGCAGCAGCAGGCGGCGGCGAGAGCTGAGGATGGGGAGAGGCAAAAAGGGTGCAAGAAAGGGCAGGGCGTGAGCGAGCACAGCAAGGGGCAGATGGCAAAGCTCCCCCTGCACCCCCTGACCCTGTACCCACCTCCCTCAGCCTGCACCCACCCCCCTGACCCAAGCCAGCACCCACCACCCCACTGACCACTCACCCACGAGGACCAAGGTGGCCTCGGCATCCTCAGGGATCTTCTCTGGGAGCTGGGGTTTGGAGGCCCCACTCTATTGCAGGCAGACGGTAGGAATTAGCCAGCCAGCCTTGGTGGCTGTCCCTGTGGTCCTCTGTGCCCCCTGCACATCCCCCTCTGGTGTGTTTCTCTCTGTCCCGTGCATGTTCCCCTCTGTCCCATGTCTCTCCCTCTGTCCCCTGAATGTCCCCTTCCATCTCCTGCCTGTCCCCCACCACTCCCTGAGTCTCCCTCTCTGTCCCATAAGTGTCCCCAACCATTCCCTGTGTGTCCCCCTCTGCATGTGCTACACAAGCACGTTTGAGTGTGCAACTGCTCTGTGCCCCTACATGTACCAAGCTGTATGTTCACCTGTGTTTGTGTGTGTGTTGCACCCTGTGTGCATCTCCCACCCCCAGCCCTGCATCCCAGTGCCCCCCAGTGCCCTCCTGTGCCCCCAGTACCTGCTCAGTCCCTGACAGCTTGCTCATCTCCATGGGCTGCTGTTCCCTCATCAGTGGCTGCTGCTCCATCGTCCCGGCGGGTGCCCGAGCGCTGCAGCAGCGCCGGCGGCAGCGTCCACACCGACTCCCCCTCACTGGGGTGGCTGAGAGCATCGGGGGGCTGGTGTCAAACCCCCCAGTGCCATCAACTCCCCCAGACACTCATCAGGCAGCCTCAGCCCTGTGTGCTGGGACACCCAAACAGGGCTGGAGGACAAAGCTCTCCCACCCTGATCTGGGCTCCAGTGGGATGTGCTGTGCTGGGTCCAGCCCAGACTGTGGGGACCCCCTGGGAGCACCAGCCCTGCTGTACCTGTGCTGAGTCCAGCCCAGACCTCAGGACCCCCTGGGAGCACCAGCCCTACCATACCTGTGCTGAGTCCAGCCCAGACCTCAGGGACCCCCTGGGAGCACCAGCCCTGCCGTACCTGTGCCGCAAGAGCAGCGTCCTCAGGATGTCCTCCCGTCCTGTGGCTTCCACTGCCCCTCGTAGATCATCTGGTCGATGAGGACGTTGACGATGGCTGCCATTGAGTTGGCTGCCACATCAAGGAGAATGGCACCTGTGGGACAGCACTGTCACCACCTGGTCGGCGTGGGGTCCCTGCCGCCATCCTGGTGGTCCCCAGGGGTGTCCCCACCTTTGTTCAAAGCCCGTCGGATCTCCAGGGGTTGCGGTAGGTCAGGAAGGAGAGATGGGGCTGGCTCCACTGCCCCGATTCCTGGAAATCCTCCTCCAGCTTGAGCCAGTGGCCGGCCTCCATCCAGCACAAGTCCTTCGAGCTGTCCATGACCAGCTCGTGGAGCTCCACGTAGCCCTGCAGCCGAGATAGGGGGGTCAGGGTACCCTGGGTGGCAACACCAGGGACCCCCAGGACACCCAGTGTCTCCTCTCCCCATGTCCTGGTTCCCAGGTTGGTCTCCAAGTGGCCACAGTCCACACACCCTTAGGAATGGGGAGGGAATGAGGGTCCCTGGGACAGCACCCACCTCATGGGTGTCCCGCTGGGACAGGAGCCTCCTGCTCCCCGACGCCTCCGGGTCCACATCGGTCACTGACTCAGCTGCAAGTGGAGCACCAAAGCATTAGCTGGTCCCTGTCCCAGCCCAGACCCCCTCCCTGGGGTCTGTTGAAGGTGCCTCCCCCCACCACCTCCATCCCACACCCATCTGGGGTCACCTGGAAGTGTCCCCTTCTCCATCACCCCCAACCCAGACCCAGCTGGGGTCACTCGGATGTGTCCCCTTCTCTGTCACACCCCAGCCCTGCTGTTACTCACTGGACATGTGCCACCATCCCAGATCTTCCATTACCCCCCACCCTGACGGTGCCTTTGGTCCCCTCACATCCCCGAAGCCTGGCCCCTGGGGCAGGGTGACAGTCTGGGGACATCACCGGGGCCAGGGTGAGGACAGGGTTCATGGCCACCGCCCTGCCACCGACACAACACCGGCACCGAGCACCAAGCACTGCCACTGGAATGGGGACACGGGGACAGCACGTCCCCGGCCAGCCAGACCCCAGGAGCTCGAGGTATCCCTGTCCCCGTCCCCTGCCTACCTGCGGGCCCCCCTGCGCTCCCCATGTCCCCGCAGCTCTGTCCCTATAAAGTGGGGAGCGATCCCCGCAGCCGCCCTGTGTGCACCGTAAATCCAGCAACACTTCCTTTGCTGACAGTAAACACCAGCGCGGCTCCCGCCCGCCGCTGCCACCCCACCGTGGGGACAGGCTCACCCCGTCCCCTCCGCCCTCGACGGGGACCACCGCGGTCCCCTCGCTGTCCCCAGCCGGGTCACCCAGCGGGGGATGCTGCCGTAAGAGCCGCATCCCGCTCTGCCGGAGGAAGGATGCTGTGTCCACGGGAGCGGGGACGGGGCGCGGCCCTTGCCACCGTGTCCCCGTCAGTGTCGGCCGTGGCACGCGGGCACGAGCGTGTCCTCGTCCCTGCCCGCCGCCACCGAGCCGCCCGGCGCCAGCCGGCGTTCGGCCCCAAGTGGTTCTTGTCCTCACCCCAAACAAAGACTTTATTTATCCTCAATCAGTGGGCGATTACGGGCAAGTGGCAGCGGTCACTCGTGCCCTGACGCCCGGGTGACGGTCACCCCGCGCAGGGTGGGGAAGGGTGGGTGGCGGAACCGGGCAAGACAGCGCGATGGAGGGCTGGGGGTAGGGGGGGACGCCGGGGCCGGGCTTCGTCCCCCGGGGCCCCCGCGGTCACTCACGCTGCCCTCCGCCCCGGCGGGGGGGCTGTCCCGGGGGGGCCCCGGCCGCGCGCCTCTTCCCGTGCAGGTCATAACATCCCCGGCGGCCGGGCAGATACTGGCTGCAAAACACACACCGCCGGCACGGGGGGGTCAGCGCCGGGCACCGCGGGTGCCACCGGCCTCCCCGCGGGTGATGCCAGCCGGGCGGGCAGGGCAGCGTCCGGCGCCCCCGCCGCGATTTGGGGACTCACCGCAGGGGCGTCAGCTCCTCGGCTCTGGCCCTCCACGCGTGCAGGGGGGACCCGATGCCAGCGCCGGCCCCTGCGCAGAACATGGCAGCGTTACCCCCCTTGTGTGACCCCAACGGGGGACCCGAGCCCAAACACCCCCGCGGGGGGCAGCTCTGGAACAACCGAGCCTGGGGCAAAGGGATGCTCCGGGGCACGCAGACCCCCAAACTCCCCTCACCTCCCTCCCCGGAGGCTCAAGGACCTCGGGTGTCCCAAAGGACAGCCCCAGTTCAGGTACCCACAGCCCCGGCGCTGGGGTGGCACCTCACTGCTCCAGGGCTTTGGCAAAGGGTGTCGCTGCCTTTGGGGGATGCCACCCTGAGGGTGGGTGTCCCTGCCTGACCCCACGCTCTGAGTGAGCCCCGCTGCCAGTGCCACACTGGCACCCAGGAAACACATTCATGCAACATGTCTATGCCACGCTATGCTCATGCAGTGCTTCTACTCATGCAGTGCTGTGCCCATGCAACACGTCTGTGCCATGCTGGCACCCAGAGAACATGTCTGTGCCATGCTGTGCCCATACAACATGCCTATGCCATGCTAGCACCCATGGAACATGCCTGTGCCATGCTGTGCCCATACAACATGCCTGTGCCATGCTATGCCCATGTAACATGCTGCTGATACCCCACAGGTGCCCATGAGACGCTGGCACCTGTGAAACACCCGTGCCCACGCAGTGCTGGTGCCCGTTCAACACACCAGAGCCGTGCTGGTGCCCATGCCCAGCTGGCACCCACAGAACTCCTGTGCCCACACAACATGCGACCTTGAGCCACTGGTGCCCCTGCAGTGCTGGCACCCAGCTGGTGCCGGTGCCCGTGTGGTGCCATCACCCGTGCAACGCTGTCACCTGTGCAATACCACTGTCACCCACACAGTGAGGTGTGACCTCTGCGACGCCAGTGCCCGTGACACACCAGTGCCCGTGCAATGCCACGCCCATGCAGTGCTGGCACCTGTACAACAGCAGTGCCCATGCAATGGCCCCTCCATGCCAGTGCCCCCCAGCACCCCAGGAGCCACTCACTGCTCATCTCCCCCAGTGACAGGCGGGAGTCCTTTAGGCTGGGATCCTCGTAGCCCTCAGGGTCGAGGGTCCTCCTCATGCCCTCCTCGTAGGCCTCCTGTGGGACAGAGAGAAGGGAATCAGCGGGGTCTGGTACCCTCAACATCTCGCCGGGGCTGTGCCGGGGCGCAGCAGCAGAGCCGGGGGGGGGCCGGGGGTCCCTACCTGGCCGGGCCCCTCCATGGCTCCGGGCTCGGCCCCCGCTGCTGCCTCGCTGCGTCCCGGCGCTCAGCCCGGTGCCACCATAACCCGGCTCTCTGCGGGGCAGGCACGGGGGAAACCAGAGAGAACATGTTAGCAGAGACCGGGGCATCGCTCAGTGCCCCCCGGGATCAGGGTTTGTCCCCTGGGTGGGGCTGGGGCTGAACATCGTGGCCCTTCCCGCAGTCCCTGCCTGCCTAAACTGCTCCCCACGGGCTGGGAGGTCCCGGCGTTGGGGGTCCCCGGGGAAGTCGTGCCCTGCCCTGTTGCCATCCAGGATGGGAACCGACGTCAGGCGACGGCAGAGCCCCGGCAGCTTCCCACCAGGGACATGGCATCCTGCCCTGGCCCACCCGTGCCCATGCACACCATGCCCTGTGCCTGGGGGTCAGGTCCTGTACAGACCCACACCCAGGGACTGGGGTCCTGCACGACCTCTCACAGGTGGGTGGGGGTCCCATATAGACCTACACACATGGGCTGGGGTCCTACACGACCCCGTAGGTGGGATCCTATATAGACCCATGCACACGGCTGGGGTCCCACACGACCCCTTGCACGTGGGTGGGGGTCCCATATAGACCCCACACAGGGGCTGGGGTCCCACACACAGTGGCCGGGTCCCCCAGCAACCGCCCCCCCCCAGCCCCGTGGCACAGTGCAGGGGGGAGAAAGGGAAACTGTGGCACAGCTGGGCTCACGGGACACCCCAAAACAGGACAGCATGAGTGCCCCAGAGCCCCCCAGGTGCACAGCTGGGGAGGCCCCTGCTGCCGCCCCCCCATCAGCACCCAAATCCTCTTCAGCACCCAGTTCCTGCACCCCCTTTCACCCCCCTGGCCCCCACTTTGCCACCCCCCGGGCCGTTCCCCCCCCTCCCCTCCAGATGCCCCAGGGCTGTGCCGGGGACAACCGCCAGGGGCGCCCTGTCCCCGCACTGCACCCCCTCTTTGCCCCCCCCGGGGCAGCCCCGGAGGGACCCGGGGGTCCGGACCCCCCATTCCCCTTAAACCCTCCCACCCCATGACCCTTGTCCCCCAGCCCAGAGCCTCTGGAGGGGTGTCCGGCCCCGGCACTCCCAGATCCCCTGTTGCAGACCCCCGTGGGGTCCCCCCCATTTTGGGAGGACCAAGGACCGTCTGCTGTCCCCCACCACCCCGGCCCAGGGACCCCTCAGGGGGGCTCAGGGGCAAGGGCAGGGCAGGGAGGCTTCGGGGGGAACCAGCCCCCCCCGATCTCACCGGGGTGATGCAGGAGCTCGCTCCCGGCTGGGGGCGGCGGGTGCCGGGGTGGCGTCCCCGACACCCGGCGGGGGGCCACGGGATCCCCGGCGGGGCCACGGAATCCCCGGTGGGGCGCAGGAGCCGCGGCGGGGGCCACGGACCGACAGCCGGCTCCGGACCCGGCCTCCTCCTTCCTGCCCCCACCTGGCCCCGGGCCGGCGGCCCCCGGCCCCCCAGCCCCGGCCTGTCCCGGGCCCCCCCCGGCCCCCCCAGCCCCGCCGGCGGCTCTTGCATCAGCCCGGTGCACCGGGCTGCGCCCCGCTGATAACTCCCGGCACCTGCTGTCGGCCCCCGCCCCGCTCCACCCGCCGCCCCCCGCGCTGCCCCACAGCGCCCCGAGGCCGGGGTGAGGGGCTGGGGACCCGCAGGGTGCTGGGGCACCTGCCAGCGAGGTCACCTGGACCTGCTGAATCCATCCTTGGGCCACCTCACACCCTACAGAGGCCCATGTGTCCTGCAGCAGGTGTGTGAGATAGAGCCCACACGTGTGAGATAGAGCCCACACGTCCAGCCCGGAGCCCACACCTCCAGCCTTGCACATCATGGGGCACAGGACGGAGCACGTCCTACACCATGACCCTCCTGTGTGGTACAGAGCCCCTGTGTCCCTCATCATGTGCATGGGTGTGAGTCCATACCTGCCACACCACACACCCCATGTTATAGAGCCCGTGTCTCCTGCACCACACAGCCAACGTGCCCCCTGTGGAGCCCACACATCCCACGCCATGAATGCAGCGTGGCTGGGATCCCTCCTGCAGTGGGTACAGCTCATAATGGAGCCCAAACATCCCATGTCATACAGCCAGAGTAGCTCAGGACGGGCTCACACCTCCTACATCATATCTCAAGCACTGCTCAGCGTGGAGCCCATACATCCCACACCATCCACACAGCGTGCCTGGGATTCTTCCTGCAGCAGGTACAGTCGCCATGGCTCAGTGTGGAACCCACATATCCCACACCATCCCTGTGGCATGGCTGGGGTCCCCTCCTGCAGCAGGGAGCCCCATGGCTCCATATGGAGCCCATACATCCCAGACCATCCACTCAGCTCAGCCAAGGCTCAGCTCCTTCCCACAGCGGGTACAATCCCTGTGGCTCCATATGGTATGGAAAGCCATACATCCCATGCCATCCACACAAATGTGGCTGCAATCCCTCATCCAGCAGGTACCTGACGTGCTCAGTATGGAGCCCATACATCCCATGCCATCCTCAGAGTGTGGATGGGGTCTGTCCTACCACAGGTACCCCCATGGCTCCACATGGAGCCCATACACCCCATGCCATCCACACGGCACGGCTGGATCCCTCTCCTGGTTCCGTATGGAGCCCACATATCCCAAGGTATCCCGCAGGTATGGATGGTGGGCCCTCCCCCCGTGCCTCCATAGGGAGCCCATACCCCCCATCCCGCAGCACCTCCCACCCCAGCACCCCCTTGCTGACAACCCTCCACCCCCCACCCCCACACGAGGGCACCCCAGGGTGCTCTCCCAGCCCTGCCTGGCCCCGCCATCCCCCCGCCCACCCTGTCCCCCCACTCCCACCCCAGGGACACCCTGAGGTGACCCCGCACCTACCCCTGGGGTGCCTCCAGACGCCCCTGCCCGCGCTCTGCCTGCGGCTGCCCGGGCTGCGAGACACCAATGCCCTGAGTCCGCTCTCACCTCCCTAATCTCGCCCCCCTCGGGCTCACCCGGCCCCCCGGGGCCCCCCGTAAACAAGGTTATCGGGTGCAACAGTCTTGAGGCCGCGAGGCTGTTGCCCCGCCTGTGCCCCGCTGCCCCCCCGTCCCTCTGCCTGCCCCGGCACCACCGGCCCTGCTCCCGCTGTGCCCCTCCATATCTTGTTTTACCCTCCGGGTTTCCCTGCGGGGAATCCCCGGATCCCCCCTGCTGTCCCCCCTTCCCACGGGGTTGGGGTGTTCTCTTTTTTTCCAAAAAAAAAAATTTAAAAAAAAGGGGGTTCCCGGGGAGGTTCCCCGGGGAGGAGGAGCAGGGGGGGGACACGGGGATGGGGGATGTGGCGGGGTGTCCGTCTGTCCAGTGGGATGGTGTCATTGGGGTGTCCTGGAGAGGGGGTGGAATAGGAAGGGCTGAACGTGTGTGTGTGTGTGTGTGCACACATGTGTGTGCACGTGTATTAGTGCACATCCATGAGTACATATATGTGTGTGTGTGTGAGGGCACATCCATGTGTGCACGTGTCTGCACATCCACGTGTGTGCATGTCCACGTGTACATCCATCCCTCTGTGGACAAGCATGTATTTTATTTGCACATGTGTATTTGCACACACACACGTGGTGGTGTGTGTGTGCACATCTATGCATGTGTGCTCATGCACACGCCTGTGTCTTTATATTCACAGCCTTTCCAAAGGGGTCCTGGGCCCAAATCCCAACCCAAATCGCAGGGACAAGGAGGAGTGAGCCTTACACACACACACACACACACACACACACTCACAGTCCCACAGCAGCCCCCCAGTGCCTGGGGACACCCACGGGGTCCCCCACAGGGTCCCTCCGGCCATGGGGTCACACCAGTGCTGTCCCCCCTGTGCCAGCCCGATTTGGGGAGCCCATCCAGGCAGGGGGTCAGTCTCACGTTTTTGGGACCCAGTGGCACCCCCAGTGGGGTGGAGGGTGGTGCTGGGTCTGGGTGCCCCGATAATGGCCCGTTGCCTTATCTGGGTGCTGCCAAGGGCTCCCCTCCCTGCACAGCCATGGGGATTTTGGGGGTCCCTCCCCTCCATGAGCCCCACTGCCCCCAGCTGGGTACTGTGGGCTGGGGTCCTCTGGACAGGGGAAAAGGGGGGTGTGAGCATCTTGTGGGGCACAGACAGGGGGATTTGTCCCCACAGGGGGTGTCTCCCCGCAGTGGCCATGGGGGTTTTGGGGGGTCCCACCTCCCACGGGTGTGCTGCTGCCCCCCCAGCTGGGTGCTAAGGGCTGGGGTCACCTTGGCAGGGGCAGAGATGGGTGCAGAGCCCCCCTGGGGGCACAGAGAGGAGGGTTTTGTCCCCCATGGAGGGTGTCTGTCTGCTGCAGGTGACCCAGATTTATCTGGGTGCTGTGGGGCTCTGTGAGTGCCTGTGGGATTCACCCCCCGTTCCCGATTTCCCTGTCACATCAATGGGGAAACTGAGGCACGGTGCAAAACAGGGGTGCGGGGCCCCCCCGCACACAGTCCAGGCCCACCCCCCCCCCGTGCAGGGGGTCCCTCGCCCCCGCAGACCCCTCAGGGAGGGGTGACACTCAAACCCCCAAACGGGGATCAGGGCAGGGAGAGGGGTGCCGAGCTCAGCCTGGGGTGGGCAAAGAACCCCCCAGAAGCCCCAGGGGGGCTGCCCCCTGCCCATGGCTTTCCCCAGGGTGTCCCCACAGCTGGCGCGTCATGTCGGGAGGGGGGGTGGGCTGCGACCCTCAGGCAGGTGGGGGACTGCTGCCCCCCCTTTATGCTGCCCCCTCCCCCCGGGGGAGAGATTTGGGGGGCCGGGGGCGGGGAGAGCATCCCTTTGGAAGGAGGGGGGCGGCGCACGGCCCGTGGCGTGGGCACCGGCGGAGCAAAGCCTGCGCGGCGCGGGGGGCAGCGGCCGTGGGGCGGGGGGGTCCCCACGGCGGGGAAGGGGCATCGCCCGCGGCCGCGGCGTCTGGGCCGCTGGATGGAAGCGAGCTGGTGCCGGCTGCCATGGCTCTGGGGCTCTCCTCCAAGAAAGCTTCCTCCAGGAACATCGCCGTGGAGAGGAAAAACCTCATCACCGTCTGCAGGTGGGGGGGGGGGCACCCCGAAATGGGGAGGGGAAAGGAGAGCGGCGGGGGGAGGAAGAAGGGACCACCGCGGTGGGGATGGAGGAGATGGGGGGCGGGGAGGGGAGAGGGTGGGGAGGAGGGTGTGGGGTTCGTTCCCCCCCTCCCTCCCTCAGCCGCCCCTTCACCCTTTGGGGGGGGTTTCTTGTTTCTGCAGCGCTTTATTTCGGGGGGGGGGGGACGGAATTGAGATTGGGAGGGGGGAGGAGGAGGATTGGGGGATGCGGGAGTGGGGGGGCGCGGAGCTGCAGGGCCGCGGGGCTGCGGCGGTGGGGCCGGGGCTGCGGGGCTGGGGGGGTTCCGGGGGGACTGGGGAGGGTTAGGGGGGCTGGGGGAGCTCCGGGAGGGGCGATGGGGGATTGGGGACACAACGACAACATGGAGGCGACCGGGCAGGGATGTCGGGGGCCGCCGAGGATGGCGGGGGGGTGCAGGAGGAGTGGAGGGTGTGGGGGGGTGCCGGGGGCAGTGGAGTGCCGGGGGGGGGGGGCTGTGTTGGGGTCCCCATGCGGGTGGGGGGCCCAGGAAGTGACGTCAGGGCCCCACTCCTGGTGGCAGGGATGGGAGATGAAGGATGGAGGATGAGGGTTGTCATGGAGACGCCCGGCTGGACCGGGAAGGGGGGGAGCAGGGGTGGGGTGGGGGGACGGGGGCTGGTGGTCCCTGCAGGGGCACACGAGTGGGGTGAAGCTCCCCAGGCACTAGTGAGGGGCTGCTGGTGCTGGGAGTGCTGGAGCCTGGCCTAGGGCTGGGGGGGTTGTGGGGGGCACCAAGGCTGGGGGCAGCTTGGCAGGGACCCCCAGGGGCCTCGTGTGGGCTCCTCACCATGGCACAGGGCACCTCCAACCCCCATCACGACATGGGGACCCTCTGGATTTCCTTGCCGTGGCAAAGGCACCTCCAAACCCCCCATCATGACAGGGGGAGCCCCTGGATCTCCTCACCATGGCACAGGGCACCTCCAGACCCCCCTGAAATTCCTCACCGTGGCACAGGGGCAGCTCCAGACCCCCCTGTCATGATGTGGGGAACCCCTGGTTCCTTGCCATGGCACAGGGCACCTCCGACCCCCCCTGTCATGACATGGGACCCCCCATTTCTCATCACCTTGGCACAGGGCAGCTCCAGACCCTGCTGCCATAACATAGGAACCCCCTGTTTCTTATCACCATGGCACAAGGCACCTCCAGACCCCCTGGATCTCCTCACCATAGCACTGGCAGGTCCAGACCCCTCTGTCACAACATGTGGGACCCCCTGGATCTCTCACCATGGCACAGGGGCACCTCCAAACCCCACTGTCCGCCATGGGGACCTCCAGGGATCCTCGCCATGGCACAGGGCACCTCCAGACCCCCTGAATTTTCCTCACCACGGCTCAAGGCAGGTCCACACCCCTCTGTCACGACGAGGCACCTTCCACCCGCCGTCAGAGGGATCCCCAGCCAGCTGTGACCCACAGACAGGGGGGATCCCCGCCGAGCCCACACCTGCCCCGTGCTGGCTCGGCGGGCGCCGTGTCCTCGGCATGGCTGCGCTGGGAGCACGAGTGGCCGGGCGGAAGGGGGAAGCCATCACCGCCCGCGCACGGCCGGGGAGGAAGGGGCCCTTTGTTCGCCCTTCCTGGCCACCTTGCTCGGCAGGGAGCGGCGGCCGCCCCTTGGGGTCCCCGGGGACGTGGGGACACGGGGGTCAGCGAGCCACAGCCCAGCCCGACGCCCTCTTCCCGCTGCCGGGAGCGGGAGCCAACGGCTGGAAAAGCGTTTTGCTCCGGCGCTGGAACCCGGCCTGTGCCAGGTGGTGGTGAGGGGTGGTGGGGGTCTGTCCCCTCCTGCCCTGTGATGCCCAAACCCTCTCCAGGTTCTCGGTGAAGACCCTCCTGGAGAAGTACACGGCGGATCCCATCGATGACTCCTCCGAGGAGTTCATCAACTTCGCCGCCATCCTCGAGCAGATCCTCAGCCACCGCTTCAAAGGTAACGGGGGTGTCCCTGTCCCCACCCCTGTGCCCCATGGCGGGTGGGGATGCCCATGGTGGCACCAGGGAGTGTGTCCAGGCTCTGTCAGGGGCTTTGCCAGCACAGCAGCCCCTGACTGCAGCCCCTGGGTGCCCGCAGGCCCCGTCAGCTGGTTCAGTTCCGATGGGCAGCGCGGGTTTGGGATTACATCCGCCTGGCCTGCAGCAAGGTCCCAACAACTGTGTCAGCAGCATCGAGAACATGGAGAACATCAGCACCTCCAGGGCCAAGGTTAGGAGGGCGCCAGCCCCAGCCCTGTCCCCATTGCCATTCCTATTCTCTTGCCTCCCCTGCTTACATTCACACCCTGTCCCTGGTATAAGAAACCCATTCCTTTCTGTCTCCATCCATATCCTACCTCCATCCCATCATAATCCCATCCCATCCCATCCCATCCCATCCCCATTCCCTCTCTGCCCCCCATAGGGACCTCAGGGGATCACTGGGGTGCAACAGGAGCTGTGGGTCCCTTGGGACTGAAAAATGGGTCAAAAGCCACTCCGGGTGGGGAACCCCCATCTACTGGTCCCCAGAGCACCAGGGGTGGGTGGATTGTGGTGAGGAGCAGCTCTGGGGGGGGACCCAATGACAGCCCCCCCTTGCAGGGCCGGGCGTGGATCCGCGTGGCGCTGATGGAGAAGCGCATGTCCGAGTACATCTCCACGGCCCTGCGGGACACACGGACCACCAGGTGAGCAGCCCACGGTCCCCCGAGCCATGGCCATGCCTGTGCTGGGCCCGGGGTGGGCTCTGTGTGCCCAGGGTGGGTTTTGGGGTTGCCACACATTTCCCCGCAGGCGGTTTTACGACGACGGGGCCATCATGCTGCGGGAGGAGGTCCACCGGTGCTCACGGGGATGCTCATCGGCTCAGCGCCATCGACTTCAGGTAGGGGCGGGTGACACAGTGGGACACAGGCCCTGACTGACCCCCCTGGGGTGCCCTGACCCTTTGCTCCTTCTCCCACTACCACTGCTCAGCTTCTGCCTGAAGGGAGAGGTGATGGATGGTAAAACACCCCGTGGTCATCGACTACACACCCTACCTGAAGTTCACACAGAGGTAAGAGTCAGCTCCCTGGTGCCCTCCCTGGGGTTTGGGGGGGTTTTGGGGTCCCTTGGTGGGTTTTGGGGGATTTTAGGGTCCCCTCACACCTGTTTGGTCAGTTTGGGGGGGCCTGGGTGGTGCCCGGTGGTTTTTGGGGTGCAGCAGGACCTGCCTGCACCTGCAGGTGTTGGAGGTCTGGGGGCTCCCTTGGTTGGGTCAGAGGGGGGGTCTCTTGGTGGATTTTGGGAGACATGGAGGTTCCCCCACCCCCAGATCAGTTTGGGAAGGTCTTTAGGGGTCCCTGTTATGTTCTGGGGAGTAGCAGGACCCACCTGCACCTACATATGTTGGGGGTCTGGGGGCTCCCTTGGTGGATTTTTTGGGGTCTCTGGGTTCCCTCGGTGGGTTTGTCTCTGCCCTGGCACCCTGGTGGGTCTCCCTGACTGTGTGACAGCCCCCACTGAGCCCCTGCACCCCCCAGCTATGACTACCTGAGCGAGGAGGAGGAGCGGGGCAGTGTGGAGAGCAGCACGAGCGAGGACAGCTCACCTGAACACCCCTACCTGCCCCTGGTCACTGACGAGGACAGTTGGTACAACAAGTGGCGCAAGATGGAGCAGAAATTCCGCATCGTTTATGCCCAAAAGGTACCGGGAGCTGGGATGGGGCTGTCAAGGTATCAACATCCCCGGGATGCTCCAGCCTGGAGCATCTGCCCCTGCATCCCTCTCCCACAGCCCAGTGGTGTCCGCAGACCTTCACCCCACTGCTGTGGTGACCCAGTCCTCTCGTTGTCACCCTGAGCGGCCCTGGGGACGTGGTGGTGGCAGCGGGGCCACCAGTGGTGACAGTGGCCTCCCGCAGGGGTACCTGGAGGAGCTGGTGCGGCTGCGGGAGTCGCAGCTGAAGGACCTGGAGGCGGAGAACAAGCGGCTGAAGCTGCGGCTGGAGGAGGTGATGGTGCAGAACCAGCTGGAGAAGAGGGAGCTGGAGGGCGTCATCCTGGAGCTGCAGGAGCAGCTGTGAGTGGGGACCTGCTGCTGCTGCGGGGGCTCGGGCTGGGTGGGGGTCCCTGGAGACTGGGTGCCCCAGGGGCTGTGGGTGGTCCCCAGTGCCCCATTGATCCCGAGGGGCAGGGTGAGGGGTGGTCCCTGGCACCCCGTACACCCTGTGGGGTGTGATGGATGTGGCGTTCCCAGGGCCTGGGTGCCCTGTATTCCCTGTGGGACACAGCGGAATCCCTGGTATCCCATTTGCCCCATGGATGTGATGGGTGGCAGGTCTCTCATGCCCAGGTGCTCCATATATCCCAGGTGCTCCATATATCCCATAGGACATGGAGGGTTCCCAGTGGCCCAGTCTGCCCTGTGGGACGTGATGGGTCCTCAATACCCCATATAATCCATGGGATATGATGGGTGGCAGGTTCCCAATACCCAGGTGCCCCATATGGCCTGTGGGACATGGTGGGGTCCCCAGTGCCTCATATATCCCATGGGACATGGTGGGTTCCAAATGCCTCATATATCCCACGAGACATGAGGGTCCCAGGTGTCCCATGTGCCCCGTGGGACGCGGTGGGTCCCCAGTGCCCCACACATCCCGTGGTCCGTGTCGCCCGGCAGGTCCCCGGCACCGGTGGCCGTGCCGGGTGCTGAGCAGCCAGCCTTTGCCGCAGGACGGGCCTGATCCCCTGCGAGAACCCGCAGCTGGCCCAGCTCTCCAAGGAGATGGGGACACCCCTGGTCAACCAGTGGCCCTCGCTGGGGACCCTCAACGGCAACGAGAGCGGCTCGGACAGCAAACTCTACAGGAGGTACACCACGCTGGGGGCAGAGCCCCCCCCCAACCCGTGCCCAGCACCCTGCCCTGCCCGGGGGAGAGGGGACGGGGTAGAAGGGCTGTGCCAGCCCCAGGGGGGCTCAGCATCGTCCCTCTGCAGGCACAGCTTCGTGAGCACCGACCAGCTCTCGGCCGAGAACAGCCTCAGCTCCGACTCCCAGCGCCTGGGCGAGGGCAAGCGCGAGGGCGAGCCCTGGGGGCCTTTGGTTAAGACACCCCCCACCCCCAGCGGGTGCCCCACAGGGCTCAGCGTGTCCCCCCACACGCACCCAGGTGTCTGAACCCTCCCAACAGCCCCTTCCTTGTGGCAGGAGTGCTGTCCCAGCAGTGCAGGGACACCCAGGGTCCCTCCCGGAGGGGTGGTCCCCCTCCCCCGCGGTGGCAGCGCTGGGGTGCGAGGCCACAGCCCCCCACGACACCCCTCTCTGCCCACAGGGAAGGACCCGACGCCCTCCATGCTGGGGCTCTGCGGCTCCCTGGCCTCCCTGCCCAGCTGCAAGTCCCTGGCCAGCCTCAAGTCCAACGAGTGCCTGGTGAGCGACAGCACGGAAGCCAGCCCGACCCGCAGCCCCAGCTGAGGCCCCCGGCCCCCTCACCGCCCCCCGGCCCGGCCGCCCGGCCCAGCGTCGCGGCGCAGGACTGAGCTCGGCCCGGGACTGAGCTCGGCCCCCCTCGCTGCCCCGGGACCGACGAGGGACTCGCCGAACTCACCGGGGAGGCTGGGGACGGGCATCCCCCTCCCCATCTCGACATCCCACCCCCCGGCCGCACCTCGGACCCCCAGCCTGGACCCTGGCTGGAGACATGGACCCGTTGGGATGGGGGATGCAGGACTGGGACCCAGGCGAGCTGGGATGGGGGGGATGAACTGTGCCGTGGGGGGGACACTGGGAGCGACAGCTACTGGGGAGCAAGGGGGGGGGGGGGGGTCAGGGCCATGCCCCCTGCAGGGGTGAGGGTCTGGACACAGCCCACTGTCCATCCTGCTCAGCCCTCAGTGCCCACCTGGCCTTTCCCAGCCCCTCTGCTTTGGGGGGCTGCCTGTCCCCCACTTTGGGGACCAGCTGTCCCTCCTTGCAGCAGCTTCCCCACGACAGGGGTAGGACTCCCCTTTCCCCTCCCTTCCCCATCATCCCCTGGGTTTGGGTTGTTTTGGGTGATTTTGGTTTTTATTTTGGCCCCATCTGCCTGGTTGGAGCAAAAGGAAATCAATAAATGCAGCAAGCAGAGCTGGCCTGTCACCCACCCCCCTCCTGGGAGAGGGGGGAACAGACCCCTTGTGCCCCCCACCATGAGGTCGTGGCCCAAGCAGGGGTGCTGAGGAGGGTCCAGTGAGCCTCCTCCAGCCCCCTGGGCAGGGAGAGCACCTTTGGGACACAGCAGATCAGCAGGGATGGGGATCCCCCCGCCCCCTCAGCAGTGGGGTGCTGCTGGGGGGAGCAGGGTGGTCCTGGGTCCCCTTACTCTCAGTAAAGCCCAGCAAGGACCCGGTGGGTGACAGTACTGTGCCCACACAGCAGGGACATGGCTGGCACCCCTGGGGCCTTTCACAGCCCCCAGCACACAGGGAGAGAAACCCTTCCACTATCAGACAAATTTTTCTTTTATTTAAGAAATAAGGGGAATTCCCCCCCTGAGTCCCAGGAAGGTGGGGCAGTGCCTGCAGAGCTGGGGCAGCCCTTGCAGTGAAGGGACAGGGCAGGGGGTGCCACAGTGCACCTGGCCCCCTGAGCAGCAGCGAGGTCTGTCCCCCATGCAGGGTCTGTCCGACCCAGGGTCTGACAGGGGACAGGACACCCCCAGTGAGAGGAGAGGGTCCGGAGGCAGGGAGAGGGTCCTGTCGTTGTCCCCATGCAGAGCCGGCAAGGGAGGCTGGCGGAGTGATGGACCCCTGGGCAGAGCAGGGCTGGGGGGGGCCCGGGCAGGCAGAGAAGCCTCCGAGCTTTGGGGTTTGGTCCTTGCTGAGCCCCAGCTCCACCTCCTGCCAGGCCAAGTCACCTGGGACATCCCATCCTTGCCAGTGTCCATGAATCCAGCAGCAGCAAGCAGCATCTGTCCAGCCCCAAGGGATGAGTGTGGGTGGCTCCATGTCCCCCCCAGTGTCACAGCAGCAGCACAGATGTCCCCCAGAGTGCTGGGACAGGGAGTGGGGCCCTGGCTCCGGTGTGTGGGGAGCAGAGCGCGGGATGAAGGCACTTGGGCTCTGCACAGCCGAGCGTGGATCGCTGCTCCCGGGACTCCCGGCCAGAGCAGGGCTGGCACTGGCCCCTGGGCACGGCCACACACAGCTCTGCCCCAGCCCTGCTCACAACCCCCGCAGCCGCCGCTCCTGGTTCAGCTTCTGGAAGAAGGTCTTGCCGAATTCGTAGGTGCTGATCATGATGGCACAGGCCATGTGCCACCTTGATGACACGGGGCAGGAAGCCTGCAAGGACAGCGCTGTCAGCCCTGGGTGACACCAGGGCACCTGGAACCCCAGCACAAGGCCGGGGCACGTCCTCACCTGCAAACAGCCCCCGGGTGCCAGACTCGGCACGGATCCGCTGCATGAGCAGCCAGGTGGAGGAAGGCTTGGAGGCTGAGGACTGTGGGAGAGGGGAATAGGTAAGGGTCTAGGGATGCCCATGAGGAGTCCTGGATGCCCCCAGGCACCTGCCTGCAGGCCTGGCCCCTCACCTGGGTGCACCTCACTGTCTCCCAGCTCGATCTGCCGCTGGGTTTTGACCACGTCGAAGGGCAGCGTCAGCACTGCGGCCACCTGTGGGGTTGCACCGGGCAGTGAGCCTGGACCTGGTGACAGCTCCGCTGTCACCTCCCTGCACCATCCCAGCCCGCCCCTCCCCTCCCACAGGGACCATCCCCCACCTTGAGTGAGCCTCAGCACCCCAAACTCACCGTGCCAGAGATGGCCCCAGATGTGAAGCTGACCATGAACGTGGCCTCTTCCAGCCAGGCCTTCCTGCAGAGCCACGTCCTCACCAGCTCGTAGTTAAACCAGTACAGAGCTGGGGGAGAGGAGACACCAGTGCTACAGCTGGACACCCTGGACACACCAACCCCCCAGCCCTGGTTCCCTGCCACCTCCCAGTGCCACCACAGCCATACCTGAGAAGGGACGTCCCTAAGCACGGTGGGTCCCCAGCCTCTCCAGAGGGACAGCCAGCCATCCTGGGCCACTGCTGACTGGATGCAGACGCCCAGCTCGCGGTAGCTGAGCTGCCGGGACTGCATCTTGGTGCGGATCAGCTCCAAGGGGCTGATGACCGTCACGGCACCACTGCAGGAGGGGACACCGGGAATCAGCTCCGTCTGCTCCAGCGGCTGTCCCAGAGCCATCAGCACCATGCCCAAACTGGACACCAAGACCTGCCACGCTCTGCTGGCCACCACAGGGTGGGCAACAGGGAGACCCCCAGGGAGGAGGGTACTCACGCCTGGCGAGGGCCCCGGCCAGCAAGGGGATGTGGGGGCCCCGACTTTCCCGTCCGGGCCGTGCAGGTAGTCCCGGAGCTGGTCATAGGTGGTGAAGTAAATGACGGTGGCTGGCACAGCCATGACCCTGTGAGGAGGAGGAGGATGAGGGGTGTGAGGGGCACATGCACTCCCTGAGGGCCAGCAGGGGGCTTGGGACTGATGCCTGTGTGCCCAGGCAGGTGTTAGCACCCAGAATGCCCAAACTCACGGGTGGGGGGCAAGCCGCTCCACAGGGACCTGATGCCCTCGTAGCGTGTGATCTTCACAAAGGCATCCTGGGGGAGAGTGGAGCACCAAGGGTTAGAGGAGGAGATGGGCAAACACCTCCCCAGCAAACACCCCTCTGGGACAGGGAGGCCCCTGCCCACCCTGCTGTGCCCACAGCCCTACCAGTGTGCCAGTGAAGTGGGTGGGGGCCTTGTACCAGGCGGTGCAGCCGTTGCCGTTCTGGCAGACATACAGGTGGTCCATGAGCCCATTGCAGTAGAGGAAACACTTCCCTGAGGCCAGGAAGCAATGGCATCACTGTGTAGACAGGAGACCCTTCCCCTCTGCCCCACACCCAGCACATCTGATCCAAAGCCTTCCTTCCAGGAAGAAGCCAAACCCTCAGTGCTTGAGCCCAGTGGGACCAGCCCCAGGCCAAGGCCAGGAGAGGGACACCCTCTGGCCAGGGTCTGACCACAGCCAGACCCACAGGGTGGGGGACACACAGCCCCATGGCAGGGATAGGAGCACAGCAGGACTTACTGCCAGTGGCAGGAGGGGTTTTATGCCTGGTTGATCTTGGCTTTGCTACCGTGGCACAGTGGGGACACCCTGGCCCCTCCACTGTGCTCTCAAGCCAGGCAGAGGGACCCAGGCAGTGGAGATCCAAAGGGACTTGGATCTCCACTCTATAGTACAGAGAGGGGTAGCACAGAGAGCCAGGCCTGTTGCACAACAGACTCCCCCAGCAGACCCCATGGATGTGGCACAGCCAGCCCCAAAGCAGGGCTGCAGGAACAGCCAGGGCTGGGGACAATGGCAGCCCCCACGCCACAGGGATGTCCCTACAGCCAGAGGAGCCCGAGCTGCCACCAGTGGAAAAGCAAACTGGGATCAAGGTTTGGGAAAGCGAAGCCACTGGCAGCAGGAGCTGCCTGGAGCCCCCGGGCGTACTCACATGTGGCTGGCTGAGCACCCCAGGGGCACTGCCTGTGCTGGCAACACTGAAACACACAATGGGGACACACTGAGCACTGGCACTGGGACGGCCACCTCCCAGGGCCGGGGCACACACGTGCGCTGCAGCTCCGAGTTGGGCAGTGGAGAACTCCGGGGGTGAAGGGGCTGGATGCCCCCACAGCCACTTCCCAAGCAGTCCCTGTTGTCACCAAACCAGTCCCTTGGGCCCAGCCCGCTGACCCCCACAGGACCGGGGCAGATGGAGGGCAGAGCCCATGGGAGCAGTGTGGAGATTGGAACAAAGGCAGTGGAGGGAACAGCGAGTAGCTGGAGCAGGGTGAGCCCCTCTGCCCTGCTCCCCAGGGGCTGGGGCTGCCAGGCACAGCGCTGACCCCCCTCGGGCACCAGGCTGTGCAGGGGGAAGGACAGAGCCGAGCACGAGCCCAGCTCCCCCAGCAGGGCCCCCCGAGCTCGTCAGGATGAGGGGCCCATGGTAACCTGCCACCTCGCAATGGCCCCAAGCTCTGGAGCCGAGACATCCCTGCCACTGGCTCTGCCAACCAAGCCATCCCCATGGGCTGCTCGCCAGCTGGCTGGGGGCTGGCTGGAGCCCCCCACCCTGCCCTGAGCAGGGTTACCTTTGGAGAACGGGGTCCTCTGGGCCTGCAGCCGGATCTTCACCACGTCCAGCGGTGTCACTGAAACAACACCACCTTTTAGCCATGACTCCCCCCGTGCCAGCCCCCCCGCCCCGGCACCCACCCTGCGGTGCTCACCGAAGAGGGAGGTGAGGATGGCGCACTGTCCCCGAGGCCAGCATCTGCTGCAGGGGTGTGATGCCCACGCCGGGGCTCGGTGACGTCTTCTCAGCCATGGTACCGTCCCCCTGCAAGGCACGGCGGGGGGATGCTCGAGGCCAGGGGGGTCCCTGGCTCCCCTGGGAGCCCCCCCAGCATCCCCACTCCAGTGGTGCGAGGTCAGTGTCCCACCTCCACCGTGCTATCAGTGCAGCACAGGGCAGGCGAGGGCCCCCCATAATCGTGGGTGGCCCGAGGGGGGGAACAGGGACTGGCTCCTGGGGCTGGCCCAGCCCCGATAACACCCCTCGGCCCCACGCTGGCAGCAGGCCCAGCCTGGCTGGGAGAGGTGGGGACAGTCCAGGCCAGCCTTCCATGTCCTTGGAGAGGGAGGACTCTCCCCTCCCTGTGCTTGGAAAATTAAGGACAGGAAGGACAAAGTCCAAAGATCAGCCCTGGCTGGGAAGGCAGCAGAGCCTGTGCAGGCAGAGCAGTGCACCCATGGACGGGCACCAGGGGAGGGGGGATCCCCCCTCATGAGCTTCCAGAAAGCTCCCCCAAAAGGGTTTGGGCATCCCAAACCTTCTGCCTGATTCCCCCGAGTTTGGCAAGGCTGCAGCCCCTGGAGCTGATGTGCTGCCTGCAGGAAGCAGGGGATACTGCACCCTTCCCACAGAGGAGGACACAGAGAATTGACCTCCAGCACGCTCAGCACCAACTGCTCCCCTCCTGCCACAGCCCGGGGATGATCCTCATGCTGAGACAGGGCTGGGGCCATGGCAGGAGGGCTTCCAAGCTTTGGGAACCTACAGGGTTTTTTTAAGCCAGGGAATGCAGCAAAAAACCTTCCCCATCTGACTCAGCAATTTGCAAGGTCAGAGGAGTCATAAAATCTCTCGGTTACAGGCTCAGGAGTTGCCGGGTGCCCAAGGCTGCAAGTCAAGACAGGTCTGTCCTGAACCCACATGTGCCAACCCCACTGGAGCCGGGTCTGTGCTGAACCCACACACACCTATCCCACCAGGAGAGCTGGATCTGTCCCAGCCCCACACGTGCTGGCCTCACCAGACCTTGGGTTTACCCTGGCAAACACGCACACTCAGCCCACCAGGAGAGCTGGGTCTGTCCATCACCACACACTTGGCCCCACCACGAGATCTAGGTTTACCCTGGCACCACACACACCAGGCCCACCAGTAGCTGGGCCTGTCCTGGCACCAACACACCCAGCCCCAAGGGGGGCTGGGTTTATCCTGGCACCCGGCATACGCCGGCCCCACTGGGATCTGGGTGCTGTCTGGGCACAGGTCCCAGTGTGCCCGTCACGGGACGGCCGTGGTGCTCACCCCACTGACCCCCACAGCCCTTGTGAACCGTGGGCAGGGCGCTGGGGTCGGACCCCTGCCCCAGACCCAGCCCTGCTGCTCAGCCTTACGTAAGCCGGGGGAAATCTCTTGCTCCCAGCTCTGCAGCACCTGATAAACTCAGTTATACGTGACATGCCCCAACACAGCCCCCCTGTTGGTGCCGGGGTAGTGAGGCACCTCCAGGGCTCCCTTCTCAGCTGGGAGCTGCTCCCTTATCCATCCAGATAAAATAAGCCCCTAAGCCCCAGCCCAGAGCCCCCCTGCTCAGCCTGAGTGCTGATGGGGCTGAGTACAGCACAGTGATGATCAGGACAAAAAGGGGGAGAAACAAATATAAGTTAAGATGATCAATGCAAAAAATTCCCAGGGACAGGGGACTAGGGGGAGCTCAGGGGGCTCTTCCCACACTGGAAGGCCCAGCTGGGCACTCTCGCCCTGAGCCAGAGGGAAATCCTGCCGGCAGATCCCCTAGTGCTTCCCAGACCCTGGGCAGCTCCAGGTTCCCCCAGTCCATCCCTGTGGGTGCCCAGAGAGCACCGGGGGCTCATCCTGGTGGCGGACAAACCACTTTCTCCTGGAGCAGGGGGATGGTGCAGGAGCGTCCCCCAGGGCTCACAGGGACCCAGCCTGGACCGCTGCCCCGGGGAGCCCCCAGGGCAGGGGCAGCCCCCCTACCTGTGGTCTGCACCCCCACCTGGGTGGAGCCTGCAGCCCCCCACTTGCCCCCGGGGAGCTCCCTTACCCGGGCTCTGTACCTCTACCCGGGTCCGCACCCCTACCTGGGGTCTGCACACCCCCTCGAGCTTGGAGCCCCCACCCCAGGGCTGTGTCCTCTCCCCGGGCTTTGCAGCCCACTCCGAGCAGAGAATCTCCCTCCCCTGGCTCTACTTCCCCTCTCTCAGGGTCTGCAGCCACCCCAGTTTCCGGTGCTTGCCGCCCCCCCCCAGCCCTGGGAGCGGAGCCCGGGGGTCCCGCGGCCGCCTGTTCCCCCCATCACAGCCGCACGACCCCCGACACCGGGGGGAAACTGAGGCAGCGGTTGGCGCGTGCCGGACCGCGAGGGCGGGGTGCCGTGAGAGGAGGAAGGGGTGCCGGGGGAGGTGCCGGGGAGTGCCGCCCCACCTGCTCATTCCAGCCCGGCTCGGCGCGTCCCTGCGGGGCCGGGAGGCGGCGGAGCGGCGGCGGCGCCTTTAAGGAGCGCCATGGGCCCCGCGCGCCCTTCGCCGCGCGCCGGCCCCGCGCCGCACTTCCGCCCGCCCGCGCCGCGCACGCGCCCTGCGCCCCGCGCGCCCCTGCGCCCCCTGCCGGCCCGGGGAGGGGAGGGAAAGGAGCGGCGGCGGCGCCGCGCGGGAACGCGCGTGATGGGGCGCGGTCGGGCACGCGCCTTGTGCGCACCCTGCACACGCGGGCGCGCCTTGCACGCTCACCGTGGTGGGGAGGGGCGGAGGGGCGCGCCTTGCACGCTCACCGGTTTGGGGGGGCACCTTGCGCACGCTGTAGTGACAGAGGGGCACCTTGCACGCTCACCGTGATGGAGACGGACCACCCTTGCACACCTCGAGTGTTCACCGGGCTGAAGAGAGGGACGTGCCTTGCACACTCCCTGAGCTGGGGAGGGACACCCTGCACACTCACCGTGATGGACAGGTGTATGCCTTGCACATCATGGTGCTGAAGAGAGAGGGACTTGCCTTGCACACTCCCTGTGCTGGGGTGGGACATCCTGCACACCCACCGTGCTGGAGAGAAACACACCTTGCACACTTTCCATGATGGAGAGGACGTACCTTGCACACTCACCATGGTGGAGAGAGAGAGAGGGGCACGCCTTGCACACTCACTGTTCTGACACAGGGGCACACCTTGCACACATCACTGTCACCATGCTGGCAAAAGAGCACGCCTTGCATGCTCACTGTGCTGGCAGAGGGACACCCTGCACACTCACCGTGCTGGCAGAAGGCTGTGCCTTGCACACTCGCTGTGCTGAAGGCTCGGGGCTCTCCCACTCACCCTCCCAGGCCCAGCAGGGTTTGCACACTCGCCCCGCTGGCAGTGTGATGTTGCTTGGCACACCCGGGTGGAGGGGCAGGCTGGGACACGGGCACGGGTGCCGTGCCAGGGCCAGTGCTGCTCTGCTGCCTGCACAGGAACAAAGCCCCTCAGTTCCCAAAGCACTGGCACTGGAGTGCCCAGCAGCTCCCTGTCCTCTCCTGGGCCTTTGGAGCGGATGCAGACAGCCTGCTCTGCCACTTCCACCTGGGCCTGTGAGAGCTGGGATTAACTTCGGGACCTGCCTGGTCTGGGGGGCTGGAATCCCATCTCTGCTTGGTGCAGACCCTCCTTTTCAAGTATTGGAAGTGCTGTGTTTCCTGGGGAGAATCCTGAGTCCTTCTGGGTGCAGTAGTGAGCTCCCTGAGGGGCTCATTTCTGTTGGTGTTAAATCTGGAGAAGATTTTCTCAGGAGGAATTTCTTCCTGGAAAGGGTGGTCAGGCATTGGAAGGGGCTGCCCAGGGAGGTTTGGAGTCCCACCCCTGGAGGTGTCCAAGGAAGGGCTGGCTGTGGCACACAGTGCTGGGCTGGGGGACAAGGTGGGGATCGGGCACAGGTTGGACTCGATGTCCAAGGAGGTCTTTTGCAACCTCAGTGATTCTGTGAAGATGGTCCAAGTGCATCCCTGTGCCCCTGGAGGGGAGGAGAGCCCTTCTGGTGCCCTTCACACCCCCCACGCTGTAATCTGGGCTGATAACAGCAGATGGCTCCCAAAGCCCCTCTGAAACCTGCACAGACCCCGGGACTGCGGCTCTGCCCCAGCGGGTGATGGGGTGATGGGGTTGGAGAACTGAGATGAGACCCAGCAGTGCTCCAGCTGGCGTGTCCTCCAGGGAACCCCCAGGTCAGAGCTTCCTGGGGACTCCACCTGCATGGCAACATCCCTGCAACACAACCTGTTGTGGTGCTGCACGATGCAATCTCTGCCTTAGAGCAGGGCTGGACTTTCCGCCCTGACTTAATCTCGAGGATAAATCCTGCACTGGTGCCCACAGCACCATCCCATGGGAAGGACATGGGATGCTCAGGGACAGGTGATGTACAGGTGCCAGAGCAGCCTCTGCCCGGTGAGCAGGAGGATTCAGGGCTCGGAGCCTGCAGATCCGGGTGTTTACTCAGGAGCCTACTTCACCCACGGTGATGCTCCCTGTGCTTTTGTGGAGCTGGCAGGGACGTGGTGGCTGCTCTCCTCCAGGAATAAAGTCCTCCTGGCCACTGGCATCTCTGAGATTGTCAACGAAGGGGGCAGCTAATGCCAGGACCTGCCCTTCCATGACACCAGGTCCAAGGGAATCTTGCTTTTAAGTGATGTGAGCCCAGGAGCCTCATAATTCCCACAAGGTCCCTAAGTGAATGCATCCTGTGACTCCCCGATGAGTCAGCTCTGCCTCTTACAGAGACACGGGTTTTAAATGATGTGAAAGCCTCTCGCAGCTGGTAACTGAGAAATGGAATAATGATTAATTAAAATTTATCTCTCCTTAGGGTATTGGGTCTTCTATCTTCTGGTTAGGTGTTGGGCTGTGCTTGGCTTTCCACACAGCTGAAAAGAAAAGGAATAATGTTTTTCCAGCCAGGGACAGGGAAAGAGAGACAAGTGTACAATAATGTAAGTGCCTTGGCCTCAATTTTTTGGGTCTGTCCATTTGCTAAGGAGGTCAGGGTGAAAGTGGTGAGTTTGTTTATCCCGAGCTCAGTACTGCCGAGGCGAGGACCTGGCTGGCTCTTGTGCTGAGTCACAGCCCGCTGGCCGCCTGTGCTGTCCAAACGCCGGGAATGTTTCTGTCCCCGATTCCTGTCCCCGCAGTCCCGCTGGCCTCGGCGGGGTGCCGTGGGTGCACCGTGCTCCCACTGCTCTGAAAACGAACCGCGAGTTACTTCAGATGGAGAGAACCGTGTCTGAGTTGAAAATGCACATTCGGTCTGTGGGGAAGGAGCCGGCTGAGCTTTAATCCCTCCCTGAGCGGGAGTCCGACCGCGGGTACGGTTTGCGTGAGCGTCGCTCCGGGTCTGTCCGGCCATGACACCGCACGGCACGGCCGGGGAAAACGCTTGTGTAACTCCCGCTCCCAGTTCCACCGAGCTTATGAAACCCAGCTGGTGTCCTGGGCCAGGGCCACGGCCTGGGAACCGCGGTCCGGGGCTGTGCCTGCCTGGGGCTCCTCGCTGAGGAAGGGCATCCTGTAGTTCCAGCGCCTGGGATCACTTCGGAAAGATCAATCCTGTCTCCTCGCTTTCAAAAATCGCGTTTTGAAAGCAATTAGCCCGTTTCCTTTTTTTTTCAGGTGAACTTCAAGGGCCAGGTTGCAAAAGGATCTGGGTAGTGCTTTAATGGAATTAAGCCAGGGCAGATTTGAGTATTTATTTCAGCTGGGATCATTATGGTTTTGCAAAAGCCAGGCTTAAGCTGAATTAAGTGACTCAAATGAAGCAGCTTGTGGCCAGATGAGGCCCTGGGGACACCAGACTTGTATAACCAGAATACAACCCAGAATTCCTAACGCAGCTGCAGCTCTGCAGGTCAATTCCCACTGCAGGTCACACCTGGGAAGGTGTCCTACCTTGTGGAGCACCTGCCAGGGAAAACCTTGGTATAATGAAACAGGTGACAATGCATCTGTGAGGAAAATGAGCCTAGTCTTAGGGATGAAGAAATAGGTATGGAAGATAAAGGCTCCATGCTTCCCTCCCTAAAGGATTCCTTTATAATTAATGTTAAAGTAGTGCTTGTTTCACTAGCAGCAGTATGGGCCAAAAGGAGAGGAGGGGAAGGAAGAGCCCGACCTGAGAATGGCAGGATAAATTCCCAGATCCCTTTTCCAATAAACAAAAGCCCCTATGAACACAAAGTGTCCAGAAGAGCTCTGAGCAGTATTTAAACTCTACATCAGCTTCAGCCCATTGCAGGGACAGGTAAATCTGCCCTCAGAGAGTTTCCCTGCAGTTCCTCTCAGCTGGGGCAGCATCTGCTGATCACCGTGAGCTCATCCCACCTGGGGCTGCTCCAGCAGTTCCGGAAACATCTCGGTGTTGCTGCAGCAATTGATGGGTTTAATTCCTGACAAACCTTTGCAAACAGATCTTCTAAATGGCCTGGATGTGGCTGTGCCTGAACATCAGCTGGGACTGACTAATGATGCTTCACTTTCCAGATTTCTTGGATCCGGACAGGACTTGTTGCCTGCTGAGCTGAGAACTTTGGCAGATAAAGGTGGGCTTTGAGATAACTTTAGAAAGTCAGGTGTTGTCATGCTTTAATAAATAAGGCCTAGGAGTCCCTTCTGGGTGGCTGTCTTTAGATGAAGAAATAATCCTGTTGGAGGGTGCTCAGCTGATTCCCAGTCAGTCTGCTGTTCCTGGTACATCCCTACTGCCTGTAGGAAGAGCTGCTGTCCCAGAATTGGACTGAGCTGCTTGCACTGTAATTCATCTTGTTGCCGTTGAGTCACAAGGACAGATCCTCTTGTAGCACTGTAGTGTTTATTTTACCATTCCCAACGCTGTGTGTACTTTTTTGAGAGAAGATGGGAAAATTCTCCAGATAATTTATTATAGTGGGTACTTCTAGGCAGTTTAAAAATGGGCCAATGCCTTGGTTTTAGATGCCTTACCTGTTCCTATTGATCTGAAAAAACAACCCCCAAACCAAACGTCTCATAGTTGCATGTTCATAAATCCATCTTTTTCCCCCTCATGTGACTGTACTTCGTACTTCTGCAGTTACTGATACTGTAGTAAGAGAAGGGCTTTGACACTGCACAAACCTTTATTCCAAACAAAAAAAGACCATTCCCAACCCGGTTTGCTTTAAAAAACCCTCTGCTGCTGCAGGTTCCACACCTGTTCTTCTTTATTCCCTCCTGAGCTTTCCCCTTTACAAAAAGCCTGTTCTTAGACTGGACATTGCCCTTGATTTGCACCTCGATGTTTCTCAGGGAAAAAACTGAAACCTGAGCCTGCCCTCCCGTAGTTTCCTCCACTAAATCCAATTACTAGGGATAGTAACCCTGTTAACACAAGGTCGTAATTCCATCAGGGGATCTCCACTCTGTCCATAATGCTCCTGGGCCGAGCCGGAGCATCTCAAATGGAGCAGGGAGGGTGGAGAGGATCTTTTCGGGAGCATGACTTGTTTCTTCAGCCTCTCCCTCCGCTTTCCAGTGCTTCACGCTGGTCACAGGCTCTGTGTGGAGCGGTGACGGAGCCCAGTGCTCCCCAATAGCTCGGGGTCACCTGTTGACTCCTTCCGACAGTGTCTGCCGAACCAAACGCCGGTGAGAGCCGCCCTTGCCCCGCGCACGCCGCGCCATCCCTGTGCCTCCCCGCTGTAGGTGCCGAGGGCGATGCTGCGGAGCTGCAGCCGCGTGTAGGAGGCAGGGCTGCCTCCCCCTTTGTCAGCGCGGAGCTTTACCGGCGGACGAATCAAACCTGCGTGGCCGCCGCTGAGGCTGGCGAGGGGATGCCGTTACCTACACCGCCATCTCCATGGATGCTGAGGGCTGCGACCGGGAGCGCGTGTGCGGGCAGACAGCGGGAGGCAGGGCTGGGGAGAGGCGCTGTCCCGCATTCCCAGGGGGCTGTGGCGGGTGCAGGGGGTCGATGCAGGATCACACCCCCCTCCCGAGACACCCCCCCCCCCCATTGTCTCTCGGCGCCCGCCACAAAATGGCGGGGGGGGCGTGAGGTGACTGAGGGGGGGCAAACGCGGCAGCGCCCCCTGCCGGGCGGGGCCGCGCGCGCGCCCGCTCCCCGCAGACAATGGGGCGGCGGCGTCGGGAGCGCGCACGGGCGGGGCGAGCGCCCCCCCTTGGCGGGAAAGGGGGTGGGTGGGGGGCGGGGGGGGCTCGGCGGCCTCTCCCGCGCACGCGCGCGCGCGCTCCCGCCCCGCCGGCGCGGCGAAGGTTCCGGAGCCCGCGCGCGCCCCCGCTCCGCTGTCACCGTCACCGCTGTCACCGTCGGTCGCCCCCCGGCTCCCGGTGCGGACACCCCCCCCCCTCACCCCCTCCCCGCGCAGCGGCAGGTACGGGGGGGCGCACACGGCGGGAGGAGAGGGGGGAGCGGGGGGGGTGCCCGGCGGCTGGGATGAGCCGGATATCGGGAGGGTGGGGGGGATGTGAACCCGCTCTGCCGGCGTGGAGAGGGGAAAAAAAAAAAAAAAAATTATTATTACAACCGGAGAAGCCAAACGCGGCCGTTTCATCCCCAGCAGAAGGCGAGGGGCGCGGGAGGGGCGTGCCGCGGTGCCCCGGGGCTGCGGCAGGGCGAGGCGCGGCCCCTGCGGCAGCGCTGCCGCCCGGTGCAGGTGCGGCGGGAGCGATGCAGAAAGCACGATTTTGGGGGGGATGTGGGTCTCTGCCCCATTTTCGCCGTTTTCGCCCCTTTTTTTTCCCCCCGGCAGGTGGGGCGGGGCTGCGGCAGCAGCGGGGCCATGTTCTGCAGCCGCCCCGGGGGTGGGGGGGGGGAGCGGCGGTGATTAAAGACGATAAATTAATTAATAAGGGGGACAGCGCAAGGAAGAAGCGTTTGGAAGGGAAGGAGCTGTCCACGCCCAGCACGGGATTTTGTGGGGGGGGAAGCGTTATTGAGGTCACGGCACCCCGGAGTTGCCCGCTTTGTTGCACCCCCCCGGGTGCCCAGTTGAAGGGTTTGGGGTTTAACGTGAGCGAGGTGGGTCCCATCTGTTGAATCCCGGGTGTTTTCCAGCCGGGATGGGGATGCTGGTGCCGAGCCCCGTGGGTTTGGGCTGGGGTGGTGCTGCTTGGTGTAACTGGCGGTCCCTGGATGTGCCTTGCACCTCCCGAGCATCCCAGTGCCATGCTGGGGTTGCCCCTTGTCCTGCTGGAATTCCCCTTGTCCCTCCATCTGCCTCTTCCCATGCTGCCTCTTCTTTCTTGTCCAAAATCCACCAGACAGGGCGTGGGGCTTGCCCCCCTTTCTGAATTTTGCCTATTTTTTTCCCACCTGTAGTTGTTGGCTATTTCTTTGTTTTAAGCCTAACTTAGATGGAAAAGGGAAGTTCCTCGCCAGGTGTTTCCAGGAGTGCACACCTGCCCTCCTGCCTCGGAGCAGTTAAACCTGCAAGGAGCTGAAACAGCTCATTTCAGGTGAGGGATGGAGATTTCTCCCTGCATCCCTGCCTGCCACATTAGCACAGGGGAGGATTCGCTTGGGGGGAGATGATTTTTCCTGTTTTTTCAACACCTGGAAACGCAATCCTGTTGTTGCTCGCAGAGGGCAGCTGCCATCACTTTAAAGGGAGTTTCTCCTTCCATTTGCTGTGGTACCACCACGCGAGGTGCAGCTCCATTTGCAGCGAGAGGCTGGTCTTGCCTGGAAACGGGCTGGCTGGAAGGAGCAGCTGAGATGAGCTAAGCTGTCACTGCCACGATTTGTATGCAGCGTGTTCCTGAGCTTCCCCGGCGTGGATCTGGGCAGATGTTGGACGCGTGTCTGAATCAGTGGGAACAAAATTCACTACTGAGAATCGTTAATTTGTTCTGTCGAGCGATGGCTGCCTGCTTATGTCCGTGGAAGGTTTTTGGCTGTGCTGCCAGTGCCTCAGATTTGGGGGGTTTGATGGCTTTCCTTGTGCAGGTTCAGGTTTTTTGGTGTTTTTTCTCTCGAGGTGGTTCAATCAAATCAGGTCTCAGTTGGGCGTTTACAGCCTACTCTTGAGAGAAGGAAAATGAAAACCTCGTTCTCTCTAGAAGTGAGAAATTGTCTAACCAGTTGTGCATTGTTCCCCCTTGATATGCAGAATGCTTGTTTTTTACCCCAAGATGTGCAGCTTAAGGAGAAAAGCAAAGTGCTGGTTGATTTACATGTAATGTATAAAGGTTTGATCACAGAATGGTTTGGGTTGGAAGGGACCTTAAAGACCCTCTTGTTCCACCCTCCCTGCCATGGGCAGGGACACCTTCCACTAGCTCAGGTTGCTCCAAGCCCCGTCCAACCTGGCCTTGGACACTTCCAGGGATGGGGCAGCCACTGACAGATAATTCCCACCTGATAAAGTATTGCAATTTCTCATTCTTTGGAATGGGTTTGTTTTTTGAGACCCGCTCTTGTGCTCTGGGGAAACGTGATGCCATCTCACAGATGGTATCACAGATCAGACAGGATGTTTATCCTTCATTAGCTGGGATTACTGAGGACAGAAGTGATGGGACCTCTGTGTGTCCTGTGGGGAGTTCCCAAGAGGAAGAGATGGGTCCAATCCCTTCAGGTCTCAAGTGCACAGTACAGGTTTTGTGTCCCCCCCTCATTACTTTGCCCTTTTCAAGTACTGTGTTAAGTATTACAGGTCAGGCTTCTAATTTAGTCTTCCTCACCCTTCCTCCCACTCTGTATCCACTTGCAGCCTCTCTATTCCCTAGGCATTCCATTCAAACTATCCATTCCCTCTGTCTTTGATGTTAACTGCAGTTTCATCAGGACCCAGCTGACCAAGTAAACGTATTTATTTCCTATATGAAAAAGGAGTGCTGTGGCTTTCTCATTCCTTCCCGACAGCCATGGGAGGGGTCCTTATAGGATAAAAATGAGGGAAAAGAAGACACTAAGTGCTCTTTCTCCACGGAGGCTGAGCGGGTGTATCCAGTCAGGGATGCTTGTAGCACACCAGTGAGGTGGTGGCCTGTCTTCTGCTTCTCATGTTCCTCTGCTTCATTTTGGAGAGCCGTGTTCCTCGTTGCACGCTCGCAGATCCACGTGCATCGTTGTCTTTTCTCCAGGGTTTTGCCAGCTGTGGGATTTGGCAGTGTTTGGGTACCACCTTGCTGGGGCTCAGCCGGGTGGTTCTTAGGGTGCAGTAGTGGGGAGTGGAGCAAATTTCTCTGTGCTGACGTTCATATCCTCACTTGGAAGCTGGGCTTTGCAGCGCTGTGGGGCTGTTGGAAACGGCTGGGAAAGCCAGGTTGGAAAAAATGCTTTTGAGCTAGTGCCTGTGCTGAAGCTCCTGAAAGCCTGCCTTCATCAGCAGGGGAGTGACCAAATTGTCCTGACACAACTGTGAGCACTGATCCCGTTGAGAGTGTGTGTGTGTGTGTGTGTGTGTGTGTGTGTGTGTGTGTGTGTGGCCCGTACGGGCACGGGTCATCGCTGTCTGAGATGGGTGCTGGGGTGTGCCCACCTCCAACCCTCCAGACAATCCCTTTTGTTGGCAAAGCGGTGAAAATCGGGATCATGAGGCAGTGTTTTGAGGGAAGTGCTCAGGGTGGCCGGTCCCTTTTTTTTTTTCCCCCGGTAGGAAGGTTATTCTAAAGCTGGAAGAAAGCTGAGGATTTGGGTTGTCTTGAGCAGAATAATCTATTTTCTCAGCCCAGCATGCTGATGAGGCTTGGCTGTGGTGTGGTGTCCTTTGGGGAGTGATGCTAATTTAGCTGTAGGAACGCTCTGACACCTGATGAATGAGTCAAGAACCAGGACACTGGTTTCCACCTGGCTCCCAGTATTTTCCAGGCTTGCTCAGCCTGCTGGTTGGTGAGGTCAGGCAGTTGTAGGTTAGCTTAGTACTTCTAGGCTGTGTGCTGGCTGTCCCCTGGTGTGGGGCTGGATTGAGAGGTGGAAACTTGCAGTGAAATGGCTTGGACTTGTGACAGTCTGATGCTGAGAGGGCGTGTGTGTGTTGGGGCTGTTGCTGTTGGGGCTGCTGGAATGTGGCAGAAGGGATTAGCAGCATTTTAAGAGGGTTGTGGCTGAATGCAGGTAAGCAGCCAGCCCTGAGCAACAGGGTCAAGGCTGGTGCTTTGTGGCTCGCTCTGAGCTCTGCAGACCCGTGAGTCTGTGGAAAGGCACTGAGAACAAAGCAGAATGAACCTCTCTGGGTGTATTTAATAGCCAAGACTGTTAAAACCCGAGGTGATCGTTTCCCTTGTGTACCTGCCCTGCAGACAATGGAGGGGGAGCCCCAGCCCCACCCTGGCTGTTCCCGCCTGTGTTCAGAGGAGCAGCAGCTGATGCCTTGGGAGAAGGACAGCAGCTCTCGGAGGATCCCTCAGTGCTGCAGAGCAGAGTAGCAGAGCAGGGCTGGCTTTCTAGGTTTTTCTTGCCAATCCAACATATCTCTTTCTGCCTCAGGAGCTTTGCTTGCTTAGCTGTGGTGTTCAGACTCCAGAGGGGGCCTGGATGGTGTCTGGGATCACCCCAAGGCCATGTCCTTGCAGATGGGGATGCTTCTCCATAAAGTGCTGAATCCTGGCAGGGCTCTTCCTGCTCGTGGGAGATGGAAGAGGAAGGAGGTAATTGCAGAAGTCACTTGGGCTGGATTGCTGATCCTTGCAGAGCAGCACAGAGATGTTCCCACTCACCTCACAGCATTCCTGGGAAGAGGATGAGGGTGAGTGATCTAGGGCAGAGGTTTGTGGGCTGTTGGTAAAACATTGCAAGCACAGGTTGGCTCAGCCTTGCTGGTGCAGCCCAAGGTGGATCACTGCTCCTTCTGGAGATGGGGAGCATCTGCTCTGTGCGTGTTGTTCCCACCTGGCTTTTAGCATGAACAGCCTTCGATCCCAAGCTGTCCTTTGCAGATCACCCCAGGATGTGCTGGTTACAGCAGAATTGTGGCCCTTGAGGTAACGCCTTGTGTGGATTTAAGGTGAGCACAGCCCTGGTGTGAGGGACTGAGCGAATCTGAGTCTTTCCTTGCAGCAGGATGGATCTCCCTCCTCCATCTGGGAGCTGGAGCTTTGTTTCACACTGAAATCTGCTGGTTGTAGGCTGGGTTTTTTTAAAAGTGCCTGTGGAAAGCATGTGTGGTTTACGCTGGAGTCTGGAGGAGATGTATCTGTGCCTTTAGACTTGAGTGGGTTTTTCTTGCAAGTCTAATGAGCCTTTCACACTCCTTAGAAATTAACCACTGGTTTTTCCCTTTCCCTTCCAAGCAGACTGATTAGTAAAGGTGGTCATTACATGTAGCCTGGCTCCTGTTTTCAGTGTCTCTTCTTAATATCCAAGGAAAGGGAGCACCAGGGGATACCTTCTGTTAAACTAAGGGATTATTGCTGCAGTGGGCTAATTATTCCATCTTTGCAGCCTCTCTGTTGTACCTACCCTGACCTCTCTTCCTGGAGCAGATCTGGTGTCACTGCCTGTCTGCCCTCTCTCAGTGGCTGTCCTTCAGAGCAGTGGGTGGATGTCCCACCAGTGCCTTGGGAAGCAGAGGGATTTGTCCCCAAGCTGGTCAGGCCTACAGAGCTCAAGGAGCGTTTGGACAAGGCTCTCAGGCCACAGGGTGGGGTTCTTGGGGTGCATGTCTTGGGCAGGGCCAGGAGTTGGACTGGATGATCCTTGTGGGTCCCTTCCAACTCAGGATATTCTGTGATTCCAAGTGATGATGCTCCAAGGCACGGGGAAGAACAGAGGTTGATGTAGGTTATGTGGGGATGAGGTGCAGTCCTAAGGGATGGGTTATACAAGTCCATAGGAAGAAGGGCTGTTTTAACTCTGCTGTTTGTGGAGACACCTCACCTCCAAGAGAGGTGATGAAACCACTGGTATTCAGGGTTTTGAGTAGCACGTGTGTGACTTTAAAGGGCTTTCTGCCACTTGTCAGCCTTTCACTTTATGGCTCCCCCTCAGCTCCTGTCCCGGGCTGTCTGCCTGGAAGTGCCTGATGTAATTTCAGATGGATTTCATCAGTGTGTCGAGTCACTTGCTGACAGAATGAAATTCCTTGAGGTGTTTGTAAATGACTCAGAAAATCTAAAGAAGCCTCTCCTGTGATTCCTGAGGACATCCAGCTCAGCAATACCTGTGTTTGTGGTGGCCTGGTGATTCATTTTTGGGATAAATCAACTGTTTTCCATGCATTGAAAGGAATGGGCTTCCCTTTTTGCTGGGCTTGCCCTTTTGAAGTTGAAATTGGAAGAGCAGGGGAATGTCCAGAGTGGTGCAATTCTTCCCTGCCTAGGAAACATTTTATCTTTTATTTGATCAGACCTTGACTTAGATCCCGGCTGTGTTGGCTTGGTCTTAATTTGAAGGGGGGGGGTGGTGTTGCTCACAAGCAGCTCTGCTCCTTCTTGTGTGAAGTGAAATGTCACTTCACGTGAGCTTCCTGGTGCATGGAACACATCTGACCAGCTGTGCTTGTTCCCAGTTGAGTGGAGGGCAGATCAGAGCTGTCACACTCAAGATGAGAGGCCACGTGATGGGCAAACTGTGTTTGTCTTGGCTGGGTGCTGAGGCTTCATATATCCAGGCAGCAGGATGAGTCTTGGGCAGAGGGTGAAGGGGGTTGTCCCTGCTCTGCAGGGCTCGAGGTGAGTGTGTTCATTGTGTGGTTCGTTGAGGCACGGTGATGACAAAAGAGACTGTCCAAGAGGAGGGATAATCCAGAGGGGATGAGTTTCCTGAGGTTGGTCTGTCCTCCAGCCCTTTGTGGCTGCTCAGGGTGACATGTCAGTGCAGGCTGGCAAGAGGAGCCTCTGTATAAAAATGACACTTTTATCTGAAGCTGCTCTTCACTTTGGTGTGGTCAGAAGTGACAAAGGTTTGGAAATGTGGCTCGTGTTCCTCTCCTACTGCTGACCCACCTTGTACAAAGTGCTGACGAGCTCCATACAAGTGCTTATTACCCTCCCACTGCAGATCCTGGATGTGATGGGGTGAGAGTTGCTGGGATTGAATTACCTGTGTGGTTTAAGCTGAGACCTGTGACAAAGCTGGGCTCTGTTACAGAGCTGGAGCTTCACATGCTCTCTGCTGGTAGCTGTAGCTTGTGGTGTTAGCGAGCCCAAAGCTGGGATTTAATCCAAAGTCAGAATTGCCTTTGTGGTTGATTTTCAGCTCCCACTTACTCTGAATTCAAGGGCAGACTTTACCCTGAGCAAATTCTGCCCTCTGAAGTTGCTGCTTATTTGTGGGTTTTACCTACTGCCTCATCAGCATGACAAAGGTGCTGCCTGGAGCTGCCTGGAGGGGTTTGTACGAGGAGCTTTTAACAATGGACCTCTCCAAATTGGACAGAAAACTACATGCTTTTCCCTCATCATCTTCCTGTTATAATGGAGAGCCTGGCAGGCATGCATAGGCAGAAGGTAATAAATGTTGCTGTTGGGGGCAAAAAGGAAAGCAGGTGAAAGTACAGCTAAAGATCTGTGGTGTGGGGTTGTAGTCACTGCCCAAGAGAACAGATTCAAATGAGGGCGTTGGACCTATCCTGTGATAAAGGGAGTGACCTCTGGGGCTTGTGGAGACTTTCAGGGTTGTGGTGGTGGGTGGGTGATCTGAAAAGAGCAACTGTGAACTGGAGGAGCCCTGATGCTCCCTGGTTTTGTCTCATCCTGAGCAGCACCTTGGGCACGTGCCAAATCCAAGTACCACATGGACACGTGGCCATGCTGTCCTGCCTCCTCTCCTTCCTCATCAATCTCTCCTGTTTCCTGTCCTCTCTCCCTTCCATTTAATTCTTGCCTGGCAGACCCAGGTCCATGTTCTCCTGTGGTGCTCCTGGGAGCTTCTTTTGCCCAGCTCTTGCCTTGGTCAAGAGCTCATCGATTGGACTTGCTGAGGGCAAGGTGGGGGCCCATTTCCCTGCAGAATGTGAAATTCCAGCACTGGGAATCTCTCACTACAGCTGAGCTGTCACTGCTCCATCCTTATTTCATGAGTTTGGAGCCTACTTTGCATGAGTTCTGCCTTTCTTCTATTTCAGTGGTACCTTGCCAGCTCCTCCCTTTCCCCCAGGTTCTCCGGGCAGGAGATGAAGAATGAATATTCTTTAATGTGAAGGCACTTATTAATGCTTAATCTCTCAAATAAGTCACTGCTTTGTGTCTAATAATAGGGTTTATTGTCATGGCTGTCTGAGGTCTGTGCTCAGCCTCCAGAGCACGTTTCATTAGCTACTGTTGCTCACATTTACGGAGGAGTTTTGGACTTCGTGGGGTCATTTGCTCTTCCAACATCCAAGAGCCTCTTGTACTTAAGTTCCTAAGTGGAAAAATCCTGTCTGGGGGTTGGTGTACAGGTGAAAAGCACCTTACAGTGCTTGAGGTGGCCTGGGTGAAACGCTTGGCTTTGTTAAGAGAGGGAACTGGGTGATGCTGGAGGGAGGTGGGTGGGCGTAAAGCGAGTTTTAAAGCCAGTAAGGATTACTTGGCACTGAAGTCCTGCAGCCTGCAGAGGGGGAAATGCCCTCAATGCTTTTCTTCAGTGAAAATGAGCAGCTCTGCGAGGTGAGTAAAGCTTTTGGGCTGTGTGGGGTGTTCTTGGCTGCTGTGAGAGCAGAACCCGGCGTCTCCCACCGGCAGCAAACCGCTCCTGCCTCCCTCGATAAGGGATGACAAAGCCGTGGCTTAGGTGTGGTCAGAGCCTCTCCATTCATCCACCTCGATAAAAACAAGCACTGCTGGAACACCAGCACCCTGTGCCTGCCAGCCTTTGTATTAGTGAGTTAGAGAGAGCCCGTGACCTTAGGGAACATCAATGGATCCCTGGTAACCCGAGAGCAGGAGCGATATTATTTTAAACCAGAAGTCAGGCTCTGAAGCAGGAGCTCCTTTTGTACATGTCATACGTGTGACAGCAGAGCTGCATTTAGAGCTGAAAGCAGATAAAATCCCCGAGGAGACTGATTGCACCTCATTTATTTTTAACAAATGTGCTGGGGAAGATTGAGCCTGAATTCCTAGACTTGGGGTGGGCTGAAATTCGGGCAATTTCCACTCTTCACCCCTGTGGAAAAAAAGGTGGGCACCAACTGGGCTAATTCCTGGGGAAGATGAAATGCATATGGATTATGGTTATTTTTTTTAACTTGCCCCTCCTTTAGCCTTTGGGTTAGGAGGGGAAATAATGGTTTTACAACTCTTTGGCTGAATTTATGGCCTGGGTTCCCATGTGGGATGTCACTAGTCACGCTGCCTGCACCTGCTTTTGCTGCAAATCTGCTCATCAGCTCCATAAAACTAGAATCAAGGCAAGACAGATTGCTGCTTGATTGTCATCCCAAGTGGCCCAAACTGGGCAAAGACCAGCTGGAGAGAGACATCCGAGTGCCCAGTAGGGATGTTTTGGTATAAAGGTTTTTATTTGCTGTTCACCCTTACTGGAAAATCCTTGTTTGTCTTGTGCCTCAGCATGGTTCAAACTGTACTCCCTTGTTAGGAAGAATAAAGGTACAAATGCAGCTTCTGTGGGGTTTTTGTATGAGAAGGAAGAGCTCTGGCTTGGTTTGTGTCCCAGTCCTTTCCCTTCCTGTCAGGAGCTGAATGATTCTCTCATCCCTACACTCTGCTCTCCTGCTGTTTGTTTTTTCTCTTGAGCTCCGCCAGATTAGGCTGCATTTATCTACTCACTGCCCCTTCTAATACAGATGTAATAAAAATTGCTGCTTTTGGTTGTAGTAAACACTGTTGTGAACATTTTGAGGGAACAGTGTTATTGCTGCTGTGCAATAACATGACGGAGGAGATGGAAGCGTAGCAGAAATGCTTGATGAATGTCCTATTGTTTGTGTCTTTGGGCATTAAAGAATAAAAAAAAAAAGACATTCAGGAAACACACTCTGACTTTTGACCTCAACTGAAGTGTCTCTTAGTCATGAAAAGCAAAATAACGCAGCAGAGCCAGACAGAAGCTAAAATGGCCTTTGCTGAGCCCTGCCTAGTTGCAGGGTGACTGCTGGGGTGAGGACAAGTCCTGCTAAAGCCTTGAAAGCTGGTGAGATCTGACGTGTTTGTTTCTTTCTAGGGTAAGAAACCAGTGTGTCAAGAATGCATGACACTTTCCTCTGTATTTATAGAGACACTGTCCTGGTAAGGCATCCTGCTGCGTTCCAGCGCTGTCAGTCACCTTCGGGGTGCTGGAACTGGACACTGTGGGGCTGTTTGGTGCCCAGTTTGGGGTCACGTGGCTAAAAGTGGTGGCTTGGTGAAGCGAGCACTGTGTATAAACTGCACATGGAGACCTGTGTTCCTCCTGAGCTGTGGTTTTTCAGACGAGCTGGTTCCTGCCCGTGTGTGTCCGAGCGCACTGAGCATCTGCTGGGCACCCTGTCCCTTCCCTCCCTGTTCCTTGTGGAGCTCTCTCTGCTGCAGCACGCTGGAATCCACTTCTGCACCTGCAGACTTGGATCCTGCAGGAGGAAAGCAGTGCTCCCTGGGGAAGCTCACCTGCCTTGGCTTCCCCCTGGGACAGGCTTTCTGTCTCTGCGAGAGCGATGCCAGCCGTGGTGGGTGGCAGTAACTGGAGCAGATGGTGCCGTTGTCATCATTTTATTTTCTATCCATGTGCTGAAACAGCTCAAATAACTTCAGAAATGACAGCCCAATCCGTGAAGAATATTTTCCTTGCCCTGAGAAAATCTCCTGCAACATTAGTGGCCACAACACTTTACCTGGTCCTGGCTCTGGCTGGGATCGCTCACTAGACTGGAGCTGTGGCACGAGGAATCTTTCATATTTAATATCTTCATTACTTTGGCAGCGCTGAATATTCACAGAACTTCTGTCTGGGTGCAGCAAATGTTGTCAGCACTGTGAAATCAAAGGAAGAGAAGCAGCTGAGATCAAAGTAAGCAATAAACACACACCTTGTGTCTTGACAGTGTGTTTTTCAAGCCTGAGGCAAAACCCAGAGGGGCTCAGGTGCAACTGTGGGTGGTGGCTGATGCTGGCACACTTTCCCTCTCTTTCCCACACTTCCCCTTTCTGGCACATTTCTGCTCCAAAGCCAGGCTGAGGTGACCCACAGCACTACTGTCACACACAATTTGATTGTAAGAGGCTCAGTTTCTGCTGGTTTGGTTCCTGGGACCACCTCCTGGGTGGTGTTGGAGCAGGGCTGGTGGTCTGAGGGAGGAAGGACCAAGCAGTGTCATCTGAGCCTGGCTTGGCAAATTGCAGCCTTGCTCTGCCCAGTTTTTGAGGGCCTCGCTCTTTGGATCTTTCCACAATCAAAAATTACTGTTCTGAAGAAAAAAGTATCTACTTTTTTCACCGGGAATTTTGGGCCCTTCCTGTGGTGCTGCACCACACACACATTATTGACTTGGTTAAGGTGGGAGGTGATGCCAAGTACCCAAATGTCCACAGAGGTGTAAGTGAACTTCTCATAAAATTCTGTTAATTTTTGAGGCTTCTGGTTGCACATTGATTCAGTGTCAGCATCATTTAAGCCTGGCACCAGACACAGCAGCATCTTCTGCCTTTGCCCACGTTGAGGTCGGGGAGGGAAGCTGGTGTGCAGCCTGATCCCAGCTGGCTGGAGCAGCTCCTAGGAAGTACAGGATGTGGCCCTTCCCAGCACAGGAAGGCTTAATCCTGCCCATTTGTCCCCAGGGGCCCTGGCTCTGTGTACCACAGTAACAGTGGCTGTTTACTCCTCCAGCAAGGAAAGGAAAGATTCCCGGGGCTGGCAGGAAGGCAGCGGAATGCTGCGGGGTGGTTTCTCCTTGCAGTGGCTTTAAGTGCAATTTTGCACTTAAATGCAGAACATTTAACTTGAACTCTTCGGTGCAGGGTGTGTGCGCTCTGCAGATGGCCCAGGGCTTGTGTTTGATCCCAGGCTTTCAGGGATCTCTGCTGCACCAAATGGATGCTGCTGTCCGTGTGCTGCTACGAAAGCCTGCGGAGAAAGGGAGCGAGCAGAGCTCTGGTTCTCGTGCTGGGTCCTACAGCACAGGCTGTGCTGCAGAGCAGTGGGTTGTAAAATGGAGACTGTGCCAGGGAGCTCGTGTGAGGATGAACAGCAGAGCTGCTTTCAGGGAGTGGTTGTTTGCTAACCTGCTACAAACACCTTGGTGGATCACGTCAGGCACCCGTCTGAGAGCTCAGCTCCGATGTCTCATCAGCCACTGTGGGTATTTTCACCCTCCTGTTTGTCTGAGGGTGTTTGTGACTGGCTGGCTCATAAAAGGGATTTTTTAGGGTATTCCTCAGCTCTTTGATTGACTGAATTGCATTTCAGAGGCTCTGTCTGGGAGCTCAAGATGGGTGTGCCAGTGCTCAGTGCCCTCCCAGATCGGCTGTGTTCAGGGAACGGGGAGTGATCCTGTATCCACCAGCCTTTCCCTGCCCTGGGAATGGTGTGGTACCCACTGGAGCATGAAATAAGTCCTGTTAGTTTGTTTCTGACCTCATATTAATGAAGAAAATCGTGATAACTATGACAAACAGCTGATGTGGATTGCAAATGTCCCCAGAGCAGGTGAGCCCTGCCAGGCTCCTGTTCCCTGCACTGCTGTGCAGGTGGGACCATCCTCTGCTGCTTGTCCTGGGAACATCCTCTATAATTCCACATGAGCAACAGCAAGGAGTGTGTCAGCCATCAGTTAGTGGGGATGGATGCCTGTTTTTCTTCCTTCAGGCAGTGCAATTTCTCAGGAAAGCAGCTTCTCCCTCCTCGTGGTGTAATTTGCCAGCCGTGGTAAAGGAGTTGCTTGATGGGGCAGAACAGCTGTTGTGCTGCTGATTGTCCTAATTCATTAAGACTCCAGTGGCATTTTGGGGAACTTTTCTTCCCTCTTTTCCCTCTCTCTGTGCTTTTTGGTGGCAGTGGGCAGGCTGGGGGAGCAGCTGTCCGAGGACTCGGCCGTGCATGGTGGTTCAGCTGCATCTCAGCACGGAGTGGAGCCCTGGAAAGGCAGTGCAGGGGAAGTACCAGCCTTCCAGCATTTTCTGCTAAGTGAATAGTGACTGGTACAAGCCTGAGTGCTGCCGAGCCCGCCTTAAAACTGCAGCAGCAGGGAAGAGGCTCTGATTTGCAGCAGGGTTGGGCTGAGCCTGGGATGGGAAGAGTCAGAAGAATTAGCTGGTAAATAAGATCTGCCTTCTCTCTGATCCGCTCTGCGTGTTCGACTGCTTAAAGGCTTCCCAGGCAAGCAGGATTTTGGGGAGGAAGAATTTATCCACCCATCGACCATCTCATGTCTCAGTGAAATGCATGACTGCAAATGCTGTAGCAGGGGGTTGGGAAAAATCCAAAGGTAGCTTAGTAAATCCCTGCCAAAGAGGCTTCCCTTCCCTCTCTTCACAAAGAGCCTGCTGAACACGCAGGGCAAGCTTTAAAACTACCATGGCTTCCTTTTCTGCTGCCACGTAAGCCCTGCTGATCAGAGCTCTAATCTATCTAAAGTTAGTGGACTTAGGGACAGCCTGATCTTTGCATCATACTATAGAATGAGCTGGGTGATCCAGAGTGCCAGCACCTCCCTGGGCCGTGGACACCCTTAAACGCCCTCCGAGAGCTCCCAGGGAAAGCTGGGCTGGGAAGGGAGGGCTCTGTAGTGGTGTTGGCAAAGGTTGGGTTTGGTTTGGTCAGATGAGACCGAAAGTAAGAAGGGATGAAAGATCAAGGAGGGAAGATCCTCATAGTGACAGAAGATGCTGCAGGTGGACACGGAGGTACTCAGGTTTCAGGTCCCTGGAGTGTCCCTCAGGAGATTCCTCTGGTTTCTCCACTCCAGTGCTGCTCCAGAGAGCCCTGCCTGAAGGAGAGGAGTCCATGTGGGAACCACCACTTGTGGGGTCAGTGGGAGCCCAGCTTCTACACTGGCTTGTCCCCAGCCTGCTCCCTGATGAGCCTTTTCACCCCTGTTCCCTCTCCAGGGAAGGTGGGAATAGCGATGCCTTTGATAAACCACCGTGAGCCTCTGCCAGTAGCAGTGGATGCAAGATCTGAGGTTGATATTCCCACATGGCAAAATTGTGTATGTCCCATCAAGTGATTCCCAGCACATTCCCGTTCTTGGAAGAGGCCACAGTTGTGGTGCCCTTTTATTTGGGCAGAGAGGAGACATGCAGATAAAGCCATTTCCCATCTTCTGAGTCCAGCTCCTGGGGTGTTGTGTCTGGATAATCTGGTCTCCTAATTGCCACCCTGCTCTGAGGCAGCTGCTGAACTGGGCCTAAGCTGATTTGGGATGGCAAATTCTGTTAGTTTAATTCTCAGCAATCCTGAGGAATTTATCAGCATGGAGTGTTCCTTGGCTTTTCTCTGCCCACCACCCTGCTCTGGAGACCTTTCCCCACTGGTGGCCTCTGGCAGTAGCTGACAAAGCTCTTGGCAGTGGAGAGGTTGGATTTGTAAGGGCTGTATTAACTGGAAAGGGACTTTTTACAAGGGCATGGAGTGACAGGACAAGGGGAAATGGCTTCATATTGACAGAGGGAAGGATTAGATTAGAGATCAGGAAGAAGTTCTTCCCTGTGAGGGTGGGGAGGCCCTGGCACAGGTTACCCAGAGAAGCTGTGGCTGCCCCAGCCCTGGAAGTGTCCAAGGCCAGGTTGGATGAGGCTTGGAGCAACCTGGGCTAGTGGGAGGTGTCCCTGCCCGTGGCAGGGGGTGGGACTGATTGATCTTTAAGGTCCCTTCAAACCCAAACCATTCTATGATATTTCCTGATGGCTCCCTGAGCTCTTGTGCCTTTAAACCACCCAGCTTTTCCTTTCCCTTTTGATGCTGTTTGTACCTGTTTGGTGCTGTTACCACCCCCACCTTTCCCCATCTCCTTTCCAGACCTAATGTGTCATTAACTGATGTGGAGGTTCTTATTGCCTGGTCTCAGTAACCTTCATGTCCAAAATGGGTGTGCAAGAGGCCAGCGTGACCACCCTTGCTGTGATGAGACTCCTGTGCCTCAGATCTGTTCTGCTGTGAACCCAACCCCGTCTCATGTCTGCATGGAAGGTGTCCAGCTCCCAAAAAAAGCTGTCAAAAGTTTCAGACCTTCAAGGAGTCATTTAAACTATAACATGGAAAAATTTTGAGGGGGGGGGTAAAAAAAAAGCATTTCTGAGACTATTTTTTTTGTGACTCCCTCCTGTTGGTCCAAGAGGCGTTTGTCTGTCTTTGAACCCAAGGGAGGTTTTTCTGGCCTCTTGACTAGATAACTCTGTGCAATTTCTCAGCTCACTGCATATTAGACAGTGCCTGCAATTAATGAGATCATCGTCCATATTCCTTCCTCTGTCAGCTTCTGGGAAAAACAGTACTTGGAGAAGTACACAAAGGAGATGAAAAGGAAGTTGCTTATGAATTATGAACAGCCTTTCAGGCTGGTGTTGTTTCACGGGGCTGTCACTCTGTTTTAATTATGTAATTCAGATGGAATGATGCTTTTTTTAAAGCCCTGTTTGTGTTTGATCACTTTTCAGAGGTAACACTTAGCTCGTGTTTGTTGAGTTTTCATTTTCAGTAGCGAGGGTGGTTGCTTTGTGCCCTTGCTGGTTAAATAACGGAGAAGGAAGACTCTGAGCACGTGACAGTATCTGAGAGGCTCTGCTCTGCCTCGTCTGGGAGCTACCTGGATATTTTGTGGCTGGTGTGAAGGATGGAGCTGCTTGGTTCGAGGCAGTGACGAGGCCCAGCGTGTGCAAATCCCGCCAGCGTCTCCCAGTGCTGAAATGTCTCTTTTCCCGTTTTTCTTCCCCGTGTGCTCCAGGAGCCCCCCGCACCACCCGCAAACAGCTCTGCCAACGCCGAGTTTATTTTGGGACTGGTGTGGATGTAAATCGAGCCATTAGTCCCCAGCCTCGTGATCCCTGGAGCTGCGCAGTTGGGAGCGCTGCGGATCCAGACCCTGCCTCTCCCTCTGCTCGGGGATAATCCCGTGGCTGGGCTGTGTCCCTGCTCCCAGGGCTGTGGGCGTGGCTGTGCCCACGGGTGAGGGGGGCAGCTGCTGACCCACTGTCCCGGGCGGGCATCCTGGGACCACTCTCTGGCACCAGAGGGGCACTGGGGAGGCTTTCTCGTGCTCCTCTGTGACAGTGCTGATGATGTTGTCTGGCACAGATTCCACCAAGGCCCAGCTGTGTCCTCCCAGCTTCTGCCCTCTTCTCGCTCCACCATAGGGCCACTCTCAATAGGAATAGGGCACGTTTTTTGAGCCCTGGTTTTATTTACCTTTCACTGCCGAGAAGCTTTTTGCTAAAAGATCAAGAGTTTGGTTTGCCCGACTTAATTTTGGCTCCGTGTTTTCCCGGGTGGAGGGTGCTGGAGGCTTTGTGAGAGGTCTGCCCGAGTGGCAGCAGGATGGGGGCTCTGCTGTGGTGTTGTGCTGGTGGGATGTGTCCTGACTGTGCTCTGGAAAGATGTCCAGGTGCCTCTTTGGAAGCTGAGCTGGAATTGCTGCTGAAGGCTGGGCATGGGGCTGTGTACAACAAAGGGATGCTCCCAAAGGGAAGTCTTTGGGGACCTAATTGTGGCCTTGCAGTACCTGAAGGGAGCTGACAGGAAAGATGGAGAGAGACTATTTACAGAGGCCTGGAGTGACAGAACAAGGGGGAATGGCTTCACACTGACAAAGAGTAGGTTTAGATTGGATGTTGGGAAGAAATTCTTCCCTGGGAGGGTGGGGAGGCCCTGGCACAGGTTGCCCAGGGGAGCTGTGGCTGCCCCAGCCCTGGGATTGTTCAAGGCCAGGTTGGACGGGGCTTGGAGCAACCTGGGCTAGTGGAAGGTGTCCCTGCCTGTGGTAGGGGGTTGGAATGAGATGATATTTAAGGTCCCTTCCAACTCAGACCATCCTGTGATGCCTGGAAGTGTTCAAGGCCAGGTTAGATGGAGCTCTGAGCCACCTGTTCTAGTGGAAGGTGTCCCTGTCCACAGCAGGGGTGTTGGAGCTGAATGATCTTGAAGGTCCCTTCCAGCCCAGGCCATTTTATGATTCTGTGACTGTTCTGGGGCCTGGTTCAGTGTGACATGTTATTTGAACACTTGAAAGTTGCTCCTGGTTGCTCCACGTGGAGCTTAGCATTGTGGAGAAACTCATCCAGGGTCACCTGGTGCCACAAACTCCCTTCTGCTCTGCCTGTGGATCCCCACACACCTCCAGCCCACCCCGAGCACATTGGAGTATCTACTCCTCTCCAGGTCCCACTGATCTGAGGGTAGGGATGGCAACATTCTACTCTCAAACCAGCTGGAGGCTTGGATGCCAGCTGGGAAAGCAGCTCCAAGCCTGGCAGTGAAATTTTCCGTGTGCCAGCCCGTGCCTCACTGTCACACCAACGCATGGCACAGCGACTGCGTTGGGTGGCAGGAGCTGGCCGGGCTCTCACCAGCTAAACTCAGCTCCTGGACAGACGGGGTTGATGCTCAGGGCCTGGGATTGCACACACAGAGCAAACACCAGTGGTACTGGTGGGCTGAAATTGGGTTGTTCCTCCTGCTCCTGGCAAGCAAAACTTTGCCTCCCAAGTGCCTGGTTGTACCATTCCAGAGGACTCCTCCAGAGCCTCTCCTCCTGAAAGGCAGGCTGTGGGTCTGGAAAACGGGAGCTTTGGAGGAGCTGTTAGCTGTGGGATAGGCTGTTGCTTTTAGATAGTGTCCCTGGTTAAGGAGAATAGTCCTGCTGGGAATGGATAAGGTTCTTCCAAGGGTTTGTGTTTTATCTGCTGTGCAGAGGGTGCTGCTCAAGTTTATCTCTGTGCAGCTCTCCGTGCTCTAATTATGCGTCACTGAACCATCGCTTCAGGGCGGGGCTGGTTTTACACTTTTAAGAATATTTTAGAATATTTTTTTTCCCCCTTGATGTTTTTTTCCCTAAGAGGGATTTCCCCTTCCCCCACTCAAAAGGAGAAACAAACAGGATTAGCCTTATGGGGTTCTTTCAGAATTTTCAGACCATCTCTTTTTAAGAATTCAAATCTAGAATATGCAGTTTTAATAAGGTTTAAATTCTCTTTGGTCATTGAATCTATTACCTGAGTGAAAACACAAAGCAGAGCTGAGACTTTCCCTCTAGACCCAGAAAGGGGGTGGATAAAGGCAATTCAGTTTTGCTTGTTGGTTTGAACAGGCCAGATCTGTCCCGAAATCAGGCACATCATCCATGGAGTTTGGAGTGAGAGATGCTTTTAGCTGACGTGTACAATGCATGAAGAAGAAAAAGGGAGAGAAGGGAGTTCAGCATCCACTGGAGAGGTGTATGTAAAATGTCCTTACAGATGACATTCCTGGTGAACAGGTATGATTCCATGGCCTGTGTGTTTGAAATCCTGCTGGGAGAGCTTTGCAGCTTAGAGATAATGGTGGTGGCTCACTCCTACTTACCCACTGGATCGCTTTGTCTGCTTAATGTTATTTATTTGCTTATCTGGTGCTGATGAAATTTCATCAGCCCTGTTGTAATGGGTTTAAATCTCAGCCCTGCCAGGCCTCAGAGGGCAGGCTGTAGGGTGCTTCCCAGTGCCTTGGGAGAAAGGCATCTGTTGAGTGGACATTTCTGCAGCTAAAAGATGCTGTGGGAACCATGTGGGAACAGGATCATAGAATCATGAAATGGTTTGGGTTGGGAGGGACCTTAAAGATCATCCAGTCCCACCCCCTGCCACAGGCAGGGACACCTTCCACCAGCCCAGGTTGCTCCAAGCCCCATCCAACCTGGCCTTGGACACTTGCAGGGATCCAGGGGCAGCCACAGCTTCTCTGGGCAACCTGTGCCAGGGCCTCCCCACCCTCACAGGGAGGAATTTCTTTCCAATATCCAATCTAAACCTACTCTTTGTCAGTGTGAAGCCATTCCCCCTTGTCCATCACTCCATGCCCTTGGCAGTACTCTCTCTCCCTCCCTGCCCCGTGGCCAGTTTGAGGTGGTTGATTCCCCACCACTGGTGCTGCTCACGGTGGCTCAGGCACAGAGGAGACTCTGCTCCTCTGCTGCAGGACATTGTGCTTCATCTGCTGGGAGATGCTCCTGCTCTCCCACAGAGACATCATTTCCCACAAGCCCAGACATCATCCCCCAAAATCCCTGTGTCCCAGTGAAAGAGCACCCGGGCGTTCCACAAGCTGCAGCTGGGTTTGAGGTGCTCTCAGCATCCCACTGAGTGGTTTTTTGATGGATCTTTGTGCCTCACACTCATGTTTTTTTCCTCGTAGCAGAAAGGCAGCTCTTTCTCTCTCGCCTCTGAAAAATTAATGGCTGCATCCTCCCGAGCCCACCCCGGCTCGGAGGCAGCTGAATCCTGCGTGGAGCACAGTGGGAGCAGGGGCTGGCCAGGAGCAGCACGGACAGATGACAGGATCACCTGCTTCCCTGCACAACACCCAGCCATTCCTTTGTGCTGGAAAGCCCTGGCACTGGCAGGACAGCGGGAAGCACTGACAGCCTTTGCTGAATCACGGCCGCTGCTGCTGCGGTGCCAGGGCTGCATCCCTGCTAAATGCAGTATTCCCAGGAAAAGTGGAAGGTCTTCTCTGTGTCGGGTGCTGTCCATGGAGCCAGCAGATAAACCTCTGACAGGTTATGTGAGCTCACTAGAGTCCTCTCTGGGTGGTGTCCCAGGAAATTCTTGTCCAGAGGCAAGAAAGGACTAAGTGTGGCTTTCCAGGGAGACTGGGGGGGGGACACGAACTGCTCTTCTCCAAAAAACCCGTGGGAGGAAGAGAGGGAAGGAGGCAGAGTAAGGAGACAGCCTCATCTAAATGCAGCACAGCAGATTGGAGAGTGGTTTGCTCTGGATGAGCAGTTGGGAAGCAAAGATGTTGATGTCTGTGGATGTGTAGTGAGGGAACGCGGCTGGGAGGGGATCACCGGTGGGGAAGGGGGTGGGAGCTGCTCCTGCCATCCGTGTTTTCCTGCCAGCAGACAGGGCAGTGCACTGGGAAAACTGCTGTACCCAGTCCCACGTGTGTGTTTGGGGCAGAGAGGTAATTTTGTGTATGTGCACACACACTAACACAGCAGAGCAGCACATCTGTGTGTCATTTTACACTCATGTTTGTGCCCAAGTTGCTTTTGTGGCCCCTACACCAGGTTGACACTACATTTTAGTATTTCAGTGCTAAATAGACCTGTAAATAATATCAAGCATTAGCCAGATGAGACCAGGATATAATCAATATGATTCTTTGAGTGCTGGGAGGAGAGCAACCATATGTCTAAATAATTGGGGCCCACCATTTTTGGGACAAAAATTAGATACTTAATTCTTTCCTATTTTATCTTTCTATCTTTATAGGTTCTTTTTAGGGAAAGTTCTGGAACTTCCTTAATACAGTTCTGTCAAATGGCTTTGTATCTGTCTGAGGCAGAAATTAAATTGCAGAGTCATCTTGTTAAGGCTTAAAAAAGCTGGGTGAGAGATCTGGTTACTGGCCCTGGAGTTTCTCTGGTGTGGTTCCATATATCCAGTTTTTATTGCCAGCAGACAAAACCACAAGTTTCTTCCTTGCTCCTGGTAACCTGAGCTTTGTTGCTGGATTCATTAGCTTCTGATGGTCATGGCAAACATATGATCACAGTAATAGCTGATTATTAATCACTGCCAGGGGCTGTAATTATATCAGCTATTAGGAAGTCAGCTAAAAGCACTGTCTGTCCAACCAGCACAGAGACCAGGGAGAAACACAGTCCCTGCATCAGGGAGCAGATAATGGTTGTTGGCAACTTCATTTCCTTTTGTAGATCGATGCACTTCAGAAAAATGACTCTGAGTTTTGGCACCTTCCTGCTCCCCCCCAATGTCCAGCCCTGTGTGCTTTGCTCTGCACTGTGGTATGGCTTTCTGAGCCCTGCAAGAAGGATTTGGGGTTAAATCCTGCTGTTGTGCTGTCCCCTCAGAACCACAACCAAGTGAGACCCTGTTCTCTAAGAGTCCCTGGTCCAAATCCGTGTCTGGAAAGTCCTGGATTACCCCGTATGTCACTTTTGGGTGGCTTTTAGGATGATGAGTGTATTGTGCTAGCTGTATATCCCTGCTGAGTGTATCCACAGGGATGGAAAGCATTTCTTCCCACGCCAGCATCATGCCTTGCCAGCAGACACTTCTGCTGAGAGACTGGTTAAACTGGGAAATGCAGAGTTTTGAGCACCAGAAGTACATCTGCACTTACCCTGCTGCTCCCAGTGATCTCCTGGGATAACATGGTGGCTGAGCAGTGTCCTGTGTGCACCAGGATGGAAATCTGGCTTGGCACATCTTAAATACCTGTGGAATTTGGGTGCAGCTGGGCAGAAGTTGCCTGTATCCTTGTGGGGGATGCAGTGACTGGCACATATTTTCCTTGTGCAGGAACAGTTAAACCTTTCCTTTGCTCCTACTGTGTCAGGTTTTGCCTAATGGGTGTTTGTTTTTACTCTCACCAGGAACCTTTGCTGAGAGGTAGCGGAGCAGCCTCAGGACATCACCATGATGGAGGATCACGCACCTGGCCAGGAAAAACACTTCTCCTCAGGTGAGCACGCCCAGGAGATGCTGAAAGGACCTGCCTTGCCCACTGCTGATCTCAGCAGGGGAGTGGGAACAGCGTGGTGGTGCGAGGGGTCCTTGGGGACAGCCAGGAGAGGGGATATGTGTGGAAGGATGTCGTGGATCATCTGGCTGCAGCCACAAGATGCTCCAGCATTTACAGTCGTAGGAAAATGCTGCTCTGGGATATCATTGCCCAGCACAAGCAGAATAACCCCTGGTATCCAGGCTAGGGATGATCTTACTGCTGCAGCTTCGCAACTGTGTGTTTGTTCACTCCTCAGTTTGCTATAAAAACACAGCACTGCTTTTATTTGGGGTCACAGCTCAAGGGTGCTGCTTGCTGCCTGCTTTCCTCACCTGCACAGGGACCTGGGGACAACTGAACAGAGAGCTCTGGGAGCAGGGGCCATGCCAGAGTCTTCCTCCCCATATGTCAGACCTGCATTTCTCCAGAGGCCTTTCCTTTCTCATTCCACCACGCTCCACAGCTGAGCTTGGAAACCCACACAACGCTCACAAACCTGGTGGGACTCACTCCCGGCTACGCTCCACATAAACATCATCTTAATTTTCTTTTCTTGAGGTGCTTTGGACACCCCTTCCATAAATGGATTGCCTCTGCCCTGGAGAGAATCCATAGCATCCATTCATCCCGGCTCTGTAACGCATTGCAGTCCGACGGCTCCTCTCAGCTTGTTTCGCTCATCAGCTTCCCAGGGATTTTGCTTCTTCTTTCCTAAGTCAGTTTTTCCAGCTCTCATTATTTGATTTGCCTAGACCCTTTGCTGAGGGAAGACTTGTGCCTCTTGCCCTGCTCTTCCAAAAAACTTTTGCCACCACGTCTTGGCCCGGTTTTTGTCCTGCACTGATCCTGTTACAAAGACGGGCTGGTTTGCAGTCGTGGGAGTGCTCAGCCTGCTCTGGGAGGGAGCTGAGGGCCCCAGGGAGGACAACAGTGACTCAGGAGTTGCACATCTTTCCTCCTTACGTTGCTAAGATCTCCTTGCCTGCTCCTGCCATGCTTTGCTGTTTCTGCCTGTCCGGTTCACTGGGCTTTTCTTTGCTGATGGGTTTCCGCTCGTTCCTTTTGGTGATGACACTGGTGCTTTTGGTTGGCATTTTCACGCTTTGCTTGCTTTTAGTCCGGGTGGTTTTTCCTCTCCAGTCACGGTTTCTCGCTGCTGTGGATCTGGGCAGTCAGAGTTGGTAACGCCCGGGCCCTAATTCGTAGCCAAGGACTTGTTGTAAGTATTTGAATGTTTTCCAGGCTATCCCCTTCAGATACCAGTCGATGATGGATCGGATGAGCCTGTTTCTGAAACATCTGACGCTAAGAGCACCCCAACTACAGAAGGTGGGAGCTCTTTGACTTACTGCTTTGAAACCATGATGGATGGGGTCGTGGTAAACCTTGCCCAAAGACTCGCCGTGCCGTGTGCTGGTGGGGTTTCTCAGGAGGAGCGTCTGCACTCTTGGACAAAAGCTCTTCCTTAGTCTCATCACAGTGATGTTTGCCATGCTGCAGAATGAGATAACGTGCTCTAAAGGTGGGCTGGAAGGCAAGAGAAGGTGAAGTGTTTATTACAGCTCAGGAAGTTGCTCGTGGTTTGTTTCCTGAAGATTTTTTACGTGGGGACTGCAAGGTCCTGTTAGCTCAGCCGGGAGCAATCCTGTGTTTTGTGACACAGGTTTGTGTCACTGTGCTCCCCCAAGCACTGACAGCACGTCCTGTTTGCTGAGTTCCCTTTTGGAGCCAGCTGGTTTTTGCCCCCTCTGTGTTTACGTGTTCATTAGTACAGTGAGATTCCTGCTGGAATGATGAGCTGGGCAGGCTCCAGACATAAAACCAAACCTCATGCTGATGGGAAGGTCATGGTGGTAGGACTCAAGCCATGTCTGCTGCTCTGGAGTGTTACCTGATTGTCATGTTTGTAGAAGGAAACTCATTCCAAAGTGGAGACTTGTTCAGCATTTCAATTAACTGCACCTTGTGTGTTCCTCTGGTGCTTTAATCACAAGGATCTGCCTTTGGAGACTTCAGTAAAGGCATTAGCTTGCAAAATTGGTCTAAAAGAAAGGAGAGGTGGACAGAGATGCTGAGCAGTCCCAGCCCTGTCCCGCTGGAGGTCTGGGCTGTCTGATTGTCTGTGAGGTGGCTCAGGAAATCAGGATGTAAAACCTGGCTGGTGCAGGAGGGGATACTGTCCCTCTTTCCAGTTGGATCGGTACTGTCACGAGGAGCAGACATCCCTGTGGTGGATGGAGCCAAGTGTCTGTCTGTCCCAGAGCTGCCCAGAGTGCTGGGAAGGTTTGTGAAGGTGTCCTGTGGGAGCTGCTCTGTCCTGCTCCAGGCCAGTGATGTCCCAGTGCAGACAGCGTTGCTGTGCATGTGGCTCAGGCACCAGTGGCTGCTTTTGGCTGTGGATTTTCGGATAGAGTTCAAAGCCTTCAGAAGCATAAGGAGTGTGCTGTGGCGTGTTGTGTGGCAGAGGGGCAGCTCCTGGTGTCCCTGTGATATTGGCTTTGCTGTGTCGTGCTTGGTTGTCCCCCTCCACAAGCTCCACTGGCTGAAGGGAGGGAGTTGAGTGCTTTTCTGAGGAAAAGGGTTCTTCAGGCATGTCCTGGCCTCCCCAGGGCTTTGCCACCCAACAGCTGTGTGAAAGCTGCGTTGTTTTTCAGATGCCACAGCACCTTTAGTGGAGGAAGGAGACCACGAGGATCAGGGTGGTGTGGAACAGCACGGGGAGATCCCAGAAGGAACCACAGGTGAGGGAGACCAAGGTGCAGTTCCACCTCTTGATGCAGACAGAGCAGAGAGCTGGACTGGTTGGTGCTGTGAGATAACACCATGAAACCTCTCGCAGGGACGCTTTGCTCCTGACGCTGCTTCTTCTTCTCCAAATAATTCCTGGCTTACAGTTGTCCTCTTGCCTTCCCCATCCTGAGGGAAACTCGCAGCTTTCTCTTCTCCTTCGCAGCTCTGTCTGACAATCTTTCTGTCTGGTGTCTCTGTGGTGGCTTTGCCTCCCACCTTCAGGCCGAGCAGATCCGGGTCGTTCCAGCCCCTCTTCCAGCAGCCCCTCATCCCGGAGCACTCTGGCTCTGCCCAGCCCGCGCCGGGTCTTGGATGGCAGGTGAAACCAGGCCACTGCAGCAGTGCTTTTTAAGGATATCAGAGGAATGAATGGCTAATTCAGCCCTGAATGGCCTGTGGGGTCCCTGCACCTGGCCTGGTTTTCCAGGAGGGCTGGTGCCTTCCAGAGGCAGAGCAGGAGTGACTGCAGCATGCTGTTGTGGTAGGAGAGGGCATAGCTGCGAGAGGGGCAGTCTGTCTTGAACAATGAGGATGTGTCCCCGTGTCCTTAGCCCTGGCTTTTCCTGAGCATCAGCAGGACCTTAGAAAGGTAGGGTGGAAAAGGGCTTCTGGTGATGCCAAACACTGGAACACACTCCCAGCAGTGAATCCATCTGCATCCATCCCCAGGCTGGTGGAGCCCTGCAGTGGGACACAGAGTGGTTCACCTGCTGCAAGATGTGCAGACCCTGGTGCAAGATCTGCTGTACCAGGGAGCCAGTGTGTCCTGAACTCCTGGGAAAAAAAATACAGGGAAAGAGAAGTTCTAGTTTGGCTAGAGAATGTGACATGCAAGTATAATTGTTTAAGCTGGTTTGAAAGTACTCATGGAATAAATTGGAAAAATTCTGAGAGAGGCAAACCATCATCGCTGTGAGGAAGACTGTGCTTCTCTGATGTTCCAGTGTTCCTGAAGTGTCAGATTCATATCAGCTTGGAATTACTGGACTCACACAGCCTTGGCAGGGTTCATTGTGGTGAGGTGGGTAGCAGACACCAAGAAGGTGGGCTCAGGGAAGAGACATTTGTGTGAGTGCTGCTGGCTACATAAAGGGAAGGTGAGGGAAGAAGAGGGGATATAAATCCACAAGTTTCCTTTCTCCTTAACAGCCTGTTTCCTACCTGAAAGAGCTTGTACTAACCTGCCATCTAGGATGTGTGAGTTGATGGAACACCTCTTGTCTGGTACAGCACAGGCTGAGTAGATCTGTCCAGATCTGTCATCGATGTGGAGTGATTTCCTTTCTGATCCTGCCCTGCTCATGATACAGCAGAGATCATACCCAATCTGATGGGCAGCATCAGAAGGGAGGTAAATAAGTTCTCCAGGCACACACTTAACTTAACTCTTGTTTTGATCGTATTTTTCCCCTTGTTCCTCTGACCTGGGAGCAGCTGAAGAGGCGGGCGTAGGAGCCACTCCCAACCTGGACCACGCTGCAGGAGATGACACTCAGGTGGGTGAATCATCTGTCCCTGGGTCCAGTTATTGCTGCCCACGTGTGCAACTGGTTGCTGGTGGCTTGGGAATTTTGTTCTGTGATGAAATGCTCTGCACTGCACGGCAGTTGTGCACTTCTCCCTGTTCCTGACAGGGAAGGGTCATCCATGCTTGGAATGTTCAGACATACTCATTTCAGGTAACTGCAGCTTTTCATGCACCAAATTTCTCTCTCAGACAACCAAAGTCATGGTACTTGTTTGTCCAGTTGCAAAACCAGGGCATTCTCCAGGCTGGAAAGCTGATGGCAGAGCTGGGATGTGCCGTGACCGGGAGGAGCTGCTCACACTGAACAGAGGCAGTGTGGGCCCTGCATGGCACACACACAATCAGTGAATTGTTTGGTTACTGTGTCTTCCTAATGGAAAACATGTCTCAAACCTACTCACTGATGCTCTGACTTCAACATGAAGGGTTTGTTTTCCTTATCCCAGTCTTAGGGAGTGTGAAGTGGCCAAGTCAGACACAGGGGCAGCAAGTGTTCTCAGAGCATTAATTGTGTCTGCTTAGATGAGCCAAGAATTATCTGGGATGTCTTGGCTACCTGGAAAGCCTCTCTTGACTCTGCTCAGTTCAGATTTGATGGAAAGCTTCAGGATGGGGTTTTCCCAAAACACCCAGTGCTGGCTTAATTCCATGCCTACTGGGGCAGACTTAGGGATTCAGACTCCCCGTGATGTTGCTGTCTTGCCTCCACACAGCCCTAATTTGGTGTGCTGTTTAAAATCTCAGTTAAACTCCATTTTCTAAGGCAGTTTTCTGCACAGCAAACATAACAAACCCCTCCAGCTGGGCGGTGTCTCCTCCTCATGGCTCCATTAGTGCATTTAGGCGTCCGTGTCTTTTACAGAAGTAAATAGGTCTTTGCCTTCTGAGCTCAGGGCAGAATTCAGCTTGTCTTTGCTCTCTGCACACAGATGAGCACAGTTCTGTGCACCCTGCAGTTAAAATAGAACCTGTGCTTGCCTGGCCAGTGGTTTTTGGACTGGCAGCTCTTCTGTATTTAAAGTAGTGATTCCACTATAAGACAGAAATCAAGACTTATCAAGAAGGGGGTGAAGTTCTCTCTTCTCTCTACCCTGGTTTTAGTGCTGTTTCGCACCAGATTTTTTTCTAAGACCTTTCTGTCCTGTCCTGGGATCTTTGAGCTGTCACATATGGAGCCATACAATGAGTTGGAGCTCTGACAAAACCTATATAGGTTCTTTATAAATTGTTCCATCTCTGAAAGTGGGCTTGTAATAATGTGCTGCTTCCTTTTAGTGGTTCTCTTTGATTCAGAGGAAAATATGATTATTGACACACAGAGCCTTGGGTGTCTCACTGGTACCTACCTGATGTGGGGGGCTAAAATACAATATTTGCAGTGCAGATGGAGCATCTTAAAATGCTTTTGGAGTCTCAGGTGGAGGAGCATCCTCTGATTCCCAGTTTGGCATTGACCCTGCGCTGCAGATTTGCCTCAAAACCCCTGAAGAATCCTGGAATATGGAAGCACAGCTCATGAACTGCCTGTCCACATTCCTGCACTGCTGCTCATTAGTGGTCGTGATGTTCCTTTGCAGAAGAAATGAACCAGGTTGACCTGCTGGCTGCTGCCTGAACACTTCAAATCCCTGTGATTACAAAAGGTGTTTCTTGATGCCATATTTCAAATATTACCTTCCAATAGGGGCCGATTGAAGTTTTCTTTTAAACCACAGTTTCCAGGGTCTTTGTGTGGTGGTTTCACTTAAACCATGATATTCTCTTAAAAAGGGGAGGACATTGATAAAAGACCAAATCGGTCTTGATTCATCTTTTCTTGTTTTGGTCTTGTTTGTTAATCTGCCAGAGCCATAGCTGTGATCTCAGGACTGCAGTGCTCTGATTTGGGCTCTTTGGTTTACCTGAGCAGTGCTTAAAAAGACCAAAGATTCTTTGAAGCTGGGCAAATTCATAATGCAACAGGCACGTTCCTGCTAGGATGGTTGACTTTAAAGCAATTTACCTCTGTCCAGGTGAATTCTCCATTGCTCAGTGGATCTTTGCTTCAGCTGAATGAATTTTCAACAGAAAAGCTCTGGCTTGAGTGGAATATGTGACTTAACTCTGCAGTTGGGTGAAATTGTAAATGTCTGTGTCGTGCACGAGATCAGCAACAACAGAACTCCCTCTTTTACACACACACATACCCCCCAAAAAAGAGAGAGAGAGAGAGATCTGTGTCTCTGGGACCTCAGATTTGGGGTTTAAATGTCACTCAGCCCCAATATATGGCAGCCTGTCTGGAGCTCTGATGGAGTCTCAGTGGGGGGCACAGTCCAAAATCACGCAACTGCGTTTTCCCTCACAGTCCTTTACTGCTCTGGCTGGCTGATGAAATAAGAGTGGAGACGTGGGAGTGCTCTTCTCCACGCCCATGGGCAGCAGAAATGAACCTGGAGAGCAGAGCAGGGGGTGTCTGAGCTCTGAGAGGTGCTGTGTGTGCCTGAACATCTCCCAAAGGGAGGAAAGAGCTGCAGGGATTTTGGGAGCCTGGGAAGGAGGGGAAGTGTCTGGCCTGTTTTGTTCAGGCCCTGAGGCAGGAAGGGGTGGGCACTGACCAGCAAACTGATGGTCCCATGGTGGTGTTAGATTGGAAAGGGGGATGTTCTTGGCTTCTGGAAATTTCTACAGCTGAACCAGCTCATGGAGTACAGGTGTGAACCTGGACAACCTCCAAGGCCGGGTCCAGGCAGGAATCTGGTCTCCCATGCACTGTGGCTGTCACTGTTTGTGATTCCCATGGGGATCAGAGTTCTTTAAAGGCAAAAGCCACTGTGGCAGTGAGTGTCTGTTCAGTGGGGTGGTGTGGGACTTCTTTTATCCTCTCAGTTGACAGTAGAAATCATCAGTCTCTCAGCATTACATGACTGTTTGACATGCTGTGCTAATTTTTTGCCCCTGCTTCATACCCCACGTCTTCAACTCCAGGGGAGCCGAGCTCTCCAAAGCTCCAGCCTGGCCCTCGGAGCCTGTGGGAGAGGCAGTAAAGGAGAAAGCCACCCCCAAAGCAGGGACCTGGGGGCCTTCAGCAGCCACTCCTGTCACGTGAACAAAGGCTCCAGCAGCAGCAGCTCCCACCAGAATTGAGTCACCATCCCAATCCCCCGGATATGTACCAAGCTCCAGAGCATCCGAAGGCACGGTTGAGCTGTGGGATCATCGAGGCAGAGAAGGCATTGGGTTGAGCCAGAGCTGGGCCGTGTGATGTGCTGGCAGGAGCAGGGGGCACAGGTGACCATAAGGAGGGACCACCTCCTTTGTGTACCAAAGCCCCATTAAAGGAAGATTCCAGTGGGCAGGAGAGGGATGGATCGTGAGTGTTTGCTGAACTTCTGAGCAGGATTTGCTGTCCCTGGTGGTTCAGCAGGTTTCACACACTGACCTGCAGCAGGCTCGTGTCCCCACAGCCAAGGAGACTCTTGAAGAACGTGCCAGAGAAGAGTCCAAAGACGTCCCCAGAGAGCACCCCGAGATAGGCACCTGTTGGCTGAAACTCAGTCACAGAAAGCAGGAGAGGAACCAAGAGGAGAAGCAGCCACTGAGGGTGAAGGAGGTAAGACTTCACCACCATCAGAGCCTCCTGAAACCGTCTCCCAAAAAGAAGCTGAGCCCAGGAGGGAGAAGATTCTGGGCCCTTGCTAGAAACAGCCAAACTCCCTTCTGAGTTAAAAGGTGATGTGGAAGACAAAGCTGCTGAGGTTGTGCCAGACACAGGAGAGTGTCAGAGACCCCAGAAGCAGCCCTGTGCCCCGGCTGCAGACAAAGCCAGCCGTGTCCCTCTCCTCAAGGTGTGTGCTCCGTTCGCTGCCCTCGGCTCATTCACGGTGGCTTGCTCCCAACAGGCTGCCTTAGGCAGCACCACAGCTTGCTGCCACCTCGAGTCCTGCTGCTTGGAAATGGCCTGGATCTGCGCTGTGAACTGATCTCCAACGCGCCGCTGCTGCTCCCATCCAGTCCTTCCCTCCCTGTTTAATCCCGGGTTGGATTCCCAACCCTTGCGCTGCCGTTTGCGGTCCCTTGCATGGTGCTGGCGTGTCCCCAGTCGTGCTTTTTTTTTTTCACCTGTTTTTAGTTTGAGTTCCTTGGATCTGTTGGGTGGGCGCCTTAACTCCCACCTGGCACCTTCCCAGAGGAGAGGAGGACCGGATGGACGTGGTTCTGGCCTGTTGGAGCGGGGCTGACCTGGCGCGCGCTGCGGCTCGTCCCGGCAGGACACGTCCCATCTGGTTTGCATGTCTGGTCCAATAACTCTTGGAATGGCTTTCCTAAAGAGGAGGGAGGAGGAAAAAAGGCAAGGGTGGGCAGGTCTAACCATGGAGAAGCCCCGCACTGATCCTGTTTCTTATACTTTCCCCTTAAATATCCACTGCTGACTGCTGCGGCAGGCAGGGTCTGCAGCCAGCTGGGCCTTTCCCCACTGCCAGGCATGTCCATTGCTCTTCCAAAGCATCCTGCTCCAATCCCAGCTCTGGATGGGATGTCCCTGGGCATTCCAGAGCATTTGGGGGGTTCAGTGGGAGCTGCCTGTGTGCGTGGAGACATCTAACAGTCCTGTGGGCAGGGCTGGGCTGTTTTGGGTGAAGGTCTGAGTTTGCCGCTGAATGCACGAGCATCCCTTAGACCTCTCCTTTCTCCAAGGCTGTTTTCCACCCCTCCGAGGCTCAGGAATGTCACTAGAGGCCCTGCTCAGTGTCCAGAGGAAGGTTTTGTCATGAGTTGTGCTAACACAGCAGGACACACGTTGGTGTCCACAGTGTTGTACCTCAGCTCTGGCTGCCCAGGGTCTATCCTGGGGGAAGCTCTGCTTCTCCCTGCAGTTACACATCCCAAAAGCTGTCTTGGCTGCCTCCATTATCCTGGGAATGCTGCTCTGGTTTGTGGCAGGCAGAACGTGCTCTTGCTGCGTGGGCTCATGAAGAAATTGTTGATGGAGCTTTTTCCATTAGAGCTAAAGCTCATAACATATTTCTCGTTGTTCCCTATGGAATTGGCAGTGGAAGCTTCCCACGTGTGCTGCAGGGCACTGGCATGGCTTGCACTGGAGCCTGGAATGATGGTGGGGTGGGGATGCATTGTGCAGAGCCAGCCAGCTTCTGATTCAGTAGGAGAAATTCAATTATTTAATGGTCTTTCCCTTCAAAACAGATACTCTGTGGCTATTCAGCTCTAGCCTTGATCCAATTTGCAGTTTAACTGAATTTGGGATGGGTCAGTGTTGGATTAACAGCATGGTCCACATCACCAGGAAAGGGCTGACCCCCTAGGACAAGTTTCCAAACACTGGGAACAGTGTCAGCAGCTTTTCCTCCCAGACTGGGGAGGAATTAGCTGAAGACAGGGGAAAAGGGCTCTGTTATGAGTGCCTTGTACTACAAACAGTACTTCCTCCCCATTTTTAATCTCCTAATTAGACTGACCCAGGTGGAAGGGGCACTATGCTAGGAGGCAGAGAGCAGTGTGTCAGGAGAGATGGGAATTAACAACATCCAGGGATAAAAGTGCTCTGCAAAGCCAGCACACTGAACAGCCACCTTAAATGAGGTCACGGTGCTGCTGGATTGGGGCATCCTTTGGTTTGAGTCTTTATTTATATACTTGCTGGAACTAGTGGGTGTTTTAGAGAGGGAGACTCGTTGAAGGGAACTTTCTGTCCTAAACTGGATGGATCCTGCTGGATCTGAGTGCAGATCTGGGCAAAATGCTCTCATAGAAACCTCGTCGGTGGTGTCTCGTCTCAGTGGTGACTAACATGGATCATCTGTTAACCCAGAAAGAATGTGTTTACCATGGGGAAGGATTTCTGCAAGAAGTGGTGACTTGGTAATATATTTCTAAGAACAGAGTTTAGTTTAAGGGTGAGCAGGGACAGGGAACAGCCCCCAGCACGTGTGTTGTCCTCTCTCTGGAGTTCCTGACCAGTCCCAAGAGGTGTAACTGTGTGTTTCCCTTTGTCAGGTCGTGTTGACAAGGAAGGGACTGAAGCTGATGAAAAGAAACCCAAGGTGAGATAAAAAATAAGCCAGAGGTGACACCTGTGCATGTTCCTGGCTCCTCTCCTGCTCTCCTGGCCTGCAGTTGTCTCTGAGGAAACCTTTCCCATCCCTTCCATTCTTCCATTTGTTTTTCAACAGTGTTTTTATTTTTTCTTCCTTTGCCCTGGTTGGATGGTGCAATCCATGGGGTTCTTTGAGGGTGAGGAAATGATCCAAACCTAAATCAAACATGTGGCTCACGGGGTTGGGTGTGAGGTTGGAGAAGTCATTTTCTCAGCCCAGCACTGGAAAGCAGCAGCTGCCTTTGGGGCAGACTCAAGACTGCACTGGGTGTACTGGGGATGAACAGTGAAAAGAGCAAAACATGTAATTAAACATTAAATTAAATAATCTAGGCCTTGCAGATCATAGAATATCCTGAGTTGGAAGGGATCCACAGGGATCATCAACAGAGTTTGAGATTCCAGAGGTTTAATGGTATCTGTCACACTGGTAATTTGGAGGAGGTTTAGTTCATCTGGCCATTAGCTTGGTTAGTGCCTGAGTGGGATAATGGACAAGCTGAGGGGCAGTTTAAGGGGTAAAAAATTGAAGAAGAGGAATAGAATTATTTGCAAACAGTGTGAAATTGGATTTTCCTCTAGGGAAGTCTGGCAGGGTTGTATCAGGCTGAGCATTAGACATAGTACCAAGCCTAGATAAAACCAGTGGTCTGTTTTTGGCAGAGCAGGTGGGATGGGGTTGAGAGAGCTGGGAGCAGCCACCTGCATCTCTCAGAAATGCTGGTGTTGGTAGTGCTGTTCCTTTGGCAGGAAGGAGGAGGGTTTGGGAGTGAATTGAGGGTTCTGATGGTGAAATGTGCCCCTGGTGTGGAAGGCAGAAGCAAGGACAGGCTGTCACAGGGTGTCCCCAGGAAGAGGCTCGGGTGTCACTGCACCCTGTGGAAGGAATAGCTGGGGTATCCCATACTTGGTGGAGCAGCCATGGGGCCCTGGCAGTGCCACCTAACACCTATCCCCCACCCAGCTCTGCATTGCACCTTCTAATCCTATTTTATGTTGCTGATCCCATTTTGTTTCCCTCCCATGCTGATTTTTTTTTGTCGTTTGTTCCCATTTTATTTTGTTTCCACGTTTAAGAAATCCTCACCTTCCACTGCCAAACCCCCAGGGGACAGACCCTCCATCCCCCCCCACCGACACACCTCCTCTAGCACAGCCCCTTCGAAACCACCCTCCAGCCCTGCTCCTGCCTCTAAGCGAGTCCCTCCTGCCACACCCCGAGCTGCCAGTACAGGAACGCCAGAAATGAAAGCCAAGGTAAGGAAATGGGGTGTGAGAGAGGCAAAGGGGAATACCTTAAAGCATTCCTGAGTGATGGTGCTTGGCTGAGTCTCCCTGGTCTGTGGAGAGGGTGAGATGTGCCTCACCTTCCCATGGCCATGGCCAGGTTTGGCTCCAGTTTTGGTGCTGGAAGGAACCAGCACATGGAGCAAAAATAGCTCCTTGCTGCAGGGTGTTACCTGGTCTCTCTGAGGCATTTCCAGGTCCTTTTAGGCTCTTCCTTGTTTTGTAGTTTTATCTGTGTTTCATGGGAGCATTGGCAGCAAACAGCAGATGTGTTTGCAGTGTGCCACAGCCAGACCTACCAGGTGCTGCTGTAGGAAATGCAAACACACCCATCTCTGGGTTCCCTTTGCTGTGTTCACTCACACAAATACACCTGTGGTGAGGGAAAGCACAGGGATTGCAGGTCACACAGGATCAGAGCATCACGGGATGGTTCGGGTTTGAAGGGATCTTAAAGCTGATCCAGTGCCACCCCTGCCCTGGGCAGGGACACCTTCCACCAGCCCAGGTTGCTCCAAGCCCCGTCCAACCTGGCCTTGGACACTTCCAGGGATCCAGGGGCAGCCACAGCTTCTCTGGGCAACCTGTGCCACTGACAGATGATGGGATGTGGTTTTACTGGTTCTGCTCTGCTTCCCTGCTACCTTGGGACCAGTCAGACTGTAAATTTTCAATTCCATGTTTTCCATGAGCTTTTACACTGACCAGCACTAAGTAGTCACCGGTAAGAGGATGTGTGAGTTCAGAGGTTTGGGAAGGATTTCTGCAGGACCAGGAGACCATAGATAGGATATTGCAGTTCACCTGACATTACAGGTGATGCAGGTGTGACAGGGGTGTACTGTAGGTGGGGGGATATCTGAGGTGCTTCGCAGTGTTTGAAACCCGGCACTTGACTCATGGATAAATTTATCTTCTGTGTGAAATTGTAGCAGAACAGGGGAAACAAAGTGACGAAATTTAGAGAACAAAGGAGTTGAACATACTCTTGAATTTTCATGTATCTTCTGTAACAATTTTAGCAGAGCAGGGGAAACAAAGTGACGAGATTTAGAGAACAAAGGAGCTGAACATACTCTTGAATTTATGTATCTTCTGTAACAATTTTAGCAGGGCAGGGGAAATGAAGTGACGAAGTTCAGAGAACAGAGGAGTTTCGCACACCAGACCAGGGGTGGTGAATGGGGCAGCTGAAGCCAAGGGCTCACCTGGGAAAGGTCACAGTCATTCCACCAGCCCAGGACTGGCTGTGCCCTGGCCGTGGCTGTGCCCTGCTTGTGGCTGTGCCCTGCTTGTGGCTGTGCCCAGGTTGTGGCTGTGCCCTGCTTGTGGCTGTGCCCTGGTCGTGGCTGTGCCCTGCTTGTGGCTATGCCCAGGTTGTGGCTGTGCCCTGGTTGTGGCTGTGCCCTGGCTGTGGCTGTGCCCAAGCTGTGGCTGTGCCTAAGGTGTGGCTGTGCCTAAGGTGTGGCTGTGCCTAAGGTGTGGCTGTGCCCAGGTTGTGGCTGTGCCCTGGCTGTGGCTGTGCCCTGGCTGTGGCTGCGCCCTGGCTTTGGCTGTGCCCTGGCTGTGGCTGTGCCCTGGCTGTGGCTGTGCCCTGGCTGTGGCTGCGCCCTGGCTTTGGCTGTACCCAAACTGTGGCTGTGCCCTGGCTGTGGCTGTGCCCTCCTTGTGGCTGTGCCCTGGCTGTGGCTGTGCCTAAGGTGTGGCTGTGCCCTGCTTGTGGCAGGTGCTGTTGCAGGAGACAAGGTGTGAACTGGCACATTCCAGGTGTGGGGAACCCTTGGGCTGCCAGGGTGTAGGAAGCAGGGGGGTCTCGTGTGCTCTGACCCGTGAGGGGTGACAGCCCATCCCTGACAGACCCCCCTTGTGTCCCCAGGGCCCGGAGCTGAGGGGTGGCACGAAGACGGGCACGCCGCGCTCGGGGCAGGCGCAGAGGAACTCCACCAACGCCACGCGCATCCCGGCAAAGACCCCCACGGCCCCCAAGACCCCTCCCAGCTCCGGTAGGTGACTGTGGGAGCCGTGTCCTGCTCCCGCCACCGCAGTGGGGATGCCCTCAGTGGTGCTCCCAAGTTCCCCCCTGTGCAGCTCTGGGGGGTTAATGGCCAAACTCAGAGCCCCAGCAGGGGCACAGCACAGGCTGAGCTCTGCCAGGGGGGTGGGAGCTGCTCAGCCCTCTCCTGGAGCTGGGATGAGCCCTCTGGAGGTGGCCTTTCCAGGTGCTGCTCTGTTCACACATGTGTAGGAGAGGGCAGTTGCTTTATCCCTTTGGGATACCCTCCAGTTTGGAAGGTTTAGGCAGCTCCTTTTTAAATCCATCTACTCCTTTTCTCTCTGACAATATTTCACAAAGACCAGGGGCAAGAGGATCAATTCTTCGATTGCAGGAATGGAGATTAGCCCATTATTATTCTCAGAGAAGAAAACCCCAGAAAGCATCAGGCATTGTGAATTTCCATTAAAATGGTGCATTTCACTGAATATACATATATATATTCATACTTAACTGGAGCTCCATAAAACCTTAAATCAATTAATTTTCCGGCTTTACTATGTTTAAGCATCTTTCTCATTCACTAAACAGGCAGAAAGGAGCAGAAAAAAACCACCTCCTGCAGCAGCAAAGACTGAGAAAGGTGACGTTTAAGGGTTTTCTTTCTTCTTCCGTTGCTTTTCAAACTGGGGACGGTTCTAAGCTGCTCAGCAACCAGCCTTATTTAATTACAGAGAAAAAAATATGTAAAAATGCTTCTAAATTTCTAATAGAAATGTGTTTTTGAGTGTCTTTTGTCTGTAATTCGTCATGCATGCCAATGCCACGCTCGGGTGGGAGTTTATTACCAGTGACCCAGGCAGTGGAGACCGTCTTCCTTCTGAGATATTAGGAAATTGCCTTTAAATCACGGGTTTTCCTTCAAAATGGAGTAGAAGAAAGCGCAGCCGTGCACTGGGAGTAGCGGGGTGGGCTCTGGGACCGGGGATATCGACCCCAAAAAGGCAGGGAGCGAGCAGGGAAGGGGTGGTGTGTGCCTGGGTTGCCCACCCGTGCTCACTCCCTGTCTGCAACCTCCAGGTGAGCAGCCAAAGTCTGGAGACAGAAGCGGTTACAGCAGTCCCGGCTCCCCCGGGACTCCAGGCAGCCGTTCCCGCACCCCCTCTCTGCCCACCCCACCAGCCAGGGAGCCCAAGAAGGTGGCAGTGGTTCGCACCCCACCGAAATCTCCGGCGTCTGCCAAGACCCGCATCCAGCCCTCGGCCGCGCCCATGCCCGACCTGAAAAACGTCAAGTCCAAAATCGGCTCCACTGAAAACCTGAAGCACCAGCCCGGAGGTGGCAAGGTAAATGTGGGCTCTGCTTCCCCAGGGGCCTGGCTGTGGGGGCAGCGGGTGCTGGATGCTCCCTCCGGGATGGGAGAGCCTCCCTGGAGCAGCAGCAGCTGTGGGCAGTGGGCAGCCAGACTTCAGCTGGGCTCCAGCCTGGTGCTGAGGTTTGGGTTGACTGGGTTGGGGGCTTGGCCTGGAATTCCTTGCCTGGCTTAGTAAGCTCAGCTGTCCCACGGAGAGCTCGTGGTGTGGGTCTCGTGGAGTGGCTTCCAGGGAAATGGCATTCCCTCGTGGTGTCCAGTTAGGGACAGATTGTCCCTAGTTAGGGACAGCTTGTCCAGTTAGGGACAGCGGGTTGTGGCCTGCAGCCGTCAGGAGTGGCGGGATCAGGGCTGTGTTTATGGATCCTACACTGTGACTGGAGCAGTCCCTCTGTTAGTGAGCAGGAGGATGGTCTGTCTCCTCCTCCTGAGGGGCCCAGGCTCGGACCCCAAGTTTTAACAAGACACTGGGATTTTGGATCCAGCTCTGTTGTCAAGGGTTTGGGTTGTGTTCTGCCATCAGGCGCTGTTGGCTACATGGGCAGTGTGGCATGGCCAGAACTGGTGGCACTTTTATCCTTTCAACCACTTTTCACTCCCAGAGAAGCTGTTTCACGAGCAGCAAAGTGACCTCTGTGTTCCAGGTGCTTGGGAATGAGGGTCTTGGGTTAAATTCTGCAAGCCTGGCAAGAGACACTGGCTGTCCTGGGGGTGACACTGGCTGTCCTGGGGGTGACACTGCCTGTCCTGGGGGTGACACTGACTGTCCTGAGGGGACACTGCCTGTCCTGAGGGGACACTGCCTGTTTTGAGGGGACACTTCCTGCCCTGAGGGGACACTACCTGTCCTAGGGGTGACACTACCTGTTTTGAGGGGACACTGTCTGTCCCAGGGGTGACACTGCCTGCCCTGGGGGTGACACTGCCTGTCCCAGGGGTGACACTGCCTGTTTTGAGGGGACACTGCCTGCCCTGGGGTGACACTGCCTGGCTCACAGGCCTTGCAGAGCCACAACAACCATTCCCTGAGTGTTGTACATTGCATTTTGTGTGACCTCCAATGGCTCTGAACGTTTGCCTCTGGCACAGGGGGGAGGCTTTGGGATGGCTCCTCTGCACCCCTGGAAGTGGCAGCCTGCTTTTCCATGGCCTCCTGGGCATTTTCTGCCGTGGCTGGAGATTTACTGGCTTTGTGCTACAATCCAGTGGGGCTCTGGAGCCTGGGCAGGGCCGTTGGTCATGGGCAGAGCAGCACGTGTCCTTTTTGGGGCCTCAACCCTCCTGCCCACTTAGCACAAGTAATGGGATTTTCCTCCCACCCCCACAAACCCCATTCTCCTGGGACTTTAGAAGGAACCCTTCTGTTTACTGGAAATTGGTTAAATTATTCACTCGTTCTTTTTAATCCAGTTTTTACAAGTTGGTTTTTTTTTCTCTCTCTGCTTCTCTGTCAGGCGTGTTTGTTGTTGTTACTGAAGAGTGGGAGCAGCTGAATTTGGGACAATTCCTTGCTCTTTGCAGGGGAGAACGGCTGGGTGCTCTGTTGGGGGTTCTGTAGGACACAAGGCTGCTCTCAGAATGGTTGCAGCTGGAGCAGAAGGGGCTGATCTCACCAGTTTGATTTGAGGCTGAAATCAGAAATGGGTTTGGAGCCTGCTCTCCGTGCAGATTCCAGACCCCAGCCTAGGGAAGCAAAGGAGCAGGGGAAAAACACACCAGGAGCCAGCCAAGCCATGTCTCCTCCAGTGTTTCTGCATGGTCTGAGCACTTTGTTGTCACTGGATCACCGAGTGCTGCTCTGGCAAAGCCTGGTCTAGCAGAACTGGGTCGTGGTTTGCGGGGTTAGTTGATGTGAATCTGGAAAATCATGCTTCAGGCACATACCAGCCTTGGTGCTTCTCATGCTGGAGAAGCAGGGAATAGCAGGGAGCTCTCCTGGCAGCAGCAGGCCTGGATGGAATGCTGGGATGGAGATGAGGTGCCTGCTCAGCCAGCTTCAGGGACGGGGCCATCTGGGGCTGAGGGATGTGACACTGCAGGATAGTCCCTCTCACGGGGTTGTGCTTCAGACAGGCTCGGGCCTGCGGGTTGTTACCTGCATTTACACCTGTGTAGGTTGTAAAGCCACTCCAGAGTGTGTGAGGGAAGGAGCAAGGACAATCTTTATCCTCGTTTTTCCTGGAATAGCTGACGCAGGAGGTCACTCCAACATAGCTGCCCTTACACAGCCAAGTGGGGAGAAACAAGCCCGAAATAGAACCAGCTTCATTAGCACAAAAATCCATGTGTGGAGGGAAGGCTTTGGGGCTGGAGGGTGTAGCTGGTGTGGCACGTGGTTTCCATGTGGCACCGAGCTGTTTCCAGCCTCTCTCCCATGGAGATGGTGTTGGGAATATGCCACAGAGCTGCTGCCTTTGGGGAGTGGGCTGGGCTGCCCCTGTCATCCCACAGGGCTTAAGGAAACTGCAGGTGTGGGGCTGCCTCCCTGGCATGGGGCTGCAACCCTGGATGGGATTGCAACCCTGGCCTAGGATTGCATCCCTGGTGTGGGGCCCCATCCCTGGATGAGGCTGCATGCCTGGCACTGCATCCCTGATGTGGGACTGCATTCCTGGCTTGAGACCACATCTCTGGCCTGGAACAGCATCCCTGGGACAGGACCACATCCCTGGCATGGCACTGCATCCTTGGGATGGGGCCACATCCCTGGCATGGCACTGCATCCCTGGCAGTGTCTGCTTTCTCTTGGTAGCTGTAGAGGGAGTGTGAGCCCTGTGCAGAGCAGAGCTCAGGCGTCTTTTCCCAGTGCTGGACACGCAGCTCCTGCTCTCCAGCATGGCCAGCAGCACTTGTTTGCCCGAGGCCGGGTGTGCCTGTCCCAGAGGGGGATCAGGATGCCAGGCACGGGAGCTGGGGCTGGGCAGGCAGTTTTCTCTCAGCTCCATCCCTCCTCCTTCCACAGGCTCTGCAGAAGCTGAGTCTCAGAGCACTGTGGAGTCTCAGTGCCTTCCAGCGGGTTTGCTGCCCAGCAAGTTCCCCGTTCTGTTCAGTGAAAGAAAAGGAGCTGAGCTCATTTCTGGCTGGTGTTTGTGGCCTGGGAACCAGGGCTGCATCACTATCCAGTCTCTAGCTATAACCTGCCCTCCTCCATCTTCAGTTTCCAGCCCATGAGTACACCAATCCTCATGCAGCAAGGCAGAGATTCTCCTTTTTGCTCTCAGCACTGAAAGGCAGGTTCCTGGTTTTAGGGATATAACACATGGTCAAGCTGCAGATGGTCACGTTGTTTCTCACGCTCTTTTCTGGCTACTAAAGGTGCAGATTATTAATAAGAAGCTGGACTTTAGCAGCGTTCAATCCAAGTGTGGCTCAAAGGATAATATCAAACACATCCCGGGCGGAGGCAGTGTGAGTACCTTCACACTTTCAATGCTCTATAATAGTTCTTATTATAAGTGGCATGTTGTGTACACTAAACTGCCAATGCTATCTGCAGCGATCCTGCCATCAGATAGCTATTGGTGACGTGCAATGACTCTTTTCTGGCTACCAAAGGTGCAGATTGTTAATAAGAAGTTGGACTTTAGCAACGTTCAATCAAGGTGTGGCTCAAAGGATAATATCAAACACATCCCGGGCGGAGGCAGTGTGAGTACCTTCACACTTTGAATGCACTGTGATAATCCTGATTTTAGTGGCATGTTGTTACACTAATCACCAATGCTATCTGCAGCCACCTTGCTGTCACATAGCCATTGGGGACGTGCTGTCATTTAACCCCATTAACCCGAAAGACATGGTGAGATGAACCCTAACAAGTCCTGGACATGCCTGCCATGGACAGAACTAACTGCCCCGTGTCCAAACCATGTCTGTAACAAAACATCCCAGTAACTCCAGGGTTTGGCACTACCTGGAAGGCTTAAAGCCTCGTTGTCTGTGGGATGGGGGCTCTGGCAGACAGTGATGTAGGAGACGAGTAAATTTATGAGCAGACCCAGCCCTCGTTGCTTAATGTGCTGCTAAATTGGACATGATCCTGCCCAAGAGATGAACGTGCAGGTTCCTGCCCGTTCCCATCAGGCAAGTATGATCCATGCAAATATTAAGCTTCTCCTTGCTAACGAATGTGTCCAGCAGCGCCCACGGAGGCTGAGCCTAAAGTACTGTTGAGTTAATTGATTTGAACGCTGGCATTTCCAGCTGTTCCCAGATAAATACTGGACTCAGCTTTCAGTTACTGTGCCAGAAACCTGGAGAGATTCCACAGAGGTTGGTGGATTTACAGCAGTTTCGCTGGAGACAGTTTGGGACCAAGAAAGACGACGGGCCAAGGAAGACCCCAAAGAGTGCGACCGTGGTCTGTGGGGGCCTGGTCTGTGGCCGTCTGAGGGAGCATCTCAGATGTTCCCCATGGATTTTTCATGGCTTTCCTTGATCTCTGTGGACGCCCTCCCTGAGAAACTGTGCATTGCAGAGGGCTTGGCACACGCTCGCAGGGACAACAGCTGGGTTTGCAGCCTCTGGCTCAAATTTGGTGTCATTCTGCAGCTCCTTCATGGGCCAGAGGAGCTGCTCTGCGAGCCCAGACACCTGTGAAGCAGTTCCATGGTTGTCTTCTTCTTCACCCGGAGTCCTGCACTGGCTGTGCTGCCTGGTGTTGATGGGAGCTGGTGTTGGCCACGGATCCCCTGTGCTGTGGCTGCTGCTGAGCTCCAGCACTGCGTGCTGAGCTCGTCCCTTCCTCCAGGAGAGCTCACACCGTGGGCGAGCAGTTGCAGCTGAACTGGGTTAAGAATTATCTGGATTTTTGGCTGGGGGTTGTGATCCTCCCCAGCCCTGCCAGCACTGAAAAGCCTGTGATCTGTGCCTGGCTGCAGCAGCTCTGGGAGCTCTCGGAGCAAAGCCCTGAGCTGACGTTGTTGCACGGGCTGCCTGGGGCAGGGATGGGCCTTGGGGCTCCTCTGGGAGAGGGGCACAAGAAACCCCCAGGCTTTGATGGCCATTGTATCTTAAACCCCAGGGACCACCTGCCCAGCCATCCCTGCTTCCAGGGGAACTGTCACTACCTGAGCTGGGTACCTGGATTTTAAGCCCATGGATGCTCTGAGCAGGTGATGCATTAGGCAAAAAGCACTTCTGATGCTGAGAGGTGGGATCCCCAGGTCCTCTGGCACTGGTTTCCCAGGCAAACTACTCTGTCCCCTTTTCCTTTCTTGCTAAATGGGAGGATCCTCTCTGCTCCCAGCAGGATGGGAAGGGATAATGGAGTCCTGTCTGTCAAAAAAGGGACTGGAGTGAGAGCAGAATGTTCCAATTGCTGATTGTTTACCCTGGAAATGGGAGGCCTTTCAGTCCCCAGGTCTCAGGTGGTGCCTGAATTGCTCGTAGGCCCTTTGGGGGTCACAGCTGGGATTAGGAAGGCCCCAGCTGCCTTTTTGGGTCCCCTTTCCTGCCTTCCAACCATACTCTGGGCTCCTGTCTTGTCCAGTGCATTAAACGGTGACCTTCCCACCAACTCTGTCTCCGTGTCTGTGTCCACAATCTGCTTCAAGGCCCTGGGGGTTCAGTTCCCCCACTCTCTGTCTCCTGTCAAATGTGCCTTTTGGTCTGCGTGAGCATCGGAGACAAGGCAGGTCAGCACAGGGCTCTGTGCTGGTGGGACCAGATCTGCTCCCATCCTTTTCCTGCTCTGTGATGGAGGGGGAGTGTTTCTCAGGGGTGTGACAATCCAGCACCCAGCTCTGAGGGTGATGGGGCCAACATGAGGACTGGAGGGTGCACCTTCCCCTGGGGTCTGAGTCAGCACGGGGTTCTCGGGTGCGATGGAGAGCAGTGGCTGTGATGATTCCTCTGTGCTGGTCCAGAGGCTGCTGGAAGGGGAGGAGTCAGCTCCTCTCTGAAGCTCCGTTTGGTGCTGGCACATCCTTCCTGAGATGTGTGAGAGCAGCACAAATGTGATGCTGGAGAAAACCCGGAGAGCAGCACATGCTCCCTGTGAAATCCAGGCTATCCCCGAGAGCCAAACCCTCCCCAGTGCGTGGGAACCACCCCCGAGGTGTTGATGGTCCAGTTTCTCCTGCACAGCCCCACTGACTCCAGCAACAACTGACCCACACCCAGGTGTGGGTCCAAACCCCGGTGTGAGGTAACCTGTGGGGTTCCGGGGATGTTTCCTCCCCCCTTTTTGGTCTCCTGCTCCTGCCGTATCTGCCGTGTGTGTGCCGTGGTTGCCGTCCCGGGGGCTCCTCCCAGCCCTCTGCGGCCCGTCCGCTGTTCCCGGTGTGGTGTTTACCTGCTAACGTAGCACTAAACCAGCCCCTCGTTGCTGTCCCTCCTGTGTGTGTGTCCCGTGTCACCCGCTGTCCGTGGGCAGAGGCCGCCGGCCCCGCGCGGTCCGTGAGCGGGGCGGGGTCCGTGAATTGCTGCAGCCCTTGTCTGAGGCAGTAACGGGACGAGCAAATCAAAACAGAGCATAAATGTCACAAAATGCTGTTGTGGGTTTGGATATTTTATAACATTTTAATCTCTTACGATGTGATCTCCAGATATTTAGGCTTTTCTTGCTTTTTATTCCCCCCCCCTGTTTTTTTAACCCTTATTTTCCGTTACAGCATTTTTCAGAAATGCATATTTTGGTCACTCTTTAAAAGTTCTGTGCACATTGATCATTTCTGTTCTTTCAGTTTTTGTGGACATAAGCTTTATGTTTTACACCAGAAAAGGTATTTATTTTTTATGTTTTCCTCTCTGGTATATCTCCTCCTTTTGGATGATGTGTATGCAAATCTTAATTAATTACCACTCCACTTTCTCTCTCACTTGAGCACTTTAAAATTGCCTCTACTTCCCCCCTCTGTGGAGAGGTGATCTCGTGCATGCTGACATGTTAAGAGGCTACTGCACACGGGCATTAATGATCTCCCATTTCTGATGATGGTTTCTTTTGTATCATTAATCTTCCTGGGGTTTGAGCTGTCCTTTCCCTCCAATCCAGCTCAGGTGCCGCTGTGTGTTGTGCTCCCCCTCCCCAGCCAGTCCATCCTGGCAATGAGCTCATCCCTTTTTCCTCTCTCCCACGGGCAGGTTCAAATCGTTTACAAGCCAGTCGACCTGAGCCATGTGACATCCAATGTGGTTCCCTGGGCAACATCCATCACAAAACCAGGTACCTTTTGGCACTGTGCTGATCCTGGGAGCTGGTGGGTTGTGCTGTGTTGTGTCTGGAGATGGAGAGAGGGTTGGGATAGGGCAGGGAGTGAGGGCAGGCAGGTGGAGCAGTGACTGGAGCACCAGAGTGAGCCCTGGAGCGCTGGATGCTGTTCCCAGCTCTGTCACTGCCAGACCTGCTCCTGTCTGCCCAAGTGCTCAGAGCAGGGGAGGGATCTGGTGTCGTCTGAAGGACTTTCACAAGGGCCTGGAGTGACAGGACAAGGGGGAATGGCCTTAATTTGAAAGAGGGTAGATGTGGATTGGATATTAGGAAGAAATTCCTCCCTGGGAGGGTGGGGAGGCCCTGGCACAGGTTGCCCAGAGAAGCTGTGGGCTGCCCCTGGATCCCTGCAAGTGTCCAAGGCCACGTTGGACGGGGCTTGGAGCAACCTGGGCTGGTGGAAGGTGTCCCTGCCCAGGGCAGGGGGTGGCACTGGATGGGCTTTAAGGTCCTTTCAACCCAAACTGTTCTGTGATTCTGTGATCCATGGATACCTTTGTGCCAACACATCCATGTAAGTGAGACGTATTTAGGAATAAACAGGGGGGGCTGCTGGTTTGGGGGATCAAGGTCAGCTCCCTGCCCTCAGTTCTGTAAAACATTGGGGTGTGTGCCAGCTCTGCAGAGCATCCTTTGGTAGGTCTCTTTACCCTGACTCCTATTTGCCCTGACTCCTGGGTTTCCCAAATCATCATGGGGTCCCTTTTGCTGCTGTTTCCCTGGGCCTCACCCTCTGCTCAGCCTCAGAGGGCTTGGCTGAGTCTCCTTGGAGCAGCTCAGACCTCAGTGACCTGGCTGCTGACCCACCCCCTGCTCTTTACTCCAGGTGGTGGCCAGGTGGAGGTGAAATCTGAGAAACTGGACTTCAAAGATAAGGTGCAATCGAAAATCGGGTCCTTAGATAACATCAGCCACGTCCCTGAGGGAGGAATAAAAAGGTAAAGGGGCACTGGGCTGGAACAGACACCTTCTGCTGTGTCTGGCTGTGCAAGTGAAGATGGTGGGAGTCTGGGCTTGGAGAGGGTCCTGCTCAGGGCTCCTGGGCTGCCTGTCCCAGCCCAGGGACGTTTGCTGGAGCAGAGCTGTGGCAGAGCTTGCCAGGATTCCAGGCTGGGCCCTTCCTGGCCCGGATGAGTTTGGGTGTCAGTGACAGCCTCTGCTGTGGTTTCCTGCTCTTTCTGCCATCTCTGAAGTTCGTGTTTGTGTCTCAAACCTTTCTCATGAAGGAGTGTCACCACCAGCAGCTCCTGTGCACTCTGGGTTAGTGCAGTGTGCAGCTCGGGGAGCTGCAGAGGTGTTGGAATCCCAGTGCAAGTGGAGCATTTAAAGCTCAGCTTATTAGAACAGGTGACTTTGCAGCAGTCTGGCCCTTCAGAAGGTGATCTCTCCTTCCTAACCGAGGGCTCTGTGTAGGGAGGGGGAGTGCTTGAGGGTATTTAAATTGAAAGACAAAAGCCACTCAGGTCAGGGAAACAATGAATTTGGGGTGAGCTGTTCCCACTGAGGCTTTGATGGCAACTTCAGTGAGTCTTAGCTGAGTAAACAACCCCCACAGCCTGGCTTCAAGGCCACCAAGTCCACAGCAGGAGTGAGGACAATCAGGTAAGCACAGAACTGAGACTCCAGCCTGGGGACAGACAGGGTCAATCTCCCCGGGGGAAAAAAAAGGCACTTTTATCTTGCTTGTTTTCGAGCACTTTTTTCTCAATGGGAGGAGGAAGGTTCTGTTTCAGCTCCTGTATTTTGGCACTTTGTTCTTGGCCACATGTTCTCTGTGCACCCCCAGCTCTCACCTCCAGCCGGCCTCTGACTGTGGGACCGCTTGACTTCCTTACCCTTCTCTCTGCTGCGCATCAGCCTCCCCTGTGCTCCCCTGAGCCTCTGCCATGGGTTTTGTGGTTACTGTGACAGTTCTGTCACATCCCAGCACATTCACTGGGCCATAGTTTGAAGGGCTTGCCCTTTGTAGAGGATTTCTCTGCAAAGGTGTGACCCAGCAGTGACATCACCACCACAGCCTAAACCCACACCTGGAGGAGGTTGTGGTTGTAACCGAGTTCAGGTGCGGCCTCAGATTGCTTTCCCTTCTCCAGCCCATTCCTATCCACACCAGGATCATCCTGGGCAGCGCTGCTCCAGTTGGAACACGGGGAGGGGATGGACACAGCTGAGCCCCACCAACCCTCCACACAGAGCAGCTGTGTGCGGCTCGGCTGCCCCTTCCCCAGCATTTCCTGTGTCCCCAAGTCCCCTCGTTGCTGTGTGACCACAGATCCAGGCTTGGACTTGCGTCCACAGCTCCTCAAGCTGAACTCTGGTTCCTGTGCTGCTCTGGCAGTGGGTGTTCTCTGGGGAGCCGGGGTGCTCCGTGCTGTGCCACAGTGCCTGTGCTCTCCCTTGGCACTACCTGGAGAGTTTTCCTCCCCAGGCTCCAAGGGCAGCCACTCTTCTTCCTATGAGTCAGTGAATGGCCCTGTTTTTCAGATCTTTTTCTCCACAATTTTCTATTTCTTTTCTATATTTTTGGTCTTTTTTCCTTCTGGCTGACATTTATTGGGTCGTGGTTTTTGTTGCTGATGCGTTTTTTGCCCCCCACCGCCCTGGGCGGGTTTCTTCACCTGTAGAGAGAGAAAGGCAAGGAAGACAAGACCTGGACCCTGAGCCCAGACCCCGCTGGGCTCCAGGCCCTGGTGCTGGAGCCGCCCACCCTCATGGAGAGCCAGCTCCCAGCCTTGCACTCGGCTGGGGAGGGCACCAGTAAGTAGCAAACCCCGTCCAGTTCACCTCCGCTCGCCGGAGAGGGGTTTGGCTTCTGGGAGCAGCTCTGTGGGTTAAGGGGAAGCTTTCATGCACCATATGGGAATTCTACCCCCCCCAAAAATCTCTGCTGGGGGAGTGAGAGTAACCCAGGTTGTGCCCTTGGAGTCCTGGGACCCACCAACACAACCTGGGGAGGATTTTTGCAGCATCCCGAGATGCTCCGGTCCTGCGATCCCCTCCGGCTGTGGCCCATTCCCTGTGCAGGCCACTGGAAGGGACATCCCCGAGGACTGAAGGGACATCCCCGAGGACTGGGGGACACTGGTTCAGTGCTCTGAGCTGTCCTCCCACCTCTCAGCGGCCGTGCTGGAGCAGGCACGTGGCAGGTCCCAGCAGCCCCCCCCGGCCGTGCCCCCCTCACCGCCCTCCCCTCTCCTCGCAGATTGAGACCCACAAAGCTGACCTTACCGCGAGAACGCCAAAGCCAAGACCGACCACTGGCGCCGAAATCGTCTACAAGTCCCCCACCATCTCCGGAGATGCCTCCCCCGCGCCGCCTTAGCAACGTCTCCTCCACCGGCAGCATCAACCTGGTGGACTCCCCCCAGCTGGCCACGCTAGCCGACGAGGTGTCCGCCTCGCTGGCCAAGCAGGGCTTGTGATCGGGGCACGGCGGCGACCAGGAGAGAAGACAAGGAAAGGAACAAAAAAAAAAAAAAAAGAAAAGAAAACAAAAATAATAATCTGGCCTTCTTCCTCTGTTCCTTTTACAGCTGCTTCCCCGTCCCTAACTGGGTAATGATTTAACCTGCTTTTACTGTTCATTCAGCTCTAGCTCCAGGACTTCAAAATCAGTGACACTATGAGGTACAAAACCTCCTCTCCCCCTGCTCCTCGGAGCGCACAGCCCGTCCCTGTCCCCACGCTCCCCCTCATTCCCTGCCGCGTCCCTCGCTGTCCCAGCCCTGCCCGGGACCACCCGGGGAGGGGGCCCGAGGGGACGGCCCCCGCACGGCGCTGACTCGAGCACCCACACCGGCCCGGGGGCAGCGGGTGGCCCTCGGGGAAGGGGCTGTGACCTTCCCACCCTCGTCCCCCTGAGGATGGCCGTGCTGGCCTGAGGGCCGGGCGCGTCCTGGGTGCACAGCCAGGGACTGCGGGGAGGTGCCCTCCCTCCCTGCCTTAAATTTGCCTGCTGATTTGGAAGAAACCTTTGTTTTTATCTCCGAAAGCCGAGATGTGTCTGAAGATAACGTCCAGGTACCCCCCAACCCCGCTCCTCAGCTCCGGCAGCTGGAGTACAGGCGACCCCGGGGTACCCGCTGCGGAGGGGCCCCGACGGCCGTTCCCCTCTCCGTGGCTGTGCTGGAACCGCTGAGTGGATGAGTAGAGGCTTTTCCCCCATTCCTTTGGCAGCCCCTCGTGTCGTAGAGTAGATTGTCTGTATATGCTTGGACCGTGCCAGGGTGATTGTTTTCATAAACGAGCATGTGTTTAAAAAAAAAAAAAATAATAAATGCTGTAAGTAGTTTTGAGCTGCCCCGCGCCGGCTCCGCCGCAGCCCCAGCCGGGGGGTCCGGGCAGCTCGACCGGGCTCTGGGTTGTGCCAGCCCCGGGTTGTGCCGGGGCAGCCCGGCACTGCATGTCTGCCGGGTGGGAGGTGGGCACAGAGCCGCTGCCCCAACGCCTCGGGGAGGGCCGGGGGCTGCATTGGGCTCCCCGGGGCCGGGCACCTCCTCCCAGCCCCCCCGGGTGTTGGGTGAGGGGCACTCACAGCTCCAGGGCTGGGTTGGCTCCTGGATTTTGGGTGCAGCTTGTGACATTTTTGGGTTGTTCTCTTTCTTTCCCTGCAAGGTCAGCTCAGCGATGGCGGAGGTGGCAGCTCCGTGGCCCTGCTGTGCCGGTGGCAGCCGCAGGAGCCCCCGGGAGGACGCGGGGAAGGCGCAAGGGAGGTGCAGCAGCTCCCCCAGCCTGAGCTCGGGGCTCCAGCGGCTGCTCCCTGGCACTGAACCCCCTTTCCGGGCGCTCCCCGGGTTTGAGTTGGCAGCGTGTCACCCCTCCCAGTGTCCCTCACGCAGCACTGACCGCCCCGGCACCGCTCAGGGACAGGAGCCGCTTATTTCTTTTGCTACTTTGTTCCTGTGGCTCCCGGGGGAGCACGAGGGGGTCCTGTGACCGTCCCTGCCTGCCCCTTCCCTCTACAACCAAAGAGGCTGAGATGCCACCAGTGCAGCTCTGTGTGTGTCCTCCCACCCTGTGTCCCCAGAGGCACCAGCCGAGCTCCAGGGGCACAGCTGGCAGAGGTGAGGGCAGAGGGGGCACCGTGTGGGCCCCAGACTGTGCACCCCAAGGACCTGTGCTGCAGGGAAAGCCACGCTTTCCCAGCAAGGGCCGGAATCCTGGTCTGAACGGGGCTGGCAGAGGGTCATGCTGGGGCATGGGGCCCTGGTTGTCCTTGGGGAGGTGGCTGGGTGCCACCGAGGCTGCAGAGCAGCTGTTCCTGGGCAGAGCAGCGATTCCTCCCAGGACAGGACTCACTCCCATCCTGCAGGAGCTGCAGACCCCGCCTTCGTGCGCCCTGTGCCTCGGGGGCCGCTGGATGCCTGGCTGGGGCTGGGGGATGGCTGTTCGGGGGGTTCAACCCTCCTCTCTGCAGCCCCAGGAGCTGCTTTACTGCTGGGGAGAGGCTGGTCCAGCAACACCACCACGTCCAGCTTGTCTCTCTCTCTCCGTTCAGTTTGACTCATGATTGTAGCCGTGCTCTGTCCCCGACTCTGTAGCGCTGTAGGAGCCGCCGTGGTTTTTGTCCTCTGTAAAACGAGCAAGTGGGAGAACCCCGAAAGCATCACCCCCTTTATCCCTTTTGGGCTGCAGGACGGTGTAGCTGAGCTGGCCCACCCTGCCCCTGCCCTGTGCCACCCCAGCCCCTCTGTGCAGCCCCCGAGGGACAGCAGCACCCGGGACAGGGACGTCCTTCGTGTGCGCCGAGCTCCGTGAGCAGCCCCTTCCCGCTGCGAGTGTCCTCAGCCCCGTCTGCCGTCCCCCTCCCGGGGGCTGGGGGGGTCCAGGACAGCCCTTTCCATCCACCTCGTCGCCCGCTGTCCCCCTCCACCAACCCGAGCCACGTCCCCAGCCCTGACCCTGCGTTCAGACCCAGGCCTGAGGGTCCCCGTGAGCAGCCTGACCCCCAGCTTTTCCTTTACTCCACACACATCTTGGTCTGAAAAGGGTTAAAACCGGCACTGATTTAAAAAAAAATAAAAAAATCCTATTTCTGCACTCCAAAAAGGATCTGGTTGTTAGCGAAGGTCGGTGCCAGCCTGTGTGGCGTTGGCAGGCTCCGTTGCCCCCGCGCTGCGCCGGGGCAGGGATGGGAAGGTTTGATCTCAGTGTATCATTCTAGCTTAGCTTCTGTCTGTGGGTGTCCATAGTGTATCGTGTGTTTAACAACTGGTTTACACTGTTGCCGTAAAAGTGAATTTGGAAATAAAGTCATTACTACGATAACGACAATTGGCGCCTCTTTCCGTGGGGGAGCAGGGACAGGGGAGTTGGGGGTGGTCCCTCCTCTTGGGTTGATCCTTCGGGGCTGGAGGATCAGCTGGTGGGGAGCAGCAGGGATAGGCAGGGACTAGTTTTCACTTTTCAAGTACCAGTTCCCACCCTTCTCCCTGGGGCACAGGGGGGTGCAGGAAGTAGAGGGGTGTCTGGTGGGCAGGGCAGAGCCCCAGCAGCCAGGAAGCCCAAGTGTTATTTTTGCTCCCTGACTGTGGACAGGACACTCTCAGAGGTGGAGCAAGACCAAACTCTGCTCTGCCCCCACAGCCAGGGGCTGCTTTGGGTCCTGGTAGTGCCACATTCCCCAACTCCAGCCCCACCCAGCCCCTCAGGGCTGCAGCTTTCATTAAGAATCATTAAGGTTGGAAAAGACCTCCAGGATTACCAAGCCCAGTCTTTGACCAAATCCCACCATGCCCAATCAACCACTTGCAGTTCAGGAGGCCACCACAAGGTCCCTTCACTCCGCACCTTCCTCAGGAACTCGCCTGCCCCATGCAGGGTGGAAGAACTTTTCCGGCCTGACACAGCTGCTCCTGCCACCGTTTGCTTTTCCAGCTGGATTCTTCCTGCCCCATTAATGCCTTGTACTGAACCTGGTGATGCCCATACTTTGATCTCCTGGCTAATAATCAAGTGGCACCTTCCCGTTTCCCATCTGTGGGGATAACGAGGCACAGAGTGTAATTCCCTTATTTTGGGACTATAGGAGCACCCATGAAGTTGCCTCCCCCCACTCACCTCCTGCAAACACTGAACTCACAGCAATCCCACCCCAGGGGCAAATGCTCCCCACCAACAGTCCCTGGGTGTGAACCAGCAGCACTGAGTTAACCCCAAAACCGAAAATTAAACCCCAGTCTGGGTGTTTGGACGGAGCAATGGGAAGCAGAGCTCTGTCCCAGGGAAGCACCACCAAGCCCTGGTCCTCCTCCATCACCTGCCCCAGAGCAAAGCCCAAATCCAGAGCTCCCACAGGACAATTCCTCCTCTCACCGAGAGCAACAGCTGGGAAATAACATCACAGAGGAAAGAAGAGGCCACTGAAATGTGGCGTGGGAGGGAAGGGGCTGATCCGAGAGCGCCGAAGGGCCCCTTCCCCATCCCAGCCTGGTATTGCACACTCAGCACATGGAATATTCCGTTTTAATTTTTTTTTTAATCTTTTCTTCTTTTTTTTTTTTTATAAGCACATTTGTGCTTTGCCAACAGAATCAAGACATTAACAAAGATCAGCTTCTCGGAAGAAAAGCATTTCTATATAACAAGGACATTACACAGCTCAAAGCAGGAAAAGAAAATATTTACAAAATACAAGGTGGGTTGGGTTTTTTTTGTGTGTGTGTGTGTGGTTTTTATAATGCTAAAAGGGTTATTCAGAATTTTCAACCTTATAAATAGAAAAGCACTTCTGCAGAGGGATATGGTAGCGCCATTGTTTGTTGGGTTTTTTGTTTGTTTGTTTGTTTTAAAGAAACGATGACGGATCCTTTTAAACTAGAACAGAACCAAAACCACGAGATAATGTTGAAAATTGTGAAAACCCCGACCATGAAGCAGTTCAGCGACTATTTCTTTACGATTACAAAATGGAAAAAAAAAAAAAAAAAAGTCCTTGTAATTTTTTTCCCGTTTTTTTTTTTGTTTTTTTTTTTTGGTTTTTTTTTTTTTTTGGTGATGTGATTATACATAAGACAGGCACGATGCTATAGCGACAGGACAGGGACCAGGAGCCACACCGTCGGGATGGGAAAGCGTTACAGATGGGGACGGTGTGCGGGACCCGGGAGTCACTGCGGGTGCGGAACCGGGCGGGGGAGGGACGACAGCGAACTCGGGTTCAAACTCCAATACCTGTCAGAGGGACCCCCCGGGAATGAAACGGAACCGACCCCTGAGCCGGGGCCGTGCGGGAGTGGAGCGAAGCTGTGGTGACCCCCCGACCCCCCGGAGCCGCCTCCTGCCCTTCCCCTCTCCCATCTCCCCCCTGCGGGAACCACCCCGGCCCTGCCTCATCCCGGCCTCATCCCGCGCTCCCGGCGGCTCCTCCCTGCCTCATCCCTGCCTCCTCCCACCCTCCCAACCCCGGCCGCAGCCCCGCGGTTCCAGCTGGATCAGCCTCATCCCCAAAGGGCATCCAAGCACCCCGGGAATTCTGCTCCTGCTCAAAGCATCGGGGACTCTTCCCCTCCCTGCCCTCGAAACACGCCAGGTGGACACAAACTGCTTCCCAAATCCCACTCTTTCCATGCAGAGCTGGAGCAGCCACAAGGTCCCTCCTTTCCCCCCCCCCCCGCCGGGCACAGCAAGGGCTGCTCCAAACCTGGGGAGAAGGAAGGGGGAGGTGGCCCCGGGGGCAGAGGGGGGATCAGGGAGGGGCAGAATCCCCCCTCGGGATACCTGGAACTACAACCTGGGGGAGGGAAACGCGGGAGGGTGGAAGTGCAGGTGGGCACAGCCAGACAGTGAAGGTTGCAATCCCAAGACATCACTTTTCACCACTAATTTCACTCCACTAAAACCTTTCAGGGAGGGGGGTGGGGGGAGGAGCAGGTTAAGAGAAAACGACACCCTTTTGTTGGGAAAAACTATCCCCGAAATCTGCTAGTCAGCTAAATCCTGTGCTCTAGTTTTATACACCTAAGAGGGGGGAGGGAAGGGAGGGGGTCTGGTGGGCTGCTCCCCTCCCGAGGCTTCACTCCACTGGGAGGAATTTGGGGGCTCATTCATGTGACGAGGAAACATGGAGAAGGAAAAAAAAAAAAAGAAAGAAAAAAAAAAAAGAAATAAAAGGAAAACAAAACAAAAAAAAAAAAGAAAACAAAAACAGTTTCTAAACTCCTTAAATTCACTAAAAACTGTGAAAATTCCCGGCAGGATGTTTGAATATCAAACGCAGATTTTGGAAGCTTTAATGCCAAGAGTTAGTTCTGTGTGTTGGTTTGCTCATGTCTCCCGTGTGTCTCTATCTGTGCGCTGGCCGCAGGACTGCGGAGCAGGAGGAGGAGGAGGAGGAGGAGGAAGAGGAGGAAGAGGAGGAGGAGGAGGAGGAGGGAGGGGGGGCCAGCGGGGTTCGGCTCTTGAGGCTGGCCAGGCTGGGCGAAGCCGAAGTGCCATCGGATTCCCGGGAGGATTTACTGCCCGACGTGCGGCGGGTGCAGCGCGACAACCGGTCCTGGGGGTCGGATTGGTCCTCGCACTCTGTCCGGGGGTCGTAGGAGAGCGGGAAGGTGCGTCGCTCCCAGGGCTGCACGGCCTGGAGGGGAGAGAACCGAGGCATTGGGGAATCCGCTGGAAAAGCTTTTTTGCCCGTGCTCCTGGAGCGATTCCGGGGAGCAGCAGCTTCCCAGCGCTGTGTCCCAGCCCCAGGAACAGCACCTGGGAAGCTTCTGACATGGAGGACACGGCAGCTCCAAACAGAGCCAGCTGCTGGAAAAGCCTCCTGCTGCCTGTGCTGACCAACACCACGCTCTGCATCCCACCCGGCCCAGCATTCCCACGGCATTTCCCATGGGCGGGTTTTCCAAGCTGCCTCCCCACGGCCACATCCCAGCACCGGGTTCAGCCCTGGGGCTGCCCCTGCCCTGGGCGGAGCCAGAACCCACCTGCTCGTCCAGGCCGGCCTCGGGCGTGGAGCAACGCGTGTCCTCGCTGGACAGGAGCCGCAGGGAGTCCCGGGAGAGGGGGGTCAGGGGGGCACAGAGCAGTTCGGGGCTGATGGGGCTGCGTGGTGAGTGGCTGTGGGACAGCTCCAAGTGGGGGTGGTAGCTGCCCACCTCGGGGGAAGCCGGCTGGGGAGTCGAGGGGTTCCCCAGCTGGGGGGTTGTCCGTCCATCCGTGGATCTGTAGGACCTGAGACAGGAGCAGGGATGAGAGCCCAGCCACGGGCACAGCTGTGCTCCCCCACTGCCACCCCAGATCCCTTCCACCCCGCTGGGAACAGCCCAGGGATGCAGCACAGGAGTAGGGAATGCCACAGCCCAGAGGTCAAACCCAGCCAGGCCCAGCTCTGTCCTGGTGCAGCTTTGCAGCACTGATGCTGCTCTCCTGAGGTCCCGTGTCCCACACATCTCCTACACTCCCAGTGTTGCATAAACACTGCCATGAGAAGCTCCCTATGAAATTAAGACACTTCAAAATTGGTTTTTCCAAGTATTTCCCATCTCCACACAACCACGTGACCCCCGGCAGCAGCTCAGGGACCGAGTGTGGGGAATCAGCGACGCTGGAAACGCAGCGATTCAGCAGCTGGGGGTAGGAGGAGCACAGTGAAACCCCAAGACTTCAGATTTTAACCAAGAATTAACAAAGTTTGAGCCCTGACACAGATTTCCAGATAAAACCCCACAAACACAGAAACATAACTGAGTCCCCACATCCAAGATGAACTGCAAAGGTAAGAGGCCATTGAGGACCACCAAGGATCAGACTCCAGATCTTGGTCAGAATGTCCATCAGAACATACAAGCACAGACCAAATTAGACTAATTAAAAAGCTGCACTGCACCAAGCCAGACTGAGTTGTGCTGAATTGAGATGCAACTTAAAAGCTGCTGCACAAAAAACCCCAAACCAATCTGTGATGTCCACAAGGCAGGAGGAGCTCAGGAGGCCCAACAGATCTGCTGGAGAAGGTCACAGAGAGGGACATTTAAGGGAGACTAAGTGAGTTTACCCCAGTGATTATTGGCCTTTCCTGGCCCAGGTGCTCCATAGGCAAGGAGCAAGGTACAGGCTCAATCACAGCAACAAGAAGTTGCCAGGCCTTGACAGGCTCCAAAGATTTCTAAAGAAGGACTAAAGCAACTGCAGAGAACAACCAGCAACTCCAGGATGGGACCTGAGGGACCTGAGCAAGGACCCTGCCAAGGTGGAGTTCAGGATGTGATGACACCAAGCTGAACTCAGCCAGACTCTTGGCACAAACACAGCAAACCACATCCCAGGTTTGCTCTCGTCCCCATCTCTCTCTGCTGGGAAGCTACAGTGGGAATACTGGCCCCAGCTCTGGGGGAATCTCCCTCCTTGGAAGTGTTCATCCCATGGCCAAAGCCACAGCCAACATGGACTCCTGCTGGACCAGAGACCTCTGCAAGTCCTTTCCCCCCAGCATTCCTAAAGCTACGAGCTGAAGTTTGAATCCACCACAGTGAGCAAGCCAGAACCCAACGTGGCACCTTGTACCAACATCCTTCCTCCAGGAGGAAGAGGTCTCCAGAGGAACAAAGCCATGGGGAAGCACTATCAGATGTAAGACATGGGCTGAAGAAGTTTGCAAAGAAACACCAAAACATCCCACTCACTCCAGGAGCACCGGGAATCGCAGCTGGAATCGCACAGAGGAACAGGGCAGCAGCAGCACCAGTGGGGTCTGACAAAGGCCACCCTGGCACCTGCAGAAGTTCCTGGAGAAACCCCAACTACCGAGAGAAACAGAAACCCCCGTGGGGCTGAGGCAGCGCAGCCACACCCAGCTGGGAATGAGCAGCACTTCTGCCCCAGGACAGAGCGGCACCAACCAACCAAACCACTGAAAAGGGGATGGAGAAAAGCCAATCTCTTCTTGTGCAGGTTTCTAATGAGATCCATGGGAGGTTTTAGACACTCACTCACAAAGACACTTTGGAGAGGGGATCGAGTGTCCCATGACCAGAGGAACTTAAGGTGTGTGTAAATGGGGCAGGGTGAGCACAGCTACTGCTCCCTACTCTGGTAGCAACAATGCCCCCCGCAGCCCTTGTGCTCTCCTCTGGACTCCCAGGCTGGCACAGCAGCTCCCACGCTTCTGGAGCAGTCAAAGTGCTTGAGAAAGCAGAATCCTGACAGCTGGTGCAAGAGCTGTCGGCAACCAAACCGGGGTGTAACCTCGCCCCCACCCCAGCAGGACTGTGCCCCGCTCCCCCACGCGCTCCTCCAGCTGGATGGGGCCAAAATTTCCAACAGCAGCACAAGCTTTAAACCATTTTTATGGATCAGCTGATCCAACAAAGCCCCCCAGGAGCACCCCCCTGGCAGGAATGGTGCCGTACCTGCTGCCCCGGCGCTGCGGGGGGACGCTCGTGCTCCAGAGCCACCGTGCCCGCTCCATCTCCTCACACTTCCCGTGCCGGGCTGCGAAGGCCGAATCAGACAAGTCCTCAACCTGGAAAGGGAAGGGCACAGGGCTTGCTCAGAGCTTTCTGCCATCAAACAACCATCTAAGTGCAGTTTTCCCAGCGTGAGCTACAACGAGGGTTTAAATGTTTATCACTGAATCACAGAATGTTCCAAGTTGGAAGGGACCCACAAGGATCATCCAAGTCCAACTCCTGCCCTGCACAGACACCCCAACAATCTCCCCCTGTCCCTCAGAGCGTTGTCCAAACCCTCCTGGAGCTCTGGCAGCCCTGGGGCTGTGCCCACTGCCCTGGGGAGTCTGGTCAGTGCCAACCACCCTCTGGGGGAAGAACCTTTCCCAAAATCCAGCCTAACCCCGCCCTGACACAGCTTCATCTGTTCCCCCATGTCCTGTCACTGGTCACCACAGAGAAGGGATGGTGCCTGAAAAGAGATCAGTGCCTGGAGGGAGGCATATCCTTAAAGAGAGTGTGAGAGCACCTTGTTAAACTGAGTCAGCCTGCTTAGGAAGAGATTAAGAACTAAAAAAGCAAAGGAAGCCATTTATCCTAGAATGGAAGTGCTCACACAGAGGTTTAAAGAAATATCATTATCAATTTAACTAAAATAGTGACTAATAATAACTATAGTGGCTGGTCATGATTTCTTCATGAGACTGTTCCACAAAAAGATTGGTGCCCAGAGAGGTCTCCTGGCAGCAATCAGACCTTGGATCCAGCTGTACCCAGCCAGCTAACCCAGCTTCTCAAGCCTTCTCTGTAAAGGAACCAACACCAGCTGGTTCCCTGCCGAGGTCCCCATGTCTGCTCCCTCTGGGGACACTGTTCAGCCACCACCAACCCCGTCCCACATCAACTGGGAAACGAAATCCTTCTCACCTCGTCGTTGTCCTCCTCAGGGCTGGCCTTTAGAGCACTGATATCCACCTCACGCCAGCTGTAACAACACCAGGGGCACAGTCAGGGCACAGCCAGAACCAGCACACACACACCCCACCACCAACATGGGCTCGTGGGAAAGGGAAAACACAACCCTCTGACCAAGAGCATCACACTTAGGCTCAGTTTTAAGCACCAGACCTCCTCGCTGGTCTGCAGTGCGGCTGAAGCCAAGGGCAGAGGAAGCAGAGCAGAGATTGCAGCATTTCCTCCTCTTCCTCTGGCTCAGCAACAGGTTCCCTCCCTCCCTGCTCTGAATCGGGCCTGGGGAGAGCACGGAGGACCAGGAGGAAGGAAGAGGGAAGTTGGGAAGAGACTCCAATGCAAGGTTAACCCAGCCCAGGCACCCGCAGAGCTGTGAAACCTCCAGGACCTCTGGCTCAGCAGCAGGACAAGAGGACAACCAGGATGACTTTGAACTGAACAGAGAGACCTGAGTAAGGCCACTGACCTTGATGCCCAGGGACACTCAAACAAAATATTCCCTAACTTAGCCAGTCTCCATCGATGGTCAGTTTTCCAAACTTTCCCTTATTCCCAAGGAATAAGTAAAGCAAGGCCCTTTCCCACAGCCCCACGGGGGATCAGGCAGTACCTGGGTGTGAGGATCTCTTTGTACTGCAGCTTCTCCACCCGGGTCGTCGCAGCCACGGACATCGGGATGACGATGTTGTTGATATCGAAGGAACTTTCTCCTCTCCTCCTCCTTGGCTGCTGCAACGGGAAGACAAGAACCACGTGAGAAAGGGATGTAGGTTTTGTCACATTAGAAAGTCATTCATGGAAGTCACTGGGAGTCATTGCTGGAAAAAGGACCTTGTACAACCTATGGACACTTCAGAACCAAGAGCAATTTCCACCAGAATGGAGGTCACCTACTGCTTGTTCCAAGTCCCCCAAGTCCCCTTCCCGTCCCAAAATCCTTCACTTGGAAAGTCCAAAAAAGGGCTTTGGTCCCTGCAGGCACCAAAAAAAGGTGAGCCAGGGCTGCCGAGCTCCAGCCACCACCCCCACACTGGCACCAGTTGCTGCACAGCCAGGTGGGTCAGGACACTGATCCAGCTGATAAACTGACCCTGCAAGAGGAAAAATGTCCCATATAATCCAATTCCCTACTGCCAGGTGAGGAACCATCAAGGAAGAAGGAAGGACCATCATGTTTGGGAATGGCTGCCCTGCTCAGGGTCTGGGCCCCACCCCAGGTGACCCTGTGACAGAGGAGGAGCAGAGCAGTCAGACAGGAGCTCATCTCTGGTCCTGACAGCTGTACCAGGAGCCCAACAGCTCCATCTGCACTGTGCTTCCAACTGGAATAAATGTTCCAAGAGAGAAATAAGCTCCTCATTGATCTGCTTAAACCTGGTTGAATGTTGGGTGCTCTTCCACCACCTGGCTCCTCCAAAAACCTGTGACAGCAGCGCTGACGGTTCAGTGACAAGAATCCTCATGGGCCATCCTGATATGCAAAGGGCCCCTCTTCCTCATGGAGTCACCTGTGAGTCACCACATCCTCCGACTCCTCAGATCCCTGTGGCTCTCAGTGTAGAACATGTGGGAACCCAACTGTTGGGAACCTGCCACAGCCAAATCCCAGGGCTGGCACGAAGCTGGATGAGGAAGCAGTGGGTGGGCAGCTACTGCCACAGCAGCAAGGGAATCCAAATCCCAGTGTGTCACTGCCAGGAGCAGGGACTGACCCATCAGCTGGGGAGCACACGCAAACCTGCGGCCGCCTGCGACGCCTGAACATGGGACCTCTGCCCCTGAGCCCAGAGCCTGGAGCCCAGGGCCTGGAATCCTCCTGTGGGACTCGGCTGTGGAAGGGAAGTCTCCTCATCTGGTTCACTGGAGGGAGCCTGGAATGCTCCTGTAGGACTCGGCCGTGGAATGGGAGTCTCTTCATTTTGCATTTCTGAAGGAGCTTGTAAAAATGCAGCAAAAGAGCAGCGAGAGAAGACCAAGGTGGGTGTGTGAAACCAAGGAAAGGCCTCCTTGATGTGCTCGAGCTGCTGAGGAGAGCTGTCCCAAAAACACCGAGCACACTCCAGCTGAACCACTGCTGCTCCTCTGGGTTCTTCTCACACCCTGGTGCTTTGCTGGTGTCACAGCTGGTGATGCAACGACTGAATTCCACAGGGAAGGAACCCAGCCGGGTCCTGGAACCCCACAGCAACAAGCTTGGAGCAGGGACAAAGGGACTGAGCTGGAAGTGGTGCCTCAGCTCTGCCAGGGACAGACACCTCTTACTCACCCTGGTTTCCCTCTCAGGGTTCAAGGAGTCCTGCTCCACTGTCCCTGCTGTGGCCCAAACTACCAACTGGGGTGGCCAGACAGAATTAAAATCTTCACTGGGACACTTGTGAGCTCAGCAGAATTCAATCCTTCAATCAAGAGCTTCTGCTAACGAAGCTCTTTGGTCAGGCTCTGGTGGAGGAGCTCTGCTATCGATCTGTCCCGGGGCACATGGGAGGGGTCCTGCTCACCCACACAGCTGCACAAAGGTCCCAAACCCTGATTTCCTTGAGCATTTCAGGAGGCTGAGCGTGCCTCAGAAGATGGTCTGAGTTAAGCAACTGCTAAAGCTTGTGTATAATTGAAATATTATGTAGATTATGTTGTACCATGGACTTGTGATCCCAACCCCACTTACAGCCCAGGGAAAGCTGTCCCAGTGGGAGCCCCCCCTGTTCCAGCAGCAGCACTGCTGCTGCTCGGCTCTTCTCTTCCTGGCATCCCCACACAACTCCAGAAACCAGAACCTGGACGTGGAGCAAAGCCAAGAGACTGCTGGGAACAGGAACATTCACCAGCAGTTCCTGAGCTGATGGTGAACCTGTAATTGCAGCTCACTGGCTCTGCACAGCCAACATCCGCCCAGGAACGCCTGCAGACCCAACGTCAGAGCAACCCCACCATCAGCTGAACCGACAGGTCCAGCACGGCGAGAGAAGCACTAAGCAGTGTCCAGCCTAAGAACTGCTCAAAGGCTGAGCCCCTGTGATGGAGCTGAGCTCAGAAACCCTCCCGGAAAGGCAGCGGATACTCACGGCGGTGCTGGAGGTGCCCTGGGAAGTGGAGCTGGCAGGAGCTGAGCCCTCTGAGGAGGTGGACAGTTGCCGAGCTATGGGGCTGTGAGGGGTGGGGGTCACAGCTGCCGACAAGTAGCTCGGGCCGCCGACGTCCGGGTGGTGCTTCAACACTGCACGGGGAGGGCGGGAGAGAGGGAAGAACCACATTAGCCAGAAACAAAAACCCACCCAGGGGGGTGGGTGGCGGTGGAGAGAAGAGGACCATGTGCACCAGAAACGGCCAGTGCTGAGGAGCTCTTTGCAGGAAAGAGAAGCACCTTCCAGGCTGGCAGGCCCTGGGGAAGAAGCAGTTAGAGCACACGAGGCGTCGCTGCGGTGGCGACGCGGCCCAAAGCAGTGCGTGCCCCCACAGAGGCTGGGTGTGCAGCAAAGCCCAAGCTCCCCCCGAGACACCTGCCCGTGGGGGCCTACCTTCACTCCTCTCAGATGAGCAGTCTCGCAATCTCTTTTTGTCATGGGCAGCAGGCTGGGCAGAGCGCTCTGGCGCTCTCTCGGCCTTGGCCACGGCCGAAAAATCGTCTAAAGGCGGCCTGTGTGCCTTGTCTGGTTGGGATTTTTGATGTGAGCGCTCTGAGGAGGGGAACAGAGAAAGAGCTATGAAACGCCTGTTTTCACCTCTCTTTCTGTTGGCACAGGAGGCTCGGGCAGAGTTTACCAGCTCCTGGAATCCAGACAGGTCAGGCTCCACACACCCTCGGGGTGCTGGAGGGGTGAGCTCGGGGCTGAGCGAGCTGTGGCACTGCCCGGGTCACACCGAGCAAGAAAAGGCCCCTATGAACCTGAGCTGCACTGCCTGCACACACTTCACCTTCAGCCCTGGACTGCCTCATCCCCAAGAGTGGAATTTGAAGGGTGTCCTCCTCCTCCTCCTCCTCTCTCCACCCAGACCGTCGGGTACCAGGCTGGGCAGGGACAACACTTACTGGCTGCGGTGAAGAAGGAGTTGACCAGCTTGTGGCGGTCCTTGCGGGCAGGGTCTGCCAGGCTGGTGGGCATGGGGGCTCTGTGCTTGAGCGACAGCTTTTTGGGAGGTTTAGTTTTCTCGTAGGGTTTGTTCTGCCACTGAGATTTCAACATGCTCTGGAAGTGCAGGCTCGTCGGCACATCTGCAGGGGGACACGGGACACGGAATCCAAATTAAAGGTGCAACAAAAAGCTGTGGTCCCATCACCCTCTCCCAGTCCCCCCAGTAAGAACAGCCCTCGGTGAACATACAGGCACTGACTGTAAGACCCAGGGTTGCCTACAACCTCCTCATGGTCAGAAAGGACCTGAAATAGGACCCAACATTTCTGATCTGCAGCTCTTTGAGAAAAGGACTTTTCTACAGGATTCACAGCCCAAGTATATCCTGGCAGGAGAAGGAAGCCTTTGTCAGGAAAACCATGTGTCTTCACCCCTGAGGGTGCTGCTACCTCAGATCTGACTTCCAAGAATCTGAGGTATCTCAGCACATCAAATCTGGGCTGGAAGAGAGAAATTCAGCTTAAATCCTCCATTCCAGGTCAAGCCAAAAGCCAACCAGGTACTGTAGGATGTTAATCTGCCTGATGTGGCACCTCAATCCCGGGAAGTTGTGTGAGTGAGCACAACTGAGAGGCTCCAAGAGCAGGAGTAACTGCCCTGCCTGGGGCACGGAGCCACCCGAGAATAAACTCAATTACCTGGGAAGCTGATGCATTTGGAGCCTGAATTCCTGTGCTTTCATGGATCACAGTAATCCAGGGTACCTGTCTCTGTTTGATCCTGCCACTTCCAAGGAGCACAAGTGTGCTGTGCTGCTGTGAACCCTGGCAGGCTCTACCCCTGCTCACCTTCTTCAAGCTTTGTTTCTCCCAAATCCCACACAACCTGACTCTGACCTCAGCCAAAAGAGGGAACACTGATGAGGTTATTCTGTGTATTCCTTGCGCAGACAGGCTAAGGTAGGGAATAAAAACCAATAACTGGAGCAGCAAACTACTCCAGCCTCACTTCTTTTCACACTCAGAGCTTCACACTCCAGATGTGAGCACCAAACACCACTGCCTAAGTCTCCTCTAAGACCCATCTCCCTTTTATATGCCCAAGGGCCAAAATCCTAGTTGGGAAAAGCCTTAAATCCTTCAGGGTTATCAAGAAAACTACTGAGATGTAAATTTATCTTCTCCATCTACATCCATGAGGTATACACCAGGATTTGTGGTGTGACAGGTCACCCCTCTGCCTCTCCTCCCCAGTATGGACCAGGACACACACAAGTGGGAGTTAAAAGCACCAAGATGAGCATCAGGAGCACCAATATCCCTCCCCCACATCTCTCAAGCTCATGTGACATTTTCACAGGGACTTTGAAGCTGGCCTGAGCAGGGATGAACCTTCCCAGGCCCTGGCACAAGGAATAAAGCTCCTCACTCTTCACCTCAGAGGGCGAGTGGCAGAGACTCGAGCCCTGCTGGCTGACATCTGAACCTCTCCCAATATTTCCCTCCTAATTTTAAGGACTGGAAAGCCCCAGCAGATCCAGGCAGGCAAACAGGATGGAGGGAGCTTGGCAGTGGGGACCAGGCTCCCTGGAAAAAACCAAGACAGCTGCACTCCAAGTACCTTGATGGTTTAACCCCATCCCTTTGCTAAAGAAGGGCTGTCACAGAGTGGTGGCAGCTCTCAGGTTTATGGGGACATGTTCCAAAAAACAGAAAGGGTCCAGTTCTTTAGGGATGATGCCAGCCACTGGAGTGGTCAGACTTTAGGAAAATGGCCTCTGCTCTTTGCTAATAATATTTTGTTTTCTCCTCAAAATTCACATCCCACACATCTGTGGAAGGAGGGGAGAGGCTGAAGGGAGAAAAAACACGCCAAGAGAGAAAGTTGTCAGCAGAAAATGAGTTATTTGGTGGTTTGGCACTGCCCTGCTGGCAGCAGGGACCTCGTAGCAAGTGACACCATCGCTCCCTCCTCTTCCTCCTCGGGCAGCAGTGCAGGGCTCCCAGGGACCAGCAGATGGCAACCACACTGAGCCCAGCGCTCATCCTCCCACCAAGGTTATTACATCATCCGAAAATTCCCAGCGAGGAATCAGATGAACCAGAAAAAAAAAACAACCACCAGCACACCACCCTGCAAGGCAGGGGACAAAAGGGGACAAAGCGCTGACGGAGCACAAGTGCAGGGGTTAAAAGCCTCGCTGGCTGCCAGAGGAATAAATGAATAAATGATCTTTTTCCTCCCGCAGCCTCCTGGCAATTTTGCCCTTGGCAAACTGCTCCGGAGATCCCGGCTGCTGGCACGGGAGAGCCCGGAGAGCCGGGCTCAAAGTGAAAGTCAGCACATGCTCACAGCTCCCAGCCAGGCTCCAGCGAGCCAGGAATCCTGGCCGAGCCTCTGGACACCCACCCAGCCCCAAAACCGCCATGGAGGAGCCCCAACCCCGTCCTGGATTAATGCTCACGGGCAGGGAGACACCTCACTGCCCACTGACAGCACCAGGCAGGGCAGTTTTCCCCCTTAACACGTCACCTGGCTCTTTTTGGGATAAAAAAGCACCCCTATCCCAAAAATCAACCCTAGAGAACTGCACTGAGCATTAGTGAATAATCAAAGTTAATCTTGCAGCAGGAAATGGATATTTCTGTGTAAGGTGCTTTAAGCTTTACAGCAATTAGTTTTGAACCCAAAGTTTTTTTAATCTCATGCAGCCAGAACAGATTTTTACCCTGTGAGTTGGCTGCAGGGGACCCTAAAAACGGGAAGAACATGGGATGAGATGATTTGCCTGGTGGCTGTGGCGCAATAAAACCCAACAGGTTCTCTCCCCACTTCCCAGGATATTTGATTTAACACTATGGACAGAGGATCACAAGTGCTGTGAAACCAGGAAATAAATTCCTGCTTCGGGATTTCGTTCAGTTCCTTGAGCACTCCTGAGCAGAGCTGTTTCTCTGGGAGGGGAGGGATCTAGTTTTTAAAAATAGCACCAATTTACTATTTTAGTCTGGTTTAAATATAGTGCTAGTGAAAGATGCCAGATTAATTGCTCCCAGACACTCCCTGCACTTCCTAATGTCACACAGTTTGTGAAAAGCTGGAGTTTAAACCCAAAACCCACACATTAGCCCAGTGACTTAACCTGCACCTACCATTTGACACTCTCATGGGAAGCAGGGCCACACACCTTCCTGCCAGGATTAGAATCCCAGAATGGTTTTGGTTGGGAGGGACCTTAAAGCCCACCCAGTCCCACCCCCTGCCACGGGCAGGGACACCTTCCACCAGCCCAGGCTGCTCCAAGCCCCGTCCAACCTGGCCTTGGACACTTGCAGGGATCCAGGGGCAGCCAGAGCTGCTCTGGCAGAGGTGTTTTACACCTCAGGCAGCCATGAATTGATCCCAGGGGAAGGAATCACTCTGATCCATGCACTGCCCAGCTCTCCTGATAAAAGTATCAGTTCCTATCCCTTGTGGTCCTGTATTTTGGGATCAGAGGGATAAGATGACAGATGGACACCAATCTCATCCAAGAAAACAGTTTTTGGTCAAAGAACAGGCTTGTATTTAATTTGGTAGCTTAGGAAGCAAAAGACTCTGGAAACTATTTTTCCCTTGGGAAAAGTTCCTGCACATGAAATCTGTGAATACCCCCAGTCAGGGCTGATTAGTTATTCCTCTTAATGATGATTAACCCTGATGCTGTAACACAGGCAAACGAGTGTCTTAATGGGAACATCCCTGCTTTCTGTACCCTCTGAACCATGGAAGACCATTTACAATTCCTTACAAGGTCAAAAGAATTTCCTGTGACAAACCAGTCCACAAATCATTTTATCTGGGTGAATAAACTCTGCAGAAGCAAACATTTCACAAGTGGTTTAGAACACCAAAGGCCCCAGCCCAGGACAGACTCCCAGGCACTGCCTGGCTCCTCCACCACCAGTGAGGCTCCAGGTCAGATTCCCAAAACACATGTTCAGAGCAGATCAGATGCTCTAATCCTAAAAATACCAGCAGATGGACAAGTTTGGTTGTACCCAAGGGATCTGCACCTCCCCTGGAAGGCCAGGATGGAGGAGCAGGCTCTGGAGCACCTCCAAGCATCCCTTGTAACCCAGCTCAGGCCCCAGTTTGACCCGTGGGTGCTGCACTTACCATCTGGGAATGACAGGACAGGATGGATACAGGAGTCCAGCTGGGAGAGGCGCTCCAGCAGAGGGGCATCATACTGGATTTCCAGAGTCGTGGAGCTCCGAGTGCCACACAGGGCACAGGAGGGGTTCACGTCACAGCTACAGCGTGCCAGGTTGTTACGGTGGACCTGGAAAGGGGACAAGAAACAGGGTCAACACACCACAGGTCAACGTGTCTAAGGGCTCTCTTCACACATTCCCACTTGACAGCTCATTAGAAACATCCCAAAGGTTGTTGCTTTTTTTTGTATGTGTTTTTTTGTTTTCTTTTGGTTTTTGGGGGGGATTTTGTTTGTTTGTTTGGTTGGTTTTTTAAGATACCTTGTGTCTATATATATATGTATGTATATAAAATTATATTAAAAGGTATATATTAAATACATGCCTTTTTCTAATGTGTATTGTATAAAACGTGTGAATTTAGTGTGGCCTCATGAGAGGACCAGTTCACTTTGCATAAACACAACTGAAAACTACGGCTCACCAGCACAGACAGTTTAACAGCTGCTAAATTTGACTAAAAGTGTTTAATTTTATCTAGGTTGAAACCTCATTTATAAAAATCAGGAGGCAGCACAATTCAGTTGTCAGAGAGCGGGAAAAAAAAGCCATTTTTAGTTCAGATGGGTCAGAGCCATCATTATATGCCAAGAGTTGACACTTACAGGGACATCTACAGAGTGACAAAGGTGTTTTTCAACCTTGTTCCCTAATCCAGGACAGGCTCTCAATTCACAGATTTATAGGCTTTATACAGACTTCATTTATATTAAACCACTGCAGGCAGACACACAACTGGATGTAAATCCCATGTAGAGACAACAACCCACAATTCCACATCAAAATGGGAGAATGGCTCAAACTGGATCCTGCAGAAACCTGTTCTGAGGCAGAATTAGTCAAATAATTTCCATGAATGACTTGAATGATGGAAGAGAACATCCACAGTAAATAACACTCGACTGGGAGGGCTACAAACACCTTGAAGGAAAGAGCTGGAAACCCATTCATGTCATAAATGAAGAAAAATTATCTAAAATAAATCAAATATAATTCACTGAGGGCAAATGCAACAGGCAGACACTTCAGTGCCCAGTGAGGAGGAGGAAGAGGTAACTGAGCAGTTCCTCTGCTCTGCCCAGGAGATGTTGGGATGGATCCCAAAATGAGCCTGAACCAGCAGTGTTGTACCACTGCTGAGAATTAATTAAAACAATAATAAAAATTAACCCCACAGGGCTTTCTAACCAGGGTGGCTGTGCCAGGAGTGAGGTAATCCTGCCACTCTGTTAGCAATGCAGGCTACACACACTCAACCTTTAAATCACTTTTCTTTCCTACAGGACATCTCCCAACTTCAACATTTCAAGTGATGGGTGATCTCTGTTGAAACTCTGATCTCTCCTGGTTGTTATTTCTGGTCCCACCAATCCACAACCACTTTGTGCCAGACAGGAGAGTGTGGTCAACTGGACAACACGGTATTTCTGGAGCAGGACTTCGCCATGACTCAGCTTTCTCTGGAATAACTGGAGGAGTCCATAGAAACCCCCTGATATCTGGCACTTCTTCCACCCTTGGAACTGCTCTCCTGAACCATCCTTGATTATCAAATGTATTTGGTGATTACAACAAAGAGCTAACACAGAATCAACGGCCAATTCTTCAGGCATTGAAGGCACAATTCAGCATCATCCCTGAGACAGTTCCTACGCTTCCAAACCACTGAAGATGCTGCCAGTAATCACTGCAGAGTTCTCCCAGAAACACCCCAGATAAAGCTGCAAATGAGGGATCAGTTAAAGCTGACTCAGCTGAGCAAGAATCTGTTTTGCTCAGAAAAATGCTGCTTTCTGAGCTTCTCTTTAAAACATTCACAGAGTGAAAACCCCCCCGAACCCTTGTGGGAAAGTTTGACTTGAAATCCTCTGACTCAAAGGTAAGTGGATTTTTGCCATCTATGGTTCTGTATGCACAAAAAAGGTCCTTATTTCCTCAATTTCTCACTCTATTCCTTCCAACTGACAGTTTAGGGTGTTCCTAAGAGAAATTAAAAAGAATGAAGCACAGCCCTTCCTCATACAGGCAATAAACTGTATTACCATTGAATGAATTCTGCATAAGGGAGAAGAGCATAAAATAAATTTTTGAAAATCCAGATAACAAAACCAGAAACAGTCAGAGCATTCCGTGACTTCCAAATTTGAGCACTGGAAGCAAACACAACCACCTAAGCAGGACATGCCATTTGTGCCTGGGCAGACAACTGTGGTTTCTTCTGTGAGCAGCAGCAGGGACTTCCTGGGGCTGTGTCAATTCCTGTGTCAGAGTTCAGGTTTCCTGATACTTGACTTCTCAGGGTTTCTTTTAACTGCTCAGACTGTGCCACACTGAACTACCTGGCCTTGAGTTCACCTCAGGCTGGTTGGTTTTGGATAAGAAAACTCAAGAGTTCAGCATCTTCCCTCCCCAGTGTTGGCAGAGAAAAAGTCTCCCAACAAATTAAGCTTCTCCTTTGTTTCTCCTTTATTTCTCCAGCAGCTTTTGAAGCCTCACTGTCCCATCTTCCCCCCTGTTATTTTTTTCCCCTTTTTATAACAAAAATAATATCAAAAAAAGCCAAACTGACCTTTTTGGAGAGGGGCATAATGGTGCTGGGTCGGACGAGCCGTCGCTTCTTGCAGCTCAGGACGGGGCGGGTGCGCGCGGCCACGCACGTCCCGTCCGAGGGGGCAGGAACCAGGTTCAGTCGTTGCTTTTTATGCAGGAGCTCCTCAGCTTCCTGGCCATCTCCCTGAGCGTGTTCTGCCAGGCCAGGCTGAAGACTGGCCCAGAAGAGAGGAGAATGAGATCCCGTTACTCACTCAGGCAGGTTGGCGGCTCACACCTGAGCAAACACTGCAAGCTGAGTTTAAAGCCTTGCAGTTCACAAGGTGACAGCTTTTATTAAACCAACTCTAATTTCTGCTTTTACTTTGGTCACCTTCCACTTTCCCACCACTGAACCTTTGACAAAATACCTTTGGAAGCTCATGAACAAAAAATATTATTTAAAGCCAGTCACAGAGCAAAAGCCACTCTAGACCTGAACAGCTTTAATCACAGAATTCAGCTTCCTCCAGAATTACAGCTCAGGGAACCTTAAGACAACAGGTTTGCATGAGTCTAAATGCCAGAGAACACATAATTTTATTAAAAAAATATTTAACCCCGATGTAAAGTTGATTCTGATGAATAGCTGAGATCTCTACCTGTAACGACTCTCAGCAGAGAGGTGCAGTGTTAAGATTAACCTCTTTCCTCACACACAAAGGACGCAGCATCCCCGGCATCAATGCCCCCATGCCCCGGCCAGATCCCAGCACAGCAGCGCCTCATCTACGGAACCTTTTCATGTCTTTTCTGCAAGTGTTTCATTTCTAAAAATGCAAAACATGAAAGCCCTGTGGTCTAAGGCTGTGCAGTTCAAAGGCTACGGGGATACAAAGGGCTCTGTTACAGCCTGCAGTGTTCCAGCTGCAGCCATGGGTTCCTTGATCCGTGATTCCTACGCTTCCTCGCGCTCCATCGGCGCAGGATCCAGCCCTCTCTCCTTCCCGTCCTCCCTCTCTTTTTTCCTGCCTCCCTCAAGGAACTGAGCAAGTGCAATGGTTTTCAAGGGGTTTCAAGTGGTTCGACCCTGCAGCATCGTGGAATGTCTTCCACTTGTTCTCATTTACCCAACAGAAACAGCCTGGGGAAACCAAGACTTCAGGAAGTTTTACTCCCCAGATGAGCGGGATTTGTGATCCTCAGTAACTCCAGAAAAGTGGGTCAGTGGTTACAGGTAATTCTGCAAGTGGGGCACTGGTACCTTTGAATCACACGATTTGCAAAGTGTATTAAAAACACTCGTAAAGAAACCAGTCCTGCCCGTGCTCAGTGCACGCTGCCTGCGGGGCCTGTTCGTGTAAACACAGCTCAGCTTAATTCCATTTTCAGCAAAACAATGCAGCAGAAAACCTCAAGCAAGCAATCTCCTCCAAAATGTTTCCAAGCACGATGCACCACCGTGCTTTTGGAAAAAAAAGAGACCATTTTATACCATCACCAACCCAGTTACAGGCTGGTTTCTGATGGGATGTTGTCAAGATCATAAAAATCACACTCTTCCCATAATATCCCAGCAGCTTACGTGTTAATAACTCCATTGACGGGTCTTGGTGCTCCACAGGGCTTGGTGGGATGGGATTCAGGAGTATTTGCAGCAGAAATACCCAAGTTTTCTAGTGGCTGGGATCCAGAAACGCTCTGAGAAAGGATGGGAAAAATATAAATTAATAAAAAAAAAAAAGCTTCTTAAACAACCACAAACTTTCTTATTCTTGGATTCTAGTTGAGGATTCTGCAATGTAGCCATGGATTTCCACACAGGACTTCAAACCAGGGTTCAGGAGTCACTGTGTGAACATGAGACCAGGGACACAAGGAGTTCTTAGGGAGCAGCAAGAGGACGGATACACGGCAGTGCTTTCATTCCAAGATCCAAAGGACTTTAATTCCCCTCAGGCAACCAGGAGCATGAAAGGCTGAGGGCTTTAAGGAGATTTTAGCATTTTGTCTCTGTGGTGCAAACAAGTTCATCACCACCTGTAAAGCTCGCAGGCTCTCCTGCAGTTTGGTTTGTGCTGAAAGGTCCTGTCCAAGCACTTTGGGGGAAAATGGGAGGGGAGGGAGAGGAGAACAGACTTGCAAAACTGAATTTGCATTTCAACTCACTGCCTGTGCAAACACAGTCCCAAAAGCACTTTAGAAAGTGTTTTAACTGTGGGGTTGGGATGCAGGCAGGGTAAATGTGTAATGCTAAAAGTGCCAGATAAACACAAAGCTGGAAACACCTTTTTGGCAGAGGAAAGTAAGCAAACACTGAGTTAAAGACACTGTGCTCTACAATCCCTTCTGCCTTCGGTTTGAAACAGGAACTCCCTGGCTCTGCAGGGAGCAGCAGGACTGTCCAAGCCTCCAAGGACACACTGGCTTGGTGCCCCCCACCAGTGGCATTCCTGCTCCCCATCCTGGCAGGTGCCAGTTTGGTCCAGCTGTACCACATCCCTGGCACTCAACACCCCCAGTCTCAGCCTTGCAGTCCCTCGGTTTTGGTGTCAGACACGCTCCTCCCTGGGCTAAACTTCACTTCTTCCTTCCTGCAGCACTTCCCACATTCCCTGCCCTGTCTGCAGCTGGGGTTCCCCCTCTGTGCACACACAGTGGTGCAACTCAAGTACTAATAAAAAAGGCAAAAGCAGAGCTCTGACCCCCATACAGATGGTCCAGACTTGTCCCTGACTCCATCCCAAATCCATCCAGATTGCACTGATTAAATCCTCCCTGCAATCACCCCCAACTCAATGAGCAACTAAACCAGGCCAGGGCAGCACTGGATTAACGGTTTCCAGAAGAGCAGAGACCTGAGTCACCCAGGGAAGGGCCATTTCCAACAACACAGACAACTTCTGCCTGGGCCTGTTTGAGGAACTTTGCTGGGGTTTCTACACTTCTGCTGAAAAAGAAGTTTCTTCCACGGGGGAGCAGAGACAGAATCCGACGGGATCAGACCGACCGGCTCATCCACCACCTGGTCTGAGCAAGATCAGATCCCACCTGAGACACAGGTAAACCCGGCACCCCGGGGAGGTGAGGGCAGGGCAGCAGCTCAACACTTTCCCTCTGCTTTCCAGAGGCTTGGCTCGGCTGAGCCCTCACGTGACGGCTCCGCCGGAGGCAGCCCCGGTTCAGCAGGGCGGGGACACATGACTCATAAGCTCTTTTGAAATCGGGTATTTATTTGCTTCTCCACAAAGGGTCTTAAAGGAGGAACTTCTTCTCCAAGAGCTGGCTCCGGCTCAGTGGTTAAAGAAGGGATAGAGGGTGACCTGGCTGCTTCCCATGGAGGAGCTGGGAAGCATCAATCCAACGTGTATTTATCAGGAGCAGCCCAGGCTCAGCTTATCACCCCGAGATGGGTGTGCACCAACGTGGCCCACAAGAGCCAACACCTCTTGCACTCAGAGCTCCCACAGCAGCTCCTCCTGGATGCACTGCCCAACTCCATGCCATCCTCCAGGGCTGGCTGGGCACCGAGGCTGGGATCCAGAGCAGCGTTCAGGATCACATCCATGCTCCTGACTGAGCTCTTCTCTGTGTTTTGGGGCTGGAACTCCAGGTCTTGAGGATCCACAGGACTCTTGGAGGGGCGTCAAACATTGAGCTGCAGCTCATCTGCTCATTGCACATGAAACCAGCAGACTACCAGGGGCCCTCAGGGCAGGAAAGCAGCTGTGTGTGGGCAGGGAGTCATGAGCCAACACCAGGAATGTTCCCTGTATTCCCAAAAAATCCCAAACAAAACCAGGCAGGGTCAGACCTTATCCTATTAATAGATACAACCCCCTAACTACTGACTATTTTGAGTGCACCCCCTCGCCAGACGAGCAATCCAAGCAAAGAATCAATCTCAACAGCCAAGTTATGTCTTCAGGGCTTCGTGTTATTTTCCATCTTCAGGCAAAAATATTTATTCACCTACTGAGCTTCCAGTTCCCAACAGATATTCCCAGGCCTTATTTGCAAAGCCCTTCCCTCCACTGGTGATAGGATTAGTTCCTCCCAGGGATTATCAGCCACATCCCACGTAGGAAGCCGATGCCCAAGGACACGCATCCGGCCAAGGGAGGCACTCAGGAGAGGCTGAGATCCAAAGGGAGCTGGGGATGAGACAGGATGGATTCCTCCCCTTATTCCACGTTGGAGATGGGTCTCTAACTCTGCCAGTCTGGGGGGGAGGGGAAAGCCCCTAATTCTCACAGCCTGGAGAGTGCCAGAATGATAAGCACCTCTCCAGGAGAGGCCCGAGAGATACCATTCCAGTAAGTGTCCAAACGGCCAGGAAAGGGGCTAATCTCTGGCTCGAGCAGATCAAGGCTCTGACTCAACACCCCGCCCTAACGAGCTGCTCTAATTAAGCAGGAACCCTCCAGGCAGGGTTCTGGTGGCTGACACCTCCAGCACCACCGCAGAGGAGCTGAGAGTGTGGAATGACGTGTGTGTCCCTGTGGAAAGGGAATAAAACACCTCTTCCAGGAGCAGGCTCCAAGATGGGATGCAGGGCTGCAGGAGTAGCCATAAGAAAGTGCCAGGTGGGAACCTGCAGCCTGTGTTACGCTGAAAATGTTGGTTTTCACTGCTCTCAGTGTCTATGATTTGTGTCATTGGTACCTCCAGACCTGCCAGAGCGAGCCCTGCAGTAATAAAAGTCTCTGACTGGAGAGCTCAGACCCGAGTGAAAGGGATGAGAAAAGGGAAAAAGCAGGAAATGAGTAAACACAGCAACAGGGAGGTGGCTGTGAGCAGCAAAAGAGAAGCAAGCAGCTTCTTTTCCATTCACCAGGAATCTACACCTTCTGTTCCAAACATTCCAAGATTGCCTAAGACAGTCTAAAAAAGGACAATGTGATGATTTTGTAAGCAGACGGAAAATGCCTTTACTATGTATTAATGCTACTTGGCCTTAAGCTGAAGGAGGGCAGATTTAGAGCAAGTATCAGGAAAAATGCTTCCCTGTGAGGGTGGGGAGGCCCTGGCACAGGTTGCCCAGAGAAGTTGTGGCTGCCCCAGCCCTGGAAGTGTCCAAGGCCGGGTTGGACGGGGCTTGGAGCAACCTGGGATAGTGGAAGGTGTCCCTGCCCAAGGCAGGGGGTGGAACTGGATGGGCTTTAAGGTCCCTGCCAACCCAAACCATCCCGTGATTCCACGATTCCATGTAGGGACAAAGTCAGGTGGGACACAGCCTTTCCACCTGCAGCTTCCCAGGTTGAAAATACACTCACATCAGATAAACATCCTGATTTAAACAGACAAGGAAGAAAATATTCTTCCTATCACTGATAAATTTGCCCATTTTTCTCCGTTATCAGCCTGCCATTCCAGATTAGCTCCCAAACAACAGCCAATCCATCAGTGCAGGAGCTGCTTCCGAGGCGAATCGGAGCTCGCTGTCACTGTGCTCGTTTATTATTCTCCAAGAGCTTTTTGGGTTAAAGCCTGAAAAGGAGGGGGGGGAGCACATAACAGACAGACCCCACTGTTCCAACCCAGACACTGTGTAATGCTCGTGACTCAATCAGGGCTCCTCAGTCCCTGTCCCTGCTCCCCAGCTCTCTTCCCATCTCAACCACCATCCACTGCTTCAGTCGTGAGCAAAACCTGCCCCTTGTACCAAACTCCCTGGCAGTTTTGGGCTCAGTTAATCTGCTAATTAAAGACTTAAACCCCAAACACACACCTGAAAGCCAGTGTCGAGCAAGGAGGGGTTTTATTCCAATCACTCGTCATAACCCCTCTGCAGCCCGGTGTTAATAACAAATTTCACTGTATTTCATGTTATCACTCAGCACCAGGAAATCCTGGACAAAGTCTTACCAGGGACAGAGGAAAAAACTCCAAGTACAGTTTTATGGTCCCTTCTAGTTAAGTTTTTTTACCTGTGTCAACTACACTGAATATGAACCTCCAGCACTCCCACTGCAGTGATGCTCTGTTTCTTCCCAGACGTGGCATTAGGATAGAAAAGCAGGAATGCTGCAGCTTGGGACAGAAAAGCAGGAATGCTGCCGCTTGGGACAGAAAAGCAGGAATGCTGCAGCTTGGCAGCAGAAGTCTGAGCCACGCGGGGACCACCCTTCTCTTCGTACTACACGACAACTTCCAAATCCTCCATTTTCATACGTCGACGTGTCCCACAGGATCAAAAGTAATCACAGGCAGGCTGAGCAAGCCTTTAGTCTGTGCCCTACATTTCTGCATTAAATAATAAATACCTGGCACTCTGCATAGTTTCCAGTGCATCTCACTGCAATCATTAGTGCCCTTTCCAAGGGGGAACGCTCAGGCAGATATTAATAGCCACATCTTTAGCAGTCTTTGCTAATCATGCTTCTCCCAGTTTGAGGTACTTTTTTTGCTGGAGGGAAAGGATTAGTTGGGATTTTAAAGCTTCACAAAATGCTAATGCATATTACAAAGGTGCCCCCAGGAACTCTGTTCTAAAAGGTGTTTAAATCCCATTGCTTATTAACACCAAGATAACGTGGGAAGGGGCGAGCTGCAGACCGACAGAGCAGCGATTCCCACATGGACTCAGGGAGAGGAGCTGCTCCAGGAGGACAGTCCCACCGTTGGAGCATCCCTCTCCCCCACAGCTTTAGGGATGACCCTTCCCTTCCCAAAATTCGTGCAGGTGAAGCATCTGGACTCGGTCAGTCCCGCTGCTGGCACTTACCAGCCGGTCAGCCCCAGGCTCCAGCTTCACTTCGGCTCTAACGGGACGGGACGAATCATCTACTGCAGGATCAGGGGGTGACGCTTCGCCGAGAACTATCAGCCCCTGGAAGAGAGGGAAGGGAAAGGGAAGGGAACAGGAATTAACTGCGGGGCCTTCGGTCTCCACAGGGAAACTGCTCCTCCATCACCCCTCATCCCCCCTCCCGCAGCGATTTTCAGATGTGATGCCAAAGCCAGTCCCTGCTGCCTGGATTTTCCTGACATCGCAGCCGAACTCAGGGAGGGAAGGACAGTGGCTGGAGCCAGATCACGTGCCTTCAGCCCATTAATGGGGCACGTTCAGCTCCCTCTCGGGCAAAACTGCTGAACCACCGCTTGTGTCCTGCTTCCCACCGCTCCCTTCCCCTCCTCCCGCAGGAACTCCGGGGAGCCACATGCCAGCCAAGCCAAAGGGAACGTTTTGCTGGAGCACAGAGCAGGAAGCGACTGCTTTCATCCTACAAAGTGGAACTCGCCACCACAGCCAAGCAAACAATTTTGAGTGGGTGCCAAAAATCTACAGTCAAACTCGTTACTCTGAGCAGGCATCCCCTCCCTCCCCCCCTCAAAGAAATGATGCTCACAAAATTCAGCAAGGCAAGAAAAGCACTGATAAACAAGGCATTGCTCTGAACCAGTGGGACAAAGCACAGTGGCAGAGCACTGTTTTATCAGGCTTAACAAATGTTGTCCTGTTCATGTTTCACTCTAAGTGAAGTTTAATCTTAAGGCGGGACTGACTGCTTTGCCCTTTGAAAAACACAAAGTGAAATAAAATCATTGTAATGATGCATATTCTGAGCTATATTATAACAAAGCAGGGCAGAATGAGCAAGGGATTAGGGAGTTGGTAGAACCTACAGGCCATGAACACAGTCCAGGACAAAGACAAGCCCCAACAAGTTTGCATTTGGTCAAATAGAGAACTGTGAAAGGGCTGCTCAGATCAAGAACAGGCAGATCAGTCATCTGGAAACAATTCTGGAGGTTGCACGGTGTGTCACAAGAAAGTGAGCCTGGAAGGAAACCTGGACACGTCATCTGGAGAGAGGAGAGAGCTCCAAGGCTTCCCTCAGAGTCACAAAGTCAGATCCCACATGGCCAGTGCCACAGGATGCCGTGGAAGTCGCCTGTAATTCTGTGGCAGAGGGCTGGAACTGGATGATCTTTAAGGTCCCTTCCAACCCAAACCAGTTTGGGGTTTTATGACTCCAGTGCTGATCTTTTGCCTTGACACAATGTGCTGTGCAGCACATCCGTGGTGCTCCACAAGGATCCTTGGAGCCCACAGTTCAGGGACACTTCATTTTAAAACAGTTCATAAACTAAATACAACCGTAGGTGGCCTCTGACCAGCAATGAGGAAGCAGCCAGAGCCTGGAATAAACATGATGATGGTTTTCTAGAGTTTTCTGACGTCCCAGAAGGACGTTTAGGGGATGAGAGAGGCTGGAAGTCTAAACTCCAACACTGCTGGGATTTTCCTCTGCTCCTGAAATGTCCTCCCTGAAAGCAACATTTCACCACAGCTTCTAGAGCCACCCTAGGCCCTGCTGCTGCAGAGAGCTCAGGCAGCTTCAAAAAAGGGAGAAACTGGGACTGAGTGCAAAATTGGAACCAAGGAAACTGCTTCCCTTTGACACCCCAGAAAGCACTTGGGCCTGGGCATCAGGAACAGAAACTGCCACCAAGGACTTGTGAGGAGGAAGAGGATGAAGGGAGCTCTTCCATGCCCCAGGAAGGAGCAGTGATTCATTTTACATCCTGTGGGTATTTGTTTGGAAGCACATCCCTTTAGTGGTGACTCTGAAGCAGAGGCAAAGCTTAATACAGCTTTCCCTGCTTTGTTTCTCAGAGTTTTAAATCTCCATTATTTACACACATTTTGAATAATAGAGGGGAATTAGAAGGGCAACATCAAATTTCCTTTCAGGAAAGGAAAGTGCATCTGAATTATTCCAAGGTCCCAAAAACACTTTCCATCAGCATTCTCCAAAACAAAGAAAAAAGGAAGGTTCCCCTACAATGTTTATGGATGACTTTGCTGCTTCTTTACTCCCATTTTTATCACTAATTACGGTACTAATGAGAAGTCAGTCATATAGATCTCAGATAGAGATGGATATTGAGGTAGATTTTGGATGTCTCAGAGTCCTGGGATCAGCAGCAGTTTCTGCCCAGGGACTAGAGGGTGAAGAAAAGGACTGACACACATTAAAACAGATCAGGAAGGGACCGAGCATCCTGAACAGCCCCACTGAGGGCCAGCAGCATCTCTTATCTCACCCTAAGCCCAACACAACCACTGCAGACACAGGAAACTCATGTGAGAGCTTCAAATTCTTCCAGCGAGAGGCTCCTCCTCACTCTCACCCCACCCTTCCCATCACGAGGTTCTCTTGACTCAGCAGCTGGAGCAGAGCACAGCCCTCCCCCAGGGGACAGCAGGCTCACAGAGCATCCCAAATCCTCTGGGGGAACACAGTGAACCCATCTGGGATGGCCTGGGAACATGTGGGGCCCAGGTCTGCAGAAATGTGCAAAACAACCCCGTTTTGAAGGGGTTTCAGTCAACCAACTCTGCCACTGCACAGAATTCCTGCAGGAGCCCTTCATCTTAAAATACCTCTCAGTCTATCAAAGAGTGAAGCTTGTGAGAGGCACAGAAAGAGAGGGAAAATGCTGTTTGCTCCTCTCCAAACACGGAGCATCTGCCACCCACACAGCAGGGAGGTGCAAAGGCTGGGTGTGAAGGGGGACCAGCTCCACACCACGGCCCAAAAACGCACGTCTGTGAACAGAAACAAAACCTCCTGATTGCCTTCACTGACACCCAGACCTTCAAATCAACTGTACACACCCTTCCAACCCAAAGGCACAACAGCCTGCTGTTTCTGAGTGCCTGAAAGCAGGGTATCCTACAACCAACCCTGAGCACGTGTTCCCTGGTTTGTTGTTCTCCTCCACATCTCAGGCTCCGGCTGAGCCGATCCCAACGTGCCTGGAACACAATTCCTGCTGAGACACCCAGGCAGCAGCACACCCTCAAAACACGAGGTTATTTTTGACTGCATGGTCCTTCCCTTGCTTTGATCTGACACAGTAATGTGTTTTTCTTGAAGGGTACACTGGGCTGTAAACTCTAACATCTAAAAGTAATCAACCTAAAAAAAAAAAGGCTGAAATAGAGTTTCTTCGAATTTCAGAACTTGCAGAACTTTGAATTCTTGCAGCAATAACATTTTAACCTCCTTATGGCCAAATAAGCTGCGGTTAAGTTATATTGATAGAAAAAACAAGATGTTTCCAAATTCTTTAACTGTTTTTCCTTGTACAGTTTGAAGCCAAATCCATTCCAACAAGCCCATGTTAGTGAAACACAGGGTTGTTTTTCTAGTTCCCTACACTTGTCCCAAGCTCTTTTCTGAATCTCACTCTGAGTTTTTCATTGATGAAAACAGAGGATGTTGTACAAGAGCTCGATGACAGCTGGGTGCAAGAGGTGTCTCCAGCAAGCCCCGTCAGAGATGGGGTGTGTGATACTCGTGGTTCTTGTTTTTTCTTGTTCAGGCAGAACAGCCACTACCCAAAACTCTGAACATCTGACCTCCCCTGCACCTGAAGGGACGTGTTTTGTCTTAAATTCACGTATTGGGTTATCGCAGTTGAGGTTTTGTTTGAACAAATCAAAGGAGTGACATCCTGTTTGCCAAAACCTCCGCTGGATTTCTCACCTGTCCTTTCAGACCTGGAGACTGCACCCTCAGATAAAAACACATGGGATGCCTGCAGCCATTACCAGGCCATTCCAGGAGCCTGTCAAGTTGTCATCACCCGGTGAAAACCCTGAACCTTCTCGAGTTTTCTCATTTCCTCCATTGCTTAACTTTTAGCACATAAACGTTAGGATATTTTGTATTTTGTACTTAAAAATCACGTTGCAAAATGGGCTTTAAGACAGAAGGAAGATCACTCTTTGTGAAGAATCATTGATTTGACATAGAGCCAGTTCCCAGCAGCCTTTTGGCCTAATCTCAGTAATGGATTCTGCTCATAAGCCGTGCTCTTCCACCTCCTCATTCAGAGCCCTCACTCACTCAATGAGCCTGTTTTTCTGCACAGCTGCATCAAAGTCCAGCCTCCCTCCCCTGCCTGTGCTCTCTACCCCCTGGAAGCCTCTCCCCACCACCCCCAGAGCACCACACATCTTGGGAAAAGCATTTGCCAGGCTGAATTCCTGAGGATCTCTAAGTTGATGCAATACCATGAGCCTTCTTGCCACAAACTCCAGACATTCCTCCCTCCAAGGCCTGACATTTAGATGTGCATGCCGGAACAAGCCTCAGTAACAATTCCTTCCCCTCATCCCTTCTCTGCTCCCCTCCACTCTCCCACCATCTGAGAGCAAGTCTGAAAAAAAATAACTCCTTCCACAGAGAAAGGTCAGCATCCAAAAATGGCCTTTTTTCATGATTCAGACTCAATTTTAAGCCTGTGTTGTGTGATAGCATCTGAACTAACTTCCTCTACAGTCCCCTCCCTTCCCCAGTTAAGTTGTTCCCCCATCTTTAGCTACTCCCAAAAAGAGAAAATGGGAAGGTTTTAAAAGAAAAAAAAAGCCAAATAAAAAAGAGAAAGGCTTGAGGGATGGGGAACAGCATCACACATGCAACAGCAACAGCTCTGTTCAGCACCAGACTGACTTTAAAGCAAGGTACTGCTCCCTCTGTGTTATCACATTGAACCAGGGACAGGAATTACACTCAGCCCGAGCCAAATTGCATCACAATTAGTCACAGCTGCTTTTGGAGAGATGCAGGGGGGGGAAAAAAAGCATCAGACTCCACATCCACACTCTCCATTGCACCAGGAGAGAGCCACTGGGAGGCAAAGCAGAACCACAGGTATCCAAAGGCATCCTGGTCTCACCTTATTGGCTCTAATCTGCTTGTAAATGTCCGTTTGCTGCCGGATCCGGTATTCCAGGTCCGAGACGTGGGCTTGGAGCCAATTCCAGCGGCTGACGATGGCTGCACGGTCTGCTGCCCATCTCCACTCTGCCCTTCGCCTCCTGGGAAAACACAGAGGGCACGGGGGGATTATTTTCAGCATGATTTTAATGATCCAGGCCACAAAAATCCAAGCAGAATGGATGGAGAGATGACAAGCTCCATCCTGGATGGCACAACCGACACCACCTCACCACTGCTCATCATTACCAACGGATTTCAGATGTGCTGGAAGGGCCGTGTCTCTGCAGAACAATTTTCAAACAACTTTTGGTGCCCAGTGACTGAAGTGCTGCCCATGCAAGCGTTAAGATTTTATTCCACGCTCAGCTGAAGCAGCAGCTCCAGTCCTACCTGGCCACAACTGCCAGACCCACTTTTCCAAGACTTGGAGAAAACCAAACCATCTGCCCTCCCTCCTCGTTGAAAAAATCCATCTGTCCTCCCTCCTCTATAAAAAAACCCCTCTGTCATAGGTCCCAAAATCCACCTGAACACCACGATCAAACCTCAGTGGCAGGCTTCACAACCACCATCATTGGGGTTTAAGAGTAACTGCTTGGAGAGGAGTGACAGAGCCAACAGCACCTGGCACAAGGTGCTGCAAAGGACAGGCACCAGCAAAGTTGATTTCTGCATCTGATGGACAGACCAAGCAAATAAAGAAGCCAGGAAATAATATCAACTGTCATCAAAACACCCTTAATCTTTACTGCTGCACTCCAGGGCAGAAAGGAACACAAGGATGGTAAGGCATGGATAAACCCATGGCTCCACTCTCCATAATTAAAGCCTTAATATCATGAAAATATACCCTAAGCATCCCAGTTCCAGTGCATAAATATTAAGGCTGCCCAGAGAAAGGAGGAAACCCCTGACATGGTGCAGAAACAAAGCACCAGCAGGAAGTGCTGACAAATCCAGTGCTGCTGCACAAAGCCTTCGCCACAGCTGGATGTTTGGCAATTAAGAAATTAATCACAGAATAATTCCCTTTGCCCATCTCTCCCCCTCCTTCTGCAGCAATTTTGAACCAGCCTGGCATGTGGGGCAGGGGAGTCACTGCAATGTCCAGATGTTTCCTCCAAAATCCAACCAGAAAGTCTTGTGCTGGGATTAACCCGTTTCGGAGCCGAAAGCAGCCCCTGCAGCAGAAGCAGCACGTGGGGAATGAGGTTCAGTCCTGAGGCTGCCCCAGCTGCAGAGAAGGGAAGGAGCAGCAATCACCAAGTTCTTAGAAAAATCTGCTCCTCCTGAGCCTCTGCCCTGGTTTAGTTGTAACTGCTACCGAGTGCACTCGGCTAAAAATGAAAGAAATACAAAAAAGTCCCAGGGTTATTACAAGTTTCAAATCAGATAATAGAAACATCTTGAATAGGAGGAGTTGGTTGCTTCAAACTGCAAGTGAAACCCATGAATTTAGAGCAAGACACGTTATCCATATTCCTGCTGGACCTTTTGGCTGCAGTGCCAACAGAGACAGGGACAAATTCCCACCAAAACAGGAGACAGTATCCTCTGCCCACAGCCCTCCCAAAGACCATTTGCAGAACAGTTTTAGGAATTTGAATCCTTCTCTCTGCAATATTTCCCTGTGTAAAGTGCCTGCTCTATTTTTATTGATGCTGACCTTATGTTTGGTGGAAATTTTACTATTTGTTGCAGCTGGATGGCACAGCAAGGCCAGATCTTAATCCTGCATCAGCTACACCGGGAATATCCACGAGAAAGCTGGAGGGGGACTTGAACAGCACGGAGTGACAGGACAAGGGGGAATGGCTTCAAACTGCCAGAGGGCAGGGTTAGATGGGACACTGGGAAGAAATTCTCCCTGTGAGGGTGGGGAGGCCCTGGCCCAGGTTGCCCAGAGAAGCTGTGGCTGCCCCATTGATTCAATATTTAATAGGTACAGCTGCAAATAACCAACTCTGCTGGTGGATGGGCTACCCCTCCAAATGTTCAGGATTTCCACTGCTAACATCATTGCTGTTCTAAGAATCAAGTCTTCACAGAATTCCATTTCCAGGGACAGATGCAGTGGTGATGACACAGCCATGTGTCCCTTTTCAGTGAAATATCTTTATCAGGACCAATTTAGAGATCAGTTTATATGTATTTTATATCCTTCCAGTGCCCAAAGGGGCTACAAGAAACATGGAGAGAGACTGTTTCCAAGGGTCTGGAGGGACAGGACACAGGGAGAATGGCTTCAAACTGCCAGAGGGCAGGGTTAAATGGGACACTGGGAAGAAATTCTTCCCTGTGAGGGTGGGGAGGCCCTGGCCCAGGTTGCCCAAAGAAGCTGTGGCTGCCCCATTGTTTTTAGAAGTAAGTTTTTAGAATCAAACGCTGCTGAGAGCTCGTTCAAAGTGCCACCTGCCTTGACTGCCTCTGCAAAAACTACAAAGCACCTCTGCCTGTTAAATACATCTCATTCTTTTGCTCAGATTACACAGAAACTGAGATTAAGTATGAAAAAAAAAAACAACCAACAAACCACCTTCCACCCATTTAGTTCCCCACATGGCAGCACCAGCAGCAGCAAACCCGCTCCTCACCTTAAAATCAGGACACATCCTACCCCAGAAAAGCCCACTGGATTTAGACCAAAAATAACCCAAGGAAGCGAAACACAGAAACGTACACTTCATCCTCTGACACCCTGCAGCAGAGGGGGAGGAGGGGAACATAATGATGGCTCAGCCACACTTTCCAAAACAGCACCGAGCGTAGTGTGGGCTCTATATTTAGAACTGAGCCTTTCCAGGGCCTGTTCAGTCACACCCTGCACTGGGAGGTGCTGTCAGCAACATGTATGTCATGTGTGTTCTCCTCATGTGGATCAGCTCTTGGGTAACCAGCTCTGTATATGCTTTAGCTCTAACAGCTATGCAAATATTCTGTGAAAATGATTATTTGCCTGTCTAGCATCAGAAAGGAGCAACCATGCACAACACACAGAGTCTGCAGTGACCACTGGGGATCTGAGACCTCAGCTCTGGGGCAGAGGGAAACCCACTCCTTTCTTTCTAAGCCTGAACTACCTGAAGGGAGTCTAAAAGAAAAGAGGGACTTTTTATAAGAGCATGTAGTGACAGGACAAAGGGGAATGGCTTCAAACTGACAGAGAGTAGGTCTGGATTGGACATTAGGAAGAAATGCTTCCCTGGGAGGGTGGGGAGGTCCAGGCAAAGGTTGCCCAGAGAAGCTGTGGCTGCCCCTGGATCCCTGGAAGTGTCCAAGGCCAGGTTGGATGGGGTTTGGAGCAACCTGGGCTAGTGGAAGATGTCTCTGCCCAGGGCAGGGGGGTAAAACTGGATACTCTTTAAGGTCTCTTCCAACCCAAACCCTCCTGTAATTCTGTGATTCCATGTAGGGACAAAGTCAGGTGGGATATAATCCTTCCATCTGCACATTCCCATGTTGAAAATACACTCATGCTAGATAAATATCCTGATTTAAACAGACAAGGAACAAAAGGGACACCTTCCACCAGCCCAGGTTGCTCCAAACCCCGTCCAACCTGGCCTTGGACACTTCCAGGGATCCAGGGGCAGCCACAGCTTCTCTGGGCAACCTGGGCCAGGGCCTCCCCACCCTCACAGGAAAGCATTTCTTCCTAATGTCCAATCTAAATCTCAGCTTCAAATCCATCACTCAGCTCATCCACCCACCAGTCCATCCTGCTTTCTGCTGAGTCCATGCAGCTGAATTCCAACAGGAAGGACAGAGACAGCCCAGACAAACTGAGGGAATTAGGGATTAGCAGACTTATTTTTCACCAGGAGACTGCCCTACTAAAGGCCCAGCTGCAAAGTGAGCAGAGCAGATCCACCAGCTGCTGCTAAACCATCCTCACAATGACACGGAAGAGCACAGAGGAATGGAGTTAGAACTGATCTCAGACTGGAGAGTCACAGGCTGAAGGGGAACTCCATTATTGGAACCACCTGTAGGAGTCAGTAGGAATGGATGAGGAGCAGCCAGGGTCTGCAGGGAGATGGTTTCTGCCACTCCAAGCACCTGAGCAAACCCAAATCACCGGGATGTTAAATGAGGAACAGCAGGACATGCTGGAAGGAAGAGTTGGTACCAGGAGAGAGAGAATTGCACTGCAGAATCACTGAGCAGCTCTGCAGGCAGCCAAGCAGCCCAAGAGCTGGAACAGCAATGGGAGGGTTCACTGGGAACCAGGGAATGCTTCTGGCAGCAGTGCCAGGGAGCCAGCACATCCCAGGATCCGGGAGCCCTCGGATGTTCACTGCCGGCCTCTCCCACCCAGTGCAGATGCAGATTAAAGCCCCAACATGAGGCAATAAGCTCCAGCTTTCCAGGCACTTTCCATATGGTTCCCCTCCTCCACTATTTACTGGCATATTCCCAGGGGCTTTGCTGTCCTCCCCTGGAATGCAGTTACCTACCAACAGAGGCCACGCTGGGTTTGCTCTCCCCTTTCCTACACAGCTTTCAGTGGGAAAAAATCACCCAAGAGGGGTTCAAAGCTCTGAATTTTGAGATCTTCTCCCTGGAGACACAAACCTCAGCCTCTCTCACCTGCCAAAGGCAAGCTGGGAAGGTGTTAGCCCAGTCCATGTGCCCTGCCTCAGCAGGGCATTAGGACAGAGACCAAGAGGGACACAATGGGACATTTCTTGAACGAGACAACCAGTATGTGCCCACCACGTGAGGCTGAGTACTGGGACTGAGGAGATGCCTGCCAAGGTGACCTCAGCTGGGGCTCCACTCTGACAATCCTGAACATACCGTGCTGTGGGGAGAAGGACTGAGGCTCTAAAACCCATCTGAGACACAGCTGGGTCAGTGTTTCACTATCTGAGGGGGAAGGAAGGGAGTGGAGGTTGTACAACAATGTCCACGGAGCTTCCGCTGTGACTGCCCGGAGCTGCTTCTTCATGGAGGCTCCATCCTGATCCAGTCCTGTGGCCAAATTCCCCTTTTCTCATGTCCAATCCCACCCCAGCACACCACATCCTGCAAGGCCCACACTGAAACCCTGGGACTGTTCCAGAGCTGTTGTCCATGTTCATCCCTCGTGGGTCTGCCAGACTTTGGGTCTGTCAGAGGTTTGCCTGGATGCTGCTGTGCCAGGACCTGCTCCCAGCACCCAGCTGGTTGGCTGTGGATTGATAACAACCTGGTTTTGGCCTCACGTGGCCGTTCAGACACTTGTCCTCTCCCCGAGGAACCAGGAAGAAACCCACGTGTGAGATCCCATCATCACTTCCACATCCCAGACTGCACCAGCCAACTGGCAACTGCAGGAAGCCACAGTCCCATCCCAAGTTTTGATTCTGCTCCAAAAATCTCTGCACAAGCTGCTTTCTTCTTCTTCCCAGCTCTGTACTCAACTCATTCCACCAAATTCCTGCCAAAATGCTCAGAAGTTCATTCTGTGCCTTTCCTGGAGCTGCCCAAACACCAGCACTGATGCAATTCCCTGCTGGGAACCAGCAGTGGGATCTCGCTGCCAGCAACAGGGACACACCGGAGCCAAGCTCCCACTCCCACCTTTGAAAGCAGCTTCAAATATGACAGTTTACCACATTCAGCCATCACCTCTATTAAAGGGCAAATCTCCACAGTAATAATGTGTATTTTCCTTGTGTTACCACCACGAAGCACCGGCCCGTGGGGAAGGTCAGAGGTGGGAATGTTGGCACTGGTGCGATGCCGACTCCTGAACAACGAGGAGGTGCCAAGAGAAATCTCGTGGTTAAATCAACTCCTGTTGATTCACCAGGGACTGAAAACATCAGCATTAAAATCAGGCTAAAAGAAGTTTCCCACCCCCTTTCTCTGATGATTTTTGAGGGGCTCAAAGGCCAGTACTAAAGTAAAATACTGGTATATTTGCTGTCAGAGCTCATGGCAGGGACAGCACCACCACCACTGCTCACACACCCTGGAAATCCAGGCCATGAAGATGCTCCAAGGGCTGGAGCACCTCTGCTATGGAAACAGGCTGGGAGAGCTGGGAGTGTTCAGCCTGGAGAAGGCTCCAGGGAGACCTCAGAGCCACTTCCAGGGCCTAAAGGGGCTCCAAGAGAGGGACTGGAAAAGGGCCTGGAGTGACAGGACAAAGGGAAACTATTTTAAACTAAAAGAGGAAAGATTTAGATTGGGCTATTGGGAAGAAATCCTTCCCTGGGAGGGTGAGGAGGCCCTGGCACAGGGTGCCCAGAGAAGCTGGTGCTGCCCCTGGATCCCTGGCAGTGTCCAAGGCCAGGTTGGATGGGGCTTGGAGCAACCTGGGCTGGTGGAAGGTGTCCCGGCCCATGGCAGGGGTGGAATGAGATGAACTTTAAGGTCCCTTCCAACCCAAACCATCCTGGGATTCTGTGACTCTATGAGGTGCCCAAGTAAAAAAGCCCCATGCTCTGCTCACACAGACAATTCTAAGCATCATCTCCAAGCACTGCACAAATACAACTTTTTTATTTGCTCTTGTAATCTTTAGCTGTGCCTCACTAAAGAAAGAGATTTGAACCCAGTTCAGCTGCTATTTTCCTGCAGTTCATATATTCCCAGAGTTCATTCCTCAGCTCATCAAGCCTTTATCCTTCTTTTTGGTATTATTTTAGATCAATGCAAAACCAGATCGATGGGTGGAGCAAGAGTTAAAGCTCTGCCAAACAGACTCTCATGACAACTCCGAGAGAGGGAGAGCAAACCCCACAAGGCTCGAGAACAATCTCATTAGCTGATCGTAACATTTCTGCCTGTGAAGAAGCCAAAGTGAACAATTTGTTCAGCTGAACACCCGCCCCCACCCCTGGACAGAACCATCAGCTTTGAAGAGCTCTTGTATTCCCAGCATGTGCTCGGCACTCCGCTGGATCTCCTTCAAACCTCCCCTCGGTTCATTCATTCCCGGATCCAGAGAAACCCGAGACCTCCAGGGGCTGGGAGTAAAGAGTTATTTCCACTGGAAAACCCCCACTGCTCGAGGGAAATTTGGGAGCACAAATCCGAAAGCCTGAGCAGGGCCAAGCCAAGCTCCTGCCCAAGGGAGAGGCCAGAGGCCTCAGGGAGCAGCAGGATCTGCACCCAAACACAGCTCAGCACAACTGCCCTCCTGGTGAGGAGGAACCATCCAAACCACTCCACCACCACAGCAGCCATCGGCTCGGATCAGGATATGAGAGGTTTGGTTTGGCATCTCTAGTTCTTTTCTATTAAAGAAGGGAAAAAAATAAGGAAAAGAAGAAAAAAAAAAATTGGCATCTCTTAACAGCTGCCTGAACTGCTGCACAGAGATCCTGGCAGGACCAGAAATCACAGCCTGGGGCAACTCAGCAGAATCCAAATCTCCACTACACCAGTTGCAGAAATGGTATCCAGCCCACAGCCCAACACCAGCATGGAGCCATGTGACCCAGCAGCCCCTCATCCCAAGGGAATGCTCCATCCCAAGGGAATGCTCCAGACCAGAGTTCATTTCTTGGTATTCTCCCCGTTCTCCCCTCTCTGCAGTCTTTGCCCCAAGACCAGTCTCTCATGGCAGCATCTTTCCCCAAAATATCCCCAAATCCCTTTCTAGTGGAAGGTAAATTCAGCCTAAGGATCCAAGAAAACCCTCGGATGAACACAAAACTCAATCTACAAACAGACCTAGAGACAGGGAAACAAAAGAGGGAAATTAAAAATACCAAAGTGAAACAACTGCCAAGGTGGAGGGGCAGGGGACACCCCCCAACCTGCTCATGGCACTGAAAATACCAAAGCTACCAAACCACCTTCAGCCCATCCTGCCCATAAACACACTGTGCTGGGATTCACAACGATTTTAACTCCTTTAAAAGCTGTGTAACAAAAATACATTGGGATCCACCCCTTGAGAAAGTTTCCCCCTGAAATGGAACATCAGGGGATTGTTTATATCGCTGAACACAATCACCACTATCCACATACCTCGAGATCAGGCTTAACCTTCACAGGATTTAAACTTCTGGAGTGCAAAGAAGTTACTCCTCAGAAAAGGAAGTAAAAACAAGCTACTCAACTAAACTGACCTGCCTTCTTCCTCAAACTGTCCTTAAGACCAGGTTGGATGGGGCTTGGAGCAACCTGGGCTAGTGGAAGGTGTCCCTGCTCATGGCAGAGGGTGCAACTGCATGATCTTTAAGATCTCCTCTAACTCAAACCCTTCTGGGATTGTCTGATTCCCTTTAATGTACTATTTTGAAAAGTATGTGCCACTTGAGAGGAATCCCAACAAGTGGGAAGGAATAACCCAGTGAATTCTATGGAAGCACACACACAGACACGTGGAGCAAACAAACCGTGCTTGGTTTCTCATCAGTAAACTAAAAATCATCATTTTATTTACCTCCTGTTCTGAGCTCAGAACAACCCTGCTGGCTGGTGAACCACCACCTGCACAAACTGTAGCATCAGTGCTCACACCCCACGCCACACTTGGGGTCTGGCTGTGCTCCAGGAATGGAGTTAAGGTCCCAAATCACAGCAGTTCCAGAGCACCACCATCCAAAGGCTGGACTTGATGGTCTTGGAGGCCTTTTCCAACCTAAATGACTCCCTGATTCTGCGAAGGTGAAGCTCCCCATGGCCCCAGGTGTTACACCAGGCACACTGTCTGGGGCACACACACTGTGACACAGCATTTCATCCCGGTGTGTAACACTCGCAGCCCACAGCCTCCAGGGCTGGATCCTGCAGTGGTGCACAGCAGCAGTGACTCACAACGTGCTGCTGATGCTGAGTCACTCGCCTTGTCTGTGCTGGCCCTTTCTCCAGCCCCATCCACAATCCCAGTGGGAACACGTGAACCTCGAGAGGAACACAGGGCAGCTCTCCCCAAAGCCTGGAAGTGGGACAATGCTGCCTCAAAAGCAGAGTGGATCCCTTAGGAGGCTTTGGCTTTACAAGCTGGAATGATGCAATAAACATCTTCTGTTTGGATGGTGACCCTAAAATACCATGAGCACAATCACAGAATGTCTAGAGTTGGGAAAGACTCCCAAGGATCATCCAGTCCAACTCCAGGCCCTGCCCAGAACACCCCAACAATCCCACCCTGCGCCTGAGAATGTTGTCCAAACTCTCCTTGAGCTCTAGAAGATTTGGGGCTGTAACCACTGCCCTGATCCAGTGCCCGACCACCCAGAAGGATCTGTGGGATCTCAGGCACCAGCTCCCACGCAGAGTCGGGATGTTTTGTTCACACAGCAGCAGCTCCACCACGACTCCCTGTTGGCCAAGCCAACAGGAACCAAACCACGGCCGGGACGGACTCTGTGCCAGCAGGCAGCACTGGATCCTGAGGTCCCAACCCAAGAGCACGACCCAGGCAACACCCAGGAGAGTGACACCAAGGTGACACCTTCCCAACACGGACACCAGGCAGAGAGTGGGAAGTGATAAGGGGTGATGCTTTCCCGGCAGAGCTTCCCATTCCCACTGGTCCTGCCGGGCAGGAAAACCCCTGCACAGCAGATCCCGCAGCAGTTCAGGCTGTGCCACACCTGGGACAGGCAGTCAGGCACCTTCCCACTATTTTTCCTTCTTCCCTGCCTTCCTCTGCCTCAGTTTACCTGCAGCACAAGCTGCAGTGATTCCTGGCTCTTCCCAGACAAGGAATTCATGGCAGAGGCCACCACTGGCTCAGGGCTGATCTCCAAGAGGAGCCTCCTGTAAGCTCTGCCTGGATGAAAAATGTGCATTCTCCGCCTTGTCAGCCTCCATTCAGCTTCCTTTCATTAATGGGCAAATCCACAGGGATATGGAAGTGTGAGGGGGAAATACGTAGACCAGAAACCACCACTTGAGCCCTGCAGAGCATGCCAAGATTTTCTTGGTTTGGGTTTTTTGTTTAATTAATTTTCCTAAGCTTTGAAGGTACGTTATTCCATCTTACTACTTTTCCTGTCTTCCTCCATCTCATCTATTCCCAAAGACTGCTGCAGAGAGGATCTTCCCAAGTGGTCAACATGGATACAGAGGCAGCTCCAGTCCTCTGCTCCCAAAATGCCTCTTCACCCAGTTCCTGTGAAGCTCCTGCTCTCCTCTGCTGCCATATCACCACCCCCCAGGCTCACTTAACTTCTGCAGCTACCCCGAGGTGTCATCTGGGTAAAAGAAGAAAGAAAATAACTCTTAATTTTCACTGGAGCCCAGAAAGCCCCTAATCATAGGGGTTCTATGCTCTGGTGCACCATTAACTACAGAGAGGTTTCAACACAGTGACCATCACTTGTGATTTCACTTTCCACTGAGTTCATGGCCAAGGCATGAATTCAGCAGCACATGGACCAGCCAGAAGCAAAACAGCCCAGCTCAGCAGAAAGCTCTGCTCACACTCAAGAGTTGAGTTGATTCCTTTCTTAGTTTCCAGAATGCTTTTAAGATCTTTGCTGAAATTCTTCCTGCTGGTTGCCAGGGGTAGGTCTGAACTTTTGCGCTGTTTCAAATCCAAGTGCCCCAGATCTTCACACCGTGACATTTATGCACTGCCCCAAGCACTTATTCAGCTGACTGTCTGAAAAACAGCCATTCCCAGTTCCAGCTGCTCTTCAGCCCTCTGCAGCAACAATTGTTCTGTGACAATAGCTGAAAACTCAGAGTTTATTCTTTCAGGTGCCAATGTAAGTACTTTGGGCCACGTCTGGATCCTGTTTCGGCCCCTACGAACAAGGTGTGGGGAGAGAAGGGGAAGGTGGGGACAGGAGGTGGGATTAGAAGAGTGTGGACACCAGGAGCTGGGTGTTGCACTGGGAAAAATGACTCTCCTGGGGCACAGCAGAGCAGCCAGCTGAAAAATACCACGTTTTAAGAGAATTTATTGGCCCATTTTTCAGTATAGTTCTCCACACGCTCACAGGCACCGAGGCAGGAGCAGCAGAGCAGCTCTTCCTGCTAATGGGAAGATTCTGCCTGATCATCAGCATCATCCCAGAAATTAGGGCAGTCTCTTACACCTAAATCCAGCAGTGAGGTGAGACCACATCATGTACCAAAGGTGTTTATAACTCAACAACAAAGTCTGCCATGACTGTGCTGTCAGTCCACTGGGAATTTTCCCCTTAGAGCTCTGGTTAAGATCATTTTAAGATCATCTGGTTAAGATGCCATTCTCAGCATTACAAACTAAGCACCGAGATGCCCTCTTTCCCCTCAAAATGCCTAAAATAAAATTGCTGAAGCTCACAACAAACATCTTCCAGGAGCATATCCTCCTTTATCAATATTATAATTTTGTTATATTTTATTATGTTATAATATATATTATAATTTTACTACAGCTTCCCATTGGGTCTGGGTTGCACAGGACAATCTTTAATTTTCTTAGACCGGTATTTCTCATTAAGGGTTCAACTTCTTCCACTAAAAAGCAGAAAGTGGCAGAAGCACTTAAGCCATCAGAAATTTTGCTATTCTTTTTTTCTTTTTTTTTCCCTCTTCTTCACACTAAAGGTGGGATCTCAACAAGACATTTAAAACCTTCCTTTGGCAAAACCAGTAGTGAAGGACCAGCAACTCCTGTTCACCAAGAGGAGACAGTAAGTGATAACAGAGGCTGGGTCTGATCTTCACTGCTGCACCACGAGCACAACCAGCAACAACCACAACGAGCCATTTTCTTGAATTTCTTTAAAATAAGACAAATTGCAAACATTGCAACTCCACCCTAAAGCTCTGCTTGCGGCCAGAGCTGCAGAGGAGCACGTGGATGGATATACCAGCAAAGACCACAAGCCAACACATCCCTGTGGAAAACCAGTATCTTCACAAGGAAACACCATAAAATAAGTAAAGGCTGCTGGGACACCCTCAGTCCCAGAATCACAGGATGGTTTGGGTTGGAAGGGGCCTTAAAGATCCTCTCATTCCATGGGCAGGGACACCTTCCAGCAGTGCAGGTGTCCACGAGGCTGGGATGGGACAGCCAGGACTTGCAGCAGCTGCCAGTATTTCCCAAGAAGGTAATCCTTGAGCAAACCAGCCCCTTCCCAGCTCCTGGTGTCCCTTCAGCACCAAGACATCACGGGATGATGTGGCTTTCTGGATTACTGGAGAACAAGCTTCCCTGAAACGAACGCCCTTAAAACATCAAAGGAGAGAAGGGAGGGGGTGCTCAGTGTCCTGAGTTCTTCAAACAAAACTAAGGGCACAGCAGAGAGGAGACAATTACTGCCCAGAGTAAACTGTTTGAGAAGTTATTACACTTGTTCCACAGCAAAGCCCTTTGTATGTGTGCAGAGATTTGAGCTCGGTGTCCAAGTGGGGGAGCGCTCGCTGCAGCCCATTAGTGCCACGATCCCTGGGGACACAAGAATAGACACTATGCAAATCAGGGTCCATTGTTAAAAGGGAAAATTTATTTCACATTCCTGAGCAGCAGTGTTCCTGGAGCAGAACAATTGGAGAGGCCCTTCTGCTGAGCACGGCACATTTTTATGCTCCACAGTAAATCAATATTCCATAATGCAGAAACAACGTTAAATGATTGCCAGGGCGAGGATGGCAGCCCCGAGCTTTGGGGAACAGCTTTAACACAGCACCCCTGTCAGAACAGGGCTTATTTGGGACATGCTTTTCCTTGTTTACTGAAGAGTTTACTGAGGGCAGAATTTATGGAATTATTCTCCAGGACTTTCAAACCTTCCAGCTCATGCCATGAAGAGAAAGGCACCGCCCAAGGCTGTTTCCTGACTCTCAACTTGATCTAAACAAGTGCCACTATAGTTGTCTCAGTAGACTTCTCACTCAGGCAGCACCAGCAAAACAATCTCCAAATGGGATATCCAAGAAAAAAGTGGAGTTACCCTTGAAGCAAAGAACTCCTTGCACCCCCACGCTCTACTCTCCTTGGAAGAGGAAAAAACAACTATTCCTTCAGCATTTACCAAACTTCCCAACAATGGAGCTCTCCACGGACTGACACAGGATGCAGAAACAGTTTTCTGCCCAAACTGTTTTCATCTAAGCCAGTTCTGGTCATCATCAATCCAGGACAAATAACACCTGCTTTCCTTTCCCTCCTGGTTCAGCTCGCAGGAGATTTGGAGTCTTCCTCTTCTCCCCCACCCACTGCACCCAGTGAGCACCAACAGACAGGAGGGAGCAGTGCTGGACACTCCCATCTTTCCAGGGATGAAAAAGCAGCTTCAGTCCCTTCACTTCTTATTATGCAGCCGTTAAGACCTGAGGTCAAAGGCTGTTCTGTCATGGCTCACAGGGAAGGGGGGGCTTTTGTTTAACTCCACAGGTTCTGCAGCCCAAGATCAAAATGAAGCTTCAGGATAAGTGATTACACTGAAGCAGGCTCAGCTCAAGGCCTGGGAAATTTCTGCACTACTGGGATGACCTCACCCTCCTTATCTGCTCTTTCATGTCCTGGGAGGAAGAGGAGGGAGCTCTGCAAACACGTCTCCAAACACAGAATTCCAACACGAAGTTTGCATTTATAAACACAGCTCTGAGCATCACAAAATCAGGCTCTGCTCTGTACCTGGCAAACAAAGTCCTAAACCTTCCTCACAGAAATCTCTTAAAAAGGTTTTGTCCAGTCTTCTTCACTGCTCATTAGAGAAAGGAGGATTTTAAGCTCACACACAGGTAGAAGTCGAGAAGCTCAGAGAGGTTTTGACTCTTCATCCCTGGAAGTGTTCAAGGCCAGGTTCGATGGAGCTCTGAGCAACCTGGTCTAGTGTAAAGTGTCCCTGCCTGGGGCAGAGGGGTGAAAATGGGTGCTCCTTAAGGTCCCTTCCAACCCAAACCATCCTATGATTCTGAAAAATACAATTGTTTGGACCATGCAGTGACATCAGGACAAACCAGGTGGGATTAGGTAGCCAAGGAGGATTTCCAGCCAAAGCAGTTCTCATCAATGCCAAACACGGCTGAAACGGGCTGGGCTGGGCAGGGAGCAGGGGAAAACTGATGGATTTTATGGAATGCTGCAACAGCAGGGACAGTATCAATGGCCAACAGCACAGTGGCACTGCATTCACCCACCAGGTGCAGCCCAAGGCTCCTGCCTTCCAGGGAGAAGCAATCTGCTTCCCAGCCTTCCAGGAGAGCAGCAGGAGCAAGGTGCACGTGTGCCATCCCATCTCATGCCCACTCACTCAGGGGCTTGCCCTGATTTCCAAGCTTTCAATCCCAGCTGTTTCAGAGTTGAAGGAAAAATGAAAATGCCTTTTTTTTTTTTTTTTTTGGGCTCGAAGTGCAGGGAGGTGATCCCTGCTCAAAGCAACAAGAACACCAGGTCTCTTAGAGGAAGAGAACACCCACTGGAGCTGCAGATATTCCCTTTGTAGTGCCATGCCTGGCTCCTCTGCAGCCCCTAACACATGTCCCTGCCCAGGCCTCTCCCAGCGTGGTCCCCAGCAAAGATCACCTCTTTAGTCTAAAATAGAGCAACAACAAAGCTACACATCAATATGAGATCTGAAGGTCATTTAGTCAAGGGAAGGGGCAGCCGTGCTATTTCTGGCATCGATCCAAGAGAAGGTTCCTCTCCCAACCCAAAGAGCTCTTCCAGTTAACACAGAAATAACACATTTCTGGCCTCCAAGCCCTTCATCTAAGAAATGGGAAGAAATAATCCTGGCTAAAGGGCTGCTATATAGTAAAGGAGCGTGGAAAAAGTCCAGAGAGAAATGGAAAGGGAGAGGGACAACAACAGGAGACTGTGAGTCACGCTATGCTGGGTTTTGCCTGGAGCCACAGAGAAACACGGCAGAAAAGCGGCCATGGAGCATCAGGATGGCACAGGGAGAAGGGTGGCTGCCCCCAGCTACTTAACTGCGGACAGGCAGCACCAGAGACAGCAGATCAGAAGGGATAAATTATGAATTTAGCAATTCTGTTCCACAGTGAAGGATGCAGAAAGGTTTCATGGCACTGGATCAAAGCTGAGACCGGGATCCCTGTGCGGATGCAGGGGAAGCTGCTGGTTTGGGGCAGGTGAACTGGGGGCACAGGAGGAAGGAGCTCTGGGCAGAGCTGTCCCGGGGGGTGGCCAAGGATGGACAAAATGAGGCTGTGAAAATCCAGTTTTGTTTCCATGAGGAGAAGAAAGGCACAATCTGCATTGTTCAGCCACGTGAAACCCCCTTTATCGCCGACGCTCCGGCGTACAAAGGACTGAAGAAACACAGGATTCAAACATCAAATGGGGGACACAAAAGAGCATCTCTGCTTTCCAAGAAAGGGCTGAGCTCTGACCAGGTCGAAGAATCTTCCAGAAGAGCAACTCTGGCCACTAATGAATGTCACTAATGAAGGGTTTTCAGGGAACTTCCCATCTCATCCGAATGCAACCGACCGACACATCGTGTCACCTCCCTCCTCCCGCCACAGCTTTCGCACACACGGACGTCTGTCAACACCCCTGAATTTCTCAGGCATTCCTGGCCTCTTTATCAAGTTTTCCATCAAAAAGATCATTTAATGAGTCTGCAAATCCCTCTGCATGGTCCCTCAGAGCACTGTTTAAGAACCACTATTTCAGCCCTTACTATCTTCCGAACGTGTTTGCCAGAAATAATTAAATTCTGCGACAAATTGCTGATTTAAATGGTACAAAGTCTGCTTCCAGCCACAGCAGAGCCAGGCAGTGCCCTGTGGCTGTTTGTGCATCCCCTGGCAGGACAATGCAGTTCCATACCTCAGGAAGAAGTGTCACTGCTGAGCTGTGATCCATCTTTTCCGTTTAAGTCACTACAAAGCAGGTTCATCCCCAGCTTCAGCGGGAGCTGGTGAGCTCAGGAGAGCAGGGGGTGTTGGCAGTATGTGCACCTAACCAGGAATGTGTGCTCTGTGCTGGAGAAACTTTGATTCTGGGCTGCCAAGCTGTTCAGGACAGCAAAAAGGAGGAGCATTTCCCTGAACACATGGCAGAGCTAAGAGGTGGCACATGCTGGAGCTGAACAACAAAATCTGGATGATCTGCTAGGAAATGGTCGAGACAAAAAGGAGCCAAGGCTCCACTTGGCAAGTCATCTGAGGGCTGCTCATGTCGGTCACATCCTCCCCTCCACCCTGGTTGAAGCTCTGCCCTTTGGGACAAGGACAAAACACTCTCAGCACAAGTGGCTGGGAGAGGAAAAGCGGAACAGGCTCTTTGCTGGAGCTCCACCTGTGCCCTGGGCACGGGGCTGCCAACCCTCCATCCTTCAGCACAGCCCAATGCACTGGAAACAAGGACCTCCCCCAAACAGAGTTTTATCCACAGGAGGCCTCTGCTACTTGCTGTGGGCTGACAAAGGCCTTAATGTCTGAACTTACAGATCCCCTATTTACTCTCCTGAAAAAGAGCACGGGGTTATTCAAACCCTGAGAGCCCTGGAGGGGGAAGGAAGTGGGATCTGGATGAGCCTGCAGAGCTGAGGTGGTGATGGTCGAAAACTGAATGCTGGGATCCTGATGGGAACCACTCAAGCTGCAAATAAACTGTATTTGGTGCATGAGACCCTGAATTCCTGTGAGAGGTGCCAAGGAGAACCCGCCACCTCTGTGCAGTGCCCTGTTCTCAAGGACTCCTCAAATGAAGAGTTTATTCCACTTGAGCATCCCCAAGTTGCACCAAATTTCTGACACAAGTTTTCCTTTAAACAAAGTCAAAAGCCTGTAGGGTTCCCCTTGCTCACATCACAGAATCACAGAATCAACCAGGTAGGAAAAGACCTCCAAGATCATCAGATGTGAAGGGTAACGAAGCAGGTTCTTGAAACCAGAGATTTTCATGAAAACAAACAATTCTTTACTACAATCACCATTTACAGCACGCTCACACCTTCAACATTGAAACAACCATTATGCAAAGATGAGAAAAAAACTGACTACAGGAATTTTCCTCACTCCAAGTGCCACCAAGGGGTGAGGTGGACATCAGCTCAGGCATAAGATGTGACATTTCAGTGCTGCCTGTTCTCTCCCCAAACCTGCCTCCCTCAGAAAATCCACTCAAGTTTCACTTCGGTACTTCAGACAAAGGAATTCCATGATATGAGCTTCAGTTTAAAATTAAAATATATTCCCTCCTCTTCTGTTCAGACCATATAGAGGTCACACAGCCAGAGCAAAGTAGCCCCACCAGCACGTCCCCAACTCCACACAAAGCAAAACATTCCTGTGCTTCTTCTGGCCTGGTTGCAGCTCTTCATGACAACACTAATAAACGAGCCACAGAGACCTTAGCTTAGTATATAACAATAGTTTCATATGAAACACAGCCTTCATTTAACCTTTTTTATTTAACCTTTACCTCCCTGCCACTCTGGGGTGCTCAGAAGGGTACAGAAATGAATGATGTAATTTCCAAGTGCTTCACACACCAGCTTAAAACTTAACAGGCTGCAGAACCAGCTCCTGGGTTTTCCCTCCAGTTCTTCTGGTAAGACATGAACATCCCACTGCGTCCCACTAAATGCCATATTCATTTGTGTTACCATTTTGTTACCACTTACACCACGTAAGGTCACAGCCCAAAGGGGTACCAGGGTACAAACCCCTTGCTGATGTGTCATTTTGATCCAAACTCCTCAGACTCGTGACCCGTTTGTATCTATAAATTATGAACTTCTGAGTCCAAATGCATAAAATCACAAGTGTGCAGCTTCTCCTAGAGACAAAAAGCATCAGCCCACGAGATTTATAGAACATGTGAGCTATCACTGAGAGCAGAGATATGGGATTAACTCCAGGTAGGCTCCAAGAAGGAAATCCACATTCGACCAGGAAAAAAAGGGAAGAACAGACAGAAAAGGAAGAAGGGCAAGAAGCTGACAGCAGAGTCCATGTCTGTGTATCCATGGTGGAAATCTAATCCTTGAATTTATCTACTACATCATACAGGAAGACCTTCCCTCAGGGAATAGGACACCACCACTGTGGAACCCTGACCAAGGGCCTCCATCCTCCTGCTGTAACGTGGCAGAGCAGGAAGGGGGGAAGAAGCAGCTCTTGTGGTTTAGAAGGCCCAAAGCTGGCCTCCAGTCCCAGATTTGCTAATTCCCTGCTCCACCACAGATGTGCCATTTGATCCTGGCCCTGGTGCTTGACATCTTTTTCTCATCTCTCCCGTGGCCAGCGGAGTCCTGGCTCCCCGTCAAGAGGAGCTGTTATCTGGGGTGTATTTATTGTCCCAGGCTTTAGAATGCAATGGTTTCAGCATCACAGAAGACATTCCACTGTAACCATCAATTTACTACCTTCTTTCTTTTAATTAATTTAACACAGGCCAAGAAAAGCTCCCTCTGATCAGGCCAGCATTCCCTCCCGAGCAGAGGGGAGGTGGGTGAGGAAAAGCAGAATAAAGGGAGGGTTTTCACACTGTGGCACTGCTGATCCTACAGCTGCCTCCCCCCCACCTCAACTGCCAGGCTCTTCTGGAGCAAAATCTGTGTCACAGACACACACACAAGTTTAGGAGTGATTATATGGGCTTTATTTCAATTATTGAGATTAAAAGCAACAGGGTCAGCCACAGGTTAACAATCCACTCGTGTAGTAACTCGTAGGCAAGTTGTTGTTTGGGCTTTTTATTAGTTCAGCTACACGAGGTGTCTTCTGTGGGAATTTGGGGAGCAGGGCTGTGCAGCCATCCCTCTGTTACAACTGGTTACACGCTCCTGGATGCTCCCTCCTCCCCTCCCTGCAGCTCAGGTTCTTCCCAGAGACACTTCAGCTATTCCCTAAAGCTGGGCAAAGGACGTGCTTTGTTCAGCAAATCTTTTTGTCCCCTTGTGCTCCATTTTTCTTTCCTCAATGTCTCAAAAAATATAAAAAAAAATCCAGAAAAAACCACAAACAAAACAACACAAAAAGCTACAGCTATTCCTCCCCTTTAGTAATCCTGAATATATTTATTATCATGCCTGAGTTAAAAAAGAAAACACGATCTGATCTACAGCAGGCTGCATCAAGGGGGTTTTTTGACTTTTTGTTGTTTTGGTTTTTTAATCCACCATTCCCCCAAAGCTCTGATGTCACAGCATCTGAGACTGGAGAAACAGTTTCAAAGGAAGTGGTAAAGTTTCCCAGATATATTTGTTGAGAAAGCCCCTACCCGGAGGGGGCAGGGAAATCCAGGAAGTTCTGAAAATTCTGCCATTCCTTCACAGCCCCCTCTGCCTATGGAACAACCAATTAGGGCAAAAATAAATGAGGCTGGACGGGGCTTGGAGCAACCTGGGCCAGTGGAAGGTGTCCCTGCCCATGGCAGGGGCGTGGAACGAGATGAGCTTTAAAGGTCCCTTTCAAGTCAAACCATTCTGAGATTTGATGATTATTTGGAACTGAATGCACACAAATGTGTGAACAGAGATCCTCAGCCTCAGATCCATCACTGCCAGGACAGATCCATTCCCACTGTGCAGGCAGGAAAACCAAAAGGGAGCCACCTTATCAGCACTGCTCCGTCCTCCTCCCTCCCTGGTTTTTTTCTCTGCTATCTCAAGCAGAAAAGCGTGGACAATAAAATAGCCTTTCCAGAACAAATCCAACCCTACTGCTTTGTTCCCTGGGTCTATGGCACCGTCCAACTCCAATTATATTAAGGTCTTTTCAGCCATTTATACAAGGCATGAAAATACCCCCTGCTCAAGCACTCCCCCCTTGCCAGACGAGTTGGCAGGTGGGACACAGGGCCCTGGACTGGAACATGCCAAGTTATTAAACTCCTACTTTGCCATGAACATGTACTACAGAGAGATCTGGGGGATTGTTGGCAACTTACTGCTATTTTTCTGGAACATGAAGAGGAAGAAACGGCCTTAAGCTGAAGGAGGGCAGGGTTAGATTAGATATTGGGAAAGAATTCTTCCCTATGAGGGTGGGGAGGCCCTGGCACACGTTGCCCCATCCCTGAAGTGTCCAAGGCCAGGTTGGATGGGACTTGGAGCAACCTGGGCTAGTGGAAGGTGTCCCTGCCCATGGCAGGGGGTGGGACTGGATGAGCTTTCAGGTCCCGTCCAACTCGAACCATCCCATGATTCCACGAAAGCAAACACACCCACACTGTTTGCTGCTGCAGCAGTGTCCCACCACAACATGTGTGCTAACAGTGATCCTACTGCTTCCAGAGTCTGCTGCTGGGCTCAGTTTAAGACCAGCTGCAGCAGAGCTGAGCCTTAATCCTTCAATGTGAGAAAGGGGAGAACCACAACTGCAAGAGCTGAGTGGCTGCTGCTGCTGCTGCCACCGACAGGTGTGGACTCAGACCTGGCCCCGTGACAGAGCCTCAATGCTCCCCTTCATGCCCAGCAGTCCTGGGACAATGAAATCACTGTCCAAAGCTTCGTAAATAAAGTTCCTCTTTGTGAGAGTTGAACTCTGACAGGCAAGAGCTGCAACCCAAACCCGACCCCACCTCCCGCCAGGACTCAGACAAACCCCAACCTCCGACGCTTCCGCCGCTGCCCCTTCCTGCCCTGCCACGACCAGAAAATTCTCTGCACAGCCCCGGGCTGAAACCAGCATTTAGGACAGGAGCAGAGATACCCACCGAATCCAATGGGCTAAACCTGACAAACTGAACAAAGAGGAAGAGGAAATAAGCCTGGTCACAATTCCAACGCTCCTCTGCAGCCACCGCGAAAGGGGTTGTGCAAACATATTTCATAAATAGGTCAGAGAAGCGAGAAAGCAGATGACAGACAGATGGCACAGGGAAAGGAGACAAGGAAGAAGGGGCAGGAGCATCTGAGCCAAGAAAGAGGCATCCAAGGAATCCTTCAGTGAAATCCCAGTTCGGTTTCACAGCCCCGTGCTCCAAAGTTTACCAGAGGCAAACACAAATGGAAAGACCATTTCACTTTGGACAAGGACTCCCATATGTGGAAATCACATCTCCAAGCACAAGATGCTGTTCACCCGCTGGCACCTCAAATTCAGAGGTGTCATTCCTGGGAATGGAGCCAAAGTGCACTGGTAATTAGGGTCTAAAGGACAGCACAGATTCAGGGCACACCACCTTCAATCTCAGCAAAACTCCCGCTGGCATCAATGTAACCTTTGTGCAAACTTCACAAGACAAATATCACCTGTGTGGGTCAAAGGGAATTAATTATACCAGCACATTCAGTGATCTGCCTGAAAAAGGGAGACCTCATCTCATCTGCTGACACAATCTCAAATGAATCACAGAACCAGAGACTGGTTTGGGTTGGAAGGGACCTGAAAGCCCATCCATTCCCACCCCCTGCCACGGGCAGGGACACCTTCCACCAGCCCAGGTTGCTCCAAGTCTCGTCCAACCCAGCCTTGAGCACTTCCAGGCATGGGGCAGCCACAGCTGCTCTGGGCAAGACACAATAAATCCCTCTCATGGTAGAGCCAGGCATGTCAGAACTGCAACACACTTCAGTATCTTCTGTATACGTTATGTTTTTTTCCAAGTCTAAATTAAAATTAAATAATTAATTAGTGTTTAAATGATAACTCTTTTTGAAAAAAAAACCTTTGGTACTCAACAGGTTCTTAACCAAGCCATCAGCACAGTTCTCACCCACAGAGCACACAAACTGTGTCCCAGATGATGAGCAACTGAAAGGGCACACCAAGAACAGGAGGCATTTTGAGCAGTTTCTGCAGAAACCAAAATCTAAATAAACCTTGATTGAAGGAACAAAAAGTAGTGAGACGCCTCACTGACAGCAAGATGGCTCAGTGGTACTGACAGCACAGGAAAGCATGGAAACACACTTAACACTTGGACCAGATTTAGCAGACACAGAAGAATACAGGGCAGAATTACAGTATTGGGATTTATGGGGTTTTTTTAAAGGAGAGAAAAATGCTTTTGGATCATTGAGGAAAGACACTGTTGGAATTAGAACACCACTAAGAAGCCTTGTTTAAAAAAAAAAGGGAGGGGTGGTAAATGATGCATCCCCAAGCCAGAAAATCTTAAGTAAAGTTTTAAGTAAATGACAACAGATTTGAAAAGCCATCACATCTCCTGTTCAAATCTGAGCTCTCTTCAGATGGCAAGAGGCAACAAGATCACATCCACAAGTACTTGTATTTGCAACACAGCTTCCCAACTAACAGGAGAGGGAGAAAACAAGAACTGACGGCTACAAGATCAAACTAAGCAAGAAAAGTGGTTTTGAGAATTCATTCCAGCTCAAGCAAACAAGACTTTACTCAGCTCAACCACAGGGCCTCCACGGTGATCTCCTCTTACATAAATGATCTCATCTGGCCTCATGATCTAAGGCAAAACCAAGTATTCTTGACACCATTTCTCTGAGCTTTCTTTCCCTTTTTTTCCCTGCCAGTTCTCTCAGGATCATTTTGTCTCCTTCCAGCAGCTTTTCTGTCCCGCTGCCCAACACACTGCACTGCTCCATCCATCTCAGCCTGGCCCTGCTCCTTCCAGGCAGCAGCTGGAAGATGAAGAGGCACCATCCCCACACACCATGTGCTTGTTCAGGTGGATTCAAGCTGAAAACATTTTCAGTCCCAGCGATGTGTCCCCGTCACCAGCACCCACCAAGCACTTCAAGTATTCAAACACCCAGCCATGCTAATTTTGACATGGTTGAGAGACAGAGTCAAGTGTTTGGATCCCTTTGTGGAATCAGCTCCATCGTGCAGGCTTCAATCCAAGGATTATAATCAAAGTTACAGCTTTCATTAAATTCTCCCCCAAAAGGTGCAGAGAGTGCTGAGATGCCCTCAACTCACAGTCATGCCCAGTAATGAAATGGGACTTTGAAAGGTGGCTGGATGAGGATCAAGAACAGCAAATTTTGGTTACTACAGGTTGCCTAAAGGCACATATGGAAAATAAAAGCTCCCAAGGTGGAGCAGATCCAGCAGAAAGCACTGACATCAACCCAGCCTGCACCACCTCCTTCAAAGAAAGCCTGAAAGGAAGAGAACTGGCAGGCAAGACTCCAATCCTTATGTGGATTTACTACTTTCCTCAATTCATAGAATCACAGAATCCCAAAATTTGGGATTGGAAATCCCAGTCTGAGTTGGGACCTTAGAGATCCTCCAGTTCCAGCTCCTGCCACGGGCAGGTTGCTCCAAGCCCCGTCCAACCTGGCCTTGGACACTTCCAGGGATCCAGGGGCAGCCACAGCTTCTCTGGGCAACCTGAGCCAGGGCCTCCCCACCCTCCCAGGGAAGGATTCCTTCCCAATATCCCATCTAACCTCTGGAAGTTTGAAGCCATTCCCCCTTGTCCTGTCACTCCAGGCTCTTGGAAACAGTCTCTCTCCATGTTTCTTGTAGGCTAATTCAGGCACTGGAAGGCCACAATTAGGTCTCCCTGGTGCCTGCTCTTCTCCAGAACAATCCCAGTTCTCTCAGCCTTTCCTTGTAGGAGGTGCTCCATCCCTGTGATCACCTTGGTGGCAACCTGCTCCATCACCCATTCCCAGCAGGCAGTGCAGAGCAGGGGTGGTGCTCTGGTCTGGCAAAGCCAAGTCTAAGGGAGCCCAGCCCAGTCCTGCCCCAGCCTCACCCCCAGGGCAGCAAGGAGGGTTTGTTCCCAAAATACCTCCCCCTTTTAAGCAAGAAAAGCTCAGTGCAGCCACAAGGCCCACCTGCCTCTGGAAATGCTGCTGGGAAGGGGATGTGGAGCTCACACCTGCTTCACACATTATTCAGAGGACAATAAAGAAACCAATTACGTTTGGGAAGTCACTGGTTATTTATAGCACAATGTCCAGTGTGTTACCAGGAGAGCTTCAAGGAGATCGGGGTTACAGTCCTACAGCACCTGCACAGGGCATCCTAAAATACCTGGGCTGAGTTAGACTTGAAATAAAACCAAGTTCAAACATAGCCAGGTCCTTAAAAGCAACCCTCCAGCAGATGTTTGCTAAAAACACTAATGGAAACATCATTTAAAGACCTTTATCAGAAGAGCCAGAGATCAGGGTCATGTAACCTGTGGGTGTCTGATTTATTAGAGGTGAGCTGAGCAGGGAGAAATTCAAACACGTAATTAGAAAACAGGGAGGTGGAACAGACTTGGAACGAGCATCTCTTCTTGTCTTCTTGCAGCTGCTCCTAATAAGCAATCCCAGGGCTTCAGCACAGCTCCAGTCACCCTCCCAAAGCCCCAGTCAAAACTCAGTGAATCACACACAGAAAAGAGCAAACAAGGAAAGTGTCCCAGCTCCGAGTCACTGGAGAATGTGATCAGAGCTAATGGAAACAGAGACACAATGTGACAGAGGTGACACAGCCAGACCTGCAACAGCAGTGCTCAGTTTTTGCTCCAGCACACACACAGAATGACCCATCACGAGCAGCTGTCTCCCTTTCTGCTGCTCAGACTGGTGACAAAACCCAAAGCTTTTTAAATGTATTTAGTAATAACCAAATTACAAAAAAAAAAAAAAATTAGGCTTCTATTGATTTCACAGAGCAGGAAAGGAACAGGCTGCACCCATTTTCAGCTGTTATTACAGAAAACATACATAAAAGCAGGAAAAGCATTATTTAATTGCAGCAGTGGAGCATCTCTACATCTGCTCACCATGTACTTTGGATGAGGCTTCACTCAAAGGTACAGGAGGGACAAGGGTGGAGGAATGAGGGGGTTAATAAATGTCTAAACTTGTCACACAGCAGTTCTGTTCAACCACCTACTATTCCATGAAGAAAAGAGCTGGCCACGTTTGTTTTCATCTTTCCAACCCCTCACAAGCTCCTGCAAAACCTGTGCGTGTCCAGTGAATAAAACCTGGGATCCTTCTTTCCACGTTTCAATGCTTCCCCTGGTTATATTCTTCCTTTATAGGACAACATCTCCCACTTCAAGATCAAGAAACCAAGAAACTGTAATTGCTTCCAAACAGCAAAGAATCCTGGAGTAACTATTCCAGACTCCAGGACGCTGGTGGGAATAAATCCTCGGTGAATACGGCTTCAAAAAGCACCCTGTGCCCTCTTCCCCTTTCAACTCACTAAAATAAGACTTAAGAGGAAATCTGCCAAGACACTAAAGAATAAGGCCACCTGTTCTGCTAAGGGAACTAAAGGAAGCAACAATAACCCTCAGCAAAAGCACAAAGATAAAGGTTTTTAAAGCTGCACCACAATCCGAGCGAGCCAGGAACGGTTCTCAAGGACTCAACGCCCTGTGACGTGGCCTCCTGTCCCTGGGAATGAGAGATTTCTAAGATACCCAGTCTCCCCCCATGCACAAAAAAAGCAGCATGACCTGTAGAGGTCCTGACAGAAGCAATAAAAAATACTTAAGAATAATTTTAAAAGTAATAAAAATTAAAAGTCGTGGCTGTCGCATCCCTGGAAGTGTCCAAGGCCAGGTTGGACGGGGCTTGGAGCAACCTGGGTTAGTGGAAGGTGTCCCTGCCCATGGCAAGGGGTGGGACTGGATGGGCTTTCAGGTCCCTTCCAATCCAAACTGTTCTGGCATTCTGTGTTGTCCTTGGAATTCTGAATGCCTGTATCAAATGGCTCGATCCAAATCCTCAGGGGGGTTTTCAACAAGCAGCAGGAACTCCTATCGATCACTCAGCTTTTTTGGTGAGTGGTACATTCATTTCCTGTCCTTATCTCATTCTGTAATTGTGTTTCCTTCAACTGCTTTGCTCACCAAATTCCATCCTTTGGCTGACTGCCATTAAATAATTACCAGCAGCATGGTAACTATGGCAGGACAGTTCCATGGCTTCTGGAACATGGGATTATGCAGGAAAAGCACTCAGATCCTGAGTGGAGCAAGTGGAAGCAAGAGCTCATTGCTGCCTGGTCCTTGCACAGCAATGACATCAGTTACACCCTCCATGAAAATTTAAAGCCTCTTGCCAGGAGCATCGATCCAGCGCCGCGCTCGGAGCGGGAGCTGCCGTGTGGGCACTGGGGTTCTGCTCAGATCAGGGAAGTGATTCACATGCAAAAGTGATTTTTGAGTTTCCCTCCACCCCTCAGAGGAACCATCATCAGCTATTTATATATATCAGACATGGGGGGGTTATATTTTATATATATACATATACACACACACACACACACACATATATACAAATATATATGTGTATATATAAACAGTGAATGGCCTTAAACTGAAGGAGGGCAGGTTTAGATGAAATATGAGGAAGAAATTCTTGGCTGTGAGGGTGGGGAGGCCCTGGCACAGGTTGCCCAGAGAAGCTGTGGCTGCCCCTGGATCCCTGGAAGTGTCCAAGGCCAGGTTGGACAGAGCTTGGAGCAAACTGTTTAGTGGGAGGTGTCCCTGCCCATGGCAGGGGGTGGAATGGGATGGGCTTTCAGCTCTCTTCCAACCCAAACCATTCTGGGATTTTATGATTCTATTTTTAGCACTCTTTGCCCGAGCCTGGGAGCCTGTGCTGTGTTTAACACTCCAGACAATGCAGATATTTAACATTACAGACCAGGCAGAGAGCAGTCAGCTCTCTGACCCGAGTAAACATCACCTAAAAGAAAGTTTAAGGCTTAACTGCCAGGTTAGTTCATGTTTGTGTGGTGTTTTCAAGATGAAAACACTCCATTGCTAAGCATTATCATCAAGTCTAAGGAGAGCAGACTTGGCTCTAGGAGAGATACTAGAATTACATACACACGAATTAAAACATTTGGATCCTTTCCAGAGCAGATCATTCCGAATTTGTCTTTCTGTTTGTCAGTACACAGCTCCCCAGATGTCTGCTTTTTGGGGGCATGGGACAGAAATCCACACAGACAAGTTCCTAAAAGTAAATAATATCAACACCTATTCCTGCATGGCAGATGATTACCTTAAAACAATAAAAAAAAGCAGCTTCACTTTTGTCATGGGACACCCACAGAGCTTGTAAAGTCTCAACTTTATGGCCTTCACAGTGTGACAGCAAAGCCCTTCCATGAGAAACGTCAGTGAAAGAAAAGCTCTAAAAGGTTCAACCAAATTATTGTATAAACTACATTAAATATTTGTGTAAATATTTACGTGTAGTAAGTTCCAAAATGAGGCTCAGGCAAGACGCAAAGAAGCTTCCAAGCTTCCACAAAAAGCATGGCAACCTCATGGAAAGCCACAGCACGTGGCTTCAACTAAATACCCAAGCCTAGGTCTCACTCCTTGTACCTGAAGAAGCCTCCAAAGTATCGTGCAGGGAGCTTCTGGAGCAGAGTTTAGTCTCTGATTAAAGTCTATTTTCCTCTTGCAGTACACGGAGTACTCACATATCAAAAGCCTTGACAAAATTCCTAAGGTTTCACATTTTTCTTACTCCTAATGAAAAACAGCCTGGTTGGAGCTGTGAACATTGTCCTTGTTACTGTGATTTCCAAGTCTGGGGATCCGGGATTGCTGCTCCTGGTGCCTGCAGCCAGACCAACCCTCTGGAGCATCCTGGCACCAGAGCCTGGGCTGAGCCAGCTCATGCAGCAGCACTTCATCACCCTTGTTTTCCTGGGCATTTTGGGCAGGGGAGTAAAACAAACCCCGTGCCAAGACACCAACAGAGCAGGAGGGATGTGTTTGTCACCGGAACAAACACGAATGCAACAGGGTGGGGAGGGGGTGACGAGCTTTGGGCATGGAAGGAAGAATCAGGGGGTTGCTGTTTTATAGGGGGTCTGCCCTGTGTAGTGCTCCCCCCCTTTTTTTTTTTTTTTAAATAAAGTAGGAAAGGAATGTCTCTACCAGAAGGTGCCCACCACAAAGGGCCTCTCTCCCCGGGCTCCCCCTCTCTCTCCCCGGGCTCCCCCTCTCTCTCCCCGGGCTCCCCCTCTCTCTCCCCCCCTTTCTCCCCGGGCTCCCCCCTCTCTCCCCGGGCTCCCCCCCTCTCCCCTCTCTCCCCGGGCTCCCCCCCTCTCTCCCCGGGCTCCCCCCCTCTCTCCCCGGGCTCCCCCCCTCTCTCCCCGGGCTCCCCCCCTCTCTCCCCGGGCTCCGTCCCCATCGGCCGCAGCAGAGCCTGAACCGCAGCCACAGCCCGGCTGGAAACATTCCCGTGGCCAGAGCAGAGCTCAGCTCGACTCCCTGCACAGGGGAGCAGGGAATGAAAATGTTTGCTGACTAATGATGAGCAGCTGGAGAAGCAAGGAGCAGTCTGGGATGAGCTGGGCTCCAAAGGGCACCACTGGAGCTCTTGGAGTGCGGGCGGGCAGGGTCAGAGTGGCACAGGGAGCACAGGACAGGCAGGTGAGCGTGGGCAGGTCCGGCTGGAGAGCAGGAATCCTCGGCACACTGACAAGCCAAACACACCCTGAGACATGCCTGGCACCTCCAGCTCTCCAAATAACAGCGGGCATGATCAAACCCACACCAACCCTGGGCTCGGAGTCCAACGGTCGGAGCGGGAGCACAAGGAGGGAGGTGCTGAACGAGCCAAGCACATCCTGGAACACACTGCAGGCTCTGGAGCAGAGAAAATCCAGGAGAGAAAAAGGAGACCTTAAAGAGAAAACTTCATACTGAACACCATCAACTAGACTCTGCCCTAACTTCATTCCTGTTCCAGCAGGGATGGAAGTTAATCAACTACTTCCCTTTATTTTTCCTATATTCTTCTCAGATATTTTTAATATCGATGGGATACATATAAATTAAGCTCTGCTGGAGCTAAATATCTAAAATAACATTAGTCCCTTAGTTTTCAGCTTAGAACACCATAACACAGAAAATACAAGTCCAATTTTTAAGTGACAAGTATTTTGCTGATTACAGAAGCTTTTTAACATACTCCCAGTTCTCAAATAAACTAATCACCACACAAAGGCCAGTGAGGCAGCTGGGAGCAGTTTGAGCCCTTGCTCAGGGCTCACAAGCAGAGCAAGGGGTGGCCCAGGCCCCCATCCAGCAGCAGCCTCTCTCGAGCACAAGCTGAGCAGTTTTCTGGGAATAAGAGATCAAAATCCACCATTAGGATTTATTTATCTGTGCCAGGAAGACAGGAAGCTGCTGTGTGCAACTGCCCAGTGGTTTTATGCATTAATCTGTTCATGAGAAAGATTATATTTAACAGTAGGAATCAGCAGGATCTGCACATCCCTTTGCCAACTTTCACCCTTGGAATTCCACTGTTCAGGCCCGAGCCTCTGGACTGCTCAGAGGAGCAGGGGAGCTCAGACCCTTGAGCAGCTCAGCACAGAACAGAGTTTGGGTGGGAATCACAGAAACATTAAAGTTGGAAAAAATCTCCAAGTCCAACCTGTGCCTGATCCCCACCTTGTCCCCAGCCCAGAGCACTGAGAGCCACAGTCAGTCCTTCCTTGGACACCTCCAGGGATGGGAACTCCAAACCTCCCTGGGCAGCCCCTTCCAATGCCTGACAGCCCTTTCCAGGAAGAAATTCCTCCTGCTGTCCAACCTGACCCTCCCCTGTCCCAGTTGGAGGCCGTTCCCTCTCCTCCTGTCCCTTGTTCCCTGGGAGCAGAGCCCGATCCCCCCCCCGGCTCCCCCCTCCTGTCAGGGGGTTGCAGAGCCAGAAGGTCCCCCCTGAGCCTCCTTTGCTCCAGGCTGAGCCCCCCCAACTCCCTCAGCCTCTCCTCACAGGATTGACCCTCCAGACCCTTAAAGGGACCTTAAAGCTCATCCAGTTCCACCCCCTGCCATGGGCAGGGACACCTTCCACCAGCCCAGGTTGCTCCAAGCCCCAGGCAGAGTGACACACAGCACCTGCCTCATCCCAAAGCAACAGCAAGGCCTTATATCCCTCCATCAGAAATGCAACAGGGCACAGCCCAGCAGCTGGCAGGCTGCAGCTCACACTCCAGGTTATCTCATCACCAGTGCCTCACATGTTTCAATCCCAAGTCCACGATCCAAGCCCTCCCTGTGGACAGCGGGAGCCATCCTGGGCCTAATGAGAACAAGGAGATGTTCAAGTATTTGCAATCACAGCAAAAATAAATAGTTGCTGAGGCCACAAACCACAGTTGCAAGATTACTGAGATATTAAACACTGATTTTCTGAAGAAGGTGTGCACCAGTGAAAAACATAACAGCTTTTATACATTTCCAAGTGCAAGGCAGATGTAACAGTCTGAGCATCCAAGGGCTCACAATACCACTTAAGCATCATTCCCTAAAAAACAGCTTCACTACAGACTCCTTGGTATTTGAGAGGGGAAGAGCTGTGAAGTAAAAAAGTCTTCCCCACGCAGCAAGAATGCAGATATCACAGAGTCTCTTCTCCCATATGGATCCTGAACTGTCTAATAAGGAAATTAAAAACTACCCATCAAAGCTTTCAGAGAAACGGGAACAGAAGCAGAGGACTGGCTCTCACCAACACTGCTGGGGAGAGGTGAACATACAGCTTTAGGATATTTGGCAAGACAAGAGCAGGAAATAAAAGCAATTTATTTCAAGAGTGATCACAAGCACTTTAAGCCATAAGAAATCATCCCCTCGACGGCAGCATCCAAATCACATGCTTCCTGCAGGAGACAAATTCCCGCTGGATGCATGAGCACACTCTTCCACACAGACATTATATGAGTTTAAGGGTGGTTTAAATTCACCATGTACACATGATTTAAGACTCAGTCAAGAGGTTTTCCTAAAGGAAAAGAAAACCATGGAGTTCATGACATCCTCAGGAACAAGCAGCAGCTATTTCAAGTCCCACATGGCCACCAGAGGGTCAGAGCAGCACCAGGACAGGCTCACTGAGGGTTTAAACCTTCTCCCTCTCCTGTTCTTATCCAAAGGATTCCAGCCCAAGGTGGGGAGGAAGCCAACACCTGATCAAACAACTTATTAACACCCCCCCCCTTCCTCCAAAGGTTTTTATTTCCAATGTAAGCTCAAAGAAGGGCCTTTTGGTACATTCAGCTCTGCTGTTGTGCAGCCCATGTGAAACCTCTCACTGCTGAAAAAAACCACCTCAAAAGGCAAAACCTGACAAGAATTTCATGAGTGAACCAAAGTTGTTTCAGTGACCAAGTGGCCTGAGAACGAGGTCAGTGGGAGCACAACTATGGGAGTGTAAACACAGGGAATCCCAGGTACAGGGTTTGACCACAAGGGTGTTCACATCCAGCATCACGTGCCTTCAGTACCTCTCCCTAAGGTGCAGTTCCTCATCCTGCAGGAGGAGGGAATTTAGACCAGAGTCGGATGCAGAAGGGAAAGGATTGAGTGAAAGGAGCTCAGTCTGTGCTGGGAACTCTCAGGGGGTTTGGCTCTCAGGGAGGGGTTTGTTAAAATAAATTCACTGCTGTTGAACTCCAGCAGCCCAGCACACCACGTACTGCTGGGCTCCACAGCAAAGCTCCTTCTGAGAAAGGGAGATGGAGAGGACACACATGCACAGATCCCCCCAGAGAAACCCAGCTGCTGTAAAGGGAGATGTTTTGCTGCATCTTCCAAGAATTCTGTCTCCAAGGACCTGTAAGGAAAACCACTTCACAAAAAAACTTCACAAAAACCACTCGACTGCCACTGACAGGACACTGCCACACACAGGGCACCCTGGTCCTTCCCAACTGCACCCAGATTCAGAGACTTCCAGGACAGGAATGGGGAAATCACCAAGTTTAGCTGAACACCCTCCAGAAAATACCACCTATACCACAGTTTTATTAACTCCAGTTTTGACAGGCATCATTTCTTGCATCAAGATATTTGCTTTTATCTCCTAGGAACTAAAGGGATGTCCAGTCTTTAAACGTCTTTATGCCCAAAATTAGAGCCCAGGTATTTGGCTCAGAAGTGGCATCTGAGACCAAGAATACGACTAACTGGATGGATTTGGGGGTTTGCTGTATGTCTCCCAAAGGGATGGAGAAGAACTAGTAGCTCTCTCCCAAACATCAGAGCAGTGACAGAAAAAGAATTAAAAAATTGACAGAATTTTAGTAGAAAAAATTTTAGTAGAAGAACATGTCACTCACTGGAACATATTTCAGTGACTGCAAGAAAGAATTTCAGAGCTGCAGTCTAGATGATCTTATTTTTAAAAGCACACAACTTCAAAGCAGTGAGATGTGTTCTGCCATGGAGCAGCACTGAACTTGGCTGGCTTCCCTCCTCTCTCCAAACAGCAACAAAGGAACACTGTTCTCCCCCAGCAGACGGCAAACACTGGCACATATTTTCAGGGAGACACCTGTCAGGACTAGAGGAGCTCATGGAGCACAGCAGAGGTGGCCACAGTGACCCAGTGAACCCCAGAGTTACGGGAGGCCAAGGCAAGAGGAGGACACTGGGATCAAGGCTCCAGATGCCACCCCAATTCTTTTTGATCCAAACACTCTCCTGCTCTTTCTCAACTCAATGGCAACAGTTAGAGACAGCACAGATGCTTTGTGTTCACCAGGGAAGAGCTGCAAGAGGATGTTTAGCCACATTCCATAGATAAAGTCTTACCTCCTAGAGTAGCACTTTCCCCTTATTTCTCTGAGGCAAAACACAAAATGCTGCAAAACTCACTTGGGCTTTGGTCAAGGATTATCTACGCTTTTTTTTTTTTACTTCAAAAACAAATCTCTGCACGCAAACTATGCCAATTATTCCTGCCAAGGGACTGCAAAAGCCTCATCTTTGAAGAGCTTGGGCAATAGGCATTGCTGGTAACAACTGCAACCTGAGACACAGAACATACACAGGCAAAATATCCCATCCCCTTTAAAAGTCCAACAGCAGATACCCTCAGAGTCTCCAGTTTAGAAGGAAAAAAACCAGGGAGAATAAAATTGCTAAAAAGCAGCAGTTACTGGTTTTGAGCAAAGCTTCCCTCCCCAGAGTCACCAGCCCAGACTGACAGAGGAGGATCCCAACGTTGACCTTCATAAGGCAGCAAAGAACTCGTGATTTATGTCCTTGGAGATACAACCAGAACTTACAACAACAAGAAAGCTGCAAGAAGTCTGTCTGATCTTATAAACAAAGTCCTGGGCAAACTGGTAACTGAACTCAGTTTAGGTTATTAAGAATAAATTAACTTGCAACCCCTAAATTCCATTTGAAGGCTGACTAAGCCAAACTTACAGGCTTTTGCTTATTGACAAGTCTCATCTTTAAAAGCTCCTGAACTAACAGCTCTCTGCTTTTGCCACAGTAAGTTGGAACACTAAGATAAAACACTGGTGGTGCAGGAGGTAGAAACAAGGCACCAAGCTACAAGAATTTAACCACGGTTAAGTACTTTGCATCCTGTTACCCACAAAAAGTTACAACAAGTTTCAGAAGAGATGTTAAACCTCATATTTCAAAATTTAGAACAACCTCTAACCAACACAAGTGAACCCTACCACAAAGAGCAGATCTTCCTACTTAGTTTTTATGTTTTCTTTTAAAGCACACAGAAGCTGTTGCAGGAACAGAGTTATGTGGTCCAGACCAAAATCTCTGTGCAATAAAATTACTGACACACAGAGAAAGAGCGAGACTGAGTTTGGGCAGGTTTAGATCAGATATTAAGAAGAAATTCTAGTTTCTTGTGAGGCTGGTGAGGCCCTGGCACAGGGTGCCCAGAGAAGCTGGGGCTGCCCCTGGATCCCTGGAAGTGTCCAAGGCCAGGCTGGATGGGGCTTGGAGCAACCTGGGCTGGTGGAAGGTGTCCCTGCTGGAGGCAGAGGGTGGGACTGGATGGGCTTTAAGGTCCCTTCCAACCCAAACTATTCTGTGATTCCATGAAATAAAGCAAGTGGCATTTTTGGTAACTCAGCTGTACTATGAGAAACTTGTCACACATCTCAAGATGTCACATTCAAACCCTCAAAACACACTTGTTTTTACTTAGTGACCTAAACCTCACCTCCTGCTCGTCCTAAACCCTGCTTTAATAAAATTATATTGAGACTGTATTAAAAAAAGAGACTTCAGCATTCCTCCTCCCAGCCAACAAACATAACCAGACCTGTAACTACAGAGATGAGAGTAAGAACCTCTAAGTCAAAGTGCTGGATCTCAGTAAACAGAGAGACTTCTTTTTAAAAAGCACGTTGTACCCCACGCACACAGTGTGTACACACACACCCTCCAAAATGCTTCCAAAACTCACCATAAATTCACACAAGTCATTCACAATTCACTGCAGTTTAAAACACACGAACAGCTCAAAAAGGATTGCACATCACATGTGAAAGGGAAAACAAAACCATTTTTACTTCGGAGCAGTCGGATTCAGCTGCTGTTTGGGAAGTGTAGCAGCACTTGCATTTATTTCTGTGACTCGGGGTTCCTGCAGCCTGATCCTGATCCCAGTCCTGCCTGAGGTATCCTACAGCACATCCCAGCTTTTGGCTGGCCTGTTACACAGCTTTATGTGGCCACAGTCCTTCAACTCATAAGTGTCTGATGATTAACACAATCCTGCAAAAGAGCAGAATGCTGCTGATCCTTTATAAAAGAGCTCCCCAGAATGCCGTATTAATTTAATCTCATTTGGATACAGAAAGATTCAGTATTTCATTCTGCAAGGGAGAGATGCTTTCTACTATGTCGAGGCAGAGAGCAAGAAATCAAACTAATGAGTTCACAGCCCCATTGCTGGGTTCACATAGACTGAAATTCCCTAATATGAAAGAATAAACTGCCGTCTCGAGCAATTAAGCAGCATTTTCTATTCACAAAAGTACATCCTCCTTGGGTGTCACTAAACACTGCACTGATTCCAAGCAACTCAGCTGCTCTTAATAACAAAAAAAAAAAATAAATTAAAAAAAAAAATAAATTAAAAAATAGATCCTCTTTCTTGCTGGCAAGGTGAATTACTGGAAGGCTCTTTCCTTGTCAAGGACAATGCGGGTTTGTATCAAGCAGACGTGGCAGGTTTGCCACTGCTACACGGCTCCTCCCTGTTGTAAGTGCAAACAGGGGAGTTCCTGAACCACAACACTGGGAGAGAGGGGCTGGATGGGGAGAGGGAGCAACCACAAAGCAGGAAAAGTCGACTCCAACTCTGCCCAGGCTGCAGAGAGGACACACAGCACCCAGGGAAATGTCCCCCCCGTCACCAAGGTGTGTTTTTCAGCTCTTCTCCCTCCCTAAATAAACAGCCCTATGAGGTATCTGCAAACTAATAACCCCAGAGGTTGTACAGCCTCAGGAACCCACAGCAGCAGCCCCACAAGGTTTGTGTCACCGGCAGAGCTTTGGGACACTCAGTCCTTCACGGGCAGGTGCCACAGGAACGACGATCCCAAACACCAGAGCCAGTAGATATGGAATCCCAGAATGGTTTGGATGGGCAAGGACCTTAAAAATCATCTTGTTCCAACGCCCTTCCGTGGGCAGGGACACCTTCCACCAGCCCAGGTTGCTCCAAGCCCTGTCCAACCTGGCCTTGGACACTTCCAGGGATCCAGGGGCAGCCACAGCTTCTCTGGGCAACCTGTGCCAGGGCCTCCCCATCCTCACAGGGAGGAATTTCTTCCATATATCCAACCTAAATCTTTCCTCTTTTAGTTTAAAATAATTCTGACCTGGCCTTGAACATTTCCAGGGATGGGGCACAGTCTCCTTCTGCCCCCCCCCCCCCCCAAAAAACAACTGAGACTTCAGCCTAGCAAGAGAAATATAAATCAGTGCAACAAACTCCCTCTTGGATGAAAGCCAACACTTATCCAAGATATCCAGCTCTGCATCCACAAAGGAGGAAAGGGAGATGCTCTTCTGCAAGATCTACAGAAGATCAGAAAGTCCAGGATAAAAGGTAGAAAGAAATGGCATGGGAACAAGAAGTGGTGAGAAAACACCAAGAACCAAATTATTTTAGGATAAACAGAGATGGTTATATCTTAACTGTATCAGTAAGAAAAAGGGTCATTATCCTCCCATTTCATCTGGATTTCCCAGAGCCAAATCAAAACCCCCTGTTTGTACCAGTCCCATCCCTCCAAAAGTGGTTCATGTCACACACACACTGTTGGCTGCTCCAGTAGAAATTTATTTTTCTTGGACAGATTTTCCCCAGTCCTTTCAATGAGGTTCAGCCAAGACACAGGACTTTTCACAAGGACTAGATAACGTTTGCTTCATGCCAAGACACCAGGTAGGAGACAGAATAAAAGTATCTGCAGAGAAAATCAGGCCAGTTTCCACCTTCTGAGCAAACTCCCCTGCAGTTCAAGCACCACATTTTGGAAGGATCTCATGCTCACACTAATTTTATTTTCATCCTGCGTGAAGCCTGCAACAAATATCCAGCCATCTACTAAAGAGTTGGGAAGGGAGAAAAGAGAGAACATTAATTTGGATCCTTTGCAATCAATAGTATGCTCTTTAATACTGGGCTTTGATTGGCAAGAATGGTTTCTTCTAGAAGGTGGGATATTTTTAGAAGGTATTTCGATTGGCAGCATTGAGACATCTCATCCAAGAGGCAGAGCTTCCATCATTATCCCAACTCTCCTCAGTCTCTCAAAATATCATGGTATCAGCCTCACGAGGAATATTTTTTAATCTAAGATGTGTTCAGGAGGGTTTTCCTGTTGTTTTAGAGGAGAGGGAGTGGGAGGGAAGGGAGGATTACTCACCCTGCAGTCACCACTTTCCAGGAGTTGGGCTTTTCTACAGAAGCGAATACTAGATTTTTTTTATATATATAATTTAATTTTTTATTTACAAGCAGCAGCAAAGCATGTCACATTGGTGTGCCTAAAAGCCAGGACAAGAGCCAAAAAAGCCTGAGCTGGGGCAACTTCCAGTCAAGCAATCCCTGAGCAAAGGCAGCAAATGGAAACAGTTTGGAGAATTGCGACATCTTCCAGACCTTAACACTCGCTAAAATTTAAAGAAGTTCACACAAAAGAACAGAATGGAGATTCTCAACCTACTGAGAGTTCTAAAATCTGCTGCAAACAGCGTTGTCAGGCTGACAGGACTCACCAACCCAAGGTCTGATGCACAGAAACAGTCCGGATGGGATCGTTCCCCATCCCAGCGAGTTACACTGGAGACTTTGCTGCTCTGGGACCTTTCCTGCCTCATGCCAACTTTACTTGCACAGGACAGAAAGAAGAGTAGAACACATGGGACGTTTTCAAACACATTCAAAAACTTGGAAGCCAAGAGTTTCAGAACGAAAGCAAACACAAAAGTAACTGTACCAGGAACAAAGAGCCGCGGCCGCGAGTCCAGCCCTGCGCAGCCTCGGAGGGGCCGAGGGGCCAAGTGGGCTCAGCAGCCAAACCACGACACATTTGCACCTCCCCAGACCTCGAGGATTCCCAGCTTTGGAAGAGATATGACAAATTTTTTTCATCAGAGGAGCTGGAACAAGCTGTGGTAAGAACTAGAATGATAATGCAGCCATTGTAGCTCAGCTGGAAGGGAGTTCACCAGTACTAGAGAGGGTGGGATGTTTTAACCTGAATAAAAAAAAAAAAAGACCTTGGTACAAAGGGGAAACATCCCTCTGAAATTACTGTACAGTCTCCTGCATTAAATGCCAGGACTTTAAAAGTGACATTACACAGTTTTACCAGGCAACTAGTGATTGAAAAAGGGAGATTTCTGCATGGATTTTTACGTTCTCCAGGACATCCCTGTGAAGCAAGACAACACTTTTCCACTCAGCTCTCTGCCCTAAAAACTGATCAGGGGTTCAATGGAGATGATTAATGCTGGGGGGAGTTGAGCAGCTGCTGCTCTCGTGGCAGGGAGGAGGAGGAGGAGGGGAGGTACCTGTCTGCTCCAGGCACTCGGACACAACAGCATAAGCCAGGGCTAAGTAGATAATCACAGATCCTCAGAACCTCCTTTATCTCACCAAGCATCAGCTAAATAAATAAACTAGAGATGCTTTTGGACAAGTTACTCTCAGAAATGAAGTGAAACCCAGGAGAGCTCCATTACTTCAATTAATACTCCCATTTGTACCAGGTCAGCAGTTCCCAAGGGCAACGAGGACAGGAGCACACACATCCCACTATTCCTCATCTGAAAAAATCCCCAACTGCTGAGCCATGAGCATCCAACTCATTTTAAAACTCCAGTTGATGTCTGTAGGACCAGAGAGTAAAAAAAAAAAAAAAAAAGGAAAAAAAATGGAACATTTTGGTTGCAGTCTCACAAACTGGAAGAAAAATTACAGAGTTTTATAGAATCACAGAAGGGACCTTGAAGATCATCAGCCTTGGGTTGGAAGGGACATAAAGATCCTTCAGTCCCACCCCCTGCCATGGGCAGGGACACCTTCCACTAGCCCAGGTTGCTCCAAGCCCTGTCCAATCTGGCCTTGGACACTTCCAGGGATGAAGAGTCCACAGTGCAAGAAAAATCTATTAGGCCTGTTAGGGAGAAAGTTAAGTAAAACTAAGTATTTTTATTTTCCAGGAAGGCAACTACAGCAAGCCCAGAACAGGAAGCTCACTCTGTGTACTAGTTTGACTGGCTGAAAAATTCAAACACCTACATCAGAGAGGGGAAAAAAAAAAATCCTACTAGAAAGCTCCAAAAGGAGGAGGGGAAAAAGTTTCAATTATATAAGGCAAAGACTGAAAGTAGCCAAGTGCTCTGCATGCAGACGGTTGTTAACAAGCAGACAAGAAGTAGATGAAAGGGGTTTTGAGGAATGCAGCAACATCAGAGGGAAACAATAAAGAGAGGATTCCTCCAGCAGATTCACCCAGTAACACTCAGCTCCAGCCCCAGACCCTCATTAGCAGGGACCACCTCATTAGGGCCACGAGGGGCTGCAGAGGTTCTGTCCCTGCTGGAGTCCTGCACTCATCACTTGCTCCAAGTGTCACAACTAAAAGCTGCTGGGAATTTAGGACCAAAGCCTTCACAGACGTGACAACAACGAAGGAAACACCCATAAAATTCTCAGAATCGACTCATCTTCCCCTCTCCAGGAGCCACATCACTGGGCACCACCAAGTTTTTGGATTGCAGCCTCTGAAGTTGTGGGAAGGATGGAAAAAGGAAGGAACGAAGGGAAGTGGGTGCAGGACAACTAGAGCTGCTGTGCCCCCAGCCATCAACACGAGCAGAGGGCAAAGCTTGGTCCAGAAGCAGCCCTGCTGCAGGAATTCCCATGGGACATAAAGCAGAGGAGATGGCAAACACACAACTACTGCCCCTGGGGGAGAGGGAGGGAGCAAAGGGGAAAGAAACTCTGGATATAAGCAGGAGAAAATTCATATGCATGTTCAAAATTCAAGTGGAGAGAAGACTGGGGGGGAGACCTCTTTGGGGTGTGCAGCTTCCTCCTCAGGGGCAGTGGAGGGGCAAGCACTGATCTCTGCTCTCTGCTGCCCAGGGATATAAATGGCTGGAGCTGTGCCAGGGCAGGGTCAGGGTGGATCTCAGGGAAAGGTTCTTCCCCCAGAGGGTGGTTGGCACTGCCCAGGCTCCCCAGGGCAGTGGGCACAGCCCCAAGGCTGCCAGAGCTCCAGGAGTGCTTGGACAACGCCCTCAGGACCAGGGTGGGATTGTTGGGGTGTCCTGGGTAAGGCCAAGAGTTGGGACTCGATGATCCTTGTGGGTCCCTTCTAACTCAGGAGATTCTGTGACAGAATCTGTGACACAAAGCCCCTGAAAGGCTGAATCAAGTCATTTTCCCTTTAATTCATCAGAGAGGAGCACCTTGTCCTGGTACATAAATTCACTTGCTCAAGCACAAGAAAACATCTGTTCAATAATCAACTCAATTTGCAGAGCAGTTAATCTGATCAGGGCTTACCTGTACCCAGCCTGGAAGGCGTTTGGTTTCAGGAGTTTAACATAACCAAAGCACGGCTGGTTCTGAGAGCAAAAGAGGGGGGAAAAAAAAAGGCAGAGCTGTGCCATGACAACCAGGATGGGTTATGAAAGCTCTCTATCCTCAGAGGATACTGTTTTGAAAATAAATACTACCTCAACAGTGAGCACACAGGAGAATTGGCTGCAAAAGGAACTAGAACTCTTTCTATTAAAAAGCCTGGCCATGAATACACAGGAGAGGTGCAGAGGGAGAGGAGGGGCACTAGGGCACGTCTGAGGAGTCAAAGATTCACACAGAAGAGTGAAGGAGCACAGAACTGCTGTAACTGGAGACAGATGTAATTTCACCCTGTTAGTAAGAACTCAAAGAACAGCTCATGTTCAGAAAAAAGCAGATAAAAAAAGAAAAACCAGCAGTTACACACTTCATAAACCGAGTTAAGATCTAATACACAACACCATGTCAATTAAAGGCTTCAGGTAAGACTTTTCTACAGGTATCACTTATTAAAAATAGGTTTAAATAACTAAGAGTTAAGCTGGTTTTGGGCTTCCTGCCCATTTCCAGAGGCAGGGAGAGGGGGATGGTAGGGGGGGAGTGAGCAAGGGCTGAATATGGAAAGCTGTCTTTAGGCACAATATGAATCATCACACTGAGGAATTTTCTTTAAGTGGCTGGCTACTACTCAAACAGATTTATTTGATTTAAAATGGGAAGGTTTTGACCAATATATGCACAACAAACCTTGAAGAAGTCATTAGATGACACTCAGCTGTGTCTATTACAATGAAAAATGCTTGAAAATTAATCTGTATCAATTTAATCCGCCCTGACACAGGAGAAGTGGTTAATGCCTTGAGAGATTTCCTCCTGTGGTTGGTTTCTTCACATTATTTTCTGCTGTCTCAGTATAAACAGCACCTTGCCTTTGACTTTGAGAAATCTCTGCTAATGCCAGGAGAGGTCCCTACAACATGGAAGGAGCAGAGAGAGAATCATTTTCTTGTTTTAGTCTGAGGCAGTAAAAAGCCACCACCACAAAATGTTGCATACATGGAGCAAGAGCCCTGCAAGTGTTCTGCATTCAAAATGCAGACCCACAGAAGGCTGATTGTCTCATTTTTTTGAAATAGCCAGCACTGGAATAGCAGAAGTCACATGGAGAAGGGCTCCAATTCACACAAAAATGGGCAGATTTAGCTGCTGCAATTTTTATGCCTGCGACTGTCCCAGTCCAGGAATAGCAATGGCTGCTTAACAGAAATAATCTCCCCTGGCCACTGGGATGTGGGATTCCAGCAAAGGAAAAAAGCCACCAGGAACACGGAGAGCCACCACCTCTCCACATCAAACCACACGGATCACGAGCTGGGACCACAGGAAAGAATTCTGTCGGAGCAGAGCCAAGATCCTGGAGCACCAAAGCACCTTCAGAGCCACCTGTGCTCTGCTCAGCTCTCCCCTCTGCATCAGACACACTCCTGCCCTGCTCCCTGTGCGGACACAGAGGGATGTGCCCTGTCTTCCAGCTTCTTACCAGGGCTCAGGGAAGTGCACAAGGCACACAGAGGCCACCTCTGAGCACAGGAACCTCCTGCTCAAGCACTGCTCAGGCACTGTGGGGACAGCAGCACACTGGGCTTTGGCTGCCTGGAATGCAGAATCCCAAAAAAAACCAGGGTGCAAAGCACCTGGAGTTTATGATTTGATAACTCCTCCTGCAACTCAGTGAGAACCAACTTCCTGAGGCACACACACCCCTGGAAGTGGAGCTGCTCATCACTCAGTGCCAGCACAGAGGAGGAGGAGCAGGAAAACAACATCCCTGGGCCCAGGAATGAGCCAGGACTGGGAGCCACTGCTGCAGGAAAAAAAAGGGGTCCTCTCCAAAGTGAAATGGGCACAAGAAATGTGTTAACTACTAGTCAGGGTCTGAAGCAGCCAGAGGACAAGGGCAAGGCAGAATGGGCTGTCACTACTCCCAAACTTGGGAATTATCACCCTCTGGCCATCCATGGGCTCCATCCAGAGGGCACAGGACCCTCTGGACCCTCCAGCCATCCATGGGCTCCATCCAGAGGGCACTCAGGCTCCATCCAGAGGACATTGCCCATGGCAGCCTCCTGGTCACAAGCTGCCACAAGCTCAGAAGACTTAACTCCTAACTTAACAATAAAAAGATTAAATATCTATCTCAATAACCAAAAACCACAGATAAGATATATGGAAGTAAGACTTTTGTGCCAGTCTGGAAAGTGGGAATTTCTTGCTGGGTTTCTACAGGTGATTTAATTGCCAAGTCATCTAAATCACAGTGCTTTTCACTGCCCTCCAGGGCCTCCAGTCACATAACTGGGTGGGAATACAGGGCTGGGAGCACGGCTGCTGACCCACAACTCATATTTAATATATACCCACATATTTATTATGTGCACATAAACATCCCTCTCTAAACCCTTTTTCTCCAAGAAACCTTTCTCTTTTTTTTTTCCCTTTTTTTTTTTTTTCCTTTTTTTTTGTGATTTAGGTCTACTGCATCTACATAAACCCCCTTTGGTTCTCTCTCAAGAGCAGATTGAATTTGCTAATGCAATGCAACTTCATCAGCCCAAGCTCAACACTGGGCATTAAGTGGGAGCCACCAGGGAATTCAGGAATTGCAGATTGCCTGTAGAGCCTGTGAGCTGCCTCAAAGGCTTCTAAATGAAGACATCCAATTTTATCTCAACTAAGCTCAGAGCCCCCCATGAACACCAACAGGGCAACAGCTCCGAATCTTTTTGGATTTTATCAGAGATAAAATATTTTTTACCTGGACCCGAAGAACAAACAACAGCAGAATATTCCCAAAGTTTCACCTGTAGCAGCAGAGAGGAAATATTGTGGCAAATATTCCCGAGATGACTGGAGCTCTCATTTTTTCCTGTCTGCTGGCCAAGACCAATCCAATCCACGGAGGGCTGCTCGCTCTGGGCACTCCATCAAATCCCCTCCCTCTGCCTCACATCAGGCTCACTTCCCCCCGATTCACACTGCCTGCCATTAATATTTTAAAGTCCTCCCTTAGACAAATAAAATTCCTGCAACATTTCTTACAACATCGTTATGTGTTACTATGGAAACTGCTAAAATGTCACAAAAGCCTAAAGCTCTGCTGCACAAGGAGAACCCTGATCCTCCTTAGTTCTCTATTTGGGTAATTTGATGATCAAATGTTTTGAGCCCAATCTAAATAAAAGGTCACTATTATAGTGGGAGGTGTATTTTAGTTTTTGCACTGTTTTAAAATACTGAATGTTTCATTAAGCCAGCAGCCAAATGAAGTCGTTTTTCACAAACCCACCCAGCCAGGAGGCACTTTTTAAGCAGCAAAATGACATTCAAAACTCGCTGAAACTCGGTGCTGACCGAGCAGACACCTCAAACTGCAGTGAATCTGTGTCAAAACTACCCCTGTGCTCTCACTCCTCTGACTGTTCCACTGCAAAAGTGGGAGAGAACTCAAGAGCAGCACAGGCAGCAGGGGAGGGGGGATTCTGCCCCTCTGCTCTGCTCAGGTGAGACCCCCCTGCAGAGCTGCTCCAGCTCTGGGGTCCTCAGCACAGGAAGGACATGGAGCTGCTGGAGCCAGTCCAGAGGAGGCACCAAATGGTCAGAGGGATGGAGCAGCTCTGCTGGGAGGAAAGGCTGGGAGAGTTGGGATTGTTCAGCCTGGAGAACAGAAGGTTCAGGGTGACCTGATTGTGACCTTCCAGGACCTGAAGGAGCCGACAAGAAAGATGGAGAGAGACTGTTTCCAAGGGCCTGGAGTGATGGGACAAGGGGGAATGGCTTCACACTGACAGAAAGTAGGTTTAGATTAGAGATTAGGAAAAAATTCTTCCCTGTGAGGGTGGGGAGGCCCTGGCACAGGTTGCCCAGAGAAGCTGTGGCTGCCCCTGGATCCCTGGAAGTGTCCAAGGCCAGGTTGGACAGGGCTTGGAGCAACCTGGGCTGGTGGAAGGTGTCCCTGCCCATGGCAGGGGGGTGGAATTGGATGAGCTTTAAGGTTCCTTCCCACCCAAACCACTCTATGGCTCTGTGAATGTATTTAACAGCCAGGATGCACAGATTTAAGAGATAAGGGAGCTCTGACTCTTTAAAATGGGCTGGGCCTCTTGGAGAATCACACACTTGTGGAGGGAGCACCCTGTGCTCATTCATAAGGCAGCACAGATTAATGTGCCTCCGAAGCGGGAGCGTCACGGGATGTGCCAGCCCAGCTCTGCCACCACTATCACAGGGAACATCTCGTTTTGCAGCTGAGACATCGTGGTTGCACAGGAGCATCAGGGAGCAAACAGCCATCTGCCAAGGGGTTCACCTTCGCTAACCTGCCGGCTCACAACCGACACAGGAGCTTTAAACACATCACGGGGTGACCTCCCTGCCACGGCCAGCGGCTGGGACAGGCAGGTCTGGGCACAAAGCTGAAGGTTGGCTTTGGGGAGGGGCAGGAATTAGGGAAACCACCCTCAACACGACCAGTCTGCAGCGAAATTTTTGAGACACCCCGTCATCATCACGTGGATGTGAAAGCGGCAGAGTGAAGGTGTCAAGAGCACAAGACTCTGACTGTCTGTGCCCTTTTAAATATTCTCTCTCACCAGAGCATCATCCCCCTGCCTGCTGATGCAACGTGGGGAAATCGAAGGTTTACAGGAAAGTCCCAGGCACCAGGAGCAAATCCTTAACTCGGAGTGCCTGTGCCAGGTACCCTGCCCATAAACAGCTCGCTCAGTGCCGAGGTCAAAGCTGGAGCAGGCATTCCAGAAAGTAACCCTATCACAGGGAAGGTCACAGGGGGGTGAGAAGAAATAGAGGGGAAAAAAAAATTAAAAAAAAAAGGGAAGAAAAAAGAGCTGGATGTTACTTAAGGAAACCATTTCAGTACTTCAAGTGAAAGCAAGTCTTTCAAATGCAGAGCCACAACCAGAGACAGCTCGGAGTGAGGTGGGGAGCTGAACCATCCCCAGTTGGCTCCAGAGATGTGAAGGGCAACTGCAGCAAACCCAACAGCAATTCATGTTCCTCTTTCCATCTCCCAGCTGAATTCCCAGTCAATACACAGGCCTTCACCTATTTACATTTTCAAGTCCTTTCTTTCGTTCTGAAATCCAGCAGGCAAAACTAAGTCAATTTTCCAAGTTTTCTCCTACCTAAAGCGTTTTATCTGAGGACGGCCCAGCAAAGCCACCCAAGCTCTCCCAGCCTTTGAAACAAGACACTTGCAAAACGCCCCACACAGCCAGGGTGTGCCCAAAACACGCTCCGTGGAAAAAGCTCTTGGGGTAGTGCCAGTTTAGCAAGGAAAACATTTTCCCCCAGCTGGAAGTCTGGTGCTGCTGAGCCAGTGCAACCAGAACGGATCTGCTGGAGGAGAGAACAAAGGGGGGGGGGGGAGCCCATCTCACTGCAGAACGGAACCCCAAATCTTTCAGGAAGACATCTGGGAGTACCTTTACAAGCTCTTCTTTAAGGAATTCCGTCATTGCTTCAGTTTTAATCTCAGCCATGCAGAAATTCTAATCTCAGCCATGCAGTAGTTTTTGGTCTTGTGGCAGTATTAGCACGAATAAAAACGCAGCTCTGAGCTGTGGCTGCTCCCAGACGCTGGTGTAACACAATGTAAGTCTCTCCCCATCCCCCACAGTGGTATATTAGCCTTCAGCACTGGAGATCAGCTCTAAACGGGGCCCCTTTCCCTCGCTCAAACACCAACTCCAATTCCACAGGAGACACACAAGCATCACATCGGGTTTTTAATGTCAGTTCACATTCACAAACTTCACAGAAAAATTTGTTTCTGCTGCTTCAGATGCTCTGACAGGCTTTTTCCAATGAAAAGTAAAGTAAATATTTATACAACCCTATACAAAGTGTCACCCACAAGTCCTAAAAACATCTGAACTACAGCCTGTTCTTACTTGCTGCCCCACTGGGTGAGGGCTACAGAGACAAAGAGCAGTTCATTGGCAGTGCCAGACACCAAATCATTCCCAGTCCTCCACATTATCTTCCATACACCAGCTCAGCACAGCCAGAGAAACAGGGAAAGAAGACCTGACTGCAAACAGAACAACCCAAAACCCTGCCAGAGCACCAAGGGCATCTGCCAGAGATGCTCTGTCTGCATCAACACCCCACACACCAAATTCCAGTGTTTTCTTGAACCCAACGTTATTCCTTGCATGTGTGACCCAACATGGAGTGATGGATCACAGAATCACAGACTGGTTTGGGTGGGAAGAGACTTTAAAGACCACCCAGTTCCACCCCTGCCATGGGCAGGGACACCTTCCACTAGCCAAGGTTGCTCCAAGCCCCGTCCAACCTGGCCTTGGACACTTCCATGGTTCCCTTCTGCTCCCTCCCACGAATAAATACGATTTCAGCCTAAAAAGATAAACTGAAACCAAACCATCAAACTCTCTCTTGGATGAAAGACAACAACACTGCCTTTTCCAAAGTTCTGTGGATGGAAATGTACCTCCCCCAAACCCACCAAACCTCCCTGCCACAACTCCAGCGAGGGCTGCACGAGGATCTGATAAAAGTCAGGAACAACTTATCAGACACCCTATGTCTATAAAAGGTGTACTATGACCAGCACCTCTTCAAGAAATAACCAACCCTATTCTCACTCGCCCTCTTTTCTTAAAAGCAAGAGGGACTTGGAGTGTCCTACTTACTGATACCTGATTAAGCATTTTTCAACAATGGACTGCTCTATTGTTCTGCTTTCAAATGCAAAGCAAGAACACTTCAGGATTCCCTCCCTCTTCCCAGCTGAGAGAGGCTTAAGGGACATCTCTCCTGACCAGCACCTGGATTACAGCAATTCAGGTACAGCATATGCCAGTTTTCATAAATAGCTGAAAAATATAGTTAAGCACCATGCTGACCTCAGCACCTATGAGCAAAGGTAGAAGTAAACAAGAAAAACACCCCAAAAAAATCAAGCAGGTAACTGAAAAAGAAATAAAGAGTAAGAGATAAACTTTTAGGATTGCTCTGCATAAATCATTCGGCGAAATGTGGTTCTGACCAGTAGGAAAAGCTTCCTTAGTCCCCACGGTGTGGGATTTGCCATCTGAATTACAGTGTGGGATTTGCCATCTGAATTACAGTCCCATGAAGTCACAGATTTGAGAAATACTATCTAATTGCCCTTGAGGTATGGGCTTTATTATCACGCTCTCGTTTCAAAAACATAATCGAGGGAGAAAACCCAGAATTTCTAAACCCCATTTCTCAGTCAGCTGATGCACCAACTGTGACCACCCCTCAAAGAACCCCCAACACAAGTGCCATGTGCATCCCTCTCCAACACAGGCCTTGGAAATGAGTGCTGGGAAAAGCACTTCTTTGTGAGAAATCTTAATTACTACTCCAAGCCCAGCAACTCTGAAATCCCGGCAGCACAACGTGACGCAGCACAGGGAGGAGACAACACACGGGCTGAGAAATGATTCACTGCAACACCAAAGAGCAGAAGGTGCTCGGATTTCCCATCAGTAAATGGGAATAATTAAAGTGCACGGGAATAATTAAAGGCATCGTGGCCATAGGCATCGTAACAACCACAACTGAACACTGGAGGTACTGCCTGACCCCTGGAAAAGGTCCTGTGGGAAGTCAGAGGTGTGAGAAGTTGGTCACTAGGAACTTCAGTTCCCTCTCAGCAGGTTGGTGCAACTGCCAACCAACCAGTGACTTTCCAGATAAGAAACCTGAGCTAAAAGATAAGTCCCAGTTAAATATTTGGTTTCACTACCTTTTCAGAAAATTTTTCCATGGTACAGACTGAAGTTGAGGATTAGAGACTAAATCACCCACCTCTCACCAGCTCATGCCTGTGTTGCTGTTTGACACAGGTAACTAATCAGCCAGAAATAACTGACAAATTCTGATGAAACTTGTCTACAGGCAAAAACAAGAACACCAAAGAACCAACCAGCCTGAAAAAAGCAACTGCTATAAAGATGCACCAGCCATATGACATATTTCCTACTTACATGTATTAACACAGGGCCACAGAAACACCAGGACTCTCTCTGATGACTTGCTAAACCATCACTTGGCCACACAAGTCAGATTCCAGCCAGCAGCCCTCCAGCACTGGGAGGAATTCCATGCCCTGCTCCAAGCCACCTTTCACAAACAGCACTTCCTTCACACTGACAGCAGCAGAGAACCAAGGAATGGTTTGGGTTGGAAGGGACCTCAAAGCTCATCCAGTCCCACCCCCTGCCACAGGCAGGGGCACCTTCCACCAGCCCAGGGTGCTCCAAGCCCCGTCCAGCCTGGCCTTGGACACCTCCAGGGATCCAGAGGCAGCCACAGCTTCTCTGGGCAACCTGTGCCAGGGCCTCCCCACCCCAAAAGGGCACGTGGGCCCTTTCAAAGTCGCACAGGTTTCACAGTCACAGACAGCTCCTGCCTCCAGTCACACCCAGCCAAAGAAGCTGGGATTCTCCACAGGGAAGGCTCCAACCTGCCCTCCTCACCTCCGAGCAGAGGCAAAGCTGCCTCCTCCCAATCCTCCTCTGCACCTCTCACACTGTTGGAGCAGCATGGACAGGGATCTCGGCCGTGAGGTGTGTTATCAACCAGAGAGCAGCTTGAAGGGCAACGTGGTGGTGCTGGATGGACACAAACCCAAGGACAGCACGGCCCAACCCTGCCTGCACACACCTGCCTTCCCCATCGGCTGCCTGAGAACCAGCAGCACCTTGTTAAACCCAGCCCATGGCTGGCAGGGCTTCCCAAAGGTGTAACAAACACCTCCCTGCTTTGTTTATGCATTAACGATGGCCTGGTTATGCACCAGAGTGACGGCACCTTCCTGGGCAGCACATCTGGGAGTGCTTTAAAAGGACCTGCCAGGCTCTGATACACCCCTAATGCTGCTGGGAAGATGTAATTCCTCAGGGAGATGCTGCTCCATAGCTGAGATCAGGCAGGTCAGAACAGTACAAACGCTTCAAAGTCTGTCCTTGACCAGATACTGATTCTGGAATGCCACCACACCAGAAAAACTCAAAGGTCAGCTCTTATCTAAGCATGATGTAAGCAGTCTTTGTTTCTTTTGCCTGCTCCTACTGGAATCCCAGAGGCAGTTGGTGACATGGCCCCTCAGTGCCAGTGGGCTTGGAAAACTGTAGCACAACTCTCACTGAAGGTCTAGGAGGAAGCAGCAGTTTTTTGGGGGAAGGCAAAGGCACCCAGAGGCAATACAGAGCCAAGGGATGGTGACTGTGGAATGAGACAGAAGTTTACAAAATCACAGAATAGTCAGGGTTGGAAGGGACCTCTGGAGGTCATCCAGTCCAACCCAGGTTACACAGGAACACATCCGGGTGCTTTGGAATATCTCCATTACACACTTAAGATGTTCCATCTCACTACCAAAATTAAAATAGTCAGAGTTCAAGTCTTCCTTCTACTAAGTAAATTCTACAAGATGCAAGATCCAGCCCTCCTTGAGCAGGCTCTGCACTTACACCAAGGTACAACAATGGCTCTGTACAATCAGCTGGCCCAGGGTGGCTTCCCAGTGGAAAACTCGGCTCTTCCCCTTCCTGCCTCTCAGCACTGCTGGAAAAGAATGAGGTTTAGATGCACTCAGAGGCTTGTACCAGCTCTTAAGGTCGACTTGAGTCTCTAACAAGCACCAACACGCACTGAGCCCCGGCAATGGCAGAGCTCAGAGCCCCAATGTCACAGCACTCATCCAACAGGACGGTCAATGCCGGGGCTGCTAATTACTAAATACCCACAGGCACCAACTTTAAACGAGGTTTGGTGGGCCTGGCCTAGATGCCAGCGTGCACACACACCAGCTTCTGAACCCAGAGACAATAGAGGGATCAGTCTTTTTATGAGCTTTCCAATCTTTGGCTTTTTAAGGGTACTGGGGACGTGAAGGCATGACGAACGCAGAGGGCGGAAAAGTCAGCAAAGAATTTCACGCATCGTGTCTCTGAATACCACACTTCCTCTTGGGATTAAGAGGAGTGGCGAAGAAATTTCACTTTGCCAGACAACACGTGAAGCCGTGAAACCCACAAATAGGGGAAATTCAATATTATTTTGAACAGATTTTTAATCAAATGTCTCCTCCAATAGCTATTACAAGACTTATAAATGCAATTTTGCTAGTAATCCCAACGGTAGGTTTGTGGATGTTATAAATCAGGAATAAAGTTACTAAACTCTTGTTTCTAACAGCACAAGAACCCCTTTATGTCCAGCCAGGAGGGATCACATGTTCAGCTACCAGCTTTGCACTGGGAGAAACCCGAACTCACGCCACATCTAAGGCTTCACATGCAGAAATTCGCCCTGTGCCCCCATCCCAAAACACGATGTGACACTGAGTGGGAATTTAATATCCAAGAGCTGTAACATCTGGTTATCAGCACTCATCCATATGAGCGTGTGCTTGGAGGGGGCTGAAGTTCCCAAGTGCCCACACTGTTCATATCCACCCAGTTCAGTAAAATGTGTGTCACAGAGCAGCCATTAACCTGCTCTGGACAACAGGTCTCTGAGTCCACTCGGTTATTTCTCCACAGAGATCTGAACAAACCCAGAGCGGAGCAGGAATGTGAAAGCCCTGGTGACTATTTCCAGCCCTGATGGGAAAGCCATCAGCATTCCAACCAGGACCCCTGTGCCTGCTGCAGGGAGCTTTTTGTCGACCGTAGCGATACTTCACAGACTGAGGTCTCGGTTCAATAGGTCCATCAGGGTGGAAGAGATCATCTACTGATGCAAGCAAGATTTCACACAGACTACACACAGAATACGGCCTTTTAAGAGATTTGTGCGAAATACTGGAAAATTCTGGGCTTTGGAAGAAAAATTTCCCTTCTTCCTTGACCTGTCTCAAGACCTTTTGCCTTGACAAGGATCTTCCTCCTCCACACACAAACTGACACCTAATACTTATGCAAACAGCATCCAGTTAACAACATAATTATGAAGCTGTTGTCATCGTTTAATGCAACTCACAGCCAAGATGAAAATTCCCAGCAATAATTTCCCACATTCAAGAGGAGAACACACTTCACACTTCCCCTGGCACTTGGACCAAATCCCTTCAAAGGTTTGGGGTTTTTTTCCAGCCAGTTCACTTAACAAATAAAATAATTCCCGAGTCACAAATATGCTGCCAGGTACTGATATTCGGACTGGCCTTACTTTACACAACAGATTTACTACAAACATTCCCACTGCAAAACAGCAAACATTTAATTTCAGAGGACAGGTCCAACACATCCTGGAGAGAATGTGTTTATGGCATTCTGGGTTTGTATCTGCAGCTCACACCACTCCAGCCAGCCTGTATTTCCAGGACTTGCTGCTCCACAAACACCAAAGGCTATTTCCAATATGCATGAGGAATTTTATCTTCAGTGCTGCACGTGCTGTAAATCACACCACACCAGCTCCAACAATTCTTTGATCCGAGACCATCCAAAATTTAGCGTTCCTACAAAAACCACGTATCTACTTTGCTCCCCATCGGCAGAAGTAAACAAGCACGAGGGCTACTTACAGTGGTACATGGGGCTGTTCTGGGTCTGCTTTGGTCAGTTCCTCTTCCTCAACGTCCGACTCTCCTCCCGAGCTGCTCTCGGTGACGTCCGAGTCAAACGCCTGCTCGCTGCATCTCAGGTTGGCCATTCCACTGGCCGTGAATCTCTCCAGCTCCTCCGATATCGAATCGCTCTTCAGGAAGTTGCTCAGGCCTTCTGAAGTAACTGTCTCGCTCGCAGCTTTCCTCAAGGCTGCTTCTGCTTTCCTGGTCAACATCAGCTGGCTCCGATGCCTCAGCGGGTCCAAAGCTGGAAGCTTGCTCAGAGTTTTCTCCAAGAAGCCACCCAACTGCTGCTGGATGTGTCTCTCCACCTGCTTCGCCTGCACCACCTGCAAGCGTTTCTGCAGCCTGCGGGCCCTGCTCTCGATGTCCGCCTGCCGCCGGAGCAGCGCCCTCGTCCTCATCTCGGAGTCGAGGGTGCTGTGGTGACCAGCCAACGGGGAAGGTTTCTGCTCCTCCAACTTGCTGCTGCCGAAGTCGGAGCGACTCGCGACACCGGGCAACCGGGTCTCTCCACTGCTGCCCTCGAGCACCCACTGCTGCTCTGTGGAATTAAGGGAAGATTTATTTGCAGTGCTATTATTGCTAAAGGGAGTCGTGTGCTCTGCATCAAGGCTTCTGTGTGGAAGAGTGCAATTGGTCAACCCGGTCTTCAAGTCCCCCAACTCGGAACCTCCTGTATTATAGTCAACAGTCTGGAGGGCAGCAGAAGGAGGAGCACACTTCCCACCATTCAGAGAACTAGAGTTTTCATGGTCTGAATTGGTACTTTTGGCCAATTTCTTGGCCAAGCCATTTACAGGCGCTTGTGGGAGAGGTGGCTGGCTATTAGTACTCATTGTTTTTAGATTCTCCAAAGTGAATTCCAACACCGGTTGTCTCCCCAACAGATCACTTGTTTTCAAGAAGGACTGAGATAAGAGAGAGTGAGATTTAAGGACTGTCTGCTTGTTGAAGACTCCTTGCAGCTTCAGAGGCTCTTTTGAAGAGACAGATGTTACATCCGAGCAGAGATAAGAGGCCACCAGCGGCTGCAGCTTGCCCAGCTCTTCCTTTGTTGGGTTGTTTCGGAAATCTAGACTGGGATCCTCCGGAGCAATGGCTTTCCTTTTGGTGCCGTTGGCAGCCAGGAGGATGTTGTTGGCGTTGCCGTTGCTCTCGGCACTGCCAGGCGACAAGGTGGAGGACGGGGGAGCCAGCTTGAATCGGATGTGGTGAGCTTCGGCTGCTGCGTCAGTGAGAGCGGGCGCCATCGCAGCCATTCAGCACAGAGAGACGGGAAGTCCAGCCTCTCCCGGTGCCGAGGCCAGCTCCACTGCCTCCCACTGCCTCTCCCGAGGGCAGCCTGCACGAGGGAAGGGGAAAAGACACAGTTAGGAACTGCACTTGAGAGAAAATAAACCAAACGAGACAGGCAACGGTAGCGAGGCTTATGGACGCGATCCCTGCCTTCCTCCTGGAGCCCCAGCCTGGAGCTCCCTGGAGCCACTTGGGCACCAGGCAGGTGGGAACAGAAGCAGCAACACACAAGCTGGTCCTCAGGATCTCCTGAAGTTAATCACAGGAAGGGACCCAAAATGATCATCCAGTCCAACTCCTGGCCCTGCACAGGACCATCTCCAGGAGCCACACCCTGTGCCCCAGAGGATCATCCAAACCCTCCTGGAGCTCTGGCAGCCTTGGAGCTGTGCCCACTGCCCTGGGGAGCCTGGCCAGTGCCAACCACCCCCTGGAGGAAGAACCTTTCCCTGAGATCCAACCTAAACCTGCCCTGACACAGCTCCAGCCATTCCCTGGGTCCTGTTCCTGCTCCCCCCAGAGCAGAGCTCAGTCCCTGCCCCTCCTCAAAAAGCTGTAACTGCAATGAGGTCTCCCCTCAGTCTCCTCTTCTCCAGCTGACCAGACAAAGTGCCCTCAGACACTTCTCACACGGCTTCCCCTCAAGGCCCTTCACCATCTTCACTGCCCTCCTTTGGGCACTCTCTAATAGCTTAATATCTTTCTTATAATGCCTGTTTGTAACAGCTGTTCCCATCTTTCAGTATATCCACGAGCACACCAGAATCCTTTCAGGCCTCCATGAAAGGCCTGGCCCTGAAAACACCTATTCCTCAGTGCCAGCAGCTCACCAACTTCATCATTACAATCCCCGAGCTACACCTATGAAACAGTTTTTACTGCTTCTACTGCCAGCTCAGGGGTGTTAAAAATGACAAATTAGAACTATAACATGGAACACAGACAGGGTTTGATGGGAACAAATCTCCATATGCTAAAACTCCCAGTAGCTAAAGAAACCCCACTGCTTCCCTGAAAACCTTAGATTTGAAGAAAGGCACTTCCCTGGTGTATATGAAACCTACTTTCCCAGAAGTGCATTTCCAAATGAGCCAGGTGATTTCCAGTGTTAGCAATTCCCATTTCCCTTTCAAGAGCATGGATAAAAATTAACCCACACACATACAGAGCAGTTCTACACTGACTGTCAGAGCAAGCCAGGGTTTAACTCAACTAGAGCAAACAAGTTAAGAGAAATAACCCAAGACACTTCATTCCTGTACACTGCAACCACCTTCCACCCACCTTCAAGTTTTTGGTCATTCACCCTCTTTCTTTACCACTGAAGGTGTCAGTGTTTTTAAATGCCTTTTTAAATAGCATTCAAATAACCCTCAGCACAGGCTGTGCTGCCAGAGCAACAGTTATTTTATTTTCTTTTTACTGCTGAAGTTATTTAGCATCTTCATAAGATACTTCAATGTCAATTTAATAATAAAAAGTTGCCCTGATCTCTTGCCTGATATGCCAATTCTCTAATTTCACATAAATTTGCATAAGCTTGTTGTAGCTGTTCATTAACACATCCCAATGACCAAATTAATACACCACTTTACAGGAAAAGCAAGGACTATCTGAAGTTTTAATATGTTGAGCAAGGAAAATTTCCCAGCCAGTTTTGTTTCCAGCCTCATCCAGCTGCACCACAGTTGCTCCCCAGCGTCAGACCCAGGTGCTTCCCCACAACAGGGACCACAGGCAAGACATTAGTGCTGAAAAACACTAAGTACTAAACCCTCAATTTTTGTGAAAAGTCAGAGATGAGTTAGAGAAACAAACCCATGTTCCCATGGGGGGAAGGCTCACACAGCACATGCCCAAAATTATTTGCTCTGTGTGGCTTCCAATGATTGTGTACATTGGCCAGCTGGCTGGTTCCTCACTGGGTCCAAAACTCAGGCCTTCCACAGTCAGAGAATCACAGAATGGTTTGGGTTGGAAGGAACCTTAAAGCTCATCCAGTCCCACCCCTGCCATGGGCAGGGACACCTTCCACCAGCCCAGGTTGCTCCAAGCCCCGTCCAACCTGGCCTTGGACACTTCCAGGGATCCAGGGGCAGCCACAGTTTCTCTGGGCAACCTGGGCCAGGGCCTCCCCACCCTCACAGGGAAGAATTTCTTCCCAGTATCCCATCTAACCCTGCCCTCTGTCAACTTGAAGCCATTCCCCCTTGTCCCATCCCTCCAGGCCCTTGGAAACAGTCTCTCTCCATCTTTCTTGTCGGCTCCTTCAGGTCCTGGAAGGTCACAATCAGGTCACCCTGAACCTTCTCTTCTCCAGGCTGAACAATCCCAACTCTCCCAGCCTTTCCTCTCAGCAGAGCTGCTCCATCCCTCTGACCATTTGGTGCCTCCTCTGGACTGGCTCCAGCAGCTCCATGTCCTTCCTGTGCTGGGGCCCCAGAGCTGGAGCAGCTCTGCAGGGGGGTCTCACCTGAGCAGCCTCACCCCCTTCACCTCCTGCCCATGCTCTGGATCTGAGAAAGGATCTGCATTGCCTAAAAGTTCAGGCCACACTCAGTGAAAATGGCTCTTAGGTACCACTTGGGTCCACAAATAAAAACTGAACACGACTACTCAGGGAGAAAAGAAAAAAAAGGAACTTGCAGGGAACTTTCCACTTGTAGCTAAGACGCCCCTGGGAGAGCAGGGAGGAAGACTGACAGAATAAAGACTTCCTCCACTCCAGCCTCCTTCCAAGACACACACACACACACACACTGGGAGTGACTGTCCCTAACGGGCTCTCCCAGTTCTGCAGAAACACGTGGGTTTCCCTTCCAGAGGAAACTCCGGACCAGGGCTCTTCACCACAGCAGCTCTGGAAACACCCAACTGCAAAAAGTGCAGAAAATCCCCCACTTGGTGCTAAATGATTCTTTCTGAACATACACACACGGACTGCAGTCACTCAGGAGTTTGCCCAGGCTGAAGAGAGTTTTAGGTGATGACCTAAATTTGCAGGTCATCGGCTCAGTTAAATTAAGAGAAGTAGAAAACGGAAGCAAAACTTCGACAATGCCTCTTCCTCCGGGTTACCAAACTCACTTGAAAACAGAAAATCCTCCTGCTAAGCTACTCCAAACCTCCTTGGCTCCACTTTTCGTTGGGTGGACAGCATTTAAAATACTTTGGAAGCCTGGAAAGCCTCCCCTAAGAATAAGGCTTTGTTCTAGTAGCTTAAAGATGACCTCCAAAAGTTATTGGCTCTATTTTTTTTTATTTTATTTAGGTCCTTATAAACTCTCTGCGTGCTGGACAGCACTGGCTTCTCTAACACTGAATTAAATCTCTACTTTCACAAGCAACCCTTAGAAAAAACATTAAGGAACATTTGTAAGCACATTCCCTCCCTCTGTTCATAAGTTTGGGTTGTTATTAAAGTCGTATTATACTTATCAGGAATTTCCTAACAGGGAATTGGAGAGGGAGGTGAGGCATCTCTGAGGAAACAGGAACAAAGAAAAGTTGGAAAGGTTATAGAATGGAAAGAGAAGGTCATTCACACAGTCTGAGGGCCTTTCAGAGCATTCTGATAATTCTGACAGTAATTCCAGGAATTCTCCCAGATTTTCTGTCCGCCTCTGGGACCCAAACCCTGTGGGCAAGTTCTACCCAAACTGCTGCCACCCATCAGTATCAGCAGATCAATGTAAGCACCCACAGGTCCCTTTTTCAGTGTTTCCCTGCCAAGGGTGGACAATTCCCAGCACTCGAGGGGACACGTGCAGTACCAAGAGGCTTCTCCTCTGCCACAATTCCTGCTGGGAGACAACTGCCAGAGTACCTGGACACTGCTCCAGTTCTACCACATCTGCCACGGTACAACTCCAGCCCTGCCTTCTGCAGCCATGGCACAACCCTTGTGCTGGACTTCACTTGGGAAGATCCAAGAGGAGCTGCTTCTGGAAGGCCAGTGTGGTGTTTACGGTGTGTCTTTAGATAATACTGAATGAATGTTCTTCATTTTCCCTTTAAAACTAGAGCACTGCCAGAGCAGTTAGCAGTAATTAACAGAGCAGAGATGAAAGGCTCCAGAAAGCAGGTAAAACCAGGGTAACCGTAACTCGCCCATCTTCCCTCGCTTCCCGAGGAGTGCACGGGAGGCCACCGAGGGAGGAAAGGCACCAGGACTACTCAGGAGGCTTCACCCACAACTCCACGTCAACTACACCAATATTCAAACTTTTTCAAGACAGAGCAGAGGGAAGAGTGGGAATAAGGTCGAGGCGACGATGGGATGCTGGAGGAGGCACAAGGAACACGCCCAGTCACACTATACCCCGGGTCATGACACCCCTGAAAACAATCCTTCCCTGTGCTGACTTATTCAAGACTCTCTGCTTTTAAAACCCAATTTAAAATCGGGCCTTGAAAGGAGAACTGGCTTTCCAAGCACATGATTTTGTGCAGTACCTCAGAAAATAAGCCCGAAACGAATATAGGAAGTTTTGGCCTGCTGAAATCTTTGTGCCCAGAGTTTCTTGGAGAGAAATCAGGCACCTGGTGCTTCCAGTGAGGCTCATGAGAAGATCAGAGAGCTCTGAGTAGTCCCAAGAGTCACTCCAGTTTCCCTCTGGAAGGGCTCTCCATGCTCTCCCACCAGCAGGTCTCCTCCCAGACATCAATCCCACCACAGCCTCCCTTCTCAGACCGCTGAGCTCTGCCTTCGAGCCCTCCCATCACTGCTTGGTGACACACAAGAATGTACCTATATTCCCTGAATTACAGCCTAAATCCCTGATATTATAACCCAATTCCTGTCCCCAATAGCCCAGTTTCCAGCCACACTGGGTCTGCTCCTTGGAGCTGCTGCCAGGCCTCTCTGCTTCCCCAGGTCTCCTCCTGCCAGGCCCTCCCTCAAACCCACCTGGGCACATTCCCCTTCTCCTAAAACTGGCACGAGAAACAAAGGCAGAGGAGGTTATGGATGGTCGTGGGGAGGACTTACACACACACACACACACACACACACACACACAAGGACAAATAACCTCCCTGTTCAGTGCCAGCCTCCCCCAGGTCACAACACCCTCAAACCCCTTCACCCCCAAAGCTCTGCCCTCCCCAACACCCATTTCCTGACGTACACAAAGGTGCTGTTAAAAGCAAATAAAAGCAAAGTTACCCTGAAGGAAGTGAGTATATTATACCAATTCCCACTTCCCCTCTCCTCCCCCACTGCAAATCGAGAGCGCAGCCAGCTCTTCAATTCGTGTGGTTACAAAGATGTTTCAGCGGTAAAAAAAAAAAAAAAAAAAAAAAACAACAACACAAAAAAAACCCCAAACCTGCTGAAATAAAATCCCTCTACACTTCATTTTGCAAGTAAAACATCATTTGTGCTTCTAACCTCAGCAGGGAACAACACACAAAAACTCACTCCCCGAGCCCTGCAAGTATTTTCCACATCCACAATGTCCACCTACCAAAAGTTACACCTATTCTCCACAGCAGATCTTCTACTTGCCTTTTGTTACCACCTTCCAACATTTTATAGTTGTAGGACAGATGTTTACCCATTTAGAAAGAGATTTACATGAGAGGTAACTCTCAAAGCTTTAATTAAGGAAACGTGACAGGCAAGTACAGGACGATCACCTTATTGATAAGCCAGTTATCACGTGCAGACTGTGTGCTTACAGTGACCCACATTTGAGAAACAGGCTTTTTTTTTTGAATATCAATATAAAAAAAAGGTGAAGAACATACACAAGAACCACAGATTTTTACAACATAAACATGAGTACCTTCTATATCTTAAACACCAGAGACTTGCACCTAATCTCCCTGGGAAAATAAGAATTTTAATAGTAAGAACGTGCCAGAAATATTAAGAAATGCTACTGAGCTCCATTTTCATTTGTTTCCAACTAAAAGCTGCTCTTTCCACTTGCTGGTCCACACAAGTGGCAGGGTTTGGTCAGCTCTGAGCAGTAACTGAGGTCTCCTTCTGCAAGAATAATTCCCTCTTACGCCTGTGAATTCTCACTGGATATAAATAAACCAAATCAATTGCATCATCTGAGGTAAAGGAGGTTTCATCAATATGATGTCAGAAAGAAAAACAAAAGCCACAAAGCAACATTAACTGTCATCTCCCCAAACAAAAGTCTGGAAAGGTGAATAATTACAGGCACAAACACCTTCACCCGGAAAACAAAGCAGCTGGAGATAAAAATCTCCATCGCTGTTAAGTTACTCTACAGAACAAAGTTGTTGTTCAGAGTCGAATCAAAAGGAATGCGGTTTAAAAAACAACAATGGGACATTTGCAGAAAGCAGCAGCCTGTCAGAGTCAAAAATAAAAAATAAAATAAAAAAAGCTTGAATTGTGGAATCTGGGTCTCCCCCATCCAGTATCAGAGAGATTTTGTTTTTCTTTCGCATAATCTGGGCAAGTTGCCCAGGAAATATGAAAAACTGAACTCAGGACTCAGGGAGCAAGTTAAACAAAAAACAGAATTGCCTTTTAAATTTAAAGACACATTTTCATTCAGTAGGTGCAGCCATACCAACCTTTGCTCAAAAGCATATGATTGTTCCCAAAACTTTTAACACCCCCCCCAACTCATAAGTGGCACCAACTTAATACTTCATATTTTATACTTAATGCTTTAGAACAGGGCATAGCCTGTCAGTAGAAAAAGTCCTTTGGAGTGCCTTGGGATAACTGGCCATGTCCTGAAGAGGAAATAACAGCCCAGAGAGCAGCAGAATTAAGTGTCCCAAATCACCAGATCCCTGCCCAATCCAGCAGCCTCGACTCCAGCCGAGTTTCAACACTTTATTCTGACTGGAGTTCAGCTCACGGTTCCCCACGACTCGACACAGCTCAGCTGACTGCAGCTCCCAGCTCCTCCTGCTCCGAGGAGAGAGCACAGCCCACCACGACTGCCATGGCAGCAGCTAAAAACAAGATGACACGAGCTGCAGAACCGAGGCACTCGTTTAATAGAAGGTGATGTTCCCTCACCCATCCCAGGTTCCTCCTCACAGCCGTCATTACAGCCTGAGCTGGGTTGGCTGTTCCTCCTTTGGTGCAAGGCGACTTCACAGTCACCTTCCCATCGCATCCTCTGTCGCTGCAGACCTCCACAGGAAGTTATAAAGATTTCAGAGAGACGTTTCCCAACGTTTGATAGAGCTGAAAATGAGAAATCTTTCAGGTCCACCCTCTGCTAAGGCCTCTGAGGCCCGAAGCAGCTCCCGATACAGAAATATGTATTTCAATTAAACTTTCCTTTCCACCAAAGCTAAATAAAATAATAAGTTTGCAGCAAGAGATTAACTCAGGCACAGATGAGGATGAGGCCTGTTTGGGCTGACAGCTGCTCCCATTTCTCCTCCTGAGATGCGATTTTGTCACCGTTTTTCCTCGTTTTAGCAGATAAACAGCACGCTTTCATTGCTAAATTCTGACACTGCGCTGGCAAAACTCTGCTCTCCAGAATTAAGTCCTCCCAGCTATTAACATATCCCATTTCTCCATTTGTCTCACTCTCCAGACCGAGTTCTCCTTTGGCAGTCACCTGCTGACAGCAGGGGCAGGGTAGATACAGACTGATTTTCTAACTTTCTCTGAAAAAAACCCAAACGGGACCTTATCCAAACTCTCCTCTTCCAAAAACACGGCTCTGAACTCGGGCTGATGAGGACACGCACAGGGTTTAATGGAATTATGTTTACTCAAGGCCTGCATCACCCAGACTCTTGGTGATTTGGGTTATGACAACTCCTGGCCCAGCTGAGAAAGAACAGAAAGCTTCTATTCCAATTTAAACGATTTGTCACAGAAAAACTGCATCCTCAAAGACGCAGTTAAACCGCTGTTTACAGGGAAGGATTCTCAAACCAAGCCTTTGCTGCTTTTCATTCCAGATAGACATTGTATTCCTGGAAGTCATGAGCTGGGACATGGTATTTATAAAATGCAGCAGCGGAAACGGTGCTTCTCAGATCACCTGCCATTCCAGAGGCTCTTTTTAATGGAAGGATAAACACTGTGAAGAGAGGCAGGCGTGCAGAACTTACTTATTATTTGGTCTGATCGCTATGTGATCCACCTGAGACCCTTCCAGGAATTAAATTCCCATTCAGGCCTAAGTTGGCCCACCTGTTTCCCTCACAGTCCAGTAAAAAAAAAAAGAAACAAAAAATGTAAAAGATCAGGTTAAATGAGGATGGGCAGAGACAGCACTGAACCACTCTCAAAAAACAGAAAGATGTAATTTTGCAGAAAAAGAAAATTATATGGGAAGGGGGTGGGGGAGAGGCCCATAAATCAAAGTATGTGCTGCTTGCCCCTTCCTCCCACTCCCCAAGCTTTAGCCTTTCCCTTGGGCTGGGCCTAAGAACCCTCAGGCCTTATCTTTACCTCACTGCACACTGAGTCTCATCTTCCCTGGAAAAGCCTTTAGAGGTTCCTAAGGACAGGCAGCGAGTGGAGCCCAAGCAGGGAAGGGTGGAGTGCTGGAACTCCAGAGACAGTCTTTGTTCCAAGCGTTCCTCAGATAATGGCAGTGGCCTTCACCAAAACACAAGTTATAAACAGGGCAAAAGGAAGTGACTTTGGTCACAGAACTGCTCGGCTTTCACCCCTGCCTTGCGTGATGTCAGAACCTCCCCAGCTCTCCGGTTACCGGATGATCTCCGAGAGCAAATGAGACTGAAATACAGCGTAAAAAAAAAAACAAATACAAGGCAAAAGAGGGGGGAAAAAAGGCGTAAGAGAAACACACACAGCCACATCTGCCTGGTCATCTGCTGCTTTATCACCTCTGACGACGAACACAAGTCATCCTCATTGCTAAATCATTACAAATCAGCTATAACAGGACCACAACCAAGTTCCACAATTAACTGCTCCTGCAGCATATCAATCCATTAAGCCCTACACAGCTGTGCTACCTTGGCAGTGTGGCTACAGGGAAAAAAAAAACCACCATCCCCGTCCCTCCCGCGCCAAAAAACACACCGCCCATATCTGGTCTCCGAGGGCGGGCGAAGGCCGACACCAAGGGGAGGGAAACTGAGCTCCCGGGATCCTGGTCCCAGCAGCAAACTGGGGGTTCCCCCAGCTTCTCCTTCACCGCCCCCAGGTCAACTCTATTGCACTTTCCCCTTCGCTGATTTAAAAAGGCTGCTGACTTCTCAATTAAAGAAAAAAAAAATAAATATATATATATAATCAGATTGAGCAGCGTCGCTGTTCCCGTGCCAGAATGGAAATCCAAGAGGGCTACGCTAAAGCAGGGAAGAGCATCGGAGGTTCCTCCATGAAAACAAAGGCTATAAAAAGGACAAATATGGTTTTAAAGAGAAAACGCTTCTATACAAACAGAGCCCTGGATTCCTCCCCGCGGCAGACGTTCGGTCGCACGCACGGACACACGTCACACCTCAACCACCCCCCCAAAATGTTTTATCCCCCCCGCTGGCAGCGGGACCGACCCACACAGAAGTCCTTCCCGACTTTCCCACCCCGGGAGAAACGGGCCTTGTCCTCACCTTATTTTTAGAGGCACAAAGCGCCCTGTACACAACACATGACATGATGTAACCACCACCACGGCCGTGGCCCAAACCAGTTCAAAATATAATGGTCAGTCAAAACAAATAAAAAAACCTGCAGTTCCTCCCATATCCTGACCGGTTTCATGGAAAACTACAGTTTGTCATTCAAGTGCATTTTACATAACAGGGAATGTAATCTGTGGAGTGCCTGCCTTCTGCTCCACCTGGACACAAATTTAAGGAGCGAAGGGATGACACCTCCGTTTGGAAGGAGGGTCTGATCTTTGGGGAGAAAATAAGGTTAGTTCCCGATATAATTACGACTTTCTTTTTCCTTCTACATGACCCCCATTTATACCCCAAATGACGGAAATTTCTCCGTAATCAAGCACCAGAAGATGCTAATCCCATGATGGAAGTAAACACACGTAGGGATCACAGCAAGCATTTCAGGATAGCCGGACTCTCCCAGCTTGTTTGGGGGAAAATAATTCTGGATCGGTTCGAAATAAAATAAAATACAAAATATGCGGCCGGAAAGTAAATAGAGGGAAATGGGTTTGGAGCTCGAAGGCACCTGGAAAATGACGCTATTGTGCACCCCGGGAGCAGGGAGAGCGCCCGGGTGACACGGCTCCCGCCGGTGACAGCCCACCGGGATTACCGGCACCGCTCCGCTCCTATTTTCCAGCCGGATTTGGGGCCGCGGGAGGACCCGCTCCCTTCCACGCGTTTTGCAAGATTTGAGGTTATGCAATTTAAATTTTTTTTTTCTGTTTACTTTTAAAACTTCGCGTGTGTGTGTGTGTGTCGTGTGTCCCCCCCCCCCCTCCTCCAACCCCTTTCCCCCAGGTTAGGGAATGGTGCCCCCCCCCCCAACCTTCCCCTCCCTCCCGTCCCTTCCCCTCCCCGGGGGCAGCGCGGCCACGTGAGAGGCCCCGACCCGACCCTGCGGGACCCCCGGGGGTGGAATTTTCAATTTAAAGCGGCGCCGCCGCCCCCGGTGCTGCGGTTCCCCGGGGCGGGGGGGGGGGTGGGGGGGTGCGGGTGTGCGGGCAAGGGGGGGGTGCGGGGGGGTGGGGGTGGTTCTCCCGCGGCGACCCCCGCACTTTCCGCCGCACCGGGGGAGGGGAAGGGGACGCAGGGGGTGCGGAGAAGTTGGGGCGCGGCGCCGGCGGGGCCCGGCGGGGCGCGGCGGCTCTAACAAAGGGGCGGCGGGGGAGGCGCGGCGGGCGCGGGGCGAAGCGGGCGCGGGGCGAAAGCGGCACTTACCACGTGACGAGCGGCGAGCGCGGTCCGGGCGGGCTCGGCCGCGGCGAAACGGGCGCAGTTCGCAAAACAAACCCGAGCGGGGCTTCCCCCGCCTCTCCGGGGACGAGGGGCGGCAGCCGCGGCGCCGCCGCCGCCACCCCCCGGCGGCCCCCCCCGCCCGCCCCGGCGGAACGGGGGATGGGCTCGCCCGGCTCTCCTCGCTCGGCGGCCGCAGTGCTGGTGGAAAGGGGGGGGGATGGGGGGGGAGGGGGGGAGCGGGGCCCCCCCGCCCCCGGGTCGGAGCGCTGGGCGGAGCGGGCGCTGCGGCGCTTCTCGTCGGCGCGCCCCGGTTTTCCCCCCCCTGCGCTCCGGGGCGAGCGCGGCGGCGGCGGCGCGGCTCGAAAATGGCGGCCGGGCTCCTTCCCTGCCCTCCCCCTCCCGTCAGCCGGAGAATGCACCGGGGGGAAGGAGGAGGAGGAGGACGGGGAGGAGGCGGGGGGGGTAAAGGGGGGGGAGGGAGGGGAAGAGCCGCCGCAGCGCCCCCGGCGGCCGCGCCGCGCAGCGCAACCCGCCGCCCGCCCGCAGCCCGGGGGGCCCCGCCGAGCGCCCGCCGCGGCCGCGCGGAGGAGCTGCAGTGCGGGAGGGGAGGGGGAGAGGGAGGGGCGGGCACCGGGCACCGCCGCCGCCGGGGAGGGGAGGGAGGGGAAGAGGAGGGAGGGAGGGGAAGGGGCGGACCCGCCGCCTTTTGTCCGCCCGCCGCTGCGGGAGGCTGCGCCCGCCGCCCGAGCCCGCCAGGGGGCGCCCGCCGGCGCGGCGCCGCGCGGGGCACGCCGGGAGTTGTAGTGCGGGCTCCCCCCTCCCGGGGGACACACACGGCACACACAGACCCGGCCCCGCGGGGACCGCGCCGGGATAACCATCCCCTCCCCGAAACACAGACTTCACGCGGGGTGTCTTTTTCACCGAAAGGCCGCTCTCTGGAAGAAGAACTTAAAACGCAACTTGCACTGTTTCAAGTGGTTCTTCCCCCCCCCCCCCCCCCAAAATAGCACATCGTGCTCTTCCCGTCTCCACCCGCTGCACCGGGAGATCTCTGCCGCTCGTCTCGCGTTCTGGGAATATCAGCTTTATTCCCAGACAATCTGCCTAAAGATTCCATGGCAATTCCAAAACTCCCCGACACCCCGATCCAGCCCGGATTTGGGAGTGTCCCCGCAGGACAAGGGCCCCCGGCGGGCTCCGGACGGAGCTATCCCTGCTCCCACAGCCCCAAACCTGCAGCCCCCGATGCTACAAACAGGATTTTGGGCCAATGTCCTGAGGAGACGCGGGGTTGGAAGCCTCAGGAGCACGTCTGCAGCCCAGCAAAGAGGGTTCCTCCTCCCCCCCCTCCTCTCCAAACTCCGTCTGGCCACACGGAGGACACACCACGAGCAGCGAACGATTAGTTTGGGACTGCAGAGACCATTTCACCTCTTTGACCTTCGGTGTGGCCGCCTGCAGGAGGGTCACACCGAGTGTCCCCCAGCACAGACAAAGCCCTTCACCCGTCACACTCGGGGTGCCACCATCCCGCTCGATATTCCTGCCAGGAAAGGCAAACGCCCTCCCCCTGCTCCGGCGTCGGTTTTGATTTGAGATCTCGCTCAGCTCTCCCCTCGCTAGGGCTGTGCTGCCTCTACAGCAGGAATGCAGCTCTGCCAATAAAAAAAGGGCTTTATACCATCGTGTGCCTGCAAACGGAAAAAGCTCCAGCAGTGCCAGCTCTGTGCTCTGTCACAGAGGAGAACCTGCCCCGGGGAGTTGGGTTTAAAGAGAAAAACAAAACCTGTCCTGCTCGGCTGCAGGATTGGGTAAGGATGAATCCTGTCTCCATAGCCAGTACAGCCAATCCCGGTCTGGATTATGCAGCACACACAGGCAAGTTCATTTCCTCCTCTTGCTTTACATCCCACCACCACTCAAGGGGAAAAGCAACCACAGAATACCCTGAGCTGGAAGGGACCCACAAGGAACAGCCAGCACAACTCCAGGCCCTGCACAGGACACCCCAACAATCCCACCCTGTGCCTGAACAACACTCCCCTCTAAAAAGCATTTGGAGATACAGGGTCGAGACACTGCTGCTGCTCTTTAAAATCCAACACACTGCTTAACAAATCACCACAGAACCATCATTACAGTTGGGTTTTTTGGGTCAGGAAATGCGCAGGCAACATATTTCATCATTTTTCTACAGCCTTGTGTGGCCACCTGGGCTCGCAGCCAGAACCACCCCAGAGGTGACTGCTCACCATACAAATGCTCAAAACTCAGCTCACACCTAAGTGTTTTTCCAAGAAAAATGTCCAGCTAAGGACAGCAGGAAGACCAATGCTGGGGTTTATGCCCTGGCAGGGAGCTACAGACAGCCAGCTCTGCTCCTGTGCTGTCCCTTGCAGTCCCAGTTGTCCCCTCCCTCATGGTCATTCCCCATCCCAACACACCAGTTACCCCATTCTCAGCACTGTCATGCAGAACCTTAAAAAAAAAAAAAAAAGTGTGTGGACCTTGAACTGGGCTTCAAGTCAGTGATGAAACAGTGCCAAGGAGGGCAGCAGGGCAGTGTGTTATCAGCAACCCCACATCCAGCACAGAACAGGGTCACATGGAGAATGTAATCTATTCTTAAGGGTAAAAAAAATGCCATTTCTGACAGACAGTTGCATGATGAACTCAGAAGCAGCTCCACACGCTCTCCTGATCCACTCACCACATTTGCAGAGCTCTTTAGGAACACAGGACACAGGACCCTACAATGCCATGCAAAGTTCTGATTTTTTTTTTTTTAATGTACCTTGAATTCAGCTCAGCTAAAAAGCAGAAGTAGCAAGAAATGTGGTTTTATACTGGAGCAGAAGAGAGGGGACAATCTGTTGTGGAGGAAGTTAAAAAGAACCTCCTGTGCAATAAAGTTTCTGATCTTTTGTTGACTCTGCAGTGCAGAGTTTTCTGCTGAGGCACCTGACCAAGAGCCCAGATCTGCTGCCTGACAGTCCAGTACAGGTCTGGATCTTCCTGCAGCACAGACACAGCTGCAGCTTCCATTGTCCAGCCTGATCTGGAGATGATGTAGCAAAAATTGCCGTGCAGCCCAAAATAATACAGCTTTGGCCTCTGACAAGTACCTTCCTTCAGCCCTTCCAGGCTCCATTTCCCACTGGAAATTGTGCCACAACATCTCCAGATCACCTGGCAACCCCTGGACCAGGCACCCTCACCCACAAGTCCCTCACACAGGTTGTTCCTGCTCTTGAGATGCTCCACATGAACAAGAGCAGCTCTCCCCAGTGAATGCACATTTTTACTGCATCATCCTTTAAGTCCTCCTATGAATCACCCTCTATCCAGAACACACAAACCACAACATCTGGTGAGAGTTCTGTACCCAGCTCCTCTAACCTGACTGCTGCCTCATCTCTCCCCCCTATTAATCCTCATGACTTGCTTTGATTGCACCTGCCTCAGAAATTTCACAGTCTCTGCACAGTAAGTATGTGCACAGTTGTACATAAAGCTATATTAACACTTTTAAGTGATAATATTTAAGACTTTTGAGCCTGCAGAGATGCTAAATCAGTTTGGGAAACACCCTGAAGGTGGAGAAGGTGATGGCCACCGAAGAACAGAGCGATGAGACTCCCTGCAGATACAACCACAACTTTTGCATCTTCCCTTGCAACCTCATCCTAACAAAAGGCAAGCTCAAATGTCAGTGGCCACAGAGGCTTCAGAAGACTTGCCTGGTTTAAAGCTAAATATAGATAAGCTGCAGCAACAAGAGACCTTTGCAGTGATCACTGCTCTCCTGATATTTTCCTTCCCCAGAACCATGGTAAGGAAGACATTCCCTAGCACGTGCCAGCCACCCATTCTGAAAATGCTCACTAAAAGGGAAAGAAAAAGGGTAAAGTCCTTAAAAAACAGAAAGTGGAGGCACCTGAAGGCAAACAGAGGCTGGCAGAGCTCAGCAATCCCTCCCTGATCAGGCAGGTATCTGTTCAAGTAACATATCCTAAGGTGAGCTACAAACCTGGATCTTCCTTGGGGACTTCTGGATCAATGGAATTTTAGTTTCCTTGATAAGAACAGGAAATGAGTATACTACTATGCAGCCAAAAAAGCTGAGTGATTGATCTAAGTTAAACTGCTTGTTGAAAACCCCCTTGATCATTTAGATTGAGCCATTTGATACAGAATTCCAAGGACAACACAGAATCCCAGAATGGTTTGGGTTGGAAGGGACCTTAAAAAACATCCAGTTCCACCCCCTGCCATGGGCAGGGACACCTTCCACCAGCCCAGGGTGCTCCAAGCCCTGTCCAACCTGACCTTGGACACTTCCAGGGATCCAGGGGCAGCCACAGCTTCTCTGGGCAACCTGTGCCAGGGCCTCCCCACCCTCCCAGGGAAGGATTTCTCCCAATATCCCATCTAACCCTGCCTTCTGGCAGTGAGAAGCCATTCCCTCTTGTCCTGTCACTCAGTGCTTGTTTTCATGTTGGAGTATTTACTCTCTAGACCATCAGCACCTCTCAAGGTCACCCAGGTCACTTCAGGATAAGCAGGTGAGGGGGGAAATTATTTAAACTGCAGTGAACTCGAGGGGCATTTGTTACTGTGATACCCTAATGAGATACTTTAAACCAGTGAAGGTTTCCATGCATGTTTCCATGTATGGTTTGTGCTGTGAAATGTATTCCTATGGTTTCCATAGGGATGGGTGGCTGGGAATGTCAGGCTGTTTGATGAAGGTAACAAACCTCACCACTGTGTGTCTGAGTCCCTGCCAAAGGCGTTGGTCTCCTCCTGCCAAAAAGCACTGGAATACTCCCCACTGTTGCATCAGACCAAGGCACATTGGGCAGAAGAGGCTTCACAGAGCCCTCCTGGGAACTTCTATTTGTTCCAGTTTGGGGAACACAGAGAAACACTTCCTGAAGAAGAACATCTGGCTGAGTACCCACAATAAAACACCCGGAATTTTCAAGCTGTTACTCCAGCTGGGGAGTGATAGCTGGGTTTTATCAACTTGCAGAGGGAAAAGCATCCAAATCTACATCTAACTGTAATCATGTATCACACAGGTGCCCGTGACCTGCCATAAATATTACCATGTTGGCTTCCATCCATCCAAAACACAGGTATGAAACTGCACAAGAAGGGCAAGGATAAGCCTCAGATCCCAGGTTTGATGGATATTTGCTCAGAAAACACTGTGATGGCAGGAACTGAGGTAATACTTTATGGGTGGTTTGTGCAGGAGACAGTCTATGACCCCAGACATTTAATGATGCAAGGATTAAAATTAAATATAAATGAAGAGCAGAATAAGCAAGGTGACAGCTCACCTTTAACATCTGCATTCCTCCCATCTCAGGTAGTTGTATCATGGGAGAGGAAAGGGAAATGTGATCTAACTTGCACTGACCATTTAAAGCCCATGTCTTATAAAACCATGAGACAGAGGCTAATGGAGTTTTAGGGGACAAACTTTTCAAACCTGAACACTGAAATAATCCTGATGGGTTTGTGTAGTTACAGCAGAGGCATTTCACACTGTGTTCCCACTGCTGGGGTAATATTTGGGTCCACCACGTGATAGACAAATAGAGTAAGCTTTCATGTAAATAAAAGTTAGAAGAACTAGGTAAAAACCCAGCAACTGGTTAACAAGCATTGGTGTGCTGCCAGCACAGGGCTGAGAGGGAGACTGGGTTTATTCCTGCTGCACAACTCAACCCTCTCTCCCTCTCCCAGTTGGAAAGTCCTGATCCACTCTCCTTTATCCACAAGCCATGGCTGAAGCTCACAGAACATCTTCAGGGATTCAACCTGCACCAAATCTTGCACCTCAAGCTCCCTGAGTGAGCCAACAGCAAACCCAAAACTCCCAAATCCAGCCTCCAGTCACTGCTGACCCAGGGAGGTGACAACTCTCCCTCTGCCACAACCAACACTAACACCAGTTTTAGGTCTGTTTGTTGATTCATGTCACAGTCATCTTTTTCACACAGCTTTCCTCAGATCCACTAACAGAATTAATTTCTAATTCTCCTGTAGGGCACTTGGAACATTTCTACTGCTGTTTGGATTTCTAGACTTGGGGGAGAAAATTACCACTGTTGGTAGCTGCTCCTGACTCAGTTTAATCCCAAACTGGAGCAGCAGTTTCACCAGACTGAATCAGAGCTGATAAGCAGGGTATTAGATTATTTATTCCTTTGGTCATGCTGAAGAATCACTCAGCCCTTGAGATCAGGGCTGTGCTCTGAGACCTCCTGTTCCAGAGGTAACACAACCTGCAAGTCTGAGCCCTCAGTTTCAGGGCTTCACACAAATTCCTCAGCCCTGGACAAATCCACCTGCCTTCACACCCTCGGCAACACAGCCAGAAACCAAAGCTCATGGGTGAAAAACTCACATCCCTACGTGCTCTTCTTACTAACAGCACTTCCTCTCACAAGTCCAGCATGGGAGAATCAGTGCCCAGGCAACCAAGGGGAAATGGCAACGATGAGGAGAAGGCAGAGAGTCCCCATTGCTGTGGCCATGGCAGAGCCAGCCCTGGAGCAGCACAGTCTGCATATTCCTGGGAAGGACCAGGCAGACCTTCCTGCTCCTCTGCTCCCAGAAACCTCCCTCCCCTTTGAGGAGCTGCAGGTAACAGGCTTTACAAAACTCAAGGGCTGTAATGGAGTCAGTCTCTTCTGTAATAATAAAGCATCATAGATTCTGACAATAATATTGGGTGGTAGATCTTGAGCACAACTCAAGGCCAGGACAGCCCTCAAACAGCTCCTAATCACAAATGTAAAGAAACTGGCACAGGAACAGATGACACACTCGCACACTCCAAAAATCAAGGTCCAGCTAGACCCTCACCACAAGAAGCAAAAGCCTCTAAGTGGAGATGCTGAGTGGACACAACAGCCCAACATGACCCCTCTCAGTGCCCCCACAGCACACACAGGCACAGCTCCTTCCCCTCTGCCCCTGCCGAAGCAAAAAGGACTGGTGGGATCCTCCCATGTCCCCTTCCCTCACCTGCTCCATCAGAGACATCCTCCAGTGCCTCCCAAACCCAAGGCCAGGGTCTCCCTGCAGTGCCCAGGCTGCACACACGGGCACCACCCGTGGCCTCCCCGGCCACTGGCACCACCTCTCCACTCCACAAGGGCTTCAGCGCCCTTACATCTTGCTTCTTTACTCCTCCTGAGTTTTCCAGGCTGCAGTAAGAGGCCAAGGAGCCACACTGGGAATGAGAACATTCTGCCAGGCAGAGCTGTGGGCCACTGTGCCCCTCCTTGGCTGGGGCACACAGGGGGCTCACGGCACCCCAGGCTACACGAGCACCCACACGGGTGCCAGGCTCCACTCAGCCATGTGCCAAACCCCAGCAGCCTGTGGCACTCTGGAAACCAGGACCAGGCTCCAGATTAGTTATCTCCCCATTCCCACCGGCGTCGGCAGGAGCTGCAGGAACACAGATTTCCAGGATGTTTACTGATAACCTCCAAAACCCACAGCAGAGTGGTTTAATTCCTTTCTCAAAGCCCACAGAACAAGTCACTGTTACTCTCTGTACAAAGGCTAAGAGCCTTTGCTGCTGTGTTGGCCAACTGGAGATCAGATACCACAGCAGATTTGTCTAAGGTCAGTGTGAAGGGATTGAGAAAATATTTTTGGTTTTCCCATTACAAGAGAATTTGTCTAAATTCAGCCTCCATAATTGACCTAAAGTCAGGCTGCTTTGGCTTGTAGATTTATGAAAAGAGGGAAATATCCTTCCCTTCAGCACTTCCCTTCAGGTTTTATTCAGCTGCACAGAACTAGACTGTTTAGGACACACAGTTTAACTTGTAACAACATCAGCAAGGCAAGAGGTGACTTTTCAAGAGAAGCATCAGCAAACCCTCACCACGCTCCACTCCAGACCCAGAAGCCCTACAGGTGCCTCATACACAAGGAAACCAGAGACATGGAAACGTGAGGAGGAAAACTCACGTTTAGACCTTTGGTTTTCATGGGACAAAGGCAAGACCCCTCTGACAGGTGCACACAAAAAACTCTTTTGACATCATAAATACCTATATAAGCCAGAGAATATCAGCAAATTAAAGGGACCTGATTAATGTAAACCTGGGGTTAAGGATGCACACAATAAAGGGAGGAAAAAAAGTAAGAGATCTTTCTTTTTCTGGGCAGGTCACACCTTGATGTCTCGACACTCTTGCACACAAGGACAGGTAACATCTGTAAACACACACACACAAGCTCCCAAGAGGAGCCTACACATCTCTCCACTACATGTGGGCACTGAAATGCTTTTGGAGAGAGAAACCCCCACGGGATGAATCCACACTCTCGGCCAAAACCCCAAAACCTCCATTTTAAAGTTCTGCATCCGCCAAGAAACTGCGTGCAGGGCTCCAGGCTCATCCTGCACGGTCAGAAGCCAAACCCGCTCCTGCCCACACCCCCCAGCACCCCCGGCCCGGCCGGAGCGGGGTCCGGGCAGCGCCGAGCTGGGCCCGGCCGGGGGCACGGGCGGGACGTACCTGGGCGGGCATCGCGGCCGGGCCCATCCTCACACCTGCGCTCCAGGTGGGCAGCACACGGGCGGCCTCGGGATCCTTCCAGCCTCCGCCGGGCACGGGGGGGACAAGTTCCTTATTTCTGTACTCCGGGGGCTGGGAAAACCCGGGACCTGCGGGAGAGAAAGGGCTGTCACGGGGGGGGCCCTGCAGCCCCTCTCCCCCGTTACCTCCATCCCGCCCCGGGCCGGCCGGCGGGGCCGGGCCCGGCAGCGCTCGCAGGCCGGCCCGGGGGCGCGGGGCACCAGGGGGGAGCCCCCCACTCCCTCCGCTCCTTCTGGAAGCCCCCCGGGCCCGGCCTCGCTTCCCGGGGCTAAAATGGAGGCGCGGGGCGGGCGGGGGGGGTCCCCGCTCCGCACGGAGCCGGCCGGGCCCGGCCCCCCGGGGGCAGCGCGGCGGGGCGGAGCTCCCCCCGCGCCCCGGGCCCTGCGCCCCCCGCGACCCCCGACCCGCAACTCCCTTGCGTGGGGAGGGGGGACCCGCCCCCCCCACCTCCTTCCTCCCTCCCTCCCTCCCCGCCTTTCCCCAGCCCCTCCGCGGCCCGGCCCCCCGCAGCCAAGTTGCGGGACGGTGGGGCCGCGGGTCCGGGGGCGGCTCTGCCCGGGGTGGGGAGGGGGCGGCGACCCCCGGGCCGTGCCCGACGCCCCCCGCCCGCGCCGCGCCCGCCCGTACCTGCGCCGCTCCGCCGCCTTCAAGCGGGCACCTTCCGCCCCCCCCGCGCGCCCATTGGCTGCGCGCGGGGCATGGGCGCGCCCCATTGGCCGCCGCCCCGTCAATCACGGCCGGGGGGGCGGGGCGGGCGGTGATTGATGCGGTGCCGCCGCTCGGCCCCTGCCCCGCGCCCCCCCCGCCCAGAGACCCCCCCCCCGCCCCGGGACCCCCCCCGGCCGGGACCCCCCCCCGCCCCGAGCGCACCCGCACAGGCCGCGCAGGGGGGTCCGGGCGCTGCGCAGCCCCCCCGGGGCAGCCGAGGGTCCGGCCGGGCCGCGGGAGCGGCGGGGCGGGGGGCGAAGGGGTGCGGGTGTGGGGGCGGCGGGGGGGGCGCGGGGCGGGGGGTGTCCCGCGGGTGGCAGCGGGTCGGGGCCGGGGGGACGCGCGGGGTGTCCCGCGGGCCGCAGGCCACTCCTGCCCCGTGCGGGGCGAGGGTCCCGCAGCACCGGAGGGACCTGCGGAGGGACCGGGGGTGACCCCGGGGCGCGGGGGGTCCTGTCCCGCGGGTGGCACCGGGCCCCTGTCCCGCGGGTGACCCGTGTCCCGCTGTCCCACCATCACACCAGGCGGGTGTCACGCAGGTGTGACATCCGTGGGTGACAGCAGCGCCCCGTCCCCAACACTGCCCCGCGGGGGACACCAGCGGCCCCCGTGTGCCCCCCACCCGTGGCTGTGCCAGGCTGTCCCCAAACTGTGCCATGGGCCCCGCGGAATCCAACCCACACCACACACCAACAGCCCCCTCGGTCCCTCGTGAGCCACACGCTGCTGAATTCCGGGTCATCTCAGCGTCACCTTCTTCTCTCAGACATGGAAAACCAGCCAGTGGCTTCTCCTCCTGCCCACGGCCGGGGGGACACAGCAGTGCAGCTCTTCGTCTGCTTCCACTGTTGTTTTTTTCAATTGCCTTTTAGTTTTATCTGAGTCACAGGCCGCGTTTAATTGAAATTTAGAGGCCCAACTCCATGTCCTGCAGGCTGAAAACCAGCTGAGGTCCTTCATGTCTCACTGATGGTCCTTCTGTGAGAACAGAGTTGCTGTTTCCCTTTGGGACAGTGGAGCTGGGAGGAGGATCAGAGAACCATGGAATGGTTTGGTTTGGAAGGGACCTCAAAGCCCATCTCATTCCACCCCTTGCCACAGGCAGGGACACCATCCCAGGTTGCTCCAAGTCTTGTTCAACCTGGCCTTGGACACTTCCAGGGATCCAGGGGCAGCCACAGCTTCTCTGGGCAACCTGTGCCAGGGCCTGACCAAACTCGGAGTAAAGAATTTCCTCGTAACATTTAATCTAAATCTATCTCAGCTTAAAACAGTTCCACCTTATCCCACCACTACCTGCCCGTGTAAAAATCACTCTCCCTCCTTTTTGTAAGGCCCATTTAAGGACCAGGAGGACGTTTGAGATGCTCCAAATACGTTTCCACAGATGACACCCTGATCCTCAAAGCCCTGCTCAGGAATCCCTGGGATGGTTTGTACCATCATAAAATACCCCCAGCACTGAGCTGGGTAGAGCTCTGCTGGATGGACCAAAGGAGAAAATTCCCATTTTTGTCTCCTTGGGAAGCCAAGCTGTGTCAGGTTTTAGCTCTGATTTCTTTCCCCTGAACCTCCCCAAAGTCCAGGTCTGTCCATCCACTGGACAGTGATGATGGAGAGGGAGACACCAACACACCTGGAGACTTTACAAGGGATGGGCTGGACATGGGGAACTCATCCAGTGTGGGGAGGCAGGAAAATTCCTTCCCTGGCAGAGGATTTACCACACTTGTTCTTAGACAGAGTCTTTTCAATTTCAGGGCCAAAAGGAATTTTCCACACCAATTCTGGTGCAGGGGGGACACGGGGAACTTGTGGCCCCACTCAGTGTAGCGGCCAAACTCCTCTATTTAAATTAAAGTTGTGGATGCCCCACACAGAACAGCCTCATCCACCACCCCCACACACTGTCCTTGCCCTCCCTCCCCAGGGAAGGTGGCTGCAACCAGGTTGTTTTTTCCTGGTTATCCAGGAAAATCTGGAATATGACGATATTCTGCAGGTGACAAAGTGTTTAAAAGCAGGTGAGTGGACGAGCTGCTCCCACAGAGCGACGGGACTGAGGAGAAACACCTGCCAGAAAGAGACTTCTTTAAATCTGTTGAGACACACGAGAATCCAAAAGAGGCAGAAAGTAGCAACTAATCCTCTTGTCTCCCACAGCTCGCTTTCCAAACATCCTGGTAACAGAGGATTTCTGTTGTTCCACACATAGGCGGATATGAACTGCTGGATTTGGGAACAGGAGATTTTAAACTGAACAAAGGATGTCAGAAAGGAACATGTGGCTCCTTTCTGGATGTGAATTTCTGTGGTAGTTTTGATGGAATGACCTTTGAGAATGTTGTGGGGGTTTTTTTTCTGATCTGGGAGGTGTTTCTGACACTTTTTCCCTTATTGTGCCATCAGGATTTTTGAAATCCTTCCATCATTTAAGTCTGGGCCAGGAGAGCAGATCCCAGGTGGAAACAGGTCAGAACATGACATGAGGGACTGGCAGGACCCCAGAACCCTGAGGGATGGACCAGAAATGCAGCCAGAGCCGTGGAAGGTGTTGATGCCCATGTTCAAGAGGCTGCAGAGGCACTGGGGGTGACCCAGCTCCTGCTGAAGTGCTGAGAAACCCAGTAAAGTCTCAAACCAGCCCAGCTGGCTCTGGGGAGGGGACATTCCCCCAGCCCAGGTCCCACATGTCACTGCTGTGCCCACTCCCCCATTTCTCATCAGTCTCAGGTCTCTGCTGCAGCAGCTCCTCAGTGTCCTTCACCCCCCTCCATCCTGTTTCCACCTCCACAGGCTTTTCTGGGTCTGGCATTCCCAAATCATGGATTTGCTCCATGACTCTGCCCAGAGGCTGAGGAGGTGTTTGCTGTCAGGGTCCAGTGCTGTGACCCCAAGGAAGGGACAGAGTCCCCTCCTGTCCCTGCTCACTCAGAAGCATCTCCCAGGGTTTCTACAGCAGCTGGACCCAAACTAGCAGACAAATCCAGTGCTCCACAAGCACTGATTTGAAAAACGGGTCAGCAAAAGAAGCAGAGGAAGTTTTATTTTCTGTGTTCTCAGAATTTTAAACCCTGATCCTTGGAGGATCAGGAATACAGGGCTCCCTGCCTTAGAAACCCTGTTCTTCTGCTCCACTAAAAACGAAGATGAAGCAGTTCCTGCTCCTGGATCAGCTCAGGCTCAAATAAAGTCACAGACTTGGACAGAGGGACAGAAAGCAGGAAGATGCTGCAGCAGCAAAGTTAGAGATGAACAACAGAACAAAGTGTGCTGCCCCACTGAGCTGTGGGTGTTCATAAAGGTCCCAAAAACATCCCCGAGCTGGAAATCCCGAGGCACAAACAACTCCCGGTGTTCCCTGCATGGCTGGGATTCAGACCCGGAACGATGTGTGGCAGCTCATAAATCAATCCCAGCAACGCTTTGCCTTTCTCTGCAGGCACCTAAAGCTCAGCTTAACAAAGCTCCGGTTCACCACTAGGACGAGTCCAGCTCCGAACGGCCCCGCGCGGCTCCATCACCCGAATTCCAGCCGATATCCCCCGAATTCCAGCCGATATCCCCCGAATTCCAGCCGACACGGGGACGCTGCGACCGAGACACAGGAAGAACAACTCGGCTCCTGCTGCCGGGCGGGAAGTTGGCTACGGAGAATTTAACTGTGAGACACAATAATAAATGTCCGGGATCAAAAGAAACGCGGGAGAAAACAGCGGGAGGCAGCGAGGAAAGGGTTTAGTTCGGAGGCGCTTTTCCAGCCAAACTCGGCGCTCAAAAACCACTGGATTAGGTTGATACTGTGGGGAAAAGCGAGCGGTGAGAGGTTTAATCCGAGATGATTGTTTGCAGCAGGAGGAATTCCCGCACAGCCACGAACCTTCCTGGGAAGCTCTGGAAGTACAAGGCAGGAATGACTTCTCTGCTGACTGACAGCAGTTGCAGCCACGGTGTCGGGAGGCAGGAAAAAGTGAAAATAAAAATAACCTGCCCCTTACCCAGGTTATTGAATCTCCTGTCGCTGCAGGATGGAAGCAGCAACAATTCCAGGGATGGGGCGGCCACAGCTGTGCCAAGACCTCCCCACCCTCCCAGGGAAGGATTCCTCCCCAATATCCCATCTGACCCTGTCCTCTGGCAGTGGGAAGCCATTCCCTGTGTCCTGTCCCTCCATCCCTTGTCCCCAGCCCCTCTCCAGCTCTCCTGGAGCCCCTTTAGGCCCTGGAAGGGGCTCTCAGGTCTCCCTGGATCCTTCTCTTCTCCAGGTGAACCCCCCCAGCTCTCCCAGCCTGGCTCCGGAGCAGAGGGATCCAGCCCTTGGAGCATTTCCGGGGTCTCCTCTGGACTCTTCCCATCAGCTCCACGTCCTCCCCTCAGGTGTCACACCCCCACCCTCACCCCAAATTCCACCCCAGCCCATTGACTGGAAGCCGGGGGCAGATCCAGGTGACAGGTGGATCCCCAGGTAGCACAGGACAGAAACCAGCCCCCGTGTGCCCCGAGGTGTGTCCTTAAACCCTTCCCAACCTTTGCCACACTTCTCCACCTCCTGAAGGACAAATACCACCCCCCCATCCCAAAGCACCTGGGGCTAAACCTGCTTTTAAAAGTAGTTTATTTGGATTTTCCACATCCTTTAATGAATCGCAAATATATTAACAGAAAAGACTTTTTTTTCCCCCCTAAGACTGTACAATTTTTGAAATAAAAAGTCAAGAAAAGCCAAAAAAAAAAAAAAGGACAAATTACATTGTTTCAATGCAAATAGTAACACCACACCCACACTTTGCATTTTTTTTCCATAGTTTTGTTGTAAGAAATTCTTTTCAGTGGACACTTGCTCTCACCTGGCTGCCAGTGCCTCCATGCTCGGACTCTTCCTCCCTGTCCCTCCTCAAAGAGCCAAATTTTAGTCATTCAATAATAATCTTGTGTTTCTCCTTAGAAGGTAAAATAGCAGCAAGGGTTAAATGTGACTCGGGATTCTTGGAGAAAAAAGGAAAATCCCTTCCAGGTATGATGTACAGGTAAAGCCAGGGATGGTTTTATGTATTAAACCTTGCAGGTAACATGAATATCCTTGTCAGATCCCAGCTGAATTAAGAGCTTTTTCCAGAGGGTTGGAAGTTTTATTTCATTTTTTTAGGGAACAGAAGAAAAGGGAAAAAGCCCTTTAGATTCCAGGATCTCTGGTCCCCACCTAAACACCACCACTTGTTACGGACAAGGGAATAGCACCTGCTTCCTCCTGCTTTGGAAAACCTGCTGGGAACCAAAAGGAAGCCAATTAACACATTAATTAGTGGCATTCCACAAGTGCTGCCTCCAGACCTTACAGTGAGGTGCTGCTCGGACTCCTCCACGCCAGGGATGTGCTGGGAAGCTGCAGCTGGGTGGGAAAACCACCCCAGGAGAGACAGAGGAACTCAGAGCTGTGCCACAGGTGCCCCTCAGGAAACCTGAGCCCTGAGCCTTCCTCAGGGAAGACTCTGCAGGAAGGGGAATCACCCCTGACAGCTGCAGCCCCAGGAGGGGGGTGAGAGCTGGGACTCTCAATCCAGCCCCAACCAGCCGTGATTTTCCAGTCAATCCCTCGACCTTCCAGCCCCAGCACAGGGATGTGGCAGAGGCACAAAGCTCCTTCAGTGTCTTATTGTTCCTCAGACTTTGGAGATTCCTTTTCACACTGTGAGGGGGGTTGAAGCCTGTTTTCCCCTGCTCATCCTCCAACCTCAAAAAACACCAACGAACCAGAGAATTTCTATTTTTGCTCTGAACTTGGGAATGATTTTTCAAAGGGTAAAGGTGTCCATGTGGCTTCTGAGCAGAGAGGAGCTGGGACAGATGATGTCCCTCATGTCCCAAGGACAATTTAAAAGAAATTGAAGTGTAAAGGTAACTAAGAGACCCCTAAAAACTAATAGATCTTTAAAAAAAAATTAAGACTGATCACAACAAATACATTGCTATGAAATTTGTATCATTCCCAATTTATTAGGCATAAATTGCTCTTTAAAACTGCTTATATCATACACTTTCTTTGTCATCACTGCACAAAGGGCACCAATTGCTGCTGCAGGAGGCTACAGAGAGCAGTTTGGACTTGCTAATGTGGTGCAGCTTCCTCCTCAAAGAAACAGCCCCTGGAGAAAAGGAAAGTGTTCCTGGAGTGAGAAACTGAAAGAACAGCTTAAAAAAAAAAATAAGGAAAAAGACTGATAATTGCACATTTTTGCATCCTGCTTGGACCACACTTTACAAAAGAGTTTTAGAAGTGATCACAGGTCTAATGAGATACTAACCCGAGACAGTTATTGGAGGTGTTGGACCAAGGTTCTGATTGTATTAAGGCTTCCACAGTCTTCCCAGTCTCTCAGGATTAAGGGTTTGATGTTGTCACATTACACTTGTATCTCGTTTGTCTCTTGATTTTGCCCTTTATTAATTTTTATTCTCAAGAGGGGAAGAACAAGTCAAGGGGTGTACGAAGAACGAAGCGAGGTGGTGCTGACTCAAGTACAAAGTAAACACTGACCTTTCCCAAACCGGGTGAATAAATTAATTCATGGTTAGAACATGAAAGCATTTGATGAAAGCTTTGATCCTGCCATGTGATTCTCCTGCAGTTTGCACTCTAAGCAGGGCCACGGGGTGTTTTCCGTGGTGGGACACGCTCCCCGTCCTGTGTTTGCTCACTGGAGACACTGCAGCTTTAAGGTCATGGACACTCCCTGGCATTTAAGTTAAACACTACAATATGCAAAAGTCCTGTTTGTCACCACTGTCCTTGGAGAACTTGGAAATGAGGTTCAGCACTCTGCTTACCAAGAAAGACCCAAACTAAGACACATTTCTGGAAAAAGAACAAGACACCTCGTCATTAGTACTATCCCCACATCTACCGCCTTCCATACAGCAAACCACAAGTCTGTCTTCCATGATATTTTTTTCCAGCAAAGGGGAGTCCAAAACCAGCATTTCTTCCTCAGTCACTTTGATAAATGTGTAAGAGCCAAGTAGTGAGACTCAGCAGCAGCTGGATATTGCACTGCCACGGACCCTGGGACAGGTCGGGGCTGAGGTGCACTCGTGGTGTCAGTGGAGGTCGACGACAGTGCTGGCTCAGAGAGGTGAAGACCCAGGATGCAGAGGAAGGGGAGGACACGACAGTACCAGTCACACACACTCAAGCTCAGACAGTGGCTCTTGGAGGTTAAAATTCATCGCTTTCCACCGCGTGGAGCTGAGTGTCGTCCGCGTCCGTCATGCTGCTCTCCTGGGACTCGTCTGTGCCAACTGCAGACAGAGGGACACGGAGGGTCAGACCCCACGGGGCTGGTTCACTGCCAGGATCCCCCCACAACCTTCTCCAGCACCTCAAAAGCAACAGGTTTGGGCTTCCCCCCTCCAAGTGTTTTAAAGTCATGTGGCTTCTCCCGTTTTCCTTCAAAAGCTGAGCCCTGACAGCTTGAAGGGGTCTAAAGAAATCACAGACACCTGGAATGGTTTGGGTGGGAAGGGACCTCAAAGCTCATCTCAGTCCATCCCCTGCCATGGGCAGGGACACCTCCCACCAGCCCAGGGTGCTCCAAGCCCTGTCCAACCTGGCCTTGGACACTTCCAGGGATCCAGGGGCAGCCACAGCTTCTCTGGGCAACCTGTGCCAGGGCCTCCCCACCCTCCCAGGGAAGGATTCCTTCCCAATATCTCACCCAAATCTCCCTTCTTTCACTTTGAACCCATTGCTCCTTGACCCTAAATGAATTTCCAAAGGAATTCACACAAAGTACACACCAATAAACCACAAAGCACGTTAACAAAACCCACTGCTTGGCCCCATTCTGTGAAATGCCTGCAACCTCCAGCACTGCTCAGGGAGGGATCCATGGAGGATCCCAAAATTACCTCAGGAGGGTTGGGCAGCTCTCCCTGCTCCCCTGACACAGAACATGCCACACAGTACCTAAGGCCACCCTTAAATACTGAACTTCTATGCCTGTTAAGGTCAGAACAAAGGCAAATATCTAATGATGGGTTGTTCTTCCCACACAGGAATGTGACTGGACTCTGCTCTCCAGAGCACAATCGAGGAAATTAACTGTAAATTCCCAAATACTCAATTGTTTCATGTGGAGAAACACAGAGGCACTTTACTGGTTTAAAGAAAACACTCCAGGTTTCTGCACAACAGACACAGTCAGTCCCCCAGGGGGCAATTTAATGCCCAAAATGCCTTAAACTACCCAAAATATTCCAAACAATTTCTCCCTTTCCCCAGAACTACCTTAAATTACTTCAGTTTGTCTCATGTATCCCAAGAGATTCGTTCAGCTGAGGCTGTGGAACTCTGGGACAGTCTCTCTGCACAGTCAGGGAGGCTGGACTGTGGCACACAGCCCAACACTTTGGTTTTGTTTACATTTATTGGACAAATTAAGCTGTTGGTTTTTTTGCTTGGTTTTTTTTTTTGGGGTTTTTTTTTGTTGGTTGGTTGTTTTTTTTTTTTTTTTTTTTTTTTTTTGTTTTGTTTTTGTTTTTGTTTTTGTTCTTTTTTTTGTGCTGCTCATCAGTTCCAGTCTCTGTCTCCATCTCCTGGTCAGAACATGCTCAGCCCCAGTGAGCTGGGGCTTTAAATTAACCCAATTCCAGTAGCAGGAAAAAAAAAAAAGATGGATACTTCAGGAAGAGCAGTGCAGGGTAAGTTTCCCATATTAAAAAGCACACAGGATCAATTAAAAAAAAAAAAAAAAAATCAATGTGATAGACAGCTGTCAACTTTTCCTACTTTTTCAGCTGAGGATCTGGAATTGCAGGACAATATGTTTATTAATAAGAATCCCAGCCCTGCTATATTTTCTTCTCTTCAGGAAAAGAATTAAATTGCTTATCAGCATTTATTTTCTACCTCTACCTCAGTCTGCAAAGAGGTCAACACTTATGATTCTCAAAGGAATTTAAACTCATAATTAAAAGCTGAGAGAAGACAAACCTGGGCTACTCCTTTTTCATGGATTATTCCCCAAAGTGTTTTTATTTTATTTTCTCTTCATTCAAACCAAACTGCTTCCATGGCTTCCATCAAAAGCCACCTTTTATGTTTAGCACACCAAGCATTTTCACCCAACATCCATTTTAAATTCCTGACAAATTTCAGTTGCCTTTCAGTTACTTTGGAATGATTTGATGCTTTATGATGGAATATGTGCAGCCCTGGGAAGGTCTTGCTCTCCTGGGATGATATTATAGCCCTCATGATTTGCAGGAATTTACAGTTATCACAATCTCTGCCCTAATACACCTAAAGAAATGTCCCAGAGCAGGAAAAATGAAGGGATCCTGCTGAAGGAAGAGCCTCTGGAGTTCTTACTTGCTGAGCAGAACGTTTCACTTATTAAACCTGGGATTCTTCCTACAAGTGAGTGGGAAAAACCTCCTTAAATGACCAGGGGTTGGGAATACAAACCTGATTCATAGGGGTAACATTCACTGATTTGCTCCTCTCGAGTTATTGGCTCCTCATCATCAGGAAGGTAACGTTTATCAATGGCCTCTTTGATCTGGTTGTTGGCTCCTTTGGGATCCAAGTCCATGGCCCAGGAGAAGTTCATTAGGGCCAAATGGGTTTGACCCAGTTTTTTATAAACCTGAAAATCAATTAAAAAAAAAAAAAAGAAAAGAAAGCAGAAAAGGCTCCATTTACACGAAGCTGCTGCTTGAAGGTTTGGGCAACAAATGTACCAAGCCACAGTGAACTGGTGTTTTATGAAAAGCAAGAGAGGGAAGGGATGAAAAAGTTATTATATGAGTCCCAAAGGAAATAATAACTATGTGTAGAAAGAGCATTTCCATCCAAAAATTAAATTAAATCAGCAGCTCACTGATTCCTTATCATTAAGGGCAGATGAGCAAATAATTTATCTGTGTTAAACATTTAAACAGTGAAAGTATTTAAATTCATCAAGACATGGCAAGTCTAATGTCAGTTTAGGGGTCCAGCTACTCCTGGACAAACACCAATCAACACATTTCAGCCCAAACCCTTTTATCTCTCTCTACTTTAAAAAAAATAAAGAAATCTTGCTGACTGAGGGTTCTCCAGGACTGTGCCAGAGGTTTGTCTGGTTGTTTCCAAGTGCAGGAGTTATTTAAAGTTCCATAGCAGAGAAGGGGGTGGGAAAGGAGGATTTCTGTCACCAGGTCACTCCTCTGGCATTTCAAACCAAAAAAAAAAAAAAAGCAATTATTTCTTATTCAGGATTTCTGACACAATGCACTGGAATGTGATTCAATATTTAATAGGTACAGCTGCAAATAATCAACTCTGCTGGTGGATGGGCTACCCCTCCAAATTTTAAGGATTTCCACTGCTAACATCATTGCTGTTCTAAGCATCAAGTCTGGACAGAATTCCATTTCCAGGGACAGATGCAGTGGTGATGACACAGCCATGTGTCCCTTTTCAGTGAAATATCTTTATCAGGACCAATTTAGAGATCAGTTTATATGTATTTTATATCCTTCCAGGGCCTAAAGGGGCTACAAGAAACATGGAGAGAGACTGTTTCCAAGGGTCTGGAGGGACAGGACACAGGGAATGGCTTCAAACTGCCAGAGGACAGGGTTAGATGGGATTTTGGGAAGGAATCCTTCCCTGGGAGGGTGGGGAGGCCCTGGCACAGGGTGCCCAGAGAAGCTGTGGCTGCCCCTGGATCCCTGGAAGTGTCCAAGGCCAGGCTGGATAGGGCTTGGAGCAACCTGGGCTGGTGGAAGGTGTCCCTGCCCATGGCAGGGGGTGGCACTGGAGGATCTTTAGAGTCCCTTCCAACCCAGGCCACTCCATGAAAGCTTTTTAAAATTAATTATTTTTTCAGTTGACAGTGGTAAAATCAAAGCAGGCAAAAAGTAACACTGGCCTGGGTGATTTTTTCCTTGGTTTGTTTTATCACAGGAACAGCCTCCAGCTCTCTTTAACTGTCCTCTGCATTTAAAAGCTGATCCATAATAAACCTGTGAGCACTAAGCCTTATTTAAAGCTTTGGGAATTTTTAGAATACTGCTCCAAGTGGAAGCAGCTTAGTGACAGGCATCCCATTTTCTCATTAAGCAGCAAAGGAAACCAAAGAACTTGTGATCACAGTGAGGTTTTACCTACCTTTCCTATTAAAAAGTAAACAAGAGACTCTTTGGGAACAATCTGCTTCAATTCTTCAAGTTCTTGTAAAGCTGACTGAAAGGAAGGGGAAAAAAAAGTGTAGTGAGTACAGGCCAGAGATCTGCAACCAGTTGTGACATCACCAAACTGTGACTTATTAATTTAATAAGAAATTAATGTTGGCATTTCCATCCAGCTTATTCCATCAAGAACAACAGCACAGTCTCATGAGAAGCATCTAAAATTCCTTTTCAATTAGTTTCTCATTTAAAACTTGCAGCATATTATAGCCCCATTATTGCAGAAACAGAGCAAGTTTTTTGGGCTTTGGTCTCCTACAATATCTAAACTCTGATATAAAATGTCTTGATCCCAGCAAGGCTGAACAGGGCAGAAGACAAGCAGCTGGCAGTGTGTTCACAGTGGATAATCAGTGGAACTTCTAAAACATAACAGTGATGTATTTTGGGGTGTATGTACTAGTCTCAAGCCTATGCTTTTGAAAAATTCTGGGTTTAAATGTGCATTTTGGGGACTTCTACAAGAGACTCTGTTTCTATTATGCATTTGAAACCCAAAATATTTAGTCAGACTTCTACTTTACTATTAAAGTAATTGTTGATGCTGGAGCTACTTATTCTGCTGTGACAGTCACCTGGCATCACAAAGAAATTCAACATAAAAATACTTAGTCTGCAGTTGGAAATAAATATTGGTTTTAGTTATAAAAGTTCCATTCAATCCCCTAAAACCTGCTCATGTGAACACAGTTTCAAGTTGGGGTTTGCCACAGAAATTAAAGTGTAAACCCACATTCCTTTACCCAACAGCAGCAACATTTATCCCACTGTCCAAGTTCCCTCAGCACTGGTGCTAAAGGCCAAGACAGTTCATTAAGTTTTATGCAGTTTATGTGAACAGCACAACTTCAGTCTTGTAAGTCTGAGCCTGGGAAAGAAAGAGCCCAAAACTTTTATTTCACTGCTTCACCAGGGTCAAAAAATTCCTTCACCAGCACAGGGGCAATAAGATAGTGGACTATTATATTTTGTTTTCAAAATGTAAAAGCAGAGGAAAAATATCTATGAATGGGCAATTAAGTCCTTAATCTTCACACATTTTATAATTAATTTATTCAGTTATGAATTAAAATAAGAAGTTTTAAGTAAAGTTTTCCCTTTGCATGTGCACACACATTTCTGAAGTAAGGTTTAAAAACCAGACTGGGGCTTGTTTTCTGTGGCCAAAAAAAAAACAGGTCAGAGGAAAAGTCACTGGAATGAGACTGTGGGAAGATCTTCTCTTCTTCTAAACAGGGTTCAGGTCATCAGGGGATCAGCCCAAAACTGCTTAACTTCTGATTTTTCCCTCCATAACACAACCTTTGAAATAGCTGGTTTCTGATGCTGTAACTGGATATGGGGCAGTTTGTTGAGGTTTTTTTTGGTAATTTAGTATAAACTCATGATAATGGGTCAGAATAAAGTAATAACAACATAAACATGTAAGAAATTAAACATATATAAGGTATAAATATAGAAATAATTTTTAAAATTAATAATAATAAAAATAGTTAGAGTAATAAAATAATTAGAATAAATAAAATAAAAATCTGTTGGCCCCAGATTTTATTATAACGAAAAAACTTAATACAGTTCCCTTGGTGAAGGTGGCACTTTGCAAAGCAGATATTTCACAGGTCTCAGGCTCCTCCTGCAAGCCCTGATGCTCCCCAGAGTGTTCTGTAAACATTCAGCTTCCAGGGCATCCCCATTCCCAGCCACAGGAATTCCAAGGCAGCTGAAGGTTGCCAGGAGCCCCAAACCTCACCTTGTACTTCTCATTTGCAAACAACACCGAGGCTCTGTGGAATTTGCATAGGGGGTTCTTGGGGTCGATGTTTATGGCTTTGTTCAACGTGTCCAAAGCCTTCTCAGATTTTTTCAGTGCATGTTGGACCTGTCACAGAAAGGGAGAACGATTTTGAAATGGGAAAATAACAGCTCAGCTGCCAGGCAGGGACTCTGCTTACATTCTGATCCTTTAAAAATAATATTGGCCCAATTCCAGACCAAGGTTTAACAGGTTTCCTCACAGGAATTAAAATCCACTTTGTCTCCACCCCAAAACCTTCTCCCCACCCAAGGCCTTGCAGAAATCATTTAACCTCTGACCAGGAGTGAACACAAAGTCTTCCTCTGTATTTAAGGGAGAAGCAGCCACAGTCCCTGTCGGATCTGACACAGTTTTGGTGCCACAGAGCAGGAAAATGAGAGCCAGCAGGTCACCACCCCTCACTCCCACACAGACTTAACATCCAAGAATTATTTCCCAACTCTGTGAGCAGGATTTGCCAGCGAGGCCACGGGTTTTTCAGGACTGCAGGAGCAGAGGGACACACGACTGACTTTTCAAACAGCCCCATAAATTGAACTGAGGGGTGGTGCCTGAGGCCTCCTGCATATGGCCTGTTAATTAATTCCACTTGGCATAAAGTGGCCCAAGGAGTGGGTTGTCACATCTACACCTGCCTGGAATAAAAAGGCAAAGAGGACACAGAGCCAGGACAGAAATCACTGCACTCCCAAAAGCTGCAAAAGTGATTTTTCTCCTGCAAAGTACAGGATGAGAAGCCAAGGATAAAGTACAATTACTTACTACTCCGATGTGACACAGCAGGACTGAGCTCTGAGGGTTGATATCAAGTGCTTTCTGGAAATGCATTTCTGCTAAACTGAATTTCTCCTGTTTGTAATAAATCATTCCTAGCCCGTACCTGCGAGCACAGAAACAATTCTGTTAAGTAACACTTGTATTTTAATCCAATTAGCTCTTGGCAGTGAATGTGACGTGGCAGGAATGGTTTCTAGACCTGCCAACCCAGGGTGGGAAGGGATTTCTTGGGGGAAAAGCTGTATCTGAAATTTACTTGGTTTTCTTTATCAATTGGGCAGCTGAAGAACTCCAGGAAGACTGGCTAAACAGCCACAAATTAAAAGGAATACAACAGTTAAAGACTAAGTGACTTACACTCACAAATTTAACTTTTAGTGCTTTATATATTAAAAAGCTTTAAGAAATTAACTGTGTCCCAAGGTATGAAGGGGCTGAGTTCCTCACTGAACTTCAAGTGAGGAAAAAATAACTGGATGCACGAGGAATGCTGCACAGCAGAACAGAAGAGCTGGGGTAATACAGTCTAAAAGACCTGGGAAAAATCAAAAAACTCCAATTTTTTTGCCCTCCTTGTGAAAGTAGTTTAATAAAGACATGAATCCCACATCTTCTGCAGGAACAGCTTTGCTCTCTTCTGAGAGAGGAGTGGGAAGTTGGTTGTGGACTCCCCACCCCTGGAAGTGTCCAAGGACAGGTTGGAGCAACCTGGGCTAGTGGGAGGTGTCCCTGCTCATGGGGATGAGCTTTAAGGTCCCTTCCAACCCAAACCACCCTGGGATTCTATGAAATCACAGCAGTGGCAGCATCCAGAAGATATTCCTCCTGAAGGGATCTTGTATCCCACAGAACAGCAGGGGATAAACCCAAACCTACCACGCGTTATAGTGCCTGGGGTTGACTCTGATTGCATTTCTGAAACAAGCCAGGGCTTTGTCCAGTTCCTCTGTCAGCACAAACTCGTGTCCCAGCAGGGTGTAGGCATAGGCATAGTTTGGATCCACCTGGATGGCTCTCTGGAAGAACTTGATTGCAATGTCATGCTCCCTTTGGAGGCTGAAACAGTTTCCTGCAGCACACCAGGCCTGGGAAAAACAGGACAGGGTTGGAATCCTTTCTGCAGCTCAGAGTGACTAAATCTGAGCTGAACACATTTTTCCACACTGCTTTACATAATTAGAAATAAATTCCTCCTAGATTAAAAAAATAACAGTAATAAATCAACAGTTCAGTCTCATTCCTGTGAGGCAAAAACAGGCCTAAACACACCTCATAAAATAAATAAACAGCCAAGCTGAAACACAGAAATGGAGAATCTGAGGACACTCGACAAGTCTGTGCCAATTAGATCCTTTGATGACTAATGACTAAAGCTTTTGAAGCTGAAAAGGCCAAAAATAAACCATCTTTGATATTTAAGAATAATGAAGGGGCAGATGGTACTTTCACTCTTAAGTGACAAATCTGGAAACCTGCAGGGGAAAAATTTTAGCAGCAACCTCCCCTTTCCCTCCTGCACAGGAACCAGCAGAGACTGGGAAGCATCACAGCCTGGGGTCACTCCCTTCCCCCAGATTTTCAGCCTCAGTGCCAAACTACATAACTGTTCTCCACTCCTTGGATTAGAAGCTGCATTTCCCTCTCTCCAGCCTATCTCACTGCAACCCCCAGCTGCTTCACTGGGTTTGGTTTTTCCACTCTTAGACAAGCTAATGACAATGTGAACAGGAATTCTCTCCTCCAATAACAACAACAAAAAAATCCCAATATCCTCTACTCTTTTCTCAACTCTTAAGAGCACCTTTATAAATATATATATCTCTGATTTTTACTGTGGCACCAGTTTTGCCCCCAGTTTGTGGGTCCCAGGTGTTGATTCCTGGCTTTTTGTATCTCATGACTTTACACTGACAGACACTCTGCAGTTTAATGGACTTTGGCATAAAAATGTGCAACATCATGTCTGCAAATAAACTCTAGGACAAATATTTTAAATGCCAGTGAATTAACTACAGCAATTAAGAGGTGGTACAGGAAAAAGATATTCCTTATCTCTGCACCCTGGCAGCAGCAGGAGTGACTGATTAACCCATGATCTTCCTGGATGAATGGTGCCAATGCAAATTTAAATAACCATTAACACATAAAAGGTTTCAACCTGTTCCCTGGGAGCAGATACTTGAATTTTAAGAAGCCATTTTGGGCATCAAGACTTCAAAAGACAATCCTGCCACCTCCCTCTCCAGTTTTGCCACGTTCAGGTGTATCCCCACAGGAAAAAACACGATTAGAGCTCAGAGCTCACTGATTTTGCCACATCCAGTTCCCCTTCTCTCCCTCAAACCCAGAGCATTTGATACCTCCGGTGAGTTTTTATCCATGTCCGTCAAATCCTTGGAAAGAACTGAAAGGGCAACATCCTTCTGCAGATGCCAGAGCGTGGTTGAATAGATCTCCATGCCTTCTACTCTGTAGTTTTCAATCCTCCTGACTTCTGAAAATATTCTCTCAGCCTAAGAACAGAAAGTGAACTGAAAACCAAGATTCCACCACCAGAGCAGAGCACAGAGGTCAAGGTTAAAGGCTTCATGTCCAGCCTGAGTAGCCTCTCTGCTCTGGAAGTGTTCTACACAGAGCTGCAAGTTCTGGGACTTTCCCTTCCAGAGCAGGAACTGACTGTGTCCCAGGATATCTGTGCCAGCAGGAATGCAGCCAGTCCTCCCTCCTGCTGACTCCGACTGAATTCCCGTTTCCGTCACAGCGCTTGAATGAGGCAAAAACAGTCCCCACAAAACCAGGGAGAGGAACAGACTTATGGGCCAGTTATGATTGTTAAACATCCTAATAAATAGTGACAGGACACAGGGAATGGCTTCCCACTGCCAGAGGGCAGGGTTAGATGGGATATTGGGAAGGAATCCATCCCTGTGAGGGTGGGGAGGCCCTGGCACAGGTTGCCCAGAGAAGCTGTGGCTGCCCCTGGATCCCTGGAAGTGTCCAAGGCCAGGCTGGATGGGGCTTGGAGCAACCTGGGCTGGTGGAAGGTGTCCCTGCCCATGGCAGGAGGTGGGACTGGAGGATCTTTATGTCCCTTCCAATCCAAACCAGTCTGGGATTTGAGCTGCAGCCTCAGCTTTGCAAATAAACTATTAAGCAGCCCAACGGGTTCCATGTCACAGTTTAAAAACCCCCTCTGAAACCTTCTGGGTCTGCCTCCTGCACACATTCTGCCAAAAAGTGTTTTAAAAATTTGAAAAAAATTTGAAAAAAATTGGGCACATCAGCTGCCAGGAACAACAGAGCCAAGGAGAGTTAATCTGTGGGGTTACCCTGAACTGCTCACTTCTGTTTTGGAAGCAGTTTGCCACCACCTCAGCTGTGCCAGTGCTGCTGAGGCTGAAAGGGAAACTGGGTCACTGATGTGATCTGAATGAACTAAAACACAGAGGAGGTTTTTGGTTTAGGGCTCAGATTGTTTCAGTGATCTGATTTCCAACACTGTACAACCAGTTCCATCAGCACAGCTGATGGGGAGAGACGAGCAGGAGACCCCAACAGTTGGGTGCAAGATCAAATAATATGAAAAGAAACCTTCAGGAAAGCTCAGTGATGAAGCTCTACTGATGCAGATTCAACACCTAAACCCATTCCCATCTATAACCTTCATATTTCCACACTTATCACAACTGCAAACTTGGCACAGATTTCGCGGGAATTCCGCAGGTTTCAGGCAAAAAACTGCCAAAGGAAAGTGGAAAGAGGAAAACCAACCCCCCCCCCCAGGTCCTACCTGCATGTACTCTGCCAGCTCAAAGTAGGCTCTCCCAATTTGGCACAGCACCCAGCCCGTGTAGTAGTGGTGGGAGGGCAGATGGCTCAGGATATTTATCGCTTCCTTGCAGTTGTAGGAACACAAGGCCAAATAACCCTTCCCCATGTCCCGGAGAAGGCTCATCAAACCTTCTGGGAGAAAAACACAGTAAGTAAAGAGTGGCAAAGGAAAAGAAGAACAGCTGAGATTTATTTCCTCGAAGCTGCTCATCCCAAAAGCTCTCCCAAAGGCTCTGGGATTTGCCTCTTTCCAAACACAGCCTTAGACACTCCGAACCTGGGCACGATATTCTGAATATCAACCTCTGGGAGGGAAGTCAGATGGTAACGAGTTCCTAAGGAACTCTGGAGCTCAGGGCAAAAGGAATTCTGCATTTCCAGCAGCTTTTCAAGCATTTCACTGGGTCTGAGCACAGTTTCCACGTGGTAGCCATGGATACACATCTTCCTGCTGCCTGGAAACACTGCTGAGCCAAAAGGGAGGGCTTCAGCAGTTTGCCTAAGATTTTTCTCACAGTCTCAATAAAGAACTTGTTTTTAAACAAATGGGAAATATGAAGGGAGAACAGACCACATAAACCCCACTTTGAGGGAAGATGGCTGGGTTATGAGCAACTCCTTTGAGCTTCCAAGGATAATACTTGAATCATTAGTACTTTACAACAATTTATATTATTCTATTAGTATTTTGTAATATAATGTTTTAATATAATTATAACAGTATAATATATTGTACTGTTATAATTAATATACTAGATGTAATTTATAAGACTTTATACATCAACAACTAGAAAATACTTTAATAATTAACAAGAACCAGAGCTTGCAATATATATCTGCTGACAATTAGCCACTTTTAACACTTCTTCACGTGTTGTGAGTTAAGAAGAGACTGAATCAAATGAGTTTTTATAATCATACAAAGGTGAGAGCTGCAGGCTAAATGAAACAGGAAACAAAGGAACACTGAAGCAACATTATTTTTTCATTCAACATTAAAAAAAAATAGATATATTAAATTTTACTACAGTCCAGTAGTGTTCAAACAGACCTGCTGCTGCCTTCTGGAGCGTAAAAGCTTGGATTTGTGGTGCAACAGTGGAAATTTTCCCTTCTGAAATGATGGAAGAGTCCAGTTTGGTGATTTCCAAACTGTCATTTAAGTTTGGTTGAGTTATTCCTCCCTTATTTGTTTTACTTTTTGTTTTTCTGTTTGGAATCTTAGGTGGAAACTTCATTTTTAATTTTTTGCTATTTTCCTGCAAGTAAGAAGAGTGAGAGTTACATATCAAAGAGTCTTTTAAATTCAGAAAACTAAACCTGAGTGAATCGTGTAAAATTATATATATAACACTAAAGAATCACTAAAGAATCTGTTCTTAAGCTGCTAAAATTGCTATAAATATTGGAAATTAAGAGCTGGCACAGTGGAATGGGTTAGAAGCCCCAAATTTCCTGAAGGATGGGGTTTGTTACCTTTGTTGTAGAACTATCACTAGTAAACAGGCGAGAGCTTCTTCGAGGCAGTGAGTTTGGTGGAGCAGCAATTGTGGGGCTCAATACCTGAGGTGTTGTACTGGAAACCAAAAATAAAACAATTACACACTAAAAAAAAATACAGCCCTTTGCTCCTTTTTTTAATAATAACAGCTTTTATGTTTGTTTTAAACAGAAATGCTCAAGTACTGTAGCACAGATATTCCTGTTTCAAGGGATTAAACCCCCCAAATTTACTTGTTGCATGTCAAGAACAAGAGCAGAGTTTTCTTCCAGCTATTTATTTACTGATGAAAATGGTGTAACTGCACAGGAGATTCAACTGTTTAATTTAAATTACCTCAACAAACAACTGGAGTTATTGCACCTAACAAAGAACCCCACACTTCCTCATCCAAAGAGGAATTCTGCAGGAACACCTCACAAAGTTGGACAAATAAAGCACCAAATTCCTTCAAGAAAAACAGAAGCAAAAGTCAACCCCAAGATGATTTGATTTCTTACCTTGTCTGGGGACCAGAGCTCTGTGTTTGTGCAACAAGAACTGGAGTGACTTCCCGACTGTTCCCACTCTGGGAGAAGACAGATTTTGTTCCAGCCTGGCTTATCCTGCTGACAGTCTGCACAACACAGAGTTTCTACAGGTTTGTTATTATGCCACTGAGGAATCTCCACCTCTGCCACACCAAACCCAACCCCTCCTGCCCACCAAAAACTGCCTGAGGAGGAGAAAGGGAATTATTTCAATAAAGGGGAAGAGTTCACCCCTTCCAAGGAGAAACCATCCAGAGTATTTCTCATTCTACCAAGGAATTTGGTGCACCAAGTTTATCAAACTTTATGCACATCATTTGAAGATAGAAAATCTCCATCTAGTGGCAAGAAACTACATGTTAAAAATATTTGTGTGAGAATAAAAGGGAATTAAAAGGTGTCATATTTAAAATTTCTTTTCTGCAGAAAGTTGTCAAAAAATCCCCATGGAAAGGAAAAGATTTTTGAGTTATCCTATTACAATTCCATCCAGAAGCCATTTATTATTGACACCTCTCCCCATCCCAAGGAGAAACCATCAAAAGTATTTCTCATTCTACCTGTTAAATTGTCAGTTTATGATAAACTTAATAAAGTTTATCAGCTTTATGCACATTATTTAAAAGATCTAAAATCTCCACCTTGTGGCAAGAAACTGCATGCTAAAATATTTGTGACAGCATAAAAGGGAACTAAAAGATGTCATATTTCAAGTTCCTTCTTTGCACAAAGTTTTACAAAAATAAACCATGGAAAGAAAAAGATTTTTGAGTTATCCTATTACAGTCCCACCCATTCCCCACTGACACTGCACAGCACCTGAGCCTGTTTTAACACACCTGCCCACAGCATAAACCAGAATTTCCCAATTTAATTCTTTACTGCACGAGCCTTTGGAGCAGACACAGAACTAAACTGCTTCATCAAGAAGGGACCTGAATTATGCAGCACAGAAAAACCAAGGGATAAACACCTGCAGCCAAGTTATTACAAGTCAGTTGAGCAACACTGTGCACACACACATTTTGGTGCCTTTCATTTGCCAGGCAACATGAGTTAGCACTAAAACACTTGTCTTAACTCTCTGAAGATATAAAATGTGAACTTTGATGCCTCCCCAGGCACAGCTGAGGTGTGGGAACTTGGAGCTGTGACAACTTAACTGTGGACCTGAGACCCAAGGAACGAGGTGAGGTAGAAATTCACTGTCTGACGGGCTCAGAACAGATTCTTCTCCCCCTATTTTTTAAAAGAAAAGCTTCAAAAAAAAAAAAAAAAAAAAAAGAAGTCTCTGCCCACTCCAGGGACACCAACATTCAACTGTTTGGAAGGGATGTTCCTTAAGACCCCAGAAAAGGCCAAGTGGGATCAGGGAAGCACCAGCAACGCTGATTTATGCATTACCCAACCTCTGCTCTGTCCTTCCCTTCCCAGTTCCTGTTATCAGAGGGCAGTTTAGGCAGCCACAAGCACACTTGCCCACTCAGATAGGAAGCCTTTGGATTCATCCTGATGTTTCATTCCCTTACGTAAGTGTTTCCTAGGAAACTGCCTGGGTTCAGCCAGGCACGGTCTCACCACAGCTCCCCCGAACCTCGCCCAACACTGAGAGCAGAACTGGAACTGGCCAAGTCATCCCTTGCACTGGGCAAAGCACAGCCCAGAACTGTACTAAAATGTATCAAATACCTGTGTTTTGGCAGTAGCACTGACGCATTTGGGCAGAGAGGATAAGCATGGAGCAGTAAACTTACACCTCGGTGCTGTTGTGTCACACTCAAAGCAACAAAACAGCAGCAAATCCCACTTGATTCCATCACAACTTTCCAGCTCTCAGAGCTGCACTGCACTATTTCCATTCTCAGACTCGTGGAAATTCACCTCCCTACACATGCACAATCCACTGTTTTCAAATGTGCCACGGGAAACTGCTTGGCCCTGAGCAACTCCAGGCTGGGAATTGGATCCACGTGGAGCACTCTCTCCCAGCAGACTGTTTTAGCACAGCTCCCAAATTTCCCTTGCAGAAGGGCACAGCAAGATGGGCACTGAGATTTGTCCAGAGCAAACCAGTAGAAATTCAAATTCTACTTTTCAAGGGATTCAGGAGTGCTATTTGCACCGAGTTTCTACGTCAAAGAGTTGCCCCCCTATAAAACACCAACACTCCCCATGCAACTTCTAGATTTGCTAAAATCACAGGGAAAGATCCTCAGGTTTTAGAAAGGAACAAATAGTTCTTCAACAGTCACCAGCATTCCACCTCTCATTTATCACTATGACAACTACAGCACTTTCTTCCTGAGTGAAAAAAAGACAATTTTTAGTTTCCTCTACACAAGACTTTGCTGAGTGAAACTGCACCATTCTCTCAGTTCCCCACAGACCACCAGCAGGATTTTTATTACTCTGGTCTGCAAGAAAGCAGAAGCTTCAGCTCCTTCTGAAAATACACTAATTAAACAAAACTTAAAACTGTAAGTCTTCACGCTCCACCCTGTACATTGAAAAGTTTGAATCTTTTGTTGTTTAGAAGCATCAATATTTATACAATTCTCTGTGACAGGAGGTGACAGAAGACATAGCAACTTCCTCAGGTTACTCCAGCAACACCAGCAGGGCAGCCTGGACATGTCTGTGCATTTTGGGTGGGGAAAAAACTCAGCTCATGTGGTTTTTTATCTGTATTATGGATGTTCTTTAGAGTGCACTGCAATGTCAAGCTCTTAGAGCAGCAACTCTATCCCAGAATGCAAAATACCTTCTTTGAAGGTGCTCCGGTGGATGGCACATCGATTACAGAGGAGGAGTTTGTGTAGTTCTGTAAATAGGTTCCATCTCCAGGGCTTGGGGTTTCTAGTGGCAAAATTCCAAAGCTGAGAACAAAACAGAGAGGAAGGGTCAGTGTCAGAGCAGGAGAGCTGGGGTTAAACAGAGACTCAGATCATAAAACATCCTGAGCTGGGAAGGACCCACAGGGATCATTGATTTAACCCCTGGCCCTGCACAGACACCCCAACAATCCCCCCCTGTCCCTGAGGGCATTGTCCAAACCCTCCTGGAGCTCTGGCAGCCTTGGGGCCATGCCCACTGCCCTGGGGAGCCTGGGCAGTGCCAACCACCCTCTGGGGGAAGAACCTTTCCTGAGATCCAACCTGAGCCTGCCCTGACACAGATGATCAACTTGTATTTCAGAACTACTTCACTGATTTATCTTAACCCTCTATATCTTATGACCCTCATTTATAAAAGACACTTTCATAGAAAATATTCTTGTTCCTGAAATCAAAGAGCACAGAACTTTGTCTGCCTGCAAAACACCCAAGACACAGACCATTCATGGCTTGTACCTTAATGCTGCCTAAATAAGATATATGGGACACAACATGCTCTTTACAAGACACCTATTCTTCAAGAAAAGCTCTTTAGGGTAGCCTTTCTTAATATATTTATTCCAGAGCAGAACCATATTCCTTTAGAGATTTTTCCAGTGTGAACATGGCAATAAAGCAATATCCTGAATCAAGAATTCCTCTCCAAACCACCGTTTGTTTAAAAACCAGAAGAGCCCAATGCTAGGACCAAGAGCAGTTACTGAAGTTGTTTTAGGTTTCAGTTCTGCAGCATTATTTACAATATTCCATCAACATGTGTGTTTGAGTGTGCAGCAGCTTCCCTGTTCCAAATCCCAAATTCCCAACAGCACTGCCAGTGTCCATCCCAAGGACTCACCTTGGAGTTAGTGGGCTCAAAGCTGCAGGTCCCCCCAGTAAACTCCGTCCAGTTTTTGGTTTATTTTGAGCCTGTTTAGACAATATGGCAGTTCCTGAGCCCAGAGGGACAGAATCTGACGAAATCACAGCTGAGTCAATGTAAGACACGGGAGAATCCGAGTTCAAGGAGGAATATTTTGAATTGGAGGATTCTAAGTTGATTCTGTTCAGCTCCTGAAGAATGGAAGGCAGCTGTTAAATACTCACAGTGTGGTTTCGTTAACACTTCTCAGTTAAGCTGGAAAAACTGCTTTAAATGATTTCAGCAAGTGATTTTACAAGGATTTCAGCAACACTCACAATTGTGTCCTGTGGTGTTTCCATGAGGACACTCTCAGGCTGCCTGTGGGATATGTTGTGATTAGACACCAACGTTGTGCAAGTGTTGGGCAGACAGCTGCTGAAGTTCTGTAAAGATGTTAATTTAAATGTTTGGTCAGGGTCTGGCTTTTCACCTGTAAGAGTGGAAGGAGATTTAAATAGTTATTCCTGAGTCCGTATTCTAAATATTCAGTCTGAAACAAGGACAGGGACAAAGTATTTTAACACATTTCACAGAATCATGGAATGGTTTGTGTTGGATAGGACCTTAAAGATCATCCAGTTCCAACCCCCTGCCATGGGCAGGGACACCTTCCACTAGACCAGGTTGCTCTGGGCCCCCTGACACTAAATCTGAAGTGTTCTTCCACTACAAACCCCTTGACAATCAATTTATAAATAGACTCGTTTTTTCAAGCTATTCTCAGAAACACAGTTTCTAAAGGTCTGTAGGTTGGAGAACACATGGTATTGTTAAACCCAAAAATGTATAAACAGTGAAAATGGAAGAAAACAATACAAAAGTCCCAAACACTGGCAAAGAGCTTTAAACTCATTGCTGCTCATGAAACCTCTCCCAAGAATTCTGCTGCCGTTTCCCTGACTAGTTGTGGACAAGGAGCAGAACAATCCTTGCCACAGGTGATGGCAGAAGGGAAAGGCTGACAGAGCCAGACACAGGGAAAACACCCTCATGAGTAAAACAGGTCTGCAGACTCACCTATTTCACATAGTGATTCAAAAGGGGACCAGAGGAAAGGATTTAAACTAAGGCTCTTTTGGTAACATTCTGATCCTTTGGCAAGCCGGTCTGTCTTGCTGCAAAAAAGAATGGAACAGTTCATGGGGGAAACTTAAGAACAGCACTTTTGTTCAAGAGAGCTTTCCAGAAGAGGAGTTGGAAAACAAAAAACATGTTGAGAGGCACAGCAACATTCCTCATTTTTCAAGCCACAGAGAAATATTGAGCTCCTTTGAAGTTATTTGACATATTTAGACACAGTTGTCAAAAAAACAAAAAAAAAAAAGTTACATAAGCACTAGAATAGCTTGAGAATTTTCATTTTAGGAAGATGCTGTTCTTTGCAACAGCTTGTTTCTTTTTTGCAAACAGCAACCTGACTGCCAGCCTTGCAGCCATTTTAAATATCTATGGATAATACTTTTGCATCTAAATTAGGGGTTGAACTGAACATTTAAGCATTTGGCTACAAAGAAATTACTCTGAAAATAATTGAGAACAGATATACTAGAGAAGAATCCAAGCACCCCACTACTCCTATTCAATCATTACCATTTACTGAAACCTTTCTTGTGTCTGGGCAAAAGCAAAATGCTTAAAGTTGTTAAATTATTCTGCCTGGCATCCTCAGCACTTTGATTTGAAGGTTATAGCTACACATGTGCAAAACAGACACAGAAAAATCTAAATGGCAACACTGAAAAACAGGCCCTGAGAGTCTTTCTTAGGGAAGAATACAGAGCAAATCCAAAGGTAAAATCCCCAAAACAGCAGACTCTGGGATTGCATATTTAACCACCTGGGAAAGAGGAATTTGTGTTTTCAGTCAGAAGTTTTGGGTGAAAACCAAACCATTCTTGCATTCCCAAATTAGGTGGATTCCACAAGCTGCTCTATCATGCTCCAAATTGGTGTAACCCAGAGACAGGTGTGTCCTGTGGTGACTAAAGGTATGTTTGACTAAAATTGGGCTTGGCCAAGTAAAAACTCCCCAAGTTCTATTGGGCAAAATGAAAAAGCAACTTTACCAGTAGACATGTCCCAGTAAGGAGAGTGTAAAGCATGCAGAGTCACCAAACTCCATAACAATGTCATCATGGCTTTTCTGTTTATTCAACACTCCACCAGACAAGATCTGCTCTCCTTCTGCAAGCCTTTTTAAAAAACAAGAGGTTTAAAGGGGTTACAAGGCTCACAGTACTGGCAGTCCAGTGTTTTCACCCTGCTGCAAACAAAAACAGAAATCCACTGTCAGTGTTCACAGGTTTCAAACAACAAACCAAAAGTTCCTGCAAATGAATGTTAAATAATTGATGGGTTCCTCTACAACAGGGAGGTTCAGGACTCTGAAGCCGAACAGCTCTACTGGGAGGGGAAGAAAAACAAACCAAACCCCAAATCCCACCCCACTCCAAAACCAGAGACACAAAATACAACAGGACTTTTCCAAAAGTGATTGATCTTGGGATGGAGGACAAGAAAGTCTTTCAGACACTCGATTTTTGAAGGTGCTTTATGTACTAGCAAGCTAAGACAAGGCTTAATTTGGCTTTGTTTCTTAGAGAAATACAACCTGTAAGGCCCCACACACTCAGCTAAGATCCAATTTTGGGATGTGGCAGGTATTTTGTATTTTAATGCCCTGCTTTCTTGCGAGAAGGACTCAAAAGGAGAACAAAGCTCAGTTTGCACCTACTCCACGTGCAGCCAGTGGTGCCACTCACATGGAATGGGCCACTCAGTCTCAGGCTTGAAAATGGCTTTATACAACTTCTGGGCATCTTCTGGCATCTGAGACCAACCCCTGCACAAGCAAATCACCTCTTCTTGCCTCCACTTGAAATTTTACTTGTAGGAAGATGCTGCTACCAGCACTGACCATTCCCAGGCAGAGCTGTGTAAATGAGCTCACAGAACTACCAGCAGTGACAGTTAAATGTAACAAATTCTGAGGAATATGTTTAAGAAATCTTACTGACACCAGTTCAGGAGCTGATGTACTATGTGCACACAGCAGATTTTGTAAAAGCAAGGGAGAGAACAATCAGCTTTGAATTTATTCCACGGGACCTTTTGAAGCAGAACATTAACATGATTTCCCTTTCAATGGAAGGTGCAAAGAAATCTGTATCCTGACAGCTCCAGGAGTGGAAAAGGAAAAGTCAAGACATCTTGGCTACTGTAAAGATGTCAAAGGACTTGCCCACTAAAGAGAGTAGCAAAGACTAAGGAGCTTTCCCTGCACACCCTGGAGAGGGCTGTGTTTGGCTACATGTCATGAGGAGGATCACAAATCCTGCAGAATAATCACATCATAGCATGTGAAACTCCAAACATCCCCTGACCAATTCTAAGGAAATCAAACATTTTTTTTTTTGACATTGAAAGAGGGACACTCAAAAAACCCAAACCAAAAAAAAAAAAAAAACCAAAACCAAAAACACAAGCTGCTCTGTAGAGAGACATTTAAGCTTCTGTAAAGAACCCCCACTGCATTTTAAGCAGTTTGGACAAAGTTTTTGCCTTTCTTGATGCCTCACCCTTTCAAATCTGCACCTCAGCCAGACAGTTGCCTGCATTTGAACTGGAAAAAAAATAAATCTATGTAGACATGAAATACCCTTATGAACAAACTCTGAGGGCATTAGAGCCTGAAGCTCAAGCCATTTCAGTAAAAAAAACTTGCTGTTAGACCACAGCAAACCTGCAGACACCTTGACAGTATGATTCTGTAAAGATTAATTCTGATGTTGAATACAGGATTCTTGGATGTGGATTCCAGGCTGGTTTGTCCTGGTTTTTTTAAAAACAGAGTCCTGTCTGCCACCTCTTCCCTCACCCCCATTAGCAGTAACTGCATAAGAGGAACAAGCTCAGTGTTTGAGGGAAGTGGCCAATCCTTAATGGAAACACACTGGAAACACTTCAGGAAATAGGCAAAATATCAGAGAAACACAAACCCAAAGCAAACACTCGATGAGTCATCTCTGCAATCAATGTTTTCTCCCTCTACACAGCTTGACAACTCCTGTCTAAGTTATTCAACACCTTTTAGAAGCTTCTGCAATATAGGTTAATGCTTGTTAGGTCCATATCTGAAAGCAAAATGAATTCAACTGAGAGCTGAAGGCCCAACGAATTTCTAGTTTATGCAACACCACAGCTTTCAGAGAGAAATCCAAGCTAAAAAAACAAATGCATTTGTAAACCCTGGAAAGAACATAAAGGATTTACTTACTTGCTGAGGTCCACACAACATTTTGCAAGCAGGTATTTGCACTGGGGGGTGGTACAGCTGTGTCCCTTTAGGAGCCTGTAAGCTTTATAGGCCTTTCCTGAGCGGTAGTAACACGTGGCCAGTAAAAACAGTGCTTCTTCTGAGTGTACTGAAGAGTAAAATACATTTTAAAAAAATCATCAGTTAGCTGTTCATCGTGTTACTACAAAGAATTTAGAGGCAGGGAGTAAAAGCCAGCTGGGATAAGATGGAAAAAAAATGGGTATATCAGAGAAATTCACTGCTAAACAAAGTGCATTTCTTTATGCATTGGCATTTCCCAAACTTCCATGCCATTGGATAGTCAGAACAACTCCTAATATCTACTGCTGCAAGAGAACTTTGATCCTGCTGGCTACCCAACCTAAAGGAGTGATTAGCCAGCTTGCTGTAAAAACAACAGCAAGCCAAGCAAAGCAGCCATTCCAGAGCTGCTGTAGCGACCTTTTGGCCACCCCAAGACCTGGCTCCAAGTCTCACCACACCTCCCACTGACACTTTGCACTGGTTTAAGCAGTGCAAAAACACTGGCACAACCGTGGCTGTTAGGAAGTACAACAGCTTTCAGAAGGAAGATCTATTCCAGCCCAATTAGCCAGTTTTAAGCCCAATTTCAAGTAGTCTTTCTGTGCCTGCAATTTTACTTCTGTTTGTGTTTTAAAGCCCTTGATGCTTTACCTTCACATCACTCAGTGGAGCACATTTGATGATTTTAATGACAGATTGGATGATTTTACAACTCTGTCACCTCTCCCCCAACACTGAGTCTTGTCCTTTTTGCTGCCTACCCTCACTATTTGATTGGGAACGTGGCTTAACCATCACCATTCAGATGCTTTATTTATTTTATGTTGGTAATGAGTGACAGGGACAAGTTCTCCTACAATCTGGATGGGGCACTGAGCAATCTGGTCTAGTTGGAAGTGTCCCTGCCCAGGGCAGGGGGTGGAAATGGAAGGTCTTTAAGGTCCCTTCCAACCCAAACCACCCTGTGATTCTATAAATCCTCTTCCCAAGCTGAGGATGTTTTACTCAAAGAGCTTGACTTGGCATCCAGTGTTCAGATTGAGGCCAGACTGCCCAATTTCACTTGTGATTACAGCAGAAAGGACAGAACTAACCCTCTGAATCCTTCCTGTAAACTCCCAGACTTGGGAGCCATGGTGGCTTAGCCCATTCTTTGGACTTTGTACTTCCCCAAATGTTCCACTCAAACCACCCTCATCCAATGATATATTTTAAATCAAAGGCTGTCCATGAACACAAGCAACTGCAAACTCTAAACAATTAAGAAACCCACATTACTTTATACTTTTCAGAACACACTATCCTGCAAATGGAATTCAGCACTAAAAGACACAATTTTGATGCTTGTTCATCTACCTACAGGGACCCCTTCAGAAAAATCAATATGAGCACTGTACAAAAACCTCTTTGGGAAATCTGCCCAAATCCTTTGCCACACTGAAAACTGACTCTTTTAAGTCATCACCTAGACAGTGACAATGGAAAAAGAGGATGTCCAAACAGAGGGTATTCTGTTGGCTTTATGCTAAAAACACCAGAAGATCTTTTTGAAAATTCAAGTTAAATCAATTTTTATCCACTACTTTAACAGGCTCAGAGCTCTGGGAAACGACCAAGCCACAGATGTCCCCACAAGGACAGTAATTGCAGGTAGACTTAAAAGAAGTTCTTCTCAGGGTGAAATCACTGCTGCCAACGTGGAGCCACAGTATTCAAGTTCTGTAGCTTCTACTCTGCAGAGTAACTACTTATTTTAACCAGGAGCCAGATGTTTTGTTAGCAGTTAATTGCTTGCACCAAGTGACAGCGTTCATGCTGCTTTCCCTCAGCACTGCTGGTCACTGAAAAAAAGCTGTTTGAAGTTCTCCTGCAGAGAATTATTCTGTAAAGATGTGTCAGTATTAAGGCAGATATTTTTCCTCTTGGTTGCTGCAAAAAGGGGATTCTCTTCGTTCCTACATCCTTGGCAATTACCTTCAACCTCCCATTTCTGTCACCCCTAAAACACTATTCCCTTCATGCACAACTGGATTATTGAGTTCCATAATATTCTACACAACACTTCTCATTTGAGCACCAGATCAAACACCCAGGACTTCATTTGTAACCTTGACATGAATAAAAAGAGGGTTTTTTTTAATAAAAAAAATTAGATTTGTGCTTGCATTGTAAAGAGGTGCATTGAGAGCATGGCAGGCAGGGAAGCAAAACATTTCATTACAAAACAGAGCATGAAATAGCTTATACAGTTTAATTAACATTATAAGCTCAGGTTGTTTAGCATGAGAAATTATATTTAATTATACAGGTTTGGGTTTTTTTCCTAGCAGTGATTAGGGGACAATACCTTCCAAAGTAGAGAAGAAAAGCTGACCACCAATATCACAGAGAAAGAAGTATAGAAGATCAAAAAGCTTATCTGAGGTCATGGAAGAAAGATTAAAAGGAAGAAAAGGGGCTAAAACACAACAAAAAATGTGTTTGAAAGTCCCAGGAAAACGTGGAGATGTGTTACTGCTGCCTGCCCAGTATCCAAGACATCCCAGACCTGACAGCACCACAGTGAAGTAACAATTAACAGGAATTCAACTGCAGACACCTGTCCCATATGTTCTGATTCTCACTGTCTCACTTTCTCTCACAATCACAAGATTCTCTCTTTCAGCCAACACACCAGCCAACGTATCTGAACACCATTATTAGCAAAGACAGTTTTCAATGTCAAGCCAATTTGCAGAATTCGTGTGCTGCACCTTATCCTCAAGTGCCCTTGGAAGACATGCAATGCTTAAGGTTATTAAAAAAAGCAACACTCTCCCACTTGATATCAGAAAACAGATCACTGTAAACATTGTACTTAAACACACAACTCCAAGTCTAATTTTTTTAAGGAGGTTTTACTGTAAAATGACATTGCTGCCGTTCCCCGATTTGATTTTCCAACCTAATCGCGAGGTATTCTTCTGCTTTCCCCAAGTAGAAACTGAAGCTTCATTATCAGAACAGGAAGAAAAACCAAAGCTGGAGCAGAGGCTCAAAAATCCTAAATTTAAAATTGAAAAGAACCACCCCCAAACCATCAACTTTATATTTGCAAAATACCTACCTTCTGCATACAACCTCTCTGCCAGGAACACGGCATCGCGGTAGGCGTAGTGGTTAAGTGCTTGCCATATAGCAGCCTGCAAGGCAAGGGAATAACCTGGATTTAGAGGGAGATTTAAAATTGCAAAATTCATTAGCTCTTACTGGCAAAAGGCAAAGTTCAATTTGGTTTTATGGAATCGTAAAAAAAAAAAAAAAAAAAGGGGAGGGGGAAGGATAAACACGCCGGTCGAGTTGTAGCTGTTTTGACTTAAGAAAAACCCAGCAAAATTAGCACTGAAGTCATGAACCAATCCAAGAATGTTGTTCACTAGTTATCAGACACAATCTTCTAAAAACCTCAGAAATAGTGAGTTTTAGCCTGGTGCAAAACTCGGCAGGAATGACTGCAAACTACACCAACCAACACATTCGGTAAATGTAGAAGCAAACCCACCTCCCCAGCTGCTCACCAGAGCATATCCCATTAAACCATCTCCTCTTGAGATGCCAAATCAAAACCCAACAGGACTAGAAATTTCTCAGTGTCCAAGATGGTCATTCTAAGACTTGTGTTGATTAAGAATGTTATATATAAAGGATTTTCTCTGAAGAGGCACCCGTGTTCCCTGATGAACACGATCCACTGCTTTTCGTGTGGTGTTTTATTTGGGTCTTGGCTCATCAGCCACCTCTTCACTGCCACTAATTAGGCTTGTGAAGCAGCACCCAAGAATGAGTGCAATGTAAATTAAATGGACAAATTGATACATACAGCCATATAGAACAAAACCTACTCCTGAATTCAGCTCATGGACCCACACTTGGTCAAATCCAGCTCCCTCCTTACGGGTGCTCTTTTCTTTTTCATGAACACCAAGCCTGAGTTTGTGACAGCCAACATTTGTGCAGACTGGAAAGATGGCACCACTCCAGTGAAATCCAAACACACACACAGGTGTACAAACTGTGCACCACTAAAGCAGGGTCATAATTACTTGCATTTCTGTCACCATCAGCTGAACTACAAAAGCTGTCCAGCCAAAGGCCAGGGCTGGCGTGAGAGGGTTTCACACAAACTACTCAGCCAACTTCCCTCAGATCAGGTTAAAAGTCATCTGTTATCCGTAGAAACGGGATGGGATGGGAAAAATGATGTCTTTTAAGATATGTTTAGCCTTTCCTCCCCACCTACAAGAGTGGTGTGCAGGCTGGTGCTCTGAGGGTTGGGATCAGGACAGCAGTTCCTTCCCATCTGATGTCTTTGCTCCAGTTCTGAAGCCGATTCCCACCAGCAGCAAAGAGCCTTATTGCAGTAGTTTTGCCATTAACGATCCCAAACAAGATCTGAACTCAAGGCACAGTGGTCTAGGATTTCTCTAATATTCACCAGCAACCAAAGACAAGCAGAATCAGCTTCTGATACCCATCAAACACTCCAAAACTAAGAGATCTCCCAGAATGAAAGCAACACCAGCCTGCGATGCAATTCCCGGTGGGAAAGGCAAGCGCCAGTTTCATCTAAAAAAAATAAAAAATATCCAAACATCACGGAGTTACATGTACCATATGCTCCCTCTTCCAACACAAACTTGACAAACACAGGGTGTGAAAACTGCGAATTCTCTTCACAGGATGCCCACACAGCCGTCATGAACAGCACACACCAGAGTTCCCAAGTACTACACACAAACATTATACACAAAATCTCCACACAGACACTGTTTTCTCCTATCAGTAGGTCCCAAGAATACAGTTAAATAGCCAACTGCTGCTTTTAAGCTTGTGTGAAAGGATTTTAAAGCGTTTTAAAGTGAATTCTCTTAGTTTGATTGTTATAATACAAACTCCTTATTATTTCTCTCTGCTTTTATTCCACACTTATCTAAGTGCAGCCTCAGAGCCTGCCTGAACTGATTATTCCCTGTTACCTTGAAGCACTCCCAGGCTGCCTGTGGTTCCAAGCAGACAGAGCAGTACAAAAACTGAGGCAGAAGGTCAGGGCTGAAATCTTTCAGGCCATATCCAAGTGAGAGCAGCCCAAGGTCTTTGTGTTTTGCTCCCAGAAGCTCCTTCACCAAGTCACAAGTGACATTCAGATGAATCCAGCCAAGTTGTGTCATCTCCAGGTTAAAAATCCTGCCTTTGCAAGGCTCAGCGAGCTTACAAAACAAAGGTGTGGGGGTGGGAGTGGTGAAATCAGGGTCATTTGACTTCTCAAACAAGAGCAAGCTGCCAGGAACAATCCTGCCAAAGGCTAAGAGGGGACACAAGGGATTTGGGGCCATGTCACAGCCACATTGTGAGAGTTACACTACACACCAGCTCAAATAACAATCGTTGCTGAGCAGAGTCCCAGTGAAAGCACAAGTGGCTGGTAGAACAGTATCCCTGTTACATAGCAACTGTCACTCTGCAGCCCAAAAGGTGCCTCGTGCCCTGAGCTGATCAATGCTGAGGCCTGGATCCTCACACATACTCTCCTAAAAGAGCAGGAAGAGGGAAAGGAAGGCAGCAGGGAATCAGCCATACTTATGCAGTGACGATTTTCCACGAGAACAGATGTCCAAACTATGACTCTGCCTCAAAAAAGAAGATTTCTTGTGCACCTTTTCAGACAGGAACATCGATCTCTTTAGAGCACAGTAATTTGGTTTGCTCTAGCAGAGGCACAATGCACCTACATGGCATTAGTGGTACCCAACAATTGCTAAACCACAACAGGAGAGTGTTCTCAGCCCTGTTCTCAGAGCTCTATCATGGACAGGAGGGAAGTTGGAAGCATTTCCAAGTGTTATTCAAGCGTGCTCACTGACCAGATGAACCTCCAGGTCCTAAACACTCATTTTAAAAATAATTATATTGCAAATGCAAAGCAAACAGGGAATTCCAAAGCTACCATACCAGCCACAGCCCTGCAGTGAAGCATCCTCAGAGAGGAGAGCAAGAAAATAAAACCACATTCAGACAGGTCCATCTTCTATCCACAAAATCCTGTCCATTTTCCAAGTGTCACTTCATTTCTAAGCCAAAGAGCTCTTAAGGAGACATTCTCTTCTGACAGTTATATAGCCTTGGAAACGAGTTTCAAAGCTTTTTAGCCTGTATTGCCATGCTAAGCAGATTCTACCACGATTTAAGACGTCTCCAGGGTGGGCAGAGGGGAGGAGAGCTCTGGCTGAGCTGTGCTGCCTTTCCCAGTTACCAAACTCTGCCCCCTGAACACACAGACCTCAGTGCTGCACGTTCGCAGCCAAGTTCAAGCACCATTCAAGTGAGTCACAGCAGATGATCACCTTGAACAGCTAAATTCCAAGCAAAGTGTTCATTTTGTTTCCAAGATGTTTTTTTCAGAAGTATTTGGAAGGCATCCAGCCTCAGCACACATGGGATACAAAGTTTTCTGTTGGAGTGGAAGGGTTTTAAATCGACCACATCAGAGCTGTAAACTCTGGCGTTTTGTTCAACTTAAAAGAATAAAAAAAAAAAAAAGTTAGTAAAAATCTAACCAGCGACCAGGATGCCTTTTGGGACATTACTTTCATGGAATTGCAGCCCAAGATTTATAAAGCTACATCCAAACACAGATTCTGTTATTTATCTATCATGCTGCGATAGATAAATAACATCACAGCTGCAAGGATGGCATTTTTTCCTGGAATGCTGAGCCCTGTAGACATCTGAAAGGCTGGGAGAGAACTGACAGACAGGAAAAATTTCTGCAATGACAAAAATGAGAACTAGTGTTTAAAAAATTAGAAAAACAGAACTAAGTACACAGACTTCAGCTAAACTGGGAACTCCGAAACACAACGGGCTTCACCCAATCACCAATAATTTCTAAACTTACCAGTACTGCTGTAAGCAAGGGACAGCAGCAAAGCTGACAGCAGCAAAACCAGTGCTAAAGGAATGATGTGGCATTTGAAAGCAGAATCTAAGTAGATATATTTAATCTAGACAGATATATTCAACATAGAAAGGCCTCATCAAAACATCCAAGGTGGTAAGAGGTTAAGAATGGAGAATGGCATTAGAGAGGTCTTTTCCTTGCTGAAATGTGAAAAGCAGACCCCAGTTTTCTGTCAGAGAGCTCTCAGAATAGCACATATTTTCCACTTGGTCAGTCTAATTAGCACAGCACCGGAAACATTCAGTATTGTTTCCTGTCATTCACTCTGCACTGCATTCCTGCTTCCTCTCCCATTGTAATCCCATGTTTTCCTAGAGTACCCAGCTGGTGCAAAACACCCAGCCCAGCTCCAAGGGTAACACCAGTGCTGTGAGATGACCAGGGCAGGAGAGGGACCAGGTGGCCAAAAGCTTTTCCAGCGCTGCACTGACCCTTGGCCTCAGAGGGGACGAGCAGAGTGTGGTGGCATCGAGGGCACAAACCCCATGTCTACAGGGGTGCCCTCACTGTCACCACCTTGCACAAGCAGGGTCAAGCCAGAAGGGTGATTTTCCACAGGAGAAGACTTTCTTCCCCTTCCACCTTTTCATTAGAAGGAGAAGAGCCAAGAGCAAGAATTCTCACAGTGTTCGTTACAGAACACAACCGTGTTCTGCCAGGACTCCTGTGCCAGGAACCTCTTGCTGTAACTAGAAAAGAAAAACCCCAAAAGAGCCTGTTAAAAAGCTAAAAATAATAATAAAGAATGGGAACACGAATAAGATGACTGATTAATGAAGATCACGAAGAGTTAGAGAACGGGCATACAGCAACTGTGGAAAGAAAAAGCAACTCTCAAATGTGTGAATCACGTCTTTTGGATGGGAAGAGCAGGAAGCCCATCAGGGGCAAATGCAGCGAGACCGAGACGTGGTAGAAAACCGGAATTTACATTATTTTCTCTCCCAGGTCTCCCACCAACCCGAAGGGAGGGAGAAACGTCCTTCACTCGCACACGCAGGAGCCGAGCACGCCGTGAGCATTTAAAAACGACACGGCAGCAAACGCAGCAAGGTGAGCGAGGTATCAACAGGTCTCCCGGGGGATCTGCGGCGGAGGGGGGGACCTTTCCCGGGAGCCAAACCGGCCGCGGAGCCGCGGGGGGACCGAGGGGGGACACGGGGGCGGGGGCGGCCGGTCCCGGGGCCGCGGGGATGGGGCCGGGAGGCTGGAAGGGGAAGCCCGGCGGGAGGGAGGGCGGAGGAGCCGGAGGTCCTGCGGGCCCACGGCCGAGGAGCCCCCCGGGAGCGGCCCCGGCGCGGGCGGGGTGGCCTCACCCGGGCCGGGCCGGGCCTTGGGGCCTGAGCCGCCCGGGGGTCGGTACCTGGACGGGTTCCTGCAGCACCGTCATCCTGCTCTCCCCGGCCTCCGCCTCCTGGTCGCCGAGCCCGAGCGGGGGCGGTCCCGGTCGCGGCCCCGGTGCCGGCCCAGCTCAGAGCGAGTCCCGGCGGGGCCCGGCCCGGCCGCGGCTCATTTGAACCCGCACCGACCGTTACCGGAGCGAGCGAGGCCGGCGGGCGCCGAGTCCGCCCGAACCGGCGGCGGAAATACCCGAACGGGCCGCCGGAAATACCCGAAGGCGGGGGCGGAAAGAGCCGAGCGCCGACGGAAAACAGCTGGGAGAGCCGCGCTCGGCAGCGCTGCCGTGGCGGAGATGGCCGAGCCGGGCCGGAGATGGCCGAGTCTGGACGAAGATGGCCGACGCAGGGCGAAGCGGCCCGAGCCGCGGCGGAGATGGCCGAGCGGTAACGGAAATGGCCGAGCGTGAGGGGGCCGGTGAAGCTCCGGCAGGGCCTGGGGCTCGTCCCTCAGGGCCCCTTTGTGCCCACGGGATGTAGAAACTTGGACTTTGTGCCACAAAACGGGCTCTGGGGTCCCCGGGTCTGTGGGGAGACCCCACGTCCCTCGTGGTGCTGGTCCCAGGGCTCCCTCCTGCCGTCGCTGGCGTGTCCAGAGGCAGCTCGGCCCTGTCCCCGTTCCCACGGCTGGGGCCAGCACTGCCCAGGTCCTGTTCTGACGGGTCCTGAGGGAGGTTTAGCCACGATGTCACAGAATCATTCAGGTTGGAAAAGACCTCTGAGATCATTGAGCCCACTCTGTGCCCGATCCCCACCTTGTCCCCCAGCCCAGAGCACTCAGTGCCACGTCCAGTCCTTCCTTGGACACCTCCAGGGATGGGGACTCCATCACTTCCTGGGCAGCCCCTTCCAGTGCCTGACAGCCCTTTCCAGGAAGAAGTTCCTCCTGCTGTCCAACCTGACCCTCCCCTGGCACAGCTGGAGGTTGTTCCCTTTCCTCCTGTCCCTTGTTCCCTGGGAGCAGAGCCCGACCCCCCCCCGGCTCCCCCCTCCTGTCAGGGGGTTGCAGAGCCAGAAGGTCCCCCCTGAGCCTCCTTTTCTCCAGGCTGAGCCCCCCCAGCTCCCTCAGCTGCTCCAGCCCCTTCCCCAGCTCCGTTCCCTTCCCTGGGCACGCTCCAGCCCCTCATATCCAGAAGTAAACCACACAGATTTGCCAATTACAATTTGGTTTGAAGATGCCATGTCTCCTGGCACACAGAGCTTTCCCAAAAGAATGGGATAAAGATGCACAGCTAAGCCTCAAGTTATTAAAAATACCGACCTACCAATAGCCACCTGCAAGTAGCAGAGGCCTTCCTTCTCCAAATCCTTCTGTGGGCTTCCTGAAACACAATCAGCCACAACACCACCCTTACACACACCTACACACGGACTCTGTGCTCCGTCCTGCTCTTCCCAGTGCTTTGCACTTGCACTCAGCTGCCCGAAGGCCGGATCCTGATGTGCAGCTGAACACACACGAGCAGGGGCTGCATCTTTACGTGAGGATAAAATCTGTGTGTGGAGCAGGGAGGGCTCAGCCTGCCTCTTTCCCTTCGTCTCTGAAAGGTGTAGTTGTGTTTGTTATCGGCAGCAAATCTGCAGGTGTTTGCTTTCAGGGTGTGAGCAGGCAAAGCTTTCTTCAGTCCCCCACCTGAGACAAATAACCAGATGGGACACAGGAGCAGTGCTTTCCCCTGGGATGGACACCTGGCTCAGTGTCAGCTTGACCCGAGTCATTCTGCCAGACACGAGGGGGTGAGCAACAGGACAGTGAAGTGTCACCTCCCCAGAGGCCTTTGGTGATGATGATGATGATGGTGATGTGTGTGTACGTGGCCTGGGGCTCTGAGGAGCCTTTCAAGGAGCACAGTTCATGTTCATCGTCCTCCTCCTGATCTTGTGCACTGCTGATAACTCCTGGGGATGAAAGCTGGCTCCGTCTGTCTCCCATTCCACAGGGCACAGAACTCCTGACATCCAGACCTTCTTTGGTATGAGAGTCTGTCTTATCACAGCCTGAGGAGATACAGGCTCTCCCGAGTGTGGGGGTTCCTTCTACCTCTCCTCAGAGTCCCCTGGATGCTGTAAAGCATCCAAACTGTAAAAGGTCAGTGTTCACTGTTGTCTTTGGAGATCTGGATTTACAGAGACTCCTCCAGCTCAGGTCTGCCTGTGGGATCACTCACTGGCATCCACAGAAGCTTTTATAAATGTCTGTGGGATAAAACCACTCACTCTGTGGAATCCTCAGCTTTTCCAGAGGAGGAGAGGAGCAGCTTTTCCAGGGGAGGAGGCATGGAGGCACATTCAGAGGTACAGACATATATACTGTGCCTGTTCAGGTGCATCAATCCAACCTGCTTTGATACAAACCAGCTCTGCTTCGCTACAAACCAGCTCTGCTTCATCCTGAAGAGGCAGAGCAGGTGCCCAAAGTGAAGCACAGCAAGCTCTTACCCCGAGGCTGCCTCAGGGGCTGGATTTTTCACGTGGAAAACTATGCTTTCCTGTAATTCTGTCATTTCCCACTGCTCTGTTTCTGTCTGTCTCTTTGCAGGTCTCAATTTGGTTTTAATTTAGTGTCACTGCTGTCAGCACAGGAGCTGGAGGTTTTAAATACAGACCCTGTGCCCTGTGTAGAGGAGTGAGAGTGCAGCCTTTTGGCTTGCCAGGGCAGGGATATCATGGCTGCAGTAGGGATGTCATGGCTCCAACAGGGATATCACAGCTATAGTAGGGATGTCATGGCTCTAACAGGGATATCACAGCTATAGTAGGGATGTCATGGCTCTAGCAGGGATATCACAGCTATAGTAGGGACATCCCAGCTCTAGCAGGGATAGCAGAGCTATAGTAGGGATGTCATGGCTCTAGCAGGGATATTGCAGCTCCAGAGCCCCCCGTCCTTGCTGTGGATTTCCTCTGTGAGTCCAGGAAGGTCTCTGCCTCTCCCCTGCTTATTCCTCTCCACCACAGCACGTTCCTCTGCAGGAGTCGATGCCACAGCGGTGACAAGGACAAACGTGACCCCAGAGCAAACAGGGTCCCTTCTCACCCCGTACCCCAGTCCTTTAAGAGGTTAAAACACTGGATAGTACATTAAAGACATGAGGTGCCCAGATCCTGCCTAATGGGAGCTGTAGGAATAGCACAGAGAGGAGCTCAAATCTAATCTTGCATCTATAAACAGCTTATGTTGCTTTTTATGAGCAGTTGAATCAAAGAGTGGGAATTGAAAGCAGCTGTTACTCAGTGACTGCGCAGGAACGAGCGAGTGGCAGCTGAAGTCAACCCCGTCGGAGCAAAACGCCTTCCATTCCCAGGCAAAAGCAGAGGGAGGGCGTTGGAAAAAGGGACAAATCAAAGGAAAGTGTTTTCTGCTCCCAGGTGTTGTGCTGCCATGAATTATTCACCACCTGTGGTGATGCTCTGATGATTGTTTTGCGGGTAGGAAGAGGGAGAGAGTCCCCAGCTTGTATCACACAACCCCCAGATGGCTCCTGGAAGAGAGGAACCATCCAGGGAGCCCATCCTGGCTGGGCTCCATCCCAGGCAAGTCACCACCTGCACCCCAGGGACCAGTCACCCCATGCCATGAGGGTGGAGGTGGCACTGCCCCAGAAATACCTGTTCTTTCCCCCATTTTCCTTCTCCCTTGCTGATTCATCAAGGCTCAACTTCCAGGAAACCTTCAAAACTAGACTTTTGGATCTGTCCACAATACAGAAGAAATAATGGTTTTGATGTCTTATCTGATGTTTTGGGGTTTTTAAGGGCCTTTTCCAGCTGGGACAGGCAGTGTGTTGATGAAGGAGAGGTGCCTGCAGGTCTCTCCTGTGACAGGGACAGGGCCAAGCAGGTCCCTCTTTGCTCCACGGTGCTGTTCACCTGGGACCTGGAGGGAATGCTCATGGGGTAACATGGGCTACAGGTTTGAAAAAGGACTGGTTTAAGGGCTGGTTTAAGAGGAGGTGAAGACCCTCCCAAAAACAGGGCGTCTGTTTGATGCAACATGTCCCTCATGCTCTCATTGCTCCAGGTCTGCATCAGCAAGAGGTGGCCAGGCCCACGCCAAGGGTGGGGTGATGATCCTCACCCCCATGTCTGAACTCTTCCCTCACGTTCCCTGCCTCTTCCCCCTCTCCATGGGAATATCCTGTTACCCCTGAGAGCTGCTGGGGACCCAGGGGTCTCCTCCCCCCACCACATCCATGAGCTACCCAAAGCCAAAGCAGACAAACCACGTCAGGGAGGAAGGAATTCATTTAATGAGCCAAACGTCGCAGGGAAAACCCGAAAAGAATAACTTAAGGTTTCAAACCAAGTTGCAGGTGTCTTATTTAATACCAGGCTTAGGCACACACATGGAGACCAAGGAGTGGTGGCTCATGTGGAAACATCCCATGGAAAGAACATGGATGGAGGAATCTCCCTCTTCCTGGTGCTCAGGTGGGTTCAAACATTCCCAAGAGCCTGGGAGACAAGCAGGAGAGGGCTCAATGCAATGAGTCCGTGTGACAGTGCTCCTTCCCAGACAAACCCAAAATGTCAACAGCTGTCATTCCATGCCATTAAAAAAGAGTTTTATGTGCAAATAGTTTGGTGAAGAATTAAATCTCCTGGCAGGGTTTGCCACCCAAGCGTCTCTGTTGCTGAGCTGATGAGCAGGAACCAGAGAGAAATGGATTAAAAAGAAAATAAAAAGGATGCTGAACACTCAAAGTTCAGACTTCTGTCTGTGTCTGTTTTAATGTTCTGATGTTTAAAGAGATATGTGGGGGAGGAGATTTTTAAATGTTTAATTTGTGTATTTAGTAGCATCTGAGGGTCATTTTTATGTCTTTTTTTTTTTTTTTTCCCCTTGCTGTTTCGCACAGCTGAGGGGAGGAGAAATGTTTAAGGAAAGTAAATAGATAAGAAACCATAAGAAATTGGCAGGGGAGCCAGCAATTTGGATTTTCTTTTAAATTGAATAGATTTCAGAGGGATAATTCACCCTAAAAGAAACCTGTTTCTCTGTTTTCCTCAGGCAGACTTATAGGAACACAAAAAAGCTTCACAAGCATCCACGGTACATTTTCCATATTCTTTCTAATGTCAATAGGAACGTTGATATTTCTCAGCTCAGAAATTTCCTCTCTAAGTACTTTGTATTTTCTTAACATCGAGTCATTCACTGCTGCAGGTCTTAAAATATTTATTCCCACTGGCTGTTGCTGATGACCCCCTTAGCTCCTGGTTGGTTAGAAAATGTAGCACCATAAACCACCCCAACCTCTTTCTTTCCTCTTTCTTTTCCCCCTCAACCTCTTCCAACACAATTACCCAGGCCAGGATTGACCAGCACAGGAGTGATTCTGGCCCAATAAATTCTAACTGGCAGGAGGAACAAATGAGATTCCTTATCATCAGCACAGCTTTTTGTGCCTGCAGAGCTGGGATTGTTCCCGTGGCATTAATCCACTGCAGGTTTGGGTTTTGGTTCCTCTGCCCCTGGCTGTTCCATGCAGGATTTCCAATTTTGGAGGAAGCAGCAGGAGACCCCGTGGACTCACCTGAAGTTTTTCCTTTCAGCCAGACATGATGTGCTTGACAAAAGCTGAGGAGAAATGAGAGTGTGAGAGGTCAGAGGATGGTGTGAGCTGGGGGAGAGGGTGGAGGGGCAGCAGGGGGGACCCCCAGCTGGGACACATCAGAATGCCAGGACTGATATTCCATCTTCTGTTCCCACTTTTTACGTGCCCCCCCCCACCTGGTTAGAGTGATCCCAACCCCTGGAGATGAGCTGATACAGTTATCCCCAGTTTTCTGAGGCCAAGGGGAATGGGTCCCCTCTTTTCCTCAATGCTCTCCAGTTTTAGTGGTTCCCAAATTTAACCACCCCCTATTCCAGATTTTCACCCTCTTGGAGCCACGAGTGATCCAGGTCTCCAAATGTTCCCAATTAGCCTCTGCTGTGAAAGATGCTGGCTTTGTTTATTTTTGATAGCTTACAACAAAACAGTGCCAAAACCAGGGATAAAACAGTCCCCAAACCCTTGGAAACATGCTGTCTTCGGCTGCTTTTCCTGGAAATCACTGGCACAACCGCCTTGCTCCCAGCCCAGCTGACTTGTCTCAGTGCTCTTTTAGGAAGGGCTTTGGAGGGTGGTCCACACCTCCCTCCCAGTGATCAGCAATGTCACAGAACCATGGAATCATTAAGGTTGGAAAAGACTTCTAAGATCATTGAGTCCAACCGAAATTTTCATCCTAAGACAAGACAACCGTGCCTGAGTTGGCCCCGGTGGGAATCTCTCACTCTCACCTTCATAGTTGATGCAGCCATTGGCATCTTCCTGCCCTGCCATGAGCTGCTCCACCTCGCTTTCCGTCATCTTCTCCCCTGGAAGAGGAGGATGGAGGTGTGAGGGGAAGGATTCTCAGCCTGCCAGGACCTTCCCGTCCTTGTTCCAGAGAGCCAAAGCCACCAGAGGAAAGGAACAGGGGATTAGAGAGGAGCTGTGTGCCCAAACAGGTGGGAGATTGTGGAGAGAGGACCAAGCTGCAAATGTTGTCTGATAACTGAGGGTGTTCTGGACTCTCCACCTCCCCTGGGTCACGCCCAAAGCTGCGGCACAAGATGGGAAAGGCCCCACAGTCAGGAGCCATTGGCTCCTACGAGGGCCTGCGAGCAGCAGGGTGAGAAGGGTCCCTGCAACACCAGACCAGCCACTTGCCCAGGCAGAGCTGGGGGTGGCCCTGCCCTGCTGCCCTCCCGGGCCAGCCCGTACCCAGCGTGACCAGCACGTGGCGCAGCTCGGCCCCCATCACCATCCCGTTGCCCTCCTTGTCGAAGACGCGCAGCCCTTCCACGAAGTCCTCGAAGGTGCCCTGCTCCTTGTTGCGGGTGAAGTGCTGCAGGATGGGCAGGAAGGTCTCGAAGTCCAGCATCTTTGTGTTCATTTCTGGAGGGGAGGGGGGGAGGAGGTGGGGTCGGAGATACATTTATGTCACAGGATGTTCTGAGTTGGAAGGAACCCACGAGGATCATCGAGTCCAGCTCTTATGTGAATGGCCCACACAGGGATCAAACCCACAACCTTGGCCTTATAAGCACCGGGTTCTGAGGCCAAACTCAGCCTCTGAGGGCCTCCTGCTTAACCCTCCCGGGCTCTTTTCCATCAGAGTACAGAGGAGAAGCCTTACGAGGAGATGGAACTATTCTATTATACTTGAGATTGGAAGATCCATATGAGGAATAAGGTATTGACATCAGGGGACTGCACAAACACCCCTGATATCAGCCCAAAATTAAAGCAGCAGGTGGGTCCTCTCTCACCAGGACTATGTGGCCACACTGGGACTGGTCAGGTTACACCAGTTTGTACCAGTTCAGGATAAGGTGTGCTAAGCATCATTAGCCACCATCCCTGGGCGAGCCCCACCTATCCCTTATGTCAGCCATGGTATGGGGAAGGGGAGTGAAGGAACTGCACAGGAATGAAGCCCTTCTGCATAATTTCCTTCCCAATTCCTTCACCTTGCCGGGCTGTTCCTACAGGGAACATATGCTCCACTTACAGCCAGGGAGCTCAGGGATTGCTTGTCCCACCCTGTCCCCAGTTTGCTGTCACCTTCTGGTTTGGGCTTGCCCAGCACCTTCAGGACCTCTGCGTTGGTGGGGTTGTGGCCGAGCGCCCGGAGCACGTCCCCGCACTGCCCGTAGCTGATCTGCATCGTCCCCGCGGGCGTCCGGTCAAACAGCCCGAAGGCTTCTCTGAACTCTGCGGGGAGGAGGCGCTCGGATGTCCCCGGCTGTGCCCGCCCCATCTCCCACCCCGCCGAAGCCAGTCCTGCCTGGCGGGCAGGGAAGGGGTGGACGCATGTGGGGTGGGTGCCCTCTGAACGCTGGGTGAGCTTGAGCAAGGCGGGCTGGAGGCTGCCAGGCTCCTCGGAGGAGTCGCTCAGCTGCTCGAGCAGGTTTTGTCACCCGTGCAGAGCTGGCTGGGTGACCTGCTGGATCCCTGCACCCCCGGCAGCAGGCTCTGCTGCGGGACATCCCTGCTCATCCCCTTTTCCACTGGGATCTCCCCTCTCTGGGGCTGTCCCTGCATCGCCCGGAGGCTACTCCTCCCACCAGAACCCCTGACTTTGACCCAGGCTGCATCTCACACCGTGAATGAAAATTACCCTTTCCCTGCTCCTTCCCTTTCCCTGCCAGGCTCTGGATGCTGCTGGGCTTTCCCCCAGGAAGGGATTTGATGTGTGGGGCCCTGGCTCTCATGTCTGTGGTGAAAAACTACCTGGAAAAGGGATTCCCCATTTCTAAAGCCATCTCTGGGAGAAACTGAGCTCGGCACTTACCTTCGATCTGCTCGGCTGTGAATTCAATCTGTGAAGAGAAGGGAACAGAGTTGGGCGTGAGGGGGGTGCCACTGCCGAGGGAAGAAAGGGGCTCTGCCACCTCTTTGGATCTCCCCCTCCCCGGGCTCGGGGCAGGAGCCGTATCCGTGCCGTACCCAGCCATGCCATGCCCAGGAGCCCTTGCTGCTGAGCTGAGATCCCTGCGGAAAGCGCAGCCAGCAGCGGGGCGGGGGGCAGGCAGGAGGGATGCTCAGACCACAGTCAGGGCAATTTTGAGTGGAAATGATGTTATTTTTAAGGCCTGATCTCTAGTTCAAGTGATTAAACAGCCTCAGCGTGCTGAGCCTGCTCTTAATGACCCTCCTGCCACAGCTCCAGCTCCAAAATGTGACTGCCCCGGGGAATCACGGGGAAAGCAAGCTCCCGTTGTGGAGACTGGGATAAAAGAGGCTCTTACGTGGAGGAGGCAACACAGGCAACAAAATACTTTAGGATGGAGACAGTGGGTGGCAGGGAAGGTTTTTATTGCTGCTGGAGTCTCAGCAGGAGCTGTGGGGGTTTGGCTGCACGACCGGAGCTCTGGGCAGCAGCAAATCCACAGCGGGTCCCTCCGGTGAGCGCCGTGCAGGGCTGGGTGGGGAAGACTAAAACATCCCCCCGGTGAGGAGAGCATCGCTCCCAGCCTGCTGCATCCGCACAGTCCGGCAGTTTTCCCCTCCCAAACCTGGCTCCCAGCCTGGCTGACGCCTTCTGTGCGGCACTTTGCATCGCCCGTGCCTGGCAGATGACGGGCATGGAGGAAGACGGTGACGTCTTCGTTCCTCACTCACCTTCACGCTCTTGGGATCGAAGGCAGGCTCCCGCTCCGAGCCTGCTTTGGCCGATTCCTTCTTGGGGTCGGGTTTCTTGAGCGGCATCGCCGGGATTTGCGGAGGTGCAGGGGGACTCCTGCCGCCCAGCGAGGGAAGGGAACGGAGGGATGAAAGGCAAAGGCTGCTCCTTCCCTTATATACGGAGCCCAGTCCTCACCCCGGAGGGGCAGGCCAGCTGCTGGAGCAACTGCTACTTACTATAAAAGGAAGAAAACTCAAACGAGAGGGGCCCCAATTTGACAATTGCCCATTGTCATCACCTCCTGGCTCCGAGGAGCCACCGGCCGCCCCCCCAGCTGCAACAGGGGGGACACGTCCCCCTCCAGCACCTGCACCGGGTGGGCTGCATGGGGGCTGCTCGCTAATGACCACTGAAAACCTAAACTCCAACGGCCACGGGGGCCTGGCAAGGAAACAGCAAATGATGGCTGATAAACCTACTGTGATACCCACGGGGAGAGCGCCTGTCTCCAGGCAGAACTGCGAGGGCCGGGGCTGCAGAGCCCTTCTAAGCCCAGGGTTTATGAACTGCTCCTTCAAAGGAGCTCAAAACCTCTCTGAATGATCCCCCTGGCCTCGTGCTCAGGGGCTGGTTTGCCCCATTGTCTTCCCAGGGCTGGATTGTGCCCTGGAAAAGGCCATGCTGGAGGTGCTCACCTCCCTCAGGTGGCTAATGGGGTAATGCAAATGATGGCCAAAGCCAGCACTGAATTCACCAGCTCAGGGTCTTTCCCAGCCCTGCACCCCCCATCCTGAGCATCCCCAAAACCTGCAGGGCAGGTGGGATCTCCTTTTGGCTCCCCTCCAGTCACTGGGCAGGCTCCAATGGGAGACATTCCTGCTCTCACCCTCCTCTCCCAACTGTTTGAAGACCCATGGAATAGGCAGAAGAACTCATCAAGGTTCAGCATCCCAGGAAACGGGGCTCCAGGGTTACACTGAGACATCCTAAACCATCAACTTAAACATAGCCAGGTTGTACCAGGGCACAGGAGGAGGAAAATGCTCTCAGGCACGTGGTGGGATTGTTCAGATGTCCTGTGCAGGCCCAGGAGCTCGACTAGAGGTCATTCGTGGGTCCCTTCCAACTCAGGATATTCTGTGAAAACCCATCCCAAATTTGCACTGGGATCCAAGAGCTGGTGTTCTGGTAACAGAAGCAAATGGACAAAAAAGTGATTTACAACAGATGAGAGTGTCTTCTGTGCTGTGGAGGTGCTGCACAGCCTCATCTCTCCAGCATGGGCTTAAGTTGGGCTCTGGGTGGAACAGAGTCCTGTGGGATGTTGTTAGTCCTGGTGCCAGAGCTACGAGGTCTCAGTGCTGGCTGGAGCCTGAGCCATGATATTTTTACATAAATATATATAAACACATTCTATATGTGTGTATTTAAGTGTTGTTTATACATAGATATAGAAAATGCCATCATATTTGTAGTTTTAGTGGCGCAGTCTTGCCATGACCAGGCAGATCTAATCCGGCTGTTCAGGAGCTGCCACAGGGCCAGGAGTGATGGGAATGGGGGTGTCACCAGCTCAGCCCTGTGCTCAGAACCCCCCAGTCTCTTCCTTGCTGAAGCCAGAGGCTGAGCCATCACCAGCTGGGTTGGGGGGGTCACTCAGGAGGAGGGAGCAGCCACAAACTGCTGGGAATTTGCTGCGTGCTGTCATTTCCTGAGTGCTGTCGTGGAATGGGGAGCTGAGGGGGCTGGATGATGGGGCTGGATGGGTGTCATTTGCAATCATTGCTTTCCAGAGCTCTCTAGAATATAACAAGTCATTTAGCAAAAAAACACCCCAACCTGTTTTGCTAAGTGTGAACTCGGAGCCTGGGTCGAATTTCACCTGGGAAATCAAGGGAATCAAATTGCCCCTGAGCTGCCTCCCCCTCAGCATCCATCCGACTCCAAAATAACCTCACCTTAACTCCATCCTCACTCCTCGGCAGCTTCTGGGTCAGAAATGAGACCCAGCAGAGCCTTCAGAAAACGTTAATCCCGCAGTTCAGCTGTTTATCCCTCCCCTGCCCTCCGCGGCCGAGCAGCATCCTGAGGATCCCCGGCGGTGCCGCTCGGCAGAGCAGCGCCCTGGGCTGTGTCACACCCACGCCGGTGGCTAAATTGGGCTGGGGGGCCGGGCAGCTGCCGAAGATGCCCCTAATCCCTCCTTGGTTGTCAGCTGATGGCCACGGCAGGGCTTGTTTTCCTGTCTGAGTCGATCGGCGGGAGAAGCAGCCTCTCCTGTGCCCTGTCATTCGGATTTTCCGTGCCCCCTCAGCCGTTGATCCTCCTTCCCTCGCCACGGGAGCCCAGCAGGACCCTGACCCTCCTTCACACAGCCACAGGGGCTCGTGGTTGGGACCAGTAAAACCCCGAGGGAGGCTCAGGGGCTCTGCTGCTCCCTGCAGGGTTGTGGTGCTGATGGAGGCAGCCAGAGCTGTGCCTGGACATGGATTACACGGGCCAGGGGAGAGGCCCAGGCTGGGAGCTGCTCCTCCTGGGATTTGACACCGGGCTGTTGAATTTCAGCCTCATCCCACCAAGGATGACCTGCCCAGGGAACAAGGACTCCCCTCTGGGTGCCCCCTTCCCCGGGGGGGGACATTTGGGCTGCTGGGGGGACACAGGGTGTTGGAACTGGTGGGGTGGTGGGAGCAAACTGAGAATCAGCATGATCCCAACAGACAGGGGACAGCCCTGGGCCTCCCTGGGGGGATGCAGGTGACAAGGGATGGCTGTGACAGGGACAGTGTCAGCTGCAGTGGGACCAGCTCTGACACGAGGCCCAAGGACCCCCCGGCTGTGTGAGACCCCATCCAGGTGGCAGCTCCATGTCCCTGCCCAGCTGATGGAGCCTCCAGCCCCTCTCTGCAGGAGCCCCAAGCAGTGAGGTCACAGCAGGGGCTGGGGGAGCAGGACTGATCCCAGCACATCTCCCCAAAACACACCCCAAGCCCCAGAGAAGGAAAAGGGTTAAACTGGCGTCTGCCTGGAAGACATCCCTTCTCAGGAGCATCAGTTCAAGGTGCTGCTCACGTGCTTGCACCCTCTGCCTCCCTCCTCCAGCCACCTCCCCGGGATATTCCCCACCTTCCCCGGGCTCCTCGAGACCACTCTTGGGCTGGAGGGGACTGAGGAGCCTGGGGGCAAGGGGAGGATGCTGTGACAGCTGAAAAATGAGCCACCAAGCAGTGAGAGAAGTTTCTGAAAAGAGAAGAGGAATCTGCCTTGAACGAAGAGGATTTTAGCACCTAGGGCTAAGCCAATAAACCTCCGCCGTCCCCATCCGAACGGGAATTGTTTGCACACGCTCCAGGAGCTGCTTAAAGCTGGCGAGACACGGAGAGGGAATAGGATCAAGCATTGTGGGGGGAGAAACCCCCCCTGCCTGGAGAGCCTGCGAGCAGATCCCGATAGTGCTGCCGGGACAGGGGGCTCGCCCCGGGGCTCCCCCGGCCCTGAGCTCCCGGGGACGGGCTGTGCCCCCGCTGCCTCCTCACCTCGGCGGGGCCAGGAAGGTGCTCCCAGAAGATGCTCTGTCCTGCTGAACACACCAGCCCTCTCCGTCACCCACGGCCTCGGGCTGGCAGCGATTCAGGTCCCTGAGGTCCCCGTCGGGTGACACAGTGGCACCATGGAGGCATCGGTCCCCGTGGGAGGTGTCACGGTGGCTCTCCTCTGCTGCTGCCTCCTGAGCTCTGCGTGGGCTCTGGTAAGTCCGCGTGGCCCCGTGGGCTGCTCCGGTCCCTCTCCCGGCTTTAAAGGTCGCTGGTTGTGCCGCCCTCCCCCGTCGGGGCCGTGTGCGCTCCCGGCCGCACGTCCCGCTCCGCGGAGCTGCCGGGCAGGAGCCGGGCGGGGCGGGCAGAGCATCTCCACTCCTGCTAAAAGCTTTTCCAGCAGCCATGGAGGCACTGTGGCGTGATGGCTTTTCCATTTCTTGGCTGCATCCAGGGCAGGGTTCAGCGCCTCAGAGCGGGCGGTTTACGGTCAGCACGGGTGAGGTTGGGGGGATGAGGCCAGGGCAGAGCTGGGCACACCCAGGGTGACTCCCAAAGCCAGGCCCTCACCCTGCTGGGGCACCCCCAGGACCCCAACTCGTGCCCTACATCCCTAATGAGTCTCCCATCCACACACCCACCCACCCAGACGCTGGGTTTGGGAGGAACGTGGATGGGAGTCCTCTCTGGGTCTGGAGTTGGCCGTGTTCCCATGGACTGTGGACAGTCTGGGAAGAGCAAACCCCCTGCATTCTGGCTCCTTTTCACTTCCAAAACTGTTTCCTCATCCCAGCTCCAAATTCCTTGCAGCAGCTCAGCCCAAAACATCCCAAAAGACATTTGCACATGTGGTGTGACCAGGAGGCTGAAGGTGTCCCAGGCTGCACCACCTGCCCCACCCAGTTCCAGGCACTGGGCACCCACTTGCTTGCTGAGCACTTTATCCAGAGGCTGCCAGAGCTGGCCTGGAGAGCTCAGCGTGGGAAACAGGGACACCCAGCACCACCAGTGGGGGGATGACAGGGAGGGCAGGAGCCTGACATGCTGATGAAACATGGACACGGACCATAAACAGGGTGGGAGGGGACTTGGGGTCACCCTCAGCCTTGGAAGAGGGAAAAATGAGAGCAGGAAGGCAGGAAGAGCTTTTTTTCCCCTGTGTTGTTGAATCTACCCAAAGCCACCCCAACCTGACTCTGCTGGAGAGGGTTGGGAGAGCGTGGCCTGAGCTGAGGGGTCACTTTGGTTTGGTTTGGGCAGGTTGACCCTGATGATGTTCTCACGAAAGAAGAGCAGATCTATCTTCTGGTGGAAGCCAAGGAGAAGTGTCAGAGGGACATAAAGGCCCAGCTGGAGAAGATCAGAGGTATTGTCCCTCCCCTGTGCGTGGGAGGGTTACACCCTGGGAAATGCTGTACCCACAATGGGATGGGGCCAGGGACATGTGGCTCCTGAGGGTTTGTGGAACTCCTGGCTGCTCTGGGTGCAATTAGGTGCTAATCAAGGCATCACACTGATGAGCCAGCGCTGGCTGCAGCGTTTTCCAGACAGGCCCAGGTACAACAGCAAAGGGAGGTGAGGAGGGGCCTTGGCCCTCCTGGAAGAGGTGGGGTGGGATGGGATGAGATGGGGTGGGATGGGATGGGATGGGGTGGGATGGGATGGGATGGGATGGGGTGGGATGGGATGGGATGGGATGGGGTGGGATGGGATGGGATGGGGTGGGATGGGATGGGATGGGGTGGGGTGGGATTGTGTCTCCCTCCCTGGCTCCCACACACTCCCCCAGCTCTGCAGCCCAGGGTGACGTGTGGCAGCGTTTTCCTCTCCCTGGCCCAGCACACCCTGGGGAAGGTGGAGGTTGTGCTGAGGCCCCAAGGGGAGATGTGAGATGTGAGATGTGTCTTTGCCCTTTGGCCAGACACCAGCTGCCCTCCGGAGTGGGACGGGATCATCTGCTGGCCAAGGGGCTCCCCCAGCCAGGAGGTGTCGGTGCCCTGCCCCGACTACATCTATGACTTCAACCACAAAGGTGAGTGCTTGTACCTGGGCGGGGAGGTTTGTCACCTGTACCTCAGTGACAGTCCACGGAGCAGGGACACGTTGGGGCATCCCACGGGCCCTTCCACTGTCACAGTGCCCTTTGCTGTCCCCAGGTCACGCCTACAGGTACTGCAGTGCCTATGGGACCTGGGCCATGGCCCTCAGCATCAACAAGACTTGGGCCAACTACACTGAGTGTGCTCTGCTCTTCTCCTCCGAGGGCCGGAGCCGTGAGAAGGTGACCTTGCCTGCCAAAGGTGCTGGGAAAGGGGTTGGGAAGGAGACCAAGCCTGCACCAAAGGCCAGGGGAATTGCTGGGAGAAGGAGGCTCTTCCTGCTCCACTCCCCAAACCAGCCCTGCTCCCCCTGTGCTCTCAGCCCAGGGGTGGGGGGTCCTGGCTGTGGAGGGGTCGTGGAGCTCAGCCCTTCTCTCGCAGGAGGTGTTTGACCGCCTGCACCTGATGTACACGGTGGGCTACTCCATCTCCCTGGCCTCCCTCATCGTCGCCGTCTGCATCCTCTCCTACTTCAAGTAAGGACAGGCCAAAGCCCCAGCCCTGTGTGGGGAGAACCCTCCTCCTCCCACTGCCCACACCCCCAGCCCCTGAGGAGGGGGGGCAGCCCCGAGGGAATGGGAACTGACCCCAGGCCCAGCACAGACATCAAAACACCCCCGGCGTGACCAGCTCCATCTGCTCAGCCCTGCTCTTGGAAGGAGTGGACACCCCACTTGCCCCCACATGTGGTTCCTGTGCCCAGGGGGGGCTGACACCCCGGTGCCCATCTCTGGGACCCCCCACTGCCTGAGCCCAGGTGTGATGAGTTTGTTGGGCAGCCGGGGCCGGGCTGGTGTCACACCCCTTCTCCGCAGGCGCCTGCACTGCACACGGAATTACATCCACGTCCACCTCTTCACCTCCTTCATCTGCCGCGCCGTCAGCATCTTCGTGAAGGACGTGGTGCTCTACTCAGGCCCCCTGGCCAGCGAGACCGACAGGATGAGGGAGGATGATTTCAAGGCTGGAATGGGACCCTCGCAGGGACAACGGAGCCACCTGGCAAGTGGTGCACTGGGACCGGAGGCAGGATGGGGGGAAAGGGGGATTTAGGAGCCCTGGTACAAGGGGATCCTCCCAGACCAGGGCTGTGCTGCTCAGGGGGAGGGGATGAAGACCCACCTCTGGGTCTGCCTGGCTCCTCCTCCTCCTGGTGCCACAGCGAGGGTCAGAGCACCGAGGATGTTGGTCTGCAGTCTGTCCTGGGACAGGGAATACCTGTGCTATGGGAGACACTGGAATATCCCAGGGTAGATGCAGGTCCCTGCAAGAGGAACATGGGGCACAGCTGAATTTTGCTGGTCAGAAAGCAAAAGCCACCAGGTTTTGCTTTTGGGGACCAGCCTGACACGGGCACCTCTCTGACCGTGTTCACAGGTTGGCTGCAAGGTGGTGGTGACTCTCTTCCTCTATTTTCTGGCCACCAACCACTACTGGATCCTGGTGGAAGGTCTCTACCTGCACAGCCTGATCTTCATGGCCTTCCTCTCCAACAAGAGCTACCTGTGGGTGCTCATCATCATCGGCTGGGGTGAGCACAGAGCCCAAGCCCAGCCCTGCTCCCTGAGAGCAGCTGGGAGCTGTGGCATCGGAGAAGGGCAGTGGGAGGCAGGAACTGGTTTGATCTGCAAATGTGATGCTTCATCCCTGCTCCTTGCTCTGGTTCTGCCCCTCCAGGTCTCCCTGCCGTGTTTGTGTCCATCTGGGCCAGCGTCAGGGCCTCGCTGGCAGACACACAGTACGTGACACCCACCTTCTCCTGCACCCCTTGGGGAGGGAAAGGGGGGTTGCTGGTGCCAGCAAAGTGTCTGGGGGCACCAGAGCTTTTGGAAATGAAAATTTTCCAGAAGAGAACTAAGAGGAGGCAACACATGCTCAAGGCTTGTTCGTGACACTGTCAGGAATGCAGAGTGATGGGTTTTGCTCTGCGTTTGGGGGGATGGTGGATGCAGGTTTGCACCATAAACTGATCAGTGCAAAGACAGATGTTAAAGGGCACGTTCTGGAGTGAGGCATTTTAAAAGGACAAAGGCCACCAAGTGTTCAGCAGGAATTTGGGATGAGGTGGGTGTTGGTTGGGGGAAAAGGGAGCCATCAGCCAGCAATTCTCCTGACCAGGGATGTCATGTTTCTCCAAGGTGTTTCTTTACTGGTCTTCTCAGGTGCTGGGACCTCAGTGCAGGGAACATGAAGTGGATTTATCAGGTCCCCATCTTGGCTGCCATCGTGGTAAGAATCACAGAATCATAGAAATATGACTCTGTGACCTCTGAGTCCAACCTTTGAGTGATCTCCACCTTGTCACCCAGCCCAGAGCACTGAATGCCATGTCTAGTCCTTCCTTGGACACCTCCAGGGTTGGGGAATCCACCACTTCCCTGGGCAGCCCCTTCAATTGCTTGAATCCTGTGGCTGAATCTCCCAATCCCTTTTGGGGGAAGGGTATCAACCCAGAGCTCCTTTGCTTGTGGTCACTGGGGTTGTGTCCTCAGCACCCAGAGGGATCCAGGGGCACTGGTCCCTCCCTGCCCTGGCCATGGCATCACCCCCCTGTCCCTGCCTGCTCCTCACCCAGAGCTGCTCAGGCACACCCAAGTCACTGTGGGCAGCACCCAATGGGGTGTCTGTTGGCAGGTGAACTTCTTCCTCTTCCTCAACATCGTCCGGGTTCTGGCCTCCAAGCTCTGGGAGACCACCACGGGCAAGCTGGACCCCCGGCAGCAGTACAGGCAAGTGCTGGCAGCAGCAAAGCCTCCCTGGTCCAGCCTGGCTCCTGTCCTGCCTGTTCAGCCTGAACAGCTCCCAGAGGGTTGTGAATGAGGAGCAGAAGTGTGGGAAGGGCTGGAGGAGGGAGGGAGGGTGGCAGGATGATGGCAGCCGGTGTCTCTGGCATCTCAGCCGGATTCAAACAGGGCTCAGGAGCTCAGGCTCTGCCTGCTCCCATCTCCGAGCTGGACACGAGCTGTCCAGCAGGTCCCAGCTCATGGCTCCAGGTTTGCTCCTCTCAGGAAGCTGCTCAAGTCCACGCTGGTGCTGATGCCGCTTTTTGGAGTCCACTACGTGGTGTTCATGGCCATGCCCTACACCGAGGTCTCTGGGGTCCTGTGGCAGATCCAGATGCATTACGAGATGCTCTTTAACTCCTCTCAGGTGCGTTGCCTGTCCCAAGCACCGAGTGAGGCTCCTCCAGGGAGGCTCAGGGAGAACATCCCAGCTCAGGCCTCAGACTCTCTGGGTCTCTTGGCAGGGCTTCTTTGTGGCTTTTATCTACTGCTTTTGCAACGGGGAGGTGAGTGAGGAGCGTGAGCAGCTGAGCTCCCTGTTCCAACCCCTTCAGGGCTGGGGACGTTAACACACAGCCCCGGGATGGGATAGCCACCAAAAAACCTGGATCCATCCCTCTCAGTAGGATTTGGAGGGAAGGGAGGGGAAGGGGAAGGAAAAGAGGAAGGGAAAGGAGAAGGAAGGGAGAAGAGGGATGGAAAGGGAAGATGGGAGGGGGAAGGGGAAGGGAGGAAAGAGGGAGGGAAAAGTAAGGGAAGGGAGGGGAGGGAAAGGGGAAAGGGAAGGAAGGGTATGGAGAAGAGGGGAGGGAATGGGAAGGGGGAAGGGAAAGGAAGGGAAAGGAGAAGAGAAGGGAAGGGAAGGGAGAAGGGAAAGGAAGGGAAGGGAAAAGGGAAAGGCTGTTTCGCTGTGCCTGGGCACAGCAGCCCTCTCACACCTCTCCCTCAGGTGCAGGCAGAGATCAAGAAAGCCCATCTTCGGAGGCTCCTGGCGCTGGATTTGGGGCAGAAGGGTCGTGCCGGGAGCTGCTGCTGTGCTGGGCCGGCTCCCCACGGCCCCCGGGGCTGCGGCACCGGCCCGGCGGGGCCAGGGGGCACCCGGCGGGGGCTGCTGCTCCCGGCCCCCCCCAGCCTGCCGGGATACATCCCCAGCTCCTGCGCCTCCCATCACCTCCCGCACTGCCCCGCCCAGGAGATGAGCCAGAAAACCCGGGGGGAGAACACGGTGGATCTGACGGACCTGACTCAGTGCCACCCCAACCTCACCAAAGAGCTGGAGACGATGCTGTGAAGGGAACGAACGATGTTTCCCGAGGGTGTTTCCCAGCTGTGCCTGGAAAGATGCTGATCCTCACGCTGCAGGCTCCTTCCTGCATGGAGAGCCAGGGCAGGGAGAGCAGCTGGAACAACCCAGCTCCCTCACAGCCAGTGTGCAAAGGGACCACGAGCTCTCACTCCTCCCTACCTGGCCCAAAAATGAGCCATAAAAACCTCATTTTCTTCCACATGCAAAGTGACTGATGTGATGTCTGTGCACGCAAAGTCTTGAGTCTTCACCAGGAAACAACCCTCCATGCTCACTCCTACCTTTTCAGCATGTGTAAAGCCAATTCCATGAGCTCACAGTCCTGCCTCTGGAGCACCTTGTCCAGCCTGGGAGAGCACAGAGTGCCCCCAGAGCCCTTCTGCAGCCCACCCTGCCCTCACTCACATCCAGCTCATGGATGGTGTGAGCAGGGAGCAGGAATCACTGGGACACGGTGGGCTGAGGGAGGCAGGACAAGTTCCACAGCCTGGAAGGGTGCAGGAAATGCCTGGATCCCCACACTCTACCCATGAACTCACAGCCCCTGCATGCAAGAGTTGTGGCCCTGTCATCTCCCTGCAGGCGAAAAACAAATAAAGAGAGTCTGTCTGGCTTGTTTCCATCCTTGTGTTCCATCGTGGACACAGCAACAGATGAATTAAACACCGTGTTTATGGGTTTATACCATGGGTGGGAAGAGACCTTAAAGCCCATTTCATTCCAACCCAAATCACAGAATCTCAGACTTGTTTGGGTTAGATGGGACCCTAAAGATCCTCCAGTGCCACCCCCTGCCCTGGGCAGGGACACCTTCCACCAGCCCAGGTTGCTCCAAATTTATCCAACCTGGCCTTGGACACTTCCAGGGATCCAGGGGCAGCCACAGCTTCTCTGGGCAACCTGTGCCAGGGCCTCCCCACTCTCAGAGGGAGGAGTTTCTTCCCAATATCCCATCTAAACCTGTGCTCCTTCAGTTTAAAGGCTCCAGAAGACAGTGCAGGGTGAGGGACACCAACACCTCCCAACCAAGGAGCCAAGTGCTGTTCCCTGTGGGAAGGGCACAGCTGGGAGGTGGCAGCAGGGGGACAACAGGCAGAGGGGGGACAGATGTATAGGCATAGAAACAGGAGCAGAGTCCCAGGATTGCATTTCCAAGCCAACCTGAGCTCCCTGAAAGGGATTTGCTCAGCTGGGCTGTGCTCTGGTCTCTTTGGAAGACACCAGCACTGCTGCCACTGCGAGGAGAGATTCCCTCTCAGGGCAGCTGGAATGCTGCTCACACTGCTCCCTTGTTCTGGGGGGATGGAATCAACCCTCCTGTGGACCTGACACAGCCCTGAGAGCTGACATTGGTAGCTCTCTGTCACTGCTCAATATTTACTCACTCGACTCCCAGGAGGCTCCTGGTAGCTGAGAGAGGGGTGAGGAATTTCAATAATCCTACAAAGAGCAGAGGGAAGTGTTAAAAAGAAGGGGAGAAACCCAAGCATATGCCTCACAGGGGGCCAGCTCCCAGTGGCAGCGAGCTGGGACCTGGGAAGGGAGGGAGCAGATGGCAGCTTCAGACCATGGAGCTATTTTTGTATTTTGTTTTGAAACTCTGATCTTTAATTGTGCAGAGTGATAAACCTTCAGGGTGAGGAGGGGAACACAACAGCTTGCAAACCCCTGCCACGGCTGCCCTGGAACACACTTGTCTTAACACCAAATGTGCAGAGCTCAAACCAGGGCAACGAGGCTCCTGCCTGGACTGTGATGAGGGAATTCTGGAAGCTGTTTTATAAAACTCCAACTGACAGAGCTGTTAGTGAGGGGGCCCAAATGATCACTTGGTGTCCTGACTGAAGTCAGTTCCCATGTAAGTCACATCATGAGGCTGCTGCTGAGTTCTCTTTCCAGGTCTGCCAAGGACCCCATGAAAAGCTGGGATGAGTCACATGTCCTGGGCTGTATCCCTTCCTTTTATAAAGTGGAGAACAATCTATTCCCCGGGAGGCTTTGAAGCTAAAACAGGGCTTGTGAAACAATTTGGGGGGAAAGATACTGAGAAAACCCACAGGAAGTCTTTTATCAACTACAACCCACAACTCCTGGTGGAAGAGACACACGCAGTCAAATCCCCAGGCAGTCAGTGCTCCATCCACATGCCAGAGCAGCCAGAGGAGGAGGAGGAGGAGAATAAAAAAGCACATGCTGGATATTTTTGTACCAGTAATAAAACATTTACTAGAGCAAGCAGAAAGTAAATGCACAGCTGATAAAGAAAAACATCACAATGTCACAAAACCCTGACAGCTTCTGATACTTCTTCCAGTGGAAACGAGCCAGCAGTGGGTGCTGACATGCTCCAACAGAAAAGTTCTTCCCTACCTTGTGGCAAAAAAAAAAACCAAACCGAAACAAAACAAACAACCAAGTTAAAAAACGGATAATACACACGAGTTAAAAATGGGCAAGCAAGATTTTACAGATTTCCTATATGTGTTCAATATGGGGCCAGATTTGAGCTGTTCCATTTCATTCACTGCTTTTTGGGTTCTCCCTTAAAGGCTTCTGAGCAGCAGATCCCTGAATTTCTGAGTGAAGCCTCTGCCTTTAGCAATGCTTCCTGGGGGGCTCCAGCCTCTGATTGTTGTGGTGGATCTACACTGTTTTCCCTTTTTTTTGCTTTTAATTTGAAGAAAGCACTCAACCCTCTCAGAACAGAGGGTGCATAGGCACAGCAGAGAGACAGGTTTGCTATGCAGGCTTCCACCAGAATGAAGGATATTAGGGAAGAAGAGGTTCTTTGAAAGGAAAAAAATACCTGGGCAATGGGACTGGGACTGATGTACTGACCACAAAAAAGCCAGGGAGTCCAACCTACACTACATGTGAATTTGTGGTTTGCTGGGCTGGAGAAGGATCCCTTGAACAGCTCCATAAAAAATAAAACAAAGGGAAAGAAAAATCAACTTGCTCCATCCCACCTTCAGCAATGCAAATTCATACATTCTTAGTTGATGGGGAGAGAGGTAAAGGGCAACCAGGAGGCCAAATTACTTGGGAATCAGAGAATATGTGAAGAGGAGATGGGGGAAGAACTCACCATACTGACCAAAGTGCTGAGGGATTAATGTCTACCAGGCAGGTCCTGAGCATCTCTAGGTGGGCTGGACTGGTTTGTAAATGTGAACGCTGGTTAAGAAAAGACTAATTTATATTTCTGTGGACAACAGTTTCTCAATGTTCCCAGGATGTGGAACAGCTTCCTTTCGTCAAGAAGATCTGTTTAAATCCAGCAGAGTCACTTGAGCACTGAGTGTTTCAAAGCAGAGCCCAGGGAGCTTCACCAAAGTGACTTCTCTGACTGCGGGCGGTGTGTGCACGTCACGAGCGGGTCTGGCCGCAGATGTACCGGCCCGGACTGGCACGGGGGCTTCATGGTTTCCTCCTCCTCCTCCTCCCCCAGCTGCTCAACAACCAGTTCCCAAAAACCCCTAAGAAATCCTCTGGAAAAAGACAACACTACCTGCCGAGGTTCCAGGCTGTGAAACCCCGGCTTTTAACTGTCCCACCGGCTCTTCTTACGTTTGGGGGGCTCCGGGACGGCGAAACCATCTGTCTTGTTTTCCCGGCTGTTGGCCTCCTTCCTGCTCTCGCCGTTCCTGCTCTCATTGCTCCTGCCCTCGGAGCTGTTCCTGCTGTCCCCGTTGTTGTTGCGGCCGCCGGCGGCGCCCGGGAAGTCGGTGAAGTGCCGGCCCTCGTGGCGATGGATGTCGCCGTGCCGGCCCTCGCCGTGCCGGGGAGCGTCGCCGTGGCGGCCGCCGCCCTCGCCGTGGCGCTGGGCATCGTTGTAGCGGCCACCGCCGCCCTCGGCACGGCCACCGCCGCCCTCGGCACGGCCACCGCCGCCCTCTCCGCGCCGCGGGACCTCGTTGTGGCGACTGTTCCGGTTGTCGTTGTACCGTTCTCTGGCAATGCCACCAACACCGCCGCCTTCTCGGCTGTTGGCGCTGGCACTTGTGTTGTTGAAGCCCTGTGCTCCCCCGGGGAAGGTGGGCACGCTGCTCAAAGTCCCTGTGCTGGTGAAGCCCGGGACGCCCTTGGCCGCCGCGCCGGGGCCGTCGGGGTTGGCGGTGTTTTGCTGCGCCGAACTCGTCGGGACGGAGTTGAGGCTCCCGGCGCTGGTCCAGCCGCTGGCACCAGCGGCAGAGCTCCCAGTCTTTTGGTTGTTTAAACTCGCGGCGACAAAGTGGCTCTTGTACTGGGACTGCAGGAGAGGGGGAGGGAGAGAACAGAGAGCAGGTTTGGCTCTGCACTGCCCCGCAGGACGGGGAGCGATCGCGGGTTCACGAGCCTGCCTTGGATCGGGGGGATCCCCCAGGAAACAGAGTTCCTGGAAAAACCTTGGCACGATTACATTCCTGCTGTGCTTATGAACACAGAATTAGTAACGGGTATCTGCTACCAGACCACAGAAACAAGGGAGCCCCTATACGGTGGGGTTAATTTTCACACTGAAGAGAAAGAGTTTCTCTGTTCCCCCTTTCTTTGGATTGCAATTACACTATGGCTGCTAAGCAACCTCAACAGGATCAAGCCAATCCAGGAGGGAAAAAGAGCAAACAGGCAGAAGAAAACAAAGCAAGTTTGGCAAATCTGTGCAAACACATTCAGTCCAGCCTGCACATGAATTCCACCGCTTCACACTGCAGTGCTCCGAGTGACACGGTCACAACTACCAAGCTCAGCTTCCCTGAAATCAACGGGGCTGCTGCATTTTCAGGGGAGAAAATGAGTCCAAGTGATGGAACCAACCTGGAAAGCTGCTTTCATTGCTGTCAGCCTGTCCCCCATGGCCCCCGTGGATGGCTTGTAGGCCTCGTAGTTACTCATCACACTGTTGTTGTTTCCACGGTCCTGTGCAAAAACACAAAGGGCAACTGCAGAGGTTTATCCCACACAGACACTCTCAGTTCAGCCACTCTCCAAATCTGCCTTGACCCTGCACCCAGGAAATTCATCCACTAAGGATGACAGACTTCTGGGAGCCCTGAGCAGCAGAGCCATGACCTCGAGGACCACAAAGTAAAGAAGCATTAAGTCTTAGTGGGTGACAGGTAACAGTTTAACTGCAGTTTCCAGCTTCTACAGTGCAATTAAAAGTAAAATGGAATCAAATGGAGTTTTTCACACAGGTCACAGCCAGGACAAAGTGTAAACAAGGCTCCAGCTGTGGCTTTTGGAAAGATGCTGAACATGGAAGTGTCCAAGGTCAGGCTGGACAGGGCTCGGAGCAACCCAGTCCAGTGGAAGGTGTCCCTGCCCATGGCAGGGGGTGAGACTGGACGAGCTTTAAGGTCCCTTCCCACCCAAACCATTCTGGGATTCTATGACATGTTTTCAACAGCTCTGCCCCTGTACACACTGGCAGTGAGCTCATTTCCTAGCACAGATGTGCCTCAATAAGCATCCCCAGTGCTGCAAGATTTTTTTCTGCCAAGAATCAGCCTGGAAATGGCTTTTCAAGTCATTTATTAGCATTTATTTTGCAGCGACAGTCTATTTTGGGAAGAACCTCCAAACCTTCTGGATCACTCTGGCCCTAAGGAGGGCAGCTCTTGGCAAGAGGAGAAGAGCACAGGAGAGTTTCATTTGAGATATTTGATACCAACTCTGAAAGATGCTGAGCTATGAAAACCTTGAAAGCACAGGCTGTAATCCAGTACTGAGATTGTTTAAATTAAAGAGTAATCAATACTAAGTATAAAAGTTCCAAGAATCTGTAAACAACCTCTTCAGCATCTCTACTTACAGAATTCTCTGAGCCCAGCCCGGGGCGTTCCCGGTATCCCAAACCACCACCACCAATGTTCAGCTTCTTGCCTTTCCCTCCTTTGAAACGGGATTTCCGGAACCACGGATTCTGTAACAGAAAGGACAAATGTTTCTCCACACGGGGAATAAGGAGCTTCATAAATGCATGTAATGAGGCTCAGAAAAGAAGGATTTGGAGCATTTGAAAATAAAAACCATAAATGCTGTTTTCTGTTCAACCACACAGCTGCTGTAGCCACTTCTGTCACGTGGGTCTGAAGATTTTTGCTACAAATGCTTTCTATGAAAACTGATTTTATGCCCTCAACTTTCATCCATGTTTAAGTTTTGGGGCTTTGCATTCTAATAAACCCAGGATTCAACACAGTTTCCAGTGCCATCACTTGGGAGCTCTGCACTTGCTCATGCTTTGGTTTCACTGGTTTAGCTCACTGCTCGCTGGAAGAGAAATGAGGGTCTGTCAGCAAAACTTCCTGCACCAAGCAGAGGCCAGGAAATGTCACCCCAACCAGACCTCCTGTTCCCAGGTGTTTAAATAGTGGTTGGCTGCACCTCTTTTTGTGCCCTACAGTCTCCAAATCCGAAGAAGCCAGTTGGCCAAACCATTCTGCTTTGACACTCTCCTTTCAAAGGCAGCCTGAGGAGCTCTGCCTCATAAATTCTGTCCCTTTTGCTGCTTCTGTACCTCAGAAAAAGTATGTATTCTGGCAGCTGCTGTCCAAGATGCTTGGCAATGAAGCCACAGGCATGCTAATCCATCTCTGAATTTGGGAATGACCAAAAAGCCTTTACTCTCTTGCAGTTACACAGGCAGCAAAAGACAAGAAATTAAAGAGCTGATGAGTTCAGTAGCACAAGCACAACTGCTGCAGCTACCTGTCATCCCTATATATAGCAAATCTGCCAGAGAGCACTGCCAAGCACATGGAGTGATCAAGCAACAAGAGGGAATGTCCCTGTAATTGTTTTCCAGTTTAGCTTTCAACTCAGCTGCACCTCCCAGGTGCCTGCCATAAAAGTGCATCGAAAATCTGATTGTAATGAGACACTGGCATCAGCCAGATTACAGCTCCTAATTTCCTAGGCAGTGCCTGGCCCCAAAATAGATCACATACTGTGTTCCAAAATACCCATGGATTCTTCCAAAGGCCATTAAAAACACTAGGAAGCCTACTTTAAAACAGGACACTGCCAACACATGATGGAGCCAGAAACGAGCCCCCCGGCTCCCGACTTTGTGCCGGTCGTGGAATGAACCTTCCTCTACTCATCCATACCTGCATTGCCAGATCCAACAGCTCTTTGGAGACATGTTGATTGGCACCTTCCAGGTTTCTGACGAGGTCCCCAGCGAAGTTGCTGTCCTTGGGAGTCAGCAGAGTGTAGGCAACCCCCTTCTCGCCCGCGCGGCCGGTGCGGCCGATCCTGTGGGTGTGGGTGTCTATGTCCCGAGCCACGTCGTAGTTGATGACAGTCTTGATGGAAGGGATGTCCAAACCCCGAGCTGGAATAAAGGGCAACATAAGGAGAAGTGTGGTTATCCCCAGTTAACTCACAGCAATCCCACTCATACCAGCCTGTCACCTCATTCTGCTCCAGCACACCAAAGGAGTTTCCACAGGAAAACATCTCGGTTAATGCACCTTTCCTGGGCTTCAAGGTCAGGCTGGATGGGGCTTGGAACAGCCTGGTCTAGTGGAAGGTGTCCCTGCCCATGGCAGGGGGTGGAATGAGATGACCTTTAAGGTTCCTTCCAACCCAAACCATTCTATGATTCTAAAACTCTTCACAGTGCAGCAATACCTTCTCTAACTTTTATATAAGTTACACCAATCCCCAAATTCACAGGACTGGAAATGGAAGGGATCTCTTCATATGGCTGTTTTTCCAAGGAAGACAGAGGGCTTTATCAAAGGACACCAAAATTCACTTTGTTCAGCAAACATCTGTGTGCAAAAGCTGTTCTAGGGCAGGTTTCAAGTGTTTTCACCTCTTCATTTAAACATGTATAATGTCAGCTGATGAATGAATAGCAACAACTTCCTTAAGACACAGCTTAATTTCCTTCTGTATATTAAACAATAAGTCAGCCTAATCCAGGCATCATTAGGAGACTAAAAATAACCCCCCTTGCTAACGCTGTGCCATTCACAGGCTCGTGGTGGGACTCCTGGGGTGTCCAGTGCAGGGCCAGAGTTGGACTGGATGATCCCCGTGGGTCCCTCCCAACTCAGGATATTTTATGGTTCCATGGTTCTGAAAAGCACCTGGAACACAGTGCCCTGAAAATGCAGAAGCCAACCTGGCTGCCTTCCACTGAAACAAGTTTGCCTTTCTGCTGATCCCCACGGGCTGGTTCCCAGAAGGTCACGCACCTGCCACATCCGTCGCCACCAGGATGGGGATCCCCTTCTTCTTGAATTCTGAAATGACTTTATTCCTCTCACTCTGGTCCATGTCCCCATGAAGCAGCCCCAGGTTATGATCCTCCTGCTTGAGGTTATTGGCCAGTTCTTCTGCGTTGGCCTTCTTGGTGACAAACAGGAGGACGCTCCCAGAGGACGTGAACTCCACGAGGCGCCGGGTCAGCCAGTTCCACTTGCTGGGGCCAGAGGGGAAGATCTCCACAATCTGAGTGACATCCTCGTTTGCCTGAGGGGAGAAATGTCCCTGGAGTCAGGAAGAGGGGAGGTACAAGCTCTCTGTGCACCCTGAATCAAAAGTAATAAACGTGCAGTCCGGCTCATGGCACCACCGGGGAGTTTCTCAGATTTAATTTTTACACAGTTCATTATTATTTAATTCAAGGATGGTGCTCCCATAATACAGTAATAATTCAGATCAAAGCATAAAAACTCTGTGATTGAGCTGGGAAAGCTGCTTCATAGGAAAAATTCCCTGAATGAAGGGGCTTCAGGTAGCCATTATTTTTTTGTTATAAAGAAACATATTCCTGATGGAAAAAATAAACACAGAGAATTGCTGAAAAGAGAAATGTTCTGAAGGCATCCTGTGAAATTTCTCAACAGTTTCCATATATAATAAGCAAAGTTTCTCTAGAGCAAGTTTCCCTCTGCCCACTTCATCAACTTCCCACCAAATCCTCAGCCTGCTGATAGTTCAGCTGCTACTGTCAAGCAAGTCCAGCATCAACATTCCCACATAACCCAGCTGAAAGACATTACAATTTAAGCTTCAAATCCTTCATTGCAAAATAAATAAAAAAATAAAAATCGCTGCAAATTAAATAAGAGAAAATAAATAAAGCTCTAATGGGTTTATTTATATTTTTGAGACAAAATAAAAGGATATACCCCTGATTCAGCCTAATACAAAAAACCTAAAAAATAAATCACTGCATTAATGGTGTTTCCCTCTTTGATGAAACCTTCCACCACTACATTTATTGGAAGAAAGGTCAATAAAATAAAAAAAACCAAACCACGAAACTTTACTATTTTTTGTTAAGCCCGAAGTATTTACTCTTAAATATAAATGATGACTGCTGCAGTTTAACTTCAGTTTCAGAGAACAGGAAATGGAACAATTCTTTGCTCTGATTGTCTCACAGGTACCATGGGATTACCTCTCCAATGTCTCCCTGCACAACCCGGATTGGGTCGATCAGAATGTCCCGGGCCAGTTTCTCGATCTTCTTCCGGAACGTGGCACTGAACAGGAGAGCTGCAAGAAAAACAGGGGTTGAAATGGAAACCTGCTTTCAGAACTGTGAAAACACAGCACAGATGTTGTGAACGAGGGCCTGGATTATTCCTGAGGAATCTGGAGGCTGAGGTCTGTTTTCCAGGCTCTAATGGAAATTATCAATCGCTCTCAGAACGCCTCGAAGCGTGGGAACACATTTCCTGGCACCTGGAACGCTGATAATCTGTGGCACTGCTGGGAACTTTCTCTCATGGCAGCTCAGAACACTGAATTTTGAGGCATTATGGACACGAATTCAGCTCATCAGCTTTCCTCTGAGTGCAGCCAGTGGAGGGATTAGAGAGTGAGGAGCAGCCAAATGCCCACGAGCCACAACTGCTCCCTCCCCACAGCCCACGCTCAGAGTCACACCAGTGGACTTTGGCACAAGTCTCCTTGTGTGGCCGTGTCCAGAACTGGGAATTCATGCTCTGCTCCAGACTCTGAACTGCTACCCCACCACAGAGCCTCCTGTGACTCTCAGGAGGTTATTTTGAGACACCTTTACTCACTCTGTCTGTCGGGACGGACGTGGCTTGCGATTGATCTGACCTGATATTCTGGAAAGGAGAAGAAATAACGCTCTAATCACCACTGTTGCTCATTATTTAGGAGAATAACTCAAAATGCAACTTCACTGCTTTATTTAACAGACAACCACGGGATGAATGAGTGCCTCTCACTCATTATTTCATTTCACAGTCCCACTAAGCTGGGACTGGACACCCCTGCTTTCCAAAACAGTGATCTTTGTTCAATACCTACCAAACCCCATATCAAACATCCTGTCAGCTTCATCAAACACAAGGTAAGTGACCCTTTGAAGGTTTGTAGCTTTCTTTTTCACATGATCAATCAAACGACCCTATTAAGAAAAAAAACCCCAAGTTTTTAAAGTGTATTTTAAATAATGTTGATATATACAACCTTCAAGCACTTTGCTGCTTTTTATCCTCACTCACCAGAGACTTTGAACAGAAAATATCTCAAGGCTTCAGTCTAGAAATGTCAATATTCAAATCATAGAAAGAGTCCTAAAACTCTCATCAACTATGTCTGACAAGCTGAACTTATAGCTGTTTTTTCAAGGTTAACAGTTTAACAATTTTCCATTCTTCCTTATAATTAAATTTTAAATGTGAACTGCCAACTTAATCCCCCAATTTTTGGCAAGGGAGTTTCTCATGCTTTCTTTTCTTGCCTGGTACCAAATAAATAGCCACAACAAAACTTTCTCTAACCATTTGTTGCTCTGTTTTGTCCAAGTTCACAATAGTTTCTGCAATAAGCAAAACCAGTTGTCAGTGGTGCTTGTTCAGCACCAACAGCCATCCTGATTCCATGTTTCAACCCTGCAGTGTTACTGCCACTGGTTCCACACAGATTCAGGAAGATGACACTCAAGATCATGACATTTTGGGAATTCTCTTTGTGAATTTAAGGCTCAGCTTAATCAGAAGCTGGTGTTGTGCCCAGCTGACACAAACAGACCTCGCTTGCTGCTCTGTAACCTCCTCAGTTTCTCTTGGGAGAACACCAAACCCAACAGATTTGCTCTCAACACCTGACAGCCTGTGAAGAACTCGGGTCTCAGTAACCAGAGAACTAATTCTGCATCACACTGGAATTAAAGATCTGCCTCAGCTTCAGGTAAGCAACAAAAGGCTGCCCTGTGTGCACACAGGTACTTACAGGGGTGCAGACCACAATCTCTGCCCCCTCCTGAAGGGCTTTGGCTTGTTCCCACATGCTCCCTCCTCCGTACACAGCCACGGAGCGCAGGTTGTAGGCCTTCCCAAAGCGCTTGCACTCAGAGTGGATCTGGGAATTGGGAACAGACACATCACAGGCCACCTCAGACAGCTCTGAGAAAATACATCTGCCTTGGAAATACAGCCCAGCTCCTGAAATACACCTTTCAGCTAATAACTTAATGAAATTATTCTGAAATCCTCAGGGCTGAATACTTGAACACACGTGGATAAGTTTTACTAATTTGAGAAACCTATTGGGGCATCCAACTGTAATTCAGCCTGCAGGCTCTATCTTTTTACACATATAGTTTGTAGCAATGGATCCACAGCACTCTTATACTTGAAAATAACATGGGAGCACTGTGCAAAAATTTAAAATTTCAGATTTGTCCTGATCCTTCAAGAAAAAGGTGCAGGGAAGAGCCGTGAGCTGGAGCCACACTACTCATGCTCAGAGTAGTTTTTTTTAAACACTTTGCTGAGGTTCTCTGATAATTTTTGCCCAGGAGTTTTGTCTTCTTCTCCAAGAACTCTGGAAGGCACAGACAGGAATGCCACACACCTACCTGCTGGCAAAGCTCTCTGGTGGGGCAGACAATCACTGCAATGGGACCATCCCCTGGCTCCAGCTCCTTCTGATCCATGATGTGAATCAGCATCGGCCAGATGAAGGCTGCTGTTTTCCCACTTCCAGTCTTGGCTATCCCAATCATGTCTCTGCCACTCAGTGCAACTGGAACACCCTAAAAAGAAGGAGATTCTCAGCCCATATTATGCCTACCTCAGTATATCCTTGTGCTAGACTTTACATGAGAACTGAGGTAACAAGAGGAAAGCACATTACAGAGGACTCACAGCAACAATATGCCAATGCTTACAGAGTTTTATTGCCAAGTTCAGATCTGAATTAGTCTGTTTTTAGGTCTGGAAGCCATTACCATGTTGGATTGATGGTATCCTGTATGAAATCAATGTTTGGGCACAGTACAGCAGCCCAAGGATACAGTCACATGTACACAAATAAATCTTCTGCAGTTCTAAGAACACTAAAAGTTCTCTGAGCCTGTTCTTTCTGCTGCCACTCTGAGTGCTGAAGGCCTCAGTTCATCCCCACTGCTGCTACAAGGACCTCTCAACCACAGGGTTTTAAAAATACTAAGGACCAAGGTCCTAAAATGCATCACTTGGACCCAGCATCACATCCTTCTTTATACCTCAAGAAAAGCATCAGCAGTGGTGTAGGTATAATCACATTATTGATAACCTTAATTACTTATGATAACCAATCTACAGATGCAGTAAATCCCTTTTGTTTGCATGGCTCTTAAAGGAATAAATTTGTCAATGGATGGCTCTTTATTCAGCTACTGCTATTTTTAATACAATTTCTAAAAAAAAAAAACCAAAACACAAACCCTCCCCAAAGCTTTCATACATTTCTATAAGGAAGAGATGTCACTTGAATGCTCTTCAGTCTTCATCAAGAGACAAATGGAGAAAAGGATATGGATATATTTATAGTGGTCACTTAACAAGAACAAAAGTGGGTAAACCTCTATTTAAAAAATATCAAAGCTATTTTCCTGGAAAAATACAAATTCTCTGTGACAACTCTCTACAGACAACCAGAACTGTAGCTATCACATCCTCACATGGACAAGAGGCCTTGGCATGTGTTTGATTAGTTTTCTTTAGATGTTAGAGCAGCAGCAACACTCACCTGACATTGTATTGGAGTGGGTTGGGTATACTCTGATTTCCTAATTTGATGCATAAGTTGCTCATCAAACCCAAAATGAGCAAAACTACTGCCAGGCCTTGGAGGAGCAGCACCAGAGACCTTGGGAACACAAACAGAGCTTTGTTTATGGAACAGTAAGAGAAAAACAAAGAGCAATCTGTACAAAAAATAAAAACAGGGTATCTCTGCCTCTGAAAATGGATTTTTACTTTATGAACAAATGCAAATTCCAGAGGAGTTGTGTAACTAGGACTTGCAGGTATGAAAATTTAGATTAAGTGTCAATCAACACTACTAAATATCACAATTACCTCTCTGTATAACTGGTGTTCTTATAATTCCCTTCATAGAAAGTCACCCCAGTAACATGTCACAAATGGCAAAAGAACTAATTTTTGCATCTAACTTTTCCAGTTTTAATTCCTGGCTCTGGAGTTCTTTATTCCAAGTGCAACCTTGCAATCCTGGCAATCCTCACTGCCCACTTCCACAAACCCAGAGGAGACTTTAAAGACATCAGAGTCACTGCAGGCATCTGAGAGGCTTGGATTCAAAAACTGGAGTTCCTCGTGAAAATCTCCATTAAAACTAAGATTATCCAAAAGGAATGGGAGGGGAAAGATGGTGGGAGGACAGTTTTGTGCCCAGCTCACCCGGAGGTTCAGCTTGTGCCGTAACTCCACCACCTGCTGCGGGGTCAGGCTGGTGATCTCCTCGTGCTCATCATAGAAATTCTTCTCAAAGGGTGGATATTCAATCTGCAAGGTAGTTTATTACTAAGTTAGTCCAGACTCAGGATTCCTTTCTTTCTGAGGTTCTTAACTGTCTGCAAGTACATTCCTTTAATATGAAGCTATTTCAAGGACCTTTAATGTGACTTACCTACGACAGCACTGAAACATTATGGGACTCAGCTCCCGCTTTCTGGGAATGCCTCAAACAGAACAAAACGGAATAAAATCCCTTCCTACCTCTGAGTGGTCAATAGGTGGAAGAGGATCAATGATTTTTTTGGAGGGTGCAATCGGGTTCCCATCACTATCATACTCCAGGTTATCCTCTTCCTCCTCCTGGACCACACCAGCAGTGGGGTTTTCAGCCATGTAGCGAAAATACGCTTCCTGCAGCAAAACAGATCAGCACCATCACACACAATAGGAAGCAAAATTACCACTGTTTGTTCAAGTGATGTGTAAATGCTAAATGGCTGTTTGCTTTCATACCCACCACTGAGGAAAAAAACAGCCACATTCACTAGAACTGATTCTTCCAATGAACACCAAGAGATCCGTCCAGAAGGACAGTAAGCACAAATGAAAACAACTCTAAGTGTCAGCTAGACCACAAAGTGCTTCTTAAAAACAAGCTACTCTTACATGTCTGCTTAACAACTCCTTCTACCCAGTCTTATGTTTAGCAATAGAAGGGAATCTATTCTTATTTCCACACGAACAAAGCACAAATGCTGCAGGTTTCTAACCAGAGAACACAATGTTACTAAGTATATGACGCTTGTTTTTTTAAACACACTATGCCAAACAGTTTCTTCTCTTCCCCTGACTAGACTCTAAGAAATGAAAATGTATCTATTTTTCACTGAGACAGTCAACAACAAATGTGAAAGAAACTATTTCAGAAGAGTCTTTCAAGACAAGCCCAAGTTAAGTCCCTGTCACCACTGTCACATGCCACCCTCACAGCTCACAAAGATGTCTGTGTCCCTCAGAATCCCACTGGCACACCAAGACTTTCTCAGGGAGAAAACACCAGTCTCACTTGACTTGAAGCAAACATTTAAGGTCAGACTTTTAAAGCAAGGTTCAACTAAAAATATATGCATTTACTCCTCTGGTTTTTCCCCTTTCCTGGCTGATTATCCCTCAGTCTCTCAGCTATTCACTCAATAGACTGGAACAACAGCTGTCTCCAGGTGTAAGTCACCTCTGCTCACAGTTTGGCACAGCTACACTCACTTTGGAAGCAAAGGTCTTGAGGCCAGACAACCCTGCCAAGCTCTGAATTAATGCCAGTAACACGAGAGTTATGAATTACAACTTAGTAGTAAGGTATGTTTTGAAATGAAGTCTTTCCTCTTTACTAATTCTGTTACAGTGATGGTTATAATCCCCAATGAGAACTGGAGCTCCCCTGACAATGAGGAGCAAAAAGCCTCATTCTTGCCCTTAACAGACACTAAATTCTACTGCAAGTCACCTCCACACTCTAACAGCCTCTCTCTGTGTCCCATGGTGATTGTGCTCATTTCAAATTGGATGAGACCCTCAGATACTGAAAAATCTGTACAGGAAGTTGAAGTTCAAACTGACTGAAAAAAATCTTCTTAAATGAATGCAATTGTCTCCTAACATTCTTCTTGAAACACCTAGAAGGGTAGAGGCAGCAGGGTGACCCTAGAGCTTCCTGCTGAATTGTCCAGGTACTGTGCATGATACTGGAGTTTTGTTTGTAGCTTGCAGTTATGTGTTTGGAGAGGGAAGGTAAAAGAAAACAAAACAACAAAAAAAGAAGATAGAAAGACTGCATAGGAACTCACTTGGTCATCTTCCTCTTCAATGTCATCTCGAATACCCCTGGAAAAACAAGCGGAGAAAAAAAACTTCCCTGCAAGTGTTCCACAGACTCAGCTCCACAGTTTCATTTGATTAGTGCTGAGCTCCAGATTTCGTGGAAGACACAACACTAACAACTCGGTAACATTTATAATCCCAACCCATGGAGTTTTCACATCTGGTGCCAACCATAACAGCGACCCTGCAAAGACTTCTCTTTACTTCTAGTAATGAGACTGAAAGGTTAGGACTCCGTCTTCCCAGTAGAAGCCACATCAAAGATCATCCTGGTCTAAAGCTCTCGATGCTACAGAAGTCTCATAACTGAAGAGGAACATGAGCCAGGAAGTGCAAATCCAGTTCAGAACTTCCCCAGGTGGTGATTTGGATCCGGTGTTCTGTTTCAGGACCACGTATAATCTGATCAACCCCATGCAATGCAAGGTCTAACCAATGTATCTGACATTTCTATCAAGAATCAACAGCATAACTATTTCCCTTGTTCCAAACAGCTGCAAAAATTTAAACTGTTTTTGAACTCCAAATTTAGTATCCCCATTATCACGTGCTACTTGATATACCAGCTTTAATGTCTTAAAACCTAGCTGAAGTTTGGAGGAATCTCCAGGACTCAGATACAGCAGCACTGAGTTATTTTGCTCACATAATTGCAATTTTAAACTAAACCATCCTGATCTTTCCAAGGGTGTGGGAAGAAGAAAAACTATCCAGGCTGCTCTGGAAGGTGGTAGGAGTACAATGTGCTGCCCCAATTTCCATGGCCTAGAAAGGCTCCTCGTGTGGGATAACTCTCAGTGTTGTTGCAGTTCACCACAGGATGCTGCCATGGATTCTTCCCTCCTATTATCCCATTTTTACAGCACAAAATCTTTACCCACAGGGAATATCATGCACTGTTTAATGCTGTTCACTAGGTATATATTATACTGTCTACAGAACAACCATCATCAACAAAATGCATTGGAATTCTTTCAGCACCACACAAGACAAGCAGGGATGGGAATGACAAAAGAGAACTTACTTAACGTTCTTTTTTTCTTTGTCTTTATCTTCGAGTCTCTTCATGTCTCGAGCAGCTTGATCCTAACAAGTCATAAAATTATCATATGTTAAAAAGACCAAGATGATAAAACGTGGAAGGGAAAAATGTTCCTGCATAACTAGACCATTATGTCACAGAGATGACACTTTTTGGGCTAAAATTCCTCATGTTCCATAGCAGATTATCCTAAATAAATTCTCCTACTAATCCCTTTGAAGTTATACACTCTTAAGTTTGTGGCAGTGTTGTTGAAGAAATAAATCACCCATATTCCTCCTGAAAACACTGTGCTCATAACAGAACTGTAGCTAAGAAACAGTCCATGATAAACACAAGTAATTAATATTCTGGCAGTGAAAAATGCAGAAAACCTCAGTTTGATACCCAGAGACAGGCACAGCTCTGTGTTGTATTGTTTTGACGTGCCCAAAGCAGTTAAGTTATTGTAAATCAGATCCACCCTCTCCCTACCTAATCCACCTTTGAGTCCTAACACATAAAAAACAAAGCTAAATGACATTTTGACTGCAGCTGCCAAAGCCCTGAGTGGCATTTGCTGCTCCTGACTGTGGCCACAGCAATGAATAAACATTTCCCGAGCCGGGTCTTGCCTCCACTTCAGCCATGAATGCTTCCAGAGGGTCATCATCGCTGTCAGAGTCTGCTGACTTGGAATGGAACTGCTGCCGGGTGGGGGAGTTCTCTGCAGGAATGTAGGGCAACTCCACATTGCTGGAATCTTCCTCCTCATCCTCAAAGTACCTGAAAAGAATCGACCAACAGCCCAGTCAGCACATAGTTTACAGCACTGTGCTGTCCTTCATGGCTTCTGAATGAGTCAGGGTTCCCACACGGGTAATAAAAGTCAGGATGGACAGTTGAGATTTATTAATTTACCTACAATTATTCGTGTCATAAGGTCAAAGTGGTTGCAGGACAAACAGACATCACAAAACTGATCTTCTTGAGTGACTCCCCCAGGCTGGTGGACAAGGGATGCTTTTCTGACCCACTCCCACTTCCATGTGACAGATTTCATGGAATAGTTTGGGTTGGAAGAGACCTGAAAGCCCATCTCATCCCACCCCCCTGCCAGGGGCAGGGACACCTTCCACCAGCCCAGGTTGCTCCAAGCCCTGTCCAACCTGGCCTTGGACACTTCCAGGGATCCAGGGGCAGCCACAGTTTCTCTGGGCAACCTGTGCCAGGGCCTCCCCACCCTCACAGGGGAGAATTCCTTCCCAATATCCCATCCAAAGCTCAGTTTGAAGCCATTCCCCCATGCCCTGTCACCCCAGGCCCTTGTCAATAGTCTCTCTCCATGTTTCCTGTAGCTCCTTTCAGGCACTGGAAGGCCACAATCAGGTCACCCCAAAGCTTCTCTTCTCCAGGCTGAACAATCCCAATTCTCTCAGCCTTAATTTATCCATTTATGCAGCCAACAGAAGGGTTAGTAAAGAACTGTGGAGTTGAATATTCGTTTCCCTGTGCAAAAGACACCCAAATTTCTCCTGCTTGGCTCCAACTCTGAACACACCATGGAGTGAATAAGCTTGAGCTGACTGGGGCTCAGCTGGGATATGTTCTAGAGAGGGGAAGGCTGGAGGAGGAGAGCTCTCTGTGGGCTGCTGGAGTATCTCACAGCGCTTTAAATATATTAATGTATATTTATATATAGATGTACGTATATAAATGTCATGGATATTTCCCTTGTCCTTGGAAACTTTAAAACACTGAAACGTGCAGCTTGATAAACACAAGGAATGACTGTACTCACGCATTCTCTTCATCAAAATTCGCTCTCTTTGACCCAATTTTGTAGAAGGAAGGCAGCTGAGGAGGCCCTGATTTTGCAAAGGCTGCTGAGGAACCGGCTGTTCCGAAAGCGCTGTGGGACTGCTGGGACAGCTTGGGCTCCTCTTTCTTCCCAGGTGTTATGGCAAAGCCACCAAACCCAAAGCCTCTCTTAGTACCAGGTCCACCTTTATTCCAATTCATGATGTCCTCAATGTACCTGTTAAAATGAGAAAAAAGACAAATTAATGCTCTTTCTGCTTCAGGAAGTTAGAGATAATTGTCACGATTTTTCTTGTTTGTGGATCACACCAGCTATGGAAATGTGAGTGACAAGTTTGATCTGCTTCCCACAAAGGACTTGGTTCTGTACTTTTCTTGTCAGTGGGAACACATCCACAATTCCAGAGACAAAAAAAACCCCAAGTGCTTATCTTCCAAAAAAGGTCATGTCCCTCAAGGCTTACTTAAGCATATTTAAGATGTTACCTGTCCTATCTGTTTGCAGTCCAAGACAAACAACCTCAGGGTCAGAACTTTGAACACCAGGAGGAACAAGAGATGAAAAGTCAGCTTGGTGCATATTTTGCATGTCCACAGTCCCATCCTTGAGTGTAAAAAGCACTCCTGCAACCTCTAGAAAAGTGGGCCCAGAGCAGCAGACAGCTCCATTGTGAGAAAAGACACACCTCTGCCAAAAAGTCAACTCCTTCCTCTTAAGAAAGCATCTTCAGCCACATACATATGTGTATGCATCTGTGTGCACATATATATACACTATATCTTTTCTATATAATATATAAGGTCTCCAACCTACATTTTTCAAACCATATTTTAAATACCACACCCCCCATGTCCACCCAGACCTTGATTTTCTAAGATGAAGACTGAACTGATATACTAAGATTTAGAGTTCCTATTCTCAATAATTTAATTATCTGCATGGTCAAGTAAATCATACCTGTAAGGCACTAAACAGCAAGACACCCACTGCTTTCCAGTGCATTATAATCAGTTGTCCAAAGGCTACAAGTCTCATTAAACAAATCCTCACACTGAGAATCCTTGATGAGATCAGAACTCGTGGGCAAGAGAAACAACTTCACAATAATCCAAAGGCAAATAATGCTGCTGCTCCCTGTACTGAACATTTACCAGTTTGGGACTTGCTCAATAAACCTCGAGTCTAGACCAGAGCTCAGGAGCAGATTTGAGGGACAATTCTGCTATTCAGCTCTGCGTGGCAGGGACTGACCCTGGAGTCCTGACACACCTTGTGGCCTTCACACCTGCGGGTCTGCGGCAGCTGAGAGCTCAAAATGTGCCACAGAGGGGTGAGAGGTGGAGCTGCACTTCTGCTGCTGACAGGGGAACCTTTTATGTTAAAACCGTTGAGTTAAAACCTGACTGCAAGGATCCTTCCTCACTGTACTTATCCATCTTCTTTTTTCCCCTCCCGCTACCGCAGAAAATAAGGAGAACCACTTTTTTATTTCCCGTACAGCCGCGAAAGCACAAGACGTGCTCAGTCTGCCCGCGGCGCTAGCGGCGAGCGAGCACAGGGATCACGGGCAGCCTCCCGAGGCTTCGCTTCCCCGCGACCGCCGTCCCGCGGGAGGGAACTCCCAAGGCACGGACCCCTGCCCGGACCCCTCCCCAGGGCCGCGCCGCGCCCGAAGGGCGGCGGGAGCCCGCTCCCCTGAGCACGGCAGGGCCGGCAGCAGCGGGCGGGCGCTGTCCCGGCCGCCCGGGGCCCTGCGCGGGGCCCTTCCCGCCCGCGGGGCCGCGGCGCGGGGCGGGCCCTTTGTGCGGGGCAGGCCCGAGCCGCCCCCGCCCGCTGCCAGGCCGCAGCCCCGGCGGCTCCGGCGCGCGGGGGGGCCCGACGGGACGACTCTGCGGCCCCGCTGCCCTCGGTGCCCCCTCGGAGCCCCTCACTCACCGCCGGCCCCGCAGCCGCCGCCGCCACTGCCCCGGTTACCGGGGCGGGGGGTGGAGACGCGACGCACTGACGTGCCCACGCACGGCACGCGAACGACGCGCGCGGCGCATGCGCGCTGCCCGCGGGTGAAGCCGCGCCGAAGTGTGGGCGGCGGGACCGGGCAAAGGCGGGAGCGGGGAAAACCGGGAGAAAAGGGGGGGAACGGCGCCGGCGGCCCCCTGACCGCGCCGCTCCCCCGGTGCCTCCCGGGTGGTTCTGCCGCCCGCAGGGCTGGGGCTCGCTCGCCCGCCCCGCGCCCACGAGGGTGTGCCCGCGCAGCCCCGCACATGCGGCGGGGGCCGCGCCGCGCATGCGCCGCGGGCCGGCGAGCACGGAGCGGCGGGCGGGGGACGGGCCCGTGACTCAGGTAACGCGGGGCCGGGGCCGGACCGGGTGGGCGCTCGGGTTTGGGCTCGGGCTCGGGCCCTGCGGGGATGGCACACCACGCTCCCGCCTCCTCAGGCCGGCCGGGCGGCGCTCACCCCTTTCCCGGGTACCCGGTGCCGGCGGTGCTCCCGGCAGGCGCAGCCTGGCGCGGAGGGCACGGCCTGTGCCGCCCCCGCGGCGCCGGGGGTGCGGGCACCGCGGCGGGGAGGCCAGAGGGGCACTGCGGCGGGGAGGCAGATCGCTGATTTTGTCTCGTTTAACCTTGACTCATGTCCCGGGAAGGAGCCGGGAGCTGTGCCGGGAGCTGTGCCGGGAGCGGCGGGATCACGGGCAGCACCTGCGGGGGCGTCCCCGCGCCGGACGGGGGGTCACGGTCAGGGCCCGACCTGCCGGGGCCCGGCCCCTCTCCGGAATCTACTGAGCCGGGTCTGGACTCGAGTTTTACTGAGCAAGTCCCAGGCGGGTAAATGTTCTGCACGAGGAGCAGCAGCAGCGCTGTTTATTTACCTTCGGGTTACGGTGAAGTTGTTTCTCTTGCCACTGAGTTCTGGGCAGCCTGGGTGGAGATCGGGGAGGGAACCGGTCTCTCCCTGAGGGGTGTGGAGCGTGGAGGGCCTGCCAAGGCATATTCTGCTTCCTGGAGTTTGTACTTGGACCCTGTTCTAAGGGAATGCTGAGCTGAGGGGGTGCTCCAGCTTCCACCCACCTCCAGCTCAAACGTGCCCTTGTAACTGGCCACGGTTTATTTTCCAGGAAGCTCTTTGGAGTTGTCGGATCTTCTGAGAGTGGATATGCTCAAATAGTCTCAAGATTCTTACTGTGAAACTGCTGGGGTTTGGTCAAGCAGGTGGCTCCGTTGCCCTGGTGGTTTTTAACCTCTGAGTGCAAATTCCGTTCTATCTAAATAGTGGTTTGGGGTTTTATTTTTCACATAAAATTGCAGGGTATCGACACAATGCTACTGGGCTCTGCCTTGTGCTTTCCATCCTGTTTTAACATTCCGTGAACATGTTCTGTGCAGGTTTTGCTGGAGTGAGGAGTCTTTGACAGAGGTGTTTATTTTTGCCGTCCTTGTCATCCCTATCACACAGTGGGTTCCCTGTGTGAGGCACTCAGAGGAGAGCTGGTCAAATTTAGAAACAAAATCGTTTCTATTCTGAGTTTAAGAGCACGCTCTCATTAACATTCGGGTTCCCACTCGGCTCTGGTTGCGGGAGGGAGTAAAATGAGCCTCCCCAGCCGAGCCTGGTGCAGCTGATCCTCCGGGGCTGGTTGAGAAGTGCAGCAGGAGGGTTAGAGCTGCCTTTTGGGGCTCCGTTTTTGGACCTTGGAGAAGCTCCTCCTTGGGCTGGGACTGTTTTGAGATGGAGCAGAAAAGATGGGAAGCTGAGGGGAAAAAAAGGTGAACTGGTAAACTCTCTGCAGGTTTGTGGCTGATCTGGGGGCAGCTTTGGGCTCATGAGCCCCAGTTTACTCTGTTGGTTCAGGGCCTGGTGTAATACCCATCCTCTTCCTGCCTTTTATTTTTTTTTTTGGTTGAACTCCCAAGAAAAGGTCTTTGTTTCTAAGCAGAAATTGTGCTGGGACACTGTGGGACCTGATTCTGAGCAGGCAGCCTAGAAAATCACTGGTGGGCACTTTGGAACTAAGAGACATCGGAGCATCACTAAAATTAATCAAGTGTATTTTAGGATTTACTGCTGCTGTTACACATTGGTTGAGCTGACTGTGTCTAATTGCTAATTAATAACAACTGTAGGCACAGAGTGTGGTCTCAGAAGTGAGCTGGCAGTGCTGGCTGGGAGATGCTAATGGAGGGAGCTTTATAGTGGAACATCTCTGCTTCCAAACTTGCTCATCTGAACAGCGTGGCCAGATGTGAATTTGCTGCTGCCATAAGCAATCTCACCTTCAAAGTTATTTTCTCTTGTATCAGTAGTCACTTTATAGAGAAAATGGCAAGATCAGACAGGGGTTTATTTCTCTCTCTGGTCTGACCCTCATAGAGTTTTTAAATAGCTCATGGGAGTTGGGGATTGTAATGGTGTGATGTAACAAAATTGATAATTAAATCTATCATTGCAAAGAGTCCCTTTTTTTTTTTTCAGTGAAAATGAAGAATTTATATCTTTTTATTGCTGTCCTGTTCATCCCATGGAGCTTTGCTTTGGCAAAGTATGATGAATTTGAGGATGGAGATGACATTATGGAATATGATGATAATGACTTTGCTGAATTTGAAGATGTGAGTGAAGATGCAGTCACAGAGTCTCCTCAGAGGATCATCACTACAGAAGATGATGAAGAAGAAGCCACTGTAGAGCTTGAAGGTCAGGATGAGAATCAGGAAGACTTTGATGATGCAGACACGCAGGTAAGGCCTCATCTTCTGTGTTTCCTAACAGTGTCTCTTTCTTTCTCACCTTATCTTTTTGGGTTTTACTTCCTGGGCTTTGGATTTTCATGCTGTTTGTGATTTTTGTCCTTTAGGAAGGCGATACTGAGAGTGAACCATATGATGATGAGGAGTTTGAAGGCTACGAAGAGAAACCAGATGCATCTCATAGCAAAAACAAAGACCCCATAACAATAGTTAATGTAGGTATAACTGTTGATCTGCTTTCTAGTTGGAGTTGCATCACTTATTTTCTCAAGGCAGTGTGCCAGGAATGTCACTGGGGTACTAATGTGCACCTGCAATGTACAAAGTGTGGTTTTTAGCTTGTCTGTGACTGAAGTTTCACCTTGAAATGGATGGGTTTTGAAGCCAGTCTCTCTGTCCACGCTGAATCACCTTGTTGCCTCCCAAGGCAGTGCTTCACAGAATGATCAGGTGCATTTTTATTACCCCTAAGATGTCTTTTTGAGTATGTTAGTGAAAATTAAGGTTTGGATACTTCTGTGACTGAGGGGGGGTACAGTGATAACAGAATGGCTAATTAATCTCTGAGGTGGCAAGGCCAGGAAGGCTTCCCTGCTCCCCCACACAGCCTGTGGCTCTTGGTGGCATCCTGAAAATGCTCCTGGACATCAGGATTTCAATAGAAGTTACATGATGATCAGATAATGCTGTGATGGGCAGGGCATCAAACTCAAATGCTCAGTGAGTTGAAATGCTGGGCTGTTTACTCTGAGCTCACTTGGAAATGAGGAGTATTTTGTTTGTATCAAGCGAGTATTTTGGGAATGCTGTTCCCAGTTGTTTCCTGTATGCTCACTGTGCCCCAGCAGAGCCAAGTGCATTGTGTAGGCTTAGCTCTGTCCTGTTGCCTTTGTGGAGCTTCCTGCTGTGTTGGGGATGGAGCTTCTCCAGTACTCTGCATTCCCAAATGGTTTGTGTACATAAAATCCACTTGTTCAACATGTAAAAGTTTCTGTTGCCTTACACAGGTCCCTGCTCACCTTCAGAACAGCTGGGAGAGTTACTACATGGAGATCCTGATGGTGACAGGTCTCCTGGCTTACATCATGAACTACATCATTGGGAAGAACAAAAACAACCGGCTGGCTCACGCTTGGTTCAACACTCACAGGGAGCTGCTGGAAAGTAACTTTGCTCTTGTTGGTGAGTTCCATAATGACAGAGATCCAGTTTTGGTATCTGAATAAAGCTGGGTTTCGACCACGTAGGCTGTAGCAAATCCTTTTCTGTAACGTGGTGTGAGCTCTGAGCCTTCTGGTGAACTTTGGCGTTCCAGTTTGTGACTTTAGGTTGTGGTTCTCTCTCACTGCTGTTTTCCTCAGGGGATGATGGCACTAATAAAGAAGCTACAAGCACTGGGAAGCTAAATCAGGAAAATGAACACATATATAACTTGTGGTGCTCTGGGAGGGTGTGCTGTGAAGGAATGCTCATTCAGTTAAAGGTAAGGATGAGGGAGTTTGTGGTGCTGTTTACCTGTCACCAGCTGTCAGGTTCTAGAGGTTTTTCCATTCCAATTTGAGCAACAAGGAGTCCCAGCTCAGCTCTTGTGCTCACATTCAGGTACAGAGTTCTGAATATGCACATATGAAGGAAAAACTGGATAATTAAATATCTGTACAGGCCCATATTCTGCCCACCAGACTAGGTAAGAGTGAGCACTTACAGAAGGAGTATAGAATCCAGAGGTATAGTGTGAACAGAGGTAACTCTGAAGAGCTCAGCTGCTGCTTAGAGGGAGGAATGGACCAACAGGAATTTCAAGGAATTACAACAAAGACAAATACAAAGCCCTGCACTTGTGATGGAACAGCCTCACATGTAGGTTCAGCTCCTGACTGGAGGGAATAAGGCCCTGAGAAGCTCATGTAATGCAGAAAGTGGGCTTGCTTTTGAGCTCTGTTGGTGACAGAGGGGAAATTTAGGTTAGATCTTAGGAAGACATTTTTCACTGTGAGGGTGGTGGGACACTGGAGCAGGTTGCCCAGGGAGGTTGTGGCTGCCCCAACCCTGGCAGTGTTCAAAGCCAGGCTGGAAAAGGCCTTGAACAGCCTGGTCTAGTGGGAGGTGTCCCTGCTGTGGCAGAGGGTGTTGTTGGGACTAGAAGGTCTTTAAGGCCCATTCCAACCCCTTAACAATTCTATGATTCTCCAACTTCCAGAGGGCCCCTCAAAACTAAATTATTCTATAAAAACATCTCCTTACAACTGCCCTGTTTTTCCTCGAGCCCTGCTGCTGTCTGCCAGTGGAGTGCTGCACTCTGGGCCCGTTCAGATGTTCTCTGAGTTTACCAACTTGTGTTTTTAGTTTCTCAAGAGACAAGACCTGCTGAACGTCCTGGCGCGCATGATGAGGCCGGCGTCGGACCAAGTGGTACGTACTGAGCCCTCCAGATTAGCTGGGATAAACCTGCATTCCTTTGGTTCTGCCCTGCTGCTTTTGGTTGTTCCAGGTGATTTCTGTAGTATTCCACATCTTCCAGTTCAGCAGCTGTTGAAACAATCTCAAAAGAACTGTTTGTATTTCTTTCCTGCCTGTGAAATGCAAACTGCTGATGACTGGAAATTCGTTTTATCTGGGGGCTTTATCGTTTGAGTGGTTTGGTGAGCAGTCTGTCATGATTCAAAACCTCAGCTTGATAAAAAGTGGTTTTGCAATCTGAAATACTTAATGATTGTTCTTCTGTCTGCTCAGTATTTAATCCATATGTTGGTCTGGATATTATGTCCTGTAATGTTACTCTGTGCTTTCTCCCTTGCTCTCGGAGAGCATAAATACCAAGAGAGGTTACTTTTGGAATAAAGTGGCTGTGTGCACTGTGAATTCTCTTTCCATTTATCTCTAATTGTATTTACCTATATCTATTAAGAATATTTAATTGCAAATTATTTTTTACAGCTCTGCTGTTCCAGTCCCTGTCATTACACCACGACACTGAACTAAGTGCTCAATCTAATTAAAAAGCTCCCTTACTTTAAGACACGCTGGGAAGCTTTAAATCAGCCACCTTCCTCTTAGCTGTGTCTGGCCTTGCTTAGTCTTTGTGCTTAGGAATCAAAGTGTCAGACACTGGAATCTGATGAGGACTAATAACCTTCTGTCTCACAGCAAATAAAAGTGACAATGAATGATGAAGACATGGACACGTATGTGTTTGCTGTTGGAACCAGAAAAGCACTGGTGCGACTTCAGAAGGAGATGCAGGACCTGGTATGTACCTGCACGTTGATAAGTAACAGCATGTAAGAACCTCTGATCTGTAGATTCATTGTTTGTTTGGGAACAGCTGGGAACTTGTGACAGACCTGTTGGAATTTGTGGGGAAAAGACACTTTCGTCTACTGGATGAAAGTCTAATGGAATCAAAGGTTGGAAGTGTGAGAGCTGCAGGAGAAGAGGCAGTGGGAAGCAGCTTGCACCTTCCTTTTGGGGTATAGCTCATTTGGGAGGGGCTATGGTGTATTGGCAGGACACACATGTCACTTCACCTCATTTAATTTGCACAAATGACTTTTTCAGGGATTGAAAAGTAAACTTCATTAGTGATCTGTGATGTGGAAAATTTGGGGTTAAGTCATCTGTTTTTATGTGATCTGAAATGAAAACTTCCCATATGTTCCAGCCCTGAAGCTTGCAAAGAATCCAGTGATAACAAGCAGTGCTTTGCAAATCTTTTTTCTCAAGTAACAGCACTAGAGTGTGGTTGGGAGGATGCCAGGTTTTGTTCTGTTATCAATGTCAGCAAAAATGCTTTAATCCACTTTGAGCATTCCAGCATGGATGTATTAGAATTGTTTTATCTTTTTCCTGAAAGTGCTGACTATTGAAGGGAAATACCAACTTAAAGACTGTCGATGCCTTGTGCTTTGCTTTGTTTGAGATGTCCCCTGGCCAGGCTCAGCGAGTGTATTTTTTATTGTTTCTTTGCTGGTACTTTTAGGGGTCCCGGTGTTCCAGCACAGTTCAGTCTGATAAGATACTTAGAAGCTTTGTGTTTATTTTGCTTTCTCATTGTTCTCTTTGAAACAGAGCGAGTTCTGCAGTGATAAACCCAAGTCTGGTGCAAAATATGGGCTTCCAGATTCGCTGGCCATCTTGTCGGAGATGGGGGAGGTCACGGAGGGAATGATGGACGCCAAGGTAAACCTGACTGAAATAATACAAATATCCCTTGGAAACCCTGGCCTTGCTTACAGCCTGTGGGACAAGGTTCTAATCTTTATGTCCTGGGAGCATCACAACAAGAGAGCCAGATGGCCCTAGTGGGATCTAGGGAAATCAAGACCCTAGTGAAGCATGAGGGCTGGAAGGAGGATGTAATTCTCTTTATTCCTTTTTTAACATCACAACTGTTAGTCTGTCCTGAATTGCAGACTTAAAATTGCCTTTCAGAGCCTGAGAGTAGCTTCAGCAGCCAGTTGAAGGAAGGTGTTGATGGTGTATCTGCAGGTCCTCAAAGCTGACTTGTTTTCAAATTAACTGGAAAATCCCAAATGAGAGTTACAAATCTGAGTTGCTCACGTTATTTCCATGCACTGGGGCCCGTTCTAGCAATAAGTAAAAACATTGGAGTTGAAATTTCAGTGTCATTGTGGCAAGCTGAGCACAGCAATTTTCTGAGTGATATATGGAATCACAGCCTGGTTTGGGATGGAGGGGACCTTCAAGATCATCCAGTTCGAACCCCCTGCCATGGGCAGACAACCTGGCAAACCTGTATGGAGTGAGGAGGCTGCAGATGGGTTGGTGTTGGGAAAAACTAACCCCGGTTTGTCTTTCAGATGATACATTTCCTCACACACTACGCTGACAAGATCGAGTCCGTCCAATTCTCGGACCAGTTCTCCGGTCCAAAACTTATGCAAGAGTAGGTACAAAGCCAGATCTCTGCCCCCAGTAGCTTTTGTAACTCCAGATAAAATAGAGGCCTTGTTTGCAGTGTGAAACCTGCTGGAACGCACACAAGGGGAAATTGGGAGCAAAGGTCAGACAGGTGAATAAATACACTCCCAATGCTTCCAAACGCTGCGTTAATTGAGAAGATCAAGGTGCTGGATTGCCCTAATGTTTGTTTTTGTGTGCTGGTTCCGCTGTGGTTTGGACAGCTCTGGGTATCAGACACCACCTGGCAGGTGCAGCACACTCAGCTGCACAGAAAACAACTCAGAAATCCTGCCCAGGGTGTGCAGGACGTGAGAGGGCCACGACATGACACTGCAGGAGAGTCAACACCTAACTCAGGTGCTGTTTGAATGCACTGAAAACTGGGTTTAAGCAAGTCTGAAGTGTAAAAAAACCCCAAACTATCACAGCTGCTTGACCTTCCCTCCTTGATACAGCCAAACATTCTGCTGCTGAATCCATCCCTTGGCCACTTTTGTTCAGGATAATTCACAGCTGTGCTTCAGAAATACTCAGGTGCAGCACCTCTGCTGTTTCTCTGAGCCTCCCAGTCCAGAGGTGCTTTACTGCTGCTTCAGGATTGCCAAGTGGTGGGAGATCTAATCTGAATTATCATGTAGGTTTTTGCAAGGGTGTATTATGCTCACAGGCATATAAATAACTGATCTCTATTGAAACTTGAAACTCTCCTCCAAAAAAAGGAACAGACTTTGATTTAACTGTAAGACAGCAGCGTGTGTACCTTGTACTGAAATTGTGCAGGATCTGTGAAATGCAGGCCTGAGTTTCTCACATGAGAATACTGTGGGATTTTGGGCAGTGAAGACCTGAATTCTTCAGAAAATGTTTTGTTTTCCTAGCACATGTATGGATCTTTAGTAGTATAAACAACAGGACGTGTAAAAATGAATGTAATTAAAAATATACAGGCCTCCTTAGTACTCAGAGGCCCTCTGACAGTCAGATGGGCTGGTGCTGCATGTTTTTCCATTCATGCCTTTTCCCTGCACACTTTTGACTAAAACACTTCAGGAATCTGAACAGTTTGAAACTTAACTTTGGTTTACAGACAGGCTTTTAATCTTGTTTGTTTTATTCAAGTAATTTCCAAGTGTCTCTTGGTTCTTGATGAGGTTTTCACTAACAATTGAGGTTATTTTTTATTCCTGTATTTTTTTTCACTCATTCCAAACGCTTTTTTCTTTCCTCCAGGGAGGGCCAGCTTACAAAACTGCCCGAAACTAAAAAGACACTTTTGTTTACATTTAACGGTAAGAGAACTGGTGCCTGTGTGTGTCTGGGGGAGTGTTGGGCTTTATTTGTGCAAGTCACCTGCTCCAGTTCTGTCACCTATGGAAAATAATGTATGATGAATGACTTCAGTGCATGATAATTGATAAACACAAGGCAGCAACACACTGGGACTCTCAATCTTGCTCTCACTGATCTTAGATCACGCTCCTCTCTACAGGTGGCTTACTTTTAAGCCATGAGCCCTTACAGTTTGAGCTTACACAGATTCCCCTGGTTAACCCTGGTTTGAAATAAAAGCAGACTGTTGAGGACCTCTTCTAGAAAAGGCCTGTAGTTCTCTTCAAAATTCAAGGCTGTCCCTCCAAGTGAAGCTTCCTAAAGAGGAGGATAAGAGCATCTTTATTTCATGAACAGTGTGACCAATAAGGAAAGAGCGTTAGAGCAAGTAGAGAAGTCCTGCCAGTCTCTCTGAATGAACAAGTAACTCTTTATTTCAGTGCCTGGTTCAGGCAACACTTCCCCAAAGGACATGGAGTCTTTGCTGCCTCTGATGAGCATGGTCATCTACTCCATTGACAAAGCAAAGAAGTTCCGGCTGAACAGAGAAGTGAGTAGTGTCTTTTTGTGTCTTCTGAGTGCTGTGTGAAACTGCAGCCATTGCCACTGGATCCTTCAGATCAGGAGCCTTACGTTTCACGGGTGACTGCTGGAGATGCTGCATCCTGCTCGTGGGGAAATCTAGATAAATTTTTTTTTTTTCCCCCCTCTGTGGAAAGGGTAAACAGAAAGCTGACAAGAACAGGGCACGTGTGGAGGAGAACTTCCTCAAGCTGACCCACGTGCAGAGACAGGAGGCTGCCCAGTCCCGCCGGGAGGAGAAGAAACGGGCGGAGAAGGAGCGAATCATGAACGAAGAGGATCCCGAGAAACAGCGTCGGCTGGAGGTGGGGGGATGTCAGACTGGCCCAGCCTGCTGGCACATTCCAGCAGTGGAAACTTTGATTTCTATTTGCTGGAAGGCAGACAGCTGTCAGGGTATTTACTGCTGCTCTCTGAAACAAGGCAACCCCTCACCCTGAAACCGGCTGGGAGGGGAACATTCTTCCAGATTCCTTGGGCATGCAGTGACAGGCCCAGGGGGAAAGGTTTTAAGCTGAAGGAGAGTAGATTTACACTGGATATTGGGAAGGAATCCTTCCCTGGGAGGGTGGGGAGGCCCTGGCACAGGTTGCCCAGAGAAGCTGTGGCTGCCCCTGGATCCCTGGAGGTGTCCAAGGCCAGGTTGGACAGGGCTGGGAGCAACCTGGGCTGGTGGAAGGTGTCCCTGCCCTTTCTGGGATTCTATGATTTCCCTGCTGGTTAAACATGGGGAAACTGAGGCATGGCTGCACTGTGCCTTGTCTGAACCAAAGGGAGGATGGTGGAGCCTGTGCTGGCTGGAGCATAAAAGAGGGATGTGCTTCCTCTTAAATTTTGGGGGAAGGGTTTTGTCTTTGTGGGGACCCCCCCACGCACACCTTATGAGAAAGCCCACATTGGAAGGGAGGTGAACCCAGTACTGGGAGTTTTGTTTGGCTCTGAAATGCTCCACTTGCTCTTTGAGGAGGTCCCTGATGTTTATTCACACCCCTGTCCTTGCCCACAGGAGGCTGCTCTGCGGCGGGAGCAGAAGAAGCTGGAGAAGAAGCAGATGAAGATGAAGCAAATCAAAGTGAAAGCCATGTGAGAGGCGTCTCGGTGCCACCTGGGGAACTGTAATTCACGGGGACAAAGACCTACGTAACTCCATAATCCTCTGCTTCTTTGAACACTAGTAGCCATTCAGAGAAAAGTTCTTGCATTGGTGTTACTTATTTAAGTATTGCAGCAACATGCAGGTGTGTGTGGAGAGCTTTGTCTCGGCAGTTCGTATTCCAGGTGGTAAAAAGTTTTTTGCTACTTGTCTTGTTTAAAAAACAAACAAAAAAAATATTGCAATATTCTTGAATGCTCTTTGTCATTTGTTCTTTAAAAACAGAAGATTGTAAACCTGTCCACGTGTGCTGGTAACATATTCATGCTTTGGTTTTAAACTTTGGGTTTAGTTAGTGGGAGGGAAAGGGGGGAAAACTTAATGGGGAGGAAAACTGCACAATAAACACTTACTGTGCATTTATTTGCATCAAGGCACAAAACTTAGAGCCTTCCATACACAGTATGGATTCTTCAGGGATTTAAGCCCAGTAGAATAGAAGTAATTTTTTAATTTTCTTTTTCTTTTTTTTACAAACCAGGGCCTGAAGCAGTATTAGGTCAGCTGTGGGCATGATTGGCTAATGTATAAAAGATAAGGATGGTTAGAACCAAGGGAGTGGAGTACATGGATAGTTTCCTACCTGTGGGTTTGGATGCTGCAGGCTTGGCACAGCGTGAGGTCTGTGATGTCAGCTTAGTGTTCCTTCAGGAGTGAGTGCATGGTGAGTTAGCAGTTCAGCCAGCTTTCCTCGGGTGTTTTTAACTGTTCAAGTTTAGTTCAGACACTTCTGATCCCAGCAGCTGCTGCCTAGTTCACTTCAGCCAGGAGCCAGATTCAGTGAGGTGCCTGCAATTGCCAACGTCCCCAAGGCAGTAAAAGCGTTTCAGAGGACATTTATCCTCTTCATCTGGTCAGTGGTCACCTGAGGGTTTTGAATCCAAATGGGGAGAATGAAGTGAATGCCCTGTGCAAGCACTTTGCTGGGAGAGCTCTGCATTTTATAAATGCTGCCTATCCAGAAGGCATTTTATTGTTGCTTGTAACAGACTTTGAACAGTTTTGTGGGGAAACAATGTCTTGCATTTTCTTGTTCAATACTTTGCGCAAACTTGGTTCTGAGGCAATAAGAAAGAGCTGCTGTTGAAACAGCAACTGCTTAAACTTGTTCCAGCATGGGATACTTTACCCTGATTGAAATGCAAATGTCTGTAACCTGATACATGCAAATACATTCATTTTATAATGGTTGGTAAAAATATTTAAAACCAAAACTAATGTAAAGTATGTGGAAATTTTAGCACTATTTAGCTTTAAAGATTAATACAGTGTTGTTTCACAGAGTTCTTTGAAAGGAATTACTAGTTTGTGCTCTTCTGAGTAAGTGGACAGCTTTCCTGAAGTCCCATCCAGTTGTGGGCCATGGCAGCTAATTTTGTAATATGAACATTCAAATGAACAATCTAAAGAGTAAAATATAATTGAAACACTCCACTTGCCTACTTTACTTGGCTCGACTCAGTGTTCCTTTCATTTAGTAGGATCTCAAAGCCTCCTTTGTCCTGGGTAGGTTTTGAACATCCAGGAGCTGCTGTTCCCTCTGCTGTGATGGTGGGTGGTGGAAGTGATTCCTTCCACCTGGGATCTGCTCCCTGGGAGGGTGGGGGTTGCTGGGGGAGGGCTGGAGGAAGATGTCTCTCCCCTGGTGCAGGTTTGGGATGGTGGAGATGGAGGATTTGCTCCCAGGCTTTAAGGATGGGGTTTATGGGTGGGTGCAAGAGCAGAGTGGGGGGGTGAGTGGGTTCCCTGTGCCCGAGGACTGGTGGGAGCACAGCCTGGGCCACTGAGGGACCCACGGAATTAGAGAAGCTGGAAAAGGCCTCTGAGGTCATCAAGCCCACCCTGTGCCCGATCCCCACCTTGTCCCCAGCCCAGAGCACTGACCACCACGGCCAGTCCTTCCTTGGACACCTCCAGGGATGGGGACTCCACCACCTCCCTGGGCAGCCCCTTCCAGTGCCTGACAACCCTTTCCAGGAAAAAATTCCTCCTGATGTCCAACCTGACCCTCCCCTGGCACAGCTGGAGGCCGTTCCCTCTCCTCCTGTCCCTTGTTCCCTGGGAGCAGAGCCCGACCCCCCCCGGCTCCCCCCTCCTGTCAGGGGGTTGCAGAGCCAGAAGGTCCCCCCTGAGCCTCCTTTTCTCCAGGCTGAGCCCCCCCAGCTCCCTCAGCTGCTCCTGCTGCTCCAGCCCCTTCCCCAGCTCCGTTCCTTTCCCTGGAAACGCTCCAGCCCGTAAATGTCCTTGCACTGAGGGGCCCAGAACTGGATACAGGACTCGAGGTGTGGCTTCACCACAACAGGGGAAGAATCACTTCCCTGGTCCTGCTGCCGCTCCATTTGACACAAGCCAGAGGTGCCTTTGGCCTTCTTGCCCACCTGGGCACAGGCTGGCTCACGTTCAGCCTGCTGTCAACCAGCACCGGCAGAGCCGCTTTGCAGCCGCTCCGCCCCAGCCCTCAGTGCTGTGCCCCGGAGCGCGGGACCCGCTCGCTCCCCCTCGCGCCCCCTCACGGACCCAACATGGCGGCAGCTCCTGCCCCGCCCCCTCGCGCGTCGCGCGCCGGCGCGGTGACGTCACGCGCGTCGCGCGCCGGCGCGGTGACGTCACGCGCAGCGCGTCCCGCCGGTGAGCGGCGGCCGCAGTCTGAGGGGTCCGTGAGGGGCCCCGGGGGGGGCACCCGGGGAGGGGTCGGGGCTTTGTGAGGGCTCCGGGCGGCGCTCACCGGGGTCACCGCTCCCCTGGGGTCCTCCCGCGCTGGGGTCGGGTGAGGGGCTCAGGGGGACATCGGGGGTGTCCGTGCTTTGTGTGGGCCGCGGGTGAGGGGCCCCGGGGGGTGTTCGGGGTATCGGTGCTTTGTGAGGGCTCCTGACGGTGCTTACCGGGGTTAACGCTCACCTGGGGCCGGGTGAGGGGCCCAAGGGGGGTGTTCGGGGGTGTCGGTGCTTTGTGAGGGCACCGGGCGGTGGTTACCGGGGTTACCGCTCCCCTGAGGCCCTCCCGGGCCGGGGCTGCTGGGCAGGGCGGGTGAGGGGCCTTGGGGGATTCCGGGGTCTCGGTGCTTTGTGAGGGCTCCGGGCGGTGGTTACCGGGGCTGCGGGTCCGTGAGGGGCCGGGGGGTGCCCGGGGGTGCCGGGGGTGTGAGCGCTGCCCGGTGCGGGGGTGACACTTGGCCGCTCCGCTGTGTGTCCCGCAGGTGTCCCGCCCTTTCTGCTGCGCGCGGTCCCACAGCGGCGGATCCATGTCTTTCCTTGTAAGTAAACCCGAGCGCATTAGGGTGAGTGTTGAAGACCTCCCAGCTTCCCTCGAGTCGGTACTGACGAGCCTCGCGCTTTGTGCAGAGGGGGCCGGGCCTGGAGAGCACCGTGAAAGCGCAGGGAAACTTAATTACGGGGTTAATTACAGGGCGGGGATGGGTGTGCGACCAGCGCTGGTTAAAAAACACTGTGCCGAAGGATTTATTGCTGCACGCGTATCTCCTTGGTGTGCAGCGGGGCTGCAGTGGGCCTTGTAATGAAGAAAAAGGGCCATAATGCTGTTTATTTTCAGCTTTTTTTTAAGAAGTGGCCGCCTCACCTGTGTCACCTGTTTGTTTTTCCCTTCACTTTGCTTGCAAAGCTAAACTCAGCAGCTGCGTTTGATTCTGCTTTTTTAAGTGAGGTTTCCTGCAACACAACCACTTTTAATGCCTTAAAATGGTACTGTTACAGACAAGTTTTGAGCTACTATAACCTAAACACTCGTTGGTGCTTTCTAGGACTGGCTTCCCTTGTGCTAAAAAACATGAGCTGTTTTTTAAATTATTTTGCCAAGTAGACAGATGCTACCCTGGTAATGTTTGTGATTTGTTGTTTAATACTAACTTCGTGATCAATACTCTGCTAGCTTAAAATTGCATATTCTGTTTTTTATTACGTGTGTAGATATTTTTCTTTCTTTGAATTACAGTGTTGGATAGTAGTAGAACCTAATGCTGTGAAATTTCAAATGTGAATTCTGGAGGAGAACAACAGCTTTAGAACCTTTATGTTCTAATCAGTAGACATGTAACCAAAATACTTAAATTTTCTAAGATTGTAAATTGTGAAAGCTTTTTTTTTTTAACACCTATTACACCCTAAAACCCAATTTATTTGCCTGTAAAAGGGAGTTGTTGCATGTTGGTAATTTTTGCTGTATGTGCATGTATAAAAACTTGTTTGAATTATTAAAATGATGTTAGTTTTACTGCATTTTAGTGCATGTTGGTTGGGAATAACAGCGGTGGGTTGTCACAAAAAGGGAATGTCCTTGTCCAGAGTGAGGATATAACTGATGATGCAGCAAATCAGTTCCATAATTACTGAAGTTACATGATTCTCCTGTGGGTTTTTTTGGGGAAGGGGGGAAAAGAAACTTGGCTCCAGGTGGAATAACTGATTGTGGGGAGGATTTTTCTGTCTTTCAGCGGTGGGTGTCTGAGAAGTTCATTGTTGAGGGTTTAAGAGAGTTCGAGCTGTTTGGAGGTAAGTTCTCTACTCTCCTAAGATGACATTGTTAGAAATGTTTTATTTTAGCTGCAAGGTCTGTTAATTTGATGGTAAAGATGTATCTTAACACTAAAAGAGGTGATTCAATCTGGTTGTAGCACCAGGTCTGGTTATTCAGGCTGGCAAAGCACAGAAATTTAATGTGGAAGTGTTGTCCTTTGGAAATCAGTTCCATGTTGATTACTGTACTATTTTTATCTGTATTTCTCAGCATAACCACTTTTTTTCTTATGCAAAAGGTGGCTTTGGGGTTTGGTAAAGTTAATTATGATTTTCTGAGTAAAAGTGGATTTTGAAACTGCTGATGGCTCCCCAGTGTGCCTGCAGAGACCTGATGGGTTTGTGCTCTGCCTTGTGCATAAAACCCCAAATTGCCCACTAGGATGCAGAATTCCTGATCAATGACATGGAAAAAATCAGCGTAGGAAATATGTCTAGACCTTGAGCTTTCAGGTGGAATGGAGGAATTTTTATTGCTTTGAATAGTTTTCGATAGTTTCTTCTGTATTTAAGTGTCACCTCTGAATGTGTTTAGAATCATAAAGAGTTTAGGTTGGAAGAGACCTTTGAAGATCATGTAGTCCACCCCCCTGCCATGAGCAGGGACATGGCAGAGGGATATTTAGGGCTGTAATTAAAAAAATTGCCACCTTACATTTCTGTCAAATATATGAACAGTAGCACTGTTTGAATCTCTTTAATTCCCATATGTGTATTGAAATTTTATGTAAATTAAATAATAACAAAGACTTGTGTATATGTGGTATCAGAAAGTGTCATGTAGGGTTATTTGCTCAGTTTTCCAGCTATATTTTAATGTGTTGAACACAACATGGTGAACAATTAATTTCTTTACTCCAGAGCAGCCTCCGGGTGACTCTCGGAGAAAAGTAAGTGACTTGTGCAGGCTGTGGTGCTGTGGTTCATTGCATGGAGATTATTCCTTGTGGAAGTTTGATTTTTCTTTTTATCTTAGTTATATATCTCATCTCTGTATTTAGCTCTACAAGTGTGGAAGCAGGTTTCACCCTGGAGTGGAGATTTTGGTGTGTGGTTTTCAAACTCTTCTGTGATCAGCCAAAAATTTAAACTCAAGTCTCTTGGATTTGTACTGGTGTCATCATCCCCTCTCCCCCCAGCCTCTCGAGGGTCTCTTTTTGAGGTGACTTAGATCTGATTCTTCAGAGAATGAAGGAAGAGGTTTGGTGGTCATTTTCAGAGCCAATTCCATGCCTGATTTGCCTCCTAAAAAGTAAAATCACTCCCAGCCATGGGGTGTTCAAAAATGTACATCCAAAATGTGGCAGTTGAAAGCTTCACCTTGGTGGTGTTTGTTCTCCAGGACCTGATCACTCTCTGGTTCATAATGAGCACATAAAATAGCACAATTTACAGGACAATATTTTTGTCAAAATGATTCCCCACCTCCCCACAACACACTGAAACATCTCTGTGTGCAGGTGTTGCTCTAGTTTAAGTTAATTACAAACATGAATTAAGTGTGATTTGATTATAACTGTGTCAGTTCAAGCTTCTTATAATTGATTTTTGTGCCAGTGTCTGTAATTTACTGGCACAAACAAAGCTGAAAATAGGAGATGTATTTGGAATTTGTCTAAAATTGAGTACATTCACACCTTTTTGAAATGGCTGAGTGTTACAGATATGCTGGGCTGGAAGCAAGTTGAGATTAGCATCTGTTTTGGTTTTATTAAAGTATTCACTTGGGGTTTGGACACTTTTACTGATTCTCATTTTGAATTTTATATCTAAATAAAAGCCTTTTTTTTCCCAGCAAAGCTGTAGAAAAAAGTAAATAATTTGGGGAGAGGGGTGGGAGGAAAATTTCTGTTGCTTGTGCTGGAAGTGAGTGAGGGAATGAGGAGGTGGAGAGGAAGGCAGCAGAACAAAACTGATATTCCCTCTTCCTAACTCAGAGGAATGTCACTTGGCAAATGCAGATCCTTGCAAGCATCACATAACTGATTGTGCTGTGGCATTTATACCAGTAGTTGCCTTTCAAAGGTTAATTTCCTTTAAATCTATCTCAAATTAAGATCAGCTCCAGGAGCTGTAAAGCCAGCTCTGAGTGAATGCTGGGCCATAAAGCTGCTTTTGCCTTTGACCATACACCAAAAGTTACCCCGTGTGAAACCACTGAGGAGCTTTTTGCAGTATCTCATAAATGACATTTCAGTTTAACTTTCTTTTTTTTAAACTCTTGTATGGTGTCAATAAGTTCCTGGTAGAGCTCCTTTTGCATTAACTCTGTTATTGGTCACTGCTAACATGAGGAGAGGTGAGTGAAGACCTCCTACTGGAAGACTTCAAAAGAGAATTTACAGCATCTTTCCATTACTGTACAGCCTACACCATTAATGAGATTAAATTTATTTAATTCTTTGCATCTGTTTTGTTGGCTCATGCTCTGTCTGGAGTGGACTTTAATAAAGCAAACCACTTACATGTTGCTCAGTGTCCCCCTAGCTGTCACCGCTCCATAACTGCTTCCCAGCCTCCTGCTTCCATCTCCTTGGTGGTGCCTTTCTGCTTCAGAGGTTTCCATCTGCCTGTGTGTCTCTCCTGGCAATCTGGCTGCTGGCAGGACTGTGTGAAATTGCTGCAAGAAGTGATGAATGATACAATTGGGATCAGAACTGACAGACCTCTTTAGCAGAAGTTTGAAATCCTGAGTGGGAAGTTGCTGCCTGTTCTGAGCCAAGGAACAGCGCTGTAGTCTTAGGACTAGGAGAAAGGATTTGAGAGTGCTGGTCCTGAGACAGGACTGAGTTGTTTGAGCTGAAGTTATACCCTAGCACTGGTCACAAATCTTAATTTTTGCCTTACTGGAAAAATATTTTAAAGGCAGGCAGTGTGCTGTTCATAGCCAGTTGAAAAGGTGGAACTTGGGAAGTGTGACTCTTTAGTTTACTCTCAAAGTACACTTGGGGACCCAGAGGTAATTTTCAGCAATTCCTGTCTGTGCTCTTTGCATGTACCCCGTGCTGAGGGTAGAACAGGAAGGTCCTTGTTTTTCAGCTGTCACTGGGCTGTTTCCATCTTTCAGTGATGGAAATAAAAAAGGGAGTTTGCTGTCACACTAGGAAAAGGCACAAACCTCTTCTGCTTCATGCACCATGAGAGAAGGTCTGATAAAGGGCATTTGCTGTTGATGAAGAATGAGGTGGAAAAATTGAGCTGACGTTCCAAATGTCAGGAGGAGTTAATGTGCTGGAAATTCGAGATAACTAAATGCGATTTTAGACACCAAATAAATTCTAATCCCCATTTGGATGCATTCCTGGTGACTTTGGAATTTGAGGGAGTTGGAAGGCATAAAGGAGCTTTGTAAGAATGTTGAAGTTTATCATCTGCAAAATCCTACTTGGGAAGATTTATGTGTCTGTAAATAAGGCAGAAAGCTTTGTGTCAGATGGAGTGAGGGAAAGCTGACAGGCTTGGGAGTGCTGCTTCCCCATGTGCTGGTGGGGCTTTTTTATCCCTTTTTCCCCCTCCTTTTTTTTTTCTGTAAGCACTAATGCTTTGCAGTTTTTGCTTTCATTTGGAGCTTCTCTTTTCACATGTGTCTGATTTTCTTCATCCCTTGTGCCATTCAGCTAAGCAGCTTCAGCTGTGCTGGGCTTATCCCAGGTGAGCAGGTGAAAAGCAGGAGCCCCAGCGTCCACCAGGAACTGCCACAGTGAAGGGAAGTGCTGGGAACAAGCTTCCCTTTGGCTCTTGCTCAGGCAAACAGGATGGTGGCACAGGAGTTTGTAACTCATGGGAGAAAGGCAGTTACCTTAAAGCAGTGCTCAGGCTCTCCTGGGAAATAATAATTGGCTTTATCCAAATATTCCTGAATAAATTCTAGCTTACAGTGGTTAACAACCTACCTGTTACTTGTTTGGTAACACAGATCTCTGGATCTTCTGAAATGAGGCATCTCCTGAATTTCAATTGATAAATGACTATTTAAGAGCATTATAACAGCAATGAAATCCTCTTCTGTATTCAGTACTGCCATTATTTTGAGGTGTGTGATGAGGTAAGGCACAGATGATTTTTCCAGCAGGTGATCTTTGTTTCTTTTGACCTGACTTCCTTTTTTCCCCCAGACAAATGAGGCGAGCTCCGAGTCGATAGCTTCTTCCCCTAAAAGGGACACCATGAGCAACTTCCTTCCAGACAGCAGCTGCTATGAGTTGCTCACCATCATAGGTAATTCTGGAGGGCTGGAGGATCAGAATCTGCTTTGCAGAGAAAACAACTTGGACAGATTGTTGGCCTTTTCTTGATTGATTGCTTATTTTTGACATTAGGTGTCTGTCATCTTTGATTTTAAACTCACTTGAATAAAAAATGAGATGCCAGTCCTGAAGGTTTTCAGCTGGGAGGTGGGTTAATGATACTGGGGGTGCAGTACAGTCAGCAGAAGCAGCCTGAAACCTGTCCTTGGTGGTCTTGATCACTTTATTTCTACCTCGGTCTTGAATTTGAAGGACAGGATAATATTACTGGCTAGGAGGATTCCTCTCAATGGGATACCTGCCAAGGAAAGTGGTATCTGATGGAATGATTACTCTTTTTCACAAGGCCAAGAATAGTTTCAGTAAATGAGCGTAAAGATGGTTAGAAGGGTCAAGGACTGGAGGATTTCTCCAGAGGGGTGTGGTTCCAGAAGGGCTGGAGGATTTCTCCAGAGGGGTGTGGTTCCAGAGGTGTTGCTGAAGCTTTAATGCCTTTTCTTTCAGGCAGAGGCTTTGAAGACCTGATGGTTGTGAACCTGGCCAGGTATAAACCCACAGGAGAGTATGTCACAGTCAGAAGGGTGAACCTGGAGGCCTGCACAAACGAGATGGTCACGTTCCTGCAGGTAACACCAACCCACGATGGGAGCTGAGGAGAGGACAGAGACAGCTACAGCTGTGCTTATCAACACTGCAGCCATGTTTCTACATTTTCCAAACCTAATCAAAACATCTTTTTTTTTTTTTATTTCAGGGGGAACTTCATGTTTCCAAGCTCTTCAACCACCCGAACATCGTGCCATACAAAGCAACCTTCATAGCTGACAATGAGCTGTGGGTTGTGACATCTTTCATGGCCTATGGTAGGTGGAGAGGGGATACCTTTGTCCCACCATCATATTGTGTGAACTGAAATGAAGTGGAAGAGGTGAAGTATCCTTGGGGCTTTTGTTCTGACAGGTGGTGTTTTGTTTCTTTTTAGGCTCTGCAAAAGATCTAATCTGTACCCATTTTATGGATGGGATGAGTGAACTGGCCATTGCATATATCCTCCAAGGTGTATTGAAAGCACTTGACTACATCCACCACATGGGCTATGTACATAGGTATTAAAAAAATAAATTGATCCATTTTCCTTCTTTTGGAAGCTCTTGGAAATACTGCTCAGAGTAGAGCAGAGAGGATGATTCAGGAGACACTGAACACATTAAGTTTTGTATTTGCTGTTGGAGCAGATCAGTTTGATACTCATGGGAGATGATATCACTGACCTTACTAAGCTGCAGGAAAGTGTCACTGTGGAACAAATTTGTCCCAAAGACCACTGTATCTGAAATCACAGTCCATAAGCTTTAGTCCTGCATTTCTCCTTGCCACAGAAACATTCTTTGGGAACATGCAAAGGGGGTGAAGAGAGTCCCATTAATGTTTGTAGAAGTGGTCCCAGGATGGTTGTTTAGGAGTCTCAGTGTCCTGGTAGGAGGCTGTTCAGGTGTTGTCCTGTGCATTGAGCTGTCCAGTGAAGTAAAGGCAGAGAACCTGACTGTTTTTCCCTTCTTTTCCCAGGAGTGTCAAAGCCAGCCATATCCTGATCTCTGTGGATGGGAAGGTGTACCTCTCTGGCCTGAGGAGTAACCTGAGTATGATCAACCACGGGCAGCGACTCAAAGTTGTTCATGACTTCCCCAAGTACAGCATCAAAGTGCTGCCTTGGCTCAGTCCTGAGGTCTTGCAGCAGGTGTGTTTAAAAAACCTGCTTGTGTTTAGTGATCTGTGGCATCTCTGTGTAATACTCTGAGTTGTTAGGGCACCTTCAGGGGGTGTAGGGAGGGGGGACGTGACAAAACCCAGGGAGTCACTTTTTGTTGTGATGAGCTGTCCTTTTTTTCTGTCCTTATTGCCTCAGAAAGTGACCCCCCAGCAAGGGAAAACTTGTATTCCTGTTGGAAAGGGAAATTGCTGAACAGTAAAAAGGTGTTTAAATGCAAGGAAAAGGAAGGGTAGAGACTAGAGGGAACAGATTTGGGGTGGGTGCAGGGAAACTCTGACAAATTTATCTATTTGAGTAAATAGTTTAACTGTAGGTACCTCTACAGATTGTCTCATTATGAAAGGGTCACATCAGGTGCCAGTTACCCCAAGGCAGATGCCAACCCTACCAGCTGGCTGATTGCAGTTGCACAAGTGTTGCCCTTAACTGTGTGTTTTAACAAACCAAAACACCCCAGCACAATAAACCAGTCTGTCTGTGGGTTGTGCTGTTCCTGCTCTAATCATCTGGGTTTGCTGACTTGCATATCAAATCATGAGTATTGCCCAATCAGTCACATCCAAGTCCTCAGGGCTAATCTTTCTTTTCCCTTTCATGTAGAACCTCCAGGGTTACGATGCAAAATCTGACATTTACAGCGTGGGGATAACGGCCTGTGAGCTGGCAAACGGACACGTCCCCTTCAAAGACATGCCTTCCACTCAGGTGAGGTTTGGAAGCTGCTCCTTTCTCATCCTTCATCCTGGCACATGGAGCTGCTTCGCTGCGCTGGGATGCGAGGACAGAAGGGTGCTGTGCCTGTGTGAGTGGGAAGTCCCAACTGTCTCGCTTACTGTCTGTGATGTTGCCTGTGCCCTGCTCTTCCAGATGCTCTTGGAGAAGCTGAATGGAACCGTTCCCTGCCTGCTGGACACCACCACAATTCCTGCTGACGAGCTGACTATGAAGACGTCCCGCTCCAGTGCTAATTATGGGATGGGTGAGAGCACGGCCGTCAGCAACGTGCGAGCGGCCAACGGAGAGCCAGCCCTGCACCCCTATCTCCGCACCTTCTCCACCTACTTCCATAACTTCGTGGAGCAGTGCCTCCAGAGGAACCCTGACTTCAGGTAAAGCCAGGTGAAAGCTGCTCTTCACACCTGGTTAAGCTGTGGGAGTCAGCAAAGTTCAAAGTTTTCTTTCCCAAAGTGTGGTGGAGGGAGGATGTGCTGCATCCACTGAGGAGAGCAGTCCAGGTGTGTAAAACAGAGCAGTGTTAACACTTCGAGCGCTTTATGAGAGCCTGAAGGACTCCTTGACACCCTTCTTTGGGGAGTAAATGGTGCAGCACATCAAGGAAACAAACTGAACAACTTGAATTTCTGGCCCCGTAAGACCACTTTTACCCAGTTCCACTCACTCTGCTCTTCAGCCAGCAGAGAATTATGATGGGAAGGGATCAAGAGCTGCATTTTCCTCTGTAGTGAGGGTGGGGTCATCTATAGCCATGACAGACTTCTCTGGCATGTCCCAGTGCTTGGAAGCTGTCCTTGGCCAGATGTTGGGAGGAGCAAGTAGGTAACTGGAGGGTTAGAAAAAAGGTTGAACTCACCTCACATAAAATATTATGTGATATTAAATACTTAATAACTGTGCTCCTGGTGACAAAAGAGAGATACCCAATAAATGAGAAATGGGAGAGGCAGGAAGGACTGATCTTTTCTTCTACTACCTGACTTCAAAGGCTGACATGTTTTCTTGTGTGCTTACTCCATTCTCCCTCCCTTCCACAGGCCAAGCGCAGGCGCTCTGCTCAGTCACCCCTTTTTCAAGCAGGTAAGGAACTAATTTATCTGCAGGTAAAGCACAGTGGCTTTGCTGTAGTTGTCTTGCTGTGTCCCTGAACCCGAGGGTGGGCCCGTTGAGTCGCTGAATTCTCTGTGATCTGAAGGACTGAGTCAGTTTGGTGGCTGCAGTGCAGTGGTGATCCTCTCATCCCCCTGGGCGTGCATCTCTTATCAAACAGGGGTTGTAAATCTGCCTGTCCCATGTGTCACAACAGCTCTTCACCCACAGGCTGTTGAGTTCTGGGGCGAGGCAGTTCTAACCTGGTCCTTCACAAGCCCAAACGAGTGATCTGTGGGTTTGCTGCCGGGTGTTGCTGCCCAGGGGTGGAGCAGCACCTGAGCAGCCGAGCTCTCTCTGCTCTGTGCAGATCAAGCGCCGCGCGTCCGAAGCGCTCCCGGAACTCCTGCGCCCCGTCACCCCCATCACCAACTTGGAAGGGACACAGCCCCAGGATCCCAGTGGCATTTTTGGGTTGGTGTCAAATCTGGAGCAGCTGGATGTAGATGACTGGGAATTCTAGAAAAACAGGGACTATGCCGAGTTCTGGAGGAGCTTTCTGGACGTTGTATTTATTGGTCCTGCTCATAAAAGCTGATGAATGTTACACACAGAAGAGTTTACAGGTCTTTGGGAAGGAACTTCAACTGCCTGTTTACTTAAGAAGTAGCCTGGAAGCATGGACAGACCTGAGCTGGGAAAGGATCAACCCAAGGAACTGTGGTGTATTCCAGATGGTGCAGTGCCCAGAGCCCCCACCCTTGTGGCTGAGCACTGGTAGATCACTTGAGGGGGTTGAGTGAGTTTGTGTAGTTATGGTCTCTATTTATGTGTTTCTAAAAATCACTGGCTTCCTCCTATCACAGTTGAGGCTGCATGTCCCTACCCTCTGTGGTTCTTTCTCTTTTAAGGGTGCCTTAGAGTTGAGGGGAGGTGGGCAGCTCTTAGTTTTGGGCATTCTCTTAGAACTAGTCAGATTCCTGTTAGTGTTGTCACAGGGCAAGTGTTGATGGGGACAAAAGGGATTATGTTCTTAGTTACTGCTTTGTGATGGAAAATGGGAGATCAAAGACAACCTGGTGCCATTCCAGGCACTCTTGCTGCATTGGGCATTCCTGTGCAGCACTGGATTCTGCCAGTTCTGGAGAGGGTTTTTGAAGACTCCTCCCTCGATGCTGAGCACTCTGAACTCCAGGTCAGACAGGACCTTCCAGCCTCCCCTCCCAGCTGCCTCTGTCACCAGAGCAGTGGATGCCTCTACCACAAACCAGCTTTTTTATCCCCATCCAGTTGAACCTCGTGCTATCTGGGCTGGTTTCACAGCACACAGCACTCTTACCAGCTTGTTCTTAGTGATTTACCCTGGCAGAGAGGAACAGTAAGTTGATTTTCCTGCTAAATCCTCTTGCTGATGACTCCTGTACAGAACTGAACTTCACCCCTCCATCACCAGAGCTGTTCTGCCTTCCCTGGCTGACTGACAGGTAAAAGCTGCTCACATGGCTCCCTGTGATTCACGACTGTGTGACTCTGCCCTGCTGCTGTGGCAGCTCTCCCCCATTCCACAGTGTTTGGGGTTTTTTTGGAGGTGTATTTAAGGCTTTTCGTTTGACTTTTCCAAGGACCACTGGTGCTGGAGGTCGTCTACTCTTTATTGGAGCACTGAGAATCTTCATGTAGGTGCAGTTGATGGGAGTAGTGGTGCTGGCAACGGGTCCTTCTTGTGTTTATAAACTGTACTTGAACCCAGATAAAGTTTGTTACTCTAGTTTTTTGCCAAAACAAATAAAATATTTCTGAAGTTGTTTTTTAAGTCTGCTGTTTCTGCAGGCTGATGGGAGTGAATCAGAGGGTGACACAGGCTGGCTGTGCACACTTGCTCTTATCTCCATACAGGTCACCAGTTCATTGCAGCTGCCTTCATGTTTCAAAGACATATTTCAGCGAAATCAAGAAGCTGCAAACACCTGCACTTGCTCTTTTCTGAAACTTTCAGTGAAACCCTTCTCCCAGCACAGGGGTGTTTATAAGGTCAGGCCCAGTTCCTCTCCAGGATCAGGTTTGTCTCCTGATTTAATCTTATTAGAGTAAGTGGATCTTAATTTCTTGGTTTGCTATGAAGTCTGCAGTTTGCAGAAATCCTTATCAGGGCTGAATCCCTGGTACTTAAAGCAAGAAAAAGCACAGTACCACTTGTCATGAAACCTTTGGGGCTGAGTGAAGGATGGTTGGGGGCTGGGTTTTCTCACAAACAGGGCAGATTCAGGAGCTGTGCTGCCCACTGAAGTTCATCCCTCACAAGTTCTAGTAACCAAGACAGGAGGGCATAAATCCCCAATGCCTGCAGTGCTCCAGCCTCCTTTCCCCTGAGTTAGTGTTTTTAGGGTGAAGGATGAACTTGATGCCAGCTCATATTTCTCATCCCTGTCCCTGCTTGCAGCTTGCTCCATGCTCAGAGCTTATGGACTTAAATTAACTTGGAGAGTTTTATGCTTACACAGCAGCAGGATCAGTGCAGAATTAGGAGTGAACAGCAGCCCCTTGGCCAGAAGCAGTGAGTTATGAACTGAACATTCAGCTTTCAGCATCTCCTTCCCCGGGTGCATTGGGGTCCTGGGGGGAGCAAACAGCCCTACTCAGCCACAGCTCTACTACTCACCTCTTCTGCCAGAGCAGCAAATGAGTCCAGCACAGCTGGACACTGTTCCAGAAGCTGCTGGTTGGATACACAACCCCTGGCTCCAGGTGTGAGGGTTTTTTTTTTTATCCTACAAAAGCTTTATTCAGTTATATACAAAACAGGGTGCTCTGCTACTGCCCATCCTCGCTGTGGTCTGACTGCTGCTCCTCCTCTTCCTCCCCTTTGTGTTTTTCCAGTTTTGCCATGAGCTCTGAAAAACAGGAACAGGCAGGATGAAGTGACAGGTGCAGGGGCTGTCCCACACCAAAGCCAGGTCCTGTGAACACCCAGAGCCAGGGCAGCTACCAAAGATCCTTCGCCTGCAGAGGCTCAGCTCAGAGGGTATCCAGCGTTGGCTGAGTCCAGGCACGACCTGGTCACTCCATCACTGCCTTACTGATGGGACAAGCTGCTCCCCTGGCACGTCCCCCTTCCCTCTCCAGAACTCACTCCCTGAATTTCCACACCAAGGGCAAGCACAGACCCTCATTTTGCACCCACTGAGCCTCCCAGGCCATGATTTAATATCTCCTGGCACTAATAAAGCTCTGCTGGCAGCCAAGAGCTCTCAGCTCCAGGGCCAGGCCCAGCCCCAAGAAGATCCATCAGGAGCTGGTGCCTTTGCTGCTCTGGAAGGTCTCCCCCCAGGTGTGTGTTACCTTTTGCTGGGTTGAAGACCCCGTTGGTTTGCTTGTCACAGACGTAGCAGCGCTGGGATTTGCGATAGTGCTGGAGGGCACAGCTCTCACAGAAGTAGTGCCTACACCTGCAGGGAGACACAGGGCTCACTGCAAGTCACCAAACACAACCACTGTGGCCTGCAGGCAAAAATTAGACTGCTGGTCCCAGGGGGAGCAAAAGTGAGCTGCAGGCAGAGCTTCCCCTGCATCCCTGTCCCAGTGAAGGTGTTTTGGCACTGCTTCACTGATGTGGAGTGACAGCACAGAGCCACCAGTGACCTCTTCTGACACAGGCACCAGGACAGCCAGCAGTGTGGGAGAGGGCTGCCCTCAGCCTCCTCTTCCTCACCAAGCTCTTGGCTTCCCCATTCTCCCATTCTCTGCTCAGGCAGTGCAGTGTGCCATTCCAGGAGGAATGAAGGCGTGACAAAATCCCAAGGTTGAGGAGAAAAATTATGTAATGAGTCAGCATCTGTGAAAATCTAAGAAGTGCCTGAACAAGGGCTTGAGATCACTTCCAAGGGGATGCTCCAGATGCAGCTATGAGGCTCCCTGGTTCTCAGAGGACTTCCCCACCCACCAGAAAGCCATGGCAGACAACAACCAGGTTCCACCCACAGCCTGTGGGCAGTGTTTGCCTCAACAGTGAACGACTCATGAGCTGAATCCACAGCATACACGTAGCTCCTCGTGCCAAACCACCACTCACTTGGTGACCACGGGGTTCTTGAAGGAACTTCTGCAGATGAAGCATTTGAAAGGCATGTCCTCCTCATCACTGCTCACCTCGTAGTTCTCCTCGTCTGCAGAAGAGAGAGTGAACCAGACCAGAGCAAGAGCAGCCAGCCCAGCCCATGTGTGGGGCATGAAATATTAAATATGAGGAGAGCACAGCAGGTGGGATTGAATCTGTGCTGGAAAGAACGGAGCTCTGGCATCTGGGTGTTGCTGATGTCAGTAACACATGTGGGCCTGGGCTATAATTAGGGCTAATGAGCCAGGGGGCCTGTTGCTCATCTCACAAGAGCAAATTCCTTTCTACCTCACCCACTCACTGCTATAAAGAGAAACATCCTCCAGCCCCCTCATGTTTTTTAGACTTTCTTCCAAACCAGCTGCCACCAAAACTCTGGCTCCAACTGAACAGAGAACACCCTCTTCCCCTTGAGCTGCACAGCAACGCTCACGAACCCTGGGCCACAGCTCTGGGCACTGAGTGAGAAAAGCTGATGTGCCCAGGGAAGGGTCACAGCTCCTGGGCATCCGTGGGACAGATGGTCCCATCTCTCCAGTTCCACAGACCCACACAACAGCAGGGCTCTCCTGTCACAGAGCAACAGGGGAAATCACCCTCTGGAGTGGAGTCACTGGTGGTCCAAAAGCAGCAGCTCTAAGCTTATCCTGCAGCAGGGAGTTCCACAGCTTTGGAATAAAGAGCCCTTTGCTGTCTCACACTGCACACACCAGGGGCTGGATTAATACTAGACCGAAATCCATGATGAGAGGCAGGATGTGGTGGCCTCCTCCTCAGAGGGGCCGTACCGTTGACCCCGTAGCGCCCCTCGTCCAGCTCCCGCTCGATCTGCCAGCCGTGCTTGTAGTCCGAGCGGTCGTGCAGGAACTTGCAGCTGTCTGAGCAGCACAAGGAAAAGAGGAATTAACATCCAGGCTGGGAGGGCACAGTGTTACCAGCACGTTCATTCCTGAGCTTTGCCCAGCAGGTGAGACGTGGGTTGCTCCCCGCTCCAGGGCAGTGCCAAGCTCCTGGAGCAGGTACAGGACCCCTCAGTGTTGACAGGCTGGGAAGATCATCCTCCCTGTGCCACAGGGACAGTGCCAGCAGTCAACACACGTGGGAAGTGGGATAAGGAACAGGAAATCCCATCTCTCCCATGGCCTCGGTGGGCCCGCACACCTGTGGGAATGTGGGTCACTGGGACATCCCAAGGGTCCCTCCCAGGACTCCCATAATCCCTAATTAGAGGCCCTGGGCTTTCAGGAGGGCCAGCACAAATGACAAGAATGTTCCATGAACAGCTCTGCACCAGCATCACACCCCAGACCTGCACAGAAGTGCCTGTGAATCAGTCTCAGCACCACAAAAGGGGATCAGAGCTGCACTGGATCCCTTTGCAGACCTGGTGCATCACTGTTTCAGCTGCAGGGACGACCCACTCACCCCCAAAGCCACAGAACCCCGTCTCTTTGTAGTCCTTGCAGATGTCAGGCTGGTAGTCCCATCGCACCGTGGCCCGAAGGTGCTCTGGAGCACGGATGGGGCCTTTCCTGAAAGGGGAGAGAGGGCTCAGGGTGCCTGCACAGCAGCCCTGGAGCAGGGCCTGGCCAGAACCAGGCACCAGCCCTGTCAGACAAACAGAAACTGGCAGTGACAGCAAAGTTCAAGCCCCAAACAGGTGCCTTTGGGATGGTCCCAGTTCCCCCAGGCTCAAACCAACCCACCTGACCATTCCCGAAGAGGCGTTTCCCATGGACGTGTCCTTGGGCTTCACGTACTTCTGGTAGTTGTTAATGCCACGGTAAATTTTATCATCTTCCTTTCCTCTCAGCTCCTGGGAGAGCAAGAAGAGGTGATTAGGATCAGGAAAGCTTCATGACAGTTTAGCTGTCACCACTATGATACCAGCCTCCCTTCCTACCCTGCCCTGCTTAACACCAAGATGCCAACAAAGCCACAGGATTCCCCTATTTGCAAGGGTTGCACTCTTGGTTTTTCAAGTTTCCAGGGAAGTAGAGACTCCAACTCTTGCTGGTGTGCAGAAGGGGATGAGTAAAGCACAGGCACTCCTGCTGCAGAGCACCAGCTCCTCAGAGCGAGGCTGACTCACCTCCTGGATTTTCTGGCTGCGCTCAAAGATGGCCTGGGCGTCCTTCTCCTTCTCCGTGTCCAGTTCATACACTGCTGTGGCTCCCATGTCTTCTGGGCCAACAGGTTTCTGAAAAGGAAGGAAAACTTGTGACAAGAGTGGAGGGAAAACCTGGACAAGGCAGGGAGCTCCCTGGCTACCTGAAGCAAGAACTGGACACACCTGATTTACCTTCTATCAGTTTCTGCCATCCCTTGGTACCCACCAGGGAGAATCCCCCATGGGCTGGAGGCCAATTCCCCACTGCTCCCAAATTTTAGGCTGCAGCCAGGAAACACTTGGCCTTATTTTACTCCTGCACACTCAGTCCCAGCTCAGCTGGAAGCTGCACTCAGGTCTCCCACATCCAACACTTCAACCACAGAACCCTCCTGCCCACACATGGGATGTCACATCTGAACTTCTGACCTAGCTGGGGGTGGCCAAAATTCAGTTTTAACACAGTGATCTGGTTTAGATTCCTCTGTAATGGACTGAACAGACACCTCTTCCTAGGTTTTATCAGATCTTCAGGAACAGCTGCACAGAAACCGAAGAATAATTACAGCCAGCCTCAATTAAACACAAATCCAACTTGGGTGCCAGAAGCTTCTGGAGACCAAAGCTGTCACCTCCTCCTGTCCCTTCCCGTGCTCTCCAACAAGGAGGGCAATCAAAGAGCCCTTTGGGAGCACCTTAAAGCAGTGAATAATCACAGCACGAGGTTATTTTCATATTTGTCTCTAATGTGACAAGGAGACCTCAGCCTGACCCTGAGCTTTGCCTGAGGACAGCCAGGAATTATTCCCATTTACACAGAGAACACACAGTAAGGAAATAGCTCTGAAGAGGAACATATGTGGATATCTTCTTCTAATCCTACTGATATCCTGCCCAGGCTGATACTGATGGGCAAAATGTCACTGGATCAAGAGGGAACTAAGAGTAAAACCTACTGGGGAGAGCAACTTGAGCTGTGCCCAAACTTCACAGCTGATTTCTCTCCAGCCCAGCTGGACATGCCACCCATCAACCCCAAGAAACCAATGACCTCTCTGCAGCTTTTACTCCATCAGGAATCACAGGGACAAAGACAGGAGCACCCTCTAAGTCACCTTGAATTCCTTGGGAAGGAAGGTGGTCCCACACCGAAAACACAAACCTAGCAGTTGGGCAAAGCTGATCCAAGTGCTCCCTCTCCTGAAAATTCTGTGCAATGTTGGGCAAGTCCAGTGGCATCCTGGGGTTTTAATCCCCACCTCTAGGAGGGACAGGCCAACCTAGGAGGAACTATCAGAATAAACCTAGCACAAGGTGCTTGGCTGCTGAGACACAGGGGTGCATCCATAGATAAAAAAGAGGGAATGGCTGCTCCCACACTCACAAATCCACCGAGGTGACACCCCAGCCCCCCTGCTGCCCGTCCTTACCGCCGACCTGGTGGATTTGTAGGTGACCCCGATGTCCTTGGCAGGGTCCTCGTCCTCACTGCTGCTCGGGGCGTACTCCGGCCTCTCCCTGGTGCACCTCCGGGTCTGAGGGGCGGCAGGGCAGGGATTGGGGGTGGAAGGGCGCAGCCCTGGGCCTGGCTGGAGCCTGGCAGGCCCTGCCGTGCCCCCTGGGCGCTCCCCTTACCTTCTGGATCATGGGGTTGGGGGTCTCCCGCCGCCGCTCCTTCCTCACCACTGTGCTGCCCTCCTCCCCGCTGCTCTCTGCGGGGACAGCCCGGCCTGACGCTCTGCCGGGGGCAGGCCCGAGGCAGCCTCCCCCCGGGGACAGCCGCGGGAGGCCGGAGGAACCTTCCCCCCGGGGCAGAGCCCTTCACCCCCCATGGCACCGGGAAGGGTCACAGAACCACACAGAATAAATACCCTGAGCTGGGAGGGACCCATAAGGATCGTCCAGTCCAACCCCAGCCCTGCCCAGGACACCTCAGCAATCCCATCCTGTCCTTTAGAGCGTTGTCCAAACCCTCCTGGAGCTCTGGCAGCCTTGGGGCCGTGCCCACTGCCCTGAGAGCCTGTTCAGTGCCAACCACCCTCTGGGGGAAGAACCTTTTCCTGAAATCCAGCCTGACCCTCCCCTAGCACAGCGCCAGGGGTCCTTCCCCCCGCGTACCACACGGACACAGGCTGAGCAGGGCGGCCGGGCCCCTCCGTGTGGGCAGCGCTGGGGGTGGCACCAGGCCCTGCCTCGCCTCCACAGCGCACCTGCCCTGCGCGGCCCGGCTTCCCGCGCCCTCGGGGTGCCCCCAGCCCTCACCCTGCTCCTGGTCGCTGCTGGGCCGTTTCCGCCGGCCCCTGCCCGCGGCCCGGCCCCGCTTCTTGAACACGAAGCTGCAGACGCTGCTCTCCTCCGCCATCTTGTGCCGCCGACACTGCGGGGCGGCGGATAGAGCGGCACAGGGCGGCCGGCCCGGGCAGCGCCCCCTGCGGGCCCGGAGGGCTGAGCGCCCCGGGCTGCGCCAGGCTGGGCCGGGGGTCCCCGGGGGTCCCTGAGCCGCTCCCCGACCCCAATCCCCGATCCCGATCCCTCCTTGCACTCTCCGTCCCCCCTTGCTCCTTCCCGCGGCCCCCGAGCCCGGCAGCGGGGGCGGTTTCCGCGTTTCCCCGCGGGCCCGGCGGGTTTCCATGGCAACGGGGACGCCGCTGGGTCCCAGAGCCCTCCGGACCCCCCGGGTGGGCACGGGAGGGATCCCGGACCACGGACCCGCACAGGGTGTGTGCCCCGGCACGGCCCTGTGCCCCGCGGGGGTGTGAGTGTGTGTGTGTGTGTGTACATGTGTGTATATTTGTGTGTGTACGTGTGTGTGTGTTTACATGTGTATGTACATGAGTGTGTATGTACATGAGTGTGTATCTGTGTGTATGTGTGTGTGTGTGTACATGTGTATGTACGTGTGTGTACGTGTATGTGTGTGTACATATGTGTACGCATGTACATGTGTGTGTACGTGTGTGTACATGTGAGTGTACATGTGAATGTGTACACATATGTCCGTGTGTGAGTACATATGTACCTGTGTGTGCATGTTTGTGTGTGTGTACGTGTGTGTGTACATAAGTACATGTGTGTGTGCATGTGTGTACATACATATGTACATATGTACATGTGTGTGTACACGTGAGTGTGTGTGTGTGTACACATACATGTGTGTGTGTGTACTCATGTGTATATATGTGTGTTGCATGTGTGTGTGTATGTGGGTGTGTGTACATAAGTACAGGTGTACATGTGCGTGTGTGTCCATGGTCATGGGTGTGCACATGTGTGTGAGCGTGCAGGAGCCTGGCAGCATGTGCGTGTTTGTGTGTGCGTGCACATGCATGTGGGTGTACATGTGCATGTGTGTGTGTGTGAGAGCGCACACACATGTTCACACATGTGCACATGCATGCATTCCAACACGTGCACGTGTGTGTATTTGTGCACTAGTGTGCACAGGTGTGTGGGCAGGGACATGTGTGTGCATGTGGACACAGGTGTGAGAGGGCACGAGTGTGGCAGCATGTGCATGTGAGCACATGTGCGTGTGTGTGCATGTGTGCTCCTGTGTGTGTCTGTGCACATGTGAGACAGCATGAGCATGCCAGCCTGTGCACATGTGTGTGTGTGCTTGTGCATGCATGTGCAAGATGTCTGGTCATGGGCATGTGTGTGCACATGTGTGAGGGCATGAGCATGCCAGTCTGTGCATACGTGTGTGTGTGCTTGTGCGTGCATTAGTGTGCACAGGTGTGTGTGTGTGTGCCAGCATGTGCATGTGTGGCTATGGCTGTGCACTGCATGTGTGTGCACGTGTGTGAGATGCATGAACCTGCCAGCGTGGGCATGTGTGTGCATGTGTACATGTGTGTGTCCGCTGGGGTGTGTGCATGTGTGTGAACATGTGTGAGAGGGCACGAGCACCTCAGTGTGTACATGTGTGGGGTGTGTGTGCATGTGTGTGAACACGTGTGAGAGGGCACGAGCACCCCAGTGTGTGCATGTGTGGGGTGTGTGTGTGCATGTGTGTGAACATGTGTGAGAGGGCACGAGCACCTCAGTGTGTGCATGTGTGTGAACATGTGTGAGAGGGCACGAGCACCCCAGTGTGTGCACGTGGGGGGTGTGTGTGGTGTGTGTGCACAGCTGTGTGGCCGTGGCACGTGTGTGTGTGTGTGTGTGTGTGTGAGCACACGTGTGCCCCTGCAGCGTCTCTCTCCGCACAAGGACCCTGGTGCTGGGGACCCTCCTGGGCCGTGGGCTCAGGCCCCAGCTCAGGACCCCCCTCAGCGGGTGCCAGGACGAGTCCCCAGCCCTGTCCTCCCTCAGACCCCCATCCCGAGGCTCAGGGAGTCACACCCGGCCTGGAGATGGGATCCTTTGCCCGTGTCCGTGCCCAGAGCCCGGGGCAGCCCGTGGGTGCTGTGCTCGTTCCCTTCCCACACACCCACCCTTGTTTTGGGACAAAAGAGACCCCCTGGATGCTCTTCTCCTCCCCATGTCTCGACAGATCCCACTTTGCAGCCCTCTGGTCTCCGCTGCCTGCTCTGTGTGACCGTCTGGGCCGGGATCTGCCCGGCAGCAGCTGATTTTACCACGGAGTGGAATTCCTCCTTTATTTGCGCTCGGTGACAGGGAGCCTCTTCAGCACAGATGCTATTTGGGCAATGCAGAGTGGCAGACGTGGTAAATCATATCGCTGCTGTCTCCCTGTCCAGTAAACACTTCCATAAAATCCTTGATTGTGTTTTTTTGTACGGGGAGTTACAGGCAAACTGCACACAAAGCACCTGGCTCTGCCTCTGGGCTCAGACTTTGGGCCACCTCCAGCCGGCGTTTGGCTCTTTCCACGCTGTGTTCGGGAGCCAAACAAGAATATTTGCTCCTGCATCATCATTATCAAAGCTATTCCCACCTCTCCACTGCGTATTTTCCTTCGTGGATCCCCCTCTGAACGGGTTTGGGAGGTTAAGGTGAAGCCCTCGGAGCTACAGGTTCCCGCTGCCTCTCTGCTGGCTCAGGTCCATCCCGGCTTCCTTGGCCGCCGTGAAACCACCCCCGAGTTCCCTCCAGGTTTTAACTGTTAATATTTAACCTATTTATTCCTGATGTTTTGCCTTGTACCCGGGGAAATCCTAGCCCTCCAAACCCCAGGGGAAGCTGCCTTCGTGGTCCCGGTAGTGCTTTTTCCTTGCCCTGTGAGACCCTGCCCTGACAGATCTGCCGCCCACCTTACACGGCCCCGCTCCCACGCTCCACGCCAGCTCTCCATGGAATAAAACCCGGATTTCTGAAGCCATCACCGCTCAGCTCTGCTCCCCTGGGAGGTGAGAAGTGGGGAGCAATGGGATTCCCCTTTTCTGCAGCTGCCTGATAAGATTCTTCCTCTGCAAACAGTTTGTTGAGGGGTGTGTGTGTGTTGCAGGGTGGGAGGAATTCGGCTTTCACAGACCCCGGAGGGACGGATCCTTTGGGATGCTCGCGGGAAACCTTCCATGAGTGGGTGGGTGAGCCCAAGGCCGCGTCCAAAGTCTGGAGCGAAGCCAATCTGGAGGGAGGGGGAGAGGATGGAAAAGCTAATTACGGCGGGGGGGGGGGTAATTACACCCACACTGCCACAAAGCGGAAAGAGACGCTCGGGGGGTCGGCAGCGCTGAGCCGGGGAGGGGCCGCGGGGGTCCGGGGAGAGGGAGCCGGGAGGAGAGGGGCTGGGGAAGGTTTGGGGTTAGAGGTTGGCTGCACACAAAGGAGCGAGCGGCTGGAAGACGGTTCGGCGCCGGGAGCCAATCGCTGCCGCGGCCCCGCGATAAAAAGGGCTGCGAGGCGGCGGTGGGAGCGCGCAGGAAGCGGCTCCCGCTCCCACAGCCCCGGCCCCTGCGGCGGGAGAGGGGCGGCCAGAGCCCCCCAGCACCGGCACGGACCCCCCCCGACCCCCTGAGCCCCCCGCTTGGCATCCCCCAGGCGTACGGTGAGCCCGGGCTCCGGGAGAACAACGCGATGGGGAGGCGGCGGGAGAGCCGGCGGGAGACAATGATGGTCCCTGGAAATGGGAAAGGGGGGGTTCGCCCATCCCCGGGATCGCTGCCCACCGCGGGGGGCTCGGGGGTGGGGAGGGATAAGAGCGGTCGGCGGGCGGCCGGGGAGAAAGGGATGGAGAGGAGGGAGGGATGCAAAGGGAGGGGAGAACCCCGGGAAGCGGCACCGCTGGAGCCACCCGGGAGATGGGGGTTCGTTCCCCCCCAGCCCCGGGCAGCCCCCCGGGAGGAGGAGGAACCATCCGGGCGCTCCGGGAACTTTCCGCTCTGGGAGGAGGCTCGGCCGAGGGGGTCGCGGGAGGCAGGTTTGGGGGGGTCCCAAGGGGGGCTGTTCTGGGCCGGGGTCAGGTGGGGGCAAAGAGGTGCTGCCGGAGCTCCGGGAGCCTGTTGGGGGGCGATGCTGTGGGGGGGGGGGGACGAGCCCCCCGTGCCCGGTGTGAGCCGGGGAGCAAAGGGCTGGTCCCCTCCGGATCGAGCAGAGGCCTGTGCTGGCTGGATCCGCTGCAAGGGGTGTCTGGGGGTGCAAATTTCGGGGCTCCCCCTCCCCGTTCGGGCTGTAATTCCCTCTTTGTTGTGTGCTGCAGCACATGCCGGAGGGGGGCTGGACAGATCCATTTTATTAAGCTGATCAGAAAGAGCAGAGATGGAAGAAAAACCTGTTAGATCCCGACTCCCTTATCCCCCCTTCGTTAATGCCTGCTAATTCCCGATGGTGTGTCTCCTACCGCCTCATCCAGCCTGGATTCAAACCTTTCCAGCGACAGGTCTTTCATCACTTCCCTGGGGAGGCTGTTGCATGACTGTGAGATTTAATAACAACACAAATGCCCCGAGCTCTGACATAACCCTTAACAGCCAGGGATCTCCCAGGGCTTCACAAAGGAGAGCAGCTCTGTTTTCATCGGGGGGGGGCAGAGAAAAGGGAACAGAAAAAATGAAATTGATTGTCCACTGCCACCCAAAAAATTAGCAGCAGAGTTGGGAATCAAGCCCAGCTCTCCCAAGTCCTGGTTTGATGCTGTAACTACCGTGTTTTGAGCCAGTCTGATCTGTCTAATCCCCTTGGATCGCTTGAAACCAGCTAAGCTACCTTGTAGATCACATTTATGATCAATTTTCTGGTGATTTTTGTTCACGGGGCGACCACTGGTTTCGAAAAAACGTGATAATTCAGCCTTGAAAATCGTGCTTTGTCCACTGAAGGCGTCGTGTGAGGGCTCTCGCAGGGAAGACATCTGGTGCCTCAGCTGAGCTGTCGTGTGTTTAAGGCCAGGAGTAGCACATCTGCAGAATTATTAACAGAGATTACAAAATAATTGCAGAGAAACCGACCAAGCTTAGTCTGAAACAGCCCCAGTGCTCGTGTCCTTTTTTAAATGGGAGAAGCAAATTCCCAGTTCCGAAGAGAGGGCCTGTCAGAACCAACCTCTTGGGCTTTGCAAAGTGACTGGATGCATCTTCAGTTTTTTGCAGCTCAAAACTGGGTTCCTGACCTTTTTTGGTCGACAGAAAATCCCACGAGACTTCTCATTAGGGAAGGGAGTTCCTCTTCTGGTTTCCTTCGGTTGGTCAATTCTGTGAGGCTTCAACCACCCCCCTGGTCCTGCGTGGTGGTGGAGTTTTTGTTTTCCTTTTCTCTCAGCCCTTGCAGGGTTGTTGGCCATTGCCAGGCAGCTGCCATGTCCTCCCCCAGAGGTGCCTTCTGCCTTTTCCTTCCCAGTTAAGTCATTTTTATGAGCTGTCTGGGAGGGTTGCAGCGCTTACCTCGCTGTTAGCCAAAGCTCTGAGATGGAAAACATTAAATCTGGGTGAAGGGATTATTGCAATATCAATGTTAAGCACACTTTAGACATATTTCTCACTCCTCTGGTGTGCCCATAACCTTCTCCATATGGCCAGCTCAGGGTTTTCAGACACAAGGTGCCTCAGCACCCTCTGATGTGCCTCTCCAGGGACTGCTTTTCCTGGCACACTGGAATGTGTGCCATGAATTTCAGAGCACCAGGTCCTACACTGGGCTCTATGGTACATTGGATCCTAAAAGGGAGGATGGAGGTGAAGGTTGGAAATAGGGCAGCTCACAAAGAATGAATGATCTGTGGAGAGATTTAACTATAAATATGATTTTGGTGGCTTTTTTAATTACACACTCTGCATTTGGGCAGCAAACAGCAGCTCTTGTAGGGGTTGTGTGGAGGCAGGGACTGTGGAAAGGGGCTGTGCTGTGTTTTGGGGTGCCTGGAACAGGCCTCACTCTTGCTCTTGCTGCATCTGCTGATGGTGAAACAGCAAAAACTCTTGGGGGGGAACTCTCAGGGTTCAAGAGATGGGCTCACCCCCAAAATCAAGGTTGGAAAAGCCCTCCAAGATCACCGAGTCCAACCGTTCCCCCAGCACTAACCCACGTCCCCAGGTGCCACATCCACAGGGCTTTAAATCCCTCCAGGGATGGGGACTCCACCACAGGAAATGCCAGTCCGAAGTCTGGTGGATAACAGGTGATATTCCAGGAGAGGAAATCAGCCAACATAACATTGGCGGGTTGTGTTTGAGGAGAGAGGAAATTACAGGCAATTACAGATCCATTAATTGGAGTACGAGGAAAGGTTGGTTTCTAGAACAGGTCCTGGAAGAGTAATCAAAGACATGCTGTTGGGAAGCAGAATGAAATGCTGGGTGGTTTTTACACAGATCATGTCACGTTGGCTCAGTGTCTTCCTTGGATATGATAAATGACTTGTGAAACAACAGGGCCTCGTGATACAGTGCCCCAAGGAAACGATTATTTTAGGTGGAGAGAGAAGAGAGGAGAGGGAAAAGAGAGCCAAGTGGAAGGAGGACACCTGGATCCTTCCACAGTGTAAGGGCACATCAGGCCAGATGTTTTCAAGGGAGTTTTGTACCAGAATTCCGAGGTCTGAGAGCTCCCACAGTGTGGAGAAGCCAGGTCAGCTCACCTGCTGGTGTCAGGCCACCAAAGTGGGGACAGAGGACAGGTTAAAAGGGATTGGCTTCTCCTGCTAAAAAAAAAAACCAACTGATAAGGAATGTGATTTATCATCACAAATCCACTGAGAGGCAAATATATGGTGGAAGGAGAACTGGAGGCATAATGTATAATGGTAAATGGATGTGCATTTATGTAGGAAACCACGAGGTGAAGTTTCCAGGTGGTTTATGGAGGAGATAATGGAAAAGCTGAAAAGGGGAAGGGAAGGAGCATGAACTACTGTTTGCCTACTGTGCTTGTGTGCACCAGGTCTATATTGCACCTCATTAGTGCCACTCTGCAGAGCTCCCAAGGTTTCTCTCAGGGAAGCACTTCTGCCTCATGTCCAGCCTGAACCTCTCAACCTGCAGTTTTCATTCTGGCACTACTGAGGATTTGTCTCTGCCTGGAAAAGGCTCTTCTCATCCACCCCCTCAGCAGAGTTTCTCTGCTTTATCTGAGACCCTAGAGAGACAGGAGCTCCCAAGGAGCAGGTACTCCCTTTGGACCATGATTTTTAATGGATGCCATTAAACATGGCCACGATCCCAGGAAGGAACTGCTCAGTGCCTCAGTTTCTGCTTCTGGAAAGCCAGTGAATCCCTGCAGCATCCTCCTGGCACATCTGCCCCCTCGCTGGGAGGCAGGGGCAGGGAACCAGCCCAATCTCCCTGGCCCTGGTCCTTCCAGCTCCTGCTCAGGGGAGAGCAGCCAGGGCAGGGGTGAAGGTGGGAGAGGGGAGCGGGTGGGCAGGGGCTTCCCTCGGGCTCCCCCCTCGCCCGTGTGGGTCCCCCATTGTTGCCCTGACAAAGGCAGCCCTGTTCCTCCCCACAACTATTCCTTGTCAGCATCCCTCAGCATTTTGGCTGCAGATTTCCTGCCCACTGGCAGCCTTTCAAGAGGCAGCCCGGGCACAGGACGTGGCTGGAAAGGGGATTAGAGGAGCGGGATGGTGGAAGGGAGAGCTGGGCCCTGGGGTGCAGGGATGGGCCCACCCCCCCCCAGAAATGGGATGAGCAGGGTGGTGGTAATCCCAGAATGTCCAAATGCTCCTCCCTGGGGTCTTCCACCCCGTGCCAACCCAGCAGGGACCTGCCCTGGTCCTGAATACTGGTGAGGTCAAGTGGTTGGCTCAAAGCCATGCAAGAGCCAAGACCTGCAGCTGAATGAAGGGCTTCCGTGGCTGAAGCTGGAGCCGTGACCACTGGGCTGGCTCCATCATCCCACTGTGCCCCTTCCCTGGCACTGCTGTGCCCGGTTCTGGCACTCTCCTCTTTGATGCTGGCTCTTCACACACTTTGTTTCATGGTGTGGGTCAACTGTGAGACCCCCAAGGCTGCAGATGGGCAGTGAGCTGGGTGATTCCCAGGCTCTGGGGACAGGCTTTTCCACCTCCTCTTCACCTCCTTTTCTCACCGTCCTGCTGAGAGGGACGATGGGCTGGGCTGGCCGTGGAGCTGCAGGGTCAGTGCTGTGCTGTGTGCGTGGGTTTCACTAATCCTGCACATGATCTGGGGCACATCCAGCCCCACATCCATCCCAAAACAGCCCGTATTTCCTGGGAGAAAGCCCTGACAGCCTCTTCAAGGTGTCGAGCCCCTGCCCTTCCCTCGCTGTGCTGCTGGGGACACTCCATGTCCTTGGGGGATGGAGGAGGAAGGGGCCCGGATCCCCCACGCTGTACTTTGCCTTTGGGAAAGCCCCTGCCGTGGGGGAGTGATCCCTGCAGGAAACACACCCTTCCCAGGGCTGTAATGGGAACCAGATGGCAGAGAGGGGCCTCTGGCCCTCCACAGACACGCTGCTGCTTCCCTGGGCCGGAAACTCCGCGGCTCCCAGAGAGCCACGGCCAGCACGGGGCTGGGGCCCACTGGGAGCTGCTGGGAGGGCACTGGGAGCAGCAGGATCACCAGTGGGGGCACTGGGAGCAGCAGGATCATCAGTGGGGGCACTGGGAGCAGCAGGATCATCAGTGGGGGCACTGGGAGCAGCAGGATCATCAGTGGGGGCACTGGGAGCAGCAGGATCATCAGTGGGGGCACTGGGAGCAGCAGGATCATCAGTGGGGGCACTGGGAGCAGCAGGATCATCAGTGGGGGCACTGGGAGCAGCAGGATCATCAGTGGGGGCACTGGGAGCAGCAGGATCATCAGTGGGGGCACTGGGAGCAGCAGGATCATCAGTGGGGGCACTGGGAGCAGCAGGATCATCAGTGGGGGCACTGGGAGCAGCTGGATCAGCAGTGGGGGCACTGGGAGCAGCTGGGTTGGCACTGGGGGCACTGGGAGCAGCTGGATCAGCAGTGGGGGTAGCCAGTATGACCCCACTGGAGAGAGAAAGGAGGGAAAGGCTCCCTACACCCATCCTGGCTGTGGGATCCTTTGGAGGCACGTTGTGATCAGGGAGTTCCCTTGAGGGGCCACCCCAGGTGTTCCCTCTCCCTGCATCTGCGCCAGGGAGGGGAGATGTTAGGGAATAGCTCTGTGATCAAGCAGCTTCTGGGAAGGATGTTGCCTTTCTCCCTCCAAACTGTTCCTGCTTGGAGCTAAAAGGCAGCTGAGCACTGCTCCGGCTGCTCCACACGGCAGCAGGCACATGTCCCCTCTGGGTGATGGACAAATTCCAACCCTGAGGTCCTGACTCAAACACCAGCTCGCTGAGATCACCCAAAAAGCCCCCAGAGCAGGACCAGCAGCTGCTGGTGGTGACCTGGGCAGCAGAACTGGCAGGTCAGGCACCAAGTGCATCCCCCTGGCTGTGGTGCCACACCGAGACCCACCTCCCTGTCTGCCATGCTGTGGCCATCAGTGTTCCCAGCAGGAGCTGCTCCGTCACCCCAGGTAGATGGCACGAGCCCAGATCCCCTGGAAAGATGTTTTATAGTCCACACCAGCTGTCAGTCGCTCCCAGGAGGGGCAGGAAGAACAGAGGCTGGAGGGCAAAGGTGTTCCCACCTTGTCCTGAGCCAAACACCTGAAGCTGGTGGCATGACCAGGAGGGCACAGTCCTCACTCCTGCTCTTCCCAGGCTGCATAAGCGGCCAAGGGCTTTAGGGAACAGAGGTTTGGAACAGGCAGGTCTAGTCATGGTGCCGACCTCCACCCTGGAGCCTTGGCCTTGGCTTTCTGGCTTTGTCAGAGGTGCCCTCTGTGCTCCTCACAGCACAGCCCAGAGGGCTGCCCGAGCCACTGTGAGGGCTTTGCCATGTCAGTGTGGCAGCATGTCTTTAAGCAAAGCCTGTGCCACAGTGTTCTTCCACTCATCAGGCTGGTGTTGGCTGCCTTGGGCTCAAATCCCATCCTGCGCTCCTTGGAAGCACGATGAGAGCAGCTGAGAGCCTCCTAGAAACCCTCCTGCAGTCTCTCACTTGTTCTGGTTCCCTTATCGCTCAGCACACCCTTCCCCTTCGAGATTTCTGCTCTTGCCTCCTGCCCTTCGGCAGGAAGGAGGTTTGGTAACTCCTGCTCCTGTGCCTGAAGGGGCTCTCTGCACCCTGAGCCAAGAGACAGCGGCGGGGAGAGCGTGGGCACGAGAGGGCACGTGTGTGGAGGGCACGAGAGGGCACATGTGTGGAGGGCAGAGGGGTGTGGAGAGGATGGAGGACGGGGCTGGGTGGAGAACATCAAGCCATGGGGTAGGCTAAGTGGGGAGGAATTGAAGGGAATGGGGTTTGGGGGAATGAGAAGCAAAGAAACAAATAGTAGGTGAAAGAAACCGTGTGTTTGTCACAGAATCACAGAGTGGTTTGAGTTGGAAGGGACCTCAAAGCTCATCTCGTTCCAACCTCCTGCCGTGGGCAGGGACACCTCCCACTGGCCCAGGTTGTGGGGAAGGGCAAGAGGGGGAGGATGGAAGGACTGGGAAAACCGAGGGGCAGGAGGTGGCTGGGGTAGGGGAGGAAGATGAGCTGCGAGGGAGGAGGAAGAGAAGCAGGGGGAGGACAAACATTTGTGTTGAAGGTCGGGGTGAAGGTGAAAGGCAGGTGGGAAGGGGGAGGGTTGTGCATCTGTGCCAGAGGCGTCTGTGGGGCGGGGACAGCAGGTTCTCTGGGTTCCTCAGGTTCCCCTCTGGCCTGAGCTGGGCTGCAGGCACCTGACAGACCCCAGGATCACGAAGGGAAGGTCCTGTCCCAGGGAACGGGGGCAGAGAGGGGCTGTGGGTTTGGGCACTGGCCCCAGCAGACTCTGGGTTCAGCAGCAGCTGCCTGTGAGCGAGCTGGGAGGGCAGGAAATAACAAGCAAACCGCAGAGGGACGGGAAATGATCTGGGTAAAACAGAGCCATGCCTCAGATGGGGCTGAGAAGTGTTTGTGATGAGGGCTGTGCACCCCTAGGACCTGGGGCAGAGGTCTCTCAACTCTGAGAGCAGCCACGAGATCTGGGTGCTTTGCTGGGTGTAACACGAGCCTGGTGTCAGCTGTTTGGCAGCCAAGGAGCCCCCAAAACCCAGGGCATGTCGGCAAATGTCCCAGTGAGGTGGGCATTGAGGAGACACCCCCTGCCCCCAGCCCTTCACCCTGGCATATCTCTGCCCTCGGGGCTCTCTCAGGGTCTATCACAGCCCTTGGGCAGCAGGAAAGTTTTTGAGGTGACAGTCTGAGGCTGAGGGGGTTCAGCAGGAGATGAGAGCAGCCTCAGGCAGGAGGGGTGGTGCTGGTTTTCCATCCCCCAGCTCATCCCCATCATTGCAGAGCTACCCCTTCACCCTCCTCCTCCCTGCTTTGCTCCTCCCTTCGCTCAACCCCTCAGTTCAGTGCCGTGTATGCAAACCAGGGCTGATCTTTCACGGGTGTTTTGAAGGTAAAGTGTGGTGGGGAAAAACCCCTGAGGAGCTGTCAGTGCCTTTTCAGCTATTTTTTACCAAAAGGGGTGATTTGCAGTGCTGGTGGTTTTTTTCCTGTGCTGGTCCCTGTCAGCCCCATCCTCCCGGGCACTCAGCTCATCACACGAGGCCACAGCTCACAGGGCTCAGCCTGAAGGTGACGTGGGCTCCCCAGAGAAGACAAAATCCCCATCACTCGCTCTGCTGAGCTGTGATCAGCAAGACTTTTCTGGGCTAAAATTAGACTAAAATCACAGTCCTTCCTCCAGCAACACCAGTCCTTTAGTGGCTGCATCAGTGAAACACGGGGCATTGGTTTTGCTCCCTCGGCTTGGCCATTGCCTGGTAGCTGCCTCCACGTGTGGGTTTGGAGCACAAGCCATCACATCACCTTCTGATCATGTTCCCAGCAGTCCTCTCCCTTCCCAGCCCAGGATCTTTGTATGGGATTATCTTTGTATGAGATTAGAGGACTGGAGCTACTGAGCTCAGCGCCCCAGATCACAGAATCCCAGGCTGGTTTGGGTTGGAAGGAACCTTAAAGCTCATCTCATTCCACCCTCCAGCCATGGGCAGGGACACCTTCCACCAGACCAGGGTACTCAGAGTCCCAGACTCTCCAGCTCCCTATCACAGTGTCCCAGACCTGCATCTCCTGTCTGTTGGTCCAGCCTGGTGTGCCTGAACCTCTTGGCTCCCTCAGGAATCTCTCAGACCAACGAGGCTGCTCTGAGAGAGCCGAGCACACACCACCTCCTGCAGAGCTGCTGGGTTTGGGGTGATGAAACCAACCCTGCTGCTGTTGACATTTCCTTCCAGGTGTTGCAAAAAGGCTGTCTTACCCAGGGAACATCGACCCACAGACTTCAAGCTCAGGACTAATCAGACAGAGGAGGGGAAGGAATCATGTTCCAGGCCACGGGAGCCGCCAGCCCACCCCCAGCCCATGTACGTAGATCCCGCGGTTTGTGTGGGAATTGCACCCCAGTTTTGGTCCTCAGGGAGGGAGGGAGGGCTGTGTACAGGAGCTGTGCTCCAGGCCTGACACCTCAGGGTGATCAGAGGCACAGTGACTGCAGCTCAAACAGCAGAGCTGGGGACAGGAATGTTCCAGCAGAAGGTGCTGTTTGCTGAGCACTCCGAGCGCCGGCGCCCAGGCTCGGGTCCATCCAGAGCTCTCACCCCGCTCTCATCTCCAGTTGCCTCTGTTTGTTTGTGTTTCCATGGCTTTCCGTGATCACAATTGAGAGCATTCGAGCTGCTTAGGACCGCAGTAATCGGAGGTGGAAAAACATAAAGGCTCAAGAACATCTCCTGCTGGGACAGGATACGGCCCTTCCCCGAGGGGAGATAGATCAGATACGGGATAGATAGAGAGCCTGCCCCGAGCCAGGAGGCTGCCGAGAAGTGACGAGCCGCGGTGGATTGCTGCAGCCTTGGGAACGGATGTATCCCAGCTCCAGAGAGGCAGCGTTTTCCTCAGCTCTGGCTCAGCTGAGCCTGGAAACAGCGCATTAAATCCTGACCCCGGGAGAGCACCCGCGGTTGTTCTGCCACTGCCAGGGGATGCAACTGGTTTTACACGGCCGGAGCCTCCCCGCTGCCCGTGTCCCACTGTTGACTTTGGCTCCTGCTTCCAGCCTCGTGGGAGGGAGAGGAAAATCACGTCCCTGACCTGAGTCAGGGAGAGCAGCTGGGAAACGTCTGAGGAGGCAGCTCAGCCAGGGGAGAGTTTCCTGTGCGTCTCTCAGACAAACTGTTTCCAAAAATACAAAGGAGGAACGATGGGGAAGGGCAGAGAGGGAGGAACGGGGGGGGTGGGGGATCAGCCTGGGGGCAGAGAGGGGCAGCACTGGCCAGGCAGAGCCAAGGAGCAGCGAGGGGAAGGACAAGGACAGCGGGGAGATGTCCTGGGGTGACATCCTGGGGTCACAGTGCCCCGACCCTGGGAACGAGCAGTGCAGAGGGTGAGCCAGCCCTGAGGGTGACCTGCTGAAGTGTGATGGCCCCTTTGATCCTGACAGTTTGAAGGAAGGAGGGAGAATTTCCATGAGTGCAAAGGCGGGTGAAACACTCCCAGGGGGCTGTCGGGACCTGCGCGGTGGGTGTGGGGAGGGTGAGGACGCGAGTGGGGGGGATTTGGGAAGAGAGGAGCTGTTGCAGCTGCAGATGAAGGAGCATTTACCAAGACTCTGCCCTGAAATCCCAGGGCACCTCAGCATTTGGGTCTCTCTGCCCTGGTGCTGGAGCAGCATCTGCCCCCCACAAGCTGCAGACCCCATGGAGCACATCATCAGTTCTGCCCTCACTCACTGCCCCTCTGCTCTCCCCACACCCCCCTGAGCCTGCAGGGCCTTGGAGGCATTTCCTGCACAGCAGCAGCAGCAGCAGCGTGAGGGGCTGGGAACAGGGCAGGGAAACTCCAAAACAAAACATCCACCGAGGGGGAACAGCACCAGAGCTCCGGGAGAGTGAGGAGCTCCTGGGGGAACAGGCAGGGCACCACCCCCTGAGCCCAGGCAAGGCCATATGGCAGCACTGCTGGAGCCCTGGGCACCCCCAGCAAGAGGAGTTAATCACCCTCTGCAGCCCGGGGGTGGGTGTTGGCTGGAGGGAGCAGGAGCAGCACCTGGGAGCAGAGCTGCTGTTGGTAGGTGCATCAGCCACAGGTGAGGATTTGCCAGTGCAGGTCACAGATGGGTTTTGCCAAGGGCTTGTCTGCAGCAGCTCAGCAAGTCCTTTCCCTCTCTCTGCCTGCCACAGGCCCTTGCTGTCCCCAGGGGTGTGGGAGCTGTGCTGTTGTTATTCCTGAGGGATGATGTGAGTCCCAGGATGTGCACGGTGGTGGCACTGGGTGGCCCAGGACAGGGATCAGTGCCTGCAGCTGGTGAGAGCTGCTCAGCAGGGGACAGTTCTTACCCTGCAATGCCAATGCTGTGACATCTCCTGGCTCCATGTGTGGATGCTGCTGCCACCACAAAACAGCTCTGCTCTACCTGGCCATGGAAAATACAGAGCAGTGCCATGATCCTGCTGGATAAGGGCTGCTCTGCCCCTGGAAGTTCCACAGTTGCCTGGTGCTCCATTCCTTCTCTGCAAAATGTCCATGTTTTCCCTTCTTCCTCTATTTCCCTCTCTTCCTTCTCTCTTTGGGAAAAGCACCACAGCACAGGCAGTAACACACGCCAGGACCTGACAGATGTCGTGGCCTCTGGGCAAGTGAGTTCAGGGACGGTCACCACGCTGTGACAGGGGCTGGTGTGCCCCGGGGTCCTGCAGAGCAGCTGCCTGTGCCAATCCTCCTCCCCTCCTCCTCAAGCACAGCTCAATGTCAGGCCAAGCTCTCATTTTGATTTCTCTTCTCCTTCCCTTTTCAGGAGGCAAAGAGCAGCTCAGGAGGCAGCACAGTGCAGCGCTCCAAGGTACCTGGGATTTCACCACGTCATGTAGAGTGGTTTGGGTTGGAAGGGACCTTAAAGATCATCCAGTTCCACCCCCTGCCTTGGGAAAAGCACCTTCCACTATCCCCAGTTGCTCCAAGCCCCGTCCAAGCTGGCCTTGGACACTTCCAGGGATGGGGCAGCCACAGCTTCTCTGTGTCAGTGCCTCATCCTACTGATTCCTGGTGAGGGGAGAAGGACCAAACACCCCAGGCCCAAGCACCAGTCCAGCCCAGCATCAGTGGGGTGGCCCAGGGAGGGGGGAGGTGAGGCTGCTTCACGCTCACCAACGCTCCAGCGAGTGGCAGCACAAATATCAGGGAAGAGGGCTGTGATGGGAGCCAGGCATGGGGAATCCCACACTCCTTCCTCATCCCGTGTCTCCCTTTGGTGTCCCCTTGCCCAGTCGTTCAGCCTGAAGGCTCAGGTGAAGGAGATGTGCACTGCCTGCCAGAAAACCGTGTACCCCATGGAGCGGCTGGTGGCCGACAAGTTTGTCTTCCACAACTCCTGCTTCTGCTGCAAGCACTGCCACACCAAGCTCAGGTGAGCCGGGCTGGGCCTGTGCTGGGACAGGTGTCACCACAACTCTGCTGAGCCAGGGTGGGGGAAACCCTTCCCAACACTGCACCCACCCCCCTCACCCATCACAGCCCCTCGCTTGGGCGGTGCCCAAAGACCTCCCAGCTCACTCATGGCAGCAAAGAATCTGCCCACCTGCTCCCAAGTCTCAGCTAAATCCCACCTGGCATGGAAGGAGAGAGGCTTCCCCTCGAGAGCAGCCCCAGGGTAACACAGAGCTGCACTAGAGCCTCCTCCCAGAGCACTCAGAGCCAAGGCTGAGCTCCCTGGAGACACCTCCCCCTCTACAGACCTGCTCATAGCCCCCAACAGCCTGCACTGGCTGGAGGGAGCAGTTTACCCTGTTTAAGGGTCTCCTCCTGCACCTTCCCTCCTCCTTCCTCCCTTGCCCTGGTGTCCCCAAACCCCAGATCCCCGAGCCCACCTAACCCCGCCCTCCCTCCGCAGCCTGGGCAGCTACGCCGCCCTCCACGGGGAGTTCTACTGCAAGCCCCACTTCCAGCAGCTCTTCAAGAGTAAAGGCAACTACGACGAGGGCTTCGGGCGCAAGCAGCACAAGGAGCTGTGGGTGCACAAGGAGGTGGAGAGCGGCACCAAGTCGGCGTGAGTGGGGCCAGCCCACCCACCCCCGAGCCCAGCAGGGCCCGAGGGCACTGAGCCAGCACTGACTAAGCTGATGTAAAGCAGGACCTGCGGGAGGGGAGGGCAGGGCAGGGCAGGGGGGCAGCCCACCCCACTTTGAGGGTGCTCAGAGGGGTCCTGCGGATCACAAGGACAGGGCAGAAGTGACGGGGTGCAGACCCCAGACCTTAAGCTCTCTCTCCTCAGGCCCCTTTCCCCCGTGAGATCAGACCAGAAGCACTTGCCAACCCCTCCCCACCGCCCTGGGACCCCCAACCCTGTTCATACATTTCAGGCCTGTCACCGTGGAAAAGATGATCTGGGGGCTTAACCAGCTTGTGAGTCCCAGCAGAGCTCCTGCCACCCCCATCCTGCCTTGCTGGGGCTCTGGACAACGAGGGTCCTTGGTTTACATCAGCTCAGTTCAGCTGGGGTGGCTCAGCCCCCAGGACGCTGCCCTGCGACTGTGTAACAGTGTCTTTTTTATATTTGCCTTCCACTGGTACGTTCTGCAGGAGCCTCGCGGCGGCTCCGCCTCACACTGCGCCAGGCGCTCTTTTATTTTTGTAATACAAGGTTTCCGAGCCTTCCCTGTGTCCTGTCCTGTGTTCCCAGGGTGTCTGGGGAGGTGGGAGGAGTGGTCAGGCCCCCTCTTGCTGCCCCAGTTGCTGTGGAAAGAACCTCTGTCCATGCAGGATCAAGGAATTATTCCTGGGTGTTTGTGAGTAATGTTATGACTGAGGTGGTGAGGGAAGGCAGGGAAAGGAGGGAAGGGAGGGAAGAAGGCAGCCCACCCCTCTTTTCAGAGGGGTCCTGCAGGCCACAAGGGTCAGAGGTGACAGGGGTGCAGCCCCCAGACCTAAAACATTCTCTCTTCATGCCCCTCTCCCCCGTGAGATCAGACCAGAAGTGCCTGCCCGTCACGGGACTCCCAAGTCTTTGGGGAGCAAACCCAGGATTTCAAATTGCACCCCAGTGTTACCCTGTGAGCTGCACAGCCCAGCTCAGCTGTAACCTCACAGCAGCTTCCACACAGAGCCCAGACCACCCTCATCACACCCGGATCCCCTGGGGCTGGATCCAGCCCTTTGCCCTGCACAGGGCTCTCTCAATCCCTCTCCACATCAGAGACCATCGTGCCCTGTCTCTCCTCAGTGGCTCTGCCAGGGGCAGGAGGGGCATCAGCCCCGGGCTGGCTGGTTTGGACCCACCCCATGTCCAATTTTTGGATAGCACAGTCCACACAAATTAATGAGCCCAGCAAGCCCTGCCAGGCGGGAGAGCCAAACGCAGGAAAACCAGGGAAAGTGGGTGAGTCTGGTTTTAATTATTTACCTCCTTCCTCCACCCACGGTTTGTAAGATCAGACTGAAAGAATAAGTGTTTAGGAACCCCGTGTCTTTCAAATTCTACAGAAATCTGGCTTTGCAGAGCCCCCACAGCAGAGCAGCAGCCTGTGACAGCCCCTGTGCCAGCACTGACTGATACCATCAGCTGCACCCAGCACGTCCTGTCTGGGAGAACCCAGACACAGCCATGGAAACAGGAGATAAGGATGGAAGAGGGAGAGAGACAGGGATGGTTAGTCCACAGGAGGAAGGGATGGCACATCCAGAGACGTGTTGTTAACCCAGGTCTCTGGGGTGCTCCCCCCTCAGCACAGCCCTTCTGGGGCTCTGAGGGTGCACCCACAGCCAGGTAGCTCCTCCAGGGCAGGGAGGTGTCACACAGCCCCAGTGGAGATGTCACACAGCCCCAGTCACACCTGATTTTGGGGACAATACCTGCTGGATGACCCCAGTAGCCTGATATGGGATGAGTTATTTTTCTTTTTATACTTAAGGGCTTCTAAAAGGGCTCCTGGGTGGGATTCCACCACCAGCACAGCAGGGACTGTGCACAGACCCTGGCAAGGCTCTGAGGGGGTTTTGGCCTCACCAAGAGCTTTAACTGTCCCCACCACACCGATGCTGCCGACTGCTCCTCACACCAACACACAGGGGGCAGATTTACACCCCAAAACAAGCCCCCTCCGAGCAGCCCCGCTGCTCTCGTGGTCCCAGAGCAGAGCGGGTCTCGTGATGCCGCTGAGTTGTGGCCCCTTCCTCGGCCCCTTCCTTCCTAAGCCGGCTCAGAAAATGAAAGCAGAGCCCTCTGTTCCGCTTCCTGCCTCTCTCCGGCCTCACTTCCCCATTTCCTCACCCCACAGGCCGCTGCCCCTTCCCCATTCCCTCACCCCACAGGCCGCTGCCCCTTCCCCATTCCCTCACCCCACAGGCCGCTGCCCCTCGCTGCTCAGCAGGACCAGCAGCATTTCCAACCACACCGGCTGACTTCAGTGAGGAAGAGAATGTCCAGACAGAACAGTAATAACGTTCCCTTTCTCTCCATCCCTCCCCCCAAAGTGAAATTTGGTATTTTGTCTAAATGTCATTCTCCACCTGCCCCTTGCAAACTCAGGGAGGAGCAGGAGCAGGAGGTGTGAAGTCTCCAGCTGCTGTGGGATCACGGGCTGATTTTGGGAGCAGGAACCAACACCCAGGTGATACAGTCACCAAAACAGGCTGCAGCAACCTGGCCAGCACCACGACTCCGATGAGCATCAGATTCCCACAGGGACAGAGACGCTGGATACAGCCCCATCCCAGGGAATGAGCTGAGGGCAGCTCCTGCTTCCCGATGGACATGCCCACAGGGAAAACCCAGTGCTAACACACTTGGGGAGATGCTTTAAACACCTCGAGCTCATCTTATCTCTGACACATTCCAGAGGTGCAATTGCACAAATGACTGTGCAGATTTCCTTGGAGGGATCAGAAGCAGCACTACGGAAACTCCAGCTTAAAACGTCTCCAACTGTGAGGTTTTGGCAAGACAAATTAAAAAAAAAAAAAAAAAAAGGGGGCAAAAAAAAAAAAAAGCAGCCCAGAACATTGTTCCTTTGTCTCTGAAGTTTAGCTAAAATCCAGCTGATTTTATGATGAGAGCAGAACCCTCCTTTCCAAATCCCCCCCAGCAAACCTCTGGATAACACTCACAGAAACTGTTTCTGAGTAGACACAGTGATGTCTCACTGCACATTCTCCCTTCAAATCTCCATCTCTAAGCACAAGGTCCATGTTTTCTCCTTTCAGTCTCCCTTGACCAGCAGTTTAATCTACAGGGATGGAGTTACCAGGCCCAACAATCCCACCCCAACAAACCCTCCTGGAGCTCTGGCAGCCTTGGGGCTGTGCCCACTGCCCTGGGGAGCCTGGTCAGTGCCAACCACCCTCTGGGGGAAGAACCTTTCCCTGAGATCCCTGATCCCTGCACTTCCTCTCAGATCTGGGCTTGCCACCTAAGAAACCAACGTCTGATGAGCAACAAATTACCTTTGTTTGTATCCCACACACCACAACCTTTTGTTGCTTGCACATGAGCATGAGGCTTCCATCCTCCACCTGCCTCCGAGCTCAGGGAAAGACATTTTCCAGAGCACAAGAATTCCAGCCAACAGGTTCATGTAATAAAAGCTGTTTGGGGGGGTGGGGAAATAAATCAGTAAGAATCCATACACATCCATAGCATCCAGATGTCCAGCTCTGGATGAGACAGCAGCAGAACCAGTGACATGAGAGAGGATTGTGCCAGCATTTCCTGGATATAATATATTGCAACACACCCCCACCCTGCCAATATTAAATCCAGAAGTCATTGTTCCTGGTTTAGACTTTCCTATCCCAACGCAGAGAGCCCCAGCAGTGCAGCACAGGCAACCTCTGCAGAGATTTTAAATTTCATTTGCCTCAGAAGTGGATTTAGAGAGGAAACTCACCTTAAGTCCTTCCCTTGGGCAACACAAGGCATGTAACACAAATTACAAGAAACAAAAAGGCAATTGAGGGGTTTTGCTGCGTTTCTTTTGTGCTTCAGTCAGTGTTTTGGGGCTGATAATTTCTACCTTTGAGGCTCCAGGTACTTTTTTCTCCCAGTCCCTGCTCAACCACCACATGACAGGTGGGATTCTTGGGGTGTCCTGTGCAGGGCCTTGATGATCCCTGTGGGTCCCTTCCAGCTCAGGAGATTCTGTGGTTCTATGGGGAGCATTCCAGTCAGGAATGCACACTCTGTATCCATGGAAAGCAGAATTACTGTGGAGCTACTTACTTTTGAGAGGGGTGAGCAGGATGGGAGTCCAGGAGAAAACAGATCATCAGACAAGGCTGAGATGTGAATCCCATGTTCACAAAGCAAATATCACCAGGGAACACCCCAAGTGGAAAAGAGAAGGAAGGCATCAGCCTTGGGAAGAACCTCCTCAAGTGAAGGTAATGAAGAATTCCCAAGTCCCTCCTTCAGCAAAGGCAGGATTGGTGGGTTCTGACACACAAGGAGGGTGTCAGGAGGCAGCGGGAGGTGGTTTATTCTGGTTCCATGAGACATTTTTCTTCTGGGATGACTCCACTTGATGGTTCTCATCTGTCCTGGCACAGCCCCAAGCCCCACACATGTGCTTGGCTCATGTGCTGGGTTTCTATTGCATCAGCTGGTCAACCCCTTGATCCTGATTTGTTCACATTTTACAGGGACAAACATTTCAGTATTTAATTGACAACAACTACGGCCTGGGAAAAGGATTACAGACAGGCTGTGGTCAGGGCTGGGGAAGCCAGTTCCTCAAGGGACACTGGTGACACTCAAACACTGCTCAAGTGATGGTGACACTGAAGGGGAAGAGCTGCTTAAACAGGAAAAAATGAGCCTTTATAGCAGCACTATTTCTGTCCTTCCCTAAGATAGCGAGCTGGAAAAAAACAAGAGCCTGAAAATATTTGGAGACGTGGCTCCCCCTTCTCTTGCCCTACTCAGGGACAGCAAAGCCTCTCCTGTCCCAAATCATTGGTATAGTCAGTGCAAGACCATCCAGAATCCTCAGGGACAGCTCTGGGGAGGACACACTCACCTGACCCAAGAGGCAACATCACAAACAGGACACTTCTCCATCTGTCCCAAGGGAGAAACTCCAGAACGGAAAAACTTCCTCCTTCATTTAAGGTCCTTGGTGGGAAGGAGAAACAGTTGATGGTTTTATTGACTTATCTTGAGGTACCACTTCCACACAAGTAAGAGGTGCTGGATTGCAACCACCACCACCACAGGCTTTCATATAAATGATAATTTTATTGTAAATAAAACGATACATTGGCCTGGCTTTGCACTGCAAGCCCCCGGTCGGAATATAGAGACTACTGGGTCAAGGTCTTCTGCACAATCCAGGTTAAAGCCATTTCTCCCTGCTCTGCACCGTTTATGGTGAGGATAAAATCCTCTCCTTCACCTCTGAACTGCCTCTGGCACAGCTGCCTTTGCCAGCTGGGCAGTTCAGAGCTGCCCAGTGAGATCTGCTCCTAAACAAGGCTGGGTTTAAACACCTGAAGCCCAAACACCATTAAAACACAGAGGACGTGTTTTTTTTCCCCTGAAAATTAAAGCCTGACTGACTCCCAGCTCCAAGGGCAGGTGCCAAGGTGGCAGATCAACCCTCTCTATCCAGCTCCAAGTGAGCCCCAGGCCCTGGAACCTCACTCAGCTCCCCTTTGCCCACCCAAACCTACGTTTACAACAGGAATGTTGGTTTTTACGGGGCAAGTAATCCCAGCTCTGAGCACTTGGAAATAACATGTGTCACCTGAGCAGGTACCAGTTTCCCTCCTGGGCAATTTGTGTTGGTAATTAATGGCAGCAGGAGCTGTTTGGAGCATCAAGTCCTTTGGAATATTACTCCAAAAATAAAGTAAACCCAAATTGCTGCAACCTACTGCCACTAGAATGGGCAAAGCTCAGATTTTCTGGAGAGCAAGCAAATAACCTGGAATGCACAGAATCGTCACACCAAGCCCAAAATGCCCCCAGTTTGTTTCCTAACAAACTCAGGGACAACCAAATCCCCCAAGCTCCTCTCTGATGGGAATCTCAGACATCTTTCTGCCCAGTTTCAACCGTTTCAGGATACTGGGACTCTGACAAATTCTTTGTCAAAGAGAATATCCTCCATTTCTGCAGCACCTTCCATCAAGGATCCCAGTACTCAATATTCCCTATATATCCCTCCCTGGAAGGAACAGCAGGAAACTCAACGCGACATTTGGACTGGACACAATAGCTTATTGTCAGCCTGGCACTCCTCCTCCACCCTCCCCTGAATGAGTTTATTCCCAGTTTTTCCCAATTCTGCCAGCATAAAGAGGCCAGATGTAATTCAATTTTGAGGCATAATTACATTCACGTCCACTTGAACCTCTTTTGCTTCCAGGGCTGTTAAGAGCCCACGGGATCAATATCAGCCCCAAGTTATTCACCAGAGGAGTGGACTCAGGAATCCAGATCTTCCTTTTCCAGAGGGCTGTGAGGAAACAAAGAAGCATTTTGGGCTTGGCTCTACTCGTTATAAACCATCAGCAAATTCTCTGCAAAACCAGCTGCTTTTTTTTCCTTTTTAAATTCATAAAGGCGTCAAATTTATTTCCCCTCCTCCTCCCGCCCCCCACCCCCCGTTAACAGTCGATATATATAAAAATCATCAAATATGATCTTTTACGATATAAATAAAAAAAAAAAAGTATGAGGCATCACTGTTTACATGATGTAAAAAGAGCTAAAAAAGAGCGATATAAACTACATTCATAAAAGTGCATCTCCAAACAGACAGGTAATGCTTTGGCTTGTTCCTGTGCCGAACGGGCGGCGCTGGGCCGGGGGCTGCAACACACAAGTCCAAGCTGGCACCCCATGTTCTCTGTCACTGTACAGCTATTTAATTCCATTACTACAGGCTGGAATACAGGTGGATACACAGAGTAGGCACATCTCAGCATAGGGAAGGACTGAGCCCATCAGTCCCTGGGGCTCTTTGCTCTGCTCTGGAACAGCCTCCCGTGACGCGGATGAGGTAAAAGCCACGACGGGTCCTGAGGATTGAGTTGCTTTGAAACGTTAAAAGTGACAACATTTCCTCATGCCCTGTTCTCTCCCAGAACGCAGCGTGTGGGATAACAAGGAAAAATCACGGGGGAAGGTCTCAATTTGGTGAGGACAAGCCAAGGAGAGAGAGAAACCCCCGCAGACGTCACCGCGCTCCCCATGGTTGCAGGGTGAAGGGTGGTGAGTAAAGATCCCAATCTTTGGTATGTTTAGGTGCTGGCTGCAAGGCCTGAGAGTGATGCTGGGCCCCTCAGGAGTGCTGATGCCCCTTATCCTGTCACCCAGACTCCAGGGATGATCTCACATTCCCCAGCAAAGTGCTGTGAAAGGCTCCCCAGCCCGAGCAGTAGCGTCACGCCCTCGCTTCCCCTCAGTGCAACAGTGAAGTGCAGGCCAGGACTCAGGCCAAGGGCCTCGGCAACCTGGAGTCAGGTTCCAGGCTGGGAAAAGATCAATAGAAGTGCTCTCACTAGAAGTAAATAAGTTATGGACCCAGGGCTTTCAGGAAAGGTATCTCCTAAGTGCCTGCAAGCAGAACAGTGCATCCTTGTCGCAGTGCGGGGGGAAACCAGCTCTCACTGGTTGTACATCCCTCTGGGTTTGGCACAGGAAAAACACCTCAGATTGTTAAATCCTTTCAGGACTTTTGGTTGGTTGGGGGTTTTTAGGGTTCTTTTTTTCCTTTTTTTTTTTTAATTTAACACAATATTTATCATGTGTTCAAGGAGCTTGGTTTCATCAAAAGTTGCCTTATCCTGCCATTAGCATTCACTTAAAAATTTAATTTTACTGCATTATGAAGCAATTTTCAAGTTTTTATGGGGGAGAAGAGTGGAGGTGTGTGGAGCCTTAATATGGTTTCCAATACAAGAGCAGAACACCTTTAGTGTTGCCTTATAAAGCAACATTTTAGCTAATTAACATTTGCTTTTCTTAGTTTCATTTCTCAGAGATAACTTATAATTACTCCATGAATCCTCAGCACTTAAAAACTGATGGTCTTTTATGAGTGAAACACAGATTATTAGTGCCTAAACCAACACAGAGGGTCTGAGGCCATCAGGAACTCAAGTTCTCAGACTCGTGGTACCTTTCAAAAGCAAAATCACTTGGATATGTTTTGCTGGCACCTGTGTGGGGATCTCCAGGTAATTTTAGATATTTGCTACCATTTCAAATGTTCTCTCTGCTTCCTTGTTTGACTTAACTCCTAAAAAGCTTATTTAAATCGGGCATTTTATGGAAGTCTTAAATAACCACTTGCATACCTATAAAACAAACCACACTGAAGGGCTGAGTTCCATTGCCCAAGAAAAACGAGTGTCCAGCTAATTTACCCATGAAAAACTCGATTTTCCATTAGCCAGGTGCTCAAAGAAAAATGCTGAAGGAAATTCCTGGGCACCAGATGGACTATCTTTGGTTTAAAGGATGGCAAAACGTTACCAGCCAAAAAGACGGATGCAGCAGGAAGTTGTTCTGCAGAACTCCCTCCCAGAGGGGTTTTGTTTGGACCCAGCAGCCCCAGAGAGGGAAGCAGCAGCATGGATTTGTTGGCTATGAGGACACAAACTGACACTGCCTTAATGCTGGGGCAGATCAAGCCTTGGAAATCAAGCTCTGGATTTTCCAACATCAGTGGGAGAGTCCTTCCCTCAGGCCCTGGAGCGACTGCATTCTGCTGAAACTCTTCTGATTATCCTGACATTTGGCTAGAAAGACCTCCCTCACCCCCACCCCAAAATCCATGGGCTCATTATAAAATAACACTATTCACATACTTTTGAATCAATATTTTCTGAACACCTTCAGATGCTGAATACTTAAGAAGAAAAATATATCATACTATAGCGAGCACATGCTCCATGACACATGGCTTTGGGCTGGATTCAGGGACTGGAGATGCCTCTGGAGCCCCTGGCTGGAAACCAGAGACCCACACAGACAGAGCTGGTCTGGAGGCTGTTGCATGTTTCTGTTCTGAAGAGTGGAGCTCTCCCAGTTCCCACCTGGCTTCAGATTTCTTCACGTTCAACCAGTGGATCCAACTTGTTGGATTCCCATTCCCGGGCCTGCAGAAAACACGCAGCCAGCTGCAAGGTCACATCCAGGTATCTCAGGGCAAAAATCCAGCCGTTTGGCAGGATGAACATCAGTCCAGCAAACTAAGGAATCAGGCACGAGAGCAGACCCCAAGTTCCTTGGCATAACTTCCCCAAAGGACTAGGCCAGCCGAGTTGGCATTTTGAAGATGCAGCACCACAACGGGCAGTTGCAACGAGACCAGACGGGGCACGGAAAGCCCAGCAGGAGCTGCGAGCAAGGGAGGTAATTCAGTACTGGAGCTGTGCAAACTGGTGTCTGAGCAGCTCTTCAGCAGAGGGTCTGTGCCTGGCTTCCACAAAGATCTGCTTTAGGAAGTCCCGGCAATGTTCTGATATGTGGGAGGGGAGCTGGGGGTTGGTTGGCTGGGTGGCGATTTTGAAGATCGCGGCCATGGCTTCGTACTCTGCCCAGGGGGGCTTCTCTGTCAGCATTTCCACCACGGTGCAGCCCAGGCTCCTGGGAAAGCAGGCAGGAAAAAAACACAAGTGAGGATTGACTCAGTAAAGCACAGTGTTCAGGGAGAGCTTCCAAGCAGCCAACAGCAAGGTGCAGCTCTGGGAACGGCTCTAAAATGGTTTTGTGCTCAGCAAACCCCACGTGTGCTCCAGCTCAGAGCCAGAGCTGCCAGCACTGCTGCTTTCCCTGCTGCCAGGAGAGCAGGGCAGTGCTGAGCCAGGGGGGCTGGTCCCACTGTGGCTCTGGCAAGTGCCATCTGTCCTGCTCCCCTTTGCTCCAAGTCTCCTCTCAGGAAACATTTGTGTTAACAGGGGACAGGACGTACACGTGAGGTGTCCCCGAAGGCACCATCTGACCTCAGTTCTTCAGGTGCTGCTGCTACTGTTGTAACTCAAAGGCACTTACAGAGTCACAAGATGCCTTGGGTTGGAAGGGACCTTAAAGCTCAACTTGTTCCAAGCCCCTGCCACAGGCAGGGACACCCTCCACTAGATCAGGTTGCTCAGGTGCTTGACTTGCTGAGTTGCAAGGTAGAAAACAGACTTTTTAACCAAGGTCCAGTGAATCAGAGCTCACTGACCCCACAAAGCCATTTCAGCAAAATCCCTTCTCAGTCACAACCTTGGAATGCCCACGTGGGGAAAAAACCAATCTAATAACACCTCCACAAGAAACCAAGCATCAGTCAAAAAATAATTAAAGTCGTAACAGCTCCAAACTGGGAAGGCAGTAAGTTAAATCCCAGTGGGACAGACGCATCATTACCTTAAGGAAAAATTCCTTGTAAAGTTAATGGGGCTCTGCAGGGCTCTTCAAGGCAAGAACATGATTCTGGGGACATGGCTGAGCCACCTTTCTGAGGCAAACGTGACACCGGTACCTTCCCAGGGAAGATGGTTCTGCAGCACTGCAGTGATTGAGTTTTATTCCAAAAGGATTAATTGCTTCCTCCAGGCCATAGATTAAGCAAAAGCAGTCAGTGAACTTTTAATATCCAGTCCTGTTTTTATCACATCTTTCCATTAAGAAGGCAAAACTGCCTCCTCTACCTTTAAACTAAACCCTCTTTTGAGGTGAAAAACAAGGAAAAGACATTTTCAGAGGCAGACTTGCATCAGCTGCCAAGGCAAGGAAGGAAAGGAATTAAATTCAGTGAATATGCAAGAACTGATTTCTCGACAAGATCTAAAATCCAACGTGAAAATTTTACAGTTTTCCAGCCATTTCAGACTTACTAGAGGAGAGTACAGAAAATGCAAACCATGTGTGCTGAAGTGCTGGGGGTTTGCTCAAAAGCAAGCAGGGATGTGTTATTGTTTAGACTGATTTATACCATTTAAGCAGATCCGGTTTCTTTAAGATATTCAGCAAACAGCAGGAATGTTTTTCATGTCAAGTCACTCCAGCAATAACAAATAGCTCACATATTCTGCTATTTAGGAAAAAGAAAATTGGAGAGGGGCCTGCAGCAGTGGCTCAGAGCCAGGTGGATGGATCTGTTACGTTTCTGAGCCCCTTGGCTGTACACATCCACCCTGGGACCAACTGCACTGGAAAATTCTGACCCCCCTAAAGAATGGTTGGGATTGTAGGACCTGGAGCTCAGCCAACGGCAGCGACTCTTTGATGGGAATGGACCAATGTCAGCAGCAAGAGGAAATCCACAACTGCATCAGCCCAGGGGGAAGGGCACGTGCTCCAATCTCTCCCCAAGCATCCCAGCTGGGGGAGTCTGCAGAGCTTAACTCTTTCCACATGAGACATTTCAGCTGCATTTCCACTCCCTGCTTGTTCAGGGAACAGGCCTTTCTTTACTGTGGAGGCACAAACAGACCTTTTGTTGCTGTTGTTCAGTTTAGGTTTATAATCTCACCTTTTTAAGGCCTCCAAACCCAACATTTTGGCACAGGACTATTTTGCTCTTTTGATAGAGGCTGTTTCTTGGCTGTGCCAATAACAGCATAGCCACAGTTTCCATTCATGCAGATCTTCTCTGATCTGATCTGGATCTTTTGTGTTATTCCAGCTTTGGGCATCTTTCCTTTTAAGCTCAAATTCTATTCATTTCCAGTACGTTTTAAGCATAACTTATTTTATAACTAAATGAATGGGCTCTCCCTAAACAACCTTCAGTTGTTCTTCTAAGGGATATCACAGAATCACAGAATATCCTACACTGGAAGAGACCCACAAGGATCATTAACCCAACTCCTGGCCCTGCACAAGACACCCCGAGAATCCCACCCAAGAGCATAAGAAGGATGACAACATTGCACCAGTCAGAGAGCAAAAAACCAGCTACCAGTTCAAGGGAGGAATGAGTGGAAACTGCTCCTGAAAAACTAAACGAGTAGCTGGGTGCTGACACTGCAAAGCACAGCCTGCAGCAGGTCATGCCTTGAGTTCAAACCAACGACTTCACTTCGCCTTCGACTTCTGATCCAGACAAAACGTGAGTTTGGATTTATGGATGGCAGAATGTATCTTGTGTGGCTCCAGATCAAGTGAGCTACGGGCAGAAAGTTAAAGGCTCACCAAACGTCCGCTTTCCTCCCGTAGCCTTCCCCGCTGATCACCTCGGGGCTCATCCAGTACGGAGTGCCCGTGACGGAGCGGATGCCTGTCCCAGACATGCAGATTGTCTGCAGCCGTTTGCTGGCCCCAAAGTCCCCGAGCTTCACGTTCCCAGCAGAGTCACGGAGAATATTGGCTCCTGCACCAAAACAAAACCCCAAGACAGCTGTTTCCATGTGGTGTAGCTGTTGGATCCGCGGCTCCGGAGCCGATGTCCAACCCCAAACACCCGTGCTCACCGTATGGCTCCTTCCCCATCAAGCCTCAGGTGACCTGCTAAACACCATTGCTTTGATTCAATCTGTGGACAAGCCAATTGCTAATGGTTGTAAATGGGAAAAACTTCAGGGAAAAAACACAAGGAAGTGAAGGGGGGAGGGAAATGAAAGCTGAGTCAGCACCAGCATTGTTACAGCGCCTGTAAACAGCTCAGCCAGCCTTGCAGGGCCCCCAGGCCACAGGCTGAGAGAACAGAGCTGTGGAGAGAAGGATTTTATTGGGATGCTGCTTTGGTGACTGCAAGCATTGCTTTCTGGTCAGCTGGGTAACAGATGTAGCCAATTAAACCACTTTGAACTCCTACAATAAACAAGTCAATCTTCACTTTACTTGGTCAGAGGTCCTGAACATGAAGCAACAGGGAAAAAAAAGAAAACTTTAGAGCTTAGTTTGTATGTGGACACAAACTGAGGCTTAGACACCAAAACCAATTCTTCCTCCAAAGGTACTCTGAGATCAAGAACCCCATGTTGGCATTATCTGGTGTGTGCCTACACGAAATCCCCCTGCTCTCGAACCAGCACTTGTGCTGGGAGAGTTTTATCACTTCACTTGCCCACTCGAAGAGCTGAGTCCAGAATGCCAAGTCTGTCCATTATCCATGAAGGAAAGGTTAACAGGCTGGCTCAGGTGGGTGCCAACCAGTGAATAACCCACCAGGTAGGAAATAATTTGGCAAAGAGCCCCAGGTGAGCAGCCCACAAGGTGTTATTCAAGGATCAGCAGCTCGTTTCTCTTTGCAGCTTAGAGGGGATGCAATGAAGATTTATAGGCAGGAACAAGGGGGTAGTTTTCCAGCAGCCACCAACCCTCTTGGTCCCTCTAGGGCACAGAAAAATCTGTGTGGTGTCTGCCACATCTGCTGACAGTAATTCCTAAGGAGACTGGCTGGCTCCATGGGGTTATACTGGGAAGAGGAAGATTTAAGAACTAATCAGAGGCTCTATGTGGAAGACTGGAGGTTTCTCACACAGAGGAGGCAGGAGAGCCACAAGGGCCTGAGGTCAGCAGGACTGCCAGGAGCAGGTATGGAGCCCTTACGTCTGGAATGTCAGCCACCTGAAAAACAGCACTGTGGCCAAGCTGGGAGGAAGTTAAAGGGGAATCCACAGTGAAAAGGATCAGTGAAAGTCAGGTGTCAACTCAGCTTGGCCTTGCCAGAGTGTGAGAGAAAGATGAGGAGTGTTCCTAAGAACTAGAGGCTTCCAGACTTCCTTACTTTAACCAACATCTTTCAAGTCCTGTAGACAGAACACCCCAACTTCCCTTCCCCAGCCAAGAACATGACCTTCCCTAAGCCCTGCACGTGGATATAAGACCAAAACGGGATAACTGAGCAAAGCAATGCTCAGAAGCCCCAGCCAGGATACTGAGTTCTTAACACTCGGTCTCTTTACAGAGTTTCTTTGGCACGTGGTACATCTAAATCAGCAGCTGATCTCACCCTTTATGTCCCTGTGCACAATCATGTTGCTGTGAAGGTACGAGACTCCCTCGAGGATCTGCCGAGTGTATTTCCGGGTGACGTTTTCCGTGAGGGCTCCGTACGCCTTCAGCTGGTCCTTCACTGACCCCTGTACCACCAGCAAACAGAAAACGTTGGCAAAGAAATGACAGACCACAGATCCTGCAGTCTCCACCCGATTCCCACGAGCCATGACTGTGTTATACACCCAACCAGCCCAGTAATGAATTCTGGCCTCTTCTAAAGCCTTCCCATGAGGCTCTCTGAGCATCTTGCCCTAAGGAGCCCTTCTAAAGAACGGCAAGGACAGGCTTCATGGTAAAAATAGCTTAAGGAGGTTCTGTCTGCTTCCTCCCTGCTGGTAGAACTGGTTGTGAAGACAAGCAATAAAACAGTTCAGCAGACTGAGCCAGGTCAAAAGTCTCCCTTTTTGCAGGGTCAGTTTTAGCCTCATTTGCTGTATCATGACTGTAATTCAGTTGTTATGATTTACAAGCTGGTCCAAGTCCTCTAAAGTACTTTGGTAGGACAAATTTAGACTGAACAAAAGAACTGGCTTTAGTGACTAATAAAGGGAATGTATTTCAAGTACAAGACACTGAAGGAAAAAACCCAAAGAGGTTACTTGGACATAAATAAAATTAAAGTGGTGGCTTTATAACTCAGGATGAGAAGGGGCAGCCCTAAGAGGGTCTAAGGTGGATGACACAGTCAGGGGGATCACAGCAACTAATAAACCAACTACCAAACCCACAGATCTCCCTTTGTGATCCATGACTGTGCTGCCTGTGCCAGCTCTTACCCCTGGCATGTACTCCATGAAGATGGTCAAGGTCTTCTCTGCTCGATCCCGTAAGCAGCCGTAATATTGGACAATACGCTCGTGCTGGAGATTCTTCAGCAGCTGAATTTCACACTCCAGGGCACTCACTTCCTATGGATGTTGAAGGAGAAAACAAGGCTGCAGCCCTAGGAAATAGTCCATCCTAATAAATTTGTCATGTCACTGGCAGGATGAAACTACTACTGCACTGAAAAGTCTAATCCATGGCATTGGAAAAGGCAAACACTACCAGTGCTTCACATGAATCCTTGCTGTGTAATCAGCAGGCAAGTATTGGTGTGGGAGCTTTGATGGAAAAAAGGCAGTATCATATATGGATTTAGTACCAGAAAAACTTTGTTTCTTGACTTGATTTTCTTCACTCACAACACAGGTATAACCTCACTTCTCACACTGAGCTGAGGGCAGGGAGTGTTAATTATTAAACAGCTCTGACTACAGCTACAGAACTGCCAGGAATCCCCCTGTAGGAATCTCAGCTCTTTAGAGAGCAAAACCAGAGGTGCTGAGAGTTCCTAAACTTCTGTCACCCAGTCCTGCCCTGATTCACACTGATGATTTTACTGGAATCAACCTTACAAAAGGTCTCCTCTCTTATTTACTTCAAGGAATCTGCAGCTCTGTACATCAAATTGATTCTTTGCTTTGCTCTTGCCACAGACAACAGGGTATCACAGCACAAAGGCAAAGAGGCTCTCCAGCAATTTCAGATGGAATCACAGATGTTTGTTGTCCAGGAAAAGTATCCAGTTCTTGCTGAATCCAGGGAATGAGTAGGAGGTACATCAAAAGTACTGAAGCACGAGAATTTATGTAAAGAATGGTTTCCCCCAAATTAGTCCCACTTAACTCTTTCCAGCCCTGCCACTGGAAGGTGTCAGGTTCAGCTCTCTCACTCTGGGAGAGGATGCAGCTCCTCAGAGCAAGGACCTGGATGCTGTAGGGACACATGGAACCACAGGAAGCTGCTTGATCAGGCCAAGTGATAATTTAAGGTTTGGGGTTTCAATGCCTTCAGGATATTTTCCAGCCTGTTCCTCCTTGGCTCAGAGTTACTGTCTGATTTACAGCAGAGACATGTTAGAACTTAGAACTTCCCAATTTAAGACTTATCTTGGCACCAGTATCCCATATAAAATCAGAATAATTAAATCTTCATGGATCAGTTATTCCAGCTCAAAGTGAACTTGTTCAATGTTGGGATACTGGTACATTGTTAAAACACAAGCAAAGAACCCAACAGCCATTCCAGCTGCACCCACTGTGTAGGGAGTTGTGTGCTATCCCTTAACTTCAAGGTGCCCCTTCCCATCTCCACTGTTTCTAATGTGTTGTCACATCCTTCTTGATTAATTTACACACCACAGCTCAATTTGTTTCAAGGACAGGGAGAATTCAGAAGTGAAAACCGGTAATTAACACACTTGATACAGGGTGTATGATATAAACCCAGAAGTGGGTTTTGCAAGTGCAAGCAGCTTTTTTTTGCTCAAAAAAGAAAAAAAACTCCTACTCTTTCTGGGTTTAGTTTCATTCACATCCATGTCTAACCAGGAACACAGGGCAGTCTAGTATTCCTCAAGTAACCTGGCAACAAACCAGAAAGCTGAGAAGGGAGAGCCAAAAATGAAGCCAGAAAATGGATTTTAGTTTCAGGCTGAAGTTAATAATACAAAAAAGTAATTTTTAAATGGCTCCTATTCTTCTCCACATGACTCGAAACCTTAGTAGGAACTAAATATAAGATGCCAGCTTTTAAGGACAGACAGATAGAGGCATTTTGCAGGATGTGGCAGGATTTTAGAAGCTGAGATGAGGATTACCTTGCTGGTTTCAGGGCTCTCTGGATCAAATTGGACCTGTTTGGCTGCAAGTTCCCTGCCCGTGTCCACGTCGTAGCACAGGTACACGCGGCCGAAGGCGCCCTGGCCCAGCAGTTTCCCTCGTCGCCAGTTTATTGGAGCACTTGGAGCTAAAAGACAACAGTAATAATTCCTCATTTCATTACACTATTTAAAAGCCATGGTTGTCTTTTCAAGGACCCATCCCCATCACACTGGGATTGACCCAGGTGTTTTGCAGCTGAACAAACACGAGGCGCTCTCCCGGCGTAAGGGAGTCAGTGGCAGAGCTCTGACCAGGATCCAACCATCTCAGGACCTGCTGACTGGTGTCCCATTAAAATGAAACCACAAAACATCCTGCAAATATGTCCTGCAGAAAAGTTATTTGATGGGGTTGATGAAATTTCATTCTGCCAGCAGGTGGATTCTACAAACCCACTACTTTAAGAGATGGTGTAGCATTTAAAGAGCATCTTCCAACCCTTGACCTGGAGTTACCACAGGTATCAGGTGAGGAAGAGCTGGATCAGCCTTGCTAAATCAATTCCACCCAGCTGGGAATGACTTACACTGCTGGGACAACTTGAAGGACATTATTCTGAGGTCTTTGTCAAGGTAGCTCAGGGTTCCTTCTCCTGTGGGAAGGATTTCACTGCAAGGCTCTCTCTACAGCAGAAAAATTAAAGTCATAATTCCCTACTAGATGGTGATAAAGTGGGGGCTGTAAGGTTAGCATAGCCTGTGCACCACCTTCAGCTGCTCAACAATCAGATTCCAATAAAAATACACACTAGACCCAGCTAAAGGAGCCACCTCCAACACCCCAGCAGGAGGTGACATCCACAGGGAATTAGGAGTCCTCACATTCCACAGGCAGCAGTCTCCTGAGCCCAGTTTTCCAGACTGCCCTAAATCCCAGAGCATATCACTCAAAACCCAGTGCTTCAGCTCCAACTTTGAAAGCAACACTACCAGTCTCCTGCAGTGCAATGCATCCAATTATGTTGTATCTAACAAGAAACTCTAAAAACAAAGACAGGAACCAGCCATCTGGACAGTGTGAAAATGTAGAAGAGCTGAGAGATTAGCTTTGCCATGTCTAATTTAATCAGATTTACTGCCAGTCAGTATTTTAGTGTTGCAAGCTTACTCTTCATTTTGATCCCTAAATTACTGTATGGGATATCTGAAGTTCATCAGTAATGATTTATGTTCCATTTCTTTTTTTATAATAGAAAGTTGTCCAAAAAACCAACTCAGGGATTCTATTACAACAGAAGTAAATCTTCCTACTTAAGAGCAAGTGAAATATATACAGCTCTCAACTGGTAAAATAACTGTAACCCATAAGCTTGACTACAAATGTTAATATATCAAGAAAATAAACAAGCCTGTCTGACTGTTTTAAGAGCCCTGAAAAGATTCAATGGAGTCTTTTTTTTTTACTTCTTAGCTGAATTTCCGAGGCTTTCTAAAGGAAAAACCAGCTCACAGTGGAGGAAAAAACCAAGAGAGAAGAAAAAGAAGACGTGTCTTGTAGGTGAGACAAGCTGGCCTCAAAACACAGCCGGGTAACCATGTGGTTCTAATGGCTTGTTAAAATCAAATATGTTGGGTCTGGAGGTCCCAGCTGGGGTCAGGGAGTGCTCACATTTGGTGGGGATGTTCCTCTCCTGCACGCCCAGGGCGTTCTCGCTGTCGGCGCTGCGCAGGCGGCCCCGCGGGTCCAGGTACTGCAGTGCCAGGCCCAGGTTCTCCCCGTTGGTGCTCAGGGAACGACTGGAAGGGACCAAGGTGAAAAGATTCCCTTGGTGACGCCGTATCCTGGGAAACGTCCTCCGGCCTGGGGGGGGAAGGGTAAACATTCGAAATCGATGCTTGCAAGTGGAAGGTGATGGAGAAGAAGGGAGAGAAAAACCATGTTCTGCTCTGTTCCCACGGAGCAGAAGCTGCTGCCAAACAGACGAGATGCAAAAATATAACGGTTCAGGGCTGGTGCTGCCTGAGCTCAGTACAGCTCTGGATCACTCCCAGAGCAGAAGGCAGAGAACACTTTGTAATGCCCTCAAGTGCTGTGTTGCAAGATCTAAACCTGCCTTCCAAACCAAAAATCTGGTTTACAGGCTACCACACAAGCTCTGAGGCTGGTTAACGACGACTCCCAGAATGACTTTCTAGATAACGTGCCTGGACTTGGAAATAAAAACCATAAACAAAGATTATGGTGACTTGCACCTCATGAAATTTTGAGAGGTTAATTTGCACAAAGCCATGTGATGAGTAAAGATGTAAGTCTTTAAGTCCCTGCTACATTTAAAAGAAACAAGTCTGCATTGTGAATTAGCAAAGCATAATGAATCCCTGAGGTAGGAACCTACTATATATGGCCAAGGCTAATAACTCTGTCCACTGCCCAAGCCCAGCAGTCCCTGATCAGCCTGGATATTCCCAGAAAGCACAAAGTAAACAAAGAATTACAAAGTAAACCAAGAATTACAAACAACCATAGAGTGCTTCCATGAAAATGAGGCATCACGCACAGTACCATCAACTTCAGCACTCACTGCAAGGCCCAGGGCACTTCCAGGCTCTTCAGCTGGGAATTACACCCATCCCTAGAGGTTGCCATTGCCTCACCTTGTTTTTCCAGCCTGGAATTGAAGGTCCTAGAACAACTCACCATCGTTGTAGTCCTTGTGCTGCATGGAGACGTTGTAGCGCCGCGGGTAAGTCCCACCTTTCCCTGCTTTGTCATAGATCTGATTCTCACGGTCTGGAGGGAGATGCAAAGACAGGAGTGAGGCCTCCTTCAAAAAGTGTAACTTCTAATGACAAAATTCCCCTGTAGCAGCAGGGTTTTAGGAAGAGGTCATCAATAACTTCATAGCTTTTCAGTCAACACATCCCCAGTTCTATTTATACAATGCCAGCAACCTTTGCAGCAGTGACATACCTGAGAACTCCTGTCTATTATCAGGAAAGCTTTGTGCCCTTGACATCCGTGACTTCCGAAAAGAAGGACTAGTAAAGAAAGAAGGCAAGAATAAGTTTTGCTGCCCACCAGAGCAAAACCTACACGGGCTTTAAAAATACGAGTGAATACATCTGCAGATTGGAAATGGTGACTCTCAAACCCATGCCCCTGCAATGATTTTATGCTCCATCTGCAAAGCTAAAGCCAGGCTAAGCCCCAGCTAACCAGACTGCTTCCCAGTGTGGGCAGTCAGCTCTTCTGTTCACTTTGAGCCATTTATTCAGTGTTTCCCCAGTCTGTGGTATAAGATTCAGTGACTCCTTCAGACATGGGAAGTGGAAGGCTAAAACCAAGGCTGAGAGGAAGAGCAGAACAGGGCAGCACTTGCAGCACACTGTTTACAGGGCAGCAGAGATTTACCATGAGGGACAAGAGTTCCTCTCATGAAAACTTGGGTGCACTTTCCTCTCTCCAGCAGCACAAGAGCCTGAACACCAACACTGCTTCCAACCCCTGTGTTTCTCCCCAGTAAGCAGCATTCCTCCAGCAAGCCTAAGGAAGGCCCCTTGCTTGGCACAAGGTCTTTCACACCTCAGGAGATTACACAAACTCAATCTGTGCCAAAGCCATGCTACTGGCACTTGTTTTGTTAACCAGTGTAAATGGCACAGCCTCACAGAGCTTTCAGACTCCCAAACGAGACTCCTTCCCCACTGCACAAACAACAGCTTTCCCAGATGATGCCACTCCAGCAACAAATAACCAGGAAAGCTTTTCATTGCTTCCCCTTCTTCACTTAAGGTAGAGAAAGGGGAGAGGAGGACAGGTAACAAATCAGCAATGTTCCCTCAACAAATGAATCCATGCACACACACAGTTAACTCCAAGTGTTTCCTTATGACTCCATAAACTGGAGGAAGTGAATGGCTTCAAATCCAAACCTCAAGTGCTTGATATAAAAACACACATTACCTACAGGAATTAGCTTGGAGGAATCCTAAAAACATGCTGAAGCCCAATATTACAGGTGCTGGGAAGCTACAGTTGCTATTCAAGTTAATAGAACCTCTGGCTGCCCATCAGCACCTCAAGCAACACCAACAGCAAAAATAGGGAAGAAAAAGACTCAGAGCATCAACCTATGACAAACTCTTCTTCAAAGAGCCTCCCTATATACCTCTGGAATTAATTTTGTATCTTGCAGGACACAGCAATCTAGTGCAATGATCTATTTCTGTAACCTTAGAATAGTTTGGGGTATTTTTTTGTCATTTTATTTTTTAAGTGAACAAGTAAAGCCTTGTCTAGAAGAGGTTTAAATCCCCTGCAGCCAGATGTTCTCAGAGCGTTGGCTCCACACAGACTGCTCACTTTAGAACTCTGTATCTAAAACATAAAGCCACTGAAACACCAGTTTTGTTGGTCTATGGTTTTGCCAGAAAATAAAACAGCCTTAAGACACAGTTAATTATCTTTAAGAAATATATTGGGATATAGGTAGGAAATAAGTTTTTCTTTCTCTCCAAGAAAATTTATGAGATGGAAAACAGACTTTTGCCTGAGTACCACCGGCATTTCAATCTGAGCACACACATTCCTACCAGTTTGTACATTTGTACCTGTCTGCTGACCTGTCCAAGGACTGGCAGCTTCCTGACACCGAGTTTTCAGCACTGCTTAGAGGGTCCAGCATCTGCAACACAGAAGAAATCACAAGGCAACATCAGTGCAGTCCAGTGCTCAGGAGAGGCTCAGAGCAAGAGGATCAGAGCCCACTGCTGCTTGTCTGGAGGAAGTCCAGCTGAGGAAAGGAGTCTAAACCTTTTTAAATGCACATTTTCCCCTTATCTCCCACAGAAATAGAGTTCATATCAAATTTGAGACACTGCTTTAGGTGCTGGAAGGATTCTGCTGTGGAAAATGGAAGTTTCAGTCAGCCTTGTGCTGCATTTTGATCCCAACTGCCTCCAGGAACAGTCTCTGCTGGTGCTGCTGCATTGCTGCCTCCACCTGTGAGTCGCCCTTTGGCCTCACTTCCTACTTTTCTGAATGGAGAGCGGAGTTTCAAAAGCAAGAGGGTCACCCAAACCTGGCACTAGGAAACCAGAGCACACATGTGTGACACCCCCAGAACTGCTCAGTCAGTGGAGAGGCAATGCCCAGCACACACAGCAACTGCTTCTGGCAGCCCAAAGGCTTTGAACTTACACAGCTGCAACTGGAAGCAGTTTAAATGCACAAAGCAGCACTTTTAGAATCCCAGAACGGTTTGGGTTGGAAAGGACCTCAGAGATCATCCACATCCACCCCCTGCCATGGGCAGGGACACCTTCCACTAGACCAGGTTGCTCAGAGCTCCATCCAACCTGGATTTGAACGCTTCCAGGGATGGGGCAGCCACAACTTTCTGGGCAATTTGTTCCAGTGTCCTCACGGTGCTGATGCAACCACAGCTGGTGAATGTTGGGGAGTGAAAAGGAGGGCCCAGATCCCAGCGGAGTTCCTGAACAAGCTGGACGTGCTTTTTCCCGCCCTCCTGCTCATACTCACACACTGTTCACTGGTTTCTGGGATGAATTCCCCCTCGCTGTTGATGCTGGTGTAGGATCCCTGCCGGGCGATGCGCTGCTGCCTCTCCGGAACGTACCCCGGAGGGGGGGAGCTCCTCCCTGTGTTCTGGGAGCCTGGGCCAGGGAGAGGGATATTCCTTAGATTTATGCTGCTGGAATGAGACTGCACGTGCATGGACACAAAATCTAAGTATCTCCTCTAACACCAGGCCTCCACTTCCATGACCACAGTAGCTCTGGAATGATCCTGACAGCCTGGACAGACGTGGAACCAGGAGGGGTCATGTCAAAAACCAAACTGTTTGATGAGTAAACTGTTTGATGACATTTTAGACACCACATGATTACTGGTGAAGCTCCTAACACAGTTTCTGCTCTTCCCAACCTCTCCTGCTCGACTTTCTGAGCGTAATTTCAGTACCTCAGGGAAGGCAGAGGATTCCAGGAATCCCTGGCTTTTGAGCATGAACCTCATTGCCAACCTCCACTAAATAAAGCACTTGTCAGGGCAACCCACCTTCTGTCTTTATTCTAAGTTTGCATCAGTTAGTACAATTTATCCTGAGTGACAGCACATTCCTGCTAGTCAGCATCAGCTGAGCAAGTTACAGTGACACTGAGCAACTCCAGTGTCACACGGGAGCACTGTCACCTTTGGAAATAACCCCAACATTTCTGGTTTGCTGCGTGAAAAATCAAACTGTGTGGTCAGTTTGGGCAAAACCACATGGAGGTCAACTCTGCAATTCCTGTTAATTGGATGAGATAACTGGAGGGACAGAGAGTGTGTTTAGGGGCCAAAGGATGAGAAAAATAGTTTAATCATCTATTAATGGCACTACCTAAAGCGTTTCCGTTGTGCTACCTACTGAGAGAAACTTCAGCCCTAGGATTTATTTTTTCCTTGCAGACCTCAAAGAAGATGAAACTTTAGACACAGGAAGAAACAAAACCCCTTTTTGCAGTGACTTATCCACCTGCAGCTCCCACTGTGAGCTCCTAGAACTGCTGTGGTCCAGTCAATCTACTTGAGGTCACCCATGAAGTCAGGAAGAGCAGCTGAGGATCAGCTCTCAAGCTGTGCTTTTTACAACACTGTCTTTAATTAACTGTGTGTACTCAGGTGCTGTGAAAGATGGGTAAAGATCAGCAAATATTCTCCCAAGGAAAATATTTTCTACTGAGGTTGTTGTAATAAAGAGTGAAGGCGAACGCTGGCAGAAGAGAACTGGAAAGCAGAGCACACACTTTTTAGAGGGCTAAAAAGCAGAGCACACACCTCTGAAAGGGATGAAAAGCAGAGAACACACCTCTGAAAGGGATGAAAAGCAGAGAACACACCTCTGAAAGGGATGAAAAGCAGAGCACACACCTTTGAGAGGGATGAAAAGCAGAGCACACACCTCTGAGAGGGCTGAAAAGCAGAAAACACACATTTGAAAGGGCTGAAAAGCAGAAAACACAGTTTTGAGAGGGATGAAAAGCAGAGAACACCTTTGAGAGGACTGCACAAAGAAAAACAATGCTGGCATGACTTAGGAGTGCATGGGGGGTGAACCAGGTGAAAAAAAGGGATTAACAGAATCGTGGAACCATTAAGGTTGGAGAAGACCTCTGAGACCACCCGAGATCACCGAGTCCACAACCTGCTGCTCAGAGCTGCCACCCCATTTTCCCAGCAGCTCCACGGGGCCCCCGTGATGTTTGGAGCCCAGTGGTGTGGAGACAAACCCGGGAGCTGCCGTGGGGCTGCCCTGAGGCCCGGGAGCACTTTCACTCCTTCCGACACAATCCAGGGCTGGCCCAGAGCGAGCCCAGGCCCTGCTGGCACCGGCCCAGCCGCTGTTGTGGAAAGGCCCCCAGCCCTGGGCAGGAAAAGGAAGTCGGCACTAAATCCATGTATATCAAAGGAAGTGAGTGGAAAAAACACAAGTGCTGCCAGAATGCTTAGCAACTTTTTTTTTTTTTTCCCCCCCTCCTCTTTTAAATAAAAGTTATCTTTACTTCCAAACCTCTGAACTGGTGACAGCAGGCTCGAGGCCCGTCCACTCTGGAGGACAGGAACTACATGGATCTCTGCAAAAAGCTTTTGTTGAGCACTGCTTTGGACTTTCATTGCATCACATGTTGAGAATAGGAGAGTTTCTATGCCTGAAACACCGAAACAGAGCCCATTCCTTTTCCAAATCAAAGACGGGGAAAGAGAAGTAAGAAGAAATCGATGCAAGACTGAGCTGTTGCCAAATCCCCAGCAGACCTCTGACAGAACTGGAACTCTTCATAAGGAACAGTCTGGTACTTTGACATGTTCAGAAAACAAAACTAATGGTTTCTTGAGTGATGAATGACAGAGAGCATCCACAAGCTGGGATGAGAGGAAAGAGTCTGTACAACTGGGACACAGAAGGGGCCCCTTGTTACTACACAGTTTACTCATGACAGACACTCACTGGAGTCTGTTGGCTTTGGCACCATTATCTGGATACCTCAGAATGCCAGTAAAGGAGAAATATATATATATATTAATTGTTTTTGGCATTGAAATTGTCTGTGAAAAAAGAAACGTGGTGTTCAGACGTGCATGGACATCACTGCCTTCTTCACAGGACCAAGGAATGTTGCTCTTTTTTATGCACATTAACTCAAACTAGGAAGGATGGGAAAACTCTCTTTGTCCTCGTTTCAGTCACGTACTTCACAAGCTTTCAGCACTTCTTTGTTTGTTTGCTGCTTCAGAAAAGCAAACTGTACAAAAGGGGATCTGCAGAGTCCTGACAGGTTTGTTAGACAAGCTGCACACTGAGAACTACTGGTCTAGTTCTCAAGTCCTTCCCTCTGAGCTCACTCTCCCAGTCACCTCTGGTCACAACAGAGTGGATCTGGCTCTGGTTTAAACCCCCAACATGGAGACTGTTCTAGTTTAATCATATTTATTACTTTACACTTACATTGCATTGCAAATACTGATCTAAACCCCTGTAATAATTATGGCTAAAGTTTACAGAGCTAATAAAACTGAAGCAGTCCTTTGCCATGGAGAAGAACTAACCAAGAAAACAAGCCTGCCATTCCCAGCTCCTGATACTCCCATCGTGACTTGCATCACCTCTCCTCTGAAGCATTAGATATGACAAGCCCCAAAATAGCTGTTGGAACAAACAGAATCATCCTCTGCTTCTCTTTCCAGCAAAATTTACCTTTTCTCACTTGTAAAGCAGCAGCAACTCACACAGAACACCATCTTCATGCTCTCTCACCTTCCTCCTGCTCTTTCACTGCTCACTGGCCTTCACACCAAGGACTTAAATCCTAAATCACAGACTTTTTTTTTTTTTGGGACCCATGTATCTTTGAAGCTGTTTCAGATGTTTTAGTTTTTGATATAAAAAGTTAACAGTTTTGAGCATCCTTCAAGCACAGGTTTGAATAGTGCTGCACAGTTATAAAGAGTTGCACAGTTATTAACACAGAAACTGGGAGGAATCAGACAAATCTACCAGAGATAGAAGTAAAAATTACAGGAGTCCTAAATGGACCTTTCCACTAAACAGCAGTTCACTCAGCTAAGAAAAACCCAAGGGAAATGAGACAAAGGTACATAATACTCTGACTTTTCTTACTATCCTTTGTGTACCTCTGCTGTTCACCTTGTGCTCTACTCATCTGGTAATTCCAGGAGTGAAAGGTTAGGGAACTCAGTATGTAGGACACTGGTTGGATATGCAGTAGTAATTCCCTGATTCCAAGTAAAATGCTTGATTACAGGAGTCAGGAGAGATTCCAAAGCCCAACATAAAACCCCCTCATATCTAGGTTTCATGAACTGAAATTGCCAATGTAAACAAAAACCTTCATGGACTCACATCAGCTTTCCAAATTTCTAACCACAATGGATCTGGCTTTAGGACCCCCCCTTTAGCAGCTCCTCAGCTGTTCAACAACTTAGTAAGGAACTGAAACATTCTACTGTAAACATATGAAGAGCTTTTGAAAATGAACTGCCCTGTCCTAGAATAACCTTTCGATTTCTCCCAGCTCTCATAAATGCCATACCATAAACATTAGTGCCCAAATGACACATTTCACCAAACAAAACCATGTAGAAGTGGCAAAAATACTCACTGACAGACAGATGCCTACTTCTGGGTTCTGGCTGCTGGTAGGGTGTGCTCACATCCCCCACAGACTGGGAAGTTTTAATCCTGACTTGTTTGGGCAGTCCAGAATGGGGTGAAGAACTGGTCTGTTGGGTAAAATGAAAAGAATAAAATAAAATGAGACTGAGGAGCTCAAGCAGCCTGGCCACAGTCCCAAAAATATCATTATGTTTAGTAGTAAGAAAGAAGCTGAGCAACAGTTCTAGAGCCTGAAATCTTATTAACTTCAGAAAACACAAAGGCAGCAAAAGAGCAAGGTTTATAATTATGGTGTAACAGGAGTCCAACAACCAGAGCAAGGCACTGTCCAGCCTCAAGGGCAGGATTTGGAAGTCTCAGTGTCTGCCTGCCATTAACAGGTACCTGTGGGACACACACAGGGCTCATATCACCCCCAGACACCAGAACACAGAAAAACCTACAATTTCCATCAGCCACCTTTGCCAGCAGAGAGAAACTCTGAATCTTGCACTCTTTCAGAAGCAACCTGACTCCCCACAACCTTCACAATTCAGACCATCTAAGTGATAATAAATTCAGGAGACTTAAGAGAACCAAGAGTTTGGAGACACCAAGATGAATTTATTCATCCTTCCATGAAATTCCATAGATACTATCTAATTAATGACCATTTTTCCACAGTGCCTTCATCTCATTCAAAGTAGGAAGAGGAATGAGACACTTCAAACCTCCCCCAGTCAAGGAGATCCTGTGTCAAAGCAGGGGCTCAATACCTGCAGACACTTTCAATTTTAATCTTGACCCAACACACCAAGTTTTACAAGAGGATATAATATTCCCTTCCTCTTGTGTTCCAGAATTCATCTTCCCTTATTTAATTGAGATGAACAGAACCAAAGACACCCCGAGGAAATTAATTCTGGCCTGTGAAAATTATTTGAACATGACTTGGTCAAACAAGGTGTGAGGTCATACAATCCAAAATTAAAGTATTGAATAGCTGCTCATTCAATAAGGACATCCACTTGCATGGAGCAAGGATTTAAATCACATAAACTCCACCATGAATAGGTTCATGGGAGCTGGATAAAGGGTGCAGAGGTCACCCCACTGATGTGGACAGTTTGGCTTTAGGTCTTAAATTTTTCCAGTTTTCCCCATTACATTCTAAACAGAAGGAAAGGACTGACAACAGGAGTGAGCTGCTTGATGAAAAAAATCACAAATGAGCCACAGAAAGAGGTACAAGAAAATTAATTTGCACACTGTTGACAAACAGCACAGCTCTTGGTACCAGTGACACAGCTACTGCTGTAAAGTTAATTTGCTTTTTGGACATATTTGTGCCAAAGTCACCTTTCCATCCCCAGAAAAAGAAAAGAGCACAACCAAAACAAAATCTGCATCCTGTACTTCAGGAAAAATAATGCTTCCCGCTCCCTCAGTGGGATGAGATCATGCAGCCAAGAAACCTCCTCCAGCCTTGTGGGCTCTATCCCACGTAGGGCTCTCCTGTCAGGCAACTGAGCTGCAGAGGAAGTCAGAGGAGGGGGGGGGAAACAGTGGCACTTACTGAAAGCTTTGCTTTTTGTTTCTGCTTTGAGCAAAAGAGGAAAAAACAGCTAATAAAAGGACAACAGCACAGGAGTGGCTGCTGGCTGGTGTAGGATGGGATTTACTCAGTGGGTTATGCAAAGGCAGGTGGTATCATTTAACAGCTGGTTTGCAGCCTCAAGGCACTGACAGAGGGCTGGAAAAGAGGATTGTTTGACTGTGTTACACCAAAAGCTGAGGCCACCTTTTACAGGCTGTTTCCTGACACCACAGAACGAAGTCTGACTCCACCAGGTCACATCAAAGGCCTTCTTGCCAAGTATTGTCTTCAGAACAGGCAGCAATAAATGCTCAGGGAAAGGGCACAGGACAAGGAACAGCATCATCCCCTCCTACACCTTCCCAGCTTTTGGCACCCAGTCCTTTGGGAAAGGGCTGTTAACACTCCTGAAGGTCTCTGTATTTCCATTAACATGGATTATCAAATTAAAAAATAGTGGGAAGTGTATTTAAATCCTCCTGACAGTTCCAAGAATTATAGGTGTGATTATTTCCAGTTTGAGCTCCCTGCAGAACTTGAATAGGGATGAACATCTGAGATCGACAAGCTGTTCCCAACAGAGCAGCTTTTTGTGTCACACTCTTCAGAGAATTTGGTAATTTGCAAATCAAATATCTAAGCTATCAAGGTTTTTTGGCTTGAAAAGCTGCATGACCTTAATTCTGAAAAAGAAAAAAAGAGATATTGGATGAGGGAACCGTTTTCCAGTCCCAGATCAGGAACAAGGAAAACTTCAGACTCTTTTTGCACTCCTCATCTTGCAGATAAATTCACTGTCCAAAATGGGCATCTTTGGGAGCTTGGTTTAAAGATTTACTTCTCATGATATAATCTTTCCTGCTGACACTCACTGCCACAGCCACCTGTGGTACAGGAGAGTGAACCAAGACAATCAAACTCATCTTGGGTGTGAATACATCATTATTAGCTAAAGGCAACTTAGTTTCCATAGAGTAAGGCTGGATTTAAGGCATTAGGCTGCAGAGCTGAAAAATCCCTGGGAGCTGCCCCAGGCTTCTCACCCAATGAAGAAGTGTTAAAGGCTTGTCTTCAAGGACAACCTGTGCTCTGAAAGGCAAAATAATCACACACACTTTCAACACTGTGCTCTTAATCAAAGGTAAAAGATTTCTCTGCAAACCAAACTCTTTCAGTGTTGTCTGACTACAGGTACTTGCTATAAAATGGCTTTCATGTAACAGCTTAAAAAGCTGCAATGTTTTTAGTCCCTGAACAGCTGCTGAAGTCAGGAAGGAGAAAGCCAACAAAAAGATACCTGTAATAGCTGAGCCAAAGCAAAGAGGATAAACACATGCATTTGTGTCTGTGAAGAGTGATTTTACTAATCCCTGTTACTGCCATTGTGTTTCAGAGAGTTAAGGGTAAAAACCTTCATTTTGCTGCAGTCACAGAGGTTGGTACCCACATGGTTTCTGTCCTGGGACAGCAATAATATTCTAAGGCTTTTCACATTAGAGCTTCGGTCTAAGAGATCTACAGCTTTATCCAGGTCATCTTGGTTTTTCAGAGGGATAGAGAGCTGTAAAATAAACAACAGGAAAAAAAATCATTAGGAAAGACAGAAAAAAATAAGTCTATTTCCACAACAGGTGTTTCAACAAACAGAAGAATACCAGAATATAAGACAGGACTCTGACTGCTCACAAATTTTCATTCCAATACTGTCTCACTGTCCCCTTTTTAATGAGGTTTTCCTCCCATGCCAGAGAAATGGCTGACTCTGTGCAAATTTCTCTAAAGCACCAGCCACAAAAATATTAATTGCTACCTGAATTTGCTGTTTGCAAAGAACAAGTCAGGGACTTGTCAGCCCTTGACTCCCTGAGGAGAACGTGGTCTCAGAGCACTTATGAATTCAGACCTACTGATCAAGTGAAAATTGGGTTTCAGAGAGAAAGGAGAAGATAAAGACTTTGAAAGAGGGAATCAAATTAGAATTTAAAACTTGCTAATAAGACCCCGTGAAATCAGGCTCAGACACCCTCTATTCTACAGCCCACTCACATCTCAAAATGGGAATGTTATTAACCCTGGAGAACTCTCATTTTTGTCCCACTCTCACTGGTGAATGGGGTTCTGCATCTCCCTCATTAGGGATGCAGTTCCAAACAGTGGGAGGGCGACACCACAACAATAAAAACAAGGAAAAACCAGCGTGTCCAGGGTGAGAAAGCCACTAAAATACTTTAGATTATTAACATGGACTACCCAGTTCCTGAGAGACAAATGCTGTTCCCCATGTCACTTTATTTCACCGCTGACAGTGCCCACAGTCCCCCTAAAGCCTCCTCTGTTCTCGGACTCCCCTTGTTCCCTGGGCAACAAGATCTCCCTGGATATGTATCAGCCTGCAAGAGTTGCTTTCAACAATAAAATACTTCAAATACCTTTTTTACTTCCCCAAGAGAGTCTCCCAACCACCACCAGTGCAAGAGAGCTGCTGTTTGTACAACACACACAGCACCGTGAGGCTTTATCAGGATCAGTGTGTTTTCCTTTGGATCAGGGATTCAAGAGTGTTTTGCATTAAAGGAAGGACTGAAAATTAAATTTATGGGCACAGAGTTTGTGAGGGGGAGATGTGGTGCAGAGAGTGTCTGCCATGCCCTGAGCACTGGGAGCTCTGTACCTCGTTGTTCATGTAGTGCAGGTCCAGGGGCTGCCCAAAGGCTGTTTTCACTTTCTGCTGCACGTCCTCGTAGCGCACGGGACGGACAAACGGGATGATCCTGGAATGAGAGAGAGCCCCTGGCTGAAATCAGAAATACACTTGGTAATGCAATCAAACCAGGTGGCTGAACCACTAAAAACACATTTGAATGCTCTCCTTTCATCCTCGAGCAGGTAGCGAGCCTTTCAAATTTAAATTTACACGCGTTGTTTCAGTCAGGAATTATTGATCTCTGGCCCATTTCCAGGGGTTTGTCAAAATGCAATATTCAGCTGCAGATTTTAAATAGAATCCCTTTGTCCCTGGGCAGAGAAGTATCCTTTGCTGAATCAGTGGCTTTCACAAAACAGGATACAAATGTCCCGTGCACCTTGGCTTAAAAAATACTGCCTTGGGCACAAAACACACTCAGGGAGAGCCGAATTAAAAGCTGCAGAGGCCAAAAGAATAAAAAATTTAAGTATCCAAGTACCTGAATTCAAAATTCACTCCCTAATAATCTGCAAAATGCATTTCATATTAAAAGTTTCAACAAATATTCCCACAGCAAAGTTAGTCCTGAACTCCTGAGGGAAGATAACAGCAGGTGGACACAAAGGAACCTGAAAATCCTCCTTCCCAAAGGTGGGCTGTGCCCTCAGCTCCATGCCTGCCCCCTGCATGCTCAGGTCAGACATCTCCAAACATCTGAATCATGGACTCACTACGTTGGCTTTCCAGTTTTCCATCAAATCATGGAATGGTTTGGGTTGGAAGGAACCTTAAAGATCATCTTGTTCCAAACCTGTGCGACACAGCGGGGTTTTTTCTCCAGAGCTGAGGCCAAATCTAACTGTGCAAATGTTCGTCACACATGGCTTGCCTCATTTACAAAAAATTGCTTTATTTTTTAATTAAAGAGGCCCAAATAGACCAAAACTTAAATATAGCTTCAGCTGTAACAGCAGTGTCACAGCTGACTTGCAACAATTGAGAATATTTTTATAAGTCAGAAGATTCACATTACACTGATCAGTCTCACACTCTCCTGCTTCCTCTCTCCTATTTTTTTATCTTCAGGCACCTTCACCAAATGACACACAAAATCTGCCCAGATTTAAATTATTCCACACAAAACCTGCACAGATGTAAATTATTCTGATCACTGTCCCTGGGCCCAGACCTTGTGACACACTAAACCCCAGCTCAAGCACTCAGCCATTCCCTCCCCAGGAGAATGGCAGGAGTTTTACACTCACAGACAACAACGGCCTCCAGGAATGCAAAATGTTACCCTGTGGAACCCTGTGGCACATAAAGGCTTTTCAGAAAATGACAGTACACTTTGCTTTGGTTTTATTACTGTTTTGCCTGCCTTGGAATAGCAACTCTCAATGTTTCAGGCAGAGGAACAATATGAACTTCCAGGAAAGCATCTAAAACTCTTATTTTGCTGGAATGTTCTGTTGTAGGAAGTTACCAAGTACTCACAAAGTCTACCTTGACAGCCATGGAAAAGGATGATTTTCACTCTCTTCAGAATAATCTGGAGGATTCAAATGCAAACTGCAGTTTAGAACCCGTTGTTCTAAACAAACCAAGGCCACCCAGGGCAGTGGTGGAATCACCACCTCTGCAAGTGTTCAAAAAACATGTGGATGTGGCACTGGAGGACATGTTTTAGTGGTGACCACGGTGGTGGTGCTGGGTTGGACTTGAGGACCTTAAAGGTCTTTTCCAACCTGCACAATTCTGTGATTCTGTGCCACCTCCTGCTCAGAAAGCCACTCTTCACCTCTTTGCTGCACAGGTTTCTCACCTTCTGCTTCCATGAGACCTCACTGTGCCTACACTGCAAGTCAAGCCCTCCAGGGGCAGTCACAGGACAAGGGGGAATGGCTTTAAACTGAAATAGGGCAGGGTTAGATGGGATATTAGGAAGAAATTCTTCCCTGTGAGGGTGGGGAGGCCCTGGCACAGGTTGCCCAGAGAAGCTGTGGCTGCCCCTGGATCCCTGGAAGTGTCCAAGGCCAGGATGGAGCAACCTGGGATAGTGAGTGGCATCCCCAGGCGTGGCAGGGAGGGTGGAATGAGATGATCCTTATGGTCCCTTCCAACCCAAACCATCCTGGGTTCAAACCATCACTATGATTCTGTGATGAACCTGTGCTTTGGATAAAAGGTTTAATTTCCCATCCATCCATGCATCCATCCATCTTCATCAGCCCTGGGTATCCTTTCACAAGATGCAGCTTTTGTTTTAAACAGCCCTTGTGTTAGTTGGCTTCCTCGACCCCTTCCCAGGAAAGATTCATCTTGCTACCAGTCCTACAACATCCAGCTATTTGGAAATAATTGTGCTTGTTAAAAAGCAGCCCACAATAACATTTTCTACATATTCCTGAGAAACCCATCCATGAAATTACAGTACTCTGGCACCACACAAATGTAATTTAGCTCTCAGTGCCTTATAAAGACTCCCATTCTACACTCAACGCATTCAAAAGCAGAGCTGTTCTCAGGTGCCACAAATTCTATTAGTTTAAAAACTCTGTGCACTCCTCTAACACAAAATCCTGGACTGCAGGGTTTGAGGAGCCCATTCCTGCCTGACCACCTTAAATATTTGTGGTTAGATCTGGCAGCTGCTGTGAAGCCAAGCACACACACTCACATTCTGGTGCAGGCTCCCTGTCTGTAACTGCACACCGCGCTGGGAGCGGGGAATTCAGCTGAGTGAAACTGCATAATTAGACTAACACACAATCAACCTTTTCATTTTAATGTTACTTCAGAAAAAAAAAAACCTTTCTCCTCCCCTCCCCGAGCTCGGTGCCACCTGAAATGCACCCGGGCTGAGACAGGCAAGCTGAGAAGCTCGTGGGGACAGAGTTTGCTGCTGAGTTCCCTCGTCCTGGCAGGGTGTGACAAGGACCTGTGACATGGCACCCCCTGCCTCTGTTTTGCCCACACAAACCCCTGACACAGGAAGAAGGTCTGGCTGACAAAGAAGGCAGCAGATCCCAGTGATGATCACCTCTAAAATTTCTCCCCAAGCACCAAAAGTCAGGGTTGTTTTAGGGACAGAATTCATGGTGCAGGATTTTAGCGAAAGCAACAGTTCAAGTTTTGAGGAAGATCACAAATTGTTCTCCACTGCCTGCTTTGCCAACAAAGAATGCTTCTGCTTTCCTGATAAAAATCCCCAAATTTGACAAAGGAGGATACCTGAGGAGGAGCTTCAGCACCTCAGCCAAAACCTTTGCTAGGACCAGGTATGAGGATCCCTGCAGACAACTTGTGCTGTTCTACCATCAACATTAAATTTGCATTTTATCGTGAAACCATGAACTACTTTATGTTGGAAGTAAATGGGAGAAACCAAAGGATTCCCATAGGATGGCTGTGAGGAGTAGCACATACATTCCTGCTTACAATCCAATTAATTTCCTCCAAAATAAGGGAACTGTAACCCATCATTAAGATCACTTTTTGCCCTCAGTGAGAGCAGACTCAAAGAGACCACAGACAAGCTCGGAGCCTTCCTGTGTGTTCACACACCACCACACAGCCATTAAATGTTTTGAGAGTTCCCCTCAATGCTGTGGCAAGTAAGAGGCTTTTGGAGACCTACTTTTAATTATCCAGGCAATTTTATCCATTGCAAACAATGCTGTAAAAATTGAAGCTGCTATTTCAGTTCTTTCTGGGTTTTTCTTGCAAAAGAATGTCTCTCAAAAAAGGAAATAACAAAGAAACTTTTACACCAATGAAAAAAAATCTTCCCTTGCTGTATCTGTTGCTCAATCACAGCAGGACAGTGATAGCAACAGGGCATCAGGAAGTGAGAAACTAGAAAAGAATGACACTGATTTGATCAGCTTCATTTGGTTTTAGTTAAATAAAACAAAATTGGAACATGTATGAAATGAGACTTTCAGGCTGAATTTATTTCAGGCTGGACAGCTTTTTAATATTGCTGCAATTCGCTTGCAAATAGATATTATGGAAATAAATCACTGTTTTATGACACACCGACCTCTAAAAATAACCAAGTTGTGTGTGACCTGTTTGTTATGGCCTTCCCTGTGTGATTTTCGTTCAGGAAAAAGAAAAGTGAAGCCAACAAAATATTTAACCTAAATTACTGATGACTGAACTATTCTCGTAAGCAAAGGACCAAAGCACTGAAGGCCAACTTACCGTCGCTCCCCGTTGTGTTCAAACTTTATCCTGACATCATTCTGCAGGAGAAAGAACAAAAGGTGAGTTCACACTCAAATTCTGCCACACAAATGCATCACAACAGGATTTTAATATGATTTTAAGTTTCTTCCTGGAAGCTAAGGTAGACTGTGGAAACAAGTGGCTGGTATGTTTTTCGGAGAAACTGCCGAAGGAGAAAGGGAAGGAAAGGGGTAAAAACTAAGTTGTAATTTTTGTTAACTGTCACTGAAACAGAGGACACTTTAAGGAAAATTAAAATACCTTTAGCACTGCATGGTAAAAATCTGAAATGGAGTCCTAACTGCTTATTCATCTTAACTGAAGCTAATTTTCTTTGAGCACTCAAAGCAAAGATGGAAAAGAAGAGAGATACAGAGAATGTATACATTCTCTATTCTTATTCCTTCCTTTTATTCTTATTCTGATTTCTATTTATTATTCTGATTCGTTATTCCTATTTGTTATTCTTCATTCTTAAGAGATGGACTAAATCTCTGCTTTTGCAAAAACACAGCCCCTGACACTCCAACTAAGTCACAAACAGGCTGATTCTGTGTCACCTTCTAAAGCTCCTAACCTGGACCTGGATGGTTCAAAGCACAACCACACAACCTGTGCAGTCACTGCACACTCAGAAGATGCTCTGTGGCACAGAAGAGTCAACATGCTGAACTTTCAACTCTGGACATCGAAGTTCAAATCCCAATTTAGGTCAGAAAGATAAAAATAAAAGGGAAAAATCTGCTCTGATAAGACTCCATAATTTCTGCTGCACAATTTATGTGATTGGAATAGATTAAGCCATCTGTGAAAGCCTCAGACAATAGGCAATCATACATCTAGGAACTTCAAAAAAACGTGGCCAGGAAATGCTCTTGAGCTGGAGGAAGTTTCTGGCAGGCCCAGTGGTCAAGAATTCAGTTCAAAGGGATGGGATTCCTGCAGCATGGATCAGGGAAAACCAGCTCCCCAATCCCAGCAACGACCCCCTGCAGGTGGGTAATTCACGTGTAACTTTAAAAGACAATTTTTTTAGATGTGGGAAGAGAAAGAACTTACTCTAGAATGACTCCAAAATGAAACAAACTCATCTGGATTGAGCAGTAAAGGAAAAATGCAGCAAAGAGCACAGGAATAATATCCTATAAAAGATGCCCACCAGCCAACTCCTGATGAAACAGTTGTTCTTAGACATATTGGATGGAGGAATGATCCCTTTGGATCAGGATTTTCAAAGAAGTAAGTTTGTTTCTTAGACATACTGGATGGAGGAATGATCCCTTTATATCAGGATTTCAGGGAAGTAAGGTTCTAGATAAGTTTTTTATTTTTTTAATGTTATTCTAAATAGCCCAGTCTAAGGGAACTAAACAGGACTGTTTGGATGAAATGGAATTCAAGTCATTTTTCAGATTAAATTTCTGACCTCAAGATGTGGTTTAGGTCCTGGAACAGCCAAGTAACACAGCTCTCATTAATTAAAATTAGACAACACTAAGAAGATCTTCAGGGCTCTTTGGAAACCTTTCTTGAACTTGCTGGTACCTAAGCAAACCAAAATCACTTTCTCAACTCCACTGCACACTTTAGAACCTGTAATTTGGAAGAAAGGGAAGGGGGATGGAATTTATCTCTTGCTGATTTTTCCATAAGGGATCAGACACTGGTCATTCCTGCCTATTTTTTAAAGATCTAAGAAAAGGTGTTCAAAGTGATCTCAGTGTTCACGTTCCAGAGAGAAACTCGAGGAGTTAAGCTTTCCAGTGCTTTCAGTTTCTCTTGAATTCAGTGAGCCCATCAATTTTTAAAGTAAGTCATATAAACTCTCCTAAGAGATGAGTAAAAAGGCAAATCCAAGTTTAGTACCTCGGCGTTCCAGTACCATAAATCACAGTTACAGGTTTTGATTTAAGGCATCCCTGAATTCCCGTTCAAAGCGATCCGGGGAGGATTTTTGTTCTGCTCCATCTATGGATTTGTCCAGCACATTCTAGGAAATCCCAGATCCAGCTGAACAAGTAGATTACGAGCAGGCAAAGTGTAAGGCAGACAGACATGAACTTTAAAGCCTGCTCCAAAAGGCTTAAGCCTGTAACAGGAATCAAACTGCAAAGAGTTATTTTACTGACATAGGCAACTTCTCCTGTTAATGTCAGTCTTGCTGCCAGCAACTTGATCTAACTTTGTAAGACAGTAACAGACAAACAATTCTGGACTGAAATTGCTGCTTTTGCTTTGAAGTATTTCATTTAAATGACATCCAGCATCTACTGACAGAGTAAAGAGTGATTTATTCTGTCCCTCCTTTCGACCAGAAAGTCAATACCAGAGTTTTGTTCATGAAAAAGTCTGTAGCAATGTGGAACAAACCTGGAGTGGAAACAAACCTCCATCACTTACAGACTGCTTTGGGTGGGGAGGGACCTTAAAGACCATCCAGTGCCACCCCCTGCCATGGGCAGGGACACCTTCCACCAGCCCAGGTTGCTCCAACCTGGCCTTGGACACTTCCAGGGATCCAGGGGCAGCCACAGCTTCTCTGGGCAACCTGTGCCAGGGCCTCCCCACCCTCCCAGGGATGGATTCCTTCCCAATATCCCACCTAACCCTGCCCTCTTTCAGTTTAAAGCCATTCCCCTCCATCCTGTCACTACACTAGAACATGTACCCCCTGTAACATCAGGACAGAGCCAGGAAAGAAAAGCTCTTCCAGCCTCCCACACCTGCTTAAAGGAATTCTGTAAAGGTCCCTGCACACAATGGTAAAACCTACACACAATTTAGAATTGCTGATATAGAAATAAAGGCAGTTTTCTCACCGGAATTTTTTTTTCTTCCACTGCAGAGGCACACTGGTTTGTTATTGCAGGGCTGCCCAGGAGGGGGGGACCGCTGGCATTGTGTTTTTTCTTTAAAAGGAATAAAATAATTTTTAAAAAATGGCAAGCTAAAAATTTTTACACTTGGTAAATTTTTTTAGCTGATCAGACCAAACAACATCACAAACACATGTGGGGGGAAGGCAGGATACTAAGATGATGCAAATGATCAAATACACACACACACACACATATATATATAAAAATACAGAGCTTTACATATATATCCTTATATATAGCTTTTAATTTTACATAGATAAACCAATATAAAATATATACTATTTTAATATCATTTATATATTAAATAAAATCACATTTATTCCAGTATATACTTTGATTGTAATATTAATTAATATAATTATATCATAACATTAATTAGTAATATTATTATATTTCTATTATATTAGAAAATTATTTATAAATAATACATAGTATATCTACTGTATTTAATATAGTAGATATATACTATATTTAATATATAAATTAACATATAACTATATTTATACATAAATATAATATATAATAGTATATAATATATAGTATATATAATAACTATATTTAATATATAAATTAATATATAAAAATATAGTATATCTACTATATTTAATATAGTAGTTATTATATATTTTATACATATTAATATACATTATAATAATTATAATATATATTAACATACATTATTAATACATATTATATATTATATTTTAATATAGATATGAAAATAAAAATGTTCCATATTTGCCACACAGCCTGAGCAGGATGAGGGAGTTAATCCTGGCAGAAGCAGAGGCAGCAGATCCTCTGTCCCTTCTGCCCCCAGGCCCCCATCTCCCCATTTCAGGTGCTCACTAAATGGCCCATTACCTGTTTGTTGGCATGAGCAGTGTCTTTATTCTTCATGGTATCATACCCAGGCAGCCTGTGACGTCTGCTCATCTGGAGAGCCACCAGGTCCTTCATGATGGATTTCAAGGCCTCCTGTTCATCTGCAAGGCACAAGAATTTTAGGAATAAGTGGCCTGGGTGAGCATCAGGATCTTTGCAAAGACACTGTGATTTTGTTTAGTCACAGAAAGCCCAAACTAAAAGAAGATCATCAAATAGTAAACAAACAGATAAATTTTAAGTCTCTTTTCCAGTGTCACACAAGGATCAGAATAAATATGCCCAGTCCCTAATTGTGTTTAAAAGCCTTCACAACAAACAGCACAACCTGAGCAGATTTGCTAGATCATCAGAGGTCATTTAGGAAGGGCAAACTGATGTGCTTCTGCCAAGGAAAACCTGGTAAAAATCTCTTCTTTCCCACTTTATGTCCTGCTAACTCTCAATTCTTGCTTGTTAGCAGAACAAACCACAGCCAGCAGAGAGAGAAACGAAAACCCGGGCGAAGAACCATCCTGGAGTATCCCTGAACACAAATCCACTCACACTGATTGCCCCAACACGTTCCTCTCTTCCCTCACAACAAGCTGATGGGACAAAATTCCAACCATTTTATGAGATTTCAAGATGAAATTTGATTTGAGCAGGTTCAAATGGTCCAGCACTAAGAACACTGTCTGCTGGCAAAGTACAACACAGCAGGTTCAATTCAAGGCTTCTTGCCTTGCAGGAAAACACAAACACACATTGAGTTTTTTCTTGTACGTACTACTGACTAAAAATTACTTTCTGAAGTGAACATTCCTGATATAACCAATTTAATGTGTTCTCTCCCATTGCCTGTTAGTTTCGAGGAGAGATGTGTATTTATTTAGCAGAACCTTGTATGAAATCTAGAGAAAAGAAGACACAAAACAGGGGAAATGCTCAGTAACTGTGATGGATGGTGCAAAAAGGTCTAAAAGCCACAGGAAAGAATCCTTTGCTTTAGCAAGGATAATGATCTCAAATTCTTTGAAACTGGAAAAGGTAACAGAAGTTGCCACGTGAAGTTTTGTCCAAAATGGGACTGCACTGGCCACTGTGCTCCAGGCAACAAAGCAGCCTCAGATGCCCCACTTTGCTCCTGGCACAGTCACCTGGTGTCTCACACAGCAAGACTCAGAGAGTTTTTAGGGATAAAGTGTTGTTTCCTCGGCAAATAATACACCCAGTTAAATCCTTCCTGATACTGAGGCATTCCTCAGGCATGAAATGTGAAGCAGTGACTTGATCGGCTCTGAACATCCCCAGCAGAATCTGCCCTTTCTAAACGAGTCTGGGTGGACTTGGCCACTAGTTTTGAATGTAAAGCTGTTTGGTTTTTGGTTTTTTTTGATAATTGGAGCTTTTGGAAGTGATGTGAGCCCCATAAGTTATCACAGCCCTACTCAGATGACAGTGTGTCGGGTGTGCAGTGCTTGAAATGCACAATTCCTCCCGAAGTCCCCAGTCACTTGGAGGAGTTTGAGCTGAAATGAGCATTTTTGAAGCTGATTTGTAAACAACTGAAACTTCATTTTCACAATGCACCATGGCTGAACACTCATTCCTGATTCGTGGCACTGGTCTGATGGGTAATGGTTTGCATTTGGAAGAGCTGTCCTGGGAACAGCTGCTGAACATTAAATGATGGACTGACTCGCATCTGTATTTCTCTGTACGAGGGACTCACTGGGACTATTTGTTTCTTCAATTTTATGTCATGTATTTGTTCGTGAGTGTCTCCAAAGCAGCCAGTGTATGTTTTATGCACAGACTGGCTTCATAATTAATCAGTGTCTCAATAACAAACCAGATTTTCGCAATGCTTGAAGATGACAGATGTGGGACATGTACAGCCTGTGGAGCAGCCAGGGAGCAAATGCTCCTAAAAGCAAAATAGGGGAAAAAATAGACCTATTTGTAAGGAAGAAACATCTAAAGAAGTCCCAGGGAGAAGTCACACTAACGATATCTTTGGTACAACAAATAGTTTCTGCCCAGGTCTGCTTTAGCTTTCATGGGATCACAGAATCATAGGGTAGTTTGAGTTGGAGGGGACCTCAAAGCCCATCCAGTGCCACCCCCTGTCATGGGCAGGGACACCTTCCACCAGCCCAGGTTACATCCAGCCTGGCCTTGGACACTTCCAGGGATCCAGGAGCAGCCACAGCTTCTCTGGGCAACCTGGGCCAGGGCCTCCCCACCCTCACAGGGAGGGATTTCTTCCCAATATCCCATCTATCCCTGCCCTCTGGCAGTGTTAATCCATTCCCCCTTGTCCTGTCACTCCAGGCCCTTGTAAATATTCTCTCTCCATCTTTCCTGTTGTCTCCCTTCAGGTACTGGAGGGCCACAGTCAGGTGAGCCCTAACTCAGTCCAGAGACTACCCAAGTTCTGAGGTACATCCTCTGTGGACTTCAGACCCTACTACCAAAGCCCAGAAACATCAAGCCTGGGCCAGACCATGGAGGGGAAGAAACCTCCCAATGCATCTGCAGAAGGTGTTAATTAGAGTAAAACTCTTAAAAAAGGAAAGCAGAGCAGAGAAAGTAAAAAAAATCAGAGTCAAAACCCACCAAATCTCTGCTGTCCAAGACAAGCCAAATGAGACAATAACCACATTGTGGCAGTGGAGAAGGGAGAGCACTCCTTGAAATTCCAACTGCATGTAAAAGAAGCGAGGAGTGTCAGTAACACAACCAAAGCAAGAGGCTGCTTTTTGAGGAGCACATCAGCCAAAGGAAATAATTGCTGGGATCTATCTCAGCACTAAGTAACCCCTTGTGGGAGGAAAACGTGAAAAAACAGTTGTGAATGAAGCTAAAGTTCCAGGTAGGTAACAGCACAACTTTTTCTTTTAAAAAAAAAAAAAATGTTTCCAACTTCACATTTAACCTCTTACCTTACTGGAGTGTGTCCAATTTACTTGTATTCTTCAATCTGGATTGATATTAAGCACAGCCTTGGAGTCATCTGGCAGACAAAGGCTATAACTGTGCACAACAAAATACTACAACCTATGGATTGGCATATCCCTGGAGCTCCTACCACCCAAAACACACCGGGAAGAGCTGGGATACAAGTTTTCCACTACAGTGCAGTTTGGGTTTGGCCAGATACCAGGAGGATGAAGAAGAGCTTGTGTTGGCAGCACTCCTTTGGGCAAGAAGCAAACCAGCTATGAAAGCAGTTTATCACTGAGGGCTCATGACAAGAAATCAAGTCAAAGAATATGTCTGTGAATAAGAATTCGCCACCAAACAATATCATCACTGGAAAATCAGGATCAACGCTCACAATGGTTGGTTACAGGTGTTTGATCCCAAATTCCAGGCTGTGTGGAGTCTCACAGTGACTCATTTCTGTGAGGAACTGGGCACAGAGGACAGGCATCCAACCGTGTGTCTCTTAATACAGATTTGCAGCTTGGTACGTGGAGAATTTATTTATTAGCTGAGGCAACTTGTGAATTTACAATCTCTTAAACTCTTAAGGGCAGCACCTGGAAGCACCAGAGCTCAAGGAGTGTTTGGACAACACTCTCAGGTACAAGATGGGATTGCTGGGGTGTCCTGTGCAGGGCCAGGGGTTGGACTGGATGATCCTTGCAGGTCCCTACTAACTCAGGATATTCTATAATTCTATAAACCCCAGTTAGTGCCCTGCAAGGTCACTGCAAACTCACTTTCCTCTGTGCCAAAGCTGAAATCTTACTGATCTCCACAAAACTGGAACAGTTAATGTTCTGTCAAAGGTGATGGAACAGCTTCAGGTGAGTTTGAATCTTATTATACAGTTTTTAGTACCAAACCATATATGCTGTAATTCATCCCTGTGTTGATGAGATAGGAAATGACAGAGTATTTATCTTTTAAAAACACGAAGTTAAATACTGATCTGAGGTTGTGTAGGGAAAAAATCATCTCCAGTTAGGACAGCACTGTGATGGATTTAATGCTGAGAAGCATGAATACTTCTTTATTTCCCTCAAAACAGAGGATTTCCATAGATTGACTTGGAAAAGCACATGGAGCAACATTACATTAATCACACAATACAGAAGTTGCTACAAATGAAAACGAAGCAATTCTTGGAGTGCACTGAGAGACCCTGTTTTGCCTGGTCTCCAGTAGGTCTGGGAAACACAGCTCTGCTTTGTGCGGGAAAGATGTTGTCCAGGAAATGCTTTTCATGTTTTAAAAACTACACTCAAGGATTTTTATAACATCGATAAAAGCGAACTGCTGCTCCCAGAGAAAGCTATTCCTCTCCATAAAGCATTTATTTCAACGGATCCCTGGCTTCTTACACAGGGCTGAGCGAGTCAGAAATGGAAACTCTTTTGAAAATAATTAAAAAAAAAAAAATAAAAAAAAATCACAAAGTTCAAACAGCAAAAGCATCTGCCCATGGGCAAAACCAGGAAGTCTGTGAACTCCTCTAACCCAGGATGGTGTTTAATTAGTGTGATAATGATGCCACATTAGTTAAGAAGGGAAAAAAAGTGAATAAATCTCTGTTATCTACCCCCACAACAGCAAAGTTGGTTGGGGCGAGCCATGTGCAGATCCAGAGGCAACGAGGAAATTTTACACAAATTGGGCCCATGAAAAAAATCTTGGAAAGTTTCATTTTGAGTCCTTTGCTGTGGGCAGTTTTAGTGGTACCAAAATGCTGTTCTGCCCAATTTTCAGGAAATCACAAGTGACTGGTTTGTAGAGCGAGATGAAAAATCAGAGACTACCACGGACATGGCACGTGTGGGATATATTTAGGGTCCCTCTTCTCACCCAGAAGTTAAAGGAAAAGACTGAGATTTGGGATTTGAGCCGCAGCTCTGTCCCTCCCCCCGGGTGTCACTGAGCTGTGGCCATGGGTTCGTGTGTGAGCCAGGGGAAGGAAGTGACACAGGCAGGAAAACCGAGCGGATCGAGGGAACGCCGGGATGGGGACAGAGCGGGGCCTGCCCGGCACCCACCCCGCACTGCTCGGCCCTCCCGGCACAGGGACCTCGTGTGTCTCCATAGGAGAAGCAATATCTGTATTTTAAAGCCTGCCAAGGAGGTGACTGGAGGGAAATAAACCCCAGGGATTGCCCTGGAGGTGCAAGGTTGGAGAATTGCTCCAGGTGAGTTCCAGCGAACCGTGACACCAACCAGCCCACGTGTCCTCCAGAAACACAGGATGCAAGAAAAGCAGAGCATGATACAGCCCATTATCCATTATTAATTAGATCATGTGATCACAACTGCCTAATAAACTCGGATTTTTCCCATTGTAAGGGATCTGCAGCTGTGCCATGACACACACGATGCTGTGGTGGAGCAGTCCATGAAATTGTAGTTTTTCATTCTGCACTCATGTGTTTACAAACACACATTCAGCTGCCACTGGAAAATGCTTCCATGGAAATCCAACCTCTTCCTTCTCAACAATTTTAAGCTTATGAACCACCTGCCTGGTTCTGCAGAGGAGGTACAGAGAGATAATCCCGTGCCTCTCTTTACAGCAGAGAATTCTAGTGATGGATCTGCACAGATTTGTTGTCTTTACCAAATCAAACCAGAGCACAGAGGGATTGAAGTTGTTGGAGTTTAGCTTTGAGCAACATTTGCAATGCTTTATGAATTCAAAATATAAGAACTATTTATGCATACAGACTAAATGAAGGACAGGCTGAGAAAACTAAACTTGGTTGTAGGGAAGAAACACTGAAGTTGTAGCCCATGAAGCCATGAAACTCCACACTTACAACAGGAGTAACTCCCTTGCCCATATGCAGATATGAATAAGTTCTGGTTCAGACCAACTAAGAATTTAATTCTAGCACGAGACCTCTCTTTAAACTTAAAAGGGAATTAGGAAGCATAACCCCCCCCCCATAAGCAGTTTTTTATACAGGACATAGAGTCCAAATCCAAATTAATTCCAATTAATCAATCAATTTCAGTCATGGCAACTCCTCGCAGCAACATTTAAAAAATTAAAAGAGTTCCTCCAACTCCTCTGCTTGTTTTTACGTGTTGCTGCCTGGGCTGAGAATGGCAAACAAGAATTCAGTGGAAGCTCCATAAAGAAAAGACTATTCTGATGGACTCCCGAGCCACAATTAACACCAAAAACTCCCCCAATGAATCCGAAGCCCATCAACTCCCGTCCCAAGAAGAGCCAACGTGACTCCGGGAGGCTGCAGGAGCTCCCTGAGCCCGACCGGGCCAAGTTTAGCAAAGCCCCGGGGCAGCAGGGGAGGGGGCACGGTGCTCCCCGCAAACACACGATTTTTTTTACCATTTTACCCAAATCCTTGGAATCCCCCCACTATTTCCCGGCGGCGCTGCCGGTGCCGCGGTAACACCGCGGTAACACCGGGGGCAGCGCGGCCGCGGCAGGTCCCGTCCGGCCCCTCCGCCCGCTGCGGGGGCCGCGGCAGGTCCCGGCCCGGGCCGCACCGGGGGCGGCGGAGCCGCGGGGACCCCCCCCATCCATCGCGGAGGGCGCATCGCCCCCTCCCCTCCCGTCCTCTCCCCGCCCGCCCCTCCCGGCCCGTGAGGCGGCCCCGGATCCCCGCGGCCTCCCCGCCGGTTGCTCACCCATGTCTGCGGGCGGCGGCGCCGCGGGCGGCGGGCGCTGCGGGTCGGCGCTGTCACCGCCGCGGCTCCATGGCGGCCGGGCCGATGGCGGGGGGAGGGAGGGCTCAGAGCCGCCGCGGCCGCCACATTCCCAGGCCCCGCGCCACCGCCGCCGCCGCCGCCGCCTCCTCCTCCCGGCGGGCGCGCTGCGGGCGGGGCGCGGGGGGTCGGCGGTGCCTCACGGCCCGTCCCGGGGTCCCCTCGCGGGGTCCCCTCACGGTCGGTGCCCCCCCCCCCGCCGGCACAAACAAACCCGCTCGGCGGCCGCCGCGCACCCGCCGCCGCCGCCTCCTGCCAATCACAGCGGCACGCGCCGCCCGCCCGCCAATCAGCGCCAGCCCGGCGGCGCCGCGGGCCAATGGGAGCTCGGGGAGGCACATGCCCGCCCCGCCCACCCCGCTGCTGTCAATCACCCGGTTCGCTGGGGGCGGGGACACGCCCCCCTCGCCCGCCCGCGGGTCACGCCCACGGGGCTGTCAATCAAAGTGATTGACGGCGGCCCCGCCCCGCCCCCCTCGGCCGGGTCCTAGAGCCCGGTGCTAAACTCAGCTTAATTAGTGAACTGTGAATTATTAACGGAGCTTAATCAATCCTTTCCCAATTTCAGTATATTTAGCGCTGACGCACTAAGCGATTTATCAGTGGTAATTCCGAATCTATGGTTTCTGTCTATTTTTGAACTTTGGGGTAATAAACTATTTTTGACTTTGGGAAATTGTCTCAGTGGAAGTTCTGGGAGAGACTCTTGAACACCAAATCCGGGCTCCTAAGGCCACAACAAGTGTCCTGGAGGAGGGACAGGTCCTGAGCTTTCTGACTCTCCTGGTTTTTCTCCTCACAAGCAGAGCTTGGCAATGAGTTTAATTGCTGCTTACCTTTGTAAGAGGGGAAAAAACCCCAAAACCAATTCCAGCCTAAGAGTGATAAAAAGCACCCCAAAAGTCTGAGAGCAAGATTCTTTTGGTGTTAAAAAAAAAAAAAAGAAAAAGTGATACAATTACCCAGAGCATCACCCGGGGCATCTGTGGCAAGAGATTTCTCTCCTAGGAGCTGTTCAAACCTGGACTATGTCCCCAGGCCCACGGGTCACCCCCACTCCCCCAGGGTCTGAAATAAGTGACAAATGTCAAAGTAGCAGAACAAACAAACAGCTTTTCTGCTTTTTAAGCCTTCAAACCCCCTGTTTCATTTCCTCCACAGTCACGTTTCTAAGCCCTGCAATCACACACTGTGTCTCTTAAAATCAAGCTCTGGCTCCAACCTGCAGCAGTGACCTCCAGCCTGGTGTGTTTAGAGTTCAGCATTTCCTCCCCTTTCATTTAGGAGTTTATCTTAATAAGAAAGTGGTTTTGCTCTCAGGAGTGGAACTGCTGACTGCTGCCACATTCACTCACTTGATGATGATTTTTTTTCAGCTTTAGCATTTTGCTTTGTCCAGCCAATTTGAACACAGAGACCACAAGCAGAGTATATTATTGCTAAGAAAGTGACACTAAATACAAACGACTTTGAGGAGGAAAACCCCCCCAAACAAACCAAACACAACAGATTTTCACAGATTTTAGGGCAAAGGGCTGATTGGCCAATCTAACTCAGGAATTCTACTCAAAAATCATAGAATCAGGAGTGGTTTGGGCTGGAAGGGACCTTAAAGATCATCTTGTTGCACTCCCCTGCCGTGGGCCATGTTCAAATCAAATCATACCTTCTGAAGTGACATCCAGCCTCCAGCTGCTCTTTCCCAGCTCCTGCTCCCATTCCACCTGCAGGCTGATGTTTTCACAGTGTCTTTTCTACAAAAGGAACAGCAGAAGGGGTTTGTTGTTCCAAAAAGAAGCCCAGCCCTGGTTCCCTGGGGCGGCCAGGGCCACCCTGCTGCTGGGAAACCCACCTCCAGCAGATGTTTTAGCAGCTGCTTTTCAATCTGGCAAAGGTCTGGCAGCAAGTGCAGGGCTTTGGGAGGGTTTTTTTTTTGCTCACAAACAACACAGCAGCAATGTCACAGGGGTTACAGCAACTGGGTAAGCCACACTTCTCCAGCCAGGAGAAGGGAACTAGATTGGAGAGGGGAATGGTTCAAAGGTGTGGGCAAGTGAAGGAATCTAAACCCACACACCAGGAGGAATCTGGGGCTTAGCCAAAGCATGACAGCATTATGTGTGATATCATGGATTTTTTTGTATTTTTTTTTAAGTGTCTAGATGGGGTAATAAAAAGACCTGATGGTGTCATAGCAGGTAGACATGGAAATAGGTGGAGGAATGCTTTGATGCACAGATTGAGCCTCGGAGAGGAAGAAGCTGTGGGAAAAGCCAATAATCTGACTTTGAATCATGGAATATCCTGAGTTGAAAGGGACCCACAGGACCATCCAGTCCAACCCCTGGCCTTGCACAGACACCCCAACAATCCCCCCCTGTCCCTCAGAGCATTGTCCAAACCCTCCTGGAGCTCTGGCAGCCTTGGGGCCGTGCCCACTGCCCTGGGGAGCCTGGGCAGTGCCAACCACCCTCTGGGGGAAGAACCTTTTCCTGAGATCCAACCTGACCCTGCCCTGGCACAGCTCCAGCCCTTCCCTGGTCCTGTCCCTGCTCACCCAGAGCAGCTGTCCTGCTTTGGGCAGAAGGTTGGACTCCATGACTCCCATAGATCCCACTCTGAAGTTCCCATCTTAAAACCAGGCTGAGGCTGTGAGTGTTGAGACTTCTCTTTTTCTTTAGTCCCTCCTGTCTTACTGCTCTGATGCCAGGAAAGCATTTCTAATTTTTTTTATCCCACTTCCATGCCCAGTTTGCAGCCATTTGTTTTCACGTCAAGATTATCCTTTTAATTAAGTAATACTTCCCTCTTCCCTGGAATTGTCTCTCTAAATACATCATGAAGATAATCATATCTCCTTTCAGGCTTCATTGCAATAGAAATCCAGCCACTCTCCCTTCATAACACAACCTTTGCATTTGTGGTATCTTCCTGGTAGCTTTTTGCCCCTGTTCCAATTTGAACTCCTCTCTCATTTGACAGCATCATCACTGATCTTGGAACCACTTTTTGACATTCATTTTCACAGCTTCATGGTGGCTCATCACTATCCTTTATCAACCACTAAATCCCAGTTTCCTCTCCTCACTGATTTCCAAGTAAAACACTCTCAGTCTCCCTCACAAATTCCTCCTTGTCCCTAAATTCCCAGCCTGCTACATTTAAGCTCATCTCTATTTCTCACTCTTCAAAGCCATCAAATCTCCAAGATATTCCAGTTCCTTCGTATTACTGAAGCCTCACACTTTTGTTCATTGCCAAATTTGATTTTAATTCTCGCTTTTTGTGCCAAGGTCATTATAAAAAGGCTTTTCCTAAGAGAGGGAAGAGCCCACCCCACACCCTGGCAGGCAGGAATTAATATCAATTCTCCACTGCACCAGCCCTGATTTCAAACCATCATCATCACCTTCCCATTTGATATTTTTGTCTATCTTGCAGCTCTTACATGTTTGCACATAAAATTCTCAGCTGAAGTCCTGTTAAGTGGGACTGATTCCATGTCCTTCATGGAGAAACTCAGTTTATTTAAGTCCAAGAGATATTAGAGCAGCAGTCTGTGACAGGAGCCAGGAGCTCCCAGCAGATGGTAGGAGACACCCACCCTGGAGAAACTCTCTCTTCCCATCTCCAACTGCCCGGGGTGTCTGGATTTCACTGAAGCTTCCCCCCCTCCCCTCTTGGTTCAAATTGAAAATAGAATGATTTGTCCTTAACAGCTCATCACTTCACCCACCTGTCAAGGCTAATGTGTAAAGCAACAATTTTATCTGCTGGTTTCCCCATTTTCCAGACATTCTCCCATCACTATCTACATGAAGTGCCATCAGGACTTTTTTTGGACCACTACAGACCCTCACACCCTTTTTCCCCCCCCCCCCCCCCCCTTACAAGCTGGTAGATCCTTGCTGAGCAGGAATCCAAGTTTCTACCAAAATAGGCACCCCTATTTTGTGTAACTTGAGAAAAAAAAAGTGTAATTCCTTTTTCACCGTAATGCTGTACTAGTTGTGTGCATAATCACAGAATCCCAGGATGGTTTGGGATGGAAGGGAGCCTAAAGATCACCCAGTCCCACCCCCTGCCATGGGTAGGGACACCTTCCACTAGCCCAGGTTGCTCCAAGCCCTGTCCAACCTTGGCCTTGACCTTCCAAAACTGCAGCTTTCCAGCAGAGAAGTTTCACTCCTGTCAACAGCAGCTACAGAACATACTTAACTCTCCTATTCCTTCAGATTGTTTGAGGCCATTTAATGTAAAATCATCAGTAAAGACATTCATGGAGACTGTCCAGGAGCTCCTACATTTCCAGGCAGCCCATTTGTTTTAAAAGAACTTTATAGAGGCCTAATGGTTTAATGCTGTCACGCAGCATCAAGGAAGAAAAGGAAGTGTAATCCCTATTTTAGGGATTTAAGGGCATTGCACAGAGAGACAGTGACTCGTTAAAACTTACACAGGAAGTCTGGAGTAGACCTTTGGGATTTAACTCCTGGCATCTTCCCCCAGTGTCTTAATCACTCTGCCATCGTCTTATTTTCTATTTTGGTAGTATTTCCATTTGCTGAAGTGTACCTGACTCAAAGAGCCTCTTTTCCTTGCTATCAGATGTACTATTTCTTCTTTCCTTCCTGTTTCCCTTCTTGTTTAGGTAGACACATCCTTCCTGGGGAGCTGAGCAGGCTCCAGGCTCCTTGTCCCATGCCAAAACTTCCTTATTCTACATCTTGGACTCCACAGCCAGAGAAAGTGGGGGAGGAGGAGAAACCCTGTCAATAGAATCAGAGAATCCCAGAATGGTTTGGGTTGGAAGGGACCTTAAAGCCCATCCAGTCCCACCCTCTGCCTCCAGCAGGGACACCTTCCACTATCCCAGGTTGCTCCAAGCCCCGTCCAACCTGGCCTTGGACACTTCCAGGGATGGGGCAGCCAATCTTCAAAGGATGCATGGAAGCATTCTGCACTCTTTTCTGCAGATCTGAGTCATCTCACTGATGCCAGGCAGTTCTGCTTCTCCCAGCACTTCATTGTCACCTCCTCAGCTTTGAAACAGAGTTAATGGAAAAACTATCACTGTTATCCAAATTCAGGGCAGTGTGGCAGGAGATATGTTGGCCAAAACTCTCCTCCAGCACATCAATCACGAGAAAATCCTTCAAAACACGCCTGGAGCAGCCTTTCCCAGCTGTGTGTACCTGTCCTTGTCCCATTCCTGAGGGCTGTGCCTGGCTGTGGACAGATTCCAGCAGAGGGGGCTCTGAAGCTGGTTAAAAACCAGGAGCCTTTCTGCTTGTGGAGTGGTAAAATTAAAAGAAGGAAGAGGAGGAAGGATGTTAAAAATATTATATGCATTTATCTCACTGCTTCCTCTGAGCTGGCAGCCTGGACAGTTTCTAGAGCAGCACTAATGAAAAGGCACAAAATTAAATACTTGTTATAGTCACAGGCCCCAAAATCATCTCAGACACCACTTTTTCTCTACACCTATTGCTTGCTACCATGGAGGTTTTCTTTCATTTTTAAGTATTTTCAAGCTATTTACTGATCAAGGATTAATTATGTGCTTTTCACTTACATTTGGTATCAGAGCAGTGACTTTCCCAAGGTCACAGAGCAACCCAGCAGTGCCAGATGTTGGTTGTTCCTTAATACTTACAAAAGAGAGAACCTCTGCTTGTCTCTTTTTCTCCCCACATTCCTCTACAGGACTTTTTGGCACCTGTTTTGCCTCACTGACAGGGAATCTGCTTCTCCCATCACCTACCAGTCCACCACTTCTTGCACCAGCAGCTCCAATTTGCACAGGTTGCCTCCTCCCACCAGAGTGGAAAATGAGAAGGTTTCTCTGGAGAATTCCACAGATCCAAGGGGAAAAATAATCTAGGAGGATGCAAATACAATTCTAGGGCAAAAAGACAAACAATTCTTTGAAGAAATGCATCTTATCCAAACAGGGATTACTAGAACAAAGTCCATATATAGCTTAAAACCCACTGCAGCATCTTTGCAGGCAACTCTTTCCACTGTGGACATGAAGCTTAATAAGCTTTTATTTCCAAGCCAGTACACAAAGAATTAGAAAGAAACCCAACAATTTAGTTGAACTAGAGTTAATCTAAATACTTAGTGAAGTCATCAGTCCTGCTTGCCAAGGACTAAGGTACAACTTTCCAAGCTTTGCCACTCCATTCTCATCTCAGTCCCAGTTCCAGCCACGACACCAGTGAGAAAAACACCCTTTAACAGAGGTCACCCTGCACAGGAGAGACTTAAAGCTACAGAAGTGCCTAATTGCTTTGTCTTCAATTTGCCTGTATTCAAAACCCCCTTAGAGACCAATTATTTGCATTTAAAAACATTCCTCTTCCCCTCATCTTAAAAATGAAAACATGCCAGCAGGTAATTCCCATTTGTTGTGTAGAGAACAAGCAAAAGAGTGGGAAAACATCAGCATGAACAACACTGGGATACAGGGACCCTGCAGCAGATTTTTAAGAAGGCATATATTTAAAGTACAGCTGCATTACCTGTTCTGCTGAGTTCTGTTGTGACTGAGTTCTTAAAAATATAATTATTTGGGGTAATTTGGAACTTAAGAGTAGCCGGAATTATCGAGTTTGTTTGGCTATTGATGGGAGATCAATACACTTCAGCTTTGCAGAGGCAAGACAAAGCTCCTTTTTGCAGCAACAAACTCCCCACAGAGTAAAGGAAGCTCGTTTTCAGTCCCCAGCTCCCCCCAGGTTTAACTCACCACACAGTGAACTGCAGTCGATCTACAAATGTTCCGTTTTTATTACAAAGTATGAAAGGCAGAAAATACTGTACCTAATACACAGGAGGCTGAAACTTAGAAAGAAGGTTAAAAAATCTGAATAAAACTACATAGGAAGCGGGAAATAGCATAAAAGAATGCAACATTCCACTTTCAAGCGAGTTCAGAAAATTGCCTTAAAATTTACAGAGTTTCAACAATACGGTTCCATGACTCGGGTGTTAAAATCCATTGTAACAAACCCTTCTGTGTTTTCTCCATAAAAATAAAGGAATATGGGGACACTGCAGTTATCCATGTCAATGAATAGCAGGATAATAGGATTCCTCTAGGACAGGGTAGGAGCGAAGTTGCAGGTGGAGAAAAGGAGGACAGAAGTAAAACTACTATTGCTTTAACATACTTCAGTGAGAACAAAGAGTCAGGAATCTCATATGGGTGTTTGTACAATCATGCTACAAAGATTACACCTTCAGGAAGTTACCACAACGGGACTGTGAATGGGGAGAGCAGAAGGGAAAACACACATAAAAGTAAACATCTCCTACTCAGCTACTGGTAACAAAAATGCTTAAATTACATTTTACACTGCTAGCAACCCAAGTGGAAAAACAACAACAAAAAAAAAGGTTCCTTTTAAATAGTAGATTTCTTAATTCCTATTTCCCAGGTTGTCAAGAAAAGCAACACATCTCTGCTCAGCTGCATTAGGACTCTGTCCTTCCCTGGTTTTTGCCTTTCTGCCTCGTTCAGATCCATCCTCAGCTCTAAGAGGGGGCTGGAGTCACATGTTTTGCCAACAGGATCCAAGGGATGAGAGCTGGACCATGGGCTTACAGCTGCTCATGGCAACAATATTTTGTCAGGAAATAGTTTTTTTTTTTTTTCTTCATTTCATCAGGTTTTCTGAGAAGAAATAAACTTGATGGAAGCCACACAGATGATTTTTTTTTTTAAATTTAGTTTTATGACTGTGGAAATTCTTGCTTGATGCTGAGTATCAGAGGCTGCACAAAAGGCCACCAAGGTCCTTGGCAGACACAGTTGTCACCTGAAACAGGCAGCAGCAACTCTCAAAGTGTTTTTGTTTTCGCCTCTGGTGTCTGCCATGAATCACCAGATGAGCCTCCAGTGACTGGTATTTAGCTGTAATTTTAATTACTGCTTTTTTCTAGTGCTGGTGAAAGGTGCTAATCAGAAGTTCTGGAGATCTCTTCCTTAAAAAAATGAGTCAGGGGCATCCTAAACTCCCCCCAACACCCTTGAGAAAGAGACATTTCTGACTCCTCTCGGGTAAGCAGGGGATGTACAGCTGCATCACAAAGTGCTCCTTAAGTGCCACAGACAATTAATTCCCTGGATTCTCTGCAAAGATCAAGAAAAAACTGGGGCAGAGTTGACAGTACCTGCCCATTCCATAACTGATTTCAGACACCTCCTTTCCATGTCCACTGGACAATAAAGACAGGCCTGCCCTGGAATATTGCTGTGAGAGCAGAAAGCAGGGAATCCACGTCAGAGGGAGCTTGTGTTCACTGGCAGGATAACACGAGGTGGATTTGAGGGGCTGGGACCACTTTGCTAACGAGCAGTGGGAAAACTAAACCCTCCAGGACTTTGATGGGACCGTCACTGTGGAATCTGCTGAGCCAAGAGCTCGGCTGTGCTGCTGCTCATCCTTTTCTGGAAAAAGTTAAAACATCACTAACAAACCGACAAGTTCAAGAATTTCAGCTTTATGGATTTAAGCAGCAGCTGCAGCTTTTCTCTCATGAAAATAAGTTACCCAAATAATCCAGCTGCATCCTTACAAAACCAACCTGTCACTGCTGCCACTGTGTTCAGATGGTGGAAGAGGGGATTCCCAAACACCACCAAGTTCCTAAGGAAAAGGGACTCTCGGGGTGACACCAGCACTGCATCCCTTGGGTTGGTCTTACAGGATGGTGTCAGGCTCAGAACATGAAGCTTCAGTTTAACATTTACAGTCTTGTCAAGTGCTCATGTTTTTGGTTTTCAGTAGAAACAAATGAGGGTCCACTCTGACCACAGCTCAGGATTTTGGTGGCTGTTGTATTTAACATTTTCTACACAACACAGACAAACTCCTACCATAAGGAGTTTGTCTGAGGAAAAGATGACTCTCCTCCTAATCCTACCAAAAATATACTTGTTAAAGTGCCATCTGCAAGAGAACAAAACTGACACACTCAGCTCTTCATTTACATCTCAAACAAGCCCGAGCACATCTGTGAATACATGGGACCCCTCCCCTCACCTGGGCTCTGCACTGATCTACGCTCCAGACTGATGCAGCTTCCTCACTGCACCACCAGGCAAAAATAGAGCTTTTTACTATTATCCAGAACATTCAGGAGAGTAATTACAGCTAAGTTTTGAAAGGATCATTAACTTTGACTTATGAGAGGCAATGCCTCCCCCGTTAAGTACATTTCAAGGTTCCATAAGGAACAACCTGTATTATCAGTCTCCTTTCGTATCGCTCGAAACCACCGTGTTTTCCTTCTAAATAGATTGTCAAAGCACTCAAATCCTTGCCTATTAAATCCCTGCACACAGAAGTACAATTCCCAGAGATGCAAGCTCCCTTAGCCCACCCCATTTAGACAATTAACAGAGCTGCCACCACACTACACACAGTTCCACATCCACCTTGGTGGCTGCAGGTCTTCACCTCACTAACGAGTTTTACATCACCAAGATCCCCCTGGTTGAGAGCCAACAGGTTGCCCACATCACAGTAGGAATCTGTGGAAAGCTTGGTTTAAAAAAAGAACATAACAACCAAACAATAGTTTAGTATCTTGGATTAACCCATTGGAGAAGTGACACAGAACTACTCAAGTCAGACAGAGAAGTATTTCTGTCCCAGATCAGGCTGGCCTGGACCAACACCAGCATGTGCTTTTCTGCTTTGCTCACTCCTTCCTTAATGTTACTTTATACTCAAAAGATAGGAGGCATTTGCAAGCAGTTATTCTGCATTCTCTGCTTATGCACCAAATAATTGAAATTAAATACAAAATTATTTCTTTTTATAAACTTTGGGGAAAAATAATGATTATGGGGGGTTTACACCCAATCCAATCGAATGTTAAGCAGGTGAAACTGTGTGTGATAAACTGTGATAAGTCTGGGGGTTTATTTTATCTTGCAGACGAACCTGAACCAGAGCATTTCCTACCCTGCCACTGTCAGCAGGTGCTGGCAAAAGGGCACCAAAGTCTCTCCCTTCCTTGTCTGTATGGAAGTGCCATTTGCACTACAGAACATCTCACCCATGAGGATTTTCATGTCTTTTCAGTCATTAACCTTTCAAGTGACTTCTTTGAAGCTATTTTAAGTATCATTTCCCTGTGCCCAAACAGTCTCTAGTGATTTAAAATGTAATTTCATGTGAAGAATGACAATGGATTATGCCCAAAGCAATATGCTGGAGATCCAGAAGGTATCCCAACTGGCTAAACAAACAGAATATAGGCTTTATTTAGAACCCACTGGAGCCTACAAGATTCCTTCACTTGCCTTTGACAAGCTTGGAATAAGCACCCAATTCCACAAATAGACTTCAAGCAGTTTTATGGATGGAGAACTGACACTGGATCCCCTTCAGGTCCCTAACAGGATTGTTTTCCAACAGAAGGAGAATCTACCTGGCTATTCAGACTGGGTCTCTTTATACAAGCTCTCTTCTCATCATTTTAGTGTAACACATTTTATTCCTCTGGGAATAAACTGCCTTTGTCCTTTAGTGTAGCCTATGGAGTCTTTTAGTGATTTCACTTCCAACTAAATTATCTTATAGCTTTTTTAAAGCATAACACAATTATAAAAGATGCATTTTTCAGCTAAGCAAGAGAAACATTCATCTCTGACTCGTGCAGAAAGGGGGACACAGAAAGTCCTAATGTTGCAGGTACTTCCCTCTTGGTAACACAGCATGTTATCCCTACCACTTGTAATTAAACAATGCATGACAAGCCTGCATTTCAGATGAGTCCTAAAGCTGTGAATGCCATTAGATGCTCCTGCTAAGAAAATCCTAATTTTCACTTCACTCTGCAGAAGCATTTTCCAGTTTCTGAGGAAGTGCTGCTGTAAAAAGTGGTAATTAATTGTTTGGCTAACACTGCTCTGACATCTTGCTGAAACCTGTCTGTGGAACACACCACTCCCAGCACTGCTGCTCGTAAGAAAAACTGACCTGCAAGTCAAAAGAAGCTTTGTCAGAAATCCCACAACTGAACACAGAGTGTCACTGACACAACATGAGCTGGAACTGTGGGAGAGTCTCGTGGTTCTCTGAGATCAAAAGGAGTGATGGACTAAAGCTGTCCCTAATGAATTCCTATCAAATTCCTGAGGCAATGCTTTTCTGAGCTCCACGGTGAGAAGCTGCCTGCAGAAGGGTATTTCTGTCTGCCCAGAATGACAAACCCTTGCAGATTCTGTTCTGTGTTTGACAGTGTTCCCAGTGTCAGCCTCACTGCTCCACAGCAATTGCTTTCCCAACTTGCCTTTCCTGCACAAACTGACAGGATCCAGGTTTGCCAGTGTCCTACTATTTATAAACTGCCTCCAGTTGCAGGTGAATACTCATTAGGTGGAAAGACAATTCTGATAGTTTCTGACATTTACATGGCAACTGGGCTGCACACCCTTCCAGACCAGCTCTGGCTGTCATGTCTTCATTTGGAGAGCACTGTAGAGCTTTTATCCCAGTACCTGTGTTATATTAAGACTTCAACAAAGATTTTTATCTTGCCTAATCCACTCAGCTCTGATCGAGAAGTATTAATGTAGAGCAATCCACTATTCCAAACAGCAGCCCTCGGGCACATCCCCAGAAGTCAGGAGAGGATGACAAGTGCCAAACCTTGGTCTCAATGGCACAGTTTCTTTCCTTCTAAATCCACCTTTGTGCATTGCATCAGGGAATAATTTCTTTCAGAGAGAGCTTTCTGTTGGATAGCAGACCAGCTTTTCTGACCCATCCTGCTCACTCGACAAGACCTGACAGTACAAAGCAAACACACTTCACAAAAACATTGCTCTGCACTCCCTTCAAGGCCTCCCAGAACACAGGCCAAGCACAAAGAAGCTCCAAGGTACAGGCTAACCACAAACCCCTGCTCAGGTTATTTGCTAATCAAGCAAGCTACAAAGTGTGAAACTATTTTATTTTGGTATAGATAGGAAGTCTTCCGAGGGGAAACCATTTGACTGGAAGTGCCAACCCCAAGTCCATTAGAAATACATTTTTTTTCAGGAGTTGTTACCTCCTGGGAGCTTATGTCATGCATGGATCTTCTTTCTGCAACCTACCACCGTTCTGTGTGCTAACACAACTGCAGGGTACACACAAACTCAGTTCTAATTTAAAAATAAGGCCTACCATAGTAACAACTGCCTTGAGCATCAGAAAAGTGTAAAGAAATTGTGCAACAAGTACTTGTACTTCACAGCACCAGGAAATTCTGCCCAGGTCACCAGGTACAGGGAGCCAAGGCAACAGTTAGTTCTGGCAGGCCTTTACTGCCAGGGAGCCTGAAGTGTTACTGTGGTTTGTATCCATGAACAGGTCCTGCTGTGGGCATGTGGAAGTGGATCACATATCAAAAGTAAGAATTAGGGAGAAAAACCTTACTCAATAGAAAGTTAGCCCAATATATAAAAAACATACAAACGTTTAAACAGTTTAGAGGCAGCAACAACAGGAATGATAAAGATTCCTGCCAAGGTGGCTGTTACATCAATGTCTTTTTTTCCCCCCACCTTGTTTTGCACCTGCATCTATTAAACTGGTTGATGTGCTGCCCCAGCTGGCTGACAAACACATGGACGTATGCAGCAACTTAAAAGCCTGCAAGCTTATTAATACAGTCAACAAACAAATATACAGAACTTTTACTGAGGGAAAAAGAATTCGACAAGAAAACCAGAACCCAGAAGGTCCAAGAGGCTCAGCACGTCTCTGCATTTTAGAGTCTTGAGAGACAGGAGAGGCCTGCCATCGATTCTTGTAACAGTTCCTTGTAACAGTAGATGCAAAGCAACAACAGATACTGGCCACTTGACTGGTGGTGTTCTTACTTTAGAGGGGAGGGGAATGAGACAGCCCTGCCTCAGTGGGGCACGGAGCAGCAGAGTTAGACCCTCAGGATCTCCAGGCAGTTGTTGTAGCAGATGGCTATCCAGTCTGGCTGGGTGGATGCCCACTGTACATTGTTGATCTCTCCCTCTGCTGTGTAGGCCAGGATCGGGTCCTCGATGGCACGAGGCATCTGCTGGATGTCCCAGATGAGAGCCTGGTGATCATCAGCTGCACAGGGAGGAGAAGGTTGGAGGTAGAGTCACGGTGTAACAACATCTCCACATGTGGCTACCAACAGGCTCATAGCCTAAGAGGCCAGACAGGATATGGCTGTTGCAGCCCTGATCCATATTCCAGCCAGAAATACAGCACCTATGCTCCAGCAAAATACACTGGGATCATTATACATTATCCAGGACACAGAGCTGATAAACAGAAGATCAGTGGAACTCATAACAGTTGAAAACATTTAAGAATTGGACTGCAAAAAACCTAAGGAGCATCAAATAGGGCTTAGCCAGGGCAGATGCACAGTTTGGGCACTTGGGCTCATGACTTCCACACAATAAACTCCAGTAAGTGCCTATTTCTGTAAAAATTTAGGAAAGTTACTAATAAACAGCTTCTAAAGTGCAATTATTCTTTAGCAAAAAGCAGGCAGAGAACTGCATAACCTTTTGGAGGGAGAGGATTTTGCAAATGCAGTGAAAGACTCAGATTCCCCTGTAAGATCACACTCACCTGCTGTGCAGATGTGGCAGGAGGAATGAGGTGCCCAAGCAATTCCATTTACACACGCTCTGTGGTTGTTTAACCTGGCTACAGGAGTGCAGGGAACTCTCACATCTAGAATCACAACCTTCAGAAACAAAACACAACTGAATTAATAGATTTTTATTAATTATTAATCAAAAAAAGAGATAGATTTAATAAATCTTTAACTGCATAAATAATTTAAAAATAATTTTAAATAATTTGAAAATATTTTTAATATTTAAAAATATTTAAATAGTCTTAAAGCAATTTTTAATATTTAAAAATATTTTTTAGAATTTTTTTTTAAAAAATAAGTATTTTGAGCTCAGGCTATAAATATGGTTCTTTCCTAAAGGATTCAGCTGGCAGGCAGATACTGCTCCCAAAGAACAGGTTCTGGAGGGTCAGTGTGTTGTGTGTCTCAAAAGGACTCAGATCTCACAGGGGGTTTGTGAGTTAAACCACAAATGGTGACAAACAAATTGTGCTTCCCTTAAGCAGCACAGGTGACAAACTAAACACTGAGCTGGGAAAGAAAAAGGTGACTAAAACTTTATGTGAAAATTATTGCCCAGCTGCTCACAGTGTCCTCTGAAATATATATGAGCCTTAAAGTTTATAATGCCAAAGTCACTTCTTTAACTCCTTAGTGCACTAAGAACTGGTCCTTAATCTGCCACTGCCAGTTTGTTCTCAAGTTGTGCCAGGGGAGGTTTAGGTTGGATATTAGGAAGAATTTCTTTGCAGAGAGGGTGCTCAGCCATTGGAATGGGCTGCCCAGGGAAGGGGTGGATTCTCCATCCCTGGAGGTTTTTAAGGTGAGACTGGACGTGGCATCAGTGCCATGGGCTGGGAACCACAGCGGGGTTGGATCAAGGGTTGGACTTGATGATCTCGGAGGTCCCTTCCAGCCCAGCTGATTCTGGGATTCTATGAACTACGAAATAATACCAAGCCACAAAATTCCCAACTCCAGCACCTACAGGGGAGGAGCTGGTGCCTCACCTCCATCCCATCCATGGCCATCGTGGCAAGATAGTTGGGATCCTGCTTGTTCCAGCAGAGCCGGAGCAGGGGGTGGTGCTGGGGGTCCTCGTAAATGATGGTGCTGTGCTCCAGGTGACGGAGATCAAACATCCTCACGGAGCCGTCCGCTCCCACCGAGGCAAACATGTCCCTGCCTCCCCCTGCCCGGCTGAAGGCGATGTCATACACCTGCACACAGACACACACAGCTCCAGACAGCACAGAGCCTCCCCACTCCCAGCAAAAATCACCTGATGTACGGGCAGCACAGCTCGTTGTGACCTGTTCTGCCAAATACTTCATGTTCCCAGCAAGTTTTTTAGCTGCTGCATTTGCCAAAAGGAGAACCCCCCCCCCCACTTAAATGTTTATGTAACTACTGGATCTTCACTGAAACTCAAATGTATCAATTTCCCAGACTCGGACTGAAAATTGATATATGATGTTATTTATATTATTGTATATGAATATTAATAGGTTAAAATGTGAGAATTTTGCAAGTTGTTTATTGCCTTTGACGTGCAGTTGATTTGAAGTCCAGTTTGGTGTTTTATCTCATTTGCCTAAAATATTCTGGAGCATAACCTGGTAAAACAAGAGCTCCAGTCCAGAGTCTATGATGTAGTTTCAACTGTCAACAGCATTTAAGCACTCAAAACTGTAAAACAACATTAGATAAATGATCTTTTCAGACCATTACATTTTTCAAGAAAAAAGGAGAAAAATGGAAAAGTTCTGTTCCTTTTCTACTGCTTTAAGAAGAGTCAATGCCAACAATCAAAAACCCCCATCACCTCTTTGTCATGTGCAATAAGCTGGGTCTTCACGTGGCCAGAGACCAAATTTACTCTTCCCAGAACCTGTCCTGTCTCCAGACCCCAAATAGTGCAGGTTGTGTCAATACTTGAGGTACCTGAAATAAAAAAACTTCCGTTAGCAAAACTGATATTATCCCAAATGATTTAATCAATTCCTGGATTAATGTAATATCCCCCAACATCTACAGATCAAAATAGCCACGAGAATAGAATTAAACCCAAGAATGTCAAACAGCCAACAGCCCTCCTTGCATTTCAATGACCCAAACCTTTTAGCTGCAGGAACAGCCTTCCACACAGGAATAAAGGGTAAATAGCTCATGTCTGCTTCAATCTATTTGGAAGCCTGATGCAAGTCTGAGATGAACTTTCCCATCCTGCCCATCTCATGTGCATGCCAAAACCAAAATTCAATCAGTGTTGTGATAGCGTGTTATTATTAATTGATTGTTGCTCTGGACTGAAGGTGGGGTTTGCAGTAAAGCTCTTAAGAGATGAGAGATGGAACACACAAAAAATAAATCATGTAGTAAATAATTACTAAGACATATTATCACTGTTAATCTCTGGGCAAATCCCCCCTGACATAAATGGTTGTTCTCTTCTGGGAAACAAACCTCTGGATCAGTCATCTTGGATTCACAATTTGTCCTGCAGGCTATAATTAAACCTTAAACGTTCAGCCCCCTCCTCCAGCTGAATTAAGGGTTCCTGGCTCTCCTGCTGCTGCTGAAATGGCTTCACAAAACACAAAGCTTGATCTATCCACCCCAGAACACTTGGAAATAAGTCACAGGAGTTGATGCACATCCTCACTCAGCAGCTCAGCAGTCCTGAGGGGCAAGACTCCCTATCCCCAAATAAAGAACACCCCTAGTCCAACCTGAGTGACCCATCTGTAGTGGAGAGGGCACCTTCCAATCCAAAGAAAAAAAAAGGTCTCCATGAGGTGATAATTTTAATTTTTTAAAACATTTTAACCGAAGACAATGGCAATTTTTATGATGCAGCAGTTGGCTCATTGGTTGGTTACCAGATTAACTGGTCACAAAGCCACAGCCCAGACTCCACCAGACTAAATTCAGCGGTGTGCTGAAAAGGCAGCAGTCTCTCAGTCTCACCCAGCAGGTAAGGATCCACTTCATTCCAGTCAAATGAAGTCAGAGGAGCACAGAAATCTGAGTTCTTGTTGTTGTTCAGCAAACATTCCAGCCGGGTCTCGGTTTCACCCACCTGGAGAGAAAATGAAACGTACCTGACTTAAACAGCAACATCACCTGACTTGTTCCACTGGCACAAAACATGGGGAGTTAATCCTGGGTTTTTTCCTCTCAGCTTTACATCCTAAAGCTCTGGAAAACACAACCATCATCTCCAACTTCAATAAGCTGATTAAAGCAGCAACCACCGTGATATTTTTGCTTCTCCTATAGGCTTGGTACTCAGTCACATTATTGCAGTGAAGAAAATTTTGAATGAAAATGAGATCAATATGCAACACAACTGCTGCCATGGTTCATCTTTTCCTAGGGAGGATTTACTCACCCTCCACACTCGCAGGTAGTCCCCACTGGTGGCCAACAGGTCTGGATAGACTCCCTTGGTGTCTGGGATCCACATCAGCTTTGTGGTGGGGTAGGGGTGATCAAAGGTGTTCCTGCAGATGAATTCTGAGCTCTCTTCGTCCAAACCAACGAGCTGCACCTGTGAGCAACCAGATTTAAAAGAAAGCATTTTACCAAAACATGAATTCCTAATGAGAGCATTAACACTGAGTGTGTTTCAGGACACCTTCTGTCACCTCAAGGACAATACAGAAGGAACCTCATGTCAATGGAATGAGAAATCACGAAGGCTTTGCTTCCTGGCTGGGACATGTCAGCAAAGTGAAGTATCCACCACCAGACAGTGCTGTGCTTTGAAGAGATAACCCCAAACAAACTGAAATCCAGTCCTAAAGGATTAAAGACCAAACTTCTCTTTTTCACATTGCAAAGCCCAGTTTAAGTCACAGACTTAAAGTGCACAAACGTTATTCTGACTCTGATGCTGACAGTGTCATCCTCAGGGAGCAGAACAAGCTGCAGTTTGCATGACTGAAGTCCATGTCATGGAATTATTGGCCATAACCCTGCAGATTGTGATGGATCACGGCAGTTTTCATGAATGTTTCATGATGTTTTTTCAACATCACATGACCTAAAACGTTCTGGCACAAGTGTATGAAATTAAGACTCAGATAAATCACATCGGAGAGTCAAAAAGCAAAACAGAATTCAAACCTTAAAAAAAATATATATTGGGAAGCTAAAATAATTACTTAATTCAAATGTTTTGTAGGAAAAGACCAAGAAAGCAGGTCTGCTGCAAGATTCTACACAACTGAGTTCCAAATGAGTATTTTTGCACAGTGATGTGACAGTGGGAAGGGCCAAACTTGCCCCGTTGGGAGAGTGCTGCAAGACACAGCAAACAAGAAACCATCTCCACGCAGCCTGGTCATGACAACACCTGAAGTAATGCCTGAGGTCCCAGACATGATGTTATTAGAAAAATATTGACATGTCAGAAAGTGTTCAGAGAACAAACGGTGCTGGGAGGACGAGTTGAACCTGCAGTGAGGACGGGAGCCAAACAGGATGAAAGTCCCACTGTGTGAAATGCTGCCCAAACACAAACATTGTGGGGACGACTCACTACAATTACTGTGTAAGCTGCTCCCAGTAGGAACTTCCTAGTACTTTCCACACAGCAGCTTCCTCCTGGCTTAATGGACTTTATTTTAGAGATGTTTATCTGGAAAACCCCTAAATATTCTGGGATAAGTAATGTGGTTAATGAAGCACATATTTAACTAGATTGGAAATCTACCATATTTTTTCCCCCACCCAACAAAAAACCAGAAACGTTTCAGTGGATCTTAAACTTTAATATTTGCAGTTTTATGAGCCCATTTAGAGATGCTCTTAAATGCAAACCTTGCCCCACCACAACGAGAAGCTCCATCCTTCCCATCCCATAACAAACACTAGAAGATATATCCAAGTGTGCTCCTAAAAACTGTGCTTTCTGCCTTGCCCTCTCTTTATTACAACTACTCCTTATTATCCTTCACACTCTGGCATAAATCAGTCAAAAAATCTCCCTGAGTTCTGAAGTGATTGACAAATAGCTTTCTAACTCCTTTAGGGATCAGAAATACTAAGCGGATTTTACAAAGGAAGCAAATTGTCCTTGGTGATAGAAAATCTTGTGGCAAGGTCAGGATCAGAAGACAAACGACCTCTAATCATTTCTCCTTTGCTTATGCTGTTTGCAGCTCAACACCAGTGTATTAAGCCCACACAAAGCAATCAACATCCTCATCACCAGAAGCAAATCTCAAACCAGCAAAGGGCCCACTTTCACTGGTGTGATGAGATATTCCTGCACTGCATATTCACGTTTAACCCTTTCTGAGACTGAGGGAAAAGTGATGCAGCAACACAGGATCTCTGATCCTTGACATTTCTGGGTACAGGCTGGGCTAGAGAACACAAACTGTGTTGTCAACATCAGAGCTCCTGCCCCTGCTGCAGGTCAGGTGTGAGACTGGAGCTGGCAGTAACTCGGAGCAGGAGGCACTGGAGGCAGGAGCAGGAATTCTGCTGGAGGAGATCCATTCTTCCCAAGCTCAGCATATTCAAAGCTGTGACTCTTCTCTTTGCACTCAATCACATCCAGTGATTACAGAATCCCTCCACTCATCCTCTTGTGCAGGCTGGAACCATGGAATGATTTCCAGGATGCTGATTTTATTAGAGCCCTCTGTGTCCCTTCTGCAAGTGTTTGCTGCTGCACAAAGGAGGGCCTGAGGTCCAGCCCAGATAAAACTGAGGTGATGCTAAGGAAAAAGTCCCTGTCATTGTATCCCTGGATACAATCTGAACCATTCTGCATCTCCCTGTAAGTCATTCCATGAGAAAACAAGGACCAGTGTGTTTGATCTCCAGTAGTTTTGCAATTATGCCACGACAGTAGCTGGGAATGCTAAATATTTATTTGCTCCTCCAATACATCAAGATATGCTAAAACTGGATGTGGATTTTGCCATCATAATCCAAGTCTTTATCAACATAAAGCTTAATTGCAACAGTGCATCTGAGCAATAAAATGCTTTTAATCAGCATTCCTTAACTTCTGAAAAAAATCACGTCTCCAACATAAATCAGGCACAGAACTAAACAGTGCAGAATTTGGTAACAGCTTCTTTTTCTTACGTGGTTTGAGGAACAGTGAAGTAAGTTCTCAGTACTTTAGGAAAACCCCAAAACTACAACACTTTAATCCAATTAGTAACTACCGAGACGACATTTCACAATTACTTCAGGGTCATGTACAATCAGAAAGATGTCACTGCACCAATTAATCTTCAATGTGCAATCAATCTTTCTCTGCAATGCTCAATCTTACAGAACAAGTGACCTTCTGGCAAAACAACCCCCCTGAACCCTCTGTGGTTCTGTCTGGGAAAAGTTGGCAATCTGGGAAGCATCTGGTGATAACCTGTCTGTCCACTCCAGTGATGGCAGCAAACACTGGACAGCACAGTCCCTGCCTTCTAAACTGGGCTCCAGTTTGGTCTTGCACAGAGACCCAAAATCAGCCTTTCCTGATGTTTTCCACAGGTCATTCCTGATCCAAGAAGCCACAGCCAGGAGCCTGTGGAACGTTTTAAACAGTGAGACCTGTGAACACCTCCATTCCCTCCCATCACCCCAGTGGATCCAGGAGGGATTATAAAGCCTGATAGCAGTTCCCCAATCCAAGAAGTTCAGGAAACACCACCTCAAATTGTTTAATTCCTCCAACTGGAGCAAGGCATCTCGCTTCTTGTACCAGTGATTCCATCAGCAAAGGTGCACAAGCTGAAACAAAACTCCTTTGGGGTTCAAACAGTTCTTGGCAACCAGCTTCAGGCTGTGCCATCCAGCCCTTCGAGCGAGGGCTCACGGGGGCTGGAGGTGTGTGGGAATTGGGGATAGCAGGGAATTAGGGTTTGGCAGCCAATACATTTGAGTTCCCCACAAAGCAGAGGTGCAAACAGCCATTTTATGTAACCTGTGGGTGCTTCAAACTCTGGTAATTACTACAGAAACAGAAAATCAGAGATAAACAAGAAAAAAAATCCTCTCTTTCTTTCCCTGTAATTCCCTCCCAGTGAGCACTTCTACTGCAACAAACACCTGGACAGTAAGTCTTTTTAAAAGCACCTTTTTAAAATAAACCCTAAATCAGAAGAGTAATAAGGAAAAGGTATATTCACTGATTTGGTTAGACTTTAAGCAAGCTAGGCTATTCCAGACTATTTTTGTTAATAAGGAAGAAAGGCAGTTATTTGGAACAAACCATTGCAACATCAGGAACAGAAACGTAACTGGGACCTTGTCAGTGCAAAGAGAAAGCTGAAATGAAAATCAGTTTTCATTATCCTTTTAATTAGTGCCAACTGTACCTATAAGTGTGTTTTGATGTCAGAAGCTGCAATATAAACCATCTCAACCGTGAAGGGCAAATTATACACAGAAGGACAAAACTTCACACATACTCTGCAAAAATCTTAAATTTCTGTTAAGCCCAGAAGTCAGGCTGTAAAACCAACTGCTCCAGGCCCTTTGGAGCACAGTGGAATATTTAAATAGGGAAGCTTCAGTTCTTTCCCTTTGGTCCTTTAGGTATAGCACTAACATAGACAGAAGCTGAAAGAGTTTACAACTGGTGTGCAGGTAGCACAGCCCTAAAGCACCTGTCCAAGAGTTCCCAATCTGGAGCATGAAACTATTCCCTGGATGTTTCATCACCCTCTGAAGGACTCAGCACAGCTGTGAGAGTCATAGCAAGGCAGCATAACGACAGTGCAGGGAAACACCACTCCCAGGAGTGTTCTGGTCCCCAAAGTAAAGGAGACAACATCAAAACACCGAGCAATAACAACACTTTCAATTAGCCAAGACAGCTCCCTGTTAACTGCCTTCATACAAAAAGCATCAAACAAGAAATCCCCAAAAGAAAACAAGAAAGAAAAAAAATCACTGAAATATCAGAGACACAGCAAAGTGAAGGTTATGTTCACTGCATTTATTGTACAGGTTTAATTTTTAATCATACACCATCCCTCCTTCTCCAGCAGCAGCATCCAGACTCATCTCATCCCCACACAATTAGTTTCCAGCTCTTTACACCACTCAGGCCTCACAGCATGTGGTGCTTCTGCGGACTGAAGTCAACAGAATCGTTATTCCTGGAGCTCAGAGGTCAAGAGAAGCCCTGGGGAATATTTACAGACAGCAATAATTTACATAGTCCTACACAATTTCTGTCTGCTACAACCGTGAGTGTGAAGGGCAGAAGGGAGGGGGTTGACTCAGCTGCTTTGCACTTGAAGCCTGAGCTGAAAAGCAGATCTGATCTCACCGAAACTGAGAGCAACCCCAGGGAATGCTCCAAACTTAAAGAGGAGAAGGCAGCATAAATGTATATCCCCTTATTAACCAATGCTGCCACCTCCAAACAATAAGCTGTTTCCAGGTTTGCTATTTTACCTCCTCAGAGCACAGACTACAGAAATATTTTCAAGCTGGTCTTTAAAAAAACCGAAAGTTTTCAGGCCTGTCCCCAGCAGCACTCCCAGAAGCACAAGGCTCACCAGGAAAGGGAGACAACTCACCAACAGAGCTCACACTGCCTGAACCACAGCGTGCTCAGCAAAGGGCAGTGACTGAACCACCCTGAGAGATGTCACCCCTGTCCCTCCCTCATTACACCCCTGCACAGAGCCCAGTCTCCAACTTTCTGACAGGATTTGCCACAACCTCCATTAAACCCCTTGACAAAGCCACATGATATAAACACATAAAACCATGGGCAAGACCCTCAGTGTCACACAGATGTCTGGATGCTCTGTAACTTCATCCATCTCCTCATCCCTCTTTTATTTCTACGAATTCATTACACCAGATTAGCACCCTAAAGCCTGCTCAGAGATGATTGCATTGAGTGTTCTGAGAGGAGGACACAGCCTCTATTGCCTGTGTGAGGTTCCCCTGAAACACTGAAAATACAATCTCATGCCTCATTACACCCTTGTTCTCAGGGAAAAGTGCTGAGGAAGCACTGAAAGTGGTTTATATACTTTTGAAAAAAAGTTAACACACAGGAGTCCCCGACAGCAAGGAAGTACAACGAGAACAGCACATTCCCAACACAGTCTGAGACTCTCCGAGAGCTGGGGTTGGAAGGGACCTCTGGAGATCATCCAGTGCAACCCCACTGCCCAGGCAGGGTCACCTGGAGCAGGTGACACAGGGGAGTGTTGGGGGGGTGGGGGGGTGTTGGAATGTTTCCAGAGAGGGCGATTCACACCCTCCCTGAGCATCCTCTTCCAGTGCTCTGCCACCTTCCATGGGAAGAAGTTCTTCCACATGTTAGAAGTCGAACCTCCTTATATATATATGTATATGTATATATATATATATATATATATATATATATATATAAATATGCACAAACTTTAGTCCTGGCCACGAGCTTTCCCTAACACGGAACAAAAAGCCAGCTATGCCCCAGCCAGGCGACCTTCTCCCCTTCCTCCAGCAGCAGCACCCAGCCTCACCTCACCCTCACACCTTCCCCTTCCAGCCCTTTGCACCGCACAGACCTCGCAGCACGCGGTGCCTACGTGACTCAAACCACCACCATCGCTGTTCCCGGAGCTCAGAGGCCAACCCCAGCCCTGCAGCAAGCAGCGTTATCCCCAAACCCAGCAGCACCATCATCCCCAAACCCAGCAGCACCATCATCCCCAAACCCAGCAGCACCATCCCAAAACCCAGCAGCACCCCAGGGTCCCATCAGCAGGGAGGAGACCACCCTGGGTCTGGTGCATCCCCTGCACCTCGGGGGGCACCTGAGGGCTCTGGGGGTGCCCAGGTGCCCCCCGACCCCGGGATGAGGAGGGTCCCCCCCTTCTGTCCCCCACCTTGTTGTTGTACTCCTCCACGAAGCTGCCCAGCGCCAGGCGGAACCGCTTGTCGGGCCGGACGCTCCAGTTCATGGCGTACACGGTCCAGGGCGCCTCATACTTGTAGATCTCCTTCCGCTTCCCGTGCAGCGACATGGCTGGGCCGGGGGGCTGCCCCCGGCTGGGGGAGCGGGGCGACGGCGCGGGGGCTCAGCGGGCGAGGCCCGGCCCAGCCCCCGCGGCGGCGGCGGGAGCGGGGCAGGCTCGGCACGACCCGGAGTGGCGGGGCAGGCTGGGCTGGGCTGGGATGAGCTGGGTGCCGGTCGGCCCCCGGAGCCGGTCCCGCTGCGGCCCCGGCGGCGGCGCTGAGGCCGTTCGGGACTCGGCCCCTCACACAACGGGAGCGGAAGCCACGCGGGGAGCCCCGCCCACTTCACGCCGGTTGGCTACCCTGTCTGTCATTCAGAGCGGAGGGTGCGCCTATTGGTTAATTCACCCGTCTGTTCGGCCCGCCTCGGTTTGCTATTGGTCACTTTGTCCTTCATTCAGAACAGGCTCTCACGCTCCGTCCAGGGTGACCTATGGCGGCCCTGGGCCCCGCCCTTCAGGGGCGGGGGCGCGCATTCTCGACATCTTATTGGCTGCTGGGGGTCGCAGTGGGTGGAGGCGGGATCTTGTGCCCTTATCGGTGATTGATTGGCTGGGAGCGATGTCAGTCACGCCAGCCCGCGGAGGGCGGGGGCAGTCGGGCTCCCGGGTTCGAGTCCCACCCCCGCCCGGTGGCGGACGGGACAGGGCTCGGCTCTAATTAACCGGAGCTTAATTACGGGGGTTATTTTTGGAAGCAACAGCACCACTGGTGCGTGCCCGGCGCCTTACTGGGGAAGCGGGAGCTCCTTTCTGGGGCTCAGCATCCCGGGATGGATCAGCTGGGGGCGGGGGGGGGTGGGTGGTTTAACCCGCGATGGGGGCGAGGGGTCTGTCCATAGGCGCCATATGGGAGCCGTGGTGGGTGATCTTGGGTCCACCCCCTAGGACCGGTCCCATCCTCACAGGAGCCGTGTCCCATCACAGGGGATGCGGGGGGGGTGTTTGGGAAGGGATGTGCCCATCGCAGCCCCGCTCCCTGCAAGGACCCTTGGTGTGATCTTTGCCGAGTAATTCCTTCCCAATAGGACGCAGCTGAGGCTCAGCAGAGATTTGGAACAGCTTTTCTACACGACCAGCAAGCTGTGTATGAGAAATGATCTTGCAAACACACCTCAGGCAAAGCCCCCCCGGCTCCATCCTTGACCTGCCAGAGCTGCAGACAGGCTCCCTTAGCCCCACACCCCCTGGATGAAGCAGCTGGGGTTTGACCACAGCCTTTCTGGGGGGGATCTTGGCAGACTTATCACTTTGCACTGCCAGGAATGAACGACGACTTCATGGACGCTCCCAACGAGCACAGCCCTCACCCGCATCAGGTGCCAAAAACATCTTTATTAGCAAAGTGTACACTAAAACTCCAGAGAAAGAGATGCTCACAGTTTGACTACTCTGGAAGGGAGCTCGATACATGACTTGAGCTGGCGGCCTAGGACTGTCACAGCATCTACCCGAGCGGCGAAGGCGGCGGCGCTACGTGGGCTTCTCCTACGGGAACGCTGCCAGGAGAGGGGCTGGCCGGGAGGAAGCACCTATCAAACCTTTATCAAAAGAGAGAAGCTGGCGGGGAGGGCTGGACAGGAGGCGTCCGGGGCTTTTCAGCTCTCTGGGATTGTGCTTTTGAGTTTTGTGCTTTACGCCCAGGCCGGTGACCGGTTGGATTTGTCTGGGGAGGTGTGGGAGGTGTTGGTGGGGTTTGCGAGGCGTGATCGGCCTCGCTGGAGGAGTCAGTGCCCTGTGGGACTCGTGCTGAAGCATTGCAGTGGCAGGGGCTGTCGGCCCTTAGTTTCTCAGTGGCAGTCAAGTAGGACAAGCTTCTCCCTCTGTCCTTGCCCTTGGCTTCCCTCCTGCAGCTCCCCACGGACCACACCGTGGAGATCTCCCCCTCCTCCTGTGCTGACCACCCTTTCTGCAGCGCCCACGGGCTCTGCTGGGCTTAGCCTGGTACCAACCCACGGTCCCTGCTCCAGAGAGCTCCCAGCACAGCTGAGAGCCGTGGATTTGCCCTCCTGTGGTCGCTGTGGTCGCTTGGCTCGTGCCATTCTCGAGAGGAAGCCTTGGCAAGGACGAGGCGGTGGGTACCTTTTGGCCTAACCAGCTCCTTGGTGGCTGAAAGAGCTGTTCTGGGTTCACTATAATGTGCAAATGAAACCTACTCTATTGGGAACCGCTGGAAAACGTCGACCTTGGAATCCAGCCACGCTACGCTTCCTTTCACGGTGGCAGAAGACAGCTACAAATTATACCCCTGAGCCAATGGCATTGTCCAATGTCTTACCCTTACAGTCAAAATCGACATCAACTGACCCAGCTTGCAGTTGAGGTTCCTCCTGACTTGCCTTGCAGTCTCTAACTTCCAGGAAGCACTGGGTCGGAGAGGTGTCTCTGAATGTCCTGGTGCTCGGAAGGTGCCTCCAAGTGCTCAGGGAGGGAAGGGAAGCGAGAGCCCCGCAAGAGTCCCTGGGTGCTTGGTGCCCTTTGGTGGGGGGGCTCTGGGCTCGGGAGAGGCGGGGAGTGCTGCTCCTGCTCCGAGTGGACTGTCATGGTTTTGTCGGATGACCCGGAGAGGTGCATCCCGCTTGACAAGGAGTCCCTGGATTTCAAGTGGAACTTTTCTACCTCCGTGTAGCTCGGGCTCTGGTGGGAAAGGAGGAATCCAGTGGGTTATGGTGGAAGCAAAACAAAGCAACCACGCTCTCTCCTCATCAGCCTTGGAGCCTCACCAGGCTCCGAGCCCCAAAATGTCATTTTTCGCTTGAGCCTCAGAGTAGAGGAACCCCCTCCCCTCCCTGCTGGTGGGGCAGCCTGTCAGTGCTGGGGGTGGCAGCTGTGCCCCAAAATCAGCCATGCACTGGGAAAACCAACTCCCATGTCAAGGCCATTGGGCTTTGTCTGGGTTTGGCTGTGCTTTGCCTGGAGGGAGCTCAGATCCGGCTGCCCAGGGCAGAAGGATGCTGAGCCAGGGGCTGAGCCAGGAGGGGTGACCTTACCTGCTCCTGGGTCGCCGTCTCCTCGTCCTCCAGAGGTGCACAGGGGGCGAGGGGCTCCAGGCTCCGCGGGAGGATCCCGTACATGGCCAGGTTTTGGGAGGACGGCGAGATGGGGCTGTACGCGGGTGGCACTTGGGACAGCTGGCGCTGCAGGAGCTGCAGGATTATACTGATGTCTGATGACATCCTGGACTCCAGCCTGGGGACAGAGCAGCCCAGTGTTAGTGCAGTGCATCCCACTGCACCCCTCGGCTGGGCAGGGGAGGCACTGGGGAGGAGGTGCCCGTTCCGCTGCCCGAGGGGGATGATGCTTTGCCTGCTGCTCGCTGAGGTTTTTAGAGAGCTTCAAACCAGAGAGATCAATCCTGCCATCTCTCTCCTGCCATTCTCAATCATCCTCTGCCCAATTTTATGTGGAGCCAAAGTGGGATCTGGAGTGGGGATTTGAAAAAGGCTAAAACTACCCTGGAGGGGGGAAAAAATTGCAATGGTTAGTTTTAATCTGGATCAATTCTCCAGGCCAGAAGCTTGCGCTGACAGATGGAGCAAGGCAGGTTGGTGCCAACCACTTTTAAATGAGGAATAGAAGGAAATGGAAATGCCTTGGCCCTGACTGAAGTGAGCAGCTCTGGCAGGAGCAGGTACAGCCCCCCTTGCGGGGCACAGTTACGGTGTCACTTACAGAGGGGTAGATCTGTCCCCCAGTGCTGGGCTGGTGCGTTGGTGAGACACCCAAAACATGGGTGTGTGGTGAAGTGAGCTCAACAAGGGCAGCAGAGCCCACAGAGCTCATGTGGATCCTGCCTGGGGACCTTAAACCTGCACCTCCACTGTGGGCTCTTCCCTCTCGTTCAAAAATCATAAAACACTTGGAGTTGGAAGGGACCTTAAAGATCCTCCAGTGCCACCACTAGCCCACGTTGCTCCAAGCCCTGACCAACCTGGCCCTGGACACTTCCAGGGATGGGGCAGCCACAGCTTCTCTGGGCAACCTGTGCCAGGGCCTTCCCACCCTCACAGTAAGGAATTTTTCCCTCATATCTAGTCTAAACCTACTCTCTGTCAGTTTGAAAAATCATGTGTTTTTTCTTATTTAGAGAGCAACAGTGTGCATGAGGCTTGTTTGCTCGAGCAAGAGGATGCTTGTAGCTCTTTGCAGCAGGAAGAGGAGGCCTGTAGAGGGCTCAGGCCGTGCCCTGTGGGTGGTTTTATGTCCACGATTGCGTTGAGTTTGGAAGCAGTGGCAAAGTGACAGATCCCAGGGGTGGTGACACTGTGGTAGATCCCGGGGGTGGTGACAGGTGCCAGGGGTGGTGGCACAGGGGCAGACAAGGGGCTGGGCTGCAGCCAGGCCCTTTGAGAAGCTGCTGCATTTGCAAAGCACTCCCACCACCTCCCCAGGAACGCAGCGTCCCAGGGGTCAGGAGATGGCGTCGCTGCCACAGAGCCCGCTGTGGCCACTTACAGAAAGCAGAAGGTGATGGCCCAGAGTCCCCCTGGGTCCTCTCTGACCCTGTTCCCCGTGGATTTGCCCACCTGCTGAGCTGGGCCTGCAGGAGCTCCAGCCTGGACTCGATCTGCCCCGGTCTGCAGTCGCCGGGCAGGGGCACGTCCCGCGAGCTCTGCACCAGGGAGATGTGCTGCAGGGGCTCCGGGGCAGGGTTCGGCCGCCGGTCCTCCCAGAAGGTGAACATGTTGGGGATGTCCAGGGGGGTGGCTGGAAGGAGAGGAGACACCTCAGCACCTCTGTCTTGCATCCTCCAGCCCTGCTGGCATGGAGGTGCTCCAGAGTCCATCACCCTGACGCACACGGAGAGCCATCTCTGGGACATACATGGAGAACCTTCATGTGACACACATGGAGAACCTTCATGTGACACACATGGAGAACCTTCATGTGACATACATGGAGAGCCTTCACCTGACATACATGGAGAGCCATCTCTGGGACATACATGGAGAGCCATCTCTGGGACATACATGGAGAGCCATCTCTGGGACATACATGGAGAGCCTTCACCTGACATACATGGAGAACCATCACCTGACATACATGGAGAGCCTTCACCTGACATACACGGAGAACCTTCATGTGACACACATGGAGAACCATCACCTGACATACATGGAGAGCCTTCACCTGATACATATGGAGAGCCTTCATGTGACACACATGGAGAGCCATCTCTGGGACATACATGGAGAACCTTCACGTGACATACATGGAGAGCCATCCCCTGATACACATGGAGAGCCATCCCCTGATACACATGGAAAGCCTTCACCTGACACATGTGGTGCTCAGAGAGAGTCCATCACCCTGACACCTGAGGGGCTTATGAGGATCCATCCCCCTGGCACCCAAGATGCTCAGGGACAGTCCATCACACTGGCACACAACACAACTATGGAAGTCATTTGGCCCCTTGGAGCAGTCCTAGAGGGGTCTCTGGGTGCTGGGAGAAACTACAGGGCACAGGAGGGACAGAGCAGATACAACTGGGGACAAAAGGCAGCAAAGACCCTTGGTACCAGCGTGGCTCCCCTCGAATCCACATCCTATCCTTGGCTCTGCCCCCAGACAAGGCCCCCATGCCCAAGCCTCTCTCACCAGCCCCCTGCCAGCCCTGGGTACCTGCATAGGACTGGCTGCTCTCTGCTCCTTGCTTCCCGACCTCCGCGTGGTCGGCGCTGGGGGTGACGAGGCTGAGCGAGGGCAGGGCGAGCTCATCCTTTTTGGGTGTGGGGAGGGGCTCAGCTTTCACAGGGCTGCCGGTCTTGGCCTCGTCGTCACTGGTCTGGGAGCAGGGAGAGGTGCTGCTGCCCGCGTCGTCCCACTGGTCCTTACTCAGCGGGTCCTGCGGGTTGGTGAGCTCTGAGTAGGTGTGATACTGCTCTGCATCAGAGATGCCCGTGTCTGGGTCTGTGGGACAGCACAACAGGTTAATCTGGGGAGTGCCACGCGTGGAAAAATCAGCCCCCGTCCCTTGTAGGGCACCTGTAGGGCTGGGGGCGTCCTGAGGGGAGGGACAGAGGGAGGGAAAGCAGTTTGGGTGCCCCCAGGGTGGTCTGCAGGGACAGGGGCACCAGCAACCTCTGCCTTGGGGCGCTTGCCAGGGCAGTAATTAAAGGATGATCTCACGCCCCAGCCCTCCCCTGGCTCCCCAGGCCAGGCTGTGCTGATCCCATGGACTCACCGGGCTTGCTGGGTGGGCAGGGCGAGTGCTTGCGCCGCCGGGCCCGGCGGTAGGTGCAGTCGTAGTCCTCGCTGAGGGGGGAGCGGGGAACGCTGTCTGCCTGAGGGAGGAGAGGGGCTGGTCACCAGGGAAAGGCTGCCATGTCCCATCCATGGGTGCCACAGCCCTCCCATGGGTGCCTTGTCCCATCCAAAGGTACCGCTTCCCATCCGTGGGTGCCACAGTCCATCCGTGGGTGCCATGTACCATCCACGGATGCCACATCGCATCCATGGGTGCCACAGTCCATCCATGGGTACCACAACCCATCCGTGGGTGTCATGTGCCATCCATGGGTGCCACAGTCCATCCATGGGTACCACAACCCATCCGTGGGTGTCATGTGCCATCCATAGGTGCCACAGTCCATCCATGGGTGCCACAACCCATCCATGGGTGCCATGTGTCATCCGTGGGTGCCATTTCCCACCTGTGAGTGCCATGTTCCATCATTGGGTGCCACAGTCCATCCATGGGTACCACAACCCATCCATGGGTGCCACAGTCCATCCATGGGTACCACAACCCATCCATGGGTGCCATGTCCCATCCATGGGTACCACAACCCATCCATGGGTGCCATGTCCCATCCATGGATACCACAACCCATCCATGGGTGCCATGTGCCATCTGTGGGTGCCATTTTCCACCCATGGGCACCAAGGCCTATCCATGGGGGCTGTTTTCCATCCATGGATACCACAACCCATCCGTGGATGCCATGTCCCACCCATGGGTGCCATGTCTCATCCACATGTGCCATGGCCCTGCACACCATGGGGGCTACAGCCCATTCCACATCTTCCTAGGACTGGTGTCCAGCTCCCTCCTGCTCTCCAGCACTGCCCTGTCCCACCCAGAGCCTCCTGGGCTGGTTGCAGAGCTCAAGGGATCCCTGAGCCTGGCCTTGCTGCTTGAGACTGAGTTGAAGGTGTCAGGACCATGGGGAGGGAAGAGGCACCCTGAGGTGGGGCAGGACATCCCAGAGTGAGATGGGACATGGAGGGAATTTGACTTTCTTTTCTATCTTACCAGGCCTCTGAAAAAAATGGCAGGAAAGGACAAAGTTCAGTCATAAACTATAAGAATCAACAGCAGTAGCAAACATGCTCCAAACCTTTCAGGGACTGCAAACCTGATTATTTAGAAAGGAATTTTCAGAGGAAACCGGTACCCAACTCAACGAAACCTGAGAATATTTCATACTTCAGCAGCCTTAAAACGTGTGTGTGTGACCCACTTGCCCAGGCTGGAGCAGTCCTGGGGATGATTTGCAAGTGCTGCAGAGCAGAACACCACTGACCTGGCTTGTGGGGCCACCTTTTCCAAAGAACCCAGGAAGATGCAGTATGCACGTGCTTGCTGGGCTGGGGGGGGAAATCATAACCACACGGAGAGGGGAAACATAACCACACAGAGAGTGCCTTGGGAAATGTGGCTGTTGGCCAGTCCACCCCCAAAGTGAACAAGGAGCACCCGTGGACACCCTCGCTTCTGCCCTCCCACTTGCCAAACTCAAGGCATTGCCCACACTCCTGGCTGGGGCAGCCCTGGCACTCACATCTCGCAGGTTGAAGGTGATCTCCAGGTTGCTCCAGAAGTTGTCAGAGAAGGCTGGGTACATGTCCAAGACCTCCAGCAGGTCCTCACGCTGGATCTTGTGCAGGTCGCAGTAGGTCAGGGCCCTCACGTCGGCGTTGGACTTCCCTGGGCGGGCGTAGAGGCTGATGGGCTCCCCGAAGATGTCGTTCTTCCCTGTGCCAAGAGACAGCTCGTTAGGGACAGGTGGGCACCCACTCCAGCTCCAGCAGCCCTCACTTTGGGACTCACAAACAAGGGGATGCCCAGTGACCCCGACCCTGATTGTGGACACTGGGGATAACACTGTGAAAGCCACCACTGATGGGCACACCAAGCCAGGGCAGTGGGTTATCAGTGATGGCTGGGGACTGCTGAGCCATGCCTTGCTCTCCTCACTCCTTATGGCCTCTCCCTGGCTTCTCCCAGGGATCCTCCATTCCCTGTCCGCTGGTGTGGTGACCAGCTGGAGGCTGAGGAACAGAATTCCCTTCTCCAGGAGGAGTAAAAGTCCTTTTACCTGATTTCTTCTCTGTGGCGACCAGTGATAGAACCCATGGGAACAGCCTGAAGCTGTGTCAGGGAAGGTTTAGGTTGGATATTAGAAAAAAGTTCTTTCCCCAGAGGGTGGTTGGCACTGACCAGGCTCCCCAGGGCAGTGGGCACGGCCCCAAGGCTGCCAGAGCTCCAGGAGGGTTTGGACAATACTCTCAGGGATGGATTGTTGGGGTGTCCTGTGCAGGGCCAGGAGTTGGACTGGATGATCCTTGTGGGTCCCTTCCAGCTCAGCAGATCCTGTGATTCTGTGATTCTGTGACCCTCACCTGCCGCCCTTTTTCCACTGCTCACTGCCCACCACCCACCACCCTTTGCCCCTCGCCCTCTCAGCACGAAGGACTTTCCCACCTAGGATGGCCACCACGATGTCTTCCCGGAGGATCTCGATGGAGCCCCTGGAGATGAAGTAGAGCGTGGTCAGGACATCTCCATAGTGCACCAGGGTGTCCCCGGGCGGGGCGTGAGTCGTCTTGAACTTCATGGCCAGGGCTCTGAGGCAGCCCTTGCTGGCTCCTCGGAAAGCCTTGCAGTTCTGGAGCAGCGTGCGGTTGAGGTGCAGGCAGATGTCCGCCTGCAGGCAGTCGGGGAAGCCCTTCAGCACCTGTGGAGAGCGAGGGAGAGATGCCATCACACCACTGTCCCCGGGAAGGGACAGCCACAGGGGGCTGTGGGACACGCAGGGCGACACAACGGGGCCAGACAGAGCCTGTGCACCCAGAGAGCCAAAGCTGGGGACATCTTCCCGTGCCTGGGAAGCCAGGTTGGATAGGGCTTGGAGCAACCTGGGCTAGTGGAAGGTGTCCCTGTCCATGGCAGGGGGTGGCACTGGATGGGCTTTAAGGTCACTTTAAGGTCCCTTCCAACCCAAACCATTCTATGTTCTTTTGATCCTCCCCTGGTGGATCCCTTCCTGCCTGTCACTGGCCTTTACTGCTCATGGCTGGGGACAAAAACACTCCCAAGCAATAAATAACAGTAACCAGATCAATCTCTTTATACCCACTGGTGGCATATCCCCCTTTTCATCTTTACGCCCACTAATCTTGGCTGAACAAGAGCACAAACTGGCACAAGGAGCACAAAAACCTTAATTAAACAACACCTGCCTGAATGCCAAGAGGCAGCAGCAGCAGCAGCAGCACAGGACAGTTGTGTGCAGCACCAGCTAAATATACCTGTGCAAATACCTCATGGTGAACAAAAGCTGAACCTGAAGGTGAAATCAAGGTAAAACTCACAATATGGACAAAGCTGCTGCCACCAATGACTCATGGTGCCACGGTGAAATCCACCTGGGATGGGGTTTTTTTAGGAGAGCAGCATATGGCCCTGGGGTCCCCCTCGCTGTCCTCTCCGCTCACATCCCGCTGGTGGCCAAATCTGGAAAAGCCATGCTGGGGCTGCTGAGCACGACTTGTTCTTGGCTCCATCCTGATCTCCCAGGCTGGCAGCAGTGCCTTAGTTTCCCTACTGGGAAATCAGGGGCGGGTGGATTGATCGGGCTGTGGGGTGATTGATTAGGTCGTGTTGTGTCTCAGCAGCATCCAGCAGGAATTGGTGTGAGCGGGGGCACGTCAAGCACAGCTCTCCCAGGGGGTTTGTGTCCTGAGTTTGCACTAAGCCAGTGCAGTGTTCTTGATAGGGTGCCATGAGTTTGCTTTTAGTTATTGACACCAATGTTTGGCCCACATGGGAGAAGACCCCAAAGCTCTCCCAGCAGCAAACCCCCAGATGCTGCTCAGTTGTTTAATGTGGCAGCAGCAGCTTGAGATGGAGAGGTGAATTCATACAAATCCATGCCCTGATGGTGCTCAGGGATGGGGGAGGATCAAATCTTATGAAGAAAAGGAGCATGAACTGGGAATGAGTGGGCTAATGACCTGTCCAGGGCCAAGAGAAGGGAAGTACCAGCTCTCATCTCTCTCCTTGCCTCATCCTTTCTCATTCCTCTGCCTTGCTGCTGGCTGAGCCAGCACATTTTTGCACTGAATCCTGTGGCCATGAGCCAAGTCCAACCACCTCTGCCCCGGCACAGGACTCCTTGGCCAAGCCCCCTCCCCACTCCTGTGGAACCCCGGCGCCGTCGGCACAAACCTTCCCGCCGGGCCGGGAGCCACGGCGCCTCTCCAGCACAGCTCCGCCATTGATCCCCCCTTTGCTAACAAACAGCTGCCTCTCTGGGCTCTAATTAAAATGGATCGAGGTTTATTTAAATGCCCTCCTTTCCCTGCTGCGAGAGCAGGATGCACTTTGCTTAGCAACCGGCGGTGTGGAGAGGAGCTGGATCGATACCTGCTCCGTGGCTCTGACACCAACAGACACCGGCCTGAAAGTGCTCGGCGCTGATGGGGCCTCTGAGCTCCTCACCAAACCCGCTCTCTGGCCAAGAGATGCCCTCATGCAACCTCTGGGTAGGTGTAGACGAATGGACAGAAAAAGGGGAGAAGGAGAAAGGGAGATGCAGAAGATGAGTGAGCAGAGAGCCTGCCTCCAGCCTCCCAAGTCTTCTAACTTGTCTCTGCCCCCGTCAAAAGGTTGGAAGTGTTTGGGTGGACCCAGATCCAGACTCCAGGTTGTTCAGGACAAGGTGCCGTGAGGACACGTGGCCTCCCTGCCCCGCACTCACCGCGTTCATGTCGATGCCGTTGGTGTAGGACCAGGCGTGTTGGAAATACTCCTCCAGGCGCTGCCGCAGGGGGTTGGGGATCTGGTGGAAGCGGATGAACTCCTTGACCCGCAGCATCTGCGTGTGGTAGCGGGCGGTGCCCGAGTACAGGCGCTGGATGATGGCAGAGACGTTCCCGAAGATGCTGGCGTACATCAGAGCTGCAAGGAGAGGGCAGGACTCAGGGGGGGGAGATGCATGTCCAGCTACATCAGACCTGGAACAGCAGGTTTCCAAACCCCATATCTCCCTTGGGCCCAGAACCAGGAGGTTTCTGAAACCCGTATTTCTATCACCCCATCCCTTTGTCTGTGCAGAAGAGGCACAGGCAGAGGGAGATGCTCTGCTAAAACCCCACATGCTCTCCCCGTTTCCCCCCTGAGCAGCCCCTCCAAACTCCAAACGAGGGGCGGGGACAGCGGGACACGCGCGGGCACTCACAGCCGATGAGCATGACACAGATGGAGAAGATCTTCTCGGAGTTGGTGTTGGGCGACACGTTGCCGAACCCCACGCTGGTGAGGCTGCTGAAGGTGAAGTAGAGGGCAGTGACATATTTGTCCTTGATGGAGGGGCCGGAGGAGAGGTCGCTGTCGTTGTAGCGCTTGCCGATCTGGTCTCCCAGGTTGTCCAGCCAGCCGATCTTGTGCTCCATGTAGGGCCTCTCCACGTTGCCGATGGCGTACCAGATGCAGGCGAGCCAGTGGGCGATGAGGGCGAAGGTGCACATGAGCAGGAAGAGCACGGCTGCTCCGTACTCGGAGTAGCGGTCCAGCTTGCGGGCCACGCGCACCAGGCGCAGCAGCCGGGCGGTCTTCAGGAGGCCTATGAGGGTGGTGGTCTGCAGGGGAGAGGTGAGAAGACTCAGGGCCAAGCAAGAGGATAAATCCGGCCAAAGGCACGTCCCCAGCCGAGCCCCGTGCTTCCTTTGAAGGATATAAAATGCATTTCTAGAGCGTGAATCACCTTGTCCTGGAGGTGACCTCTGAACTAGGTCAGGTGAGTCATGCCACGTCCTGACCATAAAGGCAACAAGCTCTGGGATTACGGGTGAGCAAGTGAGAGGAGCCAAGGCCAACCTCATGTTTCCTCATGGGTCCTCATCTTGCCAACCACTGCTCCCAAAACAGCTGCCTTTCACTCTCAGATGTGGGGCCTTCAGGTGGTGCAGGAACCACAGGGCCATTCCACTGCCAACATTTTCAGTCTGGCTGGCAATGCAACCCCAAATTCAGCCTCACTGGAGTGTGGGGCCGGTCCCTAAACAACCCCTTAGCCTGCTCTGCTGGGTCAGCCCCAGCAAGGGGAGCGGGTCCAGTTAGACACTGTCTTAGCACTTATAGGGTCTGTGGGGCTGTTTGAGCACACAAAATGAAATCCCAAGTCCCAGCTGCCTAATAAAAGCCTCTCGTGACATCCTTGTCCATCCTCTGACTAAACCACCCCTCTCCTCAAGGGTTTAGCCATCCACCACTTACATCAAGACATCCGTATCCCTCTCTTTCTCTCCCAGACATCTCTCCCTATCCACCCAGGGGTCCCCTCCTGTCCTGATGGACCTGCAGACCCTACCTCATCAGAGCCGGAGCGGAAGATGAGCAGGTCAAAGGGGATGGCGGCCACCATGTCGATGAGGAACCACCCCTTGAAGTAGTGGATGGCGATCTTGCCGGGGTGGCTCACCACCTCGTCGTTGATGTTGACGTAGGTGGTGCGGAAGTTGATGACAATGTCCACGATGAACATGATGTCCACGATGAGGTCGATGATGTTGAGCGGGTCGCAGGAGTAGCTGCAGTCCCAGCGCTTCTCCTCCACCTGCTCCTCGTTGAGCAGGAAGGCGGCCGAGTAGGGGGTGAAGACGGCTGTGTAGATGACCAGCAGGAGGATGAGCCAGTCCCACACGGCCTTGAAGGGGCTGTAGTGCAGGATGGTCCATCGGTGGATGCGCGGCGCCTGCAGCTTGTACTCGGGGAGGACATCGGCACCCAGGGACAGCACCTGCCAGGAGATGGGTGTGAGAAGGATGGGAGACCTGGAGAGAGGCTGGATAAGGCCAGAAACCAGGGAAAGGGCTCCCACATGCTGGTAGAGCAGCCAGGAGCCCACAATGCATTTCCTACACCCTTTTCACCTTTGTTGGCTTCATATGGTTGCCCAGGGGGCCACAGGGTGAGTTGCCCACTATGGCTGACACCAAGGTGTGCCCGGCTCCTTGTCTGTCAGAGCACCCTTGGGGCAGCTGTTTCCCTGCTTTGTGCCCTTCTGAGCCTTTCATGCCAGCAGAGAGGAAAGTGCCTCCTGCCCTGCCTCCGTCCGCCCTCGGCTCAGTGCCACCAGCTCGGGAGCTGCTGGCTGTCCCTGGCACAGGGCTACAGCTTGGAGATGCCATCCCATGGCTATGCCATGGCCTGGCCTCGAGGGTCACAGCACATTAGGCATCTCCCAAGCCTTGCACCATGCCTTTCTTGGCCTCAGCACAGACCTTCTCCTGGATGTCCCTCTGGCACAGTCATCCTCCAAGCAGAGGGGGCAGCTTGGGCCACTCACAGCACAGCCCCAGGCAATGCCTGTTTCCCATCTGAGCATCCCCAGGGAGGGGGTGACCTGTGGCCACCAACGTGCAAACATCATCTCAAGCATGCAGGCACCCCCCTCATGCTGTCATTGTCCCCAGGTCACCCACAGCACCAGTGAGTCCCCCACACGTCCCAGGCCTGTCCCAGCTCCCCCTCCAGGACCAGCACCAGCTTCTGACGGGCTCTAAAGCCACCCTGGGGGCACAGTGCAAGGTCCTGGGGATGGGAGGGCTGGGGCTGTGTTGGGTGCTAAGGGGCAGTGGCATGAAGGGGCTTATCTGGGGGTTAGCCAGACCCCCCCTGCCTGTCCTTGCTGCTCTATTGTCCCCTAGTGTCCCTATGGTGCCGGGCACCAGTGCCAGCTGCAGGGGAGGGTGAGGGGCACCCCAGTGCTGTCTCCCAGCACTCAGCCCCCACTAAAAGGCACCTCTTTGCCCGGCTGCAAAGGAGAGGAGAGAAGAGAGAGGAGAGAGGAAAGAGGAGAGAGGAGAGAGGAGGATCCACATGTCCCGAGGCGATGGTGATGGGCACCATCACTGATGGGCATCAGCACCTGCAAGAAGTGTCTGACCCTTCCTGCGCTGACAGGAAGGAGGATCTTGCACCTCGTTCAAGCGCTCAAGGGCTTCCCGAGGGCTCCTGGTGCCGTGACCCAGAGCGGACCCACCCCAGCCGTCCCACCGCCCCGGGACACCGGCGGGGCCCTGCGCCCCGGAGGAGCCCCCCTGCTCCTACCTGCCTGCAGCTCGCCCGGCGCCCCAGGCGGCAGCTGACCCTCGGGCTCCGGGTGTCCACCATGGGGGCCCCCACGGCCACGCGCCTGGGCAGCGGCGGGCACGGCGGGCGCAGCGCTCGGGCCCTGGCATCGCCCAGGCAGGCACGCAGGCACTCGGCCAGGCGGGCGGGAGACATGCGGCTGCGAAGGGCATTCGGGAGCCCGGCGTGGATTAATCAAACCCGATCGATGCCGGGGCCCCCGTGGGGGACAGGGAGCGCCAATGGAGCGGCGGGAGCCGTCGACGTCCGTTGGCGGACGGAGAGGGGAGGGATTGGAAAAAGTGACCCAAACGCAATCGTTGAGGGCGGAGGGGAGCGAGGCGCTGGATGGGCTTGGGGACTGCGCTCCCGCGGGGACGGCGGGGAAGGGGCAGGGCAGCACCGGTAAAATCTTGATCCCCAAACTAAGATGTACCCAGAGGACCTGGGATAGGCTCTTACACCCTGTGTCTGGGAAAAGCAGCAACACTCCCACCCTCAGCAGCTGAATCCTCACCTGCCTGACTGGAGGCAGCTCTGTGAGGATAGTTGTGAATTCAGGCCCCCAAATGCTGCTCCCTGTGCTGGGGCACCTGCCCTGCCCCTCATCCCTGCTCCTGGCACCCACATCTTGCGGTAGAGGCAAGAGCAGGTCAAGACCTGTCGTTTTCCAGGCAGGAATTAATAAAAAAACCACAACTCCAAGGATCGGAGGCAGGAAAGGCTAAAGAAACAACTTGCAAAATAGCTTCCAAACCAATGCAGAGCCAGGAAGCCGCTGCAGCCTTGTCCCTCTCTGCCCCTGGGGGGTGGGGAGGGCTGTGGGTGTCACCCTTGGTGGCCTGGGTGGCCTCGGGAGTCTCTGTAGGTGGCAGTGCTGGCTGCCCCCCATGGTGATCCCGTGGGTGCCCCTTCCCTCTTCCCCTTCCCCCTGCACTTACCGGCTTCAGCCGCAGCCGCAGGCTCATGGTGCCAGGTGCTGGGTGCTGGGTGCTGGGTGCTGGGTGCTGGGCAGTGAGTGAGGGAGCTGCAGCAGGGAGGAGGAGGAGGAGGGAGGAGGGAGCAGGGTGTGTGAGGGCTGTGGGTGACAGAGGAGGGGAGGCTCCCATGACCCGGGCTAACCCAGGCCATGTGCCCCGTGGTGCCCAGCACCCTGTGCCTTCCTTGTCCCTTGCCCTGTGCTGGGGATGGGGGCACTGAGCTGGGGAGGGGGGGCACTCCAGAGTTGCCAGGAGACCCTCAAGCATGAGGGGCTGGGCAGGATCAGGCCCAGGGTGCTGGCTGCAGGCAGGCACTGACCCGGTGCCCCTCCCAGCCCATATCCTGACACAGCTCAGCCCCCCATCCCTGTCCCCAGCATCCTCCTGCCCAGCTCCACCACCACCCTCGGGACAGTCCAGGGGACTGGGACACACACCACCTGCAACAGGACCCCAGCCTGGTGACACCAACCCCACAGCATCCCCATGTGCCTCCAGCTATGCCCCAGAGCCACAGCCCTGGCAGGCCGTGCCCAGCACATTCATTGCACTTGTGACCTGCCCTCCCCTGCTGTGGGGCCAGACCACCCCAAACTGCCCCTGCCTCCTCTCCCTGCCCACCAGCAGGTATTTTTAGACGCTGTTAGTGCTGTCTCACCACTGTCTCTGCCTCACTATGAATTATTTATCAGCCAGGAGAGGGGAGCTCTGGCTTTGTGGGAGGTTCAGGGGACGTCGGGGTGAGAACAGGGAAGATGCCTGGGTCCCCCATGGAAGGGGGAGATAGAGAGGGGAGAAGAGTCCATCCTGTCCTGTCCTGTCCCATCCCATCCTATCCCATCCCATCTGGAGACTGAATGTGAAGGGAAGGTCAGTCTTTGCATACTCTGGGGTCCTGCAGGGACCCGTCAGCTGCAATCCTGTCACACCACAATCAGCTACTGTCCCCACACTGAGTGGCCAACACCACCGTGCCACTGTCACCCCAGTGTGGACAGCAGCCCTTGTTGTGGGGGTGTCCCTTGTGATGGGGACAGGGCATGGAGGCTGCTCACCATCCTGCTGGAGTTCAGGGACTGATTCCGGGTCACTGCAGTCACCCCCAGATCAGAGGCACTACCTGGGGTTTGGGGTGAAGGGGACAAGCCTGGGGGAAAACAAGCCTAAGAACTGCCCCGTGCTGTGGGGAGCAAGGGGTCCCTCTGCCACACGTGGAGGCCCCGAGGCAGGAGGAGAACCCCGCAGAGCACCCCACTCTGCTGGAGCTGACTTGCAAGACCAGAGGCTTTTCTGGGCTCAGATGGCTGCATTAGCACTAAACCTGCCCTGGGCTGCTGCTGGCAGCAGTGGGATGTGTTTCATCCGTTGGATGTGTTTCATCCCGTGCCTCAGATTCTCTCCTCGGGATCGCGGGACACGGCGGCACCTTTCCCGCATCCCGACACGTCCGCACAGCGCCCCGTGCATCCCTTGCGGTGACACCGCACGGCCACACGTGTCCCCCGCAGCCACAGGCAGTGCCACACGTGTCGGTGACAGTGCAGTGCCACCTGCTGTCTCCCGGGGGATCTGGTGGCCCTCGGCGTGGCCACCTTTGCTCCTGGCATGGACCAGGCGAGTACCTCAGGATCAGCAGCGCCCTGGGGGCTCCATCCCTGGCGTTGGGGTCAGGAAGAGAGGCCAGAGCCTCCCTCCCCAAATGAAGCCACGTGCACACACAAACATGCTCACACGTGTCCCCTTCAAAGCCACTGTCACACCATGAGCAGTCCGTGCCGGTGTTCCCTCAGCCACAAATTACCAGAAATATTCATTAAAGGGAATAAAAAGAGCACTCCAGCCATTCAGAGCAGGAGAGAAAACCCAAACACAGGGATGCTGGCATTTCCTAGGGTGGAATCTCCAGCTGTCAGTGCCTTGTCTGCTCCTCTTCTCCAAAAGCCACAGGAGTGGCTGTGACTGTCCCCCAGCAGCAACACCACGACCCCACCACTGCCTCGGCGGCCTCTCAGCGCCCACGTACCTGTGTGACCTTCTCAGTGACGTTCTGGGTGCGCTCCATCACCTTGTGGGGAGCGATGATCTCGATCTCCGTGGTGGAGCCCGAGCGGTGCTTCTCCAGGTTGAACTCCACGAAGTTGAGGGTGAACTGGGGGATCTGGCTGATGGTCCGGTACTTCATGAGGTCCGAGTCCGAGGTGGAGTTCGGGGGGTTGGGTTTGACGTGGGAAGCCTCTGCAAGAGGATGGAGAGGAGCGTTGAGAAGGGCAGCGTGAGCAGGAACTGACCTGCAGAGCCCCCACCTCACTCTGGGACCCCCAGGAATCGGGGACCACCACAAGGTGCCACCAGAAGGTGCCACCAATGTCTGCCTGGCCATAAAGGCTTGGCTTCTTCAGTGTGGCTCAGACATGGGATGCCTGACCCAAGACACCTGAGAGGGGGCTGCTTGTCAGACACATCACCTATCTCTCTACCATTAAATCTCCTTCAGGGAGTTCAGACCAAGATACAGAGACATCCAGTATCCTGTGCTATCCCTGAAGACTGTAGCAGGTAAGGGACCAGCCCCAGTGAGACCTATCAGAGAGGGATGCCAAAACTGCAAGAAAACAGATGAAGGAGGAGGTTATTGTCCTCCACCCCTGCCTGACCAACACAGCTCCTGAGCTGCTGCCTTGGTGTTTGGCCACCAAACTGAGCAGCAGTTGGATGATGTCCCCACTCAGGTGTATCCTCCACCCCCATGCTCCAGGTAGGGAGGTCAGAGCTTTGTCTGGAAGAAGAGCTGTTGTGGGGCTGGATCCTGACAGGGGTTGGATCCTGGGGTTGGATCCTGACAGAGGGGACCTGCCTCTCTGGGTGACCCCAGTGCAGGACCAGGAAGGAAGCCCTGGAGGTTCATGGTCAAGGCTGTGGCAGTGTGTTTGTCATGGATGGGAGCACGTACCCACACCCAGGGCTCCAGGATCATCCCCAAGCACCATACCCAGTGTGTTCCCACCTTTCCATCTCCTCCAGGCAGGGCAGGGTTGTGTTTCCAGCTTTCTACCCCTTCTATCCCTTGTGCTCTGACATTGACCCAGTTGGTGTCATGGGCAGGAGGTGTCTGAAGACATTGTGAAGGTGCTGGTGAGTACCAGCTGCCAGCCTTCTCCCCGCACATTCCCATTCCCTCCCTCTACGTTGTGTCCCCTCCTGAGGGGCCATAACCTGTGACTATTTGAGGATCATGATCCTCCACCCTGTTTTCTCATGCCAGACACCACAGACCGATCTCTGTCCATCCCCAGTTCCTGACCTTAATCTAATTTGTCATCGTCACTCTCATGAGAACAAGAGGTCTGGATGTCAATACCATGATGGAGGTGTGTTCTCTCCATCCCTCCAGAGTGGCCTGGTTGGTGTCTCATCCGCCTCCAACACATGGACACAGCTCACATTGCACGTGCCTGCAGACCCCTCCCTTCCCTCCCGGGGAGGTGGGGTGGCAGTGGGACGCCCCTCGTGTGGGGCAGCCGAAAGCAACCTCACACAGTCTCACATCTCACACACAACACCGTGGATGGCTCCACGCACAGAGCAGGACCTGCCTACGCAGGGAATCGCATGGAGTCCAGTGGATCTGGGGAGAAGACCCCACCTTATCTCCACTTTGCAGAGGAAAAGCAGTGCGGGGCAAGAGACTAAGACCTCCCCCCCAAGATGTGCCGGGGCCATTGCCCAGGGCCCTGGCTCCCGCAGAAAACCGACAGCTCCGGGGGTTTTCCCCTACCTGAGTTTGCCCTCCTTTCCCTGAATTTTCTCTGGAACTCAGACCTCGCAGCCTCAAAGTTGTCCAAGGAGGAGACCCTGCGGAGGCTGTGGAAGCTGCCCCCAGGGCGAGACCGAAAGAAACCCCACGCGGGGTACGACCCTTGTGGGCCCGGCAGGGGAGGCTCTTGTTTCGGGGACGAGTGTTGTAGGGTGGGGTCGGCCTCCAGGCTCGGCCTCCGCTCCTTTTCCAGGAGGGATTCGGTCTCTGACTGCATACAGTTCTCCTTGGGCGATGTCTTCAAGTCCCTCAAAATCAGGGAGTCACCACCAGGCTTTAAGACAGCCAGGAGAAAGCGTTGTATTAGAAGGAGTCCCCGCGTGCTGGGGGGGAAGGAGAGGGAGCCGGGGGAGGTAAGAGGAGGGGCAGAGGGCTGGGAAGCGCCGCAGTTCCCGGGGTCACTTCCAACCGGGACCAGGACCTGCTTTGGAGTGGGGCGACCGAGTCCCTGGGGACCTGGCAGCTCCCACCTCCCACCAGCTGCCACCGGAGGCTGGGTCACCGCGGGGTGTTCGCAAGGCGATGCTGCACAGCCGGGAAGCAGAGCAAGAGAAGAGCAGAGCCCAGGGACAGGCTTGCTGGAGTACCTGCCTTGCCATGCGCTTTTCTGAGGTGTCCCTATGACCCACCACTGGACCTGCCCTCCCCTAACCTGCTGCAAGAGCTGAGGCCACCCCCGAGGGTCAGTGCCCGGGGTCCTGTGCTGGTGTCTGTGGGAGAGGCTGTGCTCTGCACCAGGAGCCACTGCAGGAGCTGCTGGGTTGGCAAATCTGGCCATATTGGTCCTCCTTCTCCTACAGCCACCCTTAGCCATGGCTAAACCTTCTTCCCTGGAGACCTAAAGAGTTTCCAGCCTTTAATGACTTCTGCAATGGGGTGCACAGAGCAACCACCTTCTGGAGCAGAACCCGCTGGGACTGTGCCCCTCCAATCCTACCCGTAGGAGGGACTGTGGCACTTCTCATCACCCCTAAGGACTTAAGGGCGGGTTTTAGGATGTGGTGCCAGGAGGGGCTGGCTGCCCCTGGACCTGCAGGGCTACCCCCACTTGATCATCAGGTTGTCCTCAATCCACATCTTCCATGTGTGTGTGCACCCCAAACATCCCAGTGCACTGCACAGCTTCAGCCTGGGGGTACCCAGAGCCTTCAGCAGCGCTGGTGTCTGAGTGACATACCCAGAGTATCTGATAACATGACACGTTTTCAACCTGCCACAAGCACAGCCTCTGAGAAGACAGGCACCTTTTGTCTCTTGTATCTATAATTTTGGGAAGCAGCTTTACCCAGGCTGTCTGGATACAGCCAGCACAGAGAGAACCTGGCACCTGGGGATGCCTTAGCAGAGCAGGAGCCTCCTGCCCACAGCCTCGAGCTGCAGCACTGCAGAAACAACACGTCTGTGACTGGAGGTACCCGGAGCACTTCTGACAGCCAAGAAGCCACCGAGAACAACAGTCTCTAAAGAGGACCCACCAAGAGTTTTTCAAGGTCAGCAATGACAGCATCACCCTCCATCATGGGAAGCACAGTCTTTGCTGGAGGGCTGAGAAGCCGGATCTGCCTGCACTGCCTGCTCCCTGCCAGGAAAACCACGGGAAAATGAGCCTTCCAGTCCCTGCCCAGAGCACACCTGCTCCTCTCTCCTACAGCCACCAGCACGTCCCCTCCTCGAGGCGAGGACAGCTCCCTGGAGCTCCACCATCCTGGACAACGTGCACTATGGAGCCAGACCTTCCTCCCAGCTTTGGCAGCTCAGCACATCTCCCGCTCCCCCCGCCAGCCACGGCCCGGCAGAGCAGCACCAGCTCCATCCCACGCCACCAAAGCACCGCGCTCACCACCGGCCCTCGCCGGGGCCAGTGCCTGGCACTGACCCAGCACCGGGGCCCTACCGCCGGATCCGGCCCGAGCCACAGCAGCCGAGGGACAGCGGGAGGGGGAGAGCGAGGAAGAGCACCAGGACCTGGCCTGATTTGGGCTGATATCAGACAAAGGCTACGGTTACCTTTCCATAGTCAATGGCTACTCCATCAAACTCACTGGTGGGCAGAGAGTCCCGCTGGATTTTGAGTCGCCGCAGGGACGGGAGACTAAACTTCAAACTCCTACTTTGACCTTGTTAGAAAGAAAAACAAAACACAAGAGAGAAAGGTGTAACCTGTCTGCACGTGACGGCTGGAGCGAGACGGGGCAGGGGGAGAGGCTGCGGAGAATTTGGGGTGGCTTTGGGGGATGCACATGCCAGGAGGCCCTTCCTCCTCCAACACACTTTCTATTCCCACGCCATCACACCACCGTGTGCTCAAGGCAGACCCTGACCTGGCAGAAAGCACCACTGAGCTGGAGGGCAGTCCCCTACAACCACAGATGCAAGACAGGAAAGGTGCAGAGCATCCCTAAGCCAATTAAAGAGGTTAAAGCCACTTAAGGGATTTGGACCTGGAGGAAATCGAGCCCCTAAATCTCCTTGGCGGAACTTCAGGAAAAAGAGATCACACAGTAGAGACTGTAAGTCAGAAAGGCATTAAAAAAAGTAGTTCTAGCAGTTTTGTTCTTGGAGTTGTTCTGGATTTTCAGCGAGGGATTCTGGACCACACAAGTGGGACCAGGAGACCACCTTGATGGGGACTGGGGCTGGACAAGGGCAGCCAGGGCTGCAAGGAGCTGTGAGAGAGGTTCAGGAGGGGAAAGGCCCAGATAGGGAAAGGGGCTGGCAGTGCCCACAATGGGACACAATGCCCCTGATTGTGACACCCAATGCAAAGTGACTTCTCTAGTGACATAGAGGAGACCACGGCCTCCTGCTGCTCAGAGTTGGTGTGAGCAGCCAGGCTCACACCCTCAGGGCCTAGGTCAGCCCTGGGGCTCATCTGACCCCCAGCAGCACCAACTGTGCTCACTAACCACACCAAAATGGCCAAAATCCTGAGGCACCCAGGACACGACACAAGCTCGACAAACACATTTTCCTCTGGAGAAAAGCAGCACATTGAGGAGCTGTTTGGTTTTGGTAGGATTAGCTTCCCACAGAGCCCCAACACACCGCCGAGCTGCTTGGACAGGCTCCCAACCTGCCAGCTCCCCAAAAATGGCTCCACTGGTGGGGTACCACGTGGGTTCCCTCTGCTCACCCCATCCCCACTGCCCAGAGCAGCTTTTCAGCTGGAAGAAGCAAAGCATCCGACTTTCCCTGTGCATCAGTGAACCGGGGACCAGCAATGCAGCCTCCTGTGGCCGTGTAATTAAAGACTGAGTCACAAAACCCGCTCTTGAGAGCACAGCCTGGGCTGGAGCCAGCAGCTCTGGCCTTTCCACACTCCCCATCACTGGGGTGGGAAACCCAAGAAACACCCCTTGGGATGCACAGCACAACCTCCAGTGCAGGGAAGAGACAGGTACCCTTTGTTTGGGTACCTTCTGCCAAAGGTCCCACCCAAAGGGGTGGGGTGGGGTATGGATGCATCATATGTTGAGATGTACTGAGAGGTAAGGGGGCTGCAAAGCAACACTGTTGCTGGAATTTAGGATTTCCTCAGCAGTTCATGCACAGAAGCCAACTAGTACTAAAGCAATCCACCAAAAATATGAATCTCATCACTTCAGAGACGTAGGAACACGTGCACAGGTGATCTGTGCAGTCACACGCACGTATCCTGTGTGTGTACGCCTGGCCTGAGGACACAGAAACCCACATAAAACTCCACTGGCACCCACTGCCACGCACACAGACACCTGAATGGCTCTGGGATGTAGAGATGCCCCGAGTGGGAATGCACTGAAGCTCACACCACTGCACCAGCACAACGGACAGGTGTCCCCATCAACCCCTGACATGGCCCTGGCTCTGATCCCGGTTCCACTGTGCCTCCCCACAGGCCACAGGGGGACAGACCCAGGTTGGTCCCACAGCTTTACTTTGAGGCCTGCCCAAAGCACCCCTATAGCACCCCACATCCCCGGGGAGTGTTGGCATGAAGGTGGATGTGGGATTATTTCCCTGACTCAGAGGTGACGAGCAGCGAGGGCCGTACGGCAGCAGGAGATTTGGATGCTACAGCTTCTTGTTGCCAGGTCTAACATCTGCATCTGCATCCCCTTGAGAGCCTCACCACGGCGTCCCTTTGATCCAGCCTTCCCAAAAAAGGAATTTGAGTTTTCCACTGCCTCCGAAAGCCTCACAAAAGCCTGGAATGAGCCTGGCACAGCAGGGAACAGCCCAAAGCCGGGGCAGGCTGAGCCATCGTAGCACAACCATCCTTGTGCCACTTGCCTGTGGTGACATTCCCAGAGCACAGCCATGCTGGTGGTGACACCGAGTGCCCCCTGCTCCTCTTGGTGACCCTGCACACAGGCCCTGTCCCACACCAGCACCAGCCAGTGCTAAATATGGAAAGGATGCAGCAAGGCAGGCGGTTCGCAGAGGGTCTCCACGGCTCCACTTGCAGCAAGACACCCTCTCCTTAAAAATGCACCATCTCATGCGGGGTGTCAGCCCCCAGCCCTGTTCCCAGATCCTCAGTTTTCAGAAGGTGTGTGTGGGCACGTGTGGATGTGAGGGGAGCACAGCTGGCCCAAACAGCCTTTTTCCACCCAGTTGGTGCCCGGCCAGACCGGTCCCCAAGCAGGCAGAGATGACACCGTGCACAAACACAAACCTCTCCCCGTGCACGATCCTGCCCAGCCACGGGCACATCCTTCAGCCCCCACGAGCTCCCGAGAAAACCACGGGATGGGGATAGCCCTGAGGATGCTGGGCTGCCTCTCCCACACCCCCAGTGTCCCCGGTGACACCCACCTCTGCTCCAGGTCTGCGACAGGCGGTGGTGGAGGCTCCGGCCGCTGCTCTTGGCGACGAGCTGGGCCAGGTCCTCGAAGTTGAGGATGAACATGATGACGACGCCTTCCTCGTTCTTCACCGGCACCACGTCCACCAGGCAGCGGAAACACGAGGCTGCCGAGCAGAGACAGGCTCAGGAGGGGCTGCACGGGGGTTTCTGCCCACCCACCGCCCCAGCACAAAACACTTTTGGCAGAAGAGTTTTTTTTAAGCCCTTCAATGGGTGTAATCCCTGCTGGTGGGGAGTGGAGGATTTGGAGGATGATCTGAGCCCTGGGAAAGGGCCGTATCCCTGAAGCATCTCAGCTCACACTGATCACATCTCTTTTTTCTGTTCCAGACAGTCATTTATATTAATGTACTTGTGAGCAGCAATTAAAGAGTGAGTAATTAAGAACTCAGGAAGTCCCAGGTAGTGGTTTAACCTCATTAAGCATCCTGCTTGTAATCATGCCACAGCTAATTGCCCTGCAATCATCAGGCAATTTTTGGGGACTGGATGAAGGCAGTGGGGGTGGGCCTGACCTCATGTCTCATCCCAACCCTGGGCAGCAGGATGGGGTGGGATCGGTGTGATGGTCCCCAAGGACATCCCCTGCTCAGGCACAGCCTCGTCTCACTCCTGCTGTGAGGAAACTGAGGCACAAGGGGCACAAGGCTCAGTGTCCTGAGAGCAATGGAGGCTGCGAGGAGGATCCCAAACAGGGCACGAGGCCATAGGGATTTTCCTGTTGGATACCAGCTCAACTCCACGGCTCTGCTTGCACTGCAGTCAGGCACCAATGTGCAATTAGGGGCACCTGAAAACACCTACAGGTCTTTCCCAAAGCACAAACAGAGGATACAATGGAGCTCCCACCTCCTTTGCCAGTTTTATTCCCCTAAAATCCTTCAAACCCCCTACCCAAGGGTATAATCACTTGAGCTGTCTCCTGTTGCTTTGACACTGGTGGGAGCAGGACCCCCTGAGCCACAGCCCCTCTGGCAAATGCCCTGAACATTCCCGGGCTCTGATCCCAAACCTCCCAGAGATGACGGAGCACCCAGGTACCGCTCTGGCCGGTTTGGAGCTGAGCCACCTCCTCCCACGGCAGTTTTTGCCCCGTGCAGATCCCTGCCCTGGCCTTTCCCCCTCGAGCCACCTCCTCCCACGGCAGTTTTTGCCCCGTGCAGATCCCTGCCCTGGCCTTTCCCCCTCGCTCTGCTCACCAGGGATTAGCGGCTCGGGCAGGGATGTGCTGCCGGCCCGATCCAGAGCTCTCCCGCTCCGGCCATGGCCACGCTCCAGCCGGGAGGGGGATGTCGGCCTTTGTGCGTATAATTTTAAGGAGCTCAGGGCCTCCCGTAATCAGGAGCAGATGGCCGGCATCGGGCAACTTCAAAATCTGCCCTGACGTCAGGGATGTGCACATCCACGGGCACTCGCGCGGGCACAAGAGCGGGCAAGAAACGGATACGGTGAAATCTGTTTAAAGAGCCCGGCAGCCCGGGATTATTCCTTTCTTCCTTTCTTTATTTCGTCGTCGTTCCCCACAAGGAGAGGAAAATCCCCTTAAACGTGTGAGCTGGGCAGGAGGGAGGGGTTTCTGGCAGACAGAGCTGTTTGGAAGGGCCGCCCGGGGCTCGCTGTCGGTCACCTGTGTGCGGTGCCAGGGGGGCGGGAAGAAAGGAGCCCTTTTCCCTCCCTTTGTCAGGATTTTTGGGGATCTGAGGATAAGTGATGTCCTGTAGGTGATGCTGAGTGGGTGAGGTATCCCCTGGGATGTTAAGGTGGCACATGCCCTGCAGGATGAGGTGGTGCCATCCCCGGGATGCCGTGGCTCTGCCGGTGTCGGTGTTGGTGCGTGCAGGGGTGTGCACAGGTGAACCCTCTCACCTGTGCTCGTGATGTCCCCTGGCACTGGATACTTTCTCCTTTGGTGTGTTAGGAAATGAGGTGGTTTTTTCCCCACAGGTGGTTTTGAAGCATCACCAACTACCTGGAACCCTCGTGGTTCATTGGTGTGGGCAGCCATCAGCTCCATGCTTCCCCAGCGCACCAGGAATCCTGATCCAGAAGGCCTCATCCTGACTCAGGTGCTCTGCCCTCCTGCATCCCTTCACTGCTTCACTTTTCCTTCCTAAGCTCCTCTGTGGCAGTGGGAGGGGGTGGTGCTGAGCTGTTCTCATGGGGGCTGGGTCCTGGCAGGCCCTGTGTGGCGTGGGAAGGGTTAATCCCATGGCCAATGCTGAACAGCTGAAAACTGGGCCCAGTTACATCCAGTTGGAGGAATAGTAGGAGCAGCTGGGAGGTGGTTGGGGCTGGGTTTGAGAGGCAGCTGGTGCCTGGTTTGATCCTACAAATCTGGGAGGTGCTGAGCCTGAGCAGCCCTGGCCAATGTTGCTGTGAGCCCCTCGCTGATCCCTTATTAAATTAAATAAAATAGACTATTTCTGTTGGAAGAGACCTGCAGCGATCATCTAGTCCAACTGCCTGGCCAATTCAGGGCTGAACAAAAGTTAATTGGGTGTGAGACCCTCCAAAACCAGGGGAATCACCCCAAAACCAGCCCTGCGTGCCAGGAACTCAGTGTCTTGCTCAGGCCCACATTGAATAGCATGGATGGCATCAAGGGAATGATGGAGCATCAGTGCCAGGGGTGGAAGCAGTGTGTTCCCTTAAGGCTGGCCCAAAGGTAGGGCAGTGCCCCAACATTTGGGGTCCCTGGGCAGCTGTGATTTGGGGTACCCCTAGCTCTGGGGAGAGGCTGCAGCTGGTAGACCCCTGGCACCCTCTGCCCTAACTTGGTTTCCCTGTGGTGAACCAGGCTGGGCTCTGCTGAATGCTGAGCCTCCCCTCCCTTCCTCCCAAAAACCAGGCACCCCAGACCTGCTGTGGCAACAGTGGGCAGAGCCAGCCCCTGGAAGGACCCCAGCCCTGGGAGGGACCCCAGCCCTGGGAGGGACCCCAGCCCTTGAAGGGACCCCAGCCCTTGAAGGGACCCCAGCCCTGGGAGGGACCCCAGCCCTTGAAGGGACCCCAGCCCTTGAAGGGACCCCAGCCCCGGGAGGGACCCCAGCCCCGGGAGGGACCCCAGCCCCACACTCCCACCCTCGTTCCTCGATTGACTGTCCCCATCCATCTGCCTGTCTCTTCCCCTCAGCTGTTCAGCTAATCTGTCTCCATCCGTCTAATTTTATCCAGCCGCCAAATGATCTCCTGGAGGAGCCCTGGGGGCATTCACAACCTGCCTGTGCTCCGTGGCCACCTCCGGGGGGGTGTCTGTGCCACCGGGGGTGAAACCCAGAGTGGGCGCTGCGGGACGGGCTCGGCACGGGAGATAAGACTTGGGTGGTGGTTTGGAGGGTCCCACAGCCAACGTGGTGGGTCTGCCCGGGCTGGGAAAACCACTTCATCCCCTAAACCCCTGGGTTTGATCTTCCCAGCACCCAGCCCACCTCCCCCGAGCCGAGCGAGCGCTCGGAGGTCTGCGCTTCCCGACCCACCGTGTGTCTCCTGACCTTGATAAAAGCGAGCACTTATCATTATAACATTAAAAATGTCATCGTTGGGGGCCCTCCCTCCCCGTCCCTCTTTATCCCCCTCAGCCGCCGGTGGTTAATGCCTTTGTCGGTATCATCGGTATTAAACTAATCAACAGGACACGGGGGTTTCCAAGAGCTGGACACAAACCAGTATTGTTACGAATATTAAAAAAGCAGGCTATTAATCTGCCCTCCGAGCTCTTACCGAGGCCTGCCCTGCCCTCCCCCCGGCCGGGAGATTTAATCTGCGGGGTCTCATGGCAGAGTGGCTAAATCTATAGTGGTATTATATAAAGGAGCAGAGGAGAGGGGCCGGGAAGGGCACGGAGGGGATGGGGACAGGGATGGGGGCAGAGCTGTGCTCTGGGGCTGGCTGGCACACCCAGGGAGATGCTTGGAGGGCCGGGCTGTGCTCCCGTCCTGGGATAAATCAGTGTCAGGGCTGGGTGGAACTTCAAAGGGAAGCGCAGATTGCTGGGAGGCCCTAAAGCAAATCCCTGAGGTGGGATGGAAAATAATGGAGGTGGGGGCTGAGCCGGTGGGAGATGGGTCACTCTTGGGGTCCAGGGTGAGCCCCAACACCTGGGTTTGCAGCCCCCTGTGCAGGGAGGGAATGTGCACCACGGGGTCTGCACTGGCCCCTCATCCCACACCCAGACAGGGCATCGGGAGACTGAAACCCGCTGGGACACCAGAGCAGGGAAAATGACCTTATTAAGTAACGTCAGGGGGGTGGAGGTTCCCTGTGTGCAGCGAGGAAGGGCAGGGATTCCTGCACTGACAGGACTCGCTGGTTGGAAGCAGCACTGGAGGAGGAAAACCAGGAGTGCCAGGGGGGTGAGGGTACCCACCAACAGCGTGGCCACGGGAAGGATCCAGGCCCAGCCAGGCGGTTTGGGTGCAGGTGGAGGGATGCTCTGATCCCCAGGAGCCAAAAGGGGTCCTGGATCAATACAGAGGTTTGGTAAAATGCAGCTTAACCCCCTCTACAAGCCAAGTGAGTGGCCACATCCAGGCCCTCAGTCCTTCCCCTGCTAAATCCGTGCTGGCTGCAGGAATTAGTCCAGCTTAGAGCAGGGCTCTGTGGCCAAAGCTGCAGTGCTGACAGCATTTCCTGGGGCTGTCCAGCCATCCCAAGGGCCCTGTCTTCACAGGACATGGGGACACCTCCCACTGGGGATACAACAGTTGGTGAGGATGACGATGGAGTGGTTGGGGTGGGAACTGGGAGCTCTGCCACGGCAAGGATTTCAGGGAAAAGCCTCCTGGGCAGCATCCCGGGGGAGCTGGGGATGCTCTGGACCTACACTTCCATTCATGGGATATCAGGTCCAAGCAAAAAGCATCTGAGGAGCAGCAGAGGATGGAAAATGTGTCTCTTCCAGGTTGTGCCCTAGTCACACTGTCCCCAGGGCAAAGGAGTGGCATTATTGCCCCAGGGCAACCAGAGTGGCTGGAGCTGCAGCACAGCCGTGCTGAGGATGGAGGAATTGGATCCTCAGAGCGGGATCTCCAGGACCAGTGTTTGCCATTGTGAGGCGGGATGTTTACAAGTCCCCATCTGGATTTGGGCCATGGTGTCTGTCCCTTTTTGAGGTCACAGCCTGACCCTTAAAGGAACATAAAGCAAACAGCCTCATCTTGGTGTAAACTGCAGGGGTTTGTACAAGCCAAGAGCTCAAGTTGGGGTTGGGGTTTGTCAGCTGGCTGTGCTTCCCTGCTCCTCCACCACCCAGGAATTCCCATCTGTCCTGCCTTGTCCACCCCATGGTGCAGCAGCAGAGGCTCCCTAGGGATGCCAGCACCAAATCCTACCCTGACAGTGCCAGGATCCAGCAGCTGCTGGTGGGATTTGTCCTCCTGCTCCCAGTGCATCCACTGGGTACGTCACATGTTGCTGTTTACAGAGCTGTACAGAGGAACCCTGGCTGGATCCATCCCCCCTGCCTCGGCCAGGCTTCCTGGCAGCAGCTGCTGGAGAGGTGATTGCTGTGCCATGGATGTGCCCTGGGCTGGGAACACGTCACATGAGTCCCCTGTCCTCTCTGGGTGCAGTGACACCCCCCAATCCATGCCTGCCCAGCTGCCTGCTTGGACCCCCCATGGGGAGCTGTGGGGGGACATGCTGGGTGATCCCAGTCACTCTGCAGCCTCCGTGCTCCTGGAGCCCCTGGGGAGAAATCCCGGGTTATGCACCAGTGTAACGAGTTTGCCAGCCTGATGCCAGCCTCTCATCCCCATTCCCAGGGGCCTGATACAAACTGCTCCTGCTGGAGGGGACAAGCAGTGGGCTCTGCCTGGGAGGGGACAGGATGGAGGGGCTGGGGCTACCCCACCAGCTGCTCTGGCTGTCTCAGCCACATCTCCCCTTTCATATTCATCAGCATCACATTCATGCAGATTAACTGGAGCGGGTGCCACCAGCTGCTGCTGTTCAGGCCATGCCAGCACCGTGGTGCCCAGCACCTGTGGCCACTGGCGCCACTCTGGGGACCCTGGGAGCTCTTGCCGGTGTCTTTGCCCTAAAGCACATCCCTCTTGGGTGGAAAAACCCCAGCCCTGGGTGCAGCTCGGCTCCACCAGCCCTTCAGCATCACCCCCAGGGGATGCTGGAGGGGTTTCAGCTCCCCCTGGCCCCAGGGGCAGCGTGTCCCCAGGGCTGGCAGCTGTGGCTGCTCCTCGGCGCGGCGGGAGCTGATCCCGTGCTGACCCCCCTGTCTGGGGCAGCCCCAGCTGTGGAGCATCTTGTAAGGAAATTAACTTTTCACTGATCTCTCAGCTTTGAGCTGGGGATTAGAGCCCACACGCACTGCAGACAGGCTCTCCCCTTTTTCCAAGGCCTTTTTGGGGCTGCTGTGGCGGGGAGGGACAGCTGCCCTGGCCGGGCTGGGCCCACCTTCCCTAACTGGTACTTGGTTCTTGGCTCCGTTTCATCTGCCCGGAGCTGGGCTTGCTGCTGGCACCCCTGGATCTTTTGGTTCTGTTTATAATTAGCTGACAACAGCATGGGCATCCAGATGGGGCCCAGGCAGCCAGGCTGTCCCCGGGGCCACACATCACCCCATCACTCAGCATCCTCCTGTCCATGGGCAGGACCACCTGCCTGGGCACCCCCTTCCCACCTCCATCCATCCATCCATCCATCCATCCATCCATCCATCCATCCATCCATCCATCCATCCATCCATCCACCCACCCATCCATCCACCCACCCATCCACCCATCCCACCCCAGCCCTGCAGCGGGGGGGGGGGGGGGCTCTGAAGGGCAGGTTTGGGATGCAGTTTTGCCTCTGTCAACCAGAAAAGCGAGGAAACAACCCCGGGAGCCGCAGAGCCGGGAGTACCGCAGTAATAAACAGCAGGTCGAGGCTGGAGATTGGTGCTGCCGGTATGAAAAGGAGGACAGGCGGGTTCGGAGCCTCCGCCGGCTAATTAAGCAGCAGCTCCTATAATGCAAAGGCCTTTTCTTTGCCGATAAGACCCATTTATAATGGGCTGAGCGGTTGCAGGCTGAGTGCTGGGGGGAAACAATTGGAAAGCATATTGCTGGTGGGGCTGGGTTTTAAAAATAGACATGAAGGGTTTGCTTCTGGGCTTTTTCCCCCCCCACACCGCTCTTTTTTAATAAAAAAGAGAAGAAAGCAGCTCGGAGCTCCAATGAGAGTTCCCCATGGCCTAGAGGAAGAGCAGGGCTCCGAGGACAGCACCGAGCATCCCGTGAGCCCAGCAGGAATGCTTCAAAGCGGGGAGGACGCTGATGGATCAGGCTCGCAGCCAAGAAGTCCCCGGGGATGGATGGGGAAACTATCCCGAGGGAGGGAGGGGAACAGGGCTGCACACGCTGTCCTTGCCACGGCCACGCGCTGGCGCTGGGGTGGGAGCAGGGGGACGGCGTGTGCCTCTCCTCTGTGTGCCTCTCCTCTGTGTGCCTCTCCTCTGTGTGCCTCTCCTCTGTGTGCCTCCCGGGCCGTGCTGGGCTCCAGCCAGGCCCTGAAACCGCAGCGGCCGAGGGGGGACTCGCACCCAGCCCTGGCACCGCTCCCGGCCCCGCTCCGCCCAGGAATGGCCCCGCGGGAAGAGCCTCGACCGAGCGGCCTCATCCTGACACCGCGCAGGGTCCAGCCCTGCCGGGATAACACGCAGGGGTGCTGCCAGCGGATAACTCCGGGCTTGATACACCGGCACCTGGATGCCAGCCCGGGAGATAGGGTCTGGGAGGGAGGCCAGGACACACGGGTCCCAGCCCTCAAGATAGGGTGCTGGGCTGGGAGCCAGGGCTCCTGCCTGCTCCTTCCCCTTGCTTCCAGTTGGTTCTCCTCTGGGAGCTGCCGGCAGAGCGATGCAGCCCCGTGCTCAGGGCCAACCCCCCATCAATATGATCTGGAGCGACGGGAAAGCTCCACAGGTTCAAAAAAAAAAGGAAACACTTCATATTTTTAACCTCCCGTGAGCTCCCGACCTGCGTTCCCCCGCCCCTGGGAGCCCTGGCCACTGCTGTTTTGCAGCATCAAGCACTAAATATTTATTTAACTTCCTGCCGTATTAGAACTAATCACTCGTATTTTCCATCAAAGCTTCATTTTCATCTTAACGTAATTCCATCTGTGCACGCACAGCCGCATCCTGCTCGCTGGAAAGGCAGCTCCCAGGCTGTCGGCCTCACCGGCTCTCAGCAGAGATGGGGGTTCTGTCTCATCTCATCTTGGAGCACAGACTGGGAAACCCATGTCCCTGCCTGGCTCCTCCATGGGCTTCCCATGGGATCCTCGTTCATGATGCAGGGATCCCACGAGCAATGCCATTTCTTGCCCCGGGAGCTCTGAGCCACCACCAAGGGCTTGAAAACAGCCTGACTCCCAAATAACCTGGCAATGTCATCCATCGCTCAAGGTCCCAATGCCCACAGTGCTCCATCACAGCAGAGGTGGCTCCATCCCACCATGGCTTCACCCTCAGCAAAGCCCCGAGTCTGATGCAATCCCGGTAGCACCAGACCCCGTTTGCTTCCCATCACCGGCTCCCGACAGCCCGAAATCCAGGGCAGGCGACACCTCCCACAGCCGGATCACCCCGAAGAGCGACTCTTACTGTCTTTGCGGTAGTAGAGGATCTCGAGCTTGCACTCCTCGGAGCCGAGCAGGGCCTGGGTGAGCTGGGCGATGGAGCTCTTGGTGGTGTCAGGGCCGGTGAGGAAGTCGCAGGTGCAGGGGCGCTGCATCACCTCCACGCGGGAGTACCCGAACATCTCGCAGAAGCCGTCGTTGCAGTAGATGATGGCACAGTTCTCCATCTGGGCGTTGGCGATGAGGAACTTGCGGTCTGCGGGGAGGCAGGAGAGCACGAGGCTTAAGGGGAGGTTGGTGGGGACCCACAGGGACTGGGGACAGCCTGGGAGGATGGGGGGGGTTGCTTGGGATTTTTGATGCCACCCACTGTGGGGCTTGTGCAGGGCCAGGCTCCCCGGGGACACCGGTGACAGGTCTGGGGGGAGGATGGCTGACGTCATCCCACACCACCCCGGGTGCTGCTCAGCTCTTGAGAGAGAGAAAACATCCCCAGTTTCATGTGAGTTGGTGACCGTGGGGACAGGGGGGCCCACGGGGGGGTTTCCCAGTAGAAGCAGTTTTTGCTGGGGTTGGCCAATCCATGCAGCCTTGACATCTCACCACTTGCATGTGGGGACTCTCTGCTGTCTAAAACATGGGCAATCTGTCCCTGACCAGCACTGCAGCCTCCGTCCCTTCCCAGGAGCTTATCAGGGACCTGAGTTATCTCAGAGACTTTCCACCCTTGCTCAGATTTGACTGAAGTCAGGCAAGGGGCAAGAGGAGGAGTGAGTGTGAGGCTTGGCTCATGGGAAGCTGGGTAAGACCCATCACTAATAATTCTCCTAATGTGAAATCCAGACACTGCTGGTCTGCATGGCCCCTGTGCTCAAAAAGAAAAGGGTTCAGGTGGACAAGAGGGGAAACTGAGGCAGGGAGTGGTGCTGCCCCATCCCCTCCTGGTGCTGCAGCCACCTGGGCTGGGCTGGGGCTGGACTCGCTGTCGTGCCAGGGTGTGTGGCAGTGCTGCACAGACCACGTCATCCAGCCCATATGGAGCCACTTCCATCCTTATCCTGTGGGAAACCCAGCCTAGAGCTTTGATTTGGTTGGATTTTGGGGCTTTTTTTCCAAGGATATCGAGGGGTGCTGGGCTGGGAAGGACCCTCTCTGGGACAGGTTTGCTGGGGTGACAGGGGGCTGTGGATGTTGATCTGATGGATGTTGTGCCCCCTCCCAGCAGCATCTCCCTCAGAGTTTGGCATCAACTCTGGGCTGGAGCCAGAGGCAGGTCAGAGCAGAGGGTCCATTTGGAGGCTGCCTCCCAGTCCAGACCCCAATTAATCTCCTGGATTACCCAGGAATGGCATCTGCAGCCTGCATGCTCCAGAGCCCTGCTGCGCTCCAGCCTCACCGGGAATTTCATCCAAATGCAGGAGAAACCTCTGCACAGCTTTGGCACCCAGAGCTGGGACACAGTGGGGTGGGAGGACCCCTCTCAGGCACATCAGGGCTCTCCCCGATGTCACCTACAGAGTCACAGCTCCAGAGGACACCTCCCAGTAAAACTGGTGTCCCCAGGGATGCTGCACAGGTCTCCTGCTTCATCCCACCCTGTGGTCACCCTTTGTGGGGGGTTCCCACTCCAGCACCTTTCCCTTTCCCACACAGGGCTGACACCAGCGCCGACGCTGCAAACAGCACAAACCACCACAGACAAATGTTTCCCAATTCCCTCTTCCCGATCCTTCTCTATCCGAATTGCTTTGCCAGCTGGAAGGTGGCACAAGGAGGGGACCTTCCCCCAAAGCCCCACTCCTGGGGCACGCTCCCCACCTGTGATGAACAGTTCCCCATCCAGTGTCAGCCCCATGGACCGGATCCAGGCTGGGCTGGCGCAGGACAGGATTTACGGGGCTGGCAGGGCGCCGGAGCAAGCTGAGCTCAGCTCAGGGATGTGACCAAGGCCGGGATGGGAAGGAGCTGCAGAACCAAGTCTCCTTGGGGGTATTTTCACCCCCACTTTGCTTTCTGCCCTGCCATCCCCTGAAGATTTGCCCTTGGTCCTACAGGGGCTCTGCTTCCCTGACAAGGAAGCGCTGGGCCTCTCCAGCTCCCCCAGGACTCACCAGGTGCCGCTGCACCCGTGGGAACTGCAGTGGAGGGGGTGAGGGCACCCACAAGCAGGGAAGGACCCTCTGCCTGTGGCAGTGTCGGGTGTGCTGGTTTGGTGTCTCCCAACACCTGTCACAGCACGAAACTGCCGCGGGGGAGCGTGGGGTGATGTTTCGGCAGAACCCAGCCGGTGCCCGACATGGCTGGCAGGGAGCGGGCAGGGAGCGGGCGGGGAGCGGGCAGGGAGCGGGCGGGGAGCGGGCAGGGAGCGGGCAGGGATGAGGGGACCTGGCTCCATCCCCACTGGGACACCTCGCCGCGTGCCCCCGCTGCTCCCCAGCCGCCGCTTCCCAGGGGGAACTGATAGGAACCAGGGACAGTTTTTCTCACTTTCCATCCCCAGGGTCACGTCAGTCACAGCTGGGGCAGGCAGCGCAGACCCGGCAGGGATGGCAGCGCCACGGATATTTGCCCACCCGGGAAACTCAGACACGGGAGAAAACCCGCAGCGAGTCGGGGCAGTGGGGGGTGCACAGCCCCAGCACCCCACGGCAGCCCCCCGAGCTCAGCTTCTGGGGGGACTCCAGTCCCACGGTCTCCTCCCCTCATCCCCAGCAGTGTGGGGGGACCCGGCCCCGTCGGGGTGCCCAGACAGCTCTGCCGCCGGGCAGAGCCCCGCGGCCCCCTCCCAGGCACACACAAACCCCAGCGCTCCCCGATGTGCACGGGCTCTTCGCCGTATCTGACACGAAAGCCAGCCCAAAAATTCATATAAAGGGATTACTCGGAGCAACAGCAAATGGCAACATTTCACCAGGGACGGCGGCCGCCGAGAGCGCGGAGTTGAAGGCAAACAGGCAGCGAGCCCGGCTGCGCTCGGGTACACCCTGTCCCCCAGCCCAGCCGGCCGGGACCCCCTCCCCGCCACCCCGGGGACCCCCTCCCAGCCCGGGGGCTGCGGGTGTCGCGGTGTCCCCGGCTCCCGAGGGAACACCGGCGCCGGGATCGCTCGTCCCCCTGCGTCGCGCTGTCTATAAATACCCGCGGGGACACTGCCGGGCTGTCGCGCACCCCTCTCCCCGCTCCGGGAGGTCACAGGGGCCCCTCCGTGCCCCCGGGGACACCCTCCCGCCTCCCTCCCCGTGTCTCCCCGCTGCGCTCCGAAGTTGGGGGGCCGCCCCGGCCGCCGGGGGGGGGCGGGAGGGAAGCGGAGCGGGACCGGGGCGGGGGGGTTGGGGTGCGGTACTCACTTTGTCCTTCAAATTTGCGGATGATGGTGTCCAGGTAGGTGTTCTGGGGGGCCACATGGCCCCGGCGCACCGGCATCGCTCCGCTGCGCTCTGCGCGCTCCCGGGAGCGGCGGAACTTGCCGCGGGCGCGGCGGGGAGCGCGGCCCGGCCCCGGGGCGGCTCGGCACGGCCCGGCACGGCGCGGCCCCGCTCCGCCTCACCCCAGGGCTGGCCGAGCTCTGGAGCCCAGCCGGCCCGGGGCTCCCATGCTCCCGGTGGCCGGAAGGGGGAACCCCTCCGCCCGCCCTGCCGCGCCCGGCCCCGGGCGGGGGCGGCCGGGGAGGATGAGGATGGGAGGGGGAAGCGGGGGGGAAGAAGGGGGAGGACCTGCCGGAGAGGGGGAGAAAATAATAGAATAAAATAATAAGAGTAGAAATCCCCCAAAGTGCTTAGTCACCGCTGCCCCGGCCCCGCCGGAGGCTCCGGGGGCAGCCCTCAGCAGCAACAGCTGCCGGCCGGGGGGCGCGCACCCCCCGGGGCTCCCCCGGGCCCCCCGGCCTCCCCCGGCACCGGCACCGGCACCCGCCCGGCCCCGCCCGGCCCCGGGGGCGGGGGTGCTCCGGAGTGGGGTGGGGGAGCAGGTGGGTGCTGGGGGTGCTGGAGGTGGGGGTCCCGGGGGGGCTGGGATGGGGCGATGGGGGTTCTGGAGGGCTGGGGCTGGGGTGGGGGTGATGGGGGTGGAGGAAGCTTTGAGGTAGTGGGACAGGGGGGTGATGGGGAGGTGGAGGGAGAGTCCTTGGCGGGGGGGGGTGGGATGGGGGGCTTGGGGTGGGTGGAGATGGGGTCCTTGGGAGGCTGGGATGGGGTATGTTTGGGGAGGGTGGGGGTGAGTTCTTCGGGGGGCTGGGGCAGGGAGTGATAAGAGGGTGGAAAAGGGGCCCTTGGGAGGCTGGGACAGGGGATAATGAGGAGATGTAGGTGGGGTCCTTGGGGTGCTGGATTAGGGAATGGGGGTGCTATGATGAGGGAATGGGCATGGGGGCTTTGGGATGCTGGGACAGGGCGTGATGGGGAGTGGAGGGAGGGTCCTTGGGGGATGAGGGGTGCTTGGGGGGGTGGAGATGGGGTCCTTGGGTTGCTGGGACCGGGGGTGCTGGAGGTTTGGGGTTCTGGGTACAGGAGATTGTGCTGGGGGTGGGGGAAGTTGGCGGGAGTGCAGGTGAAGGGTACTGGGGGCACTGGATAAAGGGGTGGTGAGGGAAGGGGTGCTGGGGGTGCCCGGGGCTGACGGGTGGGGATGGTGGAGGAGGGCGCTGGATGCCGGGGGTGGCAGAGGAGGGATGCCGGGGTGCAGGGGGGGTGGGTAGAGGGGGGCGTGCAGGTGGTGCTGAGGCGCAGGGGGTGGTGCGGGGGAGGAGGAGATGCAGAGGTGCAGAGGCAGAGGAGGGTGTGCCGCTGGGGGAAGGCGTTGGAGGGGGGATATCTGTGGCTGCAAGGGTGCAGAAGCAGAGGAAGAGGGTGCTGAGGGGTGCGGAGTGCAGAAGAGGGGGTACAGGAGTGTGGGTCGGCACAGGGGGGGCAGAGAAGGGGGTGCTGGGGGGTGAAAATGAGGTGCAGGGGGGCAGAAGCGTGGGGGCAGGGCCGGGGGGTTGGGAATGTCGGGGGGTGCTAGGGAGCATGTTAAGGTGTTCCTGGGGGTCCCGGGGTGCCGGGAAGGATGTCGGGGTGTTCCCGGGGGTGCCGGGGGTATCGGGTGCCGTGGGTCGGGCGGGGCCCGCACCCGGCGCTGTCCACTCCCGGTGGTGCTGAAGGGGCGGGCGGGGCGGGCGGGAGGGGGGGCTGGCTGCTTGTTTGGGGCGAGCCTTGGCATGGGAGGACCGGGACTGGCACAAGACTGTGTGGGCACGAAGAGTCCTTGAGGGACATGGAGCATCCCGGGGATCCTGAGAACTCAGGAGGGTCCAAGGGGTCCTGGGAGCTCTGGTGGACACGGAGAATCCAGGAGGTCCCAGGGTTCTCTGGCCACAGAAATTCCCATGGGCACGGGAGTCCCCACGTCTCTGTGGGACATCGAGGTCCCACAGTGATGCTGCCCTGCTAGAGCAGATGTTCAGCTTGTCTCCTGCCCACACCTTTGTGTCCCTCAGGGGTGGAGGCCAAGGGGACCAGCCCCCTTTCCCCCCTGAGAAATCCCCTCTGGACAACCCTCTTCTCCTGTGCCCACTGCTACGGACACTGTCCACTGAGGGGCTTTCTATTATTATTTTGTTATGCATGATTTTTCAGGCATGAAATTGGTCTAAGAGGATTATGGTCCATTATCATCAGCAGGAGTGTTTTGCTGGGATTTTCAATTAATATTCCAGTGCACCTCAGCAATGCCCACGGGGACCAGGCCATGCCCGTGGGACTCTTGACCCTTCCTGGGTTCCTCCTGTCCCTGGGCCAGCAAAGCAAGTAGATGAGCAGAGGCAGGTGCCCTTTCAGGCCCATTTCAGAGCCTCAGTGCTGCTTTTATCTCTGTCTCTCAGAGAAGTCAGCCTTCCCCAGCGGAGAAAAACTTGTTCTATTGTTGAAGAGGGTGAAAAACCCATTATCTCCCCCCATCCACTCTGCACGCTGCCTCTGCCATGATTTACTGCGAGTCGTGGAGGATGTTTTGCTCTATATTACACAGATGCAGCTTAATAGCATGGGGGAGGGAGAGGGACACGGAGTCCAGACTCCTGCCTTCTCTGTTTTCTTGTTGATATACTGTGTGACTCAAGGGAGACAGCTCTGTGCCGCAATTTCCTCGCTAGAAAATAGGGACATTGGTCACTTGGCCCGGTGAAACCTTGCTGAGATTCCTGGATGCCCAGTGCTGCAGGGGAAAGCAAACTATTATTACTACAGCTAATATGATAATAATTATGATTATTAATCACCAGGCAGCCAGGATTTAAGGTTGGCCTCCTGCCCTTCTCTCATCCCATAAATCAGTCCGGGGATGTTCGTGGGCACGTCACGTGGACACGGATGTGTCTGACGGCAAGGGCACGTGAGGGCTCACAGAGTGGGGGGCTCTGGGCATGGGGCAGGGCACAGCCCCAGCCTCCCAGCCCCTCAGCTGATCCCAGGAAGGCTTGTCCTGCTCCGGGCCTGGCACTTTGATCCCCCTTTCTCTTGCCAGGGAGCCTCATCCCATCACGTGGCTGATGGAAGAGCCTCTCTTACCAACCCTCTTCCCCACACAGCCCTCGCAGATGGAGTTGAGTCATGTCATTCCCTTTCAGGCTATTATTCACTAAGCTCCAGGAGCCTCCTGGTGCACCCATGGCTCTTCCAGTCGCCCCCCCCAGCTCTCCCAGTTCCCTCAGTACATCCCTGCAGAGCCGGGTCATCCCCCCGACTGCTGGCCCATGCCCTGCCTCCCTGCCCTCTCCAGAGCACTTTATGCCCAGACTTCTTTCAATTCCCTGGGTTTTAAGCATATGCTTGCAGTTAATCCCGTGCTTACATTTTGTCCCAAATAGGAAAAATTGGGGTCTTCGGGCAAATTCTCCTGCTGTTCAAGGCAGCTGAAGGGCTCCCTCTAATTCGACTGAGCAGTAATCCTGTCTCCCTGCCCTGTCTCCTCCTCCTCCCTCCCTCAGTTCTTTCCTTGCCTCCTTCTTCTCCTCCTCCTCCTCCTCCTCCTCTTCCTCCTCCTCCTCCTCCTCTTTCTCCTTCTTGGGTGTTTTTGAGGTTTTGCTCCTTTCCCCTTCTTTTCTTCCTTCCCACACCCTGGGGAATCAGTGGGAAACCACCTAGTTTCCAAGGGCAAAGGAGGCCTGGGTGCTTCCCAAGGGTGTCCTCCCATTCCCTGCTCCTGCAGCACAAGTGCCTAAGGAACCAGCTGGGAGTGCAGGGAATTAGAATCTGTGCAGGAATTATCACCTACCCAGCAAGGGGCTGCCCTGGGCAGGCACAGGCACATCGGGCGAGGGGGCACAGCCGTGAAACGGGGTGTGGATTTGGGGTGGGAGGTGTGGGATGGAGGGGATGGGAGCCCACTGGAATCCCAGCATGGCAGCTGTCGTCTGGTGCTTGCCAGGAGAAATGTTTGCCAACTGAGAGACGACATTTCTCCACATTTCTGTAATTAGAGCCACACTGCAAACACAGCTGGGAGGGGAGAGACGGGGCTCTCGTGGTCCCCAAAGCTGCTTCCAGCCACCAGGACAGTCCCCAGACACGCTCGGGTGTCCTGGTGCCTGGCACAGCTTGTGCCCCTGCTTTGCCCTTCACTTTTGGAAGATGCTCCAGGGATGTGACAGGGGAGGGAGGAATTGGGGCTGTAAATTTATTTCGTAGGGGGAAGGATGGTCCTTTTCCTGGCTCCCTCCTCTGCCCCACCACTCCAAACCCTGACTTATTTTTCCAAGCTCTCAGCTCCACACCGTTTGTTTGCTAAATATGAAACCAAAAAAACCCCACCCAAACCAAACAAAGGTAAAATGTGCAGCCAAAATGAACCCTCAGCAGCTTGGGCCTTCCACCACACCAGCCCCAGGGGGGACTGCAAACCTGGGAAGGACTCAGTGACATTAAACCGAGTCACGGATGTTGCTTCCTGACAAAAGCCACTTCCCACTCTTGGAAGTGTCAGGAAAAACCACAGAGACTCTGCTCTGGGATGGGGCCCACTTGGTTCATAGCAGCCACCCTGGCACCCTGCCCGTCCTCACTGCACAGCGGGGAAACTGAGGCACGGGGCCGGCTCGTGACTCACCTGCCAGGAGGATGGATGGGGCACACGGGCTGCAGTAACTCACAGGGATGCTGCAGGGAAGAGCAGGGAAGGGCAGGATGTGGCCATGGCAGGAGGGTGCTGGCAGAGGCTGCAGCAGGTCTGGAAAACCTCCTGGGCAAGGGGGAGAGGGACTGAGTGCCAAGGGCAGGGCCACACACTCCTGGCACTTTTGGTCTGGGACAATTCTCTCCCTGTCACCTGCAAAGCCTTGCTGGGACAGTGTCAGCTCAGGGGGGAGCCCCGAGGGGTGGGGACAGTCCCCACCAGCGCTGGGACATGGTCAGAGCCTGCTTTGGGGTCCTACTGCTGAGACAGCCCAAGGAAGTGGGATGGAGGGATGCTGCCCAGGCAGGGTGGGGGCTCTGTGGGGCTGGGGGGGGTCAGCCCAGCTCACATCTCCGGGTGTATCCCCTGGTGAGGGTGGGACCCAGCTGGGTGCTGGTGCAAAGTGTTCACAGGTGTGGGTGACACTCCTCCATCCTCCATCCTCCATCAGAGATGGACAAAGGAGGAGTAGGGCTGTCATTTGGGTTGGATCTGGCCCTGTCCCCCTTGGTAGGGAATTCTAGCCAAGCCATGGGGCCGGGGGGACTCTGAACTTGCTTAGAGGGGTCAATATGGGGTCTCTCACTTGCCCCTCACCCCCACATTCACCTCCACCCCCCTCAGCCCTGCTCCAGCAGCAGGGAGACAAGGATGGTGCCAGCCAGGGCTTGCGGGGGCTGAAGCCACGAGCTGCAGGGATGGGGCACCCCCAGACCCTACCACAGCTCACCCCCTCCCTCTCACACTTCTGCTGCCCCTGGGACGCCCCCAACGCCACCTCCCCCCTCTCCCCTGCCCGGGGTGGCCCCCGCTGATGGCCCCCAGCTGCTGCCAAGCTGTGGCTGCATATTTCCCGGCGCTCCTTGTCCCTGGGGAAGGGGAATGTGAGGAACGCGGCCCCACTCACCCTGTCTGCTCCTGCCCGGCCACCCGCCGGCTAAGAATAGACCCGGCTTGGCCAGGCCCTGCCAGCACCGAGGGGTGTGGGAGCCCCCCCCCCAGCCACCTTCCCGTGGCGGATAATGAACCTAAACAAATGGAAAACGGGTTTGTGTGGTGCCCAAAGGGTGCCTCAGCTGGTGAAGGGAACCCGGGGTGTTTCTTGTTTTGAATTCATGTGATCTTAAAGCAAATCTCCTCTCTGGGAGCTTCGTGTACAGGCAGGGGGTGCAGAGCAGCCCCCCCCAGCCTGAGTACCCACTGCTTCCTGAGCTCCCCTCCAGGAGTTCTGCGAATAGAGGGGGAATCTCTTCCTTTTTTTCTGCTTTTACGTTTCTTCTCTTCTCCTCAGGGAGTGATTTCGCTGAGCCTCCTAATTTCAGCAGCAAGCATGATGCAGGAGCCAGAAGGCAGCAAAATCTCTCCAGATGTTATCGCAGTGGGGAAGGGAAATCATCCTCGGTTTAAAGGTATCTTGTAAAACATTGCTGCCGGCTTGGCAGAGCCCTCGGGGCACCAGCCAGCCCTCACTGCCCTCAAAAGCATCACCCAGACCCCCCACCCAGCCCAGCAGCTCCAGCTGAGCTCAAGGCAGGACCTTCAGGCTCCCCTTGGGCTGGACTTTGTGTCCAGCCCCATCTCCTGGGCGGACTTTGGACCCGTGTTGGAGGTAACCTGGTGTCCAACCCCATCCCATCTGCTCTGTGGACCTTGGACCCGTGCTGAGGGTTGGCTGGTGTCCAATCCCACCTGCTGCACGGACCTTGGACCTGTGCTGAAGGTAACCTGGTGTCTGCCTCCGTCTTCTGCGAGGATGGTGGGCCTGGGTTGTGTGTCAGGGGCTCACAGCTCAGGGCACCCATCACTCACCCCTGCAGCTGCATCCAGTGTCCGCTGCAGGACACACCCGGCTCCTGGGTGGATTCTCTGATGTGTAACGAGGGCTGAGCCTGCGTTGCAGTCCCTGAGTGACAGTGTTCAGTGTGCCTCTTTTCTATTTTTTTCCCCAATCCTCTCCTCCAGAAAGCAATTTTCATGAAACTTGCAGGATCTTGATGATCTCGGAGACCTCTTTTCTTCCACTAACGGGGCAGAAAGGAGCCAGGGAGCTCCAAATTACCGGCGAGGAGCTGAGCTGGATGGAGCACACCTGCACCAGCCCTGCTTTCCCAGGCTCAAAATACACTTGGCTCCAAACCCAGCTCTCACCGTGCCAGTTCTCTGCTCTGTGAGCATCGCCCTGGTGGGAAGGGGGGAGAGGGGGAGCCTGGTGTGCCGGGATATAAAGCAGACGCTCCAGGACGTGGCTGTGGGAAGGACACGGGGTGAGTGCCGGGGCTGGGGCTGCTGCTCCCCGGCTCTGCTCGGGGTGTCACCTCCGCCTGGGCACCTGAGCTCGCAGGAGGACGGAAAGCAAACAAACACCGGAGCGTGGGCGGGCAGACACCTGCCTCCTGCTCCTCTGCCAGGCGACAGGAGCCGCTCCCAGGCCTCCCTTTCCCGGCGTGAGGCATGACCGGGGGCAGAGGCCATGGGATGGGAGGGGGGCGGGTGGATCATCCCAGATCCCCTCATTTCCCCTGCTGCTCCGGGCTGCAGCGGATCGCAGCTCTTTAAGGCTGCAATAATCCCCGGCCTGGGATTAGTTTTGCACCTAATCACCGCAGAACAAATACGAAGTTTTATTTACAGAAGCAGAAGAAAGTCGGGCCGGGGCGGGGGGGAGCTGCAGTGGGGGCCTCAAGAGCGGCTGATCCCAAGATAATCGGGAGCTGGAGGGCGGGAGGCGATCGCTGACCTTGGACCCCCCCCCCCCGGGCTCTTACGTAAATGAGTGTCATCGAGTGCTGGAGTCACAGCAGTCCTGAGCTCCAGCCCTGTCCCAGCTCGGGCTCGGTGACCCCCCAACCCTTCGAACAGCTCACGCCTGGACTTTGGGGATTTCTGGCCCTGATCCAGCCCCTTCCTTAGGCACGTGCTTCACAGGGAACCCACGAGCTGTCAGCTGTGATGGGAGCCAGGATTCGGGGGGGGGGGGGGATGGAGATGCTGCAAGGGGATGCTGAGCTTTCACACTGGGGATGGGGGAAGCTGGGTGCTGCAAGTGTGTTGCCCCAAAGCTGGGCTGGTCCCCAGGGATTTGTGTTTGCACTGGGTTGGGGTGGCAGCTGGAGAGCCCTGTCCTGTTGAGATCCCAGCCCACCTGCAAGAAGGAGCTGAGCTGCTGCTCGGAGGGTGCCAAGACATGGGTTTATTTTTCATCCATGCAAACGAACAGCCTGGCAGAGGCAAACCAGGGGGAAGAACGTGCTCTGTCCCTCCCCAAACTGTCCTCTGTGACTCAAGTCTCTGTGGCTTTGCCCACAGGTCAGAGTTGGCTGGTGGGTGACCAGGCAGGACCAGCTCCAGCCCTGGGCACAGGGGCAGCTCGTGACGGCTCCGTGCCTGCCGGCGCCGGAATTTCTCTTTCCCCCGATGCAGACATTGTCAAATAAATAGCTCTTCTCTGCTTTGGCTCTTGCATAGTGGAAAGAAATGTCTGACCTGATAGGAGGAGAGAGGAGTCCTGGGCTGTGGAAACCCATGGCTTTGTTGGCAAGTGTGCCCATGGCATGGCTGCCAGCCTGGCCAAGTGCCCGTGCTTGCACCCTGTCCCTGCTGCCCCGCTGGTGGCTGCCTCATTTCAGTTCCATTTCTGAGCTGGATTTGAAGGCCTTTCTCCTGGACGAGAAGAACTTGATGCTGAAGAAGATGGTGGTGATCAGGAAGACGAGCGCCAGGGCGAGCAGGACCCAGGCGCCTGCCGAGGCTTGGCTTTTGGTCAGGGACATTCCCAGGAAATCAGTTTTGCTGGAGCCATCTGGGGCTGGAAAAGGGAGAAATGAGAGACACGGTGGGTGTGGTGGCTTTGGGCTCACCAGCTCTCCCTTGCTGGTGTCTTGGATGCCCTTTAGACTCAGCACCAGGAGAAATCAAGGAGAAGCACCTAAACGCCCTTTGGGTTTTGGGGTGGCCAGGGGTCACCAAGACAGGTCCATCTCATCCTGGCCCTGGTGAGGGCCGAGCTCTACCCTGTCATGGACCTGCTGTGCTTGGCTGAGCCCTGCATACCTGAGTCAGGAGTCCAGCTGTACTCGGGCCAGCCCAGGACCTCCCCGTTCTTCTCATTCTCCTTCTCCAGCCACGTCATGAGCGGCTCAAAGTAGCTCATCAGGGCCTCTGCTGACATGTTGGGCTGCCCCGTGATGAGCTGCATGGCCTCAGGCCATGGCTTGCTGAAACCCAGCTTCAGGGCATCCCTGTGGCAGGAGAAATGAGCTCCAGTGGGTTCCCCATCACCCTCTTGGCCGCCAGCCCTTCCCTTTCCCTTGGGGCTCCTGGTATCAGCAGCCCTGGGTACAGTCTGTACCCTCAGGACCACAGAGCTGCCAGCCCAAGGCACAGGGAAGGAGATTAATTTGTGGGTAAAGGGGGAATTGCATGGATTAAAGCCCTCCAGCGAATCCAGCCTGATGCAGAGCAGTTCCTGGGTGAAAGGGTTAATTTTGCAGGTGCTTTTCTGGAAGCAAGGGGGTTGTTTTCCCTAAGGAACTGGAGGCTGGGAGGAGGAGGAGGAGGAGGGAGGGAGCCTTCCACCTGCCAGGGGCCCAGCTACCATCTAGTGGCTGCTTTTGCAATCACAGCTCCAGGGCTCAGCCCAAGGTACCCCTGCCCCAGGCACCCCCTCCCCACACCCCAGGGGCTGGAGCATCCCATGCTTGGGCAGGGGTGGGAGGGATGACCAGGGCTGCATTGCCTCCTGTCTTTCTGGGCCGGGTTGAAGGTATTTGGGGACAGAAATACCTTGGCTCTGCCCTGCCCACACACGTACCCCAGGATCTTCCCAGCCTCCGTGGACTGGTAGATGTCACAGGTGTGCAGGGCACCCGTGTGCCCGGCTGCCTTACAGAGAGCCTGGTGGAACTGGAACTGGATCACGAAGCTGACAAAGTACCTGGTGGAGAGGGATGAGGAGATGGGAACAGACCCTGCTGGTGGCTGTGCAAGAGAGGATGTGCCCTCCTCTCATTCTCTGGTTGCACCTTCCCAGTCTGGAGGAGCATCCCTGGCTTTGGAGCTGCACCTCCATCAACTCAGCCCAACCTGCTGGGCCATTTCTCCCATAATGTGTGTCTTAGGATTGCCTGGGTGGATGAGCCTGTCTTCCTCAGATAGGGAGAAATACCCCCAAATCCAACCTTCTCCTCAGAAGCTCTGTCAGAATCCCCGGAGCTGCCCAGGCTTCTGTGTCCAAGTGGTGTCCCTCGAGCCCCAGCCCTGCTTGCTCACCTGATATAGGGGACGTTGGCAGGGATGTGAAACTTTGCCCCGGGGTCAAAGTCATCTTCAGACCTCGGTGCTGGTGGGCACAAACCCTGGTACTTCGTCCTGGGCCAGAGAGGGAGAGTTAGCCCAACATGGGGAGAAAAGGGTGAAGTAAAATGGGAGGGGACACCATGGGGACAGTGTGAGGGGTTGTGAATCCCATCGTGTCCCATTGCAGCCAGCTGCACCACAGGGAGAAAACATCCAGTGGGATGAAGGCCAAGGCCTTGCCTCAGAGACAGGTCTGAATTCAGCCATACCTGAGGTTCCACCACTCCTTGTTGTACTCGTCATCCTTGATCCGCCCGTCAAACACCTTCCAGCGCCACTGGTCCATGAGGTACCCGAAGGGCAGGAAGGCGATTTTGTCCAGGGCGATGCTCATCAGGTAGTTAATGTCACTCTCTGCCCAGGACATGGAGGTGTGAGCAAGGCAGTGCTGCACCCATCCCTCCACCCTGGATGGGTCATTCTGCCCCAGAGCAGGGTGGCCCCAACAGGTCCTGTCCCCTCCATGCACGCAAGGCCACCACGTATGTCCCTGACCCCTTCCACCCTGCCCAGCCCCTCCTGGCCCTCTGCATTTCCAGCTGTTCCCATCAGCACTCCCACATTTGCTGTGTGGTGCCCCCCTCCCAGCTCACCTTGGTCTTCCTTGACTTCATCCAGCAGATTGATGCTGTGCAGGTGTTTGGGGGTGGAGACGGACAAGGCCATGACATCCCCGACGGCCTCGTGGAAGCCGGGATTGGCCCCATCCCGGAAGGGGACGGGCTGGTCCCTGTACTGCAGGAAGTACTGGATGTGGCCCATCTCGTGGTGCACCGTGATCAGGTCGTCCATGTTCACCACCGTGCACTGCTTGATCCTGCACCAGGACACAGGGGGTGGGGGAGGAGGGAGGGCAGTACTGCTGGGAAAATCTCTGGGAACCATCACATCCCCTTGAGCTGTTTTTCCCTTTGACCTCCCTTCCCATATGCCCCCACCCCACACATGATGCCAGGCTGGGCTGGTCCTGCTCCATGGGGTTGGTGTCTCTCTTCCCCTGCATCTCCTGCTGACCCTGCCCCTTCCCTGTCCCTATGCATTGGGTTTTCCATTCTCCAGGGCAGGGCAGGGAAGGCGCTGATTGCCCCCTGTGCACCATGGGGGCACTTGCCAGCAGTGCCAGCACTTTGGGTACCAGTGGCAGTGCCACAGCGGGGGTGCCACAGCCACAGTGCAAGAGACACAGTGATGGCATCGGCCCACGTGCCCTTGTTCTACAAAGGTGCCGCTTTCTACCCCAGCACCACACGAGGTGTGGCCACCACCTGCCCCCCACGGGCACCTGAAGTCCTTGCGGTTGTAGAAGTCCCAGGCCGAGGCGTGACACACCACCTCCCGCCCATCCGAGGGCTTCTCGATCATGGACTTGTCCCAGAACTCCTGGGGCATGGGGATGAGGCCCAGGGAGGTAAAGAAACGGTCCGACTCCTCAAACATCCTCTTGGGTGTCCAGCCCTGGGGAGAGAGCAGGAGCTGGTGAGGGGCAGTGGGGGATGCTGGGGTGCCAGGAGCTGTGGGAAGGATGGGAAGCCAGGGATAGCCTTGTTATTCTGGGGAGAGGGATCCCTTGGGTATCAGCTGGAGCTGGACATCCAGCCATTGGCATATCCAGGTGGGGAGAGAATAGGGATGAGGCGTGGATTTTTTTGGCAACACCAGATCATTTGGCCACAGCTGAAGGATGCTGGCTCCTGAGGGGCTTCCCCAGAGCAGCCTGGAAAAGCACTGACCTGTTCTTTCATGGCTGGGGTGGCATCCACCTTGGTGGCATCCGGGAAAGGCATCACCAGGTCGAAAATGTTGGACCATGACTGAGCCCACATGTTGCCTGGGAAGGACAGGAGGATGAGAGGAAAAAGACAGGGAGAGGAGGGCAAAAGGAACCAGTTACTCCCTTCTCCTGCACAGGTGGACCACCCTGCCTGGTGCCTGCCCTGTCAGGATCCCTGCCCTGCCTGCACATCCATGCAGCTGAACGTGCTGCCCTTCCCTGGGGCGGACTGTCCTCTGTAGACCTATTTCATGGGACCTTGGCCCTTCAGCCAGAGCTGAACAGGCACCAGCCTCAGCTCTTGGCACGATTCAGAGGCACCCATCCCTGGTGGGACACCCAGCCCAGCCTCACCTAGCAGATGAGCAGGGATGGGCCCCCTCAGGTTTATGTGCTCTGCCCCATACTTCTTGTAGAGGGCCCGGCGTACGTAGGCGTGCAGGTTGAGGTACAGGGGCTGCAGCTGCTGGTACAGCCTCTCCAGATCTTCCTCGAAGGTGGATGTCTCGTACAGGGATCTCCAGTAGGCCCCATTGTCTGTATAACCTGTGGCAGGGCAAGAGCAGCAGCTGTCAGACACTGCCCTTCTTGGGCAAGAGTCTTGTCTTGCTGCTCGGGCACCCCAGGTCCCTCCGTGTCTACAGGAAGCTCATGGGAGTTAGTGGAACCTCCACACCTTTAGGATTATGACCCCCAGTTGGATGAAGAGCCCAGCCCTCTGCTCACAGGGGGTTGGGACCATGGTGGGCTCTAAGGGAGCGGGGCACTGACCATTGAGCACGGCTGCCTTGTTGCTCAGTTCCACGTATCGCTTGTAGTCGTTCCTCATCTTCTTCCCAGAAGCATCCCGCCAGCCCTTCCAGGCAAAGAGGAGCTCGTCATAGTCCCGGGAGGTGGCCATGATGTCTGTGAGGTCTGAAGAGAGAGCAATGAAGCCAAAGTGATGCTCTTGGCTGGGCTGAGCTGACCCAGTGGTGCTAGAGCCAACGTGCTGCTCAGGGGTCATCACCTGAGAGAAGGTGGAAGGACCCTTCATGACCTCTCTTCATACCCTCATTAAAAAATCTCTCCTTTCTGGGCCTGTGCCTCCCAGGACACCCTGTCAGATCTTACCAGGATCCAGTGGGAGACAGGTTTTGTCGTCCCTGCAGACCTTGGCCAGGCTGTACGTGGTCTCCATATCTGAGAGGAGGGTGTTATACTGCAAAGGAAATCAGGTCATGTAAACAAGGTATCCTTGCTCCTGACATTGGACAATATCACAGCCCACTGAGGTGTTCTCAGATGTTCTCCTCTGGGCCCTTCCAAGGCCAAGTGTGACCCCAAATGGAGGCAACAAGGGGGCCTGGAGCCAACAAGCAAAGTGCCATTGTCACCCAAACATCCAGGCCCCACTGCAGCCTGGGAAGGACAACCTTTGGGTGGGAAAACCTGGAGATGAGGCTCTTGGCTTTGTGTAGAAGGTACCAAGCTATCACCTTTATCAAGGGCAGGGGGTGGCTGCCCAATGGAACCTCCTAAATTTTGGAGGGAGCCTGTGTCTCTGCACAAGTTAGTGGCAAGGGACACCCCATCCTGCTCTGTCCCCTTGCTACTCACCTCCATCAGCTCATCCTCAGGCAGGGCTGCCCTCTCGATGACACTCAGTTTCTTGAGGATGCGGGTGACACTTTCGTCCTGGAAGTCGGAGGTGTCGAACTGCCTGGCCCTCATGCCGTAATCCAGGGTGTGCTTGGACATGGCCAAGTTCTTCTCCAGCTGCAAGGACAGAAGAGGAATCACTTTGAGATCCCTGAGACACAGACATCACTAGAAACATCACCTGGCACCCCACGACTGACACCCTCCCCACGGCTGCCTTTGTGGAACGATGAGGGTTTTCATGGAAAAGGGTGAGAATGTCACCCCTGGGCGAGGGGCAGAGGCTGCCCTGGGTTTCAGAGCTCCTCTGAAACGTGCCCTGTGCTCCAGCTGCCTACCCTGGCTGTTGGCTCTCCCTGCACAGCCCCGGAGTTGTTCCCATACCATGACCTCCTTGTTGTGGTCGGTGATGTTGGTGTTGTAGGCCCAGGATGCCTCGGTGTAGGCGTTCCACACCTCCTCGGCTGTGCTGTTGTACTCGGCCAGGAACTCTTTGGCTTGTGCTTCGTCTGTTATTTTGTCTAGAGGAGGAGATAAATGGGGGAAGAGGGGAGGAAGGTTGGGAGAAGCCTTCTCTTTGCAAGAGCACTATCCCATGGAGAAGCCACAGTTGAGCTTTTCCCAGAACTGCAGGTCCGATCCCACAACTTGGGAGCAGCCCATGCCAAGAAACAGTGGCAGATTGGCACTGCTGGGGTGATCCACTGGACAGAGGATGGGATAACAGGACAAGCTGCATGCCCTAGACCCTCCCACATGAGCAGAGAGGATGCAGCTGAGATGCTGTCACACCATGACTGACGGCATTACCACAGTGGCAGGACCACAGCCTCAGATAATGGTACATCAGTAGCTTCTTGGGAAGCAACACCCTGTGGGACTCCACTGGAGCTGGTTATTTCTCTTTCCTGCCATGGGAACCACACCACCCACTGCAGAGACCCCTGTCAGCTCTGAGGATTAGTGATGTCCCTTGGGGACATCTTCCTGCCCCTCCCCAGACCCGGGATGGAGCTGCAGCCTTACCAATGCCTTCAGGGTAGCCTTCAGGGACAGGGGGACGCCACTCAAAGTCAGGCCAGCCCAGCACCTCATTGGTCTTGTTGTTCTGCTCCTGAAGCCACGTGGTGACAGGGCTGAAGTACTCCAGGAGGGCCCCAGCATCCATCTTATCCGTGCCAGTGAGGTTGAACAGGACTTCCTGCCACGACTTGGAAGACCCAGCTTTCAACACTTCCCTGCAGAGCAGTGGGACAGCAAGAGCCAACATGAGGCCAGGGAATGGATGGGAGAGAAGCAGTGATGGTGTCTCAGCATCACAAGGGTTGAAGATGCTATTCCTGAGTGGGACATGAATGTGGGAACTGCCTCTGAAGCCACCACCTTGTTCTGCATGTGGGGACTGAGGACTCCCCATCACAAACTCACACATTTAACACCCAGGGAGTCATCAGGAACCAAATGTGCTTCAGTGACCTCTTGTCTGGGTGAGAGCTCGTGGCAGGGACAAGAGCAGTACTCTGGTGAGGACCACTCACCCCCCCATGAGTGGGGGTGTTTCCATGTATTGCCATCCATCCATCCATCTGCAAAGCTATTTCTCCAGCCACCTCCACAGCCACTTTTCCTTCCTTCCTTCCTCCTTTCCTTCCTTTGCGCACCATCCACTTCCATGCACACATCTGCCCATGGTGCCTGCCCTGACCCTCCTCTGTCCTCACCTGAGCTTGTCTCCAGCCTCTCTGGACCTGTAGATGTCACAGGTGTGCAGGGGGCCACTGTGACCGGCTGCCTGGCACAGCGCCTTGTGGAACTGGAACTGGAGGATGAAGCTCACAAAGTACCTGCCAAGGAAGCCCAGAAAGGTCAGAACTGGGGACAAAGGGAAGCAGACAAGTCCCAGAGCCCAGTGCCACCATTTGTGGTCCCGAGCGCTGGGTGATCTCCGTGTCTTGAGCCAGAACAGCACGTCCCAGTCCTTGCCCACAGGGCTGAGCCCCCACCCACTGCTCCCCAAAACTCAGCCCCCTTGCCAACACTTCCTCTACCTGATGTAAGGAGTGTTCCCAGGGATGTGGTACTTTGCTCCAGGGTCGAAGTTGCTCTCATTCCTTGTGACAGGGGCACAGATACCCTGGTATTTGGTTCTGGAGACAACAGGGAACAGCAGCATGAGCACGGAAATAATAGGAGATCAGAAGAATCAAGGCAGGGAATGGAAAGGGATGGCACAGTGCTGAAGAAATCTGGCCAATCAAAGTGTGATTCCATGTATTTCTGTCCATCCATCCACTCACCTACCCATCCATCCCACCCACCCGTCTATCCATTGTTCTCCAGCCATCTCCACGGCTACTTTTTCCTATTTTCCTTCCTTTCCTCTTTCCTGCCTACCTGTCTTGCACACCCCCAGCTTCCACACCCCCACCCACCCTCGGTGAGTGTCCTCTACCTCAGGTACCACCAGTCGGAGTTGTAGCGGCTCGGGGGCGTGCGGCCACTGAACACGTTCCAGCGCCACTGGTCGATGAGGTAGCCAAAGGGTAGGAAGGCAATCTTCTCCAGGGCCATCTTCAGCAGGTAGTTGATGTTGCTCTCTGTGAAAAACAGAGCCTGAACCAGGTTGGGAAAGAGTCTGGGTAGACAATGCTATGGCCACCAGGTGGGCAAGAAGGTGAGCAGACCCGGGTGAGAAATGGGGACGGCATTTCAACATATAACATTGCTCCTGAGAAGGCTGTGTAGGACACGAGTGGTTTCTGTAGATACATCTCCTACCTGGGGCAACACGTGCCTTTTACTGAGTGGGGACAATGACAGTGACAAGTGTGGTGTCCCCTTGCCTTTAGCCCAGCTCTCAGAGTGAGGTCTTCGGTGAGTTTAACTCTTCAGACCTTCACCCTGGGGCCTCAGGGTGAGGGGGTTTTGGGGGTTTGATCTGCAGGGCTGTCACACCACTGCAAAAACTCTGGAGGTTTAGACCCAGAACTGGAGTCAACTCTAGGACAGTCATAGAATCACAGAATATGCTGAGTTGGAAGGGACCCATAGGGATCATCGAGTTGAACCCTTAGCCCTGCATAGGACCATCCCCAAGAGTCACATCATGTGCAACCACCACATCACGGGGAGCACAGGGATGGTGACATCTGCTCTTCCCTTTGAGAAAACCTGGGGAAGGAAGGTCGGAGAAGGACCTGCTGGAGACCCAGCTGAAGCTGTGGGGCCAGAGAGGGGTTGGCAGCACTGCCCTGGGGGGCCACTGGCTGCCACCACTATGGTGTCCAGCCTGCCAAGGGCTGGCTGGCCGGGCAGCGATGGCTCGAGGCAGGGACCATCTGCTCCGTGCTGTTTATGCAGCGTTGGCCCAACACTCTTGGCTGCTGGGATGTCTTTCTCATCATAAAACGTATTTAATGACGCGGCAGGAGGATCCCGGCGCTGTCCCTCCTCCGCCAAGCAGAGCCCGGGGCAGGTCTGGGAGAGCTCAGGTTCCTCTGCCGCCGTCTGCTCCGACGTGGCGGCTGAGAGACGTCAGGAGGGGGGACAGGCTCCTGCCAAGGCAGGCAGTGCCCTGCAGGGATACGTCCTGCTCTGCCTCACTGGCTGGCAGGAGGACATGTCACCCCCTGACTGTCCTTGTGACTGTGCATGGAAGTGCTCGGTGCCACCTCCGCAGAGCCGCACCGGGAGCTCCCGGGGTGGATGTTTCTTGGCGAGAGAGGGAGGGAGGGAGGGAGGGAGGGAGGAATGCTGGAAAGGTCAAAGCCAATCAAGCACAAAGATGTTGTTTGCAGGTTTGGGGACTGCAATGGAGAAAGGAACGGCACAGACGAGTTCTGGAAGGCATCCCCCCTGCCCTCAGGGGTGAAGAGGATGGAGCCAAGAAGGGTTTTCTACAAAGACCCACAGAGACAGGAAGGGGTTGGACATAGACCCATGGAGACAAAACAGGTCCTAGAAGGACCCATGGAGTTAAGAAGGGGTTGTGCTTAGATCTATGGAGACAAAATAGATCCTACATGGACCCATGGAGACAAAATAGGTCCTACATGGATCCATGGAGACAAGAAGGGGTTGTGCCTGCTCTGGGCTGTGTTGTCAGACTGCAGCCCACCCTGGCATCTCCCAAACCCTTCCTAGTGCCACAGGCAGTGCCTGAGCCCTCCAGGCCACCCAGCTCCCCGGGGTGGCTGCTGTACCTTCATCCTCAGTGGCATTGCTGAGGAGACCGATTGTGTGGAGGTGGCTTGGGGTGGAGACAGACAGCGACAGGACATCCCCGATGGCCTCGTGGAAGCCAGGGTTGGCCCCACTGCGGAAGGAGACGGGCTGGTCCTTGTACTGCAGGTAGTACTGGATGTGGCCCATCTCGTGGTGCACCGTGAACAGCTGCTCCATGGTCACCGACGTGCACTGCTTGATCCTGGGGGTGAAAACAGCACTGCCTGAGCTGGGGGAGGGACCACGGCTGTCTGTGCACACCCTCCATGGGAAGGACCCTCCGTAGTCCCAGAGCAGGTGACAGTACCCCATGGATTAAGGGACAGACCCAGTGGAGGGGAAGGCAGGACAGTGTGGTCACTCAAGACCTTGCCTCAGAAGGTGCCAGACTGGGCTGCAGGACCAGGCTGCGGGTCCCCAAAAAGGTGACCACCGAGGGGGATGGAGGAGGGTCTTACTCCACAGCCCTGTGTCCCTGGTGCCCCCTCAGACCTGAAGTCTCGGCGGTTGTAGAAGTCCCAGGCCGAGGCGTGACACACCACCTCCCGCCCGTCCGTCGGCTTCTCCAGCATGGACTTCTCCCAGAACTCGGGGGGCATCTCCAGCAGCCCCAAGGACGTGAAGAACTCCTCTGAGACCCGGAACATGTGGGTGGCATTCCAGCCCTGGTGGGCAGCAGTCAGCGGGTTATGGCCGAGGAAGGGGCTGCCCATGTGCAGGGCATTGCCCCTGGTGCTCTCCCAGCACCGCAGGGATGAAGGGGATCATCCCAAGGGAACAAGGTCCAGCCTTTCTCCCCGTGGTGGGGAGTCCCAGCCCCAGAATTGGTATGGACCTCCTAAGAAGCACCGAGCAATGGTGCTGGTGCCCGGCAGGGACAGGAGAAGGGAGCAGGGCTGATGCCTCAGGGGTACTCAGAGCTGTGGGATGGTGTGGACACAGCCCCCAGCCCTGGGACTGGCACCGATCCCACTGCACTGCCCTTCCTCTTTGCCCACCCACTGCCTCTTTGGTCATTGCCAGAGACAAAGTGAGGTCATTTCTTTGTCCCTTCCCCTCTGGACATGGCTTTTCTGCTGTCCCCCATGCAGGTAAACCACTCCCATGGGGTCAATGTCATGGGCCAGCCTTGGGCAACACCCCCAGTGAGTCCCTCAGCCCATCACCTGCTGCACCATGGCACTCGTGACATCAAGGTTGGGCTTCTCAGGGTAGGGGACCATCAGGTCATAGATGTTGTTCCACTGCTGAGCCCACATGTTCCCTGAGAAGAGAAAACAGCTGGAGCAGAGCTGGTGGTAGGTCAGAAGAGAAACATGGTGACAAACGGGACCTCTCTGTCCCATTAGGGCCTTGCGTGTGCTCCCCTGACCCCATCAGCACCCCTGGGCACAGGCTGGGGGGGTCCCATCTCTTACCCAGGAGGTGAGCAGGGATGGGGCCCCTCAGGTTGACGTATTTGGGGCCGTAGTGGTCATAGAGCTTCCTCCTGACGAAGGCGTGCAGGCTGAGGTAGAGCGGCTCCAGCTGGTTGTAGATACTCTCCAGGTCATCCTCAAAGGTGTCTGAGTCGTACCAGGAGCGCCAGTAGCTGCCTGTGTCCTCAAATCCTGCCATGGAGACAGGGATGACCTCTGGCTCCAGCCCCATCCACCCACCCACCCCCAAAAGCTGGGACTAGGTATCATCAGTAGGATTTTTGCCCCTTCCCCGCAGTGCTGGCACTGGGGAAAATGGAAGCTGGATGTCTGGCTGTATGTGGGGTGGGGAGAGAGAGCAGCAGGGCATTGTCCCAGCACCAGTTCCCACCCCTGATCCCTGACCACCCCTTGCATCCCCCCTGGGTTCGTACCATCTGCCGAATAGGCCTCGTTGCTCAGCTGCACGAACTCCTCGTACTTGGGGCGCAGTGGGTTCCCCGCGGCGTTGTGCCACCCCTCCCAGGCATAGAGCAGCTTCTTGTAGCTGCGGGACATGGCCATGATGTCTGAGAGGTCTGGGACAGAGGGGACAAGTAGGACATGAGAGAGGGACAGGAGGAAGGGGCACATCCCACAGTAGTGCTGCAGAGATGCCACCACCACCACCCGGACCCATCCTCACCCTGGGACAATCCCAATGAACGTGGGTGGGATCTGCCAATCCCAACCCGCTGAGGATGTGGGGATCATGTCATGGCCATGGGGTGCTCAGCACCCCACAGGATCAGGGGGGACAGGGACCATACCTGGCTCCAGATCCCAGCAGGTGCCGTTGGGCAGGCACACCTTGGCCGTGGAGTAGATCTTGTCCATGTCGCTCAGGATGGTGTTGTACTGTGGGAAAGGAAAAGATGTTGGGGCTGGGAGAGGACAGGAACAACCCTTCAGGAGGGATCTACAGGCTGTGTGTGTCCGGAGGGATGTGGAGAAGGATCGCTGTGTTTACACAGCGCGTTTTTGGTGAGATAAGTGTGTTGTCACCCCGGGTTTTTGCACCCATGGCAGGGTGGGAGCAGGGAGGGTCTCTGGGACAGACAATCCCTGCACAGTGGTGTTCTGGAGAGGGGCTGTTTATAGAGCTGTTTGTCAGCGGGGCCGTGGCACAGCCTGTTTATCTAAACGGGTTAAAAAAAATACGAGAAGAAAAGCAGGAGGAGGAGGGGGATTTTTTTTCTGTGAACTTCAACAACAGCAAACAATAGCAACGGGAGGTTTCCTGGAACATGCCCGGGAAACCCATTCCCAGGGAAGGAAATTCCTCTGCTCTGTCTCTCTCCTTGCTCCCATCCCTCTGCTCCGGCTGGGAGGAGGGGATGGGGATGGGGGCAGTGGTGGCTGTGGGACGGAGCTGCCCAGGGATGGGCGAGACATGACTGATGTGCAGGGAGGAGACGTGATGCTCTCTGTTATTTGGGAGAAGGCAGGGATGGGTTTCCTGGAAGGAACCGGCGCCAGCAGTTCTCCGGAAAGGATTGTATCCCTGGGCTTTGCCGGGGTTTCGGTGGGAATGGCTGTCAGGGAGCCGCGGGTCGGGACGGAGGGGACGGTCCCTGCGCTCGTGCAGAGGTGAGTGTCTGCCAGCCTCAGCCTGGGCAATGTTTTCATGCATGGAAATAAAAATTCAGGTAAACTACCCTGAAAGTTCAGGACTGTGGTGGGGAAGGCTCGGGATGTCCTGATGTCCCTGGCACGGAACTGTGTCACCAGGGCATTCCTTGTCTCACGGGTGGCTCAGGAGCCGGGCGGCTGCAGCAGCCCTTCTTTTCAGGGGGTTGCATCCCTAAGGAGACCCGAGGGGTTGGGAGAGCTGGCCCTGGCCGTGGGCACAGCCTGGCTGGTCTCCAGGTGACGCCCAAGACTCTGTGTAAGCAGGAAATCTCCAGTTCCCGCTGGGATAGCTCCAAGACGAGGTTAGGGCTGGCACCCCACGTCCCTTGGAGACAGCACCCCATCTCCCCCCTCCATCACTGCCTTCCCTGTGCAGAGGGCAGTGACACCCTGCAAAATACAGCAGGTCAGCAGCAGAGTCTGGATGCTCGGAAAACATCCCCCCTAAGGGGTTTCACAGCACCCAGCAATGCCCAGGGCTTTGCTGACAGCTCCCCTACCTGCTCTCTCTTGTCCAGGGGCAGGTTGGAGGGTCCCAGGGTCTGAATGGAGCCGATGATCTTCCTCAGCTGTGGGTCTGAGAAGTTGCTCCAGATGTTGCCATAGAGCTCCTTGGCTCTCTTCCCCCACAGCTCCGTGAAGTTCTGCTCCTCCAGCGATGCCTGGACCTGCACAGTGAGAGGGGACATGAGGGCTCAGGACCAGCCCTGGGACATGCCACCAGCCAGGCCATGGTTTGGGGAGAGGGTTCAGAGCCACAGGGGTCTGTAGGAGGCAGAGGTGATGGGATGTGAGGTGGCAGGCAGGGCTGTCCCCAATCCATGGCATCCACAGATAGAGACATCACTTCCAGCCCCCACAGCAGTGTCTGCAGCCCCCACTCGCCTGTGGCACTCCTGATGAACACCCACTAATGTGGCCTTTGAGGATCTTTGGGAGGCAGCTCTGGGGTCTTGTGGCCCAGATGGGGTGGGAATGCTGGGATTGAGTGTCCAGGCCACACGGGCAGGGTGTCCAGGTGCTCCTAGGCTGGCTCTGGCAGCTGCCAGACCCCAGTTTCCAAAGGAGCTCTGAGGTCTGGCTTCAGTTTTTTCCTATTCCTACTTGTTTCTCCCCTTTGCAGAAGCCCAAATGAAAACTGCAAAGATGCCCTATTTGCTTTTCTCCCTCCTTTCTGTGTCTGTACATTTCTATTTCTATGCATTTCTCTCTTGGGTGTCTGCAGCCCATGCCCTGTAAGTGCCTTATCTGGGTTTCCCCTTGCAGAGGGGCACCCATTCTTTCCGAGCCCTCAGTTTTGGGTCCCTCTGTCACCCATCTGCCCGCCCCAACCTCTCTTCCCAGGCCCGTGGGACATCAGGGAGCTGCCTGAGCTGTGGGGGGTTATTTAGGCAGCTGGAGCTGTGGCCACGATTTCGGGACAGGGTGTATTGCAGGCGGTCACATCCCAGCCCGGCCACTGTCAGCTGCATTTTTGGGAAACTGAACTTTTGAGAGTGTCCCGGTCCAGGCGACGCACAGGATGGAGTGAGACCATGCAGAGCTCCTGGTTGGTGTCCGTGTGCCAGCCCGATGTGATTTATGGAGCTCATTAGCTGTGACTCGTGGCATTTTTAGCCCGGCTCCAACACGCCTGGTTTGTTTTATTTTAATCTCCGCATTCCCTCAGCTGGCAGTGGGGAGGGAAGGGAGTTGTGGAGCAGCAGGGCTGGAGCTGCCCGGGGCAGACACACCCACGCAGCCCTAGGACACGGCGGTGGGAATGTCAAAAGTGCCAAGTGTCAGCCCAGCAGCAGGCTCCCACCCTTCCCTTGGACATCCCAGTGTCCACAGCATCACTCCAGGTACCAACTGGCCCCAATCCCTCGACATGCCAGGGTGTACCAGCCCCACGGACACCCTGCTCTTGCATCATCCCACTGAACAGGGGACATCTTTACCCCTCCCCAGACCCTGCACGGAGCTGGGGGAGCAGGAGGAAGCAGAGTCCAGCTGTGTTTTGTCTTCTCCTTGAACAGGAGCCTGTGTTTGGTCAAGTGAATCGTGCCCTAAACTCTCCTGACAGCTCCGGTGGAGCGAGCTGAGCCCAGCGGCGCTGCCCGAGACCCCCTCGCCGTGGCCGTGCCCACCAGCCCTGGCCCTTTGCCTCCACATCTGGGATCTCTCTCTTAGGGGAGTGCCCCTGTGTGTGGCTCAGAGGCCCCTGGACATCAGCAGCCCCCAAATCTCCCACCCTGGTCTTTCCCTGCTCCTGGTGAAGGCTCTGGATGCAGCCCAGGAAACTGGGACTGCCCTGCCCCAGACACCTGGAGAAGTTCTGTGCCCATGAGCAGCTCACAAACCCCAAACACCATCATCAACCTCTTGCCCAGAGCCCCAGCTTGAAGGAGATGGTTCATCTGTCTGTTCAGAATCCCTCTGTCCATCCCTGCCCCTGCCTTCAGCCTCCTGCCCCCCATGTCACTTTGCCCCAGGGCCACCCTTTGTGGCAGGTCCTGGAGCTGCCCATGCCATGTTGGCCTGACTCAGCCCCTCTTATGTTACAGCCCAAGCCTTCCCCAGATCCCCCAAATTCAGCCTTTTGGGTCCTGCTGTCCAGCTGTTAATCCTTTAGCAGTCAGTGCCTCCCCATCCCACCACACACCTCCCTGCTGCCCCATCGTGGGCTCATCTCAGGAGTTTGGATCCCCACCTCTATCTGGGCTGGCTTAGGAGCCTTGACATCCCAGGGAGCTCCTGGACATGATCCTCACACATTTAATAGCACAGAAAAGGGTGAAAGCCGGTCTGGAAATACCTTTTGAGAAAAGCCCATGCACGGTGCTCTCCTGGCCCTAACCTTGGACTCAGCACGGCTGGGATGCTCCTGCTCTGCCCCAAGGTCCCTGACACCACCATACCTGGAGTCTGGGCTGGCTGCCTGCCCAGACATCACGTCAGCTCTCCAAAAAAAAGGCTGAAGGGGAACTTGGGCCCTCTCGGGTGTCCTGCCAAGTTGGCAGTGGCCAGACCCAGCAGAGATCTTTCCCCCTGCACAGGAAGACGTGTTTCCTTCCTGCACAGGGCGCACTGTGCTCCCACCTCTGCAGATCTGGGGGATTCAGGGTTGTGTGGTAGCCCTTGGGTGACATTGGGATCCCTGAACACACCTTGGCCGTGTATGGGCTGCACCTACAGCTATAGCTATGTGGTGACATGTCCATGACCCTGTGCCGGGCACCAGCAGCTCCCTGGGCACAGCAAGATCCAGGGAAACCTCCACAGCCTGCCTGGGCACTGCCATCCCCTGGCCTGGGTTGTGCTGCAGCTCACCCAAGTGAGAGTAACCCCTGGGTTTCTTCAGCTCCCTGACCCACTAAATCCAGCCCAAACACACACAGACCCCCGGGAAAAGACACACATGCCTGTGGGATGCACATACAGTTGGTCCCCACAGGGACTCTGCCTGCACGTAGCTGGGCTGATGCCTAATTCCCAGCAGCCTGGAGTGCTTTCCCAAAGCTGGCTTTGTCCCCGTGGACAGGGGACACATGCACAAGGGATGGCAGCCTCAGTCACGATGCCACCCAGTTGCTTGTGCACTTTGAGTCTGCCCCAAACTAAAACCCCCAGCACTGGGACGTGGTGACAGCAGGCAGGGATGGGGGACACTTGACACCTGACCCTGGTCTGGGAAGGGGGGGAAGGAAAGTGGAAGGTGCTGGGAGTAAGGAATCATCTCTAAAAATAACCTGGACTCTGTTTTGGGACCAGAGCTGTCACTCTGGGGCACAGCCTCTCCAAGAACCAATCTGGGGCAAACCCCTGCGATTCCCGGACTACAAGTCCCAGCCCTGGTTTGCCATCCCGAGGTGCTGAGGCAGGAGCCCCGCAGGGAGGAAGGGAAGCGCACCAAGTGCCTCCACCCTGCCCCAGCCCCCCCAGCCCCCCCAGCCCCCGGCGCTGGGGCCACCCCCGTGGTGACATCGCCCCCCGTCCCGCCACCCACCTGCAGAGCAGCGTTTTCCGCCGTCAGGTTGGTGTTGTAATTCCAGCTCGCCGAGACGCTCTCGAAGAGGACGAGCTCGGCCGTGCTGTTGTAGTCACTGGCGAAGAGGGCGGCCCCCTCCTCGGTGCTGGGATGCTGGGGGGGCTCGAACTGGGCCCGAAGGGCACCTGCCAGGCTGAGCCCGAGCAGCAGCCCCAGCGCTGGGGGCATCGCGGCGGGAGCGCTGCGCGGAGGGGGGGCCCCGTTCGGTGCCTTCCGAGACGGCTTTGCCTCCGCTGCCGGCTGCTTATAAGCCAGCAGCCTTCGCGCAAACCCTGCCCACCGAGCCTGCCTCCCCTCGCAGATAAGACCGGAGCATTCTGCTTTCCCTTCGGCGGCTCCAAGGCTTGCGGGGAAGGAGCGGGGAGCGAGCGCTGCCTCGGGGTGCAAAGTCCCTTTGGCTCCTGACCCTGCCGGGAGGGAAGGGGAAGGGGCTGGGACGGGAGGGAGGGAAGGAGATGGAGAAGAATCAAGAGGAGAATCAAGGGAAAGGCAGAAAAAAGAGAAAGGAGGAAGGCTGGGGTGCACGGGGTGGGTGGGAGGCAGCTCCATCCCTGCAGGGTCCCGGTCCCCTCCCGGCTCGGCTAGGGGGGATCCAGCTCAACTGGTCCACGGGGCTTGGCAGGACACCTCCCCCCACACTGGCATCACACGGGGGATGCCCCTTGGCAGCATCTTGGCCACCGACCACGGGGCACAAGGGCAAGGGAAGGAGGGAAAACACTCCTGTGGGACACAGCCAAGGTCCATCTCACGCTGCTTCCTGCCAAAGTGACCCCCTTCCCGGCACAGCCTCATTTTTCCAAGATATTGAGTGTTTCTCCTGGCTGTGAGGGAAATCACATCACATCACACCAAGTGTTATGGACTTGGAGGAATTAGGCTGATGACAAACAAGTAACAAAAAGTTCCTTTAAAATGAAAACCAGACCCATGTCAGTGGGCTTGACAGTTCCTTTCTTTTTTTTTTTTTTTTGTTTTGTTTTCTATTTAATCCACTAAATCCCTTTTCCCCAGGGCCTGGCCTCAGCCCTGGGAACTGTGCCTGGGCTGAGCTTAGGCCCTGGGTTGGCTGAGCCCATCACTCCTTGTTGGGACAACCACCCCATAAGGACACAGCAGACACCTGCCATGGAGGGGGAGCTTCTTCTGGGGGGAGAGAGGGAAACCCCTTGACTTTTTGACCCTACCGGGGGCTGTGAAGCAGCTGAGCACCACCATGACCCCTTGGGGTGAGTCCAGGGGGTGGGTCCACGGGGACAATGTGACCCCTTGACAAGAGACAAGTCCTCCTGCCAGGATTGGGAACCCTACAGGGTGTGCAGGGCCATTTCAAAAAAAAAAAAAGGGACTTAGGAGACTGCAACTCTGACGTCTATTAGACCTTCTGCCAAACATCACGACTTCCTACCCTGGCCTACCACCCACCACCTGCACAGACCAACCTGGACACCCAAAAATCCTTCATCCCTCTGATCCCAATCCCATAAGGGCATGCCAACAGCACTGGCACCACCTGTGAGCCTGGACACCATGGAGCTGGGGGCAAAGCCAGCATCTCCCTGTATCCCCCCCTTGATGGCCCCTTTCCCCACCAGTCACAGCTCTGTGGAAAGTCCAGTTTACTGGGAAGCTGGAGAAAAATGGTTGGTTTGGCTCCAATTTGGCTGGAGCCCAAGCACTGATGAATGGAGATTTCCTGCGCCCCTCCAGCCTCCGTTTCCAGCTACTCCAGGGAGGGGTTTTCCCAGTTCTGGGTTGTTGTGATGGAGCCTCCGGCACCAGTGGGGGTTTTGGGAGAGCAGCGAGGCTGAAACAGTCTGTGCAGTGTCACTGGTATCCGGGAATCCCAGCCAGGGAGGGCTTTTCCAAGGTGGATGTGTCCAGTGGATGATTCTGCAGGGGAAGGGCAGCTCTGTCACTTCACACATGAGCATCTCCCAGGGCTGGTGCAAGAGGGGCTGCTGCTGCTCCTGCTGCTCCTGCTGCTGCTGCTCCTGCTGCTCCTGCTGCTCCTGCTGCTGCTGCTGCTGTGGGACTTTGTGCTGGGGAAGAGGTTCCTCTTCAACGACTGCATCTCCAAGGGTGCCCACGGCTCTGTGTCATCCATGCTATAAAACTCCAGCTGGGATCAGGCAGAAAAATATCCCACATGAAGGAGAGCGCTGGCAGGTGATGTGACTGTTGGCCCAGGAAGGCAAAGCTGGCAGATGCCCTTTGGTGTCTCTGTGCTGCTCCAAATCCATGCTGGGGCACCAAGGATGGGCTCAGAGACCCCCATGGGCACCCTGTGGAGCAGGAGGCTCTGTCCCTGCTCTCCTCACCCCTCTCAGGGGTGCTGGGATGGGTCATGGACACCCATCTGCTCCCAGCACGCAGGGTACCCAGGGCTGCCAGCACCACGGACCAGAGGGACAGGAATACCGAGGGATGTGAGAAACGCGTTGCCACGGAGACGGATGCTGAACCGCTCGGGGGGACGCGGGCTCGGGCGACGCCGGGCGAGACGTGGCGTCCCCAGCGACCGCCCTGGCCCAGGAGGAGGCTTCCCATCATTTTTCATCGCCATCAGCCCCGTGTGGAGACTTTGTCCTCCCCCGCCCGGGTGCGTGTGCGTGGACACGTGTGCGATGGCCGGACTGTCCCCGCGGTGCCTCACGTGAGGAGGAGCACGACTTGCTCCCGGCATTTCGGATCAGCTCCTTGGCTTGCCAGACCTGCAGAACCTCCCTGCCCGCAGTGCTGGAAGGGGCACTCACTGGTGCAACCCAGAATCCCCAAAAGAAGGAAATACGGAGTTTTGACAGCAAATGTTTCTTAGGGGAGATGCAAGGTGTTGTCCATGGGGGTGGTGTGATGGGAGAGGGTGAGCAGCGGTGGTGGAGCAAAGGAGCAGGGATTTGGGGTTGGTCCAGGTGCTGGCTGGGAAGATTTTGTGATTTATCTGGGTATATCCCAGCCCTAAGACCTCTGCCTGGGGACGCTCTAGATCATTTTCCCCTTCTTTTATTATAAACCACATTTTTGGCTTCCCTATCCCATTTCTCAAAGGCTCCAAGGGTGCTTCAAAACTTCTAATTGAGGAACCAAGGAGCTTCTGGAGGGAAGAGAAAGGATTCCCCTCTGGTGAGAAAGGATTCCTTCCTGATTTAAACCTAAAAAGAGCTTTTTTTAATCAGATGTGCAGCCTCGTGTGTCACTTTTCCTGGTGGCTGTGGTTTGGTGGGCATGGAGACTCCTGTGCCCCTTGGTACAAATCACTGCGTGGAGAATTTTTTCCTCCCTCTCCAGACCCCGAGTTTAAAGGCTCCTGCTTTATTTACTGATGAATTCAATCAATTATCATAGTGTATAATTCACTAAGCCGCTTTCCCAGCTGTGGTGACGCTGCCGTGAGGGAGACGGGGAAAAAACACGATTCTCCAGTCCAAATTTTTCATCTAAACAAACAGCTTTTATTCTGATCTTCTCAAAAAAATGAAAGGAACGCCCCAAGCAACTGGATTTTTTGCCATTTATTTCAGACCTGTGATGGCTAAAATGATTTTGAACCCTTACAGTGACTATTGAGGCCGGTGCAGCCCCTCGATGTCACCTGGGTTTGGGGACTGTGACAGCAGGAAGGGCCCAGGAGTCCTCATTCCTGCTGTCTGACTGCAAAAGGTCTCAGCAGAGGGGTTTTGCAATGCTGTGGGGCTGTTTCCAGCTTTTCCCTGGATGAGGGATGTGTTTAAAGCCTGGTGAGTCTCCTCTGCATGGGGATGGGGTGCAATGGGAGCTCACCCCGGCCCCGGGGCAGCAAGTGCTGCTTTATCTCCAGAAGTGCACACTCAGTGTGACGAAGAAAAGCTTTTCAGCAGAAAGCTCCTTATCATCACAGTTTTCACCCCACCCCAAGACAACAATTTCCAGCACAGTCCTGCCCTAGGAGAAGGGTTTATTGTTCCAGGAAAAAGCTGGTCCTGGTGCAGGTGTGGGGACACATGTGACCCAGGCTGGCAGCATGGGGGACCATGTGTTTTGCCCAGCTGGGCAGCTCCGTGGGGCCAGAGGTGGATAGGAAGTGGATGGAGAGGTGGTTTCCACCATCAGATCTCTTCAGCCTTAATCCCCAGCCTGGGACCAGTGCCAGCAGCCCGGGCACGTGCCCACTGCAAGGAGGGCCCTGAGGATGTGCAATGACAGTACAAGGTCCTGGGTAAGCAGCGTGCTGGAGGCAGTGGTGGGCTCAGGGCCCCTAAATGATGCCCAAGTTTTGGGAGGGTCCTAAACAAACGCAAGCCCCTGATAGTCCAGCCCCTGGGGAGCCGCCAGCCACAGTGCCGGGCACGTGGCCAAGAGTGTCACAGGGCAAGAAGTAAAAACCTGGCCAGAAACCATCCCTAGTTCTTCGTCCTTCATCCTTCATCTGTCCTCCTTCATCCCTCCTCCCTCCTCCTTCATCTCTCATCCTTCATCCCTCCTCCTTCAGTCCTCATCCTTCATCCCTCCCTCTCCCCATCCTCGCCAGCCAGCCAGTGCCGGGCACTGATACGGGGTGAGCAAAGAGGGCAACAAGTTCCCTCTGCAACTGTCAGCCCAATAAAACATGGCAAAGTCCATTATTCCCCCTGCTGAGTTTTTTTTTCCCCCCCCTTCTTTAATAACCGAAAACAATCCCAGCCCTGAGGCGAGCGAGCGTGACTGTTCTGGGAGCATTAATCATCCCCCGGGAGCCCGGCGCGGGTTATCGCTGCTGTTTATCCAGCCTGCTATTAAAAACCCACCATAAACGCGCCTTCAGCCTCTTCTGAAAGAGATTAAGTGTTTGCACGGGCTGTGCCGTGATCCTATCGCCCGCCCCGCTCAGCAAAGTTCTGCTGCTGGCAAGGAGGAGGGACAGGGTGGCCTAATTGCTGCCAGGAGGAGAACCAGAGCCTTTTCCAGCTGATTCGCAGCCTGGGAAGGAGCCAAGTTCTTCGTCCCAGCTGGGAATCACCTATTTTTCAGCCTTCCCAGCACCCCAGGGAATTGGGGATCAACCCCCCTGATGTGATGCAGTGCTTAGTCCTGAGCCACCGCTCAGCCACCCTCTTGGCAGCCACGGAGCCCTCCAACATGACTGCTGGGTTTTTTTCTCTTATATTTAGTGAAAAACTGTCCATATTGTCCCGGGTCTGGGGTTTCTCACAGAACAGCAGCAGCTGAGGTTGTTTCAGGCAGCAGCTCGGCTCCTCTGAGGCAGCTGGGCTCTTCAATCGCAGTTCTCCAGAAAGGCATCTTGCAAATTAGCATTTCTTAGCAATAAAAATTTGATTTAAGAAGGAGACCAAAAAAAAAAACAAAAACCAAACAACAAAACCACACACCCACACCCCAACAACTCAAAACCAGCCAACCAAAAAAAGTTAGATCAGCAAAATGGTAATTTGATAATCTGTGGTGGAGGGAGGGGAAAACACCTGCACCAGGGTAGGGGGAGCAGTTGGGGAAGGAAAGGAACTGCTGGTTTTACCATGAATTATCAGTTGATGGTGCTCCTACCAATCCCTGGGTGCCAAAGCTGGAACAGGTGCCAGGCTGATAACTGGGGAGCTGGAGTAGCACCCAGTGAGCCACCTCAGCTCACTGATCTGAAAGAAGCTGTGTGAGCCTCGAGCATCCCTGGGCATCCCATAGCATTCCAGAGCATCCCTGAGCAACCACAAGCATTCCTGAACATCCCAGTGAAGCCCCAAGCATCCCTGAGCATCCCTGAGCAGCCACAAGCATCCCTGAGCAACCCAGGGAAGCCCCAAGCACCCCTGAACATCTCCGAGCATCTCTGAACATCCCTGAGCAGTCTCAAGCAGCCCCAAGCATCCCTGAGCAGCTCCAAGCATCCCTTGGCATCTCTGAGCAGCACCAAACAGTCCTGAGCATTCCTGACCATCCCTGAGCATCCCTGAGCAGTCCCAAGCATCCCTTGGCATCTCTGAGCAGCACCAAACAGCCCTGAGCATTCCTGAGCATCCCTGAGCATCCCTGAGCAGCTCCAAGCACCCCTTGGCCCTGCAGATCCACACCAGGGCAGCCAGCACTGGCTCTGCTCCCCGACGGGCACGTTCCCATCCCGGCAGTGCCGGCAGGATTTCATTACCACCAGCTCAGGGAAAGCTCAGGCAGATTTAATAAAACCTTTATGCCCCTGGCAATGCCTTTAATTAAAGAGCTGGTTACAAATGGCTGCTGCTCCCTGGTAAGAGGAATTCAGCAGTGGAGGGGCTCGTTTGTCCTTGGATTGGCTGCCACTGAGGCCCCTCAGCAAACACGGTCATTGTCCCTGCTGTGTGGATGGGACAAGATCCATGTCCATGTGATCCTGAAGGACTGAGGGCTGCTCTGTCTCTTTGGCTGCTGGAAGTTGAGATAGTTCAGCTGGACACAGTTATAAACATGTCTAGAGCTGTTTGATATTGGGTTACACAGTGCTGCTCTCAGTAGGATGAAGCTTTATGTCTTACCAAGTATCCTAAAGGATGAAACCCCAAATCTCATCCCCTTTGAGGCTTTTCCAAGGCTCTCAGCTGGGCCATGGTGGAGGGAATCCTGCTCCTGCCCTGCCCGGGTATGACCATCCCATGCCAGTCACATCAGCCTGTCCCAGCCATGGCACAGCCTGAGGGCTCAAGGTTTGCAGTTTATGGTGGCTTTTATGGCTTTAGTAGATTAACTCTGGTAATTCATTTCCCAGTCAGTGATAAAGCCTGAGGAGAGGCTGGAAGGTGATAGTGGATCCCCTGGCAGGGAGGATCCCACGTACCACCTTCCACCTCCTGCTGTCACGGGATTCTTCCTGTGGGCAAAGCTCCAGGGTGGTGGCTCCAGGACTCTGCCCTGGGCTGCAGCAGGCCCTGGACTTTGCCGTTGGTGTGTCAGGTCTCCATCAGGCTCCGGGGCTGCACCGAGATTTCAGCTCTGCTGAATCACACCATGGTGGTGAGTTTGCTGCTCCTGAGGTTTGTACCCCATGGAACAAGTCCCTGGTGGAGGTGAGAGGGAGAAGAATGTGATGGGGATGTTGGGGGGAACCTCAGCAGGGGCTTTGGGGTGTCTTTGCTCAGGGGGTCCGGGTGGGTGAGAGTAGCCCAAGGGAAGGGCTGAGGGAGCAGCCCTGCACCCCAACAGAGGTGGTTACACCTGATCTCCTGCACCAGGGGAGCACCAGACCCCACCAGCCATTCCAGGTCCCAGGATGCTCTGACTCCCATGGGTGGTCTGGGCAGAGGGTGCTCTGGTCCCTTTGGGGATCCAGCCTCAAGGATGCTGTCGATCCCAGCCGGTCCGTACCTGGTCCCTCTGGCTCCCACGGGTGATCCAGGGCCGAGGATGCTCCAGGTTCTCCGGGCGGGCGGTCCCTCCCTCCCTCCCCAGGGCGCTGCGCGCCGCAGGCTCCTGGTGACATCTAGTGGTGTCACACACAGGGACAGACACAGGGACAGACACAGGGACACACGGACAGAGACACACAGGCAGACACAGGGACACGGACACCAGATGGACACAGACTCGGTCGGGGGGACGGGGGCGGTCCGGGGGTGATGCTCACCCCGGTGCTCAGCGCTGCATCCCCCGGGGGTCCCTGCCCGCAGCCGGGTCAGGAGGAGCCGGGATGAAGACACTCCCCATCTCCCCCCATTTCCCCTTATATCCCTTCTCCAGGCTTTTCTCCCACAGGGATATCCCATGGGGAACACAGGATGTACCCAGCGGTGCTGGAGGGTCTCCTGTGGGGCAGATCGGAGTGGGGGGTCTCTGGGAACATGTCGCTCCTCTGCCATTCCCTGACCCACTGGCCCATCCAAGAAGGGGATGTTTCCCAGTGTGTCCCCCCAGTGCTGCTGGGGGTGCAGGGATGAGCCAGACCCACAAGGTCCAAACACAAATTGAATGGTGGCAAAACTGTCCCCAGGGGACAGTCCCTGGAGCTGATCCAGTGGGGTTTGGGGGGTCCTGATCTGGAGACGGGGTGTCTCAGGGTGCAGGGGCTCAGGTGGGTGCCTGGCACAGATGAAGGGCGGTCACACACACTGCCAGTGACTCAGTTCCTTGGGGACTGTGCCCAGAACATGCAGATCCCCTTTCACGGTGATCCCCCCTCTCAGTTTTGCAGCCCCGCTTCCCACCCCGCCTGCAGTGACACCCTCTCTCTGCAGCCATGCTGGGGGTGCAGCCCCCCCTCGCTTTGCCATCACTCCGTTGCCTTGCCAACGCCGTGGCCCTGTCCCTGCTCAGACACTGTCACTGCTGGGCCTGGCGCAGGCGGCACCACCCGGCACCCACAGGTAGGGTTGGGGGCCCGGGGGGCTGCGTGGGTGCCTGTCTCCAACCCCCCCAATACATCACTCCGGCCCCCCCCAGCTATGAACTGGAGCGAGCCCCCTCCCCTGCATGAGCCCACAGCCCCCCTCGAGAGCAGAGACACCCCCCCCGAGACCCCCCAAGGCTGCCGGGCTGTGGGATGTGCTCAGGGGCTGTGGGATGTGCTCAGGGGCTGTGGGATGTGCTCACGGCATCCCCCTCCCCGGGCCATCGGGGGGGGGGGGTTAAGCAGAGGAACGCCCTCCCCCCCCCCAAAAAAAAACCGGGGAGCACTTGGGAGAGGGGGACTGGGCTTGTGTTTGGGGATGCAGGGAGGGTAGAGCCGTGGCTGGGAGGGGACAGGCAGGTCCCCATCCTGGGATGGCTGGAGAAAGGGTCTGGTCACTTCCAGCTTTCCTGGCTCTCAGTTGTGGCTCACAGGCAACTCGGACGATCTCATTCCCAACAAACACTCTGTGTCCCACTGCCAGTCGCTGTGGCTGGGGGGGGTCATTCCCTGCACCTCCATCCTCAGTGCTGCTGGGGACTGGGTTGACCCCCCGTGTGAGTGCCAGCAGGGCCAGATGTTTGCATCTGGTGGGAGGATGTGTGGGCAGGACCAGGGTACTCAGGCAACCATTTGGGACCTCCACAGGTACCAGCAGCCCCCTGGTGTGGTGAGGGTTTGAGGGTGGCTGTTGTGCTGCGAGAGGAGCCTGTGCCTGTGCCAGATGCCCCCCCCACACCTTCCCCAGCCTGGTCCCCCTGCCCGTCCCACAGAGCATCCCATGGCCCCGGGCGGTGAGGCTGGACAGGGGCAGGCAGCCTTTGCAGTGCAACTTAATGGGATAAACCAATTCCCTTAACCCACTTATCTGGCTGATCCAATAAAGGTGGCTGGGAATAAAGTGTGTGCGTGGTCTTAATGCATCCTACATCCCCCCCCACCTCCACTCTCCCCCCAGTCCTGACAGCACTGTGGGTCTGTCTGCCGGGTGCTCCTCCCCAGAGGCAGCAGGGCTGGGGCACGGGGGGGACCCTGGGGCTGGGACCTGCTGGCTCTGGGTGACGAGGACGAGGAGAGGTGGCTTGGCAGTGGTGGAGGTGGCTCTGATCCATCGGGGGATAACCCAGCACAAAGCGTGACACAGGTGCAGGGGGGTTTTGGGGGCCGTGGGATGGGGGTCTGGTGTGGCTGTGGGTGGGTAGCACGTGTCTGTCCCTCTCCTCCCCAGAACGGGGGTTCACTCAGCCCCATGTCCCCAGGGCCATTGCTTTTGTCACAGAGAGGGTCCCCAGCAGTGTTGCTCATCCCTTGGCTGCCTTCTTGTGTCAGGGTTTGGGGGTTGCTGTGGGGCTCTGGGGGTGGGTGAGCTGGGGAGGGGGCGAGGGTGGGACATGGGATGGGCATGGAGTGGGAGGGATGGAGATGGAGGGACCAGGAGGGATGGAGGGAAGGGGATTGAGGGAAGGGGATGGAGGAACAAGGATGGAGGGACAGGTGTGGAGGGACAAGGGTGGAGGGCTGGGGATGGGGGCAATGGTGTTGTTAGAGGGCTGGGGCAGGAGAAATGGGGCAGGCAGGGCATAGACAGCAGCATGCAGGTGCAGGAGGGTTGGGAAGAAAGACAGGAGCAGAGTGGAGGGGATAGGAGGGTTGGAAAGAAGGACAGGAGCAGGAACACGTGCAGGAGGGTTGGGAAGAAGGACAGGAGCAGGGTGACAGGGGCAGGAGGGTTGGGAGGAAGGACAGGAGCAGGGTGACAGGGGCAGGAGGGTTGGACAGGGGAGCAGGAGCAGGCAGGAGGGTTGGGAAGAAGGACAGGAGCAGGAACAGGTGCAGGAGGGTTGGACAGGGGAGCAGGAGCAGGCAGGAGGGTTGGGAAGAAGGACAGGAGCAGGAACAGGTGCAGGAGGGTTGGACAGGGGAGCAGGAGCAAGCAGGAGGGTTGGGAAGAAGGACAGGAGCAGGAACAGGTGCAGGAGGGTTGGGAGGAAGGACAGGAGCAGGGTGACAGGGGCAGGAGGGTTGGACAGAGGAGCAGGAGCAGGCAGGAGGGTTGGGAAGAAGGACAGGAGCAGGAACAGGGGCAGGAGCACAGGGACGGGTGTGCCGTGGCTGCCGGGAGCCACTTCCAGGTGCGGGTGACGCAGCCAGACCAGGAAGCTCGGGCTCCGCGGCAGGTGAGGGCGGGGCGGAGGTGCCGGACCCTGCCCACAGCGGGACCCTGCCCCAGGTCCGGCCGGGACCCCGCGGGGCCACGGCGGCTCCGCTGCCCGCTGCTCTGTGTCCCCGCAGGCTCCATGGACGGGCCGCCGCCCGCCAGCCCCGCCGGGCTCTCGGCGTTCGTGGCCGTGTCGCAGCTGCTCGGCCTGACCCTCCTGGCCACCACGGGCGCCTGGCTGGGCCGGTACCGGGGCGGCGTGGCCTGGCACAGCCCCCTGCAGTTCAACGCCCACCCGCTGTGCATGGTGCTGGGCATGGTGTTCCTGCAAGGTGACGGTGAGCGCTCCCCGTCCCGGCTGCAGCCTCCGAAACGCCCCGGAGCTGCGGCCGGGCAGGGAGAAAATGGGACAAAGCGGTGATAAATGACACAGGGAGGATGCTCCAGGACCCCCTCCCCACCTGCGTGTGGCAACCCCCGGGGCGATGCGGGGTGCGGGGAGGTGGGGGACCCCCGGCGATGCTCATGTGTGCTCTCTCCGCAGCTCTCCTGGTGTACCGGGTGTTCAGGCACGAAGCCAAGCGCTCCACCAAGGCCCTGCACGCGCTGCTGCACGGCCTGGCCCTGCTCATCGCCCTCGTGGGTGAGCACCGGGCTGGGGGGGCTGGAGGGGGGCAGGATGTGACCCTGGTGTGCTGACGGGCTCCTCTCCGCAGGCATCATCGCCGTCTTCGAGTCCCACCGGGCCAAGGGCACCCCCGACATGTACAGCCTGCACTCCTGGTGTGGGATGGCCGCCTTCGTGCTCTACCTCCTGCAGGTGAGGGCTGGGGATCCTCCCCCGGGGGATAAAGGGACTCTTCAGCACCTGTGACACCCCAGTGTCCCCACAGTGGCTCTTGGGCTGCGGTTTCTTCCTGTTCCCCGGCACCTCCTTCTCGCTGCGAGGCCGGTACAAACCCCAACACATCTTCTTTGGCATCGCCCTCTTCATCCTCTCCATTGCCTCCTGCTTGCTGGGCATCACTGAGATGCTCCTCTTCAAAATCAGGTGGGTGACCAAACTGGGGGGAGAGGGTGGCCCCCCAGACCCCCAGCAATTGGCTGCTCCAGCCCCCTGGGTCAGAGTCTGGCCCCTGCTCAGGCTGCGGCTCTTAAATCTCCCCTTGAGGCCTTTAGCTCTGCTGCTGCTGAGTCACTTCCCAGATGATGTTTAACAAGGGCTGGATCCTGTGACAGCTTTCTTTGGGGACAGGAATACATTACCAGTGTCACCTCCCTGCAGCTGGGTGTTTGCAGAACCTTCTGGGGACACTCACGTCCCCGAGGCCTCTGCCCTTGCAGCTGGAGGACACAGTGATGTCCCCAGTGGGTCTCCCTCCAGTCCGAGGACTGTGGGGACAGGGCCAAGGGGCACCCCAGGAGTCATGTCCCTCTGGCTGGGGCAGCACATCTGGCAGGGAAGCTGCTGAGCTGCCAACAGTCCCACCAGAGGACTGTGCTATTACCGAGAGTGTGAAGGATGAGGATGAGGAGGGGCTCCCAGCCAAGGGAGGGAAAGACCCACCCAAACCCCGAGGCTTGAGTATTCCACTCCATCCCTGCAGCGATTCCTACAGCCACTTTGTGCCTGAGGGCGTCCTGGCCAACACCCTGGGGGTGATGTTGGTGGCCTTCGGGCTGGTGGTGGGCTACGTGGTGACACGGGAGGAGTGGAAGCGCCCGCCGCTGGCCGAGGAGCTGGCCCTCTCCATGGACTTCAAGACCCTGACGGAGGGAGAGAGCCCAGGTGGTGGCAGCCAGTGACACCCCCAACTCCCTGATCCCTGGCACGGGCTCCTCATGGTGTCAGGGTGACGAGGACAGCTGGGGAAGGCCACGCTTTTGGTGCAACGCTGCCCACTGGACTCAGCCTTGCTTGGCCTTAATCCTCTTCAGCTCTGCCCCGCGCAGCCCCCGGTGCCCCCCGAGCCTGCCCCAGCCCCGTGGGGACGGCAGTGCCCCAGGCAGGGGCTGGAAGTGGTGCTGAGGTGTGAAGGAGGGGGTCTCCAGGCTCTGCCCTGCTCCAGGGACAGGGGGCAGGAGCGCAGATTTCCCCACTGTGAGTGGCCCAACCCCACAACCCGTTCCCAGTGCCCATGGGCAGAGGGGATGTTTGGGATTTCCCACTCCCTTTCCTATGCCCTCCAGCACAGCCACAGCCACACATGGGGGCTGCTCCCCACAAACAGCTCCCAGGGGGGTTGGAGTGACCTGGTGTCTGTGCAGGTTCAGCAGCTTCGTGTCCGAAATGTTCTCCCCTCGCGTGAGACGTGTTGTCTGCTCAGTGGATGCTCCCAGTGTAATAAATGTTTGCAGCTAACCCTTCCTCCTCCTGTCTGTACCCCTCCAGATCATCGTTTCAGGGGACCCCTGACCTCCCACACGCCGAGGGTGGCTGGGAGAGGAGCCGCCCAAGGGGCTGGGGAAGGTGGGTGGGTGGGAGTTTGGAGTGGGATTGTCCTGTCTGGCGCTGCAGAGCTCAATGGTGGCTGCGTGAGCGACCCCGTGGGGACATCTCCAGGATCTGGCCACGCACTGATGTGCCCGTGGAAGAGGGGGAGACCCACTGCAACACGGAGGTGCATCTCTGAGATGGGAGCTCATCTCTGCGGAAAGCAGCTCTCTTCTGAGTTACAGCACAGGCAACTGCGGGGGTGAAGCTCCAACATCCCAGTGCTCCAAAGCAAACACAGACCCCAGCAAAGCCCAAACTGGGGGATTTTGCTCATCACAGCCCCCATATGCCACATCCTTCTAGTGTGGTGTGTCCAGCCCAGCCCGGCACTGGAGGCTGGATGGTCACAGCTGTGAGGGGTGTTTGGCTGCAAAACTGAGCCCTGGGCTCGGCAGGGATGAAGTGAGGGGACCCTCAGGGTCTCGGGAGCTGCAGGGCTCCAGTGTCCACAGCACCAGGCTGTGCTTTCCCAACTTAACCCAGAAACCTTGTGAGGGTGGGGAGGCCCTGGCACAGGGTGCCCAGAGAAGCTGTGGCTGCCCCTGGATCCCTGGAAGTGTCCAAGGCCAGGCTGGATGGGGCTTGGAGCAACCTGGGCTAGTGGAAGGTGTCCCTGTCCATGGCAGGGGGATTGAGCTGGATGGGCTTTAAGGTCCCTCCCAACACAAACCATTCTGTGATTCTATGATGATGAAAACTCTCTGATGGAGTTCCCTCATCTATTTTATCACAATTATTATCCCCTATATTATTATATGCCCTTTGCTGACAGCGTTGCTTCCATCCCCTCCTGCTCCTGGTGATGCCAGGTCCCCGTCCCCATCCCCACGCAGTGACTGCCAGACCCAACCCTTGCACCATCATTTCCACACCAAGAAGCATCAGAACACTCCTTCACTCAGCCCGATGTGGGAAAAACAGCAGCCCAGACACCATTTCCAAGTGTTAACCATTTATAAATAAGTACATTTTTTCATACATACAGTTTTCATTGTACAGATTACAATCTGTATACATTGGGGGGGGGGGAATGCATTCTTTTGAACTTTTCACATCTATCTCACAGCTCACATGTACAGACAAGAAAACTCTGCTCAAGCAAATACAGCAAAGGAAAAAATATGTTTTCTTCTTTCCTTAGAGATGAGAGGCAAAGGCCTCTGCTGTCGGCAGGGGCTGCTCTTCCCACTGCACAATATCACAACCGTGTGGTGTTCAATATATCAGTAGAGAGAACAGAACATGCATTGGATAATATACTGTACAGAGAGAAAGTCCTTTACATCAGAATTATAGAAAAGCTAAAGGAAAATTTAAGTGTCTTAAAGATCTTCCCAGCAAGTGTCTCGGAGGATGGCAACCAGGGAATTGTACAAAGCACAAGGCGGGTGTACTGGACGTGTTTGTACCCAACTCAGATCCTCTCGGATGTGAAGACAGAAGGGGGACTGAACGCTGAATGCGACACTATGGCAAAGAAAAGGCTGGACAGGGTGAGCCCGGCAGTGCTGGCAGAGTCCACACGAGTCTCTGGGTTGGTGGTGGTGCGACAGAAGGGGCTGCACGTAGCACACAGTGCTGCTCTCAGTGCCTGGCTGGTCAGTGCACAGCGAGGCAGACCCGTGGTGACCCAGTTCCCTGGGCACGAGGCTCTCCCACCCACCCACCCATCCCGACCCGCTGGAGGAGATGCCTCCCCGCCCCACCGCCGTCCCCGGACAGCGTCACCCGAAGGGACAAAGTCTTTTGGCAGAGCAGCCCCTCTGTTGTCACGACCGCAGGATGCGATCCCGTCGGATGGGACCCGGCTGCTGACTCCCCAGTACCGTGACAGCTGGAAAATGAGCAGGAGGAAGGACACGGCGGGTGGGCTGGGGGTCTGCTGGCTTCCCCGGTGACGCTGTGCTCCTCTCGGGCCGGTCTGTCCCAGCTGTGGTGAGATCCAGCTGTACATCAGGAGTTGGACACGAACGCATCTTTGCTAAAGAATTGAGCCCTTAGTGGTTTATATATTAGAAAAAAGAGTTTGACTGAATGAAAATCCAGCAATTATTCACACAAAGCTGAAAAAAAAAAAACGCAGATTCGCTTTCAAACCATTGTGCTTTGTGTCCAACATGCACCCCGCCGGACTGTGCGGGGCGAAGGCATTGATCCACAGAGGTCCCAGCGGGTACAGCAGCTCTTCCCCTAAGCCCTTGGTTAGACACCGATATCCTGGTAGAAGAGTTATCTTGAATTCCCAAGACTAAAGCAAAGTACAACCACCAAGGAGCTCCCGACAGCTCACCACGGGCCCCCCCGGGCGAGGAAGGCGGAGGACGAGCAGGCACGACGGCTTGCTTGGTTCTCTAGATAAGGCGGAGCTGGCACTTCGGTTTTAGCTAAACTTCTCCTGGGTAACCCTGAATATACAGCAACCTTTGTGAAGGGGACTGAATCGCTCCCAGTTTAGTTGCCACCCTGCTTCCAGACCCGATCCCAGCGCGGCTCCGGTGCCTGGCAGACGCACACTCCCGTGTTCACACCAGCCACGTGGCTCCCTCACAGCCAAGACAAAGAAAAATAACCAAAAAGTTCAGTGCTCGAACAGCCCCAGCTGGGCACCGGTGCCACAGCAGACGGACAGACAGACGGACAGACACAAGCCTCGGGTTGTCGGAGCCGGCACAGCCCCCCCAGTAGCGACACAGAGAAGGCAGCTCAGGCTGTGCCTTCTTTGGAGATGGATCCCAAAGGATCTGTCTGTAAAACCCTCCCTTTCCTAAGCACTTCAGTGCCCACTCAAGACTATGTTCAAAGCTCTCCACTGCCACTCCCAGCCCGGCTGGGGGGACCCTGCAGAGCCCCCCACCAGGTGGGTGTCCCCTCCCCTGGGACCACAGCATCCTCCTGACCTGGGAGACAAAGCAAGAGTTGATGAATCCCCACTGAGGGATGGGACAGACACCCACACCTGATGGTGGGAGAGATGATTCCAGCTCTGCGGAGGCACACTTGGCTCTTGGAGCAGCCACAGGTGAGGATGAGAGACACCTGGTGGGAAGGTTGGCTGAAGAAAGGGGTCAATCTCAGCATCACCTTTGGCATTGCCTTCCCTGTGCACCCCAAGAACTGAACCCGGAGTTTCAGTGTCATCGAGAACCTCCTTTACTCGGTGCATCCAAGAATCCTGTGCTCACTTGAAGATGGGGCTCACCAGCCGTGCCACTGAAGCCAGGAGGGGATGGAGGCACCAGCTGGCAGCATTGTCCTGCATCTTAATTACCCAAAGAGTAATTAAATATGTAGCATGGACAGACAGGACAGCACCATGTCTGAAACTCTGGATGTGATCCCACAATGCAGCCCGGGCCCGTCAGACCTGGATCTAAGAGTAGAGGATGAAAGGCCCTCAGGTGAGATCCGACCTCGTGCTCCCCTGAGTGCAACAGGACCATGGCAGCACCACACAGAACGACCTGCTTCTCCTCCTGCCAAGCCCAAATCATGACTGAAGACGCAGGGGAGCGTGTAAGAACAGCTTTTCCAGGGAGAGATGTGCTCCTTTACCCACCCGGCGACCACAGCAGCCATCCTGCCTCGACTGTCCCTAAGGGAATTGCTGGGGAAGTGCTTTAAAACTGCTGCAAATAATTTTGTATTCAAAAATTACTCAATCTGTTGATGCTTATATACAGGAGTCAGTTCTTGTGCTATAAATGTTATGATTCATTGCTTCGTTTCTTTTCTTTTTTTCTCCTTTCTTTTTTTGAAAAATACACTAAGAGACAAGAGCTGTTTTGCTATTTTTCTAATGAAGACACTACTCACGCTTAAATATCCAGTATTTATCATAGTAACAAATTCAAACAGTAAAGTGCACCCATTTACAGAGAGAACAGATGGAAAACCATTAGTGCAAGAATTCTGTGAAAAATGTAACACGTGGAATTGTGAAAAAACCTGCACGCCGCAGTGTTTTAAGCCTTCTTCAGCTTGGTGTTCGTGTTGAAAAGTGTGAGCTGTTTTCATCTTCCCTTGAAACATCTTCATAAGCCCGAAAGTTACACACAGAAGTGCTGTGAGGGGACGTTCTGAAGGACAGGACTGGGAGCACGAGGCAGTGAGCAGCGAAAGCAAAGCACGGGCAGTTCTCCCATCGCTGCTCTCGGACCGTCCCGTTGGCATCTCAGCGGGGAGAACCGGAGCGGGGCCGCAGCGCGCCTCGCTCGGCCGGAAAAACCAGGGATGGGGCTCAATTTGGTTACTTTTTTCCTTTCAAAGAAGCAACTAAAGGTAGGAAGCCACTCGGGCAGAAAGCTGGAGGACAAGAGGTGCTGAGCAAAGCGACTGGTGCAGCTCCAGACGCTGGATACGTGTGCCGGCTGTGGGCGGGCGGGATGCGGAGGAGAAATCGGCTGTTCCTTACAAAGCAGAACGTGCTGCTTCAAAAAAGAGAGGGAGAAAGAAAACCATCGCACCCCCTTTGCAAGGAGAGAAACAGGGCACGGAGCTGGGTGTCCCCACGGCCGTGGGGGACTCGCCCCACCAAGGGGGTCCCAGTGTGGCCCCCGCTTTACCCTGTGGTAAAGCAAAGAATCAGCGCTGGGTCGCACCTCAAGGAAGAAAACACCAACCTCAATCCAAATACCGGCTCGGACAAAGACCAAACAGCCCAAAATGGCCAAAACTCATCGAGGAAACACTCCCTTGAATGCTCTCCATGTGTCTATGAGACACAAGCCTCCACCACCCCCCAAGGTCTGCACGTCCCAGCTTACTCTGAGCAAATTAGGCAACAAAACAGCAACAAGATATGCTGAGCCCCACACAGGGAAGAAAACAAAAAGCCCCATCGAAGCCAGGGTTTGCTTAAGGAGTTTCGGACCCAGTCCCGAGCTGGTGGGAATTGGCTGCAGCTGCAGTGAAGTGGCGCTGGGATGTGCTCACTGACACCAGCCAAGGTTGGAGCCCGTGATTTGGTTCAAGAAGTCTTGCAATCGATTCACATTTAGCCCTTTGGAGACCCCGGAAGGTATCGCTCCCCCTGCTCAGCACTGAGATCGCTCCCAAGAGTTGATATGAGTGAGGTTCGGCATCGGGCAACAGGCACTAAGTTTGCTTTAAAACAAGCTACAGGGTTATCGCTCTCCCCCTCCCCGGCATCCCACCCTTCGCCCTCAGGAACGGAGGAATTCCCACCAGGAATAAGGGAATCGGTAAAGGAAGTTCTTACCCCCCCCCAACAACCCAAAAGAAATTTTCGGCGAATAATTGAAAACTTATTGAAAATCCTATAAAAAGGATCTTGGAACCGGCCCCTGCTTTTCATGTCGTCTTGATGTGACTCGCATTTGGTTAAAACCCCGGAAACAAGAGAAAAAAACCCCAAAATGAAAAATGCCCTGAAATAGGTAACATAAATAAATTATAAATAGGTTGTCTTTTAACTACAGCTCCTCAAAAAGCAAAACATGGTCTCTGCCATGTACAGCTCTGGAACACAGCATTGCTTTCCAGGATTTTGGGAAGGGATCTTAGAGAGGTGCAGCCCTTGCTACAGCCCTGGCTCCCTGGTGGGAGAGAGCTGGAGGGAAGGGATGCTGCAGGGCTGGGATTGCAGAAGGACCCTTTCTCTTTTGGGACCCACCGTGCCAATGTTCTGCATCCTCATCATAAAAAAAAAAAATTAAAAATTTTTTAAGTCAGATTTTTGTTTTTCCTCTCAAGTGATAAATCCCCCCCCCAAAATGAAGGCCCCAGCACTGACCCTCCTCGGTGCAAATGCTGCGTGTGAGGTGCAGTTTGCCAACGGTGTGAGGAAGTTGGTGCAATCCCGGTTCACACAGAGCAGGTTCCTGGCCAATTCCCTTGGCTGATTAAAACACGTAAAGAAAGGGCCAACCTTAAGCCCTCAATGCTTGTAAAACGTCCCAGAGCAACGAAATCAGTGTAGGGGCACCTGGTAGGTACTTGGAAAGCAGCAAAGTGATCCCCACCCCACCACCGACGACGCGGTTCAAGAAGGAAGGAATCCAACTGGGATTAAAATGCTGGAAACCAGAGGAATCAGGATGGGTGTTGTGCATAGCTACTGGTGTTACATCACATCACCCTCAGGCCTCGCCCGCTGAGGGTAATTTGCTCTTTGGGGCAAAGAGCCAAACGACCTGGCTGGCAGATCAAGCCTTGGGAAGGCTCCTGTGATCCCTAGGAATTCCCATCAGAATTGAGTAAGAGCTCATCGAGACAAAAGAAACCAATTTAAATCGAAGGCAATTGTCTCTTGAAAAAGAGCTGGTTACCTCCCGCTGCGTAGGGATATCTCTGGGCCACCCCGCACCACGGACTAAGATATCCTGGTTGGAACTTTGCTGGAATTGGGCAAACGATACTGGCTCGGCTGATGTTGGCTTCACGGTCAGCTGGGGAACGAAAGGGCTGGAGCACGTGCATGGCTGTCTGACCACCACACAAAGTACCGGAGAAACTTGGTCATGTAGCTACCAGAGAGAAATAAAAATAATAATAATAATAATAATAATAATAATTAATAATAATAATAATAATATGCATGGAAATCAAGCTTGGAAGTGTGTGCTGAAAACATGAGGGTCTTACTCCAACAAGCGTCTTTTACACATTAGACTCCACAAATGGTCTCTTTGGTTTGATTGGGGACGTCTGCCCTTGCCTGGAGTCCCTGGAGAGCTGCCTGTACAGGTTATCCTGGTAGGCCTGCGCCACGGGCAGCGTCCTTGCCACCTTGACGTCGGGGTACGAGGAGGCTTGGGTGACTCTCTCCAGGAGGTCTCCCCGGGACCCATTGGCCAGCATCCCATGGGGGCTGTAATAGTCTTCCTCTAGCAAATGGCCATTCTGTGCATTGTTGGTTTTGTTATAAAAGGCAATGTTGCTGATTGAAGAGGGCGGGCTAAAGGATTCCGGCTGGGGCAGATTGCCAGGAGACGTGGGACTAATGACAGTGTCCACTGACGACACGGCCCAGGTCCGGTTCTGCTGATGGAGGTGGGGGTACTGCTGAGTCCGAGCGGTTTTATCTATGATTCCCATGAAGGGCGTGGTCCGGGAGCGGGCCGGCTCGCTGGGATAACCCCCCTGCGTGGGGGACACCGGAGAGAGCTCGTCGCACGATCTGTCGTAGGCCGGCTTGAGGGGAATCTCCATTTGCTGAATCGAGGCAGAAGGGCGGAAGTTGGGAGTCAGGTTGGAGGTGGAGGAGATGCTATTGCTGGAAGGGGAGAAGCGCAGGCCCACGCTCTGAGAGTGCAGCAGCGGCCTGGGAGTCGGCGGGTGAGGCTTGATTTCGCTGGGATTAACTGAGATGGGCCTTCTTATGAGATGAGACACATCCGGAGAGCCCAGCTGGTTGGCGGGGAGGGGAGAACGCTCCAGGTCGAGCTTGGAGTGACACACGGGATAGTAGGAAGCGGACTGGCTCCGCCCGATCTGAGGTGTCTGGCTGTACCTCATCCCCCCTCTGTACGCCGAGGACGGTCTCTGGGGAAGGTCTTCCTTGGCCAGCCCTCCGTGCTGACAGATGGCCCCGGCGCTGAGGCTCGCCTGCACGTGCTGCACGGGCCTGCTGTCGCCCACGATGCCCCCGATGGAGCCCTGGTAGACCAGCCTGCTCTGGCTGACCCCCATGTCCCCCGACGACGACTGGTACTTGCTGGCCATCGAGTGGGCAACCTGGCTGTACGCCCCGGTCGGGATGACAGTGCTGGAGTGGACGGCGGAGCTGGGCTGGTTGCTCCTCACGATCTGTGCCTTGGCTGGCTGCAGCCTCAGCCCCTGCTGGGGCACGGCCACGGGGAGCTGGGGCATCTGGAAGGATCTCTGTGTCATCTTGGAGAGCGGAGACTTGGGTCTGCCGGGGAGCTGAGTGACCCCGCTGGGCTCCTGCTGGTAACGCACCGGGGAGCCCGACTGTGACCTGTAGACGCTCATGCTCTCTGCAGGGGGGCTGGCGCGGTACTGGGGGCCTCTGCGAAGAGGAGACGGCGGCGGGCTCTGATATTCCTTCCCTTGGCTTCCCACAGGAGGGGGGCTGAAGCGGTACGTGGAGCCCTGGTGAGCCGGGGACGTGTGTGGAGGACTGGGCCTGTAATGTGAGTTTTGGTGCGTCGGAGACAGAGCGGGAGACGTGGACTGGTAGCCCTGCCTGGTTGGAGACCCCACGGAGCTGTTGGACCTGAAATCAAAGACCTGATGAGAGCCAAGAGGTGAGCCGGAGATATAGGCCGAGTCCCTGTGAGCTGGGGACGGGGGTGGGCTCTGGATGATGGGCAGCCCTTGGTTTGGCCTGGATTCTGTCTGCAGGCCAATGGAAACGTTTTCTACGTCCTGCTCGAGGTACTCCTCCTCGAAGATATCCTGCACAGAGTACAGCTCTTCGTGCTGGGCTTCGGGTTCCGGCTCTGCCGGGAGCGGCGGCGGCGGCTGCTGCTGCTGCTGCACCTGCCTGCACTCCTCCTCCACCCGCAGCAGCAGCCGCTGGATCTCGCGGTTGTTGGGACACAGCTTGATGGCCTCGTTCAGGTCCTCCAGGGCTGCTGAAAACTGCCTGCTCGACAAAGGGACAGAAATGAGAACTGAAGTCACTCTGGATTGGAATGGAGCCGTTTCCAGAGGCTCCAGAGGAGGGTAAGTGGCTCGCCCGTGTTACTGAGGGAGATGTTTGTCATTGCTACTGCTCCCTGTGCCTCTCACACTCTGCCTTATGGGCCTCCTTTGGATTTAGTTTATCCAAACTGAAGGAAAATTCTGGAGAAGAGGGGAACGCAGTCCTGAGATGGCACAACCCAGCCTAGCAAACATGCCTGTACTCTGTGGTGTGCGTTAGGACTAATTAATTACTGCCCTCAGCACCTCCCTGAGCTTCACCTCAGCGTGAGCAAAGGGGACACCAACACATCACTCACCACGAGCTCAGCTCAGCACTGCTGTAAACAAGCTCTGACAGAGCTGCAACCACTTATGCCAGTGAAAATCCAACTTCTGCCTGATGCCAAGACCACACAGTGTCAGGGCTGGCTCCAGAGCTCAGGGGCTCCCACGGGTCAGCGCTCTGGGCATGGTTTGTCTCTCCAATTTTGCAATGGATTTGTCCAACTCCCTTGGAACGAAGGAATCGAGCAACGGAGGCTGTGAGCTGCCTGGGGAAGCCTTTGTGGGGGAAAGGTCAGCCTGGGAGGTGCAACAGGGAGGTGGGGGCTTGGGAAGGGGGTTATTTACAGGGACACTGTTTGCTTTGGAGCAGACCCATGTGTTTGAACATGACTGTCATCTGGGAAAACCCACCCAGACGGGGGAAAACTCCCCCACCAGTAATAAACCCCCTAGCACCTCTCAACATCAACCTAATCTTTTGCACAAGCCATTGAAGACCAAGAGAAGGAAGGAAAGGTCTCCTCCTCTCCAGGCTGTGTGACCCCAGAGGTGCTGCTGGGCACAGACTGGGACAGGGAGAAGCAAAGCCAAAGTGGTGACATTTTCTGCTGGAGAGACCGGGCGACAAAAGGACGCTGGTATGTGGGGGGCTGTTATCATCTGGAGAGGAACACGGGTCTTAAGGTCCCTTGCAAGTGTTTTGGGAAAGGCATGAGGTGCATGTGGCTCAGCTCGCAGGGCTCCTCTGTGGAACAGAAGGTCACATCAGGACTTGGTGCACCAGCTTGGCCAGGAGCCCCGTTCCACGCTTGCCTCCATCATGGAAGGTCAAATGGCAGTGTCTGCTGAGCTGGGATGTTTGCACAGGTGGGCTCACACACTCCCTGCACTGCCACGTGAGGCCTTTCGGCTGCCGTTTAAACTGAGATGCAACATTGAGGGCATGCTCAGCCCTCAAGAACAGGACTCCCAAGCAGCCCCTCTGCTCATTTAGGAATGGCAAATTAACCTAATCTCACGTGTTTTAGCCTTCAGAGAGCTGAACAAGGGCGATCCCAGGGCTGCAGCTCTCCAGGAGCTGGCTGCAGTGCTCTGAGCACAGCTCTGTCTGGACACTCCCTGTCTAGCGCCTGCCTGGAGCCACTGCACAGCTGGTCAGCCCTGGCAGGAAGGGCTGCAGGACACAGAGGGGACCACCATGAGGAATGAGTCTGCCCTCTTGCACAACACAGGCCATGAGTCATATCTTGCTTCAAGTCCAAGTTGTGGTTGAGCTAAAGTGTACTCTGAAAAAGAACACCCCACTCTGGTGTCCAGGTTTCCAGTGTCGTAAGATGTCCAGACAGAGTTCCACTAAGACAAACCTCTCAAAACACTTCCATTCAGAATTCACCAATTGAGGGAGGGGGTTACTCTGGAGTTTGAGAAGTTTGTAATCTCATTAATCAACGTTCCTTGGCCATTTCTTCCCATGGGGGCACTGCATGGCTTTGCAGGGTGGGTGCCCACGCTGGGGTGGCCAGGCTTGCAGAGACCAGTCCCTCACACCTTCCTCTCTGTCCCTCCTCACCTGCTGCTGCGTTTGGCCCTTGCTCTTGCATAGTAAGCTTCGTAAGACTTCGGTTTCAGCTCCAGAGCTTTAGTGGCAAACTCCTCCGCCATCCCAAAATCCTGCCATTACAATGGGTGTGCAGGTCAGTGACTGAACAGATACAGAAATAAAAATATATACAGCTTGGGAAGAAAACAAACTTAATATGGATTTTTTTTTTTTTGCACATAGCACGGAAAACTTGATGGTACTGGAATGTTTCACGTGGGTTCAACATCATTTACAGCCAGAGAGTTATGATGGCATGTCCAAAAAAACCTCTGGTAACACCCTTGCTGTCATCACCCCCAGAGGCCAGAGTGCCACTGGTTCTGTTCTCATTGTGTCCTCAACAAGTGCATGCAGATCCCTCTCCAACAACCTCTACAGTCTTGAGGAAACATCTGGTCTCACAGAGGCTGGAATGTTATCTCATGAAGGATTTTTTTCCATAGTTGAAAGCCACAGGAAACCTTTCCCACGCCCTCCCCCTCCCTCTCTGCACCACACTGACATTCTTCAAGGGGCTGACGAAAGCTGCCTGTGAAGGACAGGACTGTGATATCTCAGTGACCTGTCTGGCAAAGGTCCCCTATCAGTGCCACCTGTCCCACTGTTCCTCACTTCTCCCCTACACCTCACCTGGGAGGATATTTTGGGAGCAGACAGTGTGGGATGGGACTGCTCTGGGTGCTTTCCAGTGGCAGTGCCACGAGACCAGACTGTCAGCTCTGGTTCAGCCCTTGCTGCTGTCCTCCCTTGCCTTGTCCCAAATGCTTCATGTCCCACTAAGCTCAGCTTAGTTGAAGCTCAGCATTTGTGAAGGAGAACTTTTCCCTGTGGAGAGGATTCCATTTCACAGCTAAGCTTTGGATTGCTGACCTGAGCAGCTCTGGGAGAAAGGAACAGTGCTGCTCCTGATTTGTTCAAAAACATGGGAAGCCAACTCTTGCTATGGGGATGCCCTGCCTGGGGATGCTCATATTCTATTTGTACCTCCAGTAGCAGTTACTGAGGAGATATTGCCCAGCAGACTCAACTGGGAATGTAGTCAAGGCACGTACTTTTATGGTCTCTTCTACAGGTGCAAAAACTGCAGAAGCAATTAAAAGCCTCTGAACTTTTCTCGCCCAAAACCTCACATTCCCCAGTTAAGGATAAATCAAAAATCTTGTCCTTAAAGCACAGGACAAGAGCTGGAGTTGCTGAGCTGTGAGTTGGCTGGTTTAAAGTCAAGTTTCACACTTCTTCTCCAAACTGTGTTTGTTCCCCAGCACTAAGATTTTACTCCCATTGGTTTCCATCCTTCTCCCTCACATCTCAAAGAAATGAAGGTGTCACTTCCCCTCCAGTGTAACCTTTGCTGGCTCATGGCCTCGGCAGAGATGTCACTTTTTGAGTTTAAGAGGACTTTAATTTGTGGAGGTGAAAGCCCCTGCACGCCAAGCCAGGGGAGGTGGCACTTGTCTGATGGCAGAACAGGAATCTGCACGAGCTGGTCTGGATGCTGCCAGATGGGAAAGGGGAGAGTGACAGGGATCTGGCAGTTCTGGGAGGAGAGGGAGCCTGTGGGGGTGTTTCTGGATGAGTCACTGCCCTGGGGAAGTGCAAACCCCCTAAGCATATGCTCCTTCATTTGAAATTAATTAGTATTCAAAGGAGCACATCTCCTGGCTCCTCCTCACCGCTGCCCCAGAAAGCTGGAAAATGCCTCCACCCACCCCCATGTGACGACGTGAACATCATCATCAAAAGGGAGCAATAAAAAATTCAAAGAGCTATAAACATAGCAATGAATTTTTAATCACCTGAAACGAATATTGAATCATTACTGCTTTTGAATCATAAAATGTCAGTGCCCCGTGAAGGACAAACCAGGTTGGACAGAGGAGAGATCTGAGAGGTCAGAGCACGGTCAGGGATGGACATGTCTCTGCAGGGGCACAAAGGTGGCAGGTTGGGCTTAAGGCCATGAAAAGAGGGGGGACTCACGTTCATTTTCCTTCGACACCGGGAGAGGTTGAGGAGCAGCGACACCTTCAGCTCACGGAAGGTTTTCAGGTCTTCTCCAAACCCTTCCCTGGGGAACTTTTTCAGGGCGTACTGGTAGCGCTGGGCAGCCTCTTTCACTTTACCTTTCTATTAGAAGGAAAACACATCAAAACACACCCTTGGGTTGAGTTTGCTTCCCCGCAGAGAACTCACTCACCAGCCCCAGGAATGTTTTAGGTGGTTAAGGAAACACAACTTCACTATTTAGCTCTTTTCTAGAAAGGAAAGCCAGAACATTTGATCAAGGGAACATCTGAGCTGGAAAGGCAGATGCCTCATGCAAGTTGAGATCTCCCACTTGGTACAGAGCTGTGACACTACAGCAGGAAACACGGTAGAACTGGTGTTAGCTCGATACAACTCCATCTGCTTCCTGGCTGGATGGTCTTTTGGGCTGGGTGATCAGCTACCCATTCCTGGAGAACACCCTCCACTCAAAGCTTAATAGTAAGGAATAGGAACTGTGGGACTTTGGGTGGAGCTCTGGGGCTCAGAGAAGCCTCTGCAACAGCAAAGACAAATGTTACAGCACCAACGTGGCTCTGAACTTGGACAAACAGGTTGAGATCCACCTCCCTGAACTTTAGATGTCTAAAAATCAGGTGTCTCCATCTAAGTCTGGTAACTGGGTTCCTTTTATAGTTATTGGGACGCAACAGTCACCTTCAGAGGTGACTCATCTTTGCTATTTTGGGCACCTAATTTTGGGATGGGACGATGTGAGCCCTGGAGGGGGGCAGCCACAGAGCCAGGGTGAGAGAAAGAGGGCAGGATGGGATCTAGGACACAAGCCGTTCCTGATGACCCAGACATAAATTTTGCAGCTATGAATAGTGAGTTTTAAAAACTTGTAGACTCAGGTTTCTCAGCTGTATCACGTATCTCTGGCAGATAACTCCTGTTACAATGCCAGCTTTGCATATTTTCTGCTTCACCCTTAGAGCCTCACAGTGAATCATTGTTGTACTTGCACATTTTCTGTGTGTGTGCAAATCTCCAGGTTTTTAAAGATTGGCTTAAAATAAACAGAGAGCAAAAAAGACACTCTACTGTAGCAGTGGAATGTCTCCCACGGGCTACAGGACACGACAAAGCCAGCTGTGTCCTGACAATCTGCCTTCATTGCAAAAAGTTTCTTCCAGGAGTTTTTCTGGGATATCCTATCCCGTTGCCCCGTTCCCCAGCAGTGAGCCCACCAGGTAAGGACAAGGCTGCCAGATCTGATGCCATGGCAGCAGTACTCCCAACAAACACTTGGGTTCTGGTGTTTTCAAAGAGCAGACGAGGTGCTGGCTCAAATCCAGAGCGACTTGGCTTTGCTTCAGCTTTGTTACAGATCTGGGTAATCAATCCCCCCTTCCCCAACCCCACTAACCAAAACCAAATGGTTTGGAACACCAGAAATGCTTTGACCTGCCACAGGTTAAGGAGGCAGCATTAGAACCATGGTTTGGAGAAGCCCAACCACTGACCCAACGCAGCCCAAACCTCCCACCAAGAGATGCTGCAAACAGCATCTGTTGCCTTTTCCCAAACCCATTCTCCTCACCTTATAAAACATGTCTCCCTCCTCCATCAGCTTGCTCAACAGGATGATCATGATGTCTGGTTTGGAGGTTGCCATCGCCCATGTTGCTGGACCTGTAGTGTACAGGATGCATGATGGGTAAAGAACTCATACAATGCAAGGGTGGTAGGAAGCTGGGTGGAAAAAATACCCTGGGGTGGGAATTTCTGCTGGAGAGAACAACTTGGCATGGTCAAAGGGCAGAGTGCTCCAAATGATCGAGCTGATAATTCCTCTGGCACTTAAATTAATGTCATCCCCACTGCACTGGTTTTTCTTTGCAGTCATTAAAGCCAATCCCAGTGGCCTGGGAAAGGATGGAGCCGTTTCCACAAGAGGGCAGTGCTGAATGTGGAACTGGCTGGGATGGGGGAAACAAACCGTATTTAAAAGGAAAAATCAGAGTGGTTACATAAAAGCATTTCTAAATTAAAATCTCTGCAAGTGTACTGGGGAAATCTGCAGTTCGGCTGTCGATAGGTGGTTTGTGGTTAAGTGGATTGTGATTTCCAGCTTCACAAGATGTGAAAGACTAGAGTAGAAAATCCATTAAGGCAGAAAATACGACAAAGGGAAGGTCCTGTCTAAGTGCTGCTGGTGCCGAGGGCGTCGTGGGGCTGGGGACGCTCTGCCTCTGCACAGGAGCCACCCTGCAGAGCCAGCTCTCATCTCAAGCACTTATACTGTGAGGGAAGGGGTGGCAAAAATTTGGGGACAACTCATTAGTGGGGGTGAAGAATAAGTCAACAATATTCTATAAGTACATTCAGTACGTTTTGGGGGAAGGAGGTTAGTTTTTGAGTTCAAGTTATTCTCTGCAACAGTCATTAAAAAAATTATTTGAAGGTGAGGTAAATTAAAAGATTAGAGGTGTTGGGGTCGCATGCAGGCTAAATCAAACAGGAGAAAGCAAGGCTGACAAAGCTATCAGATCGAAGCTGATGCTGACAGCAATGAGATATACCTCGTGGGCGACTCGGTAACGTCTGACAACCTTCAAAGAAAGGAGAAAACAAAAAGTTGTAGGAGAGAGGGGGAAAAAAATGGATGAAGGTGTGAAAAAAAAAAAAAAAGAAAGGAAAAAAGCAGCTGTGAGAGGCAGGCAGCAAGGAAGCCAATGCACCAGCAAAATCCCCTTTCACAGGAAAACGTAACGTGAGCGGCTGTGTGGCGCAGTGCAGGTACACTGAGGTCTGGAAGCATACACAGAGCGAGTGAACGCAGCAGCTCACAGCAAGGCATGGACAGAGTACACTTGTCGACTCAGACTAGTAAAGATAGAAAAAGCATTACCAGAGGAAAGACCTTGCCAAAGAGACAGTTGTTTATTGATTAACTTTTGCTAAAGTAATACGACAGCAAAAAAAAAATAAAAATAATAGTCCCCGTTTCACTAGGAAGGCAGTGCTGACTCGCCGGCTGGGGCTGAGGCTGCCTCGGGGTTACACTCGTGTTTTTTAGGATGCCAGCCCCACTGCTCGAGCCCTGCCTGAGCACAGAGTCGATGGCAGAGTCCCCTTGTCCCTACCTATCTTTGCTCCTTTCTTCAGGAGGGTGACGACGACCGAGGTGTTGCGGCAGCCGACGGCCCTGTCGAGGGGCCGCATCCCGCTGTAGTCGACGTGCTCAATCATGGCCCCGTGGTCCACCAGGAACTGAACCTGCAAGGAGAAGCCCAACGGTCAGTTCTGCTCCTGGGAGAGACCTACATGAGGTGTTGGGGATGTAGGACAAGCAAAAGCTTGTTCTGCTCCACTGTATGGGCTAAGAACACCTCCACGGGGTCTGAGGGTACATCATGGGCAGCAGGTCGAGGGAGGAAATCTGCCCCTCTACTCCACTCTGGTGAGATCCCACCTGGAGTGGTCCAGGTCCCCAGGGGTCCCCAGCACAGGAAGGACATGGAGTTGTTGGAGCAAATCCAGAGGAGGCCACGGAGATGTTCTGAGGCCTGGAGCCCTTCTGCTCTGGAGACAGGCTGGGAGAGCTGGGGGTGTTCAGCCTGGAGAACAGAAGGCTCCAAGGAGACTTTAGAGTCCCTTCCAGGGCCTAAAGGGACTCCAAGAGAGCTGGAGAGGGACTTTGGACAAAAGTCTGGAGTGACAGGACAAGAGGGAGTGACTTCAAACTGAAAGAGAGTAGGTTTAGATTGGATATTGGGAAGAAATTCTTCCCTGTAAGGGTGGGGAGGGGCTGGAATGGAATTCCCAGAGAAGCTGTGGCTGCCCCATCCCTGAAAGTGTTCAAGACCAGGTTGGATGGGGCTGGGACAGTGGAAGGTGATCCTGCCCATGGCAGGAGGGGTGTTGATGGTCTCTAAGGTTCCTTCCCACCCAAATCATTGTGTGATTCTCCGATCAGCCTCTGTTGGAAGCACCCACATGAATGAAAGATCAGGACCTTCTGTGCTTATTGCTACAGCAAGCTGAAGTGTACAATTCTTCTGGCTTTTACACCAACTGCCCATTTCCTTCTGGGTGCATCCCAGGCCACTCACCACCTCTGCGTCGCCGTAGAACGCCGCCAGGTCCAGCGGCGTGCGCCCGTTCTTGTCCGCGTGGTCGGTGGCAGCTCCGTTCTCCACCAGGGAACGCACCACGGGCAGGTGGCCCTTCAGACAGGCCCAGCTCAGGGCTGTCAATCCCTCCTTGTCCATCAGAGAGATGGAGGCACCTGAAAGGACAAGCATCGGTTCACTCCAGCGCTCTCTCAGCTGTTGAGCGCCGCAAACCACCCGCTCGGCGACGACAGCTTGTTTTCAGAGAGCTCTGTACATAATTATTAATTCCTTTATTAACGTTTCTCCCACCACAGATCCCACCCTCCGTGGCGACTTCAAATGCACCAATGGGAACTGTGGCAAACGAGTTGATTCACACCAAGCTGCAAACTTTTTCGCACCTACCTCTGTGGGCTTTCCTGGCAAACATCTGAGCAGCAGGGTGGATCTGACATACCTCGTCTGAGACATCAATCTTTCTTTTTAACTGCCTTTTTTTTTATTTAATCCAACCCCATTCCAGCCTGTGTGAGTCAGAGATGAAGACCATTTTGCTGCTTCAGCAGGTCACCATGGGGAACTAAGTCAATTCGGCTCAGTTCTCCTAAAAAAGCACATATTTTCCCCTCTTCACTCCCCTCCCCTTTGCCCAAAATGACACAATTTCCAGCAGTATTTCTCCCTGAACTTTACCCAATATAAATACAACGTTGTGGGATAAACTCCTGCCAACTGCAAGCCAAGGAGAGAGGGACTTGACGTTTTCTTGGATGAGGGAATGGTGCTGCCATACCAACGGGTCAGTGCTGCTCCACACAGCATATGGATACGGAGAGGAGAGCTGAACAGCAGCTTCAACTGAACACTCCTCTTCATGGCATGAAGACAACTCCTGTTGCCATGGCACAGAGTGTGCAGGGATGATCCACACCAGCTCTGCTCCTCCGAGGAGCTGCAGCTACCTGTGGGATGCTCCTGCCAGCAGCTGGGAGGGATTGCTGCTGCAGTGGTTTTCTCCTGGAGGTGAACTCTAAACTTCCCAGCATGAGGTCTTTCCTGGCTCCAGAAGAACGCTCCGCAGGTGGGGGAGGGATGTGGATTTCCTGACCGTTCCCGTTCATCCCGGCTGACGTGTCCCCCGTTCGCACGCGTTGCCCGGCTGGCAGCAGAGTGAGAGGGCTCCCTGCTGGCACAGGGTGTTGTTTGGGGAGGGAAATAACACGGCAATGTTTTCTCCAGGAGTCTTCAGGCACCTCTGCCCAGCCCCGAGCTGCCAGCACAGCGTGGAATGTCAGTGAGGGAGGGGACAACCAGGAGCGCCAAAGGGGGACACGGCAGCTCCAAGGTGCAGGCCAAGGGATGACAACTTAGAATCACGGACTCATTAGGTTGGAAAAGACCTTTAGGATCATTAAATCCAACTGTTCCCCCAGCACTGCCAAGCACTAACCCATGCCCCCAAGTGCCACATCTTTAAATCTTTTAAATCCCTCCAGGGATGGTGACTCCACCACTGCCTGGGTCAGGCTGTTGTAGGACTTGACAACCCTTTCAGTGAAGAAATTTTCCCTAATATCCAAACTAAACCTCCCTTGGAGAAATATGAGGCTGTTTCCTCTTGTCCTGTTGCCTGTTAGCAGGCAACAGAGCCTGACCTCCCCCTGGTTCCACCTTCCTGTCAAGGAGTTGTGGAGAATGAAAAGGTCCTCCTTGAGCCTCCTTTTCTACAGGCTGAGTCCCCCCAGCTCCCTCAGCTGCTCCTCATCAGACTTGTGCTCCAAACCCTTCCCCAGCTCTGCTGCCCCTCTCTGGACACCTCAACACCTTGCCAGCCTTCTCTCCCATTGCCCACACTGCACCCAGGAGCCCCTCTGGAGCTCTGGGAAAGCCCTTCCACATGATCCTGAACTGACCCAAGGACAAGTTTTGCTCAGGATAAAGCCTCATTTCATTCCTGCTTATTTGAACCAGATACTTCCTTCCATTCAAACCATCCAAGTCTTCTCTTGTGTTCTCCCTCTGACTCTTCTGGAGCAGGTAAGAAAGTTCCTGCAGTAAGAGGGAATCCTGGAAAGCCACGTCATCACTCAGCCTTCCCACTCGCCAGTGGAAGGACACCCAAAACCACAGGGTGACAGGGCCAGGCTCCAGGGTGTCCCTGCAGTGCCAGCTGAAGGGCTGAGCGAGCAGACAACACACCACCCCAGGGATGCCAAGAGGCTGCTCCAAGGCACACTGGGCATGACCTTCACGGGAACACCAAGCTCCAGAAACAGCCCTGACTCCCAGCAGAACCTCTGCTTGACTCCACAGACATCCTTCACCCTTCAGGGATCTCTGACCTATTTAGCACTGAGGCAGCCAGACAGGAAACAAAGGGATGGTTTTGAGGCCAAGTGGCTTAAGGTGATCTCATGGGACTGATCCATCCTGCAGCGGGAGGGATTTTGGCTGGGAAAACCCAGTTTGCTTCTGGGAAGGGCTGGGTTGCTCCTTCCCTAAAAAAACCCAAGTGGCCAAATGCAAGAGTTCGTCACAGTTTGGGCTGGAAGGGACCTTTAAAGTCATCTAGTCCAGCCCCTGCCATGGGCAGGGACACCTTCCACTAGCCCAGGTTGCTCCAAGCCCCGTCCAACCTGGCCTTGGACACTTCCAGGAATGGGGCAGCCACAGCTTCTCTGGGCAACCTGTGCCAGGGACTCGTGATAAAAAATTTCTTGCATCCATCTAGTCTGATGATTTAATTATCCAGCAGGCACAGCAATGAGCCAGCTCCAGGGAAAAACGAAAGCCTGACACTTGGAACATCAAAAAGCTGCAGGATGTGGGATCTGTTCTGCACAGAGGATGCACCCAAAGCTGCAGTGCCCAGTCAGGGTGACCCTGAGGTAGTAAAAGCATCAAGGGATTGCTTTTTGCAGGAAAAGGAGATTCAGAATCAAGCTCCCTCCAACAGGAACGAGTACCAGGAATTATTTTGCTTCGTGTCACACTGATCCATATAAATACCAGCTTTAGCAGAGCTGCCACCAGGGAAGTTTAATTCCCTGTTCACACCCCCATTACTTTGGGGTGTTAAGAGGTGGGTAACTCCAAAAATTGGGGTTTCCAATTGATTGATGACTCCAACTCTGCTAATGAAACATGTTTACAAATGCTGACTGTGTTAATCAAGTACAGTCAAATGAGATTTGCTTTGCAACACACTAATTAATGCTTATGGCTTATGATTCACACAGTTTTGATTTTAATGAAACATTGAGCAGGACTGTCAAAGCCATTTTAATTAAAATACTCCACATTTCACTGCACTCTGCCCAAGATTGAGTTACCTTTTCAGGACCATGTGTTACACTGTAGGTAGTGGAGTTTACTAAGCTAATTACAAGAACGGACCTTTTAAAGTAAAAATTTTCATATTTTTGACTACTTGGACTCTCAGTGTCCAAAGAGCCAGAGAAATATTATGTGCATTTACTGGTAATCCCATATTTTAGATCAGATTATCTGGTATTTTCATCCTCCTCTGAACCACTGAGTTTTAAGCAACATGCACAGTTCTCAAGTCGGGCAAAAAAAATATCACTTATTTTAAGCTTTTTAACACAGACTCAGTCAAGCTGTGAAAGGGGCCATGTTTCATCTCAAACACGGAGAGTGTTAATTTGAGATTTAAAAATAACAGAACACCAGAAAGGAATTAATTGAATTAATTCCTAAAAAGCTCAAACTGATCTTTGTCACATCCCTGTGCAGGTTACAGCACTGAGCAGCAAGAATCCCACTGGCTGTGGCTCAGGACAGACAGACAGGCAATGGGAAACTTGTTCTTGGCAATTTTACAGTGAAAAAAATATTCTTAAAACTACTACATAAGATATTCAAGTGTCTCACTTTTTGGCTAAGAGGGCAGACACAGGCACTTACGAGATGAAGAAAATATCCCTTCCCAAAGAGGGATCTTACCTGGAATAAAAATATCAAATAACAATACAAGAATTAAATGCTATTTCTAGAAAAAAAAAAATTAAAAGATCGTCCAACCAAACCAAACAAACATTGGTTATTTGTACAAAATAAAAGACAAAGGAGTCTCAAAAGAAGTCCAGCAATAAGAGCTGATGGTGTTCCCACGGGTTGTTCTGACTCACCTCCAGCAGATTCAGCAGAACTGAGCAAAACTGAGCCACGTTGGCTGAGTAAGTCCCAGTGAGGGAGAGTTATCAGCCACTGCAAGGGCTGAGCAAAGGGAAGCCGTGGGTGCAGAGCTGCAGAGCTCCCTTCAAAAGAATTCTGATTTATTTTCAGCAAATCTACCAACCCCTCGCTTGTGCCGGGGTCTTACCCTCCTGCTGCTGTGCTGGAGTCACAGATGTGGGCAACAACACAAGAGCTAAAAATGGCAAAATTAACAGGTGTCCCCAGCTCTGGTCTGTGCCTGAGCCTTGCTGCCCATTCCACAGCGATGCCCACGGTTCCGTGGCATCGTGTGTCCACTCTTTGTCTAAGGGCAACACTCCCAGTGTGGTTCAAGGGCACATTTTTAATGCTCCAAGCACCTGGGATGTTATTCTGTTTGCTAACTCGGATGGGTGGGTTTGTGAGCACCAAAGACACAACTCAACACACAGCCAAGATTAAGGCCATGATTACTCCAGCCTTGTTCTCCAAGGAGCTGGACAGGGAGTGGTGTGACCGGTGGGGTTACAGGGCCTACCCTGACACTCCAAACTCCAGCTGTACAGGAGCCAGTGAGGTGGGACTGGCCACGGGTGGACTCCAGAACTCCCCAAGACGTGCTCTAACCTTGTGCAAGCAGGAACTCCACGGTGCCCAGGTGCCCCTCGGACGCTGCCATCATCAGCGGTGTCCTGCCCTGCTTGTCTGCCATGTTCACGTCGGCGCCGTGCGTGAGCAGGAGATCCACGATCTGCAACACACAGAGCCAGCACATGGAGACCCAGCTGGGAAGAGGTCAGAGAAGAGGAAGAGCAGAGCGGAACCCACGTCCTAAAAACTCACAGCCCTCAAGGCCCTCTGGGGTTGCAGGAAAAGAAGATTCAGAATCAAGCTCCCTCCAACAGGAATGAGTACCAGGAATTATTTTGCTTTGTGTCACACTGATCCATATAAATACCAGCTTCAGCAGAGCTGCCACCAGGGAAGTGGAAGATTAGGGACTGGGAGAAGCAATGGAGGTATAAGGGCAGGAAAAATGACTTTCTAAGTCAGGAGCATCTCATTTGCTTCCCAAATGGTGAGATAACCAGAGAGGCTGGGGCTGCCCCATCCCTGGAAGTGTCCAAGGCCAGGCTGGATGGGGCTTGGAACAACCTGGTCTAGTGAAAGGTGTCCCTGCCCATGGCAGGGGGTTGGAACTGGATGGTCTTGGAGTCCCTTCCAACCCAACCTATTCCACCATTCTATGGTAAGACAGGGCTTAAGCAAAGCTGTCTGTAAGCAACAAGAGCTGGGGGTGATTGGAGCATCAACATCACTTCTTCTCGCTCTGCTCATTCCCCACAAGAGCTGGGGCTCCTCTTCTCCGCCCCAATTCCAGCAACACGGAAGGGAAGGCCCGACCCCACACCTGAGGCTGTTCTAAGGAGCGAGGGACCGGCTCACTCACCTGCCAGTGGCCCTGCCTGACGGCGCTGAAGAGCGGGACGACCCCGCGGCGGTTGGGCTGTGCCACGGCCGCGCCCTGCTCCAGGAGCAGCCGGCACACCTCCAGCTTCCCGCGCCCCGCCGCCGCCGTCAGAGCTGCGGGAGAGAGGACAGCGGTCAAGGGAAGGAGCCCCGCGCTCAACGGAGTGTTCTCCTACCTGGAGATGGGTCTTTCTGCTGGACACCCCAGCGGTGAGGCCTGGAATGCCAAACACATCCCATGACAGGCAAAACGGACAAGGAAACTTGGCTGGATCGGTACGGTTCTAGCTCTTGTCATTACAGTTCTAGCTTTTCTCATTTTAGTTACCTCAAAGGTCAGCTTTTCCATGAAAACATCACGGAAAGAGGCTGGTTGAGTCAATCACCTTTCATTATTTTCCCCAAGTCGCAGTGAAACGTGGTAAGAACCACAATAAAATAACGTACAGGCACAGGTGACTGAGGTTCAAGTGTGACTGACGTCCAAGGTGTGACCACGGTTCAAGGTGTAGATGAGGTTAAAGGTGTAGATGAGCCTACAGGTGTTACTGAGGTTCAAGTATGGCTGCAAAGAAACGTGGAGTCCCATCACATGAAACCTTCACCATTTTCCCTACTGCCAAGGCCACGGGCTGTGAGGCTGAAGGGGTCTGAGAAGGGGCTCAATCTCCAGAGAAAACACAGGTCTTCAGGTACTTGACAAGACCTTCTTCAACCTGTCCTTGACTCATCCCACCATGACCGCAAGGGAGCAAGTGAGGGATCAAGCAGTGAGCACCATCAGCTCCCTGACAGACATGTCAGTCACATTTGTGGCTTTTCTCTGTCCCAACAAGCACAGAGCAGTGTAATTCACATGGAGGACTTCTTATCTTCCATATCCCACTTTAGCCTGTAGATCTTTGAAACCAGGGAAAAAAATGGAAAGCAAAAGAGGATGAATATGATCACCTGTTCTCCACAAAAAATGCTAATTCTGGGCTTTTTTTCTGGTTAGGGCTGATCCTACCAGCCAGGGTCTTTGTGCAAACCCCAAATTACCTCTCATTTCCAAACGCTCACAATATCACAGGTGGGCAGAAGCAACACCTGAGAGCTCTTTCCCTGACGAAATGTGCTCTGTTAACTCCCCAAGTGTGGTTGGGTTAGAGAAGACACATTCCATCTGAAAATAGTCCCAAGTTCAGGACCTGCCGGTGACTCGTTTCGGTGTTAATTTTAGACTTCTTGGTTCCTCCCTCTCCCTAACTTTCTGTGCACTTCAGCACAGCTCCTCTGGCTCCACGCTCTGCTGCTTCTGGTAGGAGTTGGAGCAGAAGGTGGGAGTTTATTTCTGCCTGACGTCTCTTGTTTGTTCTTTGAAGTACATTTCTGTGGGTTGGCTGATTACGAGGTGTTGATGGCTTTCCAACTGCAACACTGTTAATGCTGGGGGATTTAATTAATTCTTGATTCTGCTCCACGTTATGGTGGAGTTTTCTTCTCTTGGGGTTGAGAGACACCAAGAGTTAAAAAGAAAAATCATCTCGCTGCCACGAGCAGAACGTTCTGCAAAATCTATAATTGGATCCATGTGGGTTTTCAACGTAAGCTACAAATACAGGAGGAGGCAGAGGGATTGGAATGCAGGGCTCTGGGTTCTATTTCTAAACCTGCCTGCACTTGAAATGTTGCAGGTTAATTTGAGGTATTTCACGTCAAAATGACTTATGTTTGCAACAATGAGAATACTGTAAATCACTTCAGTGTTTGGTGTTCATCGGGAAATGTTCTTTGGAGAAGACTTTACTGAAACAGGATGATTTGATTCATGGCTTCTCCACTCTCTCTTGAAATCCCTTCTGCCTGCACTGACATCTCTTTTTGTTGTTGTGTTCCTCAGGGTCCAAGAAACTGGTGTGGGAATGTGGCTCCAGCTTGTCCTCTGCAGTTCCAGCTCCAGGGAAAAGCTCCTGTGTTGCTGAGCAGCCAGACTTTGCTCCTTCAGGAAGGTTCCACACTGATGATCTGGATTTGCCTCCTGCTGCTGAGAAAAACCCATCCAAGCTTGTCTTGTACAGTGCACAGATACCTAAATCCTCATAAATGGAGAAACTCAGCCCAGCTGGACCCCAGAGGCTGGACCCCAGAGCCCATTAAGGCACACCCAGACCTCACCAGTGGGAAGGTTGGACTGGAGACCCCCCCGTGGTCCCTCACCTGCCATAGCTGGACAGGCTGCTGCTCCAGCCCTCAAAACAAAGCAGCTGTTGCCATCCTGTGGCTCACCTCAAGCCCAGAGCACTATCCTGTGGCTGGTATCCAAGTCCAAATGCTCAATTAACCTACTTCAGGAAGAACTCCAGGAGTACCTGCTTCTTTCAGCACTCCTTAGATGGACTCATCAACCTTATAAGGGCTTTTAGTCTAAAAAACACACATGACACAAGGTAAGGCTGTGCCTGTGAGTGAAAGGAGATTGGAAAAGCCAAGGAAAAGTGCTGAGAGGAACTAAAGGAGATGGCAATGGGTTGGTTTGAAGTTTTACCGTCTGCCAGGGAGCTCCCGTGGCCCAGCACAACCAAGGTGAGTCCACCAGGGAGCAGCAAGCAGGATGCTGGGCTGGCAAACAGGAATGTTCATTTTGCAGTTGTATCACGAGGATGCAGCTCCAGGAAGACAACTCGTCGGGCAATAACCAGGTCTTGGCATAAACACCATAAAACAACCCCCATGTTTCTCAAAACACAGCTCTACCAAAACCTGAGACCAGGCTCAGGTGTGGACGTGCCCCTCTCCATCAGCACCAAGCCGCGGCCTCCAACACCAGGGATCTGCCACAGCACATTCTACCTTTGCTGCTGTGCAGAGAAGGTCTGTTTTCTTAGAGAAAAAAACAACTTAATCTGGAGAAGGAATCATTCAAGTGCTGCTCTCCAGCACGTGTATCTGTTTCCCAGGCTGGCAGGAAGACAAACAGCTCGGCGGAGCCATTCTTTGCACCTCCGACTCCGATGGACTGAGCACAAAGTGACTCGGATACTTTTCTGCTGGGTTTTGATATTGGTTTTGTCCCAGGGGGAAATACTCCATCTGGAGCTGGCTGTAGTGTGCTGTCAGCAATTCCTAAACTTATGATGTCACTTGGCACTGGCATTTGGATGATATCAGGCTGATATCACCAAGCCAAGCACTCGGCTCTGCTCTGTGGAAGATTAGACACGAGCAACAAGTACCAAAAGCCAGACAAGCAGGATTCAGAGTTCTAAAGGAGACTGCTATTTTTAGGTGGAAACCAGCACTCCTCTTCAAGTTTATTTAAACTCTCTATTTACCTTTGGGGAAATAATAATAATATAATAATGTGAGAGTCATGAGTTTCATACAAACTTACAGACTTGTCCCATGCAGACCAAAGTCTGCTCACTTTGGTGGTTGGCTCACTTTTGTTCACTTACCCACCTCACCAATTTTAATGGGATAAACAGATATTCCTTTGTGGTGAGCCCTCAATTTATGTGTGATTTGTGAATCACAAATTCACATTTCCAACTGTTACTCAGTTCCAGTTACTCAAAAACCCTCTCTGACAAGAGAAACTCCCAGATGCCTGGTCAGTCCAGCTTTTGGCATTGTCGGGGGCAGAGGTATGGGAAGGAGGACAACAGAGATGGAAACAGGCAGGTTGGGAATGTCAGAGCTGCCCAGGGCATGGGACAGGAAGGGAAGGGCTTATCTGTAGTGCCTGATGCTGCCCATAGGGTTACTTTGCAGGGCTGAGCGGCTTTAGATCAAACTCTGAAGGCATCTGATCATGGTTCTATTTAAATGACAGTCCTTGTGACCCAAATGCCAGAGAACAATTTGGATGATCCATCTCAGGACCGGTCACCCACTGTGAGCTCACTGGTACAAAGCCCCTGTCCTGTTACCAACACTCGGCCATTTCACTCGGCTGATTCCACATCCAATTCCTTTTTTTCTCCCATGACACCCCAAAGCACTTTGAAATTGCTTATTTGTTTCTGTTGCCCTTATTTCCTCTAATAATGGCCCCATGGCCTTTGCTGCTCAGTTCCATTCCCATGGGGACAGGAGTTGGCTCCTTCCCCAGTGCCCTGCCAGTGGCCCGGGGCAGCCTGGCCGCTCCCTGGGCTCTTCCCAGGACACCTCATCCCTCAAGCTTTGTCCTTTGGAGCTCAGGGCAACGCTCTCTGGCACACTCCATTCATCACACGGCTCTAATAAGGCCACATTTTCAAAGGTACAGTTACAAACCAGCTCCAAATACAACCCTGCCCCCTCCAAAGCAGAAACAACGCGAGCAAAGACTGAGCCACACTCCAGCCGCCCTCTGTCCCCTTGGATCGTGTCATTTTTAAGCCAAGCTGACAGAATCACCATCCATGCCCTGCTCCCCAGACAGGAACATTACCTGGGTGTATGAACCTGACAGCAACATCACCAGTGATGCAAGTGGAGCAGTGAGTTGAGTACAAATGACAGAGGATAATATTTATGAGGTCGCTGGAGTTAAAAGCAAACAACTTCATGCTGGAATGGCTCAAGAAATGGAGATGTTAGTGGAGCAGAAGGGATGGATGGCTGCCTTTGTTTTGGGAGAAGTCAGGAAAGAAGGGATTTTGTATTGTAACCATCAATGCAGAAATGAAGGACTTCACTAAAGGGTATTTGTTTAACTACCAGCTGCTAAATAATGAGGAGTTTTCAGAAAATCAATGGATAATTTAACAACCATAGTGCTGCATGTAATGGAGAGGGGGAGAGAGAAACAGGGAGATGCTTTGGATAAATATGCCCAATATCAAGAGAGAGAGCAGAACTGAGTGTCCATCTCATGTTTCAGGGAAATCAGTGACCTGGTCAGAATGCTCAGTGCCTCACACTCCTGAAAAGAGCCAGGAGCTGCAGAAGCTCAGAATTTTCAAACCCAAACTTCTCTGTTTTCCTTAAGCTGAGTGCAAAGCTCCACCCTGGCCCCCTGTTAATCACCTGGCATCAAACCAGAGGATCTGATCCTTCTCCATCAAAGCAATGCCTGGGATCAGGGATGCATCAGGGGCAGGAAGCCCAATATAAGAAACGCAGACATGCACAAAGAAGCTACAGCATCTACAGAAATCACCTGTCTCTCCCCAGAGGCTGTCAAAGCTGTTGATCTGTGCTCTCTCCACCTCCTCTTCGTCTTTTTCTGGCAGATCGAGCAGGTAGGAGACGATCTGAAACAAAACGACGTGTCAGCTCACGAACCCGGCTGAGGTGATGGAAACTGCTGACACCTCGACACAAGTTGCTGGGAATGCACAGAGGGGAGGGAACAGTCTCTGCCTGGCACCCTGAGCTCAAGGAAATGTTCTTCTAGAGGTCAGTCACTGAACCTGTACGAGCAAAAAAACCCCACCCAAGTATCTCGATAGGACCACATGTGATGAGCCCTGGAAGGGTCAGTTCCCTGTAACTGTGTCTGGAGATGCCCCAGCATGTGCAGTGGATGCCTCTCCAGGAGGAGGTGAGGCTGTGAGGAGGTATTTGATTGAAGAGAAACCCATTCTCAGGAGAGGAGAAGGAACAGGGGCTGCCATGGGCAGCTGGGGCCAGCGGTAGCGCTTGGCTTGGTAGTGCTGGGTTAATGCTGTGACTTGACCTTAAAGACCTCTTCCAACCTAAATGATCCCATGCATCGTTTTCCCACCACAAATCCTTGCCAGGATGGCAGGAGGAAGCTCTTTGGCTCTTCCCTCCCCCAACACACAATCCAAAGCTACACAGCCTCACCCTCCCCGACCGCACTGGAGGAGCAGCGTAAGCAACACGCTGCTCATCCACCTCATCCTTAGAAGTTTATTCCAAACATTTATTCCAACAATTTATAGGCTTGTTACGCTCCCTCTCTTGGAAACCAGCCCAGAGCACAGGACAGAGGTAGTGACTCCACCTCCATGACCTTCTCTGGCCAACATTTTGGCCAGGAAGGAGCCAGCCCTTGGTTCCCCTCCCGCAGAGCCGTGTGGGTCCTACCTCGGTGTAGCCCATGCTGGCGGCAGCAATCAGGGCCTGCTGGATGGCGTGGCTCTTCTTGAACACCCCCTGCTGCTGCCCAGCCATGCTCCAGTCACACTGGATCAAGAACTTCACCACCTCCAAGTGTCCTCTGAGGGCGGCGTGGACCAGGGCACACTGACCGTTCTTGTCCAGATGATCCACCTTGAACAGAGATGACAAAACACAGTTAAACCAAATCACGGGCACAACGTCTTTGCTTCTTCAGAGTTTCCAGCCCCAGCTTCAGAATAAAGCCACGTGTGCAAACTGTGCATTTTTCTGGTAAACTGTCCCTTCCATGACCAGAAAGCAACCATTCCCAAAGCAACATCCCGGGCTCTGGTATCCCCTTGGCCACAAGTGTTTGCTCTGGGGAAGGCATCATTATTTTTTTTAGCTGCCTTCAGTTTTCTTCAGACTCAAAGGCTGCAAAAGCATTTTTCCCTTTGAGTCCTGAAGTCCAGCAATCGAATTTTCTTGTGGATTGAAATCACACACGCTGATACCACCTCCTTTAGCCAAATCCACAGAAGGAAAATCAGCCTGTTTTCCAGATGCCACTTCTTTTCAGAGACCCAGAAGTGCCTCAGCCTGCTGTAACATGAACCCAGAGCAGGCACAGTCAGTAGGAAACAGAGACAGTGCTTGGCAGCCCTGGAGGAACTTATCTGGTTGTATCTCAAGGGCATGAATACATCAGCTGGGATTTCTAGGTCCTATCTCAACACCAGGAACTTGGAGAACACAGGAAAGGAAGAGCAGTGATCATCCTCCTGCTGGTTAACCCCTTCAGTGCTCTATTATTTCTCATAAAAATAGGAAATTATTATTATTTTAATATATTTTACTAATATTAATTCATAGAATGCCAGAATGGTTTGGGTTGGAGAGGATCTTAAAGCCCATCCAGGTCCACCTCCTGCCATGGGCAGGGACACCTTCCACCAGCCCAGGTTGCTCTAAGCCCTGTCCAACCTGGCCTTGGACACTTCCAGGGATCAAGAGGCAGCCACAGCTTCTCTGGGCACCCTGTGCCAGGGCCTCACAACCAAATTACAGTTATATAATACATATGAGAAATATTTCTCACCTTGTAACTCATTCACAATAATAACATATCAGTATTTCTCCTTTCTCAACTCCTGCAATGATCAGTGTTGCAGTTTAACTGCAAATATCTCAATCTTTAAAATAAACCCAGCTGGTTTTGGGGTATTTCCTCAGCACTGCTGGGATGCTCAAGGAAAGCTGTTAGTGGCAGGACTTCTGTCACCAAACTCTTCTCAAAATATCCCAACAAAAGCAAAATTCTTTTCTTCCTTCATACTGTCTTCGCATTATTACAGACAACACAACCCAGCAAGATCTAAACAGTCCCTCAGTCATCCTGACTTTCATACCAAAACTAGAGAAACCCATATTTTGCCTTTTGAACTGAAACTAATCATATAGAGAAACCACAAATTGTTTCCAGCAGGCTCCACTTCAAAAATCAGCACAATTTTCTTCTTCAACAAAGTATTTCAAGTTGACTCATTATATACAATTAAAACTCCAAACACTCGCCACAAAGCTAAACAAAAGGGATTTTTCTGGGACAAGTCTGATGGAAGTTTTTGGAAAATGTGTCTCAAGGAGATATTTAAAGAACATTTTATCCTGGAAAAGCGTTGCCATTATAACGTTGTGAGGTTTCTCCAGGACATCCCTCTGCAGGTCATCAGCGCAGGGACATCGGGCAGCTCCTACCTCAGACCTGAACTCCACACACTATTAATTATTCTCAGGAGTTCCTCAGCTTTGGTGTCAACGTGGGATTTTTAAAGCCACTGTATTTTAGCAGAACAGCCAACCCCAAAAGGCTTCATCTGCTGGAGGGTGTTCCCTTAGCGAGCGTTCCGTGTCCTGCAGCTCCTGCCCTGCCTTGCACAGACATGGAACAGCTAAAATCAGCTTTCAGGGGATGGTGGCCGCTTTACCTTGGCCCTTTTCTTGCACAGCAGCACCACAATGCTCAGGAATCCGGCAGCAGCCGCGTAGCCAAGGGGGGTCAGGCCGCTCTCCGAGGCGGCGTCGACGTTGGCCCCAAACTCCAGGAGCAAAGCCACCATCTCGGCGTAGCCCAGGTGGGACTGGACACACAGGATGGGGGCGTTGTTCAGGACTTCTGTCCTGTAATTCACGTTTGCACCTCCCAAAATCAGCAGCCGACTGACCTGGATGGGAAAGGAGAGCAGTTGGCTGAGAGTTCTGGAGACACGGGAGTTTATTGTCAGGGTGACAACAGAACGTTGCACCAGGGCCCTCTGCACATCTCCAGACAAACAGCAAAGGACATGAAATGCTGAGTGAAACCACTTGCCCAATAGATGGTGCCATTTTAGGTAGATGGAGCAGTTTAATCTGTCCCTGAGTGGTTGATAAGTGGTTTGAGTGGTGCAGCCTCCCTTTGTTTGGGAACAAAGTCACTCCAGCCCTGCTGAGCAGCTGCAGACACGGTGTCTCACCCCAGGATGGGGACTGAAACCACACAGCTGGAGAGAACTGTACTCAACATCCTTCCCCTGGGATCCTCCCTAGGGCTGGCTTTGGTTATATCCCTGCACAGCTCCCTCTGCACTCAGCAGCCATGGAAAAAGGCTCCACCTGATGCTTGCAGAGTGGCAAGGAAGGGACCTGGGGACAGGGCTCACCTAATATGGATGGGGAGGAGCTGGGACAAACACCCTTCCACATGAGGAACAATTCCAAACTCGTATCCCTGTCTGAAATCCTTTCTGCTGCAGGGATGGGGTCATTTTAAGTCAACACATTCATCCTTACAAAGCAAAAAAGGGGCCTGAACCAGCACACGGGCACGTGGGTTTGGTGTCACATCCGAGTTCGTGTCTGTCTAAGCCAGAGCCCTTTATGCCACATTCCAACAAGAGTTGCTTCATTCCACATCTCTGAAGAGGAAAACCCCCAGAGAATCATTCTGCACAGGCACAAACTCACTATTCACTCCTTGCAATTAAAAGGAGATTCCTGGTCAATGCAGCAGAGTTGAGGGACCATCCCAGATGGTAAAACATCCCAACTGGACTCATGGCCTCTCCCCACCTCAGGACAAACACCCAGGAAGCTGCTCAGCCTGGGCAGGGCACTGCCATGGACAGGGAGCTCCTCTGGATCCTCTGTGTGGTTACTGCTCATCACTGGAGCTTCTTGTGCCACCCCAGCTCTCCCTCCCCCTCCTCCGGTACCTTTATGTTCGGGGTGTAGAGATTTCTCAGAGATGCCAAAGCCATGGAAAGACCTTCAGTACTGTAGGAGATCCAAAGCCCTTGGAGGATGGAGGAAGACACCCCAACTTTTTTACTCAGCCCCTAAAAAAAGAGAAGATGACTGAGACCCAAGCTCACAAATCTGCTCCGTTACACCAGGCAGATCCTCCCGGTCCTTTGGACGCCAAAGAATTTCAGGACAACAATGGCTACACTCAAAATAATGCAATGATTTGCCACATCTGACCTTTGCAATCGATTAAAAAACTTGCAGGAAAGAGCTTGTAAAGGTTGTGTAGCCATTCCCAAGGTCTAGGAAAGGCAGGATTAAACTGTGAGCAACCAGAATCCATTCAACACCCTCACCAAGCGTCGTGCTAAGGAGCACAGATTGCTGCTTTTTTTTTTTTTTTTCTTTTTTAATAAAGTACACATTATTTTGGCAGGACTGATTCACAAATTTCCTTATTATTCACACAGTTAAACCAGAAGACAATGTCTGCTCACAATAAGGTAAGTTGAGGAACTCTCAACCACAGCCTGGAGCAGTATTCCCCCTTCTCATCTCCGACCTTTCCTGCTGGTGTCCATGATCAGGTTATACAGAACATACAGGAAGTCTGACGTTTTCCAGAAAGATTCCAAAATATGAAATATTTTCCAGCATCACTAACTGGCAGAGCACAGAACTGTAGGTTTCTCCCTCCTGTGGAAAGAGCCATAATTGCTCTGTAGCCAACAGATGGGAGTGAACAGCTGGATGGAAGAGGAGAGGGATGGGATTGGAGCTCCAGGAAGGAGCCTGGCTGCATGCTGTGCTTGCTGTGTGATGTGGGTACACCCTAAATGCTGCTGTTCTGATCCATTTCCCATTAAACCCTGCTGTTTCCATGGAAACTGCACAGACAGCCTTAATTCTGTTTTGATATGCAAACCCTGATTTTCACTTCCTCGCACGCCGGGGGGGGTCACTTGTATCCGTGCAGAACAGCAGGATCACAGTTCCAGGTTGTAGGACTGAAAAGGTGGGAACAAAACCAGCAGCAAAAAGTGGGATTGTTTCCTCTTAGGGAAGATATGCAGGAATCAGCATCTCCACCTGCTGCTGGACTCAGCTGCAGGCCTCTAATTCCGACGTGGGGAAGAGACTCCACAGCATCGCTCCAGCCATCAACAGATTTGTCACTTGGAACAGTTTTATCACCAAAAGAAGCAACAGATTACACAAGCTCTTATAAATAACAGCTCCATGTGCTTGTTTCCTTAAAATTCAGGCAGCTAAACCAAGGAAGAGATCTGTTTGTGCTAAGAGGGAGAAGAGAGCTCAGGAATTTGAGCCACTGCTAAATGCAGCTTTTGAAATGACACAGTGCAGGACACTAAAGGTCAAGATTAAATTTCATGAACTCAGGACGGTGTAATTGGGAAATGGGAAACAATTTTATAATAAACTGTTAAAATAATTTAAAAATTGTCATACTACTATCAAGCCCATAAATAAGGTGTTTGAATCACCATCAAGGACCAAGGAAAAGGGTAGATATTTTGAGAACAGCCCTCTGAAGATAATCACAGATGCTATAAAAATCTTAACTGTTGCATTAGAATATATATGCTTAGATATTAGTGCAAGACCTAAAAGGTGACATTTATCCTTTAAAGAAAAAAATACATTCAACACCATCAGTATTCAGTTGCTAAAAAAACCCCTGCACTATTTCTCATTTTACAGCTTGTATCTTCCTTTTCTTAAATTCCCTTTTCAGAACTGTACAGGTTGAATCCTTCAGCAAAAGTAAATTTCAGTGTGATACAACATCAAACCAAAACACCACCAGTGGTTCCCACTTCACTGGGATCATCCAAAATGGGACCAAGGCATGGCCTGACCATTTGAATAACTTTGCCAACCCTCACAACCCCAGTGTCCAGAACTGGTTTCTTCTGTCCTGTCTGGTATGCAGCTGTCAGCACCTTTAATTTTTGACTTATCACTTCCTCTGCTATTTGGCCACTCACACCTTATGGAATCCCAGACTGCTCTGGGTTGGAAGGGACCTTAAAGCTCATCTCATTCCACCCCCTGCCATGGGCAGGGACACCTTCCACTAGACCAGGTTGCTCCAAGCATCACCCACATCTGGATTACTGACATTTTAACTAATTTAGGATTAAATTAAAGCCTCCTCTTTGCTTGATTTGTAAAACATACGTCAGCCTGAAGTTTGGGTCTTCTTGTACAACAACTGCACATTTCTCTTTCTGCCCTTTCACTCCATGCCAGGCTTTCCAAGCTGGCTTTCCATATGCTCCTGTTAAGACTGGTGACTGATTAAAAAGAATAAAACATTTTACTTTTTCTTTTTTTTTCGCCCCAAACTGTTCGAGGATGTTTGGGTTTAAAAGAGAAAACCAGCAGATCTCAGCCAGTGAGTGAAGAGGGGAATGTGAAAGTGTCTTCCCATCAATGTGTCAGGTCAGCACCTGAATTTTTACACCTGGAAATTCCAAGTGTTCCATCATCACCTTGTCAAGGTACCAGAGGATTGGGGAAGGATAAAGACATTTTCTGCACTGTTTTATCAAAGTTTGTCTCTATACTCAGCTCTCAGTCTTTGAACAAAACGCTTTAGTCCTGTTCTAATCTTCTCCTGGCTTTCTGATGGGTTAATAAAATGGAATTACAATGGCATCAGGCCTCCATAAATAGCTTCAAAATTAGGATCTTTGTGTCTGCAGAAAGCTGCTGCTATAATATGGGAACTTGAGGAAGAACATCCTGAATTGATGACCTGACACGTTCCCTACTTGGCAGAAAACCCACGGTCGGGCTGGTAATGCTTCAGCAAAAGATCAGACAGAAAGAAAAGCCTGAATGGAAAAAATGCTTGTTTAGAAACAAATAGAGCTGGTTACAACAGGCAAAGAGCCTGTGCTTGTACTCTAGGAAATATTTTGTTTAAAGAATGCTCGAGATCTTAAACACGGTCTGTAATATTCCAGCCTAATGCCTCCTTCAGAAACTAATGCAGCTCTTGTTCTGTGCAGTAAACACTCACAAATCCTCAGTAAACACTTGTTAAAATAAGGAACAAAAATAAATCTATTCAAGGAAAAGCAAAAGACTAAGTTACAGTTTGTAAACCAGCTAAATTCAAACCCTTCCAAAACTTTGTGGTACTTCCAACCAACGTTCTGTTCTGGTTTTCTGTCACTGGTCTTCCTGCAGTGTTGGGACACCCAAAGGTTTTGCTGAGTGATGAGGAACAGAAGGCTGGAGTGACATTTCTCATATGCTAATTGGCTTTTTCTACTACTGTAAATATTGCTCAGTTAAACCTGGAATCTGTAGACAGCTCGTCCACTCCACGAAAATTGTCCTTTGCTCAGAGCCTGAATCCCTGTTACTGGTTTCCACCATGGAAGTGTGGAATGGAGAAGGTCTGGAACCAGATTCAGATCTAAATGGCAGCTGAGCAGTAAACTCAGGGCTGAATCTGGCCTTGGGAATGTACCTCAAAATGTGAAATGACACCCTGAGGATAAAGTGCTGAGCTGGGGTTCTTCCCTTTGGATCCAGCCATTGCCTTCCCAAACAAGGAGACTTTGCTGCTACACCTGACGGGGAAACTGGTGCAGTATTTATTGCCCAGGGAATGCAATAAATAACTCCAACAGGACTGACACAAGGCACAAACCACCTGCTTGCTCTAGGAATACCCACAGCAGTGCTGAAATTATAAAATCCTGTACAGACCAGATGAAAGTAGAGCCTTGTTTTTACCGGTGTTAAACACTCACAGATCCCAACAGCTGTAAGAAATTCTGTATTTCCTGTGACCTTTTTAAAAATCCACCCTCTAATTTTGATCCTCTGGTACCTGGGCAGGCAGGAAGAATGATATTTATGGGTCATTCTGATGCTCACACCCAAGCTTGCCTTTTAACTACCCAGGTCTGAAATGCCTGTGTGAAGAGGAACATGGAGTGACCAGCCAATGTTAACAACCAGCAAATTCCCCCTTTACCACTTAAATTTAGCGCTGGATTCTTCAAATCCACTTTTAAAAGATTTCTCTTTTCTAGATGCTGTTACAAGAACTCATCTTACAGGGGAGGAAACCTCTTAGGCTGGAGAGCAATTTTTAGGGAAGGAGGCTATCTGCCGAATTTCCAGGCTGAAGGAGGGTTTAATTTCAAGCATTTCTTAGATACCACTGCCAATTTTCCAAACTTCTACTCGCTCCAGCAGCCTCAGGCAATCACACTCTTACACCAACCCCACGACCAGACACGACTGAGCACTGCCAGTGCTGGGGATGAGCTTGGTGTTAAGTCTTCATTTGAATTTTTGTTACCTTAAAAATATGTGCTTTGAGGATGTGATGTCCCAGTTCAATAGTTTGCTGTCGATTTAATTTTCCTTCTTGCCGGGAAAACCAGAAGGCAAGTAGGGTGTGGCCACTCCTAAAATCAGAAGAAAGAGTGTGTTAGTATTTCTTGTTATACCAACAAAACAACTTCTGAGGGTAATTTTTGCCCCTTTTTGCTAATCCTTCAACCTCATCCAGCTCTGGGAAATAGAGGTGGATGAATTCTCACTTGTAAAGCACCAATTAATTGTAAGCACTGATAGCTCAAAACACCCCAAACACTGGAGGACAGCAAAAAAACCCCATCCAATAGATTTTCTATGAGCAGATGTAAATTTGAAAACAGCAGAGGTACAATTCCATGAAAACTGAAGTGCTACTTTTCTAGTCATTTTACAGAGAAGAACCACACTTGCAAAGCTTGTCACCAACCCTGGAGTCACTAGAAAATGCCATATTTAGAATATCCACACTCTGAAAAAAATGTCCTTTAAATGACACCTGCACTTTCCACCCTGTGCCAGACCTGCAGTGAAGCTTTATTTCCTTGTAAACACGTTCTCCAGTAATAAAGATGCTTCTGGCCATGACCTACCAGGTTGACAACCAAAGCAAATTAACTGAGCTACACACCAGGCCCTGTTTAAGGCAAAATATAATAAACCAGACAACAACTTCCACCGCTAAAGGTCATTTTTATTGACATTTTTAAACATTTACAGACTTCCAGCTTGTAACACTGCAAGTCCAACATGGCTGAATCTTCCCAAAGATGCGAGAAGCTGATTCTCCACAGACACACAAAACACACAGGGTGCAAAAATGTGAAATTTTAATATAATTTCTGGGCAAAGCAGCAAATACCTGCCCCTGCAGGAGATGCAGCAAGCAGGGCAGGAGCTGCTGAGGTTCCACGCTGGAACCTCGGTGGGCTGTGTCTGCTGTTTCCTTGGTTTTACCAACAAAATGACATTCTTCCTTAAGCCCCTGGGTGCTCCCAAGGGAGCCCTTTTAACCCACTTCATTTCTGGAACTGCATAAAAATGTGACTACACTAAAAGCAATCAAGCCCCTCCCGGCCAAGGAAAATAAAACATGAGATCAACCGTGGTTTTAAAAGGGCTTTTAAGGACAGGGAATGTTATTAGCTCATCCCTGTCTGGTAAAGCAAAGAAATCCTTGGGATGGCCAAACATCAAGTAAATATTACACAGGATAGCAGCTTTCACAGCAGTGGGGATTTACCAGCTCATCCACATCCAGGGGGAATGATTTTCCATCTCAAAATAAACCCAAAGAAGAAAAGAATAAAAGCACAATACTTGTAATGCCCTGGCCAGTGTCTGGCAAGGTCCCCCCCAGGCCCTGCCAATGAACCTCCTTTAGGAGCAGTAACACATGGATTCATGGGAGTGGGGCCTGGGGATGCTCTGCCAGTGGATGTGCCCACTGGAAGAGTGGGATGAGAAACAAATCACCTTTTTCTTACAAGGCAGGGCTTGATCCTCAGGTTTGGACAGGTGGAAGAGCACCACATCCCTTTTACTCTTGCACTGGTGAGGAATCCTGCTGTGCCTCGTTCCAGAATGCAACTCAATTTACAGAGGCACCATCAACTCAAGTAACTGTTGTCTGAAATGTTTTTATGGACTGACAGTATCTCCATCCTCAGGGTGACTTGAGCACCAAAAGAAAGTGAGGAAAACCCCTTTTTTTGCCGGGCAAGCTGCTCTCCACACCCCGGCCTGGCACAGGGCCCGTGCCGGGATCCCATCGCTCCACACTTCCCATCCACAGGGAAGGAGAAGCCTCTCCAGATGGTGACTCTGCCCAGCACAACAGAGCTTTGATACCTCAGCTGAAGCTTCAGATCCGTGAGGACGCCTCTGTGCACAGGGCAGTGCCTCCCATCCCACACGTCTGTGCTGTGAGAATTCCCCAAATAGCACCAACAGAAGGGACAAAACACAAAAAGCTGGGACAACAGAAGGGCCTTGGAAGTGGTTGTAGCACCTTGAGCTAACCACAGGCTGTTGAATCCCTTTGGCTCTTCTCCTCTTTGGAATGGGAGGAGGACATCAGGTCACAGCTTTTTGGAGGAGACAGACAAATGCATTCACACTCCAGGAATGCCCGTGGGAAGGAGGATTGGATCAGAAGGAAACAAGTGACTGAAACACAGCTTGAGTGTTGCCAGGTACAGCTGGAACTCAAGGGGAGCAGCAATTGCTGGGTTTTATTTGGCCCCATTAGGACAGATTATGGAAACCTTTATTTGCTGTTTATATATACACATATTGCAATAAATCACCAGATTCATGATGCTGTGGTTGTCATCTGGAGAAGGGCCAAGGTGTTCACCTCCACACAAAGGTTGGTGCTGCAAGGTCAAGAACTTATACAGGGTGGACAGAACTGGAGAGGGACTTTGGACAAGGACTTGGATGGACAGGACAATGCCTTCAAACTGACAGAGAGTAGGTGTAGATTGGACATTAGGAAGAAAAGCTTCCCTGGGAGGGTGGGGAGGCCCTGGCACAGGTTGCCCAGAGAAGCTGTGGCTGCCCCTGGATCCCTGGAAGTGTCCAAGGCCAGATTGGATGGGGCTTGGAGCAACCTGGGCTGGTGGAAGGTGTGGCTAAGGGGGTGGGACTGGATGATCTTTAAGGTCCCTTCCAGCCCAAACCATTCTAAGGTTCTGTGATTCCACGAATCAGAGCCATCAGCTCCTTCCCTTTGTGAGGATCAGGAACCACATCCTGCTGCTCCAGACTGAGAGTGGCTGCACACAGGGAGCCTTCAGCCATCCCCTCTGCCTCGTGTTCCACATCACAGGACAGCAAATAACAGCAGTTGTTTGCTTGCTGGTGGAAAACCCTTTGATAACTTTTGGGAAGGCCCTGAATGGAGCTGTAACTGCATTAATCCCACGCATGAACTGAAGATCCAGAAGCTTCTAAAGTGCCTGTTCTTCACAGCAGGAGCTGAAGTGCAGCTCCTGACACACCAGTTCCACAGTCAGCTCCTACATTGCTTTTCAGCTGCAGTTGGAAGGGTATTTACCTAAATTTAATTACAGGCACGACTTTGGTGTTATGAATAAGGCATGTACGAACTATTCCAGAATAAAGTACAGGATTCATGAGTAATATATTACCTCTGCAAAGCTTCCCAGACCTTGGCTTTGGGCTAGCTGATAACACTTGCAGTCACTTGTTCTGTCAATGTTAATTGGAAACTAAACCAGACTGCAAGAACACAGGTTTGTTTTTTTTTAATTTTATTTTTCCTTTTTTTTTTTTAATAATACAGGAGAGTGGCAGTAATGATTTCTACATCAAGGAGCTTGGTGAAATGATTTGCTTTGAGTTTCACCACTGCAGAGTTTATCATCAGAGATTTTTCTATTTTTAATGTAAGATTTCTTTTTTTGGTGAAAAATTAATAGCCCTGCCAGCTCAGTTTCTGCAGCTTTTGTCTGCTCTCAGTGCCTGTATCAACTCCTGGGATGGCCAGGGCTGTCTGCCTGGATGGGCACATATGTGTGTGTGTATATATATATATCTATCTGTAAAAAAGACAGAAAGATGAGTCTTAATCCTTCCAACCCCCTACACAGCACAGCCCAGTGCACACCTCCAGCAGCTCTAAGGAATGTAAATATAAGTGAAAGCTGCACATGGGCACAGGGGGAGATCACAGAAACATGGATTGGTTGGGTTGGAAGGAGCTTTAAAGCCCATCCAGTGCCACCCCCTGCCATGGGCAGGGACACCTTCCACCAGCCCAGGTTGCTCCAAGCCCCGTCCAACCCGGCCTTGGACACTTCCAGGGATCCAGGGGCAGCCACAGCTTCTCTGGGCAACCTGTGCCAGGGCCTCCCCACCCTCACAGGGAAAGATTCCTTCCCAATATCCCATCTAAACCTACTCTCTGTCAGCTTGAAGCCATTCCCCCTTGTCCCCCTGTCACTCCATGCTCCTATAAATAGATGCTGGATGTGCTCCCTACACATCTGCTCCCTTATCCACCCAAATCTGAGGCACACACAGCTCTGGGCACAGAGCAGGGGCACACAGGGAGTTGGTACCTCAAGCACATCCCTAAAATGACACTGCCCCTTGTGACACAGATGGAAGGGGACAAGGTGTCACTAACAAAAGAGATTAAAGGGTGTAAAATTACTCCAGCATTAAGGTGCTGCAGCACTGGAGTAAAACACAGGCAAAAAACCAAAGGAGAATCAGTCCTGTTTACTTCTGAAGCCACCAAATTCCCTGATTTACACCCGTATCTCCCTTCTTCCAGCTAATTCCACGAAAACATTCCAAAAGCAAGAGATTTGACACTGTGCCCAGCAAATCTGGTCTTCCAAAAGCCGTGTATTCATATTCTATTCAGCTCTGCAGAGTGCAACGTTTTAACTCCAGTGCAGAGACTCGTGTGTGCTCTGACAAAGCCTGGAGCCTCTTCCCTTGCAGAAGGATGTCCAGATGTCTGTCCTGGCTGCAGAAAAGGCCAAGCTCAGCTCCACGAGCTCCTCTTGAAGGATCGGTTAATCACCAAAGTTGATTTACTGATTTTTGTAACGCAGCTCCCCTCTGATGTTGTAACTGCGAATTAACTTGGAAGGAATTAACATTTTAAAAGAAAATCCCAACGAACCAGGGAATGCTCTTCAGCACGTGATATTCTTTCCTACGGAATCAAACACTGGTTTAATTTGCTGAGCTAACTGGGACAGCCAAGTTCAAAGCCAAGAAAAACTTTCCTGTCCCTTGGGTCAGATCTCATTGCAGCGAGAGAAGCTGTGGAGTATCTGCTCAAACACCATCACCCTGCCCAGAAGTCACTGAGGACACAGCAGTGCTGTGCTACCAATTCCAGCTGCTGCAGGAACTGCAAACACACTTCCTGGTGAGAGGGACAAGGATCCCAAGCCAGCAGGGCTGCTGCTCGCTTTCTTCACCATAACACACTCACAACATCATCACCAACCCAGAGGAACATCTCATGGCCTCAATCATACACTAGAAATCCATCACTGTGGGCAATAAATGAGACATTTCCAGGCTAAAGAGGGAAATAAATGATTATCTAAGTCTATTTTTTATGGTACAGATGATAAGGCTCAATCTGTACATCAACAAACACACGGATCAGACTTGTACCCAAGTGACAGAACAGAGACAGGACCCAAGGGAAGGCTGGAGCTGTGTCAGGGGAGAGTTAGGCTAGATATTAGGAAGAGCAGAAATGCAATCACTTAATGGCAGCTGGCTCATCCTTACAAGCAGTTTTAATTTAAGTAACAGCATCTTGGCAATGAAAGGCTTAAAAGTATCTGACATCTCACAACATCAACAGGCTCACTGGACAGTTCTTCACTGCCAGGGTGTGACTGAACTCCAGTAAAACCAACATAATTACAATCCCATTCACATCCAGAGGCATGTGCCCAGGAAATCCAAGCTCCCAAGACAGTCAGTGCTGCCTGGCCCCACATCCTTGGCCCCAGATGGGCACAGGAGGCTGATGGAATGAGTGTAGAACAGCCAGGAGAGGAACAACCAGCAGTCACAACTCTCTCCAGCGCTGGGAGAGGCTTTAGAGCACATGTGGATATGGCACCTGTGGCCTTGGCAGCGCTGGGTTAATGACTGGACTTGATGATCTCAGAGGGCTTTCCCATCCTGAAAAGATTCTCTGTGCTTAATGACTCCTAACTTTGAAGGAGCTGGAAAGCTCCCTACCCCTCTGACATGGCATTAACAGCACCCACAGCCATATCACTCAGGCAGAAAGTTTACTCCAGAAACTTCCCAAGCTGGAATAGCAGCAGCTGTCTATTAAAAATCCCGTGGGCACTAACCATGATGTGCCCGTGTTTTATCAGATGATGTTACATACTTGGCTTATCACAGGGAAAGAGTTTGTCTGGAGTTTATCCAGGATCACAGAGCTGCACCCATCTCAGGAGCTGATCCTGGAGAACCTCTGCACTCCATGAAACAACGGCAGCAGTGCCAGAACTGCCAGGAGAAGCAGCAAAGAGGAAAAACAGACAGCTCTGATGGTACCACTCAGATTTAAGGTAACAAAAGATACTTACAATGATTTAAACATACAGAACAAAAAAGGAAGGATAAAGGAGAGGGGGAAAAAAAGCATTTCCAAAGGCTTACAGGTCCTGACTTAATGAGATTTAAAAAAGCAGATCCTGAGAGCAAAGACGCAATTCCCGTGTCTCTGTTCAGTTCATGAGGCTTTTCTGAAATCTGCTGGTTGCCAGGAAAAGATTACTTTATATTCAGAGAAAAGAAATCTTGTCCAAGAACAGTGTGAAAAGACTCCTGGCATATTTAATAAATATGTTGGATGGGTAAAATGAATAACAGCATCTTTCAGGAAAGTCTCCAGTGACTTCACAGTTAACAGAGAGAGCAGACCTCAAAAGACCAGCGGTGATACATTTTCTGCTCTCGTTCAGTCTGACACAATTTAAAATATATGAAATCAAAGAAGAACAGGGAATGGGATTTGGAAGTGCTTTGACCAGGAGTCAATGACCATGTAAGAAGCAGATGGAACAAATCAGGACTGCTCTGTCCTGCACTGCTGAAAGATGCCTTTGCTCTGAAAGAGGGTCTTGAGATTTGTGGAATGAAATAACAGGAAGAAAATAAGTCACATTTCTTTCTTTGATCAGCACTGATAACACCTCCAATTAACTATGCTCCTCTCAGTGCCACAGGATGGATTATTCCCTGAATATTTTCTTCCATTTAGATGTGAAAATGGCCCAGAATACAGAAGTTTATGGTCCAGAAGAAAAAGAACAGATTTTATGAGGACAGTAACTCAAGACACTAAATATATTCAAACCCTTCTGCATCCCAGTGCTGAGGCTGCATGTCTAATGAGCCAGTTAAAATGAGCAGCTCTCCTGATGTCCTTTATGGTGGCAGTGATCACATCTGCTCTCCATCTCATCTGTCATCATTTATAATCTGTCTCCCATTTCTCCTCTTCCAACTGACGTTGCAGCTGCAGCTCTGACCACAGTTCAGGGGAAAACCTGCAGCTAAGTCACTTCCCTGTCCTGCTAAGTCCCTGTCCCAGCTGCCCAACTTGCTGCCAGTGGCTTTAATAATTTATTTTTAAGCTCTGATTTTCCACATGAGATTAGAAAGGGGCTCCAAGAGGCCTGGCCAGGGACTTTGGACAAGGGCCTAGAGGGACAGGACAAGGGGGAATGGCTCCAAACTGATAGAGAGTAGGTTTAGATGGGATATTGGGAAGGAATTCCTCCCTGTAAGGGTGGAGAGGCCCTGGCACAGGTTGCCCAAAGAAGCTGTGGCTGCCCCTGGATCCCTGGAAATGTCCAAGGCCAGGTTGGACGGGGTTTGGAGCAACCTGGGCTGGTGGAAGGTGTTCCTGCCCATGGCAGGGGGTGGGACTGGTCCCTTCCAACCATCCCATGACTCTATGACTAGATAAACATCTAGAGATGCTGGTGATGTGGATACTTGCACACAACAGGTTTCCTACATTCACTTTGTTTAGCTATTGCCCATTCCTTTAACATTTCAAAAGGTACTGGGTTCCAAGTCATGGAATCAGAAAAATTTATTCTGGAAGACATATGGGAAGCCTAAAAGTTGTATTCTCAGAGTCAGCACTCCGTGAGGTCCCTACTGCTTGATGAACAGATTGGGTTTGCCCCTCCAATTAACTGGAGGACATGATGATGGATTCTTCTTTGTGAGTCAAAAATATGGCTCTCACTATAGTCTGCCTGGGGGGCAAATTAAAAGAGCAAACGTTGTCTTGTCACACTATGGGTGTAGAGGAAGCCCTGCCCCAAATGGCAGCTCAGCCACCACTTCCACCACACTCCACACTTCTGCCAAAATCAGAGCAGTGGAAATGTTCTTAAACAACCAGATCCCGTGGTGATTTGGTAATTATTTGCACTAACTCAGCACAGGCCTTGCACAAGTGCAGACCAGACAACAGGGTGGGCAAGGAACAACCTGAGTTCATGTAATTTGGTGACATGTGGCATCCAGCCCACGGCTGGGGACGGCAAAACAACGAATGACATCACATCCCTCCCGGCTGTGCTGATGCCTGTGGGGACACTCAGCCCAGTGTGAGCTCCAACACGTGCAGAGCTACAAGACTGGCACTCTGGAGCCATGAAAAAGCCATTAAGGGAGGTGTTCCCAGGGTAAAGCAATGCTGAATAAATTCCAATGGCAGCGGCAGTGCTCGCTCCCTGCTCACCTCCAGAGGTGGGGCTGCTGCCAACTGCTCTGGAAAACCTGATCATCCCACTCCAGCCCCACAGGGTGCTAAGGGGCACTGCATTATTTTTAATTTTCTGCCTAAGTAAATAAGGAATTCAAATAAATCCTAACCCCATTACTCTGCCTCACCTTGAATTCAAACAGTGCCGCTGCTTCGCCGAGCGAAACCCATCCCAAGTGGATGCAGAGAAAACACTTAAGACATACTCTGGGTTTTGGTGAACACCTGATCATCTCAGCTGTCAACCAAGCTGAGTGTATTTTAAGAGCTTTTCAGCATCTTATAATACAAAAGAGGAAGAAAATCAACTAATCCATGTACCATAATGCCCAAGTGAGCTCCTTATGGAGGACTGAACTGGGGGTGATTTTTAAGGAGCTGATGTATAATGTAAGGACCCAGTCCCCCCCCATTTAAAGCTCTTTGTTGTATTCCTGAATGGTTATAAATACCATTGTCACAAACTTCTTTTCCTCTGAACTTTCTAAATTAATTATCTTTAAACTGGGGGTTATGATTTGTCAATCAGATCAATCATTCCACCGAAACGAAACAAAAATCCCTGATTTTTCTCTAATTCCTTCACTCTATCATTTTGCTGGGTAATACATAAAAACATTAATTTTGTGTAGGAAAAGTCTCCACTTGCAACGTGCTCCTGAGAGAAAAAGGAAAATGCAAAATACCTAGAGAGTATTGTACTAAAAGACAGCTCTGGCAGAAACCATGGCAACTCGGGTGGTGGAGGAGAGCTGCATCCTTCTGCTTGTTAATCCCTTCAGGGTGCCTGGATTTGGGCTTTCAGGGACAGATTGTGGATGCAGAAAAGGAGGGAAGAGGTGAGGAGATGCCCTTAACCATTGAGCCACCAGTACTTCTCTCTGGTTAATTTTTTGGTGATATATCCCTGATTATTAGATTTTTTTTCTACAAAATTCCACGAGCAGGAGCTGCCTGATAAAGTCTTGGTGCACTGGAGAGAATATCTACTGCAGAGAATTGATTCCTCAGGCAGGATTACCAAGCCTGGGTCTCACAGATGTATCAGTCCAGTGGTGCCAATGCTGAAGGAGGCACCAACACCCTGATTTTGAGAGATGCCCAAAAGCCTGCTGGGTATCAACACACCTGAGCACTCAGCTCTTCTGGAAACTCAGACACAGAATTCTGGGGTTCCAGAATAACACCTCATCTGGGAACAGCCTGGCACCTCCATGCAGTGAAAATGTCCTGTGGGTAGCAGGATAATCCTGAAGTTCTCCACCTGGAGACTCTCCTCCACTGTCGCATTGGTGGCTCCCATCCTCTCGCTCTCCTTATGGAAGGTAAAATATGAGCTGCTGTGCCCATCAGATGGTAAATCCAGAGTAGGTGCAAGGAGCCAGAAGCAGAGCAGAGCCTTTGCCATGTAAAAGAACAGCAAACAGGAGCAAACCTCCTCTGAAGGCACCACCTCTGCAGCTTCCCATCTCCTCCGAGTTCCAGCCTGGCACAGGCCACCTCCCCAGAGCAGCGTGTCCATACCCAGGTGGCCCTGGAGTCCAGGGACTGTCCTCCAGGCAGCAGAGGGGAACAGGTAATGGGGTTCAGCTCGTCCCAGTCACAGTAAAACAGGCTGGATGAATCGCTTTGAGGATTAAAGGAGACCAGAGCACCCAGCTGAGGAACAGATGTGGGGATGGCAAGCACCTAAAATTAGGTAAGGCTTGGCTTCACCATGCCAGGGGTGAAGCACTCGAGGGGAAGATCTAAAATGCTTCATTCTGCTGTGATCCCATGGATGCTGGGACATGCCCAAGCAGCACTAAGAGCCTGTTTCCTCAGCCATCACCGCCAGCACACACAGCACTGGGTGCTCCATGGTCACCCTGAGATGCAAAAGCCCAAACTGAGAGGCTCACATACAGGCAACGGCACTGAGAGTATCTTCCTGGAGCATCTTTTTCCTTCCTTAGCATTCCTGTGCAAGGAAAGAAAATCTGTGAATCTACCTCAAAGCCCCGTGTGTTGAGCAGGCTGGAGAGATTCATCTCCTCCAGCTTTATTTGTCAAAACTGGAGACATCTCCTGGGGAGCCCATCACCCCAAGATCCCTCATAAATCAGCTGGAGATGCTTCCCAGGCATTCCTGCTCTGACCTACTGTAGCCTGTTAGCTCAGGATGAAATGAATCACTCTAATTTCTCTCCTCTGACTATAAAGCACGTCTAGACAAGTAACTCAGATGTTGATACTTAAATCTGGATAAAGTAATTTCACTTTTGGGGTCCATATCTGACTACAGCTCTCCTACTGCCTTGCCAGGGCAGATCACTTCCCTTCTGCCTCCCTCACAGTCCCTTCAGCAGCAGCACAGGGATAAAACATTTTATTAGAACTGTAAAAGCATGGGAAATAATCGCATGGAAGTTTCTGATTAAATCTGCACAGCAGCACAACATTAGAGTAGAATTTAGGTTAAGAAACACAAGTGTAAAAGGGAACGTGCAATCAGGACCATTTTCTTGGTGCACCAGTCACAAAGGATTGGGTCTTTCCCTAAAATGTTTTATGTTATTTGTCAAGGAAGCCGTTTGGTTCACGGTGCTGCCCTGACAGGCTGGGGAGGTCGTTACTGCAATGCTGTTAAATGCTCTGACAAAGCCTCCTTGGTGTCCTGTGTTAAACAACAAAGGGGGCTGAGGGGGGTTGGCAGAGAGAACTCCCCTTCAGAGCCAATTAGCCTTTGCTTTGGACAGCAAGGGCACGGTGAGGGTTCAAAGAAGAGCGTCAACCAAAAACCCAGAGGATGGAGATCTGCTGTTTATCCTGAAAGTGTGGAAAAATGGGATAATTCCTGGACATCATGCTCCTCCTCCCCCCCTCCCCCCCTTTTCCCTGCTTCTGACAACACGAGAACTCGCTCTCACTAATGAAACAAGGAAGATTATCCCAGCTGCAGTTCCAGGGACACGAGGCCCATTATCCCAATTTCCTTCGTAACGGCCTCATACCTGGACACTCTGTCAGGGTCAGTCAATTAAAAGCAGCTTCACAAACCCACATTTCACTTCACAGCTCTTCTCGTGGGGAAAAACATCAGCTCAGCAACCTGACTCTTCATGTGTTGACATGGCAAGGGCAAACAGCTCCACGCTGTACGACCAACTGCGGGAGTGCTCCGGACAGTTGTCACGTCTTCTCAATTCCCAAGAAATCAAGCTGGCTGTGAACAAACCAGACACAGGCCAATTTTCACAGGCTACTGCTGTGAGCTCTGTCAGTGTCCAGCTCCGCTTCTCTCCGGAGAAATAAAAAGGAAAAATCATCACTTATCTTGATTGTCGCTCAGGGTTTCCGTGCTCTGAGCTCGGCGCCTCGGGATCAGCTGGACAGGAGGATTTTGAGGAGAGCTGTAGCTGAATCTCAGGGGTCCCTCTCGATTAATCACTGAATTGTATCCTGTTTCATTAGCCACCATCAGAGCACAATGCAATTAGCACACATTACACATCACAGATATTTATTAATCCTTCATTACACATGGGCTCGTGCTCACGGCAGTGGGAGCCTGTTGATGTGCTGCAACTTCTTTTTGCCAGCGGGAAGGAGGCAAGTTGGGTCAGCTCTGCAGGGATTCCCTGCTTGCACAGTGGTCCCCATAAGCTTTACAGTCACCATTAATTTCTCATAATAATGGCATATATAGGATGAGAAGTAATGCCTGAAAGTCCCCGGAATGGTCTTGAGGGCAGCGTGACGTGTTTGTGACGCTCAGGAAAGGCAGCACCAAACTGGAACACTGAGCAGAAATTCATCTGGTGACTTGTTGAGTGAAAACAGGCAGATTTATGCCTTTGTGCTAAAACCACACGTGGCTGCATACTTGGTTGCAGAGCAAAACCACCTCTGCTGAGCAGAGAACTATCTGGTGACTTGTTGAGTGGATAGGGGTGGATTTGTGCCTTCCCAATAAAATCACATGTGGTTGGACGCTTGGTTTCAGTGCAAAACCACTTAAAATGCTGCACATTTGAGTTCCTTTCTGAGTCTGGTGTTCTGAGAGTGCTCTTTCCCACTGCTGTGAGGGTGAAGAGAATTCCTGGACCCAGAGAACCACAATCCCCATGTTACCTGGCTGCACCCACGGGTACCACCCACAGCACCCAACACCCATGGGGAGCCCCAGCCACCAGGGAAGCATCCTGCACCTTGATTCTGTGTTCATGGTAATGATGGAAAGCAGTGATTTTTCCCAGTTTCTCTCCTTAGGGACCATTCTGGCAGGTGCTGTGTGATCAGTGGTAGTTGCCAGGCTGTCCTCTCACCCAGCTGATAAGAAGCTCTTACAGCCTGGTCAGACAACACCAGTAGCACCAGGAGGGAGTGACTGGGAGGCAGAAAGCTCTCAGTTCCATGGGTGTAAGCACTGCACAGACACTGCAAACAGGGTGGAACAGCATCACGTGGTGACAAGCACTTAATGACTCCAAGGAAGGGTATTAAACAACTCACTGACTGATCTAAAGGCACCTGCTGCTGTGAGATGCTTTACAAAGGGCTCACTCGACAGGAATATTGTCAGAACCTACTAAAACCACGAAGATGCCCATTGGGAGGAGCTATTTAGCATTTTTCTGCTGCAGCCTGTTTACCTCAAAATTTGAAGAGGTAAATTACTCTGACACCACTAACAGCCACAGCTGTTTTGATCAGCCAGATGCTACCCAGTTCCAGCAAATACCATGAGACTGTCCTCAGAGGGACCATCAGGTCTGGGAGAGACACTAACACAGCCTTGAATCCCAGTGTTTCCCTGATTTTTATAATCATATTTTAGAAATGGGCGGACAAAACAGAGCAAAGCTTGTGGGGATAAAGTTACAGTCAGAGTCCGTTTCCACTCTTCAGCAGAAACAAAGATAACGTTGTTAATAATGATCATTGGGTTTAGAGAATATAAATCCAACTGTGATTAAATTCTGTTCCCTGAGAGCTAAGCCAGGAATTCAGCTGCTGTCAGGACAGAGATTGCAGATGCATTTACACGCCAAAATCACTACAGTCCAGTTCTGCTCCTTATTTTGTTTTCAAACAGACATTCAGTAGGACCATGAGGAACACAACTTGAAGGCAACTGCAAAAATATCCACATACTCATCTTTCATCTCCTTATCCTCCACTTCATGTGGTTTGGATACCTTTGGAGAAAGGGAGGATGATTCCCCTTCTCCAGACTGAGCTGCCAGGAGCAGCCTGGCCCTGGTGATACCTGAGGAGTTCACCAGGGGCCTTTTGAGGAACAGCTCATCTCATTCTGAAGATGACTGCTGGGTTTGCCAGGTCAGCTGTGTGCCCAGGGGGGCTTATTTCTTTCCACTGAACAACACAAAGATCTCGGGTGATCTTTACAGATCTCGAGAACTGCAAAGTCAGGTAAACGAACCACGTGCAACCTCGGGAAATGAAATGATTCAGGTGACAGTGTGAGATGAACACCTGTGTCAGCTCTGATTTCTCAGAGCGTTTGCTTACCTAGGATCACAAAGAAACTTGGTCTTTTCACCTTCTTCTCTCCAAATAAGCCATTCTCGGAAAGAGGGATGAACAAACATTCGCGTCATATCTCTACGTTTGATAAGAAACATAGAAAGGTTCTCCATCCTCTGCTGAAAGTCCTCCCACTCCAAAGTGCCCTCAATGTTACCTGCATTAATGGCCTGAAAAATATGTTCGTCTGTTAATGGGTGCAGAGAAGCCACTGCCACATTCAAGAGGGGCATGACCCGGTCAAAGGAAGACTGTGTTGGGAACTTCATATTGCACTGCAGCAGGTACACCTCGGACAGGGACACGGGCACCACCTTGTAGCTGGAGCTTTTTAGCACCAGGTATCCTTTCTCTATGAGATCAAAAGTGAGTTTCAGGTACAGGTAGGACCCCTGGCTCAAGGTCTTGAGGTGAGAGCTGAGTTTGCCGAACGTGGTGTTGTCCATTTTGCCGTTGAGCGAGATGTTGTTCTGGATCTCCGAGCTGCTGTGGATCCGGTGCAGGATGTAAGCCTGCAGGTCCTGGTCGATGGCTTCGTTCTCTTCCAGTCTATCCAAAAATATTCTGTGGAAGGGCAACAGCTTAATTATTTCCTACAAAGAAAGAGAAGAAAAAAAGACACTCATGCTGCGTTTCTTATTCATTAAGCACATTTAATTTCTATTACAATGGCACCTCTGAGACTCCTTTAAGACCTTCCATCAGGGCAAGCACACGACTGGCAGTTTGTGCCCTCAGGACCTCAGACTCATCTATAATCAAGTAGGTTGTGTGTGAAACATGACTGAAATTAAAATGAAGGATATTTCCTAACACCACATCCATGGAAAGGGCTGGCAAATCCACACAGTGCAGTGCCCCTGTTATTCCCAACCACGGATCAAGTCAGAGGGAATGGACAGCCAGATGACAGATCTGAGGCCACAATAAAACTTGCTGAAGCTGAAGAACATCCCTGGGAGCATCCTCCTGCATCCCACATCCATGGGTGCATGGAAACACCAGGATAGATAATAATTAGCATTTCCCAGTGCAAAGTGACCACGTCTGTCTGCTGGGGGATGCTGTGCCCAGGGAATGGTCACTGGCTGAACTCATTGATGATGCTTCCTCAAATAAACCAAAGATCATCAAAGGCCTTTCCAAAGCCCCTCATGGGCTCTCAGCCACTGTGAGGAGAAAAGAAATGATGCAACAGACCTGGAGAAGCCAAGGCAGACTCTAGAGAAGCCATCAGCTCTCCAAGAAAATAAAGAGGGAGAGCACAGGGCGAAGAAAACCAGCAGTGAAGAACACAGGGCTGCAAAAACCCTAATTAAATGAGGAATTCAAGCTAGCAGGATGCAATTTGCTTACAATTACAAGAAAAGATTTCTTTCAAATGATATTTAATCTACTGCATTACTGAGCAAAAAAACAGACTCCAGCACCACACAGCAGATATCCTGTGCTCTCCTGGATCTTGGGGAGCAGATAGTCCAGCAGTGAGATCTGTGCTCTCCTGGATCTTGGAGAGCAGACAGTCCAGCAGAGAAACCTGTGCTCTCCTGGATCTTGGGAAGCAGATAGTCCAGCAGTGAGATCTGTGCTCTCCTGGATCTTGGGGAGCATATCTGCACAGATATCCTGTGCTCTCCTGGATCTTGGGGAGCAGACAGTCCAGCAGAGAGATCTGTGCTCTCCTGGATCTTGGGGAGCAGACAGTCCAGCAGTGAGATCTGTGCTCTCCTGGATCTTGGGGAGCAGACAGTCCAGCAGAGAGATCTGTGCTCTCCTGGATCTTGGGGAGTATATCTGCACAGATATCCTGTGCTCTCCTGGGTCTGGGGAAGCAACTGCCATTCCCAGTGACAAGGACAGTGTGCAGGGTCTGGCTGCCCTGCTGGGGCTGGAACCAGACTCAGCTCCCTGCCAGGAAGGCCAAAGTGAATCAATCTGCAGATCTCAGTAAATATTAGCAAATCTCAGTGAAACTGCTTAATGGAGCTCGTTAAAAATGAACTCCACAGCTCTGTGCTAATGAAGAAATGGCTAATAATGAAAAAATGAGAACCAGAGAGCTGCAGACAGGCCTTTCCGCCCGGAGCAGCCAGGCCAGCTGCAGAGCTGGCTCCCAAATGTGTGTTCCATCCTGCTGACTCTGCCTCCTCTGGGCTCCAGGCTCGGATGCTCAGTGGGAATGTTCCCATCAGTGATGGTGCAAATCAAGCAGCTCTGTTGAGAAACCTCGAAAGAGCAGATCTGCCCCAGCTGGGTGACTGTGTTTGCTTCCCAGCTCCCTCTGTTCAGATGAGCAGTAGAGCCAACAAACTAAGTTCAGCTTGATCCTTCTGCCAAAAGAATCACGATGAACAGGCCGAAGGTAAAAACCTGCCCAGTTGCAAACTAAAACAAAACCACTGAAGAATAACCCAAACAACACTCAGCTTAGAGCTTCAGCACCTGCTCACCACAGTCCTTCTGAGCTGAATAATGTCTTGGCCTGCACTGACTCCTCCAGACTGAAATGATCACACTCAGGGTATGAAATCTGAATTCCTCTGCTCTTCCACATGGAACAGAGGATGTTCTCAAGCTGCACAAGCTGACAGACATCAGGCCCTGCCCTCCTAATGGTTCAGTGAGTTAGAGCCTCTTGGCATGTGAGCTGTGTCACAAAATGATCTCAACCATTTGCTGATGAACATTTATTGATGTGAAAAAGCAATGCTGGATCAGATCCATCCAAAGCTGCAGAATGAGTCTGGGGACATGGATGTAAATCCAAAAATTAAAAAGCCAAAAGGATAAAGTGAAATCAAGGGTCTTGAGCAAATCCAGACATCCATCTTTAACTAAGCCCATCATGACAATGACACAATTTATCACTATTTTGGGTCTCATCGTACCTGTAGACTTGTCCTGACTGTCACTATCAGCTTCAGCCAGGAAGGAAATTTTCCAATCATTTTGCTCAGAAATGATACTATGGTGTCTCCATAATCTGGCTTGTGAAATTCAGCCTCGTTTAAACCATCAATTAGTATAATGAAATCTTCATCAGGGATCTTCCTCTCTGAAAGAAAGAAAAAAGGCATTTATTGGAAAGGCTACAGACACACGACCATAATGTACTGTAAAGTCACCACAGTGTTTTAAAGCATCACCAGATATTGCTGAAGAAGAAAAAAAAATCACAACAGCGGCACATTTTTCAACTGCATATTGGAAGGGACCTTTCCAGGTCATCTTGTTCCACCCCCCTGCCGTGGGCAGGGACACCTTCCACCGCACCAGGTCCAATATGGCCTTGAAAATCCTACAAAAAGCAAATTGTGGACTTTTAAAACAGGACTTTTGGCTGCTGGAGGATACAGTAACCCAGGTGGCGCAAAGAGTGCAGTCAGTGTTTCCAGGTCAGACACCGAGAGCTGGGTGTGGCCTTACAACTGATGATACAGATACTTTTGGACTCGTATCTTAAGCTCTGGTGGCATCTTCTGCCTAATAAACTTGAAACCAGGTGGCAATGGATAAATCCTGCTGTCACAGAGCTCAGTATTCCCAACAGCAGGTGAGTTTTTCTCTTTGGCTTTCAATTGCATCAGGAAATTTGCTGTGAAAGCCCAGCACAGAGTGTTCATCGATGACGGAGCCCGTGGCCCCTGGGGTGCTCCAGGAGAACAGACGTGCGCAAACACCTCGCCTTCGGTGCTGCTGTCCCTGCCTTACGTCAACAAGCTGCACTTATTTCCTAATATACTGTAAATATCCCTATGAAGAACACACATGTTGCATTAAAACGACCCTAGATGCTTTCTCAGTTAACTTCTCAGCAAGATTTTTGGGTACACTAGAAAATTCGCTTTATGCCTCTCTGAAATCCTGGAGTGAATGCAGTGCCTGAGTTTTATACCCACATCTCATGTTCCTCATAAAGCCTGAGGGAGAGAGGAGAAAGCAGGGAGTGGGGGAAGAATCAGAACTTTGTTCTCCTATGTATTATTTAGCTTCCTTGTCATTAAAAATATATATTTACATATATATTTGAGAAACATGAATCTTTCTCAGTGACGCTGCGCAATAATTTCGTCCCAGTAGCATTAAAGCTTCAACAGCACCTTGTAAAAGACCTGCTGATATATTTACAGAGTCTTAAATGTTATATATCTTAAAACCAATTTCCAGACACCGTTCATCTTGCTGGAGAACACTTGGTGCAAATGAACTTGCCAGCACTCCGGACCAGCAAGGTTGAAAGATGAGAGTCCTGCTCCACTAGAGCTGTGTTGAGTGCAGAGCCCAAGAGGAAAGAAAATAAGGTTTTATATAAAATTTTTCAGAATTTAGGACCACCTGGGGGTCAACCTGCCTGGCAAAAAAAAAAAAAATAAGCATCCTCTGCAAAGCTCTGAATTCAAGGGCTGGAATTCAAGTACCTCCCAAGGAGCTACTGTAACAACCAGGAATTATTTTCCTTTAGAGCAGCGGTTCCTTAAATGTATCTCTTTTTTCTTTGTTCTTTTTTGCCAGGAGTGTTGGTAGGAAAGAGCAGCCACGCTCCTCCCACAGTGACATTTCTCCAGTGCCAAGAAAACCAAGCGCTGTCGTGCTGTGCGGGCTCTACGTGTGCCTTGTGCCTGCTGGAACCAGGTGGGTTAGACCCAGCTGCTGCTGCTCAGAGCTTGGACACAGTTTTGAGGAGCTGATCTGAACATCAGGGCTTTGAATCTGGTAGAAGCTGCATCTAATTCCATGTTGGATCCTCCACTGCGGAGCGGAGGGTGGTAACAAAATTATTATGAAGTATTTTTGCGGCCAAGATGCAGCACAGCCACGGTGATAAACATCATTCTGCAGGACAACAGAGTCCTGAACTCTGCAATGCTCTGACAGTTTTCATGGCAACCAGCAAAGATCTTAAATTTAGCAATTGTCACAATGAATTACTTATAACTTGCAGAGGGAAGAAAGAAAAGAAGACAAAATCAATGCTGCATTAGAAAAAGCTCTGTAATCAGGATAAGGCTTGTCACCAGTTCCCCCAGAGGCTTTACAGAGGGTGTCTATTGACTTTTATGGTATCAGTCCTTTGGTGAAAGCTTCAAATTCTCTGAAGAGTGGCAGGGAAAGGGAAAAAAGTCATCCCTACACAACTAAATCAGAACATGTTGCTGCAACCACCACTGTGCATGGAAATTGTTGCTTGTTTTCTCCTTCAGAACCGTGAGGGCAGGTTTGGGACATGGAAGGAGGCAAGAAAAGGGAAAAGCAAGTGTTTCTTCCACAGCCCTGCACATGAGGAGAAGAGGGCTGGTTAACCTCTGGCTTCTCATCAAGCACAATCACAGAATCACACAGAATGAATGGGTCAGGTTGGAAGGGACCACTGGGCTCTGGGTTAGGGTTTAGCTCAGGGCTCTGGGGTGACTTTGTAGCAGCCTTTCAGTACCTAAGAGAGCTGGAGAGAGACTTAGGACAAGGGCCTGGAGGGACAGGACAAAGGGGAAATGGCTTCCCACTGCCCCAGGGCAGGGTTAGATGGGATATTAAGAAGAAATATTTCCCTGTGAGGGTGGGGAGGCCCTGGCACAGGTTGCCCAGAGAAGCTGTGGCTGCCCCATCCCTGCGAGTGCCCAAGGCCAGGTTGGACGGGGCTTGGAGCAACCTGGGCTAGTGGAAGGTGTCCCTACCCGTGGCAGGGGGGTGCAATGAGGTGGTCTCTAATGTTGCTTCCAACCAAAATTCTACAGTTCTCCAGATCCCACCTCCTCCCTGCAGCTCTCAGAGCGTCGCAGCGGGATCAATCCACCCCTTCATTTCAACACCCTGACGCGACCCCGCGGCGCTTCAGAACGACACGAAAACAGAAGGCCTGTGGGAGCTTGGGGCGATCAACACCCCCATCACCACCACCACCACCACCACCACCATACCTTTGTGCAGGTTCTCCAGGGGCTCCAGGACGCCCCTGCGGAAGGAGGCCATGGGGTCCTGGACGCAGGAGCGCAGGCTGAGCAGGCTCTGCAGGTGGGGCTCGCGCAGCAGCTGCTCCCGGTAGGCCACGAACTGCGGGGAGCGGCACAGCAGGGCGGCCACGTTGTGCACGAACTCGGGCACCAGGCAGGTGTAGGCGTTGTCAGCCTGGCAGTAGTGATAGGCCACGACCTGCAGCGAGAAAAGAACAAACAAATCCTGTCTTGGTAGGAAAGAACAAACAAACCGTGTCTTGGCCGGAGCTGTGGCAGCGGCGGCGGCGCTTCCCCCTCGGCGAGGCTGATCCGCCCTGGCAGGGGGAGTCTTTAGGAGCAGCGAGTGTTAACGACCCGTGACAAGGATCCAGACGAATCAGTCGGGGAAAAACAGGCGCTGATCCTGAGAAATGACTGGGCCTGCCACTTGAGGAGTAAATGAAATTAAGCTGTGGCTGCTCGTGGAGATGGACGGTGACAGCAGTTGACGTCTCCGAAGTGCCGCGCTGAGCTTGGATTGTGCTCCGAGCTCTGTTTAAGGACTCGGTGCCGCTAATAACTTGTGATTGTTTCCTTGAACTTATTTTTTATTTGCTGTTTTTCACGTGTCAAGCTCTCTGAGAGCACTCACTAAGTCCATCACAGCAAGGCAGTGCCTGGGAATGACAGATTCCCGTGATCCGGAGGTGGTGGGGGGGAATGTCAGGCTCATTGTACATTACTCAGCCACTGTGATCCTGCTCTTCATTCAAAAAAATCAATTCAATTAGAAAAAAAAAAGGAAAATTTCCTCTTTTACCAGCTTTTCCCTGATTTTTCCAGCTCAGCAAACTCTGCTAGAACCTGCTACATTCTGCCCACTTATTAAAATAAGCAGAAAACCAGTGATATCGTCTCAGGCCAAGCTGCCAACTTTCCTGTTTTCTTCTGCAATACAAAAAAGGGCCTCAGAAATCCCTCTCTGCTTGTAAATCCCTTGGGAAGCTGCCCTGGCACCGCTCCAGCTCCTCCTGCTCCATGGCTGGCTCCAGCCTCGAGCACATCCCATTTGGGATGAGGCTCTGCCAGGGCACAAAGCTTTTCTCCAGCCCCCATTCACTCGGTTTTCCTTTCAAATGTCACTGACTATCCAAAAATATCCCGGTGAGGCAGGTGGGAGCAGTTCTGTCCTGAAAGCACCATCGCCCTGGAGCGCCGTAGCACAGAATATTGCCAAATAAATTGCATTTTTGAACTTGGGAAGGACGAGATGACTGAGGACACGGCACACAGGAGATGCTGTGGCCTCTCTGGAGCTTGTGGGAGCTCAGATGAAACACGCCCGAGGCTTTGGACATGATGAAGGCTTTCTGGCTCTCCACCTGCAATACCCAGCCCTTGGACCACAGCAGGCTCCGGGGTGGTCAAGGATGGTATCAAGGAATGAAAACATCAGGCTGTGGGGTCCCCACGCACTGCTGGCTCAGCACTGGCTTTTAATTTTCAACCTGAAATTACCACCAGTAATTTCCTTTCCCAGTCAAAACGAGGTGTGACATGTGAAGAGATGAGAAAGCTGGGCTGTTATTTCAAATATCAAGCCCTAATACATGTGTTTAAGCTTTAATGGATACCTCCAAATTCCTTACAGAATTCTTCCTACCAGCCAGTTAAAATATAATTAATTCCCCTAGAGAATAGCACTGGGTAAAGTAATAATAAAGGCAGTGATTTCTTTTCAACAATCCTATTTATCTGGGGATTGCAACTTGTGCATTTCACAGAATAAAGTTCTTTTAACAGCCATTCCTTGATATCAGGTTCCAGTAACAGAAACCAAATTACTCTGATTTCCTACACAATAGGTGTATAGACACAAAAATAAGTCTCTTTCAATGAGAGGCCAATTAACTTCTTCTAGGAATCTGAAGAGTTATGTCATGGAAAAAGGGAACACATGTGATACTTATCAAGGGTCACCACCAGATTTTGGGACACACATACAGTGACAACCCAATCAATTTAATGCTCTTCATGTAAATCATGGTTGAATTTGACTGTCTTAGAGGTCTATTCCAATCTTAACAATTCCATGATTCGTGATCCTTGTGCTGGATTTACTGGTGTACTGACTGAGCCTTAACCAGCAGGATATGCTTAATGGGTGGATCTGAGGCTAAACCAGTAAAACAAGGAAGATTTTGGGAAAGCAACCAAAGGAGAGGCACTATGATGTTCTCAGAAACACAACTTGTGCCAGAACTTCATCTTGATGTTATTTATTCCCCGTGACATTTTCTTTATCTTCAAATCACAGGGAGGCTGCCAAAAGCTGGTGCTGCATGTGGAGCCTGGCACTGGGAACTGGGCTGGGAATTGGGCTCCTCACTTACACAGAGTTGGGTGGGAAACTCTTTTCTCACCCTGTAAAACTTTCCAAGGTTTCAAACCCTGTTCCACCCTTGGGAATGAGACTGGGTTGTGTGAGAACTGAATGGAAAAACCTCTAGGATGGAGGTTGGTGTTGATGGGTCTCACCCCGAACTGGTTCAAACCCTGTTCCTTCTCCCCTGTATTTGGTGAATTCCTTTAATGCTCCCACTAATGCTCCAGGGAAGGTCCCTTTTCAATTATTTCACCTTATTAATTATTAACTTTATTAATTGCTCTGGGTTCCAGGAAGAGGGATGGATGCATTACCAGCTCCACTGCTTAGGATTCTCTTCTAAGATAGGGGAGACCATGTCCTGACCTCACTCAGCATCTGAAACAACCACTCTCTATGCTAATCATGATTCTGGGGTGGTTTTGGTCTCTCCTCCTTTTGCTCAACTGGGTAAGCCAAAAAGTACATCCAAAGAACAAAAAAAAAAAGAACTTGCATAGCCTGGAAATGAACTTTTCATTGGAAAAGGTGTGCTCTCTTCAATAAAAGCTTCACTTTCAACAGATCTAATAACTTTGCCTTAAATAACTGCTTGAACAAGTTCCAGCCATCCCTTATCATAAACAAAATCCTTGAATTAAACATGTAATTTTATCTAGAAACTGTATTACAGTAAATGAAATCACCAGGGAACACCATGTGGTTCCAAAGGTAGGGATGTTGCCATCAGCAAACATTTATTTGTGTCTGATACAATTTGAGACATAATTTTTCTACCCGTAGTTTCAATTTGAACTTTGTCATCCCATTGCACTAAACACTATAAACACTAAATTAAGACTTTCAAAACTTTTAAACCTTCATTTCAGCTATCAGGTTTGTCAAATGATGTTTACAAAGTCGGAAGCTGAAAAATTCCTTGCTTTAAAGTCTGATTAAATTTAAATCACTGGATGGTGAACGTTAAGTAGGCAAGGCCTATAAGCAACCCTAAAGCAAGAAGTGGATTACAAAGGATGGGAAACTAACACCTAGATCAAGAGGAGTGTTCAAAGTACCTGTTCATGTAATTTTTAAGGGCTGAGAACACAGTTTTGACAAGCTGAGTGACTGCATGCTGAGAAACCAAGGTGTTATGGTTCCTATATCAAATGGCCAAAGTTACAAACTTGTATCAGTTCCTTTCTTGCTTGAAAAGGATCTGCAAAATAATTCACACTTGTATGATGAGTATTTTACTTCCAGTGATCACCTCCTCCCCTAAACTGACGTGGAGAGTCCAGCTGGCTGCACACCAAAGCAGCACATTTATCATGGGTTTTTTTGGTAGCTCATTTTTTTAAAACATTAATTACGTGTTACAGGGCTTGAGAAACACCAGATGGGGATGGTAGAGCACTGCCTCAAACAGACCATGGCCAACACGACCCCATCCCCCCCTGAAGTGGGGTCAGGGAGCCCCAAAACATTCATTTACTCGGATTACACAAATTTCATCTTAACTGCCAAAGCAGAATTATTAAGACATTATTTATATTCCCTCCAGGTGTTAAACCCAGTAGGTTCTTCAGGATTGTCTTCTCCCAACCCTTTCAACACCAGCCATCCTACTCTCCCCTTTCTGCCACAACCACTTCCCATTTCATCCAGCCTCGTGTAACCTTCACCTTCCTGCTGTCACCACCCTTCCTGCCCTCGTTCCATCCAGGTTCCCTCCTTCACCCACCCCTTTCTTGGATTCAGGACTTGGCCACAGTGTCCCATCCTGACACACAGATGCCCCACACCTTCCTCCAGCTCTTCTCCCCACACCAAAATCCTCTTCTGACCCATGGTCATGCAAACCACGCTCCAGAGCTCCAAGGCCAAGCTCTTGATTCCACCTGGCTTGGGCTCAGCTGAACAGATAGGGAAGGATTCCATGAACTCAGGGGAAAAAGGGAAATATCCTCACATGGGTCAGGAATTAGGAAAACAGTTGCTGGAAGAAGGATGTTAAAAGCAAAACAGCTGCTCCAAGGATAATGAAAATGCTGGTGGAAGAGAAGAGCTGCATGAACACAGCAGGAGGAAGAGGTTGGAGAGGGCAAAGGAGAGGGAAAAAACGAGGCACAAAAGAGAATGTGTACAAGCTGTAAAGTACAGAGGGTGAGAAGGGAGTGAACTGTGAAGAAGGAAAAGACAAAAGAGAGAAGGAGAGGAAATGACATGGCAGCAGAGGCAGGAGATGATAGTAACAGGGGAAAGGCTGAAGGACAGAGGGAACATCAAAGGGGCTGGAGACGGCTCAAGGGAAATAAGTTATTTTTAATTATTAGGGCAGGCCAATTTTAAGCAGTTCTCCAGCACTATTTGTGAAAAAGAATCTCCTCCATTTAGGCAGCATTCCTTTGCCATCACACCTCTGCCATGGTTTGTCTTGGCTTCCTTCTGCAAGGTTCTACCAACCCCCCTTGGCACAACCTCAGACCCCTGAGCTCCTCCAACAGCCTCCTCCCTCCAGGGCTCTTAAAGGGCTTCCACACTGTATTTTAACCATATTTCTGCACCTAATGGGATTTATCTTCTCTTGACCCACACAAAGTAGCTTCCAATAACTGCAGTGAACGCTCTGACCTGCCACAATGCCACGTGCCAGCCCCAGCCCTGGCTGTGATAATGGAAACAGCCACCAGCACTGCTGAATTTATCCACTGCACATGACTGTGACCCAGTATGTGGCACGTGGTGACCCAGTTTATTGGGAATGCTCATTACTTTTACATAGCTGAGTGTGCTGGGAAATGCCCTGGGAAACTCATCAGTGCTGCAGGGCATGGAGGCTCAGCAGGAATGAATCCCTGCACCTCTAGCTAAGGCAGGAGCACTGCCTTTCTTTTTATAGGCCTGCAGCAACGACAGTGATGCTCTGGTTATGGCTTGGAGGATGGGGAGAAGAGCCTTTGGAGCCACCAGCCATGCTCAGCATCAGCCAAATGCACTAATGCAGTGGATGTGCAGCTCCTCCACCAGCTGCTCTGCATGGGGTAGGACCCATTAGTGCAGCAGAGCTGGGCTTTCAGGTCCATTTGTTTAAGTGCTGCTACCACGAGCCACCACACAGCATCCAGAAAGCCAAAGAATAGAGCTGTTCAATGGGTTTGTTAAAACTGGGCAGCCAATCCATTAAAAACCCTCGGTGAGTAAAGGATAAACCTGCAGGGGAAATGGGGAGTGTGGCTGTAACTGGAGAGGACACAGTTCAGGCTTCTCCCTTTGAGCTGAACTCATCTCACTTCGGGCTATTGGAGCTCTGAACGGTGCTGGTGCCTCTTGCTGAAAGGCAAAGGTCACCCAGGACAGCTCTTTGTGGGTCAGCATTTTTCAGCACAGGCTGGAACTGTGGGAAAGCCTCTCATCCTCATTTCTCTGAGGTGAAGGACCAGCTCTGGACAAGCAAGGTTAAGTCCCCATCCCTGGAGGGATTTAAAGGCTGCGTGGATGTGGCACTTTGGGACATAGGTTAGTGGTGGCCTTGGCAATGCTGGGAGAATGGTTGAACTTGATGATCTTAAGGGTCTTTTCCAACCTAAACAATTCTGTAATTCCAAGGTCACACTGCAGCCCAAGTCACACATTGCCCAGGATCACTTGGAGACAGAAAGGTGGCACTGCAGGACAGCCACGTGGTGACCTGGTGATGGTTCCCTGGCCAGAAGAAGTGAAATCAGAAGAATTTTAACAGATAAAGGATTAAACAGTAAAAAGGTTGAAAAACCACAGCACAACAAGGGAGAGCTCTGGAGTGCTGCCTTTGGTTTAGAAACCTCCATGTTTGTATTCACAACCTTTTTTTTTTCTGCTTTCACCTCACAGTGATTCTGTGGTATCAGGCCATATGTTTAGAAGCACTGAAACAGCAGTAGATGGGTTTTTGGTCACACTGAGCAGCAGGAGACGGGTTTTTGGTCACACAAAGCTCCCCACCCAGCTGCACGTGGGGAGCTCACCAGGAAAAGCTGGTACCCACCTATGGCACTGAAGGAGCCACGTCCAGCTTGACCCATTGGCACTGCAGGAAACCTGGCAGCCTGCTCAGTGTCGAGGGCAGACCTGGCATAAACTCAGCAACCCTGCAAACTTATTACCATAACACACACAGGCATTTTGCCACAAAAGACCAACCAGGCAGTTTTGCCAGGAACGCTTCTGTTTTATCTGCAAGTGTCGAGCTGGGTGTTGCAATGTGAGCAGTTTTATTCATGATTTCTGAGAGTTTCCCATGAGACAACTGCTCTTGTCCTCCTGCCCTGAAAATCTCTCAGCTCCATGTTATGGTAGAAGTCCCTCCCAAGATAGGATGGAGGAAAAGGCATGGATACCTCCCCAGCAAGGACTGCTCTTAAGTCCACTGCTGACTGCTGGGACTGATCCACACCCCCACAACTGGTGGGATGCCCATCAGCAGCCACTGCCTCAGCTAGTGCTCAGAGGCAGGAGAAGCCAAAGAGTGAAGGGGAAAAAGAGGATTGTGCCAGCTCAGTTCCCAACAAGAGGATTAATGTTACCTTTAAAATTAGGAAATTAATTCACAGAGCTCTGCTAAGCAGCTATTAATGTGGCCACATATTTAATACTTTCCTTGCAAGGAAATGGGAGGCAAGGCATTTACATCCTGATGCCTCAAGTTTCCTGGCACGTTGCCTTATCCCTGTCTAAATGCCAGCCCTGAACACAATGCCAAGCCCAACCTTGAGCTGACCCTGGGGTGACAGCAAGACTTGGAATTTTCCCTTTCAGAAATACCATCTCTCTAAACTGATCATTACTAGAAGATCTTTAAGGCCTCTTCCAACTCAAACCATATCCAAAATGAGCATTAAGAGCTGGAACAGGACGGCCAGAGCAGACTGGGGTGATACTTCAAGTGAATTATACAAAGGCAGTGTTGTACTTCCACTATTTTCTCCACTAATCTCCACAGGTAGGATCACCCCACTTTCAAAATCTGCAGAAGATAGGCTGTTGGGAAAAGAAATGATTGCAAACAGACCAGTCTCCATTTAAAACTCCTTGTTTTCCCTCATTATTTCAGGAAAAGCTACTGAAAACCCTGATAGGTATCCAACTCCTCATTACTGTGGTTGGTGGCAAAAGGTTCCGCTTCTGGCCAAAGAGAGGGATGGAGACATGAGGAACCTCACCAGCTGATCACCAGGCTCTGGGAGGGAACTCTGCCCTCTGGTTTTGATGTTTTTCTCCCCTAGGACCCACTGGTGAGGACAACATCAGACAACTCCTACTGCAGGTGGATGCAGTTTTCGTGGCATGGTTTTTAAAGCCAAAAATCACACCTGGTTTTCTAAATTGCCTCATTTCTAAGCAGTTTTCTTCTCCATTAGTTTGCTGATGAAGACTGAACTAGAAATCACAGAATCCCAGACTGGTTTGGGTTGGAAGGGACCTCAAAGCCCATCCAGTGCCACCCCCTGCCATGGGCAGGGACACCTTCCACCAGCCCAGGTTGCTCCAAGCCACGTCCAACCTGGCCTTGGACACTTCCAGGGATTCAGGGGAAGCCACAGCTTCTCTGGGCAACCTGGGCCAGGGCCTCCCCACCCTCACAGGGAAGGATTTATTCCCAATACCTAATCTAAACCTCTCTTTTTTAGTCATGGATGACTTCAAACTGCCCCCTGAGACTACAACACAACAGTGCTCTTTTCCAGCACAGCAGGACTGAGTGGAGCTCCTGCTTGGTCATCTGCAGTTACTTATTTCTAAAATTAATGATTTGTTCATCTCTGACATTAAGAGACAAATGCAACCTTTGCCCCCAAGAACTCACTGCACGAAAACCAGGCAGAAAAATACAACCCTGAATAATCCAGAGGAGGAGAAGCAACTGTTCACCTTTCATTTCTGTCATCACAGACACACAACTTCTGAATTTTGGGATAAGTGACATTTTCAGAGGGAAGGGAGTGGGTGAGAGGACGCCGAGCTTCCCACCAGCATTCTGGAGCCTGAGCCAAGCATTACCTAAGACTGTTTGTATATTATTAATCTGCTTTCGTAACGATCTGCATTTCTCCAGCACGACAACCTCGGCCCAACCTGAGAACATCCCGCTCTGCTCAGCGCTCGCAGAGCTGGAACATCTGCACACAGCTTCATCCAGCTCCTCACAGATGGTTCATCTGCCTCCAGAAATATTCCTGACAATTGTGGTTGTCCATCACTGTCAACACTCCCTTCCCTACTTCAATTCTGACTCCTAGTCTTAATACAACTATAAAACACAAGAATACAACTATAAAACACATGTCCAAGAAATGCTTTTCCAACCAGACTGACCAACGGGTCCTTCACTTCTTTGGGCTCTTTTTCCTTCAGCCAGCTGAACAGAAGCTGTTTAAGGAGGCCATCAACAATTCTTTCTTTGTTCCACAGCTACTGACACAGCAATGTGCTGCTCTTCTCTCCCTTCCTCCTGCATCCAAGGACATTCCACTCCTTTTTTCCCCTTCTTTTCTTTGTTATTTTGGATAGCCTTTAGCTTATGTACGTACAGGTCTTCCTAAACTGCCCCTTGCTGGAGAATGTGGCACCAGACACTCAGTTTAAGCAGCTAAATTAGTTTAACTGTTTTTACTGTTGTCTCCCAGCCATTCAGTGGTTTTGCTCTGGTGAGGGTTCAGCATCTTCAAAGCCTCAGAATTGTCCTGGTCTCTCAAAGGCGAGTCAGACACGTGTGATGGGCTTTCTGAACGAGGTGATTGCAGGCAGAACAAAGGGCTCCACGCTGTTATTTTAATGGATTTTCAATTCTGTTGCCAGGTCAGTAATCCTTTTTCCCCCCAGTGTCACTCAGAGGCTTCAAGCCCCACAGCTGGGGAGGAACAGGGAGTGTTTGTTTTATCCAGGAGGACATCACACGGCACGGCTCCTTCCAAGCAAATCAATTTATCCACTGCTGACAGCAAGGATTCCTCGGTGGTGATGCCGAGTTGTGCTACTCAGGAGGTTACTACGAGTGCACTGTGCACACAACTCCCAGCTATCAATCTGACAAACATCCTTAACCATTTTATTTGCCTTTATTTTTCTTCCTGAGGCTTGGTAATCCATCAAACTCACGGTCTGGAGCGTGCCGCACGGCCCTTCTGGAAAAGGCTCTGACGCAATAAAACCAAATTGTTGTCAAAGAAAACAGAATAAAAAACTGACCAAAAAAAAAAAAATCTTGTACTTTCAGAATGATTTCCCTTTGTGATAAGGAAATGAAGCTTTGATTGGGGGTTTAACCACGTGCTTTATTTCAGTGCACGTCTTCAGCCAGCACGTGCTGCAAGAAGTCACCTGCTCTTCCCAAAATGTCACCCGGTTCCGTGTTCCCTCCAGCACCAGGCATCCAAGGATCTGCAGGGATCACTTTGCCTTTAACAGCCAGGGAAAGGGAGGCAGGCAGAGGAGATGCTGGTCTCCAAGGATCCCAGCAAGGCTAACAGCAACGCTGGGAATCGGCCCAAGGTCTCCGAATGCTGAATCAAGCGCCGCCGCTCTGACTCATCCCGGGAATTGTTTGCTGAACACGATGGAATTTTCGGAAGTTCCATGTGCTGCGTCAACAATTTGAGCAGAAGAAGGGATTCCAAGAGCTCTAAGGTCATCAGCCTTGGCACTGATCCCTTCATCAAGGCCTCATGTCTGGGAGCTGGTGACAGTTATTTCTGGAATCTACACTTACAGCAGAGGAGATTTCCTGGGAGATGAACAATCTTACTCCCAGGGTGTAATCCTGCTGCAGGCATGAGGGGCAGGACATCTCCCACCCTCAGCTGTTGTGTTCTGTCACCAACACACAGGATTTATTCTGAAAAAAAAATTCTGGCCAAGGGATGAGCAGGGCTTTAAAACCCTTTCCTAAAGGAGCCTGCAGCCAAGGTAAAACAACCTATTTCTGGTTTAATGTTGGCTGTAAGGATTGTTTCTTGCTCTTTTCTCCAGTGATGAGAGATGCCAAAAAGCTTCAGTGAGTGATCTATGCCGTGGACGTGACAGAATGTTTGAAAGAGCCATCTCCCTTACCTTTTCCAGGAGGAAACTGAAGCTAAAACTGCATCCATTTCTCAGTTACGTACCCAGCAGGATGACTTAAGCACTCAGGGGAAGAAAGCTGAGATAGATGAGGTATTTTAAGCAGAGACAGCACATTTTACTGCCCTTTCTGGGAGTCTGCAATGCTTCAGATTTGCAAGGAATACGATGACTAATGTGTTCTGAACAAAACCAGACCTGGGCATCGCATTCCTTTCAAGAACTCCACGTGGAAGAGGAGAGGATCAAGCCTTAATATTTATTTATGCAGCCACCACACTCTCCCTGCCTGGCCATCTGGGTCAGCACGAAAGCAGACAGGACAAGACAGTATCTGGCACAAAAAGCCAAGCAAAACACGTCCTGGTAATAATTTAGAACAAAGACTTTGCTTGTTATTTTCCTCTCCAAAGCAGGAGCAGGCAGAGGAAAGCATTAACTGCTCCCATCCCCCCCAAAGGGGTAGGAGGAGAGAGAGCAAACTCCTCGGATTTCAAAGGAATAGAATGGCACCTTCCCACCACCACAGAATTAGGGTTAAACCTCAGTAATACAATAAAACTCAAGCTGTAAATCTCACGTACACAAGTGACAGTGTTCCATATGTTCCACACAATCCACTCCTGCCAGAGCAGCAAGTGAGTTGTGTATTGCTCCACGGGCTCTGAGCTGCTTGGGAGGATTTCCCAAAAAATACCCAAGTGCACACACAGCAGCAACACTCAGCCTGGGCCTCCCCCCACCATACCCTTTCCAACAAAACACTGCTCAAACTCTGGGCAGTTTTGTTCTCACTGCTAAAGAAAAACCACAATTATTCCGGTAATAACCGTGTCACATCCTAACATTTGTAAGGAGATAGGATGGCTGGGAAAGACAAACCCTCAGAGTAGCAGGGGAGTGTGTATTTGATGTAGTCTGAACTTGAATTTCACTTCAGAGAAAACAACTTTCCTGGGCAATAAAACTCCTCCCAGAGGTTCTCTCTGGAGGCTCCCCGGGAGCCGTTTGAGCGCGCGTGTTTTCCAGCACGCCGGGTGACGTGAGTCACAGGACTTCCACTCCAACTGATGTTTTCCCAAGGCCCCAGAGAGCCCAGAGAGGGATGTTTTCCATACCTGTGAGGCCAATCTCCTCATGGCCTCCTCCTGGCGCCGGCGCATCTCCGGGGTGCCCGGGCAGCTCCCGCTGGTGATGGACGGGTGAGCAGAAGGTGGTTGGGTCAGGGGCAGTTCCCGGTTGGCATCCACATCTGCCCAAGGAAAAAAGAGGTTAGGAATTGCCACAGGACAAGCACTGACAGCTTTATTACAGACCAGGCAGCTCCTAAGCATGGTAGTTAAAGTAACTCCCACAAATACTCTGGGTTAGGATTTCAGGGATTTCCAAGCCGGAGGCTCCCCAAGAAACTGCTTTTTGGAGCAGCACTTTTGGGAAGGACCTTTAAGATACAGCTTTGAGGCTGTCTGAGTTCAAGGAGTGTCTGGACAATGCCCTCAGGCCCATGGTGGGATTTTTGGGGTGTCCTGTGTAGGGCCAGAGTTGGACTGGATGATCCTGATGGGTCCCTTCCAACTGAGCATATTCTAGGATTATTCACCTTCTCCACTGTAATTTCATTGGCTTTAAAGTAATGACAATAATGGAGTGAACTGGGCACTCTGGAAGGCCCTGCCTTCAGGTTTGGTGGATCTGAGTGCAGAGCTCTCCTGCTCTGCACTTCTGCCAACAGACCTCGTTATGAGCAATTGCTGGTTAATTTGGTTCCAAGTCCTCCTTCAGCACAGACAGCCAATTTTTCTGAATTATGAGCCTATTTTCTAACATAAATAAACGGAGAGCCCCAGCTAACACAGCCATCTGAAGCCCATTAATGTAATCAGGGGGAGAGGAGAAGGAGCAGCACCAGGATCTGGAAAAGGCTTGCAAGCAAATAATAAATTATCCTGGAATCATCTCTGGCAAGTTTTACCGTGTTCTATTGTGCTTTAGCTGCTTCTTTTGCCTGGCAAGCAGAAACTGGCTTTACCACCAGATTGCTACCACAGCTCATCCACCTGGCCTTTGTGGATAACATTCCCAAACCACACTGATCTTCACTCCCAGGAACCCACACAGAGGATTTTTGAATGACACCAAGACATGCAGCACTTGCTGATGTCTAATTACTGGTTATTTTAGGAATGTTTTAAGAACAATACCATCCTGAAGTGCAGCCTGTGCTGGCACAGGGTTCTCCTGCCTGGATTGCTGCAGTGCATCCCTGAGCTTGACTGGAAATCATCATGCAAACAATGACCCATTTAATGGTAAACAACAGAGGAGGAGGATGCTGCCTCCATAATTAAACCCTGGGCATTAGGATGAGGCACATCCTTGATTCTGAGCCTGTAACACCACTGTCACCTGTATTAATTTTCTGAGACAGGAATTAGAAGGATGAGGCTGCACTGAAGCCACTTTACTAATGCTGATTGCACAACTGCTGTAGCAGAGTCAGACCACCTGATTAGCACTTACTATTAAACACAGATTTCACTAAGCATAATAGATTTTTTTTTTCAGCATGTGGAAAAAGAAACAACAAAGAAACTTATCATAGAATCAGAGATGAATCATAGAATATCCTCAGTTGGAAGGGACCCACAAAGATCTCACAGAATAAGTATCATCTTCTACAGCTAAACTAGGACTTGTGATCTCTTTAGGAAATAAAGTCAAATTAAATACTGATTCTTAAGGTTTCCATCCCAATAACTAACACTGAGGAATCATTCAGCTTTCAACTTCATGGACACACCAGACTGTGTTAGGATCTTCATTCTTCATGCACGAAGGGTGCAGGGCACCTTCTCATGGGAGAAACCCAGCTTCTAGTCCAGAAAGAGTTAAGCACAGTGGTCTCTTTAATCTCCCCAATCCCCCCCAGTAGACTGGGGACACACACACACAGTTGGTGCACTGCAGAGCTGCAGTTAAAATATAGAAACAAGCCCTGCCTTTCACTCCACATTGTTCATTTAGCTCTGACAAGTGACACTATTGAACATGCCAACCCCCGGTGACATTTCAGCTCTTCTGACAGGGCAAGAGCCCTGCACTCCAGTAAACAGATTTAACTGCAGCTTCTCTGAGGTACAGTGACCTACATCCTCCAAGATACCTTCAGGTACCTCACCCAGTATTTTTAGTCCTGTCTTACTGAGAGCTGAGTGATTTTAAAATGTTGTCATCCCCACCTGCAAACCTGCCAGCACGGAGTGATGGGAATTGGATGGGACCACAGGAGGGAGAGCAAACCTGCTGCTGAGCCTACATGGGCTTGTGACCCACCCTGAACATTTATACCACGATAAACTGAGACAATCCATGCTGGAAGGAGAATGCACTGCCATGGATTTGTGATCAGAGAATATTGGGTACCTCGTCTCACTGGAGATGGTACAAGCAGGGGGACTGGACTGGATGACCTTTAAAGGTCCCTTCCAACCCAAGCCAGTCTGTGCTTCTGTAATTCTAAAACTGGACTCTTCCCAATCAGAGCAAGTCTGTGATGTTTCTAAGCCAGAGAAATCACAGACAGACTATTCTGATTCCTCAAAAAGCACCTTTGGAACAGGAGCAGTATAAAAGCCCCATTTAGCAGAACCTAAAGGGGCCACAAGAGACCTGGAGAGGGACCTTTCCCAAGGACATGGAGGGGCAGGACATGGGGGCATGGCCTCGAGCTGGCGGAGGGTAGATTTGGATATTGGGAAGAATTTATTCCCTGTGAGGGTGGTGAGGGGCTGGAATGGAATTCTCAGAGAAGCTGTGGCTGCCCCATCCCTGGAAGTTTCCAAGGCCAGGTTGGATGGAGCTTGGAGCAACCTGGGCTAGTGGAAGGTGCCCCTGCCTGTGGCTGGAGGTTGGAACCGGATAACGCCTAAAGGTCCCTTCCAACCCAAACCACTCCACGACACACTGCTGACAGGTCCTTCCTCTGCTTGGCAACAAGCACCAAGCTGATTTCCGGGCCCTGAAGAGAAAACCAGGATTATTCCAACCAAAACCCTCCTAAAGGTCCCTGAGTTGTTCACCCCCCCGTGCTCCGCACTCACGCTTGGGGGAGGCGTGGGGGCTGTCCGAGGCGATCTGTCTCATGCGGGTGCCGTGGCAGCTGAGCGCCACCAGCCTGGAGATGATGGCGGTCTTGCCGAAGCCGATGTTGCCGACGATCACCACGCCGCGGTTGACGCTGGCGTTGGAGCTCTGGAGCTGCGCGTCGATCTCGTGGAACACCCAGTCGCGGCCCACGAACACGGACTCGGTGGTGATGCTGGGCACCTCGAAGAGCAGCGGCTTCAGGGAGATGTCGGGGGGCCTGTAGGGCGCGAACCGCACTGCGGGGGGAGAGACACGGAGAGGGGACGTCACCGGGCACGCCGGCGGGGAAAGGAGGGCTGGGAGCTGATGTTTAATCTTTTCATCTCAAAAGGTGACAAGGACACTCGTTTCCTTACGTTTGTTGGTAAAGCATCTGCTGTATTCACAGGATCACAGGGTATGCTGAGTTGGGAGGGACCCACAAGGATCATCAACTCCTGGCCCTGCCCAGGACACCCCAACAATCCCACCCTGTCCCTCAGAGGGACAAACCCTCCTGGAGCTCTGGCAGCCTTGGGGCTGTGCCCACTGCCCTGGGGAGCCTGGTCAGTGCCAACCACCCTCTGGGGGAAGAACCTTTTCCTGAGATCCAACCTGACCCTGCCCTGACACAACTCCAGCCATTCCCTGGGTGCTGTCCCTGGTCCCCCCAAAGCAGAGTTCAGTTCCAGCCTCTCCTCTGCCCCTCCCTAGGAAGTTGGAACTGCAGTGAGGTCTCCCCTCAGACTCCTCTTATTGTCCTGCTTTCAGCTGGGAAGAGTTAATTCCTTCTCAGCAGCTGTCCCAGTGCTGTGCTTTTGATTTTGTGAAGGACTTTGGTTTTCTCTCATCTCATGCTCTGCCAGGGAGGAGGTGCACAAAGGAAACTGGGAGGCAGCAGAGCTGGGACAGGTGACCCAAACTGGCCAAAGGGATATTCCACATCATGGAATATCCTGCCCAGTATATCAGCTGGGGGGAACTGCTGGGAAGAGGCTGATCTGAGTTCAAGAAGCGGGTTCTGGCATCAATCAGCAGGTGCATTGTGAATCTCTTGGTTTTCCCCTCTTTATTATCATTATTATTATTTACTGATATTATTATTGTATTTTACTTTATTTTCAATTATTAAACTGTTCTTATCTCAACCTACAAGTTTTACTTTGATCCTCCTCCCCATTTCACCGGGGTGTGGGGGGAAGAGAGGAGAGGGATTGAGCAAGAGGCTCTGTGGTGCTTCATCTCCAGCTGGACTCATTCACACCATTTTCCACCAAAGGAGTTCAGAGAATTTTACAGGATGAAGTGGCTCAGAGCTGGGGAGAGAAAGTGTGGCTGGAGAAATTAATTTCCTTGTTTAAACCCACCATAATTAAAGGCTCCAGGCAGAACAGTGGGCTCTGCACGGCATCCCCTGGGAGACAGGATTGTCTGCTCAATCCAGACACACAACGTCTGCTCACCTGCTCAGAGCACAGAACAATCTCAGCACCTACAAGTGCTAAATCAATCTGAGCGAAGTCATTTCGACTCTCCTAAAGTAAATAAGTGAAACCAGACTGCTGACAGGATGTTCCTGTTTGGCAATTAAAACGTTGTCTTGTTTCACAAGGAAACACGATGTTGCAAAGCAACCTAAGGTTAAGAGGGAGAGCAAGAAATATCTTCCCTCACAGACCACGTGGGCTGGGGCACTGCCAGCACCTAAAAACGTGGATATTGATTGTGTTCCTTTTCCCATTTTTAAAATGCATTAGATTATAATAAAATACACAGCAAAATCCAAACCAGCCTTGAAACTATTTCGGGAGCACCTGAGGGTGAAGGGAGAGGGTATTTGCCATTTTTTCCACTTGGCAGGAGCTACCTAGGGAATGAATAACCTAAAGAGAGCAATGACTGCACGGACACGGTGCAAAGATGCTCTTAGGTGGCAACTGGAAGAAGAGACCAATTCTTCCAGGTCTCTTCTCCCAGGTAACAAGAGACAGGACAAGAGGAAATGGCCTCAAGTTGTGCCAGGGGAGGTTTAGTTTGGGTATTAGGGGAGATTTCTTTTTCAGATACAGAATCAGAGAATCATTTAGGTTGGAAAAATACCTCCAAGATCACTTATCTACCTACATTCAACCTCCTGGTTCTTCCAACACCACCAGTCACTGACCAGAGCAAAGCAAAGCCCTTCTCCTGCCACCCTGGGGGGACATTTCACCGCTTCAGGCTCTGCAATCCCAGGGCTCCCGGAGGGCAGGGGGTTGAGAAAACACTCAAAATGAGCCTCACTGGTTTGGAGAGAAGGGCTGAGAACATGCTTTTTGTCCCACCAGCCACCAAACCCCCCCCAGGTGCCAGCAGGAGGCCTTGATTTCACCACGCCGTGTCTGGAAGACAAACGTTCTCCTCGCTGGACTGCCAGAAACGTTCGGGAATAATTTAAGACCGCGCTGACTAATTGCAGTCCGTGTGCCAGATCCTCATTAATTCCCAGGCCTGTCTGCTGAACCACTCCAAATCCTCCTGGCCACTCTTTTAATTTTACAACCCTCAGTGCCAGTGGTCCCCAGGAAAGGCACAACCACCGGGGAAGACTCCGGAGCTCCAGGGGAAATTTTGTGTTCAAAGAGTTGAAAAAATAACCCCAGATCACAAGGAAGGGAGGCTGCAGCAGAGCTTCAGCATTTATTAATTAATTAATTAAAGGATAAGCTAATAGAAATGCTCTGAACAGCAGGGAAGGAAGGTTCAGAGTATGGGGTGAGGATGTGCAGACACATTTTGGATGAACACCGTCAGCTGACTTCAGTGCTTGTGAAAATCAAAGGATGTGCATAAGCTGCCTTCCCATCCTTGAAAATTTGTCAAACACTTGCTGGGATTCATATTCCTTGAAATTGAGCATTTTATAAAACTGAAGCCAGAGTACCACAGAAACAGCCCAAATTTCTGATAATACCTTAACACAAATCAAACCCCCACTTTCCCTGGGAATGAGGGTGTGTGGAGTGGGACAGAACAAGGTCCGAGAGAGGAAAATTTTCATGTGCAAGTTCTGTAGGACCCAAACTAAACTCAAATCCCAAAGCTGAGGCACTGCCTCCCATACCCATCCTGGTTCTGAAAATTTCACTTCAATCAACCCAAATCCAGGTGTATTTTTATGTGCACAGCTGGAAAAAGCCACTGAGATGGAAAAGAGCAGGAGCACAGCCAGAGAAAGGCCCGCCCTGTTTTACACCCTATGCTACACAAAGTGAATTTTTAGTTATTTTAGTCGTTGAAAGGCTCTAAAATGCCTGTTCAGAAATCATGTTTTACATACTCCCCTCTCTCCAAACAGGGATTTTTTTCTCAGCTATGCTGGCAATCAGCACCCACAGCTCATGAGCTGTTTTCTGGCTTTTTTCTAGATGAGTTTTATTGCTGTTTTAGAATTTTTTTCTGATGGAGGACACATTTTGCTGCCCAAAACCAGCCATTACAGGGCTCCACAGCCTGACAATGCCAATATACCAAGAGGAAGCCCAGGTGAGAAGTGCTTTGTATTTCTTACAGTGAACTGTGGTTCTGAATAACCATCCCCATCCGCTGTGTCCCTCTTTAATTAAGAACCCACAAATTAGCCAAATGTCTGAGTTTCTTCCCTTTATTGCTTTAGACTGCAACTCCTGGGTATTAGGTTGGATATCAGGGAAAATTCCTTCATGGAAAGGGCTGTCCAGCCCTGGCACAGCTGCCCAGGGCAGGGGTGGAGCCCCCATTCCCAGAGGGATTTAAAAGCCCTGTGGATGTGGCACTTGGGGACATGGGTTAGTGGTGGCCTTGGCAGGACTGGTTGGACTCAATGATCTTAGAGGGTTTTTCCAGCCTTAATGATTCCTGATTCTTTCAACTGTTATCTTAAACAGCCACTGGGATGAAACCAGTTCCTATTTCTCACAGTCCACGTGCCTAAAAAGACTAAACTATTTTTTAGTGTTTTTAAGAAGCACATGAAACTCTCCTGCCCAAGAGGTGATGGCATTGAACACATACCATGAGGAAAACCCTCTGAAAATTATAAAAGACAATTTAAGGAAAACATGCCACTGTTTCATGTTTTATCTATATATTATCTATAGATATCTATATCTATCTATATATTATATATCTATATAGATATCTATATCTATCTATATATTACATATCTATATCTATATCTATCTATATATTACATATATAGATATCTATATATTTATATATATCTATATATTACATATAATAATACACTGGGAGAGTGTAAACCATCCACTCCTCCACCCCAGACACCTTGGTTCTTCCCACCCTGCATCAGCTGGCATTTTGGAGCAAAAAAAACCCTGATGGCCCAGCTGGGATGTTCTAATGCCCCTCATTTTGTTGCCATCTGGCTCCTGCTCCACATCACAGCCAGAGGGTTTTTGGGATACAGCAACCTCAAGCAGCTTCAAATCCCATGGGATGAAAAGCTGGGAAAGCAAAAATTGCCTTCCCCATCCTATTAAAAACCTGTCACTGGGATGAATCCTTGTCATGCTCTTTGTGTTGGGATTGCTCAACTACTCCCCTGGTTAAAAGCACTGATTTAACAAAAAATAGCAGGGCCAGCCTGCCATTTAGTCTCTCTCTGGGATTTTGGAACGCTGGGAATAACCAGTGGGTTGTAACATGTCCCTCGACACTGGGCCAGGAATGGCTTTGCTATTTCAGCCCAGTGCCAAGACCAGAGACGTTAAAATTAAACCCAAGTTTAGGATTTCCAGCTGGAACAAAGAGCTGCTGTTTATACCAGCCCAGACTGATGTAATTTCACAGCAATATCTGCAACATGAAGCATTTTGGGGAGGGAAGGGGGAGCCCCCCCTCACATATTAATTTAAATGAAAATATTTCCAAATAGTGATGGGTTGGGGTTTTTTTTCACATCCTCTTCTTCTCCCTCTCTTTTTCAAAACAGCAAAGAGCCTCAACCAGCATCAGATACAAATTCCAAAAGAAAACCCCCAAACGCTGCTGTTCTTCTCAGGCAACTGTCACAAAAAAGGGAGGGAGGGGGAAAAAAAAGAACAAAAAGCAGAAAGAAAATATGTAGTGCTACACGGGTTTTAAGAAAGTGTGTCTGGAAAACAATTTGATTCTGTTCCTACAATAAAGTTGAATGTTTTGGATGCAATCACTGCAAATTACGCAGCCTTGGCAAGCTGCTGCCTCCCAGCATATGGAAATTTGGTCTGTCAAACTTTTGCTTTCTTCACTCACTGCCTGCTAATGCATTTCTAGAAGTGCCTCCCCAGCCAGGGGATTTCATTACAAACTGCCCTCCACAGCTCCCAAACCCAGTTTTTGGGGGGCTCGTTCCTTGGCACAAAGCCCGGTCAGGCTGGACCAGGTCGGGTGTGTGGGGCTGGGTGAAAACCCAACCTGTGCCCTCCAGCTCCCCAGTTCCTCACCCCAGATGGTGGCACTTGCTCAAAAACACCCCAGAGAACAGGAAAGTTTCATGTATGGCCAAAAGAAACCCATATTCTTTGTACAGGGGAGAATAAACCAGGCACAGAAACAACCTGAAAATATCCCAAATGAGCTTTCCCAGCCACTTATTCATCTGTGCAATGACAAATGAGGGGATGAAGCATCAACCCAATGCTCTGTTGCAGACTCAGGGCTGCCCCAGTGACAGCTTGAGCATGTGGCCAAAGACTGAGCTCAGATTAAAGGGGGGGTGGAAGTTGTAGGGTGGGCTGAAAAATCCCGAGGACATGGAGCAAATGGAGCTGGAGCTGCCTGGGAACAAACAAAACACTAAAATGTCAGCCCTGGCTCCTCTTCTCATTGCTAACATCTTGTTTGTGCAATTTGCCAGGAAGAACCACAAAAATCTCCCCTCTCAAAGGGCCTTTCAGAAGGCAAAGGGCTGCCTGAATGTGGGCATTGTGAGCATCCCTATGAGGGACACGTTGGCACAGTGGCCCTGTCACTGTGCTGGGCTCATTCCCCACTGGCACCCTGCAAAATGCAAGGGGGGGCTGCAAACCTCGGCTTTGGATTGAAAAAAAAAGAAGTAAAAACAATAGTAGTCCGATAACATTTCTAATTTTTTATAAATTATCAAAATATTAACCCCATGGGGATCAGCTGGGAGAGCTGGGGATGTCCAGCCTGGAGAAGAGAAGGCTCTGAGAAGAGCTTCGAGCCCCTTCCAGTGTCTAAAGGGGCTCCAAGAGAACTGGGAAGGGACTTTGGACAAGGGATGGAGGGACAGGACAAGGGGGAGTGGCTTCAAAGTGAGAGTAGGTTTAGGTTGGATACTGGGAAGGAATTCTTCCATACTGGAAGGAGAATGCACTGCCATGGATTTGTGATCAGAGAATATTGGGTGCCTCGTCTCACTGGAGATGGCATGAGCAGGGGGACTGGACTGGATGACCTTTAAAGGTCCCTTCCAACCCAAGCCAGTCTGTGCTTCTGTAATACTAAAACTGGAGTCTCCCCAATCAGAGCAAGTCTGTGATGTTTCTAAGCCAGAGAAATCACAGACAGACTATTCTGATTCCTCAAAAAGCATCTTTGGAACAGGAGCAGTATAAAAGCCCCATTTAGCAGAACCTAAAGGGGCCACAAGAGACCTGGAGAGGGACCTTTCCCGAGGACATGGAGGGGCAGGACGTGGGGGCATGGCCTCGAGCTGGCGGAGGGTAGATTTGGATACTGGGAAGAATTTATTCCCTGTGAGGGTGGTGAGGGGCTGGAATGGAATTCTCAGAGAAGCTGTGGCTGCCCCTGAATCCCTGGAAGTGTCCAAAGTCAAGTTGGATGGGGCTTTAATTTAATCTTAAGTTAGTCAAAATGTCAGGAGTCCAGATGTGGGTGATGCTTTGAAAACCTGGGGTAGTGGGAGGTGTCCCTGCCCGTGGCAGGGGATGGAACTGGATGACCCAAACCGTTCTGGGATTCTGACTTTCACATGGATGTAGACAAAGCAGGTGCAACCCAAGCTCCCACCCCACACACCCCCACGAGTGGGAATTCCCCAGGCCGAGCTCCCACCTCTCAGGTCCTGCTGTGCCCGGGCTCCGGCCACGCTCTGCCGCGGCATCCGCAGGGACGTGCGCAGGGGGGTGTGTCTCTGCTCGTCCAGGTACGCCAGGTCCTCCAGGTGGGCCGAGCTGGTGGCTGCCAGGAGAGAGCAAAGAACCACATCACACCCCTGGCCTTTGCATTTCAGCCTCTGGTTATCGGATTTTCATTTTTATACGCAGTTAAAACCACCCTGAGCCGACAGAGCTGAGATGAACCAAGCCCAGTTGCCCTCAGCCAGGAGCAAAGAAGTGCTCTGGTGACTTCTTCTCATGCCCCATTGGTGCCTGCTCTGGTTTGGTCTCCTGTTGATGTTCCCAAATAAAAGCAGACACACGGAAAATGGAGACATGGAGTCTCTCATATCTGATTTCACTCCTCCCAGTCACAAACTCAGCCACGTCTGTGCAGAGCTGACACAGACACTCAACATTTCCTGCTACGTAAAAGACAACTCACCAGTGCAGTTCATGCTGGAGCCCACAATCTCCTCCTCAATTATTTTAGAGCTACTTAATTCGGATATTAACATTTATCTGTCCCTAAAGCCAGAATTAGTGGCTGAAAAAATTAAACTTTCAACAGCCCAGTAAAAAAAAAAAAAAAAAAAAAAGAATAAATGAGAAAAATATTATCTGAACTAAAGAAGATAACTTTACTATTGCAACGTGGCTTGCTCATGGGAGAATTTAGTTTTCTTTGCAATGCTGGATTAAATAGGAATAATTTACTGGTCTCTGCTGAAGGTGCCATCACTACATGGATAAGCACAGTTGGAGCAGACTAGAGCTAACACTGGCCACAAAGCTGCTGCCATGGTGATGATTGGAAAATAGGAGGAAATGCGGTTTAACAAAACAAATTTGGATCCCTTGCATCTGAATTTACCCATTATTCTGCCATTTCAGACCCTTGTCAGCCAAGGAATTTACAGAGTATTATAAAGCAAAGGAATGAAAACTTCATTTCATGAAATAATCTTCCCAATTAGAAACAGAAAACTTTAAAATCGGTCTTTGCAGATCACCAGCTCTGCTCTTGTTCTGATAACCATTTCCAAAATTCACATTAAACTTTAACCCATGGAAACCAGCCCTGGGCTGCTCAGCACTCTGTCTGCAGCACTGCTTCTATTTCTTTGGTTTTTCAGCCAATTACCACAACAAGATTATTATTTTAAATTGAACTAATTCATTAAATGACTTCTCCAAAGGCTGCCCGGGAAGCTGACATTAATTATTTGCTGGGAATTGGGTAAATATTTTGATACAGCTCTCCAGAGTCACTCAGGGCACCAGACTTGGGATCTTTCCTCCCTGTGACCCAACACAAGATGCAACAATTCAACAAAACCAAAAGGCAGAACATTTCAAAACTAAGGGAAACACTTTTGTTCATGCAATTCTTAATGACCACGTAAACTGCAGTCAAAAATTAAGCATGCTGCAGTCATGGTGCTGCAGTCAAAAATTAAGCAAGATTCAGACTCTAACACAGGTGGGGAGAAGGGGCAGGAATTTTTAACGCTGTTCTTCAAATTGCCTGAACTTTCCAAGTTTTAAGAAAGAGAAAAAGGGAGACAGAGGACAAAAGATAAACAAGAGGAGAAAGAAAAAATAAAAGAGGGGGATAAAACCATCAAGGTCTGTTTTTAGAAGTCCTTCATGCTCCTGTACTCGTGCAAAGTTGATTAGATGCTGACTGTGAAGGATCGATTAGAGCCGAGATGCTGCAATTACAGAAGGGGCTTTAGCAGGGACATGGGTTATTTTCTGTGGGCACTGAGCTCTCAACATCACCCTCAGGGTCACTCCTGCCTGGCCCCTGAAATGTGCTTTTTGCATTGCAATTTCTGCCCAGTTTTGCAGTGCCACGAGCCAGAGGATCTGCAGGGGAAGAGCAGGTTCACTGCAGCACCCCCAGGAAGATCCAGAGTGTCCTGAGGGTACCCAGGAGCCTGGTACCACATCAGGCAGGGTGGTCCTTCCTCCTCCAGCCCTCATCTCTCCATCCATGCCAGACTGTGCCTCAGGGGCTCTGAGCAACCTGGTCTTGTAGAGACATCTCTGCCCATGAGAGGGGGATGGACTGGAGGACTTTAAAGGTCCCTCCCAACCCACCCCCTCTGAGGCTCTTCAGTCTTTCCTTACAAATCAAGGAAAGCCCATCAGCTCTGCTTGCTCCGGAACCAGAACTGTGTCATTTCCTGGGAAGAACTTCAATCCTGACAGTACATTTTATTTTTCCTTTTAGTTATTTGAAGAGTCTCATTTCCACCTCTGTCCTGCCTGTGAGATGAGCACCAGCTGCCACCCCAGATGTTTTGCAGGAGTGGACTTTGTGGCCAGTGGCCTGATTTACTGCTGGCCCTACAAGAAGTGAGGAGTTATTTCTCAGCAGCCCTTCCCACCTTCATCATCATCACCATCTTCTACAGCCACAACAGAGGAGACTCTCACACAGGGTCTGTTTGCAGATCCATTGCAGTTTTGCCAGGGGTTATTTTCCCAATTGTCAGTAAGTGCCCTGCCAGGGCTCAGGATGAACTGAGATTTATCTTCCTGATTTACAGCTGAGGAATAATTAAAGAGATCTAAGGCCAGAGGAAGTGGGAGCAATTTTTCCTGAGAATACGCTTCAGCACTTTGAAAATTATGCAAGATCAATTTATCTCAGAAAATATTAAACTGTTGAAAGCTTCCCCTCAATCCTGAACCTTATCCCATGTAATGAGACCCAGTGACTGCAGACAAAACACCACAGAGGGGAAAAGTGTCTCCTTAGAAACAATATTTGCATCCTGCAGATGCAATTCTCCCAGGGAAACAGCAAATAGTGGAAGATAATTCAGTGTCAAGGCACTATTTGAGCAACAAATACAAACCAACCCGACCTGAAATTGGTATTTGGCAGCCCAGGGAAGGGGTGGACTCTGCAAATGGGGTCTCTGGGGGAGATGGGGAGAAGGCAGGGGGGTGTTGCTGCTCTTTTACGACTGAAGGGATTCAGTTCACTTTAAAGGTCATCTCATTCCAACCCCTGCCAGGGCCTTGTTCTCAAAAGGACAGAATTTACAGGCATTTCTTCAAACCCTGCCCTCAAATCCAACAATACCTGCAGCAATAACGGTTTCAAGCTGAGAGGGCAGGGTTAGATGGGATATTGGGAAGGAATCCTGCCCTGGGAGGGTGGGGAGGCCCTGGCACAGGGTGCCCAGAGAAGCTGTGGCTGCCCCTGGATCCCTGGAAGTGTCCAAGGCCAGGTTGGATGGGGCTTGGAGCAACCTGGGCTGGTGGAAGGTGTCCCTGCCCAGGGCAGGGGGTGGAATGGATGGTCTCTAAGGTCTCTTCCAACCCAAACCAGTCTGGGATTCTGTGATTCCATGCAAGTTCCACTGAAGTTTGTAACTAATAATATATTTGCTGCTGTTTTATATTCTCTGAGAAGAAAAAGAGCAGAGCTAGTATTATATAATGGCATTTTAATTCCCTATTAATATTTAAACAGACCTTATAAACCATGCATGTGGTCTGAGTAACACGAGATTTCACGTTTCATTTCAGGGGTGACGGAAACAAAACGGGACGTTCTTTGTGTCCACGAAATGCAAACTTCCCTAAGAAATCTGTGCTCCTTCCAAAACCTGCATGCCCAACTCCAACACCAAGGGTCTCCCTTCCTCAGCACAGTTCCCCTTCCCATTCCCAGGCACTGTTTTGCCCTGCTGGCTGCCCGGGCAAACAGCAGTGCCCTTCACAGCTGATGAGGGATTAATGTCAGAAAATTGCATATATAAAATAATATATAAATTTGCATACATAAAATATATGAAATAATAAATAATATAAAATAATAAAATAATAAAAAATAATAAAATAATATAAAATGATAATATGTAATAAATAGCATATAATATATACATATACAATAATATAAAGTAATAAAATAATAGTAAAATATCAAAATAATAAAATAAACTATTAAATTACATCTACAGAATAATATATAAATTTGTATATAAAATATATAAAATAATAAATGTATAATAATAATATAACATAAAATAATAATATATAATAAATAGTATATATTATATACATATACAATAATATAAAGTAATAAAATAATATTAAAATATCAAAATAATAAAATAATAAAAATATTAAATTACATAGATAGAATAATACATAAATCTGTATATAAAATATATCGAATAATAAATAATGTATAATAATATAATATAAAGTAATAATATATAATAAATAGTATGTAATAAATAAATATATAATCATATAAAATAATAAAATTATATTAAAATATTAAAATATTGAGATAATAAAAATATAAAATTGCATATATAAAATAATGTCTGTACTCCGTGTGGTAACTCAGCACTGCCCACCAGATATGCTCCCACACCTGAGTTTTTAAAAAATATCACATATAACCCCTGAATCTCAGAGATTTACTGAGACCCACATCTGCTCTGCCAAATCCCACTCTGGCACTTACAGGAGCCTGCAGTGTTGTTCTTTGTTGGTTTTTTTTTTACCAAAAAAAAAAAAAGTGGTTTTAACTGTTTTTAAAGTGTTTTTAACTGTTTTTTTTTTTTTAACTGAAGGTACATTATGTGACAAAGTTCAAGATGAGATTAATCATGGAATCACAGAATGGTTTGGTGGGAAGGGACCTTAAAACCCATCCAGTGCCACTCCCTGCCATGGGCAAGGACACCTTCCACCAGCCCAGGTTGCTCCAACCTGGCTTTGGACACTTCCAGGGATCCAGGGGCAGCCACAGCTTCTCTGGGCACCCTGTGCCAGGGCCTCCCCACCCTCCCAGGGAAGAGTTTGTGTTGTAAGAGCTGCTCCCAGTTGTAACCTGCTCGCTGACAGCAGGGACACGTTACGTTCAGTGACTGCTCTTTGTGAGCTGCTGTGAGAAAGAACATTTTTGTGCTGTTTTGGAAGATATTCTGGGAGAATCTTAAAGAGAAAAAAAAACATAATAAAAAAGAAAAAAGCTGCCACGCTTTGGTTCCCAAGAACAGACTGTTTGTATACAAATTCAACCGCATTTGAAAAAAAAATGAGGCAAGAAAAATAAGACAAGAAGAGCCTGTTTCAGCAAAGCTGTGATTTCGTGATTACCTTAAAATGTGGAATACCATGGAATGCCACCAAAAGAAAGGCAGCTTTCTGCCCAGCCACACTTTGCCTCCACCTGACGACCTTGAGGTTATAAATGAATATACCAATTTTCTGGAGGGTTCATTTGCAGTTGGATTAGTCAGCTGATCTGGTTTATCAAGTGGTTATCCCATGTGTGGAGCTGGAGCAAGGACATGGAATTGGCAGCTCAGGATTAACTCTTTGGGCAATGGCACATTTGCACATGGGCTTTAAATCAACCCTGAAGCTACACCTGGTTTCCCTTTCCCATCATTCAAGCACAAAGATAACGAGGTTAAACGGCCTGGGGAAAAACATCCATATAAATCCATTACCTAAACCCCATAATTTTCTGGTGCCACAAGCTTATAGGAGCCAATGTGAGGATTGGATGATAAAAGGTTAAGGTAAATCTTGAATTCTACTTGAACACTACCACGATTTATCCCGGGACATGAATTGTGTAAGCTGACACAGAAAGCAGCAAAAACTCCACCAAAAACAAAAAATCCAGAAGGAAAAGGTGTTCCTGAGCCTTGCTGGGTAGTTTTCTCTTCAAACAGTGTTTCCCTCTAAATGCATCAAGCAAGACAATAAACTCTGAAAGTCAATTAAACCAACACACGTGTATTTAAATTCACAGTGCCCAATCCACTCTGCTGGCTTTGGAAGGTGTTTGCACAACATTATTTAGGAGAAATTATCTTAAAGTAACCAGGCTGTGCAAGCAGAGCTTTCCAGGTTTTTCCCATCCCCTCTTTCCAGTCTGAAATGTAGGTTTTCAGCCTGAAATGCAGGGTTTCAGCCTGAAATGCAGGTTTTCAGCCCGTGCTGCACCCCCATGCTCGGGCTGTTTGTACTTCAGCATCTCTAAAATCTCATTTCTCCATCGCTTTCAGGTCTGTGACTGGCCAAAGTGGGATTAAAAAGGGAACCTAATCCAGTTATGCAACACAGCCTGGTTCACCAAGGGATGCTGATTTAACAGGCAGTATCCTGGGATATCTCTCAGTACCATCTCTGGACTTTCTGGAGCAGCATTCCTGCTGCCAGGCAGCGGGAGAATCCACAGAGACTCAGAATTCAAAGCCTGGATTTCTCCCCGTGTTTATACAGACACACATACCCCCCAGAATGTTTTACCCCAGAGGAGTCACACAGCAAGAAAAAAATATGGGGCAATAAAGGAAAGGGGAATAATTCCAGGCAAGCAGCTTTAATATTTTTAATCCCATCTCTTGTTTCTGTCCTGCTGTCACCAGCTTCAGGGGGACACTGGGTAGGCTGGGAAAAGACATCAATGAGGGAGGGCACAGCATCATTTTGGAATGTTTTAAACAGCAGACACGAATTTAAATTAAAATAATGCTGACTTGATGCCAAGACAAAAGATTTTCTTCATCAGCAAGTCCCAGGTGCTGTGAGGTGTGAGGACATCCCTGTACTGAGATGTGTGGGGCAAAGGCCACCACGAGAGATGGGACCCAGAGCCAACCTTGTGTAGACAGAAAGTCCCACCATTCTCTTAACTCCAAAGCTCTTAGGATCTTCAGAGAAGATCAGACACTTGATTTTACTTACAGTGAACCCTTTGAAATAGTAGAAATGGCTGTGATGCCCTGGCACTTCAAACCTGAGATATCTGCATTGGAAGGGCAGCAAAGAATCTTTTCTTTTTAAACATATTCTCCAATAATCTTTCAGTTGTACAATTTCGTAAGAGAGGGACCACAAACTGCTGAAGAGGGACCACAAACCACTGAAATAACCATTAAGCATCATCAGAACCACTTTTCCCCACAGGAATTTTCCATTTGGAAGCAATAAGTCAAACGAACAGACAATTTTTGTCACTCTTAACGACGACGACTCCAGAAAGGAGATTCCTCCTCGGATAAGGAGGACACAAGAAGGGCTTGTGCCACGTGCTGGGTCTGGCCCTGACCTAAAAAAGCCACAAACGTGGATTTCTTACCTGCTACTGAGTTTGGCCGTGGCATAAGGTAAAGAGGGATGGACTGCACCGACTGGGACAGGACGGTCTCCAGGTTCCTCTCGGGGATTTTGTTGAGGCTGTAGGTGGAGGCCGTCATGTTCTCGTCCACACGGTACAGGCAGGAGTCCATGCTGGATTTCTGGGACTGCCAAGGTTTCAGGTTTCCTCCAGATCCAAGCTCTTTACTGCTTTCCCCTCCATATTTAGTGCGTTCCACATTTTCGGAGTAACTTGTCAGAGTGGCTTGAAGGGGGGAGAGAGACGATAAACAAAGTGAGTAACAAAGCAGGAATGGCTGAACACACACTGCTCAATGCCAGAGCCAAGACTGAGCCCCATCAGACTTTCCACATCCACATAAATCAGAGATTATGGATTTTAGTTTAATGATACTGTTGCTGCTTACGACTTCTAAAAGAACATTTAAGCTCTAATGTTTTGGCTCATACTGTTAAAAGCCATTTGTAATTACAGAGAGTATTAAATATTCTGTGCAGCATTGTATTCAAATACACCGTTCCAGAAAGAGCAGGAATTACTAAGGAAGAAACATTACCAAGGCTCCTCGTGTCTTTGAATTTGCACTGCAGTTTTCACCTTTGCAGGGAGGTGCTGGCAGGAGTTTGTAACCCTGCAAGGTGTGACACTGAGAAGCCCCCACTGACCTGCCTGAACAACCAGCTCCAGGGATTAGTTTGGTTCAGAAGCTGAACCCCTTATCTCATTTGACTGACAGCAGGTTTTTATGAAGCTTTAACTGCAATCCACCCATTTTCCCTTCGATTATTTCATTTTACAGATGAGGAGCATTGCTACATCGACTTTCACACTGGGAAGTGGCAACACTATTGATCCACACCACCACCACCTTCTCCCTGGTGGTATTTTTTGTCTTCTGGATCCTGATGCAGTTTCCCAGCGGCTGTAACTCCCTTCGGGCTGTTGACTTTCATCTTTAGTCTCCCATATATTCATTCAAGGTCACAACCAGATCTCTGAGTCACTGACAGAAGGTCCCAACGCCCACATCAACTTATCTGAGTGTGTCAGAGAATCACAGAATGGTTTGGTGGGAAGGGACCATAAAGCTCATCCAGTTCCACCCCTTGCCATGGGCAGAGACACCTTCCACTGTCCCAGGTTGCTCCAAGCCCCGTCCAGCCTGGCCTTGGACACTTCCAGGGATCCAGGGGCAGCCACAGCTTCTCTGGGCAACCTGTGCCAGCCCCTCACATGGGGCTCTGCACAGTGCCCAGCTGGACTCTATCCCATGAGCTTCCGTGACCAAGGACTCATCTGCCTTAATTCCTCATGCTAAATGACATTATGACAGGAATTAGAATTTAAAATCACAAAATCATCATTAAAAAAAGTCGAGACCTGTAATTGCCGCCGTGCCCGTTCTTTATCCATCCAACAAACTCCACACAGTTCAGCCTTCACCCCTATTTCTATGGCTTTATTTCTCACTACTGAGTTTCTTGCCTCTGCAGTGCGATCTTTGCATTCCATCAAATGTTCCAAAATTTAGTTGTTTGCGACATATTTTGAAATGTAAAACCAACACATGCAACTGCTAAGGACTGGTATTTGTTTGTTGGCATTTAAACATAGGTTTGCTGTCAGGTAAACACATTTACCATTCAGGATAAGAAAATTAGATAAAAACAGAAAACAGATGTTCACAGACTTCTCTTGCTCCCTCAAATTGCTTAAGAAATATGTGTGAAATGGTTTTCTAGAAAAATCTCCATTTCAAAGTCTGGGTCTGCAGGGCAGGCAGACTATGTTGTCTATTTACAGGGGGAAAAAAAAATCCATTGATCCATTAAAATCCATTAATTTTAAAAGCCTATCTCGGTATGTGTCTAATTAATCTTTGTAGAAACAAATCAGCAGCTGCCATCAGTCATCTCCCAACACATCAAATTGAGGAAAAACAAAATAACTATGTGTCAAAATAAGTTTTCTCTAAATGAAGCAACAACAAAAAAAAAGGAGCTAATAAGTCCTGCTGGCCCCTTTTCTAATTGACAATTTGTGTTCATTTGAAACGTAATTTTCACTGGTTTACACTAAAGCTGTTTTATGTGCAAACTCGTCACTGAATCAGGTATTTAGGATTGTTCCCTGTGGATTAATTTACCTGCTGAACAGCCCTGGATGATCTAAGTGCTGCTACACAGGCTGAAGTGATGGTTCTGCACATTTAATCTCTTCCAGGAGCTTTGCTAAACCGAAATAATTTTGATTTTAGTTAAAAGGCAAAGGCAGCAGGTTAGTTCTGAGTCGGCAACGTGAACTGACATGCCGAGCACATCTTAGTGGGATAAAGCTATTCCACAGGGTGACCCCAGAGCTGCTCAGGCATCACCCCCTCAGAATGAAAAACTGAGAGAGCAACAGCTAATTTGAGAAAATTCACATTATCTGCCTCTACTGAGGTTGATGCAGTTTGATGTTCAGCAGGGGAAAGCTGGGAATGCCAAACTGGCAAATACAATGGAAGTGCAAAGATCTGGGCAGCCCTGAAAGGGTCTGGGAGTTGGACACAGTGATCACTGTAGGTTCCTTTCCACTAAAAATATTTTATTCTTATTCTCATTCCTATTCTATTCCATTCCACTCCATTCCAATCTAGTCTGAGGGGATGAGAGGAAACGGCCTCAAGTTGCACCAGGGAAGGTTTAGGTTGGATATCAGGGTGGTCAAGCCCTGGAACAGACTGCCCAGGGCATTAGTGGAGGCACCACCCCTGGAAAGTGTTCCAAATGTGTGGATGTGGCACCTGGGGACAGTGCAGGAGGGTTGGAATTAGCTGGTCTTTAAAGGTCCCTTCCAGCTCAAACCTCTGATAATTCTACGACTTTCAAACCCAAGGACACGTCACCAGCCAAAAGCTCAAAAAAATGCATCCTTTGACAGACACTGTGCTCTGAAGTGGGAAGAGATAAACTGATGACCTCCAATCCATCAAAGAGCAGAAATTTTTGCCTTGAGCCACCTGCTGAGAGGCAGATCCTTCAACCCCAATGTGCACCAACAGCTGAGGTTCTCCACAGCACCCAAGTAACAGCACAGGGATACAAATACAGACGTGTGTGCATAAATATCTGTGTATTTATAGACAGAGAGATGTGTCTCCAGCCTCTGCTGGCGCAGTCTCACACTGTGCAGTGTGAAAATAAGACAGAATTTGAAGCATCTAAACCATCTGAGTGCTGTAAAATACATTAATGGATGATCCCATGGGAAGCCCCTTGGGTGAGAGGGCACAGGCAGCGTGGTGCCCCTCTGCAATCCTGCCCTCAGCTTCCACAGAATCACCCTGTGCCCCAGAGGATCATCCAAACCCTCCTGGAGCTCTGGCAGCCTTGGGGCTGTGCCCACTGCCCTGGGGAGCCTGGTCAGTGCCCAACCACCCTCTGGGGGAAGAACCTTTTCCTGAGATCCAACCAACCCTGACACAGCTCCAGCCCTTCCCTGGGTGCTGTCCCTGGTCCCCCCAGAGTAGAGCTCAGTCCCTGCCCCTCCCCAGGAATTGGAAATACACTGAGATCTCCCCTCAGTCTCCTCCAGCTGAACACTCTAAGTGCCCTCAGTGTCCTCACATGGTTTCAAATCAAGGCCCTTCCCCATCTTCGTTGCCCCAGGATCTGCTGCATCTCTGGTCCCCAAGATCCCAACCCACCCTCTGCACAAGCTCCTGGGGGCACGTTTGAAGCCACTTGGGACCGAGATGTCAGGAGGGAACACACTCCAGAGATCCTGGAGTCATTTCCCACCTTGCTTTGAGCACTCAAGACTCACTCCTGCATTTCCTTGGCAGAGGACTTGCCTGTGTCAAACTTTCCTTTCCCAGTTCGTCTCGTTTCCCTCGGTGAAACATTTTGATTGGAACTTTTTGCAAATAACGTGGGTAAAATATTTTTATTTCTTTGGGGAAATACCAGAGCTGAACAGAAGCAGCAGCAGCCCCCCAAGACAGCACCTCAGTCACTGCAGACAGCACCACACTGCTCAGAGACTTTCATGTATTTACAGGCCACAGATATTATTTCTCATTTAGTTGCAAACTGGCCTAAGCCCCGGGGCAGGAGCCTTTCAACTGAACTTGTCTCCAGTCAAACGAGGGGATTTTTACCATCCCATCCAATTCTCCTCAAGGCAAAGACCACGCCTGGAAAACATCAACCTTTACCTTCCCCTTCCAGCTGGAACTGCAGGAGAAAAGTTTTCTGTGGGTCCCACCTGACGATGACCAACAGCTGCAACATTAATTATATGTAAAGATCCACAGTGTCTCGAGTAGGAAACAGGGATTTTGTTGCTTCAAAGAAGTAACTGCAGCAAAGCAACGAGCTTTAATATTCTGCCTTGCAAAGAGCTCCAAGCCCAGGCTGAATTAACCTCATTTCCCTTGACTCCAGCACCACGTCAGAGACGTCCCAGCCAACATGTGCGAGTTGGCAAGGAGTGAAATAAATTTTTTACCCTAATCTACACAAGCCTTCATAAACTCAGCCACGGAGGGATACACCTAAATATAGCCACGTCGGCCCAGAGCGCCCCGGCTGCCAAACAGACAAATTTGGCAGGCGGGAAGCATCAGTCCAAACCCTTCCCGAGGGAAGGAGGTCACACACAGCCCGTGCCCCAGCAACCCTGGAGCACCTTTAGAACATTAGTCTCTGCTGGACACCACCAGCCAGCGGGTTTATGGCATATCCATGCAGAAAAAAACCCCCAAAAAATGCTTAAGTCTGCCCTGCTCAAGGCTCGAGGTCAAAATCCACACGGCTCGTTGGGTGTTGGATTTATCTTTCGATGCAAATCTCAAATAAAAGAGAAAAAAAACCCCAAATTAAAATCCCTGGTTTAATTCCTATAAACAATCCTGTAAACAGACAGAGATTAAACAGGTGAAGCTGTTTCTGTGCCAAGCCTGGAGGTTTTATAAATCAAGGTGAGCACACAAAAGGTCTTGAAACATAATTGAAAACCACACTGACAGCAGCACCACGCTGACCCTAAAACAGTTCTGTCCTAAATCTGAGTCCCCTGCTGCACTGGCTGCCAAGTGGGATGAGGAATGGGATGAGGAATGGGATGAGGAATAGGATGAAGAATGGGATGAAGAATAGAATGAGGAATGGGATGAGGAATGGGATGAGGAATGGGATGAGGAATGGGATGAATGCCTTGCAGGGCTCAGACCTGCCTGCTCCTCAGGCCAGAAATGCCAGGTTTGGATAAAGCAGAACTTCAAAGGAGCCAGACCCTCCCACCATCTGAGCCTGAGTCCCTGCAAACACCATGAGACAGAACAGCTCAGCCCAGCTTCAGTTTACAGACTGCAGAAACAATGTAATGGATGCTGTTAAGCACAGTCCACTATTGTAACATCAAATAAATCTGTTAAAAAGGTCCCAAATCTAACACAGAGGTAACAATCTTAATGGCTGATTTATGAAAACATCATAAAAAGCCCCACCAGCTCCTAAGTGTTCTTATTTAAACACATCCCTCTCACAGAGCCACATCTGGAGAGACCTCCCTGTGACAGTGATGCACAAAAATTATGGACAACAGCTCATGGAACTGCAGGAGTGGCCATAACCACTGGCTCTTGTCCTTGCCCAGCCTGACCTTGGGAACTGAGCATCCTCCTCGAGGAGCCTTCTGAGCTTTTCACTTCAGCCTTTCTTTCAATTTTTCATTCTCCTTTTTTATCCATCTGCAGGCCTGGACCATAAACCAAAGCCAATCTCAGAGTTTACTCTCTGTTCTGTGCCACTTCCTTCTCCTTTTTTGCCTTCTCCTTTTTTTTTTTCCCCAGGAATGTAACCAACACCTGGATCTGATCCGTTACCTCGCCAGTATTTATGGGCCAGAGTTTGGTGCCAAACCAAATCCTTGATGCTTCTGTGGTTTAACTGGGAGAAGGCAGAACTGTTGTTTTGTGACTTCATGGTTTTGCTTTCTGCTTCATCTCTCCTTTTAATAAAACAAAGAAAGAGCTGAACTGGGATTCAGAGACGACGTCCTTTTGTACTTCGTGTGGTTGGGATTCTGTGACCCCACTGATTTTGCTCAAGAGCTGATGGGACACCTGATAAATCACCTCCCTTTTCACCTCCTGAACCATCACCTGCAATATGCAGGTGCATTAGTGAACAGAAGCTCACTAGTCATCAGGATGAGACATTTTTCAGGGAGCTCCTCTCCGGGGAACAAGCCCAAATGGGAGCTGGCTAGATTTAAAAAAAGATCTGTAATTCTCAGAAATCTTATTCATTATTAACAGAGCATTTCATAATACTGATGAGAATGTCAGAATTCAAATGCTTTAACTGTAAGATCACAAAAATATTTAACCTGAGTTAAATTTATCTTGATGTGCCTTTGGAGCTGCTCTTTGTTCCTTTCTCAAAGCAGTTAAAGTTGCAAACAAATCCATCTTGTTTTAATGTCAGCAGCATCTATTCTGCTTAGCAGGCACTTAGGTGAATTTATTAACAAACCTATTTTTAACCCACGAATACATAAATCTGTTGAAAGCGGCATCTTGATAAAAGCTCAGGAATCAAGAGGAAAAAACAGCAAAAAAAAAAGACTAAGAGGGAAAAGCTACATGCCAGGGACTCCCAGGAGGGGACAGGGTTCCTTTACATGTCATTTTTCATCGAATAAATCCACAAAATCCAAGTGAAGGCAACTGGTCCACACGGCATCAGAGCTGTGCACGTCAGCAGGGCAGGAGGATTTCCACAGCTCACTGCTTTCCCTCTAAGCTGCTTTTCCAACATACCTGTGTCCCTGTATCCAGCAGGGAACAGAGTGTAGATCATCATGTGAACAACAAGTGTGGTCCCATTTCACCGGGGGGGAGTGACAGCACTTCCATGGGAAGATGCCACACGGAAAACAGCCTTTCCTTTCCTTCCCTCGGGAGACTGCCGCTCGTGGCAGAAAGTGCTGCTTGGGTGAGCTTTGCAGAGTGGTAAGAAAGGTCTGCAGGTCTGTTCTGCAGGATTTTGGTAAGACTGGTGGAGATTTTCCCATGTTCTGCTGCATTCCAGCAGCAAAGCTCCCGAGCCCACGCCGGCAGGGCCCTGAGGTGCAAAGTTCCCCCGGAGCAGCACACGGTTCTCTGACCAGTTTTCTTTTCAGTAGCAGATTTTTGAACATTAACAGTTGGCTGCTCTTACACAGCGAGAGCCAAAAAATCCTGGAAGCTGTTCAGGGGTTACAGCCAGGTCAGGATTTTCACCAGCCAGCCTGTTTTACATGGAGAGGATTCTGTGGCATCCAAGAGAAAGGGCTGACTTGCTCCTGCCTCTCCTCCTGGCTCCCCTCCTGCCCCCTTCCCCGCTGCTTTTCTTTTATAAATAAAAAATATCTGAATGTAAAGATCTGGATTTTGTAACTTTTTTTTCAGACTGAGCTTCCCTTTACTGTGGAGGATCAAAAATTTCAAAGTAAGTCTGTCCTAACCCAAGTGATGCATTCATTAAAGCCATGAAATAGTCCCTGCACTGTGCAGATCAGAGGCAGGACACACTTGTTCTCTAATAACTGAAATTATGTAAGAGGTGACATAGAAATGGACAGGAATAACTCCAAGAGGACAAGTCATCAGAGAAAAACTGACTGGTTAAAACTTAGTCTTTACTAAATCCAGATTACAACATCCAAACTCTGTCCACCTTGGTGGATAGTTAAGCTCTTAATACAGTTAATTTGGGGTCTGAAGAGCCATACACTGAATTAACTTTTACAAACTAATGCTGTATCTAGCAATAGACACATGTAAAGTGAGTTTAACATGTACAGAATTTCTTGGGATGGCCCCCAGGGTGACTCCTGGGGTTGGTCCTATGCAGAGCCAGCAGCTGGACTTGATGATCCTTGTGGGTCCCTCCCAACTCAGGGAATTCTATGACTCTAAAAACATTTCACACAGAGAGAAGCAATTATGCCTAATGGTGTAAGGATGGACTTCCTGCCTTGATTAGCTGCTTTCTGTCCTTTGACAACTCTCAAATGTTTTGCAAATAGCACATTCACCTTCTGGGACATGTTAACAGCCTCAGTGGTTTTAAAACATGGAATCTGGTGGTGATTCAGCACTGTGAGATTTGGGGGTGATGCTCGTGGCAGCTCAGGACTGACAGGTGGCAAAGATCATGACAATGCCCCCAAAGCCATATCTTTTATCAAAATGAGTAAGAAATGCATTGGAGCTGCCTCTCACCAAAATACACCTTCCTGGAGCCAATGGCTAATAGTTGAAATCCCTGATCTGGGAGAAACAGGAGGGACCATGACTCAGGAAACACAAAACACCAAAAGAAATAGCTGCTCTTCTTCTACACAGAAAATTGGCACAAAGCCACCAGTAGTCTGGACAAGGAAATCTCCAACAGATTGGAGGTACCACGTGAAGCTGCTCCAACCAAAACCCCTTCACCACAGTCATCCTCCCAGAGAACATGGGAAAGGGAGAGACACATGAGATCTGTACCCAACAAATGAGGAATGAACCTGAATGACCCCAGACCCTCCAGAAGCCATGGAGCTGATGTGCTCCCAAATGGAAGAGCAGAGCATGAGGTGGGTTTTGCTTCCCACAGGTGGACAATTTGTCTCCTCCGCAGCGCAAACAATTCCAGGGAATTGCTGTCATGCAGGGAGCACCTTTCACACCTGTGCACACCCAATTCCCATCCCAGTGGGAGGGTAATGGCCAAACTGCACCCACCTCCCACAGGGAACAGCCTCCCCTGAGCTGACACCTGCAGGACACAGTGGGGGGTGCACAAAATCAGGTTTTGTGGAAAAGCTCCCGATTTTTTCGCTGCTGGAAAGCCTGGCTGGAGAAGACCATTTTCCACCCAATTTGTTACAGCTGTTCAGCTTCTGTCAAACGCCAGGATAAGGTGTTGAAAATGTTATTGTCAAAATAAAGGGAGAAAGGAAACAAGGGAGGAAAGAAGCCCTTGTCTTCCTTTGAGTGCAAACACTGGCAGAGGAAAGCCTTGCTTTCTGACAGCCTTGAAAAGTGCTTCCCCTACTGCACATCAGCTCATTTTTACACAACTTTTCCATCTGGGATGCATTAACACAGCCTTTGGGATAAGCCACCTTCTATTATTTCCAAAGTTTCCATGGGAAAATCTAAGTTCCCCACAGGAGAACCTCTAAGAGCGAATCTTCCTCGTGAAAGGCGAAACAAAATGTATCAGATTTAAAAATTAATTCCTACAGACCTACTGAAGAGAGGGCAGGGCTGGGAGTCAGAGCAAAAGGATTCAACAGCTCGCCGTGTCAGCAACTGGGATGGTGCTGATGCTTTTCTGCCACCCAGGTGAAGCACAAAGGCCACCCAGAAGCCCCTCTGGCTTTCACATGGACAAGCAAGTCCAGATGAAACCAAACTGCAGCACTCAGTGGTTTCACTGCCTCAGGATGGCACCTGCCAACCCCCCTCGAGGCCGGTCCAGCCCAACACCAACACGCAGCACCCACAGACCTCGTCAGGAAGAGCAGCTGGAAAAGCAGAGAACACACTTCCTTTTTTTTGCCAGTTCTGTTGCTCCACTTGAGGCTTTGCTCAGGTCTCAGACCCAAGTGACAGCTGAGCCAGAGGCTGGACCCAGCTGGGCTCCAACACCCACATCTACTCACCGTGGTGCTCCAGCCCAGCCCGGCTTTGCGGGGCAGCTGCGGGAGAAGGTGCAGCTCTGACGGTGGGACACGGTGAGCAGAGAACTGAGGGGGTGGGATCCTGCAGTGACTCTTCCCAGGATTCATTAACCTACTTTGGCAGCAGCTCAGAATAGCTCACCCATTTGCATTTTAAGATCACGCAGGCAGAAGTGCTGCAAGGGTTGCTGTGGCATCCAGGAGCTGAACTGAGCCCAGATTTCCTGATCAGCCAAGCAAAATATTAATCACTAGTGCAACAAACCTCCCAAAATTATCAACCTGCCTTTCTTCTTCTTTTTTTAAACACTACATAAACTGCTGGCAAAGTAAAATTTTCTTAAGCTGGAGAAACACTCAACATACAACACACGGCAAGGACAACCAAGCGAGGACCATCCTGCCTGGTGTCACATAGACATCAATGTTCTCCCATTGTGCCTTTCCAGTTATTGAACAGAAATGAATCTGTGCAGGTTATTTTCTCCAGATTCCTTACACTTACAACCTACAGATCACCCAAGGGAAAAACCTGCTAGAGCACCTGGTTATTTGTGCTGATTTAACCCAGCTCTGTCCAAGGCATCCTCTTTCAACACATAAATAAGATCTAAAAGTAAATTAATTGATGCAAAGTTATCAACCTCCTACCTCCCAGTTTTCACCAACTGCTATGCAGGGGTCCAGTTCACCTTGGTCACTGCAGTTATAATTTGAATAATGCAAACCCACCCCCCTAATTAGCAAATACAGGAGTATTACCTAAATAATATCTATTAGTTAACAAGAGTGCTGCATCCAGCTCTGGGGTCCCAGCATAGGAAGGATGTGGATCTGCTGGAGTGTGTCCAGAGGAGGCCATGGAGATGCCGAGGGGGCTGGAGCTCCTCTGCTCTGGAGACAGGCTGGGAGAGCTGGGATTGTTTGGCTGGAGAAAGGAAGGCTCCAGGGAGACCTTAAAGCTCTTTCCAGGGCCTAAAGGGGCTCCAGGAGAGCTGGAGAAGGACTTGGGACAAGGGCCTGGAGGGACAGGACAAGAGGGAATGGCTTCCCACTGACAGACAGCAGGGTTAGATGGGATACTGGGGAGAAACTGTTCTCTGTGAGGGTGGTGAGGGGCTGGAATGGATTTCCCAGAGAAGCTGTGGCTGCTCCATCCCTGGAAGTGTCCAAGGCCAGGCTGGATGGGGCTTGGAGCAACCTGGGCTAGCGGAAGTTTAGAAGGTTCTGTGGAAGCCCCTGGAACTGAACGATCTTGAAGATCCCCCCCAAACCCAAACCCTCCTGGGATTCCAAACCCAAACCCTCCTGGGATTCCAAACCCAAACCCTCCTGGGATTCCACGGCTGCAACCCAACCCCATCAGCCCATCCCAGCCCCTCCCGTGGGGCCGAGCGGCGCACGGGGAGGGCTCGGGCCCGGCACTCACCGATGATGCCGCTGTCCCGGCTCTCCAGGGTGGAGGTGGGGCTGGTGACGGCTCCGTAGGTGCAGTCCTTGGCCGTGACACTGGTGCTGACGGGAGGGAGGGTGGAGCAGGGGCTGCTGGCGGGCGGCGAGGCCGTGCTGCTGGTCAGGGTGGAGCAGGGGCTGATGCGCTGCGTCACCGCCGAGCTCTGCAAGGGAGGGGACACGTCACTCCCACAGCCAGGCGCTGTCAGGGGTCCTTCACGGCTCACACTGGGCTTGCTTCGGGTGGGGAAGGCAAAAAGTGCTTTATTGTCCAAAATGGGGCCACCCCCCACCTGTGGCAAACAGACACTGGGCTCGTTTTCTCCTTCAGAGATCCCAACTTCCACGTTCAACAAGAACTACAGAAAACATGAACAGTGGGATTTACCACTTGATTCCATACTTGATCAGGAATTTTTTAATCCAAAGTTTTTAAAAAAAAAAGGCAAAATCTATACTAGAGAGCTACATTCTGAGCCTCTGTTGGAAGAGGAGATCTCTGGGCAGGAAGCACACAGTGGGATCTCACCTTTATTTACAACAAGAAAGATCATACCCAGGAAATCCCACAAAGACCCCTGGGCCGTTTCCACCTGCTCAGAACCCTCCGTGGGGCTGCAGGTTTTATTGTGCTCTAAGATTTTTCCTCCATTCAAGGAAAACAACAGTGGTTTTACACAGCCAGGCACGGAGGGGGGTCCTTCAGAACTCACACTTGAGGATTTGCTTCGTGTGGGGAAGGCAAAAAGTGCTTTACTGTTCAAAATGGGGCCACCTCCCACCTGTGGCAAACAGATACTGGGCTCGTTTTCTCCTTCAGAGATCCCAACTTCCACGTTCAACAGGAACCATGGAAAACATAAACTGTGGGATTTACCACAAGCTTGATTCCACACCTGATCAGGAATTTTTTAATCCAAAGTTTTTTTTAAAAAAAGGCAAAATCCATGCTAGAGAGCTACATTCTGAGCCTCTGTTGGAAGAGGAGATCTCTGGGCGGGAAGCACACGGTGGGATCTCACCTTTAAAAGACCATACCCAGGAAATCCTACAAAGACCTCTGGGCTGCTTCCATCTGCTCAGAACCCTCCATGGGGCTGCAAGTTTTATTGTGCTTTAAGACTTTTCCTCCATTCGAGGAAAACAACAGAGGTTTTACATCCTTGCAGAGACAAAGCCTGAGACCCCTTTTCTAGATAAAAGACTGCCCTTCCCTGCCCAGACTCGCTTTTGCCACCAGATAAAGTTTAAGATAAAAAGCTCGTAATAAGGAAAATGTTGCTCTTTCAGTGATGAAATTTCCCCTTGTATCCAACCTGAACCTCCCCTGGCTCAGCTGGAGGCTGTTTCCCCTTACCCTGTCCCTTGTTCCCTGGGAGAAGAGGCCGACCCCGATGGATACCAGAGGGAGATTACAAATTGTTAAAGGCAGAACAAACCAAAAAAACGCAGGAGCATAAAGAAGATGCTGTTTTAAAAGTTGTTTTGGAAAGACCCTATAGATACTGTGTGCAAGGAACCTGGAGGAGTTTCTCCACCTGACTGATTTATTAAGAAAATAAAATCATTCTTGAATTCAGTTTAAGACAAAGCCCTTGTTTCAACCACAGGTTACCAGATACAGAAGTAAGCATTAAAAAACAGGGCTCTGAGCATGTGATCCTCCCTTAAATTTATCTTTTGGGTTCTGCAGAGGGAGGTGGCCCCTTGTCCCCCTTGCTCAGGGGACACTGCAGAGCATGGCCAGTTCTCCTGCAGTGCTGCTGTTGTTGGCTTGGTGGACAACACTTCACTCGTTGTTAAATGATCCTGGTCTCAAGGAAGGAGCAGCAGAGGTTCATTTCCCATTTGGAATTTTACTAAAAGAGATTTCTTTTATTCTGTGTGAATAAGATTTTTTTATTCTGTGTGAATAAGATTTCTTTTATTCTGTGTGAACACCTCCCTATTAATTGTATGGATTTGTATTCCCTTTTTTCGTGGCATTTGAACCCAAGGTGACCACATAGAGCATGTGCAAACTGCAGAAGGGGCTTGACACCTAATTTTATTTCCTCCTCGCTATTCCATATTTGAAGCTTAAAAAAACGTCCGGGATGGACTTTTGCAAGTAGAACACGGGAAAGATTTACTGTTTATTAAATTAGAAGGCAGCTACTGTGTGTAGCTACCAGGAAGAATCTCACTTTATCTAACAGGAGTTGTAAAAATCCTCACTCAGAGTGTGACCACCCTGGTGCCAGAGGCAACAGGAGCATCCCTGGCAGTGGGGGACGGGGCAGCCCCTCGGCCCAGGGAGAGGGGAATCGATGCCAACTCAATTACAGAATATCCCAAACATGGATCAGCACATCAGCAGGGCAGGGACGCAGTGCCAATGTCACAGCTCTGCCCGAGGGGTTGGGTGTTAACACAGAGGTCCCAGTGTGGTGGAAAACGAACCAGGTGGGGGTTTCCAGGAGAATTTATAATCCCTCCAGTATCCATCGGGGTCGGCCTCTTCTCCCAGGGAACAAGGGACAGGATGAGGGGAAACGGCCTCAAGCTGAGCCAGGGGAGGGTCAGGTTGGATATTAGGGAAAACTTCATCACTGAAGGAGTGGTCAGGCATTGGAAGGGGCTGCTCAGTGCAGGAACAATTCCACCCTTGGAATTATTCAAACAACAAGCAGATGTGGCACTCTGTGACAGGGTCTAGTGGCATGGTGGGATTCAGTCAAAGGTTGGACTTGATCATCTTGGAGGTCTTTTCCAGGCTTAATGATCCTGTGATTCTAAAACCCCCCAGAACAGGATGGCTGCCAACACACCATCACCCCTCCAACCCCTCGGGAGAGGCAAACCAGCGCTCTGCCCTCCCCATCCCATCTGCAGAGCCACTGCTGGATCCTACTTATTGTTATTTTCCATTCTTTCACGTTCTTGGCACCTACCAACACCCTTCCTTTTCCTTCCAGCAGCTGCAGGCAAGCCGAGTGCTCTGGGAATTCTGGCTCCCTGCATGTTCTGCTTTCACACATTTGTTACATCACCCATCACGAGCCTTCTCTCCCCACAAACCTTCTCCATCTCCTCACACTGCAATCTCCTCAGATGTCTGAACACCCTCCTGATTTTTCTAAATCTGCTTTTAATTCTGCAGCATTATCTCTGTTCATTCTAGTGGCCAAATTAAAAGCTACTCGCGTGTCAGTATTCAGTGCAAATATTGCAGTGGTTTTTTTCCCTTTAAAACTGCTGGGGTTCATTACTATTCTTAATCTCACCTGACACAGGGCTCTTTTTGGCTCGCTGCTCTGGGCCACACAGATGCTTTCACTGAGCTACCCAGCACAGTGGGACTCCCTTCTGATGCATCACAGCTGATGAGCCTCCCTCAGCACCTGAGCTATTAAATCAGCTTTTCCCAATATTTTCTTGAACTCACTGATAGTCCAATGAACTGCATCAAGCTTAAGGCAACATGATTTGGGAGGTTTGGAGAAGGAAGGCCAAGGGCACCCCAGGCTGTGCTGGCAGGTGGAAGGGGGTGATGCTTCTCCTTGCTCAGCTCTGCTGGGACCACACTTGGAAGCTGCACCCAGGCCTGGGCTCCCCAGTACAAGAGGACACTGGACCTCAGGGCTGCCTGAAGGACTGGAGCATCTGACACAGGAGATACAGAGATAACCAAAACCCAACTGCTTTTTATAACAGAATCACAGAATCACGGAGTGGTTTGGATTGGAAGGGACCTTAAAGCCCATCCAGTGCCACCCCCTGCCATGGGCAGGGACACCTTCCACCAGCCCAGGTTGCTCCAAGCCCCGTCCAACCTGGCCTTGGACACTTCCAGGGATCCAGAGGCAGCCACAGCTTCTCTGGGCAACCTGTGCCAGGGCCTCCCCACCCTCACAGCCAGGAATTCCTTCCCAACATCCAATCTAAACCTACTCTCTGTCAGCTTGAAACCATTCCCCCTTGTCCTGTCTCTCCAGTTCCTCATGAAGAGTCCCTCTCTGGCTTCCCTGTAGCCCCTTCAGACTGGAAGGTGCTGTGAGGTCTCCACACAACCTTCTCTTCTCCAGACTGAACAGCCCCATTTTTCCAGCCTGGCTTCAGTTCCCCTTATCAACTTTGTGGCCTCCTCTGGAATTGCTCCCAAGTTCCATGTCCTTCTTATGTTGGGGCACCAGAACTGTGCTTGGTATTCCAGGTGGGGAATAATCCAAGCCAACCTTGGTATTCCAGGTGGGGAATAATCCAAGCCAATCTGAGCTGACCTTGCCTCAAGAAGGAAGGTTGGATTAGATGATCTCCAGAAGTGCCTTCCAAACTCAAACTACAGCATCCATCAGCTCACATGTGGGACCTTCCAGAACATGAAGCATTATGGCTGTTAAAAATTCCTTAGGGTGAAGCTTTTCTGTGTCTTTGTTTTAACTGTCATTTTAAACAAATCCCCACTGAAACTTATCTCGGTACAAAATAACATCCACTAACTTTAAATCACAGAAAACACTGCACTTTAAAGCAAATTAAAATTCAGTGCAAGTATGGTACACTCATCTTCCCTCCAGCTGATAACACTATTGTTTCATGAAATGCCAGAAGTGATATAAGTTCCTTTATTTGCAGTGTTATCAATGCAGCTCCTGAAGAACAAGCTCCTTGCAACTGGAAATAATAAAATAACATGGTATATCACTTGGCATTGATTGACATGTTTTATTTTTGTATTGATATAGAAAAATGTTCCTCCGTGTGAGTTTTAAATATAAATTTCCATTGACAGAACATTCTGTATTATTATTGCTGCTGTTTCATCTGTCACATTTTCACTAAGCTTTGAAAAATTACCCTGTTCTGCCAGAGCTTTTTGGTGTCCTCTGTGCTGCTCTGGCAGCCAGTGCAGTTAGAAAGAGTTTCCCAAAAAGTAGGAGAGAAAGAATTTAATCTTCAGCATTTGGGATCTCTCAATAACGAAATCACCATTAAGAGACAGCACAGAAAACATACCACATAATTGCAATCTGGATTAGAGAATATATCCTTGGACATATTCAAAATAAGGCAACTGGAGGAAAAGCAACACAAGAGATGAACAGATTGGGGCTGTTTCAGTGCAAACATCTCCATCCCTTCCCTTCCCTTCAGCTCAAGGACTGGTGAGATGGCAAACAATTATTGCCTGAGAAGGCAAAGCATGGCTGGAATAACAAGCAGCAGTTTTTGCTCCAAAATCGTTTTCTTTGCCCAGCCCATGCAAATTAACACATTAAAACCCACCCAATTGTTCTCGGTTTTAAATTCAAGTGCAAACTACCGGTCAAAGTCTCAATCAGATTTTAATTAATCAGTGAGTAATGGGAGAATTAATCTTTGCAAATCCCACGAATGTCTCACTGTGTGATTTTCAACACGACTTGACGTAGGGTAGCGGAAGAAATTGAATCTGGGAAGGAGAGTTGGGAGAGGTTTTCCCAAGATTTGCAGCAATTCAGAAGCAACTTCAGCTTGGGCAGGATTTGTGTCCTGGGACAGCCAGTGGGAGACGGCAGAGTCAGAGGAGGGCCCCAAAAATGTGGGATGGGTAGGGCTGAGGTACAGGAGAAGATGATGGAGAGGAGGAAGAGGCAAGATTGATGGAGAGGAGGAGGAGGAAGAACAGGGGGAGGAGTAGGAGGAGAGGCTGATGGAGAAGGTTCATTCAGCCTGGAGAAGGGACAACTCCACTGGATTTAGGGATAGCTGCAGCCTTCCACTGCCTGCAGGGGTTTGGAGAGAACACACAACCACACTCCTCTCAGAAGGGAAAAGGGAAAGGACAAGGAGCGACAGTCACGGGTTCGACTGAGGATATTTTCTGTTAGAAAAGTTCTTCCCAGTTGAAGTGGCTGACCCTGGGACAGGCTGCCCCAAGAGCCCACGTATTCTCCACCCCTGGAGATCTTCAACCCCTGCCTGGACACGCCCTGAGCACCAGGGTCCCTCCCTGCACCCAGCCCTGCCTGCCCATGGGATGGGATGACTCCTGAGGTCACTTCCAACCTTGAGCATTCCACGATTCTGGGCAAGTGCTGACAGCAGGAGATGTTCACAAAGAAAGGGAAAAATTAACTTGGTAATTGAGGAACCAGCCTCTCTTTATCTTCTCCAGCACATGAATAGCATTCAAAGGCCCTGGAAAACTTTTTCATGCAAAAATTAGCACACAGCCCAAGATACCAATCTATTTTAGAGGACAACTCTCTGCTGTTTCTCTTTAGATTTTTTCTTTTATTTATTCTCCAAAGACATCTTTGGCTTCAGAGAAAAGATGGGAATTTAATTTTTGTCAAAAGGCAACAACAAAAGGAACCATCTATAGTAGAAAGCTCTGCTTGGCTTTGAAGTATTCAGTTCAAATAGGTGCCTGTTAAAAGGACATTTTCTGGCCCAATGTATAGTAAAGTCCATTTCAAATCCATCACAACTTGCATTAAAAAATTGAATGAAAGTGTTAAAATGTGTGTGTTAAAGACAAAAACTTGACAAAACTACATTTCTTGGCTCTCAAGCAAACTTTAGCCCAGGAGATCAAAAACCTTTGTGTCAGTCAACCCAGCCTGGCCTTGGACACTTCCAGGGATCCAGGGGTAGCCACAGCTTCTCTGGGCAACCTGTGCCAGGGCCTCCCCACCCTCACAGGGAAGAGTTTCTTCCAATATCCCATCTAACCCTGCCCTGTGGCAGTGGGAAGCCATTCCCCCTTGTCCTGTCCCTCCATCCCTTGTCCCAAGTCCCTCTCCAGCTCTCCTGGAGCCCCTTTAGACCCTGGAAGGGGCTCTCAGGACTTCCTGGAGCTTTCCCTTCTCCAGGTGAATCCCCCCAGCTCTCCAGAGGGGCTCCAGCCCTCCAGGACCTCAGTGGCCTCCTCTGCACTTGCTCCAACAGCTCCATGTCCTTCCTGTGCTGAGGACAGGCTCTTCCTGGCTGCTACTTTTTACCAACTCTTTTTTTTAAGGAATTCAGGTCCTCTGAATTACACCTGTGCTAAATATCTGAGTGACCTGTGCAGAGCCACACAATGACTTATAACGAGAGAGAATTACAAGTGGTTGCTGAGTTTCATCCTCTTCTGCTAATATTGGACTATCCACCTGTCACTTAAAAAAAAATGGGGATGGAAATGTCTCTCCTAGTTTCATTCTCATCCCACCAACACTGTAAATCACCCAGGCTTGAGGAGAAGGAGGGAGAAATTCAGGCTCAGGCCGTTTCCACAAAATCTATATCACAGCCTGGAGGATTTTTGCTTTCTAGCCAGCTAGGGGGGATGTAACAAGCTCCATCACAATAAAGATTTTATGATTTGCCTTCTCTATCTGTTTTCAAGCATGAAATCACCTTGTTGGGCAAACACGAGCAAGAACTGTGACTATCTGTAAAATCAGGCTATTACCACATCCCTCTGCCTCGTGCAGGGCTCGGGAGCCTTTATGTTAAAGCACTTCTGAAACAGCGAAGACAGAGGCAAGAACATCTTATTTTGGTCACTGTAATCTGATTAGAAACGCTGCCCACTCCTCTATTTGCAGCAACAGAAAAACAACAGCAGCTTTTCCACTGGGCAGCAGCTGATCCCTGAGTCACCGCGGGACGAGGGCACACAGCCTGTCCCTCAGCACCACTGGGAGACACTTGGCTGCCGTGGAGTCAGACAACACCCACCCTCTCCCCTGCTCCAGACAGATCCCAATCCACGCCAGCAGGGCTCAGGGGGGCCATACCTGGTTCTCGTCCTGCACCTCCATGCTGTACTGGGGCCCTGGCTGAACCTCCGTGACTTTCTCTCCGAGGAGGAAGCCCAGGCGAGTCATGAGTGTGTTTGCTGCCTCATCTACGGATGGAGGGGGTCCCAGCTCCTGCTCAGCGTCACCTAAACGGGAAGAAAATCCAGGTTCAGACAGGAATTGTTTACCTTGGCTGCCGCTCGGGGGTTTTGCCAACGCGACGCCGCCACCTCTTCCCGCTGCGCCCGCGGGATCCGGGTTTTCAGGTTATTCACGTTGTTCAGGCCTGTTTTACCATTCTGTGCTGGTCATTCCTTTTATATCATGCATTGACAATATGTGTTTTTTCCAATGGTTAGCTGTAGTTCCTCCTCTCACTGCTTGTTATTGTCTCCCATGGAAGCAAACCCAGGCATCCTGCTGTCCCACAGCACAGCCGCTGGAGAACGGGAATGTCTGGAGAAAGGAGAGCATTTGCTCTCTTCCCTCACACAGGAACTGCCTGCAAGTTACTCACAGAGAAGCCAAGGCTACAGGTGGTGTTTGGAAAGGATTCCACGAGCTGCAGAGCAGCCAACCTGTGCTTCTGAGTGGTCAAGAGGAAAGATCAGGACAGAAAATCCGTGTGCACCTTCTGCTGTCACCTGCTGTCCCCAAACTTGCTCGTGGTTATAGAGAAATCAAGCCTCTCCAGACACCAACCCACCTTCTGCACTCACCCTGTGGGCCACAACTCAAAATCCACCTGCCAATTTCCCATCAAGGCTATAAAACAGACCAAAACCAATGTTCTAGATAATTTTTCCTGATTTTTTCCTACCACCTGAAGGAAAAGTGGCACAGAAAAGCTCTCAGCCAGCAATGCACACCAGGAAAAGGCCAGGCATGGATATTGGCACTTCTGCATCCATTTCATTTTATAACAAAAATCCATGGAGGTTTTTAACTTGCATTATCACACATAAGTTGGGTTCTGAAAGTCAAGTTCACATCACACCAGCAGCAGGGTCAAACCTGAAGGTCAAGTTCTTGCCACGTTACACTGAAGCAATACTGTGCTTAGTGCAGTTGTAGGAGACTAATTAGGATTTGCAATTAGTCTACAGTTAATTATTCATCTGATAATGTACAATCTGGAAAAGAGCCCGTCTCCATTTCCCAGCTCTGTCCTGGTTTGGGCTGCAGCTCCAGTAAAAGGATGTTACCTTACATAAAATATCGCTTTTTGAGAACTGTAACTGAAACCCACAGATCACAGAACGTGGGATATGTACAAAACCTCAGGAAATTTAAGCCAGTTGCTTCCAGAAATCCCCATTTACTCCCACAGTGCACAGCTCACGCAAGTTTACAGCGATTTTCTGGTGTCTCACTGCTGCAAATTAAAAACCCCAGAGCATCTCCCGTGCAACCACGGGCTGTGTTCCTCCAGCACCAGCTCTGGGAGCCGAGCATCTGGAACAGTCCTTCCACGGTGGCTTCACTGTTATGAAAATGGATGATACAGGAGGATCACAGGAGCCTTCCTTTAAGTTATTGAATCCCCACCGTACTGCTGGAACCGACGCTGACGTGAATCCCATAGATTTAAGAGAGACAAATTTAGATGGATGGCCCAATTTGCTGAACTGCTGACCACCCACAGTCAGTCTGGGGGCATTTACTGTCTCTGGGAGCCCAAGCCAGAACAGAGGCACTTACGTAAAATGAAAATTAGAGAGACTTTTGTTTCCAAGGTTATTTTTTTTTTTCCTTGCAAAAGGAAGACTTTCAGACTTTACCCTGAATAGCTGTACCCAGGATATGGAGGTTCTGAATCATTACAAGTTTATTGTGCATTCCCCGTTCTGCCTTCAGAACCGGGGTATTAGTAATACTCAAACAGTGCTGGTTACACATCTGGGCAGGAAGGAACAGCTGGATCTACCTCTGCACTGCCCACCTGGGAGGATTTGGGAGTGCCCAGGTGATGCTGGGGCAGCTGCAGGGCACTGGGCACAGCCAGTTTCCTTCAGCTCAGCATTGGGAACTACTCCCAAACCAAACTCACTCCTTGGAGGTTGAGTTTAAACTTGTCCTTAAACCCTTCTTTTTCTTTTTTTACTACCCCTAAGAAATCCCCACCAGGCACAAAACTGGCTTTCACCTGCAAAATAAAGAAAATTTCAAGCTTATCCAGGTCACTGCATTGGACCATGGAAGATAGGGAGGATAATAACTGTCTGCTTTGATAAGGGCCCTCATGGCAGGGGGGTGGAACCACAACATCTCTGAGGTCCCCTCAACCCAAACCATTCTGTGATTGCAATTCAGAGAATCATGGAAATGTCTGGGTTGGAAAGACCATCAATTCCCACAGCCCTGCCATGGCAGGGACACCTTCCACCAGCCCAGGTTGCTCCAAGCCCCATCCAACCTGGCCTTGGACACTCCCAGGGATCCAGGGGCAGCCACAGCTTCTCTGGGCAACCTGTGCCAGGGCCTCCCCACCCTCCCAGGGATGGATTCCTTCCCAATATCCCATCTAACCCTGCCCTCCTTCAGCTTAAGGCCATTCCCCCTTGTCCCATCACTCCACGCTCACGACCTGTGAGATGCTGCTCATGGCTCAGGGTATCAACAGCTTGAGCTCTGAGAGCTCCACATTCCATGCAGAACTATCAATTATTTTATTATAACCTGGCTTTCAAAGTACAGATCACTTTGAACATAAGCAAAGCTCCACTGTACTGGATTATTCCCTCCTTAGGTCTTAAAAAACACGTGCAGTTGTTTAACTGAGTGTCAAAGAAGAGACAGCACAGCTCTGAGGTGCCTTGAATGGGTATTATGGAAAGAAGCTGTAAGTTGCCTTTCAGGGCTGACAGTAAGACCTAATACTCTCTTCCTAAGTTCAAGGAAAGGGTAGAAGTTGTTTTTTCTCCCCTCCCACGTGTGCCATCCAGTCGGTGCTGCAGCCACATTTTACACTCGCCTCAGCACACTCGGTTCCTGCAGCCTCACCAGGGAAATCTGAGCACAGAGCTGATAACTGAACTGGCCTGAGGTATTTTTAGCTGCTCTGACACCACTGCTGTAACAGCTACAGCAGCTCAAACACACCCCATAGTCAACTCCAGCAAGCAACCTCTGGTACATCCATAACCAGTAACACCCTGCCCAGCTGGGCACGTGCAAACCCCAAATCCATCAGTGCATCCAACACGCTCACCATGGTCTGGAGCTGCTGCACCAGCTCATGTGCCTCTGCATCAACAGTCAGTAACACTAAAAGCACTAAAAGCTCAGTGCCAGGAATTTTAAAGAAGAATAAAAAAACCCTCCCTGACTCATTGCACGTGCACGAGGGTTTTTAAGAGTTCTGTGTAACTTGCTGTCCCTTTATGTTCAGCACAAAGCTTATAATTTTATATAAACACACATAAAACTACGGGAGGAAAAGGGTTCTTGGGAGCTGATGTGCTGCTGTGCTGGGAGATGACTCAAACCCACCCACCCAGCCAGCCAGCCAGGTCTCTGTCAGCTCCCCGTGGCCATCAGAGCACAGAACTTGGGCTTTCACGGCAGCTGACAGCATTCCTTAGCTGTTCCTGTCGTTTGTGCCTCATGGAATTGTGCTCAGGGACTCTCTCCCAACATTCCACAGCCAGGTAAGTGCCACATCCCATCTCCAAGTCTGCATTTGCCTGTCCAGGTCGCCCAAGTGCTTCAGAGCTGACAAGTCTTGAGCACATCCCTAACTCGTGGTAACTCCTACTCAGCAACTTCACCGTGGCAGGGAAGGCTGAGTTCAGTTCTTAATGAAAACAAGGGAAATGATTCTTCTATAGGAGGGGAAAAAAAAAAAAAAAAAGAGGCAATTCTTTGGTTTCCACGATGGAACTTGGGATTAACCCAAATGGTTCTGGGGAGCTCTGGTTTGTAGCCCAGGAAAGCAGAGCTGGGGCTCACCAGAGACTGATGGAGCCCAGCTGGGCTGTCAGGGAGAGGATTTAGGGAGAAGACTCTCTGCAGGGAAATGCCCATGGAATGGGCACAGCAGTGACCCAGCCTGGCACCCACCAGGAACCAACCTGGCTCCGAGGGGAACCACAGAACGCTTTGGGTTGGAAGGGACCTTCAATCAGAGCAATGAAGCCACATTTATGTTGGATTTTCCATTGCTTTTCCATCACCACGAAGATGAGACTTCTCCTAAGGGAGCACTGGGCACAGGCACAGGAGCCTGAGGGGTTGGTTTGGAATTCCCTCCCTTCCCTGGCTCTGTGCTGGGAACAAGAAGCTCCTGCCCTCCTGATTTTCCCTTCTGTGTGTCCCACTCTGGATCACTCCAGGCACGGAGCAGTGTTATATCTGCAGGCTCTGAGCTCCTGTTCCCAGCATTCTAATGCTCTGGGAGATAAAAATGCCAAATAACTTAAACACAGGCAGTATTTTATTCTAAAAGGACACCCTGCTTCACGTCTCTTTGAGAGCTTTTATTTATTTATGCCATATAATCCTGCAGTTACCTGCTTTTTCCAAAGATTAAGGATTAAGAGAAGTATCCTTTAACACCATTTCTATCAACTACCAAAAATTCAGTTGCATATTTCATACAATCTTTTATTATTATCTTTCACTCTTTAGAGGATACCTTTCATTTCTGTACAGCTCACTGAGAAAGACTTTGAATATCTTATTTTTGCATTCTTTCACTTTTGCAGTGCAAAGGAGGGCTGGTTGCTTACATTTTTCTTACCAAAAAATAATAAATAATCCCTGTACTCCCTGGACAAATTACCTCTGCTTCTAAGCAGGCTGCAGGCTTTGGAGACTAATCTGTCTTGGAGCTGTTCATGGATTTTTATTTATGTCATTAGAAATAAGCAATTCCCTGCAATGTGTTTGTGCTCTGCACAGGCTGGGTCTGTGATGAAAGTCCTTGGACCAGTGGCCAACAGCTTGTAAATCTCTGACTTCAGTACCTGAAATGCTGACTCCAGGCTTGGAGCACTTGGCCTTCCAATTAAACACAGCCAATTCCAAGTGGGGAAAAGTTTCCCTATTAAATGATTGGGGAATCATTTTTAGCAACGTTTAAAAAAGGCGTTTTTCGTGTGGGGTCAGTAAATGTAACAGGGGGTGCAAAGGGGACACCAGTGGAAGTGGGTTTTAAAGGTGATTATAGACAAGGTGACTCGTGTTCTGTTGGGGTTGTCCCAGCCCTGGAAGTGTCCAAGGCCAGGTTGGACAGGGATTGGAGCAACCTGGGCTAGTGGAAGGTGTCCCTGCCCATGGCAGGGGTGGCACTGGATGGGCTTTAAGGTCCCTTCCAACCCAAACCATTCCATGACGTACAAAACTAAAAGAAACAGGAATATGGGATTTCTCCACCTCTCCACCATGATTCTTTCCTGACTGTTTATTTTGCTTCTGGATTGAATTACACTGGAACAGATGCCCCAAGAGGTGGGACAGGCAGGGAGAGCAGCAGAAGGTTAATTAGATGGGGGGTCGGGGACGCCGGGAGGTTGTTTTGCCAAGGAGAGCACGTGTAGCCAAAGGCAGGGCAGGCTGGGGGACAGAAAAGCTGCTGGGGATTGACTGATTGATCCATGGATTAGTTGGGAGAGGAGTGGGAGCGGGGCTGGATCAGCAATGAGGTCACTGGAGCTCCATGGGGTGAAGGAGAGCGTGGGATGAGGGAGGAGACAGAGCATCTCCACCACCAACCTGCCCGAGAGCTCCTCACCTGCCTGACACTGCAGGATAACAAACATTTCAAATATTTCATTTTCAAATATTACACTTAACTAATTACTACTAATAATTAAATCCAACATTCAACTACTTAGACACTTCAAAAAGAGTGAAGATACCCAAGGCTCACACATCCACCTTTTTTTCCCCTTTATTTTAAACAGCTGCAGCAGATCCCAGTAGTGCACACCCCCACACCTGCCAGCTACCTCTGCCATCCTTTTAAGTTAATGACTTTTTCTTTTTCCTTTTTTTTTTTAAAAACTGAATAGCAAAAAAAAAAAAATGCAAATTAGAAACATTACAACCTGAGCCTGTCAAGCAATTTGTACCCCTGGATCCTTCCTCCCTTCAAAAAATTCAACCCACATTAAACCCGTCAGCGGAGCTCTGCAATTCACCCAGGAATTTACCTGATTTAGGCCGTTTAGGAGCAATTTTACGGAGCCTGGCAGCTCTTGCACATGTCTTACCTACAAATACCCTTCGGATTTTGGAAGGGGTCAGCTCTTAACACCTCTGTCAGCGTCAGAGGCAGCAGGATGGGGTTCATAAGAGCTCATAAATGTTCAGAGCGTTCCTTGAAAATCAAATATAACGTTTCACAGCAGTTATTGGGGTCGCTCTTTTCAAGAAACCATTCAAAACACACGATGTTTCTGTACGTGATAATTTTCAAACAGTGTTTCTCTTCCCTCCTTTCAATTCCTGCATGAAAGCTGCCACACATTTCAGCTGCAATTGCTTACAAGCAAATGAAATTCCTTTATGATTTATTTGGTAATGCTGTGATTGGTTTGATAGGCACCATCATCTAATTCCAGATAAATGATGGAGGACAGTGCCCCTGGGAGACACTAACAATGAGTCTGTACTCCAGAGAATATTTTGGGTTTAATGGTCGTACTTTGACTTCCAAAACATCTGAAATCTATTTCAGTGAATGGCTAACAAGAAGAAATAGGTAAGAGTTCCCTAAAGTGGCACCGTCCCTGAATTTGCCTGAATATGAGACTGAATCATCTTAAAAAAATGAACAACTCTTAAATTAGCCAAGAAAAAAATAGAATAGTTCTGTGCAGAGAGCAGGCACCTATGGAAGGGGAGAAATAAATGAGACCATTTTGGATTTTGATCTTCAATTACATAACTGCAGAGTTTTATCTAACAACTTCCCTCTCTCCATGTGACCTGAATCTGTCCCGTTATTATGTACATCTGCTTTAAATTATTCTGGATACACTTGAGCTGTATTTGGAAAACGTCCTTGACCATTCCTGCATATCCCCCTAATCTCAGAATTAATGGAAGATTTTTTTATTAGTCTTGTTTACATCGAGAAGAGACTTTTTTAAAAAATTTAACCACTGAGGGACGAAGCTGCCCAACCCCAGCACTGTAAATGTCTATTTTTGTACCACTGCACCTCCAACCCTGGCGTTGGTTTGGGCCCCTCAGGACAAGAAGGACATGGAGGGGCTGGAGCGTGTCCAGGGAAGGGAACGGAGCTGGGAAGGGGCTGGAGCAGCAGGAGCAGCTGAGGGAGCTGGGGGGGCTCAGCCTGGAGAAAAGGAGGCTCAGGGGGGACCTTCTGGCTCTGCAACCCCCTGACAGGAGGGGGGAGCCGAGGGGGTCGGGCTCTGCTCCCAGGGAACAAAGGACAGGAGGAGAGGGAACGGCCTCCAGTTGTGCCAGGGGAGGGTCAGGTTGGACACCAGGAAAATTTCTTCACCCAAAGGGTTGTCCAGCCCTGGAACAGGTGGAGTCCCCATCCCTGGAAGTGCTCAAAAACACGTTGATGTGGTACCTGAGGACATGGTTAATGGTGAACGTGGTGGTGCTGGGGGAACAGCTGGACTTGGTGATCTTAAAGGTCTTTTTAACCTTAACAATTCTATGATTCAAATATTAATAGTTCTGTGAGAGCAATAGAAAACAGCCTGACCAACTTCAACCCCATCACTGACAAGTGGCAGAGTAAATCTATTCTTCTGGATGTTGAGCCCAGAGCCCTCTCCTCTGCCAAAAAATGCCCACAGAGCTTTGGGTGGGTAAAACTGCGGCTCCAACTCGACCTGTCCCCCGTGCAGCTCCCCTTGCCCCTCTGCCTCCTGCTCCATCCAAGAATTTCTATAAGAAAACTGCCAGAATTCCTACCGTTAATCCCACTCCATCAGCCTCCTGCACCACTTCCACAGACATTTCCTCTCAGAAGAAATTCAAACAAAAGGAATTCTCCTCGGCCCAGCACGTAAATCCTTCTCCCTCTCCACCACCTTTCCTGATGATGTCCTTTAATATTCCTTCAGTCCTTTAATATTCCTTCAAGCCTTTAATAATTCCTTCAAGTGGATTGTCAGAAAGACAGTTATTTTTAATCCCAAACCCTTCTGAGCCAGAGCAGGCAGTGAGTGGAACTTCACTGCTCTCACAGGGTCTAATTCCATGCATTTCATGTTCTAGAGATAAAACCACCTCTGCATGTACATGGGGACGAGTTTTCCTGGATTTCAGGACCAAAGAAAAGGGAATGGGGGAAATGAGAGGGTATTCAGGGCACTGATCACAGAACAATATGATATAGAGGAAAAAAAAGTCCATGACTATCATGAATATGAGCCTGGGCACGTGGAACATCTCCTGAAAGCAGGATTACACTTCGATCCCTGCAAAGGTTCCTGAGCTCTTTAACAAATCAAGGACATGAGGATGGAGGCACAAAGTCCCCCCCTGATGAAAAGCACAGATGAAATTAGTTCCTCCTTTACAGTTTTGGCATTTTAGCTCTAAAACATCCCCTGACCACAAACACAGGTCTGTGCTCCCAGCTCTGAACACTCACCACTGATTGATTAAAGGCCTTGGCTCCTAAATAAAGTTGTTTGGTATTTATTTTTAGGTTTTTCAACTGACCTTTTATTCCAGACAGGTTTGAGGCTGGTGTCTTACACTCTTAGTGATGCAGGTGAGGGAGTTTAATATCAAAAATAAACAAATACTCCCTTAAATACTATTTGTTTGATAAAACCTGTTTTTATTTTGCTATATTAGGCATGTTGCATCATATACACCCGAATAATATCTTTAATTTCATCAACTGGTTTTCAAAACCTCTCACATTCCCTCCTCCTCCCATTTCTCACACCATAAAACTGAGAGAAATCTCACAGGAATTTTGCAGAACCTGCTCCCTCACGGTCAGGCCAACCCTGCCCAACTAACAGGGGCAAAAAAAAATACATATATTTATTTATGTATGTATAAAACAGGATATTTCCATCAATGTGCAAAATCAATTTAGATTTCCATCTGCAAAGCCCACACACTCCTTTCCATCCTCAGCAGCTACAAGAGGAGCAGAGCCAGCTCAGACCCTTTTTTTGTCCCCCCCCAAGGCAGCAACCAGCCCCAATTTCAGCACTTTGGGAAGAAAAATCTGCAGAAGGGCACTTTGACAAGCAACTTTCCTTCTCTCAAGATGGTTTTGCCAGGTCAAAACCCAACAAGCATATCATGAGCCAAACCTTTATTGGTTATGACTTTCCTGTCCCCCTTTGACCACTGTTAACTGGGAGGTCGTGGGGTTGTAGCTGAGCAAGAGACAATGACAGTACAAAGGCCTTGTCACCACCTGATCTGATCTATCAGCACATCCCCAGAGCAAATTTATTATAAGCAAATCAGACTAAACTGTGACCTTGCACTTGCAACACTGACAACAATCTCAAAAACCCACTACACCATTATATAGCTAAATAAGATTTCCAAAGTTCTCTCTGGGTATAAAAACTGCTACAGAGAATGGAATAATTACTGTTGTTACCAGCTTTTAGAATGCCAAGTCAGGTTGGAACAATCTGGGCTAGTGCCAAGTGTCCCTGCCCATGGCAGGGGGTGGGACTGGATGAGCTGTAAGGTCCCTTCCAACCCAAACCATTGATGATTCTCTGATTCTTTTCTGTGCTATTTTCAAACAGAACCAATGTCCAGAGCTGTTCTAACATCCCTTCAATGACTGGAGAGGGAAGACTACTCTCCATACGGATGAGATCCATTTAAAATTCACTGTTTCTCTGAAGCATAAACTACATTAATGAAAATCTTACCCCACTCAAACCAAATCCCCCCACAGCACAGTGAGTTACTCAGGATCTGCATTTCACCCATAACATTTGCTACAGTCTCAGCTCAAAGACAATTTTGGAGCCTGCAGTAAGTTCCTGACCACTGGAGGAATTGGACCAGGCTGGTACAACCAGTGCTTCCCAGCAGGGCTGTGCTTCCAAACTGGCAGCCGGCCAAAGTGGTCGTGTTCCCACTCAAAGGAATTGTTTCCAAGGGATCTGGAGTCAAATAATTAGCAACATAAAACATCAAAAATCCTGCTTAATGAAGCAGAAAATCTACTGTGGTCCAGGAGGTTGTGAGCAAATTGATCTCCTCTCTTCAGGGGTCCAAGTGCAGCTTTGCTGCCCCGGAGAACGGAGCAGACGGGATGGGGGAGACCCGATTTCACAGGGGCAACAGCAAACAGCCAGGCTGGAGAAGGATAAAGAAGTTCTTGTTCTGCGGGCCTGGGGAGGGTGAGGAAGTCAAGGCAACTGGCAGGAGAGCACCAGTCATGGGGTGGCTTTCAGAGAGCTGCATATTTTCACTCAGGAGCAGCTCTCCATAGCGTCGCTCAGGCTCAAGGACTTCGATCGGCTCGGCTCGTGTCGGCACTGGGACATGGGAACCAGGCCTGTGGAAGAATGGAGCACTTCCCTACGAATGCAACCACCCCTCCTTCTGCTGGTAGAGCTGGTAAAATCAACAGGGAAGGGTCTGCCTCCAAAAAATGCTGAAACAAAATGACAGCAGCCCAAAACACAGTGGGGAAAGAAGAAGTGGAGTTACTGAGTGCTTCCTCTGGACTGTGGAGTATTTGGGAATAAATATCTGAGCCAGGAGGAGAAAGGGAGGGTTGGTTGCTCACTAATTAGTCACTAATCAGCACAACCATGACCAAGAACTCCAGTAACCATCATCTCCTTCCTTTCTGCCTCCCTTAGCACCCCAGTATTTCCACTCAGGACAGGCATAAACACAAGGTGAAGTCTGACTTCTGATTAAACTTTGCCTGGAGAGCTCCTAAAGACCTCAACAGCTGCAGGAGCTAAAGAGGAAGATGAGGTTTGTAAAGACATTGAGAGCACTGTAAGCAGGAGCCCAAAGGCAACTGGGACAGGGCTGTCACCACCAGGCCAGGTTGTCACTGCCTGGGGACCATCGTGTGCCAACACATGTGCCAACACCAGCCTGGCAGGGGCTGAGCAGGAACAGCATCCCCACAGGATGCACAAGGCTGAAGTGAATCCCCAAATCTAGTTTGACAGGCAGTATCCTCCCCAAATTGGAGGTACTGAAGGGTCTTCTCTCCAAAAGAAGGGAAAGTCCAGAAGCAATGATTTAGTTTTGGCCAGAACTGATAATTATAAAATGCAAGTGCAGACCAGAGCTCCTGTGACACTTCAGGAAGACACTGAGAAACACCAGAGCCTTCAGCACTGAGTGGGCAGCACTGCTGGGAGTTCAAAGGGCACATTTTACCATTCTGCCAGCAATAAACTGAGATCCTGAAGGTGGAAAAGCAGCTGAAAATTTCACTTGGATGACACTGGCAGTAGATGCCTTTGATTACCAAGTGTAATAGATTGTCCAAAAGAAATTAAGCAGAAGGCAAACAGGAGAGAGATTTGTTACCTGAGACCTACAGGGGGAAAAAAAAAAATCCATTGCAACTTTTCAATATGATTTCTGGGTCTGAGACAGGAGACTTTGACCTGTGCAGAATCTGTCAGGTTTGAGATAAATTCATGTCCTGTGACCTAAGCCAGAGCTGAAACTGCTGCAGAGTGAAATTCCAGGTAAGTTATCCATCATTACAAGGTCCAGTGACTCCAGTGGAAGACACAGTGATGTCCCATTATTAGCCATGTCTTTGTCCCATCCATAATAGATAACTTTGCTTTACAGGTGGATGTATTTGGCCAACAAAGGAGCTGAAGATGGAGCCTTTTGTAGAAGAGGTGATTTGAGGCACTTGAGCAAGCAGAGACTACTGGGATAGTGCTGGAGATCTGCACTGGGCTGAGAGTCCAGGACCTGCCATCATCCCATGTACCCCATCCACTGGAACAGTCCCTGAACTTACCTAAATCCTCCCCTTTGCCTGCAGCACAATGTTCTACACCCAAAGTGGCACAGAGAGTCAGCACTGGAACACAACCCTGGAGCAAATCAAACGCTCCAGGCCCCATCCAACCCAGCCTTGGACACCTCCAGGGATGGAGATGTTCTCAAAAAGACAGAATTTATATGCATTCCTGCAAAACCTGCCCTCACCTTCAACAGTAATGACTTCAAACTGCCAGAGGGCAGGTTTAGATGAGATACTGGGAAAAAATCCTTCCCTGTGAGGGTGGGGAGGCCCTGGCACAGGTTGCCCAGAGAAGCTGTGGCTGCCCCTGGATCCCTGGAAGTGTCCAAGGCCAGGTTGGATGGGTTGGAGCAACCTGGGCTGGTGGAAGGTGTCCCTGCCCATGGCAGGGGGTGGCACTGGATGGGCTTTAAGGTCTTTTCCAACCCAAACCAGTCTGGGATTCTATGGATTGGAAACACCAGTGCAGGCTGCCCTTGTTTTCAAAAAATAATCCACTGGAAGAGGAAACTCCTCAGGCAGCAGCCACTCAATCAACAGGAAATCTGTTGATTTGGAAGGAAAGGAGGTTTCACACTCATCCTCCCAGGCCCAGCAGTGGCAGCTGCAAAGTGAACAGGGTTGCTTTGCTGGTATAAGACAGAAAGCTCTAAACATTCAATAAACTGAAATATCAGCACAAAAAAGTTACTGTTCCCCAACAGGCAGCTCAAAGCAAGCACCCCTGCCTGATAAGGCAAAACAACTCCTTAGATTCCCTGGGATCCATCGGGATGGGCAGCCAGAGGTGGATGCTGCAGGAACTGCTGCTGCTGAAGTACCTGATGTGCCTCACACCATCCAGGTGACAGCTTTGGCAGCAGTCACAACACTTTGAAGTTCTTCACATTAATGGAACTCGGATCATTTAAGAGCCTTTTCCCCTCCTTTTTCCCTTTTTTGTTTTTCCCCCAGAGAGATGAACCCAAACCCTGGGTTGTAAGGGAAGTTGGTCGTTCACAGATCACATCAGGAAGCTTCAAGAATACCATGATATCTCCAAATATTTAACAGTTAGAACACATGGCAATAATCTGTGGGATTCATATTGTTTTCACTTCTTCTCTTGAGCGTCTCCCCTTTGACAAGAAGATTCAATAAACCCTAAACTCTGAACCCAGCCACTATTCTCCAAACTCAATGATACCAAATGGCAAGTGCTCTGTGGCCAATCCCAAACGGATTCACACCTGGAATTCTACCAATGCCTTCAGCATTCCTCTCTCAGAACCGGAATTTCAGACCAGGGTGGGGCTTGTTTTGTTAATCCAGGAGTTCATTCTGAAGCTGTTTTCATCCCTTGATACGGCAGAAGGAACCAGAAACATCCCAAGAGCGGCTGGAGAAAAGTCAATCGCTGCCATGGCAACCGATGTGCCAAATTACTGCTCTCCTGCAATGAGGGCTGATCACAACGATTTCCCATTCCCTTCAGGTCAGTGGGCTTGGTAATGCTGGGACAACCACAAGATTCAACAGTAAAACCCTCTGTCAGACCACGGCTGGTTTGACTGTTCCCTCTCCTTCCCCCAGCCCATCGCTGTGCAGTAGCACAGAGGTTGGAGCAGGATCCTGCTGGCTGAAATTCTGTGGGTATTTTTGCCTCACTGCCTGTATTTTCACCAGGAAACATCAGAGCACAATGCTGGTTCCTGCATTCCCTCTGAAAGAGCTTTTTGCAACACCTGAAAGATGTTTTGTTGCGTTCAAGGGGAGCGCGTGGATCGTGTGAAACGAGAAATACACATTTTACATGGTGATTAGAAAGCAGCAGCAGCAAGCAGAGAGCAACCTCAACGACTCTTCAACCAAAGGAAGAGTAAAAAGGAGTGATGAGATGAACACAAGTGCTGCTGAGATGGTAAATCACCCCTCCCTGTCTGTGGTTCCTAACTCAATCAGGGCTGGAAACAGATGCCTGCCAGCCTAATGTGGAACAAGCAAACAGCCCCTGACCAGACACTCAACATTTGTGTCCCAAAATTTCTGAAGGAGGAGTTAATCAAATTAAAAGATAATGTCATAACACACTTAGCCTTTGGAACACGGAGCCAAGGTAATAAATCACACAAAATGCAACTGCAAACATTAATCTGAGGCAAAGGGCCGTTACCTGAAAGCACCATCCATCTCTGACCATTGCCAAGAGGTTTCCTGAGCACTTAGAAGTCAAAACATGTTTTAGCCACCATGAGTAACAAAAAGCAGCTCAAAGGAAGATGCCCTCGTGACCACAACTAAGGGAGTGGGGGGGGTGAAGTGGGGGAAAAACCTACACACTACATTGAGTCACCAGAACCACTGCAGAGGAGGTTTAAAAGTTGAACAATGGAGGGTTGAAGGTCTACAACTGCTACTCTTCCACCTTCTCCCCCTCAAAGAGCAGTGATGGCTGTGGGGGTGTCATCCCAAGGGTCCCACTGCCTTTGGAAGGCTGACAAGAAGGAAAACACAAAGACCTCTGCTGAGCAGTGTCTGCAGGATCAGGAGAGACAAGGAGGGAGGGTGGATCAGAAACTTTTCAGATCCTCTCAATAAAGTCTCCATCAAGTCACTGAGTCACAGAGGGGTTTGGGCTGGAAGGGACCTGAAAGACCATCCAGTGCCACCCCCTGCCATGGGCAGGGACACCTTCCACCAGCCCAGGTTGCTCCAAGCCCCATCCAACCTGGCCTTGGACACTTCCAAGGATCCAGGGGCAGCCACAGCTGCTCTGGGCAACCTGTGCCAGGGCCTCCCCACCCTCACAGGGTAGAAACAAGGAACCAATTCCTTCTCCTCCGCTGGCACTCCAAGGCAGAAAGTGCTGGACTGAACTCTGAACAAGCACTGCAATCACAAGAACATTTACAGAAATATAATTCTGCTACAAATGGGTTTCTCAAAGCCGTGAAACAGCTTTTTTGTCATCATGTGAGATGCAACAACTATAAAATGTGGGCCAATTTCTGCTTTCACCTGAAAAGATTTAATTAATTTTTAGCCACCTACACTCCTTCCTCTAAACAACGAATGTAATTTAAAAAAAAAAAAAAAACCAAAACTTCCCTCAAAAGACACTCAGCACCTTGATGTTCTTTCTTTTTCCTCGAAGTTGGAACGTCGGGAGCGCGTCACCCCCCACACACTGACTCACCCTGGAGATGTCACAACCAATCCTCCCCCCAGGAGCACGGGAGGCCACTGGTGGCACCCTGGTTGCTCAGGAAACCACCTCCCTGGAATGTGCTGAAATTTGCCTGAAGCCTTAAAATAAACATTTTGGGACCGAGCAAAAACTTCACCTCTCGGCATCTCCAATTGAAACCGTCCGTCATTCCTGGGTGCAGAGCAGATAATGTTCTCTTTTCTTTGCTAGTTAGGGTTTTAAACTGCCTTTAAGCATATAATTAATTACATTTCTTGTCAGAGATCACGTTACAAACCACTCCACCTCCACTCCATTGCCAGGCAGACCTTCAGCCTGATTTTCTTCCTTCTTTCAGCTCACACCATCATTCCTGGAGATGCTCAGGATTTAGCCCTGTGTGCTAATTAATCCTTCACAGGACACACGTGTTTTAGAAGAGGGTTAGACTAAGCCTAACACTGAAGAAAGGAGCTGTATTTCCTTGGAAAACTGACTGCAGGCAGTGCCTGAAGCTTTGCCATGGTCCAGGGTAGGACTCAGCCCCTCTTCCTCCACCTTCCCGTCAGGAGCTGGGCCCTACACCCAGACTCAAAGTCCTTTGGTCCCTACAAGTTGTCCACATCTTTGTTCTTTCTTTCCTTCTTTCCACAAGGATCCCCCTCCAGCCACCTGCTTCCTTCCAAGGGCTCATCTCCTGAGCTCCTTCAATCCAGCCTTCCAACCCAGCAAAACCTCCAGCCCTCACATTACTGCCACTTTCCCAGCAGGATCCATAGATCCAGGCACCTTCCATAGATCCAGGCACCTTCCATAGATCCAGGCACCTTCCATAGATCCAGGCACCTTCCTTCCATGAACAGCTTCAGACTACCCCAACAGACTCCTCCCTATTCCAAGTACACCAACAAGGCCCTTGGGGACGTGGTTTAGTGGTGCCCTTGGCACAGTTGGGTTTATGGTTGGACTTGATGATTTTAAAGGTCTTTTCCAAGACAAATAGTTCCTTGACTCCACTGTGACAACCCCCCTGCTGTCACTTTTCCCCCTTCCTTCCTTTAACGACACTTCCAGGCAGTACAAAACTCCACTCTTCCTTTCAGATCACTCCACTATCAGCAAGAGGAAATCAAACAGCAAAAAAAGGCACTAAAGGAATTGCAGATCCCACTGCCAGAGCCCAGCCCTGGGCTTGGCAGGAGTCCTGCCCTTCAAAGCTGGGGCAGAGGGAGACACACGTGCAGGTACGGGAATGTGGAATTGATGCTTTTCAAGCCAAACTCACAATTCCATTCTAATTCTCTGTGGATGCAATCATAATAAGTTTATAATTATTAACAATTATAAACATGAGAGAGGAAGCCATTCAGTCAGGAAAAAAAGGGCTGCAACAGCACAATTTTAATTGTAATTCACGGTGATTGAAAAAGAAGCAGCACTTTTCAAGGCAACTGTGGCCTCAAAGGAGGCATTGGGACTGTCTTTTTATTTCCTAAGACAACTCCTCTTTCAGACACAATACATTAAAGCAAGCCCACATTCAAAATTTGGACACCATTCAATTAATCCCTCCAATTTTGGGTGCTCCAGAAGCTCTTCCACGAGTTCACCAGCCACGGAAATAAACCTTCTGATTCCACAGAGCCATTTATTAGCATGACCTTGGCTACTGTAGCTGCAGATTTCAGAGGCACATGTCCCACATTTACACACCATTTCAACACATCCAAAGCCTGCAGTGAGCACAGATCCTCCTGGCTCCTAACGAGGGAAAGCCAGGGCAGGGAAGTGCAGGATTCACCACAAAACCCACCCAAACACTTGCTGCTGCTGTTGCTGCTTTCCAGCCTCCTCCCAGCGCCTCCAGCCCTCCCCAGGTTGCCCAACTTCCAAGTTAGGAAGAAATCTGGGAAATGAGGCCGGGATTCCAGGCACTCACTCACACATCTGCTGGCTCTGCCTGGGCTCGGGGGGGATTTCGGAGCCCACGGATGAGAACGGGGTCAAGCCAGGAAGGGACATGACCCACTTCTATTTATGTTTCAACCAGAGGCCTCGAGCAAGATGAACACTTTTCAGAGCAACCACTACAGGATGCATAAATCAAACAGTGTTTCTTTAAAAATAAAATATTAGTAAAAAAAAAAAAATCCACCCCCCTCCCTCCCCTGATATTCCTGGCTGCAGGTTACAAGGTCCCACAGTTTTGGCTTTTTAGCTGATTTAATGACATTTTTGAAATGTGGTTTTATTGCAGCCTCTCTGCAGAGCAGCATTAAAAATTAAATTTAAAGCAGTGCATCCACTGGCTCGTTTTTATCCTCTCTAAATTATTCCGTGGGGAGAGCAGCCACACGCAGGACTGAGAGAAACAAACGTAAAATGGGCAACAATTCCAAATTATTCCTTAGTCAAGTTTCCAAGCCAGTGAAACTGGGGCTGGGGGAGGTCCAATCAACCACCTGGGCAAAGTGATATTTTAAAAATCCTTGTGGCTGGAATTGCCTGTTCTCCCTGTTCCCGCAGAGCCTTCGCAAGGGGCTTACCAGGGCAGAAAGCATCAACGTCCAGCTTCTGGGCTGCAGAGAGGGTTGGGGAGCCAAGCTCAGACTCTGGGATTCGAGGGCTCTCCACAAACTTTGCTTTCCTCAAAGGGGCTGAAGGAGAAGGAGGGGGAGAGAGAAAGAGAGGTCATGAGTAAGGGAAATAGCAAGCAACAGATGGAAGCACTTAACTAAACGACACTGTCAGACTCATATCAGGTTACTCTTTTTTTTTTTTTTTTTTGCCAGGAAAAAAAAAAATTATCTGCATTCTTTACAAAGGAGATGGCTCTTGGTTAAACTTTCAATCTGCACAGGCTGACTTGAAAGTGTGTGAGCACCGAGGCACATTCCTGATACTCTAAAACACTTCCTTTTCTCCTACTTTATTAATTTGCTTTTTATAGGAAGCAAACGAGCAGCTGTGGAAAGGCAAAAATAATAGAGAGGTACACAGAGCCCATCAGGGTTTAAGATACTTAACTCTAAATATCTGAACTGGACACACAAATGCTGTGTTCAGTAATTGTTTCTTTTGACGTAAAATTTCAATTTCAAAAGATTCTCAGTGCTGGAGCAAACAGGTTCGGTGTTCAACACAAAAGAGCAGAGCAAAGCTAATGGTGCCCAAGCCAAAAACAAGCACTCCACTTTTATCCTTGCAAATCTAGAGGAGATCAAGAGACTTAATAAAGAACAGGGAAAAGGTAAAAAGCGTCTGTCACAAAGCAGTGCTGACCACTAGTACTAGAAAAATGGGATTTTCCACATGTTTTAACAGCCTGAACTCTTAAAGACATGAAATTCTGCACAACATTTATTTGGAATAAAATTAACTAAAACAGAAGTGGTTTAGTAAAAGTCTTTAAACATAATCCTGCCAGACCAGAGAAACAGAACTAGAGAATAAGTTCTATGCAGAGATTATTGTATTGCATTTCCAAGTTAAACTCTCGTGCCCATTACAGTGAAAGGCTGATTTGAAAAACCACTCAGCAGCAGTTCCGGGGGTCAGCACCTCCTGCCCCTCCATTTACATAAATTATATTTATAGTTCCCTGGCCCACAAATTAAATTTGGGCTCTGAAACTAAAGATGGGGGGGTTGGTCTTGTGCATCTCCTGCAATAAAAGCTCAACAGGGCAGGGAATGACCTCAGAGGCAGCAATAAATCTGGGTTTTTTAGGGAAAGGCTGAGAAGGTCCAGGGTGGGGAACCAGACAGACAACACACAACCAGCCTCTAACTGAGCTGTACATCCACGATCCCAGGAATCTTTAAACAAGGGGTGTGGAAAACAGAGGTAAAGGCTGGGGTGTGGTTTTCCAATAGAAAGTCCCTGTGGAGCAGAATGAAGGCAAGGAATCAACACCCCCCTCCTCTGCACCGAAAGAGGTGCTAAAAACCCCTCTGACTCTCTCCCTTCCCCCTCCTGATCCATCCCAGGAGACCTGGAGAGGGCAAACAGGTGCCACGCTGCCACTGTGAAGGAAACCCTGGATGAGGGTGGAGGGATTTCCAGCACATTCCCTGGGAGCCCATGGGGGCCTCTGGAACAGGAGCTGTGCCAGGCAGGAGGAATGGGAGAGACCCAGGGAGAAAAGGGCAGCCTGGAGTCCCCTCCTGCCCCCATCCCACTGGATGTGCAGCCCCTTCACACAAACAACCCAATGCCAACTTCTGGGCAAACCCCCCCAAAAAATCCCTCATGTGCACACACAACACCCCAGCAGCTGCAAACCGGCCTGGACCAGTGAAAAATCATTCCCAGTAAGGACTTGTGCCAGATCCTGATGCAATGAAAACACTTAAATATCAAGATCGTTCCCACAGCCTGAAAATTGTTTAGAATAATAACCCTGCAGTGGCCAATCCTGTAATATTTCATTGGTAACTGCAATTTTAATAAATATGGTTGTTTCAAATGTTTTACCACGGCCCCCCAGTAACAGTCATTTTTATAACATATATTAGAAATAGCCCATCTTTCCTTTCTTTATCATTCCTGGCTGACCCCAGGACCACAGATCATCCCGTGCCCACGTGGCTGTGCTCTGGAACACAGAACTAACAGAGTTTTCACAGTTCTACAGATGCCAATGACTGTGATGGGACTGTCACCAGAAGGCTCTGCACTACAGTTTATTGCAAAAACAGAGGAAGAAGAATTTTAATAAACAAAGAGAGGGGGATGGTACCACTACACACAAGTCCAGAAAGTGCAGGACCTGCACCTTTTGGCAGATCCAGCACTGAACAGGTTGGCTCCTCCCTGTAAGGGATCAGTCAGTGTCCCATCTCAGTGTGGGTTTTATTTCTGCATCTCCTCTGGATCTCCTGAGGAGCCCCTCACCCCATCAATTCCTGCCCTCTCCACAGCACTGACTGATGACAGCACAAGTGAGCAGCCCGTGGATTCAACAAGCTGATGGAGCTTTGAGGGCAACAAAGAACTTCCTGTCACCCATGAGGTGGATCCTCACTGCACTGCAAGTTCAGGCACACACATCATTTCACTGGGTTTCAGAGAATGGGTTGGGTTGGGAGGACCTTAAAGACCACCCAGTTCCACCACCCACACCTTCCACCAGACCAGGGTGCTCCAAGCCCCGTCCAACCTGGCCTTGCACCTATTTTATGGTTTTATTCCCTAAAAAGCATGACTTGAGCCCTAAAAACATGTTTCCACCAGCCAAGACACACCTTGTAAACATGACTCACACACCAGAGTTTGCTTTAAAAGGCTCAAGTCAATTCAATCCTCTCTGTGCAGCTGCAGGTTGGGAAAAGCCACAGAGCAAAAAGTCTCTGTTACTTCAAATATCCTGAACCTGTAAAAGACAAAAACTCCTCCTAAGTCACATGTAACCTGATTACAGGAAAGGAGGATTTTCACATGCAAGAATTAAGCCCCCCCTGACTCGTGTCCAAGTGAAGATTATCCTGACAGATTCAGATTTGGGGAATTTAGTCTTCTACTGGAATAAACAACAAATGGAAACGCCATGAACTCAGAAATCTGCTTTGACACTCTTCAGCCAAATGTTAATTGATCTCTTTATGAAAAAGTGACTTTTCAGGCCCAACTGTTTGCCTTGGTCCTGAACACCCTCCTGTGAGCACAGGCCAGTTTCACCATCAAAGTCATGGGACAAGCACTTGGCACAAACTATAAAAACCAACAAAAGCATGAAACAAGCATTTGAAGTGCTCTGTACCTGCTCAGTCCCTTCGGCCTCTTATTCCTGCAGGATTTTCCTGTATGGAACAAACCAACTCCAGGCCTTAAACAGCATCAAAATAGCCCTTTCCTGTTACACAACTGCAGGTTTTTGAGCAGAGAACATTATGTCTTCCAAAAACACCGGGGGAAAAAAAGGGTCTGTGCAACAGCCAGTTATAAAAATGTCAGGGATTAAGGGAAGGTGGCAGTCGTTGCCTTTCCAGAACTGCAAAATGAGCCTTTAACTCAGAAAAACATATGGATTCCACGGAGCCTGAAGTCCCAACCTTGTCCCTGGGGTGCCACCACCCATCACCAACGACAGCCCAGGAGCTGATGGGCACAGCCCGGGCTCTGTGTCCACCCAGGGACCCCTCCTGTGCCCAGGGGCTCGGTGACAAACGCCAGGCTGGCATCAGATGGGAACTGACTTGTGGGACCGGTGTAGGAACTCGGATTCCAGTGCCTGAGAAGTTATTTCAAACCATTACTGCCCATTTTCGGGGTGAGCTCTGCAGTTCTTAGCGAGATTAATCCCCATCAGTGGTGGAGCCAGCGGAGCAGAACTGAAAATCCTTCTGCCAGTGCAAATAAAATTCTCATTTCACTTTGCCAGCGACTCTTCCCGAGCAAGGAAAGCGATGCTAATTCCAGGGTAGGAATTAAGCACATAATGCAACACAATTAGTGGGGCTGGAAGTCAGAAAGTTTAATTAGCTGCTCGTTTATGGCACTTTCTGCAGCAGGTCTTGTGTCTTCCAGAGAGGACAAGGATTCCTCCCTGTGAGGGTGGGGAGGCCCTGGCACAGGTTGCCCAGAGAAGCTGTGGCTGCCCCTGGATCCCTGGAAGTGTCCAAGGCCAGGTTGGACGGGGCTTGGAGCAACCTGGGCTGGTGGAAGGTGTCCCTGCCCATGGCAGGGGGTGGCACATTCTTTCCTTTAACATTCCTTCCAACCCAAACCATCCTGGGATTCTGTACTAAACTAACACTGGGGAAAGTATTTCCATACCAGCTGCAGTGGCAGCAGCCTGGCTTTTGAAGAGCCTCCTTAAAACCAGAGATTATTTGGAAAGTTCTGTTTCCACCTGGCAAGCACAAACCATCAGCCCCATCCCTCAAACCTTCACACCCACACCACTGGCTGCTGAGGCTCCTTTTCCAAGGCTGGATGAGCAGTTTGGAGAGCTCTGTGGCCCCTCCAACAGGGAAAACACTTAAAAACCAGGGATCTGCTGATGGTTTATCCTTTTGAACATCTGCTTGGAGCGCTGGGATCAATTCAGTGCTGTTTGTGATCAATGCCAAGCATCTACTGCCACATCAAACCAACCCTAAATAAAATCAGGATGTGCTTATTCTCTCTGAATAATCATTTTATCTCTAGTAGCACTGAGTTCTCCTTCAGCCCATTGAGCTCCCTAATTCTATTGCATTTTCTCTGACACCATTTCATTGTCACATAATTTATAGATGAGTTAGTATTTTAATTAGAAAAAGGCTTTTCTTTAGATTAAAAGGCGCTGATAAAAGGAAATTATCGTGGATTAGCAAAAGGCTTCAGCTCTGAAATTCAGTTTGAGCTCTGGCAGCAATGTTTCACTAACAAGGGGTTATTAACACCTAATGAATTGATTGAACAAGGCTTTATTTTGGCAGATCTGAATTCATACCGTGCTTTGACTACAATATATACACACATCTACACCTTTTTTCTCTGCTTATACCCATGAAGATACACATAAATTTATCTATGGCCAAGGAAGATGCTGGAGAAAGCAACTCTTTTCCCATCACATGGATGATGGATTGATCCATCCCAGGGTTCCTGGAAGCCTCTCCATGCACCAGCTCCTTACATGCATTAGGAAAATGTCCATTACTGCCCAAACTGCATTAACACAAAGCACTGGAGCTTTTTACTCACAGACTCACACACTTTATCCCTACAAAATACAACCAAAGTGTGGCCACGTGCCTGGATTCTCCAGCTCCTGGGAGAGTCCAGCCAAGGAGCTCAGCTCAAAATCAGCTTTTCTGCCCAGCTTTGTCCTCTCTGCACCTCACACAGCTGAATTTCACCTGTACTTTGAACCTCCCTCTGCCACAAGAGGAAGAACTAATGAAATTTGTGTAAAAATACTGGTTTTATCACCACTGAAGAGGTGAAAACGTGAGGGACATGAGTGAACCTCTCTGTGTTTCACAGAATCACAGAATGGTTTGGGTTGGAAGGAGCCTTAAAGAGTTCCTTGAAGTTCCACCCCCTGCCATGATGGGGTTGGGGGATTTACCATACATTCATCTCTTGTGACTGGTTCAGCTGAGGAAGAGCTGAAATCTGCACCTGGATATTGTATTTTTAATTATGGTAAGCACAATATTATCAGAGGATGTTGAGGGGTTGGAATGGACCTTAAAGGCCACCCAGTCCCACCCCCTGCCATGGGCAGGGACATCTCCCACTAGAGCAATTTGCTCAAGGCCTGATCCAACCTGCCTCTGAACAATCCCAGGGGTGGGGCAGCCACAACCCCCACGACCCTCTTTATAACATAAATTCAGCATTTGAATGAAATCCTCAAAATGCCCCAGGTTTTACAAAACCCTGCCCGAGCTGTGCTGTGACAGAGCGATGGCTCGAGGAGCGAACTCTGAACACTTGGATTTCAAGAGAGGAGAAGTGGGTGCTCAGCACATCCTTCCCTCCCCCCTTTAGCTCACCCTGAGGCTGTGCCAGAGCCTGACTCACGTGCTGGAGCTGGTCCAGCTCCCTCAACCCAAACTGCTGAAGTGCTGCAGAGCTATTGATCCCCAGAGCTCCTGGAGCAGAGAACTGTCACACCCAGCACGGCTGGACTGCACCCAGCACACCAGGGATGGATGGATGGAGCTCTGTCCTGCCCCTGGGCCCAAAGGACTCGTTGTTTTGCTGAGCTAAGAGCCATAAAGGGGGAATTCCAGACAACGAGATCATTCCTGCTGTGGCACCAACCCCAGAGTGGTTTGGGTTGGAAGGGACCTTAAAGCCCATCCAGTGCCACCCCCTGCCATGGGCAGGGACACCTTCCCTCAGCCCAGGTTGCTCCAAGCCCCATCCAGCCTGGCCTTGGACACTTCCAGGGATCCAGGGGCAGCCACAGCTTCTCTGGGCAACCTGAAGAAATAATATCCCAGCTGTGTGTACTTCTGGTTTTTAAGGATAAATCAAAAAGAATAATTAAAATTCAAACAGCAACAACACCTCCAGTAAAGGTTAACATCCTCTTTACATAACCCAGCATTATTTTACAGGATCCATTGTGGAACTGGTTTTTTTTTTTCCCCCTCTTCTATTCTTTGAGCCCATAAAAGCTTTTTGAATTCCCTTTGCCAGCCTCTCTCATCCCACATTATGGCAGGGGCAGCACAGTTAAGTGGGGAGGGAGAACAATGTGTTGTCTGCAAACATCACACTTGTTCCAAAACTTGCAGAAAAACACGTTTAGTTTGGGAGATAAGGCCCCTGAAAAAAAAAAAAAAAAGAAAATTGCAGGAAATGAAGGTGGAAAGAGGAAGAGAATTAAAAAAAAAGAAGGAAGAGAATCCAGCAAGCTGGTGATGGATGAGAGCAGCAATGGGAAAGGACCATTCAAAAAAGCAACTATCTTAATGTAAAAGTTCTTCTTTAAAATGCTGACATCTATAGCATGGTGGTTTTGCCTGTTACTGCTTCTGAAATTTATCTTTTCTTTGAAAAAAATGAGGAATATCCTTCTCCAGGATTGGATTCTGCAATCCTATGGGACCACAGAAACCTCCTGGAACATTCTTTCCCCCTCTCTGTCTCTCCCCAGGTGAACAATGCACAGAAAATATCAGCAAGTCACAGCAGTGATGTCACAAAAAGATGTTCAGTGACCTCAGAAAGGAGCAACTCTTCTGAAAAAGTGTCTTAAATAAATCAAATTATAACTCCTCTTCCTGAAATTATTATAAACCCTCCCAAATAAAAACAAATAATTGATCAAAACTGACATCTCTATGAACAGACATTTCTAATCAATGCTCAAGGGAGAAAATCCCCTGGTTCTGAAAGGCTTATATGTTTTTTAAATACATGTAGAATAAAATAATACAGATTTCTGCCTGGAGTGTTCAATAATGGCCAGTACAACGATGTTCCCAATAAATTTCTGTATTCAGAGAGAAAATAATTCTGCCTAAAACACAACCTGCAGTCTGCAGTCTGTGCTTCCAGAACGAATTCAGCTCCGTTCCCATTTTGCTTATGACTGTGCAACAATTTTCTGCCATTTAGAGCAAATGGCAATTTTTTTAATCCAACTTCTCACTGCTGGAGACACCAGACAGCAAAGTGCCCTCTCCCAGTCAGCCAGAGTGGTTTGGTTTAGGTTGGACCAGTGGGAGCATCCCAGTGAACCTGTTGAGCAGCTGCTCCCTGGAATATTCTGGCAAGCCTTTGGGAAGGAAGTTGCTCCTGTTAATGCTCCCAGAAAGACAAAACCACCCTCCCTTTCCCTCTAGATAAGGTTTTTTTCCCAAATGTGGGCTGCCAAGAAGTCTTTATCCCTGCAGGGGAGAGCTTTGAGGAGCAGGAAGTTGTTTAATTAACATCCAACCATGGCAGGAGGGGGAGATGGGACTTTCATCTTCCCATCCAAACCTGTCAAGTGGCTTTTGACTCCTCGGAGCTGAGGCACAGTGTACACTTCCCCACGTCATTTCCCATCCAAAATTCTTCTTTTCAGCATCTTCTGAAGCCTTTTCAAATTGTCTTTTTTAGTAGAAATTCCTCATCTGTGACTCAAGGTGGAAACTTGTACATGAGAGGAGGAGGATGAAAGAGGAGAAAGGGAGGCAGCACCACTTGCTCCAGTTCTCTAAGTCATCTTGTTATGAAAACAAGCAATCTCCCCCCTGATATTTTCCATAAATTTCTGTTGCAGTCAGTTTTCCTTTTCAAGTTTCAGACTTTGTACTAAAAAAAAACAAAGCAGTGACTGCAGGCTTGGGACTACAGGACGAAACCACGTCATGAAAATTTTAAGCCTACGTAAGATCTGCTCAAATACCCCCAAAATGCTCCCACATGGCAGAAACAGGGTAGAGCTGGAGGGGAAAACGTTCCTCAACCCCTCACATCCCTTTTCCCAACAGTTTTATTTCATTAAATGTTAAATTCAAAACAGATGAGAGGAGAGTGCCACAAAACACGAGCACTGAATTGCGTTATTCCCATTCAGTCTTCTGCTATCCCAAAGTTCTTTCAGTAATTCAGTGACTCAAATATCGCATAAAAAATGAGGAAAACTGTTCAAAAGGACCTGGATATGCCATAAAGGACATTTAGTCTAAAGAGAACAGCAAAGAGCTCGGTCATTTCAATCAAATTCCAGGTAACCTGGTAACTCAGAGTTGGAAAGAAATTGGTTTCACCAATTTCTAAACATAAAGCCCAACTCATCCAAACACAGCACTCAGATTTCAAGCTAAACTTTAATGACAGAAATCAGAACCTAATTAAATATCTACTGAAGCCCAGGCATTTTCCTCTCCTCACTGAAGCTGATGGGAAGATGGAGCTCAGAGAAAACCACTCAGTGTCACAGTGTCCCCAACACGGGACTTGTGTGTTGTGGGGCTTCTTAAAACAGTCTGTGCTGAGCATGGCAGGCTGAAGAAACCTGACTGAACACTGACAAAGCTTAACTGAGCTCAAGGCACAAGAAGAAGAGAAAATACATTTAACTTATGATTCTTCCCACAGAGGAAAAGAGCAAGTGCAATACAACTGCTCCCAAAAGGCAGCTGATCTCCCCAGTACTGAATAATTTTCACTCTTCTAGATGAGCTTTAAGGTCACTTCCACCCAAACCATTCTGTGGCTCTGACTCTCTCCATTCTAATTTACAGAGAGATTTGACTACAGCAGGATTTGAATCACAATGTGCAGCTGTGAAGGCACTTTAAACATGAAGGTGTTTGGAGTCGCTGCTCTCCTGCCCCACTACAACATTTTTTCTAGTGCTTGAGATGCTCCAGGTGAGCTCAGGACACTGGGTGTGCCCTTAGGATCTGCTCTCCTTCCTGTAAGAATGAGAGTCAGGCTCATGGAGCTCAGTTACCTGTCTCTAGAAGTGACCAGACACCTGGGAAAGAGCACAGGGAAACAATCCAGAGGGGAAACAAGTCCAGAGGGGCCATGAAGATGCTGCAAGGGCTGGAGTACCTCTGCTATGGAGCCAGGCTGGGAGAGCTGGGAGTGTTCACCTGGAGAAGAGAAGGCTTCAGGGAGACCTGAGAGCCCCTTCCAGGGCCTAAAGGGGATCCAGGAGAGCTGGAGAGAAACTGGGGACAAGGGATGGAGGGACAGGACACAGGGAATGGCTTCCCACTGCCAGAGGACAGGGTCAGATGGGATATTGGGGAGAAATTGTTGGCTGTGAGGGTGGGGAGGCCCTGGCACAGGTTGTCCAGAGAAGCTGTGGCTGCCCCTGAATCCCTGGAAGTGTCCAAGGCCAGGTTGGATGGGGTTTGGAGCAACCTGGGCTGGTGGAAGGTGTTCCTGCACTCCAGGCAGGGGGTGGCACTGGATGGTCTCTAAGGTCCCTTCCAACCCAAGTCATTCTATGACTCAATGCCCTTCAGACTCCTTTCTATTACCATGTTCCACACACAGAGCAGGTCTGGAGTTTCCCAGAGCTCCTCTGGAGCACCTGATGCCACAACAACCACCTGGTGTTAAGGCAGTTCTAGACAAGAGGTTACCCAGCAGAGACAGCAACCCAGCACCCTGGAACACCTCCTGCTCCTCAGGCCTTGTCCCAGTTTGCTTTTATGACCCTGCTGCCACCAGAGACAGACCAACCTCTGCCCCCCCTTTCCCCACTGCCCCTTCCAAGGCTGCTCTGAATTCCCTGTAGTCACAGCAGTAAAAAATGAAAAGCTACACTCCAGGCCTAGAAGGGAACTGAAAAAGAACAACAGAAAGGAATTCTTCTCTCTGGACAGCGCTGAGAGAAGGCTGCTGAGTGTTCTACAAGCAGCCAGGAAGGATCAAAGGTAGGGATCAAATTATACAGGCAAATTAAACTGGGACAGGAGTAGTGGGGCCAAGGCCAGCAGCAAGCCTGGGCTGCACATAAACAAGATCTCATTCATTCTCCCACCATATCTTTAAGATCATACCAAGATACTGTAACCATGAAAAAGAGAAGGCTAAACTGTGAAATATCCCACTATTCCCAGCCCAAGCAATACCAAGTTAGAGCACGTGAGAGACTGGATCCTGTTCCCTACACAAACCTGTTTATGACAGGATTTCACAGCTCCAAGCCAATATAAATTCATTGCTTGATAACAGCATTTAAAATAAAGGCAAGGGATGTGACTGCAGAAGGTAATTTTATTTCTATTTGCCAGCCATTCAAATCTTGCTATGCTGAAACTAATTTAGGTGGGTTAGCTGGTACCAGCAGAGCTGTAATTACACTGACACAGATGCAAAACTGTTCCATTCATATGAAACTGGATTTAGGATCCATGTTTCTTTGGTGGTAGGAGCCTCACAGAATATTCCACCCTTAAAATGCAGCTGCTTATCTGGCAAGGCACAAGCCTGAATTAGCTGCACTTGCTTGTTAACACTTAAAAACCTGCATTATGCTCCATTTAAAAGGTGGATTTTACCTCAGGAAATCGCTCATTCAGCCGCCTTTAGTTTTCAGTAATTTATTTGCTTTTCAAATTCTTCATTTCCTCGTAAAATTAAAGGAGCTGCTAAAAGTTCCTGTTTGGAGAAGTGATGACTGCTCATCATCCTTCCCATCCATGAAGGAGGAGCAGGGAGGACACATGGCAGGCCTGGAGGATTTAATTAAAACATCTAATGAGCACATGAGGACTCTGTGAGCACAGAGGGTCCGAGCAGACCCACTGTCAGGGGCACAGCTCCTCAGCACCAGGGGGGCTTCAGACCCAAAATCTCTACAGGGAACGTGCATCCTGAGAGTGAGATGTCCCCCAGAGGAGCAGGTCTGGTCCTTTAAGTGAATGGCAAGGCAGCACTCTCAGGATCTCTTCCCAAACAGCCCTGGAATGCAACAAGGCCAGGAGCATTTATCCACACACAGGCACCAAGCTGGTGCCTTCCCTTCCAAAAACACCTTCTCACTTCCACCCACTCACTTCCATGGCTGAGAAGATAAAAAGGAAAGTATAACAGGGATAAAACCTGTATCCTCCTAAGCTTGCCTTCAGCTCTGCTGAGAAAATCCTTGCAGGAATTCCAAGTTTTGACCTCCCACAACCTGCAAATGGCACCACCCCAAAGGGACCCCAGCTCCTTCCAGCCCTGGATCTCAACACACAGAGTGGCTGCCTGGTCTCCCAAAATGCAGCCACAGGTGCCTTTGTGTGCCTGAGAAGAATCAAGCTCCATTATGCACACATTTCTTAAAGCAGGGGGGAAGAAATAAAGAAGCTAAAAATCCATCTGTAATGCAAGAGTGACACTCAGTCCAGCTCCAACATTTAGATTTATATAAGTTATATATATATATATCTTTATCATCTAAAGATTATATGTATAAATATCTATTTTTCTATATATTACCTAATATAGAGGTTGACATAATTCACATTTTACTGTTGCTCTTATGAACAATGTGCTGGATAAGCAAAAGAGCCACTGGAGACCCAGGGTTAAGTTGCTGCTCCTCCTCCCCCCTCTGAGGAGTGATTTCTCTGCCCACACAGAAACCTTGAGGCAGGACATTACCATCCTGGACTCAGCACTGGTGAGGCCACCCCTGGAGTGCTGTGTTCAGTTCTGGGCCCTCAGCTCAGGAAGGACATTGAGGGGCTGGAGCAGGTCCAGAGGAGAGCAACGAGGCTGGGGAAGGGACTGGAGCACAAGTGCTGTGAGGAGAGGCTGAGGGAGCTGGGGGGGCTCAGCCTGGAGAGGAGGAGGCTCAGGGGAGACCTCCTCACTCTCTGCAACTCCCTGACAGGAGGGGGGAGCCAGGGGGGGTTGATCTCTTTTCCCAGGCAACCAGCAGCAAGACAAGAGGGCTGGGTCTTCAGCTGTGCCAGGGGAGGTTTAGGTTGGAGATTAGAAAGAATTTCTTTGCAGAGAGGGTGCTCAGCCATTGGAATGGGCTGCCCAGGGAAGTGGTGGATTCTCCGTCCCTGGAGGTGTTTAAGGTGAGACTGGATGTGGGATCAGTGCCATGGGCTGGGAACCAAAGAGGGGGTTGGATCAAGGGTTGGACTTGATGATCTCAGAGGTCCCTTCCAATCCAGCTGATTCTGTGATTCTATGAGAGGGTCAGAGATGCACATGCTGGTCTGGGGGCTCCAGGGTGGGCAGTTCCACTAAAGCAGCCCCACAACACACACGTGGATCACAACCAGCCCCAGGGCGCTGCCTCACCCCAGCTCAGTTCTTCTCTGCACCCTCAGCACCCCTTCCTCACTTCAGCCTTTGTCAAACCAAGTGTTCTTTCTCCCCCTCGGAATCCAATACTTTTTTCCATCTGCACTTTCTCCCTCTCCAGCTTTCACAGTACCCAAGGGCTGTCAGAACTCCTCACAGCGCTGATGCCTTCATCTTCCAACCATCCCATCCCATCCCATCCCATCCCATCCCATCCCATCCCATCCCATCCCACCCCATCCCATCCCACCCCACCCCATCCCACCCCATCCCATCCCATCCCATCCCATCCCATCCCATCCCATCCCATCCCATCCCATCCCATCCCATCCCATCCCATCCCATCCCACCCCACCCCATCCCATCCCATCCCTCCTCTTCTGCCACTCCCCAACTGCCCATTTTGGGGGCTCCAAAGTTGACATTTTCCAGAATCAGAAAAAGAGAAAGATAAATAGAAGTTCAACAGAAAAGCTCTGAAGAAATTGTTCCCTGGGAGGGTGGGGAGGCCCTGGTACAGGGTGCCCAGAGAAGCTGTGGTTGCCCCTGGATCCCTGCAAGTGTCCAAGGCCAGGTTGGAGCAACCTGGGCTGGTGGAAGGTGTCCCTGCCCATGGCAGGGGGTGGCACTGGATGGGCTTTAAGGTGCCTCCCAACCAAAATCAATCTGTGGTTGCCGTAGAAGCTCAGCTTGGCAAGAGGTTAGATTTCCTGTCTTTTTGGTACAGCTCCTTTAGATGTATATAATTTATATTTTATATATATTTATATAATTTATATTTTATATATATTTATATAATTTATATTTTACTGTTGCTCTTATGAACAGTGAGCTGGACAAGCTTCAATCTTCTTCCAGAAATTTCAAAACCTGCCCTGGAAAGAACTGCAGCAAACAAACCACTCAGTCCTTATTTTTTTAATTTTTTTTTTTCTGTGACATGAAGATGCAAACCTCTGGTAAAAGTTTAAGGGGCTCTTTAAATTCACTCACAAATCATGTCCATTCGTCATTAAATAGAAAACTGGACATTTTAACAGGGAAGAAAAAAAAACAGCACAAAGAACTTAAGCCCAACTTGTCTAAATAGAACTTGATCTGAATGATTCTACCACTGATCAGAAGGAAAATAATGAGTCTTGTTTCCTACAGGAACAGGGCAGACAAGGATCCATGGACATAAAGTTTGTCTGTGTTGGATTTATGGAGAAAAATCACAGAAAGGATGAAAGAGCAAACCCAGAAGGCAGAGGAGGAAAGAACAGTCCACATCCTTGACCTCCTCGTGAACTATCATGACACCCCAACACATCCTGAGACCACAAAGGGACAGAAACAACCTTTGCTTCTGAATTCCCTGGGAGCAAAGGACACTGGGTTTAAATGAGCAGCTGCTAATCCAGGTTTACAAAAGCTGGCAAATGCATTTCCTCTGCTGAAAATTCACGGTCTCAGACACTGTAAAACAAAAAGCACCGCAGCTCTCGAGCAAACCTCACATGAAGCTCAGCTATAAACGTGTGATTATCCTGTAATGAAGCATTTACGGTGCAAACCCACTTCCTTCCGAAATCAAACTCTGCACAATGCCACACATTAGGTCCTGTTTGGATGCAAACATGAAAGCAGGAATTTAATCCTGTGGCATAACCAAGTGGGCCGTGCAATGCTGAGGTGGTTTGTGCTCGGCGGTGCCGGGGAGCTGGGAATCAGAACAACGCATTTCTAAACACAACAAGGTTATTTAGAAATGCACAAATGGCTTCTGCCCAAAGACAAACTTCAACCAATGTGGTAGAAGCTAAAGCTCAGCCCATATGTAGTGTAGCAGTGCCTCCTTTCCCAGGAGATGATGTGGAGTTACTCCTCCTCATCCCCTTACACAACCTGCCCTTGGATTAACTGGGCAGCAAGAACTGGTCTGTTTTCCAGAGCACCAGCAACAGGTCCAGCACCACATCATTTATTTCACTTGTGCAACACATTAAAAAAAAAACAAAAAAACAGGCAAACCAGAAAAGCTTTTGGAAATGTTCTAATCCTTCAGAACACCTCCATTTTCCACTGCCATGGCTCTTGCCTGGCTCACCAGGCTGGTTTGGGACACGACTCCAAAAGCATCTTTTCTAACGGGGGGGGATAGAGGAAGGGGATAAAGAAATTATCATGGGGTGTTTAAGAAATCCTGAAAAATAACTGACTATCCAGCACCTGCTGAGGCATCAGGCTCAGACCTCCAAACAAGCCACGGGAGCCCTGTCAAAGTCAGGGTTCAGACTGTGACAGACAGGCCAGACCTGTGGGTCCTGTCAGACACGGGACACTCAGTCACAACGTGGCACATGTCAGACCCTCAAGAGCTGCTTTAATAAATACAGAGGTACTGAACCAAATAAACACTGCAAGTGAGGATTTTTATTTTCTTTTTCCTCTGGTCAAAGTACCATTTCAAGCCAGTTTGGGTTAATTTGTTTTCTCATTTCATTGAGCTGAGGAGATGTTCCTTCTCTGTCGACAGGAAAAATGCCCATCTCCACCTGCAGCATAAAAACCTCAGGCCATCAGCTGCAGCTCAACAAAGAGGGTGCTTGGAGGGGGATTATTTTGCCTGTTAAAAAAGCTGATGCTGGAATAAGAAAACAGCTCGTTGGGAAATGCATATGCACAATATGTACTTGGAAACCAACCAAGAATCATATTTTGGTAACAGAAAATATGTTATTTCTTAATGAACTGCATGGGGAGGGATGGATTATACTACTGCATGTTTTGAGGTGCCAAGAGCTGCTGGTGAAGGTTTCTGGCAACATGTGGCACACGGGTATATCCCAACACAGCTGGGATGTTCTGGGCCAAAGGCATCTTTGATGGAACTCCAAATAAACTTAAACCAGCCATTAATCACAGAATCCCAGAATGGTTTGGGTTGGAAAGACCTTAAAGCCCATCCAGTGCCACCCCCTGCCATGGGCAGGGACACCTTCCACCAGCCCAGGTTGCTCCAAGCCCCATCCAACCTGGCCTTGGACACTTCCAGGGATCCAGGGGCAGCCACAGCTTCTCTGGGCAACCTGTGCCAGGGCCTCCCCACCCTCCCAGCCAAGAATTCCTTCCCAGCATCCCGTCTAACCCTGCCCTCTGGCAGTTTGAACCCATTCACCCTTGTCCTGTCATCACATGACCTCATAAAAACCCCCTCTCCATCTCTTTTGTAGCCTCTTTATCCAGGACTGGAATTACACAGCACCAACTCAAGGGATGTCACCCTGGAGCAAGGAAAGTGATGCCAAGTGCCAAAGAAAGGTCCACAGCCAAAGATCCAGCTCAATCCTCAACCTCCTGTCTGGTTTGGGCACTGGTCAAGGATCTGGGATGAGAACCCAGCCCGTGGCTCTGCAGTGACCCACCAGAACCCTGCTCATGTGCTGCTGGAATGTTTCACGAGTGGTATCACCCCAAGGTTGGTGATAAGACCCTGAGTCTTTCTGAGCCTGACCAGGGCATCCTGCAGGATTAGAGCCAACCAGGAACAGATCCCACCAGAAATCAACTTCTGCCAAAGGAATGCTGAGCCTTTGGGAAGTGACCCCAACCCCACACCCTGGTGCAAACACAGGGAGAGGTTTCCAAACCAGGCTGTCCCATTGTGACAGAAGTAGGAGAAGACCAGAGAACACACCCAGTTGGAGATGATGGCTTTTCCCCAGAAAACAAGCAGCCCAGGAGGACACAAGGGCTTATTCCAAAGAGAATCCTGTGAAGGCTCTTCTGCTCCCAAGTGCACGGGACACCTCCGAGGGCACGTTCTGGGAGCAGGAGGAGGAAAGACGCAGCCAAGGGAAGAGCGATGGCCTGATTTAACTCCACAGGAGGCTTCCTACACCACCTCCTCTTGCTATAGAAACCTCTTAGCTACGTCTAAAAATTCAAATTCTCACACAGCAGAAGTGTAATCGTGACAGATGCTCCATTTTGTGCAGCCCCAGTGTGAAATAAGGACAATTCCTATCCCCGAGCCTCTGAAAAAGCCACGGAGGTTCACAACTGGGTTTTTTTGCCTTTTTAACGTTTATCTGCACTAAAGAAACTTTTGGGGTCCTTCCTTTGTTTAAGCATCTACGGAATGATGTGAAAGGCAGAGCTGTTATCACCTTCTCCCAGCTCCAGGGCTGTGATGACATGTTTACCACATCCTCTGCAAGGCTGAGCAGTCCAACAGCCTCCATGCAAATAAATACAGTCCGTGGGAAGAGCAAATTCTAAAGGTTCTGCAGGGCTGGTGGGCAGGCAGCAACCTCACCAACACTGAGGGAAAATGTGGGATTTTCTGCATCTCTCGCTTGCAATTCCTACTCTGTCAATATGGAAAGGTGTCAAAACAAGACAGAATAGGGTTTGTCACATAAACAGCATCGGGGCAAATCTGTGCTAGAACTGGACTTTCGAAAGCCAATAAATATGATCTGCCAGTTTTTTCCTTGCTTTCATTCAAAAAAATAAAAATTACATTCAAACTACGTAGAAATCAATGCAAAAACATCACGTGTTTGACAGATCTCCAGCAAATAAAAACCCCTCGGTGCAGGATTTGTTTGAATTCCAGAAGTTACAAACGGACATATTATTTATCTGCATAAATTTCAGAGACAGTTTTGGAGTTCCAAAAAAACTTCAGTGGGAAATTTCCCCGTTTCACACGAAGAGTTGTGTTGGTTTAATAAAGATAAATGTGCATCTGTGGGTACACAGGGGCACGTTCATCCACCTGTTTCATCTCTGCAAGCCCAGTTGGTTTCCATTTAAGTGTGTGCCTGTCAAAACAAATCACAAGTCCAAAAATAATGGAGCAAGAATCCCAAAAATGGATAGTTAAGAACTGGCACACCAGGAAAAAAATATTCAGTGCACGTTACTGTAGCTGAACAAGGTTCCTCCTTCTCCAGCAGGTTCACTGCTGGAGGTAAAATCCCACAAATACTGAGGTTGGAAAAGACCTCCAGGATCATTCCTGTGCCCCATCCCCACCTTGTCCCCCAGCCCAGAGCACTGAGTGCCACGTCCAGTCCTTCCTTGGACACCTCCAGGGATGGGGACTCCAGACCTCCCTGGGCAGCCCCTTCCAGTGCCTGACCACCGTTTCCATGAAAAAATTCTTCCTGAGACATTGGGGTTTGTCACGTGAAGAGTTCAAGACAGGACTGAAAATCCACGTGCCCGAAGCACAATGAATTGTTGCTTCTCTGTGTGTGTGTGTCAGGTCATTTTTTAAATCAATAATTCTGACAAAACGCAAGTTTTCTACTTGTGAAACCTCTAGCCAGCCTTGTTTTGCATGGCATCAGGGAAAATTCAAGGGAAAATGAATTATGCCCTGAAAAAACCCCACACACTATGCACCTGGAAACCCCCCCTGAATGTGGGGGCACTTCCCAGGTAACTGGGTGCCTTGGATCTGCTGTGCACCCCGAGGTGCAGAGTGGGCCTCCCACCCAACCTCCACTCCCTCACAGAACCAGGAATTTCACATCAGTGTCTTGCCCACAGTATGACAGAGAATTCAATAAAAAGGAACACAAGCCTGCTGCAAACACTACGGTATAAAAATACCTTAAAAAGAGCAAAAGCTGTCCTGCCACCAACAATTTTAAGCACAAAAATGAGCTGCAACATGAGCACCAGGCACTTCAACAGCTTTTCCTCAAATCACACCTTGATAACGATTCTTTATTTATTTGTGTTTCTAGCAGCACTGAATCAAAACCCTCACTCTTTGTGAAAAGCAAATATCTCCCTCTCTCAGCACATGGGGGGTTTACAATCCATTCCAATCTAATCTGTGGTCATTTTGGAACGGAGAAGGAAAACCTTATCTCAATCCTATTGTTCTAACATTTTAAAAACAAACCACTTGGTATCTGTAGCATTTTCAACTCACTCCCCAGCAGATCCATCCCAGCAAATGCTGAGAAATGGAGTTTTTTCATTGCACATTCGTTTTGTTTTGTGGGAGAAATTCTGCACACGCGAGCGAGGAGGTGACAAACTCGGATTATGTAAAACTATTGCAACAACAACTACAAGACAAATAAGCAGCAGCAGCAGCAGCATCACCCTTCCTGACACCAAATCCCTCCTAGTAATGGCTTCCTTGCCAAGCAGGAGCCCCAGAATCCCTTATTGCACATTGATTTCCTGCAGTTAGAGGAGGCCAAGGAACGCCAAACACAATCCCAGTCAAAGTCCAGGCACCACAAATTGGCCAAATACTCACAGGGCTTTGTCTGCTCTCCCCATCCCCTGCGCGTGCAGCCCGGCAGCGGGGTCGGCCAGGCTGGGAATTCAGGGATCCCAGCGCCTGGAGAGCAGCACTCCAGCCCGGCTCCTCCTCTGGTGCCCCCCTCTCCCTAGCGCCGGCTCCATCCCGCCGCTCCCCACGTCAGGATGATGTTACAGGTGACACCTCCCGCCGCTGATGTCAAAGCTCCGCTCCCGAAAGCGCGACCGACCGACCGCCGGCTCCCTGCGGCGCCCGCCGCCCCTCCGAGCATCACCTCAGCATCACCTCAGCATCACCTCAGCATCACCTCAGCATCACCTCCGAGCATCACCTCCGCATCTTCGGGGGCCCACGGAGCGGCTCCGGGAGGATTTCGGAGAAGCTCGTGGACACGGAGCCTTCCCCTCTCCGCCAAGTCCCCCGAGCTGCTTTAATTCCTTCCGGAACGCTGCAGCAAACGCAGCCTTTACGCCTCCCTCGGGGGGGAAAACGGAGGATTTCTACAGCTCCTTTCTGTGGCGCAGCTTAATTTGCTCTTTTCCTAGAGCGAAGTGCTGAAGGAACAGGGAAATAAAGGAGCGGGAGGCAGGAGTGAGTGGCTCAGGGATGCTCTCCCGAACATTTCGGAGTAAGCCGGGGGGCTGGCGATGCAGCCCAGGACCGGAGCTGATGAATGGTGCAGTGCTGCTGTTGGCATGGCAACTAAGGGAAAAAAAGCAGCACCATATAAGGAGTTGTGACATGGATTCTGGGAGCAATTTATACTAAAAGGCTCTAAGCCCTCGGATGCTTTAAAGCTGCAGCAGCCCCTTCTTGGTGGGCACAGGTTTCATTGTGAACAATGAAGGAATGGGCACAAATCTCCCGACACACGGTCGTGTCCAGCCTGGACACGTCTGCACTGGGAGAGCTGTGCCAAAACACAACCAAACAACGTGATTTTGCAGCACATTCAAATAGCTGGAATTGGGAAATGGAGAGATGATAATAACGACCCCAATGAATGCCTGTGGTAACGAGGGTACCACCGAGCCCTCCCAGCCCCACACAGGTGAGCAGCTCTGTCCACACAGAGCGAGGCTGAGATGAACCAAACTGCAGCACCATCAGGTGGCTGAGAGCCTGAGTGGCACTGCCACCAACACTGATGCTGCCACTGCTCCCAGGGACAGGAAAACATTCCCAAATTAATCCGTAACCCAAGCGCTGCTGGGCAAGGAAGGCTGGCGGTGCCCACGAAGCATCTCCAGGTACAGCAGAGCAGGGAAAGCCAACTCACACACAGCTGCCACAGCAAGCTGTGGGCAAGGCCAGGGTTTGTATTCCATGTACAGCACGGAGCAGGAAAACCACACTATTTTCCACAATCATCATCAGCTTTTCACTTGACACATGTGCTCAAAGAGACAATGCACTGGGAGGGAGAGGATCAAACACCAACACATCACTGCAGGTCTGGAGCCTGTGCTCAGCAACTGGAATCTCAACATTTAGAAATCCTTCCCTTTGATGACTCTGTTTTATTTGAAAAAACACAGAAACTCAGAATGGTTTGGGTTGGAAGGGACATTAAATCATCCAGTTCCACCCCCTGCCTCGGGCAGGGACACCTTCCACCAGCCCAGGTTGCTCCAAGCCCTGTCCAACCTGGCCTTGGACACTTGCAGGGATCCAGGGGCAGCCACAGCTTCTCTGGGCAACCTGTGCCAGGGCCTCCCCATGCCCTCACATCACAGAATCATCATTAAGGTTGGAAAAGTCCTTTAAAATCATCCAATCCAACCATTAGTGCAGCACCACCATCACGTTCCAACACTAAACCATGTCCTCAAGTGCCACATCCACATCCACACATCTTCTGAACACTTCCAGGAGTGGTGACTCCACCACTTCCCACATGTGCCAGCCCAGCTGGTTTCCCCCCAGCACTCCCACCCCTGGAGCTGGGCCTCAGCATCCCTCACGCTCCCACCCAGCTGAGCTGGTGCATCACTTTGGAGAGAGAGAGAACAAGTGGTCCCAGGGGCTGCAATCATTAATCCAGGCCTGTCAGCACTAAATAAGAAACAATTAAAAGTTTTCAAGCAGACAGAGCTCAGCTTTTTAATCCCACAATTACGACCAGCATCGGGAATATCGAACCATTTGCTGAAGGTACAGAGAAGGGAGGTGTGACAATCCTCATGGCTATTCCCAAGAGATGCAAGGGTATCCCAAGAGGGGTGGGGAGGTGACAAGATCCCAGCACTCCACATGACAGGGGTGATGGTGGCCCAGGGGATGTTGTCTGTGGGGACCTGGGGGCTGTTGAGAACCACAATGGTGGGTCCTTACTGGTGTCACTGGGCAGAGCAAGTCTCCATCCTGCTCTGCCCTGATCTGAAGGATCCAGTGAAAGAATACACATTTTCTTCAGCAAAGAGGCTGCTCTTAACTGCCTGAACACACCCAGGAATAGTCCTACTCACTTCTATGAAGTTTACTCTCAGGGAAAAGTTCCCACATTCCCAAAGCACAAGGGAAGAACGTTCTCAAAGCAGAGGGTTTGCCATGAAACCAGTTCCCTGGGCCCATGTCTTTGAAGACACAGAAGGAGCGAATTCCCAGTGGATACAGGAGGGATGAGAATCCAACCTGAAGCATCTAGGCTGGGTTTTTGTTAGAAAAACACCATTTCTTTCCTAAATTTCCTGCTAATATTCCCCCCTCCTCTCTCTGAGCACACACACGTGCTCTTTCTAAGAGAATCCTAACGCTTGCAGTCTGTCATTCAACGGGAAAAAAATAGCAAGAGCCAAGTACAGGGATGAATAAAATTATCCCTGTGCATATAAATGTGCAATATGTAAATGAACACTCCTTCCCGAGGAGGAGGAGGAGGAGTGGGGTGCGGCACAGGGCTTTGTGTGAACCCTCTGCACGTGCTGGGTTCCACAGGAACAGGAGAAACCGTGAGGAGCCGAGTTTTTTCAGCCCAATATCTCATTTATTAACCTAATAGGAGTATTTTTGGCACCGATTCATGAAAGCACTTAGAGACGTTCATCCCTAAGCACCCCTCCTGGAAAGCAATCCTGTCCTCCAGGTAGGTACACAGCATTATTTTCAATGCAGCCATTGGCTTTGAGGAAGAAATAACACACTTTTCATGTATGGGAGCACATTTAACCCCATTGTTTCGAAAGCAGTTGCTCTCTGTGCAACAAACACGGTGGCTTTTAAGTGCTAATTTTCTCCCAGACACCAAACAAAATGGTGTCTTCACTTACTTATCCTGGGCTGGGAGGGTGGGGGTTTTGCTTTCTTTTTATTATGTGTTTTTCACATTACACTTGCTAATAAAGCCGCCGTTGTAAAAAAAAAAATTATACTGAACAACATAAATTGAGGTTAAATGTGCTGATTTTAAATATGTTCTCAGCCAGTGCTAAACAAGAGGTGACACAGGCAAGAGGGGAGAGCTGATTACTTATGCTGACTATTACTTCACCCCTCAGAGCCACAATGACCTGAGTTTTCTTAATCACCAGACTATTCAGCAGAGTGGAAATTGCACCCATATGGAATATTTATCACCCTCTGAATCCAGCCAAGTCTCCATACCCAGCAAACCCAGATACCAAGATGTGAGTGACCTCAGCTCCTCTGGACAGAAACCCAACCCCCCGTGGAACGTGTTCCTGTGGCTTTTTACCAAAACCAGACATTTTAACTGCTTTAACTTCTTGGTGGATGAAAAGCTGACTCGGTTACCAATCAGCCAGGTTAGGAACTTTAAAAGTTTATACTATCATAGAATCATGGAATGGGTTGGGTTGGGAGGGACCTTAAAGATCATCCAGTCCCACCCCTGCCATGGGCAGGGACACCTTCCACCAGCCCAGGTTGCTCCAAGCCCCGTCCAACCCGGCCTTGGACACTTCCAGGGATCCAGGGGCAGCCACAGCTTCTCTGGGCACCCTGTGCCAGGGCCTCCTCACCCTCACAGGGAACAATTCCTTCCTTATATCTAACCTAAATTTCCCCTTTTCCAGTTTTAACTCATTCCTGCTTATCCTGTCACTACAGTTTCTGAGGAATAGTCCCTGTCTGGCTTCCCTGTATCCCCTTCAGATACTGTCAGGCTACTGTAAGTATCTGGTAAATGGTCTCAGGAATTAAAGCTCCAGGAAAAAAAATAAATGTATGAGACAATGAAGATTTTTATGCAGCAAACAGTCCCATCCTCTCCCCAGCCTCTCTGCAGATATGGAATTATGACAGGAATGGGGTAGTGCCACACAAAAGTCTGGAAGGAGCAAACAGCATGAAAAGCCCCTACAATTGGATAATTTCTCAACAATTTTCCATGCTCTGAAGGTCCCTTTGAAAAATCCATGTGGCAACTGTCAGGCAGACAAAAGCCTCTCTTTGTAACTTCAGTCTCCCAGAATCACCCTCATCCCTTCTCCGACAGAAATCACTGCTCTCATTGTGTAGGATTAACCACTGGGCAGCAGAACGAGACACAGGAGAGGAGGAAACCACCAGAGAATCACAGAAACACGGAATATCCGGAGCTGGAAGGGACCCACAAGGATCCTGACAGCCAGTGAGCCTGGGTGGAACCTCTCTGTGAGTTCACTGTTCAGCTCCTGGTGCCTTATTTTTATCTGAAAGCTCCCCCAGTCACATGAAGATTTTTGAATCAAGTTGCTTATCAATCCTGCCAGGTTTGGAGTGTGCTGTGATAGCATTTACCAGGCTGCCGTAAAATCAGGGAGGGTTATTGGGTGAAACTGGGGAGAAACACATCAAAAAATAGCTCAAGCTGTGAAGTTCGTCTTCACAAATCTAATATTAACTCCAAATTTTCTTTATGTTTTCGATCATTACTAATGAATAGAACTGAGGAGGGTCTTTATATAAACTGGCAGTCAATGTCCCCTAGCAAAAAATAAACCCTCAACTTTTTATCTGTTGATAAATGTTACTCCCCAGCCCCTTGTCCAACGGCATGAAGCTGTGCCAGGGGAGGGTTGGGACGGATGTCAGGAAAAGGTTCTTCCCCCAGAGGGTGGTTGGCACTGCCCAGGCTCCCCAGGGCAGTGGGCACAGCCCCAAGGCTGCCAGAGCTCCAGGAGGGTTTGGACAACACTCTGAGGGACAGGGTGGGATTGTTGGGGTGTCTGTGCAGGGCCAGGGGTTGGATCAATGATTCATTGTGGGTCCTTTCCAACTCAGGATACTCTATGATTCTTTTTGCCGCTGAGGGATATTTCTGCTTTCTAAATCTCTCAGATTAGTAGTAAATAAGAGACAGACCATAAGGAATAGTTGAGGAAATGTGATAAATACTCCGAATAACAAAGAGCAGAAGTGCTGCTTTCCCTGTTCCTTTCCACCTCACCCTATGAAAGCAAATTAATTCCTTTCATGACTGGTTGGAAGGATGGAAAATAGACTCCTTCCTTTTACAATATCAACAGCAAATTAAACTAATAATTTTAAAAATCTACTCCACCAATGCAGGGAAACACACCCTGAATTCCCAGTGCATCGGGAGCTCTGCCGGAGTCATCGAGACACGGATGTGCAGAGCATGAGCAGGGGTTTGCCTGGTACAGGCCTGGGTGCAGCTGGAACAGGGGATTTCAAACAGATGGAAAAGGGAAAGTATGCAAGCAGAAGACAGATGGAGTCACCTTCCCAATCCATATCCAGTGGAGTTTCGTGTGTGACCCCAAAATGGAGCTCTGAACAAAAGCCTGCACTTTTCTTCTCTTGCTTCTGGGCAATAACAGTTCTCAGCATTTTATGGACACCATCCTGGTCTGTCCCCAACCTTTCCAGGTCTACATTTCCCAGCATATCATTCTCAAATCTCAATGACAGAGGAATGTTTGAGCAGGTGAACCCCTGCAGCTCCATCCCACCCCATGGGAGGGTGAGCACAGGCTCCAGGGAGCTGCCCAACCCCTGAGGTTTGGAGGAATCCTCATCCCTCTCCTTGAATTACCACCTGCAAAAGCCACTGCTGGAATTCCAGGTCTTTTGAGGAACCACTGGGATGCTCCAAAGAGCAGCCCTGCCCAATCATGGAATTGTGACTCTGTCACAACTCACAATCTCTCCCTCTTGTTCCCAGTTTCTCGTTTCAACAGAGAGCAGGGGAAACAAAAGGCACCAAGTGTATCAGAGCTCCCTTGCAGGACAGATTATAGACAGTAAAAATGCTTTTTGGAGGTTTCCCTCAGTACAAGCACAGGACACTGGCTGCTTTTTCTTAACGGTGGGCACAGAGTGGGGTCAGATTTTAGGCAAAACACAAGTTTTTCAAACTGTTACCAGTAGAAACACTTTTTTTCAGGCTTTTATATGGATGTTGCACTCCAAGTGCTTTTGAAAATCCAACTACTTCACCATCTCTAGGTGTTCAAACCACAGTCCCAGAAAATCAGATAAACAAAACAGTTTAAAAATATGCATGAATTACAAAAAAAAAAAAAAACCACAACAACACTTTGCTGTAGAAGTTTATAATTTCTCTAATGTGCTCTCGGCATTCAAAATTTAAGCATCAAGTTCTTTGAAATTACTGTAACACTTTCCCTGTGCAAAAACCACAACACAAAGTTGAACTAAAACACACCGAGAAATTTCTCCAAAAAAACTAGAGAACGTTTGTAAACCAGAGAGATCTTTTTTCAGAACAGAAAGATTTCTCTGCCAGCACGAAATCCAATCCATCCCTGGGTTTGACCAAAGCAGCTGCTTTAACAAACGAGGGAATGACTTGGACACAGAAGCCCTTCAAAGCCTTTTTCTTACAGATTTTTGCACCAATGGACCTTAAAAGCCCCAGTGAAGTTTATTAAAGTCCTTACCAGTTAACTTCTTCACAGGTTGGAGCCGAACACTGATAGACTGATGTGTGAGTAAGGGGGAGGATGGAAGGGAGCGGGACATGCCCTCCATAATCCGAATGTGCTGCATACCTTCGGTCACTGGGAGAGGAGGAATTGCGTAGTCGGGTTCAAAAGCACAGTCGTTCTCTGTGGAGGTGCCTGGAGGGGAGAGAAAAACCAAAATGAAGTGGTTAGAAAGGGAGCAAGGGAGAGGATCCTGCTTTGTCATTCCAAGACAGGCACTGGCACGGGGGGAGCCCCGCGGCGGAGTCGCCTCGCCGGCCGCTCGCCCGTGTTCCTCCTGAACAGTGTTGGTACTTCCCTTAAAGAAAGTATACTTTGGAACAGCATCTCAGCACCCCTCTCTACAAGATGAACAGCAGAACCATGAAGAATTTCTTTCAGTATTCCTTATTTGTCTGTCAGAGTGTGAGAGTCACCAGTTTCCAACACAACGATTGTCACCAAACCGATTGGCTTTTAGATTGTGGGTTTCTAATAACAAACTCTTCCAGTTTAATTGATTTGCAATATGAGGACCTTTAGCCCCCCCAAAAAATCCCAACCCCCATATAAAATGGAAGAACAGAAGTCTCCAATAACAAGCACCAGCTCCAACTCTCCCCAGAGACACACAGAGCCCGTGTGGGGGTCACATCACCGAAGATCCACATTTAAGACACAAAATAACACGAAAACAAGTGGAGATAGAACAATAAAAGCACATATTACTAATTGGTGCAATCAATATTAATGACAAATGAAGGGCAGGTGCTCCAGATCAGTAAAAGTCAGGAGCCAGAAGGTTCCTCCCATTAGCTGCAGATACAGAAAGCTCAGGGTCAAGGACACCTGGATCTCCACCTCTCATCAGTAAGATGAACAACCTAACCCAGACTACTCATAATTCATCTGCAAAACCAACCTGAAACTGTAACATGAATATTTCATCACTAATAATGTGAGAAGGTCACGTTTCTGCCACACCGTTACGAGACGGATTTTGGCTTTTAGTGCCCACTGATGTTTTCCCTCCATAAAGATGTTCCTTATTGGATTTCCACTGGATAGCTGTGCTGTTCTCAATGGCTAGCTAGAATATGTTTACAAGAGAAAATGTAACTGCTGGATGGAAGAGGAGACAGACAAAAGTGGGGAGAAGACAAAAGGGCAGTGCCTCAAACACGTGGTGCTCCACAGGAGACAATGGACTCGCTGGATTCCCAATATCCAAAGGACAACGTGAACAATCCAACGTGCTGTTGGAAAAACCCACATGGAAATAACTGCCAAAAATCTTGGACTGGTTCCTGAAGGGTTCTGGGAGGTTGAAGCACCGGTGGCTGAGATCCATCCATTCCAGATGCCAACTTTCAGGAACATCTCTCGGCAGTTTTGTACCATCCTTTATGGGAAACGCGAACAAGCACTAACACCCTTCACACACACACTGGTTTTGACAGTTCCAAACACAGCTCTCCCTCTCTGCTCTCTGAACCCTCTCAGATACCACAAGCTGAACTTGCTGCTGACTCTGCCAGCCCTGTCAGGCTCCCTGGGAGCTCCAGGGAAGACAAACCACCACTGCTGCCAGAACCGGCGCCAACAAAACCAGCCTACAGAGGGTTTTCAAAATGCATTTGTTGGCACCAGGCATGAAAAAAAAAGATTTGCCACCACTGATTTTGATTCTTAAAAACTGTCTGAATTGCCTCAGGCCTGATTTTAGGGAACAATAAACCAGGGGCATCTCCTGCAGCTTAAGGTTTGGGAAAGACCTCCAAGTCCATGTGTGTTTTACTGGTTATTATGGTGTAAGCTCCCAGTGTCTTTCATCAATCTGCCTAAAATCAGGGCAGTATTTTATACAGAAATAAAGGAATTACTGGTAAAGTTTTCAGTAGCATTTCCCCTCTTAAAATTCAAATGCTTTACAACAAAACAGCGAACTTGCAAAACTCCCACGAGGTACCACTTTCGTTCACAGATGTCAAAATTTCTCTCACCCCTTGGCAGAGTAAATGAACACACACATAAGGTCACTGAAACAGTCTGAAATTTGTTTTGGTAAGAAAGAACACTGGGTTTATCAAACCCTGGAATTAGGGATCATTCATGGCTGAACTGGAACTTGGACAGTTTGCTTACGGAATATTTTTAACTAGAATGTTCCTGCAAAGGGCATATTTGAACTAATTAACTATTTCTTGAAGTTTTACAAGATAATCACAGAACTGTTCAGGTTGGAAAAGACCTTTAAGACCATCAAGTCCAACCATCAACCAGCACCATCACCATGTTCACCACAAAACTGTGTCAAGTCCCACATCCACACACTTTTCAAACACTTCCAGGGATGGTGACTCCACTGCTTCCCTGGCCAGCCTGTGCCAGGGCTGGACAACCCCTTCCAGGAGAAAAATGTTCTTAATATTCATCCTAAACCTCCCCTGGCACAACTTGAGGCTGCTTCCTCTTGTCCTGCCAACGAAGCTTTGCAGACACTGAGACACTTGAGCATCATGTGGTCAATGTGGAAGGTGGAAGAGCAAGAAGACAACTGCCCCATTTCAGCTGGATGCTTCACCCAAGGATAATAAACCCCCTTAACCCACCAGCATGAAAAATACCCGTTAACACGTGCAGACAGATTGCAAGTGATGGGGACAGAGCAGGGCAAAGCTAAAGATAATATTTCTATGGAGCAAAGAGACTCCTTCCACACTGCAGAAAGTCTGCACCTACAACTGCACCCACTGATCCAAAGGGAAGCATTTAGCTCAGAAGCTTGTTTCTCCAAGAAGTTGGAAGCTTTTTTGACCTTTTCCCCTTTTTTCCCCTCTTATGGTGACACTCCTTGCTAGTTCCTGCAGTTCCTTGACCCACTGAACAGGAACAGGTTGGTGATTCTTGGACAAGGATTTTCAACAAACCCCCACATCCTCTGCCCAAACCCACCCCTTTCCCATGGCAGGGAAGATCCTGAATATCCAGGCTGAAAGGGAACCTGAGAGAGCAAAGTGTGTGCAAGGAGTGTTGGAGGCAGTAACTCAGCTGCTCTGCCCCATAACAAGAAACCACATGGGCCAGACACAGGGAAGGACATCCCAGGGGAGCCACGGCAGAGGAAGGCTCAGCTTCCAGCAGGAACACAACAGCAACTTTATGGGAGCTCAGAATATGTGGGGAAGAGGAACATCAGGGTTCATTCTGCACCCTGAAACACAGCTCTTCGTACACAAGTGGTCACGGGGGGTGCGCAGCTACAGAGTCCCTGGCTCCTTCCTCATTTTATTTTCACTCTATTTTAAAAGCAGGAAATTCAAAATAACGAATTTAAAACAAGTAATTAAAAGATCCTATGTGAGCAGAGCAGCTGACACCTCACAGGGCTTCAGGGTTTTTTAACTCCCAGTTCTGATCGTAGCTTCACTCACTCATTTTGCCCGGGCGCTACTGGAATACTGCCAGAAAAGAACAATGCTCTGGAGAAAAGGCTTCCATAATAAGTCATTAGGACACCATGACAACAACAGACTTGAACCTAAATGAAAGGAAAATTATTGCTGCAATCCCAAAGAGAAAATAAGTCAATGCACGTAGCACCTACCAGAGCCCTGCTTCCCAAAAATGCTGCTCAGCCTCAAAGCCGTGTGAAAATCCAGCATTTGCACAATCCTCACAAATGAGAAAATGCTTAAAACTAAGTAAAGCTGTTTCAAAGGACACCTAAGCCAGCAGAGATGTAAGAGCTGGTGCTGTCAGGGACAGAAATCCCCATTACACGGCTTTGTGTGCTGTTAACCACCAAACCTACTCTGAGGGATGGATACTTGACAAAGGGTTTGTACAATTGTTATTTTAGTAACATAAATCCTATTTTTAGTACTATCTTCCTCAGACCTTTTGCCCAGCTCCTGCAGGATGAAGGAAACCAAAGCTGAAGATGTAACACGGGGTTGCTCAGTCCCCAGGCAGGTACACACAGGTCCTTCTCCATCCCATCACGGGGTTTGGAGAGGGATGATCTGGTTATGGAGAACCTGCCGGGTTCCCACTTTGCCATCAAGGGGAAGGCAAGTGGAAACTTGGAAACTAAGCATTGGTTTGGGCTGGGAAGAGCTGAAGAACTCCAGCACCATCAGCTCCCGTGTGTAACTCCCCAGTTGGAATACGGACACACCGTGCTCTGGAATTCGGACTCTGCAGGTCCACCCGTGCTGAGCCAGGAGGAATTCAGGTAAACCCCCTTCAACCACACAAAGGCTGTCTGGTCTGGGAATGCCAGCACGTTTGGGGGCAACGACAGCGGGTACAAAGCCCTTCAGATCACACAGGTTTACGAGAAACACAACACGTGGGAGGCACCGAAGGCGAACACACGAGACGAGTCCCCGAGGCAGAAGAACACTCAGGTTTACCTTGCCCAGCTCGGCTCTGACGGGAGTCTACACTTGCCTGTCTTCGGTCTGGTGGCTCCTCGTTCCCTCCATCTGCATGAGAACCAAAACAGCACAAGTAGAACATCATAGTGGACAGGTCAGGCAGATGCAACTTTTCCTTGAGTCCCATCACCTATCTGGGGAGAAGGGCAGGACAAAAGGTCCCTCTGGCAGACTGGAACCGGGGAAAGCGCTGCCCGGCTCTGCTGCTCCTTCCAGCTTCTCCCCAGCTCACTGCACATGGAATCCGTGAGGCCCTCGGGACAGGAGGAGGGTTTTAATTGCTCCTACTGACCCCCCGGGACATTGGAATGAAATAGGAACCAAATTGTGCATCTTCTCAACAAAAATTGTGCATCCTCAACGAGCTCCTCCACTCTGGACCATTATCTCGAAATATAAAAATATTGAGCATTGGAATAAAGAGATCTAGGAGAACAAAAAAAAAATTGGACTATGAAATTTGAAACTGTGTCCCTCTCAAATTATTTGTCAGCTAAAAGCTGGGAAGGCTGGGAAGAACAAAGCCACTGGTTACATCCTCTGAAAACTCTTTAGGAAAGCAGCTACAGTTCACAAATCCCAAACCCATCTGGATAAACGAAGAGTGGGACCTTGTGTACAATATTATACAATTAATTACAGGCTGCTCTTCATTGATCAACTGACCAGATTAGAAACAATAGATTCACCCATCAATACAGATGCTCGTGTTCATGGGATTTCTGGCAGCTGGGAGCACAAAGAAGCCCAGCTCTGCACAGTGGGAAGCAGCAAACCCAGGGGTTTCAAGTGCAGGATGTATTTCAGTGGTTCTTACCCCTTATGGCAGGGGAAGGGGAAGCTTTTAGAACCTTTAAAAATAGTTCTGAAATAACTGAATTCTTAAATAGCTGTTTAAAACCTCAATACTCAGGTTTAGCATTGAAACTTTCTGATGCTACTAAAAGCAGCTGCACTCTGATATATTTATAACTCTGGATATCTCTAAAGAAGTTATTTGTTGGAGGGTCCTGCTGTGCCATAAAGTAATTTATCAACTCCTATTATATGTGAGTTCTGTCTGGCTTAAAGGGAAGTTGTGAACTGCAGCACAAGAGCAGAACTGATGCAGGGACCAAAAATTTCAGTCTACTCCCATTCCCACCCCCCCAAAAAAAAGCAGGATCTCAGCCCAGGCTGGAGGAGGTTTTTTGTTTCCTCTTCCCTTCCCTTTCCAGCCCTCAGTTTCCCTGAAGCCCTGCTCAGGCACCTTGAACAGGTGCCAGCAAGGCCCTTTTCTGTCACCTTTGCATCTTTCCCTGCTGACAAAGCAGCTGCACGTGAAGGTCACTCAGCTACAGCAACCCCGAGTATCAATTTATACCAACTGCTCCCTCCCCCATAAGGCATCGACTGCCAGGTGTCAGGGGGGCCACAGGCCAGGACACCTCCCCTGCTCCCTTTTCCATTCTGGATGTGACACTGCAACCACCACTGCAAGTGGGATGTGTCCACAGGAGCTTTTATTAGCCTGGAGAGACCCTCCTGGGATTAGCTGCACTGAGCCTTCCTACAGAGAGCAGCACTGGCAGAGCCCTGTCTCTGGATCTGCACTGGTAACACCCAGCACTGGTCTGGACAATGCTGTGCACAGAGGCCACATCACCATCATCATCCTCCTCCTCCTCATCATCCTCCTCACTAAATGCCCACAGCTGCAAACTCCCATGGTCAACCTCTAAGCTGCAGAGAAAACAAAAACCTTTGAGCTCGGAACACAAATCCAAATGCAAAATAATTAAAAGGACTGAACGTTGCAAAATAAGACAAAGTCCCAACATTAAAATCAGGAGTAAAGCCCTGTATTTGTCCAAAGCCACCTGATCATCAGCAAAAGACAAATTTCATCCCTGAAAGTTCCCCCCATCCCTGGAAGTGTCCAAGGCCAGGTTGGACAGGGCTTGGAGCAATCTGGGCTAGTGGAAGGTGTCCCTGCCCATGGCAGGGGGTGGAATGGGATAAGCTTTAAGGTCCCTTCCAACCCAACCCAGTCTGGGATCTCTGATGACTCTATGAATCAATCTCTTTGATCACTTGGAGAGGAAACACCTCTCCTGTACCATCATATGGGAGTATCAAACCCAGCCCTGAGAACTGGCCAAGGCAGAGCACTGGGGGCACCAGACATGGGGTACAACAGGGAACCCCCTTCCAAACCTCCCAGAGCAGAACCAAGACATTTCACTCCTCCCCTATTTGACCTGAGAAAACCAAAGGAGCCAACACAGAGGAACCCAAAGGAGATGGGGATGAGAAGATCATCCAACCCTTTGCAGCACAAGACGACGGGACACACTCATCCCACAATTTTCCTGGGATAAACATGATTTTTCCTTGCAGAATAGTGGTTTATTCAACTTCCACGTGCGATCTGGGCCAGAAATAAGAGTGGAAGGTGGGTTTGGGCAGCAGCTGCTCCCCAACGTGCTCCAACACTCAGTGGTGGGACACAGAATGGTGACAATGCTCTGCCAAAGCCATCGGGGTGGAGAAGAGGAACAGCTGCTCAGGAGCCACAGTCTGGGACAGATCTCAGCAAGTTACATGATGTAGGAAGGGGGAGAGAAAGCTCACAGCAAATTAACTTCCAGAACGAATTTAGGAGGGTGGGAAAGGTAAAAATAAACCAGATGACTCAGCAGATATTAAATCTTCAGTCGACTCACGGGCGCTGCTGCATCTGGTGTGGCTGCAGCAGAGGAGGAGCTTGGGGGAAACCCAGGGCACCCTGGGGGGCTCATCCTCATCCAGTGGCTTTCAGGGAATATTTTAAGAACTCCCCCAGCCAGTGTGTAGCTCTCCCTGTGACAGAGGTCCAGCAGTGCAGGTTGGGCACAACCCAGGGGTTCACTGTAACCCAGGTAAGGCTGGTTTGGGAAGCCCTTTGCCCTCTGCCCATGGACCACCAACCCTCCCATCTGCCCTGCCCTGCCCATTCAAGGAAAAACAGTGGAAAACACGGAGCATCCTGCAGCAAAATCCAGGCAGGAGGGATCCTCCAGGACAGGAAAGAGGAAATGAAAATACTTGGAATAAAACATAAAAAAATACAAACAATGCCAGGGAGTGGAGAAGGCTGGCACCTGCAGAATTAACAAGTATGGTGAGAGGCACAGAGGTTGCAGGATGGGAAGGAACAGCCACAGTTAAGAGCTGAACAATGAACTATTTAATATTTTTCCTCTCTTTGCTACAAATCAGAATGTTGAGCACACTCAGCTCCTGGCAGTGGAGGATCAAGGTTACCAGGGAACAACAGCACACATAATTAAAGAGTTATCTTCAAGTAGATGCAAAAAAAAAGGAGAAATTACTGTTGCTAAGGGAATATTAATTCTCACGTTTTTCAACCTCTCAAGTGCTCGAATTTACAGTGTTGACAAAGTCCATCTCTGTGTGCACATCAGGGCTCTGTCACTCCAACAACACTCCCAGTTATTTTATTTATGCACAATTTTCGGCAGTTGTTAGGATTTGCTTCAGCAATAACTATTATTTATAGACATGACCTACTATCTGGACAACAGTTTGGGGACAGTATCACTCGTGGAGTTCAATCAACTCAGTTGCTGTAACGATTGTGAACGCGGTGAAACACCAGAGTTATCGACAAACCCCCCCCATGCAACAGCTAAAAGAGGTCACCAGCAGCAAATCATTGTTGTGAAATCATTGCTGGAGAACACAGCTGTCTGTGTTAATTTAAAATAAAGATCAGAACAGACCCTGGTTAAGGAGCTTCTACAGAAGCTGTAATGAGAAACAGAAAACAGATATTCTTCACAAATGCCACAAGGGAAGTGAATAATATAGTAAATTTTACATAGTAAATACTGATTCAGTAATCTATATTCTCTTTCACCTTGCCAGGAGAGGCAGGAAAACTTCTGTGATTTATTTATTTTTTTTTTTAAATCTCAGTGTTAAGTCCATTAAGACTCACACATTATTTTAATTTCCAAAAGATGCTGTCTCATCAGTGTCCAGCATTCCTGCAGCTGGGATGTTGGAACCTGGGGTCAGAAACCCAAAGAGTGCCTGGTTCTGTGGAAAGCACAGAGTAAATAGTCATGGCCATTAATCCTTTCCCTCAGTTCCAGAGGTTAAGGAAGCTCAAGGGTCAGGGTTAGTCACAGGTTCAGCAGAGCAGCCTCTCCTACTGTAACCAGGTCTTAGGAATGCTCCTGCTTCCCCTTCTCCCCCATCCCCACCCCACCAGTTCTCCACTAAAACCAGTGACACAACAAACCCTCCCAGTACACACAACAACTGGATTCATTGAATGGGAAAAGACTTTCAGCATTCCTAAACAAATCCACTGCACAAAACACCGCGTGGCCACGAGCACGAGGGGGCTGCCAACAGGAGCCAGACCCCTCTGCACCAGCACATCTGATCCCTGCAAACCCCACAGTTCCCCCAGTGTGATGTCAGCAAATCCCACAGCACTCCAGTGACCCCAGCAAATCCCACAGCACTCCAGTGTGATGTCAGCAAATCCCACAGCCCCTCCAGTGTGATGTCAGCAAATCCCACAGCCCCTCCAGTGTGATGTCAGCAAATCCCACAGCCCCTCCAGTGTGATGTCAGCAAATCCCACAGCACTCCAATGTGATGTCAGTAAACCCCACAGCACTCCAATGTGACCCCAGCAAACCCCACAGCACTCCCATGTGATGTCAGCAAATCCCACAGCACTCCAATGTGATGTCAGCAAATCCCACAATGTGATGTCAGCAAATCCCACAGCCCCTCCAACGTGATCCCAGCAAAGCCCGCAATGTGATGTCAGCAAACCCCACAGCACTTCCATTTGATCCCAGCAAACCCCACAATGTGGTGTCAGCAAACCCCACAGCCCAATGTGATGTCAGCAAACCCCACAGCCCCTCCAGCAGCACTTCCCTCCAGGTGTTCCCGTTAAAGGCAAACACAACAAGTTTTACATAAAATCAAGTGCCAGCATCCCAGTATTCCTGGTTTCCTATTTCATTTCCAACCCACACCGTGACCAAACGTCTCCCCGGACCCCTGATGTGACAAGGCAGTTTTGAAGGCAGATAATCCGGGGTGGGTGAGGCTGCTCCAGCACGCCGGGAAATCCGCAGCGGAGCTGGCAGAGCTCCACTGGAAGAGCTGATCAATACTTTAAATCCATATGGTATCAAAAAGGCAGAGAAGACTCACACAAAGCCAGTGCAGCCGTTATTTAGGGCTCCGATCCCAGCCCAGCCCGGCGTCCCTGCGGAACGTGTGCCCGGCACGGGGGCAGGCGACGCGGCTCCCGACTGCCATCGTGCCCCCCAGAGCACAAACACGGGGAAAATAAACCCCAAACCAAACGAATCAACCCCCCCCCCGGGGTTGGGAACCCGCTGGAACGATCCCGGAGCTGCCGCAGCCGGCGCTGGCTCCGACCCCGGAGCCGCCGCAGCGATGCCGGCGTAGGACGGGGAGCTGCAAATCTCAGCGTTCCCGATGGATTCCAGCCTGGAATGACACGATGGACTCCAGCCTGGAATGACACGACGGATTCCAGCCTGGTGAGGAGTGACACGTGCCAAACGATCCGCCCGCTGCTCCTCCGGGGTGAGCCGTGCCTGGAAAGGGGCAAAGCGTTCCCAGCCGGAGCGGGAGGGGAGGGGGGGGCCCGCTCTGGGACTGAAAAGGGTTATTTTGATCAAAAATCCTTCCAGGTTGTTCAGTTTGCGAGGGGGTTTTCTGCCTCAGAAAACCAATATTAAAATTACTATCACGCTCAAATTAATTCTTATAACGGAATAATAGAACTACTATTATTTTTGTTGTTATAATAAAATTAGCATTGTGGTAGAAATTGGTGTTATAATTAAAAAATAGCATTGTTATTAAAATCAGTGTTATGGTTAAAATTAGTATGATACAAGTTATTGTGATAATAGAAATCATTAAGTACTGCATTAAATTATTAATGCACCTACCCCTGCTAAAATAACTCCCTGGTGGGAGTGTTGGGGTGAAGGGGGGGCTGGGTGTAGTTGTGGGTATTGAGGGTGGAAGATTTTTTTCTGATGGAACTATAGGACAGACCTGGGTTATTAATCACTGTATCATTAAAATCCAGTTCCTCAACCACTTTTCAACCTGCTGAATCCCTTAGCACAGAATCATTTGGGTTGGAAAAGGCCTCCAAGTCCACCCTGTGCCTGATGGAAGTCACAGGAATGTTTCCCTAAGTATAATACTGCATTTACTAACTGCTGATCCACAGGCCATCAAGAGACTTTCTTCCTTTTTTTGCAAACAACCTGCCAGTATTTCAAAGGCTGTGCTTTGAAATACTTCGGCTAAATTGGAAAATTAATATACATTTAATTCGGATCAGGGTTTTAGCTCATTATGTGGGAAATACAGTCCCAGTGGCCACCAGAGCAGTGAGCAAATGCAGAGTCAGCACTGCCACGGGTAGGGACTGACTTCAGCTGAGTCCATGGCTTGAAAATAACTTGGAATACCATAAAATGTTCAACATTATGAACAGATACTGCTGAGCCCTGGCTTTAGCAGGGCTGATGGAGAGCAGGAACCTGGGGTCATTCCCATGTTGTTGACACCCCAAAGACCAGGACACAAGTGCTCCTTATCCCATTATTGCTTAGCAAACTACACGACAAATTTTATCCATAACTATAAAAATATATGTGCACTTGATACTTGGGGCACTTTAAAATGCCATTAATAAGTATCTTAGCTAAATTTATAAACAAAGGGTAGCTCCCCTTAGTGCCCACATCTATCCCAGCTCAGTAAGGAGTGATCTCCAGAGGAAAAAGCAATCCTTCTACACAGGAGATGGAAAACACAGCCAGTGATAAGACATTTATTTCAGATAAAATATCTGCTTTGCTATCAAACCAGAGAGGCTGACAACTCACCCCGAGCACCATTTGTCAAAACATTATTACTGCACCATTTTGCATTTTACTTCTAACTTTTAGCTTTGTTCTGACAAGCAGATGAAGACCTTTTGTTCCCAAACCATGAGACAACCAGAAGATAAATGAGGTTAACAGGTAATGAGGTATGTGGCCTCCACAGACTCTTCACCTGGACCTCTTCTGCTCCGAATTTTTCTCCCTTTAAAGCAACCTGCACCACCACCACTGCCCGTTGGGGCAACTTCCCCAAGCCCACGGGGTCATTCCCAAGTGACAGGCTCTTCATTAGCAAAGCAGCATTATGTCATACAACAAAAATGCAACTGTGACCTGAGGAGCACACCTTGGGAGCCAAACTTCAGCACCTGCAGTGCTGATCTGATACACCAGCATTTGCAGTTTGGAGATCCTGAGGGTTATCTTACAAGAAACTTTGTTAAAGATGCCCAAAATTCAGTGTTTGGGAAGAAGCAGCCAGTTGGAGAAGTCCCTCTGAAGTGTTTAACACTGGGACAGTGCCAGCCCTGCTCCAGCACAGAGAGATGGGACCGTTCCTTTGTAGAAACATGGAATCACTGAGGTTGGAAAAGCCCTCTGAGATCATCCAGTCCAACCATCCCTCAGCACTGCCAAGGCCACACTGACTCGTGTGCCCAAGTGCCACATCCACAGGGCTTTTAAATCCCTCCAGGGATGGGGACTCCACCCCTGCCCTGGGCAGCTGTGCCAGGGCTGGACAACCCTCTGGGTGAAGAAGTTTTCCCTAATATCCAACCTAAACCTCCCCTGGCACAACTTGAGGGTGTTTCTTCTTGTCCTGTTGCTTATTCCCTGGGAGAAGAGACCACCAGCTCCCCCCTCCTGTCAGGGAGCTGCAGAGAGCGAGAAGGTCCCCCCTGAGCTCCCTTTTCTCCAGGTTTTTCCCCTTCACCTTCCCTGCTCTCCAAAGTACAGCTTCCCACTCCCAGCTGTGACTATCCCTGTGTCACCTCAACCATGGTGACGTGGAAAACCATCCTCACAAGTGCCTGGAGGAACAGAAAGTCCCATTCTCAGCCACCCTGTGCTCACCCACCCAAGCCTTGCCACCTCCCATGGACCTCTCCAGCTGCCCCCACACCCTCGTGGGCTCTCTTTCACTCTGCCCAAAAGTGCCTCAGGATTTCTCCAGCTCATAATAAACCTGCCTCAGACACAACTTCCATGGGGGGAAACAGAACTTGCATTATCCTTATTCCCTAACACATCATCCAAAGCTAAAAGTTAAGCAGAAAGGTATGAAAACAAAAAAGTTTTCATTGACACTGAAGCACAAATAATTTCTTTTCTGGCAACAGAACAGAATGTCATCCTGGTCCTTGGGAAGACGTGGTCTCCTGTACTCTGGGATAAAGGAGAACTCAGTGCCAAATTGGGTTAGCCCAGAATTAAATCTGGCGACACAAAGAGAACGAGTTTTGAGGTGTTTCATCTTCCAGTCCAAAGACATATAATAATAAATATGTATGAGTGGGGAAAAGAGGTAGGAAAACATAAAAATAACCAGAATATTTCCAAATATCAAGGAACAACTCTACAGACAGTCCAGTTGCTCATTTTTTAAACCTTATTCCAAGGTGGGAAAACCCTTTGTCCTGTATGGGAGAGCTCTGGGGGGGAAGTGGAAGTGTGTTGGTGACGAGGGAAGGGGATGAGGGAAGGAGGCTCGGCCATGACTGACTCCTGAATTCCCTCCCTGTCATCACTGACTCCACTTGCTGTCACTCTCCATCTGTAAATTATAAAATACTTGTAGGCTCTAATAGGGCTGTCTGAGACCTTCAGCAACCACCAGCATTTCCAGCTTAAAATAAAAACCATGACAGATACACTAATTACTCCAACTGACTCACTATGTTAAAATGTCATTAACTAAAAACAATTAACACTCTATATCACATATTATTTTCTTAACCGCTACCACAACGCAAATTTTGCCTTTGCATTTGTGTCTCTCTAATTGGAAGTTCAAATGGCATTTTTAGAACAGCTTAGTGGTCATCTGTCCTAAAATTAGTTGAGAAAACTGGTACAAGTGACTGAAGCTCAAAATAGTCGAGGCTGCTGCCAGCACTCAGCGATCCCTGCACAGTGACAGAACGGGAACAGGGAGAGGGGTTTGTCAGGGATTCAAAGTCCTGTTGCAGAAGAAAAAGGCTCTGAAATCCCCCAAGCCCATAAGTGATATATTGAAAATATCATTCTGGCCTTGGTTGAACCCACAGGAATCCAAAGGCCATCCAAGGTCTTCCCCTGGGAATTCCCCAGAGCACCGGACCCCTCGGAGCAGGGGACGCTCCCCTCGTGTCGCTGGGGATGAAGGGCAGAGAGTGCAGGGGCAAAGCCAAGCCAGTGGGCACAGGTATGGGCATGGGAATGCTCCACAGGACACGGGCACACCCTGCTGCTGCCTCTGGGATGTGTCTGTCCCACCTCCCTTGGAAAGGAGGTCGTGGCGAGGCGAGGGTCGGTCTCTTCTCCCATGTAACAAGGGACAGGATAAGGGAAAACAGCCTCAGATTCTGCCAGGGGAGCTTCAGGTTGGATAACAGGGAAAATTCCTTCACTCCAAGAGTGGTCAAGCTCTGGCACAGGCTGCCCAGGCCAGGGGTGGAGTCACCCTCCCTGGAAGTGCTCAAACCATGAGCCAACGTGGCACTGGGCGCTGTGGTTCCGTGGGCACAGCGGGATTCGGTCAAAGGTTGGGCCTTGATGATCTTGGAGGTCTTTTCAAACCTCAGTGATTCTATCAAACCACAAGCACAGCCTACCAAAATCCCAAGTGAAATATTCCAAGGACTTGCAAAGGTTTAAGTTAACCCTGGTTTTAGACCTTAAACCTTTTTTTCTCGTATAACCCCAGCACCCCCCGTTTTAGAGCCACAGCTGCTACGGCCAGTGTGTCCTTCCTACACCTTCAATTAGCTTCACAGCTACCAAAACATTAATTTTGCCACACAAAACTGAGGAGTCAGTGCTGCTGATGCTCCTCAAGTGATTTTTCCAAGCTCTAGGAGCAAATTTTGTGACACTCAGCAACTGTGTCCAGAACGAGTCCCTCCTTCCATCTGTGGACCAACCACAACACTTCACCTGCCCAAGGTATTTAATTCAATTACCTTGGTCAACCCTATTGATTCATCTATGACTTATGCAGGACATTGATTTTTGGCAGAGCATTCCAGCACATCTGGAGTAGGATTTGGCACCATTAAAAGGGATCTTCCAGCTTTACACGTGCACGTGATAATCACTGTGGTGGTGTCACAATTAAATGTGCTGGGACAGGCTGTCTAAAACCCTTCTCACTCTCCAACAATAACCATGGAGTATTTAGCATTGGAAGGGACCTGAAAGGCCATCTAGTAAATGATGAGGGTTTTAGTACTGAAAAAAGTCATTTACCTACAGTCTGAGTCTGAATTAGCCAGTGCAATGACAGTCAGATAACTAAGGGGGAAAAAAAAATCCCATCTGAAAGCCTTTTATTTCCCAGCATTTCATTGTTTTCTCCCAGATGCAACAGTGGGTATTATTTCCATCAGCAGCTCATGCTGCATTCTGCACTCTCATACTGCAGTGGAATTAACTCTCCCATCCCATCTCCAGTAAAAACAAGCACTATCCATGTTTTTAGAAACACATCAGTACTTTTTATCAAAGTTATTTCAACCCAAAGCAACCAAAATCCTTCTTCCAGTCTGTTATCTCCTGGAATCCAAATCACTAAATGTTAGAAGTTGTACTTAAACACAACAGTAGGAATAATGCAACCCAAACATCCTCAGGAATCATCACTCTCCTGTGGCTCCAACTGCAATGGAAAAACCTTCCCTTAACTGACTTCATTTTAGTTAGAGAAGGGCAGTGACTAAAGCATCAATTTGAAAGTAAGAAGTAAAGCATTTTTGATAATATAGGTAATGAATTGTCCTTTTGATTTTGATTCACTTCGATAGTGTTTCACTTCGATAACAAAGGTACTTCAGTTACCCATGCAGAAATGTATGTACAGTCACAATTTATGGCCTTTGATCATAAATACCACTCGTTTTCCTACTCTGGACAATTAGACAGTAAAATATAAAGAGAAGTTAACAGTTCTACTTAGTTGGAAGAATGAGTAATTACTTGTAAAAATGATTTCCCAGACACTCCTCAAACTGCAGCAGCAGCACTAGAGATCACACAACATTCACAAACACTCACAGCCAGGGCTTTCATGGAATTAAATACTGAAGAAATCCAACAGGAAAAACAATACAGGAATTTGCAGTGTCACTTTGCACCAGCATGGATTTCCATCCATGAGACTATTCCTAGATATTCCTCCATGAATTTTAGGAGACACTTCCCAACCCCACACAGTCCAAAGCTACACAGAGCAAGTTCTGCACCACGATGAACGGTTCGTCCCAGGTAGGGAAAACCACTGGATTTAGGCAGGAACAACACAAGAGGGTCTAAGGAAGGCAAAGGAGGGGGAGCAAAGCATTAGTGCATCATCTCTTGGTTCTATAGAGGCTGTGGATGCCCCTTCCTTGGAAGTGTCCAAGGTCAGGCTGGACAGGGCTTGGAGCAACCTGGGCTAGTGGAAGGTGTCCCTGCCCATGACAGGGTGTGGAATGAGATGAGCTTTGAGGTCCCTTCCCACCCAAACCATTCCATAGAATCACAGAATCAGCTGGGTTGGAAGGGACCTCTGAGATCATCAAGTCCAACCCTTGATCCAACCCCACCGTGGTTCCCAGCCCATGGCACTGATGCCACGTCCAGTCTCACCTTAAAAACCTCCAGGGATGGAGAATCCACCCCTTCCCTGGGCAGCCCATTCCAAGGGCTGAGCACCCTCTCTGCAAAGAAATTCTTTCTAATCTCCAACCTAAACCTCCCCTGGCACAGCTGAAGACCGAGCTCTCTTGTCTTGCTGATGGTTGCCTGGGAAAAGAGACCAACCCCCCCTGGCTCCCCCCTCCTGTCAGGGAGTTGCAGAGAGTGAGGAGGTCTCCCCTGAGCCTCCTCTTCTCCAGGCTGAACAGCCCCAGCTCCCTCAGCCTCTCCTCATGGGAACTGTTCTCCAGTCCCTTCCCCAGCCTTGTTGCTCTCCTCTGGACCTGCTTCAGCCCCTCAATGTCCTTCCTGAGCTGAGGGCCCAGAGCTGGACACAGCACTCCAGGTGCTCTCTGGTTCCCAGGAGGAGCCCTGCCCATGCCAGGGATGCCCCATCCCTGGCACTGCAGCACCAGCCCGAGCTGCTGCCACACCGTGTGCAGGATCAGAGACTGCTCTGCAGAGGCCAGGCATAAATCTCACTAATTAATACAATTACAGAAGCTCTTTATAGTAATTTTTTTTTGATTTATCAACCAGGAGGCACAATCAATCCAGTCCTAGTGCATTACCCGTGATGGCTTCTAAATATTTTTTGCCAATTAAAACGATGTCGGGGATTACTCACATCCTGGAAGGTAAGAAACACTCCCTTCTCCTCCATCATTTCTAAGGGAGAAGGAAATAGTCACAGACAAGGACAAAGAGGTGCTGGAGTGAAAGAAAACAACTTCAGAAACAAAAGAACTTCTCTTGTATCAATATTCCAGCAGATTCTGCTTCGTAAACGCTCCACTTGAAAGGGAATTTTGTGAAGTAAGAAACCCATTCTTCAAAGAAATGCAAGTCATGGAGCACAGATCAATACCCAGCCTGTCCTCTGACACAAGGGGAAGTTTACCCTGGTCATATAATGCCATTATTAATGTGCACAGAAACAAAAAAACCCTTCCTGGTTAAAGAGAACATAAGAAACCCCTACAAATAAATATTCTTACAGAGAGAGAAAATGACATCAGAAACAATTAAGAAGTTATTTATATGGGCAATAATCAATAGCTTAAATGCAAATAATTTCAAAATGAGTGAAAGGAAAAGATAATTGCCTTAAGGCAAAAACCTGATACTTTTCTTGGGGGGGTGCAGGGGGAAGGGGAGAAAAAAAATCATTTAAAAATTGGTGAAAGCACTTGGTTTTCATATCTCTGCTGCTTCTCAGCACCACAGAAGCAGCTGACAACAGCAGATGGCACAAAATTCAAACCCAGAATCTGTCATGAACATCCAAGGGCTGGTGGGTCCTGAGTCCCACGGACCAGGGAGTTCTCAGGCTCATTCGACTCACTAAAATGTACAAGTTTGCCCCCGTGGGCCTCAATCTTGCTAACACTGTTGCTGTCACACACTGAAGTTGGTTATCTGGGACTTCCCACTCCCAGCAGGAACAGAAGATCCCCATCCAAAACTGGAGATGAGTTCCTGTGGGTAAAACCACCCCGGTGTCTCGGTGGCTGCTGCAGAAACTCCTCAGGCTTCTTCTCGCCCAGCTTCACAGTTACAGGCAGGACCTGGCAGGGAAGGAGTGCCAATCCAAGGATTTTATCTGGCAGAACTTTGTCAGGTGAAGTCATTTCCATTTTCTCCTCCCAGTGACCTCCACACACTCACAAGCACAGGGGGACACGGAGACCCCTCGGTGCCACAGCAGAGCAGGGATGGCACAGCACAGCCCCAGCTCACCCACCACCACCTCTCACACCACAAGAACAACCCAAAACAGGATCGAGCCTGGCCAAGAAAACCCACTTTCTATGCTAAAAGAGAGATTAAACCCAAGTGGGGTGGTGGGTGGTGGTCCCTCCGCAGACCCTCCCACCTCGGTGTGCTGAACACCTTGCCTTATTTTCTGGCTGACCTCTTATTTCTTTGATTTATTTCTCTATCCTCACCAGCTTTCAGGACTCTAAGGGTTACAGGGGGCCATTTTTCACCAGAATAACTTTGCTGCCAAGCTCTGTAGCCACTCCCCTTGCCCAGGTACCTCCCTGCTCCCCAGCCCCGCTCCCGTCATCGCTGTGGAACTGAGCCGAGCCCACCTGGAAAGGCATCAACATCCCCCAAACCAACAGTTTGGTGTTCAAACTATATCAAGACCACATGGACAATGCTCATGGTGGGATTGCTGAGGTGTCCTGTGCAGGGCCAGTCCCGTCCAACTCAGGGTATTCCCTGATTTTATGATATGTGTTGATTTATACCATTAAATGTATCTGTAATCATGCTGTGCCCGGGCTCAACAGTGACTTCACACTCCCTTCCTCTGCCTCTTAATCAGCTGTTCTGCCTCTCTCCTGCTGCCCCCACTACCTGGATGAGCTGGAAATTATCTGCTAAAAAAAGTTGTGTATACGTATCTTTGTTTTGCTTGGCAACTGCAATTTGAGACCGTCGAGCATTTAATGTAATGAGGCCAAGTTTTGCATAGCATTACATTATGTGAAATAATTACACTTTAAAAATTACTGCTGTGCACAGGATTATGGAGAAACCTGTTAGTGCTAAAATTATTCTATTCCTGTAGACAAACTCTGAAGTTTATTAATGAAAGTTTGCAGTGAAACAGCTGTTGTGCTGATTAAATAAATTATCACTAAGTTTTTGTGGTGCTTTCAATAAGCAGGCAGCTATTAAAGAGTGAGACAGAAAACCCATGAAATGAGTTTGGGTTGGATATAGGGAAGAAATTCTTCCCTAGGAGGGTGGGGAGGCCCTGGTACAGGTTACCCAGAGAAGCTGTGGCTGCCCCTGGATCCCTGGAAGTGTCCAAGGCCAGGTTGGATGGGGCTTGGAGCAACCTGGGCTGGTGGAAGGTGTCCCTGCCTATGGAAAAGGATTGGAATCAGATGATCTTTCAGGTCCCTTCCAACCCAAACCACTCTGTGATTCTATCAAATGCAAAAAGATGTGCAGCATATTGCACAACCACATGAAATTATAAACAGAATTCAAATCATCCATTATTTTCCATCCATCAGACTTAAAAAAAAAAAAAAAAGAGTTGTTTAGAGATGCAAATGAAAAATTCTGAGGGTTTTCTAACACCATGACCTGTCTTAGGGTAACCTACAGATTTGCAGCTTAAGGGCATGCTTAATGATATTTGAATTTGCTTTAGAAAATTGAGATGAGGAAGTGAAGTAGGAACGTACAAAAAACTGTCCTTGATGAAATGGAGAGAAGAGTTTTGCAGCTTTGGAGCCTGTTTCCAAATTAACAGGAGGTTGCAAGCAGAGAAGAAAAAGGAAGGGGGAAAGGAAGGGGGAAGGAAGAGAGGAAGGAGGAAGGGAGAAAGGAAGGGGGAAGGGAGAAAGGAAGGGGGAAGGAAGGGGAGAAGGAAGGTGGGAAAGGAAGAAAAACACAGCACAAACAAACCAGAAAACCCCAAACAAGTGTCCCAATTTCTTTTTCCTGCCCCAAAGAAAGCTCCACACGTGGTGGCAGCGTGCAGGGCAGGCTGGCAGCAGCTCTCCAGGCTGTGGGTGTTCTCACCCATTAGCACCCAGGGCTGGACACCATCAGCCAACACTGGAAGGTCAAAAATAAAACCTGTGAGTGCCTCAAGAAAGGCTGTTGGACGTTTAAGCTTAGTCATAAATGTGAAACAAGATTTGATGGAGCAGTAATAAACTCCAAAGGTTTCCAGCAAAGATGGAGCAGAACGAAAAGGAGGGAAACTTAACCTGAATACATAATGACTAAATCATATGCCAGGCTTTATGGGCAGGTACAAATTCATCTGATCATCGAATTCTCCTCAGGCTTTCACAGATCCAGCTCCTTTAAAAGCAACAACACATCCTAACTCAAGTGTTTTGCTCTCTGTAGTAGAAACATTAGGAAAGCCTGTACTTCACTCTCCCCCATCTACAGAGGACTGCAAAGCTAATGCCAAAAAGGATTTGTTTTCTGAGAGGCAATTTTCCAGCCTCTCACAAAGGCAGAGCTGGGCAAGGAGTCAGCACACACAGCCACAGTCAGATGGGGCAAGGCCTTTTCCTAATGGGCAACTGAGTGATAATGGACAGATCTCTATGTATTTGTGTATATATACTCATGCATATGCATAGAGAGAGATACAGACTGCCAGTTTTCTACTGGAGAATTACTTATCTTGTATTTTAAGACTAATGTTAAAATCCAGGAGGCCCGTCAGACACCCCAGCCTGACTTCCTACAGCGTGGAAGCCTCATATTCCATTTCTGTTTGACTGAAGCTACCAGAAAATCACTTCCATTCAATTATTCATCCTGTTGAAGCCTTTCCCCATCATTTCCCATTCCCACTGCAGTTGGTGCTCTATGTTACATATCCCTGGAGCAGATGGAGTGGCCTTAATGGTGCCCATGTCTTCAGCAGAGCATTGCCCAGCAAAGTTAAATCAGCTCCCTCCTCCTGAGACCCTCACACCCAGAACTCCTGATCATCCAGGGGGTGACAGTTCATTCCCTGAACCCTGCAGCCTGGTGTGGTTTTCCACATCCTCCCTCCTTCCCAGCCCTTTTTGAAATGCTGACATCAGCCCTGCCTGCAGCGCACACTGACCTCACCCACACCTTGCATCAAACCCACCTTCTCCCTCACCCTCCTCAGGTATGTTCTGCACACATAACCACACACTTCATTACCCTTTTCTGCTCAGTACCAAACTGGAAACGTGACCTTTTTGCCACCACTGCTGTCCCAGACAGGATTTTCTGATTTGTGAGTACACACATGCAGCCCTCTGTGTACGACCTCCCACCTGATTATCTGCTATAAACTGTCCCACTGAGAGCAGGATCAAACAGTCCTCACTTTCCCTCGCACTCTGAGTCTTTGAAAAGTGTGACTTTTACCAAAATCAAATCCATACCCAGCCCCAGTAAAGCTCCACGTGATCCACGTCAGGCTTCACATCCATTGTGACTGACAGAGATTTGCTTCACCTCAGACTGCGAGATCACTTGAAATATCTTTTTCAATGAAACTTAAAAGCCCAAAACTCCTCCACTGACAAAAATAGTGCATTTATGGAGAACTACAAATCCAACTGCTTCTGGAAGTGTTTTTGCATCCAGGTGCTTTATGGCACTGGCAGGAGCTGCTGCTGAGCTGCCCTCCCACGGCTCCAGCACCCTGGATGGGGTTAAAGACAGTCTGGCACTACCAGGAATGTGCCAAACTTAAAAGAGGAGGAAAGTGAAAAAATGAAGCTGTAAACTGCCAACAACTTGGACTGCAGTGATCATCTGAGTGACACTACAACCACCCCAGAAATGCAACCGTGCACATGAGTAAAAGCAGGCAGAATATCGGCCCCAATTCCCTCATCAAACACTCCTATATTTAATCTGAACGGGATAAATGGGAAACAGAACTTAAGGAAAACCAACAGGGAGATTTGGTAAAGGTTTGTGAGCCCCCAAACAGCAGCAATCAGCTTTGTGAGGGGGGAGAGGGAGAGTTATCCCTGTATCCCTGTGCTCCCTCATTCTGTCAGAGTATACACATCTTTAATCTGTTTACACAGATTTTAAACACAGATGTTGACAAATAAAGCCCTTCCTACTCCATAGTACTTTCGTGGTGTTTCTGAATTTAAATCACACTGAACAATCAAAACTGAAGTAGTTCCTCCTATAAAACACGAGTACCCTGCACTGCTCCTTCAAACAGAACTCACCCATTTCACGGTCCTTGTGGACACCAGGGGCAAAAAGCTAGGAAAAATCTCCAGGAAATAATATGGCCCCAAATAACGCCCCAGTTGCTGCTCTCCCAGCAGAAAAAAACCCAATCCTTTTAATGGAACTAAACTGCTTATCCAGTAACACAGCCTGTAATCCAGCTGCATCCCTGCACTGACACAGCCCAACTGCTCTCCTGGGAGAGCTCAATTGCAGGGAGATGAGGCCTCCCACACCTAATCCCCACGGAGACATTTATGGACAGAACAGCAGCCCTGGGATTTGCACAACACCCAGGAGCTCACCCAGTCTCCAGCACACCCAGCACAGGGACCTGCCTCCCCTGCCTCCAAACTTCCCAGCACAGGGACCTGCCTCCCCTGTCCCTGCCTCCTCTGGATCCCTCCTGGCTGGGCAGGAAACACAGAGATGACTGAAGGAAAACTCCTTGTCTGTTCTTGTTCAATAAAGTTACCCTCTAAAACTGTTAATGGAGCTCTTTTGAAATTGCACCCAAAAGCACAAACCACCTTTTGCCAAGCAGTGATGCCACTGCAAAGTTTTTCCTGAATTCCCATTCAAATATGAACTGCCCTGGGAGTCCTTCCCATCATTCATGGCATGGATTGCAACCCCCACGAGGTTTTTTTGGCTTATAAAAATCTGCAATTTCTTCTGACTGTACTCAGAACAACTTTTCATGAGCACTGAAACTTCCTGAATAGAGATGCTCCTGTTGTTCCTTCACTACCCCTGACCAACCACTAAGAGTGCAATCAAAGCTGGTAAGAGAATAAAGGGATTTTTTACAATCAATGTAAAAGAATATATAGATAGATAGGTAGAGAGATAGATTTAGATTTGTATCTGTATTTACTCTTTCCCACTGCAGTATTTTCAACAAATGCAACATGAGTTACTGAAAGATTTCTTCTGCATGAAGATGGATATTTTCATTAAGCTTCAGATGCTGCCCACACTGCACTGCTTTTAAATAAAAATGCATACTGTCCTGGCTGTCCAGGTAAAAGCCTACTTTGAACATACTTATTTCATTTTCTAAGGACTAAAGAATCTCTTCCCTATGATTTAAGAAGATCCATAGGATTTCTAAATTCCACACATAGTATACTACTACTGTGTGTTCAGTTCCTCAGGGGTTGGAGGGGAGAAGATAACAAGGAAAAATAATAATAATCTGTGTACATTCAGTGTTAGTTTCATCTGGTTTTATATAATATATCATGTTTATACCTAACTCTTCTTGCATTTGTGAAGTCACACAGCTGTTGAAGCAATTAGTGAAAATTAAGTCTTTGCAATAGCTGCATCTTGGATTTAGGTTACCCAGAACACTCCAATATGTTACACAACCACACTCAATCCTTTCTTCTTAATTGACACCAGGCATTACCAGGCCAGTAATTATATTTATTCATCTCCATTAAAGGACAGAGAGATACTGACTGGCTGCACAGTTCAGTCTACAGATTCCTTATTACTCCTGGTGGTACAACAAGAACAAATCAATGTCTGGATCATCTTCTAGAGCTCCATTTCAGTCTGTAAATACTGAAAGCACTCAGGATGCCAAAAAAAAAACAACTTCGATTTGAACAGATTTCCATTTACCCTCTACTTGAGTCACAGTAGAATTTAGAAATCTGTGCTGTTATTATTTTTTTTTAATTTGTCCTTTAGGTGAAGCACTTTGGAACTGTGTGTCCTCCACCTCAGACCCAGGGGCTCACAGAGCAGCCCACACTGAGATCCTGGTGCTCAGCAGGTCCAACCCTCCCACTCACAGCAACTCCAATTTAGACCAGGTCACCTGGGGCTTTGCTCTTCATAATTCTGACCTTTTTGTGACTTGTTTATGAGAAGCTGCTCAGAGCAAGTCACCTGTGTGACTCACCTTCCCCTCGTCTCCCCGAGCTGAAAGGAGACCTTCAAACCACAAAATGAACCTCTCAGAGGCACCAAAGCAGGCAGAGCCACGGGGTTCCTCAAGCACCTGCTACTCCTGTTTATTTTTATGGATCAAGCCCATAAGAAAACAGGGATCAAAGGTAAAACCATCCAGCAGAAGGAAACACAGAGGGTTTCACAGACTCCTCAAAGCAACGGCACCAAACGGGCTGTGAAGTCACCCAGTGCCTCACCCCTGGGCACCTGAGCTGAATTCCACAAAAAAAGAGCTCATCCACAGCCTGAAAAAACTTCTCATTTCCAAGGGAATGTTTTAGCTCCCATGATGTCACCGGTGTCACCTGCAGTGACTGACAGCAGGACACAGAGCAGGGAGGTGGGAACTGCAAGCCCAGCCCACATCCAATGGCTTCCAGGGGGATAAAACATCCTCCAGACTGTGGGGATCACAGAATCACAGAATCAGCTGGATTGGAAGGGACCTCCAAGATCATCAAGTCCAACCCTTGATCCAACCCCACCGTGGTTCCCAGCCCATGGCACTGATGCCACATCCAGTCTCACCTTAAACACCTCCAGGGATGGAGAATCCACCACTTCCCTGGGCAGCCCATTCCAATGGCTGAGCACCCTCTCTGCAAAGAAATTCTTTCTAATCTCCAACCTAAACCTCCCCTGGCACAGCTCAAGCCCGAGCCCTCTTGTCTTGCTGATGGTTGCCTGGGAAAAGAGACCAACCCCCCCTGGCTCCCCCCTCCTGTCAGGGAGTTGCAGAGAGTGAGGAGGTCTCCCCTGAGCCTCCTCTTCTCCAAGCTGAGCCCCCCCAGCTCCCTCAGCCTCTCCTCACAGCACTTGTGCTCCAGTCCCTTCCCCAGCCTCGTTGCTCTCCTCTGCACCTGCTCCAGCCCCTCAATGTCCTTCCTGAGCTGAGGGCCCAGAGCTGGACACAGCACTCCAGGGGTGGCCTCACCAGCGCTGAGTCCAGGGCAAGAATCACTTCCTTGGACCTGTTGGCCACACTGTTCCTGAGCCAGGCCAGGATCCATTGGCCCTCTTGTCCCCCTGGGCACACTCTGGTTCCTGTTCAGCTCCCTGTCCATCCCCACTCCCAGCTCCCTTCCTGCCTGGCTGCTCTCCAGCCCCTCTGTCCAAGCCTGGAGCTGCCAGGGGTTGTTGTGGCCAAAGTGCAGGACTCGGCCCTTGGCCTGGTTGAACCTCATCCCCCTGGAATCAGCCCAACCCTCCAACCTGTCCAGGTCCCTTTGCAGAGCCCTCCTGCCTTCCAGCTGATCCACACTCCCCCCCAGCTTAGTGTCATCTGCAAATTTACTGATGATGGACTCAATCCCCTCATCTAAGTCACCAATAAAGATATTAAACAGAACTGGGCCCACCACTGATCCCTGGGGGACACCACTGGTGACTGGTTGCCAACTGGATGCAGCACCGGGTGTCAGCCCCAACCAGCACATGGCACACCGGGGAAAAAAAAGGCAGAATTGGTTTTGCTTTAAAAGCATTTCAAAGCCGAGGAGACATTTTGATTACCTTTGGAAAAGACAAAAATCCTTCAGAACTTTACAGGGATAATCAGCAGAGAAGCAGCTCTAAAGCACCTCTGGTTTCTTTATATATATATATATATATATAGTGAACAAAACACAATAAAAAGCATGATCTTCAGTAAGGAGGTGCCTGATTAGTCCCTTTGGTTCGTTTAAACATTTCTTTAAGTCTCCTGAGCCCACAGCCCCCACTGCAGACAAGTGTCCAAGGCCAGGTTGGATGGGGCTTGGAGCAACCTGGGCTAGTGGAAGGTGTCCCTGCCCCAGGGGTGGGACTGGATGATCTCTAAATCCCTTCCAACTCAAGCCATTCTGGTGATTCTATGAAAACAGACTAAATATAAGATTGTTTTCTAATATCTGTATTCAAATTAGCAACTCATTTTCACGTGGCAAAAGCCAAAAGCAATTAGTTTGTTCCTAAACCTTTACAGGTCAAAGGGACCCAAATAAACACTGTGCCCACTAGAGCAGGACCTTTTAAATTAACTTCAAGTTAAAACATATAAATAAAGGATTTACCAGTAAGATCCCCAAGAATCCTCCCAGATAGTTTAATTTTCAGCAAAGAATCACCTTCCTCCCCTCAAAAGAGAGAGGGTCAATGCTCACAGTGCCAAAGACAACTGTGGAGTTACCAACATTTACCAACCAGATGATCCCAAGATGAAGAAATTAAAGCCTCGAGCTGCTAACAGATGTTAAGCTGAATCTCACACAAGAAAAAAATATATATATATAGTTGTATCCATGCTGCTACAGCTGTCTGCACAAAATACTGTGTATTTTGGGGTTTGCACAGCTTGGGGTTTATTTAAAATACATGTTCACTGCCTCACTGCTCTGCATCAGGCACTGTGGACACTGAATACTTGGGCTGTAAATTTTACACAGAAGTTTTATTGGCTTCCTCCAAAACTGTTTGTATCTCTATCATGTTTATAGTGCCACATAAAAATACAATGTTTAATTAAACCAGCAATATGTTTTATTACCTTAATTACTTGATGGTATGTAGGGAAGTACTGTTCACAACAGATGAAGGGGATATTTTTCCTCCCCCAAAAAAATCAATTTTGACATTTGATCCTTCTAAAGAAGGTGAGAATTATGAACCTGTGACAAAGCAGGGAGGCCACACAGTAAATTCACTGCTTTCAGGGGTCGTGCCTGTCACACCCCCACCAACCACCCCAGAAAAATGCCATTTATACAACTAGAGTCCATGCAAAGGAATCTGCACAAATAGCAGCAGAACTATGTGCTCAGACAGCCTTTCTGACACGAATTACTGGGAGGGAATTTCTTTTAAAGAAGAATAATTGAGCACCATAAATCTTCCCCCCGGTGTGCACAGACCCCTGTGCTGCAGGGATTGCTCAGCTGGGGAGAGCCCAGCCCTGCTGCCACGACAGGGACAGGAATTGAGGGGCTCAAGCACCAGAATGCCACGGAATCAGAGAACCAGATCAGAGCTCTGCTTCTTTTTACTATTTCTATTATTTAGGATTGCTGCTGCTCTGAAGGGAAGAGAACTGGCTGCAAGACTTGAAGATACGGGAGGAAAAAAAATCCAGCTGACGCAAGAAGCCTTTCACCTGAGGGCAGATAAAATATGGATAAGTTCTACTGAGTTCATTGATTTTTAGTTTTTTGTCATTATCAGCTCAACATATTTTTGTTTGGTCTGTTCCTTTGAAAAATAAACTGTTCTTCTGGCCCCGGGGGCAGGCTGGGAGAGCTGGGAGTGTTCACCTGGAGAAGAGAGGGCTCTGGGGAGACCTGAGAGCCCCTTCCAGGGCATAAAGGGGATCCAGGAGAGCTGGAGAGGGACTTGGGACAAGGGATGGAGGGACAGGACACAGGGAATGGCTTCCCACTGCCAGAGGGCAGAGATAGATGGGATATTGGGAAAGAATCCTTCCCTAGGAGGGTGGGGAGGCCCTGGCATAGGTTGCCCAGAGAAGCTGTGGCTGCCCCTGGATCTCTGGAAGTGTCCAAGGCCAGGCTGGACAGGGCTTGGAGCAACCTGGGCTAGTGGAAGGTGTCCCTGCCCATGGAAAAGGATTGGAACCAGATGATCTTTAAGGTCCCTTCCAACCCAAACCACTCTGGGGTTCCAGGATTGATGAAAACTGCCTGTATTCTCCCAGCTGCTCCAAACTACCACTTCACATTCTCCTCCATCCTCAGACCTTCTCCCAGCTGGATTGCTGTTCCACACGCCCACCTCACCAACAAGGTGTAAATGTTTCTAATCACCTTTATTTTTTTTCCCCCCTTCCTCCTCTTCAAATATTAAAAATAAAGCCTGCACACTCATCCTTGTGGGTCTCCTGTCCAAACAGGGAGCTGTGAGTAAGACCACGAGCTCCCAAGGATGCCACAAAAGCTGCTCCTTGGGCCTCCCCTTGGTTGGTTTTTACAGCTCAACTAAGGAAATCAGCTTTTCAGTGAAAGACCATAAAGGGCAAAACTTGCAGCAACAGCACCTGATACCATAAAAAAACCTGCAGTGGTTATATTTTCTGGCAATATTTTCTGGAAGGGAGGGTGGTTGGTGGTTGGCAGCTCCTCCTGAGGGGCAGCTCCATCTCTGGGTGAGCAGGGACAGGACCAGGGAAGGGCTGGAGCTGTGCCAGGGCAGGGTGGGGATGGATATGGGGAAAAGGTTCTTCCCCCAGAGGGTGGTTGGCACTGCCCAGGCTCCCCAGGGCAGTGGGCACAGCCCCAAGGCTGCCAGAGCTCCAGGAGGGTTTGGACAATGCTCTGAGGGACAGGGTGGGATTGTTGGGGTGTCTGTGCAGGGCCAGGGGTTGGATGGATGATCCTTGTGTGTCCCTCCCACCTCACAATATTCCATGATTCTGTGATTCCACCACAGTCCCCACAGAAACCAGCATGGTTTATCTAATCCACACCCTGACAAGGTGAACTTTTACTGCACAAGTCAAATTGTCCCTTTTCCTGTCCCTCACCCTGCACAGTGACATTTCCCCTCATTACAGCGACATTCTGGGCCACGTTTTCCATTCCAGACATCATTTCCACACTTCATATCCAGTAATAAATCTCAGAGGCTGCTGACCTGAGCTGTTCAAGAGCTTCCAGACAAGATAACCGAGCCGGTTTTTTAAGTTTTTTCCTGTTATGAAAGCCTTTGCACTTCAAAGAAAGCAGAAAATGCCCATTTTCGTTCTCTCTCACGTAAATCTGAAGTCTTGAAAACAACTAAAATTCTGCATTATTCTTACAGAATCTAAGTAAAGGAAAACTTTACAATCCAACATCTACCATCAGTGTAGGTGTTGACAATGAGTTTTCTGGGATATATCCAACAACTGTTTCTCAATGACATCACAGAACCCCCTGAGTTGGAAGGGACTCACACATACTTGATTTATCCTCACAATGGCACTATTATAACATGAACATCGAGTTTCTTGCCTCACATCCCACTAAATCAGCATCTCCCAGATATAATAATCTTATATAATGGCTTCTATTACTGCACCTTAAAAATTATTTAGCATATTGGGTATTTACCTATCTTACAGTGACACATAATAGATTGTGGAAATTAAGTATCAAGGTCCTTACAAGCAGCCTGGCTGTTGAATTTTTTAATGCACATCACGAGTCTTTCAAAAACCTCTAGTTTCTATTTTATTACTTACAATTAAAAAATATTGCCGGTATGAAATGTGATTACTGGACCAGCAGAAAGCAGCAAATCAACTCCTCAGAGGTGATGGTAAAGACATAATGTCTGTTCTGATATTACGCACAGAAGTATTTCATGGGGAATACTAGAAACTGCACCTCACTTCCCTAAATATCACAGGGTTCTCACACTTCAGTGGGAATCACGCCCAAGGAATCATTTCACCTAAAATTCCAGCACACCCTCCTGCTACCAGGCTCTGCTTCTCCTGCAAACATGCACAGCCCTCCAGAGGGCTTTGAAATAAATTAAAGCTTGCAATATTAAGAACACACGATATTAAACCATTTAAAATTTAAAATCTCTCCGTGGCCTGTACTTTTTAGATCAAAAGGGATAAATATCAAAGGCACCGTGAGAACCTGCACCGTTCACATTCCGGGGCCCCATCACAGGAAATGTCAGCAAAAAAGTCTCAATCAGTCTGACTTCACACCCCCATAAATTCTGTGCCCAGAGTGTTGCACAAGACAAACTTAAAAGAAAAATATTTTACCACAATTCAGGTTTTGAAACGTGTGAAGTCTGAAATGCTTTGGCCTTAAAGCCACACCACCACCCCCTTTTCCCATTTCACAGCAGTGATACATGCATTCCTTTAACCTTTTCTGTTTCTCCTTCAGGAAATGTTTCCTTAGACCAGGATAAAAAGACAACTGTCACCAGGTTGTGGATAAAAACAAGTACAAACACCAATGTATTTATATACTTAGAAATGCAGGATTTGCAAAAATGACCATTTCAGCTGAGCACTCACAGAACCCCAGAAGTGTCTGGGTTGGAAGGGACCTGAAAGATCATCTGGTTCCAATCCTTTTCCATGGGCAGGGACACCTCCCACTAGCTCAGGTTGCTCCAAATTTATCCAACCTGGCCTTGGACACTTCCAGGGATCCAGGGGCAGCCACAGCTTCTCTGGGCAACCTGTGCCAGTCCCTCACCACCCTCCCAGCCAACAATTCCTTCCCAATATCCCATGTAACCCTGCCCTCCTTCAGTTTAAGGCCTTGTCCTGTCACTCAGCATATGGCTCTCAAACAAGATTTTTTCTTTAAATCTCATTTTAAATCAAATTTGTCTGTTGGACTCAATGATCACTGTGGGTCCCTTCTAATTCAGATGAGGGTCTAAAATTAAAGGTACCGTGAAGTTATTAATCCCAAATCATCCAACTCTCAATGAGGATGATTCTGTTTCAATGGATGAGAACTCAGCTCCTCAGAAGGTGACCTGCTGAATTTCTGGGTAAAGTGCAGACATTGATTTTGGAAGGGAAAGTTACTTTAAAAAAAGGCACTGAAGCATTTCTCCTACATGCCCAATGCACTGTCTTTGATTTTCAGCATCAGTTTAAGGACACAAATAACATCCCAAAACTGCATCGCTGAAATCACATTGAGCATCTATTTCTGAACAGAAAAACTTACATTTTTCAGTAGTAACTCCAGATTTGTCTGCAAATTTACTTAAATTAAGTCTGCTTCCCTTTCTCCCATCCCAATAACAGCTGCCCAACGACGAGCCAAAATCATTGTATTTTGGTTAATTTCTATTCAGCAGAAATAACTCAATTGCAGCAAGTTCTTCATCTGTTCAGCACAGAACACCATGAACAGCTGCCTCCAGCCTACTCCTCCTCAGCATCCCAGATCCCTTGGAGAAAGCAGCTCAGAGCAGAACATGGCACTGAGGGCTGATTTGGATCCTGGGAATTCCACTGGCACAGGCAGGACCACTGCCTGAGGCTTCTGACTCCCTAAATTTTAAGAAGATGTTCGTAAGATACTGGGAAGGAATTCTTGGTTGTGAGGGTGGGGAGGCCCTGGCCCAGGTTGCCCAGAGAAGCTGTGGCTGCCCCTGGATCCCTGGAAGTGTCCAAGGCCAGCTTAGATGGCCTTGGACATCCAATGTCCATGGAAAAGGATTGGAACCAGATGATCTTTCAGGTCCCTTCCAACCCAGACCCTTCTGGGGTTCTGTGAGTGCTCAGCTGAAATGGTCATTTTTGCAAATCCTGCATTTCTAGAGTATATAAATACATTGGTGTTGGTACTTGTTTTTATCCACAACCTGGTGACAGTTGTCTTTTTATCCTGGTCTAAGGAAACATTTCCTGAAGGAGAAATGGAAAAGGTTAAAAGAATGCAGGTATCACTGCTGTGAAATGGGAAAAGGGGGGGGGGGTGTGGCTTTAAGGCCAAAGCATTTCAGACTTTACACATTTCAAAACCTGGGCCAGTGGGAGGTGTCCTTGCCCATGGCAGGGGGTGGCACTGGATGGGGTTTAAGGTCCCTTCCAACCCAAACCATTTTGGGATTCAGCAAGAGGAGCTTTCTTTCCCTACTGAATCCCCACCACTAATGTACCTGTGACATTTTCACACTTCCCAAGTTGTTAACTGTTCAAAGGAAGGCTGGAATACTGGGATTCCAACCAGAATAAAGCAGCTGCACTGTACAGTGGTAATTTTATATTTTCATTTAAGGAGAAGAAGGCCCCCTGTTTAATCAGGTCATTACAGCTGTAGCTCAGTGGAGCATCTACCCTTGAATAATGAAGATGTAAAGGCCAACAGGCTCTATTTTCCCTTTTCCAGGGTGTCCACAGAGGGAGAAGCTGCAGAAGAATCCACCACCTGTTCCTGCTGCCCCTGTGCCAGTTACCAAGTGCTCTCCTGGGAAGAGACACCGAAGGCCAAAATGAAAAATTTCCAAAGTCAAATTTAAACATCTTTCAGCCTAACAATGAAAACTGTTTTCAGGAGGCTCTGACTTCTCTGGGAGGCTTTTCAGCAGCTCAGGTTTAAAACAACTCACTGAGCTGTGACTGTTTTACACTTAACAGAATAACTTGAAATTTGGGGTTTTCTGGGGTTTTTGTTGTGTTTTTTGTTGGTTTTTTTGTTTTTTGGGTTTTTTTTTTAAATGGAAGATTTCAAGCCCTTAATCTGTGCTTTGCCCATATAACCCATGGAATACCTCTGGGATAATCTGCTCCTAAACCACACACCAGGGCTGTGCAGCCAGAGAATTAAGAACCAAGATGAACATTTTCAGGATAAGAAGGAACTGGGAGATGTAACACCCGAAGGAGGTGTCTGGTTGATGCCATCACTGCTACTAAACTTCATTTTAGCTCTTAAATAAAACAAAACCAGGCAATGGACAGCCCTGCTGCTTCCATCCCTTCCCAGTGCTGTGAGAGAACAGATAAATTCATTATTGCTGCACTTTGCCACGGAGATGATTCACCTTCTCTTGTTTCAGCTGCAAATCTCAGTTATATAACAACAGAGAGACATGAAATGGCTATAAATAAGGAAAAGCAGATTTCTGACAATATGTAGAATATCCAGATGTGCTCTTGCATCAATCTCATTTTAAGCCAGAGTTACCAGTAAGTGGTAACTGAAAAAATATGATGGTTTAGGCATAGAGAGGAAGTCAGAATATCTTTATATTCAGAATATTTAAGTGAACCAAGAAATATGCACTACAGAGCATTACTAAATTCAAGCTGGGGCTTTCTTCCTTGTGCTATTCACTGCAGTAAATAAGGGGTGGGGAACAGGAATGCAGGATAAATGAATCCATAGAACAAGAGTGAGTGAATAAATAGGTGATTCTACTGCAGTAACAGAAGTAAAAATATTAAGATGTGCAATCATTGATTTATAAATAAAACAAACTTCTTAAATACAATATTGAAACTGTCTGGCCAAGCATCAGCCAGATTTAAAAAGTCAATACTTTCACCACAAAAAAAAAAATATTTATTCAAGTTCCTGAACAAACACACACAAACTCAGGACATTAATCCCTCCGGTCTCCTTCCCTCCTCTCTCCAGACCCAAGGTTTTCCAACCCCCAAGGAAGAGCACTTTCTCAATAAATACATATAAATACACATTAAATACATATAAATACCCTTTGGTTATCCAAGTATTGCCATTTTCATGTGATAAACCACCAAACAATCAGAAACCTTCCAAGTTTACAAGTCAAATCCAGCGACTTCTCCTCCTTGCTAAGTTTCACAGCAACCTTATTGCTGCCATTGTTTAATGACCTAAATAACCCAAAGTTAATTATCTCTCTGTACATAAGCTCACCAGAATGTGAGCTTGAGATGATGAAGGTACATGAAGGCTTAGTTTTCCCTAAGCCTTCCCATCTCTGTGTCCTTGGGATCACTGTGACCCCCACCCCAATCCCAATCCCAATCCCTTCCTTCCTCACTGTGCAATGGGAGATTTTTGTATAGAATTTGGAAAAGCAAGGCAGCAATAATTTAAATATTTGTTATCCATCCAGCAAACCAACCCCTGCACCGTGTCATCAGTAAAATATGGAATGTTCTTTCCCATGGTTTCCCACATCGCAGCCAAGACTCCCCAGTTAACTCCCTCTCTGGCATTATTATCCACACAAAAGCAAATTAAAACACAAAAAAAGGTGGAGAAGAGCAGAAGGAAAGGAGGAAGAGACATGCAGGGTGTGTTTCACTCTAAAAAGAAAAAAAAAACCTTAGATGTGACTGTCATAACTGATCATTTCAAAGATACTCTACATGTAAATCAGCATTTCCACAAGACACTTCACAAACACAAGAGGTAGCACATTTTCATGCGCTTTTAAACCCAGAAAAGGGCCACAGAGCTCTTAAAAATTTTAAATATTTAAATTTTTTTATGTATATAACTGTGCTCTAACACCTTTAACCGTCTCCTGAAGCAAACAGGGAAAAACAAGGTCCCCAAGCACTGCTGACCTCAAGCTTTCCTCATGTTTCCTCCCTCCCTCAGGGATGCAAACACACCTGGGAATTACACTGAGGGTTATTCCTGCCTGAACTTGGAACCTCCAGCACCTCTGTGACCATCTCCAAGGGAGCAGAGCAGGAGATGCTGGAGCAGATGCCAGGTAGGCACCGGAGATGCTGGAGCAGGTGCCAGGTGGGCACTGGAGCTGCTGGAGCAGCCAACACTTTCCCATCCCTCCATCCCCTGTCAACTTACAATTTCTTAAACAAACAGCACCAAAAATTGCTTTTAGTTTATAACAAACCCAAACCCAGCAAATCTCACCGCACAAAATCACTGCAGGTTGATTATTCCACATTTTTACTTCCCTGCTTTGCCTCAGCTGCTCAGTCATTTTAAAGTGTGAGCTGTAAATTTGCAGGTTTTATAAAGGGAAAAAAAAGAGATGCAAATGCAAACTCCTCCTAAGTCAAACTTCCATCAGGGAAGAGCACTCGAGGTATTTGTGCTCTGTCAGGCTCCCCACGGAGCCAACCATCTGTTTGGGGGAAAAGCTGCAATATGGAAACATCCTAATTAATGAAGGAAAAATAGCAATTTGGCTTAAGAGGCTTTGGCATTTCATAAACACACTTAAGTACAGCCGTTTATCATCCAAGTTCCTTTCTCTCTTTGAGGAAGGTCATTGGAGCAGAGGAGGAATTTTAGGGATTTGTTTGGGTTGTTGAGGGAGCTGCAGAGCAGAGCAGGTGAAGGAGATGCTGCAAGGCCTCAGCACCTGCCAAAAAGTTATGGGGGTTTTTTTCCCTCTCCTCCTGCTATATTTTAAGGCAAAAAACTTCCTCTCTTCAGGAGGAGAGAGTGGACTCTGGGACTTGCTGGGACTGTGTCTGACAGCACATTCATTTCAGTAGTAACTCCAGATTTGTTTGCAAATTTACTTAAATTAAGTCTGCTTCCCTTTCTCCCATCCCAATAACAGCTGCCCAACAACGAGCCAAAATCATTGTATTTTGGTTAATTTCTATTCATCAGAAATAACTCAATTGCAGCAAGTTCTTCATCTGTTCAGCACAGAACACCATGAACAGCTGCCTCCAGCCTACTCCTCCTCAGCATCCCAGATCCCTTGGAGAAAGCAGCTCAGAGCAGAACATGGCACTGAGGGCTGATTTGGATCCTGGGAATTCCACTGGCACAGGCAGGACCACTGCCTGAGGCTTCTGACTCCCTAAATTTTAAGAAGATGTTCGTAAGATACTGGGAAGGAATTCTTGGTTGTGAGGGTGGGGAGGCCCTGGCCCAGGTTGCCCAGAGAAGCTGTGGCTGCCCCTGGATCCCTGGAAGTGTCCAAGGCCAGGCTGGACAGGGTTTGGAGCAACCTGGGCTGGTGGAAGGTGTCCCTGCCCATGGCAGGGGGTGGAACACAACGATCTTGAAGGTCCTTTCCAGCCCCAAACCATTCTGTGACTCGAAATGTAACTCAAAATGCAAAGGGGTCAGTTGGCTCCTTTTGGGACACCCCACATGAACTCCCCCCAGTCTGACCAGTCAGGAAAAACCACCACAACAAACCCCACCCCAGGGGTCACGAGGCCTCCAAGAGCAACTGCAAAATTCAAAAGGAATTCTTTGCCTCTGCAAGGATGTTTGTGTTTATTTTTATTACTGCAGTGCTTGGAAGCCTGAACTGAAATCAGGGTCCTACTGTGTTGGCAGCTTGTACGAAAACACAGCAAGAAAACACCCCTGTCAAAATAAATTTATTAGCCTAAGTCCTTCTCCTCCCAGAGCCACTGTCAGCATTCCTGCCCAGGGATTTCAGACATGAGACAAGTGGGGTTTTTCCCTGGCATGTACAGGAAATCAGAAATCATATAAACCAACATCTGGGTTATTTTGGAGCAGAATGAATCTTAAATTTAATGTTCAGGCATCAGTGACACAGATCTGTACCTTCATCATCTCAAGCCTGTGATTTGTCACTGGAAAGAAGCAGGTACATATAATTTGGGGTAGGATTCATCTCACCTATTTCACAGGGAAAAAGTGGCATCCTTGTTTCTATTAATATCAAGTGACTCTTTTATCCAGAGACACCCATACTGAGGATGTAAAACTGAGAATGTAAATCAAACCCAACACCCCTTCTTTTTTTTTTTTATTTTGATGTGGGAAGATCATTGTATGACCAGACAAATATCTGGAGTAAAAAACTGTGCTGCTAATAATATTTGGAAATCAGATGTATTTTATTCATTAATTTTAAAACCACTATTTTAGCTCTGTACAGCTGGACACAGAAAGGGAGGCACACAGGAGACTCCCACGTCACAGCAGGGAAAAAACAGATGCCATCAACAAGCCCCCAGGTTTCTGCAAACATGGATTTCAGTGTTATCACAGGGGGCCTCCTGCTCACAGCTCCTCTCCAAGCTCTGCACGGGGCACATCTGCCTTTGCTCAGCTCAGACCACACAGTTTAGCCTCCAATTCCTAATTTCTACTAAAAATGGTTCCAGGTTATAAAAGCCTCTGGCCTCCAGCCTTGGGCAGTGTTTCCATCAGGGCTCACCTTGGCAAGGATAAGGAGCTAAATATGCTAAATACTGTATGAACAGGGAAGTCACATTAGTTAGATCATAAGATTTTCTGTCAAGAATGTACTGGTTACTTGATAATTACGAATATTTTTGTTCCTAACTAATGAGAAATTCATAAGCACATCAATAGAGCAAGTTACTGTAGGGCCACAGTCACCTTAATTACAATTCTTACACAGAGCTGCTGCAGATTAGAAAATGAGATTTCTTCAGATAATCCAGTTCAGAAATAAGAGGGAAATAATTCTGCTGTTACAGACACTCATTTCAGTATTCAGCCTGTGATAAATCATTACTGGTGCCAAGCAGAGGTACAAAACACCAACAGACTTGGTCTTAGAAAGACAGGAACAACCCAAAGTTGACATTAACCTCTTGTGCTCTGTGAAGAACTTGTATGCAAAACCCTCCCACACTGACAAACAACCAAGAAACAAGTATATTACACATGAATGCATTAAATTTGCATAAATCAGAAAAAAGATACTAATTTTCCAGAATACACTTTTTTTTTCTTTTTTGTTATCCTACTGAATTTAAAAAGGAATTAGGTAGAATTTAAAAGGCACTGGGGAGAAGATCAGATTTAAAATTAATTTAATCGAGTGACTAAAAAATGCAGGTAATCACACAACAGAAGTGCCCCAGAAGCCTCCATATTCCTCCTCATTCCATAGTGAAAAACTGCTGGGAATTCACCAAATGTAAAGTTATAAAATCCTAGAATGGTTTGGGTTGGAAGGGACCTCAAAGCTCACCTCGTTCCACCCCCTTTTTAAGATCCTGGTTTTCTTTTGTCTATTTAGGATCTAAGAAATATATATTTGTTTTTTTTTTAAGAACCATAGAATCCTAGAATGGTTTGGATGGGAAGGGACCTCCAAGACCTTCCAGTGCCACCCCCTGCCATGGGCAGGGACACCTCCCACTATTCCAGGTTGCTCCAAGCCCCGTCCAACCTGGCCTTGGACACTTCCAGGGATCCAGGGGCAGCCACAGCTTCTCTGTGCCAGTGAGGTTGTGGACTTCTAAATACTGGTTTTTTAAATGGTTCCCACACTAAGAATTTATTTATCCCAACTACAGACTGGATCAATTTGTTTAACACGCTGAAAATTCCCCTTTCCCTTTAAAATCTTGTCCCACTGGGACTAAACCAGCCCCCCCTGTGTTGTTGAAATGTGGGTTTAGCAAACACAGAACCAAAAGCTCAGAGTCAGTACATGACACCCTTCTGCAACATTCCAGATGGGAAACACTTCTCTTAGGGAAAACAGGAAGAAAATGAAGAAAACTGCCTTGAATTAATAAACAAATTATTACAACAAGGCCTGTTCCACTGTCATTATGTACTTCCAAAGTGGCCTCTACTTCATTTGATTTTTTTGTCTCCCTGATTTCTCTGAAGGGTTTCCAGGTGCAGCTCCTGCCCTTCCCATGTCCCAGCCTCTGGAATGGGCAGAACAAGCTGTGCCCTCCCTCCTGAGCTGCTTCAGAGATTAAAAGCACAAATTCTATTTTCACAACCCCCCATCTCTTATTCCAGGGGATGATTTGCTCTCTGAGCCTGTCCAGGGAAGAGATAAAAGGTCTTGGATGTACAAGGAGCACCAAACAGCTCCATGGGAGAGCAGGGACGTGGCCCAGGCACAAAGTTCTGGCTTTGTTTAATTGTCAGTGAAGATAAGGAATAGCTGGATATTCTCTTATAAACTCTGAGGGGGTTTTTCCCCTGCAGGGCAGATTTCAGAGGCCATTTCCCAGCTCAGGGTCATTTATCAGCCAGCAGGATCAGCAGACAGGACCAAGCTGGGATGTTTAGACACCCAGAATTCTGATTTTTCTTCCATTTCAGCACTTTGATCTCCTGAAGCCCTTCTAGGCGTCTGTACTTAATAAAGCAGCACTGTTTGTAAACTTCCAAACAAGTTTTGTTCACGTAGCATTTCTAACTAATTGAAATAACAGCAATTTTGAACATGAATTTCTAGATGAAAAATGCAGAAACACTCCCAGGAATGCTTTTTATGCCTCTGAATAAAACAGTGTTGGCACCTCAGTGATTAGAATGAGTATTTCAATGTGAACAACTTCAAGGAATATTTTAAAATAGAAGATTAAGTGGGTGACTCAATCATATAAATCAGACAAGAACAACACGATGAATAAATCATTTAAATGCACTATTAATTCTTGTGGTATCAGGGAGAGAAAGTGGTTTAAAATAATTTAAAAGCAGACTAATTTGTATTCAGCAGACAATTAAATTCAGGGATTAATGTGTCACTTGAAACGGCAGCAAAAAGAAATACAAATATAAATTAAATGCCTCCTTTTAAATCAGTATATTGGGGTTATGAGATAACTCATGATCTTCATTTCTTACTCTAAGAACAGACCAAAGGTGCAGTTCCTTAGATCAGTTTTGTCTGTCAACAATCAGGAGCAGTCTCAGAGGATTTGAGGGCTCATAACCATTCTGAATTCACCTAAAAGGTTTTCAAACTCATTTAAATGACACAAACCACCTTCTGCTGAGACATGGACACCTCATTGAACCTTCTTGTAAAATCCCATCCCCAGCTGACTTAGATTTGGGGGAGTTTTTGTATGCTGAGAGAATATGGGTCATTTCTCCACCCATCCCTCATCCTCAGCAAGAAAATGATATAAAAGGAAACATAAATCCTTCCACTTCAGAATGATCTCGCAGCAAAAAATTTCCACAATTCCCCTCAAATAGGTCATTTAAAGATGGAAGCTTTGGCAAAAATTATCCATGACTTATCTAAAAATATTTCTGATACTAAAAAAAAAAAAAATTGGCCTCACAGACACTCTGAGAGGAGAAGTTCAGGCAAGAACAGGCTGAGGAGGAGAAACTCCTGAAGAGATGCAGCTTAAAAATCAATCCTCTTACAAGGAGAACAAAATTTTTCCTTTAAAAGTATTAGATAATTTTTCCTTTAAAAGTATTAGATAATTTTTCCTTTAAAAGTATTAGATAATTTTTCCTTTAAAAGTATTAGTAAGTACCAGACACTTACTCTTCTTAAAGGAAAAAAAGGGAGAAGGAAGAGCAACTCCCAAAAGAGAATGTGGTGATGGCATTCCAGCCTGATCCCAAACCCCTGGCACAGGCACTCCAGGGATGAAAGGTGGGTTTTGGGAACCAAGTGGGACATGGGACACTTCACACCCCCAGTGCTGAGCTGGGAGCTGCCAATGCCACGTTCAAACATCCCCCCCTTGCAAAGCCATGGAAAAAAACCTGGAGGCTGGGAAGAGGCTGCTGGAGGGAGGAGTTGATTTTAACCTTTCCTGAATTGTGTTTGATCATATCTGATCACTCACTGCAGATCAGCAGGTTCTACACAAACCTGGCCAGTGGCTGGTGCATAAAAATCCCTGAAAAATAAAAATATGGCTCACACCTGGAATATAATCCCAGGATGGAGTGCTGTGGATTCAACATCTGTCAACGGAATAAACAACTGCAAAAATCTGTGCCAGCATTTCCCAGGGACAAGTCACACTGCATATAAATAATATTTATCTTCAGGAACCCAGGGTGGGGGGGAAAGTGATATGGAAAAATGTCACATCCTGGGGGGAGACTGAAGTAAAGGCACACTGAGACTACCAGGGATTAATAATATTGAGGAGTGTGATGGAAATGGAGCTGGTTAACAGGTACCTAAGGCCAGCAGGGTTTGTTTTATTTTCTTTGGGAATGTTCCCACCACACAGAACACAGGAACAGCTCCAGCCAGTGCAGAAGTGCTCGATATCCAAAAGTTGGTTTGATAACCAAAAGTGTTCTGCCCAAGGAGCACAGAGTCAGTGGCAGCCTCAGATCCTGCTTTGTAAGATCCCTTCCTTCTTGTAAAAACCTAGGAAACTGCAGAGTGCTCCCTAACTGCAATTAAACACCAAAATTAAATTAAAAAGTAAAAAATCAGTAGTACTGAAGGTCCAGAAACTTCCTCACCACCACCTGACAGATCTTTGTTAAAGCTGCTTCATCTCCAGCACCACAGCAGCTCCTCAAGGTTGGTAATTCAGACCCCTCAGGCTCAAACCATCCTGGGATGTGCTCCTTAAAGCCCAGGAGCACCTGATCTCTCATCCAAAGCTGCTCCATCTATTATTCCAAAGCTTCCTTGAGAGCAATAACAGCATCTCTCCCACCTGCCATCCCACCTCATCCATCTCCCTCTGTATTCTCTGCTTCTGACTTTGTGACTGTGGAGCTGAAAAATCAAATCTACTGAAAATGAAATTTAACCAGGCAACAACTTCATAACACCTCCTGCCATCCAGTTCCAGCCTCACTTTGCCTTTTATCCTCACATCTGGAAGCTTAAACACCAAATGAAATCGTGAGACAAGAGGATTATTTTGCACTGTGAGGTTTTACAAGTGAAGGGGGAATAAGATTCCCTCTCTTCCACACAGCAATTAATTATTCCTCCTTCCACACTACGTTATAATAATCAAAGGACATCTACAAGAAGCTTCCTTCCCCTCCCCAATAAACAGAAAAATCACAACTATTGTGTTGTGGCTCTGCACTCAAAGCTGTTTTTTTACATTCTTTGCGTTACCTACACTGAGTAAGAACTTTCATGTTGCTGCTCAAGAGTTTCTCTCTTGTGGTCACTGAATCTACTCCTACAGGTTAAGCAGAGAAAAAGGCACTGAAACATGAGCCTTGCTCAAATCTCTTGATAACACAGACTCCAAAAAAAAGAAAAAAAAAAAAGCTAAATTTAGAACTTCAAGTTGTGAAAAGCCACCTTGAAATAACATTTTGCAAAGAGCTGAATTCCAAAGAGATGAATTTGACCCACGTGCCCCCACGAGTGACAGGCTCCTGTTCCAGTACATTATACACCCATATAATGAGAGATTTGCCCAGTTCATCATTAATGGCATTTACTGCCTGAAAAATCAGCGTGGGATTGTGCCCAGACACGTGATGGGGACATTCCCCACCTCATCAGTAAAGGCTGTCACCCACAGCTTTCCATGGCTGATCCCAAATCCTCACAGGCAGAACTCACTGCAAACAGGAATTACACTTTCAACACCCAAAAAAAAGAAAAATACAAAGCCTGGAATTTCTCAAGAGGGAGAAGGACTTTAGTCCTGGAGTGGCAGGACAAGCAGGAATGATTTTAAACTGCCAGAGGACAGGGTTAGATGGGATATTGGGAAGGAATCCTTCCCTGGGAGGGTGGGGAGGCCCTGGCACAGGGTGCCCAGAGAAGCTGTGGCTGCCCCTGGATCCCTGGAAGTGTCCAAGGCCAGGTTGGATAATTTTGGAGCAACCTGGGCTAGTGGAAGGTGTCCCTGCCCGTGGCAGGGAGTGGGACTTGATAATCTTTAAGGTCCCTTCCCATCCAAATCACTCTGGGATTCTATATTTAGCTTGGAATTTTCTCCATTTTATTTCTCTTTCCTGCAGGTGAAGCTATTGCTTATTTTTGTGCCACATCTGATGACAAGAAAACAGATGTTCTATATTCAACACATTCAGGTAAAATGGCAAAATCAATATGCAAGTGTTGAATATTTCTAAAACTCTTTGTTTAGAAACATTTCAATACTTACTAAGTTTCTAGAACTGTGAGAAATGTTAATTTTCATTTGCTTGTTTAAAAAACAGACCCCCATTTTTACAGATTAGAAGATTCATTTTGTTTAAATCCTACTTTAAGGAAAGGAATCCAAGTTTTGTTCCTCACATGAGATCTGGGGCCAGGCTTGTTCCAGCAGAGAAACTCCAGGGTCAGTCATTGGGACATCCCAGTGGTTTCTTACTGATTTTACAGACAAAACAGTTGAATTCACTGATATAAACCTTTTTTTTTCCTTAAAAGACTTGTCTGGATTTTTAAACTATTATAGATATGCAAATCCTTAAGGTTTCCTTGGACATCCTAGAAAGGACATTCCACTTTCCCAACAGTTTCCCTGGACAAATCACTCAAATTGACTGCATTTCCTTTTGAAGCCAGTGGATATATTCTTCTTGAATTGTGTATGAGAATAGTTTTGTTTTATGATGGATAAGGGAAAACAAGGCCATTGATGTGGAAAGCTGTAACTTTATCTCCTTTACACACAGCACGGGAATTTCAGCGGGATTTGAAGTGGGATTTGGTGGAAAACTCCTGCTCCCTCTACTGGCTCAGCCACAGCAAAGCAGGGATGTTTTATCCCAAACCTGTCAGGGAATGTGAGTAAATCTCACAAAATCCCAGATCCCTCTTCCAGGCTGTTGCCAAAGGTGCTCTGTGCTCCTGGCACCAGCACCTCCCCTGAGGAATGATCCTCTGAACTGGTCACCAGTTACAACCTGGAACTTTTGATCCCCATCCCCAGACGGTCCCACCAGGTTTCCTCCTGCTCTGCAGTCCAGCTGTTCCAACACAAGGAAGATGTGGACCTGTTGGAATGGGTCCAGAGGAGGCCACTGAGTTGATCACTGGCCTGGAGCCAGGCTGGGAGAGCTGGGAGGGGGTTCACCTGGAGAAGAGAAGGTTCCAGGGAGACCTGAGAGCCCTTTCCAGGGCCTAAAGGGGATCCAGGAGAGCTGGAGAGGGACTTTGGGACAAGGGATGGAGGGACAGGACAAGGGGAATGGCTTCCCACTGCCAGAGGGTAGGGTTAGATGGGATATTGGGAAGGAATTCTTGGCTGGGAGGGTGGGGAGGCCCTGGCACAGGTTGCCCAGAGAAGCTGTGGCTGCCCCTGGATCCCTGGAAGTGTCCAAGGCCAGGTTGGATGAGGCTTGGAGCAACCTGGGCTGGTGGAAGGTGTCCCTGCCCATGGCAGGGTGTTGGAATGAGATGGTCTTGAAGGTCTCTTCCAACTCAAACTACTCTGGGATTCTTTGACTCTTGACTTAAACCAACTAATATATCCAAGATCCCTGAATTCCACGAGCTCTGGTCAGATCCCGCTTTCTGCCGGCACAACACGCCATGGAAACCGTCCCACGGGATCTCCAACAGTGAGATCCCAGCTCCTGACAGCTCAGACCTCCCCTCAGGGTTCCAGGTAAGCTGGGAGTGAGGAAAGGTGGTTGACAGGGCTGACCCTGCCCAAGGACAGAGCCCAACCTGCAAACACGACCATCCCAGAGCCCTTCCACCTCAGGAATCCATTCCCTGCTTTGCACAACGGATGCCCACGGAAAGGACCGGCCTAAAAGCCTTTTTCTTCTCCCTCAAGGAAAGTCTCTGGAGGTTAAAAGCTCTGAGCAGCACGAGGACAGCAGAGGAGAGATGGCTCCATAATGGAGCAGCACTGGGAGGAGCAGGAGGATGAATCAGCCCCTGCATTTAGAGGAGACTGGGGTGCAATAATCTCAGCAATAAGACCTGGAGAATCAATGAAGAAGGGAAGGTCTGAGAAAGATTAAAGCTGATACAGAAGAAGTTGAGAAAAGAATCACTGACCTAGAGATAAATCTTGGATAAAAACCAGCAAATAGGAACACGCCTGAAAAAACCCATGTGGGTTTTCACCCATTTGTAATAAGTAAAACAATCAGCACAGCAGAAATACCCTGAATATTTTTCTCTCACCCTCCCCAAACTTACGTGCCTAATTTTACAATCTAACCTATTTGAGCAAGTGGGACAGAGACTGAAGATTAGTTCATGCATTTTCTTTTGGGGAAGGTAAAAAAGAACAGAACATTTCAAGCTCAGTTACAGGCAACTTTAGTAAAAAGGGGGGAACTAAGTGAGAGCTGTATCTGTATTCAAGCAGTAAATACATCTGATACTCACAGCTGCCTTTCACACATTTTTTTAAGAGAACAGAACAATCTAAAGTGGGGAAAAGTGATTTAGAAGTTCCCAAAATTTAAGCCTCATAGTGAACAGCCCAAAATACAGCATTTCAGAGACAGGGAGACACTGCTCCATCATAACAATCCAACAGTACTCAGCCAATTCCTCCACAAAAACTAAAGCCAAAAAACTGGAAATACTGAGAAGGAGAACTACGAAATTACAAGTGTTCAAGAAGATTTAACTGAAAGAAAATGTAAGTTGAAATATTCCAGAGTCTAGAAATAACCCAGTAAAATGAAATGATCTGCTGAGGTGAAATGTTTTAAAAAAAAGGAGGTAAGACATACTGTAAAGTAAATATAAAAAGAGTTTTATAAATGTGCCACAGTTAGGGAAGTTAGAAGAGGAAGGTCATAGAAAGGAGGAAGCTTAAAATATGGCTCTGAAAAACTTTGCATATACAGATTATTTAAGAATATCCCACAGCACCACAGGATGGAATTGGGCAACACTGAGAAAGGACAGTAAATCCCTCTCTGTGCATCTGTGTTTGATGAAAGCACAGGAGATAAAGAACAAGGCAATAAATTAAAGCTCAAGAGGGTGAGGAAAGCCACGGAGAGGACGTGGGAACAAAACTCCCCGAGCGCTGGCACAGGGAATAAAGTCACTTGGAGAGCAGTGGCACAGGGAATAAAGTCACTTGGAGAGCAGTGGCACAGGGAATAAAGTCACTTGGAGAGCAGTGGCACAGGGAATAAAGTCACTTGGAGAGCAGTGGCACAGGGAATAAAGTCACTTGGAGAGCAGTGGCACAGGGAATAAAGTCACTTGGAGGGCTGTGGAAACAGGAGAGGAGGGTGAGGACACCCCTGGCTGGTCCCTCAGAGCAGGAGGGAGGTGGCCCCAGCCCACACAGGTGTTCTTGCAGCTGTTGAGGGGCTCCTGGGTGGAGATCTTGGCTCCCAGAGCTGGAGGAGCCCCTGCTCCTCACACAGGAGCACAAACCAACCCGGGCTGATAAACAGCTGAGTCACTTAATAAAAAAATTATGAACGCAAAAGACTGAACAGACCAGTCAAATAAGAATTATTTATGAGCTATAAAGCAAGTCAGGTTGTATCTGTGGTGTTGTTATTAAAAAAAAAAAAAAAGAAAGAAAGAAGTATTTGTGAATCAGAAGGAAATAAATACACATTAGGGTAATACAGGCTGCTAAAATTCCCTCTAAGACAGCAGTGCAGGAGAGAAGCAGAAGCTTTATTGTCCAAGCATCTTGTATTTGTCTGGGAAGACAGTTTGGTTTATGAACAAGACATATTCTGACCAAATAAATCAGAATACAAAGAAGCAAACAATGAGCCTGTACACACACATCTTCCCCACACGGTGCCTTCTTCAGGAGGGACACATTAAACTACAGAAATGCAAAACAAATTTTCAGGAAGGGCCAGTTCGTGCTCAACAAACTCAAGGACAAACTTCCCTGTGGTCAGAGGATTTGTCAACACACTCCAGACTTGTTTAAAAATGGATTTATGAAAAACCAGCAAACTTGGTGGAAGGGTCTGAGTTATTATCATTATTTGGATGGAACACCTCGAACACGTGGATACGTTTGGGATTCAGTGCCATAATACTTTTAAGGTCTTTTAACACCTCACTTCTAACACCTCCTTAAATTAAGTTCCCTGACACCTCAGAGGACCCACCAGCTGGATCTCATCACTCAGCAATTTCTTTCAGAAATGAAATCGAAAAAGCAATTGTGACCCTCAAACTCTTTTGGGGTAAAAAATTATCCTCAGACTTCCAAAAGAGATCAGATAGATGAGAAAGTGCCTGCAGTTCTGGCCAAGCAGTAATGAGACCTTCACAGAAATGCCTTTTATCTTCCAAAGGCAGGAATCAAAGGAGAAGAGCATTTGACAGGGGCTCTTTCAGTCCTGGAATTAAAATATAAAGTGGCAGGTTCCAAAAGGCCCTATAAATACATTGGAAGTGAGAAGTAATTGGGTCTTCTGTGAACCAGGAAAGAAGAACAGGTTTTAAAAAACCCTGCACCAAAAATACCCTGAATGACAGGCAGGCTCCTGGCTGGGAAGCTCCAGATAAAAACTGTGCATTTTAGAGTTAAGAACAAGCAGGATATAATTCCTGACTAACTCAGAAGAGAAAAGCAGGCCCTTTGGGCTAAGGATTACATGCCTCAGATAAATTTAACATGAAAAAAAAAAAAAAAGATGAGTACTTTAAAACCTATCTCGGCCTCTGCTAGAAATAAAAGGTACAAATTCCTGGGCTTACACCTCACAAAGTGAAGAGAAATATAAAACCAAACAAAACCTGCAGTTTTGCAGCTGAATTTCAACCAGGTTCTGAAGGGAATCTAAGCTCTTACAGTGGTATTAATTTAACGTGATAATGTAAGAAGGAAATAGTCCATCTGCTTGTAAAAGAACCAGGATAACTGTAATAGGTGGAATGATTGGATCCATTAGATGGGCTTATTTCCCTAACAGGATCCTGGAGTGAATCCATGAGTGCACTGCTGTGATGTGCACTACTGGAACACACACCCGGAGCAAGGAATGATTAGAACAAGCAAGAAAGAACTGCAGATAAATATGAGACAGGTCCTTGACAAACAAATAAAACCAGAGAACCTTCCAGAATGTGGATTCAGAGAACAGAACTGCCCTGGAAGAAGGGCTTAATTAGGGGGAAAGAAGCCTCAAACACTCTGAGAAGCAGCAGTGAGAAGGTGTTTCTACCTGGGGTTAATGCACCTGCCTGCCCCGGCCACTGGGCTTTTGGCCAGAAGGAATAACAGGATGGAGCAAAGCACAGTCTTCTGACACTCTAAAACAAACACATCCCTCATAAATATAACTCTGGATACAAACATGAGTCAGAGAACTTGTATGTCTGCATCTCTCTAAATTAATTTACACTGGAAAAACCAAAGTGATCTGTAACTCTGCTCAGCTGTCTGGCAGCTTTGGGGAATATCCATTTATGTCAGAAGGAAATACAGCCTAATCAAAACACTATTGCAGGCATAATGTGTCCTCAAGGCATTACTGTAAACCATCCTGAGTGCCCTTGAGTCACAGGAGAATTTTTGTTAAGACAAGAGATTAAATATGTGCTCACACACACATGGGCTGAGCACTGTGAAACCCCAGGAGTGAAGCTCTGAAAGGACACCCAGACCCCCAGATTTAACCACAGGGCATTACATAGTCTGATGTTGCAGTGGAAATCCATTTATTTTAATTGGCATTACTGCATGCAACTATATGTTCAGACATATGTAACTGTATTCTTCTTATAAAAATATTTTGTGTGTTCCTGAACCACAACACCATCGAGTACCTAAGGGGGAAAACCCACCCTGGCTGAGTCCAAATAAATGTTAACCACAGTTCTTAGAGAATCTGCTCAGCAGTTTCTGAAGGAGGAATAATAAGAAGGCATTTTACTGCTACCACTACCGGGGATCTTTTAATCAGGAAGAACGATCAAAACCACATCAGAGCCTCTCGGAATTGTTAGCTTGACTCCACTGCCCCTGTTTGGGAACTGGTACTGCAAATGAAAGACACAGCAAAGCACAGGAATTTCAAAGGCCACTGTGCTTCCTTGGATTCCCCAAGAAAAGAACACAATACCTTTAACCTGCTTCAAAGGTTTATTCCCACAGTGGAATGCAAAATGAAGGGAGTGCAGGAAACGAACACACACAACACAGAGACACCCTGGTGGGCTGTCACCCACCCACAGAACCTCAACTCAGCACATGGCAGGTGAATCTTACTTTTCAGGCACACCTGAAACCTCCAACAGACTGATTTTTCCCAACACAGAACTCAGGACTTGGGAGTTTATTCCCAGTTCTCAGAGATGGGTTTAGCTCTGGGGCCACGGGGACAAACCAGAGCACCAAAACCATCAGGGAGGCTTCACTTCCAGCTTCCAATGGACATTCTACATCATTGTAGTGATAAATAAATTTAAAATGTCAATAAATACCTTATCTTTTTAAAGCACCTGAACGGGGGAAAGTCCCAAAACCCCTCAGTGTCCCCACAGAAAGTGCCCAGACAAAATCCTACCAGTGAAGGCAACAGCGGTGGAGGGACCTGAAGGTCTGCACTGACCATGTGAAAATTAAGGAGTTAAAGAGAAAGAACACCCAGGTTTTAGACAGGTGCATTCACTGTGAGGGTGGGGAGGGCCTGGCACAGGTTCCCCAGAGAGGCTGTGGTTGCCCCTGGATCCCTGCAAGTGTCCAAGGCCAGGTTGGATAAATTTGGAGCAACCTGGCCTGGTGGAAGGTGTCCCTGCCCATGGCAGGAGGTGGGACTGGATCATCTTTAAGCTCCCTTCCAACCCAAACCATTCTAGAATTTATTCCAGGAGGTGGGAGATTCCTCAAGGTCCTGTCAGTGACAGGGTGACAAATGCCTATTAGCTAAGTTCTCTCCTTTTTAATCTGCTTTTGAAGTATCAAATTTGTAGTTTGCCAGAACTGCAAGGCAAATAAGTAAAGCAAATTTTAGGCTTATAATGCTGAATGCAACACAGAAATGCAATGTGGAAGATTTACGGATTTTTTTTCTTACTGTGTTGCAAAGAAATACAGAATTCAATATATTTATTTTTAAAAGTCTAGGCAGCAATGAATTCATCTAATGTCCTGTTATAGTTTGATGGCTTATCTGAAAAATTGTTTTCCAGTGGAGGGATGTTTTCCATTTAGTCACTGTTAATACAACAAACCTGATCATCTCCTTTTCCTATTCCCCCTCCTGCCCTGAAGACTGTCAAATGGAATTCTCAATAAAGCAACTTATTTCAAAGGTAGAATTGTAATAAATTAAACATACAGCACAGTCATTAGGCATTAGAAGAAACCTCATCCATTAAATTCTGTCATGTTATTTTTCAATATATGAATAAGAAAAAAACCATCTCTGCTCAGAACGGACATTTTCCATTCACAAGACAACAAACACATATTTGCAGAGCTGTGCATGTGCAAGATCCTCAATATTGCTCAGGGGGACAAGGTAAAAGGAAAAATAGGGCCTGGTAACAGAGGATCTGACAGAAGAGAGGGCTTCATCCAGAAACCACAACTTTATTTGTCTGTGTTGGTTTTCTGAAGGTATCAGAGGCCTTGTCCTTTCCCAGGCTTTAAACTGCCAATGTGACACAAATCCCAAGAGGACGGAGCCATCTGCTCGTGGGGCTTCCCCAAACCTGCCTTTCCATGCAGGTCCCTCCCTCAGGTGAACCACTCCTGCAGCAGAACACCGAGGAGTTCCTAGGGAAGGAAAATCTCCTTTACAAAGCCATGGATGACAATCACCACCTCCAGCCAGAATTCCTACAGAAGTCCTGGCAAAACAGCCTTTTTCCTGCTTTTGAGATCCACACCAAGCACAAAACCAGGATGAACTGCTTGAACTTCTCATGAAAATATCTTCAGGATCAACCAAGACACCCAGGACTCTCACCACACATTAAAAATGAGGGGGCAAGTTCTGGCAACGTGAGAAACACAGAATAACTCACTTCACCCAAAGGAAAACAGCCCGTTTTTCCATGGAATTTATCACCACTGGATCTCCACATCCTCACTCGTGGTTTCCCAAGGAACATCCATATGCACTATTTACACAGATGCACGAGCACAAATAAACACTGTATCCCAAAATATTTTAAATGTGCTGCCAGATGGCTTTAAAAAAAAAAAATCGAAATGAAAGATCTAATTAAAAGCTCTTACCCTGCCAACACTCCATTTTTGGAAATAACTACAAAAGTTAAATAAAAAAAAAAAACAACCCAACGTTTTTCGAGCCTATCAATATTTTTGTCATGTTTTGCTTCACAATTACAGTCTCCCCCAATCTCCATCACAGATCAAACAGGCCAAGCCACATCAACCAGTGCTAATTGTAAACTCCTTTCTTGGGCTGGTGGAAAAAGGAGACTGACAGAAACAATGACCAAATTTGGGCAATTACCCTTTTGATTCCACCTCTTCCCAGTCCTCTCTATCCCTCCTGTTTAAAAGTTAAAAAAAAACCAAACAAAAAAAAAGAAATTGCTGCTGCCATCACCAGTTTTGTCTGTAACAAAGCAGATTTCACTGCCACAAGTTATCACAGGCATTTTGAGAGGGGGAGAAAAAAAGTTATTTTCTTATTTTCCACAACCGAAACACGAACCTTGACGTTTGTTTACTCCTTGTTTTTCCCTACATCTCATCTCCCCAATAAAAGCAGATGATGGTTTACATACACTTTAAATAAATATACATGGATTTTCAAATATTAAAATCACAGTATTAAAATGAAGTGTAATGATGTTTTGAGATCATCAGGTGAGCCCAAGTGCTCATCAACAAGAAGAAAAGCCCAGAACACATATGGAAGGGGTGGTGGCAGAGCTGTCACTGTCCCACACTCGAGGAGGTGACTGTTACTTACCACTGGACCTGTTTTTGCGGTTCGACTTCCCTCCTGTGAGAAGCATCTTGAGACTGTTTCGAAACATGGTGACCCCGTTCCACTCGGTGTGTCCCGAACACTGCGAAAAGCAGAACAGCAGATGGACAAAAATCAAAACCAACTCCGACCTGGACAACAGGAAACAGTTATGAAGCGGTAAAAAATTGCTAAACCTGAGAGAAAAACTTAGAATGATGAAAAATTACTTTGCCAAGACAGTCTCTAACAACGAAAATCAACATCCACATAAAGCCCACCATTCAGTTTGTTTTCAGTTCATAGAATCATAGAATCAGCTGGGTTGGAAGGGACCTCTGAGATCATCAAGTCCAACCCTTGATCCAACCCCACCGTGGTTCCCAGCCCATGGCACTGATGCCACATCCAGTCTCACCTTAAACACCTCCAGGGATGGAGAATCCATCCCTTCCCTGGGCAGCCCATTCCAATGGCTGAGCACCCTCTCTGCAAAGAAATTCTTCCCAATATCCAACCTAAACCTCCCCTGGCACAGCTCAAGCCCGAGCCCTCTTGTCTTGCTGATGGTTGCCTGGGAAAAGAGACCAACCCCCCCTGGCTCCCCCCTCCTGTCAGGGAGTTGTAGAGAGTGAGGAGGTCTCCCCTGAGCCTCCTCTTCTCCAGGCTGAGCCCCCCCAGCTCCCTCAGCCTCTCCTCATAGGACTTGTGCTCCAGTCCCTTCCCCAGCCTTGTTGCTCTCTGGGCTATTTCCAGCACCTGCCTATTTTGTCAAATAGTTTGACTGAATTATCATCACACTGAAGTGGCAAAGACTCAGCATTTTGCAAACTGCCTCCATTTCCCACCTCTGTTAAAGCCAAACCCATCAGAAGGAGTTGCTGCCCTTCCTGTTGCTCAGAAAATCAATCCTGCTGACACCAACCCTGGCTCCAGCCGTGGCTGACTGTCAAATTCTTTGTGACTTGAATAAATTGTCATGAGGAGACAAGTCACTCAAACCCGGAGTAACTGATGCAAAAAATCAAACAGAAACATTATCCCTACATTTTCCTTGCTCTGTATGTCTCAGGTAAAAAAAAAAAAGGTTGTCTGAGTGGTGCTGAAGATAAAAGAGTGTCTGGGATCACCAGGCACAGTGACAGCCTGTGCTGGGGAACAGCCACTTATTAAAGCAGGTAAAGCATCAAAACACCTCCAACAAAAGCAGCTCCAAACCAGACCAAAAGGATTGTAAAGAGTCTTTGATCAGGACATACAACAAACCACAATTTTCCTTCTATTGTACACACGATCTTCCACAGTTACAAGGTAACACATTCATCTTGTAGAACTAAATAATGACATTTTTCCCTATAACAATATTAGGTTCCTCTTGGAGGATGCTCAGGAAATGCCATCTTGAGTTTCTTCACTTATCTGCTATTTTCAAGTCTATTAATACAATAATACCCAGTTCAAAGAGCTTTCTATGTATATTTAAAGCCACCGAAAGCCCTTTTTAATATGATTTATTCACAGAGAGACAGCAGCATTCCAGGGCAGCAGCTTGGAGCACACACATCCCAAACCCCAGGCAGCACAGAGGGGTGACAGCAACTCCAGGCCTGTCCTGACTTCCACAAGTTCCCACTCACTTATCAGATCTCACAAGCAGCTTTTAGGGTCTGTCTGTGTGCAAGAATGGATTCATGCACGGATGAACATCAAACAGAAAATGCAGAACCAGAATTTCATTTGCATTTATGAATTACCTGAGCATCACCTGGGCCACCAAAACACAAGGAGCTGGTGTTCAGGCTCGTTCCCAGGGCTCCTAAATGAAGTTTAGGTCGCCTTGGAAGCATCCCAGGTGGGAGATGGAAAGAAAGGTCTGTTGGATGGGGCTCTGAGCAGCCTGGGCTAGTGGAAGGTGTCCCTGCCCGTGGCAAGGGGTGGGACAAGACGATCTTGAAGGTCCTTTCCAACCCAAACCACTTTGATTCTGTGATTTCACTTTAGCAGCAGCTTCTGCCGTGGTTTCTCCCTGCATCCCACACACAGTGCTGAGGAACTCTGAGTGTGAGCTCTCACCAGACTCACATCCTGAGTGAGGTTTGCCCATCACAGAGCAGCAGGTTCAGCAGGTGACCAGAACCAGCTGCTGGTTTCCATTTTCATGCACAGCCACGTCCTTTCATGGCTTTGAGCAAACGTGGTCACAGCTCTTCCTCTGTTCACTGACACTGAGCCAGAAAGAACGTTTAAGAATAAGCACTCAAAATTAAAAATTCTGTTGCTCGTACTAGTTCATGGAATTAGAAGGATTAAACAGCAAATGGCATTACATTATTAGGAGGAGCTGGATCAGGCCTTTTTTCACCCCCCACCAAGCTCCTAAATGCATCTCCCAGCCCAGGTTAATTCCCTGTGCCAGCAGAACCAAAAGCTGCAGGAATCTGATGGGGATCCTTTCCCATCTCCACTGCCACGGGATAACTGTCATCAATTCGGGCAACCAAGAGCTCCTACACTTTACTGGTCATTTATCTTCTCCTCTGTAACTTGAATTAACCAAACCTAATGAAGGCTTGTGTGAGCACCAGTCTCCAAACAGCATCAGCAGGTGAATAAAAAGGTACAACCCCTACAGTGCCTTTTTAGAACAAACAGCTCAAGAATCTGTTTTATGTCCACATGCTCTGCCCTGTGTTGTTTTATCCTCTAAGAAATCTAAATTTCAGTTAAATACACAATCCACAGCAGTTTCTGGAGCATGAGGAGGCAGCAGCACAAATATGATGAGGGGAAAAAAAAAACAAACCTAAAGGCAAGGGAGGTGGAGGCAGACTGAGCTTTGCAACCTTATACTGAGCACTAAGCCCCAACAAATCTGGGACAGCTAATTAAATCCTCTGCAATGACTAAGGCCTATTGCTTTGTTTTCTTAATTTTAAGACAAGAGTTTGCAGACAGGCTGCAAAAACCACTTCACATTTTGGGTGGCTACACATTATTACAGCCCACAGAAGTCGGTTTGGCTTCTTTTTATAGAAAAAACACGGAGTTAAAAATCACAGCAATTATTTTTTTTCGCCCATATACCACCAGCAGAAAGCCAGATCCCTGTATTTTCCTCTTCTCTGATCACCTCACTAAAAATAAAATTATTTCTTTATAGAAAGCTGATTAGCAAAGATAAGCTCTTGTTCAAAAGGGTGTTTGAAGTGCAGTGAGTCGGACAAACATCGCTGAGCCACTGCTGGCAAAGTTTTGTGCACGTTAATAGGAGAAGCTATTAAATGTATATCCTCAGATTAGAACTCTGGGTTTTTTCCACAAGTTTCTAACTACAAAAAGAGGAAGGGAATGCAACAAGTCATATGTGAAAAGCACATTTCTTAAGGATTTTATTTCCCCTTTAAGTTTTCGGTTCCTTTCTCGCCTCCGTAGTGAAAATACCCACGAGGGACAGGCATTGGTAGGAAATAAAGCTACTGTAAACATTTTGGTGTTCCAAACACTTTAAGAGAAACAGATTTCTTTATACATGTTCACAATTGAAATTTTAGCCAGGAGAAGGCCCAACCAGGCTGTGTTTTACAAGGATGCTCCCGAATTTCAGCAGCACAGCAGAGCTTTAACTGGATGGGTGAAAAGGACAACTTAACAACAACAACAAAAAAAAGCCTTTGTTGCCAAATTGGAGGTGGTTCAACAGTTCTGGCAGCTGCCTCTTCAGATATTAATTTGTGGTTGAAGAGAGAAGTCCAAGGCTGTGCACAGGAACACCTCTGTGCCAGCCCATGGGATCCCATCAGCTCCTGTCTGGGTCAGGCAGCAGCAAATGAAGACACAATTTGCTTCCAGGACCTTCATAATATTCAGCAGAAGTTTATGAACACTATGGAGTCAAAAATTCTCAAAATATTATATTGATAGATAAAGTAAAAGTGTTAGCAAACCCCTATTAAAAGACGTTTTTTCAATGAGAGTCTCACTGCTCATTCCTTTATTCATCTCCTTTGTCCACTTGGTAAGATCCTGAGGCATCACATTCCCTCAATTCCCAAAAAGAATGATGGAAAGAAATTTTTTTTAAAAGAATGATTCCTTATGTGTTTTTCAAAAAAAAAAAACAAAAACAAAAAAACCAAAACCAAACCAAACAAAAAAAAAACAAACAAAAAACAAAACACCAATGACAACAAAAAAACCAAACAAAAAATACAAAACAAAACAAACAAAAAAAAACCACTCCAAAGTCCTTTGAGTTATGCAAAATAACAGAAAAACTCCTTCTTCATAAAACATTCCATCTCAAAGGTTCCTGGGAGCATGAGATTCTCTCTCTTCATGAGCAAAGCTGAACTCACCACAGCAGAAATTAATAAGTGTGCATAATAAGTATCTTACATTAAGATGCCAAAAAAGGGAACCTTTCTGAGTGTTAGCTTTCAGGATTTAACAACATGTAAAGCCTAAATTAACATTTTTTGTGAACAGGAAATCTAACCTTTCATAAATTAGTGAACCACTTTTAAAGAGCAGTCAAGCCTCGGGAAGGAAGAGGTAACAAGGACTTTTTTTTATACAAGTGACAGATTTCTAAAGCTAATTATCACAAGATGAAAGAAATTGATAAATGAAAGGAAAACACACAACAGAGTTCGGCTTTCAAGCATTTACTCCACGTACAACTCATATTGTACACAGAAATCTGTAACTGCTGCCAGACTGAGACTTCTCATGCTCCTCAAATCAATTATTCAGAGTTTAAGCTGAGCTCTCATTTTAAACTGTGGTGAAATTCAAGAGGATGCTTTGAGACAGAGCCCAATGATGGGGACCAGAGAACACTGAAAGCCACACCTGGACCCTCACGGGAGGACTGGGGCTGTCACAAGTCACCACTGAGAACCATCAGGGGCTGGCAGAAGCTCCTGGATCATCCATGATGATCCAATCCATTAAACTCTGCCTCCCAGAACACTGTGACTCACCCCAGGAGTGGGAATAACTGACTACAATAACACTGAAGTCAAAAGAAACACATATTTTTGTGAGCTTGGTCCGTGCGCACTTTAAACACACGGGAGCAAAATTCAGAGATGAAATATTTCCAGGAACTTCAGGAATGAAAACAGCATTGCTGGGACCCAGCAAGCATGCCAAGAACTTCGAGGATTACTTGGAAATAGGAAAACAACAAAGGAACTAAAAGGACTAAACCCTACCAATTAGAGGTCTTTAAGCAATTAAGAGTTTATTAAAAGAAGTTCTCTAAACTAATAGGCTTTAGAACAACTGTATGTGAACAAAAATGAACTGTTTGATGTTTGTTCCCTCCCAAAAGCCTGAAAACTAATATTGGTGATGGGGGGCTTGATGTTCATCCCCTTGGGCCCCTCCTCAAATACTTGGAGGCATCTTGACTGTCTTTCCTACAGATCCTGCACTGAGCCCTGGAACTCGTGCTCTCTCCTGTCCTCCTGAGATGCCCCCACTTTCTCTGCTTCTCCAGCTACCTTTGATGGAAAGACATAAACACAGATCCATAAAACACCAAAACCAGCATCCCCACTGGAAACACGTGGGCAGCAAAGTGCACGAGACGACGTCTCACAAGGAAGCAGCTTCAACCTCTGCTTTTGTTTTATCAAACAGAGCAGCTGGTAATGCTCCAGTTAAAAAGCAGTTCTGAGAGCATAACATGGTAATAAGTCCCGTGTTTGTGGAGTTCCCAACAACAGCCCCGAGGTGAAATGTGGCCAAACATATTCCTTGATGAGTCTGTGGTGATGATGTTCACTTCAAGTCCGTGGGGTTCGTGTTCACAGGTAATTTTTATACAGTTAGAGCCCGAGAGGAAGGAGACAAGCACCGTGTTATTATGAAAACCCACAGAGTTTAGTCTGAGGAACAGCTCCCTGTGGTGCTGTGCTTGGAAAACAGCACTTCCAGAGGGTTAAAGAGCTTGGCCATGGAGACTGCAGCAGCCCCTGGAGCTGGGAGGCAGGAGGACCTTCATCCCTCAGGTCTGGGCAGGCTTGAGTTCCTCATCCTCTGCTAACAGGGTATTGTTTTTCCTTTTGTCTAGAACAGTCACACTTTGAGTAAGAAGGATGGAGAACAAAAGCACAACTGCTCCAGGAGAGATGGCACTGACAGACAGCTCATGACTCACTCTGAGCTCAGAGGAACTCACCACTCTCAACAACAATCAGCAGATAACCCTGCCAACCACAGAATACCAACTAATGCACCCTGCAACCTTAATTCTCACTCAAAGTTTGAATTTACTCTTCTGGGAAAAGGCTTTCTCCAGCAATGCTTTTTATTTAAGTGTTGGGATTTACCACCGACTTAAAATAAGATCAGAAACTCTACAGAAAGAATGTGATCACTCACGAGGAGAAAGTCAAAAGTCAGAACCAGTTCTCTCTTCAACATGAAAATGTGGTGACCTTGAAATTAAGGAAATTTAATTTTGAACAGGGCTTTGTCATTTTGCATAACCCGGTTTCTAATTCTGGATTAATGATAAAGACAATTCCCGAGGGACTCCTCCAGTCTCCATATACAATGTCAATTATAGAGCCTTGGAGAGCAACGACAACCACAGGGAAGTTAGGAATGCCATCACCTCCCTTCCAGCAGCTCCTCTGCAGGGCTTTTAGTGCCTTCTGTGCTGCCCTTAACAGCTAAAATCATGTTTTAAACGTTATTAGTAGCTGCCTCCATCAACAACCACGTGAACGGGGATTTAAGCCTGAAATAAAACGTGGCACAATCCTGCACAAGTCGAGTCGAATCAAACTGCCTTGGAAGGAATTTTAAGGCACTTCCTACAGCTGGAATCAACACCCCTCCCTCTGCCAGGACCAACAGTGCTGATTCTGCCCCAAAGCACCACAAGACCGAAGCGCAGCGAGATTCTTGCCTTTCAACTTTTGGCAAGGACACGGAGCAGCCAAAAACCCATCAGCCAAAAGCACACCAGCTCCAAACTGCACGTTCTGCTCGAGGCTCCCTTCAGTCTGAAGTTACTTTTGAAGACACACTGGTGTGACAGAAAAATGAAAACAAAAAACTAGGCAATGTGTAAAAGTGTCGGGAAATGTTACAGCACTTCACTGCTCAGACACTAAAGGAAATGTGAATTATTTGTTTAATTTTTAAATAATCAAAAATACATCTTAAATATAGACCTAATTAAGGAGCTGCTGTAAGCCTGTTCTGCAAACCTGCCCAAGTCTCAAGAATATTCAATGCAGAAGTCAAGTTCAATCCATTGGCAAGCACTGGAGATTTTCTCAGAACACAGAGTATTTTGGATTTTATATAAAAAAAGCCTTGAAACAATTAAGATACCAAAGTACATTTCTACAGAATGCAGTGTCCCTACTACACACTTTGTTTACAAAAAAGTATCAATATTTTATAGTTAGAATGAACTCAATAACATAAAATCCTACATATAATTTCATTACATCTGTTTTCCTGCTGATCACCTCCAGTAGGGAAAGACAGGGAATGATCAAACACTAATATGTGAAAACTCCTACATCTTTTTCTCTAAATACAGAAACAATCAGGATAAAAATCAGTAAAACTGATATAGGAAGACAATGCCCCTCCTGCTCCACGTTCCAATTCCAGGTGATCAGAGATCAGCAAAGCAACAAGTGAAGACAACTGCAATTGTATTTAAACAATTCAATAACTCCTGCAAAGAAAAGTGGGACTGTTAGAAGGAAAAATTCTCCTACCTCGGTATCTTTAGACGAGTTAAACCTCTAGTAAAAAGTGTCCTCCTCCATTCACTGCAAGTCCTGAAAGACAGAAAAAAACCACAAGAGAATTTAGCAGCATCTTCTCAGCACCCTCTGTGCCCCACACCGGCCACATGCACTGAGCTACAACCATCCCATCCCAGGAATTAACCCACGGATTTCCCAGAGTGGAAGCACCAGGCAGCCCCTGCTCTTTAGCCTAACAATTAAAAAGTGTGAATGCTCCTGCTCTTAAATCTGTGAATCAATACTAATTTCAGTCACTTGCCTCTTGCCTCTCCCCACTTTTCAACCGGGAGGAGAAGAAAAGCAGAGAAGTTTCCCTTGGACACACATCATAAAATGCACTATTTAACAAGGAGTATATTAATTCCAAATATTTCCCTTCATCCCAGCAAGTTCTCCTGCTAAAACCCTGCAACCTCCCCACTGGTTTTTTTTTTTAAACTCAATCCTTACATAAACACAACTCCCAAGAGGGATCCAGCACTAAATCAAGGGTTCAGTCCTCAGCCCTTTGCTCTGTCATCACATACTCAGAACAAGTTCATCAACAAAAAGCCACGAGAAATGTATCTTATAACTTATTGAAAAAGACCAGAGCAGCTATTTTATTCCCAGCCTGTGTTTTATTTGTGCTGATGATATTGTGTTACAGCCTCCACCAATCCATTGTTTCAGAAATCTCATTTGAGAACCAGCAAACAGAAGGAAATACAGACACATCTCATTTGTCATCAAACAAACAAACACCAAAAAAATCCCAGTAAATTGAGGCCACCTTAAGTTTAAAGCAAAGCAGAATAATTGCTCAGCCACTTCAGGGAGGTTTTTTTATGCTACTGCAAGAGGATGCTGAGAAGTAAATGACAGCTTTATTTGGGATTCACAACCATAACAGCAACTTCTCCAATGGTCTTATATGAATAATTTGGTATATAAAGCTGTAAGACATTCCATAAATTCATGAAGTGATCCTATCTCACTTCTCAGGGCTGCCAGTTACCTCCCTGCCTTCCACTCTTCCCTTCTGTGGAAAAAGAACTGAGGAGCCAGCGAGCAGCACAGCCGTGCCCTGGGAGAGGGCTGGAAACACAGCTCAGCCCACAGCCTGAGCAGGGATCCCTGGCACAGGAGCAATGTTCCTTCTCCCAATTCCCTTCCCAGGTTCTGCAAAGCCCTGGGTGTGCCCCAGATCACTCGACTGCCCCAGAATCTGCCTCTGGTAGGAACTGAACTGTCAAAAAGACCCAGCTCCAAATTCCTGACTGAGCGTCCAACCCCGGAGAGCACAAGAGCACGGGGTGGAACTTGATTTAACTGAGCCCCCACGGAGGATAAACCCAAACACATTCAGATTAAAGACCATTTTTATTAGATATTTTGTCACACAAAGGAAGTCCCTGGAGGGGAACTTTTCACAAGGGCCTGGAAGGACAGCACAGGGGGCAATGGCTTTAAGTTGAAGGAGGGCAGGGTTAGATGGGATATTGGGAAGAAATTCTTCCCTGGGAGGGTGGGGAGGCCCTGGAACAGATTTCCCAGAGAAGCTGTGGCTGCCCCTGGATCCCTGGAAGTGTCCAAGACCAGGCTGGACAGGGCTTGGAGCAACCTGGGCTAGTGGAAGGGGGTGGGACTGGATGGTCTTGAAGGTCCCTTCCCGTCCAAACCATTCTAGGATTCTATGATTCTAAAAAAAAAAAAAAAAAAAAAAAAAATATTTCTTAGATCCTAAACAGACAAAAGCCAAAAAGGATCTTAGAACACTTAGCTTTCTCCACAATTCTTTTAACTGGTCACAAATCAGGTACCTGCAAACACCTCAGGTAGGTGAGTGAGTGAAGAGAAATTCTTCCTTTCAAAAGCAGCAATGTTACAATTTTTGGAAAACTGAAAACATTCACCTAATAACTCAAAATAACTGCTTATAAATGTTTCAGTCTGCTGCCATCTATCTCCTTAATGTGATCCCCTGTAAAACAAAGAGCAGCACTGGCCTGAGCTGGGGGAGCTCCGAGCTCCCCATCTGCATTCCCAGAGCGGAGCCGATGAATCTGCACCGAGCTTTTCAACAGCAGAGCTTTCATCTGCTCCCAGGATTCCATTAGAAATCTTTATGTGAATGCAGCAGATATTAGTGGGTTGTCAATAAAAGCTGCATGTCATTAAAGTGCTTTTATTCTTTAAATGCCTTTAACCCTCTAATTATATTTGGAAATTCCGCTATTGAACTGTATGAAAGTTATAAATCCTGACGTGTTGTATCACAACAAATACATTTAGACTAATACACAAACAGTTTCAGGGGCAGGAGAGAATCAATTTTAGAATTATTCCCTCTTGATTAAACACATAAATCTCAACTGGTGTGTTTCAATCATGAGCAACACTCAGTCAGGGTTTCTGCAGATATTCCAAGTTTGGGGGGTAAAATCCTCTGTCCCGTGGTGTGGCTACAAGTCATAACATACATCTTTCCAAAAATTAAAATTAGTCCTTTTTATTATATCAGCATTGTTTTTCCAAGTTCTCTTGGACTTGGCAGGGAGAAGGGAACAGTCCTTGAGCATCTCAGCTCTCACCTCCCAACCCAGGGAGGGACTTTGCTCTGCTGGTTTCCTCCCCACTCAAGGAGGGAGTCGGGGAACAGGGGCACAAACAGTCCCTGTCCTGCCAACTGCACAATGTCCTGGAGCTCCAGACTCCTTCTGCCTCTGCCCATCAGTGAAGAAGGCAACTGCAGCCAACTGGGACTTCTGCCCATAAAATCCAACTGGGAATTGCCAGCCAACGACTTCCAGTTGCCATCCAGGTTGGCAAATGTAAAACGTGACCGAGGAACAGGAACGTTCCCGACTTCCACAATAAGAATAAAAAAAACCAATCTAAGGATTGCTTTTAACGACAGAATCAGGTAACTTATGTCAGGGACAGCACAACCAGAAACAAAACCCACTGAGAATGTCAGAATGTGATACAGAAGAGCAGGAAAACACTTCACCCCCAGATCCCTTTGCTGACTTTGCATCCAGCTGATTTCTTTCCTTTGGAACAATCCTCAGCCCAGAGAAATATCAATTCAACTGCACAGTTCCTACACCACATTTACCTTCCCACTGCATCCACCACTTTATTCAACTTCACCCACTGTAACAGAAATCATCCACTTGAAAAAGTTTTTGGTAACTCTCTGCGTTTGGGACCTTTTCCCCTCCTCACACCCTCTGTGAGTGAAGCCCTCGTGCCCAGAGCTGCTCAAGGGGCTGGGAAGGAAGAGACAGAAGAGAATCTCATCTGAGAACCAGCAAACAGAAGGAAATACAGACACATCTCATTTGTCATCAAACAAACAAACATCAAAAAAAATCCCAGTAAACTGAGGCCACCTTAAGTTTAAAGCAAAGCAGAATAATTGCTCAGCCACTTCAGGGAGGTTTTTTTATGCTACTGCAAGAGGATGCTGAGAAGTAAATGACAGCTTTATTTGGGATTCACAGTGCTCCCACAACTGTAACAGCAACTTCTCCAATGGTCTTATATGAATAATTTGGTATATAAAGCTGTAAGACATTCCATAAATTCATGCAGTGATCCTATCTCACTTCTCAGGGCTGCCAGTTAACAAGAGAACAAAGAAATGCTATCAAAAAGCACAAGTTAGGAATAATGACACCCAGCCAAGTGAGCAAACACTCAAGAAATACAAGAATGAAGGTTTAGCCCACTCAGGAGAAGAGGGAGTCAAGCAGCTCAGACACAAAGCAGTCACCTGCAGGTCTGAGGTCTCAAATAATTTCTTGCTTATACACCTATGAAGGCAATAACTACTGAGTTCTTCTGCAGAAGAACGTGTTAAAAGTAACCAAAAAGTGTAAACCAGCAAAAAGACACACATTGACCATCCCTGTAACATCACATTTGCCTTCAACTACTTCTTAAAAAGAGCTTTTCCTATATTCTGTTAAATATATGAGGATATGGTTTGCAAGTTAAACTCAATTTTTAAATATCCCAGTGCATGAGGGCACCAAAAAGGCATAAAATCGAAGCCAGCTCCTCCAAAAGGAGGGCTCCTTTTGGAGAAATAATTGCAACAGGTAAGAATGGTTCATGAAAAAAAATTCCAGTATCGTCAACACTTTCAGGTGTCAGAATTCAGCACCTTCCTGTCACTCTAAGCCAGGAGACAACCGCCTACAAAACCAATTAATACCTTCAGGTACAGCAGCACATGTTCCAGCTGCAGTATCTTCCTGTCAAGCTAAAATCCATGACAGAAAAAAAAAGACTTAAAGCTTTAAGAGTCGACAAACAAAACCAGGAAAGCTTCCAGCCAGAGCAACCTGACTGGAGCTGGAAAGAGGGATGGTCTGAAATGAAACCAGAGCATTTGATTTCCCAGGGATGAGTCTGTTGAGATCTCTCAAGCTGAACCATCCTATATTTGAAAATAGTGAACCATTCACTCATCCTATATTTGAAAATAGAGAACCCCTCATCCTATATTTGAAAATAGTGAACCACTCACTCATCCTATATTTGAAAACAGTGAACCATTCACTCATCCTATATCTGAAAATAGTGAACCATTCACTCATCCTATATCTGAAAATAGTGAACCATTCACTCATCCTATATTTGAAAATAGTGAACCATTCACTCATCCTATATTTGAAAATAGTGAACCCCTCATCCTATATTTGAAAATAGTGAACCCCTCATCCTATATTTGAAAATAGTGAACCCCTCATCCTATATTTGAAAATAGTGAACCCCTCATCCTATATTTGAAAATAGTGAACCACTCATCCTATATTTGAAAATAGTGAACATCAGGATTGAAAAGTTCCCAAGAGGCTGAAAAAACCCCCCAGTTTTCTATTTACTGTAAACAAAGGAACCTTTTCTCCCCATAACTGAAGCAAACAGGTAAAAATTCACAGCAATTTTGCAAAGCTAATTGAGTCTGAAGCCTCTGAACCAAGAGTAGCACAGGTCACACGTCCCCTGATCTCAACAGTTTAATTATATTTTCCCAGAGAAATTAACAACTTACTCATAACTTTTATCAACAGAACATTAATACACAGACATTAAACACAATGACCATCTGTCTTTGAAAACCAAAACTACCCCAATGATCAGAACATGCTGCTCAACCAGTCCTGCTGGAAAGCAAAGGCTCTGAAATGGTCTCATGAATAGGGATTTCCATCTTTAAATGAGGTTATTTTTCTAGTTTTGGCTGTCAGATGCACCAGCTGGTATTCATCTGATAAATTGAGTAAGCTTGGATGGTATTCTAAAATCAAATCACATCACAGTTTAAATTCTTTGCACATACATATATGTTGGAAACAAAATACATACTGACAAAAATAGTCTTTATTCCAGTTCTAACTTACATAAATTCATTTTTTAAGCAAAACATGTGGTTTAATGATGCCTGTCATGTAACAAATCAAAGATCAAGAAAATGGCAATATTTTTTAAATTACAGTCATGTAAATAGGACTGACCTAATTTGACTGAGGACTAATCTGGAAAACAAGTCTCATGTTTCCATCTTGATAAAGAGTTTGTCTTCTTAACCTCATATTCTCTAATTAAAAGTAAGATTTGAATCATATGTTACCATACATAATGACTGCACTTACACAGTTCATTACACAGGAACACACACCATTGATAAATCAAGAATTCCACAAATAAAACCACCCAACACAGCACTCTGGTCCAGAATTAGATAGGTCTTGGCTGATTTTCAACAGTATTAAGCAAGAATCCACTCTACCATATTCTAAGTTGGCAACAGTTTCTTCATGATCATCACTCTAAATAACTATGGGAAAGCATCCAGACATCAATGGAATTATGGGGGGAAAAAAAAAAAAAATCAGAAAATTGGCCACGCTTTAAATTAAGAACTTTTTGCTTCCCCCATGTGCCTAAAAAAAAAAAAAGGAAAGAAAAAAGAAGAAAAGAAACTGCCCTGTGTGTTAAATCCAGATGACATTCCCGTTCTGCTCTTACCCACTCAGACTCCTGGTTTTAGATGAAAATCATAAGGAGCTCCCACTATTATTTTCCGCTCAACAAACAGTTCCAAGTCCTTAATGGATGATCCCAATTTTCAGCATCTTAATAATGTTTATAAAAATATATAAACTTATTTATTTACCGCCTTTCCCTGGCGATCCGGGGGCGGGTTTGTTGTTGAGGTGCCTGGTGCTCCCCAGCCCTCACCTCTCTCGTGCCTCCAGACTGTTAATTACCATCCCATGTTTAATAACTCTGAACTCCATCCCATGTTTAATAACTCTGAACTCCATCCCATGTTTAATACCTCTGAACTCCATCCCATGTTTAATAACTGAGCACAACCTGTCTGTTCACCCCCTCTGCTCTATCTCAGATCAGTCGTTATTTATTAACCAGCTGAACTCCCAAACATGCCCATGTGACCAGAAAATGATGGGTTCTGGGAGAATGCACCAAGGAAAAGATTGTCCTTCCAGAGCAATTCAAGGTTAGGAGACTTATTGGAATTATCTGACTTTTCACAGATGTCAATAACTGGAAGAGGAGACTCCATGACCCACACATGCCACAGACACTGAAAGGGCATCAAACACAGCAGCCCTTTGGAACATCCCAAGCCTATTCCCACCTTCCCAATGCTGCTGCAAGCTTTGTCAGGGATTTCAGCAAGAACTGAACAGAATAACTCTGCTCAAACATCTGCAACCCAAGCTGGTCTACTGGAAGGTGTTCCTGCCCCTGGGAGGGGTTGGAAGCAGATGATCTTCCAGGTTCCTTCCAACCCAAGCCATCCTGGGCTTCTAACAAATTTAAGGGTGAAATTTCTAAGATTCAGGAATGTCATTTGCATCGTGGCTTTATCCCAAGGGTTCACATTTCCAACTCTGGGTCCACACCCCACCATCGCTGCTGTGTCAGACAGGTAAGGAAGGAGGCTGGGAAGCAGCTGGGAACAGGCAGGGCCTGGCTGGAGATGGCTCCAGAATGGACTGCTAAAGATTCCCTCATCCCTCTGTTCTATTTTTGGGTCTGATCTGCTTTTTGGTTTTGTTTTTTTTTTAATTCCTGCCAGAACTGGGCTCAATTTTCACAAGTTCGTCTCGTTTAACTTTTTTCTGGAAGGACACGTGCACAGGGAACTTGCTCCCAACCCCAGGAAGCACCTCAGTAGCTGCCACTGTGCTGCTCCTTTAGCTCAGAAGCCTCTGAGGATGTAAAATAACCCCTGAGGACATAAAACAACTCCTGAGGATATAAAATACCCACTCCAAAACTCCTTAACCAGCTCCCACCGAACAAACCCAATTTCAAAGAACGTCAAAACCTTTTCTCTGCTCCCCCAGAACCTGTGACAAGTATTCAAACACAACCCTTCTTCCCAGCCTGCTTTCCCCTTTTTAAATACACCACGTGGAAATATGTGAAGATGAAAATAATTATCAGGAGAGAGAAGCAAGTGCAGATGGAGAAAAAAACCTGGAATAATGAAACGGGATGGGAGGGGGGAGAAAGGAATCTTAAAAAGAGAGAGAGGGTAAAAGAGGGGTCTTGGGGTTTTTTAACAGAAACATTACAAGTAGTTTGAATGGTTTATTTGAATTCATTTGGTTTTATATTGCCAGAGGACAGAATGATCTGCAGTTGAATGAAACAAAAGTAACATCCTACTGACAGCTTTCTCAGGGACAAGTACGTGTCCCTACACAAAGTCAATCAAACATATTGTAGAGTCACAGTTCTTTCTCAAACATTTCTTGTGCTCAGCAAAATCAATAATACGAAGGTTTTAACATCCACAAACAACCTGGGCTTTGAGTTAAAAGAGAGGAAAGACAGAAAGAAAAAAACAAGGGATTTTTCATCTGTGAATCCACACTCAGAATAAAAAGAACAAGAGTTTTTTGTGTTGTTAACAGTGTGCTAACAGTACAGACCAGATCTCAGAGTGAAACACAGCAAAGAAAGCGGGATTTAAGTGAGACTTTGTTTTATTTGACTGTCATTTATTTGATAGTTGGCAAACTATTCCTTGCAGGAAAACTGAGACTTGGCAGAAGTGGATATTCCGCTTCAAGTCACTTCTTCAAACCTTCCAACAAGGGAACACACAGAGGAATAAGTACTTGAAGGAAAGGGCTTATTTATACACCTTTTATCTTTTATGATGTATGTAAGTGATATTTAATATAGGCCTGACTACTTCAGACAATGTGTTTAAATTACAAGTTATAAATGAAGCCATTGTACGAGCAGTGAAATTACAGCACATAACAGGCTTCAAAAGAATCCAGTGTTGGACACTCGAGCTCCATTCCATCCTGTCCTCCTCAGCCAACAACAGGGGGGTTTCATCCTGCACTGGGCAGGAAAAATGGAGATATGAAGAGTTACAGTGCTGGTAAGAAGAAGAAGAAGTGTGGTTGCTTTGTGCAGTGAGAGCCGAAAGCTCAGTGAGATTCTTTTAACTGGAAAAACGAGCTAATCTTTAAGCAAACTGTTATGGGGCCATAAAGGACTCGAGCCACGAGGAGATAAAACAGTAACAGGCAGGAAATATTCACAGGGAGAGAAGCAAAGTGAGCTGGGCACTTCCCAAAGCCCAGACTGAGTTACTCTCAGTGTGACTCCTGCAAACTGCATCACCACAGCTTAAGGAGTTGGCTGGAATACCAAGCAGCCTCTTAACTTATCCCAAGTATAAACCAGCACACTTTGGCCTCAGGAGCATTGCCTGTGGCTCAGGTGTGCTCCAGTCCCTCCAGCAGCTGGGACAGCAGCATTGGAGAAACCTGCCCTGCAACTTGCTGTGCTCTGTCTCCCACATCCCTCCTGCCTCCTCCTCTGTTTGGTCCCTCCACCAGTGAAGGTGGGTGCTGGTGATGCTGCAGTTCTGGTGCTTTTCTGAGTCACTCCAGTCCCAGAATGTTTGGGGACACTGCTATCCTTCATTTTGGGACAGGAAGCACTCTGTCCATGACTCATGGACAGAGACAGGGAGTATCACAAAGTGTGTATCAAAATTGAAGATAACACAGCAGACTGATACTGCAGCCTTGGTTTGGTTTTGAGACAAAGCCTTCACACCCTCCCCCATCTAACTTTAATAAAACTCTGGCAGTGAAGGGTGAGATTTCTTCACAAAGTTGCATAACTATAAAAACAATCTGATTTTTTAACTACCACCTATAGTCTGTCATATGGAGGAAATCTAAATGCCTCCTAGAGATGGAGAGGCTGCATACTTTTCTCTCCATTTGGAACATAAATGACTGCAACTGGCATGTATAATCAACAATAATTCATGTCCTCCTTCATTGAGGCAAATCCCTAATCCTATCCACTTCTTGGCATTGAAGAGGGTGCACAACCCAGGGAAAAAAAAAACAAAGAGCAGCAAAAAAACCTGGTTTGCTTTTCTTCTTAAGCCTGGACTATCTGAATACTTGAACTGAGAGGACCAGTCAAGGAATAACCCACACGCACTCACACCTTTTCTCTCTGAAGCCATCAGGTAGATCTGCTGGTGAGAGCAAGGAGACCCAAATCTTACCCTTACTTACATCTTCCTCCTCCTGTGGCAGCATCACTAACTGAGATTACTCCAACATTACTCTTATTACTCATGCCCTGGAAGGAGGATCAGCACAGAGGTGTTACCAAGACTGCAAAGATTCTCTTTGTGGAGCAGAATTCCACAGCATCCTACATCTACACATACATCTCTAATACACACACCCCACTTCTACCCAAATTCTTATTCCAGAGGAGGAAGAATTCAGGGCTTTGGTTAAATTCCCACTTTGGTCTTAGCCCTAAACAGCAGCACAGTCTCACCCCTGGCTCCAGCTCACAAAGCCAAAATCTCTGATTCACCTTTATTACGCTCTGGAACAATGTCTATGAAGAAACAATGGTCTCAAAATTTCCTCAGGCGAGTTCTGCAGGAAAACATTTCTGACATCAAGATGTGTTATTACAGCAAATACAGCAATTGCTGGGGCTCTATCACCAGCCATATCAGGAAGGCTTTTTTCTTTAACAAGAACGAGTCTGAAACATGAAAAATGGTTTAATGTTCGCAGTGTTGTAGCTAGACTGGATTATCTTAAATCTAAATCGAGTATGGATATCACATTTTCCAAAGTTTACTGCTTTTAAAGCAAAATAATGCAAACAATACAGCAGAAAGCACTTCAGAACAGTCTTAACACAAGTCCAAAAAAAGGCATATTTCCTCAGCTACCACAGAGAGCTTTTATGTTGTATAAACACACACAGGGAAGGAGAAGGAGGAAGGACTCTGTTGTTGGCTTTTGGGCCCTGGCTATTAAAGCAATATTCCCAATCCCCAGTGCCCAGCTGTGTGATGTGTTCATTTAACACGTCAACCTTTCGAGATCACAAGACCCAAGAACAAATCCCTCCTCAACCCACCAGTGAAGCAGCTCCCCAGCTCAGAGGCACCTCCCAGGAACAGAGCCAAGGCCAGAACAGGAGACAGATACTAAAAAAAAACCCCAAGAAAAGTGGCAAACCCTTACTTTCAGCAGTGATTTAAAGGGTGCATTGCATCATTCTGAGAGATACACGTGGTACATGCTTACACTTCACTTCAAATTTGCACTTTGTTTACTCTGGTTTTAAAACACATCTCCATAATTCCTCTCTACTCCATCACTCTTCTTCCACCTAAGTCATTCCACATCTCTGATCAACCTTGTCCTGCTCTAACTATTCTCCAGCTCTAAAATTCCTTCTGGAAAACGAGCCAACCAACCCTCACAGCCTTCAGGACGTGGCCATTCCCCAAATCTCCACGATGCTTCGAGTTATTCACTACTTCTTGCCTATTAATCCCCAACATTTCTCACTGAGATTCCTTTGCTTTGTTTAGATTTTAAAGCTGCCAAGCTCTGAGCTGATGTTTCCATGGCTCTACGAGTCATAATCCCAAGATTCTCCACTGAGCAGTAACAGTCAGTTTAAAACCATAATTTTCTATAACTTGCATGTGTTTTTCCAGCACATGCAGCACTTACATTTATCTATGCTGCATTTCATTCACTGTTATTAATCAGTAATTAAAGACTTAAGGCCCTTCTGCAACTTTTCAGCCATCCCTTGGTTTTACTGCACTAAGTCTGCATCACCTCCAGCCTTCTTCATGTTTGAGCCCATTAATTAGCAGGATCCTACAGGGCCTGGTGCCAAATTCTCCAGGTGACATCCCTCTGCTGTGACAGCTGAGCATTTATTTCTCTCCTCATTTTCATCTTAGCCCATTCCTCACTGTGACAAGACTCTCTCATGCTGTGCCCACTCAGTTTTCTAAGATGTTTTTGGGTGAAAAACTTTGGATGAAACCGTCGAAAATCCAAGTGGATTATGTCAACTGGATCCTCTCCTCCAGGATTTGCTGGCCCCTCCAAAACTTCACGTGGCTCAGAAAGCAGGAATTCCCTCCACAAAACCCACCCTTCCTGGATTTATCCATCTGAGCAGCACAAAGGGTGACTTCACCCAGGGCGAAGCAACACACGGATACGGAGGTACCACCACGTGACTCCATCCTCCTGAACTCACGAGCCACACTGAGCAGGTTCCATTTGCTGGGATCATTTTCCATTTCCCCAGAAGGAACTGATGAATCCAAATGCATTTCTTTCAGAAGAAGTAAGGAGTCAAAACACCTGTTCTCCACCCAAACCCCTGCCCACAGAACCCGCTGTCCCAACGGCCGCGCTGCAGAATTCAACCAACTTCCCATTTTCAAGTCAGGTTAAAGCTGTGAAGTGTTAGGACTTCAGCTAATGAAAACTGATATTTCAGCCCCTGTTATCATTTTGATAATGTAGGTCTTCATTTAAAAATGAAAAAAATCAATTCAGTTTAAAAGCTGCCTCCATCAGGAGACACTGAGATACACTGAGCTCCTTCACTGATCCTCACCAACAACCTCATTCTCCCCTGGTAAAAGCACTGTATTCTCTCCTTCACCCCTAAAGCAAGCAAGATACTCCTCACTTACACAGTGTGTAGCCTTGGTGGTGCCTGCCATGCCTCAAGCACCACCTAGAATGGGAACATCACAAAGCAACCCTTGAGGGACAACCCTGGGCACTGCCAGAGCTCCCTGGAGATGAGATCCTCCCTGGCACTGGTGGGTTGTGAGCAATTTGATGTTTTTTCAAAGAAAACCAGCCAAAAGGTAACTCTCCCCCACCACGTTTCACTTAAAACACAAATTTTCTAGATCAATTAAGCACCGAAAGTTCCACAAAACAACAGAAAAGGCATAAAAGTGTCTCCAAGGAAAATTTCTTGCTCCAGTTTATTTGTAAGTCAAGTCATTTTACATTAACCAAACCACTGAGCCACCACAATGCCCCTTCACAGCAACTGATATAGATCTCATCGAAAATTCCTTTCAGGTGAAACCATTAAAACAATAAGGAAAAGCACAGGAAAACTGCCAGCTGAAAATCATTTCTCTCTTCTACAGGGCCCGGGCAGTTAAGATTATAACAGATGAAGGCTGCAGAAAGAAAAGCTTTCCCTGTCCCCGTGAGCTCACCCTGCAGAGCTGATAGCCTGTGTTTGCCTTTGCTTTTCCGGGTATAGGAAGTTCATTTCCTCCACTGCTCTCCCAGCCCCTCTCAGGAGAGATTCACACAGCAACAATAAGCAGGAAAAAAAGGGAAAAATAAGAAAGTCCCAACTGAGTCAACACTGAACCTAAAATTACACCTTCAGCGTCAAGCTGAGGTCCCTCCTGTTAAGAGGTTACTCCACTCATGAGTGACTTTATGTGCAATAATTACTTTTAATACACTAATATACAGTGGCACAAACAGTGAGGGTTCAACCCTGTGCTACTCAAGGAAAGCAAGGATCATTCCACTTGTAGCAGAATAAAGAGGCTTTCTGGAGCTCACTCCATATTTAAAGGGGAAAGATGAAATATTTCACAGGCTAAAATATTGCTAAAGCACAGGTCAAGGGATATTCCTCAATACCATTCCACCACAGCAATCCTCAGCAAAGAAAAATGCATAATATAAATAGATATTGAGCAACAAAACAGGTAACTAATCATTTTTGAAAAGTTTAAAAACTAGAATTTAAGGCTGTAATTGAGTAGTCAGTCTATCCCTATATGTGTAACTACTGGTTGAGTAAAAACAACATTAAAAATTCACAATTGGTAGCTGGCATTTGATTTTTAAATTATGGCACTTACCTACAAAAAAAAAAGTTTTAAGTTTCATTTACTTTTAGAATCATAAAACTATAGACTGGCTTGGGTTGGAAGGGACTTTAAAGCTCATCTCAATCCAACCTCCTGCCATGGGCAGGTTCACCTTCTACCAGAGCAGGTTGCTCTGTCCAACCTGGCCTTGGACACTTCCAGGGATGGGGATTTTGGAACAACATTTAAGCCTTTTGGTTTTTCTCTCTGCCATTAAATGGTCATGGGAAACTCAGATTAACTTTTTTTTTCTAAAGAAAAAAAACACAAATAAGATAGGAGGGCAATTTAAACAACCTTCCTCAACCACATAGCTCCTGCTTCATTCCAGCCCTTATTCCTCTTTCCAGTTTTAATTGCCCTTCCTCTCCAAATCTCTGCTTTGATGCTCCACCACAGGTACTCCAGTTCCCTTTGCAGTCCAGGACTACTCAAATTATCATATAGGCTGAATGCTTATAACAAGTCTTGGATCTTTACAGAGAAAAATTCTTCCTCAGGAATCCCATGGCAAGGACAAGGTAACATTGAACAGGACAGGCAGGAAATCATGGGCACACCCAAATAAAAGCAGTGCAAATGGTGCATATAATGATGTCAACCCCCCCAGTGTGGGCTTCTGGGCCTGTTCAAATGACAGAGAAACACCAGAAAGAGCTCAGCCCTACCCATCCCACATTTTTGGGGCCCTCCTCTGACTCTGCCATCTCCCACTGGCTGTCCCAGGACACAAATCCTGCCCAAGCTGAAGTTGCTTCTGAATTGCTGCAAATCTTGGGAAAACCTCTCCCAACTCTCCTTCCCAGATTCAATTTCTTCCGCTACCCTACGTCAAGTCGTGTTGAAAATCACACAGTGAGACATTCGTGGGATTTGCAAAGATTAATTCTCCCATTACTCATTGATTAATTAAAATCTGATTGAGACTTTGACCGGTAGTTTGCACTTGAATTTAAAACCGAGAACAATTGGGTGGGTTTTAATGTGTTAATTTGCATGGGCTGGGCAAAGAAAACGATTTTGGAGCAAAAACTGCTGCTTGTTATTCCAGCCATGCTTTGCCTTCTCAGGCAATAATTGTTTGCCATCTCACCAGTGCCTGAGCTGAAGGGAAGGGAAGGGATGGAGATGTTTGCTCTGAAACAGCCCCAATCTGTTCATCTCTTGTGTTGCTTTTCCTCCAGTTGCCTTATTTTGAATATGTCCAAGGATATATTCCCTAATCCAGATTGCAATTATGTGGTATGTTTTCTGTGCTGTCTCTTAAAGGTGATTTCCTTATTGAGAGATCCCAAATGCTGAAGATTAACATGGAAATGAGATGTTCCCTGAGAACTGCAGGATGAGCAGTTGGTACCTGGATAAAACAACATCCCAGCACCATTCCAGCCTCTTCCACGACCCCCCTCCAAACCCCTCCCCACAGACATGACCTGGGTGGGAAAAGCACCATTTCAAACAGCTCTAAAAGGCTCCAGTGGGACACACTGGGAGCTTTAAACCACAATTTCTTTCATGTGAGAGCATCTTTCCTCCAGACTCCACCAGTCTGTTCAGTTCAGAGCAGTTACTGCTGGAATGCAACACATTCCTCACACTTTCTGTTTTTAAAGGTGCCACTTTCCCTTCACACACAACTGAACTGTTGGAATCTGCAGGAAACCATCTCCATCCATCTGCAGCTGCACTTTGTCACCACTCCAGTACAGCAATCCTACCCCAAACACGTTTTTAATGGGGAATATCATCTTTAAAAGAGTAATATAAGATGTTTGATGTTCCAGTCATGCTTAAGGTAAGTTGGGAAAGGGTCCAGCTCTGTGCACACTCATCCAGGAGTTGGATTCCACTGGATTCCTTCGAGTTGGATTCCACTGGATTCCCAGAAACAGCACAGGGATGGAGACAGAGGAACTGCTACAGAGGACTGGAATATTATCTCTGCCCAAGTGATTCTTAATAAAAAATTATTTATTGTTAATATAATATTAATATAATAAAAATATTTATTCTTATAAAAGAAGTGATTCTTTTATACAGCAGCTCTGCCACAGCACCAACATCTACAGAAAAAACAAACTTTTGAATTTCTGCTCCTGTCAAATTTGTGCAGACCTGGTTCACAGGATACCACTATGAACTATACCCAGAATTACACTTTCCCTGCATAGGTTTGAATAATGCATCAATATGCAAAAATATAATCCAGATTCAGTGTTAATTCTAGGTCACTTGACAGTACAGAATTAGATCCCTAACTTGAAATCCTCCCAGAAAGTTATTACTGTGACAAAATTAATATTATATGACTCTATTGCAACAATTAATAAATAAGATCTGTCAGCAGGTTCAGAAAAAAAAAAATCCTTCACAGGCTGTTTTTGCTCCAAACTCCACGTGCTTTAAGCACTCACTCTATCCTGGCAGTAAAGTTGAACACTTAGCTTCATTTATGTAAGCCAAATTAAAATAACTACACCCCTGAAGTAATTAAAAGAGAGGAAGATAAGGAATGAATTTCAATATTATTAGCAACACCCCTTCTCTCTAACTCTCAATTATATTTGTTTGTATAAAAACATTTGTGTCAGGGCACATTTTATTAGCTCGCTCTGAAACATCTGTAGAAAACTCAGGCAGCAATTAGACAGATTAATGTCTAATATTGAAGAGTAATTTACTCCTTTCCACAGTGCCAGCTAAGAAATGCTACTTAGTCCTCTCCAAATGTGCCCTTGCTCCATTTTACATTTATATTCCAGTGGAATATAAATTATGGCTATAAATACATACACACAGAGATTTTTTAAAAGTGAGTACATCCAATGGCTAGAAAAAGGGGGAATGTAAAATTCTCTATTAAAGTTTGCAATCAACTCGACATCGAGTCCCCAAAAATCTTAACACAGATATACATAAACATTATGGGAAATTCAGAACTTGGGGAGGAAAAAAGTCAAGAAGATTTATCAGCTTCCAAATACTGAGCTAATAATTACAGATGTGAAAATCCACTGAAAATCCACGGAGAAGATGCTGCTCAGAGCAAAAGGTGACCTATAGAATCTTTACTCCCAGGGTGTCTAGAAAAAAATAATGCTGATTATCATTCTGGTTCAGTCTCAAGCCCCTGCCTTGCAGATAAAAGAAATGCATCTGTAATATCAGGCAATTTTCCTCTGAATCAAACACACACCTCCAAATTTCACCCAGCACACACACCTCCAAATTTCACCCAGCACACACACCTCCAAATTTCACCCAGCACACACACCTCCAAATTTCACCCAGCACACACACCTCCAAATTTCACCCAGCACACAATTCCTTTCCTTCAAGCTCAGCTCAGTCCCAGCAGCACAGTAACACACCCACTGCCCCCCACACACAAATTCCAGGGAAAATAATGCTAAATAACATTTAAAATTCTCATCCTTGCATTTCTTTGCACGTTAAAATATAATTATCTTAAACATTTTTAATCCAAGCTGCCGTGGAAAGGCCACATGGATGCACTCAAGGAGGAAAAGCAGCTGCACATTCATCCATCATTGGACAAGTCACCCCCAGTGCAGGGATCTGTTCTGTTTTCAGAACATGTTGACTGGCATTTGGAGCACAGGTATAAGTGTGTCAAAATCCTGTTTGACTTTTAAATCACTCAACCAAGTCAGTCTTAATCCTCAGATAAGCTTTTCTTCTCTCTAACCTCCCCAGTAGGAGACTGGGAGCCTTTATCACACGAGCTTTTCAAAATACATTATTATTAAAGTTCCCCACTTTTCAGTTACTCTTCCCACCAGCCTATCTGCATACTTATTTACATGCAATTATCTAGTCAGGAAGCACATTTACAAATTCAGAAACATCTTGTTGCTGTTCTCCCTCTCAATTTCACCTTCGCTAATTGACTTCTCCTGCAATAATTTATTTTCTCATCTTCCTTCACCCTCAGGATGCAGGAGACAGCTCTGAGAAATACAAACCCTGGTATTTACAGACCTGCAACTCGCAGCAAGGGAGGAGAAAATATGTGTTGATCCCTCTCATACAGATGCAGGGTCATCATGACAAACGTGATGGAAGGGGATCCAGGGATGCTGGGAAAAGGGGGAGATCACCATCCTAAAAAAAAGATTTTTCAGCTTACTGAAAGACACAGAGAAGAAGTCAGGGCTCCCAGAAAACAGAGCCCTTTGGAGGGGTGAGGTGGTTTGAAGCTGGCTCCCTGCCAAGTCTCCAAACCTCACCACAAGAGCTTCCCCCCCCCCAAAACCAAGGGAGAAGAGGAAAAAAAAAAACAAGAGAACTGAAACAAGAGAGAGGCAGCTAAAGCAATATATAAAAATATATTTACACTTACATTACATTTATTTGTGTAATAATTGTAATATAATTCCCTTCCCCCCCATATTGAGTCTTGTGTTGTGTCTGGAAAACCCCTCTCACACTGGGGTGAGTTGTGGGAGGGGGGGCTTGGACTTGGCAATTGGATTTTTGGGGGGTCTCAAACCACCACAAAAGGGGATGCCAATTTTTTTCTGGGAGAGCTCCCAGAATGAAGGACAAGCAGCACAGATTAGTTCAGCCCCACAAATACCAAACCCACCACTCGGGGCCTCCCAGTCCTGCCCACCAGCCCAGACTGGTGCTCCCCTGGAAGAAAAAAAAATCACTTCCCATACACTTAGTTAATTGTCACATCTCTTTAATTATCTGGAGACCGGGTAGAAACATTTCTCCCCGGCTGCTTTTGCCTCGTTTTAATGATTTAAAAGGTCACAGGAAGCTTTTTGCACGGCCATGGAAGAGGAGAGTGGGGAGGAGTGTCTGTGTGTGTGATCATTTACCGAAATCCTTCCCACTGCTAACGAGCAGAAGGATGAAAATCCTCCAAGCAGAGGGAGAATTCATGGGAAAGGTTGGATTTTAGGAGACCCCCAGCACGTGTAAGGAGGGAGATCAGTGGGGTTTGTGCAGCAGGTCCCACCCAAGGCTCTGCTGCAGCACCTGAGGGACCAGAGCTCAATTCCTGGCCCCGCTCCTCCAACTCAACAGAGATAAAACAACGGCAGGATGAGAAGGGGGAGGGAGGAGGAAGAGGAAGAGCACAAATAAAGGAAGGAAAACCAACCTGATGTTCCTCTAATGAGTAATATGCAAAAAGCAAAGCTCCTCGTCTGATATCTACACCGGCAAACACAACCTTGGGAGGGAAACAACACACACTCCAAAAAAATATCAGGTTCTCTCTCGAGCTTTCCCACAATATTTCCACATTATTTCACATTTTTGCCCATAGGATTTCTCTGTGTTATTTAGCAAAACCCTGCTAGAGAGTTGCACGTGGATAAAACCCATTTCCCAAAGGAAAACCCGGAATTCACAGAGGGATACAAATAACACAACATGAAATCTGGAGAAGGCTCTCCTTTATCTAAAAAGCAGCCAGCTGTAAATATTGCAGCTTTCCATCAAATTAGGCACAGCAAACATGTAAGCCAAGTGATTAATATTTTAAGTGGTTTCTTATTTGGAAGAAGATAACGAAATTCAATTTTATGAAGTATTTATACCTTCAATAATCATTTCCTATTTGTGTTTTATCAAAAAAAAAAAATAAAATGAAATCAGATCAACTCCCATTATTCAAGCACTTCAGACACAACAACTCGACAGCAGGACTGGAAACTCAGGCTTTTCCAAGAGGGAGCAAGGACACACAGTGCTTTCTGCTGGGCTCTTTTTTAGTTATATTTAACCAGGTGTTGCAGAGCATCTTAAAAATACAAAAAAAAAAAAGCCTCCTACATAACAATTATGTAGCTCCTTTGAATTATCCAAAATAATTCCAGGCTGACACTGAACTTTCCTTCCTACACAGGCCCTCCACAACACTTGAAAACGATGCTATTTGCCTCAATGTACACAGACTACATCAAACAAAGAGCTATTTCTGCCCCAGCACCACCAAGCTGTGTCCAAGATTATTTTATCCATAATATTATATATGTTACTAGGGGCCTAAGTTTTTAAACTCTTCCAAGCTTGGTTTAGTCACATCTATTATCCACTGAAGTGATGGAGCCACACTGGGTTAGAAAAGGCTCCAGAATTTATTCTCTTTGTTGTTGTTCGTGAAATGGGGGATGTTATTTTTGATTACTTTAGTCAATGCTTAATTATTGCTAAGTTACAGCTTTAGCACTTATAAGCACTTTTATATATGAAATTATAAAATAAACTGCTGCAAACCAGCTCCATTAGTAAGAAAAAAAGAAAATGCAGACAAGTGAACAAATTTCAGCTCAGTTTTCCATGTTATGGTGGTGGCACAGAATAAAAACTCTGAAAACTGAAATCATTTGGAAGTTCAGCCCAGGTTTGGGAAATCCCACAACCAAAAGTCAGCCTTGACAGTGAGGAAACAAGTGCTTTTTTTTACAGCCATGGCTTTGTTAGCTACAATTTCAAAGAGATTTGGGGTTTGTTTCCTACAGAGAACTGAACAGTCTCTACACACGACTGTGGATGTGGAACTAAAATGAATGTTTTCTCTGAGAAAGATGTCTGGGAGGTAAAAAAAAGTGAGAATCTTTATACAACACGTTATGCATTGCACCTATAAAGTTCTAAAATAGGACAACATATCAAAAATAGTACTTGGTCTAAATTATTGCAAAAATCCCATGCTCTTTCTGATGATAAATTATAAAGGACAGAGGACACTTACCATCAAAATGAAACATATATACAAGTTTTTCGGGGCATTCTGCTCTGTTCCAACCAACAGCCATTATTTTTGCTCCTAAACCACAGTGCTAGAGGCCCAAGTGGAGACTGTTCTCCCCCAAACCAACCTGCTCCATCTCACCCTCAATCACATCCTGCAGCTCACGCCACAACCGCTCACGTGGCATTGCTTCTTACACACAACATTAATATTTATTCAAATTTTCTTGCGAAACTTATCTAGAAATCAGGCAGTCAACAACTTGTCACACTTTATGCTGGGGGGTTTTTGTTGGTTTTTTTTTTTTTTTTTTCTTCCTGACTATCCACAAAGAGCCTGAGCTCAGAATATGGAATAGCAGGCCTGCTGCCAGCAGACTTCCTGCGCTCCCAGCTCGGAGCATATGGATAAGCTCTTAATACAATACAGAAAAGACACTTCTTGAATGCGAGCAGGCAGCACTGGCTTCACACACAAGTTCAGCACAAGTGTCTAGACTGGGAGCAAACTGCCCCCAGCTCTAAATCCGGGGATTTGCAGCACAGCCGGGTGACAAGGAGAGGTCTGAGCCGCCCGAATTCCACGAGTGCAGATTCCAGGCGTCGGATGCGGGAAGGCAGGTGGCACATGTGACATGTGAGAAGGGTAAAGCCCCCCACCCCATACCCAGAGCTAAAGGGGTGATCAGTACCACCACAAGGTTACTCTGCACACTTTATTACTCTTTAACCAGCCCAGGGCACACACACGGAAAACAAGGTATGGAAAGATTCGTCCCTTGGAAGGTTTGGACAGTTGCTGAGTTTCCTGCTAAAGATGAACAGCTAAATAAGCTTATGTCATATGATCTAATCTGCCTTTAAAGATGGTTTTATCCAAACTTGGAGAGGTTTTTTTTTATTTTCCTCCATTTGTGAAGAACGTTGATTTGCAGCACTGGTTGTGCTGGGATCAAAAAAACCTTGACTACATAAAAACACACATGTGGTTTCATCCCAGCCAAGCCTATGACACCTAAAAACACCAGCTGAGGTGACAGCCAGCCCCTCATAGGGCCTGATCTGCTTTTCCAACTGCAAAACTGCCTGGCTGTGAGGACAAAAGCAATGCAGGAGTTTGAAGTTAATCATAATAGCTTTCTTAACACAGAATTTTAATTGTTACCAAGAAATATCAGGAACACGCAGGATACACAATTACATCAGATACCTAAAAATTATATCATGGATTTGGTTTACCCAAGTGCTTAAATTTCTCACAAAAACTATCTGATTTAGGTGACTATTCCAAAACAGTGCCTTCATACCTGTCTGACTTAAATTGTATTTCTAAACAGAAATAGTTTGGTAAACAGATTAAACCACCACATTCAGGCACTTATTTAACAACATTTGTTAACTCACTTTAAAAATTTGCACATGTACCCATCTATTTCAACACTGATCTCTGTTCCCAAAGATCCACACTCCAGCAGCACAACATGGAAAACTGGCTCAGTAAAAGGACTGTGGATGCATTCAGGAGGCTTGGACAGAGTCTGTATTGACCAGATTTGGTCCAGTGGCTTCTGGACATTTACAAGAGGCAGAAGGGGTGAAAAAAAAAAAAAAAAGTCCACAAAGAAATGAGAGTCTGAAGCAAAGCTCAGATATTTTATGAGGATTCCTGCAGCTACAGCTGTGCTGGGGGTGGGAAGATCCTGGCAAAGGCCCCGTGCAAAGACAATGTACACGAGAGCAGCTACACCATCCACCCAGACAACCTGATAAGGGCCAACAAAAGCCCTCTTTGAAAACTTATCTGTGTCTGTGCAGGAATTTTCTCCACACTGATACACGGTGTTGTCAGGGGCTGGGCAAGTCTGCAGCAAGGTCTGCAGGGTCTGAACAAAGTCACAAATTCACAGTTCCCCTCTTCGTCTCCCTTGCTCTGTGTGCACGCAAATAACGCTTCTCAATTGTCATCTCAGATGTTTCACAGCACTTTGTGTCACTCCTGTTTTTCTGCATTTGTCCTGCTGCCTGTTTGTATTCAGAACAAACTCTGAGATATCAGCTTGCTCATATTCTAAGCCTCCCATTTTTCAAGATCTGTTTGAATCCAGTCCTTCCTTCCCATCCCTGCCACCCCTCGGAAGCCGATGCCATCCACAGGTTTCCCCAGCACACTCAATTCCTCCATCCAGGTTACTAAGCAACCTGTTAAGCAGCTCTGCATCCACTGAACAGCACTTCTGAACGTTCCACATCCAACTTCTCACGCAAAAATACCACGGGCCACCCTGGCAAAAGGGAACAGGGAATTTTTCACCTTGTTACAACGTTTTTCCCATCGTTTTACAGCAGCAGCTTGTTCAAGCCTGGTTAGCAGTGCCAAAGATGGAGAACTGAGATCTTTCAGTTCCCACTGGGCAAAGCCTAAACCAAATCAACAGAGCACTGCATTATACAGCCTTTTAAAACCATTCCTCAGTTCCAGGGACTAACCAGAGTCGAGGTTTACGTAATCCCAAAAAAAGCCACCTTTTTTTAGAGCCCGGGAGCTGGTCTAGCAGCACCACAGCCCATACTCCCCTGACTTACTCCCCTCACACTTTCACTCAAATGCCAGCGACCAAAACCCTCGGCAGAGCCCCCCCCGTGACTGAAAATACTTCTCAAGTTGGCAAAAATAAACCCTTGCATCTCCTTTGCCTTTGGAAACATAACACTGATTTAGAAGGACACCATTTGGCCTGTGATCACAACTTGTAACTGGCAAGAACTCCCACTGCTATTACTTTTTGGGATAACTGCTACCCACATAGTGCCAGATGGTCCCTTCCACCTCTGCTGAGGAGGTGGAGCAGCTCTGCCTGCTGTCAGCATTGCAGCTTCTTGGGATTTTAAAATCAGGATATAGATGATATTACCAGTCTGAAGAGAAAGAGGGGAGGCACATGTAGCTCCACGACAGCTTAAAGCCTCCAAAGAACAATATTCCCTTTTCTCCACGGTGCCTGTTACACTAAATCCCCGCTCCTGAAGGCAAAACACCAAGGGATGGCTTGGTAGGAACCAAAGGTTGCTGGAAGTGGAAAGCTGCTCTCAAAGATTTCGATCAAACACGAATGTTCTGACTGTGAAGCTGAGCTTATCACACGAAAAACTGCGTGGAGCAGCAGGAGACTGAGTCAGGGTCCTCTAATCGAATCTTACACTGAAAATTAAATAGGAAAATTATGTGAATAAGAGGGAAAAAAATCCCCGTTAAACAAGCAAACTGGAGATTTGTCCCTTCATAAAATATTAATTATCTATTAAGCTAAGATTACTCAGAACTGCAAAAGCTGGTAGGAAAGATAAACAGCATTAGACCCCCAACTTAAGTAACTGCAGAAAATAAGAGATTAAGCAACACACAGCAACACTTAGAGAAGACCTGCCTGAACTCAGATCATTTTGCAAATGCCCTTAAAAATAAAATCACGTGAAGAACACCATGGGCTGCACGCTGGGGCAGGACAACAAAACCTGCAGGCAAGCACTGATTTGGATCATTCAGATCCCAATATCCATGTGGCATTTGCACCCCTCCCCAGGCTCAGTTTAACAACTCTCATAAATGAAAGTCACACACACACACACACAGAGACTTTTGGCTCTCTTCTTCAAGCATCACAGATTTCTAAAATCTATCCCCACACTATTTTACTTCGGTTTTCCCTCTCTCAGAACCCCTCCATGTTCTGTTCCATGAAATCTCTGGAGGATGGAAAGTTGTTTATCTGTTTGCCCACTTGATCTGCCCTCTGCTGAAGCCTTTCCCGGGCAGCACTTGCAGGAGCAGCCTCGTTAAGCCCATCCCAATTATCTGCTCAGCCCCCGACCCCCCTCCTGCTCCCAGACCTGCACCAGGCACCTGGTGCAGAGCCACAGAACCAGGAATGTGGGTACCCCAAAGGAGCCTGGAGAAGCAGGAGTGGCACAGGGGGCTTAGGCCTGAAAGGACATCACTTTTTAGAGCAATTCCAAGCCCCACTCTGGCATCCCCCAAGTCCTGGTGAACTCCCAAGTGCCATTTCTCAGCATTAAAAACGTGGAACTCGTTTCCACAAAAGCGCTTTGTACCTTTATCTTCTCGTTCCTGAGCCTCTTCACATCATTATCTGGAACATTAAGGGCACCCTACTATCAAAAAGAGTTTCTAGACAGAGAATAATCCCACGGGAGAGAATGGGAGATAAGGCAAAAAGGGAAAATCAGCTCTTATTAAAGATGTAAACAGAGGGACTAACCACAGGAATATACACACTTCATTGTTCAGGGCACTCTGGCTGCACATTTCTTATATTTCCCCGTTAAAAATGCCAAATTTATGAGAACCAACCCCAGAAGAGCAAATGGTAGTAGCTCATTTTTACTGATGGAAAAAAGGCATCACCAGAATCTGCTGCCCCAGCCTGGTGGGACCAACCAGGCCTGGGAACTCCAGTGAACTGCTCAGCTCCACCAGGGAGTCACTGCAGGGCAAGAACACCAGGAATAACCAGAGGAAAATGGGATTATTCTTTCCACCTTCCACCCGGACACCTGGTTCAGCACAGCTGAGAGAGCAGGAGCTTCCAGGGGAAATCACCAGCTGGGTGATGGCACAGACAGGTAAAACTTCCTCAAAGAGCAACAAAAGCTAAGCCTTGTTTTATTTTGTTTCCCTAAAATAATAACCAAAATACACCAGTTTCCATTTAACAACTGCAGAAAGAATCTAAATCCTCCAGTATTTATACTTCTACACACAGGAACAGGACTCAATTCAGTGCCTTCTTCCAGTTTTCCTTGTATTTTTTCTTTACCTCATTGGAAATAACGTTTCATAAACTGAGACAGAAGCAGCCACTGGCATCAGAGCAATCAATACAACATTGATACCATTACTAATATTTAAGCCAACTGTTAAAAACACTGACCACGGGATTCAGCTCAATCAGCTCCACCCTCCACAATTCAAAGGTGAAAATTCACCTGCACTGAAGGAAATTCAGATTATCAACAAGGTGACTGGCAGGGACAAGAGAGACCACAATTGTTTCCAACTTAAGGATATTAAAGCACTTTCAAGAGCATCAGTTAAAGCTTTTGAACCACCACCACCATAAACATTCAAACTCTCATTCTGAAGGATATTTTACATCATCTTTAATTTTGGTATTTTTTCGTATGCACTGCTGGTTTCTCTGTTTCATACGTGTTCATCAAGTTGCTCCTCCAAACTATGTAGGAAACACAAATTTTTAAGACAGACAGCTGGAAAAAGAACACATAAAACAGGAGGGAAACATTCCCACCCATATCCGAGCCTCGCTCATTAAGGCATCTCAAAAATACAAATTACAGGAGAGGTTTTTCCTCCTGACTGCTTTATAAAAGCATTTTGCTTAAATAACCTGAATACAGAAAAATAGCAGCAATCTACCAAAATATTATTGCACCTGCCCTGGAAATCATAGAGGCATGAAGGGAAAAAGGAAATAAACACCCAAAATATTTAAAAGTACATAAGTAACAAGAAGCTCCCCTACCCTAAAACACAAATTAACCATCTCTTTTCTCATTCTCCCTGATTAATAAGAAATTCCTAGTGTGACTTGTATTGCAAATAAGGATTCACCTACCCAAAATACTTCTTTCATTAATGAGATCATTAAAAATCTCAAATTTGAGATCACTACAATTCAACCATAATTAGCAATTAAAGCTGATGTAAGTAAAAATAAGACAATTAAATATTCACCTATAAAGCGAAGAACCTGGCAAAAAACAACACATTTACCCTACTCACTGTTATTTGGGAATTTTACCTCAACTCAAGCTATTCTGTATTTTATTCTTAAAAACATTCCCTAGGGAATAGGGTGAAAGATGCAGCTCAACTATTCAGCTGAGTTTCAGCAGTGATGTGATACAAGCTTCAGGTTTTAAGTATTACAGACTGAAAATCTAGAATTTCACACTCTGCAAAGTGTCACTGAGCTCTGAAAACCAAGTGAGCTGTCCCAATGGCAAAAAAAAACCCAACAAAACAAAACAGAACATATGGAAAACTGGATGTAAAGATAAATAATTCCTAGTGACGACCAGATCTCTGCTGTCCCCCATGCAACCGACTCTATGAGAAATTGTTATATATTGACAGATTAAAAAGAAAGTGTAGGAAAGAGCAGCAAGGAAGCTCTTCTCCAACCTTCCAGGCCCTGGGAAGGCCGGGAGAAGGGCAGCCACACATTTGGTATTTGCACACCCTCCCAGCTCAGCGAGGAACAAACCCAGCTTTGAGCCCGCTCCGCTTTGATCGGCACAACAGGGCCACAAACGCTCATCAGATGACTCCTCAGGAACTTGTGTGCAACGGGGCACCGTGAATGGCACTGCTTGTGGTGCAAGAAAGGGTCATTCATCCACCCCGGGACCTCCACTGGGGACACACCACTCCGTTCTTCCTCATTAAGGACCAGCGAACAACTAACGAGCAACGAGTGGCTCCAAGACTCCGAAACGACGAGTATGAAAGATCTCCAACAACAAACCCCTCCCCAGCCAAACAGCCAAGCTGACAGGCAGCCCAGCCCTCGCCCTGCAGAGCTCCCAGTCTGCTGGGGAAGATGCTCCTTCAGTCACCAATATGTTCTTTTCATAAAGGACAAATAAATAACAACTACTGTTTGAGAGCTGAAATGTCAACACGCGTGATTCATCACTGCCTTCATCAGTGATGCCAGTTGAGGAGAGAACACCACTCTCCCAGATTACTTCCCTGCCATTTGCTCACCCAGCATCGTTCCTGAGCAGCACCAGGGCCCCGGATCCGGCGTGTGGAGACCTGTCTGTGCAGGAATAGGAACATGAACTCACCGGGATCCGGCGTGTTCCTCAAGAATCTACATGTGCCTCTGTCAAATCAGCTCTTAAGGATTCCTACCTCGGGTTAAACTTGATATAACTCTGAATAACTCTCACCTTTGCAAAGCAGCGGGATTGGTGGAAGAGGAAGGGAGGGAAAAAAAAAAGCCACTCGAATTTTAAATTCCAAAAAAAGCAACGTTTTTAGTTAATAAGCCCTTCGCTCCGAGCAGGAAAAAAGCTTATAAAATATCATAAAAATGACTGAGGAAGCAAAACTTAAGAGCAAGGTTTGCTTTATGCAGAAGGCACACAAACCCAACCATTACACACATTTTATAAAAGCCATGAATAAGTAATGATTCCTTTGAAATCAAACAATGACGCAACGTGGCACAAACCCAAACTTGAGTCAAATAAGCACAAGGTACTTTTTATGTTTTATCATTACTAATTAATGTTCTCTTCCAGAGGTTTTTTTTTTTCCTGAGATGGAGCTTCTCACACCACAGCATAAATTCTGTTATTTGACAAATTTTGGAAAGATATGGAATAAGTGCTGCCCAGGAAGAAATCCAGAGTGCTCAGGGAACTCAGATTATTCCAATATTTCTCCTCCTGAGGGGCTGAAACTCCACCTTCCCATTGCCACAGCACCCTAAACATACAGCATTTTTATTCTCAATCCAGTAACTTCTGTTCTCCATCAGAATCCCACAACCAATTCCATGCTAAATTCCTCTCCAGTGTTTCCAGCACCCTCATCATTAAACTACATCCTTTTATCCCACACTGCTGAAGTAGAACCTCAAGGAACTCTATTACATGGGACAATTCCAAGGCTGGGCTCTAAATTCTCAATTTCTCCCTTTCTGATCTAAGTACTCAAAACAAGCGACTATCTCCTCTAATTGATGTAGAGTTTGTATTTAAATTAATTACCTTTTAAATGAATGTAAACCAAACAACTACATTTGAGCCCCAATACAATAATGGGGCTGGAATCATTCTAAATGACATAACTAGAATTTGATTTTTCAAAGCTAATGAAACCCAGTAGGAAAATAAACCAGAGACGAATGATCCAGTTCACTGGATCAAATATTTGCAGGTGCAGTGAGCTCCAAATCCTAATTTACCTCCAGTGAGCACATTCCCCACCTTCAAGTTCAAATGAACGTGTCATTCCGGGCTGGTTTGGACTGGGATTGGAGTTAAGTTTCCTCACAGTAGCTCCTATGGGGCCATGTTTTGGATGAAAACATCAAGCACAAGAGTCTACCAAGTAGCAGGCTCAGTTCTGCTCCCACTGAGGGTGTGGAAACCTCCCACAGCCCTTACTGGTAATGTCACCATGTCCTGTGTCACCACGGAGCTTGTGCACGTCCTACAGATGCTGAAAGAATTCCTAGAGGTTGGCACATATTTATCACATGGGAAACAAAGAGCAAGACAGCCTGAAATTACTGATGGGGCTGATCACAAGGGTTATAGTCAGTGAGGTAACAAAGGCTGGAAGACTGTATTTGTGTAGGACTAAACATAAATAAACCACGTCCACTGTGAGGTGCCATCCTAAGGCTTTGTGCAACGCTCCAGACACGAGTTCCCAGCTGGCATCAACCACTCAGAGCTCAGGGCTGCCATGAAGGACAGAGCAACCACTATTTCCCACTCCTGCATCCTCCTCCTGCCACCCTCATGTCCCCCAGGTCAGGTTCAGATTATTGATCCAGTGAGAAAGGAACTCCACAAAATAAAGAGTGGTCGTTCACCCAGCTCAAGGGTTTGACACGGGACCAGAGAGAGGGTGGGTGGGAGAACAGGGAGGGGAGGTCACTGATTCAGCACCAGTCCTTGCCATCAGCTCTGCCTCAGCAAGAAACCACCCTCAGAGCCATTTGCTCGCCTGGATGTCAAAGGAGATCATCTTGCCACGTCTGCTGGAAAGGAAATTCGTCCTCAAAAGTCAAAAAGAGTCAATGTGTATACGTGAAAAAGACAAGAAAGCGGGATTTTGGTTTTGTAGAAAAAAAACTCTGAAAGCAAAATATTTTTTTTAATGCTGCACCACGTGGAGTTACAGGTGTTACCGGCCTCTCAGCTCAACCACCTCTAGAAAATGTAAACTGAGATAAAACACAAAGAGACATAATCCTTCTCTTTTCTTAATGAGAAAAACCATGCACAAAGCTGGGAGAGTCACAGGTTTCTTTTTTAATATGCCAAGGGGTTGTTTTTAGAGTTTTCTGGCTGCCTTCTTATTGTTTTCCTTTTGCTACCTAATAAAAAGACTCAATATACTATCACAAATTTTAACAAGCATCCTGAAATTAAACAAAATATAAGATTATAAACTAACGAAGATATACTGTAAACAACTTCATACATCACAAAGCAGGCCTTGCATTAAATTGTTCTTCTGGAAACTTATATATAAACCCAAACCTGAAGAGCTCACAGACTACATAATGCTCTGTGTGATCCACACTTGGGCCTTACACAGTTTGCATTTGTGGCCATTAATATTGACAAAGGAGAATTTGCAAGCAGGAAGTTAGGGATGTTTGCCTGTAATGTATTAAAAAATTCATCTTTTAAAAATTCCCTGCACATACCAGGCACGCTCATGGATTTCTCAACATCGACATATATATCACTGGTTTCCAAAGGTTTAATTGAAAGTAAATGTAGAATATGTGACCTGAAATGTTAAGAGGTAACTCAGTACCTTAGAAGACATATTTTTGGTCAGAATACGTATTTCAATTAAAAACAACCCAGAAGCTCACACAGGATCATGGGAAAACCAATGGAAAAGACAGAGAGATGAGACCAAGACAGGAACTGCCACAACGCAATCAATACCGATAAGGAGTTTATTTTCTAAAATTCTATTACTCAGCCAATTACACTGAACATGTAACCAGTAATTCACACTGTAATTACCAGTCTACACTGCAGGCCAGTCTGCTCCAAGATTCTACGACCACAGCCAAGATCCAAACAGGACACGACCCTGCCACTCCTCTCCACTCCAAGGAAATCGGGGCTAATTTGGAGTACACAGAGTCTTTTGCATTTATGATGCCCTCAGCACGAGTTACTACAAAAAAGAAGCCCAACTCTAAATAGGCTGTTTGTTTTCTTAGAAGACCCAGAGTCATAATGGCCACAGACCTCAAACTGTTTAAAATCTTCACCCAAGCACCACTGCGTTTTTGTTCCACCTGAGAGTTCCTTTGCAAAGCCAAAAAAAAAAAAAAGAGATTTTGACTACGGCAAGTTGCAATACATTGTATTTTCTCAATTCGACTGCAGGGCCATCACGCATTTCCTAGATAAACATTCCTCCACACCAACTACCCATGATCTAAGGTGTCTCTCCCCACCCATAAAAAGCCTCATGTGACCGCAGCCAGCAAATCCTCTTCAATACATTCTCACCGAAAGCCACCTATTACACCAGCTCCTTCTTCCTTTCCGATTCGCACCTCAGCAGTGGATGTTTCCAGGTTTGATATTCACGTTTTGAGGACCAGATAAGAAAAACAGACAACACCCACCCTTGAGCCCTTGGCAGGAACCATTCCCGGCTCAGCCTGAGCTGTGCTGCAGGCAGGGTCTCCTGGCCATGTTGTTGTTCTCCATGGCACGTTCGCCGTATTCCTTCTCCTCCTCCCAATCCCAACATGAAATTTGCCTTCTCTCCTGCGCCGTGGCCCCGCCGCACCCCCCAGCAGCGCTAATTAAACCTTCGGGATTTATTTAAATCCTCCAGATATTCCCTTTTTCCTCGCGCTCATTTTCACCTGTGTAAAAAACCCACGCCGACGCATCACCCCCTAAACCAGCTCGCCAGCATCGCCTCCTGAACTTCCCGACCCAAACAGGGGGACGAGGAGCTGCCTTTTCCTCGCAGAACGCCCCATCCGAGCTCCGTCTGCCTCATCATCATCATCATCATCTCGCATGGCTCTTTTGCATCTCAGCCCCCAACAGCCAACCCACGCGTGTAACAGAGAGGGATGCGGTGTGTCATTAGACTCCACACACGCCTTACTCACCCCTCGGGGGGGAAGGGGGGGTTCGGGGGAGGGGGCCGAGCCCTCCCGGTGCCCGCAGAGCGGGGGGCGAGCGCGGGGTGTGTTGGCGCTCACGTGTGCGGTACCTGCGGCACCTCCCGGCAAACGCGGGGCGAGGGCCGGCGGGGACGAGCTGGGCAGTTCCGCAGGGCGGGATGAACCCCCCGACCCGCCGGCCCCGCTCACCCCTTCCAAACGAAACGGGCGGCTGCCCATTCAAATGACGGAATTTGGGGGGGGGGGGGGACGGGGACGGACGAAGACTCGCGACCGACCGCGCCTTTCCCGGCGCTCGCCGCATCCCGAGCGGTGTCAGCGAGGCACCCCCAGCCCCGGGGGGGGGGGGGGGGCGCGGGGAGGGACCCCCCACCCCGCCCCAGCCCTTCCCCCGCCCGCGGTGGGGTCTCCCCGCGACCCCCCCCCCTCCCCTCCGCGACCCCGACACATCGCCGGGCACCACCCCGAGCGTGTCCCCCCCGCAGCCCGTACCCACGGGGGGACACCCGCAGGCTCCCACTCGCCCCCCCGGTGCCCCGCCGGTCCTTACCTGGCGCGGGGGGGGGGGGGGGCTCCCGGCGGCCCCTCACCGAGCGCGGCTGCTCGTCCCTCCCTCCCTGCTCGCCTCGCTCCTCTCACCGCATCGCCGGGAGCCGCCGCCGCCGGGGCGAGCGCGCGCCCGAAGGGGAGGGGACGGGCAGGAGAAGGGAAGGGAGGGGAAGGGAGGGAGGGGAGGGGGGCGGCCGGGCTCGCCCCTCCCCGGCGGCGCCGCCGCGGCGGCTCCTTCACCGCCCGCCCGCCGCAGCGCCCCCTCCGTCCGTCCGTCCGTCCCTCCGTCTGTCCGTCCGTGCCCGCCGCGGCCTCCCCGGGGAGCGCCCGCCGGCCACTCCCCCCCCCCCGCAGCCCCGCTCCGCTTCCCTCGCTCGCTCCGAGCGCGCCGCCGCCGCCGCCTCTTCCGCGGGAGCGCGCGCGGGGGGGCGGGGCGGGCGGGGAAGGGGGGGAGGGAAGCGGCGCGCGCGCCCCCGCGGCTCCCTGCGCGCTCCCGCGGCTCCCGGCCCCCTCCCACCGCGGGCGCACGGAGGGGGCGTGGCCTGACGCGTATTCATGAGGTGGGCGTGGTTATGCAAAGCGCGGGTGCGACCTGCGCGGGCTGGGCGGGGGGAGGAAGGGTGGGCGCTGCCGGGGCCGCGCGTTCCCTTCCCATCCCGTCCCATCCTTTCCCATCCCTTCCCATCCTTTCCCATCCTTTCCCATCGCTTCCCATCCCATCCCTTCCCTCCCGTACCTGGCGCGGCCGCCGCGGTCACACCCGCGATCGGCCCCGGGCGGCAGCGGGGGAGCAGCGCCCGCGCCCGGCGAGCGGGAGGAACTTGGGCGGGCCCCGGCGGGGATGGAGCGGGGATGGAGCGGGGATGGAGCGGGGATGGAGCGGGGATGGAGCGGGGAGCGCGGCGGTGGCGGGCGGGGAGAGGCTGGACGGGCCCCGGGGAGAGGCTGGACGGGCCCCCGCCGTGTCCGCTCGCAGCCCAGGAAGCCGACGGTAGCCTGGGCTTATCCCCAGCAGGGCCAGGGAGGTGGTTCTGCCCCTCTGCCCCGCTCAGGTGAGACCCCCCTGCAGAGCTGCTCCAGCTCTGGGTCCCCAGCACAGGAAGGACATGGAGCTGCTGGAGCCAGTCCAGAGGAGGCACCGAGATGGTCAGAGGGATGGAGCAGCTCTGCTGGGAGGAAAGGCTGGGAGAGCTGGGATTGTTCAGCCTGGAGGAGCTTCAGGGTGACCTGACTGTGGCCTTTCAGTGTCTGAAAGGAGCCGACGAGAAAGATGGAGAGAGACTGTTTACAGGGATCTGGAGTGGCATGACAAGGAGGAATGGCTTCACACTGACAGAGGGCAGGGTTAGATGAGATATAGGGAAAAAATTCTTCCCTGTGAAGGTGGGGCACTGGCACAGGTTGCCCAGGGAATTTGTGGCTGCCCCATCCCTGGAAGCGTTCAAGGCCAGGCTGGACAGGGCTTGGAGCAACCTGGGCTAGTGGAAGGTGTCCCTGCCCATGGCAGAGGGGTTGGAACGAGATGATTTTCAAGGTCGCCTTCCAACCCAAACCATCCTGGGATTCTGTGAGCTGTGGGAAGGGCGCCCTGCAAAGGAGGAAACAGGAGACACTTCCCAGGGGCAGCTCTGTGGGCCCTCAGGTGGCCCTGGGCTCTGTCAGCACCTGTGGTAGGGCTGAGACACCAGAGCTGCCTCTGAGGGCTGAACCTGCCCCTGCAGGGACCTCTAGGCCACGGCTGCCAAAGGGATTTTTGGGCACGGACACATCCCGAGGTGATGGAACGGGATGGCCCCAGTGCCCTTGTGCTGCTCCAGGCACCTCTGCTGTGACAACACCCCCACTGCCTTCCACTGCTTCTGCTTTAAAAAGGACACTTCTGGGAATAATACCTGGAAACCGAAACGTTTTACTCCTCCTTCCCCCTGAGAGATCAGACACAGCTGAAGACCAGGACAAAAGGAACACGCAGGAAATGCTGTATTACGTGTTAAAGCTAATATAAACATTTACTTAAATTACCTCAGTAGCATAAGGTATACATTGAAACCAGCAATCCAATCAGCATCTTGGCATTGCTTAATTGGCCACATGAATGCTGACAGAAATTTGGTTCTCTCTTCAAACTAGAAATCAACGTTATTTTTGCTCAGCAAAGTATAGGTGGTAAACAGAAAATTGTTTATTTATCTGGGTATTTCCCTTTAAGAAAACTAATATTTATGTCTTAGTCAAGAAAATAATCTTTTTAGTCCGGTACAAAATGTTCCCTTTAATTAAATTAAAGTATCTCCACTCCCATGGGATGGATGCCTCGTTAAACCTCCTGGGTGCAGATTGCTTGCCTCCATCTCACCCCGGAATGGTAAAGAGCTTTACATCACATCTGCCCACAGTGCCAAATTAATCACCAAATAAATTAAGCAACAGGGTAATCTTCAGTTGTGAGTCAAGAAAATGACTTGTACAAGAAATAAACTGCAACAGAAAGAAACCTACCTGGGAAGCGTTAACAAAAACAGCAGCACTGGGTTGGGGGGGGGTTGTGTGTTTGTAGGAGAGTTGATGAACAAGATGCCAAGCTTCTGGAATTGATCTTGGATCAGAGTGAGTGCAGATATATCCCCCCCATCACCTGTCAGTGCAGTCACTGGGTTTTGCCTTCCCAGGAGAGCAGCACCTCAACAAACAGTGCAACCAGCACTGGAACAACAAATTACAGGGGGGAAATCTTCCAGGAATATTTCCCTCTAAATCTGTAGCCTCCTGCCTCTCTCATTACTTCCAGCACAAATGCTTTCTGGAATTGCTTATCTTCTGCTGCCCTTTAGTCTTTTTAAACCACATGGACTGAGGGGATCTCACAGCCAGAATAATTCCCATTTTTCCTTCAGCAACTCATTAGCATAGCAAATCACTGACTGTGCACAGTTACAGCTCCAAGGAGGAATAATAGTTCCACCTACAAGAAAAATATTCTCAGAACTGATGTCAACTGCTTATATCTGTATCCATATCATTCCTAAGAAAACAGATTTCAAGGCACAGGTTAGTGAAAGGGAGGGAGGATCTGGTGCTTCCAGCACAGAGCTGAGAATCCCAGAATCACTGAGGTTGGAAAACGCCTCCCAGAGCTTTCAAACCCAACCTCTGCCCAATCCCCACCTTGTCCCCCAGAGCACTGAGTGCCACGTCCAGTTGTTCCCTGAACACCTCCAGGGATGGGGACTCCACCTGGCCCATCCCAATGCCCGACAACCCTTTTTGTGAAGAAATTCCTCCTGATGTCCAACCTAAAAGAAGTCAAAGGGAATGAGATAATGGCAAAGGACCAGCTTCCACGTGAGAAGAATGAAGCCAGGGTGTCAACCAAGTTATTGGTGTCCAACCTAAACCTTGTGTTAGTCAGAGGTCAGAGCTCCAGTGGGACCATCCAGGGCACGTTTCCCACCCTGCCCTGTCTGGCTGTGGCCAAAAAGTGCATGGGCAGGGGTGTAAAAAGGTTATCCAGTGTCCTCTGATAGTGTTTGGGGCTTTAGGACTTCCTGAGGCACATGGGACTCCCAGGTATGGATGCTTCCCACGCTGGCTCCATGTACCATAAGATGTAAGATGGTCAAGCCACCCCTTGGGTTTGAAATCCTGAGGGAGAGGAAATCATCCGTGTTCTCCACTGCTGACAGACTCCCCTGGGCTTAGCAGGGAGCCAGATCCCACTGGAACATGGGGAGTTTGCTCTGGGACACAAATCCAGCTGTTTGCACTTCCTTTGGAATACAGCAGCAACCTGCTCACAGTGCTCTGAGCTGGAGTCAGCCCATGCCTGGGCACAGGCACAGCTACGGGTATTTCAGGAATATCAGCACCAATCACCTCCAGCATTTAAAGCCTTTGAAGATTCACTAAGGTCTGAAGGTGTGAGGAGGGAGTTTCGGGATCACCATTCCGACTTTGGACCAGAAATCCAATCCAAGTTCCTTTTCGGTCACATCCCACACCTTGTTAGATCTTCCTGTTACAACCCCTCCTTCAAACAGCTCTTTGGTGAACCTGGGAGCCAAAAACTTCCCATAAAACCTCAATCAGCTCTTTGTGTTTGTACTGCAAACTGCCACGGGGTTTGCACAACAGCAAGGGCAAAATTTGGCTGTAATAAACAAGATGTTGTCTCTTAAACAGCCAGAATCCCTCCAGGAAGCTATAAAACCACTCGGTCTCTTTAAATCATCTGTACCACCAGATCATCTCCCAGATCAGCTCCATTAAGTGTGACCGTATATAAAAAATAAATACTGCTTAGAATATTTGTTAGCTAAGAAATATTTGCCTGTGGAGAAAATATTCCGAGTGTAATCCCGTAAATGTGAGATACTAATTTTCTTCACACTTCAGCAGTCTGAGGGAACACAGGGCCTGCCATCCCCTCAGTAACTAATGAAAGGCAAGTTATTTGTGTAGCCTGGGGACTTTACAAATAGATTGGATTTTATTTTATATTTTTTTTTCAGAAGAAAAGGGAGATTTCTGTTTCTCTGGCTGTTTCATTTTAATTTTTGCAATTTTTGGCAAGAGCACCTTGAGCTGGGGATGACTGACTGTAGTTTGTCTAAAGCTGGATAAATGTGTGCTTTATGACCCTTCTCCCACCACCAGCATTGCATTGTAATGCCAGCATTACCCTTCATCTCGGCAACAGCTGAAATTGGGGCTTGCTAACAGCTCCAGAGAAGGAAAAAGAGTGATGGGATGAGTATAAATAGCTTTATTTTCCTTAATACACCTGTTTTGGAGGGACCAGGCACCATGAAAGGAACTGCTTTTTGGGAAACTCGAAATTTATACTCAGGTTCTGGTTCTTTCAGTAGTAGCTGATGACAGAGACAAAACTTTTTGTGCTTGCAGAGCTGTGTGTCCTCAGAAATCCATAGAACCAAACCCCAAACTCCCTGTGACCCTGAGAACTTGCCTGTTGAGGGCTCTGCAGAAACAAAAGAGGCCACAGCACACTCAAACCCACACCAAAGAGCCCTCCCTGCACAGGAAACAGCTCCCAGCCATTCCCACTTCCCCCCACAGCAGGTGGGAGCAGAGGAAAAAGCCACAGCCCCAGACAGAGTTAAACAGCCAAGAGATGAACCATGAGCTGAGGTGTGTCAGAGCAGGACATTACTGAGCTCCTGGGGGATTTCATCCTGTGGGATCAGAGGCCTCTGTGGAAGGACTTTGCCCAGTGTCCTCGAGAAATTTTCAGCAAAAACAAATGACCTGGTGAAATCGTGTTACACGGGGTGTTGGAGGTCGCTTTGGTAGCAGCAAGTGCTTTTCAGAAGGATGGTCACAGCCCCTCTCTAGCCAGTGTTTCCTCCTGCTCTAAGACTTTTCAAACACTGCCTGATGCTTTCTCATCTTTCCTTTTCCAAAACAGGCAGTGGAGAGTCCTTAATCCACCAACCCAAAACACACAAATCACTGCACAGTCGTGTCTGTTTAAAAGAAAACACCAGTTCTTGCAAGAACATCACTGTATGTCAAACTCCAATTGCAGTTTTGACTGAGAGGACATTTATGCAGATCATAATTTAGCAACAACAAAGTGCTGCCCTCTTTGAAGTTTAAAGCCTTTCCCTCTTGTCCTACAAGGGCATGGAGGGATAGGACAAGGGGAAATGGCTTTAAACTGAAAGGGGGTGGATTTGGATTAGATATTGGGAAGGAATCCTTCTCTGTGAGGGTGGGGAGGCCCTGGCACAGGTTGCCCAGAGAAGCTGTGGCTGCCCCTGGATCCCTGGAAGTGTCCAAGGCCAGGCTGGATGGGGCCTGGAGCAACCTGGGCTGGTGGAAGGTGTCCCTGCCCATGGCAGGGGAGTGGAACAGGATGAGCTTTATGTCCCTTCCAACCCAAACCATTCTATGATTTTCCTCTTGAGAGGCAATGCAGGAGCTTTCATAGTTGCATGTGACCCAGGTAACACTCTGACTGAAATACTGCCCCTCTGGCACAGGTAACCCCATCAGAGGGTGAACAGCCCTCAGCTGTGAACATCTTTGTAACTGGACCATCTGCTCTGCTCCTGTCACAGAATTAACATGCTCTTTGTAGAAAAAAAAGACCAGAATTCATATATTCACTAGACCAGCTCGCAGCATTTCCCCCTTCAGTTGTGCCAGGACCAACTGAGCTCAGTCTGTCTGAGTTCAGGAATCACGGGGAAGCTGCAAACAGCCACCACACCAGCAGTCACTGGGGTAGGAAAAGCTTCACACCATGTTCTGCAGCTCTGGCACAGCTATTTATAGCCTCTGTGCAGTGGCTACTGTAAGGATTTGGGATTACATGTGATGTTTATAGTCCTGGATCAAGATAAAGATACACTGGGAGCAGCTGGAAACTGCATTTCCAGTTTGTCTGCGTCCAGTAATTAAAATTCCAGCACATTATCCTTTGTAATTTATGTTCCAGTGTTCTGGAGGGATACTATATATGGACTGTGCTTTGCTGTGATGGTCTTGAGGCACAGGCAGGACAAGCCTCACTGGCAGGACAACTGTTATAGCTGTAAAAATTAGAAAAGCTTTGCTGGTTGTTAGTTGTTGGGCTTTTTTTAACTTCTGCTGCTTCTGCAGAGTTCAGACAAATTTGCACCCAAAAAACTCCCCTCACTGCTCTTATTACCCCAATTACTGCTACTAATAAATCCTGTCCAGACTGAAGCACCAGAAATAAAGATGTTTCTGTCATTTATTGTCAATCCCACCTCTCCCCTTGCTTCTCCAGAGAAGGAACATGTTTAGCCCAAAGACAACCACCTTCAGGTGGGTGTAAGGTCGAGAGGAGGGAGGAGAAACTGTCCTGTTCTCTGTGACTGCAGCGAGCAGGACAAGGGCTTAAAATCAACAGGGATGATTCCAATTGGAAATCAGGACTAATTTTCCAATTGCAGGAATAGTTAAGCATTGGAATAGCACGTGTGTGATGACAGATGCCACCATCCACGGAGACCTGCAAGGACAAGGAGCATTTGGGTCGGAAGGGACCTTAAAGATCACCTCATTCCACCTCCTGCTGCTATCCCAGGTTGCTCCAAGCCCTGTCCAACCTGGCCTTGGACACTTCCAGGGATGAGGCAGCCACAGCTTCTCTGGGCAACCTGTGCCAGCTGGACCTGTTTTGGGGCACTGGGGCAACAACTGAGAGATTCCTCATGAAATTCATGGAAACAGATGCAACTCCTGAACCGGAGCAGCAGCATTTTGCACTCAGGGTGAAGCAAAGGCACAAGGACTGCTGCAAGTTACTGCTGTCTTAAGCTTTTCAGGTCGATGGAAAATTACTCACTCTAAACATTTCTCCCAGATAATCGTGAATATCTCATTAAAACATTCAACTCAGAACATTATAAAGCTGAGGGAAATCATGGATGTTCTTTTGCACACGCGTTGGTTGGGCACTGAAACTCTTTGCAGAAGAAAACTGAGGTACCTGCAAGGAAGATAAGACAGGAGGGAACAGCTGGAGCTGTGCCAGGGCAGGGTCAGGTTGGATCTCAGGGAAAGGTTCTTCCCCCAGAGGGTGGTTGGGCACTGCCCAGGCTCCCCAGGGCAGTGGGCACGGCCCCAAGGCTGCCAGAGCTCCAGGAGGGGTTTGGATGATCCTCTCAGGAACAGGATGGGATTGTTGGGACATCCTGTGCAGGGCCAGGAGTTGGACTGGATGATCCTTGTGGATCCCTCCCAGCTCAGGATATTCTATGAAGATAAGATCACTCACCTCCACAACCAGACTCAGGAAATCCTCAGAAAAACACCGGTTCTAAAGCAATAACAAATAAGGTAAAAGGCAACAAAATAAGTGAGGCTACTTAGAGTAAACCTGCCAGAAGTTTGAGAAGTTGATTTAATGGGCTGTATTTTAAAGGGCACAGTTTAATCATAGTCATTTTTATGAAGGGAAAAAGCTTTGGTTCACTCCATTTGTTTCTGTCAAATCCACTGTACCTCTCCGTGGTGATGGAATAAATGGTATTTAGTGAAGCTGCTAAAGCAGCCCCGTGTATTGAATTAACCCCACGCCGTGCTCAGGAACACGTCAGATCCTGCTCCAGCAGAGCACGTCCCTGAGCCACCTGAACAGCAAATCACTATAGATTTGGGGTTATTTCTTGCCTGCTCCAAAATCCAAAGTGCTCCATAAGAGCACTGGGCTGAGCAGTTGTTTTGTTACCTGAACAGCAGCACTGATGAGGGGGAAAAGGCACAGCAACGTGAGGTGACAGCACTGAAATGCTTCCTGCCCTCCCTCTGGGTTTTAGTTTATGACACTGAACCTGCTGGACTGGGTCAGGGTTCTCCCCCCGTGCTCAGGGAGGGAAAGGACACGACCTTTAGTGCTTGGTTTAGATGGAGCTGGTGATCTCAGTGAAGATCCAGGTCCACTGAGTTCTGAGGTCCCTCAGCTCCCACAGACACGAGTGACAGTGACAGAAACCACCACGTTCTGCAGAATCTCAGCAGGCAAAGGGGAAGTACCACCTGTCCAAAATCAGCTCCAAGTCAAACCACCATAAAGCAGGAAGGGGATATCTCCATCCAGAGTTCAGACACAACGGCTGCTGAATTGGATGTGGGAATATTTTAAAAGCATTATCCCTGTTTCCGGGAGGATCTTCCAGCTCTGATGTGCTGTCCCAAGAGGGCATCACTATCATGAACCGCAGCAAAGCTCCAAACCCTTTTTTCATGACATTCCTAAACTGTTTGCTCCACCCTGATTCATTTTAGGAAACCGATAAGACAGCTGTGAAAATACACCATGGAAAGCACTCTCACATTACAAACCTGCTGGCACAATTTGCACTATTTTTTTTCCTCCCAAGGGAATAAAGATTGTTGTTCATCCCACTTTTCAGAAGGCCCATGAACCAAAATGTAACCTTCTCCTCATTCCCACCACTGGCATTGCTCAGTAGGTGTGGACTGATAGAACATTTTGGCTCATGAATCGGCGGAGCAGCTGCCTCTGAAACATGTGTGGGCTACACTGAAGAGTTTTTCTTATTATGAAAGGGGTGTGGGTCCTTCCTTTCATGAAAAGGCTCATCATTGTCACTGTTCTCTTCAGCATCTACTGTCACCACCACTGCACTTGTCATCTGACAGCTCCCTGTCAGCAGGAGATAGCTCTGGGTCTGCAGAGCTCGGGTTCTCACCCCACTGTAGCACTGGGAACACTTAAAGTCAGTTTTTTTCCGGAATTGTGTATCCTAAAGGCAGCAAAACAACCAAACTGCAGTTTGCTGGGCCTGTTAACACTGTTCTGTTTGTACACCCTCCCCACAGCTCTGGGGCTGCACTGAAACATCCCATGCTCCTGGTGCTGCTGGCAGTGCCATCGTGCTGGGGGTGATTCCCACCCCAGCACTGCCCAGGGTTCAGTGACAGATCCTTCTGCTGCAGACATTGGCACCTGTGGCACAGGAATTCCAGAACCTCCTGAGTTGGAAAGGACCCACAAGGATTCAGCAAAGTCCAGCCCCTGGCCCTGCACAGGCCACCCCAACAATCCCACCCTGTTCCTGAGAGCGTTGTCCAAACGCTCCCTGAGCCCTGGCAGCCTTGGGGCCATGCACACTGCCCTGGGAATCTGAATCTTCAGGACAAGTGACACTACAGACATCCTGGAGCTGAATTTACAGTGTTGGAAATGATGCTTTGATGCTAAAGCTCCTTTTAAAGGGTTTCCTCACTTCCACTCATCCCAGCTGGCTGTGAGCACTCACTATCCCAGTCCTTGCCCCTCTCACCTCTATTCCTGCACAGATACTTCACAGCAGCCCACGCTCCCGAGTCATTCCTTCCTCTTGGTGCAGATGTGATGCCTGCAGCCTGGCCCTGCAGCTGGGAAACAAAGTTTGGAAACGGACTTACAGCTTAACCAGGAACCCTGGAGAGCTGCAGATTGTTTCTGCTGCCACCAGACTCCCCGTGTGCTTCTGGCAAAGGATCCAGGAACATCTCCCACTTATCTGCACTGAAACGCATCCTGGGATGGGCAGGATGGGAAGGGCTCTCTGTCACAGCACTAAGGCCCTTCCACTACTATTTTAGCCAGAAGCAGAGTGAGAGAAATGTTTGCCTGAAGTACACGTATCCCTCGGGATGCCAAAAAATATGGGATGTTGTTTTCTGAATCATAGAATCACAGAACATCCTGAATTGGAAGGGATCCACAAGGATCATCCAGTCCAACCCCCGGCCCTGCACAGGACACCCCAACAATCCCTGAGCTCCAATCGAGGTCTGATCCCTGTGTCACCTTGCAGGGATCCTGAGAATTTGGGGATTGGCTACTGAGGTGGAAGAGATGCACTAGGGGTGCTCCCCTGCTTTGTCCCTAGGAAGGATTTCCATGTGTAAGTCTCTCTGGGAATGCTGCTGCTTTCCTCAGCATCCCATCCCAGCTGCTTCTGAAGTCCACAGAGGGCTGTGAGGGAGTGGAAGCAGTGACAGTGTGGCTCGTGCCTCTCAGGAGCCTTTCTGGAGGTTTCTTCCTTCCCCAGAGTGATGTGCCAGACCAAACCACCCAGTACACAACCAGGGACTGCCTGGCACTCCAGAAGGAGCTGAAGCCTGGAGAATTCAGGCCACCCTTGGAGCCCTTCAGCTCATGCCTAGAGCTTTCTCATGCCGTTTTTCCATCATGAATATCTGTTGTGTAACAGCAGATGCTTTGCAGTTAATTTTTTTTTTTTTTAAGGTAAGTCATATTTGAACGGAATCAAAAATAAGCAGGAGCTAAAATATCTGCAGTGCTGGGGCTGTGCCAAACACCCACAGATTCTGTACCCTGTACTCAAGCCTTGTCAAGTAGCTCAGCACATCTTTATTCTAATCATTTACTTTCATTTCATGCCTAACAGAGAATTGTCCTGATTACTCAAGCAAAGCACAGCAAGAAAAGCAGAGAAAACATTTGGTCATCTTTGGGTTCCTGATGCTGCTGGTGGAGCTCGAGCTTCCACAGCCCCTTAGAGTGAAACATTTCAGGGTGTGTGCAATGATCACGCAGCTCCTGACACTTCTTCCACTAAATCTTTTCACTCAGTGATCAGATAAGTCCAAGAAGAGAGGCAGCAAGAGCTGCTGAAGGTTACAGAATGACTTGAGCAGCTGAGAAAGGCCAGGGGGTTGTAACTCTTTGGGCAGTGCAATTCCAGACAGGGCTTTGAGTCTTCGACCATTTACTGTCCTCACGCTGACCATGGACATCCTGGGGGGGACAGCTCTGCATCCCTGCACAGACAGTGTTTGGTTATGTCATAAAATCATGGATTCATGGAATTTCTAAGGTTGGAAAAGACCTTTAAGCTCATCAAGTCCAACCATCGATTCAGCATCACCACCATACCATGTGCTCAAGTGCCACATCCACTTGTTTTTGAACACTTGCAGGGATGGTGGCTCCACCACTGCCCTGGGCAGTCCATTCAAATGTTTTACAACTCCTTCCATGAAAATATTTTCTCCAATAACTCATCTAAACCTCCCATGGCACAACTTGAGGCTGTTTCCTCTTGTTGTGTCGAAGGCAAAGGCACTCAGGCTGCATTATAAAAATGAGCTTTATAGAACACTCATCTCACACATCCAGAGGAGCACAGAGGGAGATGAGCAGGCAGAACCCCAGGGACCTAATGAGGGGAACAGGGCCCCCAGCCCTGTCCTGCTCCCTGGTCACACCTGGAAAAGGAGCTGCAGCATCTTTGGCTGTTGGGTGAGGGGATTTGGAGACCCCACCACCAGCATCAGGTCCCTGCAGCCTTCTGCTCACATTCTCAGGGGACCAGCATCACCATGGGAACATTTCTGAAGTCGTTAGAAAGAGTTCAAAAATCACTGTGCTAATGAGACTGGGCACAGAGTGTGAGGAGGCTCCATCTAATGAAATCAGGTCTTCAGGAAACTTGATCATTAACAGAAGCCTGTGTGTTGTGAAGAGCTGAAGGGACTACTTCATTCCTGTCATCCAAACTGAGGGATCCACCAGTGCTCCCTGGGCCATTTTCAGTGTGTAAAAAACAAACTGAACCAAAAACCCACATGGCTGCAGCACAGTGCTGTGACCAAGGATGATCACTGCACCTACAGCGAGGGTTGCTACACAGGGTGTTGAGAAGGCATTAAAAGTAAGTCCTCTGGCAGAGCCAGGGGAAAAAGAAGATGGCAAATTAAAAAAAAAAAAAAAGGTGGTAAAACCCCCCTAAAAGCCCCCAAGCAATGACAACAGCACCCTCCAGCTCTCAGCACAGCCACAGCCCTGGGGACACCTGCTGTTGTAGCAGCAGGACCTGGTGCAGCTGAAGCTCTTTATTCCCCTTGGAGCTTCCTAATAATCTCTCTGCTGCAGTAACCACTCTAAACTCGTGGAAATATCAAAATGCAATACCTTCCTCCACTGCCTTTAATGCACTGGGGCATCAGTTCTTGTGCCCAGAGCAGCAGCTGGAGGGGAGAGACTGAACTCGGGTTTGCTCCTCTCCTGACCAAGAGCACATCAAAAATGCTCCCCTGGAGGAGGCTCTGCAAGTGGAGCTGCTCTTTGTATCCGCTCCAGTTTGGAATTCAGAATGTTTCTATCCTCAGTCACCATGGCAGAAGGTCATAATACTTTTTCCAGCTCTCCTTCTGGAGCAAAGATCCCGCTCAGCAGCAACAGCCCCTCTCAGGGAACACCATCGACTTCTTGCTCGGGTTCATTGCTTTTATAATTTTGTGCTGTTGGATAATTCTTTCTGTTTAAGATTTTAGGAGCAAGTTTAAGGAGCCAGACATGAATCTTTTCACAAGAAAGACTTTTAAGAAAGAACTAACTAGCTAGTGGAGGCAGTACAGCCCTAAGGATGGCAAGAGCAGAGAGCAGAGGAGCCAACATTTTCAGAAGTGTTCTGTATTTACCTTTTCTCCTGATGTCAACACTGTGAGCAGAGTTTTTTCCCCCAGGGCTAAGAATGAGTCTTGAGAATGCAGGTAGGAGACCAGGAGGGTCCAGAGCTCTGTAAGGGTGAACTAACACACACACTCTACAGGTTTATAAAAACTGACTGCATGCACAAAGTATATAAAGAGTTTGCCTTGATTTCCAAGCCCATATGGCACCAGGACACTTCTCCCAGAGGTGTAGAAACACTTATCCAGGGGCATTCTGGGCTCTCAGATTTACCAGGAAGCTTTCAAGTGGAGCCTGAATACTGAGAGTCACTGCAAAGAGCATGAGGGAACAATAGCACAGAGGCAGCAAAGTTGGGCAAAGCATGAGACACAGTAAAAGTGAGTTTTAAGGACACAGAGATGGAAACGATCCAAGGGAACAATTCTTTTTCTACCAAGTAACCTCCTTGTATGCAAAATGAAAAGAATACATCTTTTCTTTGCCACTTGCAGAACAAAGACACTTGCCTTGACCAGGTAATGTGTGAAGAGAGAATAATCATAATTTTTTTCATCTGGAGCTCAAACAGACCAGAAACACCCCAAGAGGTTTGTCCCAGTCAGAGTCAGGAGAAAGGCAGTAAAACAACCAACCCAGCCTGGTTTCCCTATGGATTCACTTTCCTCACTCCCCAGGTTACAGAATCCTGGAATGGTTTGGGTTGTAATGCTCACTTTTACAAGGGATGGGGATCATTCCCATCCCTGCCCAGTGACATCCAGCATCCAGGTCTCTGGCAGAGGAAAGGGGAGCTGTCCTGGTTGTCCCTGCCAGCACCCACGATCGGGATGCCCCGGGAATGCTGATTGCACCAAACCAAAGAACTCCAGGATAACGTGCCCGGCTCAAAGGTGGAGTTTGGAACCAAGGGAAAGGCAAGAGCAAGGCAAAGTCAAACAGGAAATTTCTAAACTCCTGTTGTCAGGGAAATCCTGAGGATTCCTGTGCTGCAGAGCACGGGCCCGGCCACCAACAAAGGTCACCCTGAGCTGGTCGAGTCCTTACATCCAGAGAGCTGGAATTAGAACCCCACTGTACCACTAATGCCCTGCTTTGGGCAGTGCCTGAAGCTCCTCTCTCCCACCTCTTGGGCTGTCCTACCCCCAGCAGCCACTTCCACACACCCTAATATCCAGTTAATGATTGACTCGTTAAGTGTTCCCGAGGCCACGTTGTTAATAAACCCACAAAGGAGTGTGACCTGGGAGGCAAAATTAACCTTGTAGTCCAGCTTTTGGAGCAACAACTTCAGGGGTTGTGTCCTGAAAAAGGTTTGGGTGCAGTAGATGAAAGGTTAAATCAAAGGTGAGAACAATTAAATTGGAAAAAAAAAAAATCACCAAATGAAATAATTCAAGAGCTTAAAGGTAAGGTGGTCCTGAAAGGAAGAAGCCTGAAATAGTGCTTAAGAATTCAGATTTGAGCAGGAACTAGAATATTCCTGCAGGGAATAGGCTGTGATTTCAGTGTGTTCTGGTGGAATGTTGTGTCTGCTGCACATGGGTAATAAATAGAGGCTCCTGGTAGCTTGGTGGGATGATTTGATCAAGGCTGGATTTATTAGAGTAGGAAAAGTATGCAAATGTAAAGAACACCTCAGATTCTGAGAAACTCAGTGGTTTGCTGAGGCAGCAGGACAATTGTCCTTTGCTGGAGAACACCAGGGAGATCCTGGCAGGAGGCACAGGGAGCCCAGGTTGGATTAGTGGGACAGAGGAGCTTCCCCAAGGGGCACACACAGGGCCAGTTTTTGCTGGAGTTTGAAATATTTTTTTCAATTCTTACTCTTTTTGAGCATAGGCAGATCATTCTCACACCTTGGGGAATATCTGACCTGGTGGCTGGCTCCAGAGCTTCTGGGGAGCCACAGAGCAGGGTAAAAGAGCTGGGCCCAAACCAACACAGAAAAGAACCGACCCAGGAAATTTAGGATTTAAAAACTTTTTTTTTGTACAGCGAAAAGTTACACTTCAAAGTTTTTCAATGTCACCTTCCAAAAACCATTCCTGATGCAGGCCTTGAGCATTCCAATTATCATCCCTTACCTTATTCCTGCCTGGAAATGGCTTTTGGGGCCTTCCAGAGTGTCCGCTTCAGTCAAGGGGAGTGGTTTTTGAACGACTTCCAGGAGAGCCATTAAAGTTCCTTCTTGGCTGCCTCCAAAACCTGCTGCAAGTTTCAGCTCTTGAGACCTGTGTGTGTGAACAGAAGAGAAGCCAGTTAAAGAGGAAAACATTCCTCAGATGTGCTTTGCAGCACAACAGCAGCAAAGCACTGAAGACACAGAAATCATTAATTCTCAGCATCCATTTGATGTGCAGCTATGGAAATAATATTTAAGACACTCAAGAAGCTTTAGGAAAAAAAAATGAAGAAAAAAAATAGCACCAGGAAAACCATTTCTAAACTGTAATATTTGAGAATGATCTCATATTAAAAAAAAAAAAAAAGATTAAGTGCAGCAAAACGTGTAACTGGAAATAAGAGAAAGAGTGAAATGCCTTAAGATGTAGCAGTTTGAGGAATATAAGAACAGGTTTTGCCAAGAATTATTCACATACATCTGCACAACCCCCATCCATCTATTTTTACTTCTTTTGTGGGCCAATAAAGAGCTGTGTATTGTCAGTCCTAAAAATAAGACCGTAAGCTTTAAAAACCATTTGTATCACGGCACAGAAAACAATGATTTTGTTCACACTACCCTTTTCTCAGCCATGTTAGACTGAGGGCACGGTGTAACCTTTTTTTTCCTCACCTTCATGAGGAACAAGAAAAAACACAGCAGTTAAAGGGTTGGATGGTCACAATCAAAGGCCACCTTCACCCAAACTTCCTGGATTTGCATCCCAAAACTCTTTTCTCCAGGGATTTTAGTTCTACCCTGCACCACACAGGTGCTTCAAGAGGTCACCCTGGGTGCTTCCATGGTCCCTGTTGGCCTCAAAAGCTCAGGGTGGAATCCTGGCTCTGTTCAAATAAATGGCAAAACTCCCTTGCCTTTAAATCCACTTCCCACTGGAAATCCCAGAGTCACCTGAAGAAATGTCCATCTGCTTAATTGTTTGCCCTTCTTGTTGGTTTCTGCCAGTGTTGCCTTCTCTGAATGCCTAATGGGGGATTTGCTCTAGTTAATTAGTTAATTAGCTTTCAGAGCCTCTCCTGGAGATCAGGTAGGGGGACCTGAATGGTTCCATCCTACAGACAGGCTTAACAATGGCTTAGGAAAAGAAATGTTCGTTTCTTTCCTGACAAACTTCAAAAATGACGGATATTTCTCCAAAGTAAGTTCTCAAACACACGTTTACAACTGGCCATAAAAGCCCAGAGGGGATTTTCCCTGGGGGAGGGACAGGTCTTACCTGCCAAAGGCAGCCCCACGTGGCCGTGTGGGCCGTGTTTGAACTGTCCTGCACCCACACTGCCTCTCTGATATTCCCTTTCAACACAGGACAAATCCATAACCTGACAGATGCTGATAGTACACTCCCAAATCTCTGTATTTACAGACTGGAGTGTTCCTGGTGTTGACAGAGCCCTTCTCCAGTGGCTGCCACCAGCCCAGTCGTTTATTCAGCCGACGCTGTTCAAACACAGGTTGTTTATTCAGTTGCCATTGACATTTCCTACAGTTTGTTTAATCCACAGCAGGGACCCCGACAGGTGAGAGGGGGCACATTAACCCCTGGGAGAGCTCCCCCAGCCCATCCCACTTGTGGTTCTAACACAGGGAATAATTTTAGCAGCATTCCCTTTTATTTTCCTCTCTGCTTAGACCACAAATTCCAAATCTTCTGGGGACGCCTGGAGAGCTCACTTGCCATGAACAGCTGCAGAGCTGCTCCAGCCCTAGGGAACAGCACAGGGAGGACATGGAGCTGCTGGAGAGAGTCCAGAGGAGGCAACAAAATGGTCAGAGGGATGAAGCAGGAAAGGCTGAGAGAGTTGGGATTCTTCAGCCTGGGGAAGAGAAGCTTTGGGGTCACCTAACTGTGGCCTTCAAGGAGCTGAAGAAGAAACAGGGAGAGGGAGTGTTTACAATGACTGACAGGAAAAGGGTTCAAACTGACAGAGAGTAGGTTTAGATTAGTTATTGGGAAGGAATCCTTCCCTGTGAGGGTGGGGAGGCCCTAGCACAGGTTGCCCAGAGAAGCTGTGGCTGCCCCTGCATCCCTGGAAGTGTCCAAGGCCAGGTTGGACGGGGCTTGGAGCAACCTGGGCTGGTGGAAGGTGTCCCTGCCCATGGCAGAGGGTGGGACTGGATGATCTTTCAGGTCCCTTCCAACACAAACCATCCTGATTCCATGATACCACGAGCCATACACTGACCTCAGCAGCAGCAACAAGAACAAAAACCCTGGATTGTGGCTCCGAGTGCTGGGCACTGTTGGGACAGCGCTGAGGGCAGGAGCTGCCAGTCTCAGGGACATTTTGCCTTTAAGCCAACAGTTCCATTCACATGCAGTAAAGGTTCTCCCCTTTTCCCTCGCTTCCCACTGGCTTTCCAGATGCTGTTTTGCTGCGTGTTCACCACGGGTCTGTTCAGTGCTGTAAAAAAGCCAAAGGTTTTCCCACCAGCCCCTGAGCCACGTCTGCCACAGCAGCACTGGGAACGTCCCCGCTCCACGCTGGGCTGTGACAGCCCGGGGTAAACACACCACTGCAGGCACACAGGGCACAGGAATAATGACCAGGGAACAGCTGGAGACATGAGTCCAGGGCAGCATTCCCTCTGCTTCACACAGAGTTATTCCTGCACAGGAAAATTCCTGCAGCAGGAACGTGGATGTGGCTGGTGCACTCTGGGCCCTGTGTCAACAACAACCTGACAGGTGATGGAAATGAAAACAAGACCCCTGGCAAAGACAGCTCAGGCTTAAATGATGAGTGAAATCAAACAGGAGGCTCAAACCCTTCATTTCCTAAGCTTAAACCATGAAATTCTGATACCGTTTTCACAGGTTTAATATTATTTTCTGCAGTCTTTTGGTTTGTTGTTTAGAGGAATAAAGGACAAACTCTCCCCCCTGCTCCATCCCCAGTAGGAGAATCTGAAGGTGTCAGAAAATCTTGACAAAATATTATTATTATTAGGAAAATAAGATGTCATTTCATTTCAAATTTTTTAGAGAAGATTGCAGTTAGTTTATTTTTATTTAATTTCAACTGTACTTGGAAAAAGATCGCTTCCAAACACGTCTTCAGGCTTTTGCAGAGCCAGCTTTCCCTCCTGACATACACACACTTCTCTACTATTTTCCAAATATTTCCAGTTGGAAGACAGTACAAATATGTGGGAAACGCTGTCAAGCTTTGGAACGCTTCCCAAACGAAAAATAACTTTCGGTTTTGAAAGCCACACTTACCAGGTGTTAAATGTTTGATGTGTTCATTTTTAAAGTGACAGCGTGACCCGGGGGGTGTTTTTAGGCTATTTTGGTACAAAATGTCAGGTTCCTGCTCTGAAGAAGCTCCAGGGCTCTTCAAGAGCAACAGCCACGTTTCTAGAAAGGGAAAAGAGGAGACTGTTTAAAAGAGGGAATGTCAACACCTTCCACTCCCAGCTGGACCACAGGGTTGGAGAACACCAGTCTCAGCGGCACAGATGTGGGGTGTGTTGCTCCAGGGGAGGGTCAGGTTGGACAGCAGGAGGAATTTCTTCCTAGAAAGGGTGGGCAGGCATTGGAAATCCAGGCAGGAATTGGGTCAGGAATCCCCAAACCCAGGGAGGTTTGGAGTCCCCATCCCTGGAGGTGTCCCAGGAAGGCCTGGCCGTGCCACTCAGTGCTCTGGGCTGGGGGACAAGGTGGGGATCAGGCACAGGGTGGGCTTGATGATCCTGGAGGTCTTTTCCAACCTCAGTGATTCTGGGATTATCTTAAAGCTCTGTGCTAAAAGACATAATCATTTAAGAGTAGCTGATGCTTTTTTCCCCTTTATCAAGCATCCAGTGCAGATCTGTGTGATTACATGATGAATTATGCAGTAATAATATGACCCTGCCATAAAAATGGAAACCCAGTGGGCAGTCTGTAAACTCCAAGTTTTCCTAAAAAACAACCTGTAAATATCTGCAGGGGAAGCAGCATCCTTGGAAAACAATGAGTCATAGAGCTTTTTTTTTGTTATTTTCCCTGACATCCTGAGCACAACAAGGAGCTAACATGGGGAGTAGCTGCTAGCATGTTTGTCTTACACCGGCTGCTTCATGTCTGAGAAGAAAAGGAATCCTTTAACAAATGGCAGATAAATATTTGTCCTGCTTCTTTTCTTTTTTTTTTTTTTTTATTTTTCCCTTGGATGAAACACTCTCATTTCCAGTCACTTATTTTATTCCCTGTGTGTGTCCTGCCTTTTGATGTTGTGTTTCTCTCGCTCAAAAATCACCAAACCAACGTTTTGCCATGAAGAGAATCCCATATAACCTGGAATGTCTTTGGGTGATCATAGGGGGAGGGACCAGCACACAGAGGGGGCACAGAATGTAAATATAATTTAGTCAAGGGTGTCTGTGAGCAGGAGGGATTCTCCCAGTAACCCAGACTGGGGACCAGTGACCTACAGGTGGATCCTTTTCCCCAGGTGCCATCATATACAGAATAAATTAGGGGCAGGTTTCCCACAGCAATCACCACCTGGCACAGCTGTGACACTCCTGAACAAATATTCCAAAGTAAACTCGTGCATTCCTGATTCACCAGATGTTTGGTGTATTTTTTGAAATCAGGTTCTGGCTCTGCAGTGGGAATGGCGGGACAGGAATGACAAGGAAGCAGCACTGCAGGTGTTCACAGGCAAACACGAGGCCTTATCCCACACTGAGCACTATGTGAGCAATATAGGATGTATAATGAGCATTAACTCATTGGATAAAGAAGGGAAATTCTACAATAAATAAAGGACAACCTGCTTTATACAGGCAGGACACCCTTCCACAGCTTTGTATCTTCATAGAATCACAGAATATCCTGAGCTGGAAGGGACCCCCAAGGAGCATCAGGTGCAGCTCCTGGCCCTGCCCAGGACACCCCAACATTCCCACCCTGTGCCTGAACAGAAAGGGGCTCAAGGAAGGGAACTGAGTATTAAAAGCTTCATTTGGGGAAGGAGCTGAAGGCAGCTCAAGAGTTTAAAACACAAGAGCTGTGACAGGTGAGTTTAGTGCCCTCACACCCTCCAGCACACAGGGAAGGGGCAGCCTGGCAGGGACATGGGACAGCACAGCTCTTCAGGTGCTGATCTTAATCTTTCTCTTCTCTTTCCTGCCCTGAGGCTGATACTCCTTTCCTAGATAGAATCACAGAATCATTCAGGTTGGAAAAAACCTTTAAGATCATCCAGTCCAACCATCAGCCCACCACCATGTTCACCACTAAACCACGTCCTGTCACATCCACACATTTTTTGAACATTTCCACTGTAAACCATGTGTGATATTTAGGCCTGAAATGCTGTACATGTGCAGCTATAATTTTCTCACAAATGTATGGATGATCTATTTCCAATACTACAGCAATTTATATATATATATACACACATATAATAATATAATAAATAATATACTAGAGCATATTCATACCTCATCACATTGGTGTTGAATCTCTAGCCTCACTGTCATCAAGTATTTGAAATACAAGTAATAAATTGAATGTAGACTTTAATTCATAGGATCCCAGAATGGTTTAGATTGGAAGGGACCTTAAAGCCCATCCAGTCCCACCCCCTGCCATGGGCAGGGACACCTTCCACTGTCCCAGATTGTTCCAAGCCCCATCCAAGCTGGCCTTGGACACTTCCAGGGCTGGGGCACAGCTTTTCTGAGCACAAATTCATTGCCACTCTACCCTTTATAATCTACAGATAAACTATTCAGGCAGAATCCCTCCAGAAGCATAAAGCAGAGCAGATTTTAAATTGGATTGACAGCGCTGGTCATTCACAGGCAGCCAGAATCCACTCATGGACACACAGACTGTGGATAAATGGGAAATTGTTACCTTGAGAGCTGTCAGTCCCTCACCAACATTTACTCCAGAAGATTAAAAGAACCAGTTAGAGCTGACAACAGGATTGAAGCTGCATGAGGACAGAGGGTTTGAACCTGCTCTGCCTCAGTGAGGCTGCGACACCTGATTAAAACAACACCGGTCAGTTATTGGGAGAGTAACAAAAATCTATTCTCTCAAAATAACAAAGATCAGCTCTCACAATCTGTTTGCAGAGTAGGTGGGATATGAAATGACTTCCCCCTGACAATGAGCATTCTGGAGGGGGGGGACAGAAAGGGCACAGCACAACAGAACAGGAAATTTGAAATAAGGGCACATGGGGCATTTTGAAGTGTCACCGTTCGTTGGTGCTGACACCTGTGACTAATCACAGTCCCTTCAGGGTTGATGTGAAGTTTGCCATTTTTGCAAGGATTGAGTAATGTTAAATATCACTGTGGGCAGGTGTGATTGTTATTTAAAAGATAATTGATACAAGGTAGGAAGGGCCATGTCTCCAGTAGGTGAAACAAGCTGGTACTGCCCCTTTCAGGGCAGCAGAGTGATGCCAAATTAAATTATAGAATCACCATGAGTTGCAAGGAATCCTTTAACAAATGGCAGATAAATATTTGTCCTGCTTCTTTTCTTTTCTTTTTTATTTTTCCCTTGAATGAAACACTCTCATTTCCAGTCACTTACTCCCTGTGTGTGTCCTGGCTTTTGATGTTGTGTTTCTCTCGCTCAAAAATCACTAAACCAACATTTTGCCATGAAAAGAATCCCATATAACCTGGAATGTGTTTGGAATGTGTTTGCAAGTTAAAAATCATTTTGTTCCAACTCCCTGCCATAGGTAGGGACACCTTCCTCTAGACCAGGTTGCTCAAATCATCCAGGGAACTTCTTGTTGTACCCAACCAAATTCTCACACACTGTTAAAAAATCCCCCAAACCCAATAAAAACTGTGCAGCCAAAGGTAATGTTTGCATCTGCCTTGAGAAGCACGTGCACAAATTAATCTCAGGCTTTGGGATATATAAATTCCACAGCCAAAGTTAGGGACTTGCCCTTGAGTTAAGAAGATCCACAAAATGGATCATCACAGTCTTTCTGATTTCCTACACTTTAATTTCCTGACCAATTCCCATCCTCCCTATGAGCAGGTCATTATCCATAGCCCTCTAAGTACAGGGAAGATAAAACAGAAGGAACCAGTATCAGAGCAGGAACTGGGAGAAACTTCCCAAGAGCATCTCAACACCTGTGTTTTGGGAGGCTTGTCCTGGAACATGACACTGGATCAGCTGCAGACCTGGGAAGGGAAGGATGCAGCTCTTTCCACCCGGGCAGATGGTGTGCCTTTAATTACTCCTCAGCATCACGTGTTGAATACAACATTTTTTATTTATTTTTGGTAAATAAATGGACTGTTGTCCTCGCCTTCCTATGAATGTTCCCACACTGAACATTCACGTGAGGGAAAGCAGAGGGGGGAGAGGCAAAAATCCCCACTAAACAGGGATCTTTCTGTAGTACTCCGCAGCAATTATTTCACACCAAAAAGACCAAAGTTGACAGGATGAACATATGATCAAAATCCTGGGCAATATTAAAAAGCCCTGGCTGCATTTCCTAGTTACAGGAGCATAGGAGCAGGTTGCTTGGTAACAGCTCCAGCCACGATCCGCTCGGAAATCAGCCATAAAAGCAACTCCCAAGCCATTGCAGCGTTGCTACAGCAACGTGCACAAGTGATGGATCCCAAGTTAGAGACACACCTTAAGCAAGAATATGTTTCCTCTCATTCTAACCACTTTCCAGCCCATAAATACGTGGCGTCTGCCATCCCCAACAGCTCCCAGCCAGGCTGGCTCCTCCCGGGGGGTTCTTCGGCATCCGCAGCACCGGAGGATTTGCACGTGTAAGGAAAGCAATTAGCAAGGGGGGGGGAAGAAATAAAACGTGATGACTGCAGCCCTGGATTGCAGCAGTTCATCAAACCCCGAGGGGCAGGCAGGGCAGCCGTGTCTCTGCACCCCACAGGGTGTTCAGGAGCAGAGGGGGGTCTCTCTCCGGGGGTTGAGCTGCAGCAGGGACCGTGTGCCAGCGAGGCTGGGCCTTTGGAAAACAGCGGGGTGCAGCAGAGGTGCTGCAGGCCCAGCTGTGCCAGGTGGAGGTGGGATCTTCTGCCTGCACGTGTTCACCCTGTTGGACACCCACAGCAGAGCTGCAGCCCCCAGGCAGAGCCCACAGGGCCGGAGGTGCAGCCTGACGGCGCTGGACAAGCAGGGATGAGCTGCAACTGGGGGGGCAAATCACACCTTTGGGTGACTGACCATGAACTTGCTCTCCAGGACACGGGATAAACAGCTCAGATGGAGATGCTTGTGTATGAGACACCCAGTTGTGATCCCGGAGATCCCACCCTGCTGCCATGTCAGAGCCCCGCTGTGCACGGCTGGAACGCAGCTGGACAGAATCCCAGAGTGGTTTGGGTTGGGAGGGACCCTAAAGATCATCCAGTCCCACCCCCTGCCACAGGCAGGGACACCTTCCACTAGCCCAGGTTGCTCCAAGCCCTGTCCAACCTGGCCTTGGACACTTCCAGGGATCCAGGGGCAGCCACAGCTTCTCTGGGCAACCTGTGCCAGGGCCTCCCCACCCTCCCAGGGAAGGATTCCTTCCCAATATCCCATCTAACCCTGCCCTCTGGCACTGGGAAGCCATTCCCTGTGTCCTGTCCCTCCATCCCTTGTCCCAAGTCCCTCTCCAGCTCTCCTGGAGCCCCTTTAGTGTCTGGAAGGGGCTCTCAGGTCTCCCTGGAGCCTTCTCTTCTCCAGGTGAACCCCCCTGGCTCTCCCAGCCTGGCTCCAGTGCAGAGGGGCTCCAGCCTTCTGATCATATAAACTAACTCAAAAAGCTGCCATGTCCTAAAAAACCAATGTGATAAGTGGAAGACTTTACTTCAACCACCTGGAAGAGCAAGTTTATTGACCCCTAGAAGTAAGTTTTCGCCCTGAAGCACAAATTAGGTGGGTTTGCAGCGTGTCAGCCTTAACCCAAAGTGCAATTCCTTAACTTCCAGCAGCTGCCATCCACCACCTCGTCTTCCCACAGCGATCCTGCCACTAACCCAGACACACACCTCGACAGGGAACTTCACTTTTCAAAGCCAATCAGTGCCACTGTGTAACAATGTCAAGTCCATGTTCGTCTCACTCGCGGCCCCAGATCCTCAGGCAAGTACCAAGTGCAAAGGATGAGCAGAGACACGGGGCTGAAGCAACTCTGTCTGAGCTGCCACACGCCAGGGACCAACAGCTGAGAACCAAGGGGGTTAACAAAAGCTGAGCTCTTTTTTTTTTCCTGAAAAACAGCCCCACGAACCAAAATTATAAAATAATTATACTCCGCCTCGAGCTGAACACAAAAAGGTTATTCACTACAAAGCCCTAGCAACCATCTTAGCCTTAAAGGAAAAGAAAGCAGACTGCCAAAGCAGTAATGAAATGACACACAACTGCTAATTTCATGTCTGTTTTTCAGAGGTCTGTAATAATAACCAGTAATTCCTTACAAAGCATCCATTCTCGTTCCCTAATTCCCACCTAGGGATATTAAAAGACTTAACCATTCCCTGGCTGTGTCTTTTAGGAAGGTAATGGCCACTTAAGTAGAAATATGCAAATCTCTTCTAAGGGGAAAAAAAATCAGATGGATAAGGCCCTATAAAAGTGCTCAGGTGAGTCCAAAGGGCTGAGCAGGACCAGCAATGACACCTGGATGGGCAGATTCATTTCTTGCATGGCCCAGAGTGTGGCAGTTTGGTGGCCTCAGCACAGTGCTCTGGAGCAGAAGGTCACCTTGCAGAGCCTCGACAGCCTGAGCAGAAAAGAATGAGACCTGTCCTACCCTTGCACAGGTTTATGCTGCAATTAGCTGAAAATATACAACTTCATCATCACCATTTGTGTGTCTTCCAGGAGGACACTCGGTATTTATTACCGAGTAAACAGAGATGTGAAAATAACAGCACAGGCAGCAGGAGTAGGAACAGCTCCTCTAATTTGCTGCAACGCGACGTTACCGCGGAATCGAAAAGAATTCAGTTCCAGAAGCAGAAATCTCTGTGCAGCTCCTGTGATCAGCCACTTGGGAGAAGGAACTGCCTCCCAACATCGATCCTGCTGCCTGACTCAGGGCTGACATCGCCAGGTCTGCTGGTCTCCCCCAGCTGCTCCGAGGGACGTGGGAATAAACCGGGATACGAAGATACCAGTGGCGTCAAAGCCACCCCCCAGACGTGTTCACAGATGGTCCCCACTCGACAGCAGCAGATGCAGGCACACAAACATCGTGAGATTTAACGGGGGAATCTTCGGTGAGCGGCCACTCCACGGGAATTTATCCAACACTCGTCCAATTCCCTCGGCATCCAACACAGTCTGCGGCAGTTTTTGGGTCCAAATGCCGCCTCCTCAGGACAAGGCCAAGACAGAGGCTCCTGGTTTGAGCTGGGGAAGCCTCAGGGGGTTCAGGCAGGGCAGTGGCTGCACAGGCTCAGCCCCTGGTTGAATTCCTGGGGCTCCAGGACTGAGCTCCAGGTTCTGTCTCCACAGGACAGGTACAAGCCCTTCATCATCAGGATGCAACAATCCAGCCCTCTGCCTGGGCAATGACTCTGGTCAGCCCCTGGTGCCGAACAAAACATCAGCCCTCCCTCATCTTCCAACCCCAACCATTCCCTGATTCCATGGCTTTGGTCTCCAGTGCCAATTTCAGCCCGATGTTCCCTAGGAATTCCAAAATATAACCTACAGCACACCACCACAACCACCCTCTATCACTCTATGCTGCCTAATAAGCAATTCAATGAGCATTATATTTTTATTTACATCTGAAAGAGCTGCAGTGAAATATTCCGGGCAGGCTATGCATAAATACATGAAATTGCTCCTACTTCACTAATGAACTATTGTGTGTAATAAAATTAATCTCATTCCACCCATGATAGATCTGGTTTAATTTCTGAAGCAGGGAAATTTAGACACATGTAATTTGTGGAAGGAGAGAGCCAAAATTCAAGAGATTCACTTTAAACCAATCAGGCAGTTGTTTTATTTATATAGCACCCTTCAGAAAAATTATCTGAAGGCACTTTACAATGCAAAAATAACTCTACTTGGCAAACTTCCAGGAGGGCTGATGCTGACCGTGCCTTCAGACACTGCTTGGATCCAAATGGGTTCCTTAAGTCAGGTTTTTTCTACCCAAATTTGCTTCATATCCTGTAGTTACAACTCCAGTCGCTCCACACAGGTATTTTTGGGGGGAGCTCAAGCACACAGCTTGCCTGCTGGTCTGTGGACCTTCCTCACCCAGCTTTTGGGACAGCACTCCTCCCTGCCATGATCCAGGCAGGGCTCTCCGTTATTTATTCCTGCATTTGAGGAAGAGATGGGAGGAGACAGGAAGCTGCCTGAGCCCTTTCTGCATTCTGCATGCTCTGGTGCAACCCAGGGCTGTGTGTGCAGCGACAGATGAGCTGCAGAACCGAAGCTCTGATGAAGCTTTATGTAAAATACTCCCACAAACGGCCTCAAAAGCAAAGCCGAGCTCCCGGAAACGCGGTGGAGCTCTGAAGCAGAGCCTCGGGAAACACAGCTCTCCACTGACTTGTGCCAGCAAGCCCTGCACGTTTTCATTATTTATAGAGAGCTGGAGCTGAGCACAGCAGTGTGCAGGAGGTAAAATGCACTGTACAAACAAGAGGCAGCTCCAAAGGAGCTCACAAATCAACACCGAACACACACGGGACACGGGGCGGCACCTGGAGTTGGGAAGTGCCTGGGAATAGGGTCAGTCTCAGGAAGAACTCTCAGAAAAAATGGGTCTTTGTGAACTCTGCTTGGGCAGCTACTCCAAGCACATGGAATGGCTCAGAACAAAGGGGAAAGCACAAAGCAACAGGGAGAAGGGAGGGAGAGAGAGGAGGATCGTGAACTGTGCAGGGCTCGGGAAGCCAAAGGAGCTGTGGAGGCACATTGGGAGACAACACTCAACAGCACCTCGATGAAATGGATCGTGGAATGGAACATGGAATGGTGTGGATCAAGAATCTGAACCTGAATTCAGCAGCATAATATATTATAAACAAAGAGAAGAGAACCCTGGCATGGTTGGTCAATGTTTTGCTTTTAATTTTGAATTAGAGAGACCCAACAGTGAATCTGGAGTTTAAAGCTGTGCCATCACACTTCAAAATAAACCCAGTAGCACTGGCATTTTAATTTATGCATCGTCATCCAGGATTAGTTTCAAATGTTTGTATTTTCCATGTGGCTTTGTCTCCTCTCTGAAGGAGCTGCTGGGATTAAGCTCAAGCTAAAATTCAGCCTCAACTGTCATAATCTTCACTACAGGAACCTCTCCCAGGCATTATGATGAGATGGAGAGGCAGGTCCTCAACAGGTACAAAGCAACAAGTACATTTATTCTGCAAAGATTGATGCCAAGGTTTTTTTCCCCAAGTATTTGTCCACGTTCTGGATAAAACCTTGTGTGCCCCACAGACAGACTGATTGGCAGAGGCCTCCCCTGCAAAAGCATTTAATTGAGTACCTTCACTGGTGCCCCTCCCCCAGGGTGGGATACACAATTGATGACTGGACCCAAAATCCTCTCCATGAGGAGCGATATCCCTACAATCGTTAAGACCTTGACTGCAGCATTATCTTTGCTGCCTGAAGACATTAACCTTCTCTTATCTCCACTCTGCATAAAATCCTTTGTTAAACCCTGATCCCCCAGTAGTTTCTGTGCTGAGCACGCAGAGCTCTTGGCTCTGGGTGAGGAAAACACACTCCAGCACTAACTGTGTTCAGAAGGTCAAAGACACAGAATTGAGGTTTCTGTGTGTACAGCACTTGTGTTTATACAACAAGGTGTGTATCTAAAGGTGAAAAGCAGGATCTGTTGAGTAGTTTAACTCTCCAGTTCCTTGCTGGCACCACTGTCTCAGGTATCCAGCAGCACTAAAGGCTCCACGGTATTTTTCCACTCATCACATGCTATGAAAATATGTGATCCAGTGGGGTGAGGGGGGGGGGAAAGATTGTTGGCATTGACCCAAAAGGCATCACAGGACAGACCCTGAGTAGCAGACAGTGAAGCCAGCCCAGGATCAGGACCTGCAGCATTCCAAGAGAGGCCCTGGCACAGGTTGCCCAGAGAAGCTGTGGCTGCCCCTGGATCCCTGGAAGTGTCCAAGGCCAGGTTGGATGGGGCTTGGAGCAACCTGGGATAGAGGAAGGTGTCCCTGCCCATGGCAGGGAGTGGAACTGGATGAGTTTTAAGGTCCCTTCCAACCCAAACCACTCTGTGAATCTGTGATCCATGAGGAGCAATAGCTTTGTCAAATTCCAACAACAACAGGGCCTCTCTGCTTTTCCCAAAAAATCCAGACACCACCTGTGAATTTACCAGTACCATTTCCCCTCTCTGAAAGATGATGTCTCCAAGTTCCTGTGAAGTTTCTCCCAACACATTTAATATCTAATTTGGAAAGGAAAAAACCCTCAGAGCTCTTTTTCCCCCCCCCCAGGAAATTCTCCCAATCCCTATAGTACAACATGCACCCCACGGAATTGTTAGTGCTGCCTCTGCTTCTTGGGATCAGAAGGAATGACGTGCAAAGCTAGAAGGGGTGAGGAAAATGAAGAACCAATCCTCCTTCCTTCTGCAGCAGGGTTATTCCCAATATTTTTGAGGGAATGATGCTCAGCAAGCTGGGAATGTGCCACTCCAGGGGAAGGGAGAACTTGCTCTGTGCTCTCACCTCTGAGTTATCAGATTGCCAAAACATGCATCGGTTTGTCAAATGGAATTTAAAACTCACTCAAGAGATTCAGAGTTCCCCTTTCTCTTCCCAAATGAGGTGGCCAGGACAGGAGAGGAGGTGACACAGCACAGAACAGTTGGGAACAAAAAGGCCTGTCCATACCAAGGTCTCCTTGAAGGCTGTGCCCAGTGGAAGCTGAGGGATTTTTCTGCCCTTGATAGTTTTCCCACTTTTTTTATGTTTGGTTTGGTTTGGGGTTGGTTTAAGGCACACTCTTTCCATTCTTTTCTGGGAAGAACATCCTACTTTGGGGAAGTTCCATCCAATGGCCATGAAAAGAAGGGAAAAGTACAGGAATGGAAAACAAGAGGCTCGATCACCTCAGCAACACTGACCTTTTTTTTTATGAGCACAGGATAAAGAGACTCTTGTGAGGATTTTTCTCAAAAAAAAGCACATTTCGTGCATATTTACATACATGCACTGTGTACCTGTAAGACTCAAGCCTGTAACAGCCTCCCTGCTTGTGAAAACATTACATATTAAATGTTTAGTGGGCTTGGAAGCATTTTGGGAATCGCTTTCAGAGGCCTGTAAGCAAGACACAGAAAATGAACTCAATATCCACAGGGGTTTTAACATTTCTGTTTGCCTCTCCTTATAACCTTCCTGAAAACACTTACCTCAGGCAGGGGGGGAAAAAATCCAGAAAAATATATTGCATTGGGGTCAGAAGGATGTAGCACATCTTTGTGCTCTTAATGAAGTGAGTGCAGAGTTTATAATTGAGCAAAACTAGAACATGATTGACTCAGCCCATGTCACAAACTGACACAACCACTGAATGTCATGTTTATTGTTTTTAAAGTATATTTTCTCCACTCGCTGACTGATGCTCCATTAAAATTCTTGAGGCCATACCAAAAGGAAATTCTGCCAAAAGCTGCCCATTAACAAGCAATTAATATACAAGCTTTAAAGTACAAGGTTGCTCATGCCATCCCACAGAAAATATTCTTTGCCTGCTATTTCTCACTGGAGACATTTTCTGACAGAATGTTCTCTCTCTGCCAGGGATTTCAGAAAGTAGTCTGTAATTCTCAAGAAGAATAAAGTCTACACTTGCTCGTTCTCAAAATACTTGATTAAACTTTAATCTTAAAGGCTGTTTTCTGGCCCAGTTAACAACTGATGTAGTAACAGAAATGACACCATTAGCTCTGCAGCATCTGCTAGCTCTCAGGCCAGGGGAACAAGGCCATTTAAATATATATCCTGAAAATGTAACTTGTAACAGGAGGATCTGGGGAGGGGTGGGGTGGGGGAGAAACCCCACTTTGGGTTTGCACCATCAGCATTTATGATGTGGTCTCACTGTACCCACCAGGCAATAAAGTCCTGCCTCACACAGCAACATCTCTTTGCATTGATGATTCTCAACACGGGGAACTGCAGAGATGAAAACAGCCTTTGCAGAAGTTCTGCTTCACATCTGACCCCTGCCAGGGCAAGGGAGGGGGGAAGAGGCAAAAATGGGTCTGCATTTCAGCCCCAGCCATAATTAGCTGCTTACAAGGACTGACCACGGCTGTTTATTCTTTCACCAAGGCAGGCTGAAGGTCTGAACTGGATTCCCCTCTGCTCATGACCCACACTGCTCCCATCCTTACCCAGCCATGAACCTGCACAGCATGGCCAAGAACAAAGGCCAGAGCAGAAAACCCCATCAAAAGGGCACAAACACAAGTCCACATTCCTCAGAGGACAGAGAGGACTGTTGTGGTTTCTAAGTAAAATATAGCATGTAACCAACAGCACCAAATTGTGTGTTTTGCCTGGTACACAATAGTTTGGGGCTGGCAGCAATTACTGGCCCATGTCTCAGAGCCCAGCAGTGCTGGGGCTCCTCCAGCTGCTCCATCCACACCTGCCAAGTGTCACTCGTGGAAATGGAAGCCTGGAAGTTTTCTGCCTTTAATTAGCAAAACTCCAGAGGCCTCATTGCCCCAATCCTGCAACACCAGAGCTCTTATCAAGCTTTGTGTCCAGTGACCTTTATGGTGTCAGGGGACAAATAAAGGCTCTTTGTGACAACCTGAGTTCCTGGGCTGAGCTGCTGCACACACACCTTCCACTGCCCTGTTTGCAATGACAGAGCTCCTACAGCACACAGAGACATTTTCTCACTCCTCTGCCTTTCTTGCTCCTGGCAACAACCAGTCCCAGGTTTCCTGAGCCCGTGTTGCATTAAGACCATTGTATTATTCAGCAGTAACTGATGGACCCACCCTCTGTTCATGTGGAAAATCCCTTCCTCAACCTATTTATTCCTTTATCCTCCATGGGGCCACTTCCATCTTCTAATTACACAGCATTTCATTAGTTTATTCATCAAAATGAACAGAAACTCTTGGGATAAAATTCAGTGGATCAAACATTGATTCATTTTAATTACCTTGAGATATACATGAATTAAATATATTGCTTCCAATTCTAAACACTATGCCTTGTCTTCTAATGAATTGTTTTGAAAGCAGCTTACTCTCATTCCTCCTTTTCTGAATTTCAAGTGTAGTATGATTAAAGTACCAAGGTGTAGTTTTGTTCTAGCCAGCAGGATCTGATTTTAAAAACAGCCTGCAGTGAAGTGCTACTGTTCAACTTTTTGTTTATCCCCAGCTTTTCTGAGCTCTTCATGTGAAGATCCAGCTCTTAAAAGATTCCCCCCAAGGCAGCGGGGAGGCCTGTACAGAGCATGAACATAAATACCATGATATTCTGGTTTTCCCAAATGCCACCGTTCTCGGCTCCATTCGAGTCCCTGCTGTGGCCACGCTGTAATTCTGAACAAAATAACAGACTGTTCCACTTCAGAAACAATCTGAATTCAAATGTGGCTCCTCAGTGAGTCAGGTGAGGCTTGTTGCTGTTGTGGAAAACCTTATATCACTTTGCTAAGACCCCACAATCCAAACTTGTACCTGTGTGTGCAGCACTGCTGGCTCTCAGCTCAGGCCACCCTTGCAATCGAGGTCATGAACCTCATACCCATTAGCCTGATGTGACATTTTAAATACATGTCATTCCAAAGGGCCCGACAGGGCTAAGACCTTCCCATTTTCATAGCCCTGAGCTGGATTTTGCAGTGTTTATTCCTAAAATAAAGCGGCACAAAGCAGAAGCCCGGGCTTTGAAAAACCATTTGACGCCGCCGGCTCGGGGGCACGCTGGACATATTTTGCCACACAAGAATTCTAAAAGCATCTCAGGGAAGGCAAAGCTTCCTCTCAGGGCACGTTCCTGATTACATGCACCACAGGACAGCGATTTTATAATGGTATCTCTGACTTGTGTGTGTTGAACACTGGACATTCTCTTTATGATGCTAAACTCTGATGCATCACACACACACACACAGACAAGAAGGAGAAAGACATAATGCAGAGCACAGCCTGACATGGAAATCCAGAGATTCATGGGTGGGATAGAGCAAATGAAACAGCAACCTCAGTGGTGTTGCTTATCTAAAGAAAAAGCAACTTTAAATCATGTGGGTAACACCAGTTGGTTCTCATCTGGCAATTCTTTGCCTTTGTCATTCGCCCGGCACAGCTCCTCGAGCGAGACAGGCAGCAGGGAAAACTCACTCCTGAAATAAAACAGGCACAGAGGGGAAGGCAAGGGCAAAGAAGAGGCAAAAAAACCAGCTAAAGATTCAATTTGAGAAAAAGGCAAACGGCTAAATGGTCAATTCTACATCCGTGATGGTATCGAGTCTGCAATGAACTAAACTGATAATAAAATCAGCTTAATTTCAGTGGGGAAAGAGAGCAGGGCCCTTCTTTGGCACTGAAATGTGTAGGAAGTGTGGCTGGTGTGCACGGGCTGAGCAGATGTTGCTCCCAGATCCCTCCCCTTTGTGCACTGTAGATTATGGGCCAGATTTACAGCAGTATTTGGGGCCTTAAGCACATTAGTGGGTGTCACATGGGATCGGCAGGAATGCCAGCCAAGGATACACCTCTTATTTAGGTTACATTACCACAGCCCTTGGAGGATCTCCTGAGCTTGTGTCTTTAACTCCTCCAGGGCAGTGGGATCTACATTTCATGAATCCACACACGGTGTTGGCACCACACCCAGGATGAGGAGGATGGTTCATGAAGGAAACAGCCTCGGCTGCACTGCCACAAGGAGGGCATTTCTGTTACTCTGACACCTCACACTCCTGGGCAATATTCCCCCTCTGCCTAATTAATATTTTTCAATGTTTTAAGACTATTTTTTCCCTACTGCAACAAGAGATTGCATGAAGAGCGAAGAAGAAACCATTGCTAGAAGTCTTATGGGCCGACCTCAACAAACAAGAAAATTCCAGATTACAAGATACCACTGAGCTCTGATAAATCTGACAATATTAGGAACAGTGGAGGTGACCTAAAGGCAAAGGAAAGGCTTTAAATATAACAGTTCTTTGCTGGTATCTGTGCTGCCCTTTTGTTCTTTTGCCCTTGTTAGCAGGACAAAACCAAGCAGTGTCAGTGTGTGCCAGAGGGGTCACAGAGCAACCTCTGTGCCATGACGTGTAATGGGTCACTGTAGTTTGGATATATCAAGATATTAATAAAACTCCTTTTTCTATAGCTAAATAAGACCCCCTGAGTTTAGGAAGGTGTGTAGTTCTGTGCCTGCTCATCACTCACAGGCCTGATGCTGCACTGAGCTTGCTCTGAAAGATGAGCAAGTCAGAATGCAAACAAACAAAAGGTATGTCTGGAACACGCCTTCCTTTAGAAGTGAAACCACAGCAGCTCTGTGGGTTGTCTGCTGGAAGTGCTCTTTAAAAACAAACCAAAAAAAAAATCCCAGACCTGCTTGCTCCAAAGTGGGAATGGAAACCTCACATTCCCAGAAACCTCATCTGGTGGGTAACCAGAGCAAACGTGCACGGGGAGAATAAACTCTCACAGCCCTTGGAGGATCTCCTGAGCTTGTGTCTTTAACTCCTCCAGGGCAGTGGGATCTATATTTCGTGGATCCACACACAGTGTTGGCACCACACCCAGGATGAGGTGGATGGTTCATGAAGGAACAGCCTCAGCAGCAACGTGCTGAGATGTGCCCGAGGCCTTGCCCCCCAGATCCAGAGAATCAGTTTGGAAAAGACCTCCAGGATCATTGAGCCCACCCTGTGCTCCATTCCCACCTTGTCCCCCAGCCCAGAGCACTGAGTGCCATGGCCAGTCTTTCCTTGGACACCTCCAGGGATGAGGACTCCAAACACCCCTGGGCAGCCCCTTCCAGTGCCTGACCACCCTTTCCAGGAAGAAATTCCTCCTGATGTCCAACGTCACACGTGCCTCTCCCTGGCACAGCTGGAGCCCATTTCCTCTTGTTCCCTGGGAGCAGAGCCTGACCCAGCCCCGGCTCCCCCCTCCTGTCAGGGGTTTGCAGAGCCAGAAGATCCCCCTGAGCCTCCTTTTCTCCAGGCTGAACAACCCCACAGTTCTTCACAGGACTCACCCTCTAGACCCTTCACCAGCTTCCCAAACCTGCACCAGAGCAGCTCCACAGCAGCCACTGGCCTTTCCCTCCCTGGACCCTGTGGACACCCTGGGCTGCAGTTGGGGGGCTCAACCCTGGTCACCTCCAGCTCCCCAGGGAAAGAAAAAGGGCTGGGAGCACCCACAGGGTCGGGGTGGGCACTGTGCCTCCTCCTGCTGCTGCCACTCCTTCCTCTGGGCCAGCTCCTGGTGCTGGGTCCAACCCAACCCTCACCAAGCCTCCCATGGGCACCCAGGGGACCCTGGGGGACCCCATCCCTGGGCTGTGGTAACAGAATGGCCACGTTAAACACTGTGATTGACACAGAGGAACCTCTGCAGGAACTTGGCTGCAGGGCAGGTGATGGTGTTGGTGTTCCTTTGGCAGCAGGGCAGGTGATGGTGTTCCCAGCTATGTTAAGGGAGGAGAACAAGTGTCTTTGTTCCCTGTGTGTGCACAGCAAGACAACACAGTTCACTCATAGGCCTCCATTTAATCCATGGACAGACAGTCATTAAACCACCACGGAACAGTTTGGGTTGGAAGGGACATTAAAGACCATCCAGTCCCACCTCCTGCCCTGAGCAGGGACACCTTCCACCAGCCCAGGTTGCTCCAAACCCCGTCCAACCTGGCCTTGGACACTTCCAGGGATCCCAGGGGCAGCCACAGCTTCTCTGGGCAACTTGTGCCAGCCCCTCACCACCCTCACAGCCAACAATTCCTTCCCAATATCCCATCTAACCCTGCCACTGGGAAGCCATTCCCTGTGTCCTGTCCCTCCATCCCTTGTCCCCAGTCCCTCTCCTGCTCTCCTGGAGCCCCTTTAGGCCCTGGAAGGGGCTCTCAGGTCTCCCTGGAGCCTTCTCTTCTCCAGGTGAACCCCCCCAGCTCTCTCATCCTTAAGCCACCAGGCTTATGCACTTCAGCCTTTCAGAAAAGTTGCACCAGGCACAAATCAGAAAACAGAAGAGCCAGCAATGAACCCAATACCCATCAGAGGGAACCCCCTGATGCTCCCAGAGTGCTTCCCAGGCCCCTGAGGAAAAAAAATAAAGCTTCCCTACAATAATCTGCTTCAAGAAAAATAATCAGGTAATCAGTTTGACCTTAATCATACGAAGTGGGGAGATTAGCCCCACATCCAAAAAGATGAGTTAGTCTGGCATTTCCTAGGCTGCATCAGCCCACCCTGGGCCACCCCCTTCCTTTTGAGCCACTCTCTGGTCGTAAAAAAAAGGCAACAAATAGTCCTAAGAATAAATGTAAGTGATCATGTCCTGCGGGGTCGTGGCCAGGGTCAGTCCTGCTCCCTTCCATGGCTGAACAGAGATACCCTGAAACGTGAGCCTGGAGTTGTTTGAGACAAAGCTGGGAGCCTGGTGAGGGCAGCAGGTGGCAATTTCATTTAATTCCCGACATCCATGAATTAAAGGAATGAAAGGGGGAAAAATAGATTCACACCCTCTAAGATCAGAACGAGCTGTGAAAACCACCCAGAGCAATCAATCAATTCACGGAGGACCAGGAGCTGGGTGAAATCGGATCTTTTAAGTGGATAACTGGCTGTGAACATCTCAGGTGAGCTCATCTCTGAGCTGCTCCACGGCCCTGTCACCCCCCTCTCCCTCATCACCAGGTAACTGTGTGAGTGTGGTTGTTTCAGGCTCCCTGGAGGCAGAATATCTTGGTTTGCTCCTGTCAGTCTTGTCAAAGCCACTGTCTGGTGCTCCTGAAAGGTGTGTGTAGACACACACAGTGATCAAGTCACCTCTTAGCCTTCTTTTCAATTAGGCTGAATAAGTTAATCTCCTTAAACCTCACATCATTAAGGCTTGTTTTCCAGGACCTGGATTATTTTTGTGGCCCTTCTTTGAACTCTCTTCAGCGTTTCCACATCCTTTAAGAAAAGGGATGAAAAGCAGATACAACCTCTTCTCCCTCCTCTCGCCAGTTCATGGCAGAAGCAAAAGAGAAACTTCTTGATATTAATTTTTGGGTATCCAAGGACCATCTTAACCTTTTTTTTTTCCCCACTTTCCTTCTCCTTTTGAGGCAGCAGTGTATTATAGAGAGGATTTTAATTTCTTCCAGGGTAGTGTTTTCATTCAGCCTCACATGCAGTAGGCAGAGTAGGAACTCTTTCTTTATTATTTCATCATCATTTGAGGGAGATAAAGTGACCCCTTGATCTGAGTTCTTGCCTCCAGTACTTTTCTGTGAGGAGTTTTGTTGATGCCACTATGTACAACACTGATAGGCATCTGATTTGTAGGAGATAATACAATTAATAAATAAGGAAAAGAACATTGAGACAGAGTGTTGTTTAGGTCCCCAGGCAATGAACAGCCCAACCTCATTTCTGCCTTACTGATGGAAATACATTCATACACAGCACTGGGAGCACGGTATTGTCTCTGTAATTATGATATTAAAATAGAAATTTGCATCTATTTTTATTATTCCAGATTACCAAATCCTAAATACAGAGTCTGTGGTGGGGTGTTCTCTCTTCTTAAACAACCATTCCCCTGCCTGTTCAACTTCTTTTGCCCTCTGAAAATAAATAGCTTTATTTCCTATAACAGTCTCTGATAATACCATATTTTACAATTAATATAATACAATATTTTTGGATACCAGGATATCCAAGTTGACTCTTCATCTCTTTTATTTGCACAGGCTACAGCAAGATTCATTCCTTTCATTTCTTTTACAGATGCTGAATTCTTTAGGCAATACAAGAATTAACTCAAGATACTTGCTAAATAAGAGTTGGTTATTAGCTTTCCTGATTCCTTGTTCATTTGTAGTATCAATTTCTGAAATGCATTCTCATACCATGTATTTTGTGTGTAAGAAACTTAGATTTTGACATTTCCTTAGATATCTTTGATTCTTTCTGGAAAATGATGTCATGGCCCTTTGTTAAAGGCTGCACTGTGCTCCATAGCCTGAGTTTTGCTCTTAGCACTTGTGATTTATCTCCCTGGTTTCCCTGAGAATGCAGCTCCCATTATCTCCTCTGGTGCATGGAACACAGCTATTTTTACAGCCCAGTTGGAATATTCTCTCCAGAAATCTGCATACAGCTCCCTGGCTCAGCTGCTCTACCTTTCTCTCACATTTACCCTTCCTTTGTTTCCAGTTTGGTTGAACAGGAGTGATGGAGCATTTGGATGTGTTCAAAAGGTGATGAGATGGTTTAGTGGGCAGCAAATAAATCTGCAGGTGTGCAGAGAGCTCCTGAGCACTCAGGGATGGATTCTGCCTCTGAAATGCAGCTCCAAATAGAAGGTAAGGTAGAGCTGCACTAAGGTCACCAGCTTTCTCAATTAGAAAGTTGCAACTTTAAAATCCCCCCAGTAAATCAGGCATATTAACCAATCCTATGATTTGAACAGATGATACAAATGATATATAAAATAAATGATATATATAATGATATATAAAATGATAAATATCATGATATAAACCCACAAAGCCTAACTACTTCCACACAGTTCAACCGACCACGTGGAAAATGTCCATTTTCCTCTCTTCCCTCTCCCCTGCAGGCAGGAGCTTGGTTTTGTTCTGCACATTCTGAGTCATCCAGTTCCTGTACTTCCCTTGTAATGTCCCTCTCAGGCGTGTTGGGACAAGGTTTAGCCCTCAGTAACAGCTGGCACAGAGCACATTCTCCTTTTATGATTAGAATTAAGCCACATTACAGAGATCACGGTGTTGGTTTAACTCGGTTAAACCAATCTCTGTGTCCAGTCTGGAATGATGAACAGCAGGATGTGTTTGCCATTCTAAGGAGAAACAGAGTGAAGATGAGTAAAGATGAAGATGATGACTATCCCATAAAGCTGGAATTCTGGGACCTGAGCAAGTTTAGCCACAGGGAGCTCAGTCCATCCCAAAGCTCTGTGTGGTTCTGCACTCCAAACCTGCTCCCCGTGCTCTGCTGGTGGGGCTGAGGGCATCTGCTCACACACTAATCCCAAAATGTTTCCATTTATTATTTTAGCAAAGACTTGATGACTCATCAGGGTCTACAGATTGCTCAGAAAAGCCCATGAATTCTGTCCATAGTGTATTTTGGATTCTGACAATGCCTCACATTACTGGGATCAGACTCCTAATTTCCTGTCTGTGGAATTAATGCTCTGTTAGACCTTGATGCCACTAATTACTTGATAATGAACAGACCAAACTTATTTGAGGGAGTGGGCAGTTTTGCAACCTCAGATCTTTAATTTGCCACCAATGGCAAGAGAGCCTTCCTTTAAATAGAATCCATTCTAATGGCACAAATGTTCTTGGCTTCAGCCAACTGCTGGGGGGTGGGGAGCACAGGAAAGACAGAAGTTCATCAGCAGTGCTCCATATGTGAGGGAAATGCCTCTGGATTCAGAGTCCCAGGCAGGCCAGAAAGTGATGGACAAAACCACTGCAGTGTGTGTTAGGAGTTATTTCCACTTCAGTATATCAAGTCTGAGAGTAGTTCTTTAAAATTCTCCAAGGTTGGATGGGGCTTGAAGCAACCTGGGCTAGTGGAAGGTGTCTCATCCAGTGGAACTGGATGATCTTTAAGGCCCCTTCCAACCCAAACCATTCCATGATTCTAAGATGGCTGTTTCTAAACTGTATCCCTTTTATTTCACTATATTTGTAAAAAAGCAACACAAAGTCCCACAGCGGCCTCTCCATCAGCATCTTTGCTCTGTGCAGGACTGCATTTATTTTCTGCAGGGCTTAACAATATTTCAATATTTAATATTCGTTTGTGAAATGGAGCCTCAAAGTCCTGTCTGCTCCCTGCACCACCACAAGCAGAATTCCTGTTCCCAGCCTTAAAATATTATTTACAACTGAGTAACACTCACAAGCCTCTGGAAGGATTAGGCCCCTGTAGCCCACTTGCTGTTTAAATACAGTAAAAGGCTCTGACTACCCCTAATTGCTCACTAAACATCGACAGCTATTCAGGGGAGCATCTGGAGCCTCTTCTGCTTCATGCATCATCAAAATAATTCTCAGCTCAAGTCTGAATGCTAGTCTTTATTACTGGTAATTATGTAAGAGGCAGAGAGATCACATTACAGATTTTAGAGCCAAGCTGAAATTGGTAAAGAGATGGCAGTTAAATCATCTGTTGATCTGCAGATTTGGGCTGCTTTGATATGGAGTCACCAGAAGTAAATTTAGAAATCTGCATTTGTGCAGCCCCGTCCTCTGGCTTGTGATGTTCGAATAGATCATTAAATGAACTAAAATGGGAAAACTAAAGCAGTGAGGGAAACATCCAGCAAGAAACATCCAGAAAGCAACATCCAGAAAGAAACATCCAGAAAGAAGGGCAGAATGTGGTGTTGTCACACTGAAAGAAGTGTATCTGTTTGCAGCTGTTATCTTACTGTCAATAATTTAAAAGCCTAAAGGGCAGGAGGGAAAACTGAGCAGCTTTTGGGAGGACCAGCACATTATACAGTGTCTCCAGGATGTAAATTAAGAGTTTCCTTGGCAGGCAAATCCACTCATTCGAGCAGGTGCAAACTATAATATTTATGGGCGAGATTATGAATCTGTTGCTTGTATTTCTGAGAAGGTGTACAGAGCTATTGCCACCCATTTCATTGTAGTTGTGCACTCTGCAAACAAATGGGGCTTGCAACCTGGGTCTGACAGCACAATTTCAGGCAGAAATGGGTTTGTAGGTAAATAAATGTTACAGAAATTAGCCCGTTTTGAAGACTTTTGAACAAGTTTTAGTTTTTCCATTAACTTCAGAAAAAAAATCTTGGTTCTGACTGAGCTAAACTACCAATAAATGCCACAAAGGCAAACTTTGGAGCATAGATTCAAATAAAGGGCCAGTGAGAGAAACTCGGAGTTTCTTTTATTCACTTATTTTGGGGGCAGTGCTGAGTCCCAGCCAAGATCCAAAAACTAGATGGAAAAAAACATCATACAAATATATGTCCACAAGACCCAAACTACAAAAAAGTTTGTTTCCTAATCGAGCAGTATTTCTTCCCTTCCTGATTTTTTGGTGGTTTTTAACTTCTACAATAGTTTTCCAAGGAATTGCACCCTGATTAACTCTTAACTCAAGGCTCAGCTCTGGTTTCAGAGCCACACCAACACACAGAGGGCATGTTTGTACAGGGTGCAGATTCCCAGGGTGCAAATTCCCAGTGGGCTCCGTGTCAAACAGGGGTTTTGCCTGCTCCACATTCCCAGCCTGTGTTATCTCAGCTGCTCAAGGAGCTCCTGGAGGAGGTTGAACAGGCAGGAGGTGACTTTACCCCTATCCCAGAGCTTCAGATCCCAGAATAACTCTGTTTTATAGACCACACACTCTGCCCCTGCTCCCTTTGCCCCCTTTATTCCACCATGCCAAGTATCTGTGGGGGATGGAGGCTGCTCTGTGACAGGATATTATCCAGAGATTCCTTTTTTTTTCTTGGGATAATGCTGAAGCAGGTGGATCTAACAACTCTGGTTGTCCCACTTCAGCAAATTAACACTGACAGCATTAAAATAGGAACCCCAACCCCCAAGGAGCTGCACAGTCCCTCTGATCACCAAGCACTGGCACAGCAGGAGCCCTGGCACTGGGGGCACTTCTGCCCAAAAATAATCAGAAAACAAATACAGGCAGTTTTTACTCTCCAGGATGAGTTTTCCTTACAAGCAAGGGGAAGAGAAACTCCAGGGAAAGCATTGGCTTTATGGGTTTTTATCTCTACGGTTTAGCAGTGGGAATCTTTAGTAGGATCAAAGAATGGTTTGAGGAGGAAGGAACCTTAAAGATCATCCAGTTCCACCCATGAACAGGGACACCTTCCACCAGCCCAGGTTGGTCCAAATTTATCCAACCTGGCCTTGGACACTTCCAGGGATCCAGGGGCAGCCACAGCTTCTCTGGGCAACCTGTGCCAGGGCCTCCCCACCCTCCCAGGGCAGGATTCCTTCCCAATATCCCATGTAACCCTGCCCTCTGGCAGCAGGAAGCCATTCCCCTTGTCCTGCCTCTCCTGCTCTTAGAAATGTCTCTCTCCATCTCTCCTGTAGGTTCCCTTCAGGTCCTGGGAGGCCAAAATTAGGTCACCCCTAAACCTTCTCTTCCACAGTGAGCTCCAATAAATCACTGCAGTGTTTGTTATTTGTGTTTACCAAGTTTATTGCATCACCAGGTCAGGTAATTATTCTCATCAGTGGTGAGCTTAGTCATTCATAGTGGATTAACCTTTTTATCACGTGATGCACCCCATAAAAAAATTCGGATTATAAACACTCAGACATGAGGTCACATCACCCAGGTGCACAGTGCAGGAGAAATGACTCTTGGCACATCTAAAACAACAGCAGCAGAACAGAGGATGGGCTCTAATTAAATAAAAACACCACACAAGGGAAAACCAGAGTGGGGAACCCCAAAGCTCTGTCTTTGCTGCAGGCAGTTGTGACACACTGTGGCCATCAAACAGAGCAGACATCAGACAGGTGACTCAGCTCTGGTCATAAAAAAGGGTGATGCAAAAGATTCCATTTTAGAGCACCTAAGTTAAAAATCCAAAAGAAAACCAGTAAGAAATTAATGAAATTAATCTGAGGAAAGTGAACTCGGGTAACAGATCTATTTTTCAGGATCCCAGCACGTGTGTTCCTGGCAAAGCTGCACTTCCACAGCACAGGGAGGGAAATCTAAAGCTCACAAAACCCCTTTATTGCTGAAGAAGGCAAGGAACTATTATGGGTTACATGTTAGAAAAGTGCTGCTGGAATGACTGGATTGGCATCAGTAAATCCAAGTGATCCCAACAGTGATGGAGTGTTATCAGTACTATGTGTAATGTCAATAATAATGATAGCAATAATATGAATTTAATAATATATAATATAATATATTATATATAATATTAATTTGTTAATGTAATATCAATAATAATATCAACAATATGAGTCAATAATATATACTACAATATGATATAATGTATAGTATTAATTCATTCATATTATATCAATAATAATATCAATAATATGAATCAATAATATATAATGCAATATGATATAATGTATAGTATTAATTCATTCATATTATATCAATAATAATATCAATAATATGAATTCAATAATATATAATACAATACGATGTAATATAATATATAATATTAACTCCTTAATAGAATATCAATAATAATATAATATGACTCAATAATATATAATGCAATATGATATAATATAATATATAATATTAACTCCTTAATAGAATATCAATAATAATATCAATAATATGTATAGTATCAATACTATCAATGCATTATTATCAATAGTGATGCCTGTATTATCTTCCTGTTGTCCTCTCTACATTTATTTTCTATTATCTATTCACCATCCCATGGAGCAGAAGTACATTTTATACCATGTGCATTATGGGATGAGATCCCCCTGATCAGCAAAAGCATCTGGGTTATGTTTTCCTTGAACTTGTTCAGAGTTTAAGACACTGATAATTCAAATATTCTCCAGTTTGTGAGGTGTTAATAAAGCTTCACTCATCACACCAACAGGAAGGGAATTATTTGGAGTGTTCTGCCCTCTACAATTGCTCATCCATAATGTACAAGCTGGGCCAAGGGTGGATTGACATTAAATCCCTCACACTATAACCACATGTATTGGGGGTTGGAACTGGGGGATCTCTGAGGGCCCTTCCAACCCAAACCATTCTGGGAGGTTCTATAGGGGTTGGTTCCCTTATAAAACCACATTAACAAAAAACCCCTTTTTCTTCCCCACAGAATAGTGCACACCAGGAACTTTGCTTTACTTTTACAGGTGGTAAAGACAAATTATTATAACATATTGAGCTATGTTAATACTTCCTTTTCTTTAAGGGAAAACCACAATTTTTTTCTTTTGTCTTGAGTTTCACAGAAAACAAATCAGGATGGAGGGAACTACCACAAATCTTGTTTATCCTTTGTTCAAGCTTTCTTAACCAGCTGCCTGCTGTGTTTTGCAGGCTAGAAATGACAGAAAAAAAAAAAAAGTTTTAGAGATTTGAAGTAAACCAGAGAAATCCTCTGTTATAGAAAAATCTACGTAAATCTTCTGTCAGTGCCATCACGGGGAGGAGACTCTCAGAGTTAAAATGCATTAAACATGAAAACTCAGAGCTGCATCTCTCATCAGAGGGTGAGATTCCTCCAAACAGACACAGCTCATGGCAAAGGTTAATCTGTTTTCCAAAACAGATTGTTTGGTAGCTTCATTGAACCCTTGTCTTAATCCAAAGTTTTGTGACAGACTTTAGAAAAACGGTCAAAGTATATTAACACAAGGAGTTCTTTGGGAAATCACCATTTATTTATTGATTTACCAGCTGGCAACCCGGAGAATAAAAGCCAAGAAGGGCTGAATCTTCCAGTGAAGTTCCCAGGAGAGCTCAACAACACTGACCATGCCCATGTGAGCACTCAGGATAATTATATTTCTTACTTGTGCCTAAACCCTCTCAAGAGCTTCAAATGTGACATATTCCCTACCCACGTGCCTGGGAAATGGAGTTTCAGGGAGGAAATTTCACTGAGGCAGAAAAAGAGGGAGGAAAACCTCAGTTCCAGTGTGCTGACACTGAGATCCCTGCAATCTTTTGCCAGCCCCCAACTACAGCTGCAGGAACTTCCTCCTCGCTCCATGGAGAGTGAACACTGCAGGCAGGAAAACTGGAGAACTCCAGAACCCCCCTCTGGAGACAACAGTTTGGTGGTTGGTGTGTTCACATGGAGACAACCCCAGTTCTCCAACATCCTGAGTGAGCAGCCCGTGTGCTAAACTACTTCATAAAAAGGCAGAGTTGGGATGTTGCTTCCGTGTTTTCCCAAGGTTTTTACGGGACAGAGTGTGGCCATCATTCCCAGAGAGGGATAAAGGGTGTGAGTTGCTGTTTCTGATGTGGAAACCTGCGTGAAATTAAGCCTGTGGAGTAAACACCCTTCGTGTGGTTGAGTCTGTTCTCAAAACAGGTCACTCCATTTAGGTCAGAGTCATTCCCAAAGGTGCACACTGCTGGGAAATGCAGATGATATTCCTTGGGCTTGGCTGGATTCAGGCTGTCCTGTTCTCCAAAGCAAAGCAATGGCACACAGCAAACACGGGTGGATGTTCTGGCCTGGTGTGTGTGACCCTCCCTTTTCAGTGACATGACCCTTGTCATGGCTGTATTTGGGTTTTGATGCAAATTTCTGATGGTAATTTGCATTAAACTGCTCAACTCCCAACCCTGCTGCTATTTTGGTTGTTATGCTGCCATCATCAGTGGAGTAGGTGAACAAAGTAACACACATTCATCATTTCTGACCCATGGGGGTTTTTTCCAATCATACTTCCAGTGACAGAATTCCATACTAAGGCGGTTTGATTCCCTCCCTGCCCAAAAACTCTTGTGATATGGATTCACAGTGGAGAAGAACAAGTCAAAACAGAGCATGGAAATGTTGGTAAGGTCAGAAAAGGGGTCATGGCTGGCCCTACTTCCCTGGAAGTTCCTTGCACCATTCCAGGCTGGTCTCTGGGTGACTCTGGGTTCCAGCTCCACAGCAGTGCAGCCTGACAGAAGTAGAGGTACAGAGTAAGAGTTGGAGTTGAGGACATGACACCCACGTTTTCTGCTTTTTAAGGGAGTTTTTTTTTCTGCCTCTGGCTCAGCTGATCATGTCAATGAATGCTGGTGAGCAGCTGGAGCCTGTCTTCCAGTGGAATTGCATCCACAGGGAATTTGAGTGTCTGCTCTCCCACACTGCTCCGCACTGAGTGGGGACTGTAGAGGTCCTTCAAAAGCACCAAATCTGAACAAAACACTCCCACAAATGCACCCTCCGTCCTCTAATGACTCCTTTAAGTTGTACTTTATAAGGTCACCTTTCTCAGGGTGTTTTTTTTTAATATATTTTTTCTTTGAGTGGCAGTCAATCCATTTAAAAAAATTAACCTGAGACAACCACACACCTGGAAGGATTTTCTTGCCACTGCTCAGTGCCTTTGTGGTGTTTAAATTCATTTGGGTGGGTCCCAGGTAAAGTGGTGTTATAGGTATTGTCTCAGGTGCAGGACAGACCAAAACCATCTGTCCAGCTCAGGCTATTGAGGAAAACTTCATCCACAATGCAAATCCTTTGCTAAAGGCAAATAATCTATTCCAACAGCTTGACTGGAAATAATTTTTAGCCCTATGCATATGGCAGACAAGGAAGGGATAGAGAGAAATTTTGTTGGGTGTACACACAATCAATAGATTATTGATATTTAATGCATGAATATTCAAATGTTCTGATTTTACAAATTTTAATAAAATATAAAGTTCATCAAGTCCATGGGGGTTGGAATAGATGATCTTTTGGAGGTCCCTTCCAACCCAAACTATTCTATAAAGCCATCCCATATTCTATACTGGTTTGCATTCCTGAAGAAAAAGTCTTGAACGAGCACTAAATAATTATTTACCTGTGATATTTTCGATGGAGTTACGTGGAACAAGATTTCCAAGGGAGCACTGTAGTGAACTGAGCCTGGTTCTAGAGAAACAGGTAATCAAACTCCTTTTTGGTTAAGTATCTGCCAGATCCAGCCTTTTTTCCCTGCCAGGCTGTGTCAACATCCAGAGCTGTGTTTGCTCCGGGTTTCCCAGGAAAGGGTGAGGAGCTGAGCAATTCCCAGTTGGTTTGTGATCAGAACAGAGGGACAGACAGGGATCCAGAGGGATCCAGTGACAGGAGAGTTTCACAAGAGTCTTACCAGATAACTCAAAATATGTGGATGTTTTATGTCAACGTGCCAGGGGACTTCTGTGCCAACACATATATTTGCCTTGTACATATTTCATGCATTAAACCACCTGATAAGTCTTTTACATCATGCAGCTTTTCGTGGAACAAAGATTACCCTCCAGATATTTCTATTTATCTGACTTTGAAACTATTTGGTGGGGATTCAGGCTGTTTGCATTGTTTCATACTTATTTCCAGAAGAAACGTCTGTTTATTAAATAAGCTTTCTTCTCGTTGCTGAGCTCATTCAGTAGCCCTCAACAAATGGAGCAATCTCCTGGTTCATCATTCCTTTCCCACCAAAGCTTCAGTATTTTTAATTTCCAACGTGTAGCATTTGTCTAGACGTTTGTTCTGCCGTTCCAAAAGTGAAATGAGAATGTTTTATGCGTTGCTAACTGAATAAAAATATATCCATTTATACCTTCAAACCGCAGGACAGATCAATTCAGCCTTCCCCTTGTCCTCACATTTCCTTCCCTCTCCTTCTCCCTGGTACAGGTAAGAGATGTGCTTCCACTAGACAAGGTAGTCCATGTTTCTATCTTAATTAGCTATCCTCTATCCCCCCTCCACTTAATTATCTTCCCTCTATCCCCCTCCAATTAATTAACTATCCCTTATCCCCCACCCCCTCCGTGCTATTACTCCGTATTTGGGACTGTGAAAAGAGTAGTTTAATTTTCTTTTTTTTCCAGATAAACGATAATGGAGCTTCTTTGTGACTGATTTGTGAACAACAGCTCCCTCTAGTCCTTGTCCTGCTCTATTTGTTGCCAGCGGGGAGTCGAAACACAAATAAATCTCCCCCCCAACGCAAAGATTGATCCTGGTGCCTCCCTTCTCCATTCTGACACACAGTGTTTATGATTCTCATCCCGAATTGAGAGGCAAATGGAATTAAAACACTGGAACTAAGTATGTTAAAAGGGGCTGTGAGATTAGAAGATTATGCACACTTTATGGTCTCAGCTTAAACAAACATTTAAAGTATCTGGGTAAAACAAAGGCAATTACAATGCCCCCGAGAAAAGAGTCTAAATCATTTTAGAGCTGAATAATGTGGTTCTTATTTCTAATCTGAGGATACAGAACACAATCCTTTGTCTTTATTGCCTGAAGTTTGTACCCCAAGCCAGCAATGGAGCACATGTGGCTGTTTGGAATTTTTCATCCCCGCTCTGCTCCTTGTTTGTACGACACCTCAGGATAAACTCCCTGCCCCTCACTGCCCAGTCAGACCCAAAACTGCATCATCCAGAGCTTGGAGGTACCATGAAACTCTTGGAAGGAGACCTCCAGCAGCAGGGAACATCCAAGTGTGGAATCCCCATCCCTGGAAGTGTCCAAGGCCAGGATGGAGCTGGTGGAAGGTGTCCCTGCCCATGGCAGGGGGTGGAACTGGATCTTCGAGGTCCCTTCCAACCCAAACCATTCCATGGTTCTATTTAAACTTTCCTGGGATGTTCAAACAGGAGCCAAGCCATGGCAGGGCACATGACAGACCTACTTGGGCACCACCACATTTTAAAGCAGAATGAATCCCACAGTTAGCACTCCAGTTTGTGCAGAACCTACAGAAAGATGAGTTATGTGTTCTCAGCTCTTTTATTTGTCAGAGAGCAAGAGCTGTGGTTGAAAGCTTAAGTTACAAAAATAAAATGTGAAGGGAATGTGCAAAGTTTTTATGCTAAGCAGTTAATCACTGAACAAGTTGTTAACATTGTGGTAAACGCTCCATCCTTCAGAATATTTACATAAGACAGGACTAAATTAGAATACTTAAGACCACAAAACCTGCACATAACAACAAACAAAATACCCCCAAGCAAACCAGGACCACGCAGCACAAATAATCAGAAATAAGGTTAGAAAGCAGAGAGGTTGGGAGCTCAGAGGTGGAAATACCCTTTGCTTCAGAAAGGTTATTTTTCCCCTCAGAATAAAGCCCAGTTATATTCCAAGAATGAAGCGAAAAATAATAGAAATTTGTCGAATATTTTAAGTAAACTGGTCTTATCCACCAACTATCACTGATAAAGATGTAAATTCTGTGAAATTTAAAAAAATATTCTAATTTCATAACAATAACCCTGTGCTAATCCTTTTCTCTGCAGTATTTTTTAATGTGAGATCTGCAAGATGTGTCATAACAACTTCTTTTTTGTAAAAAAAAAAAAAAAAAACAGACCAGGAACATTTCACTAATCCAAATGACAAAATATTTTTCTACTTCTGATTGAAATGGTGCTACACCAGTAACAAATAAAGCAACATCTTGGCTGTACAATTGTGGTAGAGCTTAACAAGTTAATCCTCATTAAAATATGCAAGTTACTACAGAAAATAATTATGATCAGCAAAGTGCTTGGCAGAATCAAACGAGAGAGAGCTGAAGAGACAGAACTCCGGGAAGAATTAACAATAATATTGATTTTCACTCTGAGATGTTTTCATATTTATCACCATTTGACAGCGGCCCTACAGAAGATGTTTTAAAACAGCCTTTTAACTGGATTGTTTGGCATTTATCTTCTTCCACGGAAGTTTTCCTGGTTTCTCTCTTTCTGCAGAAGGTTCTGCAATCTTTGCTTTGAGCCGTGGAAAGGAAGATTCCACGTGCACAGAACTTGCCAGACTCTGAGTAATGGATGTGTTGGTACTTGCTGCAGCTCTTTGACTCCATCTCTCTGTGTACATATAAATAAACCCCAAACCCTCCTCTTGCACATCCTATTCCAACTCACTCCACTAAAGATCCCTGAAATATGGGAAAGGAACATTTTAGTGCTGTTAAAATTAAGACTATCGTTGTAGTTTCTGTATTTGAGTGGTATTTATGTTCCTCTGGCCCCACACAGATATATATCATAGGAAATGTATTTCTTTTTAAACCCTTGTTCAGGGAATGAATGTAGGTCTAAACTTTCAGCAGAGCCATGTATCAACTCTCTGAATCTGCAAGAGAAAAGGGGCTTTAGTTGTTCCTTGTGACATTTCATTAATATAAGTAAGATTAAGGTGCTTATATTGCAAAATATAAGGGTGCTGCCCTTATACAAGCTTCTGAAAAGGGATTTTACTTTCAAATACTGCTTTTTTAGACCAACCTAAAGAAGTGCTGTGCTCCTGAAGCTGGTAAATGTAGTCAAACATAACCTGGGAAGTATTTACAGGACTCCACCAACCACCCCTTGTCTTGTCTCCTCTCTCAGCCCTGTGCATCCCAAGCTGTTAAACCACATCATGTAAACGTGTTTGTCTGTGACTGCTGGAAAAAGTTGGATGTGCCCGACATTTTTTATGTCATATCCAGCTTTTTTTTCCTTTTGGATTAACATAACTTTAAATTCGAATTTTAAAGGCTCAAGCAGTGGCTGTTCCACTTCCCTTGGCACATCAGTCTCACCTTCAAGCTTCCAGTGTAGCTACTCCAAGACTGAAGCTGTTTTATCTCCAGGAGCTTGTTATATTCTTCCCCTAAACTCTGTGAGCACTGATGTGATGTGCTAATTTGAAAACCTGCAGCCTTCAGCACTCAATATTTGTGTTTGAGCACCCAGCAGCATAAAAGGTGCATTAAAAAAAAAAAAAAGCTTTATCTCTTTACAAGGAGTTTGGGAAGAGCAGAATTAATTTCGGGGGGTTTATTGACAAATGGCTACATCCAAATGAAAAAATGCTGAATTGATGACAAAGGTCAGGCCTGGCCTCTGGAACACAGAAGGCAGAATTGTTCAGTGGGAAAGGGAATATATGAAGTGTTTCATCACTGCCCCACCACGACTGGGTGTGAATGGCTCACATTGTAGTTCCCCCGATGGCATTAACATGCAAAAGGTCACGAGTCCAAATTAGAGTTGCCAGTTAACAGATCTAATAAACTGGGCTGGGAACAGTCACTTGTGGGGCTGCTCATGTCCTGTGGGTGCTTTCTTGCATTAGAGAATCCCAACTTTCACTTTTATTCACAGTGATATCACTCAGGCAAGTCATCTGTGAAATAAAGATTCTGGTTCCAAGGCGGCCTTGGTTTGTAAGGGAAAAGTCCCATATTCCAAAAAAAAAAAAAAAAGAACCTGGATAAAGTGCAAACAAAAAATGGGAAACATAGTACATTATGTGGAAAAATCTGCTTTCATACATGTTAAACAGCTTGGGGGAGAGGAAGAGAAGAGGAAGAGAAGAGAAGAGAAGAGAAGAGAAGAGAAGAGAAGAGAAGAGAAGAGAAGAGAAGAGAAGAGAAGAGAAGAGAAGAGAAGAGAAGAGAAGAGAAGAGAAGAGAAGAGAAGAGAAGAGAAGAGAAGAGAAGAGAAGAGAAGAGAAGAGAAGAGAAGAGAAGAGAAGAGAAGAGAAGAGAAGAGAAGAGAAGAGAAGAGAAGAGAAGAGAAGAGAAGAGAAGAGAAGAGAAGAGAAGAAGAAAAAGGGGATTTCTGTTTAGGGATGTCCATGTGTTTTCTTTCTGCTATTTACAAGATTCGTTCTTTATTTTTTTTTCCATTTTTTTCCCTTTTTATTCTTTTTTTCCCCTCAGAGTTGGAGATGTTCCATCATCTCTTTCTGTTCTAGACCCTCACAAATGAGAGTTCTGGAAGTGAGCATGGATCTGCCCTCACATCTTCTGGGAACAGACCAGGCCTTCCATTTCCTATTATAGACAATTTATCAGTGAAGCAGAAGTTGAAACACAACACAAGCTAAAAAAAACAAAGTCAAGAAGAGTGTTCTTGACCCAAATAAAGTCACCTCAGGTGAGCACTGGCTACATGAAAGCAAGTAATGTGTCCCATTATTTGAAATAGCAAACTGGATGGATGCTTTGTATATGAAGAAAGGAAGATTAAATCAAACAAATTAGTTTAATAACAAAAATAAAGTTTCCAAATAGAGATCCCACTTGCATTTTTAGGTAATTTTTGACCTGCCACAGAATGGAAGATTTAAATTGGAATTACCCCTTTAACCGTGAACTTTGTCTGAGTAAATTGTGTGAAATGGTTTAGTGGTGTGATCCAGGACACCCCAAATTGCTTTGGGAATAAGGAATCCTGGGATATGCAGAAATGCCTCTCAGTTAATTGTGAGCCATGGGATCAAAGGGCAGAGATAAAACCCAGCAAAGTTCTCCAGGCTTTGAGTGACAACAGCCCCAAGTCCATATTTCAGGCAACTTTGTAGTTGGTCGAGATAAGAAGGGCAATTTAAAACAAATTATTTGTGTTTACAATATATATCTTAAAAAAAACCGGGGCGAGTCCTTTATCATTGTTAATTTTATCAAAGCAACAAATAAAACCCCCCTAATTTACATAACAGCCGTTAAACAAGTTCTGACCTAACGATGTGCTCGAGCAAATTCTCAGCAAACTGTGAAGTTTGCCAGGATTAGCTAATCAGTTGATTGTTTCGGTGAAGTCAGGCAGCCTGAGTGCCAGGAAGCTGCTTTTTAAAGGGATATTTCATTTTTAAAGCATTTTTAAGCTTCAAATATTTACAGAGCAGAGCTGGTTCACTAACAGAGCAGAGGGATGGTTCCTCTCTCTTCGAGGGAGACTGTGGGAGCTCAGTCACATCCCTGGAGATAAAAACCAGGCTCATACAAACAGGGGGTTGCAGGAATGACCATCTTTGCAGGTTTATATCACTGTGGGAATAGCTGCACAAACACAAAACTACTCTGACGTTGGGTTTGATGTGTGTAATTAAACTGGGGCTCTCCACACATCAGGAATGTCACTGAACAGTCAAGACTCAGGTGTTGTACTTTTAAAGTTTTAGAGAGGAAACAGAAAAGGTCCTTTTCTAACTCTCATTTACTGCATGTTTGCATTCCACCAACTCAAACCCAGCGCCATTCAGCAGAAATAATTATTTTTAAATTAAGGTTAAAACCCCTTTAAGGGTGCATTGGTGTAGGTCTGAGGTAATCCCACTTACATCAGCGTTATTTCATGTCTTTGACTTAATTTAGAACAGAAAATAGGCCTCAGGTATTTGGGGAAAAAGTACAGTCAAAATTAACCAGTGCCCTGATCTTGTAACCGTGTAAGGACAAAATCTTGTTTCCATTCAAAGCTTCCCTGACATCAACCTGGAGTCTCCCGAGCCCAGGACTCCTCTCCTCAGTCCCACAGTCCTTTGCAGAGAGGATCAATTGTCTTTCCCTGTCCTTCCAGACAAGGGAACAAATAGAGAGCAGCATAAAAATAAAGCAAAACTCAATATTACTGAGGGCTGGGCTGGATGGAACCGCGTTTGTCCGAAGGGAAAAACGTCACTTTTCCTTTAATTTATCAGCAATAAGTAGTTCAAAGGAAAGATTATCTTAAAGGTCCATTCCCTGTGACCTCCCTGATCTTTTCCTGCTGCATCATCATGGAATCACAGGATGTGTTGGGTTGGAAGAGACCTTAAAGATCACCCAGTGCCACCCACTGCCACGGGCAGGGACACCTTCCACCAGCCCAGGTTGCTCCAAGCCCCGTCCAGCCTGGCCTGGGACACTTCCAGGGATAGACTGAGGATTTATCCATCACATTCCTAATATATATTCTGCCTTCATCTTTTCTTCCTCTCCCTATTTCCCATTCCTCTCTGCCCCTCACAAGCTGTTCCTCACTCTCCTCCACCTTCCCAATGACTTTGTCCTTAGGGCACCCGAGCTCAGGCACAGAATTGATTTAGGGAGGATGAGTTTTAGCAGACAAAGCCGAATCCAGCCCTCTTATCTTCCACATGAGGGTCCCAAGTGCTGGTTTTATTTTCCATTCCAAGTGTGTTTGAGGCTGGGACAGCTCTGTTCCTGCTGGGGCCGCGGGCAATGAGGCAACTGTGAGAAATAACACAGCTATTTTTCTTCCTTTGCTGTCACCACCTTGGAATTACCACTTTCATTGACTTCAGGAACTCTCAAATTGCCATCTAGAGAGTGAACATCATGTTTTGGAGAAGAGAAAGCAAACCTCAAACTTCTCTAGGCCAATGAGATTGCTGCAGCCCCAGTTTACTCTTACACTATTATTTTTTTATGATGCCTTGGAGTTAGAAGTAAAATATTTATCATCTAGATCATATTTTAGTGTATATTAGACCAAAAGAAGCACAAGAAAAATGAAATGTAACAGGAAATGTTGCTTTCTGCACCGTGTCTTAGTGAATTCTTAAGCTGCTCCTAAGTTTCTGCCTGGTTTCTCACAGTAAAAGCAGTTTACTTGACCCAGCAGAGAGGACATACCCCCAGTAAAACATGGGACAGTAATCATGGAGAGAGCAGGCATTTTAAAAACTGCATTACAATTGGAAATTGGAAATAAATACATTCAAGTGCACCCATGGAGCAAGAAGAAACATGATAAAGCAGCCCCAGGCAATTTAAAGGTCTGCTGTGTGAATGAGCAGAACTGGAGCCCAAATATCTCCTTGGGATGAAAGGCAAACACACACTGAGCAGCCAAGGGATGGAGCAGGGCTGGGAGAATCCCACTGGCTGCAATTCCACACTGCAGGAACGGCAACAGCCTCTACCTGGGGGGTTTGAGCTGAGTGATCTCCCCAAAAATAAATCAGGCTGTGAGAGGGATTGGTTTTCTCTACCTGTACCATGTGTTATTCCCTGTGGATTAAAGGTTGTAGTGCATGAGGCAGTTCCAGAAGAAGGCACAAGAAGGCACAAGAAGGGGCTGCCTCTCACTTGTTGAGCAGTCAGGGATCTGTCCTGGAACACGAGCAGGCTGGTTCCACCCAGGCAACTTGTATTTTGCACTAAACAAGACAGAATTTCATGGAATCCCAGAATGGTTTGGGTTGGAAGGGACCTTAAAGCCCATCCAGTTCCACCCCCTGCCATGGGCAGGGACACCTTCCACCAGCCCAGGTTGCTCCAAGCCCCGTCCAACCTGGCCTTGGACACTTCCAGGGATCCAAGGGCAGCCACAGCTTCTCTGGGAAATCCATTTTAATGCCTCCCCACCCTCACAGGGAAGAATTTCTTCCCAAAATCCCATCTAAACCTACTGTCTTTCATCAGAAAGCCAATAATTTGTGCAGTCATCTCCCGGGATTTATCACATTTCCTAATGTTTTATGAGACATTTTTTGTAACACAATAACAAGAATCTCTAAAACTTCTCCTTTTTTTTTTGTGTGTGTGTGTGTGTTTCCAGAACATATGGTTTGTGTATAAATGTTAACACGCAGCGAGCTTGTTGCAGGGTGCCCTGGAGGATTAGAACAAGCCTCAGACCTCCCCCAGAGTCTGTATTAAAAAATCAGCTCAGCTCCACATCCAAACTGGGGCAGATCAAAGTGCTCCCTCCGAGTTCACATTACTGGGTAATAAGCAAGTGAGATAAAAATCCTTAAAACTGAAAATGCCTTTTCTTGCTCTACATAATGAAACCCCCTCAGACAAGCTGGCAAAGCAGTGGCTCTTGGTTGCACAGAGGTGGGTCCTCCTGGAGCTACAAATTCACCAAAGCAGGGGCCAGGTGGGTCAGGACTCATTCCAGGAAGGAGGGAAATATTAATTGGCTTTCTAGGTGCCTCTGCAGCAGTTAGTAATATCTATTAGTGTTCCTCACATGTCCTTACACACATCCTACCAGACGAGCTGGATTGATTTGCTGTCTCCGCGCCAGAGACGCTCATGAATAAATTCATATTGTTAACAAGAAACCTCCTGGAATTAGAACTGCCAATAACTGGCTGTGCCATTACATCGATACCAGGCTAATACTCTTAAGCCACTCCAAACCTGTGCTAAACACTCAATACAAAAGTCAAACAGGATTTTGACAGGTAGTTGGTAGGTTTTTTTTCCCCTTAATTTCGCATGCAGACCTTGGCGTCCAGCAAGGGTTGTGCCAGAAAATCAAGTGAAGCTGCATTCGAGAACAGGAAGAGATCTCAAAAGAGAAGGAGTTTGAACACAGTGCTCTCATCTCAGTCCAGATCACAGAGGCCTTGGGATAAAAAACAAAATAGGAATTATTCCAGGCCGGGCTCAGGCATCTCTCAGCCACCTTTCAACCCCATTGATCCACATGGATCTCCCAGGGAACCATCAGCTCCTTTATAGCAAACAAATTGAGTAGTTCATCCCTTCTGCACCGTGGAAGGGCCCCTTTTAGGTCCAGAGGGAAAAGCTTTTGTTCCATTCAGTGTTTAACCACGGAAGACAGTGGCCACACCAACCAGTTTAAGGAAAGTCCTCCCCTGAGCATTAGCCAGGTTCCCACTGTTCTGTGACACAGGAACAAATTCAGTGGAATGCATTTAGCACGAGGTGAGCCACTTGGAAGAAGGTGGAAATGACAAAAAACCATCATCAAGAGGGGGTTAATCTTCCCCTTGGCTTTAAGAGAGCACAGAGTGATGGTCACTGTCGTAGAACTACAGCAGAAGAGCCTAAGGACAGTGACAAATCACACCCTCCAGATGGGAACTGTCAGGAAGATGCAGATCATTCTGAATGTGAAGACAGGCCAAGTCATTTATCTATCCCAAAGCTGCTTGGTGGCTGGATCATTAGGAGTAAGAAACTGTGCTACAGCAAAGTGACAAACTGTGCACGTTTCCAAGTTCTATTTTCATCATAGCTTGCTTTGGTATCTGACTTGTCTTTTAAAGAAAGGGCTACAATTTTTCCTGTTTCAAGTTTTTTATGCAACTGGAAGCACAGAGGAAAGTTAACAGTCCTTCTCTCCACACCTTCATCACTCACAGGTGGCTTTCAGCTGGTTCTACAAGAGACACTGCAAACCCCTCAAGAGGCAGATGGTGTCTGCATCCTGATACTTCTTCCACCAGTCACACACTCAGTTGCTTCATCCCTGAACATTAATAAACACCACGGAGGCTTTAACCAGCTTTCTTGGGCAGAGGGAGGTTTGTGGGGTTTATTGTTGCAGAGTTGGAGGCAAAACAATAGATTGCTCAGCATGACAGAGTCCACCACAACCCACCAGTGTGTTCCTGGGCACTGCTACCCATGGCTGACAGCAGAGTCACAGGACTTGCCCTTTCATCCCCTCACAAGGCTTCCCTTTGGGATAGATCCCATTAAGCCAGCACAGAGGCCTTTAAGCTCAGCTTCTTTATATATTCCAGACATAATCAGAAGTTCATGTGAAGAGCCACAGCTTTGTCAAAGTTATTTTTAATGGTTTGCTTGTCCTATTTTCTGTCTCTGATCTAAATGCAGTCATTTCTGTGGCTTTCAAGCAGAGGCAGAATGGAGGAGCAATGGGTTTCCCTGCTGCTCTCTGTAATCAACAAGCTGCTCCCTCTGTCTCAAGAAACTGCTTCAGCAATTAGATCCCGAGATTGTATCAGGAAAAACATCTCTGCTCCCAGCTTTGCTGCAAATAAACCAACTGTCTGCATTTCAGTGCTTGTCAGCAGTCCCAGGGGACGGGGCAGGCAGCTGAAGAGAAGTTTCAGATGGAAAGTTCTGTCTTCAGAACGTAAGGGAAGTCAGGGCTGGGGGTGTCACGTTGCCTGGAGGTGACAGTTCAGAGGGAAGGAACACCTGGAGGTTCCTGGATGTTCATCTTTCCTGCCATGGCAACGGGAAGGCTCCCTTCTCTTGAGTCTCCTCAGTGTCCTGATGACATGAGGTGGAGTGAGTGATGGTATCTGTTGTGGCCAAGAGATTTAGGGGGACACATGCCAGAACACAGGAGAAAACCCAGGGGCAGACTGGAGAGAAACTCAAAGGGCTGCAGGTAGAGGGGCCTCCTGTTACTGCACAGAGTCACAGAATGGTTTGAGTTGGAAGGGACCCTAAAGATCATCCAGTTCCAATCCCTTTCCACAGGCAGGGACACCTTCCACCAGCCCAGGTTGCTCCAAGCCCCATCCAACCTGGCCTTGGACACTTCCAGGGATCCAGGGGCAGCCACAGCTCCTCTGGGCAACCTGTGCCAGGGCCTCCCCACCCTCCCAGGGAAGGATTCCTTCCCAATATCCCATCTAACCCTGCTCTCTGTCAATGGGAAGCCATCTCCCCCTTGTCCCATCAGTACCTGCCTGTGCAAATATCACAGGTTGGAAAAGACATCATTTTCTAGTGTTTGGTTGGGATTAAAACAAGATCTTTGCTATTAAGTGCTGAAAGATTTAACGAGCCAATCCACAGCAATTAGTAGGTGAACGTCAAATTTTGCAGGGAACATGAACTGCACAGGTAGGACTAACAGGTAAGAGAAATGACTCAGTGATCAAAACCAACCCAGACATAAAAGGAGATGAAACTCCTGCAAGAATGCAAACGGAGAGGGGAGGAGGAATATGAGCAGGATGAATTTTAGCATTCAGGAAGGTGAAACCCTAGAGCTAAAGAATAGTCATGCTGATTATTCTGATTATTCTTTGATTTCACCCTCACTTATGTCAGCATGCTTTTTTCCCTTTTTTTTTTTTCTCCTTAAGCACTACTCTTGCTGTGCCAATTCTAGTTCATTCTAAATGAAGATTATCAGTGATGTTATACCACTGTAAGCTCAGGTTTTAAGTGCATTTTCACAATATGGCCCCTTCCTTTATCAAGAGATTGAAGATAATCACAACAAGACTTGGTCTGGGGGGTTTTATTTATTTCCAGACCCATTCTGCAGTGGTTGTTAAACACTTTGGTGCACTGTGGCTTCTGAGGCTCCTGAGTGAGTTGTATAATTTTCAACTTACTCCTTGTAAGCAAGCACTTAAAAATACAAATTAAACCAACCCACCATCACATAATAACATGAAAATGAACCCCCAGAGAGGATATAAGTAGGTCTGTGATATACACACCCCAACCCAGTGTGGGCTGTGTAAAATGCCAGTCCTGTACCCAGGCAGAGAGCAGCTGATGCCAGTTTTGTTCCCCCAGTCTTTAAAGGCAGATAATTTATCAGTGAAATCCTGTGTACTTGGGGCCCTGCCAGGCCTTGTTCATTTAAATTCCTGGCCTGCCCCCAGCTCGGGGAAGTGATTCACATTTCCCAAACCTTCCCCAAATCCCGTCCTCACGGAATCATCTCGGTTTCCCCTCAGGGATCTCATCCAGCCAGAATTCCTGCAGCAGTTTGGGAGCCAGGACAGAAGGAGGTGATGGGACATCAAGCAGCGAAAGAATTCAGTGGAACCTTGGCCCAGGTGGGAGGAGGTGGCAATTTTATCAACAGGACTTTGGCTCCTTGCTCCTGAAGTGTGTGGGGAGGCTCTCGGAATTTTTTGGTGGTTTGCCTTAGTTTGGGTGGTTTTTTCTTCTCCATGCACATGGAAAGCTGGGCTTTTGCCTCTTTGGAAGCTTTTGTTCCACATCTTCCTTCAGAAGAAGAGAATCAATTTGTAGGGTAAGAGCTTACCCATTTATTTTGTGGCACTGAAAGGAAATTCGTCGTTGTCTTAAAAATACCGAGGGGGAGATGTGAGTAAACAAATCCAGGCAATTCCTTGGCTTCCTTGGGAATGACAAGGCCTCAGACAGGGGCTTATGGATGGAGTCATTATAGCATTTTACATCACTGTGGCTCACGATCCCTCCAGTTTTATTCCATAAAAGCTACAGATTTTGTCATTTCAAAGCAAACAAAAAATCCAGCGCAGCCATATATCACTCTGAGTTTAATAGAGGACTATTCCAACTATCCCTATTCCAATTCTCCCTACTATTACATGAATTTAGTATTTAAAAATGCCTTACCTCTACTATTAAACGAGTCTGGTGTAAAAAATGCCGTGGTTTCAGATGATTCAGGAGAACTCCAATAAAAAGAAGCCAGTTTTAAAATAAAACATCTCCTCCTTCCAGTTTTACAACATCCATGATGAAGTTTAAGGCTAAAGACTTGATTTTTTTTGCCTTCCTACAGGGGCTGAGAAGACCCAGGAGCTTCCCAAGCACGAGCTGAGCGCTGGTGTGGACAAAATGAATGTGAATGGCAAGAAAAACCACCACCACAGGCACGGGGAAGAAACTGCCTGTCTTGGGATAAAAGCCCATAATCCTATTTTGATCTTGCTGCCTTGCAATATTTCCACGTGCAGGGAAATGTCAGCATCGACTGGAACCTGCTAAACTGCCAGGAAGAGATATCCTCACTCCTGCAGGTTTTATTCTTTGTGTAATCCCAGAGCATTTCACGGAACTGCCCAAGATCTGGGGGCTTTGCATGGAGAAAACCTGTAATTAAATGTGGCAATGGGAAAAAACCTCCTGTTTGTTGGGCAGATGAAGGGAGAGCAGCCAAGGATTTCATTGTTTGTCCTTCACAGCAGAACTGAGCAGGCTGAGCACCAGCAGAACAGAACATCTTCCCATTAGGGTGGGGTTTTTAATTTAAAATTCAATGTTCTTTTAAAAAAAAAGGAAAGAAATATGGGAATGAGGGACCAAAATATTGAAACCAAGAGCCTCCTTTTTAAATTATAGCTGCAAATACCCTGTTTTCTGAGAGATTAATCCTTCCAAAGCCAGATGTATTGATTTCACTACGAGGTGATGATGGTGTGAAGGAAGAGATGGACATGCTCAAGAACCGAAAAAAAAGCCTCCTTGCAAAGATTTCAACACGTCATTCTTGAATTTTAATGCACAAATTCTATTCTTTCATCGTTACTGCCAAGATTCCATGACCCAAGAGAGAGTTCAAGCCATGGACAGGACCCTGCTCTGCAAGCTGTAGGTAAATAAGTACTAAACCAAAGTATTTTAGGAAGTTGCAATAGAAGTTGGCTTCTCCAGAGCCATGCAAACCTCTTGGCTTCCCTTGGAGTGCTTGGTAGGAGTTTGAGTCCCCATTTCTACACATTCTTCCTGGCACAAGCAGCCAAATAACGGGGTTTCCAGGTGACCCACGTGCCCACAGTTTGGGTTGAAAGCTTGGAATTTAAACTGAAGCCCGAATTCAAGTCCAGTTTTATAATGCAGAGCATCCTGCTCACACATTTCCACACCAGGAGAAGCTGCAAAGCTCCTTCCCTCCCCACAGGCATTTTAGAACCAGGATGAAGCACAGAGATGAATAATTACTGGAGTATTTAGAGTAATTAAGAATAAGTTGTGTTTCTTTCTTGAGGTGTTTTATACCATGCTGCTGTGCTTTTAGGGTATTATTTGTGATGCCTTCCCAGTGATGCCAGAAGCTTCTAAAACATATGTCTAGGTGCCCTTTTCGGCATTTCTGCTCATCTAAATAAATAATTCAATGTGCCAGAGTCTCTCCTATCAACCAGGAGAAGATGCACAATCTGGTAGAAGTGTCTTTCTCGAATTATTTGCAGTAAACAGTGCACATTCTCCATCTGATGCCTTCAGGCCTTGCTTACTCACAGAAAAAAAAGTAAATTATTTCCCAGGGTGCCCTGACAGAGCCAGCAAACTATTTTCTAGATGATTGATTTGCCACTATGCTGTAAAATACACAGGAACAGAAAGCCTCTTACTTAGGCTCAGATTGGCAGTGACTCATTGAAAGGCTGGAGGAAGAACATCATCAGGGCTTGAGAGGCACAAGAGGAACATGGAAATTTAGGGGGAAAGGGTGGAGAAAGAGGCAACAACGAAGAACAGTTTGAGGGGAATTTATAAAGACATTTAAACATAAAATATTACAGCACAAAGGGTACACCAACCCAGTTCTAACCTCTCCTGTCAGAGGGGACACACCAGCACCCCCCAAACCAGCTGAGCAAAAATAAAAGGTGTTTTGATCAAAGTCCTGTGCAGGATAAATTCAAGGCTAAGGGTGATGCTGCTTCTATTCCCAGGCTGCCTGGCCCTGCCTCTTCCTACTTACAGTTTTTAAAAGGATTATGGTAATTCCCAGAAACACCATTAGTAGCCTTAAGGCAGCTTTTATCCAGCTTGGATTTACATTCAGCATCCAGTGTGTGCATTCTGGAGGAGCACATGTACAAAAATCCCTCCCCTCAGCCATTGTCCCTCTCCCCACGCACACAAATGCACTTTATACCCGTATTATTTGTCTCTAATCAGTGGGATGGAGCCCTCTCCATCTTGGAATGAGGGCTACTTTTCCAGGCCAGCAATATTGTACAGTGCATTTACAGGGGGGAAACAATTATTAATTTCTATAGTTTCATTATTGGCAGCTGGCACTTTAATTACACAGGCAAATGCAAACAAAACACTTGTTTGTCGAGAGCCAGGCAAAATAAATGTTTTGTCCCGAGGGTTGATTGGATTCACTATTTTTAAAAAAGTGCTCAATTACACCCATGGAGTGGAAATTTGGGGAGGCAAAATCAATTTTCCCGATGGAACAGAGCCAGGATGCTGCCTTTTATTTTGTGACAGTCACAAGTGCCATGAAATCTTCAGTAGCCACAGGTGGTCAAGATCTCTGGCTGTATCTCCCTGAGAACTGACACTTTTAGAGGCAGCTCATCCCTCTTTCCATGATCTGTTTTAGGAAATCTTCACACCATCTCCTTCTGCACCTGGTTCCCCACAGTTCCCCAGGATTTTCCCTCGAGACCTTCCATCTAGGAATGCAGGAAATCCACTCCTTGTTTTTCATACTAGTGATTATTATCTACACTGCAGTTGATCCAGATTAAAAAAAAAGGAAGCAGCCACCTCCTTCCAAAACCCTCACACACAGTTCTGCATTTTACAGCTGCGGTTTTAATTGCACCATCTCTTTATTTCTGTTAATTACTGCTTGGTAGTTGCCACTGCTCCTGTTTAATCAGTATTTGACACTTGCTTTCTTCCTGATCTTCACTAATATTCCCTGGGACAGACACATTTCTCTGCCGGGACTTGCCAAGTTCCATTCTGGACAGGCTTTGTTACATCCCATTGCTCTGTTTTATACCCAAGGCCAAACTAAGTGTTAAAAAGTGTTCAAAACCTCCTTTCTTTCCTTTTTATAAGGGTGTTATCTCAGTAAAACTGGTAACTTTGCATTTTTGCAGGCCAGGACTCAAAATTTAAGAGAACACCCTCAACATCCTCCCTCCCTCCATCCCAAGGGTGCTGAAGCCTCACCATGGACCAGCAGTTGTGAGTCTTGTAGTATCACACAGAATATTATTGTGAAAGTAATTGAGAGCTGATAAGTGAATTGCATTCAGTACATCAGACATTCAGTAAATCAGACATTCAGACAGGAACAGCCACATGAGGTTATTCTGGTCCCCCCTCTGTCTCAGCCTCTTTGTTGAGGCTCCAATCCCACTGCAGTGCTGCACATAGAATGCAAAATCCTGTCCTGTGTGCTGAGCTGTGACAGGAGCACACACAGGAGTCCATAAATAAGTGTCACTCGTGCCCCTCACCAGCCCTGGTTCATGGTGGTTGTGCTTTTCCAGCCCTGCCAGAGGCCACTCAGGCAGCTCTGCCCTCCTCCTGCTCAGTGTGTAACCATGGGGCAGCTGCTTTTTAGTCATTTAATATGAGAAATGTCAATGAAATGCAGGGATAAATATGTGTACAGCCACGAGACAGGTCGTGACTGCTGCAGCTTTCTCTAAGGCTGCAGTTAGTTCTGGCATCCTCCTGTAATTTAGCTCAAGGGGGAAAACACAGATTTAGGGTTTCCATACAGGCACAGCACCAACTAACAGGTTCAGGTCTTTAACATGGACTGCATCACCTTTAAAAATGAATATTTGGTGAACTCTGAGACTGAGCTGCAGGCTGATTATCAGAAAAAAAGGTAAAAAAAAAGAAGCAGAAATACAGAATTTCCAGCTGAGTTACAGCAATTCACTCTTCCTCTTCTGCTGTCAAGCTCTTCAACCCACACAGAACCAGCAAAGCATTCCCAGGCAGACCCTCCTCTTCAGAAACCAGCCAGTGAACTTGTTTGTGCAGCTTCCTTGCAGGTGTACCTGAAATCACACCTGACCCCCACCCCCTTCTCCACATCCCAGTGCCAGGCACTTCATGGCCCTGTTGTCTTCTCAGTTATTTAAATCACCTTCACAGTGGCAGCTTCACCAAAGTCACAAAGTGTGCTCACACTGCTCACCAGCATTAAAAGTTTTTTTAGAGGAGAGCCCAGGTGACTTTTGGGATTGTATGCCTGGAAAATGCACCTGGAATGACTGAGGAATGAGACCCATAAGGACTTTTTTGACTGTGGTAATTGAAATGAGGACAGACAGAATCCCTTCCAGGTTCCCTGGTCAATGCTAACAAGTCACCCACTCCTTTCAGGAGTTTTGGCAGTGATGAATTAGGGAATCGTAATTAAACTAAGGGTGAAAATGAGGGGGTTGATGAGGCTTTTTGCCAGCCCTCCTCCTTATGGTGAGGATCCCAACCCTCATGAAGGCTTTCCTTGGCTTGGTGAACACAATTTCCATCATCTTGAGAGATCCTTCATTATCCCACTCATTTCAGGCGTGCAGGCAGGGACAGTCAGAATCCATCTGTGGTGCTGTCAGATGTGACCAAGTCAGAGGGTCAGCACTCTGGACATGTCAAATTAAACCCCATTTCCCTTGTCTTGCCTTGTTACAAACTGCAAAGCTGCAGATGAAACTTTCCAGTTAATTGGCAGGCCAGCTCCTCACGGATCTGGGACTGTGTTCTGTACCTTGCCAGGCTCTCTGGAATGACATTTTGGATGTTTTTAAATTCACAAGACCGTCCTTTCTGCTGGGGCATTAGGGCTGCAGTTGAGCTGCTCTAAAAAAAGGTCCCATCAGCTGAGCCAGTGGCTGCTTGTGGTTTGTCTGAAGTCTTTCATCAGTCATCCAGAAACTGCAGGGATGGTGATTTCCAGTCCTGACTGTCTCGAGGTTGGAAGGGATTTTAATTAGAACCCAGGCTATGAGATGCTGGACTCTCATGATTCCTTTCTAGTCTTGCCATTTTGAAACATCCGGTTTAAAATAATACTGACATGGTGATAAGAATAATTCCTTTTCTTTTGTTGTTGTTGTATGTATACCCTTACAATTAGTGGGTATTTCTGGCCTCATTATGGCTGGACATCATTAAAAACAAGACAAAACAACTCAAAAAACCCCCAAAGAACGTCTCAGTTTTCTCCTGAGAAGCCACCAGTCCAGATGAGAAAACAAAAAGTAAAGTAATCCTTTCAGATGTAGCACATGAACCACCTGTGGTGCATCAGGACCTGGCAGTTCCACAACTTTAACTCTCATTTTGATTGTCCATTGTAATAAATAATTTAAAAACCTTTCCATCTGCCATTCAGAAGGGTGAGTGCAGCTCCAGTGCCAGCTGAAGTCAGTGATTAATTCAACACTTCCAAAAATCAGGCAGGAGAAGGAGGATTAATCTCTGCTTGTTTGAGACATGTCCAGTACAGAACCAACATCAGTTGGCCACGATTTTTTTAAGGTCTGTGTAGAGAAGAAGGCAAGTCTGAGAGATAAATATTCTGTTCTAGATGTGGCTCATCTCACCTTGCAAAAGGTGACTTAAACTGGTCCCAGGAGCCTCATCACAGAGCCCCTTGTCTTTTCAATGGCATAAGTAGGTAATCCATAAATACCTTTGGAAAAGTTGGGTTAGGGTGTGAGATACCAAGGAAGAAGTGAGGGAATTAGGTGTGGAATCTGCTTTCCTGGGTAGGCACAGGGCAGCAGGACAGAATCACAGCCAGAATGAGCAACCTCAATTATCTGTAAACAACCCAACAATACGTGGTCAAATATGCTCTAAATTAGCCCAACTCCCTCTCCTGTTAATAAAAGCCCAGCTCATCCATGTGGAGGGTTTACTGCAAGCTGGAGGAACGGCACCAAAATGCCGGAAATTTTGATTTGCCATCATTCTCCTAAAAAAAAAAATAAAATCAGAGATTGAAGTGACAGCTTTAATGTCAAACGACACAAGGCTGCAGCCAGAGGTTCCAGATGGCCTGGTGGAAAACTCTCCTCGGGCAGCAGGAAAGAGAAACCACTTCCAAACAAACACTTCAGAGAGAATGGGGAATTAAAACACGGAGCCACCGGGGAGTTGGTGCCGCTTTTCACAGTCATTCATTAGCTGGTCATTCAGATACTTTGATACAGCATCCTGTACATTCAGTTTTGCAGGAATTGTGCCTCTGGATGGATGAGCCAGTCCACTGCATGTGAACAGATCCCAGGAGGAGAAATAAAGGAGCAGTGGCCCCAAAGGTGGAGCTGCTCAGAGGTGGAGCTGCTCAGAGGTGGAGCTGCTCAGAGGTGGAGCTGCTCAGAGGTGGAGCTCCAGGGGCAAGAACGAGGCTTTGATCCCGTGTTTGTAGAAGTTTACCCCCGGTGCTCTTCTGCTCTTTGCATCGTTTAACCTTCCACCCACGCGGGTCCCTGTTCCCTGGCTTGGATGGGGAACAGGGAGTGAAATGCAGGAGCCTCTGGCTACAGGAGACCTTTGGGCTTTGAAAAGAACCCTGTCCACCCCCTCCCACCAGCCCAGGTCCAAAGGGGTCACAGAGGCTCCCTCGTGCTCCAGATGAGGAAGAGGGAGAAGACCCTGAGCTGAAAGGACCACAGAGAAATGTCACCTTTGTGCATCTCTCCTCCTTCAGTCTCAGCTTGGATTGGGCTTGGAAATGACAAATCCCAAGAGCAGGTGCCCCACTCTCCCATGGATCTCATACCCTGTTACTCCTAGTCTAAGCTCAGTTGTACCCCCAGGTTTGAATTCAGTTGTACTCCTGAGTTCAATCATCCTCCTGAAAGTTCAAGTGTTGTTAGCACAAAATCATTATTAAATCCATATAAATCTCCGAGGTTCTGGTCATTTCCCCCTATGTATAAATTTTATTTTAGAAGCAAGCAGCTTTAAAAAAAAGATCCTGAAGTAAATTACAACCTTAGATTTGTCTTAACACCAGCTGCTTAAATGAAACAAGTCTTTTAAATATAAAGTAATAGATGAGTAAAATTTAATGGCAAACCAGTTTACAAGTCATTTTGCTATTAAGAGTAATCCAAAACTGTGCTGTATCTTAAGTATTTCCTCACTTGTCCAGTTTTTTAAGCATTTCCATGCTTTCATTCTTTTACAAAGCATTCTCTTTGCTTTTTCCAGCTCTATTAAATCGTGTGTCTGATCAGTGTTAAAATGGGAAAGCTTTATTAATCCTGGTTGCCTTTCTCCGAGTGCTCAAGACAGCCTAAAGCAGAGGAAAATGAAAGTCAGCTTTGGAGCTTAGAACTCATTTCTACAAAATTCTTGTTTAATTGTTCTCATTAAATATGCACCATCTCATGAATTGGCAAGAGGGACACGGATATAAAAGAAACACATTAAACATCAAAAACAGGGGGAGGAAAAAATGCAGGAAGTGCAAGTTTCAGAAATTAGGAAAATTTACATGCTATCAAGTGTACAGTAAAGATATTTAATTGACGTTCTCCACAAAAACAATGAGCAGTGAAGAGGAAAAAAAGAAACCCCCCACAGTGTACAAGTTCTGGCTGTTGGGCTTTAGTCCTTTAATTCTTTAAAAGTCTGTTGCAGTAAAACTCGATTGGTTACGGGTTTGGTGTTCTGGCCCTCCCCTGATTATTCGATTCAATAAGATGTTAAATTGCCTTTACCAGCATTTGTGAGCTTTTTTTCTGGAAGATCTAAGAAGAAGGCTGGCATCTTGTTAAAGACTTTATTCATCTAATAAGGCTTTTGTTCTCGTCTAATTCTGTTTTAACAAAGTCACTGTGTTTTCTTTCCTTTGAGCCGATCAGGAAATTCTCCATCCCCATCCAGTTTAACAGAGCAAGGCATTGACATTGTCAAAGCAGGGCAAGGAGCTGGGTTATTTTTTGAGATGTAATCACAGACTGCAAGAAAAAAAAAATGCTTTGCTTTCACTTGCAAGGTGGTTTTGGATCCTGTGGGTCAGAAAACCCACGCTTACTCACAGCTGGGCCCTGTGGTGCCAGAGAGCAGAGCTCCAGCAAACACACCAAGCTCCAGCAAACACACCAAGCTCCATCTCCACACCAGGTTCAGGTCTGAGCAAACAGCAAGAGAAGCCTCCTCCTTTGAGGAAACTTCCTGGGGTTGTTTCTCCTCTCAGGGTTCAAGATCTAGAACCCCACTAAGCCATTGGATTTTTAGGTGTCTGCCCCCGCCGAGCTCAGAAGGATGTTGGGACTCCTACTAAAAAAAAAAAGAATAAAATCCCCAATTTTAATTTTAATTTCTTTTACCTCACATTCCAGACTGGAATTTTAAAGAGGTGCTGGTACTACTGATTTAAAAAATCTGTCTTCAGCAGCCTGAAACAGTCTTTGTTCTTCAGCAGTTTCTGTCTGTGCCCCCTTTTCCCTCCCTTCAAACCCCCTTTTGCCTCACAGTTTTTCCTGAATGTGACCATTAGTCAGGACACATAAAATATCTTCAACCCTACAGTGCTTCCAAGTTCTTAATTACCTACCCTGGACTATGTTCTGTGAACAATGGGGGGTTTAAAATGAATTAATGAGAAGGAAAGAAAAATTTTTAAAGGTAGTTATGATACTTATTTGAACTTATTTGCTTATTGATGCTCACTTCTATCACCTGAATCAGGCATCACTCACTTCCATGGCTGAGGACAACTCAGTTTATATTTGTTCTTTGCCTTGTAATTGTAAATCTGCTGCCTCCAAAGTTCCTGCCCACAACCTTCACTTTGACTTTCAAGTTAAACTACCCATTGCCCGGATATTTTATCCATTTTCCATTACAAAGATAATTTTCTTTGTCCCAGCTCTGATTTTGTAATGGGTATTTAACCGAAGTAAACTCCATATTTAGATAAGTTGTGTAGACAATGATTATTGGCTAAAAAGAGATTAACTCCCCATTCCTGATGGAAACCCTGCTGAATTGTGTCACAGAACATGGACTCCTGTCCCTCAGCCAACAGAAGGGCTTGTATTTCCCTCAAAGGTTGAAACAAAATGGAAATAAAAGGGCAAGGAAACTTTCTCTCTAATAAATCATTTATTACCCTCAGCATGATAATATTCTCCAGAGTGTGAATTCGCCTTTTTTGGCCAAACCAGCTGCTTTTCCTTCACCTTCCAGGTTCTATTCCAACCCGGTAGTGAACAGAAAAGGTGAGAATGCATATTTTAAACGGACATTTTCCCAGTGACTGACATCACTTCTGTGATAACATTTGTTATCTCGCAGATCCCTTTGCCGAGGGGCTGATGATGAGCTACGAGACTGCGACGCTGCTGCTAAAGAAAGGTTGCCAGTCACGGGGAAAATACCACGTAGGAGCAGGATTTTAATGGCTGGGAACGAAGCTGAACGCCGAGGGAGTTGTTTGATTCTGGAGCAAAGCTCCAGCTCCCGTGTCCGGAACGCAGCTCGTGCCCTCGGAGCTGCAGGAGTCTCGTTCCTTTGTTGGACGTGCTGCCCCGTTCCGTGGGTTTTTTGCCCGAGGAGAGCTCCTGGGGTTCTGTCAGCTGGGGCTGCAGTGACACCTAGGAACTGCCCGCCTCATTACAGCCCGGGCTCCAGCCCGGCAGCTCCAGCGGGGCGCAATTCCTCATCCTCAGCAGGACTCGCCTTTTCCTTTTCCAGCCTTCCCGAGCGCGGGGCTGAACGGGCTGAGCACCGGGAGACAGCGGCTTTCTCATGCTGGCACACTCCTTAGAATATAAACCCTTGCTCTGAATCAGAGATTTTAATTAATCGGTGATAGCGTCACTTCTGCTTTCCACATCTTACATTATCCCCCCTATGGCCACCGTGCCAGCAGGTCATTCCCCAGAACTCCATCTGTTATTGTGCAGACTACGTTTAGTTCTTATTTAAGAGTTAATGATGCTGTGGATCTGACAAGCCCAGCAAAAAGAAAACAGCTTTTTTCTGTATTGTAAATAATAACTGTATTGTAAATAATAACTGTATTGTATAATACTGTATAATAGCTGTATTGAAATTGATAATTGTATTGTATAATATTGTATATTATAACTGTACAAAAGGTGTATTGTAATTAATAACTGTATTGTATAATACTGTATAATATAACTGTATAATATCTGTAATTAATAACTGTATTGTATAATATTGTATATTATAACTGTATAATAGGTGTATTGTAATCAATAACTCTATTGTATAATACTGTATAACTGTATAATATCTGTAATTAATAACTGTATAATACAGTATAATAACTGTATATCTGTATTGTAATTAATAACTTTTGTATAATACTGTATAATATAACTGTATAATATCTGCAATTAATAACTGTATGTTATAATACAGTATAATATTATAATTGTATAATATCTGTATTGTAATTAATAACTTTTGTATAATACTGTATAATATTATAACTGTATAATATCTGTAATAACTCTGTTATAATACAGTATAATATTATAACTGTATAACAGCTGTATTGTAATTAATAATTGTATTGTATAATTCTGTATAATATTATAACTGTATAATACCTGTAATAACTGTGTGTTATAATACAGTATAAAATTATAACTGTATAATAGCTGTATTGTAATTAATAACTGTATTGTATAATACTGTATAACATTATAACTGTATAATATCTATAATTAATAACTGTATGTTATAATACAGTATAATATTATAACTGTATAATATCTGTAATTAATAACTGTATTGTATAATACTGTATAACATTATAACTGTATTGTTATAGCTGTATTTACAAGAACTGTGTTGTAAATAATAACTAATCTAAGCAAGCAGGACTCTGCAAGTTTTGCGTGATTTGCAACCAGTGACTCGAAAAAGTTTTCCACATATTAAAACTTCCCAACAGTACTGGAAGCATTACAAAATTCCCATTTTAGGCAAAAAGACACCCAGGCACTGGTGTGTTTAGGAGAAGTTTATGTGTGTTGAGAAGGCCAAATTTCCACCTTCTGCTTTCCCCCAGTAATTCCAACTGTACAAACGAAGGCCACATCAATTCCCAAACAGCCTCTGAGCGCTGAGGAAGCTGTTGGACCTTCAGCTGGGCAGCAGAACCGAGCTCAGAAGGGGCTGTGCAGGTGCCTCAGAGAGCAGAACAGCAGGCTGGCAGTGCAGATAATTGGCAATCAAAATAATTATTCCGTGATCGTTCTCCACTTCCAAGCTTAAGAGAAAGCAAGGGCTTTTCATCTTGTTAACTCGGGTTAGATTTTTGCCTGTTGATGAAGGAAGGAATTCTGAACCACCCTTGGTTCTTCATTTACAGATCCTGACTCTGAGGGAAACAGTTAAAACTCTCATGACCTTGGAATTCCACCAGGAACCCTTTGTATCAAGTACCTTTTCCACTGTTTTTTTTATACTCCTACTTTTCTCCTACTCTAATTAAAGCCCAAACAAGTGTGTTTACATCACACAGTCCTTTTTGAAGTCCTGCTGTTGTCTTTAAAAGTCCAAACACTGGCAGCTAATTACTCTCAAAGACCACAGGTCAAGGTAACCGGTAGTGAAGCCAACTTGGCATTTCTATTGATTATGTCCCAAAAGAGCCTCACCTAATTGGAAACAGTCGGCCACTGAGTTGGGATTTTAACTGAACTCCTCTAACCCTGAAAATCACAAGCTGTGGAGATGCCTGTGGCCCCTTTACTGTGTGTTTGGAGTCACACAGAACACCGACATTCTTTGCTTCTGAGGTTTCTTCTGATTAGAGTTTTGTGCTTATAAAGTGACGTGATGCTGCCCACAGCTCCCAGCCAAGGGGGCCAGAGCACGCTTTTACTTCTGGGACTGAACATGTGTGACAACAACCCTCGGGTGTTTTGCCTCAGCTGGAGTGGGATGAACTTTCAGCAAAGTTCTTGTATTTGACATTCTCTAACAACTCACATGGCCTCAACAAAGAGGGGATTTTCCTTTGTTTCAGGAGGGAGAACGAAAGCAGAAGGAAAGCAGTTGCTCAGATCTTGAATGCTGACACACTGAGTTGAATCTGTGCAAAGCAACCAGAAAATACTGCTGTTGTTTGGAAGCAAAACTAGGAAAGAGCCTGAAGGCTTCACTGTACTGTACAGATATTTGTACCTCAGCAAAAAAACTGGATTGATGAGTACAAGTTTGCTGCAAAAATTCTTTTAAGCCAGGCTTCTTCTGAGCCTTCTGAATTCTTGTCTGATTACATTTCCTAACTTCTCGATTCCACATGAACCTGAAATATATTACTCAATACATTATAATTCTTTTTGCTATGTGTGATAATTTTGGGTATAATTTTGTAAATTTGTAAATTTTAAGGGACTTAATATCCCCTGTGCTGCTGGTTAACAGTGTGCTGGTTATTGTCTGTCACTGGAAACCTGATCCACGCTCGTGGCTGCACTCACTGGTCTCCACATTGGGCCTTAGAAACTTTGTATTGACTGCATGAAATAAGAGATTAAGCATGAACTCTACATGATAATTTGACCAATAACCATCCCAAGTGAGGAGCATCCAGTATATCTGAGATTATTCCCGAACAAAATTCCTCACTAAGCAGACACTGCACACGCAGAACGCCGCATTCCTCCTTTATCCAGCACAGATTAATAACTTCTGAGTCAGACTTAGGCCTGGCTTCTGGGAACGAGGAAACAAAGATCTTGTGGTGACTCGTTTTGCACAAACTGGTTGTTTGCAGAGTAGTGGTTTTTACCACGGGGTGAAATGAAAACAGCTGCCAAGTGCAATTTGCTTCAAAACCTCGGCCCCTGGTCACAGCCCGGGCACGTCCGAGGCTCTGCAGAGCCCTGATCTTTGCTGCCCCTGAGCTGTTCTTGTTCCTGAGCATTTAACACCGAATTCTCACCCTCACAAGGAGGCAAAGAGCAGCTCAGCCCAGCAGGCTCCTCACTCTCTACAGCTCGTAGACAAAGCAGCTGTGTGTCCTCAGCAGAGGATTCTGCACTGCCCGTGCCACGAGGCTCCCAGATATCCTGGAGTGCTTCCCACACTCTGGGGATACCAGGACTGTCTCAGTGCAGATGATGAGCAAGTCTTAAACAGCTTAGGTCTGGTTTTACCTACCAAAATGGAGGGAATCAGCCTCCGAGGGCAGGATTCTGCTCACCCGCCAGCAGGTGTGATGCGGACACTGCAGCTCCTTCAGCTGCCCCCGTCCTCTGGTTTTATTCAGGAGAACGGGGCACTTTAGGTCACTGTTCACCTGACCCAGTTTAGACCTGGCAGTGCCCGGAGAGTGCAGCAGAGCTGACACAATTGGAGCCTCAGGCTGTGCCAGCACTGAGTGACTCAGGTTTAGCAGATGAAGCCCACCCCGAGGTCTGGGTGTGGTGTGCTGCACTCATTCTACAAACCAAAATAAAAATAAAATAAATTTCTGAAAAAAAAATAAACTTCTGAAAATAAAGGGGCTGTTTCCCTTCCAAGCCCTCACACCAGCCTGTGATCCAGGGGCTGATGGGCAGCTCACCTGCCAGTGACTAATTTTAGAGTGTCCTCGTTGTCTTCCCTCTGTCTGATCCCTCAGTATTCTGTAGGGAAATTAAAGGGGATTAAAATAACGAGGCTATTTCATATCCTTCTCCAGATGAACCCAGCCCGAACCAGACCTCATGGAATTTTCTAGTAACTCCCTTAAAATGGGTGTGCTCAATTCAAGTTCAGAAGAGTAGATAAAAGGTGGAGACTCTTCATCTAAGTGAGAAAGGGCCTTTGGTTACTACAAGCTGTTGCTATTTGCCCGAGGGGCCGGATTTCTTTCAGATTAAAAAGTAAATAAATAAAGCACATTCTGAGCTTCACTGTCTCACACCAGCAGTGCAAGTTTCACTGGGGTTCCTTTGAAGAGAAACCACATACCTGAACTCAGGTCAGGTCACCCTGAGAGCGTTTAAGCTCCAGAAGGAGGATGACTCCAGTGTCCTCTCCCTGCTGCAGTGTGGGGTCACTGGTGTTATTTCCACTGCTGTTTGCAGCTAAATGGAGCAGCCCCCCCCCAGAGCTCCTCTCATCTCTCAGGGGAAAAACAAAAGAAGAGAAAAACCATGTTTCTTCAAAGCATCTTCTGCTCCAGGTGTGTCTGCCCTGTGCTCTTCACCCAACCAAAGGCAAAAATGAGCGGCCCCAGCAAACCCAAGAGAAACCTGGTTGAGGTTTAAAAGCTGTGTGGATGTGGCACTTGGGGACAGGGGTTAGTGGTGGGCTTGGCAGTGCTGGGGAAATGGCTGGACTCGAGGAGCTTGAAGGTCTTTTTCCAACCCAAATGATTCTGTGATTCCACAATTAACGAAATCTCATCTCTCCCAGGGGGATCTCAGTGTGGGTGAGCGTGGAGGGCACCGGCTCCGAGCCCAGGGAGGGGAGTGCTGGATGTGGGGAAGCCCCAAAGCAGAGAGAGGTGAGAGAACAGCACCCTGAGGGCCCGTGGTGTGAGCAGGGGAAGCCTGGAGTGCAGGAGTGGCAGTGCCCTGCTGGATGCCCTGTGCCCTGGGCCAGGAGGGTGCTGCAGCCTTGCTGCTCCAGGAGAGGTGCTCCGTGAGCTGTGGGATGGAACAGGCTCTGCTGGACTGCAGCCCCACCTCCCAGTCCTCAGTGAGAAGTTTCTTTAGGAAAAAATTGTTCTCTGTGAGGGTGGAGAGGACCTGGCAAAGGTTTCCCAGAGAAGCTGTGGCTGCCTCAGCCCTGCAAGTGTCCAAGGCCAGGCTGGACGGGGCTTGGAGCAACCTGGGCTAGTGGAAGGTGTCCCTGCCCATGGCAGGGGGTGGGACTGGATGAGCTTTAAGGTCCCTCTGAACCCAAACCATTCTAGGATTTTATCAAACAGAAACTCCAGTGCTTTCCCAAGGACCCTGCTCCACCTGACCCCTTCATTGAACTCAGGAGTCACGGATAAATAAATGTTGCCCATTCTCCTTCCCCTTGTCCCTCCAGCCAACTCTTCCAAACAACCAGCAGAGCAAAGCCATCATATCCAAAAACCACAAGGAACCAATACAACATCCCCCTTACCTGGGCAGCCTTGGAGTCTCCCCTGCTGGAGGAGTTAAGTGTCATTTCAGCTTTGTTTGCTACTTGTCAGGGACACAGGGAAAGACAACTTTTGTTTTTCCCAAATAAAAGGAAAAAAAAAAAGGTAGAAAATAAGTGGGGAAGGAAATTTTATTTCCAAGCTTCTAAAAGGATCTTACAAACCACAGAGAGTAAAAAAAAATGCAAAACTATATATATATATTATATATATATATAATTGACAGGGTCCTTTTAAGCAATTCTTCACATTATCTAATGGTGATAGGAGATACCACGTAACCATATATGTGTTTTCCTGTAATCCTGATCACTGCCAACAGCTGACAAAACTCTTCTCAGACAACATTTCCCCTAGACTGTACAGATTCCTTTTCTTGAAAGCAAAGGAGAAGAAGGAAAGAAAACAAATTAATCAAGGAGAAAAAAAAAAAAAAAGGAACTCTCTAAAGCGAGGTGTTCCACGTCGGGCTGTGGGAGAGCCAGGGGTGACACCTCCTGCATGGCTGTGGGACCTCCTTCCCAGCCCTGGCACTCCATGCCTCTCCAGGGCATGGATTTTCCTCTAGCATGGATAATTCCCCACCATCCCAGCCATACCTCCTGTGTTCCCACCCTGCCCAGGGTCTCATGACTTCTCCAAAGGAGCCCCAACACTGCCCAGCTGCACCCCCTGAGCTCAGCACCGCTCCTCGCTCTCTCCTGCCCACCAATCCTGACCTCAACCTTTATTCTTTAGGACTTCTTAGCGCCTCTGCCCATCCAGGAGGAGTCCACCCTGGACCTCCATCCCCAGCAACAGCACAGCTTCAAGCTCAGCAGCCCTCCTGCTATTCCAAGCATCCCAGCAGCAGGAATGCCGGCTACGCTGGGGATGAGGAGAGTTTCAAGCTCAGCTTTTCAGGATCTAGCACTCACATCAAGAAGCCACGGGCCTGTGGACAGAACCAACAGCTCCAAAACAGAGAGGACCTCAGGAAATAAATGCAAAGACAGCTGAGAGAGAAACAGAGCCGAGGCAGCTCCATGAGCTCCAGATTCTTCCTCACCCTGAAATGTCCTGGCAGCTTTTGGACATTGCCAAAAAGTAAACAAAACCCCAATGGTCCCTTGTTCCCCCATCCCACCCCCAACAGTTTCTTAAACACTTAATGTCCAGCTTAAGTGAAATCAACAGATTTTAAAATCCGCACAGGTGTCAAAAGAGAGAGTTACAAAAATTTGCTTGTTCCTGTTGCTGCAGCAAAACCAACCCCAACTCGAGCCTCGGAGGCAGAGGGCTAAAGGCAACATCTCCTGTAGGGCTGTGCCACCCCACTTCAGAGGTCCAAGGGGCTCTTTGGGTCCCATTCCCAGCAGGGAGCCCCCCTTGGGGCCCAAACAACTCTTGCTGTCTCCAGGCATCCTGTCCTGGGGATGCTGCTGCCGGCAGCTGATGGAGGAGGATGGCTCAGCCCAGGGCACTCCTGCTCCTTCCTGCACAAAAGCCAGGCAGGGGCTTAGCTACACACTGCCTTCCTCCTCCTCCTCCTCCTTCTCCTCTGCTACACCCTACATGGGAAACAGGCAACCACACACACCCCAGCCAGCTGTGTGAAAGAACGTATATATTCAGCACGCACTCAGTACAGTTTAGCAACAGAAGCTACCATCGTTCCCTTAAAAAACCAACAGACCACCGAGCTTCAAAACAGCCACCAAGGCTTCCAAATCCTCCCCACCCTACAGCCCTGACCCTCGGCCTTCTGGCCCCAGCAAGGCATCAGTGGCAGGTGATCCCAGCCCTGCACTGTCCCTGCCCGGCGAGGGACAGAGGGTGGCCCCGGCTCTCCGGCAGCGCCCTGTTCCACAGCACCCAGCTCCTCCCGCGGGGCCTGGGCTGCTGGGGATGCTGAGGCTGCTCCCGCTGGAGGGCCCTGGACAGCAGTTTGCTCCGGTGCTGCCCCCTGCACTTATTTGGGGAGAGAGGGAACACACCAAAGAAAACGGGACAAGCTCTGGCTGCCGGCCAGAGGAGGGGAGATCCCATCCCAGGGAGCAGAGGGGATCCCATCGCTGATCCCGGGGGGGTCCACGCTTGGATCTCTGCGGCGGCGCCTCCGCTGCTTTCTGCTGGAGGGGGGGGACGAGGCCGAGGAGGGGGAGAGGAGCGGCACAGTGGTGGGGACGGGGGTGGCAGGACCCTCGCTACTGCACGTGGAGGGGAGGTAGATCGGCTTCGGAGACCTCTTGCCAGGGAGGATGGATGTCTTCTGGGACACCAGCTCGGTTCCTGGGGGGGAGAGCCCTGAACACCTGCCCTTGCCTTATCCCAAGCGGAAAGTGTCTCAGAGCCCAGAAAGCTCTTGACCTTGGAGGGGGGCAACCTTCCTTGAAACCTTTTAGCCCTGAAAGTGCCTCCGCGGCAGCTGGGGACAAGCCCGGAGGTGACCTGCGGGGCAGGAGGGACCCCAGCTCCCTCCTCGTGCCCACCGACCCCGAGCCCGGCCCCTCTCCCTGCCCCGCCGCCCCTGCCCCGCGCCGGGGGGGCTGCGTGTGCCGGGCTCCCTGTCCTCCCCCCTCCCCAGGCCCCGTCCCCAGCGTCCCCCCTGCCGTTAGTCCTGCTGCTCGTTCATCTCCATGTCCGACACCAGGATGTTCTTCTCGGCGGCCTCGCCGGGGTTGGAGGTGGTGCGGCTGTAGCGGGCGCTCTCGAAGGCGCCGCGCTCGGCGCTGCGCCGGCGCCGGTACAGGAACACCACGACCCCCAGCACGGCACAGAGCGCCAGCGCCGACACCACCACCACCGCGATGGCTGTCGTGTTCTCCGGCAGGGCTGCGGGAGGAGAGGACGGTGAGAGGCAGCTGGGTGGCTCCCACAGCCTCAGGGAGAGGGGACGGGGCTGGTGGGGCTCCAGTCAGACCATAGTTTTGGGCAGGATCATTGAATTGTGGGATATCCTGAGCTGGAAGGGACCCACAAGGATCATCCAGTCCAGTTCCTGGCCCTGCACCACGTCCCTGTTGTCCAAACACTCCTTGAGCTCTGGAGCCTTGGGGCTGTGACCACTGCCCTGGGCAGCCTGTTCACTGCTGTTCCCCCAAGGATGGGTCAGCACAGGAACTGCTTTGCTGTTCTGGGGACATCCTGCCCCTGGTAGAGCTCCTGGGGCTGGACAGACACTCTGGGTCATATGCAGGAACATCTGGCAGCTGCTTGGGATGGAAGCTTGGGATCCCACCAGCAGATGTGGTGTCCATCCCCCATCTTGGCCAGGCACTGTGGGCAAGGGCAGGAGAGCCTGGCAAGGGGCTGGCCAGACACACACCTCCATGGAGGGATGGCTCCTGCCACTGGGGAGTCCTAGTGCAGGGCCAAAGCCACTTGGGAATGGGATTTCCCACCCACAAACCCCATTCTTTGGTTATTTGCACAATCCAGGCTGCAGCACAGGTCTCCAGCACTGGTTCCCAGTCCCAGGACTGTGCCCAAGCTGACAGTGCCACTCACCTGCCCTGGAAAAGCTGCTCTCCTCCACTGCAACAGCAACACAGACAGGTCAGTGCACGGCCACGCCACCCTCCCCTCTCTCCAGTGCCAGCACCACCAGCTCCACTCCCTCCACTGCTCCCAGCACCACACCACGGACACTGGGTGCTGCACAGCTGGGGGGGTCCTCTGCTCTGCTCCACCAACACCCCACCAACCTCATCCTGCCCCAAGAGGCCAGCCCAGCTACTGAGACATGCACAGCTCACCACCGAGCCCAGCAGGGACTTAAAACCCTGCACTGGAATTACCCAGAACACATGGCTGGTGCTGCCAGCAGGACAGAGCTCTGGCCCCAGCACTCTGCTCAGACCCTCAGCTCACCCCACCATGGGCAGCAGAGGGGTCCTACCTCGGGGGATCTTGCAGATGACCCCCATGGTGACGTTGGTGCAGGAGCCCAGGCGCCACACGCCGTTGCTGCTCTGGATCCAGTAGCAGCTGTTCTGGCTGAGCATGCTGGGCCCCGTGTCGTGCTGGCCCCAGTTGGAGTAGTTCACGGCAGTGTTGTCATGCCAGACCAAGGTGCCACCTGGGAAATGGGACAATTAGGCCTGGGGAGGCTGAAGGGGACACCCCATCTTTGTCCCACTTCAGGAAGCACAGGCAGGTGTGATGGGGCAATGGGATTTGGAGCAACCTGGGCTAGTGGAAGGTGTTTCTGCCCATGGCAGGGGGTTGGAACTGGATGATGTTTAAGGTCCCTTCCAACCCAAACCATCCTGTGATTGTGGGATTCTGTGATGGGGAGGTGTGATGGGGTGACAGGGAGGACCAGGGGCCACAGGGCTCATTCCTGCATCTGCAGGCTCCAGTGTCTTGCAGAAGGCTCTGGGTTTCCCATCCCACCAAGCCAGAGGAGGACATACATGGCATGTCCAGCATGGCCTGAAGAACTGGTGCTCCTGTCACACCATGGCATGAGCTCCCCTCACTGGTGCCACCAGCAAGGGCTTCCTCTGCTCACTGCAGACCCAGTGGGAATTCATGGGGATGCCTGGGGGAATATCTCAAACCTCACTCCTTCCTTTGTACCTTTGGGGTTGAAGGTCATGCCCAGCCAGGCCCCCTTGGAAGGGCCCTCGTACGACTGGAGATGCTCCCACACAAAGACATTCTCCATCTCATCCTGGATGGACAACACCGTGCCACCGACTGTGGAGGGAACAGCAACATGGAAGAGCCCAGAACTCAAAGGATGGAGCTGGGGAGCAGCAGTGCTCAGGAGCACAAAGCTGAGGAACCACCCATGAACCACCTGATGGTTGGGCAACCCTCACATGGAATAGCAAGGAGATGATGATTGACCAAAGCCAGGCATAGGCACAGGGACAGGGGAGCTCTGCTGCACCCACAGACATCCTGGGCATCTCACCCTCTACCACCTCAGCCCCCTCATACCTTTCTGGCACCTCCTCATGGCATCCTTCTGTCCCAGGGTGATCTCCATGTGGAAGGTGTAGCAGTGGTCCCGGAAGGGGATCCAGGATGAGTCCTCCAGCGATTTGGGACAGCTGCCACTGTAGCTCCACTTGTGCGTGCGGGGGGCACCTGGGGAGCACATGGCACACTGAGGGGGGGAGGGGGCACAGGGCGCCGAGGTCCCACAGCACGTCGGGGCACTCAGACCCACAAGGACATGCAGAGAGCCCTATCCAGGTGGGATGCCATCTCCAACCATTGGTGGCACCCCACCTGACCACCCTGTGCCCCCCTTGGCCAGCACCTGCTCGGAGCTGGCAGATGCCCCCCTGGAGCTTGGTGTCACAGCCGGCCGTGCGCCAGCTCCCGTCCGCATCCATGTAGGAGCAGCCCGTGATCTGCTGAGGCTCCCCGTCCTGCCAGTTGGTGTACACCACGTTCTCCTCCGTCAGCCACGAGTAGCTCCGGCCTCCCTGGGGGAGAACCAAGGGGAGGAGACGCTGAGGGGGCTGCCATGACCCCCTTAGGGTCACCCTGCCCCAGGCGCCTGCCCCCTTCCCTCACCTCATCGGCCAAGCCGATCCAGAGCGGGGCCCGCAGGCTGCTGACGGCCTGGGTGAGGAAGGCCTGGCTGTAGGGGTCAGAGATGGTGGCCAGGGTGGCATTGAGGGTCTCACAGAGCAGCAGGGCCTCGTGCCACCTGAGGGGTTTCTGCAGGATGCGGTAAGTGCTGTTGTGGTAAAAGAGGGCGCCGGTGGGCGAGGGCGGGTACGGCGTCCGCGCGGGGCTCAGGGCCGGGTCTGGGGGAGCAAAGAGACACGGTCAGAGGGCACGGAGGGCACTCCTGCATCCCAGGAGGGGTCACCCCCTTGTCCGTCCCTACCCAGGCCTGGCTGTCCCTGTAGGTGCTGCACTGGTGCAACCAGGGAGGGCAGAGGGACGTCCCCAGGGACAATGAGCAGTGACACCCCGGCACCATCCCCACCTTGGAGCCTGTCCACTAGGATTCACATCCCTATGGAACATGCTAAGCCAGGCTGGCATGTACAGGTTTGGGGCTGTCCCACAGATGGCTGTGATGGGGGACCACCCTCCAAGTCAAGCCTGTCTCCCTGAGCTCCTCCAGCACCAGGAGCTCCTCCCAAGCTGAGTTCATGGCTCTGAGCTCCCCGGCCCCACCACTCATGGGGCACCAGGGTGGCAGTGGCAGGTCCCCAGCCAGCAGAGCTGGGGCTGTCCCCTCATGTCCCCCCTACCTATGCTCCGCTGGCAGATGTAGCCATGCTTCTCCTCCAGGCAGCTCCTGTCGTCCCAGCGTCCCGTGAAGAGAGGGGGTGAGCCGTGCCACACCACCACGCAGTTGGTCTGCAGAGCCAAGCCACGGGGTCAGCACTGCCCTTAGCACCGTCATCCCACCCTGTGGGCACCCCCACACCAGGAGTGTCCCCTGGTGGGCAGGTCCCCACCCTGCAGGGCCGGATCCTGCTGTGCCCTTGGAGAGCCACCCCTGCTAAAACCTTCCCTTCCCACGGTGGCACAGGGGACTGAGACCTTCCCAGGGGCTGAGGGTGCTGTGGGGGTCTCTCTCACCGGCTTGTCGCGGGGGCTGGAGGTGCTGCAGCCCGAGGGCTCCCCGGGTGCCCAGCTCACGTGCCGCAGGGGCTCCCCCTCCACCCACTGGAACTCCCTCTGCGCGTCGTGGAGGCCGATCCAGAGGTCGAAGGAGATGTTGGGCAGCATGGACGTGATGAAGGCTGCAAGGGACAGGGGAAGGGCTGAGAATCAGCCCTGGCAGGTCCCCAGCCAGCAGGGCTGGTGGGGTTGGTGGGGGCAGCGGGGACCTACCCTGCTCCAGGGGGCTGGAGATGGTGGCCAGGACGGCGCCCTGGCTCTCGCACGCCTGCTTCGCCTCCGGCCACTTCACTATCTCGCCTTTGTTGTGGCCATTGAAGCTGAAACACTGCACAGGCAGCAGCACAGGATGGTCCACGGGGGTCAGCTGCCCCCCACCCTGAGCTCTGCACCCTCCCCATTCAACCATCTTCTGCAGCCTCATTCTGCCCCGGTGGCCCTTCTCCCCTTTGCACCCTCGCATCTACCAGCCCCCAGCCACTCCCGCACTCCCACCTCTCTCCTGGCATCCCTGTGCACGCACCTCACCACCCCCTCCTGCACCCCCACCCCACAGCACACCTCTCCCAGCATCCCTGTTAATGCACCCCCAGCATTCCCTAAAAAAACATGTGCAGGAATCCCTCTTCATCCTGCCATTCCACAGCCACCCACTCTGCTTCCACAGGGCTGGTGGAAGACCAGGAGGTGACCATCGCCTCTCCTTCCTGCCATCCCCTCCCCATCCTGCTGACTCCTGTCCTTCCTGCCATCCTCTCTCCCTCCAGTTCTTCATCCTGCCATCCCCTCTCCATCCTGCTGTCCCCTCTCCATCTGACCATTCCCTCTCCCATCCTGCCATCCCTTCCTTTCAGCCCTCCCCTCTTTCTCCTGCCAAACCCTTCTTCACCCTGCCGTCCCCTCTCCCTCCTGTCCTCCCCTCTCCATCCTTCCATCCCCTCTCCCTCTGGCCGTACCTTGCTGAGGAATTGCACCCATCCTCGGGGACAGCCCCCGGCCGTGGGAGCGGGTGCCGGAGGGAGCGAGGGCCTCACGGCCGTGGCGTTGCTCCGCTTGCAGATGTAGGGCAGAGCCGTCATGCACTTCTGGTCCCCCCAGTCCTCTGTGGGGAGGGACAGGCCGGGCATGACCCCAATGCTCACCGAGCCCCTCATGGCCCTGCCCTCACCTGGGCCGGCCCTGCCCTCACCTCTGCTGGCCGTCATGTACACACACTTCCTGTCCTTGCCGATGGGCCGGGGCTTGCCCGGTGCCCAGGAGATGAAGTTGAGGAGGGACCCGTCAGACCACCTGGAAAAGCACCGGTGGGAGCACAGAAAAAAGAGCTGAGTGGTGACTTGGCAAATGGGACCGGTTGCATGCCCTAACTGGGAGCGTGTCCCACCACTGCCCTCCTGGGTGAGGATCTCCATCCCAGCACCCTGGGATGGCAAGTGCTGAGCCACAGTGCTCACAGCTGGGGATGGTGGTGTGGGGACGAGCAGGGACACGGTGGTGTGGGAATGTGCTGGGGATGGTGGTGTGGGGACATGCAGGGACACGGAGGTGTGGGAATGTGCTGGGGATGGTGGTCTGGGGACGAGCAGGGACACGGTGGCTCTGTCTGTGGCTTACTTGAACCTCCCGTCATTCTCGTAGGTGTTCAGCCCAATCCACCAGTGCTGCTCCTGGCCCCTGGAGAACTGCACACCCAAAGAGGACATGTCAGTGCCCTGCAGGGACTGGGCATATTTTGGACAACTGAGGCTGTCACAGGGATCAGCCCCCCCCTCCCCACCCTCAGCTTGCACCAGGACACAAAACATCACCTCACTGAGCCCCAAAGCCACTCACAGGCACTGCACAAGCCCACTGTGACCCCAGCAGAGCCCAGTGCCCCCAGTGCCCAGTGCCAATATCCCTCCAGCAAAGGGTGAAAGAAGACAGGGAAGAGCAGCCTGGGGGGTCCCCATTCCCCTGGTACCTTCTTCAGGTTCTGGCCCAGGAAGCGCAGCTCGGCCTCGCTGTGCACCGACGCCAGCTCGGCCTGGAACCAGCTGCAGATGCGCTGGGCCTGCAGCCACGTCGAGTGGTGCTCGAAGAACTTGTACTCGGCCTCCTGGTACTTCACCCACTCTTTGCTGCCTGCAGGCAGGGACCGGGGTCACGCTGAGGCTGTGACACCCCCTGCCACGGCCACCTTGTCCCTTGGTCCCCACGTGTTTTGAGCCTCTCCTGCAGTGGGCAGGACTGATTCTGCCCAGTTCCTGCCACAGTCCCTACAGCCACGCGGTACAGCAGGGGGGATGCCTGGGCTCCCCACCCTCCCACTGCCCTGCCCAGGATCCATCCCTCTCTGGATAACACTGCCTGGATGCTCTGTAAGGATGGTGCTTGTGATGGGGCAGCAGAGGCCCAGGGAGGACAGTATATGCCCAATGGACACACGCCCATGGTCAACACACCTTGGGTTGTAATCTCTGGCTCCTTCACATCAGCACCTGGAGAAAGGGCAAGGACAGGCTGTCAGCGGGATGCAGGGCTGGGATGCTCCCACTGATGCTTCCCTGCAAACCGCCTGTGGGCTCCAAGGTTGGGATGCCCTCCCGAATCCCCCCATGAGGAACAGCACCTCTCTCTGACCGGGAACTGGGAGTCATCCTCCCACCTCCCGAGGATTCCCCTGCACCTGCTCCGCGGCCCCACAGCCCATCCTCCTCCAGGTTAGTCACAGCTTGGGGGCCCCTTTGCTGGTACCTTTGGGCAGTTTGCAGATCCAGTCCAGCTGGGCTTCGCACTGCATCGGCATCCACTGCAGGGAGGCCAGGTCCAGCACCGCGCACGGCCGGATGTCGTCGTCGTCGTAGTTGCTGCGGTCAAAGTTGTGGTAGAAGAACTGGGGGTCGAGAGAGATGGGCGGTGTTGGGCATTTCCACCAGCACCGGATTTGCCCCCCCCACACACCCCAAATGCCCCAAGACTCACCCCCAGCCCATCACTCCACCTCCAGCTCCGGTCCCCCGCAGGGTCCCGCCGGTTCAGGCCGATCCAGAACCAGTGCTGCTCGTGGAGCTCCGGCTCCGACTCCCTGGGGGAAGCCAGGGGGATGGGTGAGAACACAACCCTCCTCCAAACCAGAGGGGTTTACATTTATACACAAATATCTATTATTAAATTACACATATATATATATAATTGTATATTTATACACAAATATATAGTATACAGTTGTTATTTTATATATTTGTTTATACACAATTATATATTATTTATATACACACAAATATGTATTACATTTATACACAAATATATATTAATAATCTGGCCTTTTTCTGTTTGCTTTCAAAGCCTGCCATCCCCACACACTGGAGGGCAGGAGTTGGGATAACAGGCTCAAGGCTGGAGGCGTTTGAAACCCAAGCTCCATCCTCTAATTACACTGAACTTCCTGCACTTCTCCCACACCTCCTCTTTCCTGCACATTTCCCACATCAGCCACAACGACTGATGCACCTTCTGCACACCAGTATGTGCTCAGAGAGCCCCATTCATGCCTCAACCCCCCACCCATGTGTGCCAGAGCACTGGGAGGGCTGCAGGCTCGTGCCAAGCACCCTCTGGCAGCGGGACACGTGCTGGTGCCACCAGCCTCTCACCCAAAAATCTTGTTGAGGGTGTTGGCGACAAAGTGCTCCTCCTCGTAGCTGCCCAGGCTGAGCAGCTGGGCCCCCAGCTCCCGGCAGAACTCCTGCGCCGCGATCCACGTCTTCTTCTCGTGCAGCTTTTCGAAGGTGAACACCTGGGGGAGGAGGAACCCGCAGAGTGGGGGGCTCAGAAGCAGGAGAGGAGCAGAGCATCATCCCCACTCCCTGGGGCACGCTGCCATCACCCAGCCCCAGCCAGGCTGGTGTGCTCTGGGCTGCCTCTTGCACCAGAACATGCTCCTTCACGCCCTGCACCACGGGAGGCACAGGCACCCCCCAAACAGCCACGGGAACGCCCCTCACCTTGTAGCAGTGCCGGAGTTTGGGGTCGGAGCTCCAGCCCGGGGGGCAGGTGGCGGTGAGGCTGGGCGTGGGGTAGGGCCCGGGCAGCTCGGGGTTCACCGGGGTGCCCAGGTTCTGCCGGCAGATGTACTTGGCCTTGAAGGTGCTGCAGTTCTTCACCTCCCACAGCCCCATGGAGCTGCCGGTGGCCAGGGCCACACAGCCGCCCTTGTTGTAACCTGGAGCGCTCACGGGAGCGGGGGGGACACAGCCTTAGGGTCGGGCCGTGCTGGGGGGCAGAGCCAGCACCTGCCCCGTTGGAGGGGGTGTCCCCGGGCCACCCCTGCCCCCCTTACCGGGCTGGTCGCGGTTCCAGTGCGTGTACATCACCTCGTCCCCGCTCAGCCAGCGGAACGCGCCCGTCTCGTTGATGTCCTGCAGGGCTGTCCAGAAATACTCCCCGTCCCAGCCGTAGATGAGGCTGCTCACATAGGCCTGCTCGAACCTGGGGGGTGGCCAGAGGGGGTGATGCTACAAGCTGACCCGGCCTGTGATGCCCCAGCCCTTGTGGGGTCACTCCCCACCTCAGGGGGCTCAAACCCGGCACTGGTGTGGCACTGACCTGTTGGTGATGGCACTGACCTGTTGGTGATGGTGACCAGCGTGGAGCCGTAGTCAGAGCACATCTTGCGGGCATCGCTGTAGGGGACACGGTCCTCACCCAGCCAGAAGCAGGAGGGGCTGTGCCACTTCCAGCCCTGGGGATGGGTGACAGGGGATGTCCAGCACCGCTCAAACAGACCTCCCCAAAGGATGGGAGCAATCCCAGGGCACGGGAGCAACGTCCCACGTCCCCTGCCACCACCTCTGCCTTCTCCCAGGAGGTCTCCTGCCCCCGGCCGCCCCAGCTTGACCCCGCTCAGCTTTGAGTTCCAACGAGCCCCTGGCCCCAGGGGACGGGGCTGCAGGGAAAACAAACACCCAGGCAGCTTCAAAGCCGAGGAAAAGGCTCTCCCTGCCAGGGTCCAGCCCGGCCGGGGCGCGGGGAGGGGAACACAATCCTCCTCTTCACGCCGCGGGGCCGAGTCCAGAGCGAGTCCCACCACAGCCGGCTTTAATCCCCTGCCTTGTTGATGTTGGAGCCTCTCCGGGGCTGGAGACACAATAGTGCCTGTTTTCTGCCAGAGCAGGGAGCGGGGCGGCCCCGGGGCTGGCAGTGGCCCCTCGGCAAAGCGGGGAGGGATACGGGGGCTCATCCATGACAGGGAACACGCCCCCTTCCCAAGGGTGGAGCAGCTGGGGCAGCAAGTGGCCTCAGGCTCAGGGACACCCTGGAAGGGGAAGTATCACTGGGATTCTACTCCTGGGTCCCCTGGGCACTGGAAGGACAGTGGGGGACACGTGCCATACGTAGTGTCATCAGCATGGCGAGGAGGGAAGCAGGAGTAGCTTCAGGACATGAAAACAACCCCAAATCCCATTTTTGCCCCACAAGTTCCTGCTCCTACAGTCTTTCCCCAAAGTTGGCAAAGCCAGGTACAGACCCACCGGCTGGGTCCCTCTGGAACAACATGGATGCCCCTGAGCAGCCAAGAAAGGGCCCATCCTGGGACAGTGCAGGTTCCTGATGCCCCCAGAAGGATCTGGATGTCCCCAGAGGGGTCCCTAACCAGCCTCGTGCCTCAGCACCCCAAAAACCCCATGGATGCTCTCCCACACACTGGTCACCACAGGAAATCCCTGTGATCCAAAAGAGGGCCAGGATGGGATCCTCAACCCCAACTGCTGCCTCCAGCTCCTAGTGCCAGTGTGTCCCCATATCCCTCTCCAGCTCTGCCATTCCCACTGCCCAGACCTCCAGCCCTCACTGCTGCCTTTAAGGCTGTTCCAAAATTAAAGGAGGTTTGGAGAAGGGGGAAAAAAAGCAGCAAAGCCATCATGAAAAACCAGCATGGTGGCTGGAGAGGACTGGGGCCAAATCCCCTGAGCAGGATGATGATCTGGGTGGCAAAAGGCGTCACTGAGGATGAGGAAGGGGAAGAAGGATGGGAAAAGGTCTTTCTTTCCCTGGTTGATTTACCACTCCCAGTTTGTTTCTCAGTGGGTGCATCTCTGCTGGGCACCCGGGGCCAGGGTAAAACTGTGGCTGGGGAGGCAGGAGGAATTAAATCTCCATGGGGACATCTTACGTGTCAGGACATCCTATGGGCTCAGGACTGTTCTGGGGACATGCAAATGGGTGGTGATGGAATTTTGCCCACCAAGTGCCTCATCCCCAGCACCTGCTGACACTGGGGCTCCTCTGGCTACAGCTGGCAGCCCCCATATCTGGCCTGGTGTGGCAGCTTGCTGTGCTGCCCTGAGCTCTGGCAGAGCCAAGCGGCTGCTGGGGTTTGGCAACGGGATGAGGACCCAGGAGGAGCCCAGCAGCACCTCTGGGAGCTGGCCCAGCGTGGCTGCTTGGTAGTCTGAGTGTGAGGGCCTGCTCTGAAACATTGGGAGAGGTTCAAGAGTGGCAGCACTGCCAGGCTCAGCAACTGGAGACTTCTCAGAGCCACAAAAGCCACTTCCCAGCAAAGCGTGGGAACAGCGCGGCCTCAGCCCCCCGTGGCAGCTGGGGAAACTGAGGCAGAGCATGGGCTGGGTGAGAATCTGCCAGTTTGGTGTCCCCAGAAGGCCTGTGCCCCGCCCAGGGAGGGCAGCCTGCCAGCAGGCCCAGGCACGGGGCCGGCAGCCGCCTCTGTCCCGCCAGGCTCCCACGTGCGGCAGCTTTGCTGCCGTGTTTTGGCAGGGAGAGAGGCAAAGGGAAAAAAATGAACATCCCTGCTGGCAGCCAAGGCAGCCCGAGGAGGAGGCTCTTGGATGATGTTCACAGACACATGTGCGTCGTGTCCCAGTTTCTTCCCGTGACCTCCCGGAGCCACGGAGGCAGCGAAGGGCTCGGCAGCCCCGGGGTCTCTGCTGCACCAGCAGCTCCCGGGCACAGACCCCACAGCTCCAGGTGCTGCCCATCAGGGTTCCCCAGAATGGTTTCAGGGAGAGCCCTGGAGAGATGCAGCCACCTCCAGCCCCAGAGGCCCCTCACCTTTCGGCACCCATGGTCATCCTCCTCCTTCTCCTGGCTCACCCGACCCGGCTTTTTGCAGATGGACGGCAGGGTCTGGTTGCAGGGGCTGTCATTCCACCTCCCTTCCTGCACGGTGGGAGAGGAGCAGGAATCAGCCTATCCCGACAGCCTGGGGAATTCCCCAGCCCACCCGCCCCCACCTCAGGTCCACGGACTTTCCCTCCCTACACCAAATCCCTAAGGATGATGTGCTGGATCCCTCCCATCCCAACAGCTGGGATGAGCCAGGTTCAACCCAGCTGGAGGTGCTCCCTGAGGAATGCCTTCCTCAGGCATGAGGATAGTGCAGTGCTCCCTTTCCCCCTCGGGACCCTCCTATTTCCCCTCTGGGACCCCAAAACCCCCCTGAATTCCCTTGAATCCCCCCTATTACGCCCCCTGGGACCCCCCTGCCCCCCCAGGCTCTCACTGGTCCCCAGATGGTGACACAGTCCTCCAGGCTGTCACGGAAGTTGTTGGGCTCGAAGGGGTGCCAGTACGTGAACCTCACGGGCGTCCCGTCCGACCACTCAAAGTTCATCTGCAGCTTGAGGTCATTTAGGCCAATCCAGAGCTCCTCCACATCTGCCAGGACAGGAGGGCAGGGGGTGAAAGTCCCTCCTCCTGGCTGACATCGTGCAGAACCCACCAGTGGCACGAGCCCTGCAGGGCTCAGCTCTGACCCCGGGCAGGAAAGGGCACAGCAGGGCAGCTCCTGCCTGCAAGGGTGGACCCTCAGAGTGGGAAACACAAAGACACTGACCCCCAGAGTGAGAAGCACAAGGACATGGACCCCGAGAGTGGGAAGTACGGGGACATTTGCCAGCAGCTTTCAGAGAGCAGCTGGCAGCAGCAGAATGTAAAAGTCCAGACCTGCAGGCTCAGCTCCAGTGAGCTACTGGTTTTCAACCATTCCCTTCCATCCCGTCCCAATCTGCTCCCAGCTTGGAGGCTCCAGCATTTCCCCTCCTTGCTCCACCCTCCTACGGCTCGTTGCTGGTCTCCTCCAGCAAGTCCAGCAGGACTTTGTTTCCCCATCTTTTCCTACACTAACCAGCTGGGACCAGCACCATTCCCAGCTGCAGCTGTGGAGTTTTTCCTCAGCACTGCAGGCTCCTGGGAACAGCTTTCACATTTGCTGGACGGGGGATGCACCCGGATTATGGGCTCCTCCAAGGAATACATCACCTCCCAGCCTGGGGCCTCCACTCCCTGCACAGCCACAAAGTCAACTCTGCAGCCTCCAGCACACCCAGGGACGTTCCCATGGACCCCACAAACGGATGGGAAGGGGGCTGCTGGCACAGCGGGCTCCTCCTCACCTTGCTTGATCTGCTTGGTGACAAATTCCAGCTCAGAGAGGGTGTGGATGCTGACCAGGTCCCCCCCACTCCGCAGGCAGGTCTTCTTTGCCTCCTGCCAGCTCTTCTTCTCTCCCACCAGCCGGTAGCAGTTGGACTGGAAGGGCTGCCAGCTGGGCTCACAGTCCACCTTCACCTCCGACCACGAGTCTGGCAGGACACAAGGCAGCCTGAGGGCTCCTGCCAACCCTCCAGCCCTCTCCTTGGCAGGGAAGGGGCCGCAGTCCCACGGGGTGCTCAGCACAAGCCAAAGCCGCGGTGGGAAAGCCACGGCCAAAATGTAACAGGCAGTGGCAAGGTGAGGGAACAGCGGCTTCAGAGCTCCAGGGACAAACCAAATCCCTCCTGTCTGCAGAGGAGCGAGGGCAGAGCAGAGCACAGAGCACCCCCTCCCCTGGGGACCCGCTGCTCTCTGTCCCTCCCTCACCACCCAACCCAGAATGGCACCGAGCGCTTCTTGGAGATGACTTTCCCCAAACCTTGGGAACCCTGAGGAGCAAAACCCCTGCTCTGCACACCCGGGGCACCAGCAGGCTGGGGACACCACGGGCACCTCCGTGGGCAGCATCCCCTGGCCATGGTGGGGTGGGAGCACTCCCGGTGTGCCCGTTCCCGGTGCTGCTCCTGCCCCTGCTCACCCGTCAGGAAGGGGTCGGCCGTGGCGTTGGGCTTCTTCTTGCACACGTAGGGGAGGGCGATGCCACAGTCACGGTTCTGCCACCCCCCCGAGGACTCGGTGCGGATCACCCCGCAGTTCTCCTCGCTGGGGTTGTCAGGCTGGTCTGGAGAGCAGGGTGAGGGGGGACAGGCTGCTGAGGAGCCACCAACGCAGCTCTCCCCGCTCCAGCAGCAGTAAAACCCATTTATTTAGTTATGTTCTATGATAAATGTGACCCCACGTGCCCAAGTGGCAGTTGGGGGTCACGATACCAGACCTGAACTGCCTGTCCCCAAACCTCCTGCGAGGGCATCACTGCCCCCAAGGGTGTTTCTGGGTCCTTCTGCTCCCTGAGCACCTCAGGGTTAGGGAGGGGTGTCTGCAGCTGGGAACCCCCCTCAGCCACACTCCAGCACTAAGCAGGGATGCAACCCTCCAAACAAGGAATGTCAACCCAGGTTATCCACGGGACCACCAAGGGTTTGCACATGGCCAGTTCCCCCTCAGCACCCTGTGTCACCCCTCCAGCTCCACAGATGTCCCAGCTTGCTCCAATGCCCCCTGGAGCTCTCTGTCCTCAGGCAGTGAGGGGACACCCTGCAGCAGCCCAGGCCACCTCCCCCGCCATGTGGCCATCTCTGGTGGTCACAGGTTGTTCCCCAGCCCCCCGTCACCACCACGACCCCCCATCTCACCACTCTCCCAGTTGAGGTACTTGAGGGGCGAGTTGTCTGACCACTGCCAGCCTCCATTGATGTCCAGGTCATTGAGCCCAATCCAGAGTGTGGAGCTGTACCCAGTCAGGAGCCCTGAGCCAACACAGCCAGAGAGGGGCAGGATCAGCCCCCCCAACCCCAGTTCAGTCCCCAGCCTGTCACCCCCCCAAAACCAACCACCCGGGGCAGGCAGAGCAACCTGGCAGTGGCAATGCCCACGGTGCCACCAGCTCTGCCCAGGCAAGGAGGGCACAGCCAGGCTGCCACAACCTCACCATTGATGTAGGTCTGCTCATGGATCTCAGTGATGCTCAGCAGGTTGGCCCCTTGCTGCTCACAGCTATTCCAGGCCTCCCGCCACGACAGCGTCGACTGGAAGTTGAACTGGTAGCAGCTGTTGGTGAGATGGTCCTTGTCCCAAAAGGTCTCGCAGTCGTTGCCTGCAGGGACGAGCAGGGTGAGCACCCAACACCCCCAAAATACCCCAATAACCCCGTGAACCCCACAACCTGCTGCTCCAGCACTGCAGGCTGCTGGCAGGAGGAGGGACGAGGCAGGACGTAAAGAGAGAGGAAGAAAAACCCCCAGGAGGGATGGGCACGGTGCAGCTTTTCCCCATGGAATGTCTCCCCCCTACTCACTCTTTATGGGGCAGAAGCCCCAGCGCTCGTCCTTGCCGTAGTCCTGGGTGGTGGCACACCAGAGGTGCCCATCCTCCCTCCCCGTGCTGGTGCACTCATGGAACCACTGGTTGTCGTACTTGAAGGGGATGGTGCAGGGCTTCCCGTGGGAGTTGCCCTGGATGGTGTAAATCTCTGGGGGAGAAGAGGAGCCCTTGCTTGAGGCTGTGTCTACAGGGCTGGAGGGAGGTTTGGGGTGAGGGGTGGTGTGGGGGGCATGGGGTGCCTGGAGGCTGCCCTGCTCCCACCAGCACAACCCTGCCTGGTTCTGCAGCCCCAGCAAGGTGGCACAGAGCTGGACCCGCCCGCCGCAGCACCGCGGCCTCCGCTCGCATTCGGGGTTGGGTTACGGCACAACACAGCACCCAAGGGGGCATTACCAGAGTAGGGCACGGAGCACAGGTCCTCCTCAGTGCCATACGTCCTCCACTGCGAGCCACGTGCCTGGTCCCCCCTGTCCAGGGAGGCGTTGGCGGGGCGGGCGCCGAGGTGCTGCGAGAGCTGCTCGCCGAGCCCGCGGCAGCTCCAGCGCATGTTCACCGACTCGCGGTCGCACTCGTAGGTGGCCAAGGGGTGCAGCCCCGCCGTGCTGTTCCCCCCGTGCCACGACACCCCCAGGCACTGCATGGCCCCCACGTTGAAGAGGCGGTTTCGGGAGACCCATTTCCACTGCTGGGCCGGGGCGCTGCCGTTGCAGCCCTTGGCCAGTCGCACCAGCGAGTCCTTGGTCTCCAGGCAGCCCTGGGAGCCCGTGTTGTAGATGAGGAAGACCTTGGAGTCTGGGGAAGAAACAAATGGGAAGGGATGAAGCATCGCTGGGGACTCAGCACGTGCCACGCATCACCTCCAGCCCCGACAGGACATCCTGGCTCCACGCACAGCAAGGTTTGGGGGCGTCCCTGGGACCTGCTTCCTGCAGCACTGACACAGAGTTTGCCCCGACGCCTGTCCCTGGGTGAGGGACTCCAAGCAGGGTGACACGGGTGGGTGTCTGCACCCAGGGTGGCATCACCAGGTGTGGCTTTTGGGCCTCGGAGCCGGAGCAGAGAACTCACCCGCGCTCACCACGTCATGGGAGTGGTTCAAAACTGAGCTGCCATGGGCAGCACTTGGCCACAGCATTCCCAGGCATTGCAACGAGCCTGTGCCAGTGCTGGAGGAGCCAAGGCTTCAGCACCAGCCATCTGCTCCAGGCTGAGGAAAACAGAGCAGGGACACGGGGAGTGCATCCCTCAGTGCCGGGGGTGTCTGGGGACCTGCTGAAAGCTGCAGAGCAGACAGCAATGCTGGGAGAAGGTCTCCCTTCCTGTGATGGAAAATGCCTGTACAGCCCCAGCCCATACAGAACATGGCATCAGGACCCTCTGGAATCCCAGCCCAGGCGTTGGGAGGCGGGAGCTGAGCGAGGGGAATCACTGCCAGCAGATAAAACGCAGCCACGGAGGGGAGACAGGCTGAGCTCAACCCCAGCTCCACACACATCCCACGGCCCTGCCACGGGCCAACCCTGCATCCCCAGGGCAATTCCCTGATCCCAGCATCACCTTGGTCCCACCCCACCACGTGGCCCCATCCCCAAACCTGTATAAACCAGTAAATCCCGGACATCACACTGGGACTCGCTACTCCAGCTGACTTGCTGTTTTTAAGGGACACTTTATTTCTTCCAGTGAATGTTTCTAAGCTGAAAAGCTGCCCCAGGGCTCCTCACCACCTCGACCTCCCCCAGTGCCCCAGCAAGAAGCTGCCCAAAGCACCACATCAACACCACCACTTCTGTTGTTCTTTTTTTTTATTTTAAAACGACCCATTTTTTTCCACCCCAAGCATTCACCAGAAGTCCAAGCGAGCTCATGGGCCCCGCTATATTTAGCTTTGGTTTGCTTTGGTTTCTTGCCACTGTAGGAATTTTTTGGGCTGAAAAGGTTTTCATTTCCTACTTCCCCCCCCAGCCTCACCCTGCCCCAGCTCTGTTGTTACAGGAGGCTCCTGCACATTCGAGCGACAAACATCTCAGCTCAGAGAACTTCCTTGCCTTGTCTGAAAGGGAAAAATAAATGGAGGAAAACAGACACCCCCATTGCAGTTGGGAGCTCCAGCATCCACCCAGCTCCAGGACAGAAATGATGTCAAAGGCCCCTTCCCCAGCCCAGATGATACTGGTGATGATGTCAAATAAACAAACAATGAAGCCCGTTTGCAGGGCTTCATTTAATTCAAGGGAAACATTTAATTTCACTGAAAATATTTTTCAAACCAGGATAAGTGAGAAGACCAGCAAAAATGCAGGCAGGGTTGGTTCTGGCTGGCAGAAGCTCAGGTCCCTTAAACTGGTGCTGGTGCCTTCCCAGTTGGAACTGGCCTGATCCTGACTTGGTCAGCAGGAGAGCAGCTCATCCCCTCCCCAGCACCATCCATGGCATTCCCAGCCCAGCTCTCTCCCCTTCCCACCTACAGCAAGGGGGGTGCAGCTCCCCTCAGCACTGGGGACATGGTGGGGGTGGTCTTTAAGCAGTTTTGGGTGATGTAGCATCACTGCCACGACCCACTGGACCCAAGTACCAGCACTGGGGTAGGATGAGGCCTCCCTGGGGCACAGGTTGATGTCACAGAGCCCTGCAAGGAGCCAAACAGCAGCACTTTGGTCCTTGGAATAGAAAAAGCTGCTCTACTAACATCACCACGGCCAGGGTCAGCTATGGGACACCCTCCTCTGTTATCTGTTAGCCTGGCTTTGCAAGAAAAATTAACATCAGCTTGGAAAAGCCCTGGAGCCAACCCAGGAACGGTGTTGGGGTGCCCAGTGCCATGTCAGGGCTGGCAGCACCGTGCAAGGGCAAGGGCCAGGGCCATGCTCACAGTGCTCAGAGGAAGCTGTCCAGACTGGAGGGGGCAGGCCCAGGGCCAGAAAGGCACAAAATATCATTTTACTCTAAAAAGAGAAGAGCTGGAGGTAGGAAATTACAGGGTGAGGGTTCCGGGCTGCCCCCGCTCGCTGCAGGCAGCTCAGCACAGCACAGCACAGCTCAGCACAGCACAGCACAGCTCAGCACAGCACAGCACAGCACAGCTCAGCACAGCACAGCTCAGCACAGCTCAGCACAGCTCAGCACAGCTCAGCACAGCACAGCACAGCTCAGCACAGCTCAGCACAGCTCAGCACAGCACAGCTCAGCACAGCACAGCTCAGCACAGCTCAGCACAGCACGAGGCCCCCTCGGCTCAAAGAAGGCAGCAGAGGCCACCCAGCGTGTCCCCAACCTCCCCTGGGCCACGGAGGAATGGGAAAGATCCACCCCCTCAGCACTTCCAGCTTCTCCCCCTGCAAAACCACTGTGCACTGCCAGGGGGGAGCTGGGGGGTGACCAGCAGAAGCTCAGCATCGGGCAGCAAAGCTGGGCTTCACCCAAAACACACTTCCCTTTTCCTTAGTCACAGGGAATTTGGGGCTGACTGACCCCCACTGTTGTCCACGACATTGGCAGTGGTGCTTGGACAGGTCCCTGATGCACTGAGAGGAGTGTTCAGCCTCCCTGACCCCAGGGTGGATGTGGAGTTGGGGGGGATGGGATGAGTTTATAACTGTAATTATGCTCTCTAATTTTTCATAGCCAGCAATCACTGCCAGCAATTTTTAAATAGATGGACATATGGCTGAAAAAAATAATAATGCCATACAACATGGATATAAATTGTCCATTTCTTGCTGTACAAATAATAGAAACAAGTTTGGCAGGCTTTTTTTGTTGTTTTTTTTTTTATATACATCTCCCTTCTATGTATAACTAAAAAATGTGGTACAATTAATATAAAATGTTTTTACTATAAAGTAAATCCCTTTATGAATCCCTTTGTCCAACGTTGTATTCCACAGGGCAAACCCAACCCTTGCAGGGAGGCAGCTCCAGAGGAGTATCCCAAAGGGACTGGGAATGTCCCCATCCCTTCTAGGGTCTGCTCTCCTGCACTGCCCTCCACAGCCATGGTACAGCTCCTCAGGTTTTGGCACCCACCAGCAGACCTGGAATCCCACAGGCAGAGCTTCCCAACCACCCTCCAGTTACAGAAACCCACCCACAGCAACCCCAGATCCTTCCCAAATAGGAGCTGCCCTCTGGCATGGGACAAAGAGCATTGGAAAATGCAATCCTGCTGAAAGCTCTGCCTGGGGAGCTGGGGCTGGGGTGGGCACCCTGTGCATCCTGTGCCTCTCCCTCCTACATCCTTCATCTTTCCAGCAGGGCCTGCTCAGAGCAGCTCTGCTCCATCACATCCTGCTCCTCCTCCTCCTCCTTTTCCTCCTCTGGGGAGGAACAATGTAAACAAAGGGAAAACCCACGTGCTTCCAGCAAGGACAGGGTCTTGTCCCAGCCATGCAGCCACTGGGATGCTGCTTCTGGCTGACTGGTGGGACCATGGAAACCAGTCAGTGCTACAAGGCAGAGTGATGGTGGGGACAGGGAAGGGCTGAGGTAAGAGCTGGACACCAGCTCTGCCTGTAGGAACACTCTCCATGTGGGAAATCAGCAGGAGGAACTGGCCGTGGCACTGCTGGCTGAAGGCTGCAGGGATGAAGAAGCTGCCACCCTTTGGGGCAGCCCTCAAGGCAGCTTTTACACCCCACACCTGGCTGCAGGTTCTTTTTCCTTAGTCAAAAAAAAGCAAGTTCTCAGCCAGCAGGAAGCCTGAACCCAGGGAACTCAGCTCAACCCTCCCCACAACAGTCCCCAGCAAATAAGGAAAGCTTCACAACCTGCAATTTTGGGGAATGTGGGCAGCACCAGATGAGAGAGGCCACGGGGACAGGGAGGCTCCAGGGGGCAGAGGTGGTGGTAAACATGGAAAGCCCTGCAGCACAACAGGGATGGGCACCCTCAGCACCACCCTGCCCCCAGCACCTCCCAGCCTGGCCACCCACACCAGGACACCCAGGGCATCTGTCACCCTCCCATCACCAGCAACAAATGCAGGCAGCAAATTTAAGAGAGGACTGGCCCCCAATCCTGGTTATCCCAGGCTGGAGCAGCTCCAGGGCTCTGGCTCATGGCAGCCCAAGGGGAATGCTGGCTCCAGCACAGCAGTGCTGTGAGGCTCTGTGCCCACACCCCTGCCAGCCCCTGGGCTCCCAAGTGATGGCAGAGCCCCTCGAGCAGCTCTGGGGCTCAGCCCCCTCCTGCACCCACCCCAGAGAAGGTGTTCCCTGCCCTTGTTCCACTCAGGGTTCCCCTTTATTTGGGGAGCTCGTGGCACTTGTGCAGGAGGCTGAGCACACACAGAGCCAGGGGTGTGATCCCCTCCTCGGGGCTGATCCCCTCCTTGGAGGTCCCTGTGCTGCTCCATCCAAACCATGGATGTGGTTTGCTCCAAACCACCCAGCACAGGCAGCAAAGCCTCAAAGCCCACGTGGTGCCCCAGCTCCATCAGGGCTCCAGGATCCATGAGCTCCCTCCTCCAGGAGCTCCCTCAGGGCCTGCAGCCCCCTGAGCTAACAAACACCTCCACAAAGACTTGGGAGCCCAGGCAAAAGTTGTACCCATCAGGTCCCTTCACTCACATGGTGCAGAAACAAAGCCCTGTTCAGCCCAAATCTCCTCATGCCACGTGCTCTCGCCCACCAGAAAACAGGGCACCTCAGCCCCACGTCACCTGCTCCAAAACACCAGCTTTTCAGCCCGTTATTGCTGCCCAAGGGCAAGGAAGGGCTCCAAAGCCCACATGGTACTGATGGAAGAAAAGCTGTGGGGAGTGAGAGCTCATTACCCAATAAGCAAGATGGGGATGGACCAAGTGTGGGGGATGATCAGCAACAGAGAAGCAAAATCCCCCTGGAATAAAAAAAAAACCAACAACAGAAAAAGAAGACAAAAAACCCCCCACAGATAAGCTGAAAGAGCTGGGGTTGTTCAGCCTGGATCAGAAAAGGCTTCAGGAAAACCTCAGAGCCCCTTCCAGTGCCTAAAGGGGCTCCAAAAGACCTGAGGAGGGACTTGGGACAAGGGCCTGGAGTGACAAGACAAGGGGGAATGGCTTCCTCCTTCCTCCTGACAGAGGGCAGGTTTAGAAAAAATATTGGGAAGAAATTGTTCCCTGTGAGGGTGGGAAGGCCCTGGCACAGGTTGGGCAGAGAAGCTGTGGCTGCCCCTGGATCCCTGGAAGTGTCCAAGGCCAGGTTGGACAGGACTTGGAGCAACCTGGGCTGGTGGAAGGTGTCCCTGCCCATGGCAGGGGGTGGCACTGGATGGGCTTTAAGGTCCCTTCCAACCCAAACCGCTCTGGAATTCTGTGAAGAACCAATGATTGCTGCTCACTGAACACAGGAGGGTTTTGCCTGAGAGAGCCCCTGCCAGGCCCAGCCTGCACAGCCCTGAGGAGGGGAGAGAACTGCTGGGATGGGGAGAGACCAAGCCCCAGCTCTATCTTCAACTCCATATTAATGGATGAAATACTCCTCTAGATGAAAACCCCTGTTCTGGAAAGAGGTTCCCAGCAAAGCCCTGGTGTGACCCCCAGCTGTCAGTCCAGCTGACACCATCCCCTTGTGGAGAAGGGTGGGAAGGGTGTCACGGCTCTACCTCCCTCCTGAGCTGCTTTTGGCATCAGTATCTCCATGGAACTGCTTAAAGAGGAACTTCAGACTGAATAAAAAATAAAAGGGAAGGAAATACAGCTGTACCAGCAGCCCCAGACACGCCAGCAGCCTCTGGCTCAGGAAGGGCACCGACCACACTCCCGTCTGCTCCAGAGCCCGGGGCAGACACAACCTCCCACCTCCAACACTCCGAAATTAGAAGTTTGCACCAGATGCTGCCTGACATCCCACAGATTCACCCAGCCCAGCACATCCCCGGGGCTCAGCTGGGGCCAGACTCCTCCAGAGGCAGCTCTGGGTGCTCCAAGCCAAGCTCCAGAATAAAGGTCGTTGGTTGTTTTTTTTGTTTTTTTAAAAATAAACCTCCAGGAATAAGGAGCAGATCTCTTGTTAGGGGGAAGAAAGCGAAGCTCCTGATGGCCTGGTTGGGGGTATGGAGCAGCAGGATGTGCACTTGGAGCTGAGGAACTCCTCTTGGCTCGAGGAGAGGAGCTGCTGTTTATATGGTGGGAGCTGGACGAGACGAGCTCCTTACTTGGCCGCGCCACCGCCGGCTACCTACCACCCTCTGCCTCGGGAAGGGCTTGGATGAGGGCCACAGCCTTCACTTCAGCCTCTCTGCAGACACTGAGAAGCCCATTCTCCCTGCACCCTGCCTGGGACACACACAGATAAATGCATTCCATGGGGATGCTCGCCCAGAGCAGCTCATGGGACTCACCCAGGGACAAGGGAGATGGGAGGCTCAGCATCTGCCCTCTGATACTCAGCAAAGAGGGGAAGGATGGAAACTTTCTCCCATTTCTCCCCAGACTTGGCCCAGGCTCCAGCCCCGTGGTGGCTGCACACATCCAGAGGTGCTGACTTCCCAGGAATGCAGAGGAAGGCAGCAGCATCCAACAGGCTCCAGGCAGGATGGAGGAGCGTGACAGACCCACAGAGGGCACAGTGGGAGGAGTGAAGGCTCCCTCCCAGGACACAGTGGCCAAACACCCACCCCTGGCACTGCCATGCCCGGGCACTGCTCTGGCCCTGGCTCCTCTGACCACCCCCCTCTGCTCATCCACCAGAACCACAGACCCCCCGGCCAGCAAACTGGTGTGGTGGCCACCTCCAGGGGTGTGAGGTGAGGTGCAGGACACCCCTGACATGTCCCCATACACATGGTGCTTCCAGCACAGTTGGCTGAAGACTTACCAAATTTTTCAAAACTACTAAAGAAACTCCCAGCAAAAACCAGATAAAAGATCCACAGATTTCTCTTCCCTTGTTTCTCCAGCACCATTCCCAGTATTACTTCCCCAAGCAGTGCCATTGCTCCGGAGCAGGATCCCAAATTTCACCAAACTCAAGCACATCCACACCACACGGGGCAGCCCTTGGTGTCCCACAGCTTTGTTTGTTAATTGAAATGATATTTCCCATGAAAATCCCCCCTGGGTGTTCTTTGCTTCACGCCCAGCACTCCCAGGCCAGGCATTACTGGGGTAAATGGGGCTGTTACTGCAGAGCCCAAGTCTGGATTTGGGGGGAGGAAAGGGAAAGGCTCAATCTCCCCCCTCCCATCTCAGCACCATCCTGCAAACATGGGAAGTCCCATTTCCATCCCAGCTGTGACATCACAAGGAGCAGTGCAGGGCTGAGCAGTGGGATGGGGATGGCACTGGAAAATACCCTGTGCCCCCTGCAAAGAGCCAACCCTTCACTCCTGGGCTAAGCAGTGCTCCCAGGAATCTGCAAGGCAATCCACTAATCATTTTCTAATCCTTAATTAACTAAAGATGGGTCCTTTAAGAACAAGAGCATCTGTGTGGCTCTTTTGGGCTCCGAGCAATCTCAGGAATGACAAAAATGTTGATGCTCCGCGGGCTCCGCACGGTTCAAATTAATTAAAATCCTGCTCCTCGGCTGCACGTGAGGAACCAAATCCTACAAATTGCTTAAACAACCTTGGAGAAAGGCTGGGTCGGGATGGGCTGGAGTGGGTGGGTGGGTGGATGGGTGGGAGGGCGTTGCTTCCACTCCCACCAGAGATCCATCCACACTGGTGGAGCTGAGCAGGGCCCAATGATTCCCTGGGCAATGCTGGGACCTCCAGCAGAGCTGGGCAAAACCCTTCCCTTCCTGCTCCAAGCACCCACAGAGGCACTGGGATCAGAGTCTCCCGTGATGGATTTATCAGCTGGAAAAGATGCTTTAGCAGACAGCAATTATACCCCCTCAGCACACATTTGCTTTGATCTGGGGGCAAAAAGTTTCCCTGGAAAACACTTAAGGAAGAGGGAATGCAGCAGAGGGAATGCAGCAGAGTGCCTCTGCCCTGCAGGGAAAGGTGCAAAATCCAGCCAGGAATAAAGCCAGGGAGAGAAAAACCTGCAACGTGGCTTTAACCATCACCGGGACCTCACGCCTGAAAATGTGCCCACATGGAGCACCTTCCCATGGGAAACCTCCCAGGGCCCCCACACCAGCAGGGTGGCTTTGGGGGAAGGGGACAGCTTTGCTCTGAAGGTTAAAATAAATCTCTTTTGCTTCTCACTCTTGTCACTCTTGCGCAAGAACCATCCCTGGCCCCGCTGCCGCTTCCCGGCTGCTGCTGCAGGCGCCGGCGAGGTCCCCGCTGCCCCCTGCCCCCTGCCAGGCTCTGAGCAGCAAAGCCACCACCTCTGTTCCCCTTTCCTGTTCCCAAATAATCCAGAGAAGACCGAGTTATAATTTCTTGGGGCTGCATTTGCCGTGCAACAATCTATTTCCATCAGAAAGAGGAAAACAGGGAGGGGGGAAATTCCCGCAAGTGCTGCTCTGTCCGTTGTAAATTCTTCCCGGGTCCCTTTTGTCCCCTCCCTCGACGCAAAGCCCACACAGCAGGTCCCACACTGGGCACTGGACAGGTGGGAAGATGATCCAGCACCAAATCCCAGCATCTACACAGGGACCTTGTCCTGCCTGCAGCCACGTCAGGACAGGAGCTGCTGCCTCGGTTTCCCCGGGACGGGCGCGAGGTGCCCACACGATGCTGCAGAGACGGGGCAGTGGGAGGTGATATCCCAGCAAGGAGCCCCAAACCTCCTGCCAAAAGAACCACTCCAGCTTTCCTGGTGGAGGAGTTTTTTCCCCAGAGGCAGGAGTTTGGCACAAACCCCTCGAGGAAGCAAGAGCTCCCCGGGGGAAGCAGCGCTGCCCGGCCGGGCCGGACACTGCCGGCGGTGTCCTTGCAAACAAGGGACTCTTGGGACTACTCCATCCCCATCCCAAAATCCCAGTGAGGATCCTTCCCGAGCTGCAAACCCAGCCTGGTGCACTGGATGTGGCACTTCCATTGGCGCCATCCCTGACCCCTTCACTCACTGGGTTCGAGCCAGGGCTGGTGGTGGGGGGAGCAGCCAAAAGCGGGGATGGGGATGGGGAGGGGGACGAGCTGAGGGTGCTCAGCACCAGCAAGGCACGAGTGACTTGGCCCCGTGGCTGGAGGCCTCTGAAAGCCGCCTTGTTCCTCTCCCAGCCCCTGCACGGGGTCGGTTCCCACCCCGCTCCCGTCTCACCTCCAGGACAGAGGTGCCTCTGTCCTCGGGATCGCCAGACCTGGATCCCACCGACATTTTTTAGGATGAAACAGCCAGAGCCGGCCCTTAGAGGTAGCAAAGCCCTGCTGAAATCAAGCAGTCCCCTTAAAACCCACAGAAGGAGGAATTCACGGCCCTCAAGTAAATTATGGGGAGGTTTAACAGGAATTCAGCTGCGGGAAGTCGACGGCTCCTCCAAGCACCTCGGGGGATGGGGGTCTCCCCATCACCTCCTCCTTTCTCCACCTCCCAGACCAGCAGTTTCTCCTCTGATCCCAGGACAGATCCCTTGCCTGGCATGGGATTGCTGCCCACCGGCACCGTGTCCATGACCCCTCGTTTTCCCCTCGGGATGCTCAGCCCCAGGCGCTGCGGGACTGGGGAGAGAGGGGAAAGGGAGGGCAAGGGGGGAGGAGAGGAGCAGTGCCCTCCCGTGCTGCCGCTTCCAAATCTGCTTTGGATTTGCTAAATGTGCTCTAATAAAATAGGCCAAGGGTTTACTGTTGTTATTTTCAGGCAGAAGTAGCCAATTCTGCCTTTTTTTTTTTTTTTTTGCATTTTTAAAAGTTTTCTCAATAGGGCCGAAATAATTCAAGGAAGCCCCAAAAAGCAGCTCCTTGCTTCAGGGCTAGACTATCCCGGGATAAAAAGTGTCTCAAATGGCAATTCCAGGGGCAGTCCCAAGGAGCCTCCGGTGTCTGGTTCACGGTGTCTTCAGAAGGTTAAAAAAAAAAACCAAAAATACAACCCGTTGACTTTAGCGTGAGAAGTTACAAAAAGAAAAGTTTGGAAAAACGCACTCGGGCCCCGGGGGGGGGGGGGGGGGCACTTTTCCATAGGATTAACACGTCGGGAGAGGGGAGGGGGTCAGGATGGGAGAGGGAGGAGACCTCCAACAAACGCCTTCGGCCCCTTCCCGACCTCCCGCTCCGCGAGCGGGCTGTTCATCATCTCCCCGGGGAGACAAAGGGCCGGAGCGGGGCTGGGGGTCGGCGGAGCCCTCCCCGGACCCCTCCCGCGGCCGCGTTTCCGCGGGGCTCGGCGGGCGCCGAGCGCGGGGAGTTTTACACACTCGGAGCGGTAAAAAGCGAGCGAAATACGCGGCGAGCAAACAAACGCGGCGCGGCCGGAGCGGAGAAAACAAAACGCGGCGGGACGAACGGCGAGCGGAGGGGGATGGAGCAAAACGAACCGTGGCAGGAGCAAATAAAACATCCCGCGAGGAAACGAACCGGAGCGATTCCACCGGCGATGGAGCGAGGCGAACCCCCCACCCCACCCCCCATCCCCGCCGGGGTCCCGCCGCCCCCCGCCCGGCCGGGGGGGTCCCCCAGCCCCCTCCCCAGCCTTTTTCCCCCCGGGAATGGAGCTCGGGGGGTGCGGAGGGAGGGGAGCGCGGTCCCACCTGGGTGCGCAGCGCCGAGCACCAGCTGGAGGCCGAGGAGGCAGCAGAGGGGGGCGCGGAGGGGGGGGCGCGGGGGGGGGGCAGAGGGGCCGCGGTCCCGCCGAGCCGCGCCCCATCCCCATCCCTGCCCGCTCCGCTCGGGCCGCGCCGCTCCTGCCGGGCCGGGGGCGGGGAGGGGACCGGGGGATGGGGGAGGAGGAGGAGGAGGAGGAGGAGGAGGAGGGACGCGAGCGGGAGAGGGAGGGGAGGATGGAGGGGGGGGGGGGGAGAAAGTTAAAAAAAATAAAATAAGCGTGCGCGGCCGGGCTCAGACACTGCGTCAGCGGGGCCCGGCCCACGGCGGGACCGGGGGGCGGTGGCCGGGGGGGCGCCGGGACAGGGGGGGCTCCGCCCGCGGCAGCGCGTCCGGAGGGCGGGGGGTCCGGGGGTGAAGCTGCGGGAGTGGGAAAAGCGGTGCCCAGCCTGGGCAGGGCATCCCTGCAGACCCCCGGGAAGGGCGGTGGGGTCCGGGGCTGAAGGTGGGGTCCGGGGGTGAAGCTGGGGGGGTTGCCCAGCCTGGGCAGGGCATCCCTGCAGACCCCCGAGGAGGGCGGGAGCGTTTGGGGTGAAACGCGGAGGGTGGCAAAAGCAGAGCCCAGACTGGCCAGTGCGTCCCTGCAGACCCCTGGGGAGGGCGAGGGGGTTTGGGGATGGAGGGGGATCCGGGGATGAAGCGTGAGAGTGGCAGGAGCGGTGCCCAGCCTGGCCGGGGCATCCCTGCAGCCCCTCGGGGATGGGCTGGCTCCCTCCGCAGGGCGCCCACGCGGCTCCCTCCGCATCCCGGGTGGTCCCGATGCCCCGGGACAAGTGTGAGGGAATGTGGGAGATCCCCGCGGTGCCTCCAGCCCCGCCGTGTGGGACCCCACCTCCGCCGGGAAAAACAGCCAAGGGCTGCTGTGAGCTCCCACCACACGCCCTCCCTTGCACCACTGGGTGCCCGGCAGAGTTATCTCATCCCAAGCCCAGCCGGATCCTCCTCCCTCCATCCCCCTGGCACAGAGCTGGGCAGCTCCCAGCTCAGCCGGGGATGGGGACGCTGAGGCCGGACACAGCTCATTGCACCTCCCACCACCCGGCCCGGCCCTCTAGCCGTGGGGTGCAGGGCTCCAGCTTCCCAGTGCTCTCCTGAGGGCACGGGGTGAAGTGCAACCGTGGGATTCAACGCAGATATATCCCACATCCAGGAGCTGAGTATAAAAGGCTTTTTAAAAAAAGTTTTTAGTAACTTTTTTTAAACTTTTATTTTCACACCTCCACTTCAGCAGGGCTGCCCAGGCCCCCAAAAGCCACTCAAGGAAGGCAGTATACATGGAAAACACTGGAAAATGCTGTATTCCTGGCTTTCTACATCCACAGGGCTGCACATTTCCGTGCAAGGCGCCCCAGTGCAACGGGAGCTGTGTGGGCACCACAGATTCCTGCTGTGGGGTTTCTTTGGTGCTAAACCCCATTTGCACCTTAAAACCATCAGCACAGACCACCAGAGCTGCTCACACCTTCCCCAGGTCTGGCTGGAGGTAACAGGTCACCCCGAGGCACCTGCAGGAGGTTCAACATTGCAGCTTGCTTGAATCAAAGAAAAGCCTCAAATCCCTGAAAGCTGCCAGGAGAGGATTCCCCTGGGGCAGCCAGGCACTGCTCAGCTGGGTATCCCCCTGCCCAGCTGCCAGGGAGCCGGATCTCCTCCATTTCTGGAACCATCAAGAAAGCTTTGAGTGGAGAGGTGGGAACACTCGTGGCACAACACAAAGGTTTGGCTTCAATTGGGTGATGTTCACAGTGCCCATCCTTGTGGGAGCACCCCTGAGCGTGCAGGAGCCTCACCACCTCCTTGAGTGTCCCGGGATTTGAGCAGTGCAGGGAAGGGGATGTCAGACCTCAGCACGCAGGTTCTGCCATACAAGATCAGGGGAGATGGTGCTTTTAATGAGGCCAAGCTCCCTCGAGCAGGGAGCAGGATCTGGCCCTGAGAGAGCACAACACAGGGGACACGTGTGAGCCGGGCACCCGTTGTTTGGCTGTTCTTAGGAAAATAAAGGAATCCGTTGTTTCCCAGCAAGGCAGGAAGGACCCGCAGGCCGGTGCCAGGATGGGCTTTGGGGATGTAAATCCTCTGGGGGGGCCAATTAAGCACATCAGCATCTGGGCTGTTGGGTTTTTTTTAAGGCAAGGGATTATTTTTTAATTGTGGCAGCACTGGGAGAAGGGCCCCGCTGGCCTCCACGGCTGGATACGCACCAGGAACTGCCATGGGGAGCAAATGCAGCCTGGAGGAGAGGAGGGAATCACCCAGATCCTCACTCCCATCCCCAAACCTTGGAGACCACTCGGGGGGTGCCACCAGAGGTGCCATCAGGACACGATGGAGCTGTGATGTCCCACGAGTGGGACCCTCTGTTCATCCCGGACAAACCTGACATTCCTTTCCCGGGAGCTGAATCCCATCCAAAGGAGGGGACACAGCAGAGTCAAAAGGCTGTGTGTCCCATGGAGCATCCCAGCTTCCTGGCCTGGTTTATCCCGTGTCTTGGAGGCCCCTATGCTGCGTGTGATTAGAAGATAATTAGCACTTCTTAATAATTAATTCCTTCAGCGCAGGCCAAAGGCTCCTCACCCGCTCTCCTCCTAATCCGGTTTAGTACCAGCTGAGTTGCTACTCGTCGGAGTGGATCAGGAGGAAATGCATTTTTCCCTTCCCCTGGGACATTTCCAAGCTGTCTGACCCCTCTGGCCCTGAGGAGTTGCTGCCAGACGAGGGGACGTGGCCCGTGCAGGGGAGGCCAACGCTCTCGGGAGAGCTCCTCGCACTGAGGGATGGATGGCAGGGACAGGCTCATCCCAGGATTACCCAGAACTTGGGACACTCAGTGGCAGTGGCTGATTCTTTCAGTCGGACCATCTGTATCTGTCTCTTAGTTGGAAAAATAAAAAGCTGTTTTTTGGCCAAAGCAAAATACAGGATGGGGAGGGGTCACAGTGGAGGGGCTGCAGTGGGACAGGGTGAAACAGCACCGGCTCCAGTGAGAGTCACCCTGCAGGAGGACTTGGAAAACGATTCCAGACATGGATCTGTGCCACTTGCCCAACTTTGGCTGGAGGTCTGGCCTGGTCAGGAGCACTGGGAGGAACCAGGGTCAGTCTGGATGCTCAGCAGGCTGGAAAATGTGTCACCAACACACTGTGGGACCCAGCCAGGGGGGTGGGGAAGGACCCCCAGCTCTGGAGCTGGGCTGCTCAGTGGCAGCGAGGCCCCTGGGAGTTACTGAGTTTGGGGCTGACACGGGGCACATTTGGTGTTTGCTTGTGCCAGAGGCATTAGAGGACAGGATTTGGGGACCTGTGGACCACAAGAGCAGTGTCTGTAGCTGCCAGATGGTCCCAAGGAAGGGTCTGACCACCCCACCAGCCACCTCTGAGGACTGGCAGGTCCAAAGGGTCTATTTTAGAGCCTGGGGAGGGCATGGGGGCACATTGTACGACCAGAGAGGCTGCATGTCCTGCTCAGCTGTGCTCTTCCAAGGGTATTCCCTCCATCCCACGGCTCTCCATGGGACTGGGGGCTCCAGGAGAGCAAAGCCCTGTGGATAGAGGGGCTCTGGTGCCAGGGGCTTGGCTTTGCTGTGCCAGTTGCAGCCGGGGACCGGCAGCACCTGCCAGGCTGTGCCTTGAGCTCAGCCCCGAGCTCAGCCCCGAGCTCAGCCCAGTGTCTGCAGTGCCTCGGCCTCATCCTGGCCCCAAACGGGCCGGGCTGGGCCAAGATCAACCCCCACCTGGCAGGCGCCGTGCGCTGAGGTCACTGCTTGGGGAAAGAGGCCGACTTGGCGTCCGCTGCCTTCTTCTCCCCCGCGCCGGCAGCGGCAGCAGGGAACGGCCACGTCGCTCTCCCAGACAGGCAGGAACAGCCCAGCTTCCCCCCCAGGCCTGTGCCAGGCTCTGCATCGAGGGCACAGGGTGGTCAGCAGCCCCCGGCTGGGCTTGGTGGGGAACCCCCCTGGGGGCACGGCAAAGGACTCATCCCCAGAGTTTGCATTCGCACCCTTCCCTCTGAGGGCGAGCCTGGGCACACCGGGCGGGGGCTCAGCAACTCCACAGCCTCAGGGTGTTGGTGGCCATCGGGTGACCGTCGAGGCTGCCGAGGGTTCGGTTTTCCCAAGAGGGTTCAGTGCCGGGAGAGGGGGTCTCGGTGCTGGCGGCCGGGGCTCCACCGAGCAGGGGGTGTCCGGGAGAGCTCCTCGCCTGAGAGCTGACAGGATTTGGGATCAGCCCCGGCTCTGCTCGACACTCAGCTGCGGGTAGAGGGATCCCGGCCAAAATGAAGGGCCGTTTCCCTGCCTCCAACCCAACCGTCCCCTCAGCTGCTGCACGGAGCAGACAGGGCTTTGCCGGGGTCGGTCAGCCCCGGCCCCCCCGGCCCCCTCCCCAGCTCCACTGGCTCCCAGCGCTGGGAAGGGAAGGGGGGTCCCTTTGCGGGCGCCCCACGCTGCAGCTCTCGGAGCTCTTCGCTGCTCCCTCTTCTGCAGCCCTGAAAAGTCAGGCAAGTTCAAGCTGCAAAATAATTTATTAAAACCAGATGTGCTCGCTCAGAGCTGCCATGAGGAATTTCAGGGCGCTCCAGCGCTGGGAGGGCCAGCGCCGAGATCCTGCCCTTCCGCCGCGGGGGCGAGACGGGGCCGGGGGCTGCCCGGGGAGCAGCGCTGCCCTCCCAGCCCGCTGCCTCTCCTTCCTGCCCGGCCTCCCCAGGGCTCCTGGAAAGGGGCAGTGAGGAATTCCAGCCGTTTACGAGAAATTTGCCTTTTAGAAAAACACTTTCTCTGCATGACTCAAGAGCAAATCAGCAGAGCCGGGGCTGCAGAGCGGGGAGGGAAGGCAGCTGGAGAGCGGCGGAGGACAGCACATCCCGAACGGCGTCTTCCTCCTGCTGGAAGCTGGGATGGGACCAGGGAGCAGAGACCTCACCCTGCTCCCTGGCCCCTTCCAGCAGGAGCAAAGTGGTGCTTCATTTCCACCTCTGCTGCTGCCTTACCTCACAGCCACGGGCACGGCCCTTCCACCTCCATCCCTCACCAGTTCCTTCAGCCTGGAGGGGCTTTGGCACCAAGCCCAGCTGCTCTCCTGGGTTTGGGTGGGAGCGGGTGGATTTTTAGGATTAGCAGGAGCTGGGATGAGCCAGTGCTGAACAAAGCAGGTTTTGAGCCCTGCTCCTGGTGCAGAGCTGGGCCAGACCAAGGGCTGTCCCACAGCCCCCAGCCAGCACCCGCTCGTGGCTCCCACACAGCAGAGCCTACAGTTGAGAGAGGACAGGGCTGAGCACAGCTCTGGGTTTATTCTTCCTGTGAATTCAAACCAGAGCCAAGCACCTTCTCACCTTGCTGCTGGAGTTCCCCAGGGCTGCCCAAATGGGGATGGGAGATCTGGACTGCACATGAGGCCAAATCTCCCTGTCTTCACTCTACTGGTCCCTGAAGCATCCCTGCATTTTTAACTCCATTCCTGCATTTTTAGCTTCATCCCTGCACTTTCAGCTCCCTTCCTGCGTTTTTAACTCCATCCCTATGTTTTCAACTCGATGAGGACCATGGCACCCATCTGCCCCATCCCTGCAGCCCAAGCAGCAGAGGATGGATGTGAGAGCAGCTCTCTGCTAGCCCTGCCTGGGGGCTGGTGAGGCTCATCCCACACTGGCGGTGCAGATGGTGGATAACCTCTATTTCCAGGCTTTCCCGGATCAGCTCAAAGCACTGAGCCTCCCCTGGGCTGGTGGTGAGCAATGGAGTGATTGAAACACGAGGAGAAGGATGGAGGAGGAGAAGGGCTGCAGCGACCCATCGCAGGGTGAGCGGGGAGGAGCAGGGAGGAGCGGGGAGGAGCAGGGAGGAGCACCCGGAGCTGGCAGCTCCGCACCGACAGCACGCGCCGGCAGCTCCTCCCGGCTTCACACCCCCCCCAGCCATTCCATGGAACGGGAGCGTGGCTGAGCCCCGCTCCCAGCACACACAATGGAGCCCTTGTGGCCCAGAGCCCGTTCCCGGGTGTGAACGTGGCGAGGGGAGGCCGAGCTGCCCCGTGTTTGCTTGGCCTCTCATCCCCACCCAGGGTGATCCATGGCCGAGGGCACCCGGCTGCCCTCCAGGGCAGGGAGGAGCAGAGACCATGGGCACAGCCATGGAAAATCAGTGTCTCCGTGCAAAGATTCGTCTGCATTTGGTAGGAAAGGCAGCTCCGGGCTGGGAGGGAGTCAGGGCTGTGCTGGGTCCTGCTCCCACATACTCCAAAGTCTTCTCTCCCCCTCCCCTGCTGGGAAGGTTTAAGTCAGAGGCTGCTTGAGCCAAGCTCGTGTAGCACCCAGAAAACAATATCCTCCAGCAGCAAACCCCAGGGAGACACTGGCAGCGGTAGCAAACCTCAGGTTGAGGGTTTGCCAGGTCACAAAATAAACTGGGACTGGCCCATCTGGCAGAGGGAAACTCGTTTACGGTGCGACTCCCAGGCATGAACATCGGAGGCAAAGCATCCAGCGAGGCAAAGGCAGCCCCTGGGCGAGTCTTGCTCCTGCTGGGGTCCACCCAAGCGTGTCCCTGCTCCAGGTACACCCCACACACATGTGGGCACCTGGTCTGACCACCACAGGCTGCTGCTGCTGCTGCTCCAGGCGCTGCCGAAACCTCCCCCGGCCCAAATCTGTGTCACATCATCGCAACTGGCACAGGGGGCTGAAAAATAATCAACTGCAGCAGCAGGGAGGGGGCTGAACTCGCTGGGTGTTGGGTTTCACTGGCACTCAAAGAGTTTGACTTCAGGCACAGTCAGGGTGACATCAGGTTTGTGGAGAAGCTCCTCACTAAAGGGACCAGCTCTGGGGCAGGTACAGCCTGGGGGATGCCAAGGGATACCCTGAACAGCAGCCCCACACGGCTGCAGAGGAGCTGGATGTACAAACTGCTCTGGTGCTCCCCCCTGATCAGCCCAGCTACGAGCAGACTCAACATCTTCAGCTGCCAAGGTCCTTTTTCATTTTCTATTGTGTGTTTTTGTAAAGCTGACAAGGCTCAGCCCTGAGAAATTCAGGGCCAAGTTTCATCACTGCTCAGCGTGGTTCCTGTGGGTGACTGAGGGGAGATTTGGGTGCCTGTGGGCTGGGGAGTGGCCAGCGGTTTGTGAGCCACAGAATCTCATCAACAGACACAAAAAAGGTGTTTTTCGTGTGCTCAACATATATGGCTTCTAAAGGCAGCTGCTGCCCTACAGAAAATGAGGGAAAACCCACCTCAGATTTCAATCTTGATGTTCCAGGACAAGATCAATGCCAGGAATTAACTGACTTGGTAATTTTCAGCCATTCCCCCTCTGATACAGAGATCTCACTGCTGTGAGTGGTTGGATTCACCTTTCCTCCATCCTTCTCATCCTGTCCCGTGTCACCTCCTCACAGCCACTGCAAGAGAGCTCGTGCCAACACCAAGAGCAGCAAAACAGTAAAAGCCAAGCAAATGAGTTTCTTAAAACTTATTTTAATATCCATGTCTCATCTGTTGGGTAGAGCCAAAACAGTCTGGCCTGGTTTAAGTTACAAATTCTTCATACACTTTAAGTAAATGAACAGTGTGGCAATAGGGTCTGTTATTGGAAGTGAAACCCATATTAACAAGGGAGGTGTCGCAGCCAGAATTCTACCAGGGTTCTTCACTGCACTGTCCCCAGGCCCCTGGATGGTGTCACACAGCAGGATAAATGCTTCTGACACAAAACTAATCACACCCACAGAGATGCACACACTGTATGGCCAAGAAACAACGGGACCAGGATAGAAAAAAGCCCTCCTAGAATTCTGTGGACAGACACCAAACCATCGGTTTCGGCAAATGGGATGAAGCACCAACCCTGATTTCTCCTGACAGAGGCTGAATAAACATGTCAAAGCTGCTTGCTGAACAGTTAACTCCTGGCTTAGAGCAGCAGGGATGGAAAGGGTTAAGAAAGGATGGCTGAAGATTTAAAGATGCAGTATTTCTGTTCTTTTGTTTAAAACACTACAGTTTAGAGACCACCTTAATGCAGCTGTGAGGGAATAAATCCACTTAAAAGCCCCAGAGTCACTACAAAAGCAGTAAGAAAAACCAAAGTGGCAGAGTTCTCCACTTCCCTGGCCTGTTGTTTAATTCCAACAGACTGCTCCACGTTCCAGTTCCTGATCAGGTTTAAGCCCAGCACCTGCAGCTGATGGCCCACGGTAAGGCAGACAAGTGGCAGTTCTCTCTCAAAGTCTGTGACAGAGAACAGCACTTGCCAGGAGATGCCACTGGGGCACAGAGCCCTCCAAACAGCCCATGTGCTGCCAGAGCTGTGGGTACCACCCTGGAGGTGCCCCACAGAGGCTCCCCCACCCCACGGTGGTCTGGGGGTCGGGGAGTCGCACAGGGGGGGTTTGGTTTTTAACCAGACCCTGAGTCACAGCAGTGCAGTGCTCAGCTCCCTCCCGAGGCAAACCCTGCTCCCCAACACTGCATCTTTAAATAGCCCTGGCCAAGAGCTCCTGCCACATGTCAGGAGTGCTCCAACCTGGCTGCCACATGTTGGAGTGCTGCGCTTCTCGTGTTTTCGGTTTTCCTTCAGCACTGGGGAGAAAGGGAGCAGAGTGGGGATGGGAGGCTCCCGTTTCACAGCAGGCAGATCCAGCTGAAGGTGCCAGACCCCTCCAGGCAGATTACAGGAGGGAGAGAAAAATAATAATTAGGGTGTTTGCTCCCTTCAAGAGCATTATCTCTTCCCTTCCCATCTGGAATCGGATGCAGCAATGGCAGCGAGTGCGGCGAGTTTGAAAAGGAAAGTGTTAAGGGAGGGAGGAAGCTGCCAAGTCACCAACAGAGAGGGGCAGACAAGCCTTCAGCTTGGGAATGTTCTAACAGGAACCAGGTCAGCACAGAGCTGTGCGAGCACAGATCACACCTGTGACACCTGAGTGCTCCCATCCCTTCCTGCCCGTCAGCCCCGATCAGGCTCAGGGCTCAGGGAGCAGCCGGGGTGTGTCCAAAACCAGAAATAAATTAAGGAGGAGCAACCGTTGGGAGAGCGATGAGGCAGCAGCTGAAACCTTGTGGCAGCCTGAGCTGTGATCCACTCCCAGCACAGATCCACGCAGGCCTGTTCTCCCAGGGCTTCACTGCCCTCCTGAGAAGGTGAGTTATTCCTAAGGGAGCAGGGGAGCTGCACCAGCTGCAGAACGGCCACTGCCACCAACCTGCTAATACGGGTTTCACTTGGAGACCAGAAAACTGTTTTCTTCCAAAAAATTGTTATTTTTAAAAAATTGAAATTAATTAGGGGTAAAACACTAACTCTAGTGCCATGAACAGGCAGGATCAACTTTTTTCCCCTCCAAAGGGCAAAGAGTCATATACCATCCCCAGCTGAACCTTGGTGCTTCGAGCTTTTCAGGAGATGTTACCTAAACTTTATTAAAAGAAAAAGAACAATGTTTAAATATCAACACTGGACTAGCCCAGTCTTTTTTTTTCCAAAGTCCACATTCTTCATATGAAGCACACACGGCGTCCTGGATTCCCCAAGGCTGCATGTTCAGAAGTTCACAGTACATGGAACCATGTCTTTTTGTATTTTTTTTTTTTTTTCTTGAGTTTCCTCTCCTCGCTCAGAGCAGCCACCCTTTTGTGGTCACTGACTGCATAAACCTCAAGCCATCTCCTATCCACGTGGCTTGGCCTAAGATGCCAAAGGTTTTCTTGATGAGAGTTGATGTCGTCATGCTCTATGGATGGAAAAAAGCAAGAGAAAAAAAGCACCTGGTGCAGGTTTCTCGAGACCCTTGTGGATTCCTCTGTTCCAAAGCCGTTCCTGAAAGTCTTGGGTTTTTTATTTTTTTTTTTTTTGCCGGTTTCTCGAGCAGTTTTTGGCCTATTGCTCTGTCTCAGTTTGAAGAGCTGTTGTTGGATGATCCGGAGGTGGATGCGATGGCAGCTCCAGCTGGGCTGCTCGTGGAGACGGATTTGCGGATGTGAGGCAGCAAGTAGGGATCACAGGCCAGCTGCTGGACATCTATCCGATCCTCCTTCCGGTAGGCCAGACACCGCCTGATGAACGCCTGCAGCACCCCAGGGCAAGGCAAGGATTAGTGTTTTGGGACACAAACAGGAAGCTTTTGGCTCTCTGGGAGCAGGGCCAGTGGGACACCCCAGCGCCGAAATTCCGGACACGGCCCAGCTCCTGCACCACCAAAGCTCAGCCTCTGCCAGGGCAAAGGGTGAGCAGAGAGGCCACGGGGTTCAACCCTCAGCCTGAAACTACAGCAATCGTGGAATGGTTTGGGTTGGAAGGGTTGGAAAGGTCGGAAAGGTCATGTGGTTGCAATCCCCTGCCATGGAGTCCCAGGGTGGTTTGGGTTGGAAGGGACTTTAAAGCCCATCTCATTCCTGCCATGGGCAGGGACATCTTCCACCAACCCAGGTTGCTCCAAGCCCTGTCCAACCTGGCCCTGGACACCTCCAGGGATGGGGCATGCAAAGCCACTGATCCCTGTGCAGGAGGTGAGCCTCAAACACAGAATTCCAGCTGATTATAGGGAAATCAAGAGGATGGAACTGCCTGTCCCAGTCACTGACTGACCCACCAGCAGATTTACCTTTGCTTCTGGTGTGACTACTGGCTTTGGAGGGAACTGCACCTCGGTAGCTTTCAGGATTGTGTTCTCCTGCAGAATATCTTGTTGTGACTGGTTGTGACCAAAGGGCTACCAAAATAAAACAAAACAGTTGTTAAAGGTTGGTGACAGGCCTTAAGAGCCCCATAACACCACTGTTCATCATCACCTGACATCAGTATTTTCCAGGCAAGCAGCCCATGACTGCTGGGAAGGTGCTGCAGATTCCAGCCAGAGGAGCAGGACCTGCTGCTCCCACACTTCACTGAACACGAGGGATCAAGCTGGAATGTGTCTGGGATGTCTCTGGCTTGGCCAGGAGGGATCTCCACCTGCTTGCAGACCTTGCAGGTCTGTTATAGCATGTGTCATCCATCTGAGCTGATGGAGATCCACCCACTCCAGCCTCTGCTGGGCTGGTTCCCGTGTCTGACTGACAGCTCTGAGCAGCACAGACTGTGTCAGCCCTGGCTTTCACAACACTTGGTTACCAGGGACTCCTGGAAACAAGAGCCCATGGAATCCTTTTCCATCTGCAGCCTATCTCTGCTGTTGTCACAAACCAAATTACCTCTTCTCGTGAAAAATCATCTTTTCCTGACCCACACTCTTCCCTCCCAAAAGCCACCCTGAAAACTTGTAGAATGGGTCTTTGTACTTACTTTTTCTCCCCCTAAACACTTGCAGCCATCAAGGCCAACAAAGACTCAGGGCACTGAAAATGTTACAAAACAAGACCAAAGCACAGTGCCCATCCACAGTGGTCTCAGTGGAAAGAGATGTTGTGCAGAATGTCTTTTCTGAGGGAAGTGCCACACAGCAAAACACAGCCTAGTGCATTCTCCCCACTTCCATTAGCATGGACTCTGCCTTGGAACTGATGGCAAGGAGACAAGGTGGAAGCACCTAAGTCTGGGGAGAAGGAAGCAGAAGCCAGGGCTGCTCCCAAAAGGTTTGGGAAACACTACTAAGAAAGGAGTTAAATGCCTTTCTTACCTTTCTGCCATAGAGACACTGATAGAAGATGACTCCCACTGACCAGACATCAACTTTATTTGAAATCTTTGGAGGTTCCTTCCCAACCACAAAACATTCTGGTGGCAAATACCTGATTAGAAGCAAGTGACAACAGGTTATGAGCAGCAGCTCCAAGTACTTTTGATCATTTTTTTTTTTTTTTTTAGAAAGGAAGGAACAAGCTTCTGTGATGAGATACTGGCTTGGGATTCAAGGGACCCCATTTCATTCCTGTGGACCTCTGGGCCAAGATCACCAGTGCCTACTCTCCTCCTGGGAACAGTGATCCCAAGGACCCTCCAGACACTGGTGTTCTGAGCTAGCAGCACACCCAGTTTCTTTTCACCAGAGCACCTAAAACAACTCCATTTTCCTTTATCTTCAGAAGTGGTATTTGTTGTTGAAAGGCCTTGGCCAACAATCCCACAATGGAAGCACACAGCCAAAATACATATTTCTAGAAATACAAGCCCAGATGCCACGTCCCAGTTAAGAGACACTCAGGGTACAGTCGGTGTCATTTTTAGGAACAGAACAAAACTGTACAACACGAGATGCCTCAGCAAATGTTCTGTACAGCCGTTGCCCGTGGTGACAGTCGGCAGCTCGGGGGACATCTGAGAGTCACCCTCAGTGGCACTCACCAAGGGGCTGCTCTCAGCCACTGACACTTGGCACTGAGGATAAAGGAGTGCTGAAAACACCTTTCACATGACACTGAAATGAAGCCCTGGCTGTAGACAGCACTGTGAGATTTACATTTTTTTTTGAGAGCTAACTATGAATTTTCACCTCCTCGTTTCAGGGGAATAACTCTTTCCATCTCCCTGATGTACCTCAATTTCCAAACAGGTGGAGTATTCTCCTCGTTCTTGTTTAAGCTGTGAGGCAGAGCCACTCTGGACTGTGAAAGAGCAGCCAAGCCCCACTCCAGAGCTCTCAATCTCAGCAGCATATGCAGCTTTTCACCAGCCCTTTGGATCCAAGCTGGTTTTTGAACACTAACCCGCTGAACAGCGAAAAGCTGCCAGCCTCAAAAGGAGCTGTGTGACAACAAGAGCAGTTTCCAGGGTCTCAAACCTCCAGTGTCTCAAGCTGTCACAGCCAATGGCAGCACACACAGAGCTGACACAGATCCAAAGCTGTTTATAAACTGTTCTTGATCTTAACTTGCAAGAGCCCCGGGCGACGCTTACCAGTAAGTACCAGCCCCCTGCGATGTCAGTTCCATGCCATCGACAGAGTTGTAGCTGTCATCATCCATGATTTTGGAAAGTCCAAAATCTGTGATTTTTATCTCTCCACATGCAGTACCATTGACTAGAAGAATGTTACCTAGAGAGGGCACACAAACAGCCTTTAGGTTACACATTTAGCAAGGAAACAAGAAGAATAAAATCGCGCTGAGTTCTGGCTCTGCACGAGGACAAGGGGCCTACACTGTGAGCTGCAGCAGCCTGGGGTAATGTTTTAACTCTCAAAACCCCAAGTTCCAGAGACAAGTCTGCTCCCACCAAGACTAGAACTGGTCTGCCCATCCCTGAATGACCCAGTGGCCTGATATTCCTTGAAGCCTCCAGATCCTGAGCCCTGTTAACCAGCGGGCTTGATGCCCAGGCTGTTCTGACCCTTCCCAAAGGTCCTGTTGGAAGGGCAGGTCAAAAAGGAGGATTAAGGAGAGAAGTGCACACACAGTTCTGACTCATCCTGCCCAGAAGTTCTGACTTGCCCTGGTCTCTCAACAAGCCAGAAACTCTCCTTCCTGGCAGTGCTCCCCGGTGACTTTCTAAGCTCAAAAAGGACAATTACTGCTTAGGCAAGAGTCTTTCACAAATCCATCAAGGATCAAGGAGTCAGATCATCAGTGTTCTTCTCCAAGCCTACAATAAAGCAGCAGAACTGTGCGTGGTGGCAGTGGATGAATCACAGCTTTGCACAGCTGCAGGCACAGCTCAGACACCCGGGAAGAGGTGGGGAGGGAGCGGGGTCAGGAGAACCAGTGCAACAGCACCACCTCCTGTACACATTCCTCGGGCTGATGCAACAAACCACATCACTCAGCAGTTACACAATGCTGATGAAGTGCCACCAGGACAGGGAGACGAGCCAGGGATAACTGCCCAAAGAGATGGATGAATTTACTGGACTAGCAAAAAAGTCATGTCACCAACACGCACCACTCCAAACAGAGCATTTCCATTTCCCTCCCGTGATTCTGCCCAGTGGTAAAGGAAAATCTACAACAAATATTTGGGGAGGATCTTCTCCCTGGCAGATGTAACTGAGTGAATTCAAAGGCAGACCTGAGCAGTGTCACTGTGTGTCCTCAGCTTTGGGAGCTGCCCCACGATACAAAAACCTGAATATTTCCATATCAACTCCTGCCATCAAAATTTTCAGCCAGATGATTCCAGAAAGAATAAGCCAGAAGAATGGGAACATGAAGCACACTAGTAATTGTGGGAACCTTGATGAAGCAATAACAGAAGCTCTCAACAGCAGAATACAAGCAGGACATTAAGAAAACAAACACAGACACTCGGTGGTTCAAGGGCTCGTTCTGAACAAGGAAGCTCCTTTTTCTGGAATGTTACACTTCCTTGTTTTATGTTGCAATTTTGGGAGACAATACCCTTTCCACAGCATGTCCTATGCATTTGGGTTTTTTTTTCTTGTTGCAAGCTAGTTTTCCCAGACAGCCCTGTCTCCATTTGCTGTCTGACCAAAGGAAGCTCCCCCACGTTACCTGCAACCTTTTGTTACATCCTTAGGCACCTCAGCACAGCATACCTGGTTTAAGGTCATAGTGTATGATGGGAGGTTTGATTTCATTTAAGTATTTTAAAGCATTCACAATCTGCATGATAATGGATCGTGCCTCTTTCTCTGACATGAGCTTGTGCTGCTTCAGGTAGAAGTCCAGATCATTCCCCTCACAGTATTCTAACACTGTACAAAACCTGCAAGCAAAACAGCAGTTGTTGTAATTAAGGCACCTGAGAGAAACCAGAACACTTTGTTATTGCTTGTCTGTAACTCACCAATTTGGTCAATATATTAAATTAAGAGTCTGCCAGCCTATTAATTCTTTTCTAAAAATAAGCTCCCAGGAGCACAGGCCTCGATGCTCAACAGTACAAAGGTCAGAGATCCCCCATTAAAGACCCAGAAGCTAAAAGCTGTATGAGCTGGGGTGTTTGCCCAGGCCAAAGAATAGGATTTACCAGTAAAGCACCACATCTGACATAAAACAACACGCTGGTTTGGGAGCTGGAGTCTCTAGAAAACCAGTGTATGTTGAAAGTACACCTCAGATATCTCTAACACTGGTGGGGACATTCTCTGGAGCTTTCTGGGAAGTTTTAAATACTCTGTCTGTAGTGAAGAGGCCAAAGCAAGGGAAAGGACAACACAACTCACGAGTCAGTATCCAGCGAGAAGTAGTCGTAGAGTTTAACTATTCGAGGGTGATCCAGTTCTTTGTGAATTCTGTACTCCCTACATGCATGTCTGAAAGCAGCAAAGTCTGAGCATTAGTCATACAAGTGACTTAATTCTTAGTTCTGCAGACAGTGAACCCCGACACACCACCCAGCATCAGCTTCAGTGGAACTCCTCGTGCTCCTCAGCCTCAGAAAAGGCAAGGGAAGGAGGAGCTGCACAGAACAGCTCTTGGGAACCACAGAACCCCAGTGCAGCTCCAGGGCTGGCAGAATGCTACAAAATAACTCATCTTGATTAATGGGACTGCTTGCCAAAATAGAATAACCTCATAAATACTTAAGGGATCCAAGATGGCTGAATGCAAAAATCAGCAAGTTCTAGAAAAATTCCATGATGTTCAGCAGCCCAACTTCCAGGCTTCAAATTCAGCTTAGTTTGTCACCAGTGACTTGTTAGGGATTTAAGATCACAGCTTTATCTGGGAAGCTCTAAGGAGAAGGCTTGGCTGCCACTCTGGAGAGCTTATCTAACCCATGGCATTTAGGGAGCAAGAGCTACCAACAGCAAAAGCCTTCCAGTAAAGAATTTCTTCCTAATATCCCATCTAAACCTTCTCTCCTCCAGTGGGAAGCCATTCCCCCTAGTCCTTTACTCCAGGCCCTGTAAATAGTCTCTCTCCATCTTTCTTGTAGCCCTTTCAGGCACTGGAAGGCCACAGTTAGGTCACTCTGGAGCCTTCTCTGCAGGCTGAACAGTCCCAACTCTCTGAGCCTTTCCTCCCAGCAGAGCTGCTCCATCCCTCAAACCATTGCTCCAACAGCTCCATGTCCTTCCTGTGCTGGGACCCCAGGGCTGGAGGCAGCTCTGCAGGTGGGGTCTCACCTGAGAGAGGCAGAGGGGCAGAATCCTCTCCTTGATTTGCTGCCCACACTGTTTTGGTTGCCCAGAGAAGCTGTGGCTGCCCCTGGATGCCTGGAAGTGTCCAAGGCCAGGTTGGATGGGGCTTGGAGCAACCTGGGCTGGTGGGAGGTGTCCCTGCCCATGGCAGGGGGTGGAATGAGATGGTCTTTAAGGTCATTCCATGATTCTACATCCTCACCAACTGTGAAAGGATCCATCATTCTGGGAAGCAAAGGGAAGGGGGAGGCTTTCAGGGAGAACCATGCAGGTGTGTACCTGGAAGATGGGCAGGAACAACTGTGTCCCACAAAACAGCTTCAACATTTCAGAGAGGAGAAGCCACTTTAACACTTCCCTCACAGAGCACTGGTGCTTTGAAACCTGGTGCCAGAGGGCTGATACAAAACCCTGTGTTTGTTTGTGTGCACATTTAAAACATTTTTATCTGACCATAACTTTTGCAAGCAGCTACTGGGCTTTTGAAATGTGGCAAACACAGGAAAAAATTGGCAGACACTGGATAACCAAATGCAGGAGGAGTTTGGAACCATGGCTGGCTGCTTTACAGACCCACTTACTTGTGATAGTTTTCTTTCTTCTCATCTCTCCAGTTTTTATTTAACTGGTGTATTTTCACAGCTACATATCTCTGTTCTGTTAAATCAAATGCCTGCAGAGAGAAGGGCTGAGAATCAGTGGGAATCCCAACTTCAAGTTAACACTGCAAAAGCAGACAAGCTCTAACAACCCAATATCCCCACCCAGGAAATCAGCATTACGACATAGTGAGGGAAAAACAAACCCACATTTTGAGGTAATTAGTTTCACTAATGAAACCAAGCAACTCTGAAAACAATTGAATATTCTGGGCTTTGATCTGACCTTCCCCATGGAATCTAATTCATGCTGTATTTACTCTGACATTTTACCACCAGAGCTACAAAGGGACCAGAAAGGCCAAATTAGCAAAATATAGACAGTTATTATATTGGGAAAGACCCTGCCATTATCCCCCCAAGTCCTCAACTCATTTTCTACACACGGTTAAAAAAACCCACCCAAACTCAAAATACAGAGGATTTTTCAATACTTTGTTTCACACTGGTAGCTCAGCTCTCCAACTTGGAGCATAATGTTTCAGCATATTTAGAAGCTGGAGAATTTAATGACAGAACTGTGTGATTTTGTGCATTTTCCCCTCCACTTTTTTTACTATTTAAACAGTCCTTAAAGAATGGGCCTCTGGAATTGTGCTCTTGGAAAAATGCAGAAATCTTTTACCCTGTCTGAGAGCAGCAACAGCTAATAATTCACAGGACAGGGCAAAATGCTATTGTAAGCAAACAAGGATACTCTGTGTTCATCTCAAAAGTTGACTACTTAATTCCTAATGCTTAATGGATTGGCCAAGACCCTGGAGAAGAAGGGCCAAGCATGTCTTTGTTTTAATAACAGAGTTACAACTCTTAAGAGCAGTCAGGTATGAAGCATTCATACCCTCCTGCTTTCATCCATGGTGCCAAAACTTTCTGCTTAGTCAGCAAAGCCTCCAAAGAGCAGCTCAGAGAACTCACACTCAGCTCACACTCTCTTCTTCCCCCCCTGAGCAGTCTGGTACCCTTAGTTTAAGTACCTATTGCTGCCCTGCATCAAAATAATAAAGCACTGTGAAGTTTCCAATATTTGCATTGGCATAATTATTTTCATCCCAGCCAAATTCAACATGAATTCAAGACTACTGAGAGCAGATGGGGAGTACTGAGGACTGGAATGGTTCTAAGCACAACAGTCAAAGAGCAAGCACTTAAAGTATCACAGGTCTTGGCTGTCAGGAGTGCTGACACACAAGGAATCCTCAGTTCTAAGGAAGTCCCAAAACTACCCCCCCCCCCCAGTCTGCTACTTCAGAGTGTAAAATGAAGGCACAAGAAACAAAGCCTTCTACCCCCAGGAAATGCAGGCTTTGCTCTTATTACTGCAGCTATTTTCTCTTCTTTGCAGAGATGTTCAGACTTGCTGAACATCAGGAAGGCTGAGCCACTGCAGCTGTTTGTGTGCAGCACCTGGAGAAACGAGTGCTTTGCTTCTCTGTCCTGACAAAACTTGATGACTTGGTGCCACATTTTCTTGACACATGTTTGCAGGAAATTTGGCCTTCTGAGGACAAGGGCAGCACCCGAAAATCTCAACTCTGCTGCCTAATGCAAGCCAGATGCACCAGGAGCTTTGTCCTCCCTTCTTCCCCTCACAACCATGCACAGAATTGAGAAAACAAGTGGAGAAATTCTGCTTCCTACAGTATTTCCCTGCACATTCAGATTCCCCCCCAGATTGCCATTTCAAATTTACCTTATATACTTCACTGAAGCCACCTCTACCCAGAAGATGTAGCAACAAATATCTATCATTTAGCGTTGGATGATCTTTAAATCTGGTGAGAAAGACACGGTTTGAGAACACTGACAGAGATAAATCACAGCTACTGCACAGCTGAGAAAAAACATTCTTACTCTCAGACAGAAAACTATTAATGACTGACAGATTTGATACTATTTTATCACTCTGCACTGATAAAAGACTATATAATGGTACCTTGATGTACTTGGAAGCCTTCAAGTTATATCCCTGTGCCACCCCCCAGCCAAGTGACTGTTGAGTTGTAACATCAAATTAAAAGAGACTGTCAAGAGAACAAATAAAAATTGCTTGAAGTTCTTATCCCTGAACCCCATGTGCTTACTGTGAATTATCTTCATTGTGTATCCTTTTCAATTCCCTGATGTGTAGATTCCTAACCCTCTCTAGCCGCTCCAGCTCCGCCTGGATCTCTGCTTCTTCCTGCTCAAGGGAAAACCAAAAGGAAAACACGACACTGGGTGAGATACTGCAGGTAGCACTTGGAAACACAAATGTAATTCCACTTCCCAAGAGGTTACTGGCAAAAAAACTTGTCTGGGAGAGCAGAGGGATGGTCAGAGTCAATTAAGAGTCAGGTGGAAGGTGACGGGAATGAAAACTGACTGGGCAGTTCTGTTCACACCTACACAGACAGGAGCTCACATCTCTTTACACCTCCTTATTTTTCACATTTTAACATTCTCTGTAATTAAGAAGCCTTGTTCTCTGATCCTGCTCCTTCCCTAAGCACTGTGCAGCTGTTTCTGTAGGAATTTCAATTCTGTTGGGACAAGAGAAAGACGACAACGCTCAGAAGTAAGGGCAGGGATGTCATGATGCCACGTGGGGATGGGGCAGTATCCAGACAGGATGGGAAATGTGAGAGAACAACGTTGTGTCCTATTAGTAGTGGCAGTGCCAGAACAGGTCAGAACGTTCCTCAGTGCCCTGGGGAAGTTCTGACAAGTGTTTATGCAGTGGGAAGTTCAGGTGCCCTCAAACACGACACGAGAATTCCCATCCCTGTGGCCAGGGCTGCAAACCCCAAGGAAAACGTGTCCCTTGAGCAGAATGGTTTGTGTGTGTGACTCAAGGGACATCATTACCCATTGGTCTTGTGACTCTGCTCCTTCCCTTTCCAACTGGTTCTATTTTTAGACATAAAGAATGAGCTGGTTTCCAAAAGTGGAGAAGGATAAGCTCAGCTTCAGACAATGCCACGATCCCAGCACATTACTTCATTTGCCATTAAGGTCCATTTCCCAATGGATTCCTCCATTCCAGGGTGGCAGTGCCACATGCCAGCGGAGATGGACCTGCAGTTAATCCCCTGGAGCCATGTGGAAGCTGTGGAGCCCTGCCCAGATCCCTTCTCTTTGTTCACAGGTCAATAAAGCACAATGGGCACAGTGCCAGCAGATTCCATGTGTGCAGTAACTTTCCCTTCCACTGAAAATACCAAGGAGTACAGAGGCATTAATGAGGCTTTGAATGCAACCTGTGTGTCAAGGTTACAGGAAAAAAAAATAAATGTAGAGCTCAGGCACCACCTGAGAAAAGAAGGGGCACATTTGTCCACTTCCTCTTTGTTTCATTTGGAAAAGAAAACTCCTTGGCCTTAGCAGAGATCACACCTAACCAGGAAATGGCAGAAGACATCTATCTTTTTTCCTTCAGAATTTCATCTGTTGAAGTGTCCCAGAAAACTTATTTATAGGTCACTGCAATCACTTTCAAGGTAACCAACAGCTTATCTAAATATAACCTCAGCTGCAGGTACAGTTCCTACTGAAGCCAAGGCATTTGAGAACAAATGGGCATCGCAGCTGCCTAAACAGGACTGGTTTGCAACAGCCCAGGAGATTTTATTGGACTGATAACACTGGTTACTCAATATTGCAAAGAATTGGAAAAGCTGCTTTTTGTTGTTGTGTTCTCCTGATTTTCTTCCCTTGGTCCATTCCTTCCTGTTCCCCCACGCTGGACACGTTCAGAGCCCAGCCCCAGGCAGGTCACAGTGACAGATGTATCAAAAGAGTGGAACTCTCTGCATGAAATCCTAACTGTAAGGACACAGAAATCTATTTATTGAAGCAAAGAACATCTTCCCTGAATACCACTGCCCTGGAAAAAAATTATTACAAAATCCTGGCTGTCCCTTTCAAGCAACAAAAACATCTCATCAAACAAAGAGTGGTGACCTCTACAGAGAAATGCTCTTGTTCACAGAACACTGCATCCAAAAGCCTTTGCTGCAGTCAGTTCTTACCTTTTTAAGATGACCTAGTCTGAGTTTGAAGATTTCTTCCTGTTCATGATACTCTGCTAATGTTAACCTGCACAAAGAAGAAAGATCCAACACATTAGGGTTCAACAAAATGAACACACATCACCAGTGGGACTGACAAATACCCAGAGCACATCAACAGCCAGCACAAAATTTTTTAGATGAACTCTGCAATCCCTATTTTTTAATACTCAATCTAAAGGAGAACTAAAGCTTAAAATCTCAACACATTAATTTCAAATCCAAGTCCCCAACACCAACTGTCTAGGCTAGGGATTGACTTTTAACAAAGATGGCTAAACCCGAATTTAAATATGGCACACTGAAGCACAAGTATCCCACAGCCTATTTTTCCATGTACAGTTTCATTTACTGACTCATTTTTCAAAGTTTCCTTTGTAATAAAAGCTGGATAATTCAATCCAGCTACTCCCTCTGGGACCAGCAGCACACCTGGCCACAGAGCCACTGCAAACAGAGCAATGACCTGGGATTCAGAGCTTTTTCCTGTTGCAGGTCCTGCCAGGTGGCTTCCAGGGAAATCCTGGGAAATTTACTGTATCTTGGACCTCACATGTAGTTGGGAGAAGCAATGGGATAAGGGGAATAATCCCCATTTATGGACAGTAAACGATGTGCGAAATTTCCACCCCAGGTGGTTGGTCAAGAAGGTTTTATGCTTTTGATATCTTTTATACAAAGGGCTTGGAGCAACCTGGGCTGGTGGAAGGTGTCCCTGCCCATGGCAGGGGTGGGACTGGATGAGCTTTAAGGTCCCTTCCAGCCCAATTCATTCCATGATTCTATTCTATAGCCATGTAGGACAGAGGCAAAGCTCAGCCTTACACTGAAACAGTGAGAGACCCCATCACTTGTGAAGTTCAGTGACATGCTGAGCTCTTCAAGGTTAGAAAGTGAATCAGTACATTAATTGTCTCCTTACTACCAACAAGGAGTCTGGTGAAAGCATCACATGTGAACACAGGGCTATGAAGCCCATATCAACTGCATCTATTTATTCTGTAAACAAGATCTGCATGTGACACTGTATAAATATCTTTTTTTGAACCTAAACTGAGTTCAAAGGATATCCCAGGAGGATTCCTGCAATAGCAGTTGTGCTCTGCACAGTACTTCACACAAAGCTCCACGAGGTCTCCACAGCATCAATGCCACAACTAATTTCAAGAGGGGACCAAGTTCTTCCTCTGTGCAGGCTGGGGGACCTTGAGAGGAGAGAATATTCAGCTGATCAACCATCTTGAAATGCCCCAGCTCCCCTCCTCTGTTGATGATGCAGAGGGTCCACATAGTTGAAACCATGTGGAAAGCATCCTTAGCTGACAAATTTAATGCAAAACTCACGAGCCAAGTTCCCTCTGAAGGAATCTCGACCATAAGGAGCTGCTGATTACAAATTAAAGATATGTATTAAACACAGCCAGTACCATAAATGTTCACATGTTGCCCCATTTCTTATAAAAGTGTGCTGAAGGCCAAGGAGTTGGATTTGATGATTCTTGTGGGTCCCTTCCAACTGAGGATATTCTGTGATTCTAATTCACACACCACACCCTCCCCCTGACAGCCTGGATTTTAATCAGGTTCAGCCAATCTAAAAGACCATCCCAAAAGTTTAGGTCTTTCTGTGATCCTTTGGTTGCTGTTGCTGTATAAGGGAATAAAAAGACAATTGAATAAACCAGCAACAGGCTTTGCACATATTCTTGTGCCCAAATGCTAAACAGCACCAGTCTCCTCATTAAGGCAGGGATGTAATTAGTACCACCAGATGTAACGAGCACCACCAGGCCAACACTGCCCAAAATAGCTGCCTGTTACAGCAACCATTTCAAAAATCATGGGGGTCTGAGACAAACTCTGCCCTGTTTCACACAAACATGCTGAAAATACACCACCTCTAGTCCAACTTTAGGCTGCCCAAGCTGCCCTAATGAATGTTAGACAAGCCCAGCAGATTATTCTTCCTGAATGAAAATCCTTTTCTCATTCACAGCCAGAAACTCCTTTTGGGACAGCACATGTTTAAATTTGCATCACAGGACCTTCCTCTCCTTTTTAAGACACAGCAACAGCCATGAACCAAAGAGGAGCCAAAAATCAAAAAGGGATTTGGCTGTCTGCTTCTCATTCAACTTTTAGGAACGTTTATATTTAAATTGCCCAAAAGTCAGCCTCTGTGTAAGAGTTACATAGAAAAAGCTTCCCTCCAAAAGTCAGAAAATTTTGTTCCTGATACACAATGGTCCAACAAATGCACTCACAGGGTAACTAATGATTAAGCAAGTAGTCAGTCAGTCCAGTTGCTACAGCTGACTTGCAAAAATGATGTTTTCAGAAGCTACAACACTCCACATGAACCACATCTATACCCTGGCAAGCAGTTTTTATCAAGCACACCACAAGAAGCTCTTCTAAGCCACAACTATAAAACCCTAAAATGATAAAACCCCAAAGTGAAGAATGATAAACCAGCAAGAACCAGAGAAAAAGACCTGGTAGCACAAAAGGCTTCCCAGCAGAGTCTGGCAAAGCTGGGTGAGGTCACAACCTCAGCACAGGCAGAAGTTCACTCAGTACCACAGACATGACCATTCCCATCAAGACCTGTCCTGCCACATCTCCAGAATAATCCACACCACAGCTGCACCAGTCTGCTGGGGAAAAACATCCCCACAAACATGGGGAAAGCTCATCCCACCCCTTAGAAGTCAAAGTTTACCACGATGAACAGCAACACTGCAAAATATCCCTGAACTGCCATTCCACTGGCTGCTCCCACCTCAACCCTTGCAATGCAGAAGGACAACCTGGAAGTTTTATTTAGCTCTTTTCAAGCTCACTTGGCCAGAATGAGGGGTAAATGACTCCAATCAAGTTAGTTCTTTGCCCTCTTGGATGCCATCTGGGGGTACTGCCCTGGTTGCTGAGGGCACCCTGAACATCAGGATTCACCCAGTGCCATCTCTGCTGTGACTGCACAAGGCAGTGGGAGCTGTTGCTTCACGTGCCCTTTTAAAGATCCAGGACAAGAATTCAAAGGGCTTCAGGAACTTGGAGTTCAAATCAAGCCCAGGAGATTTAACAGTGCAAAATGAAAAGTGTCACTGAGAGTTATGGTATTGCCCACAGCAAGGAAATGGGGTCTGTAAAGGGAACTGATAGAATGGAGGGGTAAGTCTCTGACTAATGTATTTCCAATCATAAAAACTTCCAAAAAATAATGGTGTAAATTTCTTGTGAGACCCAGCTTTACTCTCTAAGAATATAAAGACTCTTGGAACATCAGTAACTTCAAAAGAGGTAGGGGAAAAAAAGTCTTTAAGAAGAAAGAGTAGCACTTCCACTGTCTTTCCACTTCCCCAACTCAGGTGTGTGTGAAAGACTGCTCTGGGGACACAGGCCAGTGCTCAGTGCTCTGTCTCTACAGAGAGCATCTGATTTCTTCAGCATCCCAAATTCATTGTTTGAAAATTCAAACTCACAATTCTCCCCAGAAAGTCCATAGAAATCAAGGCTTCTCAAGGTGTATAATTTTGTTTTCCTTACGAAAAGTGCACCACGTGTCCTACCCTGATACTGATACTAATTCTGAACTTGCAACACTTAAGTCAGACCCCACTTTCCAAATACTGAAAAAGTTACTGCATTCAAAAGAAATAAAGTTAAGCTCATATACAAAGTCTGGACTCAGCAATGATCCTTGTTTTACTCCAATGAAAACTATTTAGAACTGCAGCCAGATGTTGCTGAGTGCCAGGCTAATTCCACAATACTCATTTGTGCATGGAGCGAAGCCTGGAGGCAAGGGCAAGCTTCCATTTCCCAGGAGATATTCCATGCTCTCTAACCAAAGCCTGTGGCTTTGCAGTGCCCCCAAAGAAGGCCCTGGATGGAACCTACGTTTCATTTTCTGCCCCGTTGGTCTTGTTCTTGCGCTGCTTCTGCTCGTTGCTGGCAGGGGGGGTCTGTCCCATGGCCGGGGGCTTCCTCTTTGCCAACATTTTTCGTTGTCTTTCTATTTCTTCCCGCTGGGAATTTATCCTTTCCTGTTGCCTGGAAAGCAGAGAGCAGAAAACAAAAAAAAAAACAACAACCATGAAGGGTGTGCACTTGGTTGTCTTCAGCATCTGCTCTCACCAGATCGGAGCGAGGAGTCCCAAACGGGTCGTACTCGGAGGATTAGAAACGAAATGTTTTCGTACAGAAAAAGGGGGGGATGTGCCAAACGTGATGAGTCAGATCTTTAAAAGGTATTTTTACATGAAAAGGGGATTCTTTTCCTGGCTCACAGAAACCCTGCAATGAGTGAAAGGTTTTATTCATGCAGAGGATATCCAAAACCAAGGAGTCGCTACCCTCACGGAAACCCAGGATCCATGGTAAGTCACTAACTTTCCACGTACTTTTTCCTAGAAGGCTCTGTTCTAAATCTCAAGATTTTCCTGTTAAAACTGTTCCTGAAGGCTGGTACTGCCTGACAAAGTATCTTTATACTTCAAAGGTACAGTTAAACTACCCTAAGTTCTCTAAATTATAACCAACACCATTCCCGATTTCACTAAGAAACAGCCTCTCCTCCAAGATAAAAAGACTATCTCTGGAAACATTTTGAAGTGATAAAAGCACTCTTGAAATTCAAGTCTAAATGACTTAAGCATTTACATACTTAATTCCCTTTTAAGAAGACACTGCAGGTAAGTATTCCAAAAGTATTTCCTCCATGTCTTACAGCACAAACTAAGCAAGAATTATAAAGTCCTTAATCTGTGCCTAACAAGAGCTGCACCTCCCTATCAGACTACAGAGAAGAGATGTGATTTTAAAGGATCACACACAGCTCTCTCTAATGCAATTAATTTGCCAAGTCCTACTTAAAGGTCTAGGCCAGGTGGGAATTGACTGGATATTTCCATTAACATCCTGCATAAAAGGGTCTCTGATCTTCATTTCCAGGTTTCTGCAGCCCCTTTGATCACTGTTACCAGAAGGCAGAAAAAGTTAAATAGTATGGATTTTCCCTTTTAAGCTTCTCTACTTTCTACTTTCAAGAAAAAAAAAAAAAAGCAAGCTAATTAGCCTTCCCTGACTAATGTATGCAAGTATGCAAATCAAACTGATTGACTCATAATATATGTGAGATTTTGGTCCACCCTAAGCACAGCAGTCACGGAATCAACGAGGTTGGAAAAGACCTCTGAGATCATCGAGTCCAACCTTTGACCCACAACACCACCTTGTCACCCAGAGCATGGCACTGATGCCACATCCAGTCTCTTCTTAAACACCTCCAGAGATGGTGACTCCACCACCTCCCATTCCAGTGCCAATCACTCTCTCTGTAAAGACCTTCTTCCCAATGTCCAACTTAAACCTTCCCTGGTGCAGCTTAAGACTGTGCCCTCTTGTCCTGCTGCTGGTTCCTGGGAGAAAAGACTGACCCTCACCTGGCTACACCCTCCTGTCAGGGAGTTGTAGAGAGTGGGTGCACTGAGGATTCCCAACAGGGCTTTCCAACCCACTCCAACCATTTCATTCCAGTTCAAGTCTCTGGAGCTTTCAGTGGAAACGTATTTCCTCCTTCAGTGTGAAATCGTTCCCCATTATCAGTAGTTCCTGTCTGATCCTTCCACGCATCACTCACACCATTCTCACACTCTGACATGCAAGGGCATCACACACAACTGCTTCCTTTGGACATTTCTGCCTGTGAAGTTAAAGAAGGTCCTGTTTGTCCTCACTTGATGAGGTTCTGGAAGGCGTAGCCGTCTGTCCACTGCTCGGTGAAGGACGCGCCGTGCCGCACCGTGGTGAAGTGCCCCAGCCTCAGCCTGTCCTGCATGCTCTTATCCCTGCAGGCCATCTTCTCCTGCTTGGACTGCAAACAAAACCCAGCACATGTGAAAATACAAGCCATAAATTAGCAGCTAAAGAGCTGTGCCCTGTTTTAAATCACCACCAGTTCTTAGGGCTTTCTATTGTTTCGGTTCTGCTTATCTGAAATGCAGCTGATCATTGAGCAGGTTACTGCTGGTGCTTCACAGAGGTTTGACAAGTATTTGTTCACCTCCTTCCTGGTATTTCAGCCTCACTTTTCCCTCCTGATTATTCCCTGGGCAGCTCACCCATCCTATGATCAGCTGAAATCAGCCTGGCAGCAGGATTAAAGCTGTCCCTTTGTGCCTGTAGCTTAGCTAGACCACAGGTCTGGCTCTAATCAGGCCCTTATTGACTCAATCAGGTGATGGAGAAAGAAAATACACCTTGGATCACTTAAGAGTAAGATACAGTCATCAGCCAGCTCAGTCCTAGACTTGTACCATGCCCAGACGTGACACAACCTCAGTTAGGTCACCAACATGCATAAACACTGGTGGTGGTGTCTGTCACAGAGTGTTTTGGTGGTTTCTGTACAGAGTGTTTCTGGGAAGTGAGAACAAATTTCCAAGGCCTGAGACAAGAACAGCAAAGTTTCAGCGAGACAGGATTAAAGATGAGCCTGGGAAGCTCCCCACTGGAGCCCTAAGTACCACTCTGAAAGCCAGGCCTACTTAACACCTTGCCCAGAGTCACAAATCCTCCCAGAGAGGGGAGTCCCAGTCAGCCAAGAACAATCAGCTCTGTGACAAAAGCAACTCAAACAGACTGCACGTACCAGCCAGCACCCCGGGGGTTTTGCCCATCCAGTGCCCACAAACAATAGGTGTAATTGGCCAACAGGTGAAAGAGCAATCAAACCCCCCCACTGTTTAGCCATCAGGAAAGCTGGAAACCTTTCAACACTGAGCAGGCTGGACACTGGTAAACAGCAGCCTGGCACTGGCCCCGGTGTCTTTAATGTGTTGGTTTCAGTGTTACACAAAGCAACGATCTCCAGCTTTGCCCCTTGGAAAGAAGGAAAGGTCTAAATCACCTGCCCATGTCCCAGAGCAGATCTGCACAGGGTTGCTTTTAAAGTGCATGAGTCTCCAAATCAAGCAATGCCTGCTACATTTAGAGCTCTATTTCACTCAAGCAAGAGATCACTGCGACTGTGAAAAGTAACCAAATCCCAACATTCTGAACCATTTCGGTCTTTGGATTGTGTTCTTATTTGCAGAGAAATAATTCAAGGCAGAATTCCAGTTGTCTTTCATCACTGCAGCGAGAGGAGGAGGTTTTTACTGTTCAGATGTTTCCAAGGATGTGAATTGTGCCTGCAGAGATGTCCCCTGCTCACCTTTTCTATAAGAAGCTTCTTGCTCATCGTTACACATCGATTCAACCGCTCCTTGTACTTCTCCAGCATCTTCTGCTGCTCATCAATCTGCCTCCTCAAATCACAGTTGGCCTAAAAGTGAACAGAGAACAAAGCCTGTGACTTTAAACCACTGAGAAGAGCCAAACTAAGCATCACCTAGGCAGAAGTTTCTCCAGTTAGCTCTAGGGAGCAGATTAAAGTCAGCAAACCAGCAGGATAAGGAAAAAAGGAACAGGTTCCTCTTGGCAAAACATCCAAGACAAACTTAAATTTTTAACTCACTCACATCTGAACACCCCTCTAGAACAGGTGAGTTCTATCATCCTGGTTTACAGGTAAGGAACAGACTAACACAAGGAAAGGGATTTTTTTAAAAAAACATCTTAAAACATTTAAGACCTTGCCCCAGCTACCAAGTCTCAAAATAGCTTAGTCATTCCTGGACTATCCTTCCTCTTTAGCCACAATATTGGCAGAGGAAAAGGATGGGGGAACTCACTTTGCACTTTCAGTGAAATTCTTGTTTAAATCACTATCCATGAGCCCCTCTACACAGACTGCTGCCAGCAGCAGCTGCTGTGTAACACACAGCACGATTGGATCTGCAGCCATTTGCATTGAGAGAAACTTAAATTTGACCATCTCCCTTCCAACCAATAGTCTGGCTTCTGATAAACAGTGAATGGTAATATTAATAATAATTTTTTAAAAAATCTACTTCCTGCTTCACAGATTATTTTCTTTCAGATGCTGAGACCAGACACACACACAGAGAGCCTTCCCTCTCCTCCCTTTAATGTGCTTTCTAATGCTTTTTGACACTTCACAAGAGCTGCCTCTCCAGCTGATGAAAGGTACATCAATTAGAACTTCTCCATTAAGACAAGATCCTTGATTTAAAGGTATTTATCTTTTACTGAAGAATACCAATGGGTTAAGAGTTTTACTCTTTTGGTTTGACCAAAAGATGTTCTCCTCATCTCTCCACACATCACTGACTCTCCTGAACGAGCATTTCAGAACACAACTCCCCAGGTACTGAGAGGCTGCTGCACAAAAGCCACAGTCACTGCTGGTGGATTCAAGCAGGCCCAAACACAGTGTCTACAAGCCAGACAATTATCCTGCACTTGGATTTGTTTTACCTTGCAAGTGTGTTGGTTCTACAGCTGGTGTACAAAATCCTGCTCTGCAGCCTGGCTGGCACAAGCATTCCAGGTAACTTTAAATAGCAGCTTTTTAGAAGAGTTGCCCCACTTTAAATACTTACTCTTAATAAGTCATCTATCCTCCCCTCCTTCTTCTCCAAGTCAGAGTTCTTACTGTTTTCTAGTGCAGATATTTTTTCCATTGTGAGGTCGGACTGTAGGGAAAAATCACCATAAACCACGTTTAGGACAAAAAGGGAATGTTTCAGATAGTCAGCAAATAACATCCCAGTGGAACCCCCTCTGCTCTGAACAGCTGGGTCTAAGAAGGACTGATCCCCTGCATCCTTGGAGTCAGGGGAAGAATTTTCTCCATTATTCACTTTGGGTTTGCATGGGGGGCTCCTCCAGCACAGCAGGGGCAGTCAGCCAGCACAGAGCTGCTCTGGAGAACACAAACTGGGAACTCTGAACAGGCTACAATATCCTGTGTCCTGCAAATTTTAGCTTTATAGTTGAGCTCTGCCCACTCCTTGGTGGTCTCTGTGCAGGAAAGCTTGTATAGGGAAAAGGCTTAAGACAAAACCCACCAAATCCCAGCCCTCAGGTGGAATATCAAGTTTATGAGATCTTTGATGGGCACAGACAACCACCTGCAGACAGAGACAGCACCTGTGGGTTCTAAAGTGGTCTTGACAGAAAACACAAGTCTTCATTGTAAAACATTCCAACAGATGGACAGCAGGAATATTGAGCACAAGCTTTTGTTTCTGACAAATTGTTGTATTAGTGCCCACTGGGGACAGGAGCTTTACAGCTCTCGAGTGAAACCTATTTGGAAAGTTTTATGGGGTGCAGCACATCTCAAATACCTTCACCAGTGAAGTGAGACTTAAACCCAGCAACAGAAGGCATACACTATATTCTTCTAGTGTTCCAAACTCAGCACTCTGATGGAAGGGTGGGGAAGGAAAGAGGAAGGAGTTGGTATGTACATGAACACAGCATCTAAAATAGCCAAGTGAACACAGAGGAAACTCTCTCCCTGACTGCCCACACACATTTCACACTTATGGCTAGCAGGCACCTATCCTGGTTCTGAGAAGAGTTAGCAGAGACTTAACCTGTGGAATTGTTACATAACTGTTCTCCAAATTCCAGGCTTGCCTGGAAGCTCACACCATGGAGCAAGAGACAAACTTGGCTGCCTGTTGCCTCTCTACACATGCCCAGTAGGGGAAAGCTCAAACAGAACACCTGCCAGCACTGCACATCAAGCAGGATGGGCCTAAATCCCAAAAGACAATGTCAGAGGAGGCCTGGGAAGGTCCCCTCACCTCTGCCCTAACTTGGTTTATGCTTCCTGCCTGCAGGAGGCACGTGTGACAAAAGCTTTTGTCACCGAGGGCAGCAGGGAGGGGGGGTGTGGAGAACCTGGGCTGCAGCTGGAGGCCAAGGAGCAGAAAGGTTCTTTAATAGCTGTCATTTCATTCTGCCAAGGGCACAGATATGCTTGCCCTGGGGCAGATGAAGGCTCTTTGAGGATCCACACTCTTCCATGTGACTCCATCCCAACCCACACGGCCTCAGAGCACCTGGGCCCAACACTGAGGGAATCACACCCTGCTCCTGTCACTGCCACTGGTGATTCAAGCTGGGAATCACTGAAGATTATCTCTTTTTTCCCCCTCTCAAAATTCTTTCAACTCCAAACAGGTTTGGAAGGGAAAACCCACGAATGTGTACATGTCCTCATCATGCAGCCAAGCATCCTCCTGGATTCTTTCCCATAAGTGCATCCTACATCCAGACCTCTGGAGAATATAATGAAGTTGGACAGCTGCAAAAAGCTTGCTCAGAAAATGTCTTGCAAAGAAGATGGACCTTGTGGGCATGTTAAGCAGAGGAGAGAATAAAAACATCTATTTGAATAAAATAGATGTTAAGAGAATAAAAACCACTATTTGAAGTGTGGGTGTTGGGACAGCAAAGATTGAAAGGTTTCTCTGGCAGGTTCCTGAGTTATGGCATCGTTCTCACACAAGAATTCCCCATGGAAAACAGCAGCAAACATGGATCTTCCCAGACCAGCATTTTAACAACACAGACAACAAATGTGACCCTAGTGACACAACAGAGCTCAGGCCTGAGCAAGTGAGTACTCCCAGAGGTGGAATTGCTGTCCTTGGTGCACAAAGAACTTGTACCACCTGCTGGGGGAATGGAGACCAGACCTTCCCCAGAAACCAAATCATCTCTGACACAGACCAGTGTGAGGAAATGATTGCTTAAAAATTGCTCAAGGGAAGGGTCAGACACAGAGAGATCAGAGATGAAAATCCAAAGAAGATTAAAAGCAGGCCTGGAGAAGAAATAAGCCAGGTGCATCACAGATAAAGCTGAACATCCTGGTAAGCAACAGAAGAAGATGACACAGATAAAAGAATCTTAATGTAAAAGGCACCAAAAAGACACCAGTACAGTCAAAAGAGCTACTCCTCTTCCTGACTCCAGGTCAGTGAAGTTGCTGGGAAGCACTGTCAGGAACACATCATGTTCCACCTTGACAGGACAAACTATTCCAGGGGTGAACTCTGCAGAGGCCAAAGATCTTCCAGCCAGACTGTGCCTATTTGTACTGTAAGCCATGCAGATGCACCCAGGACCCTGAACAGAGGCATTCCCAACCACCACTCAGGTCTCCTTCACACCTTCACTTCCAGAGAGAACACTGAGGATAGCACAGAGCTGACACAGACAGGGCTGAGATGCTCCTCTCCCAAGCACAGTCACACACGGCCCAAGAACTGCCCACAGCATTGACACAGAAAAGCCTCAGCAGTAGATTGGACAAACTCCAGCAGCAGCAACTGAAAACATCCTTTACAAGATGAGGAACAAAGTTCAGAGTGATTTAGTTCACTCAGTAGGTACAGACTGAGTTGGGAATACTGGCTCTTCCACTGGAAGCATCATGTCCACTACCAGTGGCACCCTCTGGCACGGCAGACAAACTGCATCAAGCTTCAACCTCACACCCAAGAGCTGTATCATCTAGTGAGCTATACCTGTGACTGTTTGTGCTGGATGGAAATCTGTTTTTGGGAAGTGCAGGAATGCTCAGTGTTCCCTGATCCGGTAGAAGATGGGCTGCCTTGCTGGGCCTGTAAAAGAAAGTTGTGTATTGTTATATGTCCCTCAGCACGACCACCAGTGCCCGTGCACACACACAGGGCTGCAGCCTGGCCTGCACCACACTCTCATGTTCAGGTTTAAGAAGGCTCTAGAGACTCAGTTCAGTAAAACAAGTGTCAGTTTGCTTCAAGAAGCCTGACCCAACCTGCTGAAGACAAAGCTTTTAAAAGCCTGATATAATTCATGTCAGCTGAGATTAAGCGAGGCCAAACCAAACATTTCTCACAGCAAGACTACACTTCATTCTTTTGCTTTTGTGCATCTATCAGATTAACCTCTCAGATGGTATCGTTCTGATCTAAGATTTTTTGAGTTGTTAACTAGAAACTCACACTTCTATTAAACGAGCAGAGCCTGGCACCTACAACCCTTCACAAGGAAGACGAACTTACCAGAAGACGACAGACTGGGTCAGCAAAACCCAGGCTGCAGAACAGCTCTGAACTCCCCATCCCTCAACTAGACATCCCTTTAAGGACTCCAAATCTCTTGGGAGCTGCTCACCGAGACAAAAGTAAAGCAGAGGCCACCTCCCCTCTGTGCCAGCTGCTCATTCTCAAGCCGCTGCTTCGCCAGCATCACCGACATCAGCGTGGGCAGCGCTGAGTGCTCCTCCTGCGGCTCCTTGGCTGCGCTGCCGTCTGCCCCGTACAGCGGCTGCTCCACCCGCCGCTGCAACACAGGCACAAAACACACAGTCAACCACTTTTGGGGCTTTGGGGGGTGGGGTGGGTGTTTTTAAATTGAAAAAGGAAAAAAAAAAAAAAAGCAGTTCCTTCTGAGTTTCTCGCCAAAAAACTGTTGTCGGCGAAGCAGCAGCTCAGGAATGAGCAGGCGGCGTGGTGAGGATCTGATAACTCCAATCCTGCAGGGATTGCTCCAAGGGCAGACAGCAAAGGGGAAATGGAGTGAACAATTAAAAAAAACCCCACCAACCTAACAAATGAACACACAGGACAGAATTCCTCGTCGCTGAACAAAGCCCCCTTCCTTCACAAATACCTGTTTCAGAGACAACAGGTTGAGGATCCAAAAATCTACATTGATGTTTCTGGTCAATGCATTCACAATTATACTACTTGATGTTCTTAAAGGTTCACTTTAAAACAGCCACTGTCACCATACAATGTTATTCTGGGGAAGTAAACTGGGTCAGAACTGCTAAATGGCAGCAACATAACCATGTCTAGGACCCAGACATCAGGGCAAGCTCATTTCTGTCATTACAGCTGGGGCCCATCTCCTACAAGGTAAACAAGGTACTAATGCATTCCCAAAATCTTTTAAAGATCTGTTACATCTTTGAAGGGTCGGCTCCTTTCTCCTGCAGTAGACTTGTTTTCCAACTGTGATCCAGGAACTGGGTTTAATAAGAACAAGAATCATCTGAGCTACACTGATTGCAGCACTCAGCATCTCCCTGCCCTGGCTCTCCAAGCCAGCCCATAGCTGCTAAAACTTGGCAGTCTGGGTAATAATCATCCAAGTCCTTCCAAGCCCTAACTCCGGGCCAGGCAAATGCCTCAGGGAAAGTAAACAGTCAGGTCAGGCTTCAGTTTTCCTTAATAACCTAAACTACAACCTGAAGCACATTTCCTGGCTAACATTACCAGTGTCAAGAGTGTGCTTCCTTCCCCAAAAGAGAGCTCGTGCCTGAGAGTGGCATCACAAGAGCCTCAAGACCTGCAGATCGTTGTTCTGATCAAAGGAGGAATGAGGCAATTCAAAGCAGTCAAGAGATCTGAAGACAAGAAGTGACGTCCTGAAGCCATTACAATTCCTCTGCAAGTTCTGATTGCAGAAAATTTCCAGTGCAGTACAGATTAACTCGGGTTTGGAGGAGCTTTGTCTCATGTGAAAGACATTTCAACACTCTGTTCCCTTCCTAGACCACACTGACACCTGCAGTGGGTAAGATACTCAACCTTCTCCAACTTTCATTCATCCCCACTTTTTGGGCCTCAGCTCAAACCACTGACATTCAGTTTGGAAGAAGAGGACAGATCTTGCAAGGGCCCAGAATAGTTTGTTATGAATAAGCAAACACCACAGGTTTAGCTGCAAGAGTAAAGAACAGAAGAGAAGAAACACAAAGAGCACCTGTGTAAGGAGGAACACAAACTGGCCTCTCTGAAACTAACTCTAACATCAATATTCACCAGAAATACTCCATTCAAACTTTTACCTAAACACATACAAATGCAGAAGAAAACCAAAGGAAGAATCCACTTTTCCCACTACAAACACCTGTGGGGTATCTCATCTGCTGGAATAAAGAATTGTCTCTAGTCCCTCACACATCTGCAACATTCAGAGATGCTATTTCTTTCACTACCCTCTCTTTGAAGAGATGTATTAGTGAATTAATACAAGACAGGAGGAAGGGCCATTCAATTGACAAGCTGTATTTTAATTTTTAGAAACATTAAAAAGGATCTAGAAGCATGTGTGAAGCTCCCCCCTCAAGCAGCAATGCAAAGCTTCTGAAATCTAACAATCACACATGGAATTCTGAGCAGAGTGATCAGTGCTGGGGTTTAGTTCAGTACATTCAGGAACTGTGCAGAGGTCTCTGCAGAATAATGGAATCCCTAAAGACTTTGGGTTTGGGAATTCCAACCTTTCCCACAATGCTCCAGACTTTTGTGACACTCAACAGAGGCGGAACATTTTTAAAGAGGGAGCCCAGGCAGTGGTCAAAACTAGAGCTCAGCTCTGAATATTGTTTTGCTAATGAAGCAGATTTCTTTGGCTGCTCTGTGCTAAAATGGCTTAAAAATACTGGTTACTTCTTCACATCCAGATCTTGCAGAAATGCTGTGACAGCAAAATGGAATTATGTAACAAACAATAGCACCAGCTGTGCATGTACACACATTCCTCTGCAAGCTTTGGCTGATGCCCCTTGCAAATCACATGCACATGTAAGAAGTAAAAGACCTTCCCAGTGAAATTATGGTGTGCACCATGTTCAGGATACCCAAAGGGTCCAATCAAGATCAGAATATCCCTGATTAGAGCTGCACAAACACACGACATTCTCCCAGCTGGATGGAGAAGTTCATGAGCTACAGTGGAATACAGGATAACTAATAGGTCAGTGCCACCTTTCAATAAGGACAGGGACCTCTGTAAGCACACAGCTAAAAAACCAGTCATCCTGCACGCTTTAAGCTCGGGTATCCATGTCACACCCAGCTGGAACAGCCACTGTCCCAGGGTCCTAGACACGGCTTCGCTCCCAGAGCCCCGTTTCAGGTTTAAAGCGGAGAACAAGCCAAATCACCCACCACGAGCCACCTCCCTGCTCAGAGCCTTGTGTTACCTGTGTCTCAAGCAATGCCAGGCCAGCAGCAATGCCAGGCCAGCAGCTGTGTGCCCAGGAACACTCACCGGCAGGGGGTTGGACAGGGAATGCTGAGGTGAGGACCTGGCGACGGGCGGCACGCTCCGACCGGGACTGGTGCCTGGGCCGCTTCCCCCAGCAAACTGGGCACGGAGACACAACAGGATCAGCAGGAACCCCACACAGACACCACATTTAACCAAGTTTAACACAGACAGGAGAAATTAAATCTTAACAATGAAGCCTTATAGGCTTCACAGACTCGTTTCTTTCAGAGGAAAACCTTAACATTTCATGCAGTGTTTTCGAAAGTAACAGCAGAAGTTCCTCAGACAAACCCTGGTAATTTGCACTGAGTACATTTTCCTTTTTAACACAAAAGAGATATAAACCTGCATGTATAAACCTTGGTTTATATATCCTATTCAAGTAAATCACTGATTTACTAGAATTGTTTACTAGAATTGTTTACTAGAATTATTTTATTTACTAGAATTATTTACTAGAATAGAATTATTTACTAGAATTATTTACTAGAATAGAATTATTTACTAGAATTATTTACTAGAATAGAATTATTTACTAGAATTATTTACTAGAATTATTTACTAGAATTATTTACTAGAATAGAATTATTTACTAGAATAGAATTATTTACTAGAATTATTTACTAGAATATTTACTAGAATAGAATTATTCACCAGAATATTTACTAGAATAGAATTATTCACCAGAATATTTACTAGAATAGAATTATTCACCAGAATATTTACTAGAATTTCACCAGAATATTTACTAGAATAGAATTATTCACCAGAATATTTACTAGAATAGAATTATTCACCAGAATATTTACTAGAATAGAATTATTCACCAGAATATTTACTAGAATTATTCACCAGAATATTTACTAGAATAGAATTATTCACCAGAATATTTACTAGAATAGAATTATTCACCAGAATATTTACTAGAATAGAATTATTTACCAGAATATTTACTAGAATAGAATTATTTACTAGAATAGATTTATTCACCAGAATTATTTACTAGAACAGAATAGATTTACTAGAATAGAATTATTTACTAGAACAGAATTAGAAAGCCCCTTTCCCTGTGAGATGTGTCTACTGTGCACCACAGGAGTGTAAGGAAGGCACAGCTCCACTGAGGCACCTGTGCCAGTCACTGGTAAGAGACAGGAGAGGTAAGGAGCTGGCAAACTGCTCTAGTTGGCACAGAAATCCCTACACCACACAGTGAACCACTCATAAAAAAAACTTTAGCCAGGAAAAAATTAAAACACTTATAAGCACTTAATTTCTGACTCCAAGTTAGTCGGTAAAATAAAGAAATGACTTAAGAGAAAAGCCACAGCCCTGGATTGAGCAGAGCTGGAAAAACTTCAGAAATTATGCAATGAAAAAAAGAATATTGACTTTTTGAATGTCCATCACTGTTGTGGGGAGGGGTTTTCATCTCCCACGTGGTGCCAGCCTCCCATGGGAGGTTTTTCTGCAGAGGGAACCCAGTAAACAACTTCCTACTCCCATCAGTGAGGACTGTGCAGGGAGGTTCTTTTGCAGCATGGGCTCTTATCAAAATTGTTTGCATACTCAGATATCCTCATCTGAGATCCAGGTTCCAGTGAACCTCAAACCTAGACTTAAGTGAAAAAATGCTTTAGCAACTGTTCAGATAAATGTTAATTTAAAAATCAACTTCCTCATATCCTGTGCCTAATCAGATCTGAGCATATCAGGCTGACATCATCAGCCAGTGACCCCAGCAAGGGATCAGCAACTCAAGTCACATCACAAATTTCCATCTACAGATCTTGCAGGATGTGAATTCAGGCAGATTTCTCAGACAATGTAAAGACACTTACCTCAAAATAATCACTAATTTTATGTCCTCTAGGAGTGCCTTTTCCTAAAAAGGAAAGCAAAGGATTGAAATAAGAGTTGTGTTTGTAAGAACAGAAGTTCCAATGCCATTCTAAAATCCCCTCCTACATTTTGACACTCCTTTCCCTGCTCAGTGCAACACCTATCACAACAAAGCTGCTGCACAACAAAAGCCTGCCCCAGGGTTACAGCTCCTGTGCTGTTGTTGGGAGGATCTACAGTCGACAATTCAATTAACTCTCAATTCCAAACATTTCAGATCCAATCAAACAGCGTTTGCACTTGATGAAGTACTTGGAAAACACTAAAGGTCTTGACTGTTGCACAGGTTCTCCAAAATTTGCTTCAAGATAAGGAGAGAGCAAAGGGTATTTTAGTCCTGTGCCTTCAGGTAAATTACTTTGTATTAGATCTCTCTTACTTTGTATTAGATCTCTCCCAAGCATTCCTATAAGAGTTCGAGAGATAATTAGTGGTGGCTTAACACCAGCTCATTAAAACTCAGCCCTTTTCTCTTATTATAATATTATCAAAGCAGTTCTGTCAACACAATTTTCACTACTTTCTTGTCGAGGAACAAAAGAAATCTGCTGGAAAACGTGAACTCGGGCTTGAACACTCCAGGTTCTCCTGAGCTCTCTGGACAGCAGGGCCTGCTTTGTGCTTGGGCACGGCTCAATTCTCAATTTGTTGGGGCACAGCTTACTGTAACAAGGCTCAGAAAGCAGGGAAGGGAGCACAGGCTCTGTCCTCCAGTGTGGCTGCTGTGTGTGTAGTGATGCAGGACCAAAACAACCCTGCAGCTGAGCCATAGGAAGCCTCTGGGCAGCCTGTCCCATGGAAATACGAGAGTTTGTGGGAATAAGCTGAGCATTTTCCTGCCAGCGAGGATAACAAGGCTCCCAGAGGAGAATACACCATCATGGAGTAGTTTATAACAAGCTGCCCGACACACCCAGGAGAAGAGCCATTAGTTTCCTAGGACACAAGGAGTTACCAACCCTGCAGCAGGGTGGGAGCAGGAATTACCTTGACTGGTCTCGTAGGGTTCAGCTTTCCTCTTCCTATTCCGCTGGTCATTCTGTTTTTTCTCAGGAGTCTGTTAAACAATACTTCAAAATTAACATTTCTGCAGTTATTCCAAGATTTAAAGAAAATGCCAACACACAATAATCTGTTCCATATCCCCAGTGGCCAGTTCGTTTCTCTGGTGCATTTTGTTTCTCCTGCTGGTGCTTAAAGAAACAACTGCTCTCAAATAGCTGCTACTTTCTGATGTGCTGCAGAAGGGAGAGAACACGGTTAACAAGGAGAATAATGAATTTTTTCTATTTCAGCTGCAGCAATCCAGCCTCCACTACCCAGTGACCTCTCAGGGTGAGCAGAGCAAGCTCAAACACTGTGTAAACCGTTTCAAGGTGATCATAGCACTGGTACAAGGGGAATAACAATGAGAGGTCTGAGTACTGACATCCAAATTTGCAGTCCAATCACAGTCTACCAGGACAATTCACCTTGCCTGCAGGTAGTGCTTCCTCCCAAAGCTCATTGCAGATGGGGACAAGAACTATCCTGTCCACTGGCTCAAAATTACAACCTTGCACAAGGCAAGGAAGAGCCCCCCAAGACAGCAGCCAGGAGAGACCTGCCACAGGTGCTGGACTTTGGTTTGCTCCTCAGCTGCTGTCACTGAAGTCAAGGGTTAGTTGCTTCTGCCATTTCTGTGAGCAACCAGAGACCTGAAGGGCAGCTGACCAGTGGATTGATGTATAATCAGTGTTATTTATAAACAGGCACAATACAGAGCATAGTTGACAGGCCTGAGGGCCCCAGAAGTGTCACCCCTGAGGGCTGGAGGCTCCAGAGTATCGTGCCTGAGGTCTGAGGGCTCCAGAAGTGTCATCCCTGAGGCCCAAAGGCTCCAGAGTGCCAGGCCTAGCTGTTTGTACAAAGCTGACAGGCCCAAACACGTGGGAGTGGAGGAGACCCTGGCATGGTGCTTTCCCCATCACCAGGGTCACATCTGTGGCCAAACCTGCTGAAAACATTGGGAAGCACTGCTGGAAGCAGCTCGCTGAGGTTGCTGGAAAGAGAGAGGTCTTATCATTTCCATCACCAAACGTCATTTTAAAAACATCTCTTATCCCAAAGGGTCCCAAAGAATTCCCAAGCTCTCTGCTCTACAGTCACTGTAGCCACCACTAAACCACACCCTGGGGCCAGGGAGAAAAACCACAGAGTGCAAAACACAGCTCTGGGGGAGGGAGAGCCACGGCCAGGGAGTCTGTGGGAAACCCAAGTTTCATGCTCTCTGCAAACCCAAGTCTCAAGGCCCCTGTTTGAAGAGCTCTGCCAAAAGACTTGCACAGAGTCAGCACAGAAATCAATCTCCCTCCTTTAGCAGCATAAAAGGGGAATAAAGCTGAGCCTAAACCTGGCTGTGTCCCCACAGTGGGTGGTGGACATGGACATCCACAGCCCCACGTTGCCAGCTGGGCACCCACTGCCACGTTTTCTAAGAGGGTGGAGGGGATGTTCAGACAAAGGTGGTTATTGTGTCTGCAAGGCACTTTTTTAGAATGAGGGGACTGAAAACTCCATAACTATGTAGAGACTTGCTGCTCCAGCTGCTGTGTGTGGAGAAGTCAGTGACACTGCCTCCTCACTGCAGAGTGAAGAGCAACTCCTGAGCAGCGTTGGCGTGACTGTAACACCACGGGCTCCATTACAGCCTCCGTGGAGCTGGGAGCATATTAATGAGACTCACTTGAAGTTGTTTTTCCATTCAAGTACTTACATAACAAAAATGACACACACAACATTATCTGCTACAGGCTGAAAAAGCAAGGAATGGGAGAGATTAGAGTATGTCAGCTTGGTCAATTTAAATCTCTCCACAGAAGTTCAAAAAAAAAAAAAAAAACCAAACCAATTAAAATAAGAATGAATACTCGGTTTTTCACTATTAACTGCACTTCTGGAGTTTTAGATATTGCATTCTCAAAAGACTGAGCTTCATCAGACCCCTCATATCAGCACTGCCATATAACAGAGGGAAGTGTGATCCAAAACTTACCTGATCACCATGTGGGAAGTTCTTTAAATGCATAAGAAAATGCACTTAAACTTGAGATTTTGCTTTATTAACATGGAATTTTAAAGTAAAAATCTAACTCTGCAATTTGTTTTGCTGCTTTAGCAAGAGTTTTGAAATAGTTAATCCTAAAGCACTGAGATTAATTAGGGACAAAGCATCAATTTTCTCCTCCCCACACTTGCACGGAGTGATCCATGAAAACTCTGCCTTGTACAGACTTTGCAAACTCCCATATTTGATAGATAAGGCAAACTTTTCCATCGGTGCTCTCTGGCTTTTATTGGTTCAAAAGTACACCAAAACCAGCAAACAAATGCCAGTGCAGCCAAAACCAATTCCCTAAGCTGAGCTTTACAAATGCTGTGTTTAGGGTTGGGTAAAACCTGCCTGAAGCAGTGGGAAGCTTCCCAGAGTCATCCAAAGACTGCAGGGTTAAGCCCCAGACTAAATACTTGCACTAGTCCCACTCACACCCCAAACTGAGACAATTGTTGCTCATTCTCACACAATTTCTTGTAGGTTTTGAGTTCAATCATGAACTTAACATGAGTTAAGCCCCACCAGCCCAGGGGTTGAGCCTCTTACCTCCAATTCCTTATCGCTCAGAGAGCCCACGCTGCACAAGCTCTGGTTGGAAGACTCACTATTTAATGGACCCTGGTGAAAAACAAGCAAAGACTGTTAGAAACAACTTCCAAACGAGGCAGACCCATCCTATCAAACACTGCACCTCTGGGCTGGCCTAAGTCCTGTGGGTACAGCAGCTCCAACACCCCCACACAGGATGGGGCACTAAACTTCCCAGGTCGTTTGCAGCAGGACAGTTGGATGGTCAGTGGACAGTCTTTTCTTGGGATAATGCTCCTCCAGCCTTTGGAATGATATTTCTGTATCAATTCATATACTCACTGCTCCACTGAACCCCATCCACAAAACAGCCAAGGTGGTATTTATAACAGCCTAAGGTTTGAGGGGAAAAACCCTCCTGATTCGTTGAGTAGCAGGAGTTCCAAGCTCAGCTCTTCAGACAAGCATCTGCTTGACCCTGGGCTAAGCATTCAGAGGCATCTTCCATCTGGCAAGGCAGCTATTACTGTTATCAGATGCTGGCTGTACCACTGATTTTTCTTTAAATGTGTCATTTTATGCTTTTTTTAACACTGGGAGAGTGCACAAGTGAGAGTTGTGTTCCCAGCAGTACAACTGGTACCCACAACACCATCTTTCCCCACTTGGCTGTTTTATGGACCCAAGGCTGACCTGCCCACAGAGCAGCTGCTCCCACCAGGCCAAAGCACAAACTCCAGAGGCTGGAACAGATTTATCAAAATAGTAACCAGGTACCTCAAGAGCCTGCTGCATCTTTGCAGGCTCTGCTGGATACACATCTGCATTTTTACATATCCAAGCAGTTTGAAAATGATTTAAGATCTGTATCAAAACCGGTTTTAAAAGGAAAAAGTGAATCATGCAAAGTCACCATGTTTTAGCCTGACACAAAAGTATCCTCCTACAGATGTAACTTTAAAAAAAAAAATCGAGACAAATTTGACAAAGATATAAAAACAAGATTCACAATTAATGATGGAATGTATTAACAGGAAGAATGACATGATAAAGCCAGCTCTCCATTAATAACTTGGGAGCATCTTTTCCCCAAGATTCATTCTATTTTAGCATTCTTAATTTTGCAGTAACCATTTCCCACCAATCAATCCTTCCTTGTGGCAAAGCCACTTCTTATTATATTTTTGAGCAGAAGACTCAATGGTGGGCTGGAGGAGAAGCCTTAACACCACAGAGAAACCCCACAGTAGGTAATTTTTGAGGGGACCAGTTCTCCCTCTCCTATTTCTGACACGAACACCACCCTCAAATTAAATCTGTGATATAACCTAGTTGTTACTAACCCAAATTTCCAAGCAGGCATGTGCAGAAAGTAGAAGTTCTGTTTACTTTCTGTGTTACACTGAGTGTTAAATACCAAACCTGTTCCTCCTAAAATGCTCAGTTCCTTCAACGAAAAAAAAAAAATAAGAAAACCAAACACTTGAATAGTTCAAGAAGCTAAACATTTATGATTCCCTTTTAAAAGTAAGTTACTTTAAGAAAAATTGCAGGTTTATACTCTCTAAGCCACACCATTATCCCTTCAAGCCATCACACAAATAGCTCAGGACCAGAAAGATGTTTCATCTCTTCAGCAATAGTTGCTTTTTAAGCAAAGCAAGTTCCCCACCACCCAGTGTGACAGCTCACAAATGTTACAGGTACAATTCTTGGTTATTCCAGAGATTTTACTCCTTGGCCAACAGGATTTAACAGAAGTGCCCAACACTAACCTCAGCTACATCCACGTGAAGGCCTCACTTTTAAAAAACATTGTAATACCTCAAAGGAAGTGGCAAGAGAAAGTGAACCCTTACACCCCATGAGAAAGCTTCTTTATAACCTGCCCAAATGCTGCCCTCCAAAATCCTTCCCAAACCCTGCAGCACCTCCTGTGCCAGCTGAGGTTTGGGAAGGGCAGGAGCATCTCTCCCAGGGAACATTTCCTGGTCTCAGATGGGCAGGTCGGGGTTCTGACATGAGGAAGATGAAAGTGAAAGTTGTTTCCACCTTTGCTTCCATCTCTCTGCCTCTGTTTTGCACGAGGACAGCAAGTGGTAGGAGCAGTTGCTCCCAAAATGCCCCACTGGAGCTTTTCAGGAACACTGTGGTTGAAGGGGAAGGTCAGGGCTCACACAGGACAATGCACCATGTTCTGGGGTCACCTGCACAACAAACTGTTGAGGCTGTCTAGAGTTAAAAATGATGCTAAGATTTTTTCCAGAAATACAGATTTATCCTCTCCAATACAAGAAATCCACTCAAGTTTGCCCCTGAATGTAAAGTTCTGGGATGCAAGCAGCTGCAAAAATCCCTGATACAAAATCCACTACGTTTTTCACACTTCCAGTACTACAACTACCTGTACTGACTCCTCTGTGTGGGAAATTTTCAGCTCTAGCAGCTGGAATCAAACCCACTTTTGGAATCAACAAAAGAGTAGTTCAGTCCTTGAACTAGATCAGATTCTTGAAGAGTAAAAAAACCCCCTTTTTTCCCTTTATTTTAAACCTTCCTGTAGAATCTAAAGTGACAATGTGGTAGAACTGAACTCAGTGCAGTAGTAGAAAGGGTGAGAAGGAACCAAGTACTTGGCTATGGAAGCAGAACAGCTTGTCCTTGTCTACAGGTATCCAGCAACTTCACTGTCACATGGATCAATATTGTGAACAAATGCACAATTAATTCTTTGTAGACATGTTTTGACCCATTTTCACTGCACGAGCCTCCCTTTCCCTCCATTACCTTCCAGAGGACCTTCCACTTTCTTACTGGAAAGAATTAGACCTTTACAGGCAAGAGCTGAACCTGGCAAAGTTGTTTTGAGGCATTCTGGCAATGGAAACACAAATTGTTCACTAGAACATGCTGTTCTTGAAGCAATAAAGATGCAATACCCAGGATGTTTCAGGAACAGGGCCTAGTGCTCAGCTGCACCTCTTCTCACGTCCAAGAGAAAGGGAAAGCAAGTTTTCCTGATCATCCAGATACCTCATTTCACATCTAACCTCACATTATCAGCTGCTTATAGCAACAGGTTTAGACATGGATGTGAAAAACTATACATCTGAGTATCTCCCCTCAACCAACAGTCAGTGAGTGTGTGTATAAAAACCCCTTCAAATTTATATTTTATCATTCCTGACTGTTTATATTTAACTCAGCAACTGACACTGGGTGAATGTTCAGTACTTAATTTAGCATACCATTTTTAAGTGGTCATGACACAAAAGGAATTAAAGGAATGAACCTGAATTTTGGAAAGAAAAAAAAAAACAAAACAAACAACAAAAAAACCCCAACAAAACCAAGTCAGCAAAGAACACTAACACCAGAATATTGCCAGGGAAGTAGCAGTGGGGAATAATAAACATGGAATAGTTTACACAGGAAGGGCTTATGAATTTTGTTGCAGAAGTCATCTGGCTTTTCTAGCATAGACCACTTTGGGATAATACTGCACTTCTGTGCTATCACTCCCAGCCCACTCATCCCCTGCGCCCTGTCAAGGGAATCGCTGATGGGGCTCAGCAAAAATTCAAAATACGTGGGTCATCTGAACCAAGCTAATGGTTCCTATAGTGTTTACCTAAATGACAAGCACAAGAACAGCACACACTTCCTCCTCCACAAGGAATTTCTCCCTGAGATAAGCTGGCAGGCTCTTTTCCCTTGTGATTCACCTATCAAGTGCTGCCTCAGCCCGTGACCTACCTATGCACAACAAAGCCTCCATGTTGAGAGCTGGATGCAACAGCAGCAGCAGCAGCTTTCGAGACTCCTACTCAAAAGCAAGAATTTACAATCTGGCCACTCACAGGTGCTGGTTAGTCATTTCTCCCTTTGCAAGAGCCCCTGGGAAGGCCACAAGTGAGGCACAGTGGCCGAGGCTTCAATACAAACAGCTCACCCTGCTGAGAGCTCCCACCAGATCGTCTGCAACACCAGCCTGACTCCCCCCCTCACCCATCTCCTGCCTCCCATCACCTGTGCATTTCCAGAGCCTCTCCAAGCTCCCAGAAATGATCCATCACTCCACAACTCCACTTGGGTAGTCTCCATTTTGTGCTGTCCAAGAGGAATCTCTAGGAATTCCAGCTGCCTAGCCAGAGTGTGCAGTGCAAAAATCTCTTGCTGTTTAAATGCAGGAGACATGGAGAGATGCTTCATTACCTGAAGCCAAGCTAACATGAGCTCCTCTGAATTCTGTAGCAAATCAGGAGATTTCAAAGGGAAAAAGTCAATCCTTAGTTCCACCGAAAGTTAGTGCTGACTCCACACAGGTTCACACCAAAGCAAGATGGTTGAGTGGTTTTACAGTTACTCTGCTCCAGTGCTACTGTGTCAGACAGGTTTAATTAACATATTCTTATCTTATTTCAAGCATCACATAAGTATGAGAATTACAACCTGCTTCTTAATTGGACTTTTAGAAAAGCTCAGTATTATGGCCGATAATGAAATCCCTGAATCACTGAGGTCTTTTTGCCACGAGAAGTTAATCTACTCTCAGATGTTCACAGGTAACCCCCACTCTATCAAGATGGGTAAGCAGATTTGCAGCAGGATTTGCCTGGCTCCCATTGTGCCTCAAGAGTTCTCTCTGGTTGGGAATACAGTATTTTTATTTTACTGGTGGCAAAGTGGACAGAAGGGTCACACAACTCATCCTAACCCTCAGCTCAGGAGGGGCAGAAATAGAACTGAGATCTGACAAACTATTTCTGGGCTCTAGGAGCCAGACAACACATTTGAAGTAAGTAATGTTGCACAGGGAAGCATCCAAACAATTTTCAAGTATCTGGCATAAAGTCCTGGCACATTCTGTGGCAGCTGCTAAATGAAACTCTAAGTTTTAAAACTCTTATTAACAGGTTCTTCTGGTGGCATGTGACACCTGCTCAGGACCATCACTGGGCAGCACCACCTCCCTCCAAGGAAGACATGATTATCCTCAAACAGGAATTCTCAACTCAGTAACTCTGCTGCTAAAACTGTTGCTAAGTAGATCACAGAACTGTAAGTTCCTGAAGAGACCAAGACTGAAAAAGTGACAGAGAAAGGGTAAAAACCCAACTAATGCAAGGAAATGCTGGTTTTTTATGAGCAATTCTCTTTTTGGATGCAGATGTTCTGCAGCATTACCTTAAAGAGGGAGGAAAGGGAGCACCAAAGACCCAAACTTCTTCAATTCACAGTTAGCTGGACCTACAAGATCCCTACAGCCCAGTTTCTCTCCCTACAGGTAACTTCAGCATTTGTAGTTTAATTATAATAAAGTGGCACACACAATTTGGTTTGAAGGTCTTTTAAAGACCAGACCTGTAGAAGATGTATGTGCTGCTGTGAGGATCTGCCCTGGTCAAACCTGTGTGCAAATACACATTCACCCATCACAATTCCTTATTCCAGTTCTTATCCAGGAAAAGTCTGTGGAAATGACACAAAGCCTTTGGGGTTTACCCCCTTGAAATCATAAAGGCAGCACCCAAACAGGGGAAAGGGAGCCAAAGAGAAACAGAACAGATTTTATCTGAGAACAGACAAAATTAAACAGCATTATCTAGAGAAACACCCCATGTTTTGTCTCCTGTACCTCCTGACCCAAGGAAGATGCCCCAGGTGACCAGTCAGGATAATGCCTTAGGTTTTCCCAGTAAGTAAATATAAAGAGGAGCTAAATAAGCAGGAGCAGTCGGTGTCAGATAGTCATGTGTTCATTCAGGGACTTGCTCTGCAAATTTGGGGAAGAATGGCACTTCACCATATGGCAAGAATAGACATCCAAAGCATCAGTGGCTTTTTGAAGCTATTTAGTGACCTGGATGAACCACAGGAGTATAACAGTTGCCTGGAAACATTCCTTGCTCATAAATTTGATTCCATGTATTAACTCCAAGCTTCTAGAGAAATGTACTCTCCAGCTACTAAGTAAGAAAATTCATCACAGACTTGCAACAGAATTTTGAGGCATTTGGGACTAAAAATGACCTCGGTCATTGGGTTGTGCCTTCAGCTACCACAGGAGGTGACAGCACACAGCTGTTTCCAAAACAGTTTAGGATTTCTGTCCTCTACTACTGTTACTGGAAAGCTCTTCCAGAATCCCATGACTGATGGCTAGAAGCTTTTTTTTTATTCCTAGTTTCCAGCCTGAAAATTTATTCTAGATCAGCTTAGTCTCATCCATTTCTCCCAAGAGGTGGTTGTTCTTTAGCACGGAGGGACAGTGGAAGTGTTAAGATGCAAAGTAATGCTTCAGCAGGTCCAAAAACATACCCTGGGTTTTTAAACATTCAAGAGAGCAAAGCAAACACACAGAGAGATACACCCAGTGGGAGGAAGGCAGGAAGCTCAGCACAAGTGTCTGCTGCCTTCACCCAATGGTGGAGCATCTGAGATGACATTTCTTCCTTTTATGCAACAAACAGCACCAGACACCTTCCATCCCAGGGGGATGGGCCAGGCCCCGTCCCACTAGATGGCACTCACTGGTTCTTCCCTTCAAACATTTCATTGGAGCCAGCCAAAAAAAATAATAAAAAATAAATTAAAATAATAAAAAAAAATATATAAAATCTTAGTTGAATCCCACAGCTTTCCCAACATATTCCCTTTAAGACAGTGGTGACCTACCAAAGCCAGGGCGGAGCATGACGGACGGAGGCTTGGGGGGGTGGGGAGGGAATTTGAAGCACCAACCTGGGAGGGAATGTAGTAGCTGAAATTAATATTGCAACCAAGATTTGCTGCAACATAGCAGAGTCATGCTAATTCATATCAATGGTTGGCTGATCTAGTGCAAATTAGCAAGAACGCAAGTAAATAAATAAATATATTTATATATATATATAGTTTGCAATAAGTGTAATGCACTTTAACAGTTTACTGACTGGTACAAGGTAAAAACTGCACAACAACAGGTAAAAATAAAAGTCAGCAACAACAGCTTTGCTCAAAGTAAGGCCTCTGAGATATGAGGCTTTTTTACTTGGATGTGCTTTAGAAACAAAACTGAGTTCTCAATATTCACCCCTACAGGAAAGGGCATGTACTTTCTACTCCAAACATATTGGAAACATAATTAAGACTTGCTTTCCCGTATCTTTTAAAGGTTATTCCTTTAAAAGGAATAGTTCCTAACATTCTTTGCAAGTACTGAACATGTTGGCACTGCTTTAAAGCTTCAACAGTGTTTATGCTTTTAAGTTTTAGCTATTCCAGAAAGTTGTTTGGCTTTATCTACAGTGATACAGCTAAAGATGCTAAAGTGACAAAATGGGGTAAAAAGGCAAGAAACAGGTGATAAAGTACATGAAAAGTTGTAATGTTGTATAAAACAAGTCTTTCAAGATCACAATACATTAAGGTTTTATGGCAGTAAAAGACTTTAGATTTAAAAAGTCTTAAGAATACGGGGCAAAGATGAAAAAATCTGCACACTTTTACTTCAGTAATCAAAATTGTTACCTCTTAACAACTTCTGGTGGTAATCCTCCTTACTACACTGTCTTACAGCTGAGAATTTGGCTTCCTCACACTCCCTTCCCAGACTTAACCTTGTCTGAAGAGCAGAGAAAAGCATGAACTCAAACTAAACTCTTTCAAGTTCTGACTCACTTTGCATTTTTCTAAGAAAAGCAGCATCTACGACGTTTCCCCTCAACATAGTTCTAGGAGATTTCTGATAATTTTCTAGCAATGATATGTTGCTTTACCCTCTACCTCGATGCTGTCCAAAACTTGGTATCTCCCTCAAAAATTACCTCCATATCCCTGACCTACTTTAAGATGAGTTTTGCCACCATTCATTGCTCAGAGAGACTGGCATTGACACTGCCAACACCTGGAGAACTCAATGCCAGGACACCAGGCAACCACACAGTGTTGTTACTCAGGTGCCTTGCTCAGGGAAGGCAGCTCCTGACCAGGGAGAAGTTGTACATGAGGATAAAGATGGGATTTTACTGGCAGGTTGTGGATCAGACACAGGAGAGCTGCCCTGCAAACACTTTGTGTGTTAAATGTGAAGGCCCTGCACCCCCAGAGAACTGAACAACTCAATGTATTCACTCTGGTTACATGTTGTATCCAACACACTACACTGGAAACTGTATCTCACCAGAGGCCAAATCAGCTCTCAAAGGCATTCCTGCAGAAAGGAAGAGCCATGTGGGAGATTCCCACTTCCACAAAGTTGTCATGGAGTTTTTTGGGTGCACAAAGTGCCTTAAGATGGAACAACTCCTAAGAACTTCACTAGAGCCCCAGATCTTCAGTGTAGCGAAACATCTGCTCGTAGAGATCCCATTTTCATTCCTCCTGAACACACTTCACGCAAATTAGTCGTCAAAACACGACCAGCGACACAAAACTTCTTTTGCAAAGCAAAACTACCCGTGTAGAAACTAAACCCACCCAAACAAAGTGCAGGCAGGGTGGATAAGGAGTCCCAGCTGCTACCACAGGTACTCCCACTCACCTTGGCAACCCCGACCCCGGTGAACCTGGCCTCCAGGAGCTCCTGCCTGCGTGGGTCCAGGCTGTGCAATTCTTCCATCATTTCTGCTGCTATGGGAGAACAACACTCAGATTATGCAATGCAAGGAAAAAGGAGAGACATTTAATATTCTGTGCCACTGATGAGACTTAAAAAGTGCCTGTTCTGCAGCACAACCACGTAGAGAGCATTTTCTTGAAAGAGAAATGCAAGATTACCACGTAATAACAACATGACTTTGCCACCATATTATTGTATTTAAACCATAACCCTGCTGGAGTTTCCTCTCTTCTGTTGTACCAGCCATTTCAAGATCTCTAAATCCAAGAAACCAATTATGTCACATTCTCCCACTGGATGCTTTATTGAAAGGAAAACATGGGACCAGAGTGTTATGACTAAAAGATTCAGAGCTTTTCATCCGTGCTGCATGACTAGGAGAAAAAAAAAAAAGCAACATTCTTTACCCCATAATTTATTTTTGGCCAATCTTGGAAATACTCGATCTCCCCAAACTCCAGATTTCATTGACAACAGCTCTGGTTCTTCCAAGCACAGAGATTATAAGAAGAAAATAATGCTCATTTAAACCTTTTAATTTATAGGGTAAAGCATCAGATGCCTCTGAAATAACAGCTGCTTCTACATCTTGGATGTGCCTTGGCAATCCAACACTATGGATGCTTTACATGAAGGGTTAAAAACCCACCCAGCAAAAGTGTGTAAACAGGTTAAAAATCAGGAAATACACAATTCGAATCCTGAACTGCTAAAAAAAAAAATGGGACAAATTTCACTGTTCATTATAACTGTGAATCACATCTTCCCAACCACACCAATCAAGTTCATTTCCAGAAATGTCTGTTCCAGTTTCATTTTCTGGACTAAGGTAGGGGAGGGAAAAAAAAGCAAAAAAAAAAAAAAAAAAAAGGCAAAGCCCAGAAAAAGAAGATAAAGATTTGCTGTATAAAGAGCATATGCGATGAGGAAAGTTCTTGAAGGGCAGCAAGTGCCCTCTAGAACAGGCAGTGCACAATTGTTCCTTTTATGAACTGTCCATTTTGTCCCCGCCGCTTCCTCCAAACGCTGCGGCTCCAAGTTACAGGGGCAAAGTGAATCCATCCGGGGGCATTCCCAGCTGCTCTCCCAAATCAGCCACAACCCTCAAAAACTAATGGGATACTAAACGTGCTTATCAGACCACCTTATTTCTGCTGAGAGCCCAACAAAGCTCTCTCAGCCCAGTTTTCAAAACAGGAAATCTGAGCAGCAGCGAGGAAAATGACAGACAAGCCACGAAAACGCCAAAGATGTTCAAACGCTCCCAGGGCTTCTCCCCCCACCGCGGGGCCACCATCCGTGGGGAACCGCATCCCCACGCCGGGATGCTGCCGTGGGGAAGGGGCTGACACAAGCTCCCCCAGCCCGGGGGGCTGCCCCGGGACCCCCGCGGGCAGGGCTGGTATTCCCTCCGGGTGGGGGGATTTCCAGCAGCCCTCTCCCACCCACTCGAGGCGCAGAGCCGAGCGAGCAGCCTTGCCCCGCTGCCAGCTGCTGCACCGCCTCGGCCTCCTCCTCCTCCTCCTCCTCGCCCCCCAGCCCGGGGCTCCGCAGGCCGTGCCCACCCTGCTCGCCCCCGCGGGGCCGGGCCGGGCCGCGGGGCCTGCGCTGCTCCGAGCCCCGCGAGGGGCCCAGGCCGCGCCGCCGCCGCCCCGGGGCTCAGGCCGCGGCCCTGCCGCCCTGACCCGGCCCCCGCGGTTCTGCCTCTCCCCCACCCACCCGCCCGCCGGGATGGGGCGCAGGGGGGTCCCCCCGCGCCGGCCCCGCCGCCCCCCGCGGGGTCTCACCTGGCGCTGCCGCTCCCGCCGCCGCCGCCCGGCCCAGCGCTGCCGGGGCACCGCGCGGAGATCCCGCCGCCGCCGGGGGCACGAGCAGCAGCAGCAGCGGCGGCGGCGGCGGCGGGAGGAGGAGGAGGAGGAGGAGGAAGGCGGGAGGGAGGGAACCTGCTGCGGCGGCGGCGGCGGCGCGGCGGCACGGGCGGGATGGAGGGAGGGGGGAGGCCGGGGCGGCTCCGCTGCGGGCAGCGGGGCTGGGGAGGGCGGAGGGGCGGGCGGGGAGGGAGGCTGGGGGGGTGGTTCGGGGGTAGGCCGCGGATCCCCGGCCTGGCGTGAGGAGCGCGGCCGGGCCGGGGCGCGCGCGGGCCGGCGGCGGGACAAAGGGCCTGGCGGGAGGGCTCGGGAGGGCCCGGGCGGTCACAGGGGGGCGGGGCGGGGCGGGGGGCGCGGCGGGGCCGGGGCAGGGCAGGGTCGGGGCGGCCCCCCCCAGGTCCCTCCCGGCCCGCGGCGCTCGGCCCGGCCCGGCACTGGGGGCACACGCGCGGGGCGACACCGCCAACAGTCTCGCGAGAGTTGGCGCGCCGGGGACGGGGAGGGGACGGGGGGGGGTCAGAGGGGGCGGGGCTTTGGGGAGGGGCGGGGCCTGAGGGGGAGGAGGGAGGGGCGGGGTGGGGGTCACGGGGGTCGGGGGGGAAGGGGGTGATGGGGGGGTTACATGGGTGGGGGGGGGGCAGCGGGGGGTCAGGGTGGGCCATGGGGTCAGGGCAAGTCGGGGGGGGCAGGAGGTAATTAGGGGGTCACACGGGACTGGGGGGGGAAGGGGGTAATGGGGGGGTCACAGGGGGCTGGGGAGGGACGGGGGTGATGGGGGGGTCACACAGGTGTAGGGGGGGGTCAGGGTAGGCCATGGGGTCAGGGTCCTATGGGGGTCGGGGGGAGCTGAGGGGGTCAGTGGGGGCAGGGAGGTCACAGGGGTGTGGGGGGAAGAGGATGATGGGGGGGTCACAGGGGGCTGGGAAGGAAAGGGGGTAATGGGGAGGGTCACACAGGTGTAGGGGGGCAGTGGGGGTCAGGGTGGGCCATGGGGTCAGGGCAAGTCGGGGGTGGCAGGAGGTGTGAGGGGGTAAGAGGCCCGGGGGTGGGGGTCACACGCGTATGGGGGGGATCAGTGGGGGGTCAGGGTGGGCCAGGGGGTCAGGGCAGGTCGGGAGGGGGCATGAGGCTTGGGGGTTCACACAGGTGTGAGGGGGCAGCAGGGGATCAGGGTGGGCCATGGGGCTGTGGGGAAGGCACAAGGAGAGGTCAGATCCAGCCTTGGGGTGAGGACAGGGCTGGGGGTCAGCAAGGGAGGGGGGCAGGAGGCAGGGGGGGGGGTCAAACAGGTGAGGGGGGAGCAGGGGTCAGGGTGGGTTCAGGGTCCTGTGGAGGTCAGGGGGGCTTGTGGGGGGTGACAGGCACAAGTAGGGTGTCAGATCCAACCTTGGGGTGGGGATCAGGGGTCAGGATGGGTTCAGGGTCCTGTGGAGGTCAGGGGGGCTTGTGGGGGGTGACAGGCACAAATAGGGGGTCAGATCCAGACTTAGGGTGGGGGTCAGTCAGGGGGACAGGGACATGTCCACCTGCCCCCCTGCCCCCCACGGTGCCCCCACAGCGGGGGTGCAGCCGTGGCGTCCATGTACCCCCAATTCCTCCCCTCCTCTCCAGTCTCCATCTTCCACCCCCAGGAGCGACCTCGCTCCCAAAACCACCCTGATCCCCCCCCTCGATGGAGGGTGCAGCCCCCAACTCCCCATTCCCCCCTCCCCTCCCCTCGGGGACCCCCAGGAATGTTCCCAGCCCCTCTTTTGGGGCCGATCCAACATGGAAAACACGCGTGTGAGAGGCACAAGCCGGGCGCCCCAGCAGCCCCCGGCACACACGGCCCGCCCTCGCCTTTGCAGGGCCGAGCTGCCACCGGGGGGAAAAACCAAAACCAAACCAAACAAAAAAAACAAAACAAAAAAAAAACCACAAAAAACCAAAAAAAATTAAAATAACAACAAAAAACCGCTCGTCCTGGCTGGACCCGAGCGATCCCATCGCGGCTCATCCCGCCCGGGGCAGGACCCGCTCGCCCCAAGGCTGACTCAGCTTTGCGAAAAGCAAACAAGGGAAGGGAGGGGGGGGAAAAGAGGATTGTTGGGAAGGGAAGTGGCCAGGCCTGTCCGAGGGGAGGCAGGCGCGGATTAGCGATGGGAGAGGAGGCTCCCGGAGCTCCAGAAAGGATCGGGCAGGGCCGGGAATGCCGAGGGACATCCGTCACCTCCGCTTTGCATCCAGCGGTTTGGGGGCGAGCTGGAACCCCCAGGCTGGCAGAGGGAGGGTGCGGAGAGGAGCCGGCGGAGCATCGCTCCCGCAAGGCCACGGGGGGGAGTCGGGATTATTTAAAAATCGCCAATTTATCGTACTTTTGGTAACTCGAAGCAGCCAATGGCTCCGGGAGCGCTGCCTGCTCGCACAAACCGTGCTTCCTGTGCTTAATTTCGTTTTTTTTTCTTTTTCTTTTTTTTTTTTTTTTTTTCAGTACAAGAGCAACTCCAGGTTCAGCTCCTGCTCTGTGAGTCAAATTTTCAGTGCACGACCAGTGGCAAGAATTTAATAAATAAATAAATAAATATGCATATAAATAAATAAATAAATAGCATTTTCTGTCTGTGTTGTGGGGTTTTTTTTGTTCGTTTGCGGGGGGTGGGCTTTTTGTGTTCTGTTCGGATTTTTTTTTTTTAAAGAAGAAGTCCTGGAGTAAATATTCCATCAGCTGCTAACTAATCACAGCCATTTAGGGGAGCGCTAATTAGGACCACTTGCAGTGAACGTTGTTCAAGGAGGTATAAATTTCATTTGAGCCGTTTCTGTTTGATTTTTGGGTGGAGGGAGGAGAAGATCTGGGAGCTGTTACACCCAATAAAGGGACTGATTTCCCAACACCCCCACCCCACCCCTAGAAACACCTCCAACTCCCAAAGGACCAGCTCAGCCCCCCAGAGTGCCAGGCAGGAATTGGACACCAGTAACACCAAATCTATGGCACTGTCCCCCATCCTTGTGTTTTAGGGGTGATGGAGGTTACTTTGGTCTAATTTTTCCTGTCCTTTTTGGTCAACATTTGTTGAGGCACTTCCTCCTCCTCCTCCATGCATTGCCAGGGATTATATTGCCAGGGATCACACTGTCACCAACATTTCCACCTAAGGCCACCAGAAAAGCCCATGGGCTGTCACAGAATCACAGAATGGTTTGGATGGGAAGGAACCCCAAAGCCCATCTCATTCCACCCCTGCCATGGGCAGGGACACCTCCCACTATCCCAGGTTGCTCCAAGCCCTGTCCAACCCGACCTTGAACACTTCCAGGGACAGGGACAACCTCAACCTCTGTCATTTCCCAATGATTGTTTGCTCACTGTCACTTCTACCACTCACAGATCAACACCCCTTGCTCTCCTTCCCTCTGGCAGGACCAGATTCCCAGGGAGGTAACAGCCTCCTGGAGAATCCACTGCAGCCAGGAACGTTTTCCAAGACATCCTGCAATCCACTGCTGAGCTCCAGGCCTGACACAGGACCCGTGGCCACAGCCCTGAGCTCTGGGTCAGGCTGGAGCAGGGGGTGGTGACATCTGATAACAACAGATAAGCTGAGGTTGCACCATCCTGCTGTGCCTCGCCCCTCTCCCTGCCCCATGTTCCTCTGAAATGGTTGGGGTTTCTCTCCTCACTTGTAAATCAGGGGTAGGGCACGTTCCCTTTTGAGAAGACAGCCCTCCTGACTTGCAGTCCAGGGGCTCTGCTCTGCTCCTGGACCTCTTCTATCCCATCCTCGGCCTTACATTCACACTCTTCCCTATTTCTCTGCTGCAAACTCAACTATGGTTGTCTCCACCTCCATCCTCCAAAGAGCAGCTCAGAGCAACACTTCCAGCTGCAGTTTCCTTTCCAGGATGCCAAAATTGCAGCTCACACCAGCCATGGCAGCTGGTCCCTCTGTGGCACAGAGGGAGAAGGAATAAACAATTTGTAACCGTATTTCTGGCCACAAGCAGGAATTTTGGAGCAGCCTTTAAGGGTCCCACTTGCTGTCAGTGGAGTGCCAGGTAGGTACAAGGGATTTTAGGCAAGTTCACTGGACAGTAGGAAGGAAGTTACTGGGTAGATTTCCCAGTGCAAAGCCTGGAAATCAGGGCTCTCAGAGGTTTTCCCTCCTACAATCCATCAGGACACAGCTCTGAGCAGGGATGCACCATCCATCCCAGGCTGGTACAACACTTCTCACTGTGTTGTGACAGCACATCCAAAACTGGGGTGTCTGGAACAGCAAAGGTCTCTCAGGTAAAAAATACAATTATCTGTGTTAAGACACAGCACACTTGGACTATTTTTATGACATCACCTCCCACGGGAGGTGATCCCCTGGGTTTGGACTCAGCAGAGAAGTGGTGGATTGTTTGGGGTTTTTAATTCTGTTTTCTAAATACGAAAAACCAACTTACTGGAATGTGCTTCTGGCAAGAAAAGGTCGGTTTGTGAGTTTCTGTTTTTACAGGGCAAGGTTTGCTACTTCAAAGTGGCTGGAATATGTGAATAGGTCATCATTTCACACAGGAAATTTTTGGATTCAATTAAAATTTCTAATGTCAACTTTTAAGATACTTCTAAAAGCCTATAAAGCACCAAAACTCAAACAAGGTAAGGTTAGAAAACCAGGATTCTGTTGATGTGGACTTGATTTTCCCCATCTTTTTTGGGAAGAGTTTGTGCGTTTCACCTTCCGGCCCAGCAAGAGAAGGGACTATTTGGATCTCCAAGAATTCTCATGCAGGAAAACTCCTCCTTCCAGGAGTGACACACAAAACTATTCTGTTATCCTTCTGTTTGATTAAGTTTGTAAGAGCCCCTGAGCTCTGGTCCTTTCAGAGGAGCTGCTTGTGAGCAACACATACAGGGCCGACCAAATATTATCTCATCCATGGGGGCCAGCCAGCCCTCCTCCTCCACGGGCTCTGCCAGATCCCTCCCGGACACATCCTGCTCTCCAGCTCTGCCATCAGCCAGTGTTAATGCTGCTGATTCCATCCCCTGTGGCAGCTCTCAGCTCCTTGGATGTCAGCGAGATCCTTGGCACGCTGCTGGTGTATCATGTTTGGAAGAACGACTCGGCTGCCGCAGCCATTGTCACTGGATTCGGCTGGAGCAGCTCAGAGCTCCCCTCCAGCAGGCACAGCACGCTCAGCAAAACTGCAGCAAGCCCTGCCCTCCCATCACAGCTCCTCTGCTAACCCAGGAGAGGGCTGACCAAAATTCGGTAAGGTTTTCATAGGTGTTTTAACAGAGCACGTAACAGGTTCCTTCTGCCTTGAATTGTGAAAAGATAAAATGACAGAAGTCAAACTCCTGATCTTTTTAATGTGGTTTCGGTGACTTTTCTTTGCCTCTGTTCTTCACGCTCGTGGAATACTCTGGCTGCATTTTTTCCAAGCATTTCTGTACTGCCACAAGATCTAGAAATCCACTGATTCAAGGTAACACATACACAAGAGAGCTGAGATTCCTCAGTGACAGCAGGACACTGGAGAAAAGTAATAAATAGTCTGAGCCTTTAAAATATAAATGCTGGCAGAGCATTTACATTTGGTCTCAAATCCAAACATTTATAGCACTGAGAAAAAACAACAACAACCAAAACCCACAAGAGTTCAGCACTCAACAGGTTTTTTAAGGATTTAGCACCAAGGGATGATGTCACCTCCAGGCATCACATCCTGAAGAGGCCAACCCTTGTCTGCAGAGCAGATTCTGTTGGACCTAACAAGGCACGAGCTGCAAATGACGATTTTTCTGGACTTGGGGAACTCAAAACCTCTCACCCCAGTGTGGATTCTTGTCTAGTAAGGGCAGGGCTTCTGCCACACTCCGAACACTAAAAGGGTCTTTCCTCATTTTCATTAGGGAGAAAATTGGTATCTGAGCTCCTCAGAGATAACATGCCATCACCTGACTCCTTCCCGAGGCCATGGACAGGCTCCACCCTCCCACACAATGGAGTTTATCGCCGAGGTTGTTCCTGCCCCTCCCTCTGTCTACACCTCCAGGTGCCCCATTAGGGAGGCTTTGATACCCAAACCCAGTAGGAAAGCATCCAGGTCACAGCCTCCACACTGCAGCCAGCCAAGTGCAGCCTCAGAGCCGTGCCCTGATCCAAAGGGAGAGCGTGTCCTGCCGCTGGAGGAGGAAAGGAGCTGTGTGCAGGCACCTGGAATTGTGCAGGCACCTGGAATTGTGCAGCCTCCACGGCCCAGCTGAGGGGAACCAAACCTCACAGGTAGGAAAGAAACACCTCTGTGTGTCTGGTGCTAGAAACATCCACTGGTTTTAGTTCTGCACACACTTGAAACGCTGGGATTCTCCTGAATGTGCAAGTCCTTCCCTGCCCTCACTTGCTCCCAGCTTCCTAGAATACAAGAGGGTTCTATTCTCAGCAGGGTTTGCCCCCTGCTTCTCTTCCTCCTGCATAATAACACCCTACCTTACAGGGCTTTGGAAAGCCTTAATTAGACAAACTGCTCTGAGATTTGTGTGAGAGGGAAATTAAACCAACATCCTATTGTAAAGCTGGAGTTAATGCACACACATTTCTCCAAGTACATTCAGCCTCTGAGTGAGTGTCTGTAAACACATTCCAACCTTCCTTAACGAGGCTCCTCTCAGTAGGGAAGAAGTCACTCGAAGCTGTGGAAAAGCCAGACTTAAGTTTTCTATGCAACCTTGAGCGACCTCTTCACATCCACCCTTGGCACTAAATGTGGAAAAAACCGTGTGGCTGTTTAATTACAGACTGCAGGGACATGGACCTGCCCAGGTGAGGGGGGGACAGCACCACACCTCCAGCTCGGTCCCAGGGGTGAGGAGGCAGCCTGAGGGGAGATCAGGCAATCTTCTCCCCAGCTGAGGAAAGCCACATCCAGTGACCCTGGAGAAGATCCCCCAGTGCAGCAGATCCCCCAGTGTTCCCCCCTCACACCACAGAGGTGTGAGCTCGGCATCTGCGACCTGGGATTGCAAACGAGACCTTCCCACTTCACCCGAGCTGAAAGAAAGTTTCATATTCCAAAGATTGGGCTGCAATCCCCCAGAACTCCCCAACCCCTCCCCAACATGGAATTGCAAGAGCTACAAAGGGTCCTCTGGACTGCAAAATCAACCTGAACACAGCAGTGACACTCGTGCTCCACCCCAAACCCAAGCTGCTGTTCCCACGCTGTGTTGGTGCCTGCAGTGAGGGCTCTTTGGGGTTATTTAATACCAGGGAGCACAGCTTAGAGCAGCAGGGTCCAAACCTCACCAGGATGTTCCTCCTTCCTGGAAACAGCCGTGGACCAACAGGCTGGGAGCTGCAGGCAGGTGCTGACACGTCAGACTTGCCAGGGAGCTTTGCCATCCCTGCTTTCCAACCACAGCCAGCTCCTGCTCATCCCACTGTGGGTCAAAGACCATGTATTCAAGAATGAAAGCCTTTGGTGGGAGGACACCTCCTGCCATGCCACGCAGCCTCTGGGCAGGAGGGAAAAGCAGAGGCACACACGGCTCAGATTCCTTTGCCTTTCCCTGCCTGTGCTCCAGCTGAGTGGGCAGTGCTTGTGCTCTCCCTCACAGAGGTAGCAGGATCCTATTCACTTCAGATTAGCACTCAGGGCTGCTACAAAGGTGATTTCCTGCACTGTGTCCCACTTTCTCAGCAACACAAGCTCCCATTCAGCCAGGCACTTCCACACAGGAACTTACTGCCTTCAGCAAGAGCTAAAAGCACAAACTCCAGAGCTTTGCTGATTAGGCACAGAGCTGACAACTCCTTTTCCTCCAGAGCACCTCACTTTGCAGGAGAGTCCTCCAAAAATTCCTCCCTAGTCCTCACTTTTCTAGTAGTTTTTATCTTGCCCTGAAAACATATGTGAGAACACAGTTAAAATCAGAATGTTCTGTTGGAATCAGTGTCTAAGGACACTGCACACAAGACATGTGCCAGGCACCCCTGGCAAGGCAGAGGAACAGCTACAATAGCAAAAGTGATCCATCCTCACTGTGGATCCTCTCCTGGACTAATTTCCCCCAAGGTGGCACCGAACTAAAAGTGGTGGCACTGCTCTGATTGACAGATGAGATCCAGCTGATGGACCAGGAGAACAAAGACTGCCTGACTTGGTTTCCCTCCACCTGTGTTTAGAGATGGAAGGATGCTCCCCAAATCCCTCAACAGCCTGATCCCTGCAGTCTCACCCTCACCTCTGGGCACTGAACTTGAGCATCTTTCATTTGTGCTCAGGAAAAACAGTTCAGTTCAGGTCTGTGATTCCCATCGGGAATCCAGTGGGGACAAGCCCTGGCTCATCCCAACGCCAACGACAGAAGGAAGCTCTTCCAGCTTTCATTAGGATGCAGAGCCAAAAGCTGCTGGTGTGTGCACATGGAGGTTCCTTCTGCTCATAGCCCTGTTCTGTTGAAATCATTCAGGTCTCATTTATCCTGGAGCTCTACAACTCACAAATGGTGGTGGCATTCCCTGAGAAGGTGGGGAGAAGACAACTGTGTCCGGTCTCACATGCCCCTGGTCAGAAGAATTTGATGGTTACTGTTATAACAACCAAAATCACTACCAATAACTGCTGTTCCCACTTTGCTGTGCTGTCAGGAAGATCCTGAGAAAGCTCCAATTTTCAGTGGAATTTACAATGTACTTATTTTGGAAGCGACAGCATCAGAAATACCCCCCAGCTCCTTGTTCTCTTCACCTCCCCTGTTCCCTCCTGCCTCCCAATTTCTAGCCCATCTGTGAAATCAGGATGCTGGGAGAGGAATGATGTACCTGGGGAGGCACAGGGTTCTTTGCCATGGACTGGAGCCCTCAGCAGCATGGCTGGATCAAAACCCTTTCTGAAGGACTAGTTCCAAGTCCAAGTCTAAGTCACAGGCTTGATGCCCTAATCCCTACATGAAAGGGTTATGTGAAGGGTCAGAATAGGTGGTGATAAAGTTCCCTTCCAGCCAAAACAATCTTGGAATCTCCAAGGAAATCCACCATCCTCTGGCAAGAGCCAGGACCACACTTTCCAAAGTGTAACAATGCCTGGCTCCAGACTCACCAGGGCAGTGCCAGGGAAGAGCTATGAAATCATCTCTTCTGCTTGGGAGGTTCAACAGGCCACGTTGGCATTGCCTGTGAGCCACAGACCACAGGCCTTGGAATGCTGGGAACAAAACCAGAGCAGATATGCTCAGAAAGGCTTAAAAGTTAATGTTGCTCTGCTAAAAAGGGGGGGGGGGGGGGGGAAGAAACCAACTAAAGGCAGCACGGCAAAAGTCAGTTTGGAGATCTCCTCTGAACGTGCTGGAAGGGGTTGTGCAACCCAGCTGGCTCAGCAGGGCCGAGGTGGGAATGGCAGGAGCTGCTGCAAGTCAGGACTGAGGTACCCGTCAGGAGAGCAGCAGCGGGAAGGGGAGCAGGCCGGGATTAATGAGGGAAACTCAGACAGTGTCTGTCTGTAGGAGGCCTGGCTCAATTCAAGGCCATTAACTTGTTGCTTTCTGAACACCACCAAGAGCACTGGAAACAAAAGCACGTCTGCCCAGCATGGGCCCTGCTGAGTGATTGCTTAAATACTCCGGCAGAATGAAGAGCATTAAGAAAGGCAAAGAGCCACTTCAGTGGCTCCAGGCTCGCAGCACTGCAAGTTTTTGCATGAAGCCCAAGTCAAAGCCAGGCAGGCAACTGGGATGTAGCCTTGAAAGTAGAAACAAATAAATTACTAGCCTTCATTTTCTCCCATTCTGGAGTTTAAATTTAAAGGGGAGGTCTATCAACTTTACATAAATCATGTTTATAATTAAAAACATATTTTCCTGCGCTGCTTACAAGCCTTTGGATGATTAATAAGGCGTTTTTCACATTATTTTAATTCGCACTAATTATGCTGCTTGTTTACCCCAGTCAATAATTTTTCTTCCAGGGAGATAAAGCCATCCTGGGATGAGACCTCTCTCCAGAGACCAAGAGGGAAAGGACCCCAGGGAGCTGCTGCCTGAGGCCCCAGAACACATGGGAGGTCTGTCACCGAGCTGGGACATGAGTCACGTCACGTCCAACGCTCACAGGACTCTTGCTAAGCCTGACTCTGAGCCTGGGTAAGCTGAGGAGACTTGAGCTTGCTCAGCTGCTGCCAGAGGCCTTGAGCTGTGTTTTGCCTAGACCTTGCCTGAAGTGCCAGCCTTGCCAGGGAACCAGACTTGGGAAGTTTAGCATGAAAACACAGCAGTGACTGCACAGCTCCTGGGCTGGGTCAGGTTTGTGCCTGGCAGAAGCCAAAGGAGCTTTGGAAGAGCAAAGCTTTATCTCCTCCTCTTTCATTTGCAGCTGCTGGAAAGGCTCTTGGCCCTTTGGAAAATGCAGGACAACCAACTGACCAAGAATTCTCTTCCCTTTCAACATTATTGAACAGAGTTAGATACATAAAAAAAGCAACGGTGCATTCCCACTGCAGCCTTCGTGGTGTGAGTGGATTCCCTGGGTCACCTTTCCCAGGAAGGGCTGAAAAGTCCCACCTAGAAGCCTTCAGGTAGCAGACAAAGCAATACCTGCAGGGTGACACAGTGCTGCAGGAGTCAGGAACTCATCATGCAGCCACATGCCCAGCAGGAAGCATTGCTCCAGCCCCTTCCAGTGCTTCCCAAAGCAGGGTGTTCCTGCTCCATCTCTCCAGTGCTCCTGCAGACTCTCCAAAGGCACAAATGATACTTCCTCAGCTTTTTACCCTTTCTCCTCTGGTTCAAGACAGCAGTTATTTCATAACCTCCATGTCTCCAGAGCTGGCAGTTACTCTTAGGCAACTGCAGGCTCCAAACACAAGTGTCTGGCTGACAAAACACACAGGAACTGCTCTTCAGCCAGTGCTGCACAACCAACACGTTGTTATTTCATGAACTAAAACAAGGTAGGAGATACCAGCCAAGGCTTTCTCTTCTTCAGAGCTGAGAGCAGGCACTAGTGAGACTCATGGTAACAGTAAAGAAAACTATAGTTACCTATTGGTGGCCCAAATCTTTCAGATCAGGTGCTCTGTGCAAGCCTGATTTATATTAATCAAACCAGCACTGAAAAGCATGATCACAAAATTTATTCTAACACCTGTTGTACCACACCCTAAAAATAACAAAAGAAAACAGGCTGAGATAAAAGATATTTGCTGTCAAAGGTGGGGAGATACCTCCACAAAGCCACAGTGTTGGCTTCCTCTAAGGAATTAAACAAGAGTGCAGAAATTAAATATTCTGCAGATTCTGGATCAAAGACAAATGTCTTGTCTGCTTGGGTTTGGCACATCACCATGACAGGGCAGTTTGTGACCAGCAGAAAAAGCAGGTAATTATTTATAAACCTGGTCCCATGGGCTGCTTCTGATATGCTGCACTCTGAAGGTGCCCCCAAACTGGCATCAGCCCTAAATCTTTGAAAACTTGAACCCTGCCTGACAGGAATTTCCAGCAGCTGAGCTGTAGGGTGCTGGTTCCCTGGGTGGACACCCCTGAGGGCAAAGCAGCAGCATCTCCTTTCTCCACAGGTGATCTGCACACCTCGGGGCATCCAGGGGCAGCTGGCACAGAGAAACTCTCAGGTCTCAGTTCCTGCCCTCAGATCAATGTGTTTGAACTTGTGGATTGGCACAAACCTGAATGAGCAGAAGAGAGTTGCATGAGATAAGCTGGCCAAGGGATTCAGACCAGTGACCAGCTGCAGAGAAGAGCAGATTTAGTGCCCTTGTACGTTCTCTGTTCACGAGACATGAGCACACAAGACAGAGGTGAGGTCACAGCTCCCCTGTTTCATGTGGAAATCCAGAGTATGAGTGACTTGCTACTCATCTTGCTCAGCTGCTGGAAGACACCAGGACCACTTCAGTTGTTAAAACTGTAAATAATTTTAAAAACTCAGACCCAGGGCTCCATCCTCAGCCCAGTTCTCTTCAACATCTTCATTAATAACTTGGATGCTGGACTTTGAAGGAACACTTCAGTTTGCTGATGATACTAAACTGGGAGGAGCAGTTGATTCCCTCAAAGGCAGGGAGGCCTTGCAGAGAGACCTCCACAAATCAGAGAGCTGGGAATCACCAACCATGGGAATTCCAACAAGGGGAGGTGCTGGATTCTGCCCCTGGGATGGGGCAACCCAGGATGGATGGACAGACTGGGAATGAGAGGCTGGAAAGCAGAGTTGGGAAAGGGCCCTGGTGGTCCTGGTGGGTGCCAGATGGCCCTGAGTCAGCAGTGCCCTGGCAGCCAGGAGGGTCAACCCTGTCCTGGGGGCACCAGGGAGGGGACTGTCCCGCTCTGCTCTGCCGTGGGGCAGCCTCACCTCAACATTGGGGCAGTCTGGGGGGACACAATATAAAAAAAGACATTAAGCCATTAGAGAGTCCAAAGGAGGCCATGAGGATGGGGAAGGGTCGGAGGGGAAGCCTTATGAAGAGGCTGAGGGCACTTGGTTTGTTCAGCCTGGAGAAAAGGAGACTGAGGGGAGACCTCACTGGGGTTTGCAGCTTGCTCATGAGGGGCAGTGGAGGGGCAGGTCCCAATCTCTGCTCTCTGTGACCAGTGACAGGACTTGAGAGAATGGCTGGAGCTGTACAGGGGAGGGTCAGGTTGGATCTCAGGGAAAGGTTCTTCTCTCAGAGGGTGGTTGGCACTGACCAGGCTCCCCAGGGCAGTGGGCACAGCCCCAGGGCTGTCTGAGTTCAAGGAGCATTTGGACAACGCTTTCAGGCACGTGGTGGGATTCTTGGGGTGTCTTGTGCAGGGCCAGGAGTTGGACTCAATGATCCTGATGGCTCCCTTCCAACTCAGCCTATTTTCTGACACCTAAAGTACCCCTCGGTCCACTCTCTGGGCGTTCATCCTTGGCAGAACTCACTCGCAGTGACGCCAGGCACTGCACAAGGCACTGAGGTGTCCTGGCTGTGCAGGACTCCATCAAACCACATCTCACCAGGAGGAGACACTCCCTGGGCACGGAGAGGCTCCAGCCCCACAGCCCAGGCCGTGCCTCAGGCCCGGGGGGTGCCGGGTTTGCGGTACTTGCACTGGATCCACACCCGGTACATCGTCATCTGCTTCCCACGGTTCACCTGCAGCCGCCGATCCACCACGTTCTGGATCTTCTCCAGCCCAGCCGTGGTGAAGAGGTGGTTTAATTCATCTGGAAGCAGAGAGAAGGACACTGAGGAGACTGTAATTCCTTTAACTGACAGCTGCTTACGCTGAGGGCTGAGCTGTGCTGAAAGATGGGCCAGAAGAAACTCAGGGCCTCACCCTGGCAGGGAAAGGATCAAACGAGACTTAACTGCTGTTCCAGGGGGGTTTAACATCACAGTTTGTCAAGTTTTCCTTCTAGCAAGGAAGGAAAGAAGTATTTGGAGTACAACTAGAGTTACAGAAACTTGACAAAGAAAACAGCAGCACTTTCCCACATGGGCACTGCCTCCAGTAACTGATTAAGGAGCATCTCCTGACAAGTAGGGACAGATCCATTCCTTCCCCTTCCCCCCCCCCCAGAGGAATTTCAGAGTCTGCAAGAGCAAAGAACAGGATCAGACCTACGCCTTTAAATGGTGGCAGTAAGATCTGTGCTGTATAGGGGAGGGGAATGGGATTCATTAAGGCTAAATTTGGGGGAAAAAACATCCTTAAAAACCACACCCTGTTGGGGCCCAATCAAAGCACTAACAGCCCTGGAGGCTTCAGCACTTCCACGGGCAGGTATTCCTGACCAAGCAAATAAGTCTCAGAGTGCCCCAGCACAGTGGCTGTGGGCAAAGCCAGCCCCAGTCCTGCTGAGCAGCAGAGAGCTCGTTCCACGGCAGCCAGGACACGTGGTTTGTGTGGAGTTTCTGTAGGAAAGGGTTGACAGGTCCCAGCTTGTGCTCCTTTATCAGATGCTTCCATCGTGAGGTGCTTGCCAAACACACATTAAACATTAATTTTGTTGTGACAAACAAGATTGGAGCAGTGGGGAAGGGAACAGTTGATGCAGTTGTGCCCCTGCTCGAACGCTGACCAGGCACTGACTGGAGGTGCAACTGGTGATAAACTGGGAGAAGAACACACCCCTGTCAACACCAAGCAGCAGCAGAACTGAAGGGTGCCTCAGCTCCATGCTGAGCCACACCCTTCTGATTTCCTCATAGGAGAATAGGAATATTAAGGAAGTTCCTCCAAGCGGTGTCCAACTCCCTCCATCACCGCGGGCAAGATTCAAGGAGAGCTCCTCCTTGAATCCCACCCCTCCCAGGGGAGCAAACACTCCAGTTTTTCTCTAAAAGGATTTTCCACTAAGGAATTCACCATACTTGCACCAGGAACTGACAAACCCAGGTTCAACTGGGAGACACTTAAAGACAGACTGGAAAGAGCTTGTGGCCAAACTTGAGGGCAGAGGGACAAGAAGCGGTGAGAGAGTCAGAGGGATGGTTTTGGATTGTCAGAGGGATGTTTTTGGATAGTCAGAGGGATGTTTTGGATAGTCAGAGGGATGTTTTCAAGCCTCCTACCTTGTGTGAAGAAGTAGACTCTGGTGCCATCACCTCTCACATAGAAGTTTTCAGACAGACATTGACCTGAGGGCAAGAGGGATTTAAACAGTTACCACTATCACTTAAAAATCAACAACGGCCATCCGACAACGGGCACACTCTGTGCTTCCAGGGAATTAATGAGCTGCCTCCACCCAGGGCAGACACAGCTCCAGAGGAGCATCATCTACCAGTGATGTGGCCAGAGTTGCCAAGGGAAGAGGGGAAAATACCTTTCTTAAACCGAAGCTGGGCCAGGTCGTAGCGGCCGTAATCCCGTAACAAAATCATCCCCCCTGGCTTCAGGAGGCGGCTCAGTCTGCTCACACACTCTGCATCCTGTGGGATGAACAAACCAGGAGTGCTCAACATCCTGCAAATCATGCTTGTTCCCTTCCAAAAAGATGGGATGGAGTTTCAACTCGATATATGGGTATAGAGTTTCAACTTCATGTGAAGAGCTACCCAAAGCCAGCGGTTCTGAGCTCTCCCAGTCTCAAGTGGGTGGATTGATTTGGCCTCTTTATTTCTGACACTCCCTGATTCTGGGGTATTTTTTTCTTACAAGGATAACCAGCCTGCCACAGCAGGGATTAACTGCTCTTTTACTCATCACAAAAGATCTCCCCTGGTTTATGTCTAAAAAAGTAGTAAGGGAACTTGAAGAAAAATGCTGTGTAATAAAAAGGGCACAAAAGAGAGGCTAATATAGGTTGTAACACAGTGTCACATAAGATCACAGCACTTGTCTTAACTGTTTTCTCAACCTGTCCCCTCCCTGCTTGCCACCTCCCATGTGAGAAATTCATCCACCCTTGGAGCCTGAAAATCCAGCAGAGTATTTTCCAAACAGGTGCTGAGTGCTCAGCGTGGCTGAGGTTCAGAGCAGTGACCACAGCAAGGCACCCCCTGCAGCCACTTAGCACTTCAAAATCACACCTGTCCCCTGCCAGAACCTGTTACAACAACAAGCACCTGCAAACTTCATTTACAGAGGCTTCACAGAAAACTGGACCAGAAACACACCAAACTAATTTTACTTGACGTGAGACTATTAAAGAGCTGCAGCTGTAGAAGAATTACCTTCTGCAATCACAAAGATTAAAACTTACTTCTCTGGGAGAATTGCTGAGAGGACAAAGATAAGAATAACAATGTCAAGACTCTCCTCTGGCATTGGGAAAGGACTTTGGTCGTTGCACAGGTCATGGACAAAGGCAAAGCAGCGAGAAGAGTCATATTCTGCATTGTTCTGTATTTGAGGGGAGAGAAATCAAGAGCATCAGTAGCAGACCCTGACCTCAGTATATCTGGACATGGAGCATTTTAACTTTCACATCATCAAGTGTGTGTCCAGAGATCTGTGTCAGCCTCACTGCTCTAAGGCAGGTGGGGTCAGGTGGGTTAGGCAGGAACAGTGGTGACATGGGAAAAAATAAGAACACACAGGAGATTTACCAAGAAGTTGGTTTTGTTACAGACAGACAATCAGCACTGCCAAAACCCCAAACTGGATTCAGGCTTTAATGCAATTTTAAGGTCAGATTTTCCTCTAGTAGTGGTAAGAAGTGAGGGATTTACATTGTTAAATTGGAAACCTTTATGCAAGTGTGAGCATCAGGGCCCTCTCTGCATCATTGAAATCAATATTCATTTCCTACAAGCAGATATTCCTTATACCCCAAATATCAAACCTGGCTCCCTAAAACTGCACTCTCAAAAATCCCATTTGGACCTCTGTAAGAAGTTGTGTGCTTTCCTGAAGCTGCTGCTATGAGAAGTGGTTGTGTCACCTTAGGAGGATGAAATGGGTGCTGCCTCTGCTGCTCTCTCATCTTGTGAACTGACTGATGGCATTTGACTTCCTAGATTCTCAGTTCTGCTCTGACCTGAAATTTGTTAGCAGCTTTTGTCCTTTGACTAAATCCCAGCCTCCTGCTCCACAAACAGGCTCCCTCCTCAGCAGTCTGTGCTGGAGCAATCAGCCCACATTCCCAGAACTGACAGCAATGCACACACAAACCAAAACCAGCTTCAGTTCCTGTTAAAAAATAGCCTGAATGTTTTCAAGGTTCAGCAGTTACTCAGCTAAAAGAGCACTGGATTGAGAAAAGTACTGCCAAGCACAGGGGAAGAAAATCTGCCTGACTTGTCTGCTGCCAATGTGACATTTTGAGAACTTCAACTTCCCTCCTTCCTACAATCTTTGATGGCTCATTTTCCAGATTTAGGGTCAGCAGCAGGGCTGGCTAAAAACAGAAAGCTGCCAGCACAGCCAGAGAGTGCTGGAAGCTGGGAGAGATTTGTTGTAATGGGCAATTGGCCCCAGGTACTTCCCACTTTTTCATAAATCACCACTGAGTTTACCTGGACAAGATCCACAGCTGTTGTAGAAAAATCACAGCAATAAACAAACAGACCTGGGTCACTGCAAGAAAGCAGAGAGACTCATCATTTATAGCCAGCAATTAAGGACTGTCTCAAAGGCACAGGGTCCAGAACTGGGAGCCTGGGCTTTAGTCTCTGTGTAAAATTTGGTGGATCCCATTGTTCCTTTATGCCCACTATTCTCATGTGCAACTGCTTCCTTTTCCTTCTGGAAACAGCAAATGGGAGACAGCAAATGTGAATGTTGGGTATATATTTACAGTGAGTCACATTTTTTTCACTGAATCTACTTTAATAATAGACCCTTAGATTGTATTATACTTCTTCTGCATTAAAGGAGAGACATGTGAAAAATGTGGCAAGTTTAATGTGAATTACTCCTGGACAGATGGAATGTTTTTGAAAACACACTGAAAAATGATTCAAGGGTATCACAGAAATAGAAATGTGACTTCCAGCAGAAATCACTCCCATGTTAACATCTGCAAATCAATACTGGAAAAGGAGAGGCACCAAGGCCTGCAGGAAAATGCTTTCAGAATGAGACATGTAAACTCACAGCAGGCTTTGTTGGTTGCATTAAAAGACCAAAGATTTTCAAGCTCAGACCACAATAATATGAAGCTGCAGGTGGCAAAGGCCTTTCCCTGAGATTGTTTAAACTAAGATCACATAGAACACTTTTCCAATTGGTTTTTAGGGGCTGGTGGATCATGCAGGTAAAAACCTACTTCATAGAATCTCAGAGTGGTTTGGGTTGGAAGGGACCTTAAAGCCCATCCAGTGCCACCCCCTGCCATGGGCAGGGACACCTTCCACCAGCCCAGGTTGCTCCAAGCCCCATCCAACCTGGCCTTGGACACTTCCAGGGATCCAGGGGCAGCCACAGCTTCTCTGGGCACCCTGTGCCAGGGCCTCCCCACCCTCCCAGGGAAGGATTTCTTCCCAATATCCCATCTTACCCTGCCCTCTGGCACTGGGAAGCCATTCCCCCTTGTCCTGTCACCACTTACTTGTTGGTTTGTAAAATTGGGAAGACTGTATTCCCAGCCCCACAGCCAACCTGCACAAACAAAGCAGATGCACACAGTGAGAATAATTCCTTCAGCACATCCCAAAATTTCAAATCCTCTCTCTACAGCCAGGCAACCAAGAGAATCTCCCCAGTACCAGCTGAGTGTGGCAGTGACCATTTGTAACCCTCCCTGCAAAGTCTGTGTTCAGCTCTGAGGAGCAGAATGACTCTTGTGGAAAACACTAAGCAAGTTCTTGTCAAAATCTTACTAACAATATATATTGTTACTCTCTAAAAGCTGTTTTTGCTGGAAGCCCAAGCATAATAACAACCAGTCTGAGTCACTGAAACACTGGCAAAGGCCAGGGGTGGGTTACATTTGCTTCCACAGAAATTCAGAGCAATGGAGAAGGGAAGTTTGCTTTACCCTAATTACATCCTGCTGTTGCAGAGTTTCCTTCACTACATGGCCCTTCCTCAAGTTACAGCCAGGCCCACAATGATTCTGCCTTATTATTCCTTCTACTTGTTCCCATCTGAAGAGAAGATGATGGCTCCCACAACTGGGTTTGGGGAATTTGCCTCTGAGTGTTCAGGGAATCAGTAAAATTGGAATAAACTGAGCAGAGAACACCACTGGGGGTTTGCAGTGATAGATGTGCTCAGGTGAGACAGGAAAGCCACAGTGATAATATCAAAGTCTGAAAAAGCCTCCAAACCTCAGATTAAATTAAAATATCAAAAGGACAGTTCATACTAACTCTCCCTGGAAGGGAAGGACTTCCATTAAATACAAAGTACTAAACAAATCCAGCAATATCTACAGTGAACAAGTAGAGGTGTGTAGTGGTTTGGACTTCGTTTTCCCCCAGAGGATAAGAAAAGTGGTAGACCCCAAGGGGTGGAAACCCCTGGAAGTTTTGAATTTCTGTCCAATGAGCGCTCCTGCAAAAAATGTAAACATATCACAACCAGACCGGAAGAGAAGAGTTGTAGTTTTTGGGTTAGAAGAAGGTGGCCATGTTGTGAGCCACGAGGAAGGGGCTCTGAGCCCCACAGGGGGGGCTTTGGCCCCCCAGCCCCAGCTGGGCCTGTGGGGACCTGGAACAGCATAATGCTGGGCTAGGTGCCTATAGTTATGCTGGGAGATGTTTTCTCCATCGTGGGCAGTGGCCGTGGCAGTGGCCGGAGAAAGCAGCAGCCAGAACTGAACCGAAGAAGCAACAAAGACATGCAGCACCAGAGAAGGGACTCCTGGAAGGAGACCTGAGGGAAGGAGAGTCAGCAGCTGAGTTCTACAGAGTTCTTGGGGGTAAGAACTGATACCAGACCCCCCAAAACTCCTTTGAGACCTCCTGGAAGGAGGAAGTTGATAGACTCTTACTTGAAAGAGCCTTGAAGTGCAATATGCACTGCAGAGAGGAGCTGAGAAGCTCGGTCGTCCTGAGAGCTCAACCAGGACGGAGTGGGGGAGGTTGGCCTTGAGGCCCTCCCTTGCTGCAAGCTACACAGAAGCTCGCAGCCTGAGACAGGGCACAGAGGCCCTGCAAGGAGCTTGAATCTCCTGAAGATACCAGACCGTCACGAAGACCCCCCTGTGCTTCGTGATATGATGTGGTGAAACGACCTTGTCTGGGGTGACGAAGCCCACGGAAGACCACTCGTTTGGAGAGACGAGTGGCCGAGGGGGATACCCCCCTCGTGTGTGCTGGCAGAGATCCAGCTATCAGCTGCTACAAGAAACAGAAGAGACAGAGAGAGCCTGCTGCCTTAGAAGATGCTACTGCTTAGTGACTGCTACTCTGAAGAAGCTGCTGCCCTAAGAGACTGGAAGGGATCTGTCCTTCTTTCCCTCCTGGACTTTTATTTGGAGGGGAGAAGAGATCTGATCCATTGTAAATACTTATGTCATGGTAGAGATAGTTGTAGTCGTGTGTATAATGTATTGTAGTATTATTTGTATAGTCATTGTAATATATTCCCTTTCCCCATTCTGAGTCTGGTTGTGTTTTGTCTGGAAAAAAACCCATCTCACATTGGGTTGAGATGTGGGAGGGGGGATGGAGCTAGGGAATTGGAATTTGGGCTATCTCAAACCATGACAAGGTGGCAGAGCAAAAGGTCACAACCAGCTGTCAGGAGTCCAGTATTTATAATTCCCACAGACTTCTCTCTGGGACAAAGCCTGTATCAGTCGGGATCCCCTGTTATCACATGGGCCTAAGGAACAAACCCAAGAGCATCTTTACATTCTTGGCTTCATTGCTTTGTTTCACACCTCTCAAGGCAAACAGGAGTCAGCACAAAAGATAAATGACAAGGGAAAACCTTATACAAACAAGCAAAAGAATCAGTTCCTTCCAAAGATGACTTGTAAATGCTTGTTTGAACATCTGACAGCAGTAGTTTGGCTTTTAAACTCTGAAACTTCTTACATCCTTGTGCTCTGCCAACTCAAGAGTCTGAACCAAAAGTATACCAACAGATTTAGTTCAGTTCTAAGCTGCCCTCTGATTTCTGCATTCTGCTGACTGAAGGCACTCAACCACTCCCTGTTTGCCAGTGATCCATGTTTTTATGTCCCAGCCACACAACCCTGATCCCAAGGCACAGTTTGGTGTGTGACTCTGCTTTCCAGCTCTCACCTCTAACACACGGTAAGATGCAGCTGATCCTGGGTAATCTCCAGCCCCCTGGGTCAGCTCCCTGTGCTCCTGTGCAGCCAAGTGCTCTGTGCACCCCTCAGCTCTGCTTTGGAGCAGGTTGAACTGACCCTCTGTCCTGGTTTCCAATGAACAATGTCCATTTGCACACCTTCCCGGCCCGTCACTGTTGGATTCTTCTTTGGTACTGAATTCATGCAGAGAATCCCCATTTTGGCTTGAGGTCCTGTTGGGTGCCAGCTCAGGAAATTCAGTGAACAGCCAGTGCCTGTCCTTGAAGAAGCCATTTTCGTGGATTTTATAGAAGTCATCCCAATATCTCTTAGCATTCACCTCGTACTCCTCTGTGAACACAAACAAAAACATCATCAGGTCTCAGGGTTGAAGCAGGTCAGACAGGGAGGGATCACTGCAGACATCTGTGCAGCAACCTGCTCTAATAAGGAAGATTATCCACTGAAAATCACCTTTATTTAAATTTGCCATCCCACACAAACACTCTGGTCACCTCCTCACAGTCACTTTGTTAGGACATGAAAAGGGAAAAGAGAGAGAAGAGGAAACTCTGTGTGTCCTGGTAGGATTTAAAAGAAGCTGGCAACAGAAAAAGCCTCTTTGAAGGACACTGGAATGAAGAAATCCAGGTTTTACTTCCATCTCTAGCACTGACTTGGTCAGTTCACTGGAAATAATTCATTTGGAGCCTCATGACACTAAGTGTGAAGCACATACAACTCCTAAGGAATTCTGAGAGCCCTTTTTTTTTTTTTCAGATGGAGAAGCAGAATAATTGTCCAACCCACAGGCCTGGCAGAAAGCTCCATTAGCATTTGCACATTCCTGCCAGATTCCAGCACGTTTTCCACAAGTTTTGCTGCAGTCCAGTCTGGAGCACTTTGTTTTCCATAGTTCTGTGCTTTTATGAATTAAAACAACAGAAGTGATCTCTAAAGTAACAGTGGAGAGCTAAGGTGGACAGGCTAAAGATGATCAGAAGGAACTTCAGCAGCAGCATTTTACACCAGTGGATCTTCCAGGAGGCAGAGAGTATACAGGGAGCTGGAATAATACTGGCCTAAGGAAATTCCAGTCACCTGCAAATTATTTCCACACCATTTCCCAGATTTCAGACCTAGGGCAGTTCAGGGGAATACTTCTTCCATGGGAAGTTAAAATCCAAGTAGCTTTCTGAATCCTCAGTGTGATGAGTCCTCTGTCCTGGGAATTAAGGGCCTAATTACAGCATCTTATGCTTGGAATCACCTGGAAACATCCAATGGCCAGAAATCTCCAACTGCATTCCAATAACATGGAATCCCTCAACCATCTCTGCACAGCAACAAGTGCATTACGGAATAAAGCTGATTGGAGATCAGTATACTGCCTGAACTGTAGTTTATTTATTAAGACTTTTAAAAGCATAAAACTGTTCAGAAGATCTCTGAAGGAGACAGTCAAGTGAACCCAGAACACCTGGAAAAATATGTAGCTCAGCCAAATATAGACAAAATGACTTAACAAAGAAGCACAAGTCAGTCATATATCTATTTTAGTAGGATCTATCCCTGCAGCACAAAGAGCTATATATAAAAGTAATCTCTTTACCTCAACTACAAGGATTTTATCCTTTTAAGAAGCCTGTCCTTAAACCCCAATCCAAAAGAAATTTTAATGTCTGATGTCAGAGCAGGGCAGTGAGTTTGTGCCATGATCCCACTGTAGGTCACAGTGAGCAGGGCCAGGTCAGTGCAGTATTTTCATGGAAGAACTGCAGGAGTGCTGATGCTGAAGAAGTGTTATTGATCCACAGTCTGGCACACTCCTTCCTGAACTGTCATGTATTAGCAGGGATAGACGAGGCTGCTGGGGCTGGAAATGCTCTTTCACCTCACAAAAACACAAAGTCCTGATTCCTGCCTGTCCCTGACAATCCCATGGCAGCTTGACTGGAATGGGATGCTTATCTGAGGTGCTGGGACAAAATTCCAGCCCAGCCAGTTTGGATTACCCACATTTTTGCCACAAGACTTTGTGCTCTTTCTGTGTTAAATTACTGTGGAATTCTGTTGGATGCTGTGAACAGCTGTTACACCCCAACCCACACGAGGGGGAAGCTTATTTAAAGCTCATTTACTCAGAGCCTGGTGTTTCAAAGCACCACAATAAGGATCAGTAACAATTTAAATACAAGAAATCAGGGCTGGCTGACAATATCATGCAAGGATCAGACTGAAAGCAAATAAATGACCATATTAATTTTTCAGGCTGACTTTCAGCCAGAAGAGTTTCCCCATCACATTTGTTCAGCCCCTTTTTGTGGTATGATCTCATGGGGACGTTGGGGTGGGAGCCAGATTCCTCCAAAGACCTTCTGATAAGGGCTCCTGACCTTCCTGCTTGTTTTGCAAAGCCAAGCCCACCTCAGCCCTTCACCCTGCAGAAGGAGGGCAAACAAAAGGAACTGTTCACAAAGGACAGGAAGAGAACCAGGGCCCCCCCCTGATTTCACAGGGGCTAATGAGGAGCCTCAAAAGGAAACCAAGGAACTCTTCCACTCCTTCCTTTGTTCCCAGCCAGGAGACACATCCTCCACACACCCCACAGAACTCCTCTGCTCCTTCAGAACAGATCCTGACAGCTCCAAGAAGTGCACAGAATAATACAGCCCTAATGACCAATAGCCTGCCTTTGTTCTCCTGCTTGGACATTCTGATTCTCAAACTCCCAGACCCTTCAGGCACATTTTCCTGGGCTGCCTTCCCTACTTTTCAGCCATCCCATTGTCTCCACACCCTTCCCAGGAATAGCAACCATCAACATTTGACTGGCCTGCATTGTTCAGGCTGGGAAATACATCATGGAGCCCTGACAAAGTGCTCCAGCAGCAAATGCTCCCCAGTTTCCTGGTGTATATAGGTTCTCAAAGCATGACAGGCAGCACCCTTTAATGCTAACCAGATTTGAAACTGAACCCAACACAATGGGTCTCATCACAATGGGAACTGCCTGGATACTTCTGGGAGTCCAAGAAATTAGGAGGGTTGTTCTTGGGATAATTAGATTTGCTATTGTGAGCACAACTGGGAGCTATATGGGAAGTGTCTCAATAGCTCCAGTAGTGCTGAGCTTTATCTTAAGGGTGACACACTCCATTTGATGGGAACAAAGGGAGCAGATCCATCCTAGGGCTCGGCAAGATCATCAGCAGATAAGTTTCTTATCACACCAAAGAACCACTTCAGCATCATTTGAGGGACTGGATGGTCTCTGACAGAGTGGAGAGTGACAGAGCTGTGAACCTTCAGCTTGAGTCAGGCACAGGTCAGCTCCACATTTTGGATGTGTAAATATCCCTTGAGCCAAGTAAAATAAAAACTTGGGAATCCCTTTGCTGTCTATCTGATGGTAAGCACTTTCAGGAGAAATAATTTTTTTCTGACTCTGTGATTAATCATTCTGATGCTGCTTGTTAACTCTGTAGAGACAGATTTGGACACTACTTTATCAGCCCCTCTTAAGGAGAAGAGCTGAGCTTGAATTAGGGTCACTCCAGAGCAAAAGAGACTGACTGCTGGAAGTTAATGGAAAGCACAATAACTCTACAATCAAAGAGGTTTGTTGACAAGGAACAGTAACAAGTATTTAACACACACAACACCACAAAGAAGCTCAACCCAAGCTGACTCCTCCAGCCAAGACCACGCCTGTTCCAGCAGGATGAGTCTCTGGAGAAGGTGGAGGAGTCACAGGGAGGGTAATTTAAGAACAGGAAGGTTCCTCCTCCTCCATTTCCCGTTATCAACAAGTAGGTAAAGCATTCTGAGTGACTGGGGAGGGGGCAGGGAGGGATCCATGCTGCTGCTGCTGAGGTGGCTCTGGCCACTGTCCCACTCCTGGGGCACAGGCCAAGACAGGCAGAGGAGACTCTCCAACAGTACCTTGTTTATCCTGTGGCAATAACTGGGAGCTGTTCTCTTCAACTTTACTCCTGGCACTGGATTCCTGCTCTTCTGACCATTCCACATTATCCCTGTGGTGAAAAGGAGATGAACTAAAATGGGCAGAGAGAGAAAAACTGAGAGAGGGAGGGAGGTGTGATCCCAATTCCAGCACAACAGCTGCTAGCACAGGAGGCTCCTGGGCCTGAAGGAGCTGCACTCATGGAATTGCAAAGGAAGGGATCCTAAATCTGCCCCTGATCCCTTTGCCTATTGGACACTCAGCCAAATTCAGAGGGAATAATCCTTCCTATAAAACCACCAGTGCACTCACAGAACTAAATTGGTTTTCAATTTAAAACAAAAAGGGCACTGGGGTTATTTGGAAGGTAACTGTTGAATTAATCCAATTATGAGGAAACATATGCAGGAAGCTTTAAAGTATTAAGAATTATTAATAACTTCAATGCACACACACAGCTGTGCAGTCATTAAAGTGATTCACTTGGCTTTTTTTCATTAAACAAGTGAATGAAAAGCAGAATACAAGGAGCAATAAGCCCAGTTCTGGCCTCAGGAGAATCAGCCTTTTAACTCACAAAACAAAAACTAAATGTTTTAAAAAAAGCTGGATTACTAAAAGTTTCCACGGGAAATTGAGGATATGCTTTTGTAATGTACCTTTGGTACAGAACAGTCCCAAAAGGAATGACAGGCTGATACATGTAAATATTACCTTATTACAAGTGAAACACACCCTGTTCTTCACAGGGTATGACAGCCAGAGACCAAAAGTGGATTCTATTTACTTCAAAAATGCAAAACACCTTCAGTTCCCAGCAAATTAGGCAATTTGGGTGCTTAAAACAGCTGCTGTACCCAAATAAGAGCTCCTGTTCCAAGCACACACCCACCACAACCCCACAGGTGAAACGGTTTCTGGGGGCAACTGATTCACTTTATTAACTACAGCAATTAAACAACTGCAGCAAAGTAAAACAACACATCTCTTGAATCAAGGGAGCCTGAGCAATCCCCACTGCTGTGGAAGGAGCCCAGAATGGCTCAGACCCTCCTGGGGACCAGTTCCAAAGGGTCAGGACCCCCCCAGGGACCAGTAAGAAGGCTCAGAACCTCCGTGGATCAGCCCAGAAGGTTCAGGACCCCCGGGAATCAGTCCCAAAGGGTCAGGACCCTCCTGGGATCAGCCAAAATGGCTCAGGACCCCCCAGGGATCAACCCCGAAGGCTCAGGACCCCCAGGGGATCAGCCCAAAGGCTCAGGATCCCCTGTGGATCAGCCCTGAAGGCTCAAGACCACCCAGGGATCAGTCAAGAAGGCTCAGGACCTCCCGGGATCAGTCCCAAAGGGTCAGGACCCTCGCAGGATCAGTCGAGAATGGCTCGGGACCCCCAGGGATCAGTCAAGAAGGCTCAGGACCCCCAAGGATCAGTCCCAAAGGCTCAGGACCCCCAAGGATCAGTCCCAAAGGCTCAGGATCCCCAGAGATCATCTGAAAGGCTCAGGACCCCCAGGGGACCAGTCCGAAGGCTCAGGATCCCTAGAGATCAGTCCGAAAGACTCAGGACCCCCAGGGATCAGTCCCAAAGGCTCAGGACCCCCGAGCACCGCCCGCACAGGGCAGGGCCCCTCCCGCCCCTCCGCCAGCGCCCAGCCCGGGGACATCGCTCCCCGCCCGGCCTCCCCTCGCTGTCCGGCGCCAGCCCCACGCCCACACCCCCGAACCCCCTCCGGGGCCGAGCGCGGACACCGGAGTCGGGTCCCCGCGGGCAGGTCGGGGCTTGGGCCGTCACGCAGCGCTCGGCCACAGGCACCGCCAAGCGGGAGCGGCGAAGGCTCGCCCCGGGCGCCCCACACGCACCAGGCGTTTGGCTGGAAGAGCCGCGCGGGGTCTGTGAGGAGGCGCTGCCCGAAGCGCCGCCGCTCCCGCTCCGCGCTGGGCGCCGCCATGACGGGCCGGGGCCGCCGCTTCCGCTTCCGGCGCCGCCCGACCCGAACGGGGACTGCGGGAGGGTCACGTGGGGCGGCACTGAGGGAGACGGCGGGAAACGGCCCCGAGAGCGCCTTTGCCGGAGTTTAAACCGAATTTCACTGATAATGGGGTGGGTTGGGTGGGAAGGGACATTAAACAACATCCAGTGCCACCCGCTGCCATGGGCAGGGACACCTTCCACTAGCCCAGGTTGCTCCAACCTTGGACACTTCCAGGGATCCAGAGGCAGCCACAGCTTCTCTGGGAAATCCATTCCAGCCCCTCCCCACCCTCACAGGGAAGGATTCCTTCCCAGTATCCCATCTAACCCTGCCCTCTGGCAGTGGGAAGCCATTCCCCCTTGTCCTGGCACTCCAGGCCCTTGGAAACAGTCTCTCTCCATGTTTCTTGCAGCTCCTTCAGGTCCTGGAAGGCCACAATCAGGTCACCCCAAAGCTTCTCTTCCCCAGGCTGAACAATCCCAACTGTCCCAGCCTTTCCTCCCAGCAGAGCTGCTCCATCCCTCTGACCATCCTGGTGCCTCCTCTGGACTCTCTCCAGCAGCTCCATGTCCTCCCTGTGCTGTTCCCCAGGGCTGGAGCAGCTCTGCAGGGGGGTCTCACCTGAGCAGAGCCCACAGGGGAACTCCCATGGGAAGCAGGGAATAAATTCTTTATTTTGTTTTACTTGTGTGCTCAGCAGTTGCTTTCCCTGTTAAACTGTCTTTCTCTCAACCCACAAGTTTTCCAGTTTTCACCCTTCCAGTTCTCTCCCCGATCCCACTGCTCTGGGAGGGGGTACAAAAAGGATGGAGAGAGGCTGTTTACAAGGGCCTGGAGTGATGGGACAAGGAGGAATGACTTCAAACTGCCAGAGGACAGAGTTAGATGGGATATTGGGAAGAATCCTTCCCTGGGAGGGTGGGGAGGGGCTGAAATGGATTTCCCAGAGAAGCTGTGGCTGCCCCTGGATCCCTGGAAGTGTCCAAGGCCAGGTTGGACGGGCTTGGAGCAACCTGGGCTGGTGGAAGGGTGTCCTGCCCATGGCAGGGGGTGGGACTGGATGGGCTTTAAGGTCCCTTCCAACCCAACCCCTCCTGGGATTCTGTGGTTTTGTTCCTGGCTGAGATGTGGGCAGTGCCTACAAAGGAAGGCACACGGGGAAACAGCTCTTGCTGAGTTTTGCGAGGCTCCTTTCTGCCACCCCCGAGGGAGCCCCACTCCATCCATCCATCCGGGCTGTGCAGTCCCTGCGCTCTCGCAGCCAGAGGACAAAAGAGGGCGATGTTGGGCTGTGGAACAGCCCGGCCCCGCTCGGCAGCGGCTGCAGCCCCGCGGCTCTGCACAGACCCGGGGCCCGAGGGCTCCGACTGCTCGGGGCTGTGACAGCCGCGGTGGCAGTTCCAGCAGTGTCTCTGCAGGGCGGGTGTCGGCTCTGCAGATGCCTTTGGGTGTCCAACCAGATCTAAAACATTCCTGGAAATGTCATCTTGGGGCCCCCGTGTTTTGTATGGGTCGTTACAAAAGGCACAAATAACCCGGTAAAGGGGGGCTCTCCCCTCTCTGTCCCACAGAGCTGAGGCAGCTCACCTGATAAGCTGAAACAGTTCTCCAGGGCAGAGCTGCCAACTCCACCCACTTCCCAAAAATTTGGTGGAGGAGGATTCAAATCTACAGAATTGAAGCTGCCTGAATCACTTTTCCCAGGGGCTGAAGAGGAGGAGAGTGGTCAGAGCTGTGACTGAGCTTTGTCCTACCCTCCCAGAGCTCAAAGGGAGCAGAGATCCCAGCAGTCCCAGAGCTGAACAAGTTATGCCATGGGGATCCATCCCAATTTTTTGGCTGAGTGCTGGCTGAGTTTCTGGCAGGGAGGACAATTCCCTGCAGTTTATCAATAGCCAAAGAAGCTAAAGTCACTCCTGTGTCCCACGTGCTCTTGCAGCCAGGAACATCTGGAAAAAGGGAAAAAGTGAGAATCTGGACTGACTTCGTTGGGCACAACCCCCCATCAGAGCATAATGCCTCTGTGGCTCTTGGGGGTACAAAAATCAGCTACAAGACCCTGCTGAGACAGAGGAGGAGGATTTTACTGGTGGGGGGCAACAAGTCCCTCACCACCAGAGACTCCTCCGTGGTTACCCCATGTGGGTGGGAACCCACTTGCCTGGTGTTCACATCATGTCCTCGTCACCTGACACGCACCAGTCCAGGCATGCAGGAGCCTTTGAACTCATCTGCTGGTTTCCAGAGATTTCTAGGCTTGCTCCAAGGGAAAAGACCTCAGAACCTCCCCTTACCTCCCTGTGTCCTAAGGCTTCCAGCTTCCCCTTGCTGGGCAGGTGAACCCCTCTGGCCGTGGAGCCCAGGCTGGGGTTGAGGTCCTGGGTGTCACCTTTGTACCCCAAGGAAGGGCCTGGGCAATATTTGAATGGAGCAGGGTTGTGTTGCCAGCAGCAGGGACTGGCTCTCCAGGGAGATTTCAGGCCTTGGGAATGACAGTGAAAGGGCAGCCAGGGAGACACCACCCACAGCAGCCAGACTTGGCACCTCCAGTGGCTCTGAGGTCAAGTGGTGCTCCAACATGACCAGGTCAGAGCCCAGATTATCCACAGTGGCCGTGTCCTCTGTAACGAGAAAGTGTTGGAAAGCTCCTCTGCCTGCTGGCAGTGAGTGCAGAGAGACCTGCCAAAAAAAGGTCATTAATAATAATAATAGCGACTCCTTTGCCTTTCCCCCACTCCTTCCATCTCAGGATCTAAAGGACTGTAGCCACAATAATGCAGTGAAACTCCCTCCCCTCTGGCAGGGTGGGATGCTGAGGCCAAGGAGGATTAAATTCCCTTTCCATGGCCATTCATCACCCATCACCTCCCTCCACGCTGCACCCTCTGCACAGACACGTGTGACACTCTGTGCACAGACACACGTGACACCCTCTGCACAGACACGTGTGACACCCTGTGCACAGACACACATGACACTCTGTGCACAGACACGTGTGACACTCTGTGCACAGTCACACGTGGGCTGAGCAGGAGCTGCAGAGACCCAGAAGCCTCCTCGTGACAATGGGAAAAATCACAGAATCCCAGGATGGTTTGGCTTGGAAGAGACCCTAAAAACCATCCAGTGCCATCCCCTGCCATGGGCAGGGACACCTTCCACCAGCCCAGGTTGCTCCAAGCCCCGTCCAACCCGACCTTGGACACTTCCAGGGATCCAGGGGCAACCTGTGCCAGGGCCTCCCCACCCTTCCAGGGAAGGATTTCTTCCCAATATCCCATCTAACTCTGCCCTCTGGCAGTTTGAAGCCGTTTCCCCTTGTCCCATCACTCCAGGCCCTTGGAAATAATCTCTCTCCATGTTTCTTGTTGCCTCCCTTCAGGCACTGGGAGGCCACAATTAGATCACCCTGAAGCTTCTCTTCTCCAGGCTGAACAATCCCAATTCTCTCAGCAGATGTTTGAGGAAGGGGAGCCCAAATTCCAGCAAGAGTTTGCAGGGAGACTCTTGGCTGCAGCTTTAAATGTTTACAACACTGAGAACTCTCGTATCCACAAAGGATTTGGTGACCTTAGAGAATCTCACCCCAAGACTGCTTCTCAAACCAGGGCCTTTTTGTCCAGATGTAGGCTGGATGTCCCAGCTTTCCCCTAGCTAGTGGCATCCCAGACTAACCCTGACTCCTTTACAGCCCTGGAGATCCCATAATGGATAAATCCCAGAGCAACTCAGCCTGATCTCACACCTGACCCAGCTTTGAACAAGAAGTTGGACTAGAGACCTCCTGAGGTCCTTTCCAAACTGAATTATTTTGGGATTTTGTGCCCTGGGAAATGTCAGCTTTTTATTTTTAATTCCAGCTCTTTCTCCTCATCTTCCCCAGATCTTAATCTTCCTGCCCAGCAGATGCTCCAGATCCTGAACAAAGATCCCAAAGTGCCCATATATTCACCATCCACAGCCATGTCCTTCCAGTTCTGGCCTGGGAAGTGGATTTCCACTGGGATGGGAAATACTCTCTCCCAGCATTGACCAACTTCCCTAGAACCAGTGGGGAGATGTGTTTCACTTCAGAAAATTTCCTAGGGACACAGAAAGCCCAGTCCTGGGGTGTGGATGGCACAAAGTGCACCTTAAACTATCTCCTGTCTGCATCAGGAGATGCATTCACTCATTTGGGGTTTATTTACAGAAATCAGTTTACAAAAGGAGTTGATGCATTCCTGGGCTCTAAGAAAAGGGAGCACGTCAACGCCTCAGGAATAAAAGTAGCATTTAAAAGAACCCCGGGACGAAGTGTTGCTGCAGGAGCTGTGTCTGTGGGGTGGGTCTCTGCGTGTCCCTGCTCCCTGGAAACCTCCACGGGGGAAGTGTCCCTCTCCAAAGTGGGATTTGGGCATTGGGCAGCCCAGAAAGCTGGAAGGTTCTGACAGAGCACGTGCAGACATCACCATCTAGTGGTGCCCGACTCCAACAGCCTCCACGCAGCCCAAAATTTGCACATTGAGCAGGGCTGGAGTTACTACCGCTCCCCGATGGCTCCTCCCAAGGAACTGAGAGCAGCCACTGCCTCCACCCTTGTCCCACCTCTGGCTGCTCACGCTCCTTTCCTCCGGCCAGCACAGCGACACTGCCTTGATTTTGGGGAGAAAAGTCACTCCAGACTCCCAACAGCTGCTTCTCATGGTCGTGGGCTTGATCCTGCAAGCAGTCATGCCCAGTGGCATCAAGGGGCAGCAAACTGAGCTAAACTGGGGTCTTGTCTCATCCCACAGCCCCGTGGGAAAGGGAAATCTTCTGCCTGAATGGCACAGATAGAATTGTAGGGGTTTCTCCAGTGGAAGAAGCCCCAGGCAGCTTGGGGGGGGGCTCATTCTGCTCCTTCATGTTGCAGCCAGGTTCTCCCTTCATCTTTCCCTCACCTCACCCTGCTGCCAAAATGCCCCTCCTGGGGCCAAACCCAGCTGAACCCCCCCCAGCCCCAGCCCAGGTCCCACCTGGGTGCTGGACTCACACACCCAGCTCAGCTGGGGACACTGAGAGCTGCCCCGAGGTTCCTGCACACCCTGTGTGGGCTGGGGGCACCTGGTTGCCAAGGGTGTGTGTGGGGGGGTTTGGAGAGCCAAACAAACAGTTTTTCCAGAACTTTCTGTGGTCCTAAAATGCTGTTTGAAGGGTGACCACAGGCTGTCCTCACAGCAGTGTGTGTGACATGGTGCCAGACTGGGTGCTGGGGGAGCAGGCAGGACCCTGCTCCCAGGTTTAGCCCCTTCACTCCCTTCAGGTCCCAGCTGTCCTGGGATGGTCCTGCAGTGGTCCCAGCCCAGCTGCCCTGCTCTGGGGGCTTCTCCTGCAGACCAGAGGGCTCAAAGGGACCTGTGGGGCAGGATGGGGGTTACTGGGGCTCACCCCACTCCCTCACAGTGAACTGAGGTGCTGCCAGTACCACAGTCTGCAGTGGACTCTGGCCCACTGTGTGCCCCCCAGCTTGTTATCAACCCCCAGGAATACAAGAGTTATGGTGCAGAATCCCCCGTGGGGGGCTAACAGCCAGTGGGAACCATCCTTCAACCCACCTCAGCTCAAACCAGTTCCCTGAGTCACACTGGGGTGCCAGGGGCTGCCCACGGGGCAGGAAGCCTGGGCACAGGCTGCTGCTGGGGACACTGACACCATGAGTAGTCTGAGGGGTTTTGTTTTAGTTATTTTTATTTTTGTGGTGTGATTTGCTGCCGCTCTGGTGCTGCCCATCCACCCCCCTCCCTGGGGCTCAGCCCCGGATCCCACCCAGCACCAAGCCCTGCCCCTGCTCCCACACTGCTGGGACAGCCAGGGGGACAGGGACACAGGGCCACCACCAGCTCAGCCAACACTCTGCTGGGGCCCTCGGGGCCAACCCCACACCGGGCCCGAGGTTGCTGTTGGTTTTTGGGGCAGCTGTGGGGAACTGAGCCACGGTGCTCTGGCAGGGCAGGGACCAGGCAGCAGCACTGCTACAGCCAAACTGAGACATCTCTTTGTTTTCCCCCACGGGTGACACACAACCCCAGGCAGCAGGACACAGCCTGAGCCCTGCCTGCTCTGCTGGAACCCTGAGCTGTGCAGAAAACCAGGCAGGGTGCAGTTACACAGCTCAGAAACACAGAGGGGAGAGGAGGTGGCCAGGCCTGAGGGATAAGGGGCATCATGAGGCTGCTGCCTGCACATCCACGTGGGCTGTGGCATGGGGACAGTGAGGGGGGATGTGGGGAGCTCAGCACCATCCCAGGGGCTGAGCCAGGCTGTGGCTGGGACCAGCACAGCTGGTGCTACATGGAGGTGCTGGGGGTGCAAACTGAGTGCACGTGGGGGCAGTGAGGGAGGGCACAGCTTCTCACCACCCTGGCTCACAGCAGTGCCAGAACACGGGGGTGCAAGGAGGAAAGGGGCTGCTGGGCTGCTCAGAAGCAGTGTCCTGAACTCACAAAGCAGTGATGGCTCCTGCCTGCTGGCAGCTGCCCTGTGCCCGAGGAGATGGCTCCTGTGCCCAGCGGGACTGAGTCCAGTGATCCGACGGGCAGGGCTTCACCAGCACGGGCCGTGGAGGAGAAAACAGCTCAGTGTGGTTTGAGTGGCCACTCCTGAAGTCCCCTTGGCCCAATGAGCACCAAAGAGTTCACAGACTGGCAGAGAAAGTCCCATTTCTCTGTGTCCAGTGTATGGAGGGGCCGCCGGCTCCGCGAGCGACCCGCGAGGTAAGGACCGAGGTTTGCCTGGAGAGCACGTCCCTGCAGTCACAGTGGGGTGATGGACAACACTTGGAGGGCCTGGAGGCAGTCAAGGGGTTGTTAAATTACACACAGACACGTCCACACGGGCTCACACACGCAAGGGCTTCTGTAAACTGAACTCCTTAAGGTTCCATGGATCCTTGGCTGATCCCACGGCCAGTGCTGGGTGTGGCATCCTTAGTTGTTCCCCCGGTACGTGATGTTGGTGAAGGTGGATGTGGCCTCTTTATATAAAGGGTTGTGGGTCTGGAGGAAGAAGGAGGAGGAAAAAGAGCATCAACACTTTGTGCTTGGCATCACCATTCATTCTACTCAACACCTGGGGACACTGAGGCACCACTTCAGCACGGAGTGGTGGATCCCTGCCATGGCTTTGGCTGTGCAGTTTAATGGCTCCCCATGGGGGAGAGCAGGGAAAAGCTGCTGTGGAGGAGAGGAAAAGCAGCAGGAGCTCAGGAGCAGAGAGACCTCCTGAAAGAGCCACCCCATGCCATGCCATGCCATGCCATGCCATGCCATGCCATGCCATGCCATGCCATGCCATGCCATCCCATCCCTTCCCTCTGTGGGGGGCAGGAGATGGAGAGGTGGGGGACGGGCACCAGTGCTGTCTCAGCCCCCTCCCTGGTGCTCTGGATGCCTCAGTCCTTCCAGCATCCCATGGCAGGAGGGACCTTCCACTTTGCTCACGGGATGGAAACACTGGTGTGGGCAGTGAGTAAGGGGGTCACGCTGCTGACGACTGCTTGGGATATGATGGATGTGGGAAAATCATCTGGGACATCTGCTGTGGCCTGTGCACAGCCCTGGGAGCACAGCGGGCTCAGGGAGGGGTGTCCAGGCTGGCAGTGTCACCCCTAGTCCTGCCTGGGGCACTGTCAGACAGGGAGGGGGCAACCTGGTCCCTACGGGCCACAGACAGCAGCTGGGCTCTCCTGCTGGGAGCACTGGGATCTGGATCCCTCAAGCTGGGGGCTGTGGGATCTGGGGGCTCCTGCCCAGCACCCCCGACCCACTGGCCCTCACCGTGTCCCACTTGGCCCTGGCCTTCTCCTCCTCGAAGCGGGCGAACTCCCGGCGGTCGTGGATGGTGATGAGGAGCTTCCAGATGAGCAGGGCAGCCAGGCCGATGAGCAGGATGGCCCCTGTCACCGAGAGCAGGACCACCAGGACGTCGGGCCCCTTCGGGCAGTCTGCAGCACAGAGCAGGGCAGGGTTGGAGGGGGCTCAGCACTCCCAGGGCAACTAAAAGCAGCTCTGGGGCTGCCTGGCCATGGGTACGTGGAGCTCCTCTGGGCCCAGGAAGGCTTCGTCCTCCCCTGGCAGGGAGCAGGAGCCTCCACCCTGAGCACAGCAGGCTCTGTAAAGGAGGATCCCATCCATGGGGTGCATGTGCTGAGATCCTCAAGCTCCTGTCTATAGGGTGGGGGTCTGCACCCAAGCGTGGAGCAATCCAGATCAGGGGCACCACAGGCCCCACGCATGGTGGGGGATGGCACCTGAGCCCAAATCCTTGTGCTGGTGGAAGCTCTTCCCCAAACCACCACCCTGCTGACCCCTACCCTGCTCTTGGCTCTGCACCAACACCATGTTGGCAAATGGGGGTGGTGAGATCCTGTGTGAGCCCCCCCAGCCCCCTGCTCCCCCCAGCCCTCCCCTGCCTCTGTCCTCTCCACTCTGGGTGCAGGGCCAGGGAGGGTGGCTGGGTCCCAAAGGACCTGCAGCCACACAGCCCCTGGCTCAGCTGGAAGTCAGACCTCCAGGTCAGTGGAGACCCCGGGGCTGCCAATGGGAGCCCCCTCTTATCTGCCTCCTAAGAACAACATCCCTGCAGTCAGACATGGATCAGGGGGGTGGGAAGGTTGAACCCCCATCCTTGGCCTCAACCGAGGAAATGTGAGACATGAGAGGCAGGAAATCCCGGCCCCGGTGGCACAGAGCAGGGAACAAAGCAGCCCTTTAACTCCTCTCAGCCCCTGACTGCGGTGCCCCAGGAGCCTGGCTGGGGTGGGAGGTACAAAGGGCACTCAAAATCCCCCAGTTTAGCACAGAAACCCAGCACTGCACCTTCTCCATCCCCCACCAGAGCCGGGTCTTACCAGGCTCCTCGATGACGGAGAGGATGGACTTGCCACTGGAGTCCTCGTAGTACTGGAACCTCATCACACAGTCGTTCTCGTCCTTGTAGGTGCAGTTCACGGCGTCCTTGCCCCTGTCACCTGCCAGAGTGAGAGGCTCAGACCCCCCCCATGCCACGGATGTGCACCAAAGGGAAAGCAACCCCCTGGATTTCCACATTTTAGGGCAGGTTTGGATCTCCTCTTACTCAGTTCCTGCACCGTCTCGATCTCGTCCCGGCACATGCGGCTGCAGGTCTGCTCCTCCACCAGCCTCCCCCGCTCGAACTTCTTGCACTCCACACAATCCCTGAGGAAGAGGAGGGAGGTGCTGTGAGCTCCTCTGTGCTCTCCTCAGAGGACCATCACACCTTTCAGTTGCAGATTGTGGAAATCACCACAGTCCCAACCTAACAGGGCTGCAGCTGGTGGGAGCTCCTGCTGCCACTGCTGCCAGCTCCCCGATGGGGTATGACCCATCCCAGCTCTCTGCCAGCCCCCTGATGGGGTATGACCCATCCCAGCTCTCTGCCAGCTCCCCTGATGAGGTATGGCCCATCCCAGCTCTCTGCCAGCTCCCCGGTGGGGTATGACCCATCCCAGCTCTCTGCCAGCTCCCCAATGGGGTATGACCCATCCCAGCTCTCTGCCAGCTCCCCTGATGAGGTATGACCCATCCCAGCTCTCTGCCAGCTCCCCTGATGGGGTATGACCCATCCCAGCTCTCTGCTAGCTGCCCTATGGGATATAACCTTTCCCAGCTCTTTGCTGGCTCCCCAATGAAATATGACCCATCCCAGCTTTTTGCCAGCCCCCTGATGGGATATGACCCATCCCAGCTCTCTCCGAGCTCCCCGATGGGATATGACCCATCCCAGCTCTCTGCTGGTTCCTCAGTGGGATATAACCCACCCTAGCCCTCTGCTGGCTCCCCAGTGAGATACAACCCTTCCCAGCACTCTGCCACATTCCCAATGGGATATGACCCACCCCAGCTGTCTGCCAGCCCCCTGATGAGATGTGATCCATTCCAGCTCTCCTCCAGCTCCCCAGTGGGATATAACCTGCCCCATCCCTCTGCCAGCCCCCGCCGTGGCACGAGCTGCCCCAGCCCCGTGCCCTGGCTCACTTTTTGATGGTGCAGGCGTCGGGGCAGGTGGGGCACCTCTCGCAGGTGTCCCCGTAGGAGCCGGGCTGGGTGCACTCGCAGCGGCCGCACACGCAGGAGCCGTGCCCGGAGCACACCAGCCCGTTGCCGGACATGCACGTGTCCGTGCGCGTCGTGCAGTTGCAGTAGTCGCCCGTCCAGTCCGGGTCGCACACACAGTCCCCACAGCTGCACTTCCCGTGCCCTGGGGACAACCCAAAGAGCATCAGGACCCTCAGTGGCAGAGCAGCCACCCGGGACAATCCCACTGCACTGTGCTCGGGGTGGGACACGCAGCAGCTCACGCCAAACCCCAGCCTTTGCTGTGTCCCCAGTGCTGCTCTTATCCCACCCGAACAAGAACAAAGGTGGGCAATGAAGATTCCCCTCCCTTGAGGGGAAGCTGCAAGAGGAGCAGCTGAGGGCACTTGGTCTGTTCAGCCTGGAGGAGACTGAGGGGAGACCTCATTGCAGTTCCAGCTTTCCTGGGAGGGGAAGCAGAGAAGCAGGCACTGAGCTCTGCTCTGGGGGGACCAGGGACAGCACCCAGGGAATGGCCTGAAGTTGTGTCAGGGGAGGTTGGATTTTAGAAAAAGGTTCTTCCCCCAGAGGGTGGTTGGGCACTGACCAGGCTCCCCAGGGCAGTGGGCACAGCACCAAGGCTGACAGAGCTCAAGGAGCGTTTGGATGATCCTCTGGGGCACAGGGTGTGACTCTTGGGGATGGTCCTGTGCAGGGCCAGGAGTTGGACTGGATGATCCTTGTAGGTCCCTCCCAACTCAGCATATTCTGTGATTCCAGGCTGAACTGCCCCAGCTCTGCCAGGTTGGCAGCAGCAGCTGGAGATGCTCAGTCAGATCTGTCTCCGAGCAAGTCAAGCCTTGGCTGTGGCTTTGAATTTCAGATTGAGTCGGGACATCTGGTCAGACCCCCCAAATCCCACTCGTTTCCCAGCCCTGGACCAGGCAGGGGATGCTGACTGCTGGGAAAAGCCTGCCGAGCTCTGCACGCTCACCGAGCCTGGTTTAATCACACAGACAGACAGACAGACAGACGTGCTCAGATCCTGCCAAACCCCGGAGCTGTTTGGATTTGTGGTTTGATTCCAGCTCAAAGACCAGACACGGTGAGCGGTGGAAACACCACGGAGCCGGCACGCGCCGACCCGTCCAAGCCCTGGGCACAGTGGGGAATGCTGGGAACGCTGCTCCCGGCAGGGGATCGGCTGGGCACCATCCCAAAACCCTGCTCTTGGCCTGGCACTGTCCGGGAATGCTGCTCCCAGCGGGGGATCGGCCGGGCACCGTCCCTGCCACAGCCTTGGAGGCACCGGCATGAGAAATAAATGTGTAACCCCCGTTAATGAGGAACCGGGGCTGAGTCACAGGAAAACGGTGCCACGCTGGGTGACAGGGCACGGAAAGAGATGGGGAGAAGTGGCTCAATGGGACCAGACTGATGCCAACGGGGTCAGACAGTTCAGGTTAATTAACAGCCCGCCCTGGCTGGGGGCAGCTCTTCATCATCGCCCTTCACCCATCCCGACCCGGCAGCCTTGGCAGCCCTTGTGCAAACAGGAACAGGCTCCCTGCGGGCACTGACTGCTCTGGGTGGGGAAAACCCAGCCTTTCCACCTCCTTTATCAGCAGGCTGTGAAGATAAAGGATCAATCCCAGCAGCACAGAGGCGGCTTTGAGCCATGAATTTGGCCTGAGGGGCAGGTGGGGTCCCAGAAACTCAGTTTGGGGACACTGGGGAGCAGGAACCAGAGATAGTGATTAATTCTGAGTTGGAAGGGACTAACGAGGATCATCGAGTCCAACTCTTACATAAATGGCCAGTGTGGGGATTGAACCCACAACCTTGGTGTTATTAACACCGTGCTGTAACCAACTGAGCTTAGGATCATCTCCCCACGAGTGTTGGTTGGGTGGGTTGCATCAAATCTCTGCTTAATAATTATGTCCTTTTTGACAGCTTCAATGTAATTGTTTCAATAATTGCTTCAGTATAGTGCACTATCCTATCTTATACCACACTACTAGTAGTTTTAGTGCTTATACTGTGTAGTAAATAATTCTGATTATGATCTTTTGCCTGATCATTTGTAATAATAATATTATTAATAATAAACAATAGAGTATAATATATAATATATAATATATAATATATAATATATAATATATAATATATAATATATAATAAATATATATAATGCATAATATATATTACGTACATATTATATATAATATAATAAATAACATATAATATATAATTATATATAATACATAATATATAATGTATATTTTATATATAATAAATAATAAATAATAAGTAATATATAATATATAATTATATATAATACATAATATATATAATGCATATTTTATATATAATATATAATATATAATATATAATTATATATAATACATAATATATATAATGTATATTTTATATATAATATATAATAAATAATAAATAATATATAATTATAGTAATAAATTAATTTTATATAAATATTCTCATTTTGCCAGTCATTAAAACCTGGTGGACAAAAGCGGTTCAGTGACACCCCTGCAATTCCTTAGATTTAAACCGTTGCCATAATCCGAGCTAAGACTGGGTGCAGCTGGATCCAGACTCCTCTGTGAGAAGGGGTTTATAAAGCCAGGGAGTCCTTTCTGCGCCTCGTGACTCGACGGCGGGGCTTTTCAAATAAACTCTGTGCAACATTTATCAACCCCCGCGGCAGCGGGTCCCTCCCAGCCCGCCGGTGCCCGGGCACTCACTCACCCGAGCACATGTGGCCCTTGAAGCGGACGCAGGAGAAGTCGTCGCACTCGCAGTACTTGCCGCTGACCTTGCCGAAGTCGCTGCTGTGGCACACGCACTGCCCGCAGATGCACTCCCCGCGCTGGCTGCACAGCGGCTGCCCCGGCCGGGGGCTGCAGTTGTCCTGCTGCGAGGGGTTGTACTCCTCCTCCGAGCACTCGCAGTGCGAGCCCAGGCGCCCCGCGTTGCAGCGGCACACCCCGCACTCCAGGCTGCCGTTGCCGCGGCTGCAGGACGGGCTGCGGGGCTCGGCGCGGCTCTCGCAGGAGCAGTCGCAGTCGAAGTTCACCTCCACGCTCAGGCTGTCCTTGAAGCCCACGGGTTTGATGGTGAAGGATTTCTGCCGCTCCTGGGGGCAGCCCCGCACCTTGGCCTCGATGCTGAAGCTCACCTGGAGGGCAGAGGGGCGTGGCTGGGTGTCAGTGCCACCGGTGTTGGGGAACCTGCTCCAGGCCATGCTCAAGCTTGAGGAGCTCAGAAATAGGGTCTACCAGCTCACTTTGGGCTCATCAAAGCTGTCCCAGCACAGTACTGACAGGTACAATACAGGTGTTGGGGTACCTGCTCCAGCTCATGCCCAAGCTTGAGGAGCTCAGAATTGGGACCCACCAGCTCACTTTGAGCTTATCAAAGCTGTCCCAGCATGGTACTGACAGGTACAATACAGGTGTTGGGGTACCTGCTCCAGGCCATGCTCAAGCTTGAGGAGCTCAGAAATAGGGTCTACCAGGTCTCTTTGGGCTCATCAAAGCTGTCCTAGCATGGTACTGACAGGTACAATACAGGTGTTGGGGTATTGGGGTACCTGCTCCAGGCCATGCTCAAGTTTGAGGAGCTCAGAATTGGGACCCACCAGCTCACTTTGGGCTCATCAAAGCTGTCCTAGTACGGTACTGACAGGGAAAATACAGGTGTTGGGGTACCTGCTCCAGGCCATGCCCAAGCTTGATGTGATAAATAAATAATTGTGATTGGTGAAACAAACGGGTGATTGCATCAAAATAAAACAAACGGATTGTAAAACTTAATTACACCCCCATAAAGAAATAAAACAGACCCTTACAATGTCAAGGGCCCCTAAACCTCCCTACTATCCTAAAAATAAAATATGGTCTTTTAGGTGCCTGTTCGTCCAAGAATGCATGAATAATGACTGGTTGTAGAGATAACCCTTTTAGCTTTAGCTGTAAGAAAACCCATATATTAAATACTTAGCAAAAACCTGTAGAGTGTATATGTATATAATATAATTAATATGCATGAAGTAGCTAAGATAAATACTAAATGTACCCTGTAGTAGGTGTGCAGATTTGGGAAACTGGTCCCCATTTCTGTCACCCAGCCGGCTGCTTGCTTTTACCATATAATAAACTCGTATTCAAAAACTTAGAGAAACTTGAGACTTTGTTTATCACATTGAGGAGCTCAGAAATAGGGTCTACCAGGTCTCTTTGGGCTTATCAAAGCTGTCCCAGCACGGTTTGGGCCAGGGCACCTGCTCTGCCACAGTAACCAGGCGAATTTTTAGATTGGATATTAGGAAAAAGTTGTTCACTGAAAGGGTGGTCAAGCATCGGAACAGGCTGCCCGGGGAAGTGGTGGAGTCACCGTCCTTGGAAGTGTGCAAGAAATGTGTAGTTGTGCTCAGGGACATGGTTTAGTGGACCTGGCAGTGCTGGGTTAGTGGCTGGACTCAACCTTAGAGGTCTTTTACAACCTGAACAATTCCAGGATCCCATGCACTGTGGGCAGCAGCCTGGGCTGAGCTACAGGACCGCAGGGTTGGCATCCAGCAGGCTCAAAACATTTTCCTGCTTGCACCCACCCCACTGGACCCCCTCTCTCCACTGCTGAGATTCCAGAGTCCATGTCACCGGGGAGGTGGTGGGACAAGCAGGCAGTGCTGGTGCAGAGCATCAAACAATCTGGCAGCACTGCTTTGTAGAGGGGGAGAAAGGCCAAGCCCATGGAGAGGATCCTCACCGTGTCCCCGATCTTGAGCCCCACGCAGGACTTGAGGCCAGGGATGACCTCGTCGTTGAGGCAGGTGGCGTTGAAGGCCAGGGACAGCTCTTCGGGGAGGTCCCGCACCTCCAGCTCCACCTTGGAGCGGATTTTCTAGGCAAGGAGAGAGCAGTGATGAGGACACAGCACTGGGGAGGGCTCAGTCCCAGGGAGGGTCCCCCCCAGCACCACAGGACAGGAGCCAAGTGCTCCAAGTCTCTCTCAAGGCTCGGCTACATCATTCCCTACGTCACTGCCTCTAATGCCTTTGAGGACGGGAAGGGGCGGGCAGCGAACACAGTGATCTCCCTTCCCTGCACACATGGGTGGAGACAGATGCTCACAGCTGGGCCAGGGAGGGTGCTCGGGGCTGGGGGAGCTGCCAAATCTGTGAGGGCTGTTTGCAGTGTGAAGCAGGGGCTATTTTGGGAGGCAGAGAGCTCTTGTGGGGCCAACACATCACACACTTACCCCATAGGAGTCCACGATGAGCTGCAGGACGTTGCTGGAGTCTCTGGACAAGGTGCCCACGGTTGTGCCTGGGATGAGCTCACTGTAGTTCTGGAGAAATACCACAAACGAGGTCTGTTTGTGATGTGTGACTGTGCCATGGCTGGGCCAAACCCCACCCAGGCACACAGGAGCTTCCCAGGGAGCTTCAGTGGGACAGGAGACCACCAAGGCATCTCCAGCCACCCATGGCTGGCTCCTGGGGACCCTCCAGCCCCCCAAAAGGTGTCTGCACAGCAGCTGGTACCTGGTAGAGGCCAACAACTGTATCTGTCACAGCAAAGATCAAGTTGATGTTCTTCTGTGAGAGTTTCTCAGTCATCAGGCCCAGAGAGGGATAGTCCTGGGGAAGAGGAGAGGTTATTCCCTAGGGACATGCACCTCCACCACCTGGCTCTCCAGCCCTGGCTGGACCACCTTTCCCATCCCATGGGGACCCAACAGGAGCTCTGGGCTCCACAACCCCACGCCTGGGCCGGGATTTACCAGTGTGGTGCTGGCAGAGTAGAAATTATCCTTGCCAATGTGGCACTGGGCATCGTTGGGCTGCACGATGCCGGCCAGCCGCCCGTCCAGGGCGATGTGGGTCTTGGCGTCCGTGGTGAAGACGAGCAGGTGGGAAGCATCATTCCTCCAGCCAATCTTCTCCTGTGGTGAAAGGAGCTCCCAGTTACGTGCCAGCACCCTGTGCCAGCACCTCACTGCTGCCTTTGTGCCACCCCGGGGCGTGACTTGGCCATGAGGACCAACCAACTACAGAAGGAATGGAGGGAATTGCTCCCCCAGGGAAGTGCTGTGGGCATGTGGGGGCTGGCAGGGGGCAGGGGCTGCTTGTACAGGTGAAAGATGGGTTTTATTAAGGAAGATATCAAGCTATTAGAGAGTGTCCAAAGGAGGGCAACGAAGATGGGGAAGGGCCTTGATTTGAAGCTGTGTGAGGACACTGAGGGCACTTGGTGTGTTCAGCTGGAGAAGAGGAGACTGAGGGGAGACCTCAGTGCAGTTCCAGTTCCTGGGGAGGGGCAGAGGAGGGGCAGGGACTGAGCTCTGCTCTGGGGGGACCAGGGACAGCACCCAGGGAAGGGCTGGAGCTGTGTCAGGGCAGGGTCAGGTTGGATCTCAAGAAAAGGTTCTTCCCCCAGAGGGTGGTTGGCACTGCCCAGGCTCCCCAGGGCAGTGGGCACAGCCCCAAGGCTGCCAGAGCTCCAGGAGGGTTTGGACAATGCTCTGAAGGACAGGGTGGGATTGTAGGGGAATCTGTGCAGGGCCAGGAGTTGGACTGGATGATCCTTGTGGGTCCCTCCCAAGTAGCATATTCTGTGATTCTGTGATTAATTTGCCAGTGTTAATCACGGTGTTCAATGACTGAGGTAATACAACCCCTCCAGCAAAATCAAGGTGCGGGCACAGGAGCTGTTATCCCTTTTGGGCTGGTCACTGCAGAGCTGACATGGGACCATCATCCATTCCCAAACACCTCCTCTGCTCCTCTCTCCTGCCAGGACCACTGAAGTTCCTGCTCTTCCCTTGCCTTGACTGCTGGGCTGGAAATGCCCTGGTTGAATGTTCACCCTCTCCAGAGCCGAGTGGCACAGCAGCTCAACAAGGCTCATGATCCTGTCCTAGAGGGGTTGGGCGGTCTCTGCCCACGCTGGTGACCCTGCCCCAGCCCCAGCCAGGCCTTCTTGCCCCTCACCTCACACACGGTGGCCTGGATGATGGCATCGAAGCCGCCCTCGGGCGCGTCGCGGTTCCGGGACACGCTTTGCTTCCGCACCTCCTCGTTGAACCGGGTCACCTCGTCCGTGAGTGACAGCACGTGCTTGTACCCGAACATGGGCAGGCAGGTCTCACCGATCCTGGGGGGGGACACAACAGTCACAGGGTTCTGACAGCTCCCATCCCTGCCCTGCAGCCATCCCGTGTCCCACGGTCCTGTCCAGGATGTGCTGGAGAGGGCACGTCCAGAGGCTGGTGAAGGACCTTCTAAAAAATCAACCCCCTGTTCTAGAGGTGCTGGGCTCAGGGCAGGTCCCAGCCTCAGACCTGCTGGGATTTTTAGGAGTCGTTTGCTTCGAGACTCAACATTTCTCATGAAAAACTGGTGTAAAATTGCTCCCTTAAGGACTTCCCGGTGACAATGGCAGTTCCAGTTTAGACCTGCTCCTCCTCCCTGGGCCAGCAGAACACCCTGTGCAGCAAGGTCTGAACCCTGCCCGGAATCAGGCACTGGGATGGATTTCCAGCCACATTCCAGTGATGTCCCATCAACTTCTGGCCCTCCCGGGACTCCCTCAACCCGAGACTTACTCATAGCAAGGGTTCTCCACGGCTTCTGGAGGAGAGATGTACATGTAGGGGGAGATGGGCTTGTCCACGAAGGCCCCGAAGCCGATGCGGAGGTTGCTGGTGAGCTTGCGCATCTCGCTGGCCAGCTTCGTGCCCAGGTTCTGGATGTTCCTCAGGTCGTCCTTCATGGAGTTGGACAGGTCCATCAGGTAGTAGATGTCCACAGGGTAGTCTTCCACCTGACGCACTTGGACACGGAAGACCTGGGAGTCGTCTGGAATGTGACAGGGCAGCAGAGTGAGAGCTCCTCTCCTGGGAGGAGCAGGGGGGGCTCGCCACAGGATTAGGGGGAAAGTCACCCTGCAGGGTCAGCAGGAACCCAGGGGATCGTTAAAAGCTGCTGGGAGGAGAATATCATCCTTAGACAGACACAGAGGGGCAAAGCACTTAGTCAGGTGCTTGCACAGGAGATGTTCTGTGCACCCTTGGAAGTGTCCAAGGTCAGGTTGGATGGGGCTTGGAGCAGCCTGGTCCAGTGGAAGGTGTCCCTGCCTGTGGCAGGGGGTGGAACGAGATGAGGTTTAAGGTCCTTTCCAACCAAAACCGTTTTAGGATTCTATGACAGATGTGTCTGCATTCCATGGCTCCTGTTCTCCAAACCTCTCAGTACCAGGACATGAGCAGATCCTCCTGCCCAGGGCTGACTCCCCAGCACAGCAGGTCTGGCAGGGACCACAAGGGGACTGCAAGGCTGCTCTGGACTTCTCTGAGCTCCCAAGGACTCCGAGCATCTCCCAAGGCCTCCCAGCATCTCCCGAGGCCTCCCCCATCCCTCTCCCCTTGGCTCCTCCCAGCTCCTACTGGGAAATTTTTGGTGCAACATTTTCCATTGAAACAAAACCTTCCTCAGACAGATCCTTCTGGGGATCAGGCCAATTTTGATGACTTTGGCACTTAAAAAAAAAAAAAAAAAGCTGAAAATGCCTTGAGTTGACCTTTTCTTTCGGCCTTTTAAAGAGACAAAGGTTCTTTCTTCTGGTCCTTGAAACGGCTTCTTTGAAAGGTAAGCCAGGGCACAGCTGCAGCCTTGTCTGAACACCTCAGACATTGAGGGAAAAAAGCTTTAACTGAGCTTAAATTGTTGCTGTTTTCACATTTCCATGTAAACCCACACATCACTTTCTTTCAGGATGGAGAAGTTTCAAAAACTACGAGAGCCCAAAGAGCTCCATCCCCCCTCTAGCTGTGCTGGGACCCCAAAGAGAGCCAGAGGTCCCATCTTTCTGCTCAGATAGCAGCTGTTTGTCCTTGTTGAGCTGAAGCCATGAGCACACTCAGGTTGTGGGACATGAGCTGTGACTTGTCCTGTTTGTATCCTTCATGGTTCAGGAGTCAAGGCCGATGACTCATTCCAAACCCTCTTGGTTGGGCAGAGATGGTATCAAGCTGGGTTTTCTCCCAAGAAACAGGAATTTACAGGGATTTACTCTCCCGAACAACACACCCACCCCCCTCCTGCCAAATACCTTTAGACTTAAATAGAACAAGGGCCACTGAGCAGCTCCATGTCCTCGCACAGTGGGGACATTTCTGTCGTTCAGATGGGTCAGGACTCCTCCTGGCCAGGCCCAGGGATGTGCCACGTGCTATCAGCCACTGACATCCAACCCCAGGGCTTTAATGAGCACAACGAACTAAAATTGTTCCTGCTGAGACTGGCAGAGTGACCCGTGAGGGGATGTCTGGGGCAGAGCAGGCGATGGCACCGCTCGCTCCACGTTCCCCTGTCGGGGTTGACAGAGAACCTGGCAGCAGCCTGGCAATTAGTGACGAGGAATGTAAACAACTCTAAGGAAATATTTACTGTAATGCCAGATGGAACAAACGTAATGCAGCCCAGACCAAAGGTCACCAATCAAAATGTGCATAATATCACCAATGACAGCGTGCACAGTGTCTTCAGTGTCACCAGTGAGAGTGTGTGCAGTGTCTTCTGGATTACCAATGTATGTACTGTGTTTTATGCTTGAGACTTTTGACCAATTGTGTTGTGGCACGATAGTGTACAGAGAGTATAAAATGAGCAATTGAGAGCAATAAACAGCTTCCTGATCACCTTACACCTGGGCTAGCTCTGATATCTGTGTCGCTTTGGCCGTTCTGACTTTACCAGTGACGTTCCCCGAACCGGTTCTGTGAGCTCGGGCGAGTGACGCCCGTTAGCTTTGCCTCCTGCCTGGCATCCTCGAAACTCCTGGCTGCTGGCAGAGGACCAGAGCAGTTAATTGGCTCCAGCCTGCCTGGCTGAAGGGAGCCAGGGAAATTACAGGACCTCTTGGCAGCCCAGCCCTGCCAGCTGCTCGTTAGACACGAGCCGACTTCCACCCAGGAATTCCGAGCGCAGCGGCAGCGCCTCGGATCCAAACGGCTTTTTGTTGAAGTCACATCCAGTCCTGCCCCTTGGGCACATCAGGCTTGAGGCAAGAGACTGAACGCAGCCAGCAGCTTGCAGGCTGCCCACCAGGGATGTTCTGGAGGGTTCAGTGCAGCCCCAGCCTGGCCTTGCCCCCACAAGACCCCCTTGGCCAGCGAGGCAGAGCCGTGGCTCTGTCACTGCCTGAGCCCTTTGGGTTATTCCCACTGCATCCCCCCCTTCCCACAGCGGCCTGGGGGCTCCTACCTGGCCGCAGGTTCAGCCGAATTCTCTGGGGGCTCATCTGGGTGGTGGTGGCCCCCCCTGAGCCCTTGTTGCTGAGGGGTCTGTCCTCCAGGATGGTGACACTGCTGCTGGGGGACTCGATGTGCTCCTGCCCGCAGCCGTTGTGCAGCAGGTTGGCACGGAGGTCACAGCGAGGGGACGACTGTGCCCAGACCTGGGGGAGAGGGACACGGTCAGGAACCAGCTCCCCACAGCTGGGAGAAGGAAAACCACCCCCCTTTTCCCTGGAGAGCTTTATCACACCTCATGCCAGACCAGGACCGGAGGGGTTTTGGGGCGCACGGTCTGTGCTCGAGGGAGGTGGCAGACAGAGGGGATTTGGGATCAGCACGTCCTGCCAGGACCCAAAGCAGGAGCTCGGCAACCCCTGCCAAGGAGTGATGGATAACACAGCCCTGCCAAGGAGCGATGGATAACACACCCCTGCCAACCCCCTCCTGGCTCCTGGCAGCTGGAGCCTCACGTTTGGGTTCTGGCAGAGCTGAAAGGAAAGCCTGTCTCTGTGGGATGGCTGGAGGAGGGTGTGGTGGGATGTGAACAGGGGCAGGCTGGGACTTTTTCAAATTACTTGTTGCTTTGGCAAAAGACAAATCACCTTTTCCCTCCATTTTCTCCACACGTGCCCTCAGGAATCCTGCCGTGAGCAAGGAATGGGCCCTCTGTGGGTGAGCCCAGTGCAGGGAGCAGTGCTCAGTTCCTGCCCAGGAGTGGATCAGGCTTATCTCCAGCTCCCCAGCTTCCTGCCGGATGGAGCTGACCAGGAAAGGAGCACCAAAAAAGGAGTGAAAGAGTGAACAGGCACCGGGGTGTGGGAGAAGCCGTCAAGGGCTTGTCAGGGGCAGGAAGCACAAAGTGTGGAGTCACTGTGGGCTCCAGCCCTGTCCCTCCTTTCCTAGAAAGCCCCCGGCTCCCTGCCCTTATCACCACACAGAAGGGTTCACGTCCCTTCAGTTTCTCATGGAGACAAATATGGAAGGAATTTCTCTCCCCCCATCACTGCCAGGATCTGCTATGACATGTTCCCACTCAGGCAGTGTCCACCCTCCTCCCCAAAGGGATTTTCCATCTCCCTCCCACAGCCCAAGTCTTTCTACATCAGAGTCCTACAGCAGAGGACCAGCACAGCCTCTCCCTGCAGCAAAGGGAGGTGGCACCAAGTCCTGGTGGGGCTGGTCCAGGGATGCTGGATCCCAGTTCTGAGTCTCCCAGCGCTGGAGAGGTTCCCATCCAGGATATCCTCTGCCCTGGGTTCAGGTTGATTGAACCCAGGGATGAATTTGCAAACAAGGAGAAGAACGCAATGGTGTCAGGAGGCCCTGGCTGGCCCATGGCCCTCTGGAAGCAGGGAGAGCCAAGGAATACATCAGCAGGCGTGTTCCTCCCCCGCAGCCTCCCGATCCCACCGGATCGCTGCTGACGGGGAGGAGGACGAGTCATCCCTCCAAATTATCTCCCTTGCACCCACCCACCCCACAGGCTCACCCCACGGGGCTCCCTGCTGTGGGAAGAGGTGGCTGGTTCACTCCAGATCCCATCAATCATCACGTACATTCCTGTGCCAGGAAGGGAAATTGCTGGAAAAATACGTGGGTGAAAAGCAGGCTGGGCAGGTGGGGTTTATCCATGGCACTGGGGGATACCTAGAGATCCCAGGGAGCTCCCAGGACCTCAAAGGCCACGTGGCACCTTGTGGGATTAGCAGCACCATTCCTGCTGTGAGATTCCCATGGAGAAGCTGTTTAACCCCAGGACTGCATCCTTCCCCTTTCCTTGGAGCCCTGGATACTGAGGTTGGCTCAGGACTCACAGGAGCCTCCCCAGCAACAAAACCACTGCAAAAGGTGAAGGAAAACATTCCTGTGCCATCCAATTGGCTATGAGGCTCTGGCAGCTCCCAGTCTACTTTTGACCCCAGTCTCTGCCACCTTGCTGACTCAGCACTTCGGGCACAGCCCCAGGTGGGAACAACTTGGGGCAGCCAAGGCCTGCTGGTGACAAACACACAGTGCAGGGACTTCACCCATGATAAATCCTTCTTCTCCATCAGCACAACCCTGATGGCATCAGCTCCCTAGGGCAGAAATGTGGGGGGATGTATTCCCAGCCCTCCATCCCAGCCTTCCCACAGCCCTTCCCAGAGATGCTCCCCAGCCCCACCTGCCCTCTGTCCCGCTGCAGGGAGGGAGGATTTAACTCAGGATGGGAAACCTGGTGATTTTATCTCAATTCCTGCCTCCAGAGCCATTGAGGGCAGGGTCAGGCAGGGCACTGCCAGAGCCAGCTCCATCCCTGCCTTCCCAGGGTGGGAGGCTGTGGAAACTCCCACATCCCCAAGGCATCTCCATTCTCAGCTCTGACACAACCACATGCAGCATCAGCTTCTCTGCAGGAGAGCTCCCAGGAGGGCTCAGAGCACAGATACCTCCCCAAATTAAGCTAAAATCTTCCAGCAGCTTCTCTGAAATCCACCCCTGGTCCAGCCTTGCCTCCACCTTTCCTCCAAGGGAAGTAGAATGGGTGACATTTTGGGAGGGTGACGTGCTGGAAGATCTGTCACAATAATCTCCAACGTGTTACAGCTTGGCTGGCTTTTTCCAAAAGCAAAAGCGAGTGGATGAGAGCATCTATTTGTTGGGAAGAGTGGTCAAGGTTTCCAAAAAATAAATAAAACTCAACTCCCCTCTGCATCAGTGCTGGGGGGGGGGGTCAGTGATCACAAGAAACCACAATGAAATCCTTCTCCCATCCCAGCCCAGGATGGAGCAGCAATAACTCATCACCCCAGTGAGTGGGAAAGGGCTGCAGCAGGAGCAGGAGCACAACTAAAGGCACTGTCCCTTTAAAAAAAAGGGGGGCTGTGCAGTATCAGAGACCTCCCCCACCCCAGGGAAATTAAACAAACCCGCAGCAAAAACCCTCATTTGCTAAATTAGGACAATGTGGTCCAGATGTTGGGGCAGAGTTGCTGAGCTGAGCTGCACTCCCGGCTCTCCGGGGGCCGGCTCTGGCAGTGGTACGGCTCCCTCGCTGCTGTCACGTCTGTCCACGAGCACAGCTCGCAGCAGCACTGGAAATATTTCCTTTTTTGGAAACCTTTGCTGATCTGGAGGAAAAAAAAAGCTCCATCACAGCCCCCGCTGCAGCGTTAAGACATCAGCCCTGCCCAGTCAGCAGCCGGGAAGGAGGGAGCCCAGCCCAGCCCAGCCCAGCCCAGCCCAGCCCAGCCCAGCCAGCATTCCCCCTTGGACAGGGGATCCAGAGGGAAGCCAGACCCTTTATCACCCGGCACATTTCAGACACTCCCCGAGGGAGATAAGAGGGGCACAAACATCTTTATTCACACCACACCCGAGGTCCAGCCCTATCTGATGGGCACAGCAAGCACAAGCCATCCCCTCCAGACACACACTGACCCCAAGGCATCAACTACACAGGCATGATCCAACAGCATTTTCCAGCTTGGATCACTTTTTCCCAGGTCTTCTCCTGGACACCACGGGCACAGCCTCAGCTGGAGGAAGCAGAAAGCAAGGAAAGCCTTGCCAGAGGGGGATCCACCCCGGGCTGGATGCCCTGAAGGTTTCATCACCTCTCCCCATCCCAGCCTCACCTCCCTTGGCTCTGCCCTGGGGCTGCTCTTCCATCCCCTTGGGAAACTCCCTCCTCTTACCTAATGGGTTAACCTCCAGGGCAGCATTTTTGGAGGGGAGTGTGGCAGATGTCCCAGGCTCTCACCTACCCAAACTGAGTGATTTGAGAGCCACAGCTCAGCACTCACATCCTCCTTAGCCCAGCAACCCAAACAAGGCACCTTGTCCTCTTCCCCCTTTCATTGCAATGAAAAAAGGCTTTTTAAACCCAACCCCATAACTTCTAATCCCCATTTTCAATTCCTCCCTCCAATCCCCCTTCCCTTTCCAACCCTTCCAGCAATTAGGCTCCTTCAGCCAGAGCTTTACAACAGGTTTTCAAGAAGCAAACCAGAAGTAAACTGAGCTTTCACATGCACATTATTTGAAAGGCAAAGTGATTTCCCAGTGGAAGCAGCACCATTTCCCAGCCAGCTCGAGGCAGCTCCCACCAGCACACACTTAAGGGGCAGATTTTGGGAGCAGGGCAGGAGTGAAGTGCAGGTCTGAGCCAGGGGATGTGTTTAGACATGATGGGAACAGGTGGAGATGGAGCCTGGGACTAATCCCACAGCCCAAAGGCTCGTCCCTTCCTACACACCCACAGTCCTGCTCAGGGATGAGCTTCAGCCCAGCTCAGCCCCCCAGCTCAGCCCCCCCAGTTCTTACCTCAGCAGAGCACCAGGCACAGAGGGGGCTCACAGCCAGGCACTGCTTGCAGGAGTTCACCCCACGGGTGGTGCAGATGTTGCCCCCTGGAACAGCAAAACAGAGCAGTCACAGCCTGCAGAGCCCCAACTCACCCCCGTGCCCAAGGCTTGGTGCTCAGCCACTGGCTCCCTGAGCAGCCACAGCCCCCACCAGGGCCCTGCTCTGCCCCCTTTCCCAGCCCTGGGTGTTGCCTCCTCGCCCCTTTCATACCCTGGCACCAGCTGAGCTTCATCCTGCCCAGGGCTGAGCACCATTCCTGCCGTGCCAGCTCCTTAAAGTGTCCCCTCCTCCCTGCAGCATCACTCAGGTGTCGGAGTGAAGCTCCCACTGCTGGTATTTGTGTCCCCCTGCAGCCCCCTTGGAGCAGCAGGAGAGGGAAGGGGTGAATTCCCAGGGGTGCAGAGCGGTACCCACAGCCCTGCCAGGGTCAGGGGGTCACTCAGGGCAGGGTGGTCAGGGGGTCACTCAGGGCAGGGTGGTCAGTGCCACCTTGTGCAGACACTGAACACAGTGACTGGCCTTGGCTCGGGTTCAAACCCAGGGAAAGGAGGGGAGGGAAGGGGCAGGAGTCCAGCAATGTGCTGGAGGTGATTTGCACCGGTGCCCCAGGCAAAGGCTGGCTCTGCCAGTGACAGTGGCCGTGGGGACTCTGGGAGACACAGGCTGGCACCAGTCCTGGAGGCCAGAGGCCAGAGAGTCTGTGTGGGGGGACTAAAGTGCCCCAAAGTGCCCGCAGGGCTCAGGGTCGGGAGGTGGCACAGCCCGGACTGGGCGGCTCCGCGGTTCCAGCCGCCGGCAGTGACAAGTGCTGGGGACACGAGTGTCACCCTCGGCTCTTCCTCCCTCCCGGGCACAAGCACCTCGGCAGTTTTAGGGCTCCCTGGGCAGAGCAAACCACAGCCATGTGCCCGCTTGGCCAGGGGACACTGCAGCCCCGGGACCCGGGGGATGCTGGCTGCTCTTCCATCCCCTTGGGAAACTCCCTCCTCTTACCTAATGGATTAACCCCCAGGGCAGCATTTTTGGAGGGGAGTGTGGCAGATCTCCCAGGCTCTCACCTACCCAAACTGAGTGATTTGAGAGCCACAGCTCAGCACTCACATCCTCCTTAGCCCAGCAACCAAAACAAGGCATCTTGTCCTCTTCCCTCCTCACGTGCAATGAAAAAAGGCCTTTTAAACCCAACCCCATAACTTCTAATCCCCATTTTCAATTCCTCCCTCCAATCCCCCTTCCCTTTCCAACCCTTCCAGCAATTAGGCTCCTTCAGCCAGAGCTTTACAACAGGTTTTCAAGAAGCAAACCAAAAGTAAACTGTCCCGTGTCCCCACTGTCCCTGCCCAGGGCTGTCCCCGGTTGCGTTTTCTACCACAGGAAATGCAACATAAAACGGAAAGAGGAAACTGTGAAACGATGTCATCTGGTCTCCGGGCACAACCACAAACCCCCTGCCTGGGGGCACCCGGGCTGGGCTATGGGGTGCTGTCACAGGCTGTGGTTGTCCTAAAGTCCAGCAGCTGCTTGGGGATGTGTCCCAGGACGTGTCCCGTCACACCTCTGCCACCAACACCCCCAGCTTGTCCCACGCAGGGCACTGAGCTGAAGGCTGAACCCACCTGCCTGGCTCAGCACCAGCTCTGGGGTGGCACCCGTGCCCTGAGCTCTTGCTACCCGGCTCCATGTGGGGATGGGGCAGATTTTAAACTGCCCAAAAGAGTGACAGGTTGGTTCCTGCACCTCAGCCATGTGCCAGCAGCAATATCGATCCTGGGGGTGGGTGGGGCAGGGAAAGGGGAAGGCAAAGGGCTCTCCGACTGCAGCAGCCACACCAACACCTCCCCCTTCTCACATTGGCTCCTGCCTCATCCCAGTGAATCCCTCCTGCCTCGTCCCAGTGAATCCCTTCTGCCTCGTCCCAGTGAAATCCCTCCTGCCTCGTCCCAGTGAATCCTTCCTGCCCCATCCCAGTGAAATCCCTCCTGTCCCTTCCCAGTGAATCCTTCCTGCCCCATCCCAGTGAAATCCCTCCTGTCCCATCCCAGTGAAATCCTTCCTGCCCTATCCCAGTGAATCCCTCCTGCCCCATCCCAGTGAATCCCTCCTGCCCCATCCCAGTGAAATCCCTCCTGCCCCATCCCAGTGAATCCCTTCTGCCCCATCCCAGTGAATCCCTCCTGCCCCATCCCAGTGAATCCCTCCTGTCCCTTCCCAGTGAATCCCTCCTGTCCCATCCCAGTGAACTCCCTCCTGCCCTATCCCAGTGAATCCCTCCTGCCCTATCCCAGTGAATCCCTCCTGTCCCATCCCAGTGAAATCCCTCCTGTCCCATCCCAGTGAATCCTTCCTGCCCCATCCCAGTGAAATCCCTCCTGCCCCATCCCAGTGAAATCCCTCCTGTCCCTTCCCAGTGAATCCCTTCTGTCCCTTCCCAGTGAATCCCTCCTGCTCCATCCCAGTGAATCCTTCCTGCCCCATCCCAGTGAAATCCCTCCTGTCCCTTCCCACTGAATCCTTCCTGCCCCAACCCAGTGAAATCCCTCCTGTCCTATCCCAGTGAATCCCTCCTGTCCCTTCCCAGTGAATCCCTCCTGTCCCTTCCCAGTGAATCCCTCCTGTCCCTTCCCAGTGAAATCCCTCCTGCCCCTTCCCAGTGAATCCCTCCTGCCCCATCCCGTGAAATCTCTCCTGTCCCATCCCGTGAAATCCCTCCTGTCCCATCCCGTGAAATCCCTCCTGTCCCTTCCCAGTGAATCCCTCCTGTCCCTTCCCAGTGAATCCCTCCTGTCCCTTCCCAGTGAATCCCTCCTGCCCTATCCCAGTGAATCCCTCCTGCCCCATCCCATGAAATCCCTCCTGTCCCATCCCAGTGAATCCCTCCTGCCCCTTCCCAGTGAATCCCTCCTGCCCCATCCCAGTGAATCCCTCCTGCCCCATCCCATGAAATCCCTCCTGTCCCATCCCAGTGAATCCCTCCTGCCCCTTCCCAGTGAATCCCTCCTGCCCCATCCCAGTGAAATCCCTCCTGCCCCATCCCAGTGAATCCCTCCTGTCCCTTCCCAGTGAAATCCCTCCTGCTCCATCCCAGTGAATCCCTCCTGCCCCATCCCATGAAATCCCTCCTGTCCCATCCCGTGAAATCCCTCCTGTCCCTTCCCAGTGAATCCCTCCTGCCCCATCCCATGAAATCCCTCCTGCCCCATCCCGTGAAATCCCTCCTGTCCTGCCGAGTGCCGGTGGCTGCAGCCGGGGCTCGTGCCATGGATTTGTGCCGTGCTGGGAGCCAGATCCAAGCCTGGCAGCGGCTCAGCCCTCCGGGGGAGCAGGGAAGCATTTCCCGGGCGGGGGATTAAACACTCGGAGCTGCCAACGCCGGAGCCACGTGCCTGGACACGGGAACAGCTTCCAAATCTGCAGGTCCCTGGGGAGCCCTGGTGCTTTGATACCCCCACCAGGACCGTGGCCCCTCGGTCAGGGGTGGGAGGGGTGCCAGCTGCCTCCCTGCCCCCTGCCAGGAGCTTCCTTGCATTTCCACACCCGTGTCCCTGGTGTAGGGGCTCTGTCCAGCTGCTGGGTCACGGCTGTGGTGGCTCAGCCCCGCCTGGGGCAGGGTTATAGCACCCAGTGCCACCAGCAACACTCCTAGCCCTGGCTCCTGTTTAATGCCACTGTGGGGTTTGTCCCCTCACAGTGGGTTTTAGCTGGCTCAGTCACCTGGTTCTGCCCCAGCACCCACCCTGCTGGGGAACTGCAGAGCTGACAAGGGCTCCTGCCACCCGTGGGTGCTCTGGGATGTGAGACACACTGGCCCAAATCCTGGCTCAAACAGGTTTCCCCCGTGGCTTGAGCCAAGTCCCTCAGCCACTCCCTGCCTCGGTGTCCCCTGTGCAGGGTTAACTCCATCTCAGGGAGATCAGGATCCACTGAAATTCCATGTGGAGGAGATCCCAAGCTTGTGTCTGCCAGCTGAGCCCCTGGCTGCCTCCTCATGCCATGAAACCTGAGCTCAGGGCTAACAAGCCCCAGGACTGTCCCTTTGAGCTCATCTGCTGCCCACATTTTGGTACCAATCACCTCCTGCCTGTGTGCAGCCTCTGGACCCTCGTGGTTTCCTTTCTCCCCCTCCTGCCAGCACCCCACAGCCCAGGGGTCCTTCACCTGGTGTCCCCCCTTCATGCTGGGGATGTAACCCCAATTTTCTGGTGGATTTTGGAACAAGGGCCACGAGCCTGGGCAGAGCAGTGGGCTCATGGCTGGGCAGCTGCACACGGGGGTAGGTGGGACTGCAGCAGGGGCAGGGATGGGGCAGGAAGGGGGCAGGGATGGGGCAGGGATGGGGCAGGGATGGGGCAGGGATGCTGCCATTCCCAAGGCTGCCCTGGGGGCTGATGTCACATTGTGCCACCGTGCCATTGCTGGTGGCTTTGCCTGGGGGGTCCCTGGAGGTCTGTACCTGCCCCCAGGTCCCCCTGGTGTCCATCACTCCGTGTTCCCAGGGCTGGAGGACTCTTCCCCAACCTCCAGCACCTTCCACAGCCATTCCTGGCTGCCCCTCATGGGGCTGGATGGAGGAGCAGGGCCATCCCTTCCCCTGGGAAGGGGCTGAAATCCTCTGGGTGCCAGCTGGGATTGCTCAGGGCAGTTATTGCCCTCCAAACATGGGGCTGATCTTGCTGTGACCCCCCTCACCATGGGGAAATGTCCCTGTTTTGGCATTCCCAGCACTGGTTGCAGGGCTGGATGCAGTGCCAGGAGGGTTTTGTGGGAGCAGGGCTTTTGGGGGATGTGGGAGCACAGATGGAGAGGAGTGGAGGATGTGGAGGATGTGGAGGGGGCTGCAGCTGGAGTCCCCTCAGGTTTTGCCCTGTGGGTGCCTGGCAGTGCCCCCCAGGCTCAGACACTGCCTGGCTGTGAGCAGGTTAACACGGTCCCAGCACAGCCTAAACTAACAAATTCTGTGGGTTTTAGTTACCTTTTTTTTTTTTTTTCATCTTTGCAGCTTATTTTTCCAGCCATAAAAACTAATAAACCCAAGTACAAAAGCTGCATTTTTTGACTATGAAAGCAGCTGTTCTCACACACTGAGTTGATCCTAAAGACTCTGGCTTTTTAAAAAAACAGCAATCCTGAAATCCAGGGAAATGGGAGATAAACTGGGCAGGATGATGGGAATCACCCACCTGGGGCTGGGCCTGGGGGCCTGAGGGAGGTGAAATCATAGAATCACGGGGTGGTTTGGGTCGGAATTACCTAAAGATCATCCAGTTCCAACCCCCTGCCATGGGCAGGGACACTTTCCACTAGACCAGGTTACTCCAAGTCCTGTCCAGTCTGGGATAGAACACTTCCAGGGAAGTGATGCACTTGGAACACCCCAGACATCCATGGCTCAGCATCACCCTGCCCTGGCTGGGGAAAATTACTCAGTCCAGTCTGCACCAGGAGTAACCTCTGAGTGCCCCAGGAGCAGCCACAGGCTTTGGTTTTCCCCCCTCTGCCAATTTGAGCAAGAATGTGCTCACACACAACCTGATAAAGACAGTTTAGAAGACTTGATAAAGGTACAAACCACACCTACTTACATCCTCTCTGGTCTTTCTGCTCGACTCAAAGATAAGGATCTGGCCCGTTTTTGGCTGATCCCCACCCTGTCAGTCCGGGGGTGTTTCTCCTCTCTGAACCTCTCCCTTCCTGCCAGCATCTTGTTGGGGATGGGATGCCCCAAACTCAGCTCATCACGGGCACCAACACACAGGACCAGAGAAATCAATCCCCTGCACAGCCCCAAACTGCAGCTCTGCAAACTCAAACTCTTCCAGGGGCTATCCCGTGTCCTGTGCTGGTGACAGCTCCATCCGGCAGCAGATCGGAGCCTCAGGCTCTTCCTGGGAATTCACCAAGCTCTGGAAGTCTTTAGACAGAACAATGTTGCCCCAAACTCCCTGAGTTTGGCCTCGAAAACAATGGGACCGATTTATAAATCACCGTTTTGCAGTTGCAGGGTTGACTTTGAGCCCTGGGAACACACCTGGGGTGAGGTGGGGAGATAACGCTTTTCCGGGCTCCTCTGTACTTTAACATTGGGGAACTTTTCTAAAACACAAACTACATTTGTCCTGAGATCACCTGATGCCAGAAATCGGAGTTTTTAAAGAAAAGCAGCAAAATAACATGAGGAAAAAAAATAACACAAGACATAAGTGCCCCCCTCCCCGTGCTCCGGACGCAGGAATTACCTGCCCTGTGAGATCTGCCAGTGAAATTTCTGTTTGTGAAGGACGGAGCCCAAGCCACACTCCAGTCCTTCCATTACAAACCAGCACCCGGAGCCAAACGCAGCGTAGGTAGAGGATACAAACTCGCCACACCCAGTGAAAATAACCCACCAAACCCTGTCCCGACCCTGTAACATCCTTGAGAACCCTCTGGCCCCGACCCAGCCGAAGCCCAACCGGCTCGAGCCGAGCTTTGTGTGTGGGAACGCGCCGCAGTTCAGGCTGCCAGCTCCCCCCCTCCGAGTGATTTCCCCCAAGAAATCGCGGACCCCGGGAAGGCAGAAAGTCCGGGGATTTGTAGAAATAACAGGCAGCAGCTTCACTAAGCGACCCGGCTCGGCGACAGAGCGAACCTACCCCAGGCTGCAGCGGCGCAGAGCGCCAGGATCCCCAGCGCCAGCCGGGCTTGTCCCATCTTCTCCTCCGAGCCCCGAGCGCGGGGGGGCCGCTTGGACCAGCCCCTCTGAGAGGGCTGGGGAGCAGCTCGGGAGGTTTTGAGCAGCCCAGGAGGTGAATCATGGGTCGGGCTGGATGACACACATGGCGAGCGGAGGAAACTGCGCCGGGCTCGTCAGTCGGGAGTCAGGAGTGCCCCCGCCCGCCCCGCCGCCGGCTCCTCATGCTGCTCTCGCTCTCCCAGCTCGCACAGGGACCTAAAAAACCCTGGCAGCGAGTCCTCGGCACTGGTGACCTGCAGCCGCGGGGCTGGTAACAGGCTCTTTCCCATAGGCTCTCCCGCCTGGCTTTAATTCCTCGCAAAATCTTACGCGCTCCTTCCTTTCGTTAACTCTTGCGGGAAAGGCGGCTCGTTTAAAACCCCGGCTGTGCTGCCCGAGCTCAAGGATTTAAGGAGAAATAGAGCAAATACACACTGATATGAAAGCGTGGGTTCTCAGCTCACCCCCTCCCCCTCCCCCAGAGATGGGCAAATGGGAATATCCCAGCTGGGAGCTGAGGGAGACCCAGCCAAAAATTGGAGCCGGTGGAACCAGCAGTTTGGGTATAAACCTGGACACGGGTTCAGCTTGGGACCAGACAGTTTGGACCTGATTTTCTTCTTGCTTGTATTGTTTTTTTCCCCCCTCTGTGTCCTCAGGAACTGCTCCTGTGCTAAGCAAGTACAGGGAATGGGATGTGCACAGAAATGATGGAGCTGCCTGTGGATGCCCCCCAAAGGGGTTTTATCAACATCTCATTGCCCTACAACACCAAGGGCAAAGACAGGGGAACTCCACAGACAGGCTGGGGGGCAAAAGAGAGAGAAGGGCTGTTTCCCTGGAGCCCTGGGATGCTCTCTCTCAGCGAGTGACAGGGGTTGGGGACAGTAATGAGGCAACCCTGGCTCAAAATGATCCAACTCACAGAAATGCCAGGCAGTAGAAAATGAGCTCATATTGGTGCCAAGAGCTGCAGCCACAGCCTGGCAGTGCCAGAGGCTGCAGGGGATGTGCCCAGTGCTGTGTGAGAGCACAGCCCCACGCCAGGAGAGATGGGGATAACAGCACCTGTCCCACATCCCACGGATCTCAAGGAGGTGGCAGTGCCTGTGAGGGTGAGATGGAGATGTGGACTCTGCTTCAGGATCTGGAGCTTTCCTTGGCTTTGACAGAAGATGTTTTGATGCCTCTTGGCTTCCCCAGCAGCCCCCATGGTCCCTGTGGGTGCTGCTGTCCCCCCATGGTGTCTGGGCTCTGCTCACTGGGATCACTGGGATCACTGGGATCACTGGGATCATTGTCTGCCTGGGATCCAACTCCCTCTCCAGGGGTTGTTAATGAGGATTTGGCAAAGGGGACTAGAAGCCCATTCACCCTCACATGGTGTCAAAAAGGGCTTTACCTTGGCTGAGACATCAATACAACCCCCAGACCTGCTTTTGGGTAGCTCTAGTCTTGCCCTGCTTCAGACCCCAGAACCACCTCACACTGCAGACCCCATTAGCCAGTTTTAGGGCATTCAAATTCTTTATTTTCTGCCTGGACGTGCTGCCTACGTGGCTTTCTGCCCACATGGCTGCCTGTGCCCATGTGCCACCCTGTGTCACTCTGTGACATGTCCAACTGCTTCCTGGGAGGGACAATTAATTCATCTGAAGTGTCCAGAGAGAGCTGTGGGACCCTGCTGGGCTCTGCACACCCCCAGACCTGAGCTGCCATCCGTGGCCCAGGCTCTCTTCACCAGGGACTCATCCTGCCCAGCACCCAATTGCCCAAAGTGGCAAGTGCTGCTGCTCCCAAGGGTCCTGCAGCTCCCTGAGTCCTGGAACTCCCTGCCCAGTGTGGGCTGTGATACTCCCAGCATGGTGTAAAAACTCTGAAGAAGAAGAAAAAAGTAATAAAATGAAGTGTTTCACCTGCCTGGACCTTCTCCATGCCTGAGGACAAGGATGGCATGAACTTTTCCAGCACGTTTGGGGGGAATTTCCCAGCCAGCTGCAGAAAGGTGCTGCTTGTCCTGGAAACGTCACTGGGATGTGGATGTCCCATCCCTGGAAGTGCTCAAGATCACCTTGGACAGGGCTTGGAGCAACCTGGTCTAGTGGAAGGTGTCCCTGCCCATGGTTTAGGGGCTTGGAACCAGATGAACCCAAACCGTTCCAGGATTCCAGGATGTTACATCCAGGCTCTGTGTAACAGGCAGTGGGATGCCCTGGATTTTGGGATCTGTGGTGGGATAAAGGCAGGGGAGTGTTTGGGAGCCCAGGCAGCCCCATCGCCACAGGCTGTGACCCAGGAGTGTGTGTGCAGCCCACATCCATGCCGGGGTGTGCTGGGAGAGGAGAGGCTGGAGCTGGAGCCACCAGAGGGAGCAGAAACTCCTTCAGTCTGGGAGCGAGCGGGGAGAGGAGCTCCCACCCACCCGGGCTGGGGCACTGCGGGTGCTCTGCTTTCCCGGGGGGATTTTTCCCGGCCCTCAGGTTAAACACGAGCAGCAGCTCGTTGGATCAGGGCTTTCACCTCCTCCCTGCAAGTGCTTCTTCTGCAAAGTGCCCTCACAGCTCAGCGAGAGAAACACCAGGTGCTGAACAAGGAGGGAAACGCAACAAGTAAACCCCAAACCGAACAGTTTTGTGCCCTTAAAGTCACAGCACAGAGCAGGGGCACAGGTCCCTGCCCAAAAGGAAGATCAGCTGGCACTGCCCCTACAAACTCCCCCCACCCTTGGTCAGTGCAGGCTCCTGCCTTTGGCTGCAATTCCTCCATCCTCATTTTCGGTTTGTTACAATCCCCTCGGGGGCTGGGCAGAGGAAACGAGCCAAGATGGACATGGATAAACCGGGACAAGGTGCTCAGGCTCTGGTTTGGGGGTGATCTGCTGCTCTGTGCCATCCACACACGATTCCAGGCACACACCAAAGGGCAGAGCTGGGGAGCAGGGACACGGCACAGCCCTGGGAGGAGCAGGGTCAGGGCTGAGCCAGACACGGGTGGGCACCCTGACCTGGGGGGTCAGTTTGGGAGCTTGTGCAGACACAGAGAGGGCAGCGATGATGAAGCTTTCCCTGGGATTTTCCTGGTGGGGCTGAGGGGCCTGTGATGCTCCAGCCCTGGATGCTGCTGTGGGACAGGGCAGAGATCAGGGGTAGCGCTGCAGAGCTGCCCTTCCAAGGGCCAAAGGAGCAGGAGGGGGGAGAAGAGAGAGACCAGTGTGCTCTGAGGAGGAAACCCCCGGCCAGAGGAACGGGGCTGGATCCAGCTCCTCCGGAGGCACAGGACAGGCATCGCCGAGCAGAGCTGGGGGTGGACCGGCTGCGTTGGGCTGCTCGGAGAACGAGTGGGTGGCACAGAGCAGCAAACAGGGATCAGCGGCGGCAGCGCTGACCGGAGACTCACAGGAGCCTTCGGGGGAGGGGACAGGGACCGGCCAGGAGGAACAGCCACCGTGCAGGATGCTTTTGGGAGCAGGTGGGGGGGGTTGGAGGCAGGGATGAGTTAGGTGCTGCTCCACAGGGCCTCAGGGGTCAGCCCCCACCCGGGGGTGGCACTGGGCTGGGTGTGGGCACCCGTGGCAGGGCAGAGAAGGGGTGCCCAGCCTGGGGAAGGGGTGGGCAGCAGGGCGAGCGTGGAGGGGGAGGAAGGCGGTCGTGGGGGGAGGCTGGAAGGGGGTGGAGTTGCTGGTTTTGCTTCGAACACGGTGAGGACTTCAGCGTGGAACTTGCATTTGTGGAGCTCCCAGCCGGCAGGCACCAGCTCTCCCTCCCGTGGGGGAGCCCCGGCAGAGGGTGGCACTGCTTTAGGGGGGCAGCTCGGGGCAATGGCCAGGGCAGGGGGCATGGGGTGATCTCTGGCTCCATCCTCTCCCCCGAGCCCCCTTCACCTCTTCTCTCTCTCTCTCCTTTTGCTGGTTTGGGAGCTCGTGCCAACACCGTGCCAGGAGGGATCTGGGAGCCAGCCATCCCTTGGCTGCATCCCTGGCTTCCCACCTGCTCCCAGCCTCGGGGAAGTTTCCCTCTCCATCCCAGGTGCTGAGAGGAGAAAGGCAGGAGGTGCCCCAGAGCCCGCGAGGGGTGGGCAGGGGGACAGCCCAGCTTCCCTTCCGCCGCTCCTGAAGATTTTGGGATCGCTCAACAGACCATGAATGGATCCTTTTTCAACCAGACTCCCTCCTGGGAGCAGGGAGCTGACCCCAACAGGACCCAGGGCTTGGGGGTGCTCATGGCCTGCTGCAACGGGACCAGCGCCGTGCTGGCCACCGACGGCTCCTCGGCGCTGGCCCCCGACGAGAGGAGCCTCTTCATCACCAGGGTGGTGCAGATCGCCGTGCTCTGCGTCCTCTCCTTGACTGTCATGTTTGGCATCTTCTTTTTGGGCTGCAACTTGCTCATCAAGTCCGAGAGCATGATTAACTTCCTGGTGAAGGACCGAAGACCTTCCAAGGACGTGGGCGCTGCCATCATGGGACTTTACTGAGGCTCCTGTAGGCAAGTGAACTGTCTGGACCCGGTGCTGAGATGCACATTCCCTGTGTTTGGGGCAGCTGGGGGGGAGTGGGAAGGGAGGGAGGGGTCTTTTAATCTGTCTGTGTCCACGGGAAAGCAAACCTGTGCTTCCCAACCAACAAACTGTCAGTGTGAAGGGGGAGATGTCCCCGGAGCTGGGTGAAGCACAGTGAGTGCCCAGCATCGTGTTGCATGCAGAAATGGCTTAAGTTTTGCATGAAACTTGCAGAAACAGTGATAATGTGCAGATCTGGACTCTTTCCTGCTGTTTCCTTGGATACTGCTACCTGGGCTTGAGGGCTCAATTAAAACAAAATAAAAAAAAAAAAGGCAAATAACTCGTTACAAAAAGAAAACAAAAGAACAAACTAAAGGGAAAGCAAAATGCAGGGCATAGACTTTGTCTTTGGTAGGGGCAGGGAAGTGCCCTGTGGGTTGTACAACCAAGTCTGCATGCTCCCAAATGTGTCAGTCCATGTGTCAGTGTTCTGGACCTTGAGCATGCACCTTCTGCTAGTTTTGTAACAGGGAAAGCATGTTCTTCCTTATTTTTCTGAGCTATCCTATTAAATAAACTGGTACTTTCTTCTTTCACATTCTGCTGAAGGAAGAGAAGGACCCAGATAAACACCAACCCCACTCCACCCCCAAATCAAAAGCATGCTTGTTTTTGTACACACCAGCCTTTTTTCCCAAGTGCTTTATTGTTACAGTCCTTGAGGTTTTTGTAGTTTTTTGCAAACTGGTGAACATTCAGGAAAAAACCAACCTGTTTCAAAAGAATTTTGTGGTGTCTTTATTCTTTGTGTGTGTGGAGTTCAGGAATTTCAATCCTACTTCCAGATATAACCATCTCACCTTCCAAGTGAACTGTAATCAGAGGTATTTCTTTAAAGCAGAAACCACCACCATCATTTTTCCCAGGCAAGTATCAGTTATCACCAGCAAATAAATTCATCAGGAACTACATATTCCAGGCTCATATGAAAAACCTGCAGAGTGCTGAAGCAAAGACTCATAAAGATGCTTCGAGTGCCTCTTGCGAAGCAAGATTTCAGCCTTTGAGTTAAAACCTCCAGCTCCTCTGATCCTGATGAGCTGTCAAAACTGAATTATGTGAGAGGAGGAGGACTCCTGACCTTTGTTCTGTGATGGAATTACAGCTCTGGCTGTGGGTGTGAGATGGAAATAATTTGTGTTTTGTTGCGCCAACAATATTCCTGCTGGGTCCACTTCTGTAGTGGGAAAGCAACCCTGGATGCTGGAGGAGCTGATGACCTGAGCTATTTGGATGGAAATCCAGAAGAACAGCTCTCTGCCTTTCCCAGAGGGAGGAACACGATTAGAGAATGTTTTGTAATTAATCAATATCTGCTGAGCACCTTCTCAGGGTTCCCAGGGGATGCGGAGCAGCACTAGGGCACTGCTGGCTCTGGTTGCTCCCACTCACCTGTTGCCTGGATGAGCCTTAAGAGCACAACAACAACGTGGAGGCAGGACCAGAATTTGGGATTGAAAGCCCTGAAATGTCCTGTTGGTGCCAGTGGAAGGACTGAGCAGGCAGGGCTGTGATTTTACTGTGATTCTGTGATTTTTGTGGCAGTTGTGGGTCTGCAGACCTGAGCTGCCTTCTCAGCATGGAGGGTTTCCTGCCCTGCTGCCAGATGGGAGAGTGGCCTCACAGGGCAGCCTGGAAGGGGATTTTGGTCCCTGCTGCTGACAGGGGTGTTATGGCCATTGATCTCCTGGCCCAGGTTGCCCAGAGAAGCTGTGGCTGCCCCTGGATCCCTGGAAGTGTCCAAGGTCAGATTGGACGGGGCTTGGAGCAACCTGGTCTGGTGGAAGGTGTCCCTGCCCATGGCAGGGGGTGGCACTGGATGGGCTTTGAGGTCCCTTCCAACCCAAACCACTCTGTGATTCTGATTCTCTGATCTGCTTGCACAGGAGTGCAAATCACTCCCACTGTGGGAGCTCAGCCTGCCCAGACCTGAGGGTGAGATGTGAGTAACCCCAAATATACAATGACCCAGCTCTGCAAACCCTTGTGCTGGACCTGTGTGTGTCACCCAAAGGTGTAAGTGCATCTCCAGGCTGCTGTGCTGCCACAGGACAGCCCAGATTTACTCACTGAACTCCCATCCCATTCTGCTTCCAGCTGCCATCTGGTCCCTCTTGCTGGCCCTTCCACCAGCTGTGGCCCCAACAGAGGTGATGGAAGAAACCCTGCAGTGTTAGTCAGAAGAGAAAGCTCACAGGGAAAGCTGCTAATCTATAGAAAGTGCCCAAATGCCCATAACTGTGCCCTGGGTGAAGCAGCTGCTCCCACATCTCATCCATGCCCACCTCTGCCAGGGCCCTGCCAGCTCGTGTATGTGCTGGGGGTCCTGCTCCCTGCAGTCCCACGGGGCCACCAACTTGCCAGGTGTCCTTAGAGGTCACATCCAGGAGTGGGGGGTGGGGGGTCTTCAGCCCCTTTGTGCTGTGGAGTCTTGCAGAGGTGAGGAGAAACATCACCCACAGCAAGGTCACAGCAAAGTCACGTCCACGTGGGGTGGAGGAGCCACGACAGGGCCCAGGCAGCAGAGCTGGGCACCTGCTGGGGCAGGAGGAGCCAACTGGGAGAGGGAAGCCCAGCTTTGCATTGGCTTGTCCATCCTCTGGTGGGGCTGTGTGTCATTCCTGGCAGAAGGGACGTGTCTGTGTCACCAGGTCCTGTGGACCGAGAGAAGCGGTTGGTGGGCACCGTCCCCATTTCCACGCCACAGCACATGTCCCCGTGGGGTCACTGGGGTTGCTGGGCTTCTGTCTTGCTTGCAGAGGGTTTAATACACTTGCACAAAAGTCCCCACCCCACTAGATTCCCCATAAAAGTCTGATTACCCCACTGAGAGGAGGAATTACTGGGGAAATGAAGGTCTCTGGAGGATTGATGCCAGCACTGAGACAGCAAGAGGAGATCAGAAGAAGACAACAGAAGGTTGGCACGGTGAGGGAACCCCTTGGGTCAGAAATGTGGGGTCTAAAGACCCTCTTGAGGTGAAATCCTGGTGCTGTTTTGACTGCCCTGATTCCATCCCCCCCCTGTTCTCCCCGAGCAGAGGCCAGTGCAGGTCATGCCTGGTGGGAGGGAAGGTTCTGAGGGCACCACGATGTCCTCCTGATCTCGGGGGCAGAGCTGCCCTCCCAGCCCCTGAAAACCCAGCTGCCCTGCCCCAGAGGCACGAGTCCTGCAGCCAGGGGATGAGGTGGTTACTCCAGGGCTGGTGTGAGTAACCAGCCCATAAAGGCTCTTTCTGCTGCCTTTCCCCACAAAGAGCTGTGGTTTGTCACCTCACACCCACTCATTTAGTGTAAGCTCACAAGTGGGTACCAGCTCTAAAGAAAATTTAAGCAGGTTTTTTTTTTTTTTGAACAAGGCAGGTGTGATGTTATTTTTATGTATTTTTTTCTTTTTTAATTGTTAACTGTTGCACAGTAACTTCCAGAATGTCCCCAGGGTGCCAGGAGCTGTACAGGAATGACTGAGGGACACTGCTGGAGTGACAGGGAGGGAAGGGACGTGCTGAGGTGGATCATCACATCACACAGAGCAAGGACCAGCCATTGAGTGTCACCTAAAATCATCTCCTAGCAGTGGAGCACCAGAAACCAGTGCAATCCTGTGGGGCTGGTCACACTGGTCTGAGTCACTGGTCTGTCTGGTCTGCATCCCTTCTGTGAAAACAACCATGATTTTAGGCAGTATGTGCTCTTGGAGGTCTTTTCCAACCTGAATGATTCCATGATTCTGTGATCCCATGACTCTGTGGTCAGTCAAGTTGTCCTGCTAATGGGGAGCTACTTCTTGTCCCCCCCCAAGTGCAGCCTGCCCTGGACCTTCACCATCCTCCTCCAGGCACAGCTCCCTGTCTCTGGGCTGGTCCCCACTTGCTGGGGTTCTGTTCCTGCTGGAATGTCTTTTTTCCAGACAGGCAGCAGGGAAAGAGCAGAGCAAGGCAAGTGAGAGCATTTTTCCCCTGCTGCTGAGCAGCCTGCAAAGAGAAATCCTCTGCCTCTGGGATCACTGAGGGTGGCACAGCTGGAGAAATAAAGAGGTGGATTGACCTACCTGAAAACCCCATCCAGTGCCCCTCAAAAAAACCCCAAAACACCCCAACCCAAGTCCCAGATGATGCCCACCTCCTTCCCCTGCCCTGGCAGCCTGGGCAGAGGGCAATGGAAGAGTTAAACAGCAGACAGACAGACAGATGGGGGGGGGGAAGGAGGATCCCAACCTGAGCCTGGCACCAGATGTACTGGAGCACCTGCACCAAACACACAGAGTATTTAATAATTCCTGAGAATTGCCATGGTAATGAAGCACAGAGTCAGGTTGTTATGGTAACAGCTTTTTTTTCTTTTTTTTTAGGCAGGGAGGCATTACCCGGGTTGTAACCTCGATCCAGACTGAAAACATTTCTGAGAGCCCAAAAAATAGGAAAAAAAAAAAAGAAAGAAGTAAAATGCAATCAAATTAAATAAGTAGCAGTTTCCTGTTTCTCGTCTGGCAGTTCTGGGCTCGTTCTGTAGGTAGGTGGAGGGAACCAGGTTGTTCCAGACACATTGCCCTGGAAAGGCTGAGGAATAGCTGGAGAGGATCCCTGCAGGTTTAAACTGATTCTAAAGGGGGTGAGGGGCTGAACCCCCCTCCTGGGTGGGTCTGGGATGCTCTGCCACCACCTGGACTCCCTGCCAGAGCTCTGGCCTGGCTTCAGGAGTATCCCCCGTGGGATCAGGGGAGGGACACGTGTCTGTGCAGTGTTTGTGTGTCTGTGCAGTGTCTGTGTGCCTGTGCAGTGTCTGTGTGTCTGTGCAGTGTTTGTGTGTCTGTGCAGTGTCTGTGTGTCTGTGCAGTGTTTGTGCCCTGGGCAGACCCTCAGCCCAGCCCAGCCCACAGCAGGATGATCCCGGCTCCCAGCCTGCCCCCAGTTCCCTGCATCCCGAGGGGTGGAGGTTCCCAAAACAGGTCTCCAAGGCTAAGCAGGCATTTGGGGGCTGGCAAGGAGGTGACACACCAGTTTTCCTAAATCCCCAGGACAGATCTAAGCAGCAAACCCAGGTTTTCCTGGGCTCTGGCAAGGTCTCCAGGCTGCTGTGCTCCCCAAAGGGGCACCCGTGAGGGAAGATGGAAATGCTGGGTCTGCCTCCTGCCCTCCTGCCCTCCTGCCCTCCCATCCACGGGCAAAAAGCCTCTTCCACCTCCCCTCCCAAGCCATCCCCTCCAGCAAGTGTGCGTGAGGTGTGTCCAGCTGGTCCTCACATGGAATTTGGATTTGGTGCTGGTGAAATGAGCAGCTCTGTGAGCCTGTTTGCTCTGGAGGGAGCGGGTGGGGGGTTCACTGGGCAGGGAAATGGTTTGAAATCCGCGCTGCCATCACTTGGGAACATCACTCCATAAATCCCACTGCCCTCTGGGGGGTCTCCTGTGTTGGCTGAGCAGATGAAGCCTCTGTAGTCCATTAGCTCTGCCAGGGAGGGACAAGTTGGTGCCATCAGAGTCAGAGACTTGAGGGAGAGCAGGGGCAGAGTCCAGCGCCAGCTTTGCCTGGCAGCCTCAGAGACTCTGCCTGCCACTCCCCTGGTTTGAAAGGGAATCTTTTCCCAGTTTCTCTGTCTTCCAGCTGCTTTGCTGCTGAGGCTGCTGGTGGCATTTTGGCCTGGAATTCCTCAGACCTGGCCCCTTGGCTGTGCCTGCCTGGAGCTGCCAGCCTGGCACGGGGTTTGCTCCCTGCTGAGGTGGGCAGAGCACACCCCGTACCCACCACGAAACCCGGGGCACAGAGAGCTCCTCACCCCCAAACAAATGTGTTTTGTCCCTCTGGCTCTTTGCCAAATCAGAGCTGTTTGGGGATTGTGTCAGCAGTTAAAGCTGTCCTTGGAATGAAATGGATCTTGCAGCCCCATCCGTGTGAGGGACACGGACAACACCAGGAACGTTTCTGGGCATGGGAACTTGAGAGATGATCCTGTTCAGGTGTGAGAATGGTTCTGGTTCAGACCTGTGCCACAACCTGACCTGAACACCCCCTGAGCAGTGGCAAAATGACAGAGGTAAAAGGCCACAGAGCACTCCAGGACATTGCTCTGGGCTGTGCTGTCTGAGCAGTGAGTATCTCATGAGATTTTGCAAGTTTAGATGCCTTTAAAGCAGTTTTTTTGGCTTCCTGAATCCAACTTGGCTTTCTCAAGTATGAATGGGAGATCGGAAACCACTGGTTTTAGTACTGGAGAATAAATCTCCTATAAAACAATGAACACAGGGAAGCACAAAACCTCCTCAACAGCCTGATCCATGGTGTTGGATACACCTTTGGGTTCATCCCTTTCAGATGACTTAGCCAAGCATTTCCCCATCAGTCTGGCCAAGTTTGTGCTCCTCTGAGTTTAGAGACGGGCATTTTCTTGGACTTGTTTGTTCCATGAGCACATGGTCATGGAAAACTGAGTTAAGAGAAAATCAGAACGTTGCCAACAATCAGTGTGGTTTGGCACATCCCTGAAAATATCACTGTCAACGTGCTGGGAAGGCACTGGCAACACTCAAAGACATGAACATGCATCTGAAGTGACTGATTTTTCAGTCTCTGATCTGAAAAATGCTGCTCATCTCCATGTGTTTCAGGTTGTAAGTAAAACACAAGCCTCGCTCCAGAGAGGTCTTTGCAGCTCTCATCATTCCCAGCAGCTCATCAGTGGGGGTGACAGTTTCGTATCATTAATTCGAGACAGGTTAATCAACAACAAAGCAAAAATGTCGTTTTAATGACAAAGATTTTGGCAGAGCAGTGAGAGGTGCTGAGAGCTGGGTGTGCATGGCAACCTTGGCTGCAGGTCCCAGGTGACCTGGAGGTGGAGGTGGCAGTTCTGTCACTGTCAGCCCAGGGCAGTCACCTGCCACGAGTCCTGCCCGTGGCAAAGGGATCTCTGCTGGGCTGCAGTCAGGGGGCAGGCATTAAATCAAACAAGTTTCCTCTTTTTGAATTAATAAGGCCTGAATGTGTCTTCTCAGATGAATGGGGCCCTCCTGCCCCAGCAACAGCCTTTGAAGACACCCCAGGATTTATTCTCCTAGGAGGGAGCTGTGAGATCAGAGGACTCAGCACCACAATCCCTTGTCAGATCTGCCTTTTCCCTCCCTGTGAGCTCACTGGCTATTTATGATTTATGCCAACTGATACCTGCCTTTAGTGAACACCACCACTTTTGTATTTTGGAGTGACTCCAGGGGGAAAGAACATGAGATTCAGTCTTCGTGTGATGCTCCAGTTCTTCTGAAAGGGTCCAACACTGTGAGGACATGAGTTACCACCTGCTTCTGACCTGGAGGTGGAGATGAGCAAGGTAATAATCAACATAGGACAGGAGAAATATCTACCCTGTGGCATCAGGTAGATAGAATGGCCTTTCTGGAAAAGGAGCTGGAACTGCAAAGTCAAACAACTCTGGTTTTCCATGACAGAGCTGGGTTTGTTCCCTCGGGGTGTGTTGGGACCAGAGGCTGGTGCACGTGGGGGTGAGGATGGAGGCAGGTGCTTCCAGGAAAACCAGGTGTGCATGGAACCAAGCCCAGGGCTCTGTTCCCTCTCCATGGCAGCTGCTGGAAGCTGGTGCTGGATGCTGGTGCTGGATGCTGGTGCTGGAAGCTGGTGCTGGATGGTGGCTCTCTGCCCTGGCATGGCTCGAGCTGCCCTGCACGTGGGGTTACACCAGAGCCTTCCTGGCAGGGCTCACAAGTGGTCACATCCTACAGGTTTCTGTGCTGCTGGGAGCCCTCCCCTCTTGCCTCACAGGGTCCCCCCAGACCAGGTTTAAAAGGACAAGACAGCTGAAGAAGCAGTCAAAATGTAATTAGACTCTAATTAGCCAAGTTCGTTCTCTCAGATAATTGAAAATGGGACTAATTGGCTGCAATGAATTCCCAGTACATTCAGCCAGCTCGGTGTGTGCTCTGCCAGCTGCCACAGGACCAGCCTGGAAGCTGAGCACTGCTACCCACTGATGTGCCAGGCTCTGCAGGGCACAGCTTCTCAACTCCACAGGGGTATTAAAGCCCCCAAACACCCCAGGGCTGCAGAAAGGGAGGTCACTGAGCCATGGACACAGCAAAGCTCACTGTTCCTCAGCCCACACCTCACAAACCACGGAGCCAGAGGGCCACAAAACCTCCCAGCCCCAGCAGGACATGCCAGTGGTCCCATGGGACAGGACATGCCCTGGGCCATCTGCAGCACTGCCACAGGGTCACAGCTGCAAAAGGCAACAGGTTTCATCTCCCCTTTGCTCCAGCTATGGAAAGAACAGCAGGGTGTTTGTTCCTACCTGGGCAACCTCTCTGAGCCCTCCCTGGCCACTGGGAATTGCCCTCGGTGCCAGAGACCAAGCCTTTGCTCCAGGACACAGGGATGTGGAGCCTCCCAAGGGACTCACTGGAGAACCTGTGTGCCCCTGGGCAAGGCAACTCCTCAGCCAGAACTGCTTCACCCTGCCTTGGCACCTCCAGGGTGGAGATGTTCTGGTTTGTGCAGGTGAAAAAGGAGCTCCAGAGGCCTCAAAGTCTGGCTGTGAATGGTCAGTGCTGGATCAGCTGTGCTGGTTGTCCCTTGCCCTGTCTCTGCTGCTCACTCTGCTCAGCTGGTGCGTTTCCAGCAGCTCTGGTTTGTGATCAGAACTGCCCTGGGCTGATGGAAACCTCGAGGGGACAAGGTGGAGTTGGCAGTGACATTTCTAGATCAGCCTTGGCAATGATTTCTGGTGGAAACCAACAGATTTAGTACAGAATCACAGAATCATTCAGGTTGGAAAAGAGCTCCAAGATCCTCAAGTCCAGCTGATGACCCAGCACCACTAAACCCTGTCCTCAAGTGCCACATCCACATGTTTTTTGAACACTTCCAGGGGTGGTGACTCCACCACTGCCCTGGCCAGCCTGTGCCAGGGCCTGACAGCCCTTTCCATGAAGAAATTTTTCCTAATGTCCAATGTAAACCTCTCCTGCCACGACCTGAAGCCTCTGGCTGTGCTGGAGCTCCTTTTTCACCTGAACAAACCAGAACATCTCCACCCTGGAGGTGCCAGGGCAGAGTGAAGCAGTTCTGGCTGAGGAGCTGCCTTGCCCAGGGGCACACAGGTTCTCCAGTCAGTCCCTTGGGAGGCTCCACATCCCTGTGTCCTGGAGCAAAGGCTTGGTCTCTGGCACCGAGGGCAATTCCCAGTGGCCAGGGAGGGCTCAGAGAGGTTGCCCAGGTAGGAACAAACACCCTGCTGTTCTTTCCATGGCTGGAGCAAAGGGGAGATGAAACCTGTTGCCTTTTGCAGCTGTGACCCTGTGGCAGTGCTGCAGATGGCCCAGGGCATGTCCTGTCCCACGGGACCATTGGCATGTCCTGCTGGGGCTGGGAGGTTTTGTGGCCCTCTGGCTCCGTGGTTAGTGAGGTGTGGGCTGAGGAACAGTGAGCTTTGCTGTGTCCATGCCTCAGTGACCTCCCTTTCTGCAGCCCTGGGGTGTTTGGGGGCTTTAATACCCCTGTGGAGCTGAGGAGCTGTGCCCTGCAGAGCCTGGCACATCAGTGGGTAGCATCTGGCACAGATGGCCCAGGAGGGCTCAGGGAGGTTGCACAGGTAGGAACAAACACCCTGATGCTCTTTTCATGGCAGTGCTTGGAAGATCACGCCTAGAAAAAAATGCTGGACTTATTCTGCAGCCTTGGATCAAGTTTCCCTTCCCTCTCCCCCTCAGCAGCGTGTGCCAGGTGGCTGCATTTCATTGCAGAGTTTATAAAGTGCCTGTGGAAACGAGGCATGGGGGGGGATGACAAATCGTGCTCACATTTCTCTGGCTGTTCTTCATCTCCTTGTGCAGAAATGTAACAGTCCCTGGGCTGGGCAGGGGGGCCCTGAGCACACTTGCACCGTTCCTGGAGCTCGTGGGTTTTTTTTCCCCACTTCCATCTGCCTGGGCTGCATCACTGGGGGTATTTCTTCTGATCTGGGGCTAAAACAGTTCCCAGTTTTATGTGCTTCTCAGATGAACAGGAAGGAAAAAGAAGGAAGGCAGCAGCTCTGCCACAGCAGGGAGATCTGGATGCTGCTGTTTTCGAGTCAAGACCTGACATCTGGTTTTTCCCTTGGGCTGCAAAGCAATTGCAAAGCCCTGCCCTGCACTGACCATGTTTCACTGAGGTGGAGGTGGCTCTGCCCACTCCCGTCCTCGTGGGTTTGAAGGGCTGATTTCCAAGCCCTTGGCTCGGGAGCTGAAGTCTCCAGCACTCCTGGATGAGCCACAAGAAATCATTTTGGAAGCAAAAATAGTGTGGCAGCAGGAGCAGGGCAGGGATTGTCCCCCTGTGCTGGCACTGCTCAGGTCACACCTCCAGGGCTGTGTCCAGGTCTGGGAATCTCAGGACAAGAAGGACATGGAGGGGCTGGAGCGTGTGCAGGGAAGGGAACGGAGCTGGGAAGGGGCTGGAGCAGCAGGAGCAGCTGAGGGAGCTGGGGGGGCTCAGCCTGGAGCAAAGGAGGCTCAAGGGGGACCTTCTGGCTCTGCAACCCCCTGACAGGAGGGGGGAGCCGGGGGGGGGTCGGGCTCTGCTCCCAGGGAACAAGGGACAGGAGGAGAGGGAACGGCCTCAAACTGTGGCAGGGGAGGGTCAGGTTGGACAGCAGGAGGAATTTCTTCATGAAAACGTGTTATTAAGCATTGGCAGGGGCTGCCCAGGGAGGTTTGGAGTCCCCATCCCTGGAGGTGTCCAAGGAAGGACTGGCTGTGTCACTCAGTGCTCTGGGCTGGGGGACAAGGTGGGCATTGGGTACAGGGTGGGCTCGATGTCCTTGGAGGTCTTTTCCAACCTCAGTGATCCTGGGATTCTGTGAAACCCAGCTCCTTCTCCTTGGCTCAGCAAAGGCCAAGAGGGAGCAGTCAGCAAGAATTTCATCTGTGCAGGAATTTCCACAGGCACAGTTCCTTCAAACAGCTCAGGCCACTCGCTGCCTGCAGGTGTCTTATTTCAGGGCTTTGGGATGACTAATAGCTCCAATCATTCCCTGTAAGGTCTCTACCAGGTTACCTTTTAACAGACAGGGGGGAACAGCACACAAAGAAGCCCAGCTGGCCCCTGGGTGCTCTGGGCCAAAGGCCCTTTTCAGAGCTCCCTCCTGGCATGAGGGGGTGGTGAGATGAAGAAATCACAGAGCAGCGATGCCAAAGCTCAGCATCAGCGCTGCCCTCTGTGTTGTGGTGGCAATTCCCAGCTGGGCCCCTCAGCTATGGACATTTCTGGAGTTGGGGATGGTTTAGGACAGTGCTTTCACCTGCTAAATCTCGTGGCAGCTGCAGCTTTGAGCATCCCCAGCTCCTTGCTGGCATCCCCACACCCTGACATCCCACACGTGGGAGCCACACCGTGACCCAGGTCAGGGAACCTGGACAAATCCCAGGGTAAACTAACACTAAACATCATTTCTGTGCTGGTCAGAGCATTCCCTGGTTCACCAAGCAGCCCCCAGGCACCACTGCTTGCACGAGGAGCAGGAAGCTCTGGCTGCCTGAGGAATTTGCCACATGCACGGTTGATTTAGAGGGCTTGGGCCTCCTGCCTGCTGCAGGAGAGAGGAGGGAAAGGCTGCAACGTTGTGAAAGCTATTTCTCAAACTCCCCAAAAACCAGCTTTAGAGGAGTTCTCCCTCAGCTGGATCCTCTAAAACCCCAGGGCCATCCCTGTGCCCAGCTCTCTGTGCCCCACCCGCGATCCGTGGAGCTGATGATCAAGGCAGGTTTGCAGGACCCTTTGCTCCTGGTGAATCCCATCCCAGGGATATTTCAGGGCCGTTTCCCTGCTTTTCTGGGCTCCTTTCAAACTCTCATCTTGTCTCTCACCTCGTTTCTCACACCTCTCCTCCCAGTGGGGGGGGATCTGCAAACAAATTCCACATCCTGGAGCAGAAGAACCCTCTGTGGTCCCTTCCAGCCCCACCCAGGCTGTGATTCTGTGACTCTGGGACTGTGATTTTGTGATTCTGGCCTCCTTTCTTCAAGCCACCGCAGTCCTCGTGCAGAAACTCCTTGAATTCTGGTGACTTCTCCCTTGCTTCTCCTTTCTGGGTGTGAAGAGACATTTTTTTTGGGAAGCATGGGTAGCATGGCACGAGTCTGCCACCTGCCAGAGCCAAAAATGCCTTGCCCAAAGCACCTCCCATGGGACCTGTTGTCCCTTAATGCCAAGTCTTCAGTGTAGCTCAGCTCACTACATTGGATCAGGGAATTCCCAGCCCTGCTTTGAGTTTGGATGACAGTGCAGAGGTGGTGGGAGGACGTGGCATTGGTTTCCTGCTGATGGGTAATTTTGGAGCTTGGGAAATAAACAGAAAGAGAAAAAAACATTAAATTCTCTTGGCTTGCTTTGCCTTAGTCCAGCTGCCTCGTGGCATTGCCATTTCTCAGGCTTTCTCTCCCTTCTCTTAGTCCTCATTTACTGCAATGTGACAATAACTTTTTATTACAAAATCAGCCCTTGTCACCTTGTCTATGTCAAAATGCTCTTCTTGCCTTTTCCCCCGTATTTATTTTCCCATTTTCCTTCAAATTTGCTGCCTTTGCTCCTGGGGCAATCTCCCTGTGAATCCAGACAACTGCAAGGAAACGATCCCACTTAAAAATATCCCAGGGAAACTAATTCCAAGCCGTTCTTGTCATAAGTTGCTTTGAGTGGGTCTCCTGCAAGTTATTCCAAGCTCGATGTAAAAGAATTACCTGTCTTGTTCCCCGGGGAATAATTTCAGCTGGGTAATGAATTGCCTGAGAAATGACTGTGGAAGGGCCTCAACAGAGCAGCCTCCAGTTCTGAGCTATTAATGCTCCTCCTGAAATGTGTCACAACTCTGCCAGCCCTCGCTGGGGCTGCTCTGGGGACGCTGCCTCGTGACTGGGAGAAGGAGCAGGCGGTGGGGGAAGTGTGCCCAGAGCAGGGCTGCGGGAAAAAAACATCTCCTGAAGGCCAGAGAGCTCTGGTGTGTTCTCACTGGGGGGGGGGAGAGTGGCCCCCAGCACCTCAGGGCTGCTCTGAGGGGGCACAGCCCCTGCTCAGCCTCTGCAGGCCCTGCATGGCCATGCCCAACCAGCTGAAATGCCAGCTTCACCCCCCTGGAATGATCCCTCTGTGCTGGGCACTGGGGAGGCAACTCAAATCCTGGGGTCACCTTAGGGCCTCTCACTACAAGAAGGACATGGAGGGGCTGGAGCGTGTCCGGGGAAGGGGCTGGAGCAGCAGGAGCAGCTGAGGGAGCTGGGGGGGCTCAGCCTGGAGAAAAGGAGGCTCAGGAGGGACTTTCTCACTCTACAACTCCCTGACAGGAGGGGGGAGCCGGGGGGGGTTCGAGCTCTGCTCCCAGGGAACAAGGGACAGGAGGAGAGGGAACGGCCTCCAGCTGTGCCAGGGGAGGTTTAAATTGGATATTGAGGAAAATGTCTTCATCCAAAGGTTTGTCAAGCCCTGGCACAGGCTGCCCAGGGCAGTGGTGGAATCACTGTCCCTGAAGTGTTCAGAAAAGGTGTAGATGTGGCATTTGGGGCCGTGGTTCATGGTGGATCTGGCAGTGCTGGGTTACTGGGGGCACTCACTGGTCTTAGAGGGCTTCTCCAACCTCTGTGATTCCATGATCCCACAATTCCCCATCCCACACCAGTGCAGGCACCACCGGAGAAGGGGGTCCCCTCCTTCTGTGCCCATCAGGGAGCTGATCTGGCTGAATATTGGGGTGGCTTTGCCCTCAGCTCTCTGGATCAGCTCCCTGCCCTGACTCACAGCGAGGATCCAGTGCCAGCGCCACCCCAGGGGAGACAAGTCCTCCCTGGGGTCCTCCATCTGGCAGTGCCTTCCCCACAGCCTCCAGATTGTGTCTGAACCTTCAGACAAACCAAGTCTGCCCTGTGAGGGTTGGTGAGGCAGAGGAGGAGCCCAGGGATGCTGCACATGGAGCAGCAAAGGCGCCAGTGGGCACTGCTGGAGGGACTGAACCCCGGGGCTGCTCGGGGTGCCCGGGGAGCTGTGCCCTGTCCCAGTGATGAAACCAGTGGGTCCCAACGCTGAAAACCACCTTGGGATCTGCCAGCTCCTGCTGGATGCCGGGGAACCAAAATAACTGCCTGTTTTTCCCAGGCAGCGCCGAGCTGGGCTGTGTTTGGGAAGGCGCCTGCGACGCGGTGACAGATGGCCAAGAAAGCAAAGGCTGTTTTTTATGTCACCTCCATGTTTCCTCCTCTGCTGTCTCCTGCACTGGGGGCGGTGTGGGGAGATGGGATGTGCTGCCAGCACACGCTGGCACCGGAGCTGAGGAGACGGCAGAAGGTGGAGCAAGGGGCTGGGCACCTCACACACCTCCCTCCCGCGAGGGGCTGAGCACCTCACACACCTCCCTCCCCCGGCTTTCTGCTGCTCTGTGACCCCCATCAAAGCCTTCTCCTCCTGCAGGAATTTGTGCCAGAGCTGGGGCTGGGGAGTGGGCTGGTGCTTCAGCGAAGTGTTTGCTCCTGCAGAGCTGCCTGGTTGTGAGCCCTGTTCAGACCCTCCTGCACTGGCTGCTGGCCCAGGCTCTTTTCTTTTGCCCTGAAGAGCCAGATAAGACAGGAAAACTTGGCCAGAGGCTTCTCCTGTCAGCTGGGGTCCAGTCCTGGCTCTTCTCTTACAGACCCAGTGCCTGCTGAATACAGGGGACCCTGGGCAAGCCAGAGCTCTGATAAATAGCCAGTTTGTGAAACAAGGCCAGGTTGGACAGGGCCTGGAGCAACCTGGTCAAGTGGAAGGTGTCCCTGCCCCTGGCAGGGGGTGGAACTGGATGAGCTTTAAGGTTCTTTCCAACCCAAACCATTCCATGATTCTGTGAAACTCCTCAATGTGCTGCTGCCTCTCCTCTGTCTTTGCTCAGTATTTTTGGGTAAGAGACTTCTTGCCTCCCCTCCTGGGGCACAAACATCATGGCAGAGGTAGGGAGGGCTGAGAGATGGAGCCCTGGATCCCTGACATCCAGAGGGAATTCAGGGGGGAGAGCAGCACCTTGATCAAGAGGAGTGGGACACACTGAAGGTGGTGAGTGTAAAGTGCTGTCCCTGGGGTTGTACCCTGGGGGGAGCAGGAATGGCCCCACACAGGGACATAGGCACCAACCCCACCAGCCAGGTGGCTGCTGCCCCACATCCTGGGCTCTGTTCCCATGGCAGGAGGAGCCTCTGGGCTCGGCTGGCAGGATCCAGCTCCTTTCTCAGCCTGCCTGGTGTGGAAGGAGTGACTGACATGGCTGTTGGCACAGCCTCTATCTGCCTCCTGTTCTGCTGTGTTGCACTTGGCAATTCTCCCCCTTTTCCCTCTGTTTTTCCACCAGGAGATCTCACACTCCTCTGCCTTGGCAGTGGGGAGACAGACAAGAAGGGCTGGACAGACACACAGATGGCACAGCTCAGCAATGACTCCCCTTGTCTCTCCCTGCCTGCGATGGAGGAAGAGCCTCCCCGAGTTCAAGGATCCCTGAGTTCAGATCCCCGAGTTCCAGGATCCCTAAGTTCAGATCCCTGAGTTCCAGGATCCCTGAGTTCAGATCCCTCAATTCAAGCACCTGGAAGGAGCAGTGGGGTTTGAAGCAGCCAGACCCACTTTTCCAAAGATAAGGGAAGCTGAATTCCAAGAGGCTGGTGAAAAATCAGTGTCACACCAGGTGACAGCCATGAGCTGGATTTCCATGGTGAGCTGGGAGCCCTCGTGGGCCTGGGGAGCCCCAAAGGGCTCTGCCCAGCAGCTTCCAGCTTGGTGGCCCTGGGGAGCAGGAGACCTCAAGTGAAGGATGAGCAGCTGGCTGGGACTCTGCTTTGGGCTGGGGCTGGGCTGGGCTTCCTTCTTGCTGCCACCTCAAAGCCCTGGGAGGGGTAACTCAAGCCCCATCTGGAGATGGTTCAGGAGAATAAAGCACAAGAGACAGTGGTGGGCAGACAGGAAGGTGACCCAGGGCAGATGTAATGACAGGAAAATTCTGCAGAGAAGCAGCACAAGGAGCTGCTCTGCACCCACACACCCAGCCCAGCCTGGAGCAGGAGCCTTGAAATGGAAATCACTCTGCTATTTCCAGTGCCAACATCCTTCCTGCTCCCCCAGGAGCCAGGCTGGGACCCTCCCTGCCTGCCTTGGGTGGCTCTGGAGGGAGCAGAGGGCTGTTGGCACTCTGTGCCTGTGTGAGGGGGGACAGGGGTGCTGGGAGGCTTTGGGGAGCAGCTCCTTCAGCCTCTCTGGGCAGCACAGCCCTGTGACAGTGAGGAGGAGCAGCGTGCTCATGGCTTAACATGATGATTAAAACCTCTGCCCTCTCCATCTCCCTGTGGCACTCCACAACCATCCAGGGGCTCAGGAACAAGGCAAGGTGGGACACACACACAGGGGCTGGGCAGTGCCGTGGTTTCCTCCACGTGGCAGAAGAAGAGTCCAGGAGGTATTTGAGAGCTTCCTAGAAGACCCTGGTCATTATTCTGCAGCATTTCTCTGCTGTGCAGGGAGACACATGTGTGGGAGTGCATAAAAGCACTGCCAGCCCACGGCCAGGCTTCATTTACCCACAAAAGGAACTCGTTCCGTGCTGCACCCGCCTGGCCCCGGGGGATGAGTCAGTGTGGGAAGAGCCAGGCACCAATCCCTGGGACCAGCATCCTGCAGGTGCCAGGGAGCAGGAGCTGAGGCTGAGCTGTGCCTGGAACCAGCCTCCCTCTGAGCCCTGGCTGTGGGGATCAGCCTCTGGACCTTCCCAGAAATCCTTCCTTGCCACGACAAGGAAACAAAAACCAGGACCTTTGGTGGCAGGGACACCACCTGCCCTTCCCATGGCACAGGAGGCTGCCTGTGTTTCCCTGCAAACAGCTCCTGAGGAGTTAGACTTGTCCCAGAGGTCTGGAAAGCTGTGCTTGGGATGAGGGTGCTATCACCTGCCAGCAGCTCCACTCAGGCAGCACTCCTGGCAACAGCACACCAGGAAGGGCAGGAGGTGCTCCCAGCGTATTTTCCACAGGGAAATAAGAGCATATGATGGATATTGGTCTGTGCACAGAAGATCTGAGGCTATCACAGGTTATGACAGGCACAGGTAGCCACTGTGCTGTGCTGGAATCCTCCTGGGTTACTGGGGGCACTCACTGGTCTTAGAGGGCTTTTCCAACCTCTGTGGTTCCATGATCCCACAATTCTCCATCCCACACCAGTGCAGGCACCACCAGAGAAGGGGGTCCCCTCCTCCTGTGCCCATCAGGGAGGCAAATCAGGGAGCTGATCTGGCTGAATATTGGGGTGGCTTTGCCCTCAGCTCTCTGGATCAGCTCCCTGCCCTGACTCACAGTGAGGATCCAGTGCCAGTGCCACCACAGGGGAGACAAGTCCTCCCTGGGGTCCTGTCTCAGATTCCTGCTGCCTTCCCCTTCCTGGAGTGTGGATTTGGACCCCACTGGCTTTGTTTGCTGAGGAATGTTCTGGTTCCAGCCTTTCTCTCCCGTGGCAGTGCAAGGAGGGGACAGGGAACTGATGTGGTGTCTGTGTTGCAGCTTCCAACAGAATTATGAGGAATCAAAGCTCAGAAGTGTGAGACAGGGATGGACTAACCCAGGAATCTCCAGCCTGGGGGAGAGTTCAGTGACAGGGAAGAAGTGGCTGAGGTTTGTAAGATCTTCAGGCAGTGACCTGGGACAAAACACCCCTCGTTCTTCACCCTTTAAGAACCAGAAACGTGGAACTGAAAGGAGATGAGAAAGCAGCAGGTGCCACGGGGCCACACGTCAGTGCTTTCACACACTGCAGGATCCACGTCTGTCTGTGCAGCCAAAGCCACCCCAGGCTGGATGTGGGGTGAGGGGCACTCCCTGAGATCTCCTCACCAGCACTGCCAGGCTGTGAAACAACCCCCACCCTCCTCCTGCTGGAGGAACACAGACAAGCAGAGCCAGACTGTCCATCTGTGCCCTGTTACTCACAATTTTCCAGAAGCTGCACTGCTGGGGCAGTTGGAAGCCCCACACCCTCCAGTCAGACCCAGTGTGCCCATTCTCACCCCTGAGTGCTGCCCAGCCCCGTGGTGAGGAAGAAAAGGCAAATTCCACCCCTGTGTGCCCAGCTTGGCTGAGGCAGGGCAGGCTCTGGGGGATTTCAGGACAGGATTTCCATGAATAGCTCCCCTTGTCTGCCAAACCCATATTTAAAATTTGCTGCCAACAGTCTCAAGCCCTCCCCCCCCCTCCCTCCTTCCTCCCTCTCTTCTGGTTTTTGGACAATTTTCTGCATTAAAATGAGTGACAATATCAGATTGTGCATTAAACACTGGCCCACACGGGCTGGGAAACAAAGAGCACGAAGGAACACTGAGATTCCAGCTGTTGCTCCTTCATACACCTTTGGGCAGGTCAGGCTTTTAAGGATTTCCTCAGAACAATTCTCTCAGATCTCCTAAGGAGTCTGTAATGTGATGTTTTGTGAGGAAGCACTGTCAGAGAATCCCACTGTCACAGAATGGTTTGGGTTGAAGGGATCTTAAAAGATCATCCAGTCCCACCCCCTGCCCTGGGCAGGGACACCTTCCACCAGCCCAGGTTGCTCCAAGCCCCATCCAGCCTGCCCTTGGACACTTCCAGGGATCCAGGGGCAGCCACAGCTTCTCTGGGCAACCTGTGCCAGGGCCTCCCCACCCTCCCAGGGAAGGATTTCTTCCCAATATCCCATCTAACCCTGCCCTCTGGCACTGGAAAGCCATTCCTCCTGTCACTCCATCCCTTGTCCAAATCCCTCCCCAGCTCTCCTGGAGCCCCTGTGGGTACTGGAAGGGGCTCTAAGGTTTCCTCAGAGCAGCTGAATGACCCCAAATTATCATTCTGCAACCTGTGAGCCCCAGACCCAGAGAAATCCCAGAGGTCCCAGTGTTGATGCCCTCTGTGTGCAGGGAAGTAGCTGGATATGGACTGGAAAAAGCTAAGGAGTGAGACCCCCAGCTCTGCAGGATGCTGTAGGATTCCTGCAGTGGGCTCACCAATTTTTTCACCAGCTTTAGAAGGTTCCCACCTTACTTTCCAGGCTAAAAGGTTCTTGTTTTCTGTACTCCACACCTGGCACTGCCTTCAGTGTGCTGGGTTGCCCAGGCAGAAAATTCCCTGCAAAAAAAAAAAAGGTCTGGTGTTTTACCTGACAGATCTTCCTGTTGCCTGGAAATCTGCAGGAGTCCTGGGTGCATTGACACAGACTTGTATTTTTTTCTGCAAGGAAGGTGTTCTACAGCCTTGGAAAAGAGGAAGGAATGGCTCAATGGGTGGCTTCCAGTGAGGAATTAGTTTTCCACTGAGGAATTAGCGTGGGCTCTCCTCCAGCAGCCACTGCCATCTGCTCACAGAGCCAACAGTTCCCTTTTTCCTCGTGGAAGCAGTGACAGAGCAGAGTGTGAAGCTTCCCAGCAGCTGGTTTTGCTGGAGCTCAGACAAGCCCTGGTCTCCCTGGGGCTCTGGGAGTGGGGCTGTGCGTGGTTGAGTGTCTGCAGAGCACGGGAGTTGATGGGAAGAGGGAGGGAACCCACGACAAGGGACCAGCCCCGGCCCCCGTGTGCCTCACCCACCCCCCAAAACCCGGCAGAGGGGAGGGCCAACCCATCTCCATGGCATTCATCTCCCTCCAGCAGACCTCCAGCTGGTCTATTCTGGGAAAGTCTGCCTGGGATTCATCCCCCCCCGAGGCGTCACACTTCGCAGCTCCCTTCCCACGCACGGCACTTCGCTCCCTCGCTGGGAATAAACACCTCTTCCCTGCCCACCTCCCCATGGCCAGGGTGGCACCTGCCTCGCCCCCTGTGCCCCAGGGAGGTGTGGCAGGTCAAATCCATACCCTGGGAGCTGTGTCCTGCCTCCCACCAAGGGCAGGAGGAAGGGATAGGGATAAAAGCCACGCCAGAGTCTTCCCTCCTTGGCTTCCGTTTCCAGCCAAGCAGGTTCAGTGCTCGGGGATCTGATCCCAGGCAGGCCCCAGAACACCTCCCAGAGTCACTCTGGTGTTAAGCCATGGATAAATGCCAGCTTTGAGGTCAACAGGAGGTTTGTGGCTCCCTGGGGAAGAGTGCCAAACACCCCTGGTTGGTGCCAAGAGGATGGTACCAGCCCCTTTCCAGTGGTGCCCAGCGACAGGACGAGGGGGAGTGTCCATAAACTAAAACACAACAAGTTCCACCTCAACAGGAGGCAGAACTTCTTTCCATGGAGCACTGGAACAGCTGTCCAGGGAGGTCGTGGAGTCTTCCCCTCTGGAGACATTCCAAACCCCCCTGGATGTGTTCCTGTGTCACCTGCCCCAGGTGACCCTGCCTGGGCAGGGGGTTGGACTGGGGGATTCTGTGGCTGGTGATTCCCTGACTAATGGTTCTGGGATTCTGTGATGTGGGTTTTGCCCCAGTGGATGTTGATTTTGACTCAGTTGATGTGGGTTTTGCCCCAGTTGATGTGAATTTTGTCCCAGTCCTTCCTACAGCAGAAACAACTGATTTTTGTGAGAGCTGCCTGTTGGCTCCATCCCAGCCCAGGGGTGAGAGACTGGGTGAAGCACCACCCTCCTGAGGCACCTCAGAGGCCACCACAGCCAGAAACTAAAGGCAGGCTCAGAATCTCACCTGCTTTTGGGCCTCAGGGCTCAGAAACAGAGGAACTGCACTGATCCTGAACACGGAACATCATCTGACCCTGGAAGGACACCTGAGTAAGCAAAGAGTTTGTGACAGTGGTGCAGCTGTGAAACATGCAGGACAAGCTGTTCAGGAAGGAGATCAAGGGCTGTTGCTGTGGGGACTGATGGGATGTGAAAATCCAAGGAAAAGCAAAGAGAGACTTGGTCACTTGGGGAATGCCCCCTTGGAGAGCCCAGCAAGCCCTGATACAGGAGATGACAGACTGGCAGGGATGAGAGGACACAGCCTGAAGCTGCACCAGGGGAGGGTCAGGTTGGACATCAGGAGGAATTTCTTCACTGAAAGGGTGATTAAACATTGGCAGGGGCTGCCCAGGGAGGTTTGGAGTCCCCATCCCTGGAGGTGTCCAAGGAAGGACTGGATGTGTCACTCAGTGCTCTGGGCTGGGGGACAAGGTGGGCATTGGGCACAGGTTGGACTCAGTGATCTCAGAGGTCTTTTCCAAGCTCAGTGATTCTGGGATTCTGTGATATCACCACCACTAGAACCATTAGATGGTGAGTCTGAATATTTCTCTCCCATTCCAATCTCCAACAGGGACAGTGGGCAACACACAGAAGTTCCAACAAGCCCCATGTTCCAGCCTCACAAATGGATTCATCCAACACTCTGCCTCATGGATTCATCCAACACTCTGCCTCATGGATTCATCCAACACTCTGCCTCCTCCCAGGGCTTCAGCAATGCAAAATGCAGAGATAACTAAATTCACCATTTCACCCACTTGCAGTGATCAGCTCCCTGTCAGGCTGGCACAGGGCAGGCAGTGGCTCAGATCTCCATCAATCTGCTGGGTTTATGTCATTTAAGCCCTGAAATTTTAACCCTCTCTGCCCTGAGCTTTCTTCAGCAGCCCCAGGCTGACACCTGAGTAACCAAGAACAACTCTGCTCTCCTCTTTCCCCTCAGCTTTGGCTCCTTAGGACACTCTGCCACTGTTGCATTTAAAAAAGAGCCCCAAGAAACAACGACCATATTCTGGTAGATGGCCTGGCCCAGAGTTTTTGGCAGGTGCTCCTCGAGGCAGCCATAATCACTCATTTAAATCTCATTTCTTTTTATTTTAGAAAGCTTCCTAACACCACAAAAAGATTTCTTTCCTGCATCTCACTGGAATTGTGTGCACGTTGCCATGGCAACCATGCCAGAGATTTTTGTGGTCCAGGACCAATTTTATTGGTTATTAAATATCTGTGCAATAAATATATATATATATATATATATATATATATATATATATAGCTTTGTTCTCCCATCTGTCTGTTCCATCTGCTTGTTTCCAAGTGAAATACAAGCAAAGCCACAGCTTTGTCCCCATCCTCATGGGGTTGGCTGAAGGAAAAAGGGATGGATCATGGATCACGGTGGTCATGGAAGGGGTGAAGGGGAGGAAGAGGAACAGAAGACATTGGTGTGGACACAAACCTGAGCATCAGGAAAAGCCTGGAAGTGATGACAACACCTTCTTGCAGTGCAAGTCCCTGCCCATTCCCAGTGATCTCCCGGGTGGGAAGGGGGAAGGGAAGCTCCAGAGGACTCTGGCCAACACAAACCTCCTCTGCTGCTGCTGGTGGGGCTGCAGTGGCCCAGCTGCAGCTTGACCCCTGCCCCGGGGTCCCTGGGGGGGGCAAACCAAGGGTTGTGTCACTGGTCAGCAACAGGAAACTCATCCCAGCTCAGCTGCATCCACTGAGAGCCCTTCCCACCTTCCCAGAAGAGAGGGATCACCTCATGCCAGCACACACTGTCCCATGGAGTGGAAAAGCAGCAGCAAGGAGACCTCTGTGCCCAAGTGACCGTGTTCCTCCCCCCGTGCCCAAGTGACCGTGTTCCTCCCGCCGACAGCTCTGTGCCATCCCCCCCTGGAGGCACTAATTCCTCCTGGCAGTGTTTGCCTCGCCTGCCCACCCCCACAGCCCTGCTGTGTTCCCAGCCTCCCAGCTCCCTGGCATTATTTAAGCTGTCACTTGGTAATTATAGTGCTGCCTTGCAGCTTGATGCTTCCCGGGGGGCCCTGGCTAAAATCGGTTCCCAATGGAATATTTTGGGAGCCTCCACTAGAGCTGAGCCTCCATCAGCCAAGGTGAGACATTCCCAACTGCCCTGACTGCTCTCAGGAGGCTGGAGCTGCACCTGCTGCTGTGAGACCCAAACCTGCCCTTCTCACCCTGCAGAGCCAACATTCCCCCTCTCCAGGTGGGAGCCACGGCCTTCTGGAGGGCATAAATGTCAGGATATATTGATTTTAATGTTGTAAAGCCATTAGAGGGCGTCCAAAGGAGGGCTATGAAGATAGGGAAGGGTCTGGAGGGGCCATGTGAGGAGAAGCTGAGGTCACTTGGTGTGTTCAGCTGGAGAAGAGGAGGCTGAAGGGAGATTTATTGGGGTCTGCAGCATCTCCCGAGGGGCAGCTCCGACCTCTGCTCAGTGTGAGCAGGGACAGGACCCAGGGAAGGGCTGGAGCTGTGCCAGGGCAGGGTCAGGTTGGATCTCAGGGAAAGGCTCTTCCCCCAGAGGGTGGTTGGCACTGACCAGGCTCCCCAGGGCAGTGGGCACAGCCCCAAGGCTGCCAGAGCTCCAGGAGGGTTTGGATGATCCTCTCAGGAACAGGGTGGGATTGTTGGGGTGTCTGTGCAGGGCCAGGGGTTGGACTGGATGATCCTTGTTGGTCCCTTCCAGCTCAGGATATTCCATGAATCACACAGGATGCCCACCAGGCCTGGGGCACCCCAGGACCCCTCCCAGTGAGGAAGTTGTTCCTACACAGTTGCCAAGGGAGAGGAAGCACCTGAGAAATGGGTGTGAGGCTGTAACAACATCATCCAGCCAAGCTGCCCCTTGGCCTCGTGTGACTGTGGAAACATCTGCTTCAAATGCAGAAACAAGGGCAGTGATCAAACCATCAACCTGCTCAGGGCAAGAGCATGGGGGGGAAAAAAAAGGTGGGAGTAGACTGTTGTGTGGGAAAAGGCTTGAGGATTTTGGTCCTCTGGTTCTTGACAGAAGAGCCTCCGTTTCCCTCGACTGTGTTAAGGGAGTTGTTGCTTTCTGGGGATTTTTTTCCCAGGAGAATCGGATGTGATGGCTCAGATGTGCCAGAGGAAACTCAAAGGCTGGTGCAGAAAGCACCTGCTGCTGTTGTGGTCACCTGGGCCAGCTGAACACACCCAAAACCAGCCCAGGGAGCACGGGCAGCAAGGTCCAGCTGTGCCTCTGCCACTCTCAGCTGGCTGGAAGTGTTTTCTCAACACCTACAGAGCAGTCACTGTCAGAGAGTCCACAGCGTGCTTGGCAGGATGGAGCTCATCCTAAAAACAACAAAAAAAAGCAGAAAAGAGGCAATAAATGAAAAAGAAGAAAAGCAGGAAGGTGAGGATGGTGTTGCACCGATCCAGAACTGGAGTTGAGAACAACCTTGGCACCAGGAGGTTGTTCAGCTCCTCAGTGCTCTGCCAGATTTGCATGAACAACCCTCATAATTACAATTTCATCTTGAATAGGTGTTATTTTAATTGTGACTGCTTTTTTCTGCTCTGCACCAACAGGGGGAATCACAAAAAGCACAGCACAGCAGGAGGGCTGTGGATGACTTTGGCCTTTCCTTCCTCCATCCCCCTCAGGTGTCCCCCCAGACCCCCTCCCTGACCCCCCAAAGCTCTGTACAATGCAAAACAAGCCCTGCAGTGCCCAAATAATCACAGGCCCCAATGACAGCCCTGAAGGGACTGTGCAGAGGGACCCAGGACAGCAGAGCTCCAGCAAAGCCCAGAACGTGATGCCAAACCCAGACCTGCTGGGGCACTTGGTGGTAGGGTTGGCAACTTGAGCTCCAGCTGGTTTCACTTTAAAATCAGCTGCTCTGACAAACCACTGAGGTTCTCAGAGAGCTTAAACCCTCAGAGAAACCCCCTTTAGGTAACAACAGCTGAACCCACTCAGAGAAACCTGTTCGGGTGACACCCACCCTCAGCTGAGCCCAATAACTCAGTTCTCATCCCTCCATAGTTTAATCTCCAGCCTAAAGCCTTGGAGCAACCTGGTCTAGTGGAAGGTGTTCCTGCCCATGCCAGGGGGTTGGAACTGTATGATCTTTAAGGCACTTTCCAACCCAAACCTTTAATTTATGATCCTATAAATTTATATCCTATAAATCATGCTGATGTCTTCACTTGCCTTTCATCGTGTGTGGGCTCAGACACCACCTCAGGGACTGGTGACCCCCTCTCCCCTTGGGCTTCTCTGACCTGACCTGAACACACTTCCAGTTGTTCAGGCCTCTCTAATTTAGGGACCTCTCTAATTTGTCATCTTTTAAAGCACAATGCTCAAAAAAAGGACAGTCCCCATCCAGCTGAGAACTCCTCAGCAGCATGTGAAGCACACCAATTATCTCCTGCATCTTGCATATGATGGCAAGTGCTGTATGTTTGGAGGAGGATTAGCAGACCAAGTGGTGAGTGGTCTTTTTGGGCTTGAAAGAAAAGATATGCAAAATTACCCAGGAACACTTTTAATTAATTGCTGCCTGCTGACAGCAGCTGGCAAGACAGCCCTTTGCCCATCAGCATTCAGACAATTAGCTCTGCCCTCCACTCGAGATGGTGGAGCAGCTCTGTATTTATTCATGTTTTGGGGAAGATCAAAGTGAATTGCTTCTGTGATTTATTGTCTGCAGAGAAAAAAAAAAAATCTCTACATCTCACGTCTTCAAAGAGAGCTGTCTCCAGCTCAGGGATCAAAGCACTGCCAGGGAGACAATCTCCCCTGGGGAGGGTCATGACTGAGCTCCCCTCTTCCTCGGTACCTTTTGGCAGGAGCTGGGACAGGGAGCCTGTTCTTGGAGTTCCAGAGTGGTTTGGGTGGGAAGGGACCCTAAAGATCCTCCAGTGCCACCCCCTGCCATGGGCAGGGACACCTTCCACTAGCCCAGGTTGCTCCAAGCCCTGTCCAACCTGGCCTTGGACACTTTCAGGGATCCAGGGGCAGCCACAGCTTCTCTGGGCAACCTGTGCCAGGGCCTCCCCACCCTCCCAGGGAGGAATTTCTTCCTCATATCTCATCCAACCCTTCTTTGCTTGTTGTCACCAAGGACCTTCAGCCCACACCCAGCTTGCTCACGGCAGCAGGTGCTGCCACAGTGGGTTTTCCTTGGCAGCTCTTTTTTTTCCTGGAAGTCACAGCTGGTTTGGGGTCAGGCAGGGGTCAGGCAGGGGTCCTCAGCTGCAGCACAGGGGACTGTGAGGGGAACTAAGAGAGCACAGGCTGCCAAAACCAGATGTGAGAGCAGTGTCCTGTGCCAGCACTGACCCTGCAGCTGCTCATAACATCCCAGATTGGGCTGGGTTGGAAGGGACCTTTAAAGGTCATCCCACCCAACCTCCCTGCCATGAACAGGGACATCTTCAACCACACCAGGGTTCTCAGAGCCTCATCCAACCCGGCCTTGGATGTTTCAAGGGGTGGGACATCCACAGCTTCTCTGGGCAGTTGCCACCTTTGGGGTTCACCTCCACGACAACAGCCCCCAAAGCACCTCCCCGGGGGCCCCACATCCCCCCTCTGCCCCTGAACTGATCCCTCTGCATCTCCCTGTGGGCACTGGGGGAGCTACAGTGCCCTGAGCACTCCTGGTTTGGGGTGGAGCACACTGTGGGAGGCACGGGGATGTGCCCTTTCCAGGCTCCCTGGGCAGCTGTGAGGTCCATCTGGCACCAAAACCAACTCATTTTTCCCCAATTCCCTGCCTGTGGGCTGTTTGCTGTGCAGTGGATGGTTGGGATCCGTGATACTCCCAGAGAATTAACACAAAGCTGTCACCAAGGCACTTTGCCATCAGATTAGGCAGTTTTAAAACTGGAAAGAAACAATTCCAGACACTCAGGCCTCAAAGCAGGTCTTGCTTAAGGTTGAGGTTACACAAGCAGGCACCAAACTGCACATTGTAAACTGAGCTTGCAGTCACCTTGAGACAGGGGTTGGATTATAAATGGTCACAAACACCAGCAGTTGTGGGATTTACTCATAATTTTTTGTTTGTTTGTTTGTTTTTTCATTAAAAAGCTCCAATTGTGTGTCAAGTTCTTAGTGATCAGAGTGGTTTAGAAGTGGTTTAATTCAGCAATCCCAGAATCCACAGGTTGGAGGTGTAGTTGTCCTGGAGGCTCCAGGTTTCAGAGGCACCACCAGCAGAGCAGCAGGAAAGCCTGGGGGAGAGATGGAGAGAAAATGAGCTCTGAAGAGGCAAAACTCCTGATTAGCAGTGGAAATTCCTCCTCCTGTTTCCACTCCCACTGCATCCATCCTGGATCAGGAAGGAGGATGGACCTTGGAGCACAGGGAACCTCCCAGCCCCCCGGAACAGCCTCCCACTGCAGGGGCTTGGAGGGGCTCCCTGGAGGTGTTGGGAGGAGGACAGGTGAAGTGCAACCCACTGGAGAGAAAAATGGTCTCAGTGAGCTTCCTTGAGGAGTCTGGGTCTGCTAAATGGGATCTCAGGTCCCTTAAGTCATTAAAAACTCCAGGAGTTACCTGGGAGGATCCTCAGGTGGATTCCAGAGAAGAGTGTTTCCTCCAAAAGAGGTAAAACATCTCAGGGAGCTTCTTTGGAGCAGTCTGAGGTTCTTACTGAGGTTGTCAGGTCTTTAGGGAGTAAAAACAATCTGGGAGATGCCTGTGAGGAGATGCAAGGCCTTGGGAAGGGCAAACTCAGAGGCTGCTCTCTGGAGCTGGTGATGCACAGCAAGCAGGGGGCTGTTCTGCAGCCCTGGGGAGCAGGGGCCCAGGAGGAGCATGTCTGCATGGAGTTCACCCGTTCAGAAGTGTTGGTGTCCCTTGCCCTGCCTGTGCCAGGCTCAGCACAGCTCAGCTGATGGATGCCAGGATTGCTGATGTGTGAATGTGGGTGGGAGGGGGCTGGGAACAGCCACCCCAGCACTGCCACCTCCTCTGTCCCAGCACTGCCACCTCCTCCATCCCAGCACTGCCACCTCCTCCATTCCAGCACTGCCACCTCCTCTGTCCCAGTACTGCCACCTCTGTCCCAGCACTGTCACCTCCTCACCCCAGCACTGCCACCTCCTCTATTCCAGCACTGCCACCTCCTCTATTCCAGCACTGTCACCTCCTCCATCCCAGCACTGCCACCTCCTCACCCCAGCACTGTCACCTCCTCTGTCCCAGCACTGCCACCTCCTCTGTCCCTTATGCTGTGGATCACACAGGTCTGGCCACAGCCACCCCTCCCAGGATGGCAAAATTTGGGGTTGTTTGCAGCAGTGAGAAGCCTTCAGCTGTCTCCAGGACTTTCCCTAGCCTGGTTTGGTGACAAACTGAGCACCCTGGGCTAGTGGAAGTTGTCCCTGCCCATGGCAGGGGGTTGGAACTGGATGGTCTTTCAGGTCCCAAACCATCCTGTGATCTGCTCTTGGGGGTCAGGAGAACTGGGGGTGCCTCTGGAGCCCGAGGGAGATGCAGGGATGGAGTGTGTGCCACCCTTGGGAACATCTGTCCATCTCCCCTGATACCAGAGTGCTGAAGGCAGTGACACAACTGTGGCACTGCCCAGATCTTCCTGGGGCTCGTTGTACCTCTGTGCCATCCCCAGCTCACCCCACGTGCCCTCACTGCAGCCCCTCTGCTCCCTCAGACCCCCAGCCAGGGGGGCTCTGCTGCAGGAGGAGGGTTCCAGCAATCCCTGTGAGCCAGCAGAATGGAGAGGTTGCCATGGATACCGAATGCAAGGGAGGGTCTGATCCTGCTCTGCTCCTCCTGCCCTCCCTTGGCCCGTCGTGTGGGGTCTGTGGAGGCCCCAGTTCACAGCAGGGAGAGAAAGGCAACTGAAACCTGAAAATTAAAATCTGCTCTGAACGTGGTTTGGGTTCCTGATTTACTCACCCAGCTCCCATTTCACTGGGATGAGTCTGGATGCAAACAAGGGGGCAAAATTGGGATGGCTTGAGTGCAGAGCCCTCAGCCTTTCCAGCCAGGTATTCCCAAAGGCACAAAGCCAGCACTTATTTTGGGCTACCCAGTTGTTAAAGGTGGAAAGGAAGATGAGGGAAGAGGTACCTGCAAGGAAAGGTGTTTGGCAGCCTGGGGAGAAGATCTCAATCCTGAATTTACCAGGGACAACAAACCTGGCCATCAGCTTCACTCAGCACTTTCCCCCTGGCTGTGCAGGGCTGACTCTGGGACCTCCAGAAGTTTTACAGATCTCACCATGTTTTCATTTCCAGAGGAAAACCTCTCCCCAGATATAAAGGTGAGAGGTCTGATGGTTTCATGCTGAAATGTTTTGTGTTTCCCATTTAAGATGAGCTTTTCTGTTCATCCAATACTTTTTTGGCTCATTTCTTTTTCATTCCAGCCCATCAAATTTTCCCATTGCCTTCTCCCCCTAGAGTTCATCCCAGTCTTCTAGTTGGATTTTAGGCATAAAATAAATTCTGGACCAAAACATATATATTTTTTTTAAATGCCATTTACCGTGGGGGGCCTTGGAAAGACGAAACTTTGGTTCCCAAATTACTTCTGGAAAGGTTCTATTACATGCACCCACATGCACAGAATTGCCCTGATTTAACAGAAGGCCTTTTGGGATCCAGCAGGACTGAAATCTAACATGAATTAGAATATTTTCAAGATGACTGCTTGCAAACACAAGCATCAATTAGTTCTCTCAGTCTGGTTAAGCAGCAGTGTGGGCAGATGATTACAAATAGTTGTGTTGCTGCCACTTGCTGCCTGATCACCCCACACCAAAATTCCCTTGGATTTTCCCAAGGATCTTGATCTTTCCCTTAGATCCCAGTCCAGGGAAGCATCTAAACACATCCTAACACAAACATCCCCACATGCTGAAGAGAAGTCTGTTAAGTGGGTGCTTAAGAGACTTTTGAATTAAACCCAGCTGGAAAAGGCAGCCCCAGGAGGGCAGGAGGGTGTGAAACTCTGACCTGGGGTAGGGGAGGACCAGGAACTCACCAGCAGGTTTTAACCACCTCCAGGCCAGAGTCTGTGGGGGTACCTGGGGGTTATTTAGGGGGCTGGGGGGCAATTTGGGGGTTAGGGTTGTTTCATGCTATGCTGGACACCACCTGCTCATCTCCAGGCTACCAGCCCTGCTCTACCCAAACCCCTTCCAAGGGCCAGTTCTGTGAACCCTCCTGGAGAAGACTGTCCTAGGCATGGGGAATGTCCCTGCCAGGCTCTTTGCTCAGCCCTGGATTTTGCAGGGGTGATCCAGCCCCCCATCCTTCCCCCAGCACAGCCCACCCAGCTGGGGACAGGGACAGCCACCCCCAGCCCCTGGCACAGCCCTGCTGACTGCACTGCTCTCAGGATTAGTCAGAGGGAATCTGTTCCCTCCAAGCTGGGCTGTGGAGCTGCTGCTGCCTCCTCCTACCAGGCTGTGCCAGCCCAGCAGCCTCACTACCCTTTGCTGGGTCTCTGGCACAGGGGGGGCATCAGCTCTGCCCCATTGCCTTGGCTGTGGTTTGCAGGGTCGTTCCAAAGGGGGTTTTACAGAATCACTGAATATCCTGAGCTGGAAGGAACCCACAAGGACCATCCATCCAACCCCTGGCCCTGCACAGACACCCCAACAAACCCACCCTGTCCCTCAGGGTGTTGTCCAAACCCTCCTGGAGCTCTGGCAGCCTTGGGGCCGTGCCCACTGCCCTGGGGAGCCTGGTCAGTGCCAACCACCCTCTGGATTTCCAGCCCCCTTTAGGATTTTGCAGAGGGGAGAAGCTGAGAGGGACTGAGGGGGTTGAGCAAGTGCAGACCCCGGAGCAGAGAGGGAGCCCCAGTACCCCTCAGTCCCCACACTCCACCCCTGTGGCTCAGGAAATGATCCACAATCTTCCCCAAGGGACTTTCCCCTCCAGCCTGGCAGAGAAACATTGAGGTGATGGGCCCAGAACTGTCTCACTCAACTGCTCCCACCATCTCCCTCCCTCCAGGTCTGCACTCTCCCTGCTTCTCCCTTCCTAGCAGCCAGCATTCCCATCACTGGCTCTTCCCCCACCTTCAGCCTGCTGATGCCAAAGTTGTGGGTCATTCCCTGCTGCAGCCCTGTAGAAAAGCCCCACAAGCTGGGGAAAAGCCCTGAGGAGCAGGGGAACCACAGAGCTTTATTGGGAACCATGGAGCTTTACTGGGAACCATGGGAGCTTTATTGGGAACCATGGAGCTTTACTGGGAACCATGGGAGCTTTATTGGGAACCATGGAGCTTTTTTAGGAACCACTGGCCCTCCTGTCAGCTCCTGCCTGAGGCTCCCAGCCCCTGCCCTCACACATCTCCTACACCTGCTCCCTACTCCACTCCATGGAATCATTGGAGTTGGAAAAGCCCTCTGAGATCATCAAATCCAACCCTGAACCCAGCACTGACAGGTCCACCCCTAACCCATGGCCCTCAGCACCACATCTACGTGTTTTTGGAATAGTTCCAGGGCTGGTCATTCCCCCACTTGCCTGTGGGCAGCCTGTGCCCCTGCCTGACCACCCTCTCAGTGAAGGAAGGGTGTGCCAGCATTTTAACATTTGGCTTTTCTCCCTCTTCTCCCCTCCCAGGTGGTTCCCAGGATGCTGTGGATGAATCCCACTATTTCTTCCTTTGGCAAGGAAGCTGCCAACCCGGATTTCCTGGGAACTTTCCTGGGACAGCTTTGTGCCCCTGAAACTACTGAACACGAGCCTGGGGAGCTGGGCCAACCCCCTGCTCCGAGTTTGCTTCTTCTACACCAAAAAGCAGGACAAGCCCTTCCTCCTCTTGCCTTTTGGATCCAGAACTTAATTCCCGCTGACTAGAAACCTGTTCCCGGTGGAAGTGGCAGCCTCCCGCACGGCACTGCTGCCCTCTCCTGGGCTCTCCAGCAGCCGCCGGGCTCAGCAAACTTCCAGCTGCAGGTGCCAACCTCTGCTTCGAGGCCAGGAAGGTGGGAATCCTTCCCCAAGTCCCTACGTGGCTCTGAAAACGAAGAGATTTCAGGGTGCACTTTCTCCGGCCCTGTCCTGTATCACCCTGACCCCAGGAGATGCTCTGGCTTCCCAGGGGCTGCTTTTCCTGAGATGGATAAAAAATGGTATAGGAAGGAAACTGAGTCATTCCTTAGTGCAAGACTGACTGGGAATGTTGCCTCCCACCACTTGGTTCCACCTGTATGGTGGGTTCCCCCCTGCAGCCCCCAAATCCTGCTGGGTCTGGAGCAGCCAGTGCTGCAGAGGTCAGTCAGAAGCCAATCCTTGGCAGCAAAAGAAGTGGTTGTGGCCAGAGCCATTTGGGAAGAAGAACTCAGAGGGAAGAAGGGTCTCCCTTTTCCTCATTGCTGGGTGTTTCAGCCACTGTGAGGTGCTTGGGGACACAAACAAACGGGCAGAGGTGGCTGGAGGGACACTGGGTCTCACGAGATCCCCATCTTCACGTGCCCCTCACCTGCTCCACAGCCCTGCTGCTTCCTCAAGGGGCTGTTTCCTCTCCTACCCCTCTCTCCCCTCACAGGAGCAGAGCCACGACCCCCCCTGCCCTGTCCTGCCCTGGCAGCAGGTGGGAGCAGCCTCCTCCATCCCCAGAGGGTTTTGGCAGGGAGCACAGGCTGCTCCCCGGGGATGAAGACATGGCCTCGGCCGCAGAATGAGAGACAAAATCTGGGGACACATTGGAGGAATTCCAGGGCAGTGCAAAGAACAGGCCTGGAGCCCAGTGGAGAGGAGGGCTGGGAAGCCACTGGGACAGGCTGGGAACCTGGGTGGCACATGGATGGACCCAGCCCCACCTGGGACCATCCTACAGGAGGACTTGAGGTTGTTGAGGTGCTTAGAGGAGAGAAAATGCCAGGAGCTGTTGGAATAAGAGGCAGGAGGTGAGGCTGTGGTGAGCAGGGCTGGTGGAGAGCACAGAGTGGGACACCTCTGCCCATGCTGACTGTGACAGGGAAGCCACATCCTCTGCCCAGGTCGTTGGCAGAGTGGGCAGAGAGGGGAGGGTGCTCTCAGCAGCCCCTGGACACAGGTTGGATGTGGAGAGCTCCTCCCCCAGGAAAGAGGGGCTGTGGGTCAGGGAGGTGCAGCAGGAGAGCTCTGCAGGTCTCAGCCCTTGGTGTCCCCAGCTGGAGCTGCCTGGCAGGTCCCCAGGCAGGGGCAGTGGCTCTCCCAGGGGCACAGCAGAGGGGCAGTGCTCAGGCTCAGCTGGGAGGGTCCTCACCTCACTCCAGCTCCTCTCCAAGGCTCCCATCACCCTCCAAGGAGTCAGAGCAGGACACATCCTGGGTCCTCCGAGGCCTGGGAGCACGTGGAGCATCCTGCCCCTCTGCACAGCGTGGAGCATCCTGTCCCCATGGCAACGAGGAATCTGCTGCTTCTCCCTGTCACCTCAGGGATGCCACCAGGCTGGGCAGCCTCCTGGCCCTGCCCACCTTGGTCACACCCACCAGGTCTGGGCTTTGAGGGGAACGTTGGCCCTGGGAGGGATCTGGGAAGAGGGAATACAGCTGGGGATGTCTGGGGAGGAGAGGTGTGGTGGGAGGGATGATCAGAGGGGTGGAAAAGGGTGTGAGTGCTATTCAAGGATTTTTGGTGGCAATCCCAGCAGACCAAGAGACAGGAAAAACCCAGAAAGCCTGGATTGAAGGGGAATTTGCCTCTCAACTCCAGAGGGAAACTCCAGGGTCTCCAGCTGGGGAGGGTGCCTTGAACTCACTGTGGGGCATATGTGAAAAATTAAGAACATGATGGAGAAAACAGGGAATTACACTCACCAAAATCTCAGAGGGAGAAATGACAGAAGGTTCTGAGCAAAGAGCAAGATGTGGCCACAGAGCAGGGAGGACTTTCTGCCAGCTTGGGTTTATCCTGAGAGCACAGCCCCAGCTTCCAGCAGGAAGTTTGGATTCCAGCCTGGGATACTTCAGGCAATCACTTGGTTCAGATCAGAAGCTCTTTTAAAAAGGGCGTGTTTCCTTAATGTTCCTGTTTGTCCTGGAAATGGGGTTCGAGTTCCTACGATTGTCCATTGAGAACTGAAAGGGAGCAGTTAAAATACGGGGACAGCCAGAAACCTGGGAAGAGTAAAGCTAAAAAACCCTTTCTCACTTGTACCGGGGGGTAACAGAAACCTGGGAAGGGTAAAGCTATAAAAACTCCTTTTCACTTGTAGCAGAGTTTCTGGAGGAGGAGTGTGGGGGGAGGGAGAAGTGCTTTCAGGATAAATATGTTCAGATCGTCCTGCTGGCTCGTTAAAAAAAAAAAGTGTGTGCGTGAGAAAACAGCACAAGGGAGGGGAAAAAAAGCAGAGAAATCTGAAAACACCCACCACTTCATTTGAGATACAAGAGAAATGTGGTGCACACAACAACTCAGAGACAGCAGAACACACCAACAATTATTCTTGGGGAAAATCGTGCCAAGCTAAGGCAGCTCTTCCCCCTTTTCTCCCTCCCTCCTTCTCTCTCTCTCCTCCCAGGATGAGGAAATAATGAGAAAATCCATGAAAAGCCTTACACTTCCTAGCCCTGGGGCCGGGAGGGGTGGGGACCAGCGAGCAGGGCAGCCTGACCCCTCATCCTGGCTGGAGCCAAAGGAAAGGGCAGGGCTGAGGAAGTGTCTCCCGAGGCTCTTTGTTTTCCAGGCTGTGCCTGCGGAGAAAACTTGGCCCTGTCGAAAAACGGGATGAACAAATCCCTCGTGTCTCTTTAAAAAGCAAAAAAAAAAAAAAAAAAAATAAAATCCCACTGCACCCCAGGTCTCAAGTGTTTTTCTGACAGTTTTAGCACAAATAAAGCAAGTCTGGTCTGCAGTGGCTTGGGGTAACACCAGGCAGCAGAAGGGGGAAGGTTTCCTTGCAGTTTGGGGTACAGGGATGTGCAGCCCTGGTGCAGGCTGAGCCCTGGGGATCCCCCTGATCACTTCTTCTTCCTGGACATTCAGGAACTTTGATGGTATCTTTGAGATCTCCACTCCATCAGATTGGAGTGAAACTCGTGTCCAAAAGCTATCCTGAGGAAGGCAGGCAGCCAGGCCAGGCTCTGAATGACTCCACAGAGCTCATTTCCTGAGGGAACCAGGCTAAAAATATATATATGATCTGAGGCAGGTGCAAGATTTCTGAAATTCCCTGGCTTTGCATTCATTTGAACTCCTCAGCTCATTAAGGGATTTGTTTGTGAGTCCTCAGCAGATGAGTTCAGCAGTCACTGAACACGTGCTGTGCTGGCAGGAGGAGGGATCCCCTTCCCACACAGCCAAGAGTTTGGATCCCTGCTGGAAATGCAGAATTCCAGCTCACATAGGAAGCTGAGCTTGGGCCATCCCACAGTAAAATGGCAAGAATACAGATTCACTTCCTTAGCACCTCATAATGTTTGTTATTCCTGTGCTTCCCTTGGAGAGACACAACCATTTGCTCAGTAAGCACATGGAAAGATCATCCCTGTGTTGTTCTGACTGGGAATTAACCCCCCTGTAATGGGAGGTGCCCCCACGTGCAAACTCCATTTACAAGTAAGAATAGATCCAGGAGCAGTTTGTGCATCCTTACACGCCTGGAAAAGAGGGATCTGGGCTTGGGGGGTGTTTTGCATCGAGGAATTTTCATTTTCTTTTGGCTTTTAGGAACTGCAGCAGTGCCCAGGGATGGGGGAGCATCTTGTGCTGTACAAACACAGAGCTGCTCCCTGCCCCTGGCACTGCCCCCCCGTGTCCTGCTGGCACATCTCACAGGGTCCCAGTCCCACACTGGTCCCCTGAAATCATCTGGGGGTACCTGGACTGCCAGGAATTAATTTAAACCTGGCTAAGTTAATGTACATCCAACCCCAGGTTCTCCAGGTTCCCAAGGAGACAGAGGTGCCCACGTTTGATGTCTGGTGAAGATCCAACCTGTCAAACAAAGCAGTCACCAGGTTCAGCTCGGAGTGAGAAGGTGCCCCAGTCCCTTGGGAGGTCCCAGGGGCACCCAGGGAACCACTGCAGGAGTGCCAAGGGAATGAGGGCTTTATGGGCCTGGTGGCTCCCAGCTGAGAGATCCCAACCCCTGTGCCCCTTCCCGCAGCCTGTGAGGGCCCAGGGAAGCCAGAGCTGGATCTCCTGACAACATGATGCCTCCTGAGGAGATCCTTTGTGCTCCCACTGTCCCAGAGCAGCTCCCAGTCTGGATCCCAGAGGTGGCACCACAGCTGCTGGGTCACTTGGTTTCAGAGCAGGACTGGTGATGTGGTGACTCCATCCTGCTCTGGAGAGAAAGCCAAAGGAAAATGAAACTTCCCTGATGCAAAACACCCCCCCGCCAAGCCCAGATCCCTCCTTTCCAGCCGTGTAGGGATGGACAAACTGCTCCTGGATCTATTCTTACTTGTAAATGGAGTTTGCACGTGGGGGCACCTCCCATTACAGGGGGGTTAATTCCCAGTCAGAACAACACAGGGATGATCTTTCCATGTACTTACTGAGGCTGTGGTTGTGTCTCTCCAAGGGAAGCACAGGAATAACAAACAAACTCTCTGATCAAGGCAGCAGCTCTGGTTGTTGGAGGTGAGCAGCAAGTTGTGTTCCCAGTGCAGGTTCAGGTTTACCTCCCTGTGAAACCCCCATCCCTCGGGAATTCACACTTCAGATCCCAGCAGGAGCCAGCTGAACATGGCTCATTAGGAAGGAATTATGCTCTGATCTCTCTTCTGGTGACAAATGATGGTGGTGGTGATAAATGTTCAACAGGGGCACAAAAGCACCGAGGCTGGCATTTATCCCTTGGCTTGTTTTACCCTGGCAAGGGGTAAGGGCTGTTGATAAAGGCCCCTGATAACACCCAGGATTAACCCTGGTGATGCCAGACCGTTTCCTGAGACCTGCAGAAGGGTTTTGATTGTCTGGTGAACAGCTCCCATGGGCTGGTTCATGTTCGTGAGCAACGAGGAGGGGCAGCACAAAGGGAGGGACAGAAATAGGGGGAGCTGAAAGAAGAGTGTGACAGAGCAGCCTGGGGGGTGGAGGGCAGCACAGCTCCCCTGTGGTTTGGATATTATAACACCTGGGAGATGGTCTGAGTGGTCTGGGGGAGCAGATGGCTGAGGGGGGCTCAGCCCGAAGGCGCCTGGAAAGGCTGAGCGTCCTCCGAGGGGCAGGATGGTGGTGATGCCCCCGTGGCAGGTGACACGGGGACAAGAAGGAGGGAGGGACCAGCGGTGGCCGCTGCCAGAGGGAGGTGAAATAGCGGTGGCAGGACAGCAGAGGGTAGTAAAAGCCTGGATTCCTCTGCCGGGCTCGCGGGCTCGGCTGGGTGCAGATGCGGAGCGCACATCTGGGCAGGTTTTGTTTGAAAATAAAAGAGGCAACGAGGCGTTTTGATGAGATAGAGATGTTCCTCGCCACAAAGGCTTGTTCTGAAAGAGCGCTTCCTTTAGAAATTTCCTGCCGAGAGATCCCCGGGGACCCCGGCACTGCCAGGGGGAAGGCGAGGCAGAACGGGAGGCTTTGATTAGAATCAGAGGAGAAGGTTTCCACCGAATGAAAAGGAACTTCTCCGCGTGGGGATTTCATTGCCCGGGAACGGCAGCAACGCTGCATCTCGGCTGCTGTTTGGGCAGCTGCTTCTTGACTTTTGAGCTTCACCCAGCTCTGCTGTGCCTGTGGTCCGTGAGGATGGAGATGCCCATTCCCACTCCTGGGCAGCCCCCAAAGGTCACACTACTCTCACTGGTTCACAGGGAAAACAGGTTTCCTTACAGACAAAGCCAGGTACAGAACCAAAAGCCCAGTAGTACTTTGCATTCATATTGGGGGACCTGAATCCTTAATCCCTCTTAAAACCTTCCCATTGCAAACCAGCCCAGCTGGTCCTGCTGGTGCTTCACCCCCAGCAGGTTTTCTGTTGCCCTTTGCCTGCTGCAGGTTCCCCATTTAACGCAGGAGACAGGGCAGAGGGTGATTCTGAGTGCCCTGAGTGTCTCTGGCAGCCCAGGGCTGATCACTGGGCTGCTTCCCTCCTTCCCTGTGGATTCAGACTCTCCATGGCAGGCTCAGTGCTTTCCTTTGCCCTTCAAGCAGCTGGGACACGGCCCCAGCTGCTGGCTCGTGTCACCACATCAAACAGGATCATTCATCTTCATGAGGGAGCTGGCTGTGTGTGCCAGGCCGTTCCCAGGCTCTGGCTGGGCAGGGATTGTGATTTTTTAGGTGGTGGAAAAGGGCACAGAGCCCTGGGGGGGGGGGGAACAGCTGCAGCAGCTGGTCCTGGAGGGTGGCACCTGGGGCGTCCCAGGGCAGAGCTAAGGCTGCTCCCTGCCCTTCACAGGACAGCTTTTAATCCTCACTGAGTTATTTTAGGATGCCTGTGGATGTCTCTGCTGAGCATGAAGGAGCGGGGCTTTCTCATTAAGCTTGATAAAATCACTTTTCAGGCTCGTGTCATCTGCCAAAGAGGCTCTTGCAGAGACACAAGAGCAGAATCTTCGGTGTTCATGGGTGGCACTTCAAGAGATTCCCCACGGCTCAGTGCTGGGATGAGTCTTTAGCACAGTAAATGAGTTACAGATGGGAGAGGAGCACTTGGGAGGAAGCCTCTTCCACGCTGCTCCCCTCACTACAAGGCTCCACTTAAATTCATGGGGTCTGGTGTGTCAGGCACACGGAGCAGGAGGGAGGTCCCAAATCAGAGAGCAACTGGGATGTGCATTTGGGGCTTTAGAGGGTCCATATTCCCCATTTAGGCTCGAGATTTACCATCCTGCCCTCCCAAACACGACCCCCTGGCCTTGGGATATGGGAAAGTGTCATCCTGAAACATCACTTGATGCAGGAAAACAACTGTGCAGGTGATTTTCAGAGCTGGTTTATCCATTTGCTGATTTACACACCCCATTTTACACCCCAACAGCACCAAATATGAGCACTTAGAGAGGGACAGTGATTGGGCTGGGACCAGGTACTCAGGAATATTTTCTCTGCAGTTTTTGCTCTGAATTCAATCTAATATTGCAGAGCTTTCAGTTCTGTTTTAAAGACAGATACATCTCTTTTTCCCCTTGAACAAAGGAAGAGATTTTCCCCTTGGTTTTGTATTTCTGAGTCATTCCACACTGTAGCAAATCACTGGCAAAGCTGCAGTTATGGCTAAATGGTCACTTTAAATTTAAGTCTCTTTTCCAGCAGCTTTATACCTTTTTTAAAGCAAACAATTGCTCTTCTGGGATGAAAATTTCTCCTCATTTGGTCTCACTCTGATGTCAAAATATTCTGGAACAGGGGAAGAAAAATGGCCCTGAATCCCTGACATAGCTGATAACACCTTTTCCTTTGCAGCTGCTTTCCCCAGCGCTGGTGGCTGAAGAAGACACAGTTCCTCTAATTTCAGTTGTAATTAGGGGTAATTTAGCCTCCCTCTGAAAGCCAGAGCAAACAGAACCACAGTGGTTGGCAGAGTGGGATGGTGGGGCAGGGCTGGGAAGGGTGATTTTCCATGTGCTTGACATGACCTGGATGACTCTGTCTCAGTCCCTCCCTCCATAGGGTGGGGATGAGGGTCCTGTGTTCTGCCAAGCACCAAATCCTGGCCCTGGTGCCAGCACAAGGTACAGCAACCCCCAGGGAGGGGGGAGAGGAAGATTTTGTGTTAGGGTTAACCCAGCAGCCCAGAGAGGGGCAGGGGTCAGTGGTACCACCAGTTCTCAGACCTTCCCCTGCCCAAAGGAGGGATGTGAAGATGGGGAAGGGTCTGGAGGGGCCACCCGAGGAGCAGCTGAGGGCACTTGGTGTGTTCAGCTGGGGAGGAGCAGACTGAGGTCAGACCTCACCAGGGCTGCAGCTCCTCCCAAGGGGCAGCTCCAGCTCTGGGTGAGCAGGGACAGGACCAGGGAAGGGCTGGAGCTGTGCCAGGGCACGGTTGGGATGGATATGGGGAAAAGGTTCTTCCCCCAGAGGGTGGTTGGCACTGACCAGGCTCCCCAGGGCAGTGGGCACGGCCCCAAGGCTGCCAGAGCTCCAGGAGGGTTTGGACAAGGCTCTGAGGGACAGGGTGGGATTGTTGGGGTGTCTGTGCAGGGCCAGGGGTTGGACTGGGTGATCCTTGGGGGTCCCTTCCAACTCAGGATATTCTATAAGTCTGTGACCTTCCCACATTCCACCTCCCAGGCAGCCCCCAAACCCCTGGCTCCAGGCATAGCAGAGAGGGGATGGAGCCATCCCAGCTGTAGGAGAACACCTGGAAGGTGCAGAGAACGTGGTGCAGCCCATGGACAGTGAGTTGGAGGAGTTCCAGCAGAGTGGCAGCAGTTTTATTGCACAGAGAGGACCAACAGTCTGTGCTTTCCCCAACAGGGAGCTGCAGGTAGATCTGGGAGCAGTGTGGGCTCTGCAGAGTTGCAGTGAAGCTTCTTTCCTTCTGTTGCTTTTTTGGAAGGGAAGTTGGCAGCCCAGCAAAGGGCATCTTCTCCTCCTCTGCTCCCTGCAGGCCCAGCAGTCAGGACCTGAGGCTCTGATTTCCCTGCCTTTGGGTGGAGAGGCTTTTCCTCTGCAAAGACTTTTCACATCTGGCAGTGCCCAGCCCGTGCCAGCCTCCCTGCTGCCCACCCCAGAACAGCTGTTTCAGTCCTTGAGCTGTTCAGGGAAAGCTTTGGAATTCATTTTCTGGCTCCTGACAGGCACCTTGCCAAGCTCCTCTGGGAACCTCTGGCTCCCTTTCCTTTCCTTTCCTGCTCTTTTTTTACCCATTGCCCTGATAACACAGTGGTGCCAGGGCAGGAGTGGTGCCAGACAGCTTCCCATGCCCTGGAACAGTCAGGGTTGGAGGTTGCTGCAGGCAGGGGCAGTGCTGGGATGGCTGTGCCCCAGGGACACAACGTGGGGCAGCCTGGGAGGGGGATGCAAAGGCTGTGCATCCACTAAAGAGGTCAAACATCCCTGGGGAAACAACCCCCACCTGCCTGGCAGGGCCTCCTGGCAGGAGAGGGGGGTAGAATGTGTAGCTCTGATTGAGAGGAGGCATCCAGGGATCACTGGGGACGTGGGTCTGATAATTTCCATACTGACACCTGCATTTACAAGAGCAAATGTGGGGAAAGGCAGAGCTGGGGAGGCAGGAGATGTGTCCCAGCTGGGGCATCATTGCTGCCTGCAGGGAACTCATTCAGGTGCTGGTTGGGGTAATTCTGAGCATCCCCAAAGCTGGAGTTTTTAACTCTTCCACATTTCCAGGGTGGACATTTCTCCTGCCTGCTCAGCCTGGACCATCCCACCTCTGCTCCCACCCCAGCAGCTCAGCTGTGCTCCCTCAGAACTCTCTTCCACCACAAACATTCCCTTCCCTTCCCTGGCAGCGACATCCCTTGATCCTTGGAGATGGGAATCATCTCCTGGCGCTGAGTCACCACAACTCCAGCTGGACCGGCCTCTCTCAGCCTCCACGTGGCTCCTCATGGAGATTTTTCCCCACTCTCAATTTTAAGCTCCATCCACTGTGTCAGCAACTGAGATTAAAACTCTCCCAGTCCTGCAGCAGCACTGCTGGTGTCCATCCATTGCCCCCAGCAGGGAGGAGTTCCACCACCTATATCCATTCCTCCTCCCTGTAACAGCTGAGTAACACCCTGTAGCTGTAGTAAAAACCACAGCAAGGGGATAATTCCAAGGCTGGGTGCAAAGCAGTTGGCCAGTTTGGATGTTTAAAGGGTGTTAATGCTCCAAATTGGGGTGGGAAGGGAGACTTTTCTCAAACTGGAAAGCTAAAATGAAATTAAAATCCCATCAGGCCAAACCATTCAGTGATTCGTGGTGCCTCATTTGCCTTGGACCATTTGCATCTGAATATTTAGTTTAGTTTATCAACATCAGCCAAACTATCTTTTGAACCAGGGAACTGGCTTTTCACCTCAAAGCAGCCAAAACCAAATATTTGGATGATTTGAAAGCTTTGCCAACTGTCTCCTTGAGGTGAGAAAGTCACGGAGGAGCCACCAGCTGTTGGGAAAAGCTTCAGTTTGGGGGGGAGAAACAAAAATAACAGATTTCCTGTGGAGCCACTGGTAGGAAATGGATCCCACCCATCCTAGCAGGGAGGGCTGAGGGCACAAACTGCTGCTGCTGGGCTGCTTGGGGATTTTGCTGCTGCTCTGGGATCACACCAGGGACACCCTTGGGCACCACGGGAAGAAGAACAGCTCCAGGTAAGGAGAGAAAGGTGGGGAAGGGCACATGGGGACCCAGCCCAGCAGACAGGACCCAAAACCCTGGGTGAGAGCCATGGCATTCCTCTGGGATCTACTGGCTCTGAGCTCCTGGAAGAAGTGCTGCTGGGTTTCCTTGCTCTGTCATTATTGACCAGAGGGATGTTTGTTACGGATCCCCAGGAAAGCATAAAGTGCACAGAGAGCTGTTGGAAAAGCCAGATGGGATTGTTCAGTGAGCCCAAGCAAAGCAGAGGAGTAAAACAAGCCCAGATACACCTTCCAGACAGTGGAAGGTGTCCCTGCCCCTGGCAGGGGGTTGGAACAAGATGAGCTTTAAGGTCCTTTCCGACCCAAACCACTCTGGGATCCCGTGATACCCAGCTGGGAGTGTTTTGGTTTCCAGCCTCTCCCTGCTCATCCCAGGGACCACAATGTGCATCCCAAGGTGGGCTGAGAGCTGGGCAGGCAGGTGACAGTGGCTTCCATGCTCTGCTGTGAGGTTTGGGTGAGCTCACAGCAGGTTCTGTCGCTCCTGTGGCAGCTTCTCTGGGGCAAAGGTTTGCTCGTGGTTTTTTTTCCAGATGAGCAACTCCAAAGCTGTTCAACCCCCAGAGCTTCTCCTCCATGTTACACCTTACAAGGGGCTGTTGGTGCTTTTAATGACCACTGTGCTGAGCACAGAGCAGGCAATGTCAGCTTGTCCTCAGAGTGTTGGATCCATCACTGCCAGGAGCGCTCCTGGCTTCCATCAGACCACGGAAAAAAGGGATGAGCCCAGCACTGCTCCAGTTAATGAGTCTCTGGAGGTCAGCAGGGCTCAGTTTGGGCCCCTGCAGCCCCCCCCTGGGGCTCTCTGGAGGGCAGCAGGTCCCTTTACAGGTCACTGCAGGGTGACCTCTCCCAACTCCTGCCTGGGTTCAGTGTGTCCCCTTCCAGCCATTCCACGTCTTGCCACAGCTTTGCTCTGCTGGATAAAAAAAAAGCTTTTCAGAATGTGGTATTTTCCCCTTTGAAGATGCTCATTTGCTGCTTGCAAGTCACCTCTTTGTCTTCTGTGACAACTAAATTGTCTGAATCACAACGCCTGGAACCAAAGCACTTCTGCTCCTGACAACAGGTACAGACCCATCGCTCTCCTGCACCTCCTGAGCTCTCCCAGGGGCAAGGAGTGACACCAGATTCATGCTGGGCTCAGTCCCACCTGTGCTTTATTCCACAGCCCTGCTTTTGATGATCTTCCTTGGCTGTTTCCTCACTGGGGTCTGAGAGGTTTGTGAGCCCTGGCAGAGCTGGAAGGGTTGGGGCAGATGGATCCGTGGAGGTCTGCAGATGTTCTGGGTGGTTTGTAAAGTACTTGTGTGCTAATAAAGTGAAAGTCAGGTAAAATGCAGTATTTTGTGAACTTTGAGCATCTCCTGTTGTCAGTGGTTGTTGCTGTTCTGGGTGGGTGACAACAGCAGTAACTGGGAGATGGAAGCTGGTGCCAGGCTGTCATTACACAGCGAGCAGAAATGCTTTTGCTGGATGTACAGACAGATCCTTTGTCCCACAGCATGGATTTTAAACACTCCTTTTCTTCCCTCTGGAAAAGGAAAAAATCCCAGTGGGTGAGTGCTGATGCTCTGGGTGGGATGGGATTCATCCACAGGCTCCCCAGGGGCACAGCCCCAAGGCTGCCAGAGCTCCAGGAGGGTTTGGACAATGCTCTGAGGGACAGGGTGGGATTGTTGGGGTGTCCTGGGCAGGGCCAGGACTTGGCCTGGATGGTCCTTGTGGGTCCCTCTCAGCTCAGGATATTCCATGATCCCGTGGTGTCCCCAAACCCCTCTGCTGCCGGGGCAGATCCAGGCAATGGATCTCTCCCGAGTTTTACCCACTGGATAGGTCAGAGGAGCACACAAGTGCCATGGACCTGTTGTACAGGGATCCTTGGGATGAGGGGACCCTGCAACTGCCCTCAGTGCTGAGAATTTGAGGATCAGGGACTCGGTATCCCCCTGAATCCCCCTCCCTTTGTTCAGAGAAGTGTCCCATGCACAAAGCTGGGCTCGCTGGGATCACCCCTGAGCTCCCGTGTTCTGTGCTCCTGAGGGTCCAGCAGCACAAGCAAACCCAAACCCTGCCCTGGAGAAGGGCCCAGCACCAGCACACCCCGCTCTGGGTGACATTTGCTCACTTGGCATCACCTTCCCAGGTGCTTTAAAGCCCTTTTTTTGGCCGTTTCGCAGCGTGGCACAACGAGACATCTCGGGTTTCCTCGGATTTGTTTGTGGAGCTTTTATTTGTGGAGCTTTTATTTGAGCTGCTGCAGCTCATGAGCACCTGTCAGCCCATTGCCAGGGGCTGATGGGTGCCAGCTTGGTTGTGCACAGGGTATTTTTAGCTCCTAGACACCCAAAGGATGGCAAAGCTGGCAACTGAGATGCTTCCAGTGGGATTGAGAGGCAAACTGCCTCAGGGGTATTTTCTCCCTGGAGAACAGTGCCAGCCAAAGAAAAAAAAACAAAACAAAACTCCTCCTTGGAGGATTTGATTGCTAAAAAAAAAAGTTTAAATAACCTTCAGCTGAAAGTTTGTGCTGGAAATCACATCCCCAGGCTGCAGCTGCTGGTGGCAGAGCAGCAGGACAGGACCCCTGGGCTCTGAGAACCAGCTGGTCTCCAATGCCAGGAGCCAGTGAGAAAAGAAACCACCTTTAATATCCTGCTTTCCAGCTTTGCCAGCCCCACACTCACACCCATCAACCCCCTTGGCTTCCCACGTCCAACCTGGAGCTGAAGTTTTCAGGAGCTCGAGATGAAAAAACAGCTGAAAACTTTGGGTGAAGTTCATGTTTGTTTGGGTTTTTTTTTACTGCAGAATCAATAAAGGCAGAGAGAGAGAGAGCCCTGTTATTGTACAAAGCCTCACCTAAGCTCAAGTCGTTTTCAGTACATTTTTGGAACTTCCTGCAGGAAATAATTGAATTCTTTTCAGTCTTCAGCCTGTCCTCAGACAACCTGCTGTGCTGCTGGGCACCCAACTGCAGCCAGGGTGGGACTGGGGGTGCTGGGGAGGGGAGAGGGGCATTCACACCCCCCCTGCTGCAAAAAGCACCACACCACCAGTTTGGTGACACTGCAACAGGAGCAGGGGCTGCCTTAAAATCACTTTTGGGGGTGGGTGAGAGAAAAGGACACGGGGAATGACAAGGGTGGGTGGCTGGGATTGGATCATTGTCAGCATCTGAGCCAACCTGGACAGGGATGTGAAGTCTTGGCTGCCTTATTTGGGGCAGTTTCTGTCTTTAAGTCCAAGCTCAGCCACGAGGAACAGGGTGGGAGTCCAGGTTCATCCTCATCCAGGCCAGCAGTGACAGGAAGTTATTGCCACCTGCCAGTGCCTTCTAAGCTGTGTGAAATGAGTTTGGTGGAGCTCAGTGACCCTTTAAATAAGTTCCTGGACAGCACACAAAGAGCCACTGCACTATTTGGCCTTGGACAGCACAGGGTGGTAGCCAGAGGGGACTATCTGGAGGTGCCAGGGTGTGTTGGGTGCTCTGCCCTTGGACCTGCTCCACAGCAGCTGGAAACGGTTCAACAACCCACCAGTGAGGGAAAAACACACCCCAAGGAGAGCAAGTGAGGGCTGGAGGAGAGAGATTGCAAATAAACCATCATCCCATGAATGAGTGATTATAAAAACATGGGATGGTTTGGGTTGGAAAGGACCTTAAAGCCCATCCAGTGCCACCCCCTGCCCTGGGCAGGGACACCTTCCACCAGCCCAGGTTGCTCCAAGCCCCGTCCAACCTGGCCTTGGACACTTCCAGGGATCCAGGGGCAGCCACAGCTTCTCTGGGCAACCTGTGCCAGGGTCTCACCACCCTCAGAGCCAACAATTCCTTCCCAATATCCCATCTAACCCTTCCATCTGTCAGTTTGAAGCTGTTAATCCACCAGTTTAAAGTCCTTGATCCACCCTTGTACCTGCACAGATATGGACATTCCAGCCCTGGTGGGTTTTGGGTTCCTGATCCCTCCTTGGGGAGTGAGTTGGTGCTTGGGGGCAATTCCCCACCTCTCTCTCTCCCTTTATCCCTCCCCATGGCTGCACAGGGTCATGCCAAACTTCTCCTTTCTCCACAGATCTCCTGCTTTCTGGGTGTTGTGTGTGAGCACCTGGGAGCTGCAAGCTCTGGGTCTTGGTGCTCTTTGCTCTGGGGGGTGTTTGCCCCCTCACCCTCGTGGCTGTCTGGTGGTGCAGGAGCAGAGCAATCCAGGTGAAGGTTTGTGGGCACAATATTGCTGAGGAGGACTTGGTTGCATCAGCAGATTTGATCCTGAAGAGACACTTCCACCCTGTGAGTGTTTTTCCTTAATGGGAGGTGATGAACTGAAACGTTCCTGTTGAATGAACTCTCCTTTGCTGCCGAGACTCCTGCAAATAAAAACCAGGAGAGGCCCCTGATGTGGCTTTGATTTGGTGACTTTTGCAGTGTCCTTGCACTGAGGGAAGTCAGGGAGGTCATTCACCATGTGCATCACAAAAATCCCCCTGTTTCACGACACATTCTGCCCTCTTTCCATAACTGCTTCCTTCAGAAGTTGTGAGTCCTGTGCCAGGAAACCCTAAGGAAGGGGCAGGACAGACCAGGAGCTGGTGAGGATCAACTGCACCATTGGCATCAGCTGGGAAATGCTGATTTATTGCTGTGCTTTCCAGGAGTGCAGGGAGGAAAGCACCACACAAAAATAAAATTAAAAGTGAGTGCAGCACTTTTAACGAGAAGCAGCTGCTGCTGAACAACCTCCAGCTTTATTGCCCAGGCAGGTAAATAAAGCAGAACCTCCTGCCATAAAGAGCCCAATCCCCAGCAGCTGTTTGCTGGGAGCAGCTCTGGGTCCACAGGAGGGTGTTCACATTTAAACAACTGTTCAGTGCAGAAGGAAGACTCTGCAAATGCAGGATTTCAGTGAAACTTTACAGCTTTTCCTCTTGCTGATCCCTGCCCACAGCAGAGAGCTGGAACTGGAGGACCTGTAAGGTCTCCTCCTACCCAAACCATTCTGGGATCTTCCAGTCCTAAGGAGGAGGAAATGTTAATTTTGAGCAGAGGACAGCAGGTGAGCTGGGGTGGAGTCAGCTCAGGGCTTTGGAGGCTGGTTTTCTTGGGAGCAGCCTGATGGAGGGATCAGAATGGTTTCCCCCTGACAGGAGCTCTTATTCTGAACCTGTTAACCCACTTGGTTTATCAGGGAGTTGTCACTGGTGCACACTCCTGTGAAGACTTGTCAACCAGCTTCCTGCAGTTCTTCTGGAGCTGCACAGGGGAGCAGGAAGGACATGGACACACAGGGATGTTGTAACCCATGTGCAAAGTGCTGGAGGGCTGGGGGAGAAGCTGTGGTGTGGAAATGATGTGAGAGGAGCCAGGGAGGGAGTGGAGGTTGTGCAGGGCTGGAGATGGACAGGGTAGAGCAGGAGAGGCTGGAGGGGCTTGTCCAGACTGGTTGGGTGTTTTCCTGCCCCAGTTCCTGGTGTCACACTGGGGCAGCTCCCAGAGTCCCCCTTGCAGAGTGACCCTGCAGAGCTTGAGGGTGAGGATGGTCCTGCCAAGCTCTCCTGGCTCAGAGCCTGCCCACAGAGTTCCAGGTCAAACCAGGGGTTTGCTCACCTCACCCACAGCACTTGCTCCCTCCCTTGGGGTGTCCAACAGGGCTCCTTCTCAGCTCAGGACAAGCTGGTCACCATCAGGAGGAGAGCTCATCACTGCCCACTGGCATCCTGGCTCCCTCCAGGCTCCCACCTGGTGCAGGGTGGCAGAGCAGGATGTTTGGGATCCACAGGCAACCCCCAGCCCCATTCCTGGTTCCAGGACTGAGCAGGGAGCAGGTTCCAGGGTGCTGCTTTCAGCCTCACATCCAGTTGCCCCCTCTCACCCTCGGTTTGTGATTCACGAGCACCCCCTGCCCTCCTCCCCCTCCTCCCCGTCGCTTTGTTGCCACCAAACTGTTTCCATGCAGATTTGATTGATGTCAAAGGCAGGCTCGGGATCCTTCTGTTCCTGCTCCTCACCGTCTCCAGCAAGAGGAGGAAGATTGATCCTGTCTGTCTGAGTTATTACCCTGATGCCTGAAGGGCCATTAACAGCGGGAGGGGGGTGCTGCTGTCACCCCTGAGCCTCCACATCGCTGTCAGAGATGCTCCTGCACCACCTTCCTCCAGCAAACACGGGCTACTGTGACTCCTGTAGTGACTCCTGTAGCGACTCCTGCAGCCACACAGCTCCAGCTCGGCTTTGGGATTGAGCTGAGCTTTGGGATTGAGCCAAACTCTAGTTTAGCTTTGGGATTGAGTTGAGCCAGGAGCTCAGGCTGCAGTTTTGGTCCTGCCCAGTGTAAGAACATCATCAGGGGTCACACTGCAGCTCCTTCCCAGCTGGGGGGAAAGCAAGTGCTGGGGGAAGAGCAGCAGCACACTGAGGGGTGTTCCTCGCCCCCAGCTGTTTGTGGTTTAGGGATTGGTGAGGCAGAGGGGCTTTCTCTGTGCAATGATTCTGCAGTTTTCCCTTCCACGTGGTTATCTGGTCCCCCCACACTCGCACGGCTGCAGCTGCGTCTCCTCGTACGAGCTCTTGGGGTCACCCCCCTGCCCTCCCCCGCACCGACAGACTGCATGACACAGATTTGAGGAGATAAAACCGAGCTTAACCTCTGTGCGAGGCTTTGCCCTCGGGGGCACCAGTCTCCTCTTTGGGAAAACCCTGGTTTTCCACCCGGCAAACCCCGGTCCCTCCCGGCCACTGCAGCCACCCCTCGGGAGCCGGCGAGCAGGGTCCCTGACCAGAGAGCAGCAGGTCCTGGAAGGCAATAACATCAGGAAGGGTCTGGGTTAGGCAGGGGTTTAGCCAAGATTAGCTGTGTGAACAAAATCCTTCATTCAGCCCCGCAGCGAATTCCCTCGGGCTGCGATCGCGGGGCGGGAACGGGGCTGGCTGAGCTCGGGGCTCGCTCGGGTTCTTGGACACAGTTTGTGGTGTTTTGAGACCCCCAAAAATCCAATTCCTGAGTCCAAGCCCCCCTCCCACATCTCACCCCAGTGTGAGAGGGGTTTTCCAGACACAACACAAGACTCAATATGGGGGGAAGGGAATTATATCACAATTATCACACAAATAAACATTATAATACATTATATACACAATCTTAACTATCTCTCCTATGGTAAAGCAATATTTACAATGGATCAAATCTCTTCTCCCTCCAGTCAAAGTCCAGAAGGGAAGAAGGAAAAGCTCCTTTCCACTCTCAGAGCAGCAGTGTCTCTCCTCCTCCATGCAGCAGCTGTAGCTGGATTGTTGTAGCTGGAGGTTTTCAGAAGCACGTTCAGCTGATTTTGGAGCTGAGCACCAGGAATTGGAGCCCTTCCCAGAGGCAAATCCCACAGCTTTGAAATCAATTCCCACTGAAGCTCACGGAATATTGGGAAACGGGCCAAGGCAGCTGTTTGGAGTCAAACACCTGCACATGTGACTCGTTAAGTGGAGTTTGTCTGTAGCAAGATATTTTGGTGCAATTATTTAAAACCAGCCTCTGTCCAGGGGCTGAGGCCTCATCCCAGGGACGAGGGGAAGGCTCTGTGCCATCTTCAAAGGATAAAACACCCCAAACACTGTCCCTGTCTCCTTCCCACCACTCTATGGATTTTAAATGCATTTTTTTCTGAAGTAACTCACATCCTATGTCAGGGCACGACTGGAGCTCTGTCTTCAAGCAGCAGCTCCTCTGGCCATGGGAAAAATCATTATTTAAGTGGGACAGTCCTGGACAACTTAACCTTGGAAGCATCACATGTGCTATGAACTCCTGGGTATTTACTGCTGTGGGATTCCTTGATGGACCTTTGGGAGTGGAGGAAAAGGGGAAGGAGGAGTAGAAGTAACAGAAGGAAGAAGAAGAAGAGAAAGACTGAGAGAAATGCTTGGACTTGATTATCTAAAGGGTCTTTTCCAACTTAAATAATTCTATGATTCTGTGATTACAGTTGTGGAATCAATTCCAGTTTAATCCAATTTGTGAGCAGCTGGTGGGCTCTTTGTACCCTCAGTGAAAAACAAGTAATAGGGCACAAATTAGGTAGGAGCAGTTATTTTAATTAACATAGAAAGTATAGCCGGGGAAGCACACTCCTGACAGAGAGGAAGATAAGGGTAAATTAAATCTCTTCAACCTGCTGCTGCTGTTCACCTGCTGGAAAAGGAATTGGCCCTGCATTAAATGTGTTTGGGGTTGTAGCAGATGAGGATTTTTTTATGGGTTTATAATTGAACAAAGACTCAAAGGAGAAAAAGAATGTGTGAGTCAGGAAAAAGTTCATGCTTGGGTCTAAATCCAACCTCTGGAAGTGTCCAAGGCCAGATTGGAAAGGGCTTAAAGAAACCTGGGTTAGTGGAAGTTGTCCCTGCCCATGGCAGGGGGTGGAACTGGATGGTCTGTAAGGATCCAACCCAAACCATCCTGTGATTTTATGACCCTAAATCATTTGCATCCCAGGCAGGAGAGGGGCAGCAGCCTTGGGAAGGGCATTTCTCTGATCACTCTGTGTTCCTGCTCCTTCTCCATCCTGGTTAGCACCTGCCTGAAGGGTCTGGCTGAGCATGTTTTAAAGATAAACTTCAGCTGTAAAGGAATGGGATGGGCTTTAAGGTCCCCCCCAAACCAAACCATTCTATGTTTTTGTAATCCCTTGTACATGGGAGGAAGGTTTATTTGCAGTCTCTCTCCTCCAGTCCTCAGTATCTGTCCTTTGGAATTGGAAATGAGCAGGGGTAGTAAGTTAATAAATTCAGTAATTACTAGAGGAAGCTAAAGGGAGCAGTAAAATGTCCTCAGGATCCTGCTGTGCATTCTGAGCCTGGCTTTCTGCTCCAGCTCCTATTTATCACTCGCCTAAGAGGTGTTTTAATGCTCTGTCACACTCACCCATATCTCTCTGCAGGCCAAGAAATCCTCCACCCATACAACATAAATTCCCAAATGGCTTTTCACAGGTTTTGCTTTCAAGCAATGGCAGGGCTCCATTTGCAGATCCCTGCAATTTGTTATATTTAACCTGCTGTTAAAGACCCTGCAGCCTCCCGGGCTTCTCCTGCCTCGGGGAAGGGAAAACCCATCACAAAGCAGCCCAGCAATAAACCCTGTGCTGGCCCTGGGCAAACAGCAGCACTTGCTGCAGCAGCAGCTTTTCTCAGCTGTCAGCAAAGTTGTCACAGTCAAAGGAGGGGATTGTCCCTCTCTGCTCTGCTCTGGTGTGGCCTCACTGCCTGGGGGAAGTTTTGGGTGCCACCATACAGGAAGGATGTAAAGCTATTACAGGGTGTCTAAAGGGGGGACAGGAAGATGGTGAAGGGTCTGGAGGGACCATAAAGGTCCCAAAAAGAGAGGAGACTGAGGTCAGACCTCACTTCCTCAGGAGGGGCAGCTCCATCTCTGCTCTGTGTGAGCAGGGACAGGACCCAGGGAACGGCTGGAGCCAGGGCATCAAAGGATATTATTGTATATTGTTGTATTGTACATGAATATTATTGAACTGCTGAAAAAAACCCCCACTCCTCTGGGTAAAGTAAGAGGTGCAGGTGCTTTTTCAAGTGCCTCTCTTTGGAAGGAGGATGGGCTGTTGAGGGGAGCAGGGAGAGCACACGGAGCAGGGGGTATTAGGGACAGGCACAGGGAACATCAGCCAAACTCCCAAGTCCACATTCATAAAAGCTCCTACATAAATACAGATGACAGGCATTGATTTTCCTTTGCAAGCTGAGTGCTTTCCCCCGGCTAATGAAATGCAGCCCCTTCCTTAGACAGAGGTCACAGAGTGGTGCAGCCACGAAGGTTTAACGGGTGGGAAAATAAATGATGCTCCTCCGAGGGAAAACTGCTCTGCTCAGGTTGTACCCGCTGGAAAATGTCTCTTCCAGCCTGCAAATATGAGTTCAGACAACAGCATTTTGTGTTCTGAGCGGTGCTGGCACACACCAGGGTGTGCAGGGCTTCTGGTGGAATTTGTCAGCCTCCCCTAAAAATCCAGAATGTCCTTCAAGCTTGAAATGTTTCTCTGTGATATTTCAAAATTACACGTTGTGGATCCCTTCCAGAAGATTGATTTGGGTGGAAATTTACTTCAAAGCCTTTCCCCTTTTTTTTTTTTTTTGGACAGCTGCTCTCCTCCAGTGAGGAATTCCTAACCCCAAAACAGATTCAGTGCTGGGGAAGGGGGGGAAAAATGCTTTACTTGACTGAGCAACCTGGTCTAGTGTAAGGTGTCCTTGCCCAGGCAGGTGGAACAGGACGGTCTTTGAGGTCCCTTCCACCCAAACCATTCTGATATTCTGTGATTCTGCGATTCTACAACTTCCTCCCCCTCTTCTGAACCCCGGGTGTGTTCTTGACTCGTGCGAGCGGGCAGAGCGTGGCTCCCGTGGCCAAATGTGCCAGATCCACGCGGGGCTGCATCACCCCCTGTGCCGCAAAGCCCGGGCAAGCAGCGTCCTGCCTCTCGAGTTCGGGAGCATCGTTCCTGCACCGACACAAAACCCACCGGCTCCGCACCGGCCGTGCCCCTTCCCGCAGCGCCAGCGCTGCCCAGGAGGGATGCTGAGCTGACAAACGCTGCCGCAGCTGCTGCTGTGCCATTAAAATTCCTCTCACGCCCCGCGATCGCCCTCTCCGAGCGCACTGGGAGCCCGGCAGGGCTTTTTCTCCGCAGCCCCGGCTGCTCTGCCCGCGGGGCTGCTGCGGGTGTTTGATGGAGAATCCCCCTCTCCTGTGGGTGATTATCCTCCTCCTGCTCTCGGTTTGCTGTGATACATCTCACATTTATCGTGCCACGTGCCCTGGGAAGAGCCTTGTCCAGCCCCTTCCTCAACGCATCTTTGCCCCCATCAGATTTAACTAAACACGGTCTCCAGTTATCTGAAAATGGTACCTCTGAATGCAGCTTCCCCCTCCTTCCCAAGCACATTTGACTTTCTCAAACAGGCTCCCCAGTTAGCTGAAAACGTTACCTCTAAACCCAGCTTCCCCCTCCTTCCCAAACACATCTGACTTTTTCTAACAGGCTCTCCAGCGTCCTGAAAACGTTCTAAACCCAGTTTCCCCCTCCTTCCCAAGCACATTTGACTTTCTCAAACGCTCTGTCCCATCCCGGGGCAGAGTTGAGGGTGTTCTGCTGCTTTGATGGGCTGATAACGGCGTCTATCAAGAGACAAACATCCCCCGAGTGACCCCGCGCAGTGCCACGGGCGGGGAAACGACCTTAAATTCATCCCAAAGCCCGAGAATGTGACTCAGTCGCTCGCGGCTGCGTTTTGAAGCCACGCGTCCTGACACGCGGCTGCTTCCAGCTCCCCCTCCCTGCGCCAAAGCTGCTGGAGTTTATGACACCGATAAGATAAGAGGCACTAATTCCCCTCCAGCGAGGCGGAGACGGGCTCGGAGCCCGCGGGGAAGAGCCCGGTGTCCGTCCTGCTTAGCACCGGGCTGTGACACTGCTCGGGGAACAGGAGCCGTGCGAATTTTCCGGCTCAGTTTTCCTGTGCCCGGGGCAGGAGCTGCGGGAGCCCCAAGGGGAGGGTGTTAGCGAGTGGCTGTGAAGCGCAGGGAGCGCGGGGCCGGGAATCGGGAATGGGAACACGGTGCAAAACCCCGCCTGGCAGCACCCGAGCAGCCCCCGAACGGGGTCAGTGCCTCCCCCAGCTCCTGCTTGCTCCTTCCAGGCAGGAATAACCCATTTCCTACATTCCTACGTGTCCTCAGGGTGTACCCACTGCCTCTGGTCGCACCCAGGGTGCTGGTGGCCCAGGACGAGGGCAAGACCCCGATGGACACTGGCAGCACCTTCACCAGGGGGGATCAGGATACAGAGTCACCTCTGCCACCCAAACACACCTCCCTGCCAGGCGAGGGGCTTAATTTGCCTCGGGAAGAGTCAGTTGAGGCACGAGGGGGCTATTCCTGCTGAGGGTTGAGACCACACCGTGGTTCACCTCCGCCCGCCCCGAGAGCCCCGGGGCTGCCAAAGGGATGCTCCTGGGATGAGCAGGATGCTCCCGGGATGAGCAGGATGCTCCCGGGATGAGCAGGATGCTCCCGGGATGAGCAGGATGGTCCCAGGATGAGCAGGATGCTCCCGGGATCATCAGGATGGTCCCGGGATGAGCAGGATGCTCCCAGGATCATCAGGATGGTCCCGGGATGAGCAGGATGCTCCCAGGATGATCAGGATGCTCCCAGGATCAGCAGGATTCTCCCGGGATCAGCAGGATGCTCCCAGGACCTGCTCCTCCGGAGCCGGCCAGCTCCGCACGGAGCACGGTGTCACTGTAGAGTAATTAGCTGGCGCTTATCTCCGTTAGGTGTGCGATTAGTCTCCCATTAATGCAATTAGCGCCGTGGCGCCCGTGGCAGGCTGTAATTGGCACCGAGGCAGCTGCGGCTCAGCTGCTGAGCACCGAACGGCGCCTCTTTGGGGTTTATCTGAGCCGGTCGTCACCTCCCCAAGGGCTGGTTTTTATGTGCAGCCCTGGCTGGGCACCCGCACCCGCTCCCCGCTCGCTTCAGCCGCGATAAAAAGTGATTTTTCTACCGTCTGTCTTTTGTTCAACCCCCCCCAGCTGGTTCAGGGAGGTGCTGAGGGGTGTCCCGGCTGTTCCCCAGCGCTGCGGGGCGGGGAGAGCTGTGGTTTATCCTTTTAGGGGCTCAGAGGACCAGGTCAGACCTTGGCTGGACGCAGGTCCTTCCCAAAGCCTTTTACTCTCCGTCCACCCGATCCGTGCCAGGCGGGTGGGCAGGGGGAGCAATCCCGGGTATGAGAAATAAAAATATATTTTTTTTTTATAGCCATATGGCGAAGTTGTAAGATATTCAAGTCCCAGGCTGGGACTGGGTCTCAGGGACTTTTTCGGCCGGATAAGGGAGTATATAAAAATTCCTAAAAATTCAAATCTTTCGGGGCCACGTGAGAGTTTGGTACACAGGGGTTTCTTTTCTCTCTTTGGGCTAAGAACAAAGGAAGATCCATCACTTTTGACAGAGGATGGCCAGTGGCCAATTAGAAAGAAGGGAAAGCCCCTTTTTCAGAGAAAAGAAACCTTTTTAGGCGAAAATGATATTAATAATATTAATATCATTTATAATAATATTAAGCTTATCTGGAAAAGGCGGGATTTTTTAAAACTATAAACCGCATGAAATTTAAACCCAAAGGGGTCTTTTCTCCCCGAAGAACTCGGTGTGAGACCGGACCCAGCGCTCTAAATAAATTCTTTCTTTTTGTTTCATGACTTTTTGCCGTCTTTCTAAATTGGAGGGAGAGATTTTTCTCACCTTCCCGACCAGCGGTGTGAACCCCCCCCCCCAGCCCTTTTCTGGAAAACCCACCACCCCACCTCCCTCCTCCAGCCAGCGCTCGATGGCTGAGCAGAGGAAACGGCGGCACGAGTTCCCTGCCAGCCCCGGCTCCCGCTTTTTTTGGCTTTGGGAGAGCTCCTGCCAACCCTGATTAACACCCTCTCCATCCATTCACCGGTGATAAGCCCCGGGAGCTCTGGGCCGTAGCGGCTCTATAATCGAGACGGTTTGAAAGGAGCGATTTTCTCCTCCCGCAGCCCCGGTTAATTCTCTTTTAATTGCTTCCCATTCTGCCCAGATTTCCCCTGGATTGCCATGGCATTGCTTCCTCCTCTCCAGCGGTGCTTGTTTTTGCCAGGCTGGGATTTGGGATGGTTTGGGTCGTGCCAGAGCCTTCCAATCCCTCAGTGCAATTTCGGTGGAACGTGCCCTGAAATGCAGCTTTTATAGGAGGGAAAATCTCTGAGGACTGGGCTGGTTGTTGCTTGCTATTACACAGCGTGTGTGAGCACTGCTCTTGGAAAAAGAGATGGAAAAGCACGGGAATTAGACACAGATGAGGAATTTTAGTGGCAGGAAACACACACCTTCTTTACAAAAAACCAACCAACCAAGCAGCATTTAATGTTTAAGCAAAATTGTTTACCCAGAGGCAAAAAGAGATGGATGAAGCCTTTGTAAGCTGAATTAAAGTATGTAGGTTTAGTCCCTTTTCAGGGTGGGTTTGAAGTCATTCTCCCTTGTCCTGTCCCTCCATCCTTCATCCCCAGTCCCTCTCCAGCTCTCCTGGAGCCCCTTTAGGCACTGGAAGGGGCTCTCAGGTCTCCCTGGATCCTTCTCTTCTCCAGGTGACCCCTCCAGCTCTCCCAGCCTGGCTCCAGAGCAGAGCAGCTCCAGCCCTTGGAGCATCTTTGTGGCCTCCTCTGGACTCTTCCCAGCAGCTCCACATCCTTCCAGTGCTGGAGGAGCTGGATGCAGCACTCCCTGTGTGGAAAGCTCCATGGAATGAGCCACACCTCGCTGGGGAAAAAAAAAAGCTACTTTATGTGCTTAGTCAATCTGTGCCTCCAAGCACATCTGAATCATAGTGATGCATTAAAACACAGCTCCCATCAGCCACCCAAATAATTGTCATCAGAAATATGAGTGTTTCTATTACCATGGCTTTGGGTTAGTGATGGAGCACCAGTCAAACTTCAGTCAAGACTGAACCCTTCCTGCCTATAATCCAGGGCTTTCCCTGAATATCTCATTTCCCCTCAAACCATCAGGCACAGTCACTCTGCTTTTTCCTGGCTTCTGCTGAGCTCCCACTTGTGTTTGCTGCTCGTTTCATTTGCAGGTGATTTGCAGGCAGCAGTTTTCCCTCTTTGTGTCCCTGCAGGTCTCTGGCTCCTGCTGGGCCAACAATTGTCCCTCTGCAACTGCTGCAAGTTCTTAACCCGGGGCTTCCCTTTTCATCCCATATTTCACACCCCCACAGGCTTCTCCAGAGCCACCAGTTCCCTGGGATTCTCCAGCCTCCCCACTGAAGTCCTGCTCCTGCAAGAAGGGCCTCACCCAGCCTCCAAGACCTCACCCAGCACCCCCAGAGCTGCAAGCACGGGACAGAAGACCCTCTTAATTGTAGCATCCCTGGATCATCTACTCTTTCAAAGGCTGGTTTCATCCTGAACAGCTGATGTTTGGAGATGTTAATAGGCCCTGGCAGCCACAGAAGATCCCTTGGGACCGAGCCAGGAGCTCTGACACCTCGTGCTGGGAGCTCAGCCACGCTCAGCACACAAACCCTGAAGAGTCTGTGCTGGCTGAGCTGTGCCAGCCCTGTCACCCACCCCGTGGGCTGGGAAGGGCAGGGGAGGACATGTCCTTGGGGATTTGCTTCCATGGAAAACGGGAAGGCAGCAAATGAAGCAGCCAGAGAAGGAGCAGGAGAGGGGCTGGGCATCTGCCTCTGCAGCACTTGCCACTGGCAGTGCCCAGCTGGGTGTTGGGCCCCGTGGGGGAAATTGTGACTCTTCTGCTGCACCCAAAATGAGGGTGTCTTGCTGTGAGGGGCTGGCAGGGCAGCTGGAGCAGGAATCTGGCTGGGAATGGGTGCTCCTTGGAGCAGAAAGCAGTCGTGTCTGAGGGGTGGTTGGCTGGGTCAGGATGGGGTGCTGGGCACATTCCCAGGGGCAGAAGGAGCCTGTGAGCTGCTGAGGAGGGTCCTGAGCCCCCAGTCACACTGATGGCTCCTGAAACAGGTCTCAGAGCTGGAGGATGTCTGGCAGGGTGGTGCTCAGCCAGCAGAGCCCAACATCTCCCTGTCCAACACAGAGCAAATCCCTGCCTCTGCTTCCCCTGCTAGCAGGAGGCTCAGGGGGGATTTGAGCAGCCTCAAAGCACCAGTTTCCCATGGAAACTTTGGCCTAACAGGGTTGGGCTGTTTATAAGGGGCTCTGCTGGGAGCAGGTGGTTGGGAACTGCAACTACTTCCAAAGAAACCTGGAAAACCTGGGCAGCCCTGGGTGCACATCCCCGTGGGAGCATCGCTGAGGGCTCCAGCAGGAGGATGGGTTTGGATGCTGGAGGCCAAAATCAGCTTTTGGTTGTGGGATTAACCCACCCCTGCTCCTTGCAGGTGCCAACTCCAGCTCTGGTGTGACTCCCACACCTCTGCTGCCTTCGGGGCTCCTCGAGGAGCCTTTTTCTCCAGGGCTGGATGGAACCACTTGTGTTCTCTGAGCTTTAGTTCTCCTCCAAATTGGAAAAATAGCGCTTTGAAATTTTCATGAGGGTGGCAGGGAGCTGCCCATGAAAGCCACTTAATGTGACTGCAGTGACAAATGTCAGTGAGAGGCTGGTGCTGGGGGGAGGGCAGTGAGGGTGAGGGCACTGGAATTAAAGGATGAAATATTTATTTGGGAGTTTGGCAGCACTGGAAGGGCAACACACCACAGGCCAGAGGCACCTTGGGGCAGACAGAGCTGGGAGCCACAAATGGGCTGTAAAATGCCACGAGATTTCCTCTCCCTCCCCACCTCCCACCCCTTCCTTTCATTTCCAGCCTGGGAAGGCAGAAAGGGGGTTAAACATCCAGGAATGGCCCAAAGCTGTGGACAAGCAGGCAGAAGTGTGGTGTGTGAGCCAAGGTGGAGGATGGGGAGTGATGGTCTGGCTTGGCTGTAAATCCCAGCTCTGACTGAGGGCTGGAGCCTCATCCCTGGAACTGGGAGCTCCTGGCTCTGGCAGGGGGTGTTGGCACAGGGCAGCCTGGCTGGAAGGTGGGATGAAAGCTCAGCCCAGCTCCTCCACAGGGAATCAGGATCATGAGCTTTCCTCTGCCTCCAGTCAGGTTCTGCATGGGAGATTTTCTCCTCAGGACCCCCAAACTGTGACTCTGGGGGGTGACCAGGGCTGGAGACAACCCCCATGGTGGGCTGAATGTGTTAAGCAAATAAAGAAGCTCAATAAAAATCCATCTCTGTGTGCTGGAGAGGCCCCTGGGAGTCCCCTCATCCCACTGGAATGTCCCACAGCACCACGAGGTCCCATCCCTGGGGTCCCACTCTGCTTTTCCCAGCCCTGAGAGGGGCCAGAATAACATCAAGGGTTAACCCACAACGATCTCAAGAGGCTACAGCCTCGTCAAGAGCACAGGATTGGCAGGTCATTAATCTCAGAGTTACTTGATAACTTCAAATACAATCATGTAATCAGCAGGAACCTGTAATTATTATTTATGTGCATGGTGCTTACTAAATTACAGCTCTCTCCAAGGCTCTGTGTGATGAACAAATTAATTCTGCATCGGAAGAGCTTGACCAGAAATCTGTTTGTGTCTGAATTTCACTTGTAAACATTGATGTATGAAATGAAATCCGGGTTTAATTGGCCCTCCCTCCTGCTGAGAAGCACATTATGTTTTTATTCTGCGTTAGCTGAGCCGGGGAGGGGGAAAGTTTGGAGGAGTTTCTGCAGCCCTGAGGGTGGTACTTGTGTGGGAGACCCGTGTGGGATGGTCCTCACTTCCCTGAGGGGAGATGTTGTTGATCTCCACGCCCTGGGCCTGTGGATTTGGGCTGGAAAGGAGACAAAAAAAACCCCCCAGGTGCCTCTGGAGCAGTGGGATGCTGAGCCCACTGCAGGGTGAGGATGCTCCCGTGGAAACCTGAGGAGGGTTGTCTTTTCCAAAAGATGAACGTGCCCCAAAAGTCCTTGTGAGAGGAATCCAAGTAGTTTTAATCAAACAAGACCGAGAACACACACACACACACTTTTCTCCAGCTACGGAAAGCAAAGTCACATCAGTCAGAGCAAACCACCCAGAGGAGAAGGAAAAACAGGGATGTGAACACAGATGCTTTTGTTTGGGTTTCTTTCTTTGGTTTTGCAATTTCCAGCTTCTTTTCCCCCCCAAATGTGGACCTTGGCTTTAGAAAATCCAAATTGAACACATAGCACATCGTTTTTTTGGCACCTTCATTTGTGAGGATGATGAAAAAAAAGCTCCCTGGGGCGTTTCCCCTTCTTCAAATCCAGCAGATCTTTATTAACCTGCCAGAGCACCCAGCAGAGAAACCAAGATAGGAGAGAAGACACAAGTGTACTCCTTGTAGGAGCATCTGCAGAACTGGGAGGCGCCAGTTTTCCCCACTGCATAACTCTGGGGGGTCTTTTTCTCACCCATATATTGGATTAAGGGTAGTTTTTAGGACTTTTGGTGATGGATGAACTTGCACTAAGCCTAAAACCAGCCCCATGTGCAGGGTGTGGCCCTCACCTGGTCACTGGGTCATACTGGGAGCTGCTGCTTCTCCCAGTGCATCCCTGGGGGCAATGGGATATTTCTGTCTTAGCTGCACTGGGGACATGCAGGTGGGAAACCAAAGCGGGAGGGAAACGTGAGGAATTTGCTTCAGACTCCTGAATTTCTCAAATGTTTAAAGAAAGAACCCAGAGGGTTTTTTTTCCCTATGCTTTCCTTTAAAGAAAAAAAAAAGAAAAAATAAAGGAAAGATTTTCCCTCCTTTCTGGTGGTGTATCCTGAGGAAACCACAGAGCACTGTGGTTTCAAGGCTGCTTAAATCTCCCCAGGGCAGGACACACTTAGGCCTGTTCTTTATTGGGGGGAAACTGAGGCACAGAAGTGTGAAGGGGCTCCCACCACATCCTGTAGGGCCCCCATTGGAAAAATCCCTGGGATGCAGAGAGCAGACTGGTCCCCTAATGCCCTCCTGGCATCTGTCCCCCAAACCAGGCATCCCCAGACCTCATGTGGGGTGAGGAAAATGTGGCTCCAAGGAGGTCAAGGCAAACCCCAAACCCCTCCACTTGCATGGACCTCTCTGCTCAGCTGCTTTCAGTGACCACATGGAACAGGGAGTGGGGATCAGGGACAATCTGGAGTCCCCAGCATGGGAAGGGATGAAGGCAGGGATGGAGGGAGGGAAGGAGGTTGCTGCTCCTCCAAGGCACTTAACCCCAGCCTGGGGATGGTTTGGTGCCATCCCCTGTGCAAGAGCAAGGAGCAGCTTTGGCACTGGGCCCACCTGGCACAGGGAGAAGCAGGGCAGGGGGAAGGGGAGCAGAGCCACAGTGTGTCCCTGTGGTAGCTGCCTTTGGGGACCTCAGCCACCCCTCCACCACAGGGCTCCCCCAGCTCTCTGCCCCCCTGAGCGGGGACACGGGGTCAGCCCGAGGGGCAGGGGCTGTGCAGGGACCTGGGGATCCCTCTGGGCTGCACCACACCACACAATCACCTCATTCTCATGCCTCCCTTCAGCCCAAACCCCTCTGGGGGGCTGTTCAGACTCCCTGGCACCATCTCTGTGCTCTCTGTGGTTCCCCCCCCTTTCTCCCCCCCATCCTTGGGGTCAAGGTGAGCAGTGACCTGGTCACACCAAGCAGCAGGTACAGGACATCTGGGGACCCAGCACAGGGCAGGGGAAGGGCTCCAGTTATCCCAGTGGCAGAGATGACCCCAGGGCTCAACTGAGAGCCCCCTCAGGGCTCAAGTGGCCCCAGTGGTACAAAAACACAGCCACATAAAGCAACGTCTGCCATCAGTCCAGGGCTCTCCGACCACCCCCTGCCAACGCAGAGGGCTTTGGCCCCTCCAGAGGGTTTTCCCACATCAGCAGCATCCCAGCATGTGCTCACTGGAAGGGCTGACCCAGCTTCCCAGGGATTAGCCCCATCAGCTGTCCCAGCAGTGTCCTGGTGTCCTGGCAGCTCAGAGCTGCGACAAACTCAAGCCGGGCAGCGACGAGGGGCATCGTGCCCGGGCTGGAGCAGGCAGGGAGGCTTCCTCTGGCTCCTTCTTCCATCCCAGCAGGTCACAGCGATGCCAGGGAGATGACCAAGCAGCCTCTCAGCTGTGCCGCCCTGCAGGTCCAGGCAGGAGCTGTGCAGGTCTCCCGGGGGGCCGGGCGGCGCGGGCAGGGCCTGCCCCTGTGCTGTGCCCCCTCAGGGCAGGGCCATCACCTCCCCCAGCCCCTGCAGGCCGTCTCCTGGGGCTCTCCTGGCTCACACAGCCGTGGATTGCTTGATGCTGTGGAAGCTGACTCGGGTGGGGGAGGTGGGGATGGACATGGCCCGGGCCACGCGGGCGCGGATGGAGTGTTTGTCCTGCCAGCGGTGCCAGCGCTTCCGCACGGCCGAGCGCACCTGGGGGCAGGGGGAGAGGGGGCAACTCGGTCATGGGGGAAAGAAACAAGCTGGGTTTGTTACAAGCAAAAGGAATTCAGTGGGAAACGGAGGGTGGGGGGGGATTTTCTTAGGAGGCCGTGAGGTGGGAAGGCCCCGTCTGGGCCTGAGGCCGGGGAAACGTCGCGGTCGGGATAGGGAAAAATATAAAAATGGAAAAATATCCCCGGGCCACATGGTTGGAGTTTGTGTGCAGAGAGACCCCCTGGACATGTACAGGGGGTCATCAATCAATCAATCAATCAGGAGGGAGGGCGGCACCCCCTCCTGGGTTCAAAAAATTACCTTTTAATGTAAAATACCTGTCACCTGTTGAATATTTAACAGAGAGTACAAAAAGAGCGCGTTTTTCAATGGGATGGTGCTTTTTCCAGGCCATGGGACTTGGGATTGCACCCAGCGCTGCAATAAAGAATTTCTTGCTGCAGTTTTCCTTGTCCTGCAGGTATTTTTTTGCCGTTTCATAAATGGAAAGCAAGGATTTTTTCCGACAGTCACCACACAGCCACCCAGAGCCACCAGCCACCCTCAGCCCCAGGGCTTCCCACCAAAAACGCTGCTGAAACCCTGCTCAGCCCTCCCTGGGGGTCCCAGGAACCCCTGTCACCTACCCAGGGCACCCAGCTTTCTTTGGTGCTGGTGAAATGCAGCCCTTGCACCTACCAAGGGAGATGAACCCATTAATTGTGTTAATTAACACAGCCTTAAGCTGTGCCAGGGGAGGTTTAGGTTGAACATCAGGAAGGAATTCTTTCCCGAGAGAGTGATCAGGCATTGGAATGGGCTGCCCAGGGGGGTGGTGGAGTCACTGTCCCTGGAGGTGTTTAAGGTGAGACTGGATGTGGCATCAGTGCCATGGGCTGAGTCATTGTCCCATGGGTGACAAGGTTGGACTCAATAATCTCAGAGGTCTTTTCCAACCTGGTCGATCCTGTGATTCTGTAACATCAACTATTAAGAGAGATGGTGCCTCTGAGCTTAAAGTAGAAACAAGAGGGAGAAATAAATCAGAGCTGGGGGCTCTGTGGGACAGGCAGCAGCTCACACCTGCATCAGGTGCTGTGAGGGGCTGGCAGAGCTACAGGAGCAGTCAGGGAGGTTTAATGGCTGGTCTGGTTCATGCCAGTGGCAGTCCCTGGACATTAAATGCCACCCTCCAGCAGCCCAAGTGCTTTGTGTGGCAGGTAAATGGTGAAGAAAGGCCTGGGATGGCCCTGGGAAATGGGGGCTGAGACTGAGGTTGGGTGAGCACCAAAGTCCCCAGAGGTGAAGGACCGTGGTGTGATGTACTCCTGGGTCACCAGCCAGCCCTGCTCCAGTCCCTTTTCCTCCTGCATCAAATAGATGTGATTTGGTACCAAAACAAGCTCATCTGGGGCAAACTCTCCTGAGCCAGCAAAGGTGCAGGAGTGTTTGGAGGAGACAGAGGAAAGAGGTGCCCAAATAACTGGCTGCAGGATCAGCCTCTGCTCTCAGCTCCTTTGCTTTCTGCTGCCTGTGTTTTGGGTCAGAGCCCAGGAGGTGCCCTCACCCATGAGCTGGGTACCCACCTGTGTTTATGGGCTCACCCTGGGGATGGAAGCCCAGGACTGGTGTGGCTGGGACTGGCAAACCAGGGGAGGCTGGAGCAAAGCTGAGCTGTTTTCCAGTGCAATCTCCAAGGGACTGGGCTGGTTGGAGCACTGAGCACCTGCTGTGGTTCCTCCACCCAGAAAAGGGCAGTGCAGAGCAGAGGCCTGACCTCGAGCTGGTGTGAAGTGACTGGGAAGGATTCCCCAGGGATGGGGGGACCCTTGGCTCTGCTGCACCAAATCCCACAGGGGCACCCTGAGAGCATCTGTTCTGGGGGGTGGATTTTCCTCCTCCAAAGGCAGGGGCTGACAGCTGCCATTCCCATCTGGGCACAGTCTGTGGCTGCAGATGTGCCTGGGGCTGGAGGTGGAGCACTGACTCTGCTCACCTTCAGCTGGGGAATTGGGGACCAGCACCCTCCAAACCCTGGGCAGGGGCAGAGCCTCAGGCTGAACTCGTGTCTGCAGACCCCCCAAGCACCCCCCAGCCCCCAGTGCTCACCTCACTGTTCAGGAAGCAGTAGAAGACAGAGACAAAGAAGCCCTGGAAGGAGACAAACAGCAGAGTCACCTCCAGCAGACAGCCCTGGATTGGGAGCTCTGGAGCAGCCCTGGGGTCTGGGGGTCTCTGTTTTTGGGAGGGGGCAGAAGCTGGGGGAGGCATCAGCCCCATCCCTTGGTGGGGGGACTGGGATGAAAGCCAGTGCTGAGGACCATACCTGGAAGGACTCCAGGAAGGAGTTGAAGTAGATGAAGACTATCCTGGAGATCTCATCCTCCCCCGGGTTGACGAAGAACAGCATGTAGGTGATGCCCAGCAAGGGCAGCAGCACCAGCGTGGCCTTGACTGCTTTCCTGGGGAGAAAACATGGACCTGAGCTGCTGCAGGGCAGCCCTGGGCACGAGGACTCTGCCCATCCCACTCCCAGCACCAGCAGGGACTGGTCTGACTGGGACTGGTCTGACTGGGACTGTCAAACCAGGGGAGGACAGAGCAAAGCTGAGCTGTTTCCCAGTGCAATCCCCAAGGGACTGGGCTGGTTCGAGCACTGGGACCTGCTGTGCTTCTCCATCCAGAAAAAGGGCAGTGGAGAGCAGGGGCCTGACCTTGAGCTGGCGTGAAATGATTGCTTGGCTGATCCAGGGCTCGATTAAAAAGGAATTAAGGAGGGCATAATAATTCATGCCCTTCAACGTGGGTTTATGAAAACCTTATCTCAGGCAATTAATTTGCTATCTTGACTTGATGAGATTACAAGTGTGGTTCGTGAAAAGCCAAAGTGCTGATGCAGGGAGTGTGGGAAGGCCCAGGGCTTGGCATTCCTGTGGATCAGGGGACAAGAACAGTGCCAAGCCATCACTTTTTGCTTAAAGATCCTGTTAATGGACAGATTCCAACAGTAGCTGAGCATGGGAAAGTCATCCCTGGTTGGTCTGGGCTGGGTCTGTGTTACATCCCAGGCCTGGAGCAGAGCACAGCCCCTGACACAGATGGGCTGATGACATGGAGGAGCTGGAGGAAACTGAGGACAGGAGCATCTTCAGGCTGGAAAACAATGGGAAAACATGTTCTTCTCATGGGAGCAGCCATGGCAGCATGAAATCCATTCATTTTTTTTACCAAAAGCCATCATCTAAGGTGAGCAGGAGCCCCCTCCAGGGCTGTCCCTTGCTGGTTTAAGCAGGACTGCACAGTTTAGAACCTATCAAGTTCTCCAGGTTTTCTTGTCCCTTGAAATATTTCTGGGAAATGAACATGTTCTCCTGCCCAAAGGTGAAAAACCCTCCCTGCCAAAATCAGGCAAATACCAGAAAACCAAAAGTCTCTCAAAATTGCTGGCTGAGGCCAACCAGAACCTTTTTCAAGAACCTTTCTCTTTGCTCAGCCCAAGTTGAACCTCCCATCCCAGCTCAACACTCCGTGAGGAGGAAAGCTGCTGTTTCCTCATGACTGAACCAAAATTTTTCCATTCTCAGCTGAAAAAGCCCCCCCTCCACCCCAAACCTGCTTCTCTTGACCCAGCACCCACTGAGATCCCCCAATTCCTGCCCACAAAATGTCCAGAGAGAAGCACTGATGAAGAGCAAGGTGTCTTCTCCTGTTCCAGGCACTTTGGAGAGCTGCTCTGACCACACACCTCCCAAGCTGCCTGCAAAACATCCCCCAGCAGGGAAGGAAGGGTTAAATCCTGCTGCCTTGTGCTGTGGGAGTGCTGCCTTCTTCTTCACAAGGAGGTGTTGGGGTGGCATCGATTCCTCACTCCTTCCTCAGCCTTTGCTCTGCTGTCAAGCAGTGATTTAATTCTCACCTCCGTGCCAGGATTTGCAGCTCCGAGCCTGGAGAGCTCATCAGGTCCCACCAGAACAGGCTTTTTTTTTTTTTTTTTTTTTTGCAAAGAGACTCAAATCCCAAGGGCTCCCTTCCAAGGCAGATCCAGCCATCCATGTTCTCCATCAGCAGGCTCTCACTGATTTAATGGCCCTGTGCCTCCAAAGAGCATTTGAGGTGCTCTTGGGTGTCTCTCCGTGCTCCCATCACCTCAATGCCTGGCTGCTGGGGCTGTTTCCATCTCCCCTGATCCTGGGGGGAAGCCAGGTCTTGCTGCAGGGCTGCTCAAGCTCTTTCTTACCTGTACTGGATGGTCTCTGAGGTGGTGGAAGCTCGGAGCTTCGTCATGAGGATTCGGACGATGTTGAACAGAAAGATGAAGTTGATCTGGAAGGAGGAGGGTCACTGCTTAGTGTCTGCTGCCCCAGCATTCCCTCCCATTTCCTCAGCTCTGCCAGGGGAAATGGGAATGTTTCCTCCTGAACCTGATCTACTGCCTTCCCTGTCCTGTCCCAGGGCATGTGCATTTATTGTTTTTAAAGCACTTCAGCAACAAGATTTAGGAGTTTGCTCAAGGGATCAGGGCAGAAGGGCACACCAGGAGACTGTTGAGGCAGGACAAGTGTCAGAGGAAGGGCTGAAGGTGAAAAAGTTGGAGGGAGAGGAGGAATACAAGGCTGGGAGTTGCTGCCACCACAGCCAGGAGCTGCTTGGCTGCTCTCCCTCTGCAGAATCACTGATGAGGGCACGGGAAGGTGGCCCTGGAGCTGAGCACAAATGACATTTATTAGCAGTGGCCTGGGTACCTGACAGGCTGGGAAGTGGGAAGCAGGATCAATTGTTCCAGGAGGCTGGTGATCAGTCCTCCCTTGGGTGGTTTCAGCACTGGGCAAGCAGGGAGGGATGGTTTTGGGACCTTGTGCATGGCTCTCCCCCTGCAAACACAGGCTGGACCCCCTGGTTGTGACCTGCCACCGCTGCTCTCCTTTGTCCCTTCCCAAAAGGACAAAGTCCCAGCAAACTCTGCTCCCTCTGACCCCTGGGTCAAGCATCACTGCTCAGCCAGGAGCAAAGAAAAGTGGATCTGGGAATGGAGTTGAGGTTCCCAGGCTTCTGCCAGTGCAAAGTACCCTCCTGCACCCAACCAGTGCCAGGGCAGGGATGGAGGGGCTTCCTGATACTTGTGGGAGTCTGCTGATGGGACATCCCTGCCAGAGTGAGGTCTCCAGGCACATTTGCAGCCCATCCCAAGCCCAGATTTTCTCAGGGGGCAGTTTGGGTGAGGGCAGTGCTGCTGTGGGGCAGCAGAACCAGTCACAGCAGAGTGAAGCTAAAGGAGGGGACCAGGAGCAGCCATATCCCACCTGCAGCTGGAAGGACTCTGTTCAGCACAGGAGGTCACTTTGCTCTTACCAGCAGCACCAGGATCATGGGGCCTTGGTAAATGTAGTCAGTGTAGACTCCTGCTCGCTTCCCAAACCAGCACCTGCAAGGCAAGGACAAGGATAAGCAGCGTTGGGGACAAGGCTGCCATGGGGGTGACCTGGAACCCAGGAAAAGGAGGTGCACCAGGGCTTGTGGGGGTGGTAACAGGCTCCATATGGATGTGGGAACTGGTTATTGTAGGATAAGCAGGGACTGACCTCTTCATGAAGGAGGGGATTGTCCCTCTCTGCTCTGGTGTGGCCTCACCTGGAGTCCCAGGGGCAGTTTTGGGCATCGCAATATAAGAAAGGTCTAAAGCTCTTAAAGTAGGGATGTGAAGATGGGGAAGGGTCTGGAGGGGCCACCCGAGGAGCAGCTGAGGGCACTTGGTGTGTTCAGCTGGAGAGGAGCAGACTGAGGTCAGACCTCACCAGGGCTGCAGCTCCTCCCAAGGGGCAGCTCCAGCTCTGGGTGAGCAGGGACAGGACCAGGGAATGGCTGGAGCTGTGCCAGGGCAGGCTCAGGTTGGATCTCAGGGAAAGGTTCTTCCCCCAGAGGGTGGTTGGCACTGACCAGGCTCCTCAGGGCAGTGGGCACGGCCCCAAGGCTGCCAGAGCTCCAGGAGGGTTTGGACAAGGCTCTGAGGGACAGGGTGGGATTGTTGGGGTGTCTGTGCAGGGCCAGGGGTTGGATGGATGATCCTTGTGGATCCCTCCCAACTCAGGACATTCTGTGACCTTGCCCAGGTCTGGGTTGCCCAGGTCTGCTCCCAGCAAACCCTCTGGGGTCCCTGTCCTGGGAACACCTTGCTGGGGTTGTTAAATCAGTGCTGTGTGAGTAGCACAGGGCTGCTGAAACTGGGGAGTAGAAAACCAGCTGTGCAAAACAGGACAGGCTGCCTTTCATCTCAGCTGGCTCCTTTTAACTGCCCAGTCCAAGGTATGAACTCTCAGGTGCCTGCTAAGACCTTCCTTTGCAGGTACCTGTGAAAATGGCCCGGGTGGGGGTAGCTCAGATCTCTGCTGGTTCAATCCCAGCTCCATTTGGCAAACCCATTGTAGGAGCTGTGGCTTAATCTTGCCTTTTTTCCCCCCTTAAAAAAAGATCTCACTTGCCTTTTGAGAAGAAACAAGCAGGGACAGGGCTGCAGAGAGACCAAAGGTGGGATAAAAGAAAGAATGGAAGAATAACATCCTTTTTTTCCTCCCTGCCAGAGCCCCTGGCACCAGTGATCTCTGGGGATTTGGGACAGAGAAGGGAATGGGGGACAAAAGCAAATCAGGCTCACTTCTCATTGTCGTAGTAGAGCTTCCCAATGGCCCAGGCCACGATGATGGGGAAGGGGATACCTGCAAGGGAACACTCAGGTGAGTCTCAGGGGGTGTCAGGGTTGACAGCAAGCCTGTCAGCAGCCTGGCATTTATCAATGAAGCAGTGGACATAAACAGGATTACAGTACACCCCTGAAAGGAGGAGAACACAGCATGCAGAGGAGTGTGGGCAACTTTCAGACAGGAAGAAGATGGAAGGCAGAAATGGACTTCCTGTACTTTTCACAAGTCAGGATGACTTGACAAAAACTGTGTTTACTAGTTTGCAACCAATCCTGGTGTGTGTATACATGAAAGTACCAGTGGCAGGGTGACATGTGGATGGCCTGATGTATGTGTACCAACAGTAGGGTGACATGTGTGTGATCTGATCTATGTGTACCAATAGGTGGGTGACATGCGTATGGCCTGATCTATGTGTACCAATAGTAGGGTGACATGTATGTGACCTGATCTATGTGTACCAATAGTAGGGTGACGTGTGTGACCTGATCTATGTGTACCAATAGTAGGGTGACATGTGTGTGACCTGATCTATGTGTACCAATAGTAGGGTGACATGTGTGTGACCTGATCTATGTGTACCAATGATGACATGTGTATGGCCTGATCTAGGAAGGCACTGATAGAAAGTTGACATGTGTGATGTGTGAAAGGTATAAATGTTGGCAACCTGTTGCAATCAAGTGATTGCAGCCTTCTTGTAATCCTGTCCCTGCTTTGGAAGAAGATTCTGTGTCCCACTGGCTGTCCCCGACTTGAACAGCGACAAGGGGGGGGCAACACCACAAAATCCCGCTGTAACAGGGGCTCCCTCAGTGCAAATCCCACCCTCCTGCTCCTGGTGGATATTTGGGTGCAAGGACAGGAGCAGGGGGTGGAGAGGGGCACCCTGGGACTCACACCAGCCGATGCAGATGAACATCCACTTGCGCAGCTTGTCGGTGGAGTAGGTGAGCACGATGGCCGTGTGCAGGTAACAGCCCTCCCCGAACATCCAGAAGAAGTTGGTGACGTGGAAGTAGTTGTAGGCAGCAGTGACCAGGCGGCACCAGACCTGCCAGGAGGAGATGTGGAGCCTCCAGAGCTCTGGGTTGCAGTGGGGAAACCAATGCACCAGCAGAGCAGCTGAGCCTGTGATTCTCACGCGCCTGGGTTGTCCTCCAACCACCACACAGCCCTATCTGCCTCAAACTGACAGACAGGAGGGTTAGACGGGATTTTAGGGAGAAATTGTTCCCTCTGAGGGTGGGGAGGCCCTGGCACAGGGTGCCCAGAGAAGCTGTGGCTGCCCCTGGATCCCTGGAAGTGTCCAAGGCCAGGTTGGACGGGGCTTGGAGCAACCTGGGCTGGTGGAAGGTGTCCCTGCCCATGGCAGGGGGTTGGATCCTTCCAAGCCAAACCACTCTGATTCTCTGATCTCAGGATCTCTCTACAACTACGTGAAACCTCTCTACAACTCCCTGACAGGAGGGGGGAGCCAGCTGGGGGTTGGTCTCTTTTCCCAGGCAACTCTCAGCAAGACAAGAGGGCTCGGTCTTCAGCTGTGCCAGGGGAGGTTTAGGTTGGATATTAGAAAGAATTTCTTTCCAGAGAGGGTGCTCAGCCATTGGAATGGGCTGCCCAGGGAAGGGGTGGATTCTCCATCCCTGGAGGTGTTTGTTTAAGGACAGACTGGATGTGGCATCAGTGCCATGGGCTGGGAACCACAGTGGGGTTGGATCAAGGGTTGGACCTGATGATCTCAGAGGTCCCTTCCAGCCCAGCTGATTCTGTGATTATTCTATGATCCCCTCACTCCCCCCCAGCTGCTCAGGGCCAGGCTCAGCCCAGCAGAGCTGCACCCACCACGTTGCTCTCGTGCACCTCCGGGTTCATGGTGAGCTGCACCACGAACCACGTGGCGTTCCGCAGGATGAACGCCGTGATCAGGTTCCAGTGGATGATGTTCCTCAGGCACCGGATGCTCCTGGAGAGGGGTGGAACGAGGCACCATCAGAGCTCAGGGACAGAGGGACAGGGCTCTTTTAGGGCTGAGTGTCCTTGTGGGACCCCAAGGACCAGCTGGGGCCGTGCCCTGAGTGAGGGGGGCAGGAAGGAGGCCAGGAGGGGGAAGGCACCCTCTGCCTCCATAACCAGGGGCTTTCAAAGGAGGAAAACAACCCCGAGAAAGGCATGATCCCTGTGGGATTCCATGGCAGGAGTGGCCATGGGGGAGTGTCAGGGTTGACAGCAAGCCTGTCAGCAGCCTGGCATTTATCAGCAAAGCCGTGGACATAAACCAGATTACAGTACACCCCTGAAAGGAGGAGAACACAGCATGCAGAGGAATGTGGGCAACTTTCAGAAAGGAAGAAGATGGAGGATAAAAATGGACCTCCTGTACTTTCTGCAAGTCATCATGGCTCAACAGAAACTGTGTCAGCCAATCCTGATTTATTTATACATCAAGACACCAATAGTAGATTGACATGAATATGGCCTGATGTGTGTGTACATAAAAATACCAATAATTAAGCTGACAAGTATGACCTGATCTATGTGTACCAGTAGCAGGATGACATGTGTAGAGCCTGATATATGTTTATATGAAGGCACCAGTAGAAAGTTGACATGTGTGATGTGTGAAAAGTATAAATGTTTGCAACCTGTTGCAATTAAGTGATTGCAGCCTTCTTGTAATCCTGTCCCTGCTTTGGAAGAAGATTCTGTGTCCCACTGGCCGTCCCCAACTTGAACAGCAACAAGGAGGGGGAAGGCACCAAGGAAGGCACCCTCTGCCTCCATAACCAGGGGCTTTCAAAGGAGGAAAACAACCCTGAGATAGGCATGATCCCTGTGGGATTCCATGGCAGGAGTGGCCAGGGGGGAGGATATGGCAAAACACAGGGGCTGGGTCCATCCCTGCCCGTTTTCCTCCTTTGAAAGCCCCTGGTTTGGAGGCTGAGGGTGCTCCTTGGTGCCTTCCCCCTCCTGGTTGCCTTCCTGCCCCCCTCACCCAGGGCATGGCCCCAGCTGGTCGCCCCTGGGGTCCCAGCAAGGACACTCAGCCCTACAAGTGACCTCCCTGGGCTCGTCCCCCCAGCAGGGACACGTTTGTGTCACTCACCTGAGGCGCATGAAGAGGACAAAGGCCACCAGGAGGGCCCCCAGCGAGACACAGTGGCCCAGGTAGTTGATGATGACAGCAATGTGGTAGTGCAGCTTGCTCTTCTTCTGGGGGGGGACACGGGGAGGGGGGGTCAGAGCAGCCACAGCAGCCCCACAAACCTCCCTCCTCCAGCACGTCACCCGCCGGAGCTGCACTGGGAATTTTGGGCCCTTTTTCAGAAACCAAAGGGAGCCCACCCTGGGGCAGGGCAGGGATGGAAGGGGGTGGGGGTAATGTGGGCAGGGGAAGCACCAGCCTGGTTTCACATCCCAGTCCTGCCCCCTGCTCAGAGCTGGGCCATCCCCAGCCCATCCTCTGGGGAAACCCTGCTGGAATGGAGCTGAGCTCGCTGCAGCCTGATGTCTCAGTTCATCCCCCCCTGCCCTGGGGGCAGCTGAGAGGCTGGGATGAATTCGGGCAGAGGGAAGGTGTGAGTGGTAATTAAATTAATTGATCACTCCTGCTGTTAGGCACTCATCCAACCTGTGAATTAGCAATTAACTGAGTGAGAAAACCATTCCTGGCAAGAGATATCAGCATCTTAAATACCAGAGGTGGTATCAGCTGCAAGTGAACAACCCTTATCTCTTCCCCTCTGCTCTGAGGGGTGGCTCGAACCACTCAGGGGCTTGTAATTCTTGATCCCTGATTTTTATACTTTCCATCTTCCTAAATATCTCCTTTATTTCACTGCCAGCAGGGTAGGATGGGGTTTGCCCTTAGTGCTGTGTCAGGAGGGTGATGGGGCTGAAGAACCTGTATCCAGATGCCTGGAGACCTCACACTGCCAATTCCCTGGGATTTTTAATGGGGATGGAAACAGGCTTTCTTTCTGACAGGGAACACAAATCCAAGTGAAGAAGGGGGTCATCACTGCCACATGCAACCTCAGATCTGGGCTGGTGCTGCACACCCAGCCAGAGCTCCCACTGGGCATTCCTGACCTGGATCTGCCTCCTTTCCCCACTCACCCTCAGGGAGGGCCTTCCCCAGGTCCTACCTCTTCACTGAGGATCTCCTGGCACTGGGAGTAGTTGACCCGGGCTGCCCAGCTCCCGTTGGCGAGGCACTCCCTGTAGCCATTGTCTGGAAGAGAGGGATGCCTTAAAGGAGGAGGAATAAATCTCTGGACTATTTTGAGTAGTAAAAGGCAAAAAGCACCCCTTTACTACTGAGGGTGCACAGGAATAATTTGCACACACCCCCTGAGCTGCACAGGCTTCACAACTACTTTACACCATCATCTGATTCCAATATTTGGATCCTAATTACAATATTCAGATTCCAATTACAATATTTGGACATTGCCTCACCTGTTACACCCACTTCCAAAACTGTCCCTCCCATAGCACCGCCCTCACCACGTCTCCAAAATTTGAATTAGGATCTTCTTGGCCCCCAGCAAGGACAGTGAGTGGCAAAGGCTGAGTGGGGAGGAATTCCAGGAGGAGCCTGGAGCAGCCTGTGCTGGTGTGAGCAGTGGGGTGATGGCAGAACTGGGGTAATGCTGGGCTTCCTTTGATGGGAGAGCCCCTGAGCCTCATCAGGGGGATGGGATGGGACAGGGATGGGAGGGGTTGGGAGGCAGGAACAGGTAGGGATTAGTGCAGAGACACTCCTGCAATGGCAGCAGAGGCACCACAAAGCAGGAGCCCCGTGCATGTCATCCTGCACTGCTGCAACAGCGTGTGGGATGGAAAAATTGATGGGTTTTGTGGGAAACAGGATGCTTTTTTCATCAAAAGCAGCACTTGGGTGGGCAGAAACTTCACCCTGTGCTAGGAATGGCTTTGGGCACTTTTTATGTGCCTTCACTTCGTCCCCTGCTCCCAGCACATCACTCGTGCTGCAAAGTCCTCCAGTCCCTGCTCAGTTGGGAGCTGCAGACCCCCTGTGCCACCTGCAGTGGCTGGGCAGGCTCACTCCTCTGCCCTTGTCCCCAGGATGGGGACAGCAGCCCTCCCCTCCATCCAGGAGGACCTGCTCAGGGAGCTGCTGCCACGAAACCACCCTCCCCAAAATCCAGGATTCTGTGGTCGAAAAAGAGCTCTGTGCCCAGAGACTCGGTGTCCTTTATGTCCCCCAGCCCTCCCCCAACATGTCCCCAGGGGTGCTGCCCCTCTTACTGGTGGTGTTGTACCGCACCCCGTAGAAGAACTCGGGGCAGGGCCGGGCCACCAGCTGTCCCACGGCGCTGCGGGGCCAGCACGTGCCGATCAGATCCACGGAGGCATTGCACTGGGGACCTGTGGGGACAAGGCCACGGGGTTACTGGGGCTCTGGGGGCCACCACGGGCCACCTCCAGGGGCAGGATTTGCCTGGAGAGCTGGGGCTGCAGCGCTGGATGAGCCCAGGAGCTCAGCCCCCAAACACCAAACAGGGTCTGTGCCAAGGCTCCTGCCCATGGCTGTGACCCTGGTGTTGCCTAAATATCCAGATTAAGCCCAGTTCTGACTCAAGCCCTGGCTTCACATCAGCTAGAGGTTCCCTGGCTCTGGTCTTCCAGCCCTGCTCCTTCCTCCCCCCATGGCTTTGGTATCTGGCCCCACAACAGGCAACGAGCCAGAGTTTCTCTTCCCTGGTGGTGACTCCAGCCTGGTTCTGCTGGGATGCTCCTCAGAGCCCCTCCAACCCTCCCACACCTCCTGGCTCCAAACCCTCCCTCCTTCCCAGCCATTCCCGCTGGTCTCTTCCAGCCTTTCCCGGGAAAAAGACTCCAAATGTGCTGCTTCTATTTCAGATTTCAAGAAGGACTTGTGTGCTTTTCCCAGCTCCATGAGTGTGCTAACGTAGGCATTAGGTAGGCCAGATTGCAGGCTTTTTTATGTATAAATTGTATATATTTAGAACAACACGTCCTGAAGCTAAATATGTCCCTGCTCCATCTCCCAGCGAGGTGGGAAGCACAATGGCTGGAATATCCATATAATATGATCCCAGACAAGCAGCAGATGGATGGGCAGGAGACACTGGAAGGGGCAGAGTTCAGTCCAAACCACTCCTGGATAGCAGAGATGTTTGTGCTGCTGGCACAGAGACAGGAATTGCCATTTCCTAAGGCAAAACCACCCCAATTCACAGCTCCTTGGGTGCAGGAACAGGCGTTTCCTCTCCCCCAGAATTCCTGGTTGCTGTTTGAATGCCTTTCCCAAAAAGTCCTATGGATGGAGCTGGCTGAAGAGTGATCAAAAAAAACCCCAACAACTGTGTTATTAATACGATGGAGGTTTTTATGGAGGAATATTGTTATTTTTGGACCTTCTCAGCGGAAATTTTCAGCGCTTCCACTGTTTTCCTCAAACATCTTAGCAAGGGAAAACAACTTCCAAGCATGTGAGACAGGGAAGCATCAGCGTGGTGAGTGTTACCTTCTGCCTCCCAGAGCTTGTAGGGAGAAATTAATTTTAACAATGACCTTTGCTTTTAGCTTTGCTAATGTGTAGGGTTGCTGTGGCAACCTTGCCTTTAAATTAACTGTTTTAAGCCTCTATTTCAAGGGAAACAAGGTGCCCTTAATCACGTGTGAGTGTCTCTGCCTTTTGCATCCATTTGCATTTATTGAGCTCCTTCATTGTTTTGACCCAAATTTGACAGAGAAATGGAGGGTCACAGAGAAATGAAGGCTCTGTTTAAAATTTTATGATTACATTCAGCCATGTGAAGAAAAAACAAGCAGTAATTGCTTCGACTGAGGACAAAGTTAATTTGCAAGTGCTCTCCCTGGGAGCCACCCAGGTGAGGAGCTGCTTGAGGGTCTGGAATGGGAAAAGCTTCACTTGGAATAACCCAGCCCAGGAAAGTGGGGACTGCACAGTGCTGATGCCCAGAGCAGCTCAAGCAGCCACCAAACCCTTCAATTCTGGGGTGGTGGGGCTGAGCACAATAAAACTCCATTTTTTCCCACATCCCCTCGTGCCTCAGCTTCCCTCCTGCATCCCGGGGCTGTGCTGGGGCACAGACAGAGGCTGCTCAGGGAGGAGAGTCAGGAACGAAAAGTCAGCAGGGCCAGGGAGCAGCGAGGATGATGTTCTCCAGCAGCAGCACCAGGAATAACCAAACCAGGATAAACCCCTGGAGATGATGTGGCCAGACAGAGGTGGCGTCACTCGGTGACACATCTGCTCGAGTCTGGCTTTAATATCTCCCAGGTGCTTGATTTAATGCCGTGTGGCACTGGCAGAGTGTGACAGACACCCACCCACCCACCAGGTGACAAACCCGGGGGGTCCCACCACAGGGGAGGTGGAGCAGCATCACCAGGAGCCCAACCCCCTCCTCATCCCACGGCTCAGGGCTGTGTTGTGGGGTGACATTTGGGTCAAGGGGGTGCAGTCAGGTGCTCACCAGGCTGTGGGTGCTTCTGGGATCTCACCCTGTGCTCAGCAGGCTTTGCCCCTGCATTGATTTCTGGGTCTGGCCCCCCAGTTTTTAATCCAGTGGGTGGCTGGAATACTTTTCCCAGGCTCACGCTGAGAGATGCTGGATGAAGAAAAGCTGCAGAAAGCAGAGGCTGCTCTTCCTGCTCTTCCAGCACGTGGGGAAGGGAAAAAAACACCCCTCCTGCTGGGGAAGGGTTAAGTAAAACAGCAGAGGCAAAGAGAGCCGTGAGGGCTTCGAGATCCCTCTGCTCCAGCTGCTCCCAGTGGCACACGGCTCCCAGCACTCGGAGCACTGTTTAGCATGGAAATTACATGTATCAGTGCTAAATGCTTCCCTGTCTGCTCGGCAGCCCATCCCTGTTTGCAGGGGGATTATCCTCCCGGTTCCCGGGGCAGCTGCTCCCGCTCTCTCAGCTCTGTTGGCTGCACAGGTTTGGGCTTTGCAGATTTACAGCAGGAAGGGTCAAATGAATTTCCTACCTGCACTAAATCTCCCCGATTTGGCTTCTTCCCGCACAAAAACATGGAATTTGGGGTAGGAGGGAGCTGGTCCTGCTTTGAATTCCCCTGCTTTTTGGGGAATGTGGCACAGGGGAAGTCACTCCAATCCCTTCTCACCCCATTGCCTTTGGAAACACTGCAAGCAGTATAAAGCATTTACTTTCTTCTGCAGGAAAAAAAGTGCCTGTCCAGGGACTTACACTGAGACAACTACATCGCAATAACTGTCTCAGGATAACTGTAGAAATATCCCATCTGTTTCTAGAAAACATCCTTCTCCAGCCTGCTCCCAGCACTCGCAGAGGTCCCCCCGAGATGGCTGCGAGCTAAAGCCACACACCCGAGTGAATCCTGGCAGGGCAAAGCTCTCCAGCCCCGGCTTCACCTGCCAAAAGATTCTGAGTGAATGTAAAGAGGATGGAGCGGGTTTATCCCGGGCCAGCACCACCAGACGCGTGGCCACGGTGCTCCTGAGCCAGTGCCAGGAGGTCTGAAGGGTTATTGTGCCACCAGAGGAGGAAAGCAAAGGTTGTGCTGATAAAACAGTGCTGGTAAACACGTCCTCGTCTCCCCTGGGCAAAGCTGTGCCCCAGTGGAGGCTCTGCCCCATCCCAGTCTGCTGCTGGGCACAGACACCGCTGTGACAGGTCCGAGGGTGACGCCTCCCTCCCCCTCTGCAGCGCAAAGGAGCCGGCAGAGAGGATGGAAACCTGAATCACAGGAGTGAGGGGGTTATTTATCCGAGGTGTCTCCAGAGGCTGAGGAACAGCTGAACGTTGATAACTCCTATCACTCCCTGTCCCGAGCTCTTATTCAACCGCAGTTCTCTCTGTCCATCCCCGATGTCCCCTGTGACTGCCCTGCTGCCGCCTCAGCCCCCGAGCCTGTCCCCTGTGTGTCTGCTGCAGCGTTTGCATTTGGCAATCAGGGCTTCATCTCCACATCTAATCAAGATACACTCACTGCAGCGCAGGCACAAAGAGCTGCTCGTCCCTCCCAGGCAGCTCCAACCGCCCTGGGGGAGAGGAAAGAGCCGTTTCACACCTTATTGCCCCAAAACAAGGGCCTTTGGAAAGGGATGTTTTTATTTCAAGGTGCTGATGTGCCAGGGAGGGGCGGCTCCGTCCCTCCCGTGGGACCACTCGGGTGTTAAATGCTGCACATCGCCCATGAGGCATCGAGGGAAACGGCACTGGGGGGACAATTTATGTTAACGTGGGGTAGGATTGGGCTGGTGGAGCTGCTTGCCTTCCCTCTGAGGCAGGGCTGGGGCCTCAGCATGGCTGGGAGCAACTCTGGTTGCCTCAAAGATTACATCCCCGCTCACACTCTGCTTCCAGCACTGCTTTTGGTGGCATTGGGTGCCTCTATTTACCTTTGTCAGACTCCAGTCCTTAAAAAAATCCCCAGCGATCCTCCCAAGCGTTTCAAGTCCCACACTTCTCCATGAAAAATAATTACTCAGGCTAATTAAATGTTATGATAGCAAAGTGTCTTTGTAATGAATTTTTGGCTTGTTGCTATTTACCATCACTGACTGTCCCCTCGAGTCTTTGCTGCTGCTCTGGAGGAGAATAAATAGGAGTCACCAAGCCTGGCTTGTTGTCACTTAAGGCTGATCCATGAACAGCTTTACAGCATGTAAATTTACAGAATATAAAATGTAGAGGGTTGGGATTGGGGTGTATCACGTTCTCCTGAGATGACCCCCGCAGTGGTGGGATTTGTGTTATAACCAAGTGTGGCAGCAAGTGGTTCATTCCCTGGTTTTGGCTGGGGTTTGGTGGTGGGTGGGAGAAGCAGCACAGTCCCTCCCTGGCAGAGTTTTCCTGACAGAGCCTTCTAGTTTGGCTACAACTGCACAGAGCAGCTGGCAAGGACTTCTCTGCACCCCCTGCAAAGTGCAGTTTGACTGCTGGGGCTGCTGCTTTGTGCCAGGACACTGTTTCCTACCAGAAAACCTCATCATCTTCCCTCCTCCACTACAATAAATCTATGAATATGAGGGAGTTGCTGTTGACATCCCTCTTTCCCAGATGATGGAACAGGATGGCTTTATCAATGCCAGCACACACTCAAACCACGATGGTTTTCCATATAAGGTGATTTCCCATTTTTTGGTTCCCAAACCAAGTATCATGTCTCTCCTTCAGTCCCTGCCAGGACCCATTGCTGCCTCTTTAGCCCCTGCTCAGCTCCTTTACTAATATTTCTGCCTTGGTGGGAGAGATGCCAATTAGGCTTGAAGGGAAAAGAGGCACTGATGCTGTTAATTTGACCTTTCTGAATTTAAATTCCAGTCTCACCCCAGGGGAGTCAGGGAGTGAATGGAAGAGCAGTGGCACGAGAGCTGCTGGAGCAGCGTCAGCGCTTTGGGGAGCTGAGCTGGAGTGGGTGGAAAAGCTCTTGGTCAAACTTGTCACCCGCTGGGAAAGGTGTTACCAAACCTGTCTGATAAAGTGCCTGTGAAGGAAATGTTCTCATCACTCGCTGCTCCTCAGCCACAGGGTTTTGCTGTATCCGGACCAATTAAATTTGCTTTATTCAGTGCAAAGCTACGCTCCATTTCCCCCTCGAAAAAACCTCCAGTTCAAAAAGAAAAAAAAACAAAACAAAAAAACCCCAACCCAGACATTTCTTTTCAGTTCTGCCTCGCCGTGGTGTCATTTTTCCTTTGCTTTAGGTGAACTTGCAGTGGCAGGAAACGTTTCTTTGCTGAGAAGGAATTGTCTGCACTCCCCTCTCTTCTCCTGAGCACACATACGGGATTGAGGATAAGAATTTATTGTGGTAATGAGCTTAAAGGAGTGGATCATGCAGACAGGACCAGACAGGGATATTGGCAATTGGGTGGCAACTCCTTGGGCTGATCCCAGGCTTGAGAGCTCCGAGCAGCAAAGCAGCTGCACGAGCGCTCCGAGCTCACTCTGCTCGAGTGCTTCCTGCTGAGCTGCTCTGGAAAAGCCTCGGTATTCATGAGGAAGAGGCTTTCCCATCTGCTCAGATTCCCCCTCCCTTCCCCAGGGAAGCCATCCTGCAGCTGCAGGGGGATGCTTTGCCCCTCGGTGGATGAAGGGACCTCCCCGGTGGGTTTTGCGGCAGAGCGAGGAGCAGCCGCGCACAGAGCCCGGGGAGCTGAAACCATCAGCGAGGGAAATCCAGGGAATGTGTGGGCTGGGAGCCCTTGGGACAGCACCCATCCACCCCAGACAAGGGCTCCTGATCCTCGCTGTGGTCCTTTTCAGGCCTGAGCTGGGAATTTCTTGGCTTTCAGCTGCCTGGGGGTGCAGCAGATCCTACTTTCCGAATGCCCCACGCTGGCCTCGAGTCCAGCCTGATATTCCTGCTTCACTGCTCCTGTGGGATGCAGCTTTCTGAGGGAGTGTCCAGCTGGGTGTGGGTGCCCTGGCCAGGGGCTCACCAAGAGGTATTTTTGATGGATACCTAAAATATCAAGCTGGACCATCACACCTGTGCAGGCAGTCCAAGGGGACTCGGAGGGTGGGTAAAGCCATGGTGATAAGAGGGCAGGGCCAGGGGAGCTCCGTGGGGCTCAGCTGCTCCACTTCCTGGGATTAAGGTTTGCTTGCACTGCCCAAACCTGGTGAGCACCACCCCAGTCTGCCCCCACCCCACTGCTGTGGCAGAGACCTTCCCAGCTCAGTGCATGTGTCTCAGGGAGCGCTGGCACCCTGGTGACGTCACTGGCCGGCCACACATCCTCCTCAAAACCTGGGACATCAAGTAAGGAAGGGACTGGTGGCCTGGGGGAGGAGGAGAGCCCACGCTGGGCTGTTTTTCAGAGGGGGGATGCTGCACACAGGCACAAGGCACTGCCCCTGTGTGCATCCAACAGATCCCCCGCCGAGCCCCGCGCTGGGGGAGCCCTGGGCTCGTGTTCTCAGCATGTGCCATTTCCCAAGGGCTGTGCAGGCACTCACAAATTAAGTCTCACTGCCTCGCTGCAATTCTCATTAGCATCATCCCAGCAGCTCTCCATGTTAAACAGCCTCCAAACAAAGTTCCCAGTTCTGTAAACATCCCTCGGTGGGAATCGCTGCCTCCACCACGCTGGGCTTAAATGGACCCCAAGGAGCGGGGCCGGCGCTGAGCTCCGCTTACCACGCAGACAGAAGACAATTAGTTTATCTCTGCCTCTTGTTCTAAGCCCCCTCCTGCAGCTGGAAGTGCCTCTCCTGTGTGCCAGCCCCATCCCAAATTAATGAGTCGCTCGGGGGCGGCGGGTCGGGTGCGTGGAGCCGACGGACGCTGCGCGGATTTGAAACGGGACAAGTTGTCCCCTGTGCCAGAGCGATGGGCACCGAGGGGCACTAAATCCTGCCTGGAATCACGCTGAGAAATCCCCACTGAGCAAAGCCCAGTCCTTGCAGAAAGCAGCTCTCGCTGCTTGGGGATGGGCGTGATTTTTGCAGGGCACATCCATCAGCAAACCACGGCAGAAATTCTGCCCCCTCTCTGCCCTCTCCCCTGGGCTCAGGAGGTTCCAGCAGCGGGTGGAAAAGGCCACGAGGATTCTCTGGGACCTGCCTGCTGCCCTGGGTCAGCATTTATCCCAGCCCAACACAGCCAAGCACAGCACTTCAAGCAGCAGAGTGATGAAACCTTTCAGGGAGCAAAGCACGAGTGATGACCAGGTTTCCTGAGTAGACACGCAGGCACTGACATTCTCTCCCCAGGCTTTCTGCCTCCACCTCTTGGGATTTGGGATGCTCCTTGCAGGGCTCTGTGGTGGCCTGGGCTTGGCCAGGCACTGAATCAGCTGTGGTTTGTCAGGAAGGAGTCTGTAATGCTGCAGTTAACGGGAGCACCCGTTGGTGGTGGGCACCCATCCATCAGGGCTGGGTGCCCGTGGCCATCCCTCACCCTGGTGGCTTCATTCAGTCATGGGAAAACAAACTCTGCAGCATCCCTGAGCTGGGGAGGACTTTTCTCCTTGTCCCTGTGAGCTCCTCTCTCTCTCACACCTCTCCTCCCCCAAAATCTGTCACTGAACCAGACCTGTCACTGCTGAGGTGACATCCAAGTCACGTCCCGAATACAGGCTAAAAGCCACTTTTGGCACAAGCCCTGACCTGATTGGATGCAAACCATGAACAATGTTGGGAAGGAGTGAGCTGCTCATGACCCTGCTGCTGCCACCCAGCTTGGCTGTGCCAGCCCCGGCCGTGGCCACGTCCCCAGAAGCTCCTCGTGGCTGGTGACCTCCCAAAGTGCTCAGTGGCCCATGTCTAGGAGTGCTGGGGATGGAGGGTGGCACTTGGTGGCCACACTGTGCTGGTGACACGACCTCCACAGAAGGTCACAACCTCCAGCCACCACCCCTGGGCCAGGGGGATGGCAGAGGAGGGTGGACATAGGAGACAAAGGTGTCCCTGGGCATGGCAGAGAATGGGCACTGAGGGAGCAGGGGCTGGACAGATGTCTCTTTGCCCACTTCCCCCCAAAGCCCAGCCCAACAAACACTTATTTCCCCTGGTTTTAGCTCTCCCGAGCTCTGCATCTCCCACCTGTCTCAAGTGTCACCCCACAAGGAGTGACACGGGGCTGTGACAGCCTCAGCACATCCCACCTCCCCAAAAAGGGTCCAGGCAGCTGCAGATCTGCCCAGAGACACCCCAGAGACACCACTGGGGGGGCTGGAGGGGCTGGGGTGGCTGGGGAGGGGGGACACTCACCGCTGTGGTTGGTGGCAGGCGCCAGGCTCTCGCAGTACTGCTCCTGGATGGAGGCTGCAGCCCGGCTGTCCCAGAGGAGAGACACCTGCACAGGGAGAGAGCAGACCCCAGGGAGGGTTAGATGGGCAATATGCTGCTTCCCCAGCCCCACAGCCCTCCTCAGGTCGGATCTGAGCCTGGCTTGCTGGGTGCCACCCCCACAGTGGACACATACCCACGTGCAGGGTGGATTCCCAGGGCTCATCCAGCTCTCTGCTTTGCTCCCCTCCTGCCCTACACACCCCTCCTCAGCAACCCTCCTGCACAGCCCCTGCTGAGTGGTGGTGGAGAGCTTGTGCTCTTTAGCATTTTAATCAACACTGTTGGGTTTTGCATCTCTGAATCCCGGGAGCAGGCAGGGGGAACATGACGAGCCCGACGCCGCGCTCGGATTTGCAATCCCTTATTGAAATCCCAGCCTTGTAAGCTGTCAGTGGGAAGATGTTCATACACGTCCTTAAGGAGATCAGATCCACAGACAACCAGGGCTGGTAAAGCCTTTTTTTTTTTTTTTTTTCCCAGGAGAATTGTCAGCAGACACCAAAATCCCATTGTGTCGGGAAGCGCGGATCAGGATCTATCCCTGCTGCTCTGCTAAGAGTGAAAACCATCAGCTCTGTGCACGGGGAGCTATTTTGGAAAAAACAACTATTGAATTATCGTGCCTTTGCAGGAGTTTGGGGAAATTAAAGCAAGAAAGGGAATTGCAGGGATGCAGGGATTGCGAGGGTGGCACAGGGATGGTGCTGTGAGTCCCAGATGGGGAAGGGAGGGGACCTGGTGTTTGGAAGAACACAGATTTCTACCTGACCAGCTGCCCACTTTCTCCTCTGGCTCAGAGACAGGTTTGTCCCCTCTGCTCAGGGGATGGGGCTGATGGATGAGGCTGAACTCCACTTCTTTCACCTTCCCTGCAAGGACTGAGCAAACCCCCTGGAGAAAAACCACTGACTGAGAGGCAGAGCTGTGCCCCAAAATACACCACACACAGATCCCTTGGGAAAAGCCCTGAGCCTGGAGGCAGGAAGGGCTGCACCTCCTCTGCTTGCAGGTGAGCTCCCATCTATCTCCTTGGGGTGGGGGGTTGGATGTCATCCCACATGGAACCAATGTCATGAACAACAACCTTCACCTTCCCCACCAGCCAGGCTGGTCCCTAGTGCCTGATCCCCCTTCCCAAGGGCCATTTAACTCCCAAACTGCTCTGAGCAGGTAGAAGACACTCCTCCTCTTGCCCTTCAGCCTTAGAAACACTGTCTGCTCTGGCTGGCACACCCAGCCTTCCCTGGGCCTTAGGAAGCATTAGCAGGATTTATTCAGACATGCAGACAAGCTCAGCACCCACTTGCTCTTTTCCAAACAATTGTTTAACTGCCTTGGGAAGCTGGTTTTGACAGCAAGAGAGATGTCAGGTAGAACTGGAGCTGAGAATAGCTCCCTTGTTGTGGCTGCTCCAGATGGCACAGGGGATCCAGGAGTTGAACCCTGCCCTGGGAGCTGCATGGAGCTCCTGGGGGGCTGGTCCTGCAGGAGCCCAGCACCTCCTGTGTCTCCTTTCTGAAAGCTGAGACCATCCAAACTCCAGAAGCGGAGTAAACAAGGTGTAGGGGGTCTGCTCCCCTCTGTTCCCCCCTGCCTGGATGCCCACAGCTCGTGCCTGACTGACCTGGTGGCTCTTTGCACGGGTAGCTGGGACAAAAGGGTTCCATCCCCAAAGGGGCTGGGATGGTTTGCCTACCTGAGCAGGCTCTCAAGTGTTAATTGGATGGGTTTCTCCTAATCACAGCCTGCTCCAGCCTGGCAGTGCCCGTTCTCCTTCCAGACACAGGGAGAGGTCTTGGCACGGAGCAGCACACGGAGCAGCACATGGCCGGAGCTGCAGCTCGAGCGGGGTGTGGATGGAGCTCAGTCGCTGGCTCCTCGCAGCCTTTGCAAACGAGCTCAAACAGCTACAGAAGGCAGAAAGGAAGGGAAAAAAAACCTTCCCCCGAACCAGAACAAACGCTGAGAGCTTTTTTTTGCCAGGCTCTGAGTCTTGTCTCGCTGCAATGTGGCCACAGCCCTCGACAGAGGTTTTGTCCCACTCGTGCCAGCCCGTGGAGGGGGATGAGCTGGGGGGAAGTGGCAGCTGCAGGGGGATCTGCCCCAACCAAACCCACCCTGAGCTGGCACCAGGCGGGCGGGGTCTCGTCTGTTCTGCTCTTTGTGGGTCCCTGCAACCCCTCCCCGGGCTTTGCAGCCAGAACAGGTCAAAGCTCTGTCCTTGAGGAGCTGCTCCTGCCAGGCCATCGCTGCCGTAAGATGCCACCTGGCTCCCAGCAGGGCCCGGCCTGGCCGGGCTGAGCCAACCTCACCTCACCAGCCCCCTCACGGTGGTGGGTCCTGCTCGGGCCAGAGAGGGGCCGTGTCCCTCTGCCCCCCCAGCCCCCCCAAACCCTGCTCTGCAGTGGAGAGAGCTCCCCCACCCCTCCCAGGCTGCCAAAATCCTGGAGAGCTCCAGCTGAGCGCTCGGCTGCCCGGGAAGGAAGGCAATCTGCTCCTCCAGGAGCAGGTCCCAGTCAGCCCTGGGAGCTGCTCCCAGGGGGATGGGGGTTCTGCTGGGAGCTGCACTGGCCCCATGAGGGCCCACACTGGCAGCAGCTTCTCCTCCATCACTGTTGGTGCCTCAGCACCCACCCAGCCCCCTGCCAGGCTCTGCTGACGTCCCCCTTTCACACACAGCAGATGCTGAGGGTGCTGGTTTAATCTCAAACCTCGTGGAGCACCAGCTCCTGCCTTTCAGCCCCACATTTTGTGCAGCAGGACCAGCCAGTCCTCCCTGCACGGCTCAGACACCAAACCCTGACACTGCTGCCGTGTTTGCTGCATCCCACCCACGGCAAACACCCACTGTGGTCCATGTCCCACCATGCCCAGCCTGGCCCAGAAGGGAACCTGAGGCAATGAGGAACATCTGCCTCGAGTCTCTTCAGCCTATGGGGATGCACCAGCCACATCCTGGGGCAACCAGGGCTCCAAAAAACCACTGTATATCTTGAGTTGTTCCCCGTGCCTGTGAGGGGCACAGGGGTGGCAGGTCCCCTGGGCCAGGGGATGCAGCACAGTGAGCTGAGACAGGGTCAGCACTGGGGGGGGTGAGCAGCACAGTCACACACACACATGGTCTCTGTGACCTGCCACTGACCTAGCAGCAACATTCAATTAATAACAATTAGGAATTAATAGCCCCCTGCAGTGCTTTCCCTCTCCAAAGCAATCCAGGGATATTAATTAACACATCCACATCCATTAATTAACACATCCACATCCGACTCTGGTGTCACCCCCCGGCACTGTGGTACCCAGAGCCAGGCCTGTCCCTGCCCCCCTGATGTCCTGCTGCCTCAGACAAGATGGGATGTGTGTGGCAGGGAGGGCTGGCAGCTCTGAGCAGCGAGAGGGATGGCTCTGAGCCTAATTAGCAATCCAGGATGGGGCTCTGAGCCTAATTAGCAATCCAGGATGGGGCTCGGGCTTCCCACTGCCGGCGGCGCTGGGATGGGAGAGCCCAGGGATCCGTGGGATGGAGCAGCACGAGCTTTGCACGGAGCTGGGGAGGTCACTGGGACTAAGGGGGTGCAAACCAGCCACCCTGGAGCTGTCCTTGCTGTAGGGACCGTTGTCACCCATCAGTCCTGCTCCCCTGGGCCCGCTGCACTTGGCAACACTCGGTGTGGAACGGGAAAGACTTTCCGGGACACTCCGGGACAGGGCTGAGCAGCCCCTGCCCTGGGCCTTTGGGAGGGCATTGGGCTGGGATGAAGCCTGCTCTGGGCTCTGAGACAGACTTTGGGTGTTAAACACAGGGAGTGCTAAAAGAGTTGATGCCAACCCGGGGTGGCAGAGCAGCACCAGTGGAGGGGGAAGGGAGGGGGCAGAGCAGGTCCTGCCAATGCCACAGCCATGGCTGGAGGTGGCTTTGAGCAGCCTCACTGAAGGGGCTGCCCCTCCAACATGCTTGGAGGTGTTCAGGGTGTCTCCAGCCCTGCCTGTCCCCTGCCTTCACTCTGCAAAGGATCCCTTTGCCTTTGTCTCCTCTGACTTCCAGGCACTGTCAGAGAGCTTCTTCCCTGCTCCACCTTGAGGGCTTTCCCTGGGATACGACCCATCCTCAGTCCAAGCCACGAGTGAAACCCCCAGGGAGCATCTGGCCCATGGCAGACCCCCTTTCCAGCCCTGTCCCAGAGCTGGCAGTGACCTGCTTTGCCCCTCACCATGAGCTCAGGGTTCCTCTGATCCTCCCCCCCAAAGCCCCATCCCAAACCCTGCCAGCATCGAGGCAAAGCTCAGGCAGGGAATGAGGCTCAAGCAAGAGCCATGGGGAGATATTCCACAGCTGATGATACTCAGGGGAAGAGCAGCAGTGAGAATGCCTCCATCTGGCACTAAAACCCCTGAGTTTATTAATTAATCCACATTAGAGGGCCTGTCCCCATGGTGTGTAGACAAGAGGCTTTGGTGAGAGTATTTATTCTGCTTGGGAGTCTCTCTCTGAGTGTGCTGGATGCAGATCCTAACAAAAGAATATCAATCAGGGCTAAATGAATGCCCTGTAAAACCTGATTTATGAGCAATTAAAGGTTTTCCTGGATTAAGCTCTGGTCTCCCTCTCTTGCCATAAATAATTCTGACTTCATTTGTCTGTCAAGAGAGACATGGAGATTTTTGGGGACAGGTGGAAAAATGACTAATGGCATTTGGGTATTGGGAGCTAATGGCACAAACAAGCTGGGGAAGGGGACACAATCCAGGGGGCTCCTGTGGGATCTGGATTTTCCAGGGTGAAGGCTGCTATGGAAGAGTTGGAGTGATGGACACAAGCATGAGAAAGGGCTGTTTTTCTAAGGTGGTTGTGTTAAACTCTCCTGCAGATTGTACATGTGGGACTCCTGTGTGTTCACAGTGTTTTCTGTTCAGGATTTGAGACTTTTTTTCCCCAGCTGCATCCCAAAACCCACCCACCCCCTTCACTCATCACTCTTTTAGGGTTGTACCCCAGGGGGAACATCCACAATTTCATTCACCCGTCATTTTCTTCCCGTTTATTTGCATTCACAGCTCGGGAAAACTTGGCCACACCAAAGCTGCATCTGCCATTGCCTTTCCAGGGGGGATAGTGCAGGATTTCAGGGGAGATTTCGGGGGGAAGAGGGACTGGGATCTGCAAAACTCCAACCCCCTTTGCCCTCTGCCATCAGAGTGGGGCTGATTGCTGCTGGGTGGGTGCCTGTGGCTAAAGCAGGGCACCCTGCAGAGAAGGAGGGTCTCTCCATCAGCTCAGAATACAGTCAGGGAGAAGGAAAAACAACAGATGGGCCCCTGGGTATGTTATTGCATCTTCAGCAGGAGCCACCCGCTCGTGAGTGACAGCTCCCAGCGTTGGGCAGCAGCTCCTGGGCTCTGCTTGGAGAGGGAACCCCAGGATTTGGGGGTTGATTTGTGCTTTCTTTGGGTTCAAAAACCCTTCTCCCAGATAAAACCACGGGTTCAGCCTCTCTCAGTGCTGCAGACTCGGATCTCAGCTCGAGCCTGTCGCTCGCAACAAACTTCTGAGCCAGCCCCAAGCAGGGTTCTGGGGGAGCAGAGCTGGATTTCAGGGCAGGGTTGGGCTGGTGGTGCAGGATATTCTCATCCTAGTCCTATATATTCCTGCTCTGGTGACAGAGCAGCTATTCTGGGAACAGGCTGTGCCTTTTCCATTCACTTCTTCACTGGAGATGCGAAACCACAGGGATGATTTCATCCCCACTGAATCAACTCCAGCCTGGAAGGAGAGCAGGACTGGGAGAGATCCCCAGGGCCAGCACGTCCTGCCACTGCAGCTCCACGTCTTATGCAAGGATTGGAGCAGGGAAGAAGGCATCAGGGCTGGTTTTTGGGCTTCTTGCTGCTGGAGGTGATCAGGGGAGAGGGGAAAACCATCCCACCCCCAGCAGCAAACTCTGCTTTTGCACAAAGTGCTTCTGCAGTTTTTTCCAGCCCCAGAAATGTCATCAGCTCCTGGCAGAGCTGCAGGTGAACTGGTTTATTTTAATCACTTTCTGAGTTTGTTTAAACGACTTGCAGGGTGCCAGGGAGCGTTTTGCAGGACGTTTGGCTGCCTGTCTCCTGCTCTGACTGTCTGAGCCCCCCCAAGGGATGCCCACCCAGCAAGGCAAGGTGGGCAATTTGATGCTAAACTGGAGCTGCTGGGCAGGTGAACGGGGAACACCCAAACTGTGCCAAGCAGGATTCAAAATCTGTCCAGGCAGGGGAGGTTTGTCCCTGCTGAGCTCTGCTGAGCTGGAATGCTGCAGGTCTCTGCACTCCCAGGCTGGAGGCTGCTGCAGGTACACCTGCCTGCAGGGCTGTGCTCACTGAAGGCTGGAGTTCCAAGCTCCTTTAGCCCCCACTGCCCCCAAGGAGAGGGCTGGGATTGTTCTGGAATAGGGTCTGAGTTTTGAAGCCTTGCATTTATAGGAAAAAACAGACAGCTGGTCTTGCAAAGGGGGGGGGTTTGGAGATTGGGTGTTTCTTTTTGGAGCCAGCTGGGAGAGGCTTCTCTTTGCTTGGGCTGGTTTTTGGGACCCCCTCCCAATCCCAGCCCCAGCACAGGGATGGTTTTGTCTCAAACTCGGGAAGCTTTTCGAGGATTTGGTGCTCCATCTTCCCAAGGAGCCCCTCCTTGGGGAATACCTCGGGATGCCCAGGGAATCCCCCAAGCCTGAGGAGGTTTGGCAGAGGTTGGGAGCTGTGTCTCAGCACCTTTGGGCGATTTTAGGACCCCTTTTTGCTCACCCAGAGGCTGTGAGGAGCTGTCAGGCTCTCTTGGCTCTCCCCACGAGTGCTGTCTGTGCTGTCCCCACAGACTGGCCAGGAAGGACCAGGGGGAGAAGAGATTCTGCCCTGTCTCACCTTCATTTCTTGCATCAGAGCCAAACCAAACCTGAGCAAAACCAAACAAACCAACCCGGGGAATATAAGCACAAAAGAGCTCCCATAAATCAGGCTTAGGGGGTTGCAGTGACAGGAGGGAGCAGCTGCTCGGAAGAGGAGCTTTTAAAAGCAACACCAACTTGGCAGGGATGTCTCCTGGTGCTCATCAGCTCCTCTCATCACTCGGGTGAGAACTTTCCTGTCCCAGAGGGGCAGTTAATGCTCCCTCTGCTCCTGCTGCCAGGGATGCCCAGCCCGAGGGGTGGGAGCCAGGGAGGGCTGACCCTCTGCTTTTCCTGCCCTTCTAACTCTGCAGCCACAGCTGGGCCACTCAGACATCATTCTGCAGCCAGCCAGCCAGGTTTTCTCTTTTAACCCCCTTTAACACAGAGGTTTAGTCAAAAACCTGATCGTTTTTGCTGCCTCTGTGGGTTCGTTCAAATAATATTCAAGATTTCACTGGAAACCTTCGTTCAAATAATATTCAAGATTTCACTGGAAACCTCTTCACCTCCTTTGCCCAGGCTTTGGGATTTAAACGTGCTTTGGGCTGGGAGCATCTCCTTTCCTGATGAGCCCTGGAGGAGGAGGAATATCGCTCCTGACAAAGCATTTGCATGTTGTGCAGAGCTGCAGAATTAGCAGTGGCTGCACTCGCACAGCGAGCAAACGAGAGAGGAAAAGTCTTGTGCTCTGCGGCTTGGGAGGGGGGGGAAGAGGAGAGGTTTCCTTAGAAAATCGGTTACGGGGGGTACAATTAGACCCCGCCTTTGTGTTGTCCCCATCCATCACCCCCTCCCAGTAGCCTGGTGGCAGCTGCTTTCCCTGGGAGGTGCGAGGCGGGAGCGCTGGGCTGCGCTCGGGAGGACCTCCCTGCAGTTCTTTCCCCCTTAAACGACCCTTTCGCTGACTTCAGCCCCCTCCCCGCCAGTTTTGGGCATTGGCGAGCTCTTGCCGAGCCCCCCAGAGCCTCGACCGGAGGAATTCTCCCGAGGGGGGCCCTTTGTGCGGCGGTTTCTCCTCTTACTTTCCCCTTCCTTCAAAAGGGATGGAGAAGTCCCTGCGGGGAAGGCGAGCGGAGGGTGATGGGGAGGGGGCAGAAGGGCCCTTTCTGGGAGAAGAGAACTTAAAAGCGCCTTACCTGCAGGAGGAGGAGGAGGGCAGGACGTGGGCCGGGCACCATCCTTATCTGCCCCTGTGCCCAGCTCCGCGGGGCATGGCTGGCACCGGCCCCGCTCCCGCCGGGCTCCTTCTGCCGTCGGGGGGAAAATCCTCCGGGCTTCGGGCGCAGGAGCGTGGAGGGTCCCTGCGGAAGCTGCGGGTCCCTTTTGAGTCCCCTCCGCTCAGCGCCCCAGCTCCTGCCTTTTATAACCTCCCCGGAGCCGCTGCTCCCGCTGCCCACCTTGCAGCTCGCCCGCCGATGGGCTGCATCCCTCCTCGCCAGCCTCCCACTCCCCCCTCTCTCCCTCCTCCTCTTCCTCCTCCCCTTTTCCTTCCTCCACCTCCCTGGTGCCTTCCAAGTCTGTTTGAATTTTTTTTTTTTTCTTCCCTTTCTCCTTCCCTCCCTCCCTCAGCATCTTTAGCAGCAGAAACTTCCCTCCGGCCCAGGGACCCCCCCCGGCTCCCTCTGGAACGGGATCTCCCCTCTCTGCCCCCGCACTCCCCTGCAGCCGCTGCGGGGTCTCTGCTGCGTGTTGGGGGCCGCAATTTGCGGAGGGGGGGGTTTTGTTATATATTTAAGGATTCGGCTCCAGGGCTCTGGCAGAGGGACTGAGGGAAGGGGAGGCTTCCCCTTTGCAGCCCCTTTGCAGCCTGGCTGGTGAACACGGAGGGAGGGGAGAGCTCCTTTCCCTTCCCACAGGGATGGGTGGAAGGGGCTCCAGACCTTCCTGGTCTGAGGGAGATGCTCCTGAGACAAGGAGGGGGGTGTGGGGCAGGGGGATGGAGGTCCTTCACACAGCGGGGCTGGAGGGGGTCGTTTGATCATAAAGGGGGGAACTGAGCCGCGGGGAAGTGGAGGGAACTGCCGGGAGCGAGGTTTGTCTCCGGGGGTGGTGGTGGGAGGGGCAGGGGCGATGGGAATGGAGCAGGGGGGCTTGAACTGATAGAGCAGAGGAGCGGTGTTTTGGGGGACACGCGTCTTGGGGAGGGTGGGAAATAGCAGTGGGCGATGTGGGGGAGCCTGGATGATGCTCCTGAGGTCTTGGATGATGAGATTTCCCCTCCTTCCCCAGCCTAACCCCCAGACCTTAAAGGGTCTCCTGTCACACCTCCGTGTCTCAGTTCCTGCCATGCCCTGGCAGCCTCCACCCTGGGCTCCTGGGGAGGGATCCCCCACATCCCGTGTCCCTTGGGGATGCCATGGCCAGCACTGGGTCCATCCCTGAGCTGGAGGAACCTTTGGCTGGGTTAAACCTGCTCCCCCATGGCTGGGTTAAACCTGCTCCCCCGTGCCAGGGCAGTTTCAGGGCATCCCTCCTGCACCCCCTGGGGCTGGGTGGGTTTGTCCCATCCATGGGTGCTGTGCCCACCCCGGGCAGTGTGGATCACTCTGCTCTGAGGTGAGCTGGCAGCAGAAAGCTGGACAGCACGTTGTGGTTCCTTCTTTCCTGGAGGAAATCAGGAGATCCAAGGTGTGTTGGGAAGGGGAGGATGGAACACATCGCCTTGGGGTCACCACCCTGGGGGAACCTGAGTTGTTCCTTATCCTGGGGGAAGGGGGGGGGCAAAGATATTTCTCTGCCTGATGCTGGTGCATCCACAGGGGGCTGGATGAGGCTCCCAACCACAGCCTGTGCCTCTGGAATGGCTGCAGCCCAGGGAAGGTTGCAGACAGATCGATGGCAGGGCAGTGTCCCTTGATGGATTCCTGGCCACAGCCTCCATCCATCTTCTCAGAGCCACTTTGTGCCTCTGAAGCACAGGAGAGGGCAAGGGGGGAGCAAAGTCCCTCCTGATCTGCTGCACCAAGGCACAAAAACTGCACCCCAGCATGTGGGGGCATCCACTGACCCCTCCCAGGCCCCACAGGGTAAATGTTCCTCACCCAGTAATTAAAGGGAACAAACAGCACAGCCAAAAATCTTCAGGCATTAGCTGGGTTTAATCAATTGTGTCGCTGCTTTGGCAAAGAAGTTTGAAAATATGTGAAGCTCTGGTAAATTTGGGAAACTCTTTGTTCCTTAGGTCTCTTAACACCCCTCCCCTGCCAAGTGATGGGACGGGACAGACTCCAGAGCCACCCCTGTGTTACCTTTCAGTTCAAAAAGCCCAATGGAAAATGGAAAACCTTCCAAAAAGGGCTTGAGAAAGCTCCCACCCCCTCTGCCCCCTTGAGCAGCCTGGAGTCATCCAAGTAAATCACAGGATCATGGAATGGTTTGGGTTGGAAGGCACCTTAAAGATCATCCAGTTCCAACCCTCTGCCATGGGAAGGGACAACTTCCACCATTGTGGGTGTAGGACACAGCTCCACACTCTGGTTTTGGGGGCTGCTCAGGGCTTTGTGCACCCCAGGGGACAGAAGGGACCTTGCTAAGGGAGACCCCATTCCCACACCAAGAGCTGAGGATCATCCTTCACCATCTCAGCCTGCCCGTGGCCACCAAGTGGGACAGGTGTGATGGCCACACCCTCCTCGGGTGCCCAAAGTGGGAGGGGATGTGGGAAAAGCAAAAGGGAACACCCACTATTTTTAGTCAAGGAATTGGTTGTCGGGGGCATGAAGGTAATTCCTTCCCCATAGATCAGGGAAAAGGCTGCAGTGCTGTTTGAAGGGCCTAATTGAGGGGATTTATAGTAAAATGCAACTTGTCAGATGTGGCAAAGGAGAAATAAAACAGTCCCTGAGACAAGGAAATCAGTCCATTTGTCATGGTTAATCTCCAACTCCTCGGTGAGGAGCAGAGACAAACGTGGGAGATGGGGATTAGGGACAGGCAGAATGAAGAGAAATATCAGATTTCCAGAAGGAGGGAGAGGAGTGATTTGCTCTGACTTATCTGCCTTTGCTATACTATTCTTATTTTATGTAGCTGCACATGGTTTGTGTCTGAGCTGCTCTGTGGGGCCCTTTGTGGGACTTACACCACTGCCCTGCTCCCACCCTGTCCCTGCAGCCATCCCCCCCCTTTTTTTGGGAAGAACTCCACGTGTCCATCCTGCACAGTGGGGATGAGACTGGGCTGGGCCCTGCACTGGGGGAAGGGGACACGTGTGTCCCCAGTTCCCACACTTCCAGCTGGGACACCTGCAGGACAAAATAACCCTGGATGTCCTGGGCATGTAGGTCAGGTTGGTCAGGAGTGGAATTTGGCTTCTCAGCTGGAATCACACCTGGGATCAGCAGCTGCCTGTGTTTCCCCACGTGTGTTGGGGCTGTTCCTGAGGTGGAAGGTGCTCCGTGCCCGGGACAGGGAGGGCAGCACGTGGAGCTGCCTCAGCAAGGGCAGGCTGAGCAAAAGCCCAACCCAACCCCGTGAGTGTCTCCCAGGGGACTTGCTTTTTTAAAATTAATTTTAAAACTAATTTTCAGGCTTTCTGTCCTGTGTCCTTTCCCCTCCTCCTAAACCCGCTGCTCTCAAAATCCCTCTGACAAAAGGAAGTGGTTGCTGGGGTCGGGTTTCCCTCATTCCTGATGTCACCACATCACATAATCGTGTCCCAGATTTGGGCAGCCCCAAATTTGACTGCTCTGTGTCTCCTGCCTCATCCCTGCAAGTCTTACATCTGCTCTGAAAGGAAGAGCAGGAAAGCTCAAACCTCAGCCCTGCTGGATCATTGCAGGGAATGGAACCAAAGGCTTGTTATTCCATCACCAGGCTCCTTTCGTGGTTATCACCTCGGAGCTGTGCTGGCAGAAGGTTTTCCTTGTGAGAGGCTTGGGTGGCCCCTGGACCCTTCAGGCACCTGTTCATCCCCTCAGACTCTGCTGGAGAGGCAGGAGTTGGTCGTGCAGGGAGAGAAACCAGTGTCCTCCTGGGAGAAGGAGAACTCCCACACAGCTGGGGCTGGGTTTTGCTCTGACTCACTGCTCCACGCAGCAAACAACCAATTCCTCCAGCACAGGGATAATTCCCTCCTGCTGCTCCTTCTCCCCCATCCCACATGGTGGGCACTGATGGGAGATCCCACTTTAACAAAAACATGGGAGCTGCAAACTAAAACAAGCAAACTCCAGGAAAGCCCCACAGATCTGGGATCTAACTGAACCTGCCATTTGCTTCCCAAGTTTCTCCAAAGACTTTGCCATGTTTTTCAAATTGCTTTCGGGAGGGTGCATCAATTTTGTACAGAAAAGAGAGACGCAAAAGCTTTTGTTTTGCAGCTAATTAAACCTCAAGGCAGAATGCTAAACTAATCACAATAACAGTCATAATTATTATTTCTCTCCTTCAGAGCTAAGCCAACTGAAATTTTCCAAGCAGCAGAGTGGCATTTCCCATCAAACACAACGCCCGTGGTTTGTGGTTGGGAAGAACTCCGTGGTTTTACTCTTGGAACCTGATGCCATCAATCCACCAGCTGCAAGTGGCTCTGTTGTCACACCCTGTGTGCCAGGGACGTGCAGGGCCCTGTCAGCCTGGAGCCTCCTCAGGGCTGTGTCTGCAGGAGCAGCACAGGGACCCAGAACAGGGGGCTGCATTAGGGGTGAGGCTGTTGCACGGATGGACACGAGTTCCATGGATGGACCTGAGTTCCATGGAGTACATGAGTTCATGGATGGACCTGAGTTCCATGGATGGACCTGAGTTCATGGATGGACACGAGTTCCATGGATGGACAAGAGTTCCATGGATGGACCTGAGTTCCATGGATGCACCTGAGTTCCATGGATGGACACGAGTTCCATGGATGGACACGAGTTCCATGGATGGACAAGAGTTCCATGGATGGACACGAGTTCCATGGATGGACCTGAGTTCATGGATGGACACGAGTTCCATGGATGGACCTGAGTTCCATGGAGTACATGAGTTCATGGATGGACCTGAGTTCCATGGGTGGACTTGAGTTCATGGATGGACACGAGTTCCATGGATGGACATGAGTTCCATGGATGGACTTGAGTTCATGGATGGACACGGGTTCCATGGGTGGACATGAGTTCCATGGAGTACATGAGTTCCATGGATGGACCAGAGTTCATGGATGGACACGAGTTCCATGGATGGACCTGAGTTCCATGGATGCACCTGAGTTCATGGATGGACACGAGTTCCATGGATGGACCAGAGTTCATGGATGGACCAGAGTTCATGGATGCACACGAGTTCCACGGGTGGACACGAGTTCCATGGATGCACCTGAGTTCATGGATGGACCTGAGTTCCATGGATGGACCTGAGTTCATGGATGGACCTGAGTTCCGTGGATGCACACGAGTTCCATGGATGGACATGAGTTCCATGAATGTACTTGGGTGTATAGGTGCTGTTTCATGGATCAAAGAATCATAGAAGGCTGGAAAAGACCTCCAAGATGACCCAGCCCACCCTGTGCCTGATGCCCACCTTGTCCCCCAGCCCAGAGCACTGAGTGCCACGTCCAGTCCTTCCTGGGACACCTCCAGGGATGGGGACTCCAAACCTCCCTGGGCAGCCCCTTCCAGTGCCTGACAGCCCTTTCCATGAAGAAATTCCTTCTCATGTCCTACCTGACCCTCCCCTGGCACAGCTTGAGGCCATTCCCTCTCCTCCTGTCCCTTGTTCCTGGGAGCAGAGCCCGACCCCCCCCGGCTCCCCCCTCCTGTCAGGGGGTTGCAGAGCCAGAAGGTCCCCCCTGAGCCTCCTTTGCTCCAGGCTGAGCCCCCCCAGCTCCCTCAGCTGCTCCTCCTCTGACCCACTCTCCAGCCCACTGGCTCTGCTGACACAGATCCCCTGTGCCCCTGGGGATCTGCCAGAGCAATGGGCACACCCAGAGTGTTGCACACTTGCAACCAATGCCCCCTTCCTTTGGGCACGACCCCAGAGCACCACGGGCATGGACAAGTCATGGCACATGGAAACATCCTGCAGACAAGGACTGTGACTCCCTCAGAGCGGCAAAAATACCTCCCTGCTCTCCAAGTCTGTAAATGCCCATGAAGGCGGGAGAGATTCTGGATGTCTCTCAAACCTGGTTATTTATTCGATGAAATATTAATCTCCTCATCTCCAAAAGGCAATCAAATAAAGCCCAGAAGCGCTGACGCACCGAGGCCTCCGCGCGGAGAACAAAAAAAAAAACCCAGCAGGGTGGAAATGAAATCAAAAAATCCAAACCTAATGTCAGATTCTATAAAACACATCTCTGTTGTGGCACAAAGGGCACAGATGAAGTGACCTGGTGTTCTTGGGCTCGTCAGGCTGAGCAGGACCAAGGGGGTGAAGAAGACTCGGCTCAGGGGATGAAGAAGACTCAGCTGCTTGGGCGGGTCTGAGGCTTCTCTGTGAGGGCTGGTGGTGGGATTTCTTTGAAGGTTTCCCTTTCCTTCCCTGCTGCCTTAATTAGAGGGTGGGTTGGTGCCAAGGCAGCAGCCAGCTTGAGCCCTGCTGCTGGGGTGGGAGGGAGGCAGGCGAGGAGTGTGTCGGAACTGGCACCGGCTGTTCCTGGTGGCACAGGGACAGGAGCCTCCTGGGGAGAGAATTCCATGGGGGATGTCCCTGCTTCCATAGGGGATGTCTCCTACAGAGCTCAGGGCTCGTATAAGGTCCTGTCTCCATCTGCTTCCAGGGTAACACAGCCTCCAGCTGGGCTCAGCCACTGGTTGAGGCATTTTGTGTGCCCTCCAAAGCCACACTCCTCTGCCTTCCCAAGCCCAGGAACGTGGCTCTTGGAAAACATTCCTGGCTGCTGTGGGTGGTGCTGATATAAAAGGGTTTGCACAGGCAGCCAAAAAGAGTCTGGCAAAGTGTTGTCCAGTTTGTGACCTTTGTGTGTTTGGGGCACATCTTTTCCTTACAATAATCTCCTGAGATTTAATGAGTCCCAGAGCTTTCCACCATCTCTGTTTCCCTGGCCGTGGCAACTCCCAGATGTGCTGGGAAGTGGTGGGAGCAGCTTGCCTGCCTGTTGCAGTGATAAAATAATTTGGCCACTTCGATAAAAATCCCCTTTCTATCAAATTTTTCTCTCCAGGCACATGTTAATGATGATCCTGTAGGTCCTCACTGCTTCGGCTGGGGACAAAGGCCAGTCATTTCTTTATAAATTTATCTCTCTTTTGGTTTGCTCTCTTGTTCTGTAAAGTCCCTCAGTCCATGAGAAGCCCAGAGATTATTAATATATCTGTAATGCTTCATCCCACAGAGTTTCAGGTCCTTGGCAGTTTGCTAACTGTATTCCTCATGCATATTTTACTCCATCGTTGCTCAGCCAGGAATTTTCATTCCTCAGGAATAATTAACTGCTGGATGAGGGTCACCCAAAGGGCTGCAGTTTGTTACAGGGGGGAAGGAGGAAATCACGAAGCTGCTCTGCAGAAAGGGCTCCAGGTTGGGCAGGGATGTATTTCCCTGTTTGGAATATGTCCTTGGATGAACTGGTGGCCCCGGGGGGGAGTGGATGGGAAAGGAAGGTTTGGGGAGGTTTGGGAAGGGAAGGTTTGGGAAGGGAAGGTTTGGGAAGGAAAGGTTTGGGAAGGGAAGGTTTGGGAAGGGAAGGTTTGGGAAGGGAAGGGAAGGGGAGGTTTTGTGAGGGGAAGGTTTGGGAAGGGAAGGTTTGGAAAGGTTTGAGATGGGAAAGTTTGGGAAGGTTTGGAAAGGTTTGGGAAAGGGAGAGGAGGGGAGGGGAGGGAAGGGAAGGTTTGGGAGGGGAGGACAGACGAGAAGAAGAGAAGAGGAGAAGATAAGATAGGAGAGAAGAGAAAAGAGAAGAGAAAAGAGAAGAGAAGAGAAGAGAAGAGAAGAGAAGAGAAGAGAAGAGAAGAGAAGAGAAGAGAAGAGAAGAGAAGAGAAGAGAAGAGACGAGAAGAGAAGAGAAGAGAAGAGAAGAGAAGACCTGCTTTTCCTCCTTTCCCACCTCCCCACAAATCAGCATATCCCACCTGCAGATCTCCCCTCGTTCAGCTCCCCTGTGCCTGTCCCAGGCTCTCTGGGATGGAGCCAGGTATGAAGCCAGAGGCATCTCCCACATCCAGGCTTCTGCACGGGGAGTGTTTGACCTCAGGCCAGCAGGGAATTCCCGCTGTCAGGAATGATGCTCACTCAGCCTGGCTCAGACTCCATCTGTGCTTTCCCAGTTCTCCATGGGCAGCTCCAGACTGTGCCAGGGGCCCAGTCCCTGTTGTGGTTGGGATGTGCACTGGGAAGGACACTCCTCCTCACCACATCCCAGCCCTGGGTGTGCTGTGTCAGGAGCCAGGCCACCATCCCTGAGCCCTCAGCACTGCAATTCCAGCACAGCAGATCCCTCTGGATGCACTGCCAGATGCCTCTGCTCCAGCTCCTCCCTCCCTCCCATCCTTCCCCTGGATTTTCCCTGCCTGCTGCACAGCTGATGGGGGGCTGGGACTCCAGAGCAGAGCTGGGATGTGCAGCTACAGCCTCAGCACCTCATTCAATTCTCCAGTCAATCCTACTGCTTGTGTTTGGCCAATTATCCCGGGAAACGGCTCCGGGAGCAGCGCCCGGATAACTCCGGGTTACATCTCAGCACGGGAAGGAGAAGGGAAGCAGCTGGAGCTGCCTCTGCTCCTGTGCCAGGGGAAGGTGCATTGGCAGCACTTTTACCTGCCAGCAGGTGATACCCACACTGAGCTCTGCTATCCCAGATCCTGAGCTTTGCAGGAACTCAGCCCCGTCCCCTCCGGAGCAGGGCCGTGCTCCCTGGGTCTGTGTCTACTCGTGTTTTGTTGCTGCACAGGATGACTCAACACAGCTAAAGGCTCCACATCCCCATTAACTGGAGCATAAGCATCTAATTTAACTAATTTGACAAGGTTTGGCTCCAGCTTGGCACTTCAGTGCTCTGCCCTGCTCCAAGCTGCCTCTGGCTGCCAGGTGTGCTCAGCGCTGGGCAGGATTTGTCCATCCCAGGCTGAGGGAGCTGCTGCCTTTGGAGGCTTTGCTGCTGCTCCAAAAGGCATCACCGTGTCCTTGAATTCCTCCCACGTGGGGAGGGACTGCCTCTGTTTGCTTTCTAGGCACAGAGGCGTTTGTGCTGCTCCGGTTTACTCTGAGTCCCAAAAATGCTGGTCTGTGCTCAGGTTCCAGCTCCTGAACCTGCAGGAATGGTCACCTCCCATTCCCACAGGAAAATCAGGAAAGGAAGGCCCAAAGTGGCCCAAAACCACTCGATATAGGAGGGTAAAAACCCCAAAGTGGGTATTTTTATTTTTATTTTTTTTAATAAAACACATGGAAATTTAGACTTTTTAATACAGTCAGTGGGGGTGGCTCATTCAGCACCAGGCAAGAGGCTCCCTGGAAGCTGAAGCTGCCAGAGCAGGTCGAGTGAGGCACAGAAATGCCCTTTGAGAAGCTCTGGTCCACAGGGTGTTTTCCCTGGGCACTTGCAAGAGCAGGTTGCAGGAGCTCTGTGGGAATCTGTCACTTCTGTTGCCCTCAAAAACCTCTGGAATATTTCCCTCCGGGAAGCCACGGGGAGAGACTCTGTTCTTCCAGAGTGCCTGGAGCGTTCCTGAGGCTTGTCAGCTCATCAAGGGCCTTTAACCTAAACGGAGCTGTGTGGTAGCAGGAGAGGAGGGGGCAGGGGGAGCAGGTCAGGCCAGGGGTGCTCCCCTGGCTCTCAGTAACATCATTTGTGGTTCTCCTCAGTCCCCGGCATTTCTGGGGCTGGTTCATCTTTCTGACAGCTTTAAACCCAGCCCAGCAGGGCAGCAGCTCTGTTAGACCCACCTGCCCTGTGAGCTCAGCTCACAGGGTCAGTGCTGAGGGAGTGCTGGGTTTTCCAAGAGGTCGCTTTTCCTCCCAGTGTGTCCTTCATGAGTTCATTTTCCTCCTCTTGGCCACATCACATTCACAGGGATGAGCAGAAAAGCCACCCTGGGCTGCTGGGGTTTAAACTGGTCCAGCCTCCCAGGGCTGCTCTAAGACCTTGGTGTCCTTACCTGCCTGGTGAAGGATCCCAAAAATGCCTCAGCCAGGTGATGTCTTAAGATTCTTCTAGTTTTTTGGGTTTTCTAATTTTTATAAGCTTTATAAGTAGTTATATAGTAAGAAGTAGATTTTGGAAGCAGCAGTCCTTATTCCTCTACCCTTTAGCACAGTAGTTTATACATTCCTCAACCCCTACCTACCCCATTCCATATCCCCTGAATTCCAGTAGAAAATGTTTAGTCTCTCTTTAAGAGTAGGCCCTTTTGTTTAAGGACACTTGTGCCTTGGCCTGAACTTCAAAAGTACAGTCAAGAACTGGGTGACCGTGTACCCTTCGTGCTCTGAAGAAGATGAAAATGATGAAGAAAAGCCCCCAGCCCCAATTCCAAGGGGGTGGGATGGGGGTGGACCAGGGCAACCAAGCTACGGGGTGGAAACACTTGGGATTGGACAGACAATATTATAAATTGTAACACCTGTACACGGCCAGGGCATCTTGTAATCTTATGCCCAGGCACAGATTAAACCCTTTTCTTATCTCATCTCCAATTAAACTGCTCTGGAGGTTTTTTTCCCTCAGCTCCTACAGGCAACACAGGTAACACTTTTGGAAGGAGGAGGCTGTGCCCTTGTCCTTGGCCGAGTTATGTCAGAGTGGCCTCACTGGGGCTGAATGCTCAGCTCCCCACGGGCAGAGAGGGCACAACTGGAGGAGTCTCCAATCAGTCACTGCCTCTGGGCACGGCCTGGACATTCATTATCCCAGTGGCACAACTGCAGGGAATGTGTGTCCTGTGCTCCCAGCAGGCCCAGCAGCACGGGCAGGGACAAGGGATGATTTATGTCGTGCTGCCAACGTGCTGAGCCAGCTGGAGTGGTGCTGGATCCCACAGCCCTTCCCAGGGCCCTGGGCTGCCTCCCCAGCACAACCACACGTGTGCTCCGGAGGCAGCACGGCCCAGGCAGCATCCTGGGGAAGCAAAGTAGGTCAGGGAGATGCTTCTCTGAGGCACCTCCATCCCTGCAACCTCCTCAAGTAGAGGAGAGGACAAATTCCAGGATTATTGGCAGGTTCCTGCAGTCTAATCCCAGAATCACAGAATGGGGTTGGAAGGGACCTTCAAAGATGGTCTGGTCTGACCCCAGCAGGTGTTTGCTTGCAGGTGGCATTTCCTCAGCTCCTGCCTTCAAGGGCTGGCATTTCCCTTTTCCCTTTCCCAGTCTGGGCAGAGCAAAGAGGGGCAGCAGCCCTGGCTGGGCTGTGTGGGGTCCCCAGGAGGTGCTGTCTGGTGGGAAGTGTCTCTTAGATGGAGGAGGAGGAGAAGGGTTGATGGAAGATCAGCAGGTGCTGGTTTGGAGGCAGCAGTGAGAGCATGAGAGTGACAAGGCTGGAAGAGCAGGTCCCAGGCAGATGGAAACCTTTAGAAAATTGGGCTAAAGCAAAGCAGAGTCCCAAAGGCCAAACCCTCCCTGATGAGAGGGACCTGCCCCAGCATCACCTCTTACAACTCCCTCCAGCTGCACCTGCCAGGGAGCAGCAGCAGTTTGGGAAATCAGGCCCTTTTCCAGGGTTTTTCAGTTCTATGAACAAGTTTCTTGGGCAAACCAGGGGCTGCTCTATGCTTTCATTTCCCTTATTGCAAACAAAGTTTAAAGCCCAGCTGGCAAAGGATGTTACAGAGCAAAGCAAAGGGTGTCAGTGCTGTGAATCCCAGAGCAGGGGAGCAGTGTGAGGGGTGGGGGGAACTTCAGGGGGGTTGCTGGGGTTCAACCCCAGCCACCAACTCAGCCCCACACATCCCAGTGTGTACTGACTGTGCAAGTGGCACAGAATCATGGAATGCCAGAATGGTTTGGGTTGGAAGGGACCTTAAATCACCCAGTGCCACCTCCTGCTGTGGACAGGAGCCACTAGCCCAGGTTGCTCCAACCCATCCAACCTGGCCTTGGACACTTCCAGGGATCCAGGGGCAGCCACAGCTTCTCTGGGCAACCTGTGCCAGGGCCTCCCCACCCTCACAGTAAGAACTTCTTCCTATCATCCAACCTAAATCTCTCCTCAGAGGTCAGATTAGATATCAGGAAGATTTAGCTTTAGATTAAACCTCCTCAGTTCTGCTCAGCAACAGCAAAACCTTCTCTGTGTTATCACCGAATCTCGGGATCACAAAGGTTGGGAAAGACCTCCAAGGCCAACCACCAACACTGTTTCCAGCACAAATCCAAAACACAGCCCTGTGCCAGCCACTGGGAGGAAAAAGAACTCCACTCGCAGCTCCAAGCCCAGGGGAAGGGTCCTGCTGGGTTAAAAAAAAATGGGTTTTTCCGAGGAGATGCTGTTGGTGCCCGGTGGGGGGTGTGGGGGACAGCGGGGGAACGGCCGTGGACGGTCCGGAGATGCCACCTAGGGGACACCGGCGAGAGCTGGATCCAGAACCTTCCCGTCGGCAAAACAGATCCCAGAAGGACCGAAAGGGGGGGTCCAGAAACAACCAGCGGTTCTCACCCGGCTGCTCAGCTGGTCCGGGAGGACTCGCTGCTGCTTTGGGGGGTTTTGGGTGAATCTTCTGTGTCTCAGGCCACACCTGAGGATGAGCAGGTTTCACCTGGGCTTGGGCTTTACCACGGGCTGCCGTGACAGGGATGTCCTACCACATTCAGGGGGCAAAGAAATACAGGGCAGAATAACCTCCTGGCTGCTGAGTCTTTGCACACCTAATTTTTGAGCAGGGGAAGAGGAAAAGCGCTCAGGACTGTAACTATTGCACACTGCCATGATATTTATGCTGATATGAGACAGCATCTTTACACAATGCTGTCTAACCTGAGGCAATCCAGGACCTTTGTCAGCACTCACAAGCTCAAGGGGTTGCAGAGACAATTTGCTTCTCTGTGACAGATGCCAGAGAGTGGAGATCATAAACCAGGCAATGGTTTGGGTTGGAAGGGACCTTGAAGACTCATCTCATTCCACCCCCTGCCATGGGCAGGGACACCTTCCACTAGCCCAGGTTGTTCTAAGCCTCGTCCAACCTGGCCTTGGACACTTCCAGGGATCCAGAGGCAGCCACAGCTTCTCTGGGCAACCTGTGCCAGGGCCTCCCCACCCTCACAGGGGAGAATTTTTTTCTCATCTAAACCGACTCTCTTTCAGTTTGAAGCCACCAAACTGCTCTGGTTTGACCTCTGCCAGGGCCCTCAGGTGCCCAGGAAATTGTTAATATTGCCAGACTCTCCCTGGGTTTGAAGCAGAGACACCTTGATGAGCTGTGGTTTTGCCTCCAGTCATCAGTGTGGGTTTTTCCCTGTTTTCACTCTGTTCAGTTAACAGGTTCAGTGGTTAAACCACAACACTCCTTTAGCCAGGGACCAGGAGCATTTGGCTTCAGTGGTGGGCAAAAGGATCTTGTGCACCTTGTTTGTGATCAGCCCTTTTCCCCTGTGCTCCCATCAGATCCTGGGGTTGCTCTGGTCCCTTCAAGTTGCTTTTATTTCATGTGGATCTCTGTAAGAGCTTGATTGTGCCTTAGTTTTACCCTGCCATGAGCTTTCTAGGACTGCAGCTCCCACCAGGAGTTGGGAAGAGAAACCCTTCTGCTGCAGAGCCAGGCTGTGGATTCTGGGACTACCAACCAATTTCCCTCCCTAAATCATTGTCTGGGAGCTGAAATCATCCTGTTTCCCAACAGCAGGACGAGCCCAGAGCCTGGATCTCCTCCAGTGACATCTCTGCCCTGCTTATCCTGCAGTGATGGAGGTGCTTGGGGAGCCTGGGCCACCAAAGTGATAGTGGGAGAGGAGTTTGTGTGATTAACCTCGATATTGCTCCAGAGGAGCAGGAGCAGCCCTGGCTACTTTAATGGCATCTCTGTGGATATTACCCAGCCCATCCATCTTCCCTGCAATCACCAGGCTGGAGGGATGAGACACACTGATCTGTGGAGCTCTCCTGGGTTTCACCAGCCCTCTGACTGGGATTATTTAACTCCAAATGATTCAGGGGCTGGGAAACGCCGTTCAGTGGGAAACGGGGTGGATTTGCTGGGGAAAAGGCCAAAGGGTACCCCCATATTGATTTTTTAAGGCACTGAAACATTTTGTCAAGCCAAAACTACATCTTTCATCTTCGTTCTTTCAGTTAATTTTGGTTTAAAAGTCTTTTATTGCTTGCTTGGTTGTCATCTGTCACCTTGGAGGTCTCCCCTCACTGGGACTGGTCACCTCGAGCTCCTCCTTCCCACCCCAAACGAGACATCTGTGTTAAATCAGATAAATCAAACCCTCAGCAAGGCAAAGATAAAGAGGGAGGTTGTCAGATACAGGGGAAAAAAAAATCAGCTCAAGGAATGGACCAAAATCCTGGGGTGAAGGACTTGCCTGGGCTGGGTGGAAGCTCTGCAACGTGAGTCAGAGCTATTTGCTGGGTAATACAGACAAAAATTTCCTGAAATCTTCCTGAAAAATGAGATGTAGTTGAGCTGATGGAGGGGAATTATCCAGAGGTACCCTGCTAATATGTTGTGACAGGCTCCCTGCTGCAAGGCATTAAGTCTGCACTTAAAAGCAGCAGCACAGAGGGAGTGTGAATGAGTGAGAGCTGGAGAGGTTCCCTGTGCTCAGCTGTGACACCAAGGGCCTCAGAGAGGGGCAAAAAGCCAAGCAGAGTCCTGACACTCATCCAGGAGATGGTCTGGCTGTGCCAGGGAATATTTTGGATAATAATTTGCTCTGAAATTGGGGTGGGTGGTAAATGGGGGGTTTCCAGCTTGGAGGTGAAGGGATCAAACCCTGGGGTGGGGGATGCTGGGGAGCTACAGCACATCCCTGGGCCCTTTGACATCACCTGGAGCCCAAGAAATCTTAGGCAGATGCTACCAGCAAAAGAGCTGCTCCTAAAAATTAATTAGAGGTCTTTCCCTCTGCCTGTCCAGATCTCTGGATGTGTGAACTTATTTCTCCATCTCTGCTCTTTCAACGATGGCTCTTCCCTGGGGATGCAGGAGTTGGTACCAGCAGGAGGAAAAAATGGCTCTCACACATGAACTGGGAAAGAGCAGCTTTTGTTCCAGGGTGATTTGCAGAGGTTTGGTGACCTGCAAGTAAAGATACCCCTTAAACCACAGCTTCTGAGGTTTCTCTCCTCCTGACTGGCTCTGCTGCAGCTGAGGAGCCCTCTGGGACAGAGGGGACACCCCCTGAGCAGGTTGAACAGCACCACCACACAGCAGCAGCTGGGGTTGGACTCCACACCTCCACAACAGCCTTTCTGGGAGCTTCAGCCAGCCCTGACAGTGCTCAGTGTCCTCCTGTGTCCAGCTGCCACCTTCTGAGGGGTTGAAGTGCAGCTGGAGAGGCAGAGGAGACCACCCTGGGGGTCTGCTGGAGTCTGAGCTTGGCAGAGGCTCCCCTGTTTGACTGTGCAATATATCCTGCAAATTTGTCTGTACATCCACCAAACTGGGCTCTGGTGACCCACTGGTGGTGGTGCCATGGTTCTCTGCCAGGGGGCCAATGCTGAACTCAGCATCTCCTGCCTCCCCCTCCCCCTGTTCCTCATTCCCAGTCCCACGTGAGGCTCTTGGTCGCACTGGAGGTGGAACTTCTGGGTCTGCTTGGTCAGGGTGGCCAGGCTGGGGGGGACCCTGAGCAACCTGGGCTGGTGGAAGGTGTCCCTGCCCAGGGCAGGGGGTGGAACTGGGATTGGGAAGGTTTGGGAAGGGAAGGTTTGGAAAGGGAAGGTTTGGGAAGGGAAGGGAAGGTTTGGGAAGGGAAGGTTTGGGAAGGTTTGGGAAGGGAAGGTTTGGGAAGGTTTGGGAAGGGAAGGGAAGGGAAGGGAAGGAAAGGTTTAGGAAGGGAAGGAAAGGTTTGGGAAGGTTTGGGAAGGGAAGGTTTGGGAAGGGAAGGTTTGGGAAAGGAAGTTAAGTCTTTAGGTTCCCTTCCAACCTAAACCATTCTAAGTGGGTGGGGAAACCAACTGAAGCTTTGAGTTTCCCCCTTCCCTCATTTTATTTCGTGTACTTCTGCCAGCACAAGAGCAGGAGAGGTGTCCCTGGAGGCTCTGCCTTAGCTGTTTTCCAGGACCAGTGGCAGGTTTCACTGGAGGGAGTTTTCTGGCTGCAGAGCCACAGCATCTCCTCGTTGGTTTATTATTCAGACGAGGTTCCTGGGAGGCCAAAGGGTTCTCACCACAGCGACCTTGCAGAAATGCAACACTGAAACAGTCACTCTGAATCCTGAGAGAGCCACTCTTAAATTATTCAGTCAGGAAGAAAAAAAAAAAAAACCACGATTCCAGGGTGTTTATGAGCTGGATGAAGGGTTTTTAATTAGTCTGCAAGATTTCATTTCAGCGGCACCGCGCTCCGGAAGGGGGAACAGCAGCTCCTTTGTGGAGTTTTGTGCTGTTTCCAGCACGTATCTGATGAACTTGCTTTCATCAGGAGCTGCATGAATCTTTTTTTAACGGTTTTGAGAGCCCTCAGCACCGGGAGAGGCTGCTGGGTGGTTCCTGGAGTGGAGCAGGGGGAGAGCAAGGCTTCCCTCGGAGCAGCAGGGAGCTGGCAGCCAGCCCGCTGGGAGACTGCAGGAATTCCTCCCTCACTGTGGATGCTGCTTCCAGGAGGGTGATGGGAAACACCCTTGGAAGCAGCCAAAACCACAGCTGTGGTGACTGGGGTGAGCTGAGTCAGCATTTCAGTCAGCCCTGCCCGAGAAGGGCTTCAACATGCAGGTATCTCTGTCCAGCCTGCTTTTGCTCTTCATTAATGGATAAAAATGAGGTGCCCGAGTCCCATCACCCAGTGCTGGGTTCCTTCACTGCCTGGGACCTGCAGACACCCCCTCTGAGGCATCCCCCCAGTGCCACTTGCTCAGCAAGTTCTCCCCCTCGGGCTGAGTTGTTCTGGGGTCCCCCCAGGATGGGCCCTGCTCAGCAGGAGTTAACTGGTGTCTGTTATTGGGGTGCGAATCTGGGAATCACCCCTGGATTCCAGGAGGAGGGAGCTGAGTTAACTGGTGTCTTATTGGGGTGTAAATCTGGGAATCAGTCCTGGATTCTGGGAGGAGGGAGCTGAGTTAACCTGGTGTCTGTTAGTGGGATGTAAATCTGGGAATCAGTCCTGGATTCCAGGAGGAGGGAGCTGAGTTAACTGGTGTCTTATTGGGGTGTAAATCTGGGAATCAGTCCTGGATTCTGGGAGGAGGGAGCTGAGTTAACTGGTGTCTTATTGGGGTGTAAATCTGGGAATCACTCCTGGATTGTAGGAGGAGGGAGCTGAGTTAACTGGTGTCTTATTGGGGTGTAAATCTGGGAATCAGTCCTGGATTCTGGGAGGAGGGAACTGAGTTAACCTGGTGTCTGTTAGTGGGATGTAAATCTGGGAATCACTCCTGGATTTTAGGAGGAGGGAGCTGAGTTAACCTGGTGTCTGTTATTGGGGTGCAAATCTGGGAATCACCCCTGGATTCTGGGAGGAGCTGAAGCAGGAGTTGAGCTCCTTCTGCTCTCCCCAGTTTTTGGGGTAGGTGCACACATCTACAGCCAGTTCTGCTGCACTCAGGTTTTTGGCTCCACGTGTCACCCCTGCTCACCTGGAGGGGAAAACCCACCACCTTTGGGTTTATATTTCTTTTCCATTTTCTGCAGGAAGCCCAAGTTTGGATAAAGACCATGTATTGAGGGTGTCCTGCCTCTGTGCAGGACAAACTGCTGCTCCAGCCCTGGGCTCATCCTCCAGCTGAACCCACAATTCCCAGCCCCTCTGGAGCAGTGGGTGGGCTGCAAATTCACTGCTCAGTGTTCACCTCCCTGAGCCCCTGAGCCTGCCTGTGTCACCTTCTGGCTTGTACACTTGGGATCAGTGCCTGCAGTTTTATAATACCTAACCCTCCATCCTTCCTGCTGGAATATAGGATGGCATCACAAGTATTGGTTGGTTGATGTAACCATTTCTTAACAGTTGCCCTAATCTTTAAGTCTAGGGCTTCCAAGAATGCTGGTTTTTGTCTCCATGTGGTCTGCTGGATATATTATTCGAGGGATCACACATGTTTTTAGAATGTCCTCTCTTTGTAGTGGTTTGAGTGGTGCCTCACTAATGCAAGTTTCTATTTTTGAGGACAAATCTGGCTTGGCTGTTTGTACCCATGGATCCATCTGAAGGCCCAGATATTTCTCTGAGCTACCAGGACAAACCATATCGAGGGGTGAACCACCTACAGTCCATGAAGGACAACCACTGATTGTGTATGAATCTCTAGCAGGTTTGATGAAAAATCCATGACATTTCTCCCCTTGTGTCTTGAGACCAGTTAGATGGCAAAATGCCTCAAGAATCTCGATGTTCCTTTTCATTCTTCCCAGGATCCACTAAGCAAAGCTGGCAAAAGCCACTGCAGTTATCGAGTTATTTCCATGAGGGAACCCTTCTCCATACTGTTCTAATTCCCATAAGAAAGGATCCATAGCCAAATTGAATAACCATGGAGACACAGGACCACCTTGTTTGACCCCCACTTTTATTTGAATTGGATCTGATTGTTCCTTTTTGGTGCCAATTTGAGTGTAGGTGTTTTCGTACATATTTGCGATCAAATTAATAATCTGAGAATCTGCACCTTTTTGTTCCAAGCCCGTGATGATGTGTTGATGGTTGACTGTGTCAAAAGCCTGCTGGGTTCCTGCTGGCCACAGCCTGTTTGCTGGAGCAGCATCCAGCTTTTCTCTGGGAGCAGCAGAGGGGTGGCTGGTGCCTGGATCAGTCAGAAAAACTCCTGGGCCTCATTTCCAGTGCAAAGCTCTCCTGGTTCAGATCCTCACCACTGATTCTACCTCTGCCTTCAAGAGTGCCTTGTATTTTCTCTGCAGGGAGACACTCACTGTGATCAAATCACCTCTCAATCTGCCTTCTTTAGGGGGTTCATTTGTTTTTTCCCCCCTTTTTGATCAGCTCCCCAGGCTGAGCTCTGGGAGTCTCCCAGGGTGTTTTATTTTCTCTTGCTCTCCAGTCACACCTGGTTTCCCCTTTGGATCTTCCACCTTCTCTCCAAGACCACCAATATTAGCTGGGCTAATATTTATTTATTCCTGGCCCTGCCCCACACCCCTGTTGCCTCCAGGCCTTTCAGCCAAGCTGGTGTTTGGGGGTTCGTTTTCTGAGCTCCCAAATTCCCCCTGCCCCAGGTGAACCTGGTTTGTCCTTTGCTTTGTTCCAGGGGAGAGATGAAGGCAAGGAAGAGGCATAAACAGATGGTTTGGAACAGTCTTATTTTATGGAAGACTTGGAATTCCTGGACTGTCTTCTCTTCTTTGCTCTTCACTAAATTACTAAAACTATCACTTAAATATTTCATATCAACGTGCTGGAGAACTCTCTGACCATCTTTCTGAAGACTCTGGAATAAAAATGATCTAAAAATTATCAATTTAAAATTATATAAATACAACTTTGTTGCCTAACAACCTCCTTAGTTACTAATGGACCTAAAAGTACTTCATTTCTCTCATGCCATTCAAGCATGTATTTTCTGCTCCTTGACTAATATAAAGAAATAAATATCATTGGAGATCTTTTCAAGACTGGCAGCATCTGTTCCTGGGAGAGGTACAGCAGAATGAAAGCCCATGAAAGGATGAGTCTGGAAATAGCCCAGTTAATGTTCTTAGAGGGAAAAAAATGACCAGTGTTTTCGTGAGAGAGGAAGCTATTTCTTAAAAGGCTTTAAAAGAAAAACCAAAGGAAACCTCTGACTCTTGTTCTGGAAATGATACAATTACACAGAGCACATTAAAGCCCCAAATCATCATTTATAAGACACAGAGTGAGCCACTGAAGCCTCCAGGAAAAGGCAAATGAAAAGGAAGAAGGAAGCAGAAGTCATGGAATGAGTGTCCCACCATTCACTCCTTTCTGCTGGGGGACATTGCACATCTCAGACACCCTCCAGCTGCCCTCCCTCCCTCCCTCTCTTCTCCCTTCCCTCCCTCCCAGCAGCTGAATGGTGCAAGGACTGAGCCTTCCTCATCCTCAAGAAGAATTCCCTGTCCTGGATTGTGAGACCTGTCCCAGCCCTGAAAGAGCAGGAGAGGTGTTTGGAATAAGGGTGAGGGTCTGCAGAGCCCTGGGGGGTTTCCTGGCTGGAATCAGGTGTGAGGGCCAAGTTCCTGATGCTCTGCCTGTCTCGGTGTCTCCCTGGGGAAGTTCTTTGCAGAGCTGAGCCAGTGGCAATTTTGCCTCCTGTGCTGTAATGGAGATGCAGCTGATTTATTGGAAAAACCCCATTTTCTTCTGTTTCTCTTCATTCTGTTCTTGGTCAGCAGAACAGGAGCTTGCAGGAGAGAGCACAAACCCATCCTGCTACTGCTCTTCTCTCCTGTCCTCACCCTTGCTCACATCCCACCCCCAGCAAAGCCTTGCCCTCCTCTCTCTCCCAGACTCTCCAGCTGAGCCAAAACTTCTCTAGAAAGGCCTCATCTGGAAGGTCAAATCCAAAAGAAAAAGGGATTTGTGGAATGGGATGGGAGAGGGGGAGCAGGGTCCTTGCACCAAGTGTACTGGTGAGCAGGGCAGGTACCTCATCCTTTCCTAACTACAATACAGACACAGGAATAAACCAGCTCCCAAATCAAATGGAATTTGGTCCCAACAAAGCACCCTGTGGAATTTAGGGGCAGGATGACTCAGGTGTCCCAATCCACCCCTGCAAGTTTAGGCTGATTTCCAGATGTGCAGGACAATGCCTTTCTCCAGCCCTTCAAATCCTTGCAGTTGTAGTCAGGGGAAGCAAAATGCTCCTTAGAAACCCTGGGAGCCCCGAGCCTGTGGTGCCTCTGCCATGGCTGTGTTTTTGTAGGGCTGCTCTGGGGTGTCACCAGGAACAGGCAGTAAAACCAAATCTCTGTGTCTTCCTTCTACAACTTTCTGTGGTCCCACCCAAACCCAGCTGGGGGATGGTGCTGGAAATCCAGCACAGTTTGGAGCAGGGGTGGGGGGTGGGGGGTTATAATTTCCACTTGCAATTTAGCTTGGAATCTTTACTCAGCCCATCTTAGAAAATCAAGAAGCTACTCCAAGAGACACGAGGAGCCGATTAGAATTCCTAAAATATTGTGACTTGAATCAGTCTCCTCAGTTTGATGGAGAGGGTGGAGAGGGGAAGGATGAATCCTGATTTCCCAGCCTGGTGGGGGAAGGGCCCTGCTGTGTTAAAGGAAACCAAAACGAGACAAGAAGGTGGTTGCACCTTCACGAGCTCAGCCAACCTCAGGGTGAGCTGCATCACATCCATAATCCTCATTCCATATTCCACAAACAGCTTCCACCTCTGCTTCCAGACATCCACCCACCAGCCCCTGAGCAGGGAGATGTTCCTCGCATGACAACCACGGGGTTCGGTGGCTCGGGAGCCGTGGAGCGAAAACCAAAAAGGCACCTGGCCCATCTGCCACCACCCCCCTCCAGAGGCTCCACCCGGGGCCAGGGAATCACTGGGAAGCCAGGGAAGCCCGGGGTTCTTCCATGCCCCAGTCTGAGGTTGAATCAGAGAATCCCCCAAAGGTTTGGGTTGGAAGGGACCTTCAAAGATGGTCTGGTCTGACCCCAGCAGGTGTTTGCTTGCAGGTGGCATTTCCTCAGCTCCTGCCTTCAAGGGCTGGCATTTCCCTTTTCCCTTTCCCAGTCTGGGCAGAGCAAAGAGGGGCAGCAGCCCTGGCTGGGCTGTGTGGGGTCCCCAGGAGGTGCTGTCTGGTGGGAAGTGTCTCTGAGCTGGAGGAGGAGGAGGAGAAGGGCTGATGGAAGAGCAGCAGGTGCTGGTTTGGGGGAAGCAGTGAGAGCATGAGAGTGACAAGGCTGGAAGAGCAGATCCCAGGCAGATGGAAACCTTTAGAAAATTGGGCTAAAGCAAAGTGGAGTCCCAAAGGCCAAACCCTCCCTGATGAGAGGGACCTGCCCCAGCATCACCTCTTACAACTCCCTCCAGCTGCACCTGCCAGGGAGCAGCAGCAGTTTGGGAAATCAGACCCTTTTCCAGGGTTTTTCAGTCCTATGAACAAGTTTCTTGGACAGAACTCATCTAGTCCCAACCCCCTGCCATGGGCAGGGACACCTTCCACCAGACCAGGTTGCTCAGAGCCCCATCCAGCCTGGCCTTGGCAGGTTGCTGACGTGGAATCAGAGTAGCTGGCAGAAAATGGGAGTATTTCAGCCCAGCATCCAATTGTTTGGAGTCAGGAACACTTTCCTTGGAACCTCATGGCTTTAGACATTGCCTAAAATAGGCACATTGAGCTCCGTTGCCTGAAATGTTGTGGCTGTTGCTCTCTGAGGTGCTGCAAGGTATCCATGAGATCCCTGGGGCTGGAAAACAGGATACGGGACCAGTGGAACTACCACACCCTTCTAAAGAGACATCCAAAGGCTGAGGAGCTCCTGTTGCATCTAAGAAGGAGAGAGACCCCCCCAGGGAGGGCAGGAGAAGCCCCTTTCACTGCCTCCCTCCAGCTGCCACCAACCCCATGGCAGGGGGGGACTGGCAGCTCTTTAGGATCCCTTCCTACCCCAACCATTCCATGATTCCATGAGCTGACACACCTTGTCAGCTGCCAACGCTGGACCTGTGGTGATGGCACCCTCTGGAGTGGGAAAACATCACCAGGAATTTACAGGAGGAACGAATGGACAGAATCCCTTGGCTCGTGTCTGGCAGCCAGGAGGAGGAGGAGGAGGAGGAGGAGGAGGAGGAGGAGGAGGAGGAGGAGGAGGATGACTCAGCCTTCCCAGCTTCCAAGTGCCTGGATCTGTGGCATGAGCAGAGGCAGGAAAGCACGCTGGGCTGCAGGTCCTGCTCCTGAGGGAATTTGTGCCAGGCCATGGATGGATCAGCTGCTGGATCTGGTTGGGAGAGAGTTGGGTGAGGGCCAGAGGGATCCCTGGGCTGCCAGTGTGGGACCAACTCAGCTCATGCCCTGCCAAAGGAATCTCCCTTTCATTCCAGCTCCTTAGGGGCTCCTGGGGGAAATCTCCACCAGAATGACAGAGCCTGGGTGACAACACACGAGGAGCAGGGCCTGGAGGAGGGCTGAGGCTGGGGGGGCTTGGCAGGACCTCGTGGGGCAGATTTCTTGTTGAGGGTTTGCTCCTTGTGGGTAAATCCATGAATCTCAGTGAGGTTTGGGATGCCCTGGGTGACAAATTGTCTGTGGACTCCATCCCATTTTCACACTGTGCCTGTGGACTAAAATACACCTAAAAGTCAATTTGGCCACTGAATTTTACTGTTGGGACAAATTGTTGGGTTGTAAGAACAGCAACTTCAGAGGGGACCAGGCTGGCCCAGCTTCCCTCCATGCCTTGGTTTGGAGCAGCTTCTCAGGCTGCAATTCTAGTCCAGAATGGAGCAGCACTTGCATCTTTGGCATTCAACCCTCCCAGGCTGGGAACCTCAAATATATAGCAAGGAAAGACCTCACTAAGGTTGAATTACAAAATCCCAGAATTGCTGAGGTTGGAAAAGACCTCCAAGATCATCAAGTCCACCCTGTGCCCCATCCCCACCTTGTCCCCCAGCCCAGTCCCAATCACATTTCCCTTCAATTCTAAAACTAGTGTTTTCCACTAATTAACAGCCCCCAAATTAACAGCAGCAACTAATAATTTCATGCTCTTGCTGGCTCTCAGCACTGATTTAAAGCTGAGTGAAAGATCAGAGGTTCATGTCAGCCCTTGTTTATTGAGAGCCGAGCAAGAGCCCTTTGTGTCTTGGAGTGGGCAGAAGAAATAAAGCAAGGGCAATAAATATTTGTTCTTTGCCTGCAAAGGAATTTCCCTGTAAGCCTCACCAGTCTCCAAAAATATCTTGACATGTTATTTTCCCCTCTCTCCTCTTGCTTCTCGAAGCTGTCACTGTGACAGACAGGGGAAAGTGCTCTGCAAACACCCCTCTCCACGGGGAAACCTTTCAGCTGCCTCTGAATTCTCTGTTTAATTTTTATTTTCATACCTTCAGTGTGTTTCCTGTACCAATTTTTCAATTCAGGAGGAGGGATCATTTGTTTCAAGCCTGACTTAACTCCCTGACTCTCTGATTTTCCCGTTATTGTGCCTTTCAGAATTCCTCCCTCTCAGAACTCTGGAAGCAGTTTTCCATCTGAGGATTTAGGTGCCGAAAGCTAATAATGGGCTGGTTAAAATTTAATTGTTTTTCTTTTGTAGGGGAAAATAAATAAATGAATAAAGATTAGCAGCTGTGCTACTAAAACACACACAACATGCCAGGGTGTGCCTGCAAGCTGCCTGCTGAGATGGATTTGCTGGGAGCTGTTGGAGATAATTCCTCAGATGGATCTGCTCCACAGCTCTGCCTCCTCACAATGAGCAGAGTGTGTTTCCTGTACATTAATTAACCATCTGAAACCAGTTGAATATATTTATAAACCCATTTCAGAAGCCTGAGTTTCAGTCCAGGCATCACTCACAGGCTGATCCTTGTTTTTTTTCTTTAATCTCGAGGCACTGAAAAGCTGCTCGATGCCTCTGAGTCTGGTTGACAGATTTATGAAGAGGTTCAGAGATGGTTTGGTTCATCCCAGGGGAAATCTCCACCAGACTGACAGAGTCTGGGTGAGAACCCACGAGGAGCAGGGCATGGAGAAGGGCTGAGGCTGGGGGGGCTTGGCAGGACCTTGTGGGGCAGATTTCTTGTCGAGGGTTTGCTCCTTGTGGGTAAATTCATGAATCTCAGTGAGGTTTTGGATGCCTTGAGTAACAACTTATCTGTGGACTCCATCCAATGTCTGCTTCAAAACGAGCTGGGTTTCACTCTGGGAATAGCCAGGCTCAGTTTCTCAAATTAGCAGCTTTTCTCCTTTTATTAAGGCACAGCCATCAAGTGTTGGGCCCTTCTGGGTCATCCCAGGTGAGGAATGCAGGAGGTGCATTGAACCCACCTTCATGGTTCCAGGAGATCAGGCTCTACAGCTGGGAACATCCGAATTTCAGGAAGAATTTCTTCACTCAAAGGGCTGTCAGGCACTGGAAGGGGCTGTCCAGGGAGGTTTGGAGTCCCCAGCCCTGGAGGTGTCCAAGGATGTGGTACTCAGTGCTCTGGGCTGGGGGACAAAGTGGGGATCAGGCACAGGGTGGACTCGATGATCTTGGAGGTCTTTTCCAACCTCAGTGATCCTGGGATTCTCTAATTCAGCCTTAGTGAGGTCTTTCCTTGCTATAATGTGCCCATGGACATTTCTGTGGGATCCAAACCTCACACTGAGCATTTGCTTTAGCATTCCTCTCTTCACTTTCTTTCAGAGACCAGTTCAATCTGACTTTTTTCTACAAGCACAACAAGGGGAAATTCTGAGGGACCGAAGAAAAAAGTAGTGATTTTGGAAATGTCAGAATATTTGAACAGGTTTTGATTGACATGAAGATCTCAGCCTTGTCAAAATGGAAATGTTGCTTTTGTGTTTGCTGCAAGACCAGGGCCCAGGGCTCACCTCTGCTCAAGGGAGAGGAAAGTACAGGATGGCACTTACAGAAAGGGGACTAAGAGAAAGAAATGGCTAATTCCATGTGATTTGGAACCCCATGGAGTAAATGGGGAAATGTGATGTGGGGTTATAAGTGTGGTGTTATTGTAGGAGCCTTTTGGCTCCTGCATCTCTGCTGTTCCCTCTGCCCCCTCGGGTGAGACCCCCCTGCAGAGCTGCTCCAGCCCTGGGAACAGCACAGGGAGGATATGGAGCTGCTGGAGAGAGTCCAGAGGAGGCAACAAGATGATCAGAGGGATGGAGCAGCTCTGCTGGGAGGAAAAGCTGGGAGAGCTGGGATTGTTCAGCCTGGAGAAGAGAAGCTTTGGGGCGACCTGGTTGTGGCCTTCCAGGACCTGAAGGAGCTGCAAGAAACATGGGGAGAGACTGTTTCCAAGGGCCTGGAGTGACAGGACAATGGGAATGGCTTCCCACTGCCAGAGGGCAGGGGTAGATGGGATATTGGGAAGGAATTGTTGACTGTGAGGGTGGGGAGGCCCTGGCACAGGTTGCCCAGAGAAGCAGTGGCTGCCCCTGGATCCCTGGAAGTGTCCAAGGCCAGGTTGGACGGGGTTTGGAGCAACCTGGGCTAGTGGAAGGTGTCCATGCCCATGGCAGGGGGTGGAATAAGATGATCTCTAAGGTCCCTTCCAACCCAAACCATTCCATGGCTCTATGATCTCATTGCAGGTTGAGGAATGTGGCCTCCAAACCAGCAGCTCCCCAGCTTGCTGTGCCTCCCTCACCTGTGCAAGTCAGGAAAGTATCAGGAATTGTCCTTGTGGCTTTTCTGAAGCTCCCTGAGTGTTTGCAGAGCAGAGCAAAGGGGCAAGACCACGGGCTGAGATTTCCAGGCTGGGTTTCTTGCAGCAGGCACTGTCCCGGAGCTCTGAAGCCTGGAAGGAGAGCAAGGTGCCCTCCCTGCTTCCCTGCCTGTCTCTGAGAGTGGCTTTGCAGTGTGACAGCCAACAAACTGCAGTGGGTTGTCTTGGACAATGTGGATGTGATGTCCTGGCTCTGACCCCCACGCTCAGTCCTGGCCTCAGCTCAGGAAAAATCCTTGGAGGGTTAGAGAGGAACCAGGAGCAGCGCTGCTGCCAGCAGAAGATGCCTCTTGCTTGCAAATACAACCAGGCAGATGGTCTGCTGAATTTCAATCCTTAATTAAAAGTGCTTTATTCTCTAAGCTAATTATAGGCTAATTCCTGCTGTGGGAGGGGCTCCTTTGGCATGGAGAGGGTGGGAATGAACATCTCAGTTCGCCTCCGCAGCAGCAGGCTCGGCCCTTCCCTCTGCTGCCTCAGGGAGAAAGATACCCCTGGCTGTTAGCTCCAAACTGGACCCTGTGAAGGGAATTTAAAGAAGGGAGAGAGAGCTCTCAGACAGCCCTGGTGTGATGGGATAGGATCACACTGCAGTGTCTGTCACAGCGTGGATGACCCGGGGAGCTCCCACGGCAGATTGGACCCCAAAACTGGGTTGTGACTCATAGTGAGAGCTCTGCCAAAGCAGATGCATTCGTTCCAAGCGACAAAAATCTGGTTCTGGGCAATGTTTGATGTGATTGGAAGAGGCTGAAGGCAGCACTGTGGTTCTGCTCTTCAGGATTTGCACTTTAAACTCACTCCAGCCTCCCTGAAGTGCCACGTCACTGCCCGTTCCTGTGCCCCTTCCAGGGGATCCTCTGTGTGCTCTGCAGGGGAAGAGCTCAAAGCACAGATGGCAGATTACAGGGAAAAGGACCATTTGTGCAAGACTTAGACATTTAAAAACTTGAGAAACACCAAGTCCTTGCAGCCACCTGGAGTGGCCTTGCTGTGCCAGCAGCTCTGACCCCAGCGACATTCTGCTGGTGCAAGGTGTGTCCTGTCACCCACGCTCATATCCTGACTAGGAGGACATGAAATGGCCTCAAATCACACCAGGAGAGGTTTAGGTTGGATATTAGGAAACATTTCTTCCCAGAAAAGGCTGTCCAGCCCTGGCACAGCTGCCCAGGGCAGGGGTGGAGTCCCCATCCCTGGAGGGGTCAAAAAGCCCCTGTGGATGTGGCACTTGGGGCCGAGGGTTAGTGGAGGGCTTGGCAGAGCTGGGTTAACTGCTGGACTCCATGATCTTGGAGGTCTTTTCCAACCTAAATGATTCTCTGATTCCTCATCCATCACTCTGATGGCTCTGCTAAGTGGCAAAAGACACTGCAGGATTTTGTCCTCCTTCCTCATCTGTCTCCTGTGACCCTTCCTAAATCGAAAGGCAGCGAGGTTTGTCCTGCCTCCCTCCCCTCCTTGCTGAACACTAATTCTCCCAGACAGCCTCTGTGATTTCCCCAGCTCCTCAGCTTTATTGTCCCATCTCCAGCCCTGCCTTGCAATTAGAGTAGGAGAAAAATCTGATGCTTCTGATGCTCCTTGTGAGTGGCTCGGGCTGGCCTGGCCTTATCAGGGCACAAGTCAGGCTTATCAGCAAACACTGGCAGGGCTGTGTCTTCCTGACAGGGCTCAGGGAATGGCAATGCTGCTGATCTCTTATCTGCCTGGCATTTCTCTCCCTTTCCCCACCAAAAATCGATGCAAAGGATCCTTTTCAGCCCCTCTCCGGGTTAAGGGAGAGGGGGGGGAAAGGATGGAAAAATACCCAGCAGATGAGAAACTTTTTCACACAATTTCTCCTGCCTGCAGCTTCTATATATAGGTTTAATTAGAACATTAAAGGCACCTCAGGATTATGCTGTGAGATTTGTTTCCTCAGCCCTGTAACTAATGCCCTGCGGTTCCACTGACGCTGCCACCACTTCGTTAAGTCTTCCAGCAGAAACCTGCCTCTGGAAATTGTGGAAATTGTGGAATTGCTGTCCTGGGTGGGAGCTCAGGGGCGGCAGAGGCTCTGCTTTAAATGCTCTCTAATTATCTCCAGCCCAGGAAGCGGTTTGGCACCTGTGAATTGAATTTTGGGAGAGAGAGCCCCTCAAAATGAGCTGCTTTGCCTGATTCGGGGGAGTTTTGTGTCTTACTCCCCCCAGCCCTCGTGGTGGTGGGAGATTGGCTCTTTCTCACCTGCCTGGAAAAGGACTGAGCCACTTCTAATATGTTGAATTAACCAGCTCCCTTCTGGCTGCCAGGGGAGCTTGGTTTGTTCCTTTGAATCATGGAATCAGAGAGTCATACAATTACATAGTTTGGGTTGGAAGGGACCTTAGAGATCATCTCATCCCACCCCCTGCCATGGGCAGGGACACCTTCCACTAGCCCAGGTTGCTCCAAGCCCCGTCCAACCTGGCCTTGGACACTTCCAGGGATCCAGGGGCAGCCACAGCTTCTCTGGGCAACCTGTGCCAGGGCCCTCCACACCCTCACAGCCAACAATTCTTTCCCAATATCCCATCTAACCCTGCCCTCTGGCAGTGGGAAGCCATTCCCATTGTCCTGTCACTCCAGGCCCTTGGAAACAGTCTCTCTCCATGTTTCTTGTAGCTCTTTTAGGTCCTGGAAGGCCACAACCAGGTCACCCCAAAGCTTCTCTTCTCCAACCTGAACAGTCCCAGCTCTCCCAGCCTTTCCTCCCAGCAGAGCTGCTCCATCCCTCTGACCATCTTGGTGCCTCCTCTGGACTCTCTCCAGCAGCTCCATGTGCTCCCTGTGCTGTTCCCCAGGGCTGGAGGCAGTGTCCTGGAAAAGGGCTGTGACCCTGCAGCCCAGAGCAGTGGCTTGGAGAATCACAGAATCAGAGAATCATATTTCATAGATTCATAGAATTCTGTGAATCATAGAATCATAGAATCAGAATCAGAGAATCACAGAATCACAGAATCAACTGGGTTGGAAAAGGCCCCCGAGATCATCCAGTCCCAGCCTTGCTCCAACCCCGCTGTGGTTCCCAGCCCATGGCACTGATGCCACATCCAGTCTCACCTTCAACACCTCCAGGGACAGGGACTCCACCCCCTCCCTGGGCAGCCCATTCCAATGGCTCAGCACTCTCTCTGTTAAAAATTTCTTCCTAATATCCAACCTAAACCTCCCCTGGCAGTGCTTGAGACCGTGAAGAGCTGCTCACCCCCCCCCAGCTGAGCCAGGCTGGCAGGATGTGTCCCACAGGTCACTTCCTGGGGGTCCTGGAGACCCAAATGTGAGTTTTTCTGTGCACAATGAGCAGCTGCTGAACCATTTTTTGGGGCTCTAAATGCTGACAGTGCTTTCTGTGCTCTGATTCTGCATCACCAGACCCAGGCTGAGGACCTTGGTGCTGCAGGAGGGGCTGGGGCTGAGCTCCTGTTGAGCCCAGGAAATGGGCTGGTGCCTTTGGTTCAGCCTTGGGAATGTTTGTCATCTGCTCCAGCATTGTGGAGAAGTGGATATTAGACCTGGATATTGGGAAGGAATTGTTGGCTGTGAGGGTGGGGAGGCCCTGGCACAGGTTGCCCAGGGAAGTTGTGTTGTCTCTGCTTAAATGAGGGGAGCCTGGAGGAGAAGAAGCAGCTCTGGGGTCACCTGATTGTGGCCTTTCAGTACCAAAGGGGCTCCAGGAGAGCTGGAGAGGGACTTGGGACAAGGGATGGAGGGACAGGACAAGGGGAATGGCTTCCCACTGCCAGAGGGCAGGGATAGATGGGATATTGGGAAGGAATTGTTGGCTGTGGGGGTGGGGAGGGCCCTGGCACAGGTTGCCCAGAGAAGCTGTGGCTGCCCCTGGATCCCTGGAAGTGTCCAAGGCCAGGTTGGATCAACCTGGGCTGGTGGAAGGTGTCCCTGCCCATGGCAAGGGATGGCACTGGATGGGCTTTAAGGTCCTTTCCAACCCAAACCATTCTGGGATTCTGTGATTCTAAAACCAGGACAGGCTGATGAACCAGGGCCGTGGGATTGTTCGGGAAGCTTGAGGAAAACAACCCAAATCCTGGGTGTCCAAGAGGCCTTCGGAGAACGTCGGCACTTGAAGTTAAAACTCAGTTATGCTTTTTTACCCCTTTTTTGTTTTCAAGTTGCAAATGGATCCACCCACCAAGCCTTTCTGTGCTGAGACACAGCCCGGGGTTGCACATATTCCCAAGGAATTCCCAAGGACTCCTTTCTCCTTGAAGCCTGTCCCAGTTGCTGTCATCAGAAGCTGCTCCTCCATCCTGGAGATGCACTTGGAAAAGCTTTCTTTGGAGGCAACTCACACCCTCATCTCTTTTATTCCCCACCATTTCCTACGTACTCAGCTGACAAAACTGCTACTGCAGCTCTTTCTCCCCTCTCCCAGGATTATTATTTTCCTTTATTGTCGTCCTTACTGAGGGCACAACATGATTTATTTTCTGTAAAACAAGCCCTGTTATAGTCAAGACAAATCTGAAGGGCTGGGTTAGGAAGGGACATTACAATACATTTCGTATGAAAATGAAATATCAGGAGCAGTTTCTTGGCAGACCTAATGTCTTCCAGGGCTGTTCTTTGGGAATAGCAATTCCAGGCAGGGACTCTGGAAAAAGTGGAGTGTGTTGGTGTAATGAGAAGCTGTATGAGGATGGATATGCATGAGGAGGGCAGATTAATATTTAATGACCAGTGAAGGCTGCTATCCCTAATCATCGAGTGCCTGGGATTTGCAAAGTGGCTAATTTTCAAGTATTTTGCATGGAATTATTCATGCATTAAAAAGTACATGACTCCCTTGCAGTGAAAGGGAATTAAACCCGAGGAAATTTAGTCATCAAAATGTCAGGTGTCGGGTCCAGCTGGGACAGGGACGAGGGTGTCACTCTATGAAAGGACACGATGGAGCTGGGAATAGCAGGATTTGGGCCCAGAGCTTCCTGCAGGGCAGGGGTGGCCTCATCCCAAAGGGGTTTCTTGGGAACCCACAGCAGGCACATCCCTCGCTGGGCTTTTCAAAGCCTGCTCTGGGTTCCAGGCTCACCAAGAGCTGCAGAGCAGGAAAATCCTGGAGATGGATGAAAACACAGAGCAAGGATACAGGAATTGGGGCAGGAGCAGGGCTGGGCCAAAACCAGTGACCTGACTTGAGTGGCAGCTCTGACAACCTTTATTTTTGTTTGTGTTTTGCCTAAATGATTTCTTCAAATTGACTTGTTGCTCCAGAGTTTAATGAGACTTTACTTTGGCTGGAGCAAGTGTTTTTTGGATCTGGGCTCAGACAATTCTCCTGGCACTTGTTCTCCTCCTTTTCCTCGCTGGTTTCTGATAGAAGAAGAGTGTTCCAAAGAAAATGTCATTCTTGCTTGGCAAATGGGTTTTTAATTGGGGCTGGGGAGGAAAGATTTTGTTCCCTGGCATCTTTTAAAGGTTTCCACTCCTTCTCCCTGACAGAAAACAGTTTTGTTGAAATTATTGCATCTTCTGGAAAGTCATTGTTTGACCCAAACTCAGGGTCTGTGGAAAAGCAGGAGGTGGAGGAGGATGAATCTTCCTCCCCACACAATCTATGGGTGCAATAAGCTCAGTGGTTGATGAGAGAAGATAAAAATCCACCAAATAAAAAGCGTTTCCTGCTATTTGAACACTACTCCTCGAGCCAAAGAGGAGAGAAGAGAAAAATAAGGCAATAAAGATGTGGGAGAGGCAGAGGAGGGAAGGGCAGGAGGGGCTGAAGATTCGTTTTCTCCTTCTGAGCCTCGTGCAGAGGATCTGTGGCAATAAAGATGATTTGGCTCATTAGGGAGATGCAGCAGGAAAACAGAGGGAGGAGAAGATCCCACCCAGGGCTGGAGCTGTGACCCTGGGGGTGAGAGGAGAGTGTTCATCAGGAGGAGGAGAAGGAGGAGGAATGTGCTCCCGTGGATCTGCAGCCTTCCCTGGGCTCCTGGGTGTAATGGGGAGAGAGATCCAGCTCCAACAACTCCAGCTGCATTGAAGAGGAGAGACAGTGCTGCCCTGAACGTGGAAAGGATCCTTCCTTCTTCCCTTCTGCACTTTTCTTGGAGGGAAAAGAGATTTGATCCCATGTAAATATTGCTTTACCATAGGAGAGATAGTTAGGATTGTGTATACAATGTATTATAATATTTATCTGTGTAATAATTGTAATATAATTCCCTTCCCCCCCATATTGAGTCTTGTGTTGTGTCTGGAAAACCTCTCTCACATCGGGGTGAGTTGTGGGAGGGGGGGCTTGGACTTGGAAATTGGATTTTTGGGAGTCTCAAACCACCACACTAAGGAAGCAGCTGGAGCAGTTGTGCCTTGTTATTTTTTTGTTATTTTTTCTGCAACAAAACCTTGACTCGGAAATCAATTTCTCCTCTCTGCACATAAATTAAAAACAAAAGGTGAGCCCGAAAACATTTCATATCAGCCCCAGAAAAATGCTTTAATCGACCCAAAGTAAACAGTTTCCTTCCTTGTTTTGTTTTGTACCAGGATTTGGCACTGGGCCCTGCCCCAAAGGTTATTTATTCTTCCTGCATCGTTTTGATTTGCTCCCTGAAAAGCAAGATCCATTATTTTTCCCAGCAATTATTCTTAAGTACGCCTAGAAAAAGCCGTGGTAAGTCCTAATCTGAATATTAAACATAATTAAAAGACTTTTCCACGTGGTGAATTGTTCTCTTATCTGCCTGCCCATAAATGTCAGAGTATTAATGGTCACAATTTGTCTGGGAGGTAGGAAAGGAGTTTTTTTTTTTTTTCCCTTTGACTTTTTTAAGCAGTGGGGAATCAGGCACAGCAGGTCATGGCCACACAACCACTCAAAAAGAACTTCCTGAGACACTTTTGCTTCACCTTCAATTGAAAGGCCAATCCCTTCTGACCAGCTGATTATTTCTGCTCTTGAATACACTCTTTAAACCAACAGATATTATCTCGAAGCAGAAATGGGCAGAGATATACTTTAAAAGGCTTTAATTTATTAAACTACGAGCCAGAAAAAAAATTGGAGAAATTAATAACTCAGACTGTGATTAATATGAAGCTTTTTTTTTTTTTTGCCTTTTTTTTCCCCCACATAGCTGGAGAGAAGAGGAATTAGAAACTGGGTGCTTTCTAAGGACGTGGAGAAAAGGTTCAGCTGAGTGTTTGTTCACTGTGGGTTCTCATGTCCTTGTGTTTGACCAAAAAACCAACATCCCTCACACCAAGGATCTCCAGCTCTGGTAGTTCTTGTTCCCTGGGATTCATTTCCAGGGATTTTGTGCATCATTACCAGGTGTGGGGGTTTGAGACCCCTCAAAAATCCAATTTCCAAGTCCAAGCCCCCTCTCCCACAATTGCTTCAGTGTGAGAGGGTTTTCAGACAAAACACAGTTACCCAGCATTGAGAGAAGGGGAAAATACTTAAAAAGGTTTATTTACATACATATATACATAGGTAACAACTTAACTATCTCTTCTAAGATGAAATAACGTATTTACATCAGATTAAATTTCTCTTTTTCTTCACCAAGAGTCCAAGAAGAAAAGAGAAAAGTCCTTCTGTCGCTCCTCAGGTCACAGTTCCTTCCAATTAGTTTCTGTAGTATTAGTTAAGTGTCCTTCATTTCAAGGCAGCAGATTTTTGGAAAGAGGGGTGGGCTCCCGTTTGAAGGGAGTTCCAAAATGCAGCAGCACAAGAGAAAAAGAGTGGAAGTCTCCAAGGAAATCCCCCAAAGGCTCGGGCTCAAGGAATTGGAATTTTCACAAAGTAAGAACAGAAAAATTCTGACTACACCAGGCTAACAGCCTTTAGTTACTTCTTTCTTTAATTGGATTTAAAGCCCATCTCTAGGTGATTTTTTTTCCTGTTGGAAGATGCACAAAGGGATGGATCCACCACGCTGTTGGAACTTGGGGAATTTCTTGGGAAAGGTGTCTGTTCACAGGAGTGAAAAGAAGTGAAACATGTGCATGAATACTGGAAATAAAAGTGTTAAAGACCAAAAGTCACAGACCAAAAAAAAAAAAAAAAAAAAAAGGCAAGGAGAAATAAAAATAAGAACATGCAATTTTTCACTCCCTTGACCAGACCAAGAGGTCCTTTAGGGACAACTGAAAATCAATGTCCTTGAGAAAAAAAAATGGGGCAAAAAGCATAAAAGTTAGACCTGAGCATTGCTGTGAACCAGGCAGGGAACTGCAAATCTGCACATTTTTGTCGTGTGTGACATTTCTGAGCTTTCCAGGTGCACAAAAGGCCATTTTTCCTCTGCTTTCCAAGGGCGTTGCTTCCAATTTGCACCACTGGTTATAAGTGCCCTACAGGCTCAGCTTTTCAGCTGAAAACACGGATTTGAAGCGAGTAGAATGTGGCCCTGAACGGGACTGACTTTGCCAAGAAAAAGATTGAAGTGGGAATTGAAGCTTTTCCTCCTGCTTTTGTCGAATTCAGGTGGAAAACTGGGCCGGGCCACGCTGAGGGGAAGCACTTCAAGGCCTGTCTGTACCTGTTACACCTTCCCCAGGCTTTATTTAGGGAGGGATTTAGGCTTGTCCTCCGTGCTGGAAGATCACCAGGCGTGTGCTGGGATGGGTGAGCTGGGGAACAGCACAAAATGCAGCTTTTTTGGAGATTTTTGGGTGAGCAGAGCGCTGGGAGCCACGTGGCCCGTGTGCCCCGTGCCCACACCTGACTGTCCCTCCCAGGATGACTCTGTCTACCTGTCCTGGTTAGAACAGCTGGGCCCAGTTCATCACTGGGTGGGTGTAACCCAAAACTGGGTATTCTAGAGCCTTCCATGCCATTGCCCAGAAACTGTTATCAACAGAGCATTTACACCCTCTGCCCAGAGCAGCCCTGACCCCTCAGGCTGTAAACTGGGTGTTAAGAGGCCTGGGAGATAGGAGGGTGCTCCTGTCCTCACACCCACTGTGGAACTGTGAGACAGGAGGGTGCTCCTGTCCTCACACCCTTTGTGGAACTCCCCATCCTGAGGGAGGTGCTGGGCATTCCTGCCTGAACCTGAGGATATGTAATCTTGGGGTCTTGGGACTTTTTTACCACTTGTGGGATCCAGAGAAGGACTGTGACCACTACTTTTCAACCAGACTGCAATCACCACTCTTGACCAGACTGCACCACCACTCTCACCAACAGGTTTTTCCCCTCTCCTTTTATTTTGGACTCAGGGGGCCCAAAGAACACCACTCTGTTCATGCCCCAGGGTGCTGGGTTATGCATTTGGGTTTGGTGGGTTAAAACCAATTGTTTGTCTGCATAATCGTATTTATTGTATTATTTTATTAAATTGTTATTCTGACTTATAATCTCTCTTTTGAGTTGGGTTCATTTCCCCTGCTGGTTTACCAGCACACTACTCTTTCCATGTCCCTGCTTTCCTCTGCACCCACAGTGCTTTCTCTCTTATCCCTGTATCCAGAAAAGGGTGGAAACCCCACGTGTGGATCCGTTGGGAATTTGCTGAGCACAACTCCCCGAAACCATCCTGGAATGAGCCCCAGGGGTTTTTTGCTGTGGGGAGCCCTTTGCTCCTCTCCCTTCCCCATCAGTTCTCCCTCCTTTGGTCCTTCTGCTGCTCTGGAGAAAGGCAGGAGGGAGGTGTGGCTTTTCCATGGATGTGGAGTAGCTTTTCCATGGATGTGGAGTAGCTTTTCCATGGATGTGGAGTCCAGCACAGGGGATGTTGGAGCTGTGGGAAGGGGGCACGGTGAGACTGTGCCTAGGGCAGGAACTCCTCTGCTGGCACCTCTGTGTGCCTGGCATGGCCCAGCCAACCCCATTTCCTACCTGCCAGGGCTTTTTCCTGGGAAAACCTTTGGATCTGCAGCGTCCCAGCCCTGTCGTTGGCCCGGCGGCGGGGACAAAAGCACCAGGTTAATTAAACACACAAGAATATAATTGCAATTAAACCCAAACAAAGTGCTGAACCAGAACAGCAAAGTGCCTGGAGGGGGAGGAGAAGGTGGTTTTATTTAGTTTTGATTTTATCCTGAGGGCCAAGCAAATGCTGCAGCAAAGACGTGCCACTGGCAAGGGTTTAACTGCTGAATAAAAGATAAGGGTAAAGACAAGGCCAGGCCTGGGAACAGCCTGGTTGCTCAAGCCAATTCAGGCTGGTTTCACTCTTGGAAAATCCCAGGAGCCTGCATTTGGCAAACCTTGCCTGGCAGCCTGACTGGGGTCTGCCCCGCTGATCCATCCCACTCCTGACTCCCTATCCCAGGGCTGCAGACCCAGGGAGGAGAGGCCTGATGGCCAAAGCACCCCCTTGGCCACCACCAGAATCCATCCCAAGGGATCTGCAAGAAGGGTGTGATCCTCAAGGAAAAACTCCAGGGCTCACCAGGGACCACCCGAAAAGGGACCTTTGGGGCGTTGCTGCCCCAGCGATGCCCTGGAGGGCACAGGAGGGAAGTTTTAGCACCTTCCCACCTCCCCTACACAACTCCTGCAGTAGATGTTTGCAGCAGACCCATCTATTACACTCATTCCAGGCCTGCTTTCCCTGGAGCTGCTCCAGTGTATCCCACTAAAGGCATAAAGCTGAGAGAAGCCAGTGAATTAGAAGGTCCCCGGTAGCAGGACTCAGCAAGGGGCTGCTGTTAATCTTCCCTTTGCTACTCAGTTTTTGTTCTGCCTGTAATAAATCCCCGTGCCCTTTGCTGTTCAAACTGCAGCCTCGCCACTGGAAAAGGAGGAAGGGGGGGAGAGGAAAAGGTGGAGATTGCTGGGAGCAGAAATAAAAGGAGGGATTCATGCCTCGGCCCGGCCAACGCTGCTCCTTATCGAGGGCGGCGTGATCAGCTGGTGTTAAATGCAGTGCCAGGGGAGCTCCTGCTGAACCACAACAGAGTGGAAAAGCTGCTGGATTAATGCAGGAAATGGGGCAGACAGGGCTCTGTGTTTTCTTTCAGCAGGGCTCAATGGGCAGTTGGAGACACGTTGTGATGTCGCTTCCAAATCTGGGGTAAGGGCGAGCTGGGAGCTTGTTAATGAAAGTCTTCTCCCCAAAGGCCACCTCTGTGGATTTACAGCTACTTGTGGGGAAAGGTCATGTTTATAATAAAACCTGGGAAAAAAAGAAATCCTGGGATTATCTACTATTTGCTTTGATAGGAGCAATGTAATAATTACCATTTCGGTTCAGAATTGCTTTCAGTCTGGGAATTTGTATAAAGCAGAAGTTAAAAATACTGAAAAGTCACGAGACAGCACAGCACTCCCAGCACTCAAATTTCTGCACCTTAGGCAGGTCCTTAATTTGTGAAAAATTCTGGACTTTTGACTGTTCACCTTCAGCTGAAACAGGAAAAAAAAAAAGGAAATTCAGAGAAAAATGGCTCAAGGGCTTTGCAAACATGAGCTGGAGAGGAGAAAAGCAGCAGATCTTCTGATAGTGGGAAAAGCTGTGTCTTGGTGACAGTTCAAACCACCCCAGTTCCCTCTGCTCTTCCCAGAGAGTCACTTCCCGTGGCTCAACAAATCCCTGATCCCAGAGCTGATTCCACGGGCAGAGGTTTATTTAATGTCTAGCCCTGATTCCTGCTGACAGCAAGACAGATTTATTCCTGCTTGTCAGGCTGGGAGAATCCAGGAGGAGATTTCCCAGGGTTCTGGCTGAGGGGGTTTAAAGGATGGTCCCACCAGGAATTAATGAACTGAGGAGAATGAAGCCACTGGATTCTGGCTTAGGGATTTTAAAGGATGGTCCTACCAGGAATTAAAATCAACTGAGAAGAATGAAGCCACTGGATTCTGGCTGAGGGATTTTAAAGGGTGGTCCCACCAGGAATTAAAGTCAACTGAGGAGAATGAAGCCACTGGATTCTGGCTGAGGATGTTCCAAGGATGGTCCCACCAGGAATTAAAGTTAACTGAGAAAAATGAAGCCACTGGGTTCTGGCTGAGGGTGTTCCAGGGATGGTCCCATGTGGTCCCCAAGGAGGAACATCAAAGCATTTTCTGTGAGGATACTCCTATTTTTTAAACAACTCCAGCCAGCAAATGCTGTGGATTGGTCTAGAAACCCTCACCATGTTTGAAGAAACTTGAACAGGTCGATTTCCACGCAGCAGAACTTTCTTTATTTTTTTTTATTGGAGCGAAAAATAATTCCTTTTTTGAGCAATTCTCCCGTTTAACTTCCAGCAGATGAGGAGTCACGACGAAGTAGCCCTGAGTAGGAGTAGAATATGAAAAACAGACTCTTGCAGGGGAAGAAAAGATGTGAACTTAATGAACTCACCCTCTCAATCCTACAAAATTGAGCAAGGGAGCAATGGCATTTCTCAAGTGACAGTTGTGTTGCTGTTCCCAAGGATTATTTTCTTATTCCAGCTGTGGTGTAATAAAAGATATGACTTTGCTCCTCGTACTTTGCCCAGCTGATTATCTCCAAATGCCAAATCCTGTCTGGTGTCCTCAGCAGATGTAAAATTACCCGGAGTTGTCTCCATTTGCAAGTGCAAACCTGTTAGAAATGTGGTTTGTAGTAACACAAGGCAGGGGATAACACAGCACAGGGGAAAAAAAAGGCTTCAAAAAACGGTGCAGAGTCACTCCCACAGAATGAAAATCCTTGGTCTCCTTGTTCCATTTGCATCTTTCCACTGTTGTACCCAGGCTGGTATTTTTGAGCCATTTTGTAGGAGGGATTTTTAATCCACTCAGGTGTTTGAGAGCACTGAATGTTCCACTTATATATGTATTTTTTTTTTTATTTACCCAAAGCTTCTGACATTATTAAAACGAAACCTGGTGATATTTCTGAGGCAAATGCCAGGGATTTTAAAATTCCACAAATGTAATTTCTGGTTGAGGGGGAAAAAAAGCCAGAGCAGGGATTTGAGGCTTCCACCCCATCAGACCCTTCTGCTCTGGGCAGGACCAGGGGAATTGTCCATGATTTCCTATAGGAACATCCCTGATGGATCCAGAAGCCAACACGAGCCCTTTCCTCCATTTCTTCCAAATTGCTGCATCCCAGCAGTTGCTTTGAGGTCCTTTGTGCAAAGAGAAACTGGTTAAATCCCAGAATCCCAGAATGGTTTGGGTGGGAAGGGACCTCACAGCCCACCCAGTGCCACCTCCTGCCATGGGCAGGGACACCTTCCACTGGCCCAGGTTGCTCCAAGCCCTGTCCAACTTGACCTTTAGGGTGAGAATGTCCCTCCAAACCCATTGCTGGGGGTCAGGCCCATCAGGTGTGGACCCTCCCATCACCCCCAACCTCTTCTGCCCCATCTCTGTGGGCACATCAAAGCAGAGGTAAGTGAGCAGCTCGCAAAGAAAATCCAATATATTTGGGTGTTTTTCCTCCATTTCTGCCCTCACCACAGCTTCCAGGGCTGCAGTTGATGACACAGAGTCAAGAAGTAGAAACTTTTAGCTGAGCTCTGGCCTTCACAGGAACAAAGGAAGGGCAACACGGGGTGGGTGAGATCCCTTTGCAGGGAAACACGTGGCAAAGCTGACAGTAAAACACTGTCCTCCAGGTGAATTATTAATATTGACCTAGGAGGGGATAGTCCCTGGGAATTACTGAAATAACTGCTGTTTCTCCCCCCTCCCCACAACTCTCAGAGACAGGTTTAGCCTGAAAGCCAGCAATAATTTGCACTGGAGATGCTCCTTTCATTGCCAGGGAGGGAATCTGGGGAAAGATTCCCTCCTTCCCCCCACTGTGTCTTCCTCAGTCACACCCTAAAGCTCATCCTGCTGGGATTTCTCTGAAGCTCTCAGAGTTTTCCTGCTGGAAGGTGCACACTTTCACCCCGGGATGGTTATTTTTTGGTTGTTCATTACTTTGGGAAGTCATGGGGGAGGATTATATATATATATATAAAAATAATATATATATTATATATATAGTATATATTATTATATATTATATTAATTATTATAAATATATATTATTATCAATATATGGTATATATTATATCTAATATATATATTTTATCTATCTATCTATCTATCTATCTAAAGTTTCTTTTGCCCTCTGCTTAGATGCACTGTGCTTTCTGAAAATCTGCTTTCTGAAAGACGCAGATTTATTTGTCTGTAGTGACCCAGCACCACAAAAGGGGGCAAATTCTTTCCCTCTGCACGTCGGGTGAACGTGTCTCTCTTCCCAATCTTACCCTAAATCCGGGGCGGTGACCCGGGGCTGCCCAAATGTGCTGCCCAGCTCTGAACACCCCGGAGGGAACCACTCCGGGCGTTTTTTCTTTGCGGGCATCACCATCTAGTGCCGCTCTCGGGAACTTCACCTTCTCCCCTCGGATTTTATCCCGCGATTGCGGGATTTATCCCACGGTCGGTGCTCGATAAATGAGTCACCGCACGGAGCTGTTTGTTCTCCTCAACCGCCGCAAACAGGTCTCGGAGTGGGCACGATTTTGGGCACGATTTTCGGATCCATGCCATGGGTTCGTTGTCTCCAAAAGGGAATTTGCAAAGTGACCTCTTGAAGGAGGGAACTTTTTTTGGGTTTTGAGGTTGACTCAGTCCCTCTCTAGGTAGGATGGAATCACAGGACCATAGAATTTGGGTTGGGAGGGATCTTTAAGATGATCCAGTGCCACCCCCTGCCATGGGCAGGGACACCTTCCACCAGCCCAGGTTACTCCAAATTTATCCAGCCCGGCCTTGGACACTTCCAGGGATCCAGGGGCAGCCACAGCTTCTCTGGGCAACCTGTGCCAGGGCCTCCCCACCCTCCCAGCCAAAAATTCCTTCCTAATATCCAGTGTAAACCATAAATAGGCACGAACAAGAGGGAGAGGAAGGGAAAATCCTCTTGGGAAATTTGTGAACCTCACACCAAATGAGGCCAAGGGTGTGGACACTTCTCAGGAGAGCTGGTGAGAGGGACAGGGAGCAGAACCTTCACCTGGACATCCTTCTCCTCCCATAGTTCCTTCCCTATTTACTCTCCAATGTTCCATGTTCCCACAGCCTGGCTCATTTTCCACATGCACTGCTCCAAAAGGATGCAGCCCTGGCCTGGTGGGGCAGGATCCAGGAAACTGGAAAATGCTGGAAAACGAAGCTGGAAGGTGCAAATGGAGAAGTTTATTTTCCTGAGAAGTGGTTCAGTGTTTGAGTGGACTGTAACAAAGTGCAGGGGCTGCAGACTGTGCTGGGGGAGCTGCTTTTCCTCCCACAGTGCTGGAATTTCCCCCCAAAATTAGATGAAGAGGGAACAATGTGACTGTTACTCATCTACAGGTTAAGTACCTTTGTGTTTTTGTTTGTCCTGAGATCTTCCTGCAGCTCTGGTTTCAAATGGAAGCTGATTTTCCCAAATATGAGCAAAGTGCCCTAATTCCAGACTTTGAGGAGAATTGCCTGGCAAAGCACAATGGAAAACTGTGGAATGTTCCCTGTTCCTCCCCATCCCATGGCATCCTGGTCATGGTCATGACCTGAGCAGAGAATTCCAGAATCCTAGAATTATAAAATCACAGAATTGAGTCACAGAGTCAAAGAATCCCGGAATCATAGAATTATAGAATCATAGAATTATAGAAATGTAGAATCAGAGAGTCACAGAGTCACAGAATTATGAAATTAGATAGTCATAGAATTACAGAATAATAGAATTTTAGAATTATAGAATTGTAAAGTCACAGAGTCATAGAATCCCAGAATCATAGAATTATAGAATCATGGAGTCACAGAATCACAGACTCACAAAATCATAGAATCAGTCACAGAATCAGAGAATCAGAATCACTGAATCCCAGAATAATAGAATTCTAAAATCACAGAATTGTAGAATCATAGAATTATAGAATTGTAGAATCATAGAGTCACAGAGTCACAGAATTATGGGATTAGATAGTCATAGAATTATGGAATAATAGTATTTTAGAATTATAGAATTGTAAAGTCACAGAGTCATAGAATCCCAGAGCCACAGAGTCATAGAATTATGGAATCATAGAATTATAGAATCACAGAATCACAGAGTCACAGAATCATAGAATTTTAGAATCATAAAATCACAAAATCATAGAGCCATAGAATCAAAGAATTACAGAATTATGGAATCACAGAATCATAGAATTATAGAATCATGGAGTCACAGAATCACAGTGTCACCAAATCACAGAATAATAGTCACAGAATCACAGACTCACAAAATCATAGAATCAGTCACAGAATCAGAGAATCAGAATCACTGAATCCCAGAATAATAGAATTATAAAATCACAGAGTTGTAGAATCATAGAATTACAGAATTGTAGAATCATAGGGTCACAGAGTCATGGAATTAGATAGTCATAGAATTATAGAATAATAGAATTTTAGAATTATAGAATTGTAAAGTCACAGAGTCATAGAATCCCAGAGCCACAGAGTCATAGAATTATGGAATCATAGAATTATAGAGTCATAGAATCATAGAATCACGGAGTCACAATCACAGAATCACAGAATCATAGATCACAGAATCACAGAATTATTGAGTCATGAAATCACAAAATCATAGAGCCACAGAATCAAAGAATTATAGAATCACAGAACCATAGAATTACAGAATCATAGAATCACAGAATCATAGACCCACAGTTTCACAAAATCATAGAATTAGTCACAGAGTCACAGAATCAGAGAATCTGAATCACAGAATCACAGAATCACAGAATCATAGAATCACAGAATAGAGTCACAGGAACAAAGAATTATAGAATCAGAACACCACAGAATCATAGAATTACAGAACCACAGAATTATAAAATCATAGTCACAGGATCACAAAATCATAGAATTATAGAATCCCAGATTCATAGAATTATGGAATCCCAGAATCACAGAATCATAGAATTATAAACTCGTAGTCACAGGATCACAAAATCATAGAATTATTGGATCACAGAATCACAGAATCATAGAATTATTGGATCACAGAATCACAAAATCATAGAATTATAGGATCACAGAATCCCAGATTCACAGAATTATGGAATCACAGAGTCACAGAATCATAGAATTATAAAGTTAGTCACAGGATCACAAAATCACAGAATTATTGGATCACAGAATCCCAGATTCATAGACTAATAGAATCATAGAGCCACAGAATCCCAGAATCATTGCAGTTGGAAAAGACCTTTCAGATGACCAAGCCCAAGGTTCTGCCAGGTTTTGGGGGAATGATTGTTGGGACACAGAGCTCCAGGAATCTGCAGTGCTGCTCCTCACCCCCGGGCACCCCCAGCCCTGCTGCTCCCTCCCCGTCCAGCAGGAGTTTGAAGCAGTGCAAATAAAATGACATTATTGCAGGCAGAGCTGATTTCATGAAAAATACATCACCTTTCCGTGCCTGCAGTGAAAATATATTGGTTTCTGCCAGATTTAATTAGGAGCCATCTATTCTCAGAACTTGCAGAGAACTGGCACGAGAGGGGAGTGAACAGGAGAGACTTCAAATCTTAATTCAGGGGCTGAATTAACTGACTGTAACTCTTTGCAAATCAAAGTCATGTTTCCTCCTCCTGAGCGTGCACTAGAAAAAAAAATTGTATGAAAACACTAAAATATTTATTTATTTATAATGTGGGGCTCAGGAATTACTGTTTAGCTTTGCTTTTGCTTGACAGGCATAAACTTGGCCTGAAAGGTGAACTAAAAGAACCATAAAATAATTCAGCTTGGAAGGGACCTCAGTAGTTTTACTATTTTACTGTTACCCACCTTAAAAATAGGAGTAAAGGGAGGTGAAACAGGAAGTTGCATTCAATTAAAAAAAAATAAATAAAAAAAGTTTCTGTTCACTTTAAAAGGCCTTGAAATTCTGGGTTTATCTGCTTTCTCCAACATCACATTGTGGCAGCTTTTGAGCTGAAAGCTCTGCAAGGAGAAATCATTTTGCAAGTGTCAAGACAAAGAATTTTCACTTCTCCAAAGTCTTTCTGCCCATTTTCTTAGGAGCTGAACTCAGCAAACCCTCATAAATCTTCAGGGCTGTGGGAAAGGACTCGATTTCTCTTTTTAAAGCTTTTTAATCTTTTAAAAGATGTCTAAAGCCCTGTTTGCTGGAAGGTGGTTCCATTGATGAGGGACTTTTATCATTGTGCTGGCACTGACTCTGCTACCAAACAGCCCCCAAAAATGCCTTCCTGCAAAATAAATGGCCTTGGAACACGTCAGTTTGGATGCTCTTGAACTGCAGCAAAGAGCTGGTTTAACCTCTCAGACCAAATTAACCTTCCCCCTGAGCAAGGCATTTATATTCTGCAATAAATGGACCCACACACAGGGTTATTCTGCAATTACCATGAATTTATTCTTGCTCTCCCTGTAACGTGAGCAAGTGTGGAAGGCCCAGGGTGTGCTGAGTGATGAACAGCAGGAGCAGCCCCTGCCAGACACAGACTCATCATCTCTGCTCTCTGAACTTCTTCATCACATCAAAAGCAATCCTTGAATGAGTGAGTGACAAAATGATGGTCCTACTCAGAGGATTTGCCCCTCAGGAACCCCAGGGAAACCCCTCCCAAGGGTTTTTCCCCCTGCTCTCTGCAGGAGGACAGTGATTCAACAGAGGGGATGTGAATCAGCATCAAACAGCTTTGCAAGGGCTCTTTGTTTTCATAGAATCACAGAATCAGCTGGGTTGGAAGAGACCTCTGAGATCATCAAGTCCAACCCTTGATCCAACCCCGCTGTGGTTCCCAGCCCATGGCACTGATGCCACATCCAGTCTCACCTTAAACACCTCCAGGGATGGAGAATCCACCCCTTCCCTGGGCAGCCCATTCCAATGGCTGAGCACCCTCTCTGCAAAGAAATTCTTCCCAATATCCAACCTAAACCTCCCCTGGCACAGCTGAAGCCCGAGCCCTCTTGTCTTGCTGATGGTTGCCTGGGAAAAGAGACCAACCCCCCCCGGCTCCCCCCTCCTGTCAGGGAGTTGCAGAGAGTGAGGAGGTCTCCCCTGAGCCTCCTCTTCTCCAGGCTGAACAGCCCCAGCTCCCTCAGCCTCTCCTCACAGCACTTGTGCTCCAGTCCCTTCCCCAGCCTCGTTGCTCTCCTCTGGACCTGCTCCAGCCCCTCAATGTCCTTCCTGAGCTGAGGGCCCAGAACTGGACACAGCACTCCAGGGGTGGCCTCACCAGTGCTGAGTCCAGGGCAAGAATCACTTCCTTGGACCTGTTGGCCACACTGTTCCTGAGCCAGGCCAGGATCCATTGGCCTTCTTGGCCACCTGGGCACACTCTGGCTCCTGTTCAGCTCCCTGTCCATCCCCACTCCCAGCTCCCTTCCTGCCTGGCTGCTCTCCAGCCCCTCTGACCCAGCCTGGAGCTGCCGGGGGTTGTTGTGGCCAAAGTGCAGGACTCGGCCCTTGGCCTGGTTGAACCTCATCCCCCTGGAATCAGCCCAACCCTCCAACCTGTCCAGGTCCCTCTGCAGAGCCCTCCTGCCTTCCAGCTGATCCACACTCCCCCCCAGCTTTCGAGTGGTTTTGTGTCAGTGCCTCTTAAACTGGTGGGAAACCAGTTTGAGGTTGGAACCAGAGGGGTGGTGGAAGCTGGTTCAGCTCTCTGTCTATGTGAGGTTTTTATCAGCACCTTTCTTTGGGGACAACTGGGGATGGAAATGCAGTATTTCATTGTCTTCCAAAACTTTCCAGCACCTTTGTTGCCCAGAGAAGCTGTGGCTGCCCCTGGATCCCTGGAAGTGTCCAAGGCCAGGTTGGACGGGGCTTGGAGCAACCTGGGCTGGTGGAAGGTGCCCCTGGGGTGGAACCAGATGATTTTTAAGGTTCCTTCCAAGCCAAACTATTTAATGATTCAATAAAACAAGGTGAAGGGAAATGTGCCTTTGAGACAGATTCATCCAGACAACACATCCCACTGCTTGAAGTGGTAAAACTTGATCACGGGATGGAACAGGGAAATGCTTCACCTTCCTCAATACCTGAGTTCCACCAGCACAGAGCAGCCTCCTGTGGATAATCAGCCAAAAATATGATGCCAGGCTGAAGGTGACTTCCCCCCACTCCTGGGGCCATCCCAGCTCACAGATCACAGGCCCTGAGTGCTGTGAAGGAGGAGGATGAAATCAGGAATGAATGTCCCTGACAAAACCATGGACCCACCCTCAGACCTCTTGATTTCAGAACTCTTATCTCTGCATTTAATGGACCATTTTTTGATAGTTTTTGTGACTACAGGCCCACAAACAGAGTCTGCTGCAGACATGCCTGAGTGCTGGTGTAAAACATCCAGGTTTACAGGCTACAAAAGGTTTGAAAGACCTTGAGCTCAGAGCTGATATGACCCTGTGGCTCTACACCTGCAAGTCTCTCCTCGGTCCTCGTGGCAGAACAACCCTTGTGGGTGAAGCCTTTGATTTTTTTCCTTTGTTTTTCCCTTGCCAGAGCCTGGGAGAGCCTGACATCCCATCTGCAGCCCTGACTGTCGTCCATCAGCCAAGAAAAACATCAGACCAGAACATTTGCTGCCTGACTTGTGGTTTCTGCCCTGAGCTCTGGACCAGGGAGGGTTGCCTTGCTGTGCTCTGCTGGATGAGAGCCAGCCCTGCATCTGTCCTGCAGCCATCAGCAATTCCTCCAGGAGGAGGAAGCAAAGCAGGTTTTTTGGCAAGATTCGCCCCAGCAAATCACAATTTTCTGATTAAAGGCCTTTTACCACTTGCAAATTTGTTTTTTCTCCTGTTTACAGCTCCTTCCTGGCTGGGCTCCCTGGGGCTGGCAGTGACCCCCAGCAGAACTGGTAATGGCAGGGGCAGGAGGCTGGAGGGTTGGCCTGATGCCAGCAGGGGAAAGGCTTTCAGGAAGATGCTTTTGGGAGATGATGATTTCAAGGAGATGTTTTCAGGAAGATGCTTCGGGGAGATGTTTTCAGGAGGATGTTTTTCAGCAGAGAGGCTTTCAGGAAGATGCTTTTGAGAGGGGCCTCCAAGAGAGGCTTTCAGGGAGGTGGTTTCAGGAGAGGCTTTCAGGAAAATGCTTTTGGGGAGGTGGTTTCAGGAAAATGCTTTTGGGGGGTGGTTTCAGGAAGATGTTTGGGTCGATGTTTTCAGGAAGATGCTTTCAGGAGATGCTTCAGCTCCACCATCTCTGCTGCTCTCTCCAGGTCAGGTACAGGGGACTCTCCTCATTGCTGGGCTCTACTCTGCCCATAGAATCCTGGCCTCTTGAAGTCCCTTCCAAGCTGAATTATTTTATGATTCTATAACAAAAAGCAGGTACAGACCCGCTGGGTCTTAAATCTTTTTGGTGTCTCATTTTTTTTTTCATAGAAACATAGAATCCCAGCATGGTTTGGGTTGGAAGGGACCCTAAAGCTCATCCAGTGCCACCCCCTGCCATGGGCAGGGACACCTTCCACCAGCCCAGGTTGCTCCAAACCCCGTCCAACCTGGCCTTGGACACTTCCAGGGATCCAGGGGCAGCCACAGCTTCTCTGGGCAACCTGTGCCAGGGCCTCCCCACCCTCCCAAGGAAGGATTTCTTCCTAATCATCCTCTAAACACTGGATAAGTGAGAGCTTTCCTGGACACTCTGTTGGAGACAGGAGCCTGGAAATGCTCTTCCATCCTTAACTGCTCTGGCCATAACTCTGTCACACCTGGCTCCCAAGGGAAGATGAGTGGTGGCCAATTTTCAGCTGGTTGAGAACCTGCTTCTGAAGTTTCCATCTGCCCCAAAGAGCTGCTTTCTCACTACCCCTGACCAGCACGTGGGATCCGAGTCCTGGCTCGTTTTGGGTGAGCAGCAAAGCTCCCATCACATCCTGCCTGGCCACAAAGGTGACCAGCCCCAGAGCCAGGGCAGGGAAAAATGAGCAGCACCTGATTTTTTTTATTTAATTAAAAGTTGATTTGGTGCTGTATTAAAACATGAATAAGTGAGAAAGCAAAGCTGGGACTCTGCTCCTCGCTGGCTGTTATTAAAACTCTAAATCAGGTTGCCTTCAGAGTCACCTCTGTTACCTTTGCAAATGAAAGAGGGAATTGGCCTCTTTTGTCTGTGTTTCTGGGAGGCTTCACAGGGCTCCTTTTAGTCAACTCACTTCACATCTTTGATCTGAGGAGACCCCCCTGCAGAGCCTCCAGCTCTGGGGTCCCACAGCGAGGACATGGAGCTGCTGGAGTGAGTCCAGGAGAGGCCACAAAGATGCTCCAAGGGCTGGAGCCCCTCTGCTCTGGGGACAGGCTGGGAGAGCTGGGGGGGTTCACCTGGAGAAGAAAAGGCTGCAGGGAGAGCTGAGAGCCCCTTGCAGAGCCTAAAGGGGCTCCAGGAGAGCTGGAGAGGGACTTGGGACAAGGCTTTCCCTCTCCCCTCTGCCCCTCCTCTTCCCTCCCTGCCATAGAATCACAGAATGTCCTGAGTTTGAAAGGACCCCCAAGGACCATCCATCCAACCCCTGGCCCTGCACAGACACCCCAACAATCCCACCCTGTCCCTCAGAGCCTTGTCCAAACCCTCCTGGAGCTTTGGCAGCCTTGGTGCTGTGCCCACTGCCCTGGGGAGCCTGGGCAGTGCCAACCACCCTCTGGGGGAAGAATCTTTGCCTGAGATCCAACCTGAGCCTGCCCTGTCCCAGCTCCAGCCCTTCCCTGGTCCTGTCCCTGCTCACCCAGAGCTGGAGCTGCCCCCTGGGAGGATGTTGAAGATCCCAGTGAGGTCTGACCTCAGTCTGCTCCTCTCCAGCTGAACACACCAAGTGCCCTCAGCTGCTCCTCGTGTGGCCCCTCCCGACCCTTCCCCACCTTTGTGCCTCCTCTGGGCTCTCTGTAACAGCTCCAGATCTTTGGCACAGAGAGATCCCCCCCTTCTGGCCCATCTCCCACCTCCCCTCCAGCTCTGCTCCTTTGGCAGCAGGACAACAATTAGCTCTGAGATTGTTTTTTTCCCTTGTTTTCCCAGTTCAGCCACCTGAGGGAGGACAATCAGGGTTGCCATGGCAATGGAAGGATGATGTCTTAATTTGTGGGATTCTTTGGCTAATTGTTCTGAGAATTGTAATCCCAGGAAAAACTGCTTCCTTTGGAGAAATTCACTTGTGAGCTGCACTGGCACTGAGGGAGAAGTTAAAAAGAAAGGAAAGCTGATGAAGATGTTTTTTGGTCAAAAACAATGAAAAAAAATATATATTTCAGTGAATTTTCCTGGCTTGTTTCATGTGACAAGAACAAATGCCTGGTGTTATCCAGGAATGAGGGCCTGGAATGGGCCCTAAACTTGAATTATTCATGAGTAACTCAAAGTATTTTCACAGGCTTTCTGAGGAACGTGAGTATCAGGCAGAACTAACACACATAACTGAAGATAAAACCGTGTGAAGCTTAATGGAGAACAAGAAGATTTCAAGGGCTGCTTATATGGGGAGGCACCAAAATGAAAAGGTAATTTTTCTAATACATTTTTCATCCCCAAAGCTCTAAACTGGAGGCACAGGACAGCAGCAGCACTGCTTTGGTTTTGCCCAGGTGAACAAAGCTGTGCTGGTTGGTCTGGGCTCAGAGCAGTTCCTGTGCCCCAGGGAGGCTTCTGCCCTCCATCCCCACCCAGATTTGGGGGTTGGAGGCTCAGTGACACCACTGAACTATTCATGTGCAGCAATATTTCTGCAGCAAGAGGAGGAGAAGGAGGAGGAGGAGGAGGAGGAGGAGGAAGGCACCCAGAGCATCCTCACTGCTGCTGGGGGATGTGGTGGACAAATCTCCCCCCCCAAAATTTGTTCTGTCACTGCAAAATGCTGGCTCAGCTCTGTGTCAGTGGGATTTTTGTCTCAGCACCTTTGTCTGGGGGACGTGGGTGTGGAAATGGAACATTTCCTTGTCTTCCAGCACCTTTGTTGCCCAGAGAAGCTGTGGCTGCCCCTGGATCCCTGGAAGTGTCCAAGGCCAGGTTGGAGCAACCTGGGCTGGTAGAAGGTGTCCCTGGTGGGATTGGATGATTTTTAAGGCCCTTTCCAACCCAAACCATTCTGGGGTTCTATGACCTTCCTTTAGAAGCATTTCCCAAAATGCAGCCATTTGAATATTTTCAGTTTTCTTTCGAGGAGCCTTTTTTTTTTCTTTTTAATTGCTTTTATTGCTTTCATTTCACACCCCATTGTAAATCCAAGCACAGTATTAAATCCACTGAAATCTAATAAAAATTTCAATTTTCTCTATATATTAAAAAGCCATTTAACCAAGCTAAAGCTACTTTGGAAGGGATCAGATTTCATTTCAGGGGAATCATCAGCATCCAATATTATGTTCCCCTTTGGAAAGCTGGACTCCTTTAAGTAGCTGAGGGGAGCTGGGAGTCCCCAGTTTGAAGACACTGGCAGTGAGAATTTAAGTGACAAGTGAGTCCAAAAACAAGTGGGGAAAGGCTGAGAAATGGAGGGAGACTTTTAGGATCGTGGTCATCTTAACCAAAGTCTTCTTCCACATCTGCAGCTGGGTCAGGGAAGCTGGGAAGGGCCTGAGGAGCAGCTGAGGGAGCTGGGGGGGCTCAGCCTGGAGCAAAGGAGGCTCAGGGGGGACCTTCTGGCTCTGCAACCCCCTGACAGGAGGGGGGAGCCAGGGGGGGGGGGGTCGGGCTCTGCTCCCAGGGAACAAGGGACAGGAGGAGAGGGAAGGGCCTCAAGTTGCACCAAAAGAGGCTTAGATTGAATATTAGGGATAATTCCTTCATGGAAAGGGTTGTCCAGCCCTGGCACAGCTGCTCAGGGCAGGGGTGGAGTCCCCATTCCTGTAGGGGCTTAAAATCCCTGTGGATGTGGCACTTGGGGACATGGGGCAGTGGTGGCCTTGGCAGTGCTGGGGGATGGTTGGACTCCACCTCAGAGGACTTTTCCAGCCTAAAAGATTCTGTGATTCTAAGACAAATCACTTCCCTGGACCGCAGCCATCACTGCTTTGCTTGTTCTTGGGGTTTTTTTCCCTTTTCCTGTCCGAGCCTAGAAGGAAAAAACAACAAACTGTCAGAAAACACAGCGACTTGCAGTGCTCAGGGCAGAGGGGACCATGTGCTGACCCCGGGGGGACCAAAGCATCTCCTTTCATCTTTAAACCACCCCACTGCTCTGTCTGTAAGGCCGGCCCTGACTTCCCCGGTGCAAACCTTCCCCCGAGCCTTGGGGGGGCTCAGGTGGGAGCGGAGGGGCTCACACGGGTCGGGGGAATCCTTCTCCACGGCTTTTTCCTCCCCGAATAAAGCCGCTTCCCGCTGTTCCAGGGTGGGATGGAAGGATCGCTCACCCTGAGCATCGCAGCGAGGGCTGGAGACACAAGAGGGCAGGCACAGGCTGTGCAAAGGAGACAGGGCTGTGCAAAGGAGACAGGGCTGTGCAAAGGAGACAGGGCTGCGCTCCGCTCCCCTGTCCCTCAGCCAGCCCGGCCCTGCTGCCCCCTCCACCTCCCCATCTCTGCAAAGGGGGAAAATATAGGGATTTTCCTCAGGGATTTGTGTTCTGCCCTGCCTGACCCCTCTGCCTCAAGTAGATTTGAGACAGTGACGCCTGTGAGGGGGCTGAGGTTGGGCTGCGAGCTCCCAAAGCAGCCACTTCCCCCTCCGGGGATGCTCTGCCGTTCCCGGGGTGTTCCCAAGCAAGGGAACTCACTCCCGGTGAGTGCAGGTGGCTCTGCCACCTCAGGGGGGTTTATGGGACCAGCCAGGCTGCTCTGTGCCCACCCTGAGTACTCCCTGCACAGAGCCTGCTCCCAGGGGTGGGGAGAGGTGCCAACGGCCCTTCCCAGCCCTTGCAACCCATCGCTCTCCCCCTGTGCTGGTGCCACCCCGCAGTGGCTGATGGCACATCTTGGGCACAACCTGAGCCACAGAGAGGGAGGGTGCCCATCCCTGGGAGTGTCCAAGGCCAGGCTGGACGGGGCTTGGAGCAACCTGGAAGGTGTCCCTGCCCATGGCAGGGGTGGAACTGGGTGAGCTTTAAGGTCCCTTCCAAGCCAAACCATTCCATGATTTGCCTCCCAGGTTTGTCCCCGTCCCCAGGAGCGGTGAAGCAGAGCCCGGGGAGCCGGTGGCAGTGCCAGCAGCACCGCTGGGCACGGCTTTGCCCTCCAGGCTGCAGCCAAAGCCTCTCGCAGTTAAACGCTAAAAGGCAGCAGATGGTTCCTGGTGTGAATTCTAGCCAGCGGGGCTGGAAGGGCAGCGCTCACCGAGGACAAAGGGAAGCATTAACACATTAACACACCCGGTCAGCCAGTGCAGACCGGACATTTGCAGCCGGGCTGGGAATGGGCAGGAAAGGGAGCTCAGTCCTGCCACAGGAAATTTTGAGGAGGGGGAACGGTCTTGTCCCGGGCTGTGCAGGGATGGTGAGCACAGAGGGAGACAGACAGCGAGGTCTGGAGCCCAGAGACAAAGGTGCTGTGGCCCCTCTGTCCTCAGCTGCTTTAATTCTGGTTCTCAGGTTGGTTGGTCCTGCCTTCTCCACCCTCCCGGGAAGGGTGTTCCAAGGGGCAGCAGGTTTGGACACCTCCCCTTGGCTGAATTTCTGCAGAATAAAGAAGGGGCACAGCTCTGTTTATACCCCAAGTGGGCTCGTAGTGAGAGCCTGGCTCAGCCAGCAGCAGAGACACAGGAGGAGGGATCAGGTTTTGCATTTCAGGGCTGATGTGGATTCCTACAAAGAGGAAACCAGCCTCTGGAGGCAGCTCCTGCTCCCTCTGCATCCCAGCCATCCTTGAGGACACAGTCCTGGAGCCTTCTGGCTATGGAAGGAGGGTTCAGCTTTGGGGCAGCAGCCTGGGGTGCTGGAAAGACCTCCTGGGAGATTCAGTTGATAGTTCATTATTTAATAGTTTATAGTTTCTGAGTGCTTTGTCCCCTCTCTGCCTCAGTTTCCCTGGTGGTAAATGGAGAGGGAAGTGTTGTAGCAGCATGGGATGAGCAGCCCAGCCTGGGAGATGTAGGAATATCCATACCAGGGGTTGCACCAGCTGGGCTTGCCTTTGGCTGCCAGGGCCAAAGGTGGCTTTGGAGGTGGCAAAAGCTGAAATTATCTTATCTCTGGGTGAAAAGCATCAGGGGGGCTCATGGCCCAGGGATAAGAGACCCAGGGGTCCATCAGTGAAGGTGAAGCAGCTGAAAGGTGAAGGGGCCAAATGGTTCCAAGGCTGTTCCAGGGGCTGCTCTTCTGGTGACAGCACACGGGGTTATAAATTCAGATGCATTTTGTGCCATGTAATCTTTGGGCTTGGCCTTAAGGTAATTCCGTGGGTGGCTGAGAGTCACAAGGCATCACCCTGCAGACTGTGACAGGTTCTGTCTGGGCTTGGAGCCTCTGCTCCCACCTCATCCCAGCTGGGAAAGCCACCTCCTGGTGCTGCTGTGGCCCCGGGACCCTCCCCTGCTGTGGTGCTGGGGGCTGGACAGAGACAGAATTCCCGGGGTTTAATTCTGGATCTGAACAAAACCAGGCAAAAAAACCTGCCGTGCACCGAGCCAGTGTGGAGGGGGGTTACTCCAGACCCTGCTCAGACCCCTCTCATCCCTGGGCTGAGCCCCCTCATTCCCGTTCCCGCAACGGGCACTAGGGATGCTCTCATGTTCGGAGGCATCGCCACAGGATCTGCAGCATCTCTTGGGCAGGAAACCGTCCCCGTTCGCCTCCTCCCCCCTCCTCCTTCCCAACCTCGCGGCTGAGCGCACATCTGGGAGCGTCTTCCCCAAACACATCCATCACAGCTGCCTTCCAGCGGCGAACGGAACATCTGGAGCTCCTGCTGGCTCCGAGCCTGCCCAGCCTCGCCGGGCGGTGGGTTGAACCCGGGGGGTGCAGGAGCCGCTCGGCACAGCCCCCCCCGCACCCCCGAGGCACAGCCACGTCCAGACTCACCTCCCCTCTGAGGCTGGAGCTGGGGGTGTGCGATCGCAGCCCCCTCCCCGCCCTGCCCGGGCTCTCGCAGCCGCGGGGCTCGGGGTCCGTGTGTGAGTCAGGGCTCCAGCGCTTCTCCCGCCGAGCCCCGCAGGGCAGGGGAGCTCAGAGGCACGGAGAGAACATCAGAGATGCTGCAGTCCCACCGAGTCTTGCCCTGCCTGATTTTCTCTCTGAGCTGCCGAGTGATGGAGAAGAGGCTTCAGTCTGCTGCTTTCTCCCCTGCTCACCCGTGTGAGTGTGTGTGTGTGTGTGTGTGCAGGGAGCTGAGCAGCATTTCTCGCCTTTCCTTTTATTTTTTAGCCTTTCCCTTCCCTTTTCCCTCTCCCCCTGGATTATCTGCCCACCTTTCCCCGAGAGAAACACAAATGACACCGGCGGCACAGGGTGGGTTTCTGGGGTGGTATTTTCTGCCCAAAATGGAGGGGTGGGGAGGAGGAGGAGGAGAGACGCCTGAATGCTGCAGCTCCCATCGCCGGAGCTCGGGGAGCATCACCCGGTGGGTCTGAAGCCATCAGCTCCGGGAAGCAGCATCCTCGGCTTTCCGCACTAGTTAACAGCCTGAGAGCCGCCTCGCCTTGTTTTAAACTCGCTCGCTCGCTTAATCTCCTCTCCCCTCGGCCGTGTGTGTGTGTGTGTGTGTGTGTGCAGGGGGAGGACTTTACTGCCATTGGCTCCGCTCTCGCTGCCCACCCACATCTCTTCCACATCACCTTGGTGTCTCCCTAAATAAAACCAGCCCTCCTTATCGCACCGAGGAAATCAAGAGCGAGAGTTTGAATGGATTTTATATAAATATTTACCCCGACGAAGCCGCCGCCGAGATCGTGGGATAAACTGGCGGCAGCTGCTCTCACTCCCCTCCTCTCGCCCGCCCCTTAAAGGCTTTGATTACTTGGGAGAGAGGAGACATCCAAATCCCAGTTCTAGCTGCAGACTGACCCAAAAAGCGGTGCCAGGATTTAACTTAGCCATGGATCTGAAGGACAGCACCAGCGAGGACAGCATGGGCAGCCTGCAGCCCTCCAGCATCCAGATCTTTGCCAACACCACCACGCTCCACGGGCTCCGCCACGTCTTCGTCTACGGCCCGGTGACCGTCCGGCGCCTGCTCTGGACCTTGGCCTTTGTGGGCTCGCTGGGGCTGCTGCTGGTGGAGAGCTCGGACAGGGTGGCTTTCTACTTCTCCTACCAGCACGTGACCAAAGTGGACGAGGTGGTGGCCAACAGCCTGGTGTTCCCCGCCGTCACCATCTGCAACCTCAACGAGTTCCGCTTCTCCCGCCTCACCACCAACGACCTGTACCACGCCGGGGAGCTGCTGGCCCTGCTCGACGTCAACCTGCAGATCCCCAACCCCCACCTGGCAGACCCCGCCGTCCTGGCCATCCTCCAGGAGAAGGCCAACTTCAAGCACTACAAGCCCAAGGTGTTCAGCATGCAGGAGTTCCTGGCGCGGGTGGGCCACGACCTGAAGGATATGATGCTGTACTGCAAGTTCAAAGGGCAGGAGTGCAACCACGAGGACTTCAAAACTGTGAGTGTGAGCAGACACTCTGCTTTTCCTCTTCTCTGGGCGTGTGGATGGTGCTGTTGCAGGGCCAGGGTGGTGCTGGTGGCTAAGCCACGTGGGCACGGCGTGGTGGGCGAGCGGCTGCCGGGCTCTGGCGTGGCAGAGGAGGAGCAGGAGCAGCCTGTTGAGCTGAAGTTTGTTTGTTGGAGTCCTAACAGGGGGGTTTTGTGGGGCCAGACCTGCAAGGGGCTGCAGCAGGTCCAGCCTCCATCCTGGGTGATGGCACCCAGGTGGCTCTCTGGTGTCAGGGCAGGGCATGAGATGGGTCCTGCTGAGCACCACGGGGGCTTGGGGGGTCTCTTGCTTTGGGCAGTGGATGTCAGGAGCTGGAGGAAGGAGAGAGGGCTGGAAAGGGGCCAGCAAGAAGGGCAGGGGCTCGGGGCTGTTCTGAGTGGTGTCCAGCTGTACTGCCCCAGGTGTTTGGAGATGTGCTGGAATTATAGAAGGGGAGATTTTTCTGCTTGTTCCTGCTGTTCGTGGCTCATCAGTCTTGGTTTGCTGAGGAGTGTGAGCAGCAGCTGGGTACCTCCCTGGTGCTGTGCCATGCCTGGTGCTGTGCTGGAGAGAAGGGGGGGGAAGAAGAGAAGCAGAGGGAAAGAAATGAGGCTGAGTTCTGATCCCAGTCTGCTCCCAGGCTGGGGGAGATGGAGCGAGCCGGGTACTTGAGCATCCTGAGGGAAGCAGACACTGCTCAGTTCCAGCTCCTGCTGGCAGTGCAGGCTGCCCTGGGTGCCCGGGCTGGCAGAGAGTGCCAGGGTAAAATAAAAAGAATAAGGAGGTTGTCTGGAAGAAGTGGTGCCCCCCTGTGCTGCTGGGGCAGGTGAGGGGGTTGCAGAGGGGGCTGCTCCCCCAGGCTGGGGTCTGAGCCCATCCTGGCTGAGATGTGGGGGTGCTGGGGACTGGGTAAGTCACACTGTGCTCTCAGGCCACGCTGGCCAGTCCCTTGGCACCGACTGAGCTGTTGGGGAGGGGGGGTCGGTGTTCCTGGAGTCAGGAATCCTCCAGCTCTCAGTGGTCGTTTCTCCGGGGGTGATGTTGCTTGTTCTGCTCACTGCCCTGAGTCCTGCAGGGGCCAGGGCAGGTTTTGTGCTGGTCTGGTTTGTCAGCAGGATCTTTGTATTGTCAGCAGGATCTTTGTGTGGTTTTAGGAGAAGGGAATATTTTCTGCCTCTGCTGCTTCTGGATCTCGCAGCGAATGAGTCCGACTGAGTCCTGCTCCAGAGTCTCTGCCATCACCTGGGCTGGGCTGCCTTTAAACCTCTGAGCAGGGACAGATCATTTTATGCCTCAGTTTTTGCCTGTGCAGAACCCTGATGCCTTGCCCTGGATACCCAGGCAAAGCAGTCCCTTGCTCCTGCTCCCTGGGCAGGTCTGAGCAGAGGGTGGGGGTCATGGGGGTCCTGTGGGTCATGGGAAGGTGTCAACAAAGCCCCAAGCAGAGGGACTTGCTAAAGACAAGCCATGTGTGACCAAGCCTGGAGAATGGGATGGAAAAGGAGACACAGGTGCCAAAGTCCAGGGGACAGAAGAGTTGGGGAGTGAGGACAGATCCCGACAGGATGGACAGACCTCCCTTACCTGTAGTGAGGATATGGGGAGCAGGAGCTGTTTTGCCCCTGGGCTTCCCAATAATGCAATAAACACCAGCCAAAAGCAAAAGCCTCAAAGCCAGGGAGCAAACAACACCTCCAAAACATCTGCAGGCCTTAAAAAAAGCAGGTCCTTTTCTCAGAGAAGGTAGGAGCTCTTGGCAGCCCCCCCTGGGACACAGTGGGGTGTCAGCCCTGGCCAGTTAGTTTTTTGAGGTAGCTGCTCCTGAAACAAGGATTTATTGCCTTTTTTTCCGTAGGGGGACACAGTAGTTTCCAGAAAGACAAACATTCCCTGTCTGCCAAATAAATGATCTGTTAAAACAGATCAGGGCCAGCTACAATGTGGACTGACAGTGCTTGTCTTTGTCAAAGTGCTGGAGGGATTCAGGGAAATACTTCAGCCCATTCTGCAAAGCAGGTCCTGGATGATCCAGAAGACAACACTGCTTGTTGTGCCTCTAACAGGGGCAGGGGTTCAGTCTCCCTGACTCCAGGCAATCCCTCAGGTTATGGAAATCCAGCAAAGCATCACTCAACAGGGACACAACAACCCTGTTTTGCCTTCCAGATTTTACCTCTCGGAGATGAAAGGCAGCAAAAAGTGTCTGCTTGAAGGATGAGTAAGTTTTTCCACAGGGAGAAGCTGGAAAGGTCTTTGAGCTGCCTCCAGGCTGAATCAGAACCTCATGTCCTGGATGAATTTTGCATTTAATCACCAGCAACCTGTTGCAGCTGCACTGGGGCTCTGTGACAGCCCATCCATCCTGCTGCAGCACCCACAGGAGAAGCATCACCTGCCTTGTTTCCTGAAGGGAAACAGGGTGTAAATCCCAGAGCACTTCTGTGATACATCAGCAGGGTGAGGAACTAAGGGTTGATTTATTTTCTGTACTCCCCAAATTCAGGCCCCTGGCAGCAGAAGAGGCAGGAGCTTTGCAGCAGGAGGCTGCACCAAGGCAGGAACTCTGCAATCAGGTGCTGCTGGAGGAGTCAGGGCCGTGCTTTTGGTGCAGGGAGGGGTGTGTGGGGTGCAGGGTGGCCCTGGAGAAAGCCCACGGGGCTGTTGCCTTGTGGGGAAGCAGGAGCTGGAACTGGCACTTTGAAAACACGACTTTACCCTCCTTCCTCCTCCCCTTCCCTGTTTAAATTCTCTGTCGCTGCTTTTATCACCAGGATTTGAGCTGTGCCTTCCCTCCACTCCCTGGTTCCTCCCCAGGATGATGCCTGTGAGACATTTCCTCACATTCAGGTGTGCCCAGGGGAGTGAGTCTCCTGAGATTTTCTGCAGAGACCCCCCAAAGGGACAGTGAGGACCTGCTGCCCCCGTGCTGCCATTGCCACAGAGCAGATCATTTAATGCAGAGCTCTGCTGTGGGCAGGGCAATGGAGAAAACAGGCAGGACAAACAGCAACCCCACTCCCTTGGAGTGTTTGGAGGAGGAAAGTGTTGGGAGGAAAACAGCAGCAGCCAAGGAAATCCCCTCCTTTTTTCCTGCCCTGCTCCTCTCGGGAGGTCCTGCTTGGAGAGGACCTGGCAGATGGGATTTTCTGGAGGAGCTGTGCTCATGCTGCTCCTTGTGACTTGAAGGTCTCTGAGCCTGGGAGAGCTGTGGCTGGTCACTGCTGGGATTTTCTGGGAGTGCCTCTTTCCTGGGATCCTTAGGGTGGCTCGTGGTCCTTTGCTGTTCCATCCCCGGGGCGATGGCAGGGGAGCCCTGGGGGACAATTTGGGGCGTGGCACAGCAAAAGTGTGTGAGAAAACCTGTGAAAACCCTTTCAGCCCGTGGGGTAAACCCATCCTGAAGGGTGGGACGGCCTGGGAGTGGATACTGGGAATATGAGCAGCAGGGGAGTGGGAAATCTTGGTGCCACCTTGATGAGAAACGATGCCCAGCAGCCCAGCCCTGCCAGGCTGGGGCCCTGGGGATGTGTTCTGAGCGTTCTGGTGGCTGCACATGTTCCCATGAGGTCATTTGCTAAATGCAATGTGTGGACTGGGCTTCCTCACACCTCCAATTCATCCCAGATAACACAATGACTTCCCCCGGGCCTGCTCTGCCATGTCCATTTATTTTCGTGGCCATGACAATTGAAGGATAGAACTCATTTATTTTCAATACACATTCTCCTGACAGACAGGGACCACATAATGGAGAGGATCTCATGTGAATATTGCTATTTTAAGACACAGGTTTCTGTCAATCTATCTGCCTTTTCCCGTACATATATTTTCCCCCATTCTTTCCTGTGCATCCACGAGGTCAGTGATTAGTGAATAGGTTTTAATTAGTCCATTCTCAACTCTTATCATACAACTTCCACTTCCCTCAATAAAAAAATAAATAAACAATCATGATGGTGGCTGCTAGACTTGGGGAAACTTTACTTTCCTGTTGAACAATTTTTCTGGAACGTTGTGACTTTTCCCAAAGTTTGCTGCAGGACCTGAGCTGCCACAGTGAGATCTGCAATTCTGGGATGACTTTTACACAAACAGGTGGTTTTTCTCCTAAGAGACCAGGTCCTTGTGTGGCCTTCCCAGCCTGGGTTGTGATATCTGGAGTCTGGAGGTGCTGTTGGGGTTCAGTGTGTGGGCACAGGGGGAGTGCAGGGTCATTGTTTTGCCCCTGGGGGTGTCTCAGGTGGTGTCTGAGCTGAGGTGGGTTGTTCCTGGGTCACACATCTGGCTGACATGCAAACCCTGCCCTTGAGAAATGCAGACCCTCATCCTACTCCATGTTTTTCTGGACTAAGTTTCTCTGTCCCCTGAGGATTTGTGACTGTGGTGGTGCTTCCCCCTTTGTATTCCCTTTATTTATCCCAAACTGGGAGGATAATGCTGTAAATTCAGGAAGTTGGGCTGAATGTTCATGAAAAAGATCTTTCTGGGTTTGAATTGTTAATGGACTTAAAAATCTACCAAAGAGAAAGCTGTAGAACTTCACTGAGGTCTTTTCATGGCAAACCTGATTTTAAATCCTTTAATACTGAAAGGGTGAAACAGGGACAGAAATTTCAGAAGTGAGGCTGCAGCTCATTGGCTTGGGACATTGGTGCTACACATTTGAGAAGCTGAGACTCAAGACCTGACCAGCCCAGTGATAAAATCCTCCTTAATGCTCTTGTAAAAGCTCTGTGCTTGGTTCTGGGTTTGAGCTGCTTCTCAGCCAGGCAAACTGCCCTCCCTCACTGGGGCTTTGAGGTGGGGAATGACCCAAACAGCTGAGATATGTCAGAAATGGGCACTGCCAGGGTGCCAGAGACAGCTGGAGAGCAGAGGGAGAGGAGGCCCAGGGAGCAGGAAGGATAAAGGATTTCTGTGTGTCAGAGCCAGCTGAGGGCTCAGCCTTCCCTGGCACTGCCTTTGGAGGAGAGCAAGAACCACTCCTGACTTCCAAGTGATTCCCATTCATCCCAGTTACTCATCAGGAGGCCAAGTGGGAGCTCTCCTGTCCCCTCCAAGCCCCCCCTGCCCAGGGATTTGCACTCAGAGCAGCAGCTGGAGCAAAATGCAAGAACTGCCCTCCAGCTGAGGGAGAAATGCTGAGCAAGAGGGGTTTAGGGATAGAGGGGATGTCTGAGGGCTGCAGGGCTTTATCAGAACAATCCTGGGAATTCCATGAGCCTTTCCTTGCGTTGGGAACACCTCTGAGTCTCCCAGACAGGCCCTGGGAGCTGCAGTGGAGGGGCAAAGCTGTAAACAACTGAGAGCAAAGATGAGAAATGTCTTCCAGCAGCCACGTCCTGGTGTCTCCTCAGCCCCTGGCTCCCTGGGACCAACACAGCTCCTGTCACAGGCTCCCCCTGACAGCAGCTCCTGGGCCAGGACTCCTTGCTGCCTGCAGTGGATGGAGGGTGAAACCATGAGAAGCTTTCAAATGGACTCGTGCTCTTTCTAGACAGGAAAAAGGCTTGATTTAATCATGCCCCAAACTAAGTTAAGGCCAGGAGAGACAAGGAACATATGAAAACCCAGCATGGCTTCCATCTGGAGGGGGAAAGTGGAACAAAATACCTTGTCCTGACCTTCTTCCTCACCCCTCGTGCCCCTTGGAGACCTCCTGGCAAATAATGAATAACCTCCCAGATGTTCCCTCCTGGGGAATCTTGGGGCTTATCTGACCAAGGGCCTGTGGAAAAGCAAGATGTGAGTGCTGCAAACCACCCTGTGGGTTTAAACACTCCCTGAAAGGTTCTGCCCACCACGTCCATGGTCCCCACAGACAGAAAGGGATGAAACTCTGAACAGTAAACAGGAGAAGTTCTCACTGAATTAAAGAAGAAAACAGGTCTGACTTTGGTGAGAACTCCTGGGTGAGGGCCTGGGTGGCCTCTTGAGGTCCCTTCCAAGCTGAATTATTTTATGATTCTGTAACAAAAAGCAGGTGCTTTTTAAGATTTAAGACCTGCCGGGTCTTAAATCCTTTTGGTGGTTCTATCTTTTCCTGGAAACATAGAATCCCAGCATGGTTTGGGTTGGAAGGGACCTTGATGACCATCTCATTCCACCCCCTGCCATGGGCAGGGACACCTTCCACTAGCCCAGGTTGCTCCAGCCTGGCCTTGGACACTTCCAGGGATCCAGGGGCAGCCACAGCTCCTCTGGGCAACCTGTGCCAGGGCCTCCCCACCCTCCCAGCCAACAATTGCTTCCCAATGTCCAATATAAACCTACTGTGTTTCAGTTTAAAGCCATTCCCCCTTGTTCTGTCCCTCCAGCCCCTTGTCCAAAATCCAACATCACTGCAGTGCCACAGGCAGGACAGTAAATTAATTGCAGAGGAGAGTTAATGACCAGTGGGAGGAATTAATGAAAGCTTCACCCTTAGTCATCTAAACTTCCACTGCTCCCTGGCACTGAAATGGGTGCTGTGACAGAGACATCCATGAAATCCTCTGTGTTCCTTCCCCCTCCTCCTGCCAGGCTGTGGAGCAGCACGTGGGATCCCTCACTGCCTGTCACCCAGGGAGCAGGGCTGGGAACTCACAGCAGCTCTCCAGGGATGGAGAAACCCGGGAAAGAGGAACAGGGACGTCAGAGAGGCGTCAGTGTGACCTCAAAGGGGTGGTGGTGTCACATTTTGGGAGGTGGGAGGCACTCCCAGCCATCTGGAAAGGGGTGATTTGTTTGAGAGGGACCTCGGGTGAGAACTGATATTTGCCACCAGGTTTCTTGGTTCCTCTGTGAAAATATGGACCAGAAACTGCAGTTTCTGTTCATCAGACTGGTATTTTTCCCTGGATATACTGGTGGGATTAGGGTTAGGTTTAGGGTGAGGTTTAGGGTGAGGTTTAGGGTGAGGTTTAGGGTGAGGTTTAGGGTTAGGTTTAGGGTTAGGAAACTCCCAGAACATGATATGTTCTCTCCTCTTTTGCTTGGAGGTGATGACAGGTTACAGCAGCCACAGAGTCTTCTGGATCATTATTTCTTTGAAATAATGTTTGTGGATTTTTTACTTTGTTTTGTTTTGTTTTGTTTGGTTGGTTTTTTTTTTAACTGAAAAGAACCAAAGTGTTTTCCCCAAAGGCTTTGTGAAAACTGCAGCTGTGGAAGATTCTCGACCAGCATTCCCATCTAAACCAACCCTTATGTAAAAAATGGCACAGTTTCCATGCCCAGCATGAGGAGGCAGGGTTGGGATATCACCCTGAAGGGAAGGAGTTGCTGGGTCAGGGGTTGAGCTGGATCCCTGTGGATTGAGCTGCATTTTCCCTGCTCCACCCTGGCCATGGATCCTGCAGCCACCACCCCTCCTCCAGATGCTCTAAATGGTCATTAATTCCTGATAAATTATGCTGGGGCATCTCCTGGAACACCGGTGACACCCACAGGGACAACCAATGGATTCGTTTCTGTCCAGGGATTGCAACTGGATTAACAGGAGTCCCTTGTAGGGTGTGTGTAAATCCAAGGATATGATGACAGAGAAGATTCCACGGTGGAAATGGCTGTTGAGGATGAGCTGTGGGACAAACCAAATCCCAGGCTGACAAACCAACCCTATTTCCACTGAGCCCCAGTGGAATTTCCCTCCTGAAGACGTTAATGGGGGTGAGATGGTGCTGTCAGCCCCCACAGTTCCATCCATCCCTGCAAAACCCTCCTCATTATCCCTGGGAAGAACAAAAAGCCCCTCAGATGTCTCTGCACATCTGCATCTCTCCAGGGAAAAACAGATCAAGAGGGAAAGAGTTTTTCTCTGGTGCTTGTGCACCAGAAAGACAAGTTGGGGTCTCCTGGGAGGGGATTTCCCACGGGAAAAATGAAAGCTTTTTGTCTTGAAGCGTTTCTGTTTGCCATGAAATGAATCCAAATGAAAAATCTCAGTGCAGAATAAAACACTGCAGCCCTGGGATGTCTCAGGAATAATGGATGGTCTGATTTTTCAGCTAGTTTTGAATTAAGTAATGGAAAAAGTGACCCAGAGCTGGGGAACTCTGCAGCATGTGCAGTGTCCACGTTGGCACTTGTGGGGCAGGTGCACCCCAGGCTCTGTTTTCCAGGGGTTTTGAGGCAAAACCTGGAATAATCTGAGGTTGGTGAGGGTGAACCCTGAGTTATACATCCACATCTGGCTTTCCCTGAGTGAGAGGATTTCATTCCCTGCTTTCCAAGGGCAGCTCCCAGAGCAAGATGCTCCTGACAGAGCATCCTCTGAGCTTCCTGGGGATGGTTTCTCTGAGCAAGATCCTCCTGACAGAGCATCCTCTGAGCTTCCTGGGGATGGTTTCTCTGAGCCTCCTGTCAATACAGGGCTCTCCCTGTCTTCCTGTTGGCAATAAATTGTCAATTCCTGCTGCCATTCCTATTGGCAATAAATTGTCATCCCCTCAGGGCAAAGAGCTGTTTGCCTGGTTTATGTTGATGGTTAAATATTTATTATTAAAATCGATTAAACTTTAAATAAGGGAGGGGATTTGCTTTAACTCGTTGCAGAGGATGGGTTGTGGTTTTGTGCAGACACAGGGACATCCATCATTCCTCTGCAGGAGGAATTCAAACCAAACAGATTTTTCTACAAATGCCTTCACTCAAAAACCCATTTTGAAAGCTTTTCTTGCTGTATTTTCAAAGCAGGGTGTACCTGAGCATCCAGGGCTATTCCCAAACCCCAGGCAGCTTCTGCGAGTGCTGCTGAGTGAACTGTCCACCTCCCTTCCCCTTTGGAATGCTGTTAAACATGGAAGGGTGTTTCTAAGCCCAAATTACTCCCCCACTTGCTGTGCTGTTGGTTGGAACAATTAATTGCAGCACATTTTCCTCCCATGTTTCAAACCTGTGTAATGCAGGGGGTTAAAGCACAGCCACCACAGTTAATGTTAATGCAACATTTAACCCTTTATTCTGAGAATCTCTTCAACATCAGTAGTACAAAACTATTAACTGCAGTAATATAATGGAGCATTTTCAATCTTATTATAGAGAAGAACAATTTTCCAGCCATGGTGTTCAGTGTAAAAAGGATCAGGCTCAATACATTAAAAAAAAAAATCCAGCCATTTATTATTTCCCAAGATCAAATATTTCTCTAAGAGTCCTGCATGAACAAGTGTTAGTAAAGAAGACTTGGATCTCTGCATATCACATTTAAGTTTTTTTTTTTTTCTTCCAGAAAGAGACCAAAAATACAAATCATTATGTTTATATATAAATACTGTGCATTCCCAGTTTAGAGACAAACCAGTCGTGGAGATCAAGCAAGGCCAGTTTGGTCACCAGGGGCAGGGAAATGTGCTGGGCATTTGTTTTGTTGTAAATCAGGGAGGTGGTCACAGTAATATCAAAACCTGGGGGATGAGGTGTGAGTTGTTCACACAGTCATTGTGAGCCCTTTGTGTGTTCTGGTCCTTCCATGCTGGGGTTTTTTTTCCTATCAGGAGGAGAAATAAATATCTGAGTCAAGTATGTTCTCATTGCTCTTGTCTTTCAAAAAAGACACAAACACTTGCATTGAAAACGACAAAACCAGGAGTCAGGATGTGGCTTTTGTGCTGAGAAACCTTTTGGATCACCCATCATCCCTCCTCCAAGCTGGGCCCCAGCAGCTCCATCTCCTGATCCCACCTGGAATTGTTTCTCCTCTCCTTCTGTGCAGGCACATCCAGGCTGGAGACATTCCAGCTGTTTGGGGTCCCCTCAGCCAGGGGGGGTTTGTCAGACAAGGTGTTGGCAGCTGGTTGTTGAGGAGGGTGATGGTTCCAAGGTGCAGGGGATGGTTTGGGGTCACCCAGCACAGCAGGGATGCCCCAAATCCCACTTTTAGGCTGGTGATTCTCGCTGCTTGTGGGGAATCCCACGTTCCTGAGGTGAGAGAAACAGCCTCAAGTAGTTCCAGGGGAGGCTCAGATTGGACATTAAGGAAAATTTCTCCATGGAAAGTATCATAAAGCACTGGCACAGGCTGCCCAGGGCAGGGGTGGATCCGCACCCCTGGCAGTGCCCAAAAAACAAGTGGCTGTGGCACTTGAGGACGTGGGCTAGTGATGAACGTGGTGGTGGGGCTGGGTGGGACTTGATGACCTCGAAGGTCTTTTCCAGCCTGAACAATCCCACGATTCCATGATCCATCTGGGCGGGTTTTGTGTGTTGCTCCTGAGTTGGGAGACTGGGTTCTTCTGCCTGCCCAGTGCAGACTGGGAGAGGGGAGAAGTTGGGAGCAGTGCCTGGGCTGGTGAGTGTGGGTAGGCAAAGGATGGCAGAGGATATTCCCAAGGGAACACCCCAGCTCTTTCCCTGCAGGCACCAGGAGCTGCCAGCTGTGCCTTTGGGCCTCGGAGCTTGCCCTGGGTGTGGGCAGCACGTGGGTGGCTGGGAGCTGGGCAGCATTTCCACTGCAGTGGCACCTCGGGGGTCCTTTCCCACTCAGGATTCTCTGGTTTGGTGGCAGCAAGGTCTGTGGCTGAATCCAAGGAGAAAGTGGAAATCCGTGTCCTGCTCCAGGCAGCAAAAGCAACACAGAGCACAGCAGGACCAGCACCTGGTCCTCGAGGTCCCAGGAGTTCCTGCTGCCTGTGGGATTCTGTCTCCAAGAAGGGATTTGAGATCAAGGGAGCGAGGACATCTGTGTGGGTCTCCCTGAGGAGCAGCTGAGGGAGCTGGGGGGGCTCAGCCTGGAGAAAAGGAGGCTCAGGGGGGACCTTCTGGCTCTGCAACCCCCTGACAGGAGGGGGGAGCCAGGGGGGGTTTGGGCTCTGCTCCCAGGGAACAAGGGACAGGAGGAGAGGGAACAACCTCCAGCTGTGCCAGGGGAGGGTCAGGTTGGACAGCAGGAGGAATTTCCTCATGGAAAGGGTTGTTAAACATTGGGATGGGCTGCCCAGGGAGGTTTGGAGTCCCCACCCCTGGAGGTGTCCCAGGAAGGCCTGGCTGTGGCACTCAGTGCTCTGGGCTGGGGGACAAGGGGGGGATCATTCACAGGTTGGACTTGATGGCCTTGGAGGTCTTTTCCAACCCCAGTGATTCTGGGATCCTGTGGAAAAGTCCTATAATTTCTGCAAATAATGCTTGTCTCTGTTCTTTCCCCACATTTTTCATGCCGAACTGTCATAAAAAAACTCTTTCATGCTGAATTTCCTCCCTTTCCTCCTTCCTTTACCAGTAACACAGAATTATATTCCCATTTCTTTAAAATTCTGAGGTTCAGCAAGCACATAAATTACACTTTAAACCCCCAGCCCCAACTGTAAAGCAAATAGTCCTTTCCTCTCAGGGAACCATTCCTTCAACTTGTTATTTTGAGCTCCATCCTGGTTGTTGTCGTGCAATGGCAACTTTGTGGAAAAGAAGGTTAAGTGCTGAGGCTAAAACAGGTTCAAGTATAATCCAGAGTGCCCTTGGCAAAGACAGAAGGGTTTTAGTGGGTCTCATTCATCACTGCCTGACTGCTTAAAGTGCTTGAGTGGCTCATTATTATTTTTATATGCCTTTACAAGAGCTGCAAAAGAGCCAAGAGAAAAGTATCACTGTTTTCCTCCCTTAACCCACACTCAAGAGGGAACAATAATATTTAAGACTTCAGGGTGCAGTGGAAAAGGTTCCTCTTCAGAACCCAAATTCCCCTCCGTGAGCCACGTGGGGCAGCTGAGGCTCAGCTCCAGAGATGTTCCTGTGGGTGTGGACTCACCTCCAGGGTGGAATTTTGGAGCTGAGAACTGGGAGCTGCTCTTGCCAGCTGGGATTTCCAGACCCTCATGAAACCATCACCTGTCCCTAAAGCTACGTGTGGCTTTTCTCCTCATCCATCCCTGCAGGTTGGATAAACCTGCAATATAGGAACCCTGCAGTAAAGGGAAGGATTGTTTGTCCCATCTCTGGGAGTTGTGGAGGCACTGGAAGGGTTTGCTCAGGGAGGTTGTGGCTGCTCCATCCCTAGAAGTGTCCAATGCCAGGATGGAGCAACCTGGGCCAGTGGAAGTGTCCCTTCCATGGCAGGGGGTGGGACTGGATGATCTTTAAAACCCCTTCCAACCCAAACCATTCTGAGATTCTGTGATGGTGCAACATTAAAATGAATATTTTGGAGAGCACGGACCTCAAACATCTCTGAGAAAGACCTGTGAGTGCTCCAGCCCTGCCTGCTTGTTTGGCACATCCATCCCAGGGGACACACCCAGTGTTCCAAGCAGTCCATACCTGGGAATTTGTGAATCCCCACAATAACATCACAGAGGTCCTGACTAGTGGTTTGTTGTTTTTTTTTAATTAAGTGGTTGCTTAACCTTGCCAAGGCTCTTTCCAAAGCTCTTCCTTCCAGAGCTCAGGAGGTGCTGATGCCGCTGGAGAAGGTGGTGTTTTCATTCCACCAGCCTGGAGCAGAGTGAGAGGATGAGGGGGGTAAAGGAAAAGAGATGCCTGTGAGAAAAACTTCTCTCTTGAATTTAGAAGGACGGCACAAACTCATGGAACAAAAGAAAGAATTTATTCAGCGTGATGGGTCTGCTCTCACACCGAGTTCTTCGGGGAGAAAAGACCCCTTGGGTTTCAATTTCATGCATTTTATAGTTTTACAAAAATCCCACCTTTTTCAGATAAGCTTAACATATTCACTTTTACCTAAAAAAGGTTTCTTTTCTCTGAAAAGGGGCTTTCCCTTCTTTTTAATTGGCCACTGGCCATCCTCTGTCAAAAGTGATGGATCTTCCTTTGTTCTTAGCCTGAAGAGAGAAAAAGAAACCCCCTGTGTACCAAACTCTCACATGTCCTGAAAGACTTTAATTTTTAGGAGTTTTTATATTTCCCTTAACTGGCCAAATAAGACCCTGACACCCAAGTCCACTCTGAGGCTTGGATATCTCACAACTTCATGATACGCCTATAAACTCATATTTTTATTTCTCATACACCTGTTCTAGGAGGGGAGATGATGAGAACTGAGCTGGTTTTAAGTGTGTGAAGAGCTGGGATTGCTCTGTGGAAAACACACCGAGGGATAAACCCTGAGGGGGAAATGGAGCCATTCCAGCTGAACCATGTGCTGCCTTGGGAGCAAAGGGTGTAAATTGGTCATAGATAACTCGAGGCTGGAAGTTAGAAAGGGGTTTTTTTTTATTATTATTCCTTGAAGGACTGAAATCCTGAAGTGACTGCTCGGTGGGAATAATGGGGATAAAGAGCCCAGCAGGGTTTAAGGCAGGATCATCCCTGGCAGATGGGATTAGGTGATGTGGGTGCCAGGAGCTGCACTCCAGGACCTCTCCAATTCCATACACACCAGCATTCCCCTGTTCTGAAGGAATGGACTGGGTGCACACCTGGATCTGGGCTCAGCAGGATGGTGGGGTGCCTGGAAAAGCTGGAAAAACACAGTCATGTCCTGGAAAGCTCTTCCCCCTGAGTTCCTGGAGGCACAGAGTGTGAATTCCGTGTTTCTTGGCCACGGGGAGATTTTAACACCCAGCTCATCAGACCTGGAAGTTCCATTGACTCAGCCCCTGGCCAGCTCTGGTTGGACACAGTGATATTTTGTCCAGCAGGGTGCAAGTCCTGGGGGTGTTTGACCCTGCCCAGGGCTGGGGGAAGATCCCACCTGGAAGTTCAGCAGCTTCTCTTGAGGGTGTTCCTGTAACTTGCTGTGAGCAGCTGCCCAAAACAGGAGGGTGAGACCTGAACTGCCCTGAATCCCTCAAATTCACATTAATCCCTCAAATTCACATTAATCCCTCAAACCCACATGAATCCCTCAAACTCACATGTTGGTGTCAAGTTGAGGACACACTTGAGTGTTATTCAATTTTCACCTTCAAGGGGTGGTAAGAACACCCCGGGGATCTTGCTGAAGGCCAGTCTGATGGAAATCAAGGCACTGGATGTGAGGAGATTTTTGTTTGCCTGTGCTGGTGTCACATCTGTGAGCCCCTGGGATGGTGTTGGATTTGACATCGTGCAAAAATGGCTATATAATGTATATGTAATATACATTATATATATATAATGTATATATAATGTATATATAATGTGTATATATATAATGTATATATAATGTGTATATATATATAATGTATATATATAATATATATGTGTATATATATGTACATATATATATAATATATATAATGTATATATAATGTATATATAATGTACATATACATTATATACATTATAAATTATACATTAATATACATTATATTATATACATTATATATATATAATGTATATATAATATACATTATATAATGTATATAATGGCTATATAATGTGTACAGTGCTTAAAATAAATATAATGTGTATAATGCTTAAAAAGAATATAATGTTCTTTCTGATTTATGGGGTCTCTGAGCAGCAAAGGAGAAAAAGGGGGGACAGCCCTGGCTGGAGTGATTCTGACCCAAAGCTTTCCAGAGCTCTCAACACAACAGGGAGAGAAACGGAGACCTTATTGGAAAACACATGAATAATCCCCCTCTGCAGAAATGAGTTGGTCTCGATTTGACCCGCCCGGGAGCTCTGATTATTGTCTCACCAAACAGAGCACCTGGGCTATTATCCCCTAAATGAGGGAGAGCAAACGCGGTTCCTTTGCAAAGCCCGGCTCCCCCGCCAGGCTGGAATGTGCTGCAGCATTTGGAAGTTTGCCCTGGGGTTTCCCAGGGAGCCGAGGCCGTGGGATGTTCCCTCTGCCCACCGGGGTTTCCCTCCCGCGGATGGGAAGGGATTGTTGCCGCTGTTAATTAGGGCTGTGTGGAATGGAAACGCTCCCGGCAAACCTGGAGCCGCATCCAAGGGGTTGTGGAGCGGGCTTGGACTGCAAATAACTCCCCTGGAAGGTGCTCTGGGATCCCTGGAGTGGCTGAGTCTGAGGTCTGGCATCAGTGATGCTCTCAGGACAAGCCAAAGTGCAGATGGGGGCTAATTTGGAGTCCCTTCAGTTGACTTAGGGGGTGTTGGCTAATGAGGCTGGGACTGGCTTCGTGCTGAACGTGCTTGATTTTGGTGGCAGCACTGGGATTGTGCTCTGAGTCCCCTCTGTCCCCTTTTGAATCCTAAATTAGGAGCTCAAAAGCTCTGCTGGCAGGAGCAACGACCCTGCTGCCCTCCCTTTGTGCTGCAGTTGGAGCTGCTGCTGCTGGAACCCTTCAGGGCTTTGCAGAGGGATTATCCCGATGGAGAGGAGAACTGTGGATCAGGGTGGCTGGGCCTGGGCTGCTCCTGCTGCACAGGGAGGGATGCCCTGCTTAACCAGTGAGACTAAGGAGCAAATCCATGCTGGCTGTGTGGGATGAAGGCAGTAAAGCTGAGCAGGTGGAGGTGGCTCTGCCAGAGCTCCCCTGGGCACCGGAATCACCTCTGCTCAGCAGCAACAGGGTCGTGCTGGTGAAAATACACCAGAAGTGTGCAGGATCTGCCCCAACCAGCAGCTCAGCATCACCCTGAGCTGCGTGTGAGCCTGGGATGGGAGAGCTTCCCATCCCTCACTGCTGAGTTCCAGCCCATTTGCTCTGGCTCTGTGCATATGTTGTCAATTCAGCAGCACCTTCACACAGTCACTTATAATTCACATTCGCCGGTTTTTAATGAATGTTTGTTCAGCGGAGCATTTTGCAGGGAGAGTGCGTGGTGTGCAGAGCCAGCCCACATCCCAGCAGCCTCCAGCACCATCTGAGGAGAGGCATCCAGCTCAGAAACAAATCAGGAATGTGTTCTGTGTCACACGCTGCCTGCGGTGTGAGACCAGGGGGGACTCTGTGAATGGGAGTCTTGCAGGGAAGGCCCAGCAGCCAAGTGGGTTGAATCCTCCTTGCCAAGGCAGGAGAAATTCCCAGGAATATTCAGGGCCCTGCAGAAGTTCCCTTAAAATCCAAATATAGTGTCACTGACACTCTGAAGCACCTCAGTGCCTTCTGTTCCCACAGCAAGGTCCGTTGGCTTGTTTGCTTTTCCCGCCATCCGGGTGGGGAATGGAAGCAAACCAGGATATGTGGTAATAAGGGACCTTTGAGAAACATCTCAGGAGCCCCAGATCTTCAGGAGGGTATTGAGAGACAGAAAACACATAGACAAAGCTAAATATGATTCTTCTAAAGATCCAGAACTCAGAAAAATAAAAGGAATTCATGGGCTGTGTGGATACTTGGTGGGAGCCCAGTGCACTTTGCTGGTAGAGAGAGCAATGCAAAGTCATAATTCCTGTAGATAAACATGTTGGAGTTAATTGCTGCTCCCATTTGAGGGCTGTGCAAATGCTGCAGTGACTAACAGAGCCTTCTCACCTCTGCTTGGCTGGGAGAGCCAGGGCCGAGCCCGTGCTCGGGAAAGACGTGGCAGGAAAACCAAGGAGCCGACAAAAAAGCGGCCAACAAAGTGCAGCAGCTCTGAGGCTCTCTGGGGGCACAAACCCCTGACCAGGAAACAGGATTTCAGCAGCTTTTCCTTTCACCTCTTTGCCTTCAAATGCAGCTGCTGCCTGAACAAAACCTGCCTGGCTTTGAAGTAGGTCAGAGCTGAAGTCATCTCGGGCTGCTCTGCGGGAGAAATGCGTGTCAGTGTGACACCTCCAACAGAGCTGCTCTGCACTGAGTGCCCCGTGTGGGCCAGCCAGGGGCTGTAACCCAGCAGAAATCCAGCTGGGACAGCCCATGGACCACAGATCCCACCTGAAGGGGGGGCTCGAGTGGAGATGAGCACAGCCCAAGGTGAACGTGGGCGTGGAGGTTCAAATTCTCGAGCTGCTTCCAAACAAGTGGCCTCGGAGAAGCACCAGGGTCCTGAGCACCTTCTTAGCAGGTCCCAAAGTCCCAGTTATCCACTCAGATTTTAGTGTCTTATTAAGTCATCCCAGATATTTTTTTGGACAGTCTGTCAGCAATTCAGCCTGGACTGTTTTAGTGGCGCGAAGACAACCTGGATACTCCTTTTAAGTCTCAGACACACCACGAGCAGGTTCAGGTTCTGAACAGCTTGTTGGCGTTTTGGGAAGGCCACACCAATGAATTCTGATCTCAGGCACCTGCTCAGCAGCTGGGAGGTTTGGCTCCCTCCCCTCAGCAGTCCCAGCGAGTTCCAAACCTGTTTTCAGGGCAGCATTTCCCTCAGCCTGGAGAGAGAAACCCACCTTTTGTTTCCTGCCGTTCCGCAGCAGCCAAACCCTCCCGCCTCGTTTCCCCGGGAGGCAGCAGTGCCAGGCACAGTTTGCCCCGTTTGCCTGTGCTCTAAAATCCCGTTTAGCCGAACACATGAAGCCAATCTCCTTCCCAAACCCAGCTGCAAATCCAACCCTCCGGGAGGGGAGTTTGGCAGCGCTGCCGCTCCGACGCCGCCCGGGCACCGGGATTTTTGGGAAGGCAGCGCAGAGGAGGAGGAGGAGGATGTGAAAGCAGATCAGCACAGCACCTCGGAGGGGCTCTCCCTTCTCCCAGAGCCGCCCACCACTCGGCAGCCACACAAAAGAGATGAGAGGAAGAATATTGGCTGAGTCCCCGAGGAATGCGAGGCTGGAGGAACTCCGGGAGAGGGGTCCGTGCATTATTTATGGCTCTGGGCTCTCCCCCCGCTGCAGGAGGAGTATTCTTGGGCACAGAGGAGCTCTCAACAGCCAGTTTAAACCCCATCCCTCTTGTCTCCACCGAGCTGAGACTGCAGGACACGAAGGCAGAGCTGCACTGGTTCATCTGCCCAGATGGCACAGCCAGGTTGTCTTCATGCCACTAAAACAGTCCAGGCTGAATTGCTGACAGACTGTCCAAAAAAAAATCTGAGATGACTTAATAAGACACTAAAGCCTGAGTGGATAACTGGGACTTTGGGACCCCAGACCTGCTAAGAAGGTGCCCAGGACCCTGGTGCTTCTCCGAGACCATTTGTTTGGAAGCAGCTTGAGAATTTGAACCATCAAACCCAGGAGGATCCATCAGACCCTGGAGGATCCATCAGACCCAACAGGATCCATCAGACCCTGGAGAATCCATCACACTCAGAAGCATCCATCAGACTCAGGAGGATCCATCAGACCCAACAGGATCCATCAGACCCAACAGGATCCATCAGACCCAGCAGGATCCATCAGACCCAGTAGGATCCATCAGACCCAGATCCAGCAGGATCCATCAGACCCAGCAGGATCTATCAGACCCAGCAGGATCCATCAGACCCAGGAGGATCCATCAGACCCAACAGGATCCATCAGACCCTGGAGGATCCATCAGACCCAGCAGGATCCATCAGACCCTGGAGGATCCATCAGAGCAGCCAAGTGTGGGATGGGACCTGCCACCCTTGAGGGCACATTTTCCCTGGGCAGGGAGTGCTGGCAGTGCCCTCACAGCTCCATGTGACCCTGGCACTAATTATTCCCATGTTCTCCCTGGCTAGACAAGCTCTGCAATGGTGCTTCTGGAGCCCACATCTTCCAGCTGGGTTGGTTTGTTGCTTCCCTGGGAAATGCTGCTGCTCTGGGCTGGGTTCCTGTCCTGCTGGAGCAGAGCCCAGACAAAGCAGCTTTTCAGGGACCAATTCTTGTTGTCTTGCTCTGTGGTGCGTGTAAAACGCAGCAGAATTAAAATCAGAGCAACACCAAGGTAACACTGATCTGGGCTTGTTTGCATTTTACTTCTTTATTACCATAAAATGTGAAACTATTTCATAACATGATCGGGTTTTACATTGTGTTACACTGACCTTCATGGGTTGTATTAAATATGCTGTTAAATAGGTTTCCACAGACATATATTAAGGGGATATTTAGTATATAATCAGTGGTTTTAGTATTACAGATTGCCATCAATATTTCACTACATCAACCTGTTAAAAATAAAAAGGATTAAAGACAGAAGTTGGAACTGTCTGGTTTATCCACCTAAAAATAAAACCCTTCATTTCTGAACCAAACCAAGAAAATCCAAATGATTCATTTGGGCTTTTTGATCCGAAGTGGATTCCACTAAATCAAATTGACACTTTGCTGTGAAATGTTAGAAATGAGACAAGACCACATTTTCCTCTCGAGAGGGTTTTCTGAACTTCATGGCAAGGGCTGTCCAGCCCTGGCACAGCTGCCCAGGGCAGGGGTGGAGTCACATCCCTGGAGGGGTTTAAAAGCCCCTGTGGATGTGACACTTGGGGACATGGGGCAGGTGGGAGCCCCCTGAGCCCCCGACACACCACCCCCATGGGCACAGAGGGTGGAAAACGTGCCATAAATCCACCAACACCCCTCCAAACTCATGGGATCAGTGACTGAAACCTTCCTTGGTGGTGTAAAGCACCGTGAGTGACAGCCTGGGGCAGGAGGGATTTGTTTTCTGCTGGATTTCAGAAGAGTTTGAGGGATTTTGCTGAACCTGGAGAGCCCGAGCAAGTGGAGCAGGGAGAAACTCAGTGAGGCAAGAAGCTGCTTTGCCTCCCTGGAAAAAAACATCCAGGAGGCTCCTCCAGCCTGACTGAGCCACAAACTCAAACACCAACTGGCTGCTCTCTTGCAATCTTACATATTAAAAAACCTGAAAAAAAAAAACTTGTTTCAAGTGTGGCTTCAACTCAGTTTTAAAGAGTAACTTGCCATGAAACCCAGCATGTTGTTCCCCACTCACAGATGCAGAGACACAGGGAGTTGTTTTCCCATAAAACAGGGGGGTCTGAGCTTGGTTCTCTTCCAGGTCATGTCCCAGGGCAGGAAATGGGTTCTTTTTTTCCCCCCCCCAAATGCAGCAAAACTCTCTGGAGCCGTTTGGGCTGAGCTGTGGCTGCAAACCCTGCAGTGGGAAGGTCGTGTGTGCCAGGGGGAGGTCAGAGCTGTGAGGAAAACCCTGGCTCTGGGATCCACAGGGATGCTCCTGATGTCTCTGTTTGCTGGGCAAGGCAGAGCCCAGGGGGAGCCTGAGGAAAAAAATCAGCCCCAAGAAAGGAGTGGGAAGTGCTGAGAGGCAGCAGGAGGCTCTCCCAGCAGGAGGAAGGGAAGGGTTGTTTGAGGAATTTCCCACCTGGATCCTGCCAGCTTTGGGCTCAGCCAGCCCAGCAGATCTCCCAAACATGTCCTTCAAGGGATGCAGTAAAAAAGCCCTACAAACAGTTTGTTTGCTCCTGGACCCAGAAACTGTGCTGGGTTCATCAGAGAGGGGTGAGGGCTGCACAGGGACTCACCTGCCCACAAATCCCTGCTCTCCCGAGGTTTCCTAGGGGGGGAACAGGCAGTGCCAGGGATTTTTCTCCTCCAGCATCCACCCTCTGTGCTGGAGTTTCCCAGGGGAAGTGGCCAAGGCTGTGGGAGGAGTGAGGGGAGAGCAGAGCAGGAGCTCTGGGGGCTCAGTCTCTCCCCTGTGCTGGAGGACCCCCCAAAGCCCCAGGAGGTGTGGGGGGTCAGCAGCACCTCCTCTCACCCCTCCCTGGAGGAGGCACATCCTGCATTCCCCCCCTTTTTAATTTAAAACAGCTCTGAAAACCCAGAGGGGGCTGCAGGAAAGTTTCCTGGAGAGCAGCAGGATGGAACCACCCATTAACACCAAACCTACTCCATAAACTGTTCCCTGAGCTGGTAAATCAGCCCAGAGCTGCTTCCACTCTCCTCTTCTCCTCCCCTGCTCCCTGCCACGGCCTGGAAGCAGGAAAAAACTTGATTTTTGTGTTGAAATGCCTGGGGATCTCCAGGTTCTCCTGCTACAATTTATTGCTGCTCGTTACCAGGCTGCCAACTCCATCCAAAGGCATCTTTTGTGCATATTCCCCAAATCCCACCTCTTCCTCCAGCTCTGTGAATCTCACAAGTCCATTATCATCCACAAATCTCGCTCTTTACATTGAAGAACAGCATTTCTGAAGTCGTGCTTTAAAGGCAGGTGTTTCTAGCAGAGGTTTTTAGCCCTTTTTTGGGGGGGGGATGGTCTCAGGAGAGGAGCCAGCTAAGCATTGCTAAAGACATTTCTTTCAGCTCTTGTGAAGCTAAACACCAACTGGCTGCTCTCTTGAAATC